>NC_084460.1:179436191-181836191 GCF_027409185.1 Cynocephalus volans
GAAAAACATACCAGGCTCTTGGATTGGAAGAATCAACATCATGAAAATGTCCATTGTACCCAAAGCAATCTACAGATTCAATGCAATCCCCATCAAAATACCAATGACATCCTTCACAGAAATAGAAAAAGCAATCCTAACATTTATATGAAAAACAAAAGACCCCAAGTAGCCAAAGAAATCCTGAGCAAAAAAAATAAAGCTGGAGGATTAACACTTCCCAACTTCAAATTATATTACAAAGCTATTGTAACCAAAACAGCATGGTACTGGCATAAAAATAGACACTTGGATTAATGGAACAGAATAGAAAACCCAGGGATCAACCCACATACTTCAAGCCAACTGATGTTTGACAAAGGCAACAAGAACATACATTGGAGAAAAGACTGCCTCTTCAATAAATGATGCTGGGAAAATTGGACATCAATATGCAGAAAAATGAAACTGTACCTGAACCTCTCACCATATACCAAAACCAACTAAAAATGAATTAAAGAGTTAAATATAAGATCTGAAACCATAAAATTGCTAAAAGAAAACATAGGGGATACTCTCCAGGAAGCAGAACTGGGCAAAGACTTTATGAATAAGACCCCAAAAGCACAAGCAACAAAAGAAAAAATAAACAAATGGGATTATATGAAGCTAAAAAGCTTCTGCACAGCAAAGGAAACAATCAACAGAGCAGAAAGACAACCTATGGAATGGGAGAAAATATTTACAAACCCTACATCTGACAAGGAATTAATATCCAGAATATATAATGAACTCAAACAACTGTACAGTAAAAAAAACCCAAATAATCCAATTAAAAAATGGGCAAAGGAGATGAATGGATATTTTTCAAAGGAAGACATGAATGGCCAATGGGTACATGAAAAAATGTTCAGCATCACTAGTCATCAGAAAAATGCAGATCAAAACCACACTGACATATCATCTCACCCCACTTAGACTGGCCATTATTAAAAAGACCAAGAATAAGAAATGCTGGTGAGGATGCAGGGAGAGAGGAACTCTTCACACTCTTGCTGGGACTGTAAATTAATACAGCCATTATGGAAAACACTATGGAGTTTTCTCAAAAAACTACAGATAGAACTACCATGCAATCCAGCAATCCCACTACTGGTTGTATATCCAAAGGAATGGATAGCATCATATTGAAGGGATACCTGCACTCCCATGTTCATCACAGCTATACTTACAAGAGCCAAAATATAGGACCAACCTAAATGTCCATCGACAGACGACTGGTTGAGGAAAATGTGGTATACACACACAGTGTAATACTACTCAGCCATAAAAATTCTGCCATTCGCAGCAACATGGATGAGCCAGGAGAAAATTATCTTGTGAAATAAGCCAGACACAGAGAAATATCACATGTCCTCACTCAAAACTGGGTACTAAGAAAGAAGGAAGGAAGGAAAGAGAGAGAGAGACAGAGAGAGAGAAAAGACCACAACAATATGTTGAACTTTCAGAAGAAGAGAACAAAGCTAAGGATACTAGAGATGGATGCGGGGGGAGTGATAGGTCGGATGGAGGGCATGGGGAAAGATTACAATTTGTAACGATGAATATGCTAATAGAAAAAAAGCGAGAGAAAAAAGATAAAGACTGTGTCTGGATTTCTTCTTTCCTTTCAGTCTTTTGCTGCTTGCTGGCTTCCACCAGTGCCTCTGCCTATTCCCAAATGCATTTATGTTTGCAAAGAGATGACATTTGCATAAGATGCTTTTAAGATGCTTTTTGCCGTCCATCCAGAGGGCTGCAGCTTTATTACATATGTACTTGGGTGTGGTGATTATTTACCTGAAGCCTCCATTGAGGTATATAGATGACATACTGGGGTAGAGAGGTCACATGTGCAAAGATTTGCACATTAGAATAATAAACCTTCAGGGACTTTGCTTTTATTTCTCTCCTATCTCCCCTCCCCACTATCATTATTATTGACATTCTGAGTGAATAATATTTTTGGATTTTTTTTTTTTTTACCGAAGAAAAATGCTTGTCTTCTGCAGACAGTCCCTGCAACAATGTCTGAGGAAAGTTTTGGTGTTTCTATTGCGTGGACACATGAAATGTGCTTTGCAGTCTGTTCATGATGTCTCTAAAGTGTGGGCAGAGGAGGCAGACATAAGACATTTTAAAAAGTGTTTTCTTTTCAGTGGGCTCAGATCCCGTTGGTGAGGAATGTCAATCTGCCCACATCTCTGCTCTTCTTCCTCCCCCAGTGAGCCAAGTGAGCTCAACCTGGAGAGCCCTCTTATGAGAGGAATAATAATAATAGCAGTGACACTTGTGACAGCAGCTGCCATTCTGTCCCCTAGGTGCCAGGTCCGATGCTGGGTGCTTTATGAAAATCGTCTCATTACCTTCACAACGACTGACTGAGGCAGGAGCTCCTTTTGTTGTATCCATTTTACAGATGGTCAACTGAGAATCGCAGTAGTTAACCAACTAGCTCAAAGTCACATAGCTCGTATGCAGTAGAGCTGGGGTTTGAACCAGGCTCTCTGCCTCCAAAGGCCCCACTTCTAACCATTGTAGTATCCTGCCTCTAACATTGAGGCTTTGTCTAGGGATTTGCTGAGTGTCCAGCAGTGTGCCTGACACCTGTGAAGTGCCCCTCCATTTAATACAAGTAGTTGTTATTGCTGGGATCTGTGACTGTTTCTGATATGGCTGTCCCTGGACTGTATCCTAAAGAGCTCCTGGCCCCTCGATGGTGCCGCCTTCTAGCAGTTGGAGTCACTTGGGATGGAGTGGGAGGCACCTGGGTGTAGGTGTCCCTGGAGCAGACGGGAGGGCAGGTGCTGCAGTTGCAGATGGCTCTCCTGTGGCTGTGGGGGCCAGAAGGAGCCACCAGCTATGCTCTGTGTCCTCATGGGGATACTCTACCCATCATCATGGCTCCCCCTGCATTGCCAGGAAACATTTGAACTGCATCCCACAGTAGAAGCAGCCCCGCTGAGACAGCCGGTCTGGGCCAGGGCCTGGCTCTCTCCTGCTCACAATTGGCTGTGCCCAACAGGTTCTCCAGACGGCATCAGCATTGGGGATCCAAAGGTCACTGGGTATTTCTGTGTTGTCAGTGGTGATTTACAAAGCAGGGCCTGGCAATTTCACTTTACTTGGTGTTGACGCAGGGTGGTTAAGTAACACCTGCAAACAGAATCTCCAGGAGAGCTTGTTAAAATGCAGATTCCTGGGCCCACCCCATGTACCTCCAAACATGGTCAAATCTAACACTCTGTGTCACGTACAGCTGTACCCACTGGACATGTGTTCACTCACTCAGACTTCACACCCTGCGAGGGAGGTGCTGCTGTCATTGCTCCCGTTTTACAGATGAGGAAAACGGCACAGAGAGGGTCAGGAGCTCACCCGCTCACACAGCTCATAAGTGGCAGAGCTGGCATCTGAACCCAGGCTGAGTGGCTGCAGAACCCCCTGCCGGGTCAGTCTGAGAGCCTATTGCCTCAGTCAGAGCAGCCTGTCCACTCTCAGGAACGGCTTTCCAACCCACTGGGCTAATCAGTGCTCAATTGCGAGTCATAAGGTTGAAGAAAATACTGTTAATCTAAAAAATCCATACAACAGGGATTCTTGGTTGATCAGCAAGCCACTTTGCTGGCCTGTAAACTATGTGGTATTAACTTCCCAAACTCTGTAAGAAGTGATCACCGATTCCCTAATATGTCACTGACTTCTTTGGAAATCTAATGAAAATATGGATTCTGTCCACATAACAAAAGGCAACTGTACACATTTTATATTTAACAGCAGGGATTCCCAGGAAACCTATCGAGGCTGTGCTGAGAACCCCAACCTACGTGAACACATTAATCTGCCCTAAACCAAGCTTTCCTCTCCCCCTTTCTCTTGTGTCTTTTAAAATTCTTGGTAACAAAGAAAGCACAGCTAGGAAAATTATTTGATTGGAGTCAAAGTAATTAAGCACAACTTTCCTTTTCTTTGGTACTTATAATCGTTCATCTTAACTGAAGTGCTCATTATGAGACCAGAGCTTTGGCTGCCAGGATGCAGGATAGGACAGAAAACTGCTCGGGATTAGGAAAGGCCATTGGTTGCTGAACCCTGAGTTCTTATTACTGAAGTGAACCTCTGCCTTGGGTAACTTAAAAAAGATTCTATTTGGCAGTAGGTGTGGGTTTTTTGTTTGTTCTTTGAGGCCAGCTTTTGCCATAAACTGTAGAGTTACGTTACTGTGTGTTATTCACCAAATGTTCTTTCCCTACAGTTCTACCTTGGTTAAGTAGATTAACCAACTAAGAAACATTTTATGATTGTTAATTTTATATGTCAACTTGGCTAGGCTATAGTATCCAGTTATTTGACCAAGCACTAATGTAGGTGTTGCTGTGAAGGTACTTTGCAGGTATGGCTGACATCTACAATCAGCAGACTTTATGTAAAAGAGATTGTCCTCAGTAATATGCATGGGCCTCATCCAATCAGTTGAAAGCCTTACTAGCAAAGACTGAGGTTTCCTGGAGAAGAAATTTTGCCTCAGGACTGTAGCATCAAACTCTTACCTGAGTTTCCAGCCTGCTGACTTGATCTACAGATTTTGGACTTAACAGCCCCCACAGTTGGATAAGCCTAGTCCTTGAAATAAATCTCTTTATATAGATGATACTTAGATCTGTGTCTCTGTCTGTCTGTCTGTCTGTCTGTCTGTCTGTCTGTCTGTCTGTCTGTCTGTCTGTCTGTCTGTCTGTCTATCTATCTATCTATCTATCTATCTATCTATCTATCTACCTATCTACCTGTCTATCTATCTATCTATCTATCTATCTATCTATCTATCTATCTATCTATCTATCTATCTATCTATCTATCTATCTATCTATCTATCTATCTATCTATCCACCTATCCACCTATCTATCTATCTATCTATCTATCTATCTATCTATCTATCTATCTATCTATCTATCTATCTATCTATCTATCTATCTATCTACCTACCTACCTACCATCCACCTACATGTATGTATGCATTTCCTATTGGTTCTGTTTCTCTGGAGAGTCTTGACTGGTACACATCTCAAAGAGCCTAGCCACCTATGTGGATGACAATTGCTCTGTAATAGATGAAAGATGTGTATGTTATCAAATGTCATTTTCTTATTCACACCCCATGCCCAGAGCTCCTGCCCATGGGAGGAGAGACATGAAGTCAGATGGTGAGCCGGGAGACAGACGGTCAACTCCGTGCTTTTCCAGCTTTACTGTGCATCAGTATCATGGTGGGGATTTGGGAGGCGTGGGGTGGAGGGAGTATGTAAAAACTGCGGACTCTCAGAGTCCCATCTTCCAAAGCTCTGAATCTATGCGTCTGGGCCCATAAGACTGCGTGTTAACAATCCTCCAGAACGAGTCTCTGCAGGTGGTCCTTTGAGAAATACAGCTTACGGGATGGCTCCTAGCCTCCAGATCAGACTCAAGTCTATTGTCCACCCCCAGGACTTTCTCATGAGGTCCCTCAAGTCCCAAAGCTGGGGGCAGGGGGTCCAGTTTTTACCCCCTGGATCTCTTGACAAGGTTAGTGCTCTGGCCTAGATGTGCCTGTTGAAGTCCCAATGCTTCGTGCCAAGGAAGGCACATGCCAGACCTTACGGCTTCTATGGTGTAGTGGTTAAGTTTATGGACACAGACCAGACTACCTAGCGTTCAAATCCCAGACTGGTGTTTGAGAGACTATTCTTACAATTGCATGTCACACAATTTCTTTTCTCCTGCAGTTGTGGTACCATCTTCTGATATGACACACAGTGGTCTTGCTTAATTTACCAATCCGATAGCAGTTCTGATTTTTTTTTCCCCTCTCAATTCAAAGTTTGAACAGTAGAATATGAATATCTCAGTCTTAATACCCTGGTGGCTTCATAGTTTGCTACTGATCCAGCCTCATTTTATGCTGCAAACCTCACTGCGTAGGTAGGACAGGAAGGAACCCAAGACCCACCCCAGGCAGCGGTCCTACAACCACCACAGCTTCAGGACCTCCTTCCCTCCTGAACAGCCTCCTTGGGTGTCCACAAGGTAGCTTTGTCCCTCTCAGCAAAGCCAGTCGGCTCACCTCTGCCCAGCCTCAGGGCATGTGTGCCTAGCAGATGCTGTGACCATCGCTCACCTGTGTTTGAGAATGATGAACAGGGCTGAACTGCCATTTGACTGGAGCCTTATGAAAATCTTTTCTGGGAAGAGAGCAATCAGGATACTTTGCAGGTTACTGTGGGCAGAGGAAGAAGGAGAGCAGGGTGGCAGTGGTCATAAAACATGACGATAAGGCAGCAGAGGCCTCTCACTGCAGTGTTTGCTCGGGGGGCGGAGATCTCCCACCCTCCACGGCATTGCAGTAATGAGACCTCCCTTCTCCTCTGGCACTTGCTTACCTGCCCCCATATTTTACCTCTGGCCTCTCCTACACACGGACCTGGAAAACATCTGGAAAAACACTGCTGGGCTGCCCTGGCCTGTGAAAGAGGCCTCGCAGAGTCTGTTTAGTGTTTAAGTTCTGATTTTATCTTGTTTATAAAATCCATATGGAGAGAGAAAGAAAAGGAGAGCACCGGGGAACAAATGACCTCAGGCTGCTCCAAGGGTAGGTTCCTTTCGGGCAGATGTGGCATCTCCACTGGGCCTGGGGTTCTGCTTTGCCTATGCCGTTGCCCGTGGCAGGCCTCGGGTCAGCCTGGCTGCTTATTTAAGAGCGACTCCCGGGAAGCATTTATAGAAGAGGAAGTTAAAGCTCTGACTTGAACTCCAGTATTGGGATTGCTACCAAGGCCATCATCTGAGCTTGTCCTCCCCCATCGACCAAAGAGAAACTGGCCACATCTATTCAGGACTAGGTCTCTGAAGACTGGCTCCAGGTCTCTGCCATCTGCTGACTGTGTGACCGTGGGTGAGTTCTTTAACCATTCTAAGTCTCAGTTTTCTCTTCTGGAAAGTAGAGGCAGTGCTTCAAGGAACATTTGTGAAGCCCTGGCACATAGTAAGGGCTCAAAAGATGCTAGCTGCTTTGTCTTGTTCTGTGTCTCTGAGCTAAGCTTGTCAGTGCTGCATTTCTTGTCCTGGCATTACCCTCTTTTCTTATAGAGTTGTCAAAGAATTAATTGCAACAAGGGTTGTGAACACGCCTTGCAAATGTGATTTAAACTCCACACTAATGCAAAAACCTTCATAATCACCCGTCCAATCCACATCCTGCTTTTGTTCATCTTTGCTTCGCTATCTGAAATAACCCCATTCCTCCTCATTTTCTTTTTAAAAAAATTTCTACTCAAGATCCAATTAAAGGTCACTTCCCACAAGAAGCCCTCTCCACCTCCCAGACCTTTGGTTATTTCCTTACTGAACGCATGGAATTGTAGTTACAGGTTCCATCCTGACTCCACCATGGATCCCAGCTCTTCTAAGGGCAGGAGCTATGTCATGTTCTTTAGCAAATCCTGGGGTCTAGCAGAATCCTTAATACAGAGTAAGGACTCAGGGAATAAATGGATGGTAGATGAACAGATGGGTGGATGGATGGATGGGTGGATGAGTGGGTGGATGAATAAGTGGTTGAATGGATGGAAGAATTTTGTAAGCATTTTTCAAGAGCCATCAACAGTTGATATCCACTCTCTCTGTGTCTCTAAATACTGTGATAAAATGATTCCCTTGTCTTCAGCCGGCATTTATTAGTGATTAGCAAGCATAGGAGGACTGATGGACTTTTAGCAAAAGGTTAGTTCACTTAAGTCCTAACCTAAAATATGGTCTTGGGAAACTTAGGCCTATGTCTGGTCTCCCTCGGGAGAGTCGGACTACAGCAGGCTGGATGTTTTATCCCAGTTGGAAGTCACAGAATCTGTCCCCCTTTTCCAACTCTTATGGAAGATCTGCCATGGCAAGCCCAACCAAATGTGTCACAGCCTTGGTGATCAGAAAGGGTTTCTCAACATCCTTTACTCTCAGGCTGTGGAAGAAAATCACTCCCTCCTGTTAAGATGGAGCATGGTATTTAACAAAGATCGCTGGGTTGGAAACTGGGCTATCTGCTCTTGGCCTGGTTCTGTCACTTATTTGCTCTGGGACTTGGGGCAAGTCACATCGCCTCACTAGACCTTGGCCTTTTTGTGAGAAAAATGGGGACTGTGTGAATTTCAAGGCCCCATTCAGCTCTACAAGCGTGGTTTTAGGTTCCACAGGTCCCGCCAGCTCCAGGCCCTCCACTTTGCCCCTGGCGACCTCAGAGGCCCCTCTCTTCCCCGCTGTCTGCCCGAGGACTTCCCTCAGGGTGAACACAGCCCAGAAGCAGTGGCTTAGCCTGGTGCTTTCCAGCACACAGCTTTCTGTCACCTACCAGCTCTGTGGCCATGGGCAAGTTCCTCATATGTAAGATGGGAGGACAAAGGGACACACTTGCTAGAGCAGTTCAGGAATGAAAGGACGCAGGGCACATAAGTGCCTGTCATCGTGCCTCACACAGAGTGAGCACTGGAGAGACGCGCGTTATTATTATAGCGTTTGTGAGGGGCTCTGACAGCTGAAGCCACAGTTTTTGGCCTCTCATCCTTTGAGTCCTTCCTGAGAGCGGCCTCGACACCAGGACTCTCAAATCCCTAAGTTCTGGTTTTTAAAGGCACATCCAGCCTACACGCTCTTGATGTGTGCCTGTGCCAAGATCAGGGAGCCCCAGTGGCTTGAACTAAACCATTGTCTGGATAATGGGGGCCCCTTTCTAAAAGCCAGTCACTAGCAGGCTGTGGAGCAGGACCCCTCACTGCTTTCTGCTCTGCCAGAAACTCTTTCTCTCTTCTTCCCTTTGTCCTCGTGGCCCTGTGGGTGCTTGCATCTAAGCAGAGGGGCTCTGACCACCGGCTGGGAAATGGCCGTGCTCCTCCTGTGTGGCAACAATTCAAACCTTCATCAGAGCCAGAGCTTCCTGAGCCCAGGAGGGCTGCTTTAGCACAAGGGCCTGGAGTAGGTGGCTGCTCCAGAACAGAACATTCTGAAAATGGCTTTGTCTCCAACAAGCAACCCTGTGCCTGCCGGACTCCCATATGCCTTCAAGCAGAAAGGTGTCTGCCCACAGAGGAAGGAAAGGCAGCTGTCCCCAGCTGGACATAAAGGAGCTCTGAGCAGCATTTCAGTCTGCTGGGGCTGTCTGAACAAGTGCCACACCCTGGGTGGCTTAGCAGAGCTCTATTGTCTGACTTCAGAAGGGTGGAAGTCTGAGATCAAGGTGCTGGCAGTATGGCTCCTTCCAGGGCTGTGAGGGAGAATCTGTTCCAGCCTCTCCCCCAGCTTCTGGCGGTTGCTGGCAGTCTTTGTCACTCCCCGGCTTGTAGACGCATTGCATCACCATGATCTCTGCCTTCATCTTCATTTAGCATTCTCCCTGTGTGCTCATCTGTGTCCAAATTTCCCCCTTTTATAAGGATACCAGTCATACTGGATTAAGGCCCATCCTACTCCAGTATGACCTCATTTTAACTAATTACATCCACAACAACCCTATTTCCAAATAAGGTCAGTTCTGAGGTATGGGGGGGTTAGAATTTCAACATATGTATTTGGGGTTGGTTTTTCTGTTAGGAGGGGGCAGTGCTGAGTCCACCAATACCTGTGTCTCAGACCTCATGGGAGACCACTGAGTGTTTCCTAGACCTCTGGAAAGGAGCCTGGCAGGTCAAGGTGACCCATCCTCTGTTGATCAGTCACCCCTCTGGAGCCCACGCTGGTGACTGTCCACCCTGAGTTTGAATACCTCTAGCAAGAGCAAACTTACTGCCACCTTTCCCCTCTGTGGGCAGCTCCTTTAATGGAACTAAAATTCTTCTTAGTAGCTCCATCTGATTTATCCTGGTTCTTTCCTTTGGATCACAAATAGTAAATTGAGCACCTTTAACAATAGCCAACATTTACTGAGCACTTACTATGTGCTAGGGACTGCTCCAAGCATTTCGCAAGAATGATCCCCTTGAATCCTTACAACAATCCTGTGAAACAGGGGCTATTTGTAACCCCGTTATACAGACAAGGAAGATGAGGCACAGAATGGTTCAGCAGCTTGCTCACAGTAACACCACTGGAAAGGAGCAGAGCCGTGAAAGCCCAGGACTCACGCTCTTACCTCGATGCTAGGCTGCTGCTCAAACACCCAGGCAATAAGCAGGCGCCCTAGCTTTCCAACAGGCAAAGGCCATGGCTGATGCTGTTTAGTGGGTCATCCTACCCGGAGGACGTTCTCCACTGGCTCTGGGGGCTGACAAACCATGAAATGCCCTTAGGGTGCAGGAGCTTCATTTCATGCATCTCTTCGGAATGGGATGGCTTTGCTGAGAGAAGGCAGAAGGGAGAGTCTTGGTGTGGCCGAGAAGAGCAACTCAGAAGAAGGGACTGAGGAACAAGAAACCAGGAGGAGAGGGAAGAATAGATAAAGGGATCCTGGGGAGACAAACTCGCACAGAGGGACCTCTTCCTGCAGCTTCCATGACTGTCACTGTGGCAAGAAGTGAGAGGTAAGCAGGCAAAGGCACCAGCAGGCAGGAGGAGGAAGGCGAAGGAGTCAGAGTGACAGGCCATTGGTCGTTACCCCTGACATAGAGGAGATCTGCTGAAGTGACGTGAAAAAGGCTCACAGGAGAACATGCAGAAGACATCAGGAGGTAATGCATGGCAGACAAGCACAAAGTTGTAATAAACACACAAAATATATTCAAACCTAGTGGGAAGGTTTTCAGTGTAAATTAAAATAAAAAGGAGTCTATTTTGACCTGTCAGTTTGGTAAAGATTAAAAAGATTGATGAAATCTAATTTGGGGGAGGGAGGCAGATACCAGGGCGCTCTTTCTAGAGGGTAGTTTGGAAAGACCGCCACAATATACAAGATATAAATATGTAAAATATAAATACATTAAATATCCTCCCTTTTGGCCCAGAAATAGAGTTTTCCCTTTGGAGAATTTATCTCATCCTATTGTAACATGTACATGTACTTTCTGGAATTTCTGGGAGACTCTTCAGCCTGAGCAGTCTGGGGACCTGAAGTGAGTGTGTGTGTGTTTGGTGGGGGTGGCGGGTCCTAGAGCGGCTGCCGTTGTGATACTGACAGGGCTGGAGGTGTGGGCGCCGGGCTGTGTCAGGAGAGCCAGCAGTGTCCTGTCTCTGTCGTCCACTCCAGCAACTTGGTGGGTGACCTTCTACTGGTCATCTGGCCACAACAAGATGGGATGCCAAGAGCAGTAAATACGGTAAAATAACACACATGAGAGTCCAGAGGCCCCAGTGGACTCTCAGAATACGCTGGTGGGCAGTGGCACAGCCCAGGACGGGGGACATGAGGGCTCCCACTAATCAGTAGGGTGGCCATGGGCAAGTGATGCCCCTGCTCTAGGCTCCCCCGTGCTGGATGTGGGATAACAGTACCTGCCTGGGGGGCTCTTAAGGACAACGCACAACCTGGAACACATGCAGCAGTGGCAGCTGACACTTGAGAGGGGCAGCAGACAGGAAGCAAGTGGGCTCCCCACACCCCTGTAAACCCTCTAAAGAACAGGGAAAGGGCCAGGAATAGTCAAGAGTCACAGAGAGAGGGATGAAAAGGAAAGCAAACATCTGTCCTCTCCCCATCCCTACTTCTCCTAGGATGAGCCTCGTGGCCAGGTGACTGGTTTCTGCCAGGCTTCATCCTCCTCTCTCCCCACATACTCCAAGCTCAGAGACGGTCGGAAGATAGGCCTCCCCCACCTGCCTTTCCCATCCTCTCCCCATCCGCCTCCACGGGAAACTGCAAACCGACAGCTGCTTTGGGTTTGGTAGCCATGCACGGACTTCTGTGTAACACGTTGGTTTCTCCCTTGAGGTTTCTACAGCTGGACAGAGGTGGGCAAAGGAAAAGTTACTCTCAGCACACCCAGGAGAGAAGCCAGCAGCAAAAACAACAAGTCAATATTAGCTTTGCAGCCGACTTATTAGGTTAAATTTGTTTTAAACTAAGATATTCGTTTGCAAGGTCCCTCCAGAAATGACGTACTACTTACTCTCCCATGAAAGGCAAGCAGTTTAAAAGATTTTTTTAAAGCGAGGATAATGTAATGTGCCAAAATGCAAGGTTAAAAATTTTTTTCTAGAAAAACAAAAGATACCCATCTATTTATAGTGTATAGCTAGTTTTATATAAAAAAACTTTTTGGGAAAATTAACAAGGATGTGAAGAGCCATCCAGTTGTTCAGACCTGGATTAGCTCCGGAGGGGAGGGAGGGTGGCTGTCATGCTGTCGGCTTCCAGAGCAGTTCCAGCAGCCCTCACATTCTTCCAATGAAGAGACTGAGGTCTAAGTGGTAATGGACATTTATGGAGAGCCTCCTACCTTCCGGGTCCTTTACATGAATTAACTCATTTGGTTCTCCAGCAGCTCTGCACAGGGGTATTAGTATCCCCACTTTAGAGAGGCAGAAGCTGAGATTCTGAGAACTCAGGTGCTGTAGGACTACTGGGCCTTGCCCCATGAATCCCAGCAGAGCACGTGTCATTGCTGGAACTTCAGGTGACCTCTCTTCCATCACGGGTTCCATGCTCCAGGTGGCTTGAGCTAAGCCCACCTCTATCCTGAAAGACACCATGCCTTGGGGGTGGGAGCCACTGCAGGAGCTGGGGGAGGAGGCAGAGAAGGGCAGACTAGTGGGCTGGGGTCAGCTTCTGCAGGGGCCCCGACTACCCATACTGTGATCACAGGCTGCCAGGAGAGAGGCCTGGGACAGTCCTTGTGAAACCTCCCTGAGAGGCTGGTGAGGCCCCAGGGAAACATGGGTCCTCATGGTCCAAAGGACACCTGAGGGTCCAGATCGGTCTCCAAGTCTCTAACCATTGCATGTGTGGCCCATTCCCGTCCACCACCTCAATATCATCCTCTCTGTGAATGCTCAGCTCCTTAAGGCCGATGGTCATCCCAAAGGGCTGCATTCAGGCCTCTGTGATCTCCTTCTGAAACTATTATTATTAATATTATTGTTATTTTGGTTGGCATGGGGATCCAAACCCATGACATTGGTGTTATCAGCACCATTCTCTACTGAGTGGGCTAACCGGCCAGCCCTGAGACAGCACTATGATTCATGCATTTTCTCACTTCCCCACAGGGCTGTGGGCTCCCAAGGGCAGGGGTGCATTCTCCATGGTGCGAGGGCCTACGCTGGTGTGGACACTGGCATTCTTTGGGTCACTGGACAGGTCCCTTTACCTCTCTAAATTTGGTTCTCTCATCTTTAACAAGGGTGGGCATCCTCGGGCATCTCAGGGTACCCAAGAAAGCCAAGAGGACAGACACCTGAAAATCAAATGTGCCTTAGAATCTATGACATTCTGGCAAACGTACAGTATTGTCCACAGTGCCTAATTATTCCGAGACGGGATCAGGGTACGGAGCCTACTGCCCTATTTCTCTTTAATTAAATAATTAATTTATATTTGCTTTGTACTAGAAAGTATTAAAATGAGACAACAAAAATTCCCATTAACATCTTTTCTTTATTATAAAAGCAATTCATTTTCATTGCAGAAAATTTCAAAGATACAGGTAATTGGAAAAAAACCCCAGCCCACCCAGCATCTCCCTCGCTCTCT
This sequence comes from Cynocephalus volans, assembly GCF_027409185.1. Lineage (NCBI taxonomy): Eukaryota > Metazoa > Chordata > Mammalia > Dermoptera > Cynocephalidae > Cynocephalus > Cynocephalus volans. Next base: position 179,449,850 of record NC_084460.1, read on the forward strand.
CACATAGTTAAACATCTCACACATTTTGGTTTTATTCTTCTGGGCTTTTTTTCTGTGCATCAATAAAGTTTTAAATATTTACTTAACAAACATGGAATCTTACCTGATTATTGTTATTGAACTTTGTGTTTTTACCTATTAAATAATGAATATCTTATAACATCAGTAAATATAAATATAGATTTGCAATTTTTATTTTCAGTGGCTCCTAGTATTGTTATAAAACTGTACAACGAATTCTGAATGAATCATTTACTATTTTCTGTATTTTTTTCTAGTTTTTTATTACTGTAAGTATTAATAATGGATTGAACATCCTTATACAAAGTGTGGATTAAGGCCTAAAAATAACTTAGTAAAAAGATCATAGTTTCTTAGTAACCCCATTCCTTTGTGTAATTCAAATTCATAAATAAAAACAATAGCAAACCATAGAAGAAATTCAACAAAATTTTGGTTTGTCTGAGATGACTACTCTGATCTTTTTTCAAATATATCAAAAATATAATTCTTAAAAAAATTGATTTCCTCGTTTCTCTGATGCCTAAATATGTGCTGAATCCCACCTCTTTGTGTGACACGCATCTTTATAAGATTTTGAAGACGTATTGCCAAATTGTCTTTCAGAAATGATGTATCAGTTTATATTTCTTGGAGGTGAACTGATTTTTCCACACTCTTGGCCAATCTGTTAGGTAAAAAGTGGCTTCTTTTTGTTTCATGTGCATTCTATTGACGAGTGAGGTTGAACCGTTTTTTTTCATACACAAATTGGCTATTTGTAGTTATTGTAAGAATAGTTGGTTCTTATTCTCTCCCATTTATTTTATACTGGATGATTTGTCTTTTTTTTTTGCCTGTCAGGTTTCTTTACATTTTAAGGATACTAAACCCTGTGTTTGTAATATGTGTCACAGCTATTTTCCCAGATGTAATTTGCTTTTTATGTTTTTATTCATTTTTTAAAAATTTATGAGTAAAATATTCTTTTATTCCTATCTCCCAATATGTTACTTTACTGATTTATCCTTTGATGCTCTGCTTGGAAAGTTTTCTCTGCTTCACGTTTACATAAAATTTTACCTCTTTTTCCTTCCAGTACTTTATTCTTTTTAAATTATATAACCACATGCCAGTTGTTACCATGGATGCTATGGGGAGAGAATTTTGCTTTATTTTTATCGGATGATTAGGCAGTTATTGCAAAATCATGTATTGAGTAGTTCATTTTTCCTCACTTAATTGGAACACCATCTTTAGCACATTCTGATTACTTACGTATAATTAAAACTGTGTATATACTTTTATGCTGTTCCTTATCTATTTGTTCCTAAGATAGTACCATTCTGTTTATATTTTTGTCCTTTCAAAAATATGTTTTAATATCTGGAAAAACAAGTGACCTCCATAATCTCTTTTAAAAAACTGACCAGTTTCACACATTCTGCCAAATCAACTTTAAAATCATTGTCAAGTTCCAAAAATAATTGGATTGGGATGGAGAGAGAAATTTATATATATAGCAAGTTTGGGATGAGTAAACATGTTTGCAATGTTGAACTTTCCCAACTCTGTTCTTTCTATTTTATGAAGAGAGTTTTTAAAAACTGTTACTCAGTCAAGTTTGTGGATTTCTGCTTCTAGATCCCGCACATTTCTTTGCTAGTCTGTTTGTATTCCTCCTCGAAGAGGGCAGGGCCTCTGGGCCTGCAGGCCCCGTAAGATTGTCTTTTCCCCCCTTAAATGTCAAAGCTGAGAGTTCTGTGGAAGTTCTTCATAGATTCAAGTTTGTAAGAAGCTTCTGGGAATTCAGGGAACACTCCCTCAGAACCCCTAGATGTGATCAAGCAAAAACCAGCTCTCCTGGACATCCTTACTTGTTACCCTCCACCAACCACCCCCACTCGCTTTTCTCCTGGGCTCCTCCTTAAAGGAAGACCTGGACACCTGAGCCCACTCTAGGATGTGCAGACTGAAAGCTCCTTGCTGATCTGTTTCACATGTCTGTGCATCCATCAGGTCTAGCATAGTGACGGTCCCACAATGAGAACTCACAAAATAAGTACCTCATGTGGATACCTGGAGACCAGACTCTTATTCAGTGGTTCTCCATCCTGTCTGAATATTAGAATCATCTGAGGAGTTTTATGTTTTGTTTTTCATTTTTTTATTCTATTATTTAAACAAAAATTTATTGTATATATTTTAATTGATTATGCATATTCATGGGTCACAGAGCTAACCGTCAGCACCTGTGATCTGGGGAGTTTGCAATGGTACCCATGCATAGGCCCTTCCCTGGCAGACGCGGACTCACCTTGTCTGGGATTGGGCATCAGCCCCTACAATTCCTCCAGAAGGTGATTCTAATGCTCAGCCCGGGCTGAGAACCACTGCTTTAGATGATGCCCAACTTATTCATCAAATTCTTATTTATAAGCAACAGAAACACAACATGGATGATTTAAGCAGAAAAGGAATTTATTTAAATGATATTGAAATAAATATATTTGGCCTTTGGGAGGGCCAAAGAACCAGGCTTAGAGTCTACACCACCCCTGGCCCCACCTCATACTATGGAACTGGCCCAGTGATGACATTACTGCCCATTCTGGGCACATACACCCGGGAGCAGATCCTGGTTTTGAGGGGTATTCTAAAGAAAAAACCCACAAAATCATAAATATAAAATTAGGCCCAAAAGTAAATCTTTATTTATTTATTTATTTTTATTGGAACATAGTTATTGTGCATATCTGTGGGATACAGCATTGAATATCGATACCTGTGTGCAATATGTGATGTTCAAATCATGGTAATTAGTATATTCAACATTCATTATATGATGTAATTGATTTTCGTGGACCTTTACCAATTCCTCCCTTACCCACCTGCCTTCTCCCTTTCCTACCTCTGGTAACCTCAGTTCTGTTCTCTTCCCAGATGAGGGGAAGGATTTAGAATGAGCAGGGGAAATCACAAAATCTAAATATTTTAAAAGCTGACAAATACCATAAACATCACAAAATTTAGAAATATTACATAATATTTTAATTATTTGCCTAATACACTTCTATGTGTATTTTTCCACTTCAGTTTTGACTGTATCTTAGCCAGCTGGGGTTACTATAACAGAATATTATAGACGGGGTGGCTTAAACAACAGACATTAATTGGTCACAGTTGTGGAGGCTGAAATTTGAGATCAGGATGTCCACTTGGTTGGGCTTTCGTAAAGGCTCCCTTCCTGGCTTGCAGACAGCCACCTTCTCACTGTGTCCTCACGTGGTGGAGAGAGAGCAGGCTCTGGCCCCTTTCTCTTCTTAGAAGGACACTAATCCAATTATGGGGGCCCCACTCTCATGACCTCATATAAACCTGATTACATTCCAGAGACCCCACCTTCAAGATACAGTCACACAAGAGTTAGTGCTTCAACATAGGAATTTGGGGGGGACACAAACATTCAGTTCATAGTAGGCTGTGTAGGAGTACAGTAATAAAATGTAATTTTCTAATATTTTCTATAAAGAGAATAGATTATTCATTCCTTCTTTTAGCTTGGAAGACCCCACCATTTTTTTAAGTAACTTTCTTAATAAAGAATAATTTTACATATGCAGAAAAACTTTGAAGATAGTACAAAGAGTTCTTGTATACTCTCACCCAGTTTCCCCTATTGTACATTTGTTACAACTAATGAACCAATATTAATAAATTATTAGCACCGCACTCTCCCGAGTGAGCCACGGGCCGGCCCCATTAATAAATTATTATTAACTAGCTTCCATACTTTATTTGAATTTCTTTGGATTTTACCTAGTCTCCTTTTTCTGTTCCAGGATTTCACGAAGGATAACATATTACACTTCATCATCAGGTCTCCTCAGCCTCGTCTGGACTGTGACAGTTTCTGTAGAATGCCCCCAATTCAGGTTTGTCTGATGTTTTTCTCAGGGTTAGACTGCAGTTATGGGTTCTTGGGAGGAAGGCAACAGAGGAAGTTCCATTTCCATCCTGTCATATCAAGGTCATGCTGTCACCACGACTTATCGCTGATGATGTCAACCTTGATCACTTGGCTCAGATTCAAATTTGTTTTATATTATTTATAATTTAGAAAAGTCTTTTTCAACCTCATAACCATTATTGGCAATGTCATGTAAAGTTGTAGGATTGTTGTTAAATTTGGGACAACCTCAGTCAAGTATCATGTGATCTGAAGGTCTAGAAGGATTTTCTGTAGACTAACTTCGGGCTTCATACATTTCAGTTCTTGTTACTTCTCTGCTACCCACATAATTCCAGGGCTAGGCACTCAGAATATATTCCTATTGCAATACAATCTCTGTCCCAGCACCTTCATGTCACAAGGTTTGGTGAATCAGCACAATGGGAGGTTGAAATATTCCCCAGCAGAAAGACAATGGAAGCAATTAAGAATGACATAATATGTCATGCTGAACCCAAACTAAATGTATCCTAAGTCCACTTCCCCTTACCTTGTTTCCCCAAGTGCTGCAGCCACTCTAGCACCATGTGACACAAAAGGAAGTGTGACAAATGGTAAGGGGGAGTGGCAAGAGACAATCATTTTAACCAATTGCAGTTCAAGTAACTTGCATTTGTAGATTTTATAAAAATATAGAAGGCATTGCTGGGGACCCTCCCCCTCAGTCCTTGGAGAGGCTCATTATGGTGAGGTGTCCTGAAGTTTAAGAGTCATTAGATTCACCATTAATCTGGTTCTGCAAATGCCTCAGCGTATACCACGGACCCCTCTGACCCCGGACCTGAGATGTTGTAGTTTGAACCACTAGCACCGCCGTCTCTGGAAATGAGATGTAGCTGCTGCTGCTCTAGAAAAGATTCTTGCTGGTGTTTGCTTTGGTATGTCACAGCCTTTCAATTCAAAGTCTGGGGGGGTGTTTTTGATTGGCTGAGCCTAGATCACATGCCTTTGCCCTAGCTGTGGGGGAGGCTGGGAATGTGTCCGTTAATTTGAGCTTGTGGAGTGAGAACAGGTTCTGCCTTCTAGTGTGAGATCCCTCAAATCAGAGAAGGTTTATTATTTGTCACTGCATTAAAAAACATGAAACAATAAAAACGGAACTAATAAAAGTAGTTACCTGTGGGGGCGGGTAATGGGAGGAGATTAGAAGCAAGTCTTCTTAATATGAAAATTTTGCTGTCATTTTGAGTTTTAAAACATGAGCATGTATTATTTAGTCAAAAATTTAAAAATTTTGGGGGCGGTTTCAAGATGGCAGTGGCTGCGGTGGTTGGCGCGGAGTAGCTGAGGTGGAAAAGGCGGCCACTGGGCCTCAGGCAGCTGGGAAACTTGTGGACCTTCCTCTCGCCATCTCTTAAGGGAGAACCGCTGCTGCTGGCCGGTCATGGAGGCTGACCGCCACTTTGCCCTTGGCAGGAGAGGCTGCCTCATTTACAGGCAACAGCTTTGAAGTATGGAGCAGGAAGAGAACTGATTCTTAGCTGCAAAAGCGAGTCTCTAAACAGGGAACATGGCGCCAGGGCTGCTGTGGATGCATACAGGATCCCAGAGGCCGGGGCCGCACTGAAGGCGGCCAGCTGCCCTATTCAGGATTTGAGGTTTCAGGCCGGCATTAAAGAAGATTCCTGGGAGCGCCCGAGCCGCGCCGCAGGACTGACTGAACAGCCCGAGGCGGCAGCACCCGAGAATGGGGAAGGCGAAAAACCAGAGACAGAGAGTGAGCGCCCGACCTGGCACAGCCCTGTGAGTGACCCTGGCCCAGCCCTGCTTGGGGGGCTGACGCCCACCCGGCTTCCACCTGCATCACCAGGTCACTCACCGCCCCGGGGCTGCCTCCATTTTCCCTGCTGGCAGCCCCGGCCCTGCTTGGCTCGGCCCCTCACTGAGCCTTCCCACTAGCTAGGCCCTGCGCGGGGCTTCCTGGGGCCTGTGGCCGGCCTCCCCTCCCACTCCCTCCACAGTTCTCTGGCGGGGCTGGTGGCGTGGGGAGTCCCCGGCCAGTGCCAGGAGGGCAAGGAAGTACGGGCGGGGCCGACTGTCACTCCACCACACTCTGGACTCCCGGCCCCGGTAAACTTCCTGTTACTGGGAGGCAGATACCATCTCTGCGGCCACCAGTTCAGAAAAACGCCTAACCAATTTCTGATTGGGAATAGTGTGGTAGGAGAGTTCCCAAGTCCACTTGAACCTGTCAGAGAGCTGGCTGCAGGAGGGCGCTAGACTCATCCATGCCGGGGGGATACAAAGGTGAACAAGTCCTGAGAAAGATCTACACAGTGCTACAAAGGCACCCAGAGCGACCGGTCGTCTGTGCCTACCAGAAACCTGGTAGACTTCCTGGGCGAGGCAGTGCCAAGCAGGGTCTTGAAGGCCAGCTGATAGACGAGGGTTGCAGAAGACACGTCCCAGCCCAGCACAGTGCGCACAGAGTGGGGAGACGTGCGGCCAGGGAGGCGGACACTTGACAGAAACCACGCACCCTGTGGGGTCGCCACTGCACGATCCAACAGCCTGGGCCAGAGCGCACGGAACAGGGAGAAGTCCTGCACGGGAAGTGAAAGCTCAACAGAGATCACACACCCTGTGGTACGTGATCCACCAGCCCAGCAGAGTCCAAGCTGACCAGAAAGGTGGCTCCCCGGAGAGGCCCAAGACCTGAGGCAACCATACAGACAAGGCACTAGAGGCCAACTGAGCAGTCACGGAGGTAGCCATACCAAATTGGCAACCACAGCAACTAATGACTAATCTTAGTTAGTCATTAGTCTCCAACCGGTGGACTGTGAAACCCCCTGCCACAATGAAAAACATCAAAAAAAGATACCAGAAATACAAAAAATCAAGAAAGTACACCACCAAAAGTTAATAAATCTCAAACTCTAGATCCTATAGAACAAGAAGCCCTTGAAATGACTGACAAGGAATTTCGAGTGATAATTCTAAGGAAAATGAATGAGATACAGGAAAACTCAGCTAGACATCATGATGAATTGAGGAAAAGTATACAGGAACTGAAAGAGGAAATGTACAAGGAAATCAATGTCCTGAAAAAAAATGTAGCGGAACTTGCTGAACTGAAGAAGTTATTCAGCGAAATAAAAATCACAACGGAGAGTTTAACCAGCAGGCTCGTCGAAGTTGAAGAGAGAACCTCTGAACTTGAAGATGGGCTGTTTGAAATAACACAAGCAGACAAAAAGAAAGAAAAAAGAATCAAAGACATTGAAGAAAATCTGAGAGAGATATCAGACAACCATAAGCGATCAAATATCCGAGTCATGGGTATTACAGAAGGGGAGGAAAACGGAGATTCCATTGAAAACATATTCAACAAAATAGTGGCAGAAAACTTCCCAGGTATAGGAAAAATCACAGATCTTCAGATCCAGGAAGCTCAACGATCTCCAAACGTATTCAACCCAAAAAGGCCTTCTCCAAGACATGTCAAAGTCAAATTGGCAAAACTCAGAGACAAAGAGAGAATCTTAAAAGCTGCAAGAGAGAAGCGTCAAATCACCTATAAGGGAGCCCCAATCAGGTTAACATCAGACTTTTCATCACAAACCCTAAAAGCTAGAAAGGAATGGGATGATATATTCAAAATACTAAAAGACAAAGATTGCCAGCCTAGAATACTCTACCCTGCAAGGCTATCCTTCCAAAATGAAGGGCAAATAGTATATTTCTCAGACAAACAAAAACTGTGAGAGTTCACTACCACACGACCACCCTTACAAGACATCCTCAAGGGAGTACTGGGTTTGGTTCCTGAAAAATAACTACCACTGCCATAAACACCCAAGAAAAATCAAAACCCACTAGTATAATAAAAATGGCATTCATGAAGAGAAAACATGCAAACAAAAACGCTATCTACAACTTAAGGAACCAACAAACACAGAAACCAAACAGTAAATCAGAAAGCAAGGAACAAAAGACACCTAAGACAACCAAACAACTAATAAAATGCTAGGAATAAATCAACACGTTTCAATAACAACTCTTAATGTAAAAGGCTTAAATTCCCCAATCAAAAGACACAGACTGGCTGACTGGATCAAAAAGCAGGACCCAACTATATGCTGCCTACAAGAGACCCACGTCACCAATAAAGATTCACATAGACTAAGAGTGAAAGGATGGAAAAAGATTTACCATGCAAACAGAAAAGAAAAACGAGCTGGAGTAGCTATTCTTATATCTGACAAAATAGACTTTAAACTAAAAACCATAAAAAGAGACAATGAGGGACACTACTTAATGATAAAAGGACTGATGCATCAAGAAGACATAACAATCATAAATATGTACACACCCAATGTTGGAGCAGCCAGATTTATAAAACAAACTCTATTAGACCTAAAGAAGGAAATAGACACTAATACCATAATAGCAGGGGACCTGAACACCCCACTGTCAATATTAGACAGATCATCTAGGCAAAGAATCAGTAGAGAAACACAAGATCTAAACAAGACTCTAGACCAATTGGAATTGGCAGATATCTACAGAACATTCCATCCAACAACCTCAGAATATTCATTCTTCTCATCAGCACATGGATCATTCTCCAGGATAGATCACGTATTAGGTCACAAATCAAGTCTCAATAAATTCAAAAAAATTGGAATTATCCCATGTATTTTCTCAGACCACAATGGATTAAAACTAGAAATTAATAACAAATGAAACTCTGGAAACTATACAAACACATGGAAATTAAACAGCATTCTACTTAATGACATATGGGTCCAAGAAGAAATCAAGCAGGAAATCAAAAAATTTATTGAAACTAATGAAAACAATGATACATCATACCAAAACCTGTGGGATACTGCAAAAGCAGTATTAAAGGGGGAAATTTATTGCATTAAATGCTCACTTCAGAAGAATGGAAAGATGGCATGTGAACAACCTAACACTTCACCTTACAGAACTAGAAAAACAAGAACAATCCAAACCTAAAGTTAGCAGACGGAAAGAAATCATTAAGATCAGAGCAGAACTGAATGAAATTGAAAACCAAAAAACAATTCAAAAGATCAATGAATCAAAAAGTTGGTTTTTTGAAAAGATAAATAAGATTGACAAACCATTAGCATGGCTAACAAAAAAAGAAGAGAGAAGACTCAAATAACAAAAATTAGAAATGAAAAAGGCGATATTACAACTGATTCATCTGAAATACAAGGAATCATTCGAGACTACTATAAACAACTATACGCCAACAAATTTGAAAATCTGGAGGAAATGGATAAATTTCTGGACACACACAAGCTCCCAAAACTGAACCATGAAGACGTAGAAAATCTGAACAGACCAATAACAATAAAGGAGATTGAAGCTGTTATCAGAAGGCTCCCAACAAAGAAAAGCCCAGGACCAGATGGATTCACAGCAGAATTCTACCAAACATTCAAAGAGGAATTGACACCGATTCTTTACAACCTATTCCAAAAGATTGAAACGGACGCAAATCTCCCAAACTCATTCTATGAAGCAAACATCATCCTGATACCAAAACCAGGTAAAGATATAACCAAAAAAGAAAACTACAGGCCGATATCCTTGATGAATATAGATGCAAAAATCCTCACTAAAATACTAGCAAACAGAATACAGCAACACATACGTAAAATTATTCACCACGATTAACTGGGATCATCCCAGGGATGCAAGGTTGGTTCAACATACGCAAATCAATAAATGTGATACACCATATTAATAAACTCAAACACAAGGACCATATGATCATCTCTATAGATGCTGAAAAAGCATTTGATAAAGTTCAGCACTCATTCATGACAAAGACCCTCTATAAGGTATAGAGGGAAAGTATCTCAACATAATTAAAGCCATATATGCCAAACCCACTGCCAATATCATCCTGAATGGGGAAAAGCTGAAAGCTTTTCCTTTAAGAACAGGAACTAGACAAGGATGCCCACTCTCACCACTCCTATTCAACATAGTGTTGGAAGTACTAGCCAGAGCAATCAGAGAAGAGAAGGAAATAAAGGGCATCCAGATTGGAAAAGATGAAGTCAAACTGTCCCTGTTTGCAGATGACATGATCCTATATATCGAACAGCCTAAAACCTCTACAAAAAAACTCTTGGAATTGATAAATGACTTCAGCACAGTAGCAGGATACAAAGTCAACACACAAAAATCAGTAGCATTTCTTTTCTCCAATAGTGAACATGCAGAACGAGAAATCAAGAAAGCCTGCCCATTTACAATAGCCACCAAAAAAATAAAATACTTAGGAATTGAGTTAACCAAGGAAGTGAAAAATCTCTATAATGAGAACTACAAACCACTGCTGAGAGAAATTAGAGAGGATACAAGAAGATGGAAAGATATCCCATGCTCTTGAATTGGAAGAATCAACATAGTGAAAATGTCCATACTACCCAAAGTGATATACAAATTCAATGCAATCCCCATCAAAATTCCAAAGGCATTTTTCTCAGAAATGGAAAAAACTATCCAGACATTTATATGGAACAATAAAAGACCACACATAGCCAAAGCAATGCTGAGCAAAAAAAATAAAGCTGGAGGCATAACACTACCTGACTTTAAGCTATAATACAAAGCTATAATAACCAAAACAGTATGGTACTGGCATAAAAACAGACACACTGACCAATGGAATAGAATAGAGAATCCAGAAATCAACCCACACACTTACTGCCATCTGATCTTTGACAAAGGCACCAAGCCTATTCACTGGGGAAGGTACTGCCTCTTCAGCAAATGGTGCTGGGATAACTAGATATCCATATGCAGGAGAATGAAACTAGATCCATACCTCTCACCATATACTAAAATACTCAAAATGGATTAAGGATTTAAATATACACCCTGAAACAATAAAATTTCTTAAAGAAAACATAGGAGAAACACTTCAGGAAATAGGACTGGACACAGACTTCATGAATATGACCCCAAAAGCACGGGAACCAAAGGAAAAATAAACAAATGGGATTATGTCAAACTAAAAAGCTTCTGCACAGCAAAAGAAACAATTAACAGAGTTAAAAGACAACCAACAGAGTGGGCGAAAATATTTGCAAAATATACATCTCACAAAGGATTAATATCCAGAATATATAAGGAACTCAAACAACTTTACAAGAAGAAAACAAGCAACCCAATTAAAAAATGGGCAAAAGAGCTAAGTAGGCATTTCTCTAAGGAAGATATACAAATGGCCAACAGACATATGAAAAAATGCTCAACATCACTCAGCATCCGGGAAATGCAAATCAAAACCACACTGAGATACCATCTAACCCCAGTTAGGATGGCTAAAATCCAAAAGACCCTGAACGATAAATGCTGGCGAGGTTGCGGAGAAAAAGGAACTCTCATACATTGTTGGTGGGACTGCAAAATGGTGCAGTCTCTATGGAAAATGGTATGGAGGTTCCTCAAACAATTGCAGATAGATCTACCATACGACCCAGCTATCCCACTGTTGGGAATATACCCAGAGGAATGGAAATCATCAAGTCGAAGGTATACCTGCTCCCCAATGTTCATCGCAGCACTCTTTACAATAGCCAAGAGTTGGAACCAGCCCAAATGTCCATCATCAGATGAGTGGATACGGAAAATGTGGGACATCTACACAATGGAATACTACTCAGCTATAAAAACGAATGAAATACTGCCATTTGCAACAACATGGATGGACCTTGAGAGAATTATATTAAGTGAAACAAGTCAGGCACAGAAAGAGAAATACCACATGTTCTCACTTATTGGTGGGAGCTAAAAATTAATATATAAATTCACACACACACACACACACACACACACACACACAAACCGGGGGTTGGAAGAAGATATAACAACCACAATTACTTGAAGTTGATACGACAAGCAAACAGAAAGGACATTGTTGGGGGGGAGGGGGGAGGGAGGAGGGAGGAAGGTTTTGGTGATGGGGAGCAATAATCAGCCACAAAGTATATCGACAAAAGAAAATTTTAAAAAATAAATAAATAAATAAATAAAAACTAAAAAAAAAAAATTTTTTAATTTTAAGGGTTATGTAATATTACTAAATGACACAAATCTAGGTAACGTCTATCTTCTTCGCTCTTTAATAAACATGCTCAGCAAGGATTTAAAATGCAACTCTACAAAGTGCCCCATGTTTAAATCTATGTTATTTAATGCCGTCAAATCCATCAGGCCAATTTGCTCTCCTTCTTTCTTTGCCTATTTTGGCATCTTTCCAAATTACTCATTTACACAATAGCACCATGAATTGGCAGCGATTACCCTCACTAGGGTGGAGAGAAATGGTGTGGATTTCCCATACAATGCAATACAATATGACTCGGTTTCTTGTTGGGAGATTTCAGAACAGTTCCTCACAAAGGAGTCCTTTCAGAACAGAACATCGCTTTGGGACCTGAGGTAAAATGAAGCCAGTGAAGTGGTTCCGAAGGTTTGCACGTTGTCCAGAGATGGATCCTTAGGGCCGTAAAGTTTGGGATGCACCATCCAAGGAGAGAGGTGGACGGTTTCATAAAGTGTCATTAGGAGCAATCCTTGTCCATCAGGAAGACCAAGGATTCCTCTCTGAGAAGAGAAACGCTTGGTGGGGAAGACAAGGAAAGATTTATCACTGATCATCTGCTAGGGATGATAATCAAAATATTTAACAACTTGTATGGGATGGAACTGACCAATCAGAACAGACTCTGGCCACTGCCTTAGTATTAGGTGTACTGCTGATTTTCTCAGCTCTGTCCCAGATCACCTTCTCTTGGTCACCAGGGCTTCTAGAGATTATCCAAAGCTCTGAAACTCTTAGCATCCAGGTAGAGAAGGTAGAGAGACAACTGGATCCTAATTACTACTTTCCATGGCACAACTAAATGACACCATCACATAAACTGTATAGACCCTGGATAGATAAGAGAATGTGCACCTTGCACTTAGTGGGTGTTCAATAAATGCTATGGTCTGAATGTTTCTGTCCCCCCAAAATGTATATGATGAAATCCTGACCCACAAGGTGATGGTATTGGGAAGTGGGACCATTGGGAAGTGATATTTTTTAAAGGATTAATGCTCTTCTAAAAGAGATCCTAGAGAGACCTTGACCCCTTCTGCCATATGGGGTTATGGCAAAGGAAGTGGGCCCTCCCAGATGCTGAGTCTACCAGTGCCTCAATCTTGGACTTCTCAGCCTTCATAATTGTGAAAAATAAATTCCTGTTGTTTATAAACCACCCAGTTTACGGCATTTTTTAAAATAGCAGCTCAAATGGATAATAAATACATTTTACTTACGGTGGAGCATAAGTTCCTTAAGAGTAAGCTTTACAGTGGTATCCCTGGAACTTAATCCGTTGCCAGGTATCTAGGTTGTGTTCAATAAATATTAAATATGGGTTGATGAAATGAATGTGTTGCCTATACTGCCTCTGCCAAAGTCTTTGTATAAGAATTCACCACCTTATTTTTGTCTTAGAGACACTCAGTACTCAGTATCCCATCTTAGTCCAATACGTCCCAGCCTTAGGAATGGAAGAAGAGCTTGGTTTTAGATTGTACTCTTCTGGCAAGGCAGGCATGGGAACAGACACTGCTCTTCATGGACTTATGAAGAATCTTCTTAAGGAACCTTGTGTTCACCTTTGGTTATTCCTGCTTTCCACCCCAAGGAGAATGGAAGATTGTCCTCTTTAAATGTCATTTGGAGCCTATACCCTGTTCCCATACCCAGGCCCCTGTGTCTGTTCATCAGCACTCAAGGAGTATCAGTTATTCTAGATATAATTATCTGCTCTACAACAAGGTCAAGATATATATAGCTTGGAAACTTTCAGGTATCCACTTTAGTCATCACAACCAATATGGTTCAAATACCTATTTGGCTGAATTTCTTTAAAAGCATTTTCAGTTGGCCCACTCCAGGCCTAGATTTTTTAAGCAGAAAGACCTACCCAAACATCATAGGATAAGCACCCAATAAGACCAAGTTTCCCAATATCTCAGCCCTGGGCATGACCTCTTCCTCATTTCTGCCCATCTTCCCTGTCCAGATTTTGGGGCTTTACCTCCTGTTCAGGTCCTGAGATTGCCCCTTGGATAGAGGGATAGTTTTGCTTCTGTCTGATCCTCTGTCACAGATTTGATCCTCTAATCTGTCCTGGGGATAGATTCTCCTGATCAAGAAGGACACCTGTGAAGAAAAGAATTAATTTTGCCTGAAGAAAGGCTTGGACTTTGTCCTCAGCTCCTGGGAAGTAAACTTTAAGCCCTTGGAATATTCTTCCTGATAAGAACATCTTTGCTTACCTAGGGATCTTGGGCTATGCCAAAGTCTATGATAACATATCGATTTATGGTGGGAGCCTTGAGCTATGCAGTATCAATCTGATCTTTTGAGGAGCTGGAGATAAAGGTCAGCCATGCATGTGGTCAACCATGTCTTCATGACCAAGTCCCAATGAAAACTCTGGACATCAAGACTCAGGTGAGTCTTTCCTGGTTAATAATACTCTGTGCATGTTGCCACACATTGTATCTGGAGGAAGTGTTGCCCTCTGCACCACTCACATCTGATGATGCCTGGAAACTGCCCTATATGCCTCTTCCCCTGGCTGATTTTAATCTGTACTATTTTGCTATAATAAACATAACCATGAGTATAATGACTTTTCTGAGTTCCATGAGTCCTTCTAGCAAATTATTGAACCCAAGGGTGGTCTTGGGGACCCCCAACTTGTTGTTGGCATCAGAAGTGAGGATGGTCTTGGGGATTCCTAAGCTTTGCAACCTTTAAAGAGGAACCCCAGCATCTACTGACCTAGCCAGAACTCCCCTGAGAAGCAAGCAGCAATCTTCATCCAGGCCTTGGGGACATTCTGTTCTTCTGTCCTGATTGATGGTCTCTTCTCAGCTACCCTGTTATGATTTGACTGTCTGTTCCTTCCCAAACTCATGTTGAAACTCAATCCCCTCATGTAATAGTATTAAGGTGGGGCTTTTAAGAGGTGATTAGGTCATGAGAATAAAGCCTTCATGAATGGGTGAATTCATTAATGGATTCATGGATTATCATGGGAGTGGGTTAGTCATCAAGAGAGTGGGTCTGTTATGAAAGTCAATTTGGCTCTCTCTTGTGTGCACTTCTCTTCCTGGGGAGGCTTTCACCATGTTATGACACAGCACGAGGCCCTCACCAGAAGCCAATCAGATGCTTCTGCCCAACATTGGACTTCCCAGCCTCCAGAAGTGTAAGAAATAAATTTCTGTTCTTTATAAATTACCCAGTCTCAGAAATTCTGTTACAGCAACAGAAAATGGACTAATACATACCCCATGCTTAGAACAGTCCCCCTCCTCTTTTTACCTCCTACTTGCCCCTTACATTTCACTTTCTGTTTACCCACCTGTGTTAGTCCATTTCTGTTGCTTATAACAGAATACCTGAAACTGGATAATTTTAAAGAAAACGAGACATATTTCTTATAGTTTCAGAGTCTGAGAAGTCCACAGTCCAGGGGGTACATTGGGTGAAGAACTTATTCTGGGTGGGAGCTCTCTACAGGGTCCTGTGGCAATGCAGGGTATCACATGGTGAGAATGGAAAGAGCAAGAGAGCTAACCACGCCCATGACAACCCATTGAATCATCAACCCATTACTCCATAAATGGATCAATCCATTCACAAGGGCACAGTCCTCACAATCCAATCACCTCTTAAAGGCTCCACCTTCCAAATACCAAATCAGATTTTCTGCCTTCTTAGCACTGTCACGGTGGGGGTCACGTTTCCAATACGTGAACTTTTGGGCAACATATTCAACTTATAGCACCATCTCGCTTTCTGTCTATCCTGTTGTCAAAATGTCTCCCTTTTCTGTTTCATTACCTTCTCTTACTAGGCACACACCTGAGGCTCATACCTATCCCATGAGATCTTCTTCTGACGGTCAATTCCTGAATCACCAGAATTTACCACATCTTCTGGGCCAGCATTTCCATATCATACTAGTGTGCTGAAAATAAGTTTCAATATACATGCACGAGGAGATACAGTTAAAAGAACCCAGGAAATTCAATATTTACCATAGAGGTAAATATTAGTGGAGGTCTTGATGTAAATGAAAAAAAGGAGGAGGCCCCTGGAATGCACAGAAAGAAGTGATGTGAGAATCGGAAAGGATAGTTCTGTAGATTTCATAAGACAAATACATCAAACACAAGAAAGAAGATTAGATTTTCTATTCTATTTTTTCAATAGTGATCCAATTACTACTCACACTAAATACCATCTATAACAGTATCATGTTTCTTTAAATTCCATATTAAATGTTGGGGAAGCACAGTAAAAACAAAGTAATTTGGATAGATTGGTAAAGAGCTCGATATGAGTTAATGAAAGTTAGAATTGCAGAATATAGTGGAAGAAATACAATTATATTACTTCCAAGTACTTAGAGAAAAAAAAACAAAACAAAACAGGTAACCAAGTAGAAATTTTATGGGTCAATTGTAATAAGTAGGCAATTATCATGTGCCATTTTACATTATTTTAATCCAAGTTGGTGCTACTCAACTGCTTTAATAATGTGGAAAATCATTTTCATTCTTAATCAGGTTAAATATTTTCCTTCCAAGACATCTAAAGTTGTTTAGTAAACTTTGTAAAACAGTAATTCTCATCCCTCATGAAGACAAATCTGAGGAAGGAGGGACAGGAGGGAGGCCTAAATTAACAACAGATTACTTGATTTGAATGAGTTGGCATATTATAGATCTACAAGATCAAGAGGTGGCTTGTTTGCCACGGATAAAAGTAGATATATACTGAGAAATGTATGGTCCAAGAATGTACTATTAATTCTTCACTTCATTCATTTATTTATTTAGTCATGCATTCATTCATTCAGCAAACATTTCTTTAGGAGTTATCTCATTTCAGGCCCCATGTTTGGTTTTGGTGACTCAAAGATGTACAAAATGCTATTTCTTCCCTTAAGGAGATTGCAGTGTACTGGGGGATTTCAAATGACTACAATTCAGTGTGATAAATGGCCTCTTGGTTTGTTTTGGGAAAGTACGGGTTAAAGGACACCTACCTTCTTCCTGAGCATAGAGGCAGATATTCCCAGCCTCCTTTGAGGTCACATGTGGCCACACTACTTAGCTCCCTCAACAGAATGTGGGAAGAAGTCACATCTACCACTGCTGGGTCTAGACCTTAGGAGATGGGCATGCCTCCTGCCTCTTTCTTTCCCATGGAACTGGTACAAAGTGGTCCACCTTTGGCCACAGATGAGCACAATGCCCTTGGGTCCAATGAATGATGGAGCAAAAACTTGACAACCTGGAAGAAATTGAGTCCCTGCCCACAGGCCTGGCACCCCCAAATGAGCAGATGGAACAGAACTGCCCACAAACCTGGCATGCTCACTCTGGAACTGTTATTTCAGGGAGAAAAATAACTATTATTTTAAAACCACTTTATGCCAGGGTCTTTTAAATCATTTTTATTATGAAATTTTTCAAATTACACCAAAGCTGAAAGAACTGTACAGCGGACATCCATATGTTCACAGCCTGAATTCTACCATTAGCATTTTACTGTACTTTTCTTTTTAAAATTACAAACCTATCCATTTTTCTGTCTATCTATCCACCCATCGGTCCTTCTTATTTTTTGAACATAATTCAAAGTATATTGCAGACATCTCTCCATTTTATCCTAAATACTTTGGCATGCATATTATTAACCAAACTTCAAAAATTGTTTTTCTTTTGATGAAAAATTTACATACAATAAGATGCATAAATCTTAAGTGTGTATTTGTTGAGTCTTGACAAATATTAAACCCCCATAACCCAAACCCCTATCCAGATAAAGATCATTCCATTTCCCCAGAAGTTCTATTAGGTTATTTTTGTTATAACAGTTTAGCTTTACCATAACTCACACACAGCGTAATAATGTTAATAATAGCTCCAGGGGCTGAACATCTTTTATGTGTCAGGAAATATCTATGCATATATTATTTAATTTTCACAATGTAGGTATGTCTTAGAGATGAGAAAAACGAGGTTTAAGAAATTGTCCAGGTTTCCCCAGCTGTAAGTAACAGAGGCAGGCTCTGTATCCAAGTCAGTCTGATTCCAAGGCCTGGCAAATTTGTCCTGCTCTCTGTGACTGACCCTGCCCAGGGATTCAAAGGAGCTGAGCTGCACAGAGCAAGGATATTTGAGCTACATTTTCAGCCTCAGCCCTGGAAGACTGAGCTGAATTCACTAACCAGAAGGACAATGCAGCAAAGGGCCTTCCATGCAGAAGAAACATCACATACAAAGGCAAAGAAGAGTGAGGTTACAGCATTTGGAGGATTGCTCGTGTCTCCATCCACCTAGAGCTTAGGGCAATGATGTAGAGGCAGTGGAAGATAAAAGTTAAAAGCTGACCGAGAGTCTAACGCTGTGCTAAGCAGATAGGCTGTGAAGAGACAGCAGAGGGGGTTAAGCAGGGAAGTGAGAGGCATAATTAGATTTGCATTTTAGAATGCAATTTAGAATGCTGTTGTTGATGCAGAAAATGATATGGGAAGGAGACAAGGGCTAAGAAGACAATAATGAAACAGGTGAAAAGTCCAGTGGCTTGAGGACCCAAACTGGAGCGGTTGCTATGGAGACCATGAGCGCAAGGGGAAGACAGATCAGAGAGTTCTCATCCTGGTTATTACCACTTCACAGACAAACTTCCATTTTTTCTGTGTGTGCTCTGATGAAGGACGTGCTCTCTATTTTGTGTTGGGGACTGCTATGATCTTCTTCACTCCTTTCCATAGTAATAGACTTTTTAGCTTGGTCAATCCATCTAAAGGCTATATTTCTCAGCCTCCCTTGAGGCTAAGTATGACCAACTCTACGCCAGGTTCAGGCCACTGGGATGTGAGCAGAAATAGCACGTGCAACTTCATGGATGCTCCCTTCCCCTCGTACTGGGCTGCAATGTGGAGGTGATGGAGAGCCATCTTTGGCCATTCATTCGAGAAGACTCCACAGTTGGAAAAGCAACAAGATAGAAAGAGTCTGCGTACTCACGCAGCTGAGCTAGACTCTGGGCCACCTGCCTGGACTGTTTCACGAGGAAGAAAGAAATCTTTATCTCATTGATGCCTCTGTATTGTGGGGAATCTTTTTATGGATTCCAGTGGGTAGCAATGAGATGGTCCAGAGTAGCTAAGGAAATGATTCTCCTATTCAGGTTCTAATCTTCATGGCTCCTTAAGTGCAAAATGTGGTTCTAAGAATTTGCAGCAAGAATGTTATGCTCAGAGTAAGAAAGATTGGGGTTTGGGCACAAGTGTGCCATTGGCTAGGGGACCTTAAGCAAGTGATTTAACCTCTCTGGAGCTGTGGTTTTGTTGTCTTTGCTGTTTCTTTGTTTACTTCTGCAGATTGGAGGAGACGGCAGTGTTATCAGGATCTGTTGAGATGGTATTTGTAAAAGTCTGTGCTCAGTTCCTGGCATAGGATAGACCCCTGTGATGACAGCCATTGTCATTATGAATAACTCTGGTTTATTCATAAGAATGCAGGGACAACCTGCCCACCAGGGAGAGGCTTCCGGGAGCTTTCTCTAATCTGCATCATACCTGCTCTTCAAGTTTTCAATGCTTTTGTTTCCTCTTCTTGCCATCCCCATAAGAGAGAAGGGTTTGCCCAGTAAGCCCAAGTCCCACGTCTGAATTGCAGTCCTGTTGCTAACCAGATAGACATCCTTGGACAAGGTCAATGGTGTTTGTGGTCACCTGAGCATTCAGGGCTTCTGCAAGACCAACAGCCCTGGTTTGGAGTTGGGTTTACAGGGTAACCTCAGTTTCCAGACCAAAGAACTAGCCTCAGCTGCTTCCTCAGTCAAGTTTACTGTGCATGAGGAGAAATAATTGCCTGCATGGTGCCTCCATAAGCAGCTTCCTTCCGCCCTGGTAAGGGCTGTGCTTCAAACCAGAGGACTGTCCTTACCAATCCCACAATCCTGTTCAATCAGGGAGAACTTACTGACTCACAAGCCACGTGAAAGGAAAAAGGAAACAGAATATGTGTTTCAGGAGGTTAATGGATGAAAGCCTTTTCCTTCTGGAAAATGTTTAGTCAGTATTCCTGTTCCAGAAAGAATCATCTCGTCGAGTAAGAGAGATCTTTCTCTCTTTAACCTTCTGTCTCCAGACTCAGACTAGTAGTTCTCACCCTCACAGGGGATCAGGGCCACTCAGGGAGCATTTGGAAAGTTCAGATCCCTGCACTCTATTGCCCAAAGAATTCAGATTCAACTGATCTGTGGTCGGTCCCGGGAGTTGGTGTTTTGAGAAAAGGACTCAAGTGAGTTTTTATAGAGAATATTCTAGATAGAGTATATAGACATGATCCTTGGCTAAAGTTTTTTGTAGTGGTTAGCATGCAAACAACATTTCTGATGGAGAGAGAATGGTAATCCCTTGCTCGGCCCTGGCATCTGGCAAGTTCAGAGTCTCTGATCCCCACAATGCCTCGGCTGTGCTCACACCCCCACCCCACCCCCACTTCACTTGCCCCGAGAGACTTTCAACCCATTTTAGAAGCAGAGGCTTATTTGTGTGAAAGACATTGAATAGGCCTGAAATCTGAGTTTCCATCCAGATGAACTTCCAAGAATTTTCAACCTGGGACCATTTTCCTGACCATAAGGAGAAGAGAGACATAATTGTAGTGGCTGACTTGAGAGTAGCAGCCCTCCTGCCCCTTCCCACTTCCCCCTTTCCAAACTGGTCTTTCTTTTTGGAAGAGTCATTTGGCTCATGGTGGGGGAGAAAAATTCTTCCCAGGCTGGAATACAAGCACACCACCTCCTGCAAGGGGCAAGTGCATTTCTGAAGAAGAGTCACTCCATCCTCCTGGGGAGACTGTAGCAATGTGAACCCTTATTATTATTTTTTTTTTCTTATGGCCTTTGATTTATTCTCTGAATCTTGGTGTCCATTAGACAACCAAGGACTTTCTAGGCCACAGAAGAAACTGCAGGGGAGGAGATGGGTGCTCTTGTGCAGAGGGGTGAAGAGGACCGTGGGCAGAAGTGGAAGAGGCCAGAAAGAAGGAGTCTGAACACATGGCCACTGCAAAGCTACAAGGGCACTGACCTGGTGTCCACCAGTCACCCTGCATCAAACCTCATGGTCAGCTGACAGCTCTGGCCTCATGAGATGCGACCGTCTCATCATCTGCCTGTGCCCTCACCCTGGGCCCACACCCCTTCTGCCACCCTCACTGAGAGTGGGTTTTTTCACCAAGCGCCATCACCAAGCACTCAACCCCCAGGAGAGGAGGCAATGCCCAACCAGGATCTGCCAGCTCCACTGTGGGTTGACTTTCCTCAAGACCCCCCAGCTCTTATTCTAGGAAAACTGTAAGATCCAAGGCAGCCAGAATACCTGGTATCTGGTTTCCCAGGGCTGCTGTAACAAAGCACCACAGCCTGAGTGGCTTGAAACAACATCAATCTATTGCCTCACAGTTCTGGAGACTAAAGTCCAAAACCAAGATATCAGCAGGGCCCTGGGCCCTCTGAAATCTGTAGGAGAAGATCTTTACTGGCCCCTTGCAGCTTTCATTGCTTGGCTGCTGGCAGCGTAGCTCCAAATTCTGCCTCTGTCTTCATGTAGCTTTCTCCCTGTGTCTCTGTGTCTCTTTAAAAGAAAACCAGTCACACTGGATTAGAGGTCCACCCTGCTCCAGTATGAGCACATCTTAGCTAATTCCATCTACAGTGGCCCTATTTCCAAATAAGGTCACATTCTGAGGTTCAGGGGGTTAGAACTTCAACATATCTTTTTTGGGTGGGATGGGGAGGGACACACAATTTAACCCAGAATACTTGGGGTGAGGAAAAGTTTGAACTGGAAATGCCCAAGTTCCCTAAACTGAGCCGACAGGACAACCAATCTTCCTCCCTCCCTCCCACCCTCCCTCCCCTCTCACACCTTCCTTGCTTCTTTCCCTCCCTCTCTCCCATCCCTCTCTTCCTTCTTTGCATTACCCCTGCCCCTACACCCTCCTCTCCTCCATCTGCCCATCTGTCCATCTGTCCATCTCCTCAGGAGGCCCCAGGCAGAGCACAGATGAGAAATGTCAGTCTGCCAAGGAAGGCACCAGCTGGGTGGCTGCTCGCAGACGGCTCCGCAGGCCCAAGGGAACGGGGAGGCAGCCTCCTCCACCTGAATGTCCTCTGCTGTGTGAACCTCATCTCCGCAGCTGTTTTTAGCAGGAGCTTAACTTGCAGGGACACTGCCCTGGCCTTCACACTGCTGTGCAGACCTGCAGGCAATGCCTCAGCTCTCTCTCCTGCTGTCACAGGACACTCACCACCCCACTGACAGCCAGCCTGCTTTGCTGACATTGTGGGGCATCTGCCTGGATAGTGAGGACAGTGCTGCAGTTTCCGTGGAAACCTGAGTGCCCACAGGGACTCTAATGGGGACTCTGATGACCACTGGCTAGGCCCTGAATAAGATGGCAAGAGGTTAGGGACAGTGGTCAACTTTCTGCATGAGGTCTCATCTGTGGCCTGAGGGACGTCACTCATTCCCCCTCTCTGGGGGCTCCATCTCACTTCTCTGGCAAGCAATTAATAAGCCTGGCTATCTGTCTGAATGGAGATAAAGGGAGAGAAACACAAACTAATGTTAAAATGGATGATCTTGTCAATTGCATGGAAGCTTTTGTTTGTGTCCGAGGGGGATAGCTGTAGGAACAGCGTGATGGAGACAAGGAGAAGAGGACGGTGCCTGATTCCTCTGTAGAGAGAGAGGTACAGGGAAGGAGCACCTTTGTTTTGATGAGAGGCATTTTGAGATGCTATGTGGGGGCCCTGCTGATGCAGTAGGGGAGGGGGCTATCTTAAACCTCCTCTTCCCCTCAGTTCTTCCTTGGGTCATGCTGTACCTCAGGACCTCTGATGGCTTTGGCTACTCTCAGTGGAGCACTGTGGGACCAGGCAGCATGTGGCCAATGGGCAGATTCACGAAGGGTATCTCCCTCTTTGCTCTGCTGTGTGAGTGGGTGGTTATGAAGTCCTTAGAGGTGCCACACAGAGGCCCCAAGGCCTATGCATGAATTCTTTTAACTTTGAAAAGTCATCACAACTGCATTCATTTAGAGGTTTTTCTCACATACAATTTTTTGTTTATTGATTCATAGGGATGTATACCACTTACTGTTTGCTGAGTGTGGTTCTCTAGTATCCACGCTCCCTTCCTACTGGTTGGTATAGAACTTCCCAGCTGGAGACTACATCTTCCAGCTTCCCCTGCACCCAGCCATGGCTGTGTGACTAAGTTCCAGCCAATGGGATGCTGTGGAAGTGATGTGTGCAGCTGCCAGGGTCCTGCCCATCAAGACGATGCTTGCCCTCCACACCTCTTACCAGGGCTGGAAGATGGACTTGAGGTAGAGAACCAACTCCAAAGAGGATAAAACCACAGGGAAGAGTGGAGCAGTGAGATGAAAGGAACCTGGATCCTGCATGACCTAGTGGATCAGAACTGCTACACTCCCACCCCTCTCCCAAAGCTTCCTGAACAGCTCAAACTTTAAAGGAGAGAAAAATAAACTATCTTGTTTGTCACTCTCGTTTTCATCTCTGTTAAAGCAACTGAACTAATATATCCTAACTGGAACAATAAGTAATTTGCATTGTGACTTTGCTTTTTGTCATGCACTTGTATTGGTTTCTAAAAAACATGAGAGTTAAACTTGGACCTACTCTTCCCTGTTGAAAGTCTGCTCACACATTACCTGTTTTTGTCTTGATAATTAACACCATCCACCACTTTCTCCCAAAGGGTTTCTTTTCTTTTTTTCATTTATTTATTTATTTATTCATTCATTCATTCATTTTTTGTGACCGGTAAGGGGATCGCAACCCTTGGCTTGGGGTCGCCCGTACCGCACTCAGCCAGTGAGTGCACCGGCCATCCCAAAGGGTTTCTTATATCCAGAAAGTTGGTCCAGAACCCTTCAAAAAATATTTAGATTCTCAAACAGCCAGTGGAAAAAACAACTCAGGGTGGTTCGCCCCCAGAGTGGGACCCTCAGAGAGAACCTTGGTTTTGAGCATTGTAAAAAGCCCTGTAGGATTTGTGACCTCATATCTAAGAATTTTTAGGACAATTCTAATTTAAAATATTCCAGCCCAGTTCCCATAAATGTATTTTGTAAGTACTTGTGCCATGATTTTTGTTGAGAAATGTGGTGGTAGTCCTTACAGGCCCCTCAACTGAATGTCATTCCTTTATGTCATTTTGTCCTTCTGGTCCCCTGACTGTCAACCTGGGAAGGTCTAAACGCAGAGGACTGAGGACACTGCCTCTGGAGCTGCTCCCTCTGGCCTGCTCTCTGACTGCCTTTTTCTATTCTAAAACTTGCACTGAACTGCACACATCTGTAGAGAAGTGCTTTTCTCCCCTCTTTTTGGAGAAATTAAGCTTCTTTAGAGATTAAGGTTTGGTTACCCCAGCTTCCTTACAAACTCACAGCATTAAAATTGGGTCATAGAGACATACTTGTTCCATTTTCTAACCAGACAATAGCTTCAGGCAGTGCCGAGATCCTCCTCCTCTCTGTCCCCCTTCTGGAGCCCCAGGGAGCTGCTGAGCAAGGCCCCCCTGGTGGGAGTGGACAGGCCTCTGCTGCACCTGCCCTCCTCCCTGGGCCAAGGACACCTTCCCTTGTCACTTACCAGCTTAAGCTGTGCTGTCCCCTTTTTCTTTCATCTCTACTTTATGCTGTTGGCCTCCAGGGACTCTTCTCACTCCCACTTCACCCTGCTCCTCCTCCTCCCCTAGATGCATTATGTTCAAGGGCAAGGACATTTTATTGGGTCATGATGCTGAGGTGGAACCTTTTGTCTGCCTTCAAGGGATTAATGCTTTGAGACTTCATTGATGATACTATTATTTAAAAATATTTGCTGGCCCTTTCACCACCTGAAGGTGGTGATACTCCCTTCTCCTTCTCCCCCCACTGGCATCGGATTTGACACTGTGACTTGCTCTTGCCAATAAATGCAAGCAAAAGTGACGTGACATATGTCACTTCCAAGCAAAAGCTTCAAGAGCCAGTGTGTGGTTTGCTGTGTGTCTTTTCCCTCTTCCGCAAGATGGACAATGGTCCAGAAAGGGGCTGCTTCATCAGCCTGGATCCCAAAGATGACATAAAGCAGGGATGTAGTTGACCCATGACAGACAGGTAGCTTGAGCTGCCTGTAGCTGTAGGTCATTGCAAGCTGGGTGTTATTGTTACTGCAGCGTAATCTAGCCTGTCCCGACTGTTCCAGAGCACACGTGGAAATGGTCTCAGACTCTTTTCTTTCTGAGGCTATAGTTAGTTGGGGTTGTGTAGGCAAGAAGACAGCTCCATTGTGAGAAGATGGTATGCGTAGGTTAGTCTACCTCTGTTCTAGGCCTTCGAAAGAATCTCCCCACACTCTATCCTGCTTCTGCTGCTGTTCTTGTTACTATTATTACTTCAGGTCACTGGGCTCTCCAGGGCTCTCTTGAAGCTCTTAGAAAATTATCTCTGACTCTCTGTACCTGTTTTTATTGGAATCTTGGGGAAAAAATAGTGTTTGTGAAGTCAAGTATTTAGTCTTGCTTATCCTGAGGGTATTTGGTTATTAACAAGTATTGTTTACAGAGTGCCCGCTTGTCCCATCCGGTTTACACATGTTGCCTTGCACGATCCTCCCAGTGACCCTTTGGGGTTGGCACTATTATTCCCATTTCATGGATGAAGAATAGGCCCAGGGAGGTTGAGACACTTGCTCAAGGTCAAATAGCTAGAAAACAGCAGAACTGGGGTCTACCTAACCCTGATTTTTTATTTAACAAATATTATTCTAGCACTTTCTATGCTCCTCGCACTGTCCCAAGTTAATGCTTTACAAGCATTAACTCACTTCATCCTCTTAATAACCCTCTGAGGTAGTTACTATGACTGCCTTCCTTGTGCAGATGAGGAAACTGAGGCACAACGAAGCTAACTCACTTGCCTAAATTCACACAGGTTTGAGTGGCAGAGACAGAATTCAGACTTGGGCAGCCTGGCCCTGGCTATTGCATGAAGCTGTTCTTTCCCTTAGGCTTCACTGCCTTTCACAAGGGTCTCATTTTCTCAGCAGGCAAGTTGGCTGCCTTCCTGGTACAGATGTGGTCCCCTATCCCTCATTCCCCCACCAGCCACTTAGAGGAGGAGGCACAGCTCTGTGTTCATCCCACCATGACTGTGACCTCCCCATCCCCCTGCTTCCTCCTCAGTAGCCAGTGGGTTCATTTAGCAAATTGCTAGAGCCAGAGGGACCAGGCATTGGTTAGACTCCAGTGGTGACAACTAACACCAGCTACTGGACCAGAGCCAGAGCCCAGTGACCTACCCTGTGCCTAACCATCGCAGGGAGGCCACTGCACCTTCTGGGAGAACTCCCTAGGACATCATCTGACAGCATGAAAAATGAAAACCACAAAACCACATTTTTCAAAAGACTACCTGCCCTGCCTAGCACAGTAAAATCCAACTCTCATTGGACTGTGTTTCAGTACATGCACTCAGTGTGCCTCTTCACAAAATAATGTGGAAATTGTTGCCAGAGACCACCCACTTCTTTTTCACATTGGATTTTCTCTCCTTCACTAGTTCTCATGGGGCATCTGTGGAGGTGCCCCTCTTCCATGACCAGACTATGGTCTCACTTCTGCAGCCTGACTCATACCTCCCAGAGTTTGTGCCGTGCAAACTCTGAAAGGACTTTAATTCGGCTAGTTCCATCTCTCCAACCTACACAAATGTCTGGGGACTCCTAAAAACACCATCTCTGCGTGCAGAAGTTCCCCTGGTGTCTGCTAGAGCATGCAAACAGAAGGGTGTGCCCGGGGTTCATTCTATTTCTGAACAACTTGACTTATTGGAAGTGTCTTGTCATCTTGAGTTAACACTACTCCCTTAAAGTTTCATGCATTTTCTGCAGTAACAAGATCAAGACTGCTTTCTCCTTACATGACAGCCCTTTAATATTTAAAAGCAGCTGTTCTTTTTTTTAGTCTCCAATTCCCTGGGCTAAATATATCCAATTTTTCCATCCATTATTCCTACAGGACAGTTCAGAATTCCTCACCATTCAGAATTGATTGAAAACCCTCAAGATTGTCAATGCCCCCTTTAAAATGAGGCCCCAGGAACTGAACCCACTGTTAGGGTGAACCTACAGTCCTGACACACAGCATAGGCGGTGACTGCTCCTGACTGTGGTCTGGTTTCCCAGGACCATGGGCTGCACTGACTTTCATTAGGAGCTGGGTCGCCCTGTTGGCTCATTTTGATCATGTCTTCCCACATAACTTACTGCCAGTTATGTTTCCCCAACATTCTAAACATGGACAAGAGATTTTTGGAAATTTCATGCAGGCTTTTCTATTGATTAGTATTTAAATTCATCTTAATCCCTTCAAAAGAACATTTTAGTCAAATTCAACATGCTCCCTTATCAATGTCATTATCCTATCTTTTTTCATTTCATATAATCTTTAAACCTGAAAAGACAAAATTCTCCTTACACATTTGTCTGAGAAAAATGGTGAAAAGAGATCCTGCTGGAAGCAGGGAAAAAAAGCATTTGGTTACCTATTGAAGAGAATTTTCCAGAAGGATGTCAATTGAAAAGGTGGCCTGCCACGCGGATCATCAACAAATTCTAAGCAGATGGTTTGGAAATTAGTTACAAAAAGGATGGCATAATCATCATCAGTCAACCAGCTGGTTAACTCAACCAGCTAGGAATACACTGAGTGAGATTCCATCTCATCTACAAAGATATCATGGTAGACTCTATCAAGTGCTTTGTGGAAATCAAATCATGTCAAAGGTAAGTCTTCTGACTTTTAAAACTAATACCCTTAAGCAACAACAACAAATGAGGTTGGTTGTTTTTTAAGAATGCATGCTGATTCCAGTGATCACTAAATTTAAAAATGTCCACAGATCATGTTTCATATTCAAGTCCAACGAGAATATTTTGTCCCCTGGCCTCATTGATTGATTCAGAGGTGGGCATGTGACCCAAGCCAGAAGAAACAGAGTTAGTCCAGAAATCTTTGCTAGAACTATTTAGAAATTGCTAGACTTGGAGGACTTAAGCTTGGGGGTATCAAAAGCCATCATACAAAGAGAACCTGCTTGTCAATAGAGAAGCTAGCAAGGAAACAGGATGGATGGCTACTAAGTCTTCATGACATCATTTGACACCCAGATCTAAATGTGCCTGAAAATAGAATCTCACTTGGATTTTTGAGATATAGTGGCTAATAACTCTCCCATTTTTGCTAAGCCGCTAGCTTTTTGAAATTTATGCCTATATCATCTTTCCAGCTTTCCTCCCTGTAATATATGCATTTAAAGCTATAAATGTCACTCTAAGCATGGCTTTAGCTGCATTTCCACAAAGTTTAATATGTCACAACTTAATTAGCCTTCAGTTTAAAATATTTTTTAATATCAGTTATGATTTCTTATTGGGCCCATGGATTATTTAGAAGTGTATTGCTTAATTTTCAAGCATTTGGGGCTTGTCTAGTCTAGATATCTTTTTGATATTATTTCCAGGTCTTACCAGTCTGTTAATTCATACACAGAGTCTCATTTCCCGTAAGGTCTTCCTCAACAAGTATATCCACGTAGGTGTTTTTCTTACATGGGACCATGAGTAAATTTTTCCCCTTCAGTGCCACCCTGGTTCCACCATATCCTGCTGCAAAATGTCAGCATAATGTGTTATCTGCTGATTGCCTCCCATGCAAGCAGGGGCTCTGGAGCCCTCTGGATGTAAAGCTGTGCCTTGTTTAATAGTGGAGGGGCAAAGAATGTCCTGTAGCAGACATATTCAGTTTGTCCTTCCAACATCCCTTCCTGGGATGAATTATGCTTCCTCTCTTATAGTTCTCATGGGGTTGTCAATCATCGTAAGATTCCCACCCCTCCACCTCCAACTTCCCTTGGCAGAAATGGACATGCCACTCAGGATAGCCAATCAGAGTCTTCCTTAGGAATTTTCTATAGGGCTATTAAAGAGGACTATCTTTTTTCAACTGCAAGTTTACATGTGTAGGATTTCTAGAGACCATATTCACAGCCCCATGGGAAAGGCCTGCAGAAAAAACAAAGTCAAACCAAGACAAGCAGAACTAAGAAACGGAATGAAAGATAAAAAAGAGCTTGCTACATCATTTGAGCTCTTAGATCCATTTGAAACTTGAACCTCCCTTCTACTTTCCATTTTCATGAACCCACAAATTTTCCTTTGACTTATTTTTATTTGAGTAGTGGTCTGTCACATAAAACCAAAAGAGCCCTATATTGCTTGCAACAGGTTGAATGGTGGTCCCCAAAATGTATATCATGTCCTACTCCCCAGAACCTCTGATTGTATCCTTATTTGGAAAAAGGGTATTTGCAGAGATGATTAAGTTAAGATCTAGAGATGAGATTATACTGAATTACCTGTGTCAGCCCTAGGTCCACTGGTAAGTATTCTTATAGGAGGCACATAGAAGAGAGAGGAGAAAGCGGCCATGTGAAGATGGAGGCTGAGATTGGACTTATGTAGCCACAAGCTCAGGAATGCCAGTGGCTACCAGAAGCTGGAAGAGTCAAAGCACAGAATTTCACCTAGAGCCTCTGGAGGGAGCACAGCTCTGCCGACACCTTGACTTCTGACCTCCACAACCGTTAGGGAATAAATTTCTGCTGTTCGAAGCCGCCAAGCTGGTGGTAATTGTTCTGGCAGCCTCAGGAAACTAACACATGGTTCCACTTTTTTTTATCAACTGAGAGGTAATCAAGGAGTGTTATTTGGGCCCTGATGTCTTATAATGCTTCAGATGATAAGGACTGAGCCAAGAGATGCTATGCTATGTTCCAGATTGCCTATCCCGTCGGACAGCCAAAGTTTTCCAGCTGGCTTACTCTGGGCATGCCTGCCTCTGGCTTAGTCTGGGCATATCTGCCTCAGTCTTCACTCAGGTGAGCTATCTCCTGTTGAGTCTGTTCCCTATCTCCCCCCTGACCCCTTCTCTCTCTTTCACACACACACACACACACACACACACACACACACACACACACACACACACACACACACGCACGCACACTTTGCTATAGTTAAGAGCTCTCTCATTAGAGTCAGCTCTACCAAGATTTGAATTCTACGTCTGCTCAGTCCTGTGAGACAGTGGTCAAATTTCTTTACATTTCCAAGCCCCAACTTTCTCATCTGTAAACTGGAGATCTCTAACACACAGAGTATTGTAAAGTTTAGATAATACAGGCAAAGCACAGAGCAGCGACTTTGTCCGTGGTCCATTTACTCAGCAAAGATAAACTATAGTGTGTGGCTTGATATATTTAATACCTGGCTTTGGACTTAGCTCAAATATTGAGCAGCAATATGTTTGCAGAAGATGTACTTAGCCTCAGAGGGGTGAATCATGATTTGTGAAAGATGGCGTAAGAGTGGACATAGGACCCACTTTGGGCCAATGAGATAGGAGGGGAAGTCTGCTGGGGTTTTCTGGGAAAGAAAATCTGATAAAAATAGGCACAAAAAAGAGATGACCACTCATATTTTGTGATTTTGGACATTGCTATGTGAAGATATAGCACATAGTGTGCAGGCAGCCTTCTTGTGACCACGAGGCAAAAGCCTAGAGACTCCTAGTGAGCAGGCATTGAACCCTAATGTCAACAAGCTGCTGAGTTCACCAACTCTGCAAATATTGGCTTCCAAATCTCTTGATGTGTGAGATAATAAACTCCAATGCTGCCATTTTACAGCTGAAAACCTCTTTAAATGTTACTCAAGGACATTGTGTATTGTGTGCTTGTTCTTGTTAGTGATGCACTATTTTTAGGCTTAGTGAGCAACACCTTAAAACAGTTCCATGACAGCTATTACTATTCGTGACTCTCTCCTCAATGCAGAAACCAAATCAAGTTTCATCCTCAGGACTCTGTCGTCTATTGCAACATTTTCACGTCACTTGGGAAAAAACCCTATTTCTACCAAAATTACCTCCCCATGCATCTCAACACATGGGTGATCAATTTCTGCAGTGGAACCATTTTTCAATTTCTGAAACATGTGCTCCATCTGGGGACCGGGTGAGCAGGAGAGCAACTTCCTAAAGCTAAGTGCCGAGTCAGGCACAGTTAGGATCTTTGTTATTGGACGCTGGATTCTGTTCAGCTCGGCGGTAAGCTTTGTCTTGTTTCTTTTCTGTCTTCCCTACATTGCTTCTCTTGAACAGAGGCCAGATTCTTCCTTTCTCTTCTCCACAACAGGCAGGCCTCCCTGAAAAAGGATCAAGAGTCCAGACTGCGGGTGACTAATGGTTACTAATTTAAAGGGGGCTGAGGGGAAACCCCTACACGTGGGTGCATGAATTCTCTCCACTCTGCAGTCACTATGGGGTCACTCCCCCCTCATTCTAGGAAAGCCACAAGAACAAGTTCTAATAGGATAGGAGTTAACCCTTAATAGCCATGTTGGGTGCTAGGAGGGTTTAGACTGAAGGATGCTATGGCCAAGTCATATCTCTTCTCTCCCTCATCTTTCCCCTCTTCTGCTCTCACCACCCCCATCCCCATTCTTAGTCCTTGGACTGTTGCCATGGGCTCCCAACTGGTGTCCATATGTCCACTCTTGTCCCCTACAGGCCATTCTCCACACAGAAGGCAGAGAGGATTTTTAAAACCAGAAATTATCCAAAATAATCCTGTCACTTCTTTGCTCAAAATGTTCCAATGGGTCCTCTCTTATTCAGAATAAAATGCAAAGTCCTCCCCGCAGTGCACAGGGCCCTGCTGAACTCCAGCCCATCCCCTCTCTCTCTCCTCCTTTTGTAGACCTCCCAGCCCTGGCCTCTTGGAGGTTTCTGAGTCTCCAAATCCACTCTACAGTGGAAAGCACTTTGCACTTGCTGTTCCCCTTCAGTCACACAGGTGACTCCTTCACTTCATGTTGTCCTTTGTGCAAATACTAACTTTGCAGAGACCCCTTTCCTTGACCACCTAACTTAAAATGTAACCCTGGCCACCCTCTGGCTCCTCACCCTGACTCTTTTTTGAAGTCACATTTACTCAGGTATAATTTACAGACACTCAGATATTCACCGTTTTTAGATGTACAGTTCTCTGAGTGTTGACCATTGTATACAGTTGTACAACCTCCACCGCTCTCAACCTGGAGAATGTTTTCAGTACACCAGAAAGTTCCCTTGTGCCCCTTGGTAGTGAATCCCCTCCTCCACTCTAAGTCCTTGGAAACCACAGATCTGATTTCTGTCCCTCTACTTTAACCTTTTCCAGAATGTCATATAAGTGGAATCATGCAGTATGTAGCCTTTTGTGAATGACTTCTTTCACCGAGCACAATGCTTTTAAGATTCTTATGTGTTGTGTGGATCCGCAGTTCACTCTATTTAGTGCCGGGTAATGTTCTGATATGGGGGTTCCCACTGTGTGTTTAACCATTCATCTATTGAAGGGCATTTTGGTTATTTCCAGTTTTTATTTTGTTTTCAAATAGAAGTGCCATAAACAATCATGTATAAGTTTTTGTGTGGTCATATATTTTTATTTCTTTGGGAGAAATGTCCCAGCGTGCAATTACAGGGTCACAAGGTAAATGTTCGTTTGTTTTTTTCTAAAACTGCCAAACTATATTCCAGAATGGCTGTGCCATTTTACATGTTAATTTTGCGAAGGGTCAATTTATGAATATTTTATTTTATGGACCATGCTTTTGATGTCATGTCCAAGAGCTCTATCTAACCCCAGGTCACAAAAATTTTCTCCTATGTGTTCTTCTGAAATTTTTACGATTTTACATTTTACACTTAGATTTATGATCCATTGTGAGTTCATGTTTTGTATAAGATGTGATGTTGAGGCCAAGAGAGTTCGTTTTTTTGTTTGTTTATGGATATCCAATTGTTGCAACACTTTTTTCTTCTCCTTTCTCCATTGGATTACCTGCGCGTCTTTGTCAAAAATCAATTGGCCATCCCAGCAAGTTGTGTTGTGGATATGGACAAACTCATTCTAAAGTTTATATGGAAAGGCAAAAGACCCAGAATATTCAACCCAATATTGAAGGACAAATACAAAGCTGGAGGACTTATACTGCCTGACTTCAAGACTTACTATAAAGCTGCAGTAATCAAGACAGTGTGGTATTGGCAAGAGAACAGACAAATAGATCAATGAAACATAGTAGAGAGCCCAGAAATAGACCCACATAAATATAGTCAACTGATCTTTGACAACAGAGCAAATGCAACACAATAGAGCAAAGACAGTCTTTTCCAAAAATGGTGCTGGAACAAAAAATGAATCTAGATACGGAACTTACATCCTTCACAAAAATTGACTCAAAATGGATCAAAGACCTAAATGTAAAATGCAAAACTATAATACTCCTAGAAGAAAGCAAACGAGAAAATCTAAGCAATGGCTTTTTAGACACAATGTCAAAAACATGATCCATGAAAGAACTGGTAAACTGGACTTCGTGGAAATTGACAATCTCTGCTCTGCAAAAGACACTGTCAAAACACTGACAAGCTACAGACTGGGAGAAAATATTTGTAAAAGACATATCTGATAAAGGACTGTTACCTGAAATATATAAATAAAAACTCTATAATATGAAAATTAACAACCTGATTTTAAAGGATTTACAGATTGCACATAAGCATATGAAAATATGCTCCACATCACAGTCATCAAGAAAATGCAAATTAAAAAACAGTAAGATATTACCACATACCTATTAGAATGTCCAAAATCCAGAACATTGACAATACCCAATGCTGGAAAGAATGTGGAACAACAGAAACACTCATTCATTGCTGGTGAAAATGCAAAGATAGCCCAGCCACTTTGAAAGACAGTTTGGCAGTTTCTTGCAAAACTAAACATACTCTTACCATACAATCCAGCAACTGTACTACTTGCACACTTGGAGTGCTGCAAAAGACGTGGTCTTTTGAAAAGACATGTTGAAAACTTGTATCCATGCAAAAACCTGCTCGTGAATGTTTATGTCAGCTTTATTCATAATTGCCAAAACTTGGAAGCAACCAAGATGTCCTGCAGTAGCTAAATGGATAAATAAACTGTGGTACATCCAGACAATGGAATATCATTCAGCACAACAAAGAAATGAGCCATCAAGCCATGAAAAGACATGGAGGAAATTTAAATGCATATTACTAAGTGAAAGAAGCCAATCTAAAAAGGCTACATATTGCATGATTCCAACTATATGACATTTTGGAAAAGGCAAAACTATGGAGACAGTAAAAAGATCACCGGTCACCAGGGGCTGTGATGGAGGGAGGTACGAATAGAGGGAACACAAGATTTTTAGGGCAGTGAAACTTCTCTGTGTGAATCCGCTATAGTGTAAATCACACTATAATGATGGATACATAACATCACGCATTCGTCCAAACCCACAGAATGCACAACACCAAAAGAGAACCCTACTGTACACTATGGACTTGGGGTGATTATGATATGTCAAAGTAGTTCAATGGTAAGACATGTACCACTCTGGGGGGAGGTGTTGATAACGGGGGAGGCTACGCATGTGTGGGCGCCAGGAGTACATGGGAAATCTCTGTACCTTCCTCTCAATTTCATTGTGAACCTAAAACTGCTCTAAAGAATAATGTCTGTTAAAAGAAAATCACTTGGCCATATTTGTGTGGGCCTTTTTGTTGACTCTATTCTGTTCCATTGATCTATTTGCCCATCTCTTTGCCAATATCACACTCTCTTAATTACTGTACTTTTGTAGTAAGTCTTAAAATCAGGTAGCATGACTTCCCCAAATTTATTGACTTTTAAAAAATTGTTCTTGATATTCTAATTCCTTTGTCTTGCCATATAAAGTATAGAATAGTTTTGTCTATATCCACAAAAAAATCCTCCCATGATTTTAACGAGAATTGTATTAACTCTATAGATGAATTTAAAGAGAATTGACATCTTTGTTAGGTTGGGTCTTTCAATCCAGGAACATAACCTGTCTCCATTTATTTGGATCTTCTTTGATTTCTGTTATTAGGTTTTTTTGTTTTGTTTTTGTGTAGTTTTCAACATAAAGATCCTGTGCAACTTTTGTTAGATTTATGCTTTAGTACTTTATTTTGTAGGAAAGGAGCTATTGTAAATTGTCTTCATATTTCTATTTCAATTTCCAATTGTACATTCTTAGTATATAGAAATATGATTGATTTTTTTGTATGCTGACCTTGTATCCTGCAACCTTACTAAACTCAGTTATTTTTTCTAGGAGCTTATTTATAGATTTCTTTGGGTTTTCTATATAGGCAATCATGTTATCTGCTGATAGGGACAGGTTTACTTCTTCCTTTCCAATTTGGATGCCTATTATTTCTCTTTCTTGCTTAACTGCACTGTCTATGGCCTCCGATACAATGTCGAATAGAAGAGGTGAGAAAAGACAACCTTGTTTCTCAGTCTTGGGGAACAGCATTCTATCTTCCTCCATTACGTATGATGTCAGCTGTAGGTTTTCTGTAAATACCATTTATCAGATTGAAGATGGACCCTCCTTTACCTAGTTTGCTGAGATTTCTAAAAAACTATGAATGGATGTTGAATATTATCAAATGCATTTTCTGTGTAAAATGATATGACCACGTGGTTTTTCTTCTTTAGACTGTTAATATGGTGAGATATTTTGATTGATTTTCCCATATTGAACCAGTTTTGAATTTCCAGGATAGACTCACTTTGGTGGTGGTATATTATTCATTTTATGGATTACTGTATTCAATTTGATAATATTTCTAAATTATTTTTGCATCTATGTTCACAAAGGATATTGGTTTGTAGTTTCTTTTTTTGTAATATCTTTGTCTGGTTTTGGTATCAGAGTAATGCTGAGAAGTCTTCTCTCTTCTTGCTTTATTTTTCTTCAAAACATTTATATATTGGCCTTTCTGAGTAGAATATAAGTGCAGTGAGGGTGGGGGGTCTTGTCTCCCTTGTCCATCGTTCTAGCCTAGGTGTTCAGAACAGTGCATGGCACATAGTAGGAAATCAAATATTTGTTCCTGAGACAATGTGCTTCAGTAGTGAAAGGGGAAAGACTGCTTTGGAGTCAGACTGCCTGGATTTGAATCCTGCCTTTGCCATGCACCAGCCATGTGCCTTTGGACAGATTGATTAGCCTCTTTGAGTTTCCATCTCTTCTTCTGCAAAGTGGGGATGATGATAATATCCGCTTGGAAGGGTAAGAATAGTTGACCATGTGTGCAAGGTCCCTGGAAGAGGCAGCACTCAATAATTGGGAGATATAGTAGCAATAATAGTAGGTTCTTTATTAAATGGCTGCTAGCAAACTCTTCTTCAACCAGAGATGGATCTGAGAAGAAAATAAGCCAGAGCATTCTGGAGGGAACTATGCCTCACTCCTCAGAACTACTTGAGATGTGAGAAAGATTTAATTCTTCTTCAGTTGACCCCAGGTAGGAGAGGAAAAGTAACTAGAAAACCCTGAGCTGATTCAGTCATTGACAACCATCTCTACTCCCAAGACCTATTGACCCTTGGTACAGCATCTTGGTCCTCACCCAGACCCACACCTGCAGGAGAGGGTCAGGCCACTGCCAGAGCACATGCTGCCTTCCTGCAGAACGGAGCCCGAGACACAGGCGGAGAGGACGCAAATGCCCAGACTCAGGGACTCTCAGTAGGAATGCCTGGTTTTCTCAGGTGAAAGCTGAAGAAAGGCTGGGAAACTAGGAGATCTGAGCCAAGTAATAGGTCACAGTTACTCTCTGGTTCCTGACAGAAGTAAAATGCCTAAGAGAGAAGACCTGGAAAAAGGCCAAGGCAAGAACATTCTTCTAACCTGGGGTCTGAGATGGATGTGATTGAAGGAAGATCGGTGTTCTGGAATGCACGAGACAGGGAATCCACAAGTCCACCTGCAAGGTTTTGTAAAACATTAAGCATGGCTCCACCTCGACACTGCTGCTCATAGAACCCCAGAGGTCAGACTAAGCTCCCTCACTCTGCTGAGCTGCCACCATCTGTCATGGGGCACCCTCTGCCTGGCCCTTTCCCTTACTGGCTCCTCCTCCCAGACCTTGGTGTCAACCCCTGGGCCAGAGCACAAACTTCTCTGCCATTATCCTGATCAGCAGAAGCAAAGCCAACTGTAGAGCAGAATAGCAGGTGGCCAGAAACACCAAGATGACTTCTTTGAATAAATTTGGCCCTCATGTGACTAACTGCTATTTCCCACAAGCAAAAGTACAACTAAAAGTCAACATCACACCAGGCCTTTTTAATTTCAGATAGTGTTTATTTTCCCTCTGAGGCCAAGCAGTATCTTTTTATTTTGTTTAATTATGTACACATGAGGAAAATCAAGAACTGAGAGGTCACTTGAGGTTTCTGTAAGAAACAGGGCTTTCTCCCATCTAAAATGTGGATCACGTTCCTGGCTTGATGTTTATGCTCTGTGAGTGCAAAACAAGAACCTTGGAAATTATTGTCCATCTGATGAAAAGCCAGGCTTCCCAGCTTTGGACATATTTGCTGGGTTTGCTGGAATGGGCAGACTCACTGATCATGGTCTGGGAAACAGGGATGAGACTGGAGTTGGTCTGCTCCACTGTTGTTTTTAGGCAAAAATCGCCATATGCCCTAACTCAGTCTCTCTTCAGATGCGCGTATGTTAGACTGGACTCATGGGTCCCGTCCTGACTTCTTCCAAGTTAGATGTGTTTTGCCTTGTGTTATATATGTCTTTCCCTTGTCAGTAATTTCTGACTGTACAGGAATGTTTGACTCTTTGACTCTTACAGAGGAAACTATAAATAAGGGTATTGGATAAAAGTATCTTGGAGGATTGTATGTGATTTAGTCATTTTTTCCTATATGTTTCAACATTATATTACATTCTATCACATCTAAGATGATAACCTTAAATAGTTTCCCATTGCCCTCAGCAGTGATTTTCAGATTTTTTTCTAAGAAATGGAACTTGTTTTCCTCAAGTGAAATTTTACACAAATCCCCAGTATGTAAAACAGATAGCAGTGGAGCTTAAAGTAAGCTCTTCGCAAGCCACAGAGGAGAGACCAGGGCCTTGACCAGTTCAAACTTTGCTTAAGCTCAGCTAGAGCAAGAACTAAACACGTGTAAAGATGGGAACCCTTAGCTGCTACCACGCTGACATGATTAGAAGTCCAAAGAGCAAGGAGAAAGGAGGACTGGGAGGAAGGTCCAGGCCTTCCCAGCTGCACAACCTCCTCCTGCACCCTCCTCTGGAGAACCCAGGCACCCAACGTGGGAAGATCTACCATGAAGCCACGTCCTGCTTCCTGGTTTTGGTTGCCCCATGGAGAGGTGGAAGGCCCCAGACACATCAGCACATCTGGTTCCAATGACTGAAAACCCATCCAAGCCGGAGTGAGTTGGGTTTCCCGGAACAGCTGTGCCCTCTTTTCCTCTTGAGCAATCCGTCCCCACTTCCCGTGAGGAAGGAAAGCAGGACTGTTCTCTGCAGGAAATGTGCTCTCAATCATATGTGCCTGTCAAATGAAAACAGGACTATCCCCTTGTCCAAGAGAATTGGAAACACTCACAGTGAAGCTGAGATTCTGTTAAGACAAAGTATTTCCTTCTCTACTTGGCTGAAGTGAACTATCATTTTGGAACTTGTTACCCTCTCTAAGACAAGATACCTCACTTGGATCAAGGGTTTGGTCACGAGCTCTCGGTGGGACCAGCAGAGTCAGTTAACCTCTCTGTGCCTGAGTCCTCTCACCTATATAAACTAGGGATAAGGTTGAGCTCAAACATTCCAGAATTTTCAGTAACAGAACACAAGGCTCAGGTGCAAACCCCATTCTCTATAAAGCATTTAACTTTGAGACTATCAGAGAATGAACTCACGTTCAAGGGACTGCAGAACTGAAAGGAACCATGGCTGTTCCCCAGTCCAAAACCCTGTGTATCCAGGTGTGATGGTTAGTCTTGTGTGTGGACTTGTCCAGGCCATGGCATACAAAGATTTAAACAACAGACCTATGCGTCACTGTGCTGGCATGATCCCCAGTCTGTGCCCTCTTCACCATACTGATCATATTCCTCTGAAAAACTCCAGTTCACTGCAATCCCCCTGAAAGTGGGATGGTCAGAGGAGAATATCATAGTGAGTACTATCTTCTTAATTATAAATTCATATACTAATTAATGATAAAATAACAATTATCCTGAATGGAAATCATACTGAGACTGTGCCCAAAAGAGGACACATCTGATTTTAATTTTTTTTAGTATTAATATGCTCTGAAAAAATGAGTAAGCTGCCCATTTACCACAGTGACATTCCTCTAGGTGAGTAGGAGGCCCAGCTACAGGAATAACGCCATTCACTCGAGAAGCCTTTGTGAAGCGGCTCGATAGTGTTCTTTTCCCCAGCTGTGTAAATGTGACCACATAATTACTTTCAGCTCAGGAGGAAGTCTGACAGGGATAGGCCTGCTACACAGGCGTCCCAGAGAAAGGGGGAGGGAGAGAGAGAAGAGGGCTTGAGAGGGCCCCATGGCTCTAGTACTCCTCAGCTCCGATCATTCGACCTGTGTTACCTTTACTCTGTGAGTCTGTCTTCCCAGCTCAGATAAGGGCTCCTGCAGGACAAGGGCCCATCTTCAGCACGTTCCTCGTATCCCATTCAGGGCCTGCCACTGCTTCTACAAAGTATGTGTTCAATAAATACTTTTGGAGAATAAATGGATGGAGGTGCGTGGATAGATGGACAGGAGGATGGGTGGGTGGATGGTGGATGGGTAGACAGGTGGATGGGTGGATGGATAGATAAAGGGAGGGAGGGTTAGAAGGAGGGATGAAAACTCATGATTACAAACAGAATCAACTCCTCAGGGGTTAATCAATAGCCTATACCTAGAAGTGCTGGTCTAGTCCTGAGTGTGGCCACCCTGGTTCTTCCATTTGGTCAAGAAATATACCTTTCCGTATACCCATATCTGTGTCAGTCCTCCCAGCAGCCTGGAGAAAAGTGGGTTGCTTATCTTAATAATTAAGATAAGGTCATAGTCCATTTGTGTTGCTAAAACAGAATGCCATAAAGTTGGTGGCTTACAAACAACGGAAATTTATTTCTGACAGCTCTGGAGGCTGGGAAGTGCAAGATCAAGGTGCTGGCAGATTTGGTGTCTAACGAGGGCCCACTTCCTGGTTCATAGACAGTGAGTAGTCTTCTTGCTGTG
This sequence comes from Cynocephalus volans, assembly GCF_027409185.1. NCBI lineage: Eukaryota > Metazoa > Chordata > Mammalia > Dermoptera > Cynocephalidae > Cynocephalus > Cynocephalus volans. The sequence goes on from NC_084460.1 coordinate 179,490,287, forward strand.
TCCTCACGTGGTAGAAGGGCCAATGCAGCTCCCTCTGGTCTCTTTTATAAACCCATTAATTCCATACATGAAGACTCTGCCCTCATGAACTCTTATTTCCCAAGGGTCCCACCTCCTAATACTGTCACCTTTCAGGTTAGGAGTTGAGCATATGAATTTGGGGGGTGGATATAAGCATTCAGTCTATAGCATAATGTGTGTGGAAGGCTCTAAACTATAAATCCCCATTTGGATGTACATTGTGTGAGGCAGTGATACCATTATTTCCTTAGTGTGTTGGGGTACAGGGAGCCGGCTGGCATTCTCTACCAGTTAGCAATAGGATTAAATATGTTAGATGGTTATAGGATGCTTAAAAAGTATGAAGGGTCTTCAGAAAGTTCATGGAAAGAGTTGTTTTATCTTTTTTTTTTAAATTGAAACATAATTGATTGTACATATCTATGGGGTACAGAATTGAATATCAATACCTGTGTGCAATATGTGATGCTCAAATCAGGATGTGTAATGTGTAATGTTGAATATACTAACAATGTGTAATTTTTTGTGGCACTTTACCAGTTTCTCACTAACCCCCCACCCCCTCTCCTTTTTCTACCTCTGGTGGCCTTTATTCTGTTCTCTCCTTTTGAAAGCTCAACGAATTATTGTGATTATTCTTTCCACTTTCTTCCTCTCCATCATCCTCACTGGATCATTTTTTAAAGATCAGTAAGCATCTCAAACACATTGCCAGTAACCTTTAATGACAGATTCCTGGCAATCTGGGCGGAGCATAGCTGAGCAATACAAATTCTCTTTTGTTCCTCTTTTTAAGTGTGTTGGCTGAATGGTAGGAGCTCTTGGCCTCTTTTAAATTCAATTCTTCCATTGGATCCTTTAGCTCTCGGTTTGGCCCAGTGCCTAATGAGCTTGAGATCTGCTGGTGAGAACGGGAGCCTTGGAGAGCCTCCGGGAAGCAAGTGACGTCTCCAGTGACGCACGACCTCATCACAGTGCTTGGTGGGCTTAAAAAAAGCTCTTTCAAATCACTCAGATTATTTCCCCTGGTATAGATCTGGCTCAAAATATCCAACAGACCATTCCCAGTGCACTTTTCAAAGCTGAAATGCTGCTAGGATAGTGATCTTCTTGGGAAATGCAGCAGCTATTACATAATAAGGGTTGGCACCTTCCTGCCTTAGCAGACAAAACTACCCCTGTTTATTGGGGTAGGGAATAAAAATTCATCAAATTATCCTCCTACTCAGCCCTGACATTCACACTTTTTGTTCCAAGAATTCTTAAAACTAGAGATGCATGTCATTTCCATGTCTGGAGGAAAGCAAGCTCATGGGTTAGGGAGTCAGAAGATCAGCCTAGTGGGAGAACTTTTGTCAGTTCCCAGTGGTTTGATGTTGGACAAGTTACCTAACCTAACTGAGTTTTAGGTTCTTCATCCAGGAAACAGCAATAATAATAATAAGTGCTATGTTCTAGGCTGGTATTACAAGTAGCAAAAGAGTCATTTAAATAAAAAATGTAAATATTAAATGTCTTCCAACTTGATTGCTGGGAAAGGTTGATAGCAAAAGTGAGTGAATGCAGAAACCGAGGCACCTTTAGGAACTAGCCCAACAGCTGACTTTCCAGCCATTTCCATTCATCTCAGCGTGATCTGTATACACCACTAAACATTTATTCCTTAGACCTCAGATGCCATAAAAGTTCACCTCAGCATATATTTTATGCTTTCAGATTTTTCACATAAGGAAATAGTAGAGCAGAGACTAATGGCTCAGAATTGTGCAGCAAATCAGCTGGGAAACATATGTGGATCCACTGGCCTCCCAGGTGCTTTCCCACCTGGACCACAGGGCCTCAGATGCCACCTGATCCTTCTCCAGGGACTCCAGCTGCATTCCTGCTTCTTCTCTGGGCTTAGGGTCTTGCATCACTTTTGACAGGCACTCCAGGGTCCTTTTTAGCATCCTCCAGGTATGCTAAAAAAATACACTTCTTTAAAAAACCAAGCCCATGAACCCAATCATTTCTCAAGGAAGGCAAAAAGACAGACTGAAGTGAACCTATTAAAGGAAACGAAACTTCCCTGTTCACTTTTCAGCCCACTTAAAATATATCAGACCCAAGCCACAAAGGTTTTGCTAGGGTGCCGCGCAACAATTCGATTTCACTGTACCAGCTTTTGTCTCACCGTCTGTCCTCCCCAAGCTCTTCTCAGTTAAAACAAACAAGTGAGATTTGAGACTTTGCCCCAAAGAGAAAAAAGAGGGAGTCAAGTAAAAATGGGCTGAAGGGAAATCAGATTTTCAGAGAGGAAATGGGCTGATCCAGAGCTGCACACGTAGAGCAATCTCTCGCTCTCAGTGCTTGTTAATCACTGGTTGCCACAGGCTCGGTGTGGACATTGGATGTCCTGCGGGTGCAGCAGGGATTCCTCACCTGGCACCTCCCCTGAGCAGTCTCCACTCTCACTCCAGGCTGCTATTAGACCTTTCAACCTGGAGGATAAACATCGGGGACCCAAAGGGATTGATCCAGAGGCCCCAAGGAGGCAGCTAAGAGATTGGCTGGCAGCCTGCAGGGGAGGCCATGGGCTGGAGAGGAAGCAGTGATGGGGGAGGCCTGCAAATCTCTGCCACTCCTGGGCTGCAGGAGAAAGTGGGGAGGGTCAGAGATGTTGGGAAAGGGGGAGAGAGAGGATGAGGGCTTTGTGGAAAGAGGGGACACAGGTGAGAAAGACAGTTATATAAAGAGAAGGAGGAAATGAGAGATGGAGGTGAGGAAAGAAAGCAATGGTTTGAGAAGCCCAAGAAAAAAGTTTCTTTCAAGAGCCGTGTAACCAAAACCACACAAACTTGCCTCCAACTCTTACTTTCTAAAATTAACCACAGAGTTTCATAATAGCCTAGATTCTGAGTGCAGCTTTTAAGGTATCTGCATTTATTTTAAATGTCCAAAGGAGATCCGCAGCACTGCTCTCCTCTCCCTCTGCACCCCAGACCCCCAGTCATGCCTTTGCACCTCCTCTCATCCCCTCTGTATTTGTTTCCATATGCAGATGAGGCTGTTTTTTTTTTTTTATCTCTTTTTAGTATATTAATATCTGTTTTTCTTTGTTGATATGTTTTGGCTTTTCTAAAAAGTGCTGATGAGCCACTGTTGTGTGAGATCTGCAGATACTCTAGTTTCAACTGCAATTTGGAATATTAGTGAGATGCCAGGGAGAGCCAGAAGCTGATCCTGGGGAAGGAGAGGGGTTCCTGAGTGGAGGAACATCAGGGCGAACTATTAGCCGTCCTTTATGCATGAAAATTTAAATTATATCAATTTCAGCCAACAGTCTAAGCTCTAGTCACCTGTTCTATTGAATAGTTCTATCCCATAGGGATTATCTTGTGTTTCTAGTATTCACTTACTTTTAATGTGCTTCATACCTTTAGCTGAAAATGTTGCTCCAAAGGTGCGGGCAAGATTAAATGACCACCTGAGGTTTCAAAGGGACTCCCAGTAATTCTCCACTCCCAAAGGGGCTGACACCTGATCGTGGAAAGGCTTCTGCCAAAGCATTGGATTTGAGCACTTGGAAAGGGCATGTGTCTTCAGTCCACCATTCTACAGATCAGGAAATATTTACAAACTGGGGATCCCAAGACATCTGAGGAAAAACTTCTGGTATGAATGACAAACAGAAAAGGCAACAGACAAGAGGAACCCAAAAGAGATAGAGAGTGACAGGAGCAGAAGGAAAGCTTAAAAACAAAACTTTTGAAAGTTCTCCTCAGAAAGATGAGAAATTGTTGCATATATGAAACAAAAAATTGATGATTAAAAAGGGGAGGATATTTATAAAATTCATAAAATAAAAAGGACCTCATAAAATGTCAAAGTATGAAAATGAAAATGTTTTTAACTTCATAGAAAAGGAAAAAAAGTGGAAGAATTAGAAGTTGAAAAGAATACCCAGAGACAAAGAATATAAAACAGGAAAGAGAAGATAAGACAATTAGAATGTATGAGTCAGTCTAGGAGTGACAATGTTGAATAATAGGAATTCTAAAAAGAGAACAGAGAACATAGATGGAAAGAATATTAGTAAGGAAAATATACAGGAAAAACTTCCAACACTGAAGGCATTAGCCTCAAGACTAAAAGGGCTACCTGAGTTTCCTGCACAAAGAATGCAAAAGAGACTCACATGAAGGCAAACCATTGTAAGATTCTGCATGAGCTGGCACAGGAAAATATCCTAAAATTTCCAGAGAGGGTCCCCCCCCCAAAAAAGCCACATATAGAGGATTTGGAATCAAAATTGCATCAAACTTCTCAATAGTAAGAATGGAATCTAGAAAACAAACAATGCTTTGAAACTATAAGTGAAAAGGATTTATAAGCTAAAATTTTATACCCAGCCAATTTAGCAATCAAGTTTGGGGATAGAATGAAGTTATTTTCAGACATTTATGGACTCCACTTATTAATATGCTCCACCAAAACAAGGAAGTATATTTTTTAAAGAAGATATGAAGTCAAGGAAATAAATGATCCAACATGGGAAAGAGTTAAAGGAAATTATTAGGGGTAATGAAGGGAAAGCCTAAGAGAGTAAAGGAAAGTGACAGAACTGCATTTCAGAGTCTTTCTGGAGGCAAGTTCAGAGATGGTTCAAAGAGATATATATCTAAGATACAAATGGAATTTGACCTGTGTATTAGTCCATTTCTGTTGCTTATAACCAAATACCCAGAACTGGATGATTTAGAAAGAAAATGAAATTTTTTGCTTACAGTTTCAGAGGCTAGGAAGTCCAAAGTTCAGGGAACACATCTGGTGAAGTTCTTGGTGGTGATTTCAGTGATGGCAGGGTATCACATTGCAAAAACAGTGGAGCAGAGAGAGCAGAGAGAAAGAGACAGACTCTCCTCTTTCTTCTCTTAAAGCCCTCGGAACCATGCCCCTGACCACCGTTATTAATCCACTCACTACTGCACGGTCCTACAATCCAATCACCTCTTCAGGGACCCACCTTTCAGTTACCGTAAAAGGATTTCCCACCCTCTTAACAGTCACAGTGGGTTAAGTTTCTAATACATAAAACTTGGGGGACATAATTCAAGCTTCAGTAAGTTTTGTGGGGATATAATTCAATCCACTACAATCAGCTAGTATTCAAAGGAATTTTAAGCTCTGGTAGAGGCAATGAATTAATGGTAAGTACACAGAAAATTCAGCAAATAGAAAAATGAGGCAATTATTAATTCTCACAAAAGAATAACTCTGTATGAGAAAGAAAAAGTAACCATGGTCAGCTATATGGTTCAGATGTAATTGATATTTACATGGTCAAAATAGAACAAGCCCTGAATACTGATTTGACCAAACATTGTTAAATAACTGTATTGGCAAGCTGAGAAGGCAGATAAATATGGGTGAGTATTGGTGAGGAGGTATGATATAAAAAGAACCAAAGTTGAGAAATAAAGAAATGGAAATATATACATGTTATTTGGAAACACAGAGGCAAATACCTTAAGAAGCATCTAAAAAGACTTGGAAGCATTTTCCTCAGCAGAGGAGTAACTAGGGAGGAGAAGTAGGTCAGGGGACTGCTGTTTCAATATAAGCATTTTAATACCATTTGGCTTTTTAAACTAGGCCCATGTATTTCTTTAATAGAAATATAGATTAGTTTTTTTAACTCTATTACTGTAACAACCTGGCCTGCTAGCCATGCTATAACAAACCGAATTTTACCCAGTGGCATGTGATAGCCTTCATTTCCATAAGTGGTTCACAGAGAACAAATGCCACTCGCTGTCAAGTCCCATTCGTGAAAGATGTGACCTCTTTTTCAACCCTGAGGAAATGGAGCTACTAAATACAAGTCAAATCCAGTTACGGTCAGAATGCAAGTGATGTGTAACCAAAATATTTGTAAGCCCCAGGTAATGGCCTAGTTATCCCAGCATAATTTGTTCTAACAACATCTTAGAACACTAAAAATTTATAGTAGTTGCTTCCCTTCTGCACTCCTATAGAATCCCACCGCCCTGACCAAAGGGCAATTTATCACACTTCATTGTACATTCTTGTTGTTGAGATGTTTAAAGTGTTTGTTTAATGGTCTGTCTTCCCAAGGACAAAGACCATAGCTTATTGATTTTTTTGTCCCCTGTATCTAACATAGTGACTAATATATGACAATATGGAGGAAATGTTTGAATAAATAAATGGGGAGGGACTGAATAAATGTAAAAGAAATGATTAAAGTGGCAACCAGAATGAGTGGCACCTACTGAATGCTTAGGGTGAAGAGGGAGGACCAAAAGAGGGTTCGTTAATAGTGACAAAGATGGAGAGCCCAAATAATAACAGGAACGACCAACTATAACACAATGTTTGCTATGTGCCGGGCACTGTTTTAGGAGCTGCACGTGGATTAGCTCAATTAATCCTCACAATAACCCACAAGGCAGGTTATCACTATTCCCATCTCATAGAGAAGTAAGTAATTGACCCCAAATAACATAGTCAGCAGGTGAGAGAGGAGCCAGGTTTAGGACCCAGGCCACCTGTCTCCAGAGTCTGTGCTCATAAGCACTTCACATCTATGGCAAGAAGGAATGAAGCCCTTTGAGGTAAAGGCCAAAGGGATGTGGCCCTGCTATGGTTTGAATGTGTCTCCCAAAGTTCATGTGTTGAAAACCTAATCTCCAGATTCATACACTAATTGGAGATGGGGCCTTTGGGAGGTGATTAGTATTAGATAAGGTCATCAGGGTGGGGCCCCATGGTAAGACCGGTTACTTTAAAAGAAGAGGAAAAGAGACCTGAATTGACATGCATGCTCTTGCCCTCTTGCCATGTGATGCCCTCTGCCATGTTATGACGCAGTGAGAAGGCCCTTTCCACATGCCAACACCGTGCTCTTGGACCTCCCAGCCTCCAGAACTGGAAGAAAGAATTTTTTTCTTTATAAATCACTCGGTCTCAGGAATTCAGTTATAGCAGCAGAAAAAGAACTAAGACATGCTGGATTAACTCTCCCAATGCCAAGATCTGCTTCTTACTCCAATCTCTGGCATCCAACCCTTCCTCACAATGACCTTAACATGTACATGTTGAATTGAATAACTTTTCCAGAAGGAATCCCTCTGGAGACATCTATTTAACTTACACATTCTACGGTACCAGTGAGGTTTGGTCAGGGACATAGGCCGATCTGAGTTTTGAGGGATTGAGCAGAGGTTTCATCACCAGTCTGGCAGCTGGTACTAGCATCATCTGGGGGCCTCAGTTAACTCCTGTGTGGCCTCTCATCTTCCAGTAGGTTAGGTCAGCTTTCCTACAAGAAAGTGACAAGAAATGTCACAAGAAGTGACATTTTCAAGACAATATTTCAGCTTGCGAAGTTAATTAATGTCTGTTTACCACATCCAATTAGTTCAAGAAAGTCACAGCATGGGGAAATAGACTCCACTTTTTGAGATGCAAAGAACTTATGGCCATATTTGATCTACCACACCTGTATCTGGGGTTAATTGTTGTTGACTTATGCTGGAGAGTAGGATTGGTCTCTTTAAGAGGAACACTGAATCATCCACCCAGCTTTAGCCTGAGGAGAGTCACGAAAGCCTAAAAGGAGACATTAAGTTCAGTGCAGACACATGCAGTGTAGGGGAGGTGCAGAAATCATAGGGCAGGCTGGCAAAGAGAAAGGCCAGGGGTATAAGGACTGCCCTGAGGAGGCACCCCAGAATATCTTTATAGGTGAGAATCGAAGAGGGAAGCTGAGGCTCTTGAAGTAGTGGGGGAGGGAGAGGTGTTGGGCAAGTGCCTACCATGTGCCAGGAGCCTGACATGTGTCGTCGTCCAGTCCTCACAACAACCCACTCTCATCCTAATAACAAGCCCTCACATCGTGCCTATGGTGTGCCAGGCACTGTGCTAATCACTTTACACATAATAACTCAGCAGATATTAGCAAGAACCCTGAGACAGGTACCACTGTTTTTCCCATTTCACTGATAAAGGAAAACTAAGGCCCAGAGAGATAAAATAATTAACCCGTGGTCACAGAGCTAGTAGCTGGTGGAGTTGGGTTTGACCATCATACAGAGAAGAAAACCAGGGCTCAGAGAGATTAAATAATTTGCTGAAGGACACAGAACTCAACTAAGATTCATGCTTAAATCTTTTAGACCAGCAACACTGGGCTCTTTCCTTCAATACACTGTTTTCTCAGTGAAGAATTTGCTTCAAGTGAGAGATTATTCTAGATTCTTCCAGAAAAAAGAGACTGGCTGCCATGGAAGAGGCAGACCAAGGCACTCAAACCTTCTTAGTGAAGCAAAATTAACATGAAACTAACAGCTGGCATTTGTTTAAACAGCTAAGAATAGATGGTGTGAGCGGCACTCCTAATAATGCAAGTGAGGTAAGCAAAGACGGTATGTGCCTGGTACTTATGTCTGTTTTCTTCTCTTTCCATTCTGATGTTTAATTTCTTGTCAGTAAAGACAATTAACTACTTCCTTTCTTAAACACGGACATCTTTATGGGAAGCTGTGTGTAAACACAGGTAGCATTTCACTGGGAGATCCCTTACAGTCCGATTCTCCGGTCACTCCTGAAGTCCCAGCTGACAGTCTAGTCTAAAAACAGCACCCCCACTTAAGGTCGCCCCCACCCAGGCAGTGAGGGGACTTCCTCAGGATCCGGAGCCTATTTGTGTCTTCCTCGAGGCAGTAAGTTCTAGAAAGAGAAGGAGGAGGGAGCTTCCACTATCTGGTTGGGGAGCTACCTCTCTGGGAGGTGCCCGCGAAGGCAGCTCAAATCCTAACCAGACCTAACACATGCCTGAGTAGAAAAAGAGAAACTGGCATGGGATCCTTCTAGTCTGTGCCTGGAGAAATGTCAGCTCAGGCTTTGTCAGTCTGCCTGTTGTTATGTTCTAAAAAATTCCACTTGAGCCTGAAGGACAAGGCCATTCTGGGACAGAACTGAAGAACACAACGTGATGTGGAGGTGAGGGACCCTGGCGGGGATCTAGCAGGGACAGAGGGCACAGAACCAGCCTCCCTGGAAAGAGAGCTCAGGCTTCCTACTCTCAGACTGGGTCTCTGGGTTACCCGTTGCAAAGATGGAAAACTTTAGCTGATAATTCTTTTTCTGAAACCTCTTTTGTTTTATTTATTTATTTTTTTTTAGTGAGCTTGGGTTATAGTGAAGATGAGTCGTGACCAGGGTGGACAAGAACAGATGCCAGTGAGAAGGTGTCAGAGTTGTGTTAAAAGCATCTGGGAGTGCAAATTTCCTTTAGCGCAACAGCAGATGCCGGTTTTGTGGGCTGGTGTTTCCATTATTGTCTCCCTGGAATCTCCCTTCCTTCCTGCCTTCATGTCCCCCAGCACACACAGGGTCCCTGTGCAGTGGTGGGCAGCAGTGGCGAGTTCTCCCACCCATCTCCCGAGCCTCTTCCCTCCCTCCCCATCACTCCCTCAAGCAGGCATTTCCTCAATGTGTCCTGTCCCTGTCTACACACATCATCCCCCTCTGTAACCTAGATGTAGTGGAGCGCAATTATCATGTAGAAACAGGAAGAGGCTCTTATCTCTCCTTCCTCTGCTTCTCTTGTCTTTTCAGTCCTTTCCCATCACCTTGTCCTCTCCAGCCTCTGACCTGCCTCTGGCATTGTCTGGTGGCAGGAGCTGTTGACTGTGTCTCACTCTGCCCACCCCCTGTGGGCATAACCCCCAAATTCTCATAAATTTCAGAGCTCAGAGGGAGGAAACTGGCCACCATGCATCCATCAAGGTCTCCTCCTGCCTTTTATTTTTGGGCTCTGTTCAGATCAACCCATTTTTTGTTTGTTTGTTTCCCAGTGCCCAGAAGCCCCATCCCTCAACAGCTATCTCAGACTTCTACAGAAGCTTGGAGCTGTGGCACCTCAGGGGTCCACTGGGACCTTGAAAACCAAAAACACTCCCAAAGTCATGCCTAGAGGATTGCGTGACTTTGAGCTCAAAGTTGGAGGGTTCCTGGAGGAATGGGGTTCCAGCAGATACTGGATTCAACCCAGTCTCACTTCCCCAGAATTGCTTCAACCCCCCCGAAAAGTTCTTGGGGTTCACAGGTATAACCCAGAGGGAGACAGCCCTCTGGAGAGGGAGTGAGTGGGGAGTGAGGGACTTCGGTGCGTGTAATGGCCAAAATGCTGATGCTGTGCTTGAACTTGGTAAGCATAAACCAGTCTGCTGCTAGGATTGTGATTTTCAAGGAGCTAGGAGTAACCTACTTCATTAGAAGCAAACACACACTCTGTACACCCAGCTTACTCTGCTGTCACACAGCCCCACTGTGTCCCCAGTGCCCACTGGAGTACCTGGCACATCGGGGGCTTCCAAAACTGTTTGCTGAATGAAGGAATGACCTCGCCCTCTCAGGAGGCTGCCACCATCCCGCAGACTGCAGGAAAGGAACCTGGAAGCTTCCTGTGGAGAGGAGGTCGTCTGACGGCCATCGTTTAGTTTGTTTTCCCTTAGTCCTCACAGTGGGTACCAACTGTGTTCTCAGTTCATATTTTACTGAGAAAAATATCCGTCACCTCCCTCCCAGAAAATCAAATGCTGCTTTACATGTTAGAGGAGCAGCATGATCTAAAAACCCCCATGGAGGAGAGCCAGGCAGAGAGATTCAGCCCCTCTCGTCAGAGCAAGACTGACATATGCTGTGCACATGTGCCCAGCATCGGCTGAGTGAACACACTGGACTCTGAGAGGGCCCACTCACAAGAAAAGTCCTCGTGAGTACCCTTTGCCAAAAATGGAAACTCACACCAATTCTCCCTCATAAATAACACAACCAGGTGGCCTTGCCATTTCAGAAGGCTGCTTAGAAGCACAAGATACTCACAGTTAGACCACAGAAGGGCAACTGGGGTTTATAGAGAAATTGAATCAGACTCATTACCTAAGAATGAACAAGCCTAGCTTCTAAAAATACAGTAGCATCTATTTCTGGCCAGGTCTCTGTGTTTGCATACTTTTCATTTATTTACAAGGCTATGCCTTTTTAAAGATGTTCTACAGTACCTACCACAAAGGACCAATTTCTAAGTGTAGTTTAAGATAGCTCCTGGCCTCTGGGACAGGTAAAAGAAAGGGTGAAGGAGGACACCACCTGACGGTTGCAAAGACACAGGTGCGTGGTGATCAAGAAGCCTGGGGGTGGATTTTTGTAGTTATTTTGAAAGGCAGCTGGAGAATTTGCAGCTGTTAAGAAGTAGCCTTGAGAGTAAGACTCAGTCCTTGTAAGGAACTTAACTTGGTAAATATAATGATGCTTTATATCAACACTTGTTGTCCTGAGACACAGGAAAAATATTCCAATTGCTTCCTTGGGAAGATATAACTATGATTTATAATTCTTTCTCTTGGTTTATATTTGGGGAAACTGAGGCCAAGATGAAGCTTTTTGCTCAACATTGTGCAGTACATGTGAACCCCTTTCCCCTGACTTGTCAGGCGTGACTCTCAGCAGCTGGGTGACACCTGGCTCTCAGCCAAGCCCTGTGCAGTGGAAATGATCGTTGAGGACTGAAAAGTTAAGAGTGGGAAGGGGTCAATAATGGTGTCCACGTCGACCCGGTGGGAAGCATCATAAGGCAGTTTCTCCCCCATGATCACTCCCAACCTCGCTGGAATGTGTGCCGTCTCCTGCTTTGCAGAGGTTCTCATTATGAATTTCCCCAAACAGACTTTTCTCCTGTTGAACCAAGTTTAGGCTTATGTCACATGCTAGGGTGAAATGGTCCCCAGAGATATGTCCACATCCTAATCTCTGGAACCTGTGAATGTGACACAGGTTTATTTGGAAAAAGGTCTTTGCAGATGTTATTATGTTAGAATTTGTGATGAAGAGATGATTCTGGATGATCTGGGTGGGCCTCAAATACAAGCACAAGTGTCCTTGTGAGACCCTTCGTACAGGAAGGGAGATCTGACACAAAAGAAGAGGAGTCCATGATATGAACGTGGAGTAGAGACTGGAGTGACACAGCCACAACCAAGGAAAGCCAGCAGCCACCAGGAGCTGGAAGAGGCAGGGAACGGATATTCCCCTAGAGACCCAGAGGGAGTGTGGCCCTGCCAATACCTTGATTTCAGACTCTGGCCTCCAGAACTGAGAGAGAATGAAATTCTGTTGCTGAAGCCACCCAATCTGTGGTAACTTGTTACAAGTAGCCACTATATTAGGAAAGTAAAATCACCCCCATCCAGTCTAGAATTATGTTAAATTTGTGTAAGAGCTAAATTTCAACCCCCCAAACCTGGTACCAGGGAGGCTTGCTTTCCTGTTTCATAATTCTTTCAACAGATATTTATTGAGTGCCTACTGTGTGCTAACAATGAGCTAGGTGCTGAGATAAAGACAAGCAGAGAGATGCAAACCTTCTCCTCTCGCGGCTTACAGGTGGGAAGATGGTCAGTAAGCAAATAACTGTGCTTATATCATTACAATCCACAGTAATGGCTGTGAAGGCAGCGTATAGGGCACCAGGGTAGGTGGTGACAGGTGGGCCTGTTGTGGAGTGGAGAGTGAGATTAAGACAGAGGCCTGAGGTCCAGTAGGGGGTAGGAGCTTTCCAGTTAGAAGGAACAGACTAGGGGGACCCAGAGCAGGAAGGAGCTGAAAGCTCAAGGGAGGCAGCCCATGCAAGGCCTTAGAGTTCAAGTCTAAGAACTTTAGTCACTGTCCTAAAGACATGGGGAAGCCAAGTGTTTTCTGCAGAGGGGTGGCCCAATGGGACTGGAGTTTCAAGCTGATCAGGCTGGCTGCTGTGTGGAGGAGACACAGGAGGGGACAGAAGCCAGCGGGGAGGCTCTTGAGAAGCCCAGGCAAGAGATGGTGGTGGTTTAGACTAGGATGACTGCACCTGCGATGGAGAGAAGTGGTGGATTCCAGAGATTTGGGAAGAAAGAGTTGGAAGGTGAGGGGGCACAGTGAAGAAGAGGGTGGTATAAAGATATGTCCCGGATTTCTTTTTTGTACCACAGGCAGGATGGTGGTGCCAAAGCTATTTGAACCATTTGGGAAGGACCCAGGTTTGAGGAAAGAAAATAATGAGTGTTTTCATTTGGAATGGCCGTACTTCTCAGTTTTCCTAGGACAATCCAAGTTATGGCTATTGTCCCAAAGGCTTGTCTACTTTAAAATTTATTACTCTCAAAAATATCCTGGCTTGGACCAATAAATTAAACAATCCCTCTAGGCTAAGGCTTGTGTGATTAGAAAGGCGTTTGAGACTTCTGAGGGAATATTTTGAAAGTATAGAATGGGAAGAGGAGGGGCCTAGGAGTGAAATTTGATGAACTTTGATATCAAGGACTTGCCAAGGAAACCAAGCAGGACGGGCCCAAGAGGGGAGGACACCAGGAGGACATGCGTCCCAGAATAGCCAGAAATGTTTCGGGAGACACATGCCCCTCTCCTCTAGTTTCCTGCAGGGGCTCCCTGTAGAGAAGGGGTTGGCAAACTTTTTCTGTAAAGGGCCACATAAATATTTTTTGGCTTTCCAGGACATATCGTCTCTGTTGCTACTACCCAACTGTGCTGTTGGAGCACGAGAGCAGTCTTAGACATTGCGTGAATGAATGAGTGTGGCTGTGTTCCAAAACAACTTCATTCACAAAAGCAGGCAGCAAGCCAGATTCTGCCCAGGGGGACTCATTGGCCGACCCTTACTTTAAAATGACACTCCTGGCGTCTCCCTTCCTTATTCCTCCCCCAGGGAGGCGTTGGAACTGATGGGTATGTTCCACTGGAGAACTCAGGCCATCCCTCCTTGGGGGGCTCTGCCTGAGTGCAGGGAGCTCCATGATGCTAGAGTCACAGGGACAAGACCTCTAGGGGAGGCCTAAAGCTGTTCAGTGCTGCCAGTAGCTGACCCACAATCCAGCCTAATTCTGAGGTGAGGTATTAGCAAGCCCACCTGGCTTAGAGAACTAACCATGGTCTGCAAACCTAGTTTCATAAGAAATCAAAGTGGTACTGTGACTCCATCTGCATGACATGTTTGATTTCAATCACTCCAAACTTGGACAGGGAGGACTAGGTATATTGGCTACTTACCTGGCCAACTCCAACAGTAAAGGAAATACCTATTTCTCAGTCCAACTGTAGTTTGGTTTGGATCTGTTTGTGCTGATGATTTACCACGCTTTTAGACAAACTTAGAAATAGTCACTGAAGCCACAGTAGATGTCTGATGGCATCTATTCTCTCTTCTACTTAATGAAAACATGACAGCCTTGTTGATAAGTCATACATTAATGCATGCTGATGTAAACTATGGTGGGAAGTGAAATCAGGGCAAGATGCAAATAGAGACATGACCTTGAAGCCTCTGAAGATTCTATGGGGTGGGGGTGGGGGATAAGTTCACTCTTGCTTCTGTCTCATTTCCAGATGCCCACCCTCACTCAAGCACCAGCATTAGGTTTCTACCAGTTACCCAAGTACACATAGTTTATTCTTCTTATTATTGGAAAATACAGACAAGCAAAGAAGGAGGAAATAAAAAACACCTTTAGTCCCCACCAAGAGATAGTTATTAATAGTTTGGCTTGTATTTTTCCAGATGCAAAAATGAGATCATAATGTCCATGCTGTTTTGTAACCTATTCTTGGCATTTAAAATATAATAAATATCCTTCCATGCCACAGAACAGAACATAACACTGTGATTTTTATTAATGACACAATTCATTTATCCAATCCTCTGTCATCGGCCATTTAGCTTGTTTCCAAGCTTTCCCAGTAAAAACAACGCTACAGTGAACATCCTTAAAGCTGGTTGTGGGAGCACATGCTTAATTACTTAAGCTAAATTCCAAAAAGACGAGCATGACTGTAGAAGACTTCTTTCAGGAAATCAAACATTCCACATCTGTCTAAGGGGACCTTGACTTAAAGTAAGTTTACCCAGGTTGGAAGAGCAGGCCTGAGCCTGTGTTTAGATATCTGGTTCTGGCAGTCCCTCAGTCACCTGCTGAGGGCTAGGGATTTAGAGCCTGAAGAATCCCCCACTCCTAGGAGATCACAACAGCACAGATTTTCCGCCTGCTCCCCACCTCCCCCATCTCCTCTGGGACGATAAGTCTTGTCAGTACTCAGTGGAGAGACCAGAAAAATGGAGACTAGATGAATCACAACCATTTGGAAGAAGATGAGCTGAGAACACCCAAACATTAACTCTCCTCTGCATTGAGAGAAGTGAGGGATTTCTCAAGTTTTTTTCCCTTTTCCTCCATATTTTAAACTCTGCCATTAGGTCCTAGTTTAAAGGTTCCCACAGAGGATGGGAATGACTTCTTACGAGGCCCCCTCAGCTACTTAGAGCCAATAGGAGCAGGAGCCAGAGGAGAGGGGCAGAAATCTGGCTCCAGGCTTTACGGAGGAAGGCGGGACCTTGAGGTTTCTTTTTGGACTACCTGACCCAACTCAGCAGGTCAGGAAAGAGCTGACTCCATGCAGAAGACCTGCTGGAAATCAAAAACATTCCTTTCCTTCAGTCTTCCTTATTATTCTTTCAGACCCAAGGGGAGGCAACAGGTGAGCTGTGCATCATCCTGAAAAGGGGGCAGATCTCCACACCAACCCCCAAACCCTGCATCACCTAAGATGCTCCTACAGTGGTTCTCAGCCCCGCTGTGCCTCGATTAGATCACAGTGAGCAGATTTAAGATACAGGTGCTTAGACCCCAGTGGTTCTCACTTAATAGCTCCAGAGTGGAGCCCCAGCCTTGGTAAGATTTTTAAAGGGTTGAAAACCACTGACTAATCTCTTTAGGTGACAGGGCATGGTGTAAAGGTGAGACTGTGGGCTCTGGAATTGACCAATCAATCCAAAAGCCTGGACAATGGGAATAAAAGTGGACAATAACATGTACCTCTATCAGGTGGCTTCTACACAGTAGGTCCTCAATGAATGGTAGCTCAATGTGATTAGGACTAATTACTTACATGGCTGCAAGAGGGAAATATAAAAGGCAGTGGGAGAACAAGGGAGACAGTCACTACTGCTCGTCAAGATTGGCCAGAGAGTCTTGGCCTCAAAAGAGACCTGGGACTATTTGTTTTGCAGTGAACAAAAAAATGTAGGGGGCTAGTTTCACACGTCAGCTCTGGGTCCAGAATTCCTGATTATACCAGTATGCTGTGCTTACTTAATGACTTAAGGACTGTGTGGCCATTCAGCTTTCTCTTCCCTCCCTGGCCTGCTGTTACATTAGGGGGCTGGGATCTGCTTTGTGTTAAGGATTATCTCCCAAGAGGGAAAGTAATCTGCTATTATTATGTCTTGTAGGTGAAGGCAAACTACTTTCCCACAGTCTAAATCTGAGTCCCGCTTGCCTCACCGTTCCATTTTGTAACAGCCATTGGCCAAGGGGGAGAATGAAGGATTCCAAGAGACACTTAAAGCAAATCTTTCAGTCTACATTAAATAGGTGATTCCCCTGCAGGTTTAAGATGATCTTTTTGTCTAATTTATAAGGAGGCTGACCCAAGTATGGCTCTAAGTCAGCTCTTCACATCATGGCTTTTAAAGTCTCCCGAAAAGTTGAGTGTGTACCAGTGAGCCCACGGTAACTTGAGCATTCTAAAGTTCAGCTAAGATACTTTATACCTGAAGATTTTGGTCTCTTGACTTTTTAATTGATCTTCACTTGGCACTTCATGCTTGGAAAGCTTCAACTGGAAGGTTCTTTGTCCCCTTCCTCAGAAATTAATGATGTGTGGGGAAACTTAGATGCACCAGGGGAGCTCCAATTAAAAGAGAACTGCTCTGAGACCTTCTGCAAAACAATCATCCTTTGAATACGTGGCTGGTCACCCCGCCCAAATCTGTCTGCTTTGTACGTTTGGGTTTCACGTATTAGAGTTTCTTAAAATAGGACTCACTGCTGAACTCTTTCAGGCTCCGAGATAAAGCCTTGAGTCGGGTCTGCAGGGAGCAGTATGAGCCAGCCAGCATGTGGTGGTGATGGCCACAGCCTCGTGCTGGGCTCTAAATCACGGCCAAGACCCCAGAGCTAAAAGCATCATCCCTCTCTGGCACTTTCAATTTAAAAGCCATGCTATATTTTTGTTTCCAATTATAGAAGGAGAAAAATAAAAGCATCTGGAACTCATTATTGTTCCTTTATTTCACACCATAAGTTTAAGAAAGCAAAATAAACTCTCTCTAAAAAGCACAGGGAAAGAGAGGAAGCAATGACTCCGGAACAAAGCCCTCACACCCAGACCCCGATCCTATGTGCATCTCTGTGGCCATATTGCAAACACATGGAGCGTGGGGTTTATGATGGAAAACTTGACAGCTCATTGGCTCCTGCAGGGAGGGGGCTTGAGGGAGTCTGCAAGTCACCCATCTACAAAGGCCACCACTTCCTGTCTGGTCATTTCCAATGTGCAGCACTTGACTCCAGCCCAAGAACTCAAGCCAACAAAGTCAGACCTTCTTCTAAAATAACTGTGTGAATGACAAAGATCCTGCTTCCAGAAGTGCAAGATTCCAGGGGGTGTTATGAAGAAGCAGCCTACAGAGAGTGTGAAATGGTATTACCTTTCATGCCACACGCAAGGAGATAGACACATGACTCCCTGTGTCCTTGGGACCCAAACCCAAACTCCCTGGCATGCCACATAAGGCTCTTCCTGGTCTGTTCCCATCACTGACCTGGATTTGTTACTGTCATTCTCCCTGATCACACTGTTTTCTGCCAGATGACAATTTATTTCTCTAAACACACCACCAACATTCATGTCTTTGCCCAACCAGATCACACCCATTTTCAAGGCCCTTCCTCAACCCATTTTTGTCTCTACCCCTGCTTGATAACACAGATCCAATAGTGCCTTCATTCAAAATGAACTCAAAATAGTTACTGACCTCTATCTAACTCCATGCCAAGTGCGATGGTAGTGTTGGGACTCAGAGCACAATACCCCAAAATATGTCTCCTTGGAAACCGAGAAAACAGAAGCAGAAATGTCGTTCTCTGACCTTCTCCCACCTTCACATGTGACAGCTGGCAATAAAATAATTCTCTGACCTACCTTTGCAGAAAGTTGGTCAAAACACCCTCATGTGACGGGGGTCCTGCCTAGACCCAGTGGAAAGGAAGGCTACCTAGAGAGGCCAAGAAGAACCTGAACAAATGGGCTACGGTCCTTCCAGTTCACTCCCATTAGGTCATGCCCCCTTTTTATCCAATTATACTTCTACATGCCTCCCCATTCTTCATTGACACTGAGCATAAAAATACAGTTTTACCTGGGTCCTTGGGTCTTCATTTCTGAAGTCTCCCATGTCATGTAAGATTTTAATGAAATAAATTTGTTATGCTTTTCTGTTACACTTTTCTCTTGTTAATCTGCCTTTTCTACAGGGGTGTCAGCCATTGAATTAGTCTGTTTCTGTTGCTTATCACAGAATACCAGAAACTGGGTGACTTATAAAGAAATGAAATTTATTTCTTACAGTTTTGGAGGCTGGGAAGTCACAGTTCAAGGGGCACATCTGGTGAGGGCCTTCCTCTGGGTGAGAACTGTCCACAGGGTCCCATGGCTACTAGGATGTCACATGGTAAGAAATGGTCTGAGCAAGAGAGCTAACCTTCTCACTCATTCTCCTTATAGAGTCATCAGAACCACACCTATGACAACCCATTACTTAATGAATGGATTAATCCATTTGTGAGGGCATAGTCCTCACAATCCAATCACCTCTTCAAGGTCCCATCTTTCAAATACCTTAATTGGATTTCCTACCCTCTCAGCACTTTTACAGTGGGAGTCAAGCTTCAGTGAGTTTTGGGGGGACATTCAATCCACAATAGCTGTAGACCTTGAGATGGGTGAGGAAGAGATATTACCTTTTCTCCCTTACAGTAGACACTAGTTCTACAACAGAGACAAAGATGAAGTTTTTACCCTCAAGGAAATTATAGGGGAGACCTCATTTAGTTTGGTTTACTTTTAGTTTCCTACGAATGCTGTAACAAATTACCACACTTAGTGGCTTAAAACAGAACAAATTTATTATCTTAAAATTCTGTGGTCCAACTCAGATCTAACCATACTATAAGCAGGGTGTCTGCAGGACTGCATGACTTCCTAGTGACTACAGGGGAACATTGGTTTCCTTGCCTTTTCCAACTTCTAGAGGCCACATGCTTTCCTTGGCTCATGGCCCCGTCCTGTTACCAAACCCAAGTCTGGCTGCCCACTGTCAAAACGGAAACAAATGATCCAAAAGTCAAATTGTTGGTGAGATAGGAAGTCAGCCTTATTCAGGAACACTGGTAACCTGAGGGAGATGTTAGGCTAACCCATCTCCCCAGTAAACGTGAAGTAGATGGCTAGACTAAAGTCATCTCCCCAACTCAGATTTACTGAGGGGTTTTAAGGAGGAGGTTGAGGGAGTGGGCGCAAGAGGGAGAGACATGAGCTGGGGCGGGGGGTATATGTAAGGGCCAGGTGCGAATTCTCATCAAGGCTCTGTCTGGCTTCTGTTTTCATCCTTGATATATCTCAGGGTCCTGCAGGATTCTGATTTGCTTCAGGGTGGAATCAGCATAGCTTTATTGATGTCTTCTTTGGTTTCTCTGGGTCTAAAAAACAGCTCTGCACTTATGTAAATAATGTCATCCTGCCCCCAACTGAGGTTCAAAATATCAAGTAACCATGGGAAAAGAGGGAATTCAGAGAAATACATGCTAAGGAAAAAAAAAAACTGTGTTTTTTAAAATCTTCCTAAAGCCCATATGGTTTTAGGTCCCAACATGGCTTCAGTTCTGCTCACTCCAACAGTTCCTCATCTTTAAAGCAACAACTGTGGAGTCCTTCTCACCTCACATCACTCAGGCTCTCTCCTGGTTCCCTCTTCTACTTTTAAGGACCTTTGTGATTACATTGGGCCAACATAATCTCTTTATTTTAAGGCCACCTGATTAGCAACTTTAAATCCATCTGCATCTTTAATTCTCCCTTTGCCAAGAATGTAACGCATTTATAAGTTCCAGGATTAAGAGGTGGACATCTTGGGAGGGGTGGGAATGTTTCTGGGCCTACCACAGAGGATGTAATGGTGATGAGGATACTGTCATTCCCCTCAAGGAGACATTTCTGCAAAACCTTCCTTATATACACAAGCAGAATTAATAACTCCTTTTATATTTCCATTACATTTTTTGCACTTTATAAATTCACATGCTCAAAGCAATGTTTGTCAGAGTGCAAGACATGTAATACTTGATATTTTGCATTTAGTCACTTTGCATTTTAATAATTATGCATTTATTTTAATGTGATTAAAAAGCGTAAGTAGAACATCCAATCTGTGATATCATCTTTCCTTTTAAATTAAATTGATTTAAGCTTTTGAAGAGTGAGACTTAAATAAAATATGAATTAACAGTACATGTCGTACACGTTGGCCAAGGCAAAAAAAGAAAAAAATGTGAGGGCAGTACTTGAATAACTGCAATGTAGGAAAAACTCTCTTAGAGTTAATGTTTTCCAGAGAAACTCGGAGTTCCTTAATGGCATAGATTTATCCATACTCTAATTAATGTATCCCTGGATCCCAGCAAAGTTCCCAGCACAAAATAGGTGCTCAATAGATATTTGTTGACTCTACAAATAAGTGATTAAATGACTGACACTCCTTAAGAGCAGAAACTGTATTTATTAATTTTTACATTTCTGGAACCTAGCACCTGTGACAACATTAGTGCTCAAATGTTTATTGAATGGATGAAAAAAGTAAGCTTGTGTTGTGGGCTTGAGTTGTGATTCAAATTTATACCTTTTGAATTAATTCCACTTTATGGAAATACAAAATGAAATAAAGACTCAATAGAGACTCAAAAAATGATACAAAAGATCAATGAAACAAAAAGTTGGTTCTTTGAGAAGATAAACAAAATGGACAAACTATTACATAGGCTAGCTAAAAACAGAAGAGGGAAGACCCAGAAAACAAAAATCAGAAACTAAAGAGGAGACATTACAACTGATACCACAGAAATACAAAGGATCCTTACAGACTATTATAAACAACAATATGACGACAAATTTGAAAACTGGGAGGAAATGGATAAATTTCTGAACATATATAAACTACCAAAACTGAACCAAAAAGACATAGAAAACTTGAACAGACCAATAACAAGCACTGAGACTGAAGAATAATCAGCAGTCTCCCAACAAAGAAAAGCTCAGGACCAGATGGCTTTACTGCTGAATGCTACCAAATCTTTAAAGAGGAATTAATACCAATTCTCTTCAAACTATTCAAAAAAATGGAAAGAGGCCATTCTCCTAAATTCATTCTATGAGGCCAGCATCACCCTGACACCAAGACCAGAAAAAGGGACAACAAAAAAAGAAAACCACAGGCCGATATCTCTCATGAAAATGGGTGCAAAAATCCTCAATAAAATATTAGCAAACAGAATACAACAACACATCAAAAAAATTATACACCATAATCAAGTGGGATTCATCCCACTTATGCAAGGATTGCTTAACACACGCAAGTCAATAAATGTAATACACCACATCAACAAAATCAAGGACAAATACCATATGATTATCTCAATAGACACAGAAAGTATTTAACAAAATTCAATGTCACTTCATGATAAAGACTCTCTGCAAACTAGGTATAGAAGGAAAATATGTTAACATAATAAAAGCCATATATGACAAATCCACCACCAATATCATACCGAATGGGGAAAAGCTGAAAGCCTTTCCCTTCAGAACCAGAACAAGACAAGGATGCCCACTCTCCACCACTCCTATTTAACATAGTGTGGAAAATAGTAGCTAGAGCAATCAGGCAAGAGAAAGAAATAAAGGGAAATAGATTGGAAAAGACTAAGTCAGATTGTCCCTGTTCACAGATGACATGATCCTGTATATATAACAACCTAAAGACTCTACCAAAAACCTCTTAGAGCTGATAAATAATTTCAGTGAAGTCACAAGATACAAAATCAACATGCAAAAATCAGTAGTATTTTTATATCCAACAATGAACTAGAAGAAAAAGAATCAAGAAAGCAAGCCCATTTACAATAGTCACCAAAAAAAGAAAAATACCAAGGGATCAATTTAACCAAGCAGGTGAAAGATCTCTACAATGAGAACTACAAATCACTGCTGAGAGAAATTAAAGAGGACACAGAAAGATGGAAAGATGTACCATGCTCTTGGATTGGAAGAATCAATATTGTGAAAATGTCCATACTACCCAAAGAGATCTACAGATTCAATGCAATTCCCATCAAAATACCAATGACATTCTTCACAGAAAGAGAAAAAACAATGCTAACATTCATATGGAAAAACAAAAGACCCCAAATATCCATAGTAATCCTGAGCAAAAAAATTAATAAAGCTGGAAGCATTACATTACTTGACTTCAAATTATACTACAAAGGCATAGTAACCAAAACAGTATGGTGCTTGCATAAAAACAGACATTCAGACCAATTGAACAGAATAGAGAACCCAGAAATCAACCCAAATACTTACAGCCAACTTATCTTCAACAAAGGCACCAAGAGCATACACTGGGGGAAAGACTGTCTCTTCAATAAATGCTGGGAAAATTAGACATCCATATGTAGAAGAATGAACCTACACCTGTATCTCTTGACATATACTAAAATCAACTCACAAAGGATTAAAGTCTTAAATATAAGACCTGAAACTATAAAACTCCTAAAAGAAAACATAAGGGAAACACTTCAGGAAGTAGGACTGGGAAGACTTTATGAATAAGACCCCAAAACACAGGTAACAAAAGAAAAAATAAACAAATGAGATTATATCAAACTAAAGAGCTTCTGCACAGTAAAAGAAACAATTAACGGAGCAAAAGACAACATACAGAATGGGAGAAAATATTTGCAAACCATGCATCCAACAGGGGATTAATATCCAGAATTTACAAGGAACTCAAACAGCTTAACAGTAAAAAAACAAATAACCCAATTAAAAAATGGGCAAAGGAGCTGAATAGGCATTTCTCAAAGGAAGATATACAAATGGTCAAAAAACCCATGAGAAAGTGTTCAACATCACTAAGCATCAGGGAAATGCAAATCAAAACCGCATTGAGATATCATCTCACTCCAGTTAGACTGGCCATTATTAAAAAGGCCAAGAATAACAAATGCTGGTGAGGATGCAGGGAAAGAGGAAATCTTCTACACTATTAGTGGGACTGTAAATTAGCACAGCTATTATGGAAAACAGTATGGAGTTTCCTCAAACAACTACAGATAGAATTACCATACAATGATCCAACAATCCCACTTCTGGATATATACCCAAAGAAATGGAAACCATCATGGAGAAGGGATACCTGCACTCCCATGTTCATCACAGCTCTGTTTACAATAGCCAAAATATGGAACCAACATAAATGTCCATCAGTGGATGACTGGATAAGGAAAATGTGGTATATTCACACAATGGAGTATTACTCTGCCATAAAAAATAATGAAATTCTGCCATTTGCAGCAACATGGATGAACTTAGAGAAAATTATTTTAAGTGAGATATGCCAGACACAGAAAGAGAAATACTGCATGTATAAGTGGGAGCTATAGAAAAGTAAAATTATCTATTCAGTGTAAATGGGGTCTTTGATTATAAAGAGAAAATGCTCATGTGCAACAGTATCTTACACAACAGATCCCCTCATTAGTGTGAATTAGTATTTCTGATGTTGCTAATTAGCAAGCCTGAGAACAAATGCAAAAAAAAAATTAAGTTTGCTAAAAAACAATCATCATAATAGGTTGAACTTTCAAAAGAAGAGAAGAGAACTGAGGTTACCAGAGGTGGGATGGGGGAGGGGGAGGGGGAGAAATTGGTAATGGGCTACAAAAGTGATTATGCTGTGTAATGTTGAATATGCTAATTATCCCAATTTTAGCATCACATATTCTACACTTGTACACAGGTATTGATATTCAATGCAGTACCCCACAGATATGTGAAATCAGTAATGCTTCAATAAAAATAAATTAAAAATAACAATAATAACAGATAAAATTTTCCCAAATTTTGTGGAAGACATACATTTGAAGATTGAAGAAACTCAGCAAACCCTAAGCAACATAAATATGAATAAATATGAAGAATACTATGCCTAGCCACATCATAGCTAAATGTTGAAATAAAAATAAAGGGAAAATCTTGAGAGCAGCCAGAGAAAAATGATACATTACATACTGGGAACCAAGATTTTAAATGACTTCTTCTCATCAGAAACTCTGGAGGGCAGAAGACAGTGGACCAACGTCTTTAAAGTGTTGAAAGAAAAACATATGCCCACCCAGAATTCTCTATCCAGTGAAAATTGTCTTCAAAAATGAAGGTGAAATAAAGATATTTTCATGTTTAAAAAAACAAAACAAAACAAAACAGAATGTACTGCTAGCAGAACAGCACTACCAGAAATGTTAAAGAAAATTTTTAGGTTTAAGGGAAATAATAAAAGATGAAAAATCAGGGCTGGCTGGTTAGTTCAGTTGGTTAGAGCACAGCCTTATAACACCGACATCACGGGTTTGGATCCCCGCACCAGCCAGCCACCAAAAACAAAGAAATAATTCCAAGGTCAAGGGTTCGGATCCCCATAATGGCCAGCAACCAAAAAAAAAAAAAAAAAAAGAAAAAAGAAAAATCAGATCCTTAAGAAGGAATGAAGAGCATCAGCAATGGTAAATATCTGTGTAAATATCACCAACTTGGTAAGCTGAGAACTATATTCCTTCTTCTCTATATAAGTCTTGGTTAAAGTTGAACAAAGAGGAAATTCCATGATATTCCTGACATAGAGAAAAAAAAAAAAAAACCCAAAAAACAGTGACCATTACTCTCTGCTTACAGATATATGTAGAGACTGAAGAAGAAAACACTCGTGCTTGGTTTACAGATGGTTCCACATGATACACTCATACCACAAGAGGACAGCTACAGCACTACATTGCCACTGAAGGACAGTGGTGAATGGAAATTCTCCCAGATGGCAGGAATTCAAGCAATGTACCTGGTTGTTCATTTCACCTGGAAGGAGAAATGCCCAGAGATTTGTGTCTATACTGATTTATGAGCAATGGTAAATGGTTTGGGATTTGGAAGAAACACAACTGAGAAATTAGTGACAAGAAGGTCTGGGGAAGAGGTATGTGGGTAGCTTCTCTGAATGTGCACAGAGGATAAAGATATTTGTGTGTCATAAAACTGCCCACAAAAGAGCTGACATTCTGTGGATGTCATTCAGCCTCTTGCCACCCACTGCTGTCCTTGCCTGATGGATGCATGAGCAAAGCGGACATGGTAGCAGGGTTGAAGGTCATGCATGGGCTCCACAACACGGGCTTTTACTTATCAGCTGATCCACCTACAACCACTGCTGAGTGCCCAGCCAGCCAACCACAGAGACCAACAGTGAGCTCCTGATATCTTGTCAGCCCTAAGGGATTCAGCCAGCCACGTGGTGGTATATTTCTTCCATTCTGTCACTTCCATTGTGGTGGGGATAGCACTTTGGTCACACTGGAATAGATACCTACTCTATATTCAGATGTCTCTTTCCTACCTGCAGTGCTGCTGAAACCATCATCTCTAGACTCACAGAGTGCTTTATTTATGCCGTGGTTTTCCACGTTGCTTCTGACAGGAGAGCTGATTTTATAGCACAGGAAGTGCAACAATGGACCCATGCTCATGGGATGACTAGGTCTAACTATCACACTTAAGCTGCTAGCCTGGTAGAATGATGGGATAGCATTCTGAAGACTCAGTTGTGGTGCCAGCTTGGTGGCAACATTTATGGGGCTCCAGAATGTGACACATGCTCTAACTTAAATATGGTGCTGTTTCTCTCAGAGCTTGAATTTATGTCTGGAGTCAAGGGGTGGAAAAGGGAGTGCTTTCTCTTACTATTATCTTAATAACTCACCAATAAAAATTTTGCTTCTTGCCCCCATGATTTTGGGCTCTGCTAGCCTAGAGGTCATTGCTTCTATCAAAGGATAAAACAACATTTCTGTTAAGCTGGAAGCTGAGACTCCACCTGGCTACTTTGGGCTCCTCATGCCAGTGAACCAACAGGAAAAGAAGGAGCTTAGTGCCCTTCCTGGATTGATTAATCTTGACTGTCAAGTGGAAACTGGATGGCTACTACACAGGAGGGCAGAGGAGAGTATGTCTAAGACATAGGAAATCCTCTAGGGCCCCTCTTAGCATTCCCATGTCTCGATGAGTGTTAATGGTAAACTACAAAAACCCAGTTCAGACAGGACTGCTAATGGCACGTACCTTTCAGGAATGGTGGTTTGCCCCACCAGGCAGAGAAGAATGACCACCTGAGGTGCTTGCTAAGAACAAAGAATATGGACTGGGCGGTAGAAGTGATAAATAACAACTATAACCACAGGACCAGTTGAAGAAATGAAGACTGTCATCATTTTTAGTATTTTCAAAGAGGGACTCACCTAGAGGAGAAATAACATTACCAAATACGGATGAGATGAGACTTTGTGTATCCTCTTTTGGGGAGAGGACTGCATGTTTTTGGTTGCACAAGCATAACCATGTATCACGTTAGGTGGAACCATTATTTTCCTATTATCCTTATTTGGATGTAATAGACACGTGCATAGATGACAAGATGATAAAGCATAGACTGTGCTGAACTGTTCTATTGACAACTTGGTTAAGGTAGAAATCTGAGTTCCAGAATCCTTTTCCTTTTATGGTTCTGGATTAAAATTGGCCAAAAGGGGAACTTGGAAAAGACTAGGGAGGCAGAAATGAAGCAGCAGCTGTGACTCCCGAAAGACATCACGGTTAGATGCAGAAACGGCAAACATGGAGCTCCCGTGGATCCCGGCTTGGCCTTGCTCTCCTCTGCTCCACATCCAGCTCATCTTTCTGACTTACTGACCAACAGTGACCCCAGGCCCACCACTAGATCCACAGAGTGGCTGACGAGCTCAGGCAGCAGCTTCCCACGGACACTCCACAAGCTCTCCCTTCATGGCCTCATGCTGGTAGCTGGAAGTATCTGATTTCTCAGATTTTCCCAGAAAGCTCCAACTTGTCCACCCACACCAGTGCTTCAGGAAGATTGGTTAGTGACTTCATCTCTAATCCTCTAACTCATTTCCAGACCTTCACCTCCCCAGTTCTTCCCATCATTGTGTAAAGTCCAATTCTTGAAATAACTCTTTTATCCCATAACATTCACAATGGTTCCACTTCCCTGGATGTACTTTGGCTTACATACCTGAGGGGTAAGGTTAGGTGGTATTTCAGGGTTCTCCAGAAAAACTAAACCATTAGGATATATATTATATGAGACAGAGAGATTTATTATGGGAATTGGCTTATGCAATTATGGAGGCTGAGAAGTCCCATGGTCTACCATGTGCAAGCTGGAGAACTGGGAAAGCCAGTTGTGTAATTCACACAACTAAATTACACAGCTCTGGACTTGAGTCCAAAGGCCTGAGAACAAGGGGAGCCAATAGTGCAACTCCCAGTCCAAAACTAAAGGCCTGAGAACTGGGGTGGGTGCAGGAGTGGGAAGGTTGAGGAAGGAGCTTCTGGTATATGTCCCAGAGCCCAAGGCCAGAGAACCAGGAGCACTGGAGTCTGAGGGCAGGAGAAAATGGATGTCCCAGTTCAAGTAGAAAGAAAATTCACCCTTCGTGCACCTTTCTGTTCTATTCAGGCCCTCAATGGATTGGATGACACACACTCACATTGGGGAGGGCAGATCTTCTTTAGTCAGTATACTGATTTTATTAGTCTATTTCTGTTGCTTATAACAAAATACCTGGACCTGGGTACTTTGTAAGAAAATGAAATTTATTGCTTACAGTTTTGGAGGCTGGGAAGTCTAACTCCAGGGAACACACCTGGTGAGGGTCTTCTTTGTTGGTGGCTTTACAGCGATGCAGGGGTCTCACATGGCAGAAACTGGTGGAGCAGAGAGAGAGAGACTCTTATGCACTCTCCTTTTAAAACCCTCATAACCATGCTCACAACCACCATTAAACCATCCATTTAATCACCTCTTCAAGGCCCCACCTTTCAATTACCATAGTAGGATTTCCCATCCTCAGTAGTTACAGTCGGGATTAAGTTTTGAGGGGTCATTCAACCCAAGACACTGATTCAAATGCCAATCTCTTCCAGAAACACCCTCCCACATGCACACAGAAATAATGTTTTACCAGCTATCTGGATATCCTTTAGTCCAGCCAAGTCACATAAAATTAGCCATCACAGGTGGTTAGTTGCACACTGTGCTGAAAGCTTCCATCCATCAGGATAAACATCATTTTTGTTCAGGTTACATTGACCAAAGCAGATCCTGTGACCATACCTGTAGTGGATTGAATTATGCTCCACCAAAACTCCCTGAGGTTTGAATTGTGTCTCCCAAGTTTTGTTTATTAGAAACTTAGCTCCCACTGTGACTGTGAAGAGGGTGGGAAATCCTATTATGGCAATTGAAAGGTGGGGCCTTGAAGAGGTGATTGGATTGCAGGACCATGCAGTAGTGAATGGATTAAAAATGGTGGTCACGGGCTTGGTTCTGCGGACTTTAAAAGAAGAGGAGAGTCTGTCTTTCTCTCTCTCTGCTCTCTCTGCTTCCACCATCTTGCAACGTGAGAACCCTGAGTCACTGTTGCCACCACCAGATGGACTTTGGACTTCCCAGCCTCAGAAACTGTAAGCAAAGGGAGCCCCAATCAGGTTAACATCAGACTTTTCATCATAAACCCTAAAAGCTAGAAAGGAATGGGATGATATTTTCAAAATACTAAAAGACAAAGATTGCCAGCCAAGAATACTCTACCCTGCAAGGCTATCCTTCCGAAATGAGGGGCAAATAGTATATTTCTCAGACAAACAAAAACTGCAGGAGTTCACTACCACAAGACCACCCTTACAAGAAATCCTCAAGGGAGTACTGGGTTTGGTTCCTGAAAAATAACTACCACTGCCATAAAAACCCAAGAAAAACTAAACCCGCTAGTATAATAAAAATGGCACTCATGAAGAGAAAACAAGCTAACAAAAACACTATCTACAACCTAAGGAACCAACAAACACAGAAAACAAACAGTAAATCAGAAAGCAAGGAACAAAAGACACCTAAGACAACCAAACAACCAATAAAATGCTAGGAATAAATCAACACCTTTCAATAACAACTCTTAATGTAAAAGGCTTAAATTCCCCAATTAAAAGACACAGACTGGCTGACTGGATCAAAAAGCAGGACCCAACTATATGCTGCCTACAAGAGACCCACCTCACCCATAAAGATTCACACAGACTAAGAGTGAAAGGATGGAAAAAGATTTACCATGCAAACAGAAAAGAAAAACGAGCTGGAGTAGCTATTCTTATATCTGACAAAATAGACTTTAAACTAAAAACCATAAAAAGAGACAATGAGGGACACTACTTAATGATAAAAGGACTGATCCATCAAGAAGACATAACAATCATAAATATGTATGCACCCAATGTTGGAGCAGCCAGATTTATAAAACAAACTCTATTAGACCTAAAGAAGGAAATAGACACTAATACCATAATAGCAGGGGACCTGAACACCCCACTGTCAATATTAGACAGATCATCTAGGCAAAGAATCAGTAGACAAACACAAGATCTAAACAAGACTCTAGACCAATTGGAATTGGCAGATATCTACAGAATATTCCACCCAACAACCTCAGAATATTCATTCTTCTCATCAGCACATGGATCATTCTCCAGGATAGATCACATATTAGGTCACAAATCAAGTCTCAATAAATTCAAAAAAATTGGAATTATCCCATGTATCTTCTCAGACCACAATGGATTAAAACTAGAAATTAATAACAAACAAAATTCTGGAAACTATACAAACACATGGAAATTAAACAGCATTCTACTTAATGACATATGGGTCCAAGAAGAAATCAAGCAGGAAATCAAAAAATTTATTGAAACTAATGAAAACAATGATACATCATACCAAAACCTGTGGGATACGGCAAAAGCAGTATTGAGGGGAAAACTTATTGCATTAAACGCTCACTTCAGAAGAATGGAAAGATGGCAAGTGAACAACCTAACACTTCACCTTAAAGAACTAGAAAAACAAGAACAATCCAAACCTAAAGTTAGCAGACGGAAAGAAATCATTAAGATCAGAGCAGAACTGAATGAAATTGAAAACCAAAAAACAATTCAAAAGATCAACGAATCAAAAAGTTGGTTTTTTGAAAAGATAAATAAAATTGACAAACCATTAGCATGGCTAACAAAAAAAAGAAGAGAGAAGACTCAAATAACAAAAATTAGAAATGAAAAAGGCGATATTACAACTGATTCATCTGAAATACAAGGAATCATTCGAGACTACTATAAACAACTATACGCCAACAAGTTTGAAAATCTGGAGGAAATGGATAAATTTCTGGACACACACAAGCTCCCAAAACTGAACCATGAAGACATAGAAAATTTGAACAGACCAATAACAATAAAGGAGATTGAAGCTGTTATCAGAAGGCTCCCAACAAAGAAAAGCCCAGGACCAGATGGATTCACAGCAGAATTTTACCAAACATTCAAACAGGAATTGACACCGATTCTTTACAAACTATTCCAAAAGATTGAAACAGACACAACTCTCCCAAACTCATTCTATGAAGCAAACATCATCCTGATACCAAAACCAGGTAAAGATATAACCAAAAAAGAAAACTACAGGCCAATATCCTTGATGAATATAGATGCAAAAATCCTCACTAAATTACTAGCAAACAGAATACAGCAACACATACGTAAAATTATTCATCACGATCAAGTGGGATTCATCCCAGGGATGCAAGGTTGGTTCAACATACGGAAATCAATAAATGTGATACACCATATTAATAAACTCAAACACAAGGACCATATGATCATCTCTATAGATGCTGAAAAAGCATTTGATAAAGTTCAGCACTCATTCATGACAAAGACCCTCTATAAGTTAGGTATAGAGGGAAAGTATCTCAACATAATTAAAGCCATATATGCCAAACCCACAGCCAATATCATCCTGAATGGGGAAAAGCTGAAAGCTTTTCCTTTAAGAACAGGAACTAGACAAGGATGCCCACTCTCACCACTCCTATTCAACATAGTGTTGGAAGTACTAGCCAGAGCAATCAGAGAAGAGAAGGAAATAAAGGGCATTCAGATTGGAAAAGATGAAGTCAAACTGTCCCTGTTTGCAGATGACATGATCCTATATATCGAACAGCCTAAAACCTCTACAAAAAAACTGTTGGAATTGATAAATGATTTCAGCACAGTAGCAGGATACAAAATCAACACACAAAAATCAGTAGCATTTCTTTTCTCCAATAGTGAACATGCAGAACGAGAAATCAAGAAAGCCTGCCCATTTACAATAGCCACCAAAAAAATAAAATACTTAGGAATTGAGTTAACCAAGGAGGTGAAAAATCTCTATAATGAGAACTACAAACCACTGCTGATAGAAATTAGAGAGGATACAAGAAGATGGAAATATATCCCATGCTCTTGGATTGGAAGAATCAACATAGTGAAAATGTCCATACTACCCAAAGTGATATACAAATTCAATGCAATCCCCATCAAAATTCCAAAGACATTTTTCTCAGAAATGGAAAAAACTATCCAGTCGTTTATATGGAACAATAAAAGACCACGCATAGCCAAAGCAATGCTGAGCAAAAAAAATAAAGCTGGAGGCATAACACTACCTGACTTTAAGCTATACTACAAAGCTATAATAACCAAAACAGTATGGTACTGGCATAAAAACAGACACACTGACCAATGGAATAGAATAGAGAATCCAGAAATCAACCCACACACTTACTATCAGCTGATCTTTGACAAAGGCACCAAGCCTATTCAGTGGCGAAGGGACTGCCTCTTCAGCAAATGGTGCTGGGATAACTGGATATCCATATGCAGGAGAATGAAACTAGATCCATACCTCTCGCCATATACTAAAATCAACTCAAAATGGATAAAGGATTTAAATATACACCCTGAAACAATAAAACTTCTTAAAGAAAACATAGGAGAAACACTTCAGGAAATAGGACTGGGCACAGACTTCATGAATACGACCCCAAAAGCACGGGCAACCAAAGGAAAAATAAACAAATGGGATTATATCAAAGTAAAAAGCTTCTGCACAGCAAAAGAAACAATTAAAAGAGTTAAAAGACAACCAACAGAGTGGGAGAAAATATTTGCAAAATATATATCTGACAAAGGATTAATATCCAGAATATATAAGGAACTCAAACAACTGTACAAGAAGAAAACAAGCAACCCAATTAAAAAATGGGCAAAAGAGCTAAATAGGCATTTCTCTAAGGAAGATATCCAAATGGCCAACAGACATATGAAAAAATGCTCAACATCACTCAGCATCCGGGAAATGCAAATCAAAACCACATTGAGATACCATCTAACCCCAGTTAGGATGGCTAAAATCCAAAAGACTATGAACGATAAATGCTGGCGAGGCTGCGAAGAAAAAGGAACTCTCATACATTGTTGGTGGGACTGCAAAATGGTGCAGCCTCTATGGAAAATGGGATGGAGGTTCCTCAAACAATTGCAGATAGATCTACCATACGACCCAGCTATCCCACTGCTGGGAATATACCCAGAGGAATGGAAATCATCAAGTCGAAGGTATACCTGTTCCCCAATGTTTATCGCAGCACTCTTTACAATAGCCAAGAGTTGGAACCAGCCCAAATGCCCATCATCGGATGAGTGGATACGGAAAATGTGGTACATCTACACAATGGAATACTACTCAGCTATAAAAACGAATGAAATACTGCCATTTGCAACAACATGGATGGACCTTGAGAGAATTATATTAAGTGAAACAAGTCAGGCACAGAAAGAGAAATACCACATGTTCTCACTTATTGGTGGGAGCTAAAAATTAATATATAAATTCACACACACACAGACACACACACACACACACAGACACACACACACACACAAACAAACCGGCGGGGGGGAAGAAGATATAACAACCACAATTATTTGAACTTGATACGACAAGCAAACAGAAAGGACATTGTTGGGGGGGAGGGGGGAGGGAGAAGGGAGGGAGGTTTTGGTGATGGGGAGCAATAATCAGCCACAATGTATATCGTCAAAATAAAATTTAAAAAAAAAAAAAAGAAACTGTAAGCAATAAATTTCATTTTCTTTATAAATTACGCAGTTCCAAGTATTCTGTTATAAGTAACAAAAAAGGGACTAATACAATACGTTACCTCAGAAATGGCAGAGAAATGCAATCCTACCAAGTGCCTAGAAGGAAACTTGAACCAAAATACTTGTGAACATGGGAACATGACTACCATACCTAACAAGTAAATGATCAATACATATTGGGATGTGTAAATATATGCTTACATGTGAGATTTTAAACATTTATGAAGGTAAGTAGAAATCAGCAAAGAGGAAAATAAACTTCTATTCATCAAATGTCATGCACTAACCTTGTATAGAATCATTTACAAGCTTATCATTAGACCTCTAAACCTTCCTATGATATCAGTTTTCTTAATCCCATTTTATAGAATACAAACTTGAATCATGCTTTCTTTTTTATGAACTCTATTTTCAAGAGCAGTTTCAGATTTACAAAAAAAAAATTGAAAAGAGAAGGAGAGAGCAGATCCATGGTTACTAGAGGCACGAAAGGGGAAGGGAGAGGAGGGTTAGTGAGAAGTTGGACACAGAGCAACTAGATAGGCAAAATAAGTTCTACTGGTGTACAGTCAAGCTAGACATCTATAATTAACAATAATTTACTGCATGTTAAATAGCAGAATAGCTAGAAGAGAGGAGATAGAATGGCCTCATCACAAAGAAATGATTACATTTTTTTTTTTTTTTAAAGATGACCGGTAAGGAGATCTTAACCCTTGACTTGGTGTTGTGAGCACCACACTCAGCCAGTGAGCGAACCGGCCATCCGTATATGGGATCCGAACCCGGGGCCTTGGTGTTCTCAGCACCACACTCTCCCGAGTGAGCCGCGGGCCGGCCCAAAATGATTACATTTTTAAGTAATGAATATGCTAATCACCCTGATTTGACCATCACATATTGTATACATGTATAGAAATTGAAATTCAACTCTGTACCTCACAAATATGTATAATCAGTACATTTCAATTAAAAAAACTAAAAAGATAATACAGAGAGTTTCCATAAACATCCCCACCACACACACATAATTTCCACTATTGTTGATGTTTTACATTAGTATGGTACTTTTGTTACAATTAATGAATCAATACTGATACATTATTATTAAAGTTTATACTTTAGTTAGATTTTCGTGGTTTTTATCTGATGGTTTCTCTCTGATCAAGGATCCCATCCAGGACAGTGCACTACATTTAGTGAGCATGTCTCCTTAGGCTCCTCTTGGCTCTGACTGTTTCTCAGACTTTCCCTTGTTTTTGATGACCTTGACAGTTTTGAGGAGTACTGGCTAGTTTTTTTATAGAATATCCTTCAATTGGGAATTAACTGATGCTTTTCTCATATTAGATTGGGGTTACTAGTTTGGGGGGAGACAATTTACCTATGCAGCACAGGACTACACTCAGAAGCTTCTTAAATGTTTTTTGACTAAATGGATGTTTACCAGTAAGAAAATAGGTTCAGAAAGGTTAAAATGTGTCAAAAGATACTCTGTTACTCATAAGAAAACTAGAACCCAGGACTCTCCGACTTAGAAACTCTTCTACTTTCTAATATGTTATATTAGCCGCACAAAAATTATAGTGACAAATTGCAGATACTGTTCTGAGTGATTAATATACATTGTTTCTAATTCTCTCAACAAGGAATGCATTATTATCCTATTTTCCTGACGCTCAGAGGTATCTGGGGACTTCTCCAAGGCTACTCAATGAAAAAATGTCTTTGGGTTAGGAACAACTGCAGCTGCCTCCAGAGTTTCTGCTCATCCCATTACCATTGCAATGACCTTTAAAAGATAACCAAGTGATGATTCTCCCTCCTTAAAACTCTCCCAAGCCACCACTAGCGCTGTCAGTGCGACTCTGGCTGCCTTCCACACCCTCACTTCCCACTTTTCCTACGTGTGCCCCATGCTCCAGGCATGGTGAGCAGTGTGCTCAACCTGAAGGGCACACTGCTTCATGAATGTGCTGTTGTCATGCTTAGAACACCTTTTCTCTCCAACCTCTTATCCCTCCATGGAGGAAGAGGGATCTTATTTATGTTTCATTCATCAGTTTCAACTCCTAACTCTGTGAAACAAACTTCTCTGATCCATCCAAGCAGACATCGTCCTCCGTGCTCTGTGCACCTAATGTACATAGTAGGTGCCTCTATTATTGTGTTGATCATACTATGGTGACATTATTAATTTTTAGCTCCTACTCTCTAACCAGCCATGGATTCTTTCTCATTCATCTTTATATCTGCCATACCCAGTACAGTGCCTGGCATACTGCCAGTGTTCAACAATGAATGAATGAGTAAATGTGGAAAAGTATATAATAGTTTTGCATGCAAGAACATAAAGCTCCTGAAAACGAACTGAATGCTGCCTTCATACTGCCTTCTCCAAAGCCAGGGGCACATGGCCAATCTCTCCAGGAGTTTTCCATCTTGTTATTAAATGCATCTTGTTGGATCCATGGATGAGTAATGTCAGGGACCTAGGAGTGAAGAATTCACTTAATCTCAGTATCCAAGTGAGTTAATGGTCCAGAAATCCAGCTGAGCCTCTTCTGTCATTTTGGGGAAAAAATGCAGGAAAAGTCTCATCACAAAGTACCTTAAAGCCAAAATGTCTATTCCATGAGGATGTTTTCATCAGCTATGTATAAAGAGTCAGACGCATGGTTTAATCTCCCTTCCCTTTTGTGGTCCCTGAGCAAGTCACAGTGGAGTGGAAATCTGGCAGTTAACCAATTAACTTGATTGGAATAAACAGCTAAATTAGATCATTAATGATTATGTTTGCCAAATTTCCACTTCATTTTTTACTGGGTAGTTACAGCCCTGAGGCTACAGATACATTTACAAGCAAATGTAAATTCTCAATTCTCTATGTTATTGCTCAATTCTTTTGGTGAATCTTCCTGTATCTTCAGTCTCACATCTTCCATGACCTTTTCTGGTTCTTTTCCATCACCTTAGAAGACAACTAGAAAAAGAGGAATGCTCACAGCACTGGGAGACTGACCCTCACACTTGGTTCTAAAAGGAATCTGGTGGCCTCGGATTTGGCATGTCAACCCAGGCCAAGGTCATGACCTTGCATTTCCTTTCTATGTCAGCATCCAAAAAGCGGCTGCTCTGTCCACCTTTGTCACAGGAGCCAAGAGAAATGGAAGTCCCCTCCCGAGGGTCACACACTGAATGTGACTTATTGGAGAATTGATATCCTTCCTCTCTGGATTGTTTCTCCTGCCATTTTTATGAGTGGGAGAAGCTTTATCTATTGCTTCCCCAAGGCTCTTTTCAGCCACTATTGAGTACCTGAAAAGTTAAGGGGCAAAGCCTTTCTAGGTTAAAAAAACATTTCTAGATTAAAACCTAGAGGTCCAAAGAAGGCAGTCTTCTGTAATGGAGGTAACATGGTGGTCAACAAGATAAAAAGTGTAAAGTGCAATCAGGTGCAGGGAGACCAGGGAATGGAGGAGAGAGTTTCAGAGCTGGGATTAGCATAGCCAGTCCAAACTGCAGCAACATTCAATTCCTGCTGTTAAAGTGCTTAGGAAAGGAGTACATTTCCAGTCATCACAGATCTACCAGACACTGCATTGGGCCCTTGCTGGGACTTTATGCATTAAAAAAAAAAAAAAAAAAAAAACCTTGTAGTGAGCACCTACTTCATGCTAGATACTGTTCTATGGATACAATGATGAACAAGACAAATAACTCACAATCTATTTATCAGGCATAATACCTGCAAATCTGACAATAAAATCCCTTCCCTTAATCTGCTCTAGCAAAGATAAAATGAAAACAAAAACAAAACCCTCCTCCTCACTCCAAGGTCTGCAAACCAGGTAGAGATGCTAGGATTAGAACTAAATGCAGAAAACCATTGATGCGGATCAATGGTTGCCAGGAGGTAGAGGGCAGCGTGGACAACTATAAAAGAGGTACACAGGGCAATTTTTAGATGAGTTTGGTATTCTATATGGTACTGTGGTGGTGGATACATGATTCTGTGCATTTGTCAAATTCCATAGAACTATATCTCACAAAGAGTATACTTAATGTATGCAAAATTTAAAAAATCAACCATAGGGTCAGGAAATTCCAAGATGGAATGCATACTGACAAACGATTCTAACTGCATTACAAATGCATGACCGTGGTAGCAGCAAGCATACCAACACTCACATATTGGTTTCTGAATATCATTTCCTAACAAAGGAATTAGAGCATTGAAGAAATGACTGATTCTAGGGCTGGGACAGGGAAAACAATATGAGCCTGGAGCATCTTTTACTATCATGAAAGTGAGGAAGTGCTCAGAAAGCAAAAGGATGAAGGCATGTGGAAAAGACACAGAAGCCAGAGCGAAAGAGCTCCCAGTGGCCAAAGCTGGAGCAATTTGGGCAACAAATAAATAAATAAATAAATAAATAGCATAATATTAAATTGTAACCCAAAGCACAAAGTAATTGTACATGAGGCCATCCTGATATAAATATATGATTAAATGAACAAGGAAATAAAAAAGAAAAGATCAATCATCCTTAAAGAAGAATTCCAAATACTTATGTTGATCCTTCTCTCCAAGACATGGAGCTTAGGTCCACCTCCCTCTTGTGGGTGGACTTCATGACTTGCTTCCAAAGAAGAAAATAATAGAAGGGGGGAGGGGTAACTTTACAGTGGAGGAACCTTTCCAATGCTACCGTGGCAAAGTGATCAAGGTTAACATCATGTTGGCAGCATGTACCCCTGATATGATGTGATAAAAAAGACATTTCACCTTTGTGGAATTTTTTCCCAAAAAAGAGAAAAAAACCCACCCCAAACCACTAACCCCAGTTTTGCCATATAAAAAACATCAGATAAACCCAAATTGAGGGATATTCCACAAAATACCTAATCAATATCCTCGACACTCAATATCATTAAATAAAGGAAAGGCTGAGAAACTGTTCCAGATCAGGGGAGCCAAAGGGGCCATGACAATTAAATGCCATGAGGGATCCTGGATTGGATCCTGAAACACATAAAGGACATTAATGAAAAAGTTAGAAATCCAAAGTCTGGAGTTTATTAATAGTGACATGCCAATGTTGTTTCTGTTAGTATTTACAAATGTACCACAGTAATCTAAAATATTAACATTAGGGGAAGCTAGGTAAAGGGTAGATGTGAATTAACTGTGCTATCTTTGCAAATTTTATATCAATCTACATTTTTTTCCAAATAAAGTTTACTTAAAAAATAAATGCAATTTCTCAAAATCCATAGAAGCACCATCTCACAGCACCATCAGTGAACCCTAACATAAGCTATGGATTTTGGGTGATAATGGTGTGTTAATGAAGGTTCACCCATTGTAACAAATGTACTGTGGTGATGGAGAGTGTATTAGTCCATCTCTGTAGCTAATAACAGAATATTTGAAACTTGGAAGTTTATTAAGAAGTGATCAATAAAGGCCGGCCCGTGGCTCACTCGTAGAGTGCGGTACTGATAACACCAAGGCCACGGGTTCAGATCCTATATAGGGATGGCTGGTTTGCTCACTGGCTGAGCGTGGTGCTGACAACACCAAGCCAAGGGTTGAGATCCCCTTACCGGTCATCTTTTTTTTAAAAAAAAAAAAACGAAAGAAAAGAAAAGAAATGATCAATAAAAATATAAATAAATAAATACAACAAATTGCAGATGCTGATAACACCAAAGTCCAGTGTTTGGTCCCTGTATTGGCCAGCTGCCAAAAAACAAAAAAAGAAAGAAAAAAATGTAAAAGGGCTTGCCACTTAGCTCAATTGGTTAGAGCACAGACTTATAACACCAAAGTCACAGGTTCAGATCCTCATACCGGACAGCCGCCAAAAAATGAAAAGTAAAAAATAACAAAACTTACAGAAAATAATTAATGAACTAATTAAAATCTGCATTAGAAAAAAAAATGAAACTTATTTCTTATAGTTTTGGAGGTTGGGAAGCCCAAGGTCCAGGGAATACATCTAGTGACAGCGTTCTTCTGGGTGGGAACTCTCTACAGCATCCCATGGCGACCACAGTGTCACATAGTGACAATGGGCTGAGCAAGAGAGAGCTCAGCTTCTCACTTACTCTCTTTTTAAAGCCATCAGAACCATGCCCACTATCCCATGAACGGATCAACCCATTCACGAGGCCACAGTTCTCACAATCTAATCACCTCTTAAAGGCCCCACTTTTCAAATACGGTTATCAGATTTCCCATTCTCTTAGCACTGTCACAATGGGGATCAAGCTTCAATGAATTTTGGGGGGATATTCAATCCATGGCATGGGGATAGTGGAGGACAGTATGCATATGTAGGAAAGAGACTATCTGGGAACTTTTTACTCAATTCTGCTGTGAAAAATTAAAGTGTGTTAAAACTAAATACATGCAGACTTTTACTTCCAGTTATGATAGAGTAACACCTTAGCAGATCAATGATCCCATAACATCAAACAAAAAACCAAATAAACAAAAAAAACTAGAAAAGCTGGATTAAAAGAAAAAAATTTAACTAGTCTGAAGACATTTAAGAGCTTTCCAGGCTGTCAGGACTTGAGACGCAGATTCTAGGGAGAAGAAAAGTATATTGAAGAAGCCAAATTTTCTACATAAAACTTTTCTCCCTTGGAGCATTTGCCAGTCTTTGTGTGGAGGTGGAAAAGCCAGTGGAGCTGTATAAAATCTTACCTTGTGAGAGACAAAAGTTGGAGTGCGTGGATACCAGAGAAGCCAGGTTTTGAGGGACCCAGATTCAGGGGAGAAAAAAGCATACAGAGATGAGCCTGACACTCAGCATCAGTTTTTCTATCAAGGTACATTTTTTTCTTAGCAGGCAAGATGCTAAGAGGCCAACCAGGAACAGCAGAAAAATACAGTAAAGTTTTTAATGGCTTCACAGTGCCGAGAAATTAAAATTTGACTTCAGGACTCATCAAGCAGAAGGAGCCCTGAGAAATGTTTTGGTTCTCAGACTGAGACTAACAAAGATCACAAATCAGTCTTGAGTTTTCTCACCAACTGACTAGATCGAGGTGACCCTCCTTTGTGCTGTCTGCCAGAGGATAGGATGAATCCTAGCTGGAGATAGATACTATCATCTAGAGCTCTGTAATTTATTATACACAACATCCAGGATTCAACCTTAAATGATTGGACATATTGAAAAACAGGATCAAACACAACAACTCGAGACTAGATGTTACATGGTACCCATATATTGAAATGATCTGAAACAGATTTTGAAATAACTGTGATTAATATATCCAGAAACTAATGATAAGATAGAGATTTTTTTTGTCAGAGAACAAACAGATTGGAAATTGTAAAACTAAAAATTATAATAACTGAAATTTATTTATTTATTTATTTATTTATTTATTTATTTTATTTTTTTTCGTGACCGGCACTCAGCCAGTGAGTGTACCGGCCATTCCTATATAGGATCCGAACCCGCGGCTGCTGGGAGCGTCGCCGCGCTCCCAGCGCAGCACCCTCCCGAGTGCGCCACAGGCTCGACCCATAATAACTGAAATTTAAAACATGATATAGGTTTAATGGTTGATTGGACACAGCTAAAATCAGAATTAGTGCCCTGAAAGATAGGTCAGCAGAAAATATCCTTACTGTGTCACAGAGAGCAAAAAGGATCAAAACTCAAAACATAGTATAAGAGACACAGAGCACACAGCAAAAGAGCTAACGTGCATGTGATTGGAGCATGAAGAGATAATGGTCAAGGGTTTTTGAAAACAAGTTCAAGACATCAAACCATAGAGTCAAGAAGTACTATAGACTCTAAGCAGAACAAGCAAAAAGAAAGTCACATCTTGGCACATGATACAGTAGTCCCCCCTTGTCCACGGGCGATACATTCCAAGACCCCCAGTAGATGCCTGAAACCACAAATAGTATCAAACATTACATACACTGTGTTTTTTCCTATACATACCTATGATAAAATTTAATTTACAAATTAGGCACAGTAAGAGACTAGCAACAACTAATAATAAAACAGAACAATTATAACAGTATACTGTTCACAATTTCACAAATAGAAGATTTGTTCTTACCATAGATCTTAGCAACCTCAGCATACAATTTTTTCTTTTATTATTAAGAAAAAATTTATTTATCATTAAATCAAGAACTTTCACCTTTTCACTTCAAGGAAGCACTTTATGGCATATTTCAATTGCCAGAATCCTTACTCTTGCACTTTGGAGCCATTATGAAGTAAAATAGGGGTTATTTGAACACAGTCAATCTGATAACCACAGTGGCTACTAAGTGACTAACAGATGGGTAGTGTATACAGCATGACCACACTGGACAAAAGGATGATTCACATCCCGGGCAGGATGGAGTGGGACAGTGGGCAATTTAAAACTTATGAATTATTTATTTCTGGAATTTTTCATTTAATATTTCTGAACCTCAGTTAACTATGGGTAACTGAAACTGCAGAAAGTGAAACCATGGATAAGTTGGTCTACTGTATTAAACTGCTGAAAGCCAAAGACAAGAATAAAAGTCTTTTAAATTGCCTGAGAAAAAATATATCACTTTCCAAGGAGAAAAACATAAGACTGACATGTCAACAAAAATAATGGATACAGAAGACAATGGGATGTTGCTATGGACTAAATGTTTATGTCCCCCCAAAATTCATATTTGAAGCCCTAATGCCAATGTGATGGTATTTGGAAGTAGAGCCTTTGGGAGGTAGTTATGTCGTGAGAGTGGAGCCCTTGTGAATGGAATTAGTGCTCTTATAAGAAGAGACAGAGAGAGAAATTCTTCTCTCTACCATGTGAGGATACAGCAAGAAGGCAGCCATCTGCGCCAGGAAGAGAGCCCTCACCAGGCACTAAATTGATCTTGGACTTGCCAGCCTTCAGAACTATGCGAATTAAATGTCTGTTGGTTAAGCCACCTAATTTATGATATTCTGTTACAGCAACCCAAGCAGACTAAGACATATGTCATCTTTAAAGTGCTAAAAGAAAATAAATGTCAACATAGAACTCTACACCCAGAAAAAAAAATCTTATACAAGTAAGAAAGAAATAAAGCAATTTTTGTAATGTCTGCCAGCAGACTTACATTAAGGAAATATTAAATAGATTCTTTAGGCAGACAGAAATGTATGAAGGAATTAAGGGCAACAGAAGCAGTAAATATATTGGTAAAACTAAATTTGTATAGACTGATAAAGTCACAATACTGTGTTGTGGGGTTTCCTAACAGTAAAATAAAAATGCATTACAATGAGTAGAAGGGAAGGAAACTGACTCAAAGTGCTTTCAGGCCCTAGCATTATCTGGGAAGTGGCAAAGGTACTAATTAATAATAGATTCTTCAAAGTGATAGTTGTAATATTTAAGGTTTACACTAAAAGAACAGTAAGTAATTAATAGTAATATATATGTGTGTAACTAATAAGCTAGCAGAGGGAAAAATAGTAAAACATAATCTGTTTATTAAAAACAAAAAAACCATAAAATGAAAAAAAAGGAAAATAAGATACCTGCAACAAATAGAATATAAATATAAATAGTATGATGTTGAATATATGCCCAAATATTTGTATATCAGTAATTCATTCAATGTAAACAATTTAAATACTCCAATTAAAAGTCAAAGATTGGCAGCCTTATAACACCAAGGTCATGGATCCCCATATCAGGAACTAGCCAGCCATCAAAAAAAATTAAAAATCAAGGATTGATTAGGCACATCTGGATTGGTGGAGTAAAGTCCTCCAAAATTTCAATCCTCCCTAAAATCTCTGAGAACAAGAAGAAAAAAAGCATAGAGAACAACAAAAGCAGAATCTACCAAAATCAGCTTTTTCAGAACTCTATTAACCAAGGGCTTACCAATATGAGGAGCATTTATTGAGAAAAACAGCTGAATCTTGGTAAGGATAGCAGGTTTGTGGCATTTTAACTTGCCCTAGTCTCACTGCCCACCCCACCCCCTGACAGCCTCACAACCAAAGTATCTGTGAAAACCAGCAGCCTAGCAGCCACTGGAAGGGGCAGAACAGGTTTTAAGCTCCCTGCAAAAACCATTTCCAGAGAACTGCCAGCATCTGACCTTTCTGGCAGCTCCCTGGAAAAGCTCCTCTTTGTTTGATCTGCCTCAGAGCCCACTCAGTGGGCATTTGTCAAAAACCATCAGTGCCAATTAATTAACATCAATGCTGCCTCAGGTGGCAGAACTAGTTGGACCAAACAAGAGGCAGGCAAAAATCTCAAAAGAAAATGTGAGAAATGAGATGTTCACGGGGGCTTTGAAAAACCCTAATACATTCCTTGAATCTAGAGGGCCAGGCTCATGGCTAGGGCTACATGCATGCTCAGGAAGTAGCTGAGAAATCCCTAATCTCTTACCTCTGGCTGACCTTTGAGGCTGTGTGCAAGCAGGAAATGAAGGCAAAGGCAGAATTGGAAACCCCTGGAACACTGATGGCATACCCCAACACACACACAGAGCCCCTTGGCAAAGGATGAGAGACATGTTGATTCAAGGCATTTGAGGAAGCCTCTTTCTGATAATTAGATTAACATTAAGTTAACCAAGCAGAAATGTCAATGGGCACACACCAGCAAAGAATAAAGCTTTACAGCATAAGTCCAGGAAAGTCACTAAAACAAACAGAAAAAGCAACAATAAACAACATCAACAAAACTTGAGGAGCAAGGAAGAATCTGATTTCTAGAGTGACCACGTCATATTATTTTAAATTGTCCAGAATTCAACAAAAAGTTATGAGACCTACAAAGAAACAGAAAAGTAAGTATAGCCCATACACAGGAAAAGAAGCAGTCAAGTGAAACCATCCCTGAGTAAGCCCAGACATTGAGCTTGCTAGACAAAGACTTTAAGCCAGCTTTTATAAATATGTTCAAAAAACT
This sequence comes from Cynocephalus volans, assembly GCF_027409185.1. Taxonomy (NCBI): domain Eukaryota; kingdom Metazoa; phylum Chordata; class Mammalia; order Dermoptera; family Cynocephalidae; genus Cynocephalus; species Cynocephalus volans. The sequence continues at coordinate 179,534,642 of NC_084460.1, forward strand.
AAAAGAAACTATCTGTAAAGAAATAAAAGTATGAGAGCAATGTCTCATTAAACAGAGAATATAAATAAATAGAAGTTATGGAGCAGAAAAGTAGAATAACTGAAATAAAAATTTCACTAGAGGGTCTCAGTAGAAGATTTCAATTGGTAAAAGAAAGAATCAGAAAACTTGAAGGTATCTCCATTAAAAGAACATAAGGAATAGTAAGAAAAACAAATGAAGAAAAATTAACAGTCTCATAGCCTTGTAGGACAATATAAAGCATACCAACACACATATAATGTGAATTCCAAAAGAAAAATAGATGCAAACATCTTCAATAAAATATTAGCAAACCAAATCCAGCAGCTTATAAAAGAATTACACACCATGACAAGTGGGATTTATCCCAGGAATCAATCAACATAGTACACAATATTCATAGAATAAAGGGGAAAAAACATATGATCACCTCAGTAGATGCAGAAAGAGCATTTGACAAAATCCAATACTCTTTCATGATAAAACACCCAACAAACTAGAATAGAAAGGGACTTCTTCAACCTGATAAAGGACATCTAGGAAAAGCCCACAGCTAACATCATACTTAATGGTGAAAGACTGAATGCTTTCCCTAAAATCAGGAACAAGACAAGAACGTTCATTTTTGACACTTCTATTCAACATTGTACCAGATGGTTTAGGCAGAGTCACCAGGAAAGAAAATGAAATAAAATACATCCAGATTGGAAAAAAAGAAGTAAATTATCTCTATTCACAGATGACATGATCTTGTATATTCAAAAAAATCCTAATGAATCTGAAAAAAAAAAAAAAAAAAACCAACAAAAAAACCCTGTTGGATAATAAATGAATTTAGCAAGGTTGTGGGCTACAAGATACAAGATTAATATACTAAAATCAATCCTATTTCTATACACTAACAATGAACAATTTGAAAATAATACTAAAAACAATTCCATCTATAATAGCCTCAAGAAGAATAAAATACTTCAGAAAAAATTTAACAAAACAAGTACAAGATTTGTCCACTGACAACTACAAAACATTGTTGAAACAAACAAAAGAAGTCCTAAAACCTTGCAAAGACTTCCCATGTTCATAAGTCAGATGACTTCACACTGTTAGAAGAACAATACTCTCCCAAATTGGTCTGTAGAATTCAATATTAAAAAACACAAATAAACTGATTAATAAATGGGCAAAGGACCTGAATAGACATTTCTCCAAAGAAAACACAAAAATGGCCAATGGGTATATGAAAAGGCTCTCAGCATCACTAATCATCAGGGAAATGCAAATTAAAACCACAGTGAGATATTACATTATACCCGTTAGGATGACTATTATCAAAAAGACAAGAGATAACAAGTGTTGATAAGGGTGTGGAGAATAAAACCCTGTACACTGTTATGGGGAATGTAAATTGGTGCAGCTGCTACAGAAAACAGTATGGAGGTTCCTCTAAAAATGAAAAATAGAACTACCATATGATCCAGCAATCCCTCTGCTGGTTATACACCCAAAGGAAATAAAATCATCACCTTGTAGAGGTATCTGCACTTCCATATTCATTGTGACATTATTCACAATAGCCAAGATATGGAAACGATCTAAATGTCTGTCAATGGGTGAATGGATAAAGAAATTATGGTGTGTGTATGTTTGTGTGTGTGTGTCAGTGTATACATACACATGCACAATGGAATATTATTCAGCCTTAAAAAAGAATATCCTACCATTTGTAACAACATGAATGAACCTGAAGGACATTATGCTAAGTGAAATGAGTCAGACACAGAAAGAAAAATAATGCATGATCTCACTTATATGTGAAATCTTAGAAAAAAAAGTCAAATACATAGAAATAAATAATAAAACAGTGGTTACCAGGGGTGGAGGGAGGAGGGAGGAAATAAGGGGATGTAGGTCAAAGGGTGCAAGGTTTCAGATATGTAGGATAAATAAGTCTAGAGATCTAATGTACAATATGATGACTATAGTTATAATATTGTATACTGGAAATTTGCTAAGAGAGTAGATTTTATGTGCTTTTACACACACACACACACACACACACACACACAGGGTAACTATGCAAGATGATGGATATGTTAATTTGCTTGGCTAAAGTAACCATTTCACTATGTACAGATATATCAAAACATCATGCTGTACAACTTGAATATACTCATATATAATTTTTAAAAATCAAAGTGATGTATACATTCAGTACAATCTATCAAAATCCCAGCTGCTGTTCTTTTTTCTTTCTTTCTTTCCCTTTTTTAAAATAGAAACTGGCAAGATGATCCTAAAATTTATATGGAAATGCCAAGGACCCAGAATAGGCAAAAGAATCTTCAAAAAGGACAAAGTTGGAGGACTCACACTTCCCAGCCTTAAAAAAGTTAAAACAAAACAGTGTGGTATTGGCATAAGGAGAGACAAATATACCAGTGGAATAGAATTGAAAGTCCAAAAATAAACTTTCACACTTATGGTCAATTTATTTTTGACAAGGTCCCAAGAAAATTCAATGGAGATACTGTCTTTTCAAAAAATGGTGCTGGAACAACTGGATATCCACACGAAGATAAATGAAGTTATATTCCAACCTCAGCCATTGCCAAAATTAACTTAACATGGATCATCAACCTAAATGTCAGAGACAAAACTATAAATCTCTCGAGGGAAAATATTGGGGTAAATCTTCATGACCCTGGATTAGGCAGAACTTTCTTAGATATGACATCAAAAGCATAACAAAAGACAACAATAGATAAATTGGACTTCATCAAAATTAAAAACGGTGGTGCTTCAAAGAACACAATCGAGAAAATGAAAAGACAACTCAAAGAACGGGGGCACATAGCATATGAAAGGATGTTCAAGATCTTAGTCATCAGGGAAATGAAAATCAAAGCTGCAGGAAGATACCACTTCACACCCACTAGGATAGCTAGAATCAAGACAGACCATAACAAGTGTGGGCGAGGATGTGGAGAATTTGGAATCCACATGCATTGCTGGTGGAATTATAAAATGGTACAGTGACACTGGAAAACTGGCATTTCCTCAAAATGTTAAGCACAGAGTTACCATATGACCCAGCAGTTCCTTCCTACATATATACCCAAAAGAAATGAAAATGTATGTTCACAAAAAAACTTTGTATTTGGATGTTCTTAGTAGCATTTTTCATGATAGCCAAAAAATGGGAAAACCCCAAATGTTCATCAATGATGAATGAATAAACAAAATGTGGTATACACATACTCTGGAATATGATTTGGCAGTAATAAGAATGAAGTACTGGTGAGGAACCTTGAAAACATTAAGTGAAAGAAGCCAGTCACTAAAAAAAACCACATATTGGCAAATCCATAGAAGTAGAAAAGTAGATCAGTGCTTGTCAGGGGCTGAGGGATGGGCAATGAAGAGTGTCTGCTAACAGACATGGGGTTTCTTTGGAGAGTAATGAAAATGATCTAAGATTAGATACTTGTGATGGTTGTAAAATTCTGTGGATATTTTAAAACTACTGAACTGTACACTTTAAAGTGGTGAATATTATGGTATGTGAATTATATCTTAAAATATGATTTAGAAATAGAAAAAATTATCAGACTGAATTTTTAAATTATTTATCCTGCTTACAAAGTACTTACATATTAAAAAGTTGAAAGTAAAAGGATGAAAAATATATACTACACAAACATTAACCAAAAGAATGCTGACACAGCTCTCAAACGAGGTAGACTTTAAGGCAAGAAGTGTTACTAGAGATAAAGTGGAACATTTCTCAATGAATGACATGAGGTAATTCCTCAGGAAGATAAAACAAAACGAAATTTGTGTGCATTTCAAACATAGCATTAAAATATATAAAACGAAAATTGAAAAAGCTAAAAGAAATAGTAGACAACTCCAGAACTATAATAGTCATTAACACACCACTCTCAGTAACTAGTAGGACAAGCAAAAAAAGTCAGTGAGAATAAAGAAAATTTGAACAATATGATTAACTTTACCTAACTGACATATAGAAAACATAATATTCATTGACACAGAATATACATTCTTTTCTCAAGGACACATGAGATATTTATTTAAAATTTAAAAAAAAATTTTTAATTAAAAAATTTTTTTAATTTTTAAAAAAATTTAAATAAAATTTTAAAAAATGAAATTTTAAAATTGTGGAAATAAATATAAAGAAAATGTTCTACACAGAAGCAACAAAACATTGTTGTTAATATTATATTTAATCATTATTAATAAGTAAAGGAAGAGATCATGTTCATGGATGGAAAGAATCCATATTATAAATATGTCAATTATTTCCAAATTCATCTACAGATTCAATGTAATTCCAATATAAATCCCAGTAACTTTTTTTATTCCTACAAATTAAAAAGCTATTCTAAAATTTATATGGAAATCTAGAGGAACAAAAAAAGTAAAGACATTTTTTGTAGGGAAAGAAAGACATTGTTGTTTTTACATAGTCATTGTTTCCTTAGATTTATTTCCATGTTTTACACTTTTGTTTTTCTCTGTTTCTTCTTGCATTTCAGACTTTCCTCTGGGTTCATTTCTTTTCTTCCTGAATTATATTATTTAAAGTTACTAATAAAACTCTGCCTAGTAAACTACCTCAAGCTAGCTCTGTAATTCCAGGTTGGCAATTATTTCTTTCAGCATTTTGAAGATATCTTAATATAGTCTTGCTTCTGTTGCTGATTTTAAGGTCAGCTATCAAACTAATTGTCATTCCTTTATAGGAAATGTATTAGTCCATTTCTGCTGCTTATAACAGAATACCTGGAACTGGGTAATTTATAAGGAAACAACATTTATTGCTTACAATTTCAGACGCTGGGAAGTCCAAAGTCCACGGAACACATCTGGTGAGAAATTTCTTTGATGGTGACTTCAGTGACACAGGGTATCACAATGTGAAATGATGGAGCAGAAAGAGAGAGAGACTAACCTCTCATGTGCTCTCCTTTTAAAGCCCTCAGAACCACGCCCCTGACCACCATTATTATTAATCCATTGACTATGGCACGGTCCTACAATCTAATCACCTCTTCAAAGCTCCACCTTTCGATTACCATAATAGGATTTCCCACCTTCAACAGATACAGTGGGAATTAAGCTTCTAATATATGAACTTTGGGGGACACAATTCAGTCAATCCACAGCAGGTAATAAATCTTTTCTCTTTTCAAATCTTCTCTTTGTCTTGGTGTTCAATCAAGTAAAGGTACTTTCTCTTTATTCTGTTTGGGATACTTTGAGCTTGCTGAATCTTATCATTCACATCTTCCAACACTTGGGGGAAATTTTACACCATTATCTCTTCAAATATTGCCTCTCCATCATTTCCTCTAGTCGCTGCTCTTGATTAAACCCATGTAAGATCTTTTCCATCTGCTGTCTGTATCTCTTAATTCATCTTTCTTTTTTTATCCTTTGTTTCTCTTTGGTGTACTCTCAGTAATTTCCCAATATCTATGCTCAGCTGCCTAATCTGCTGTTTAATCCAATCATTTGAGTTCCTAAACCCAATTGTTATATTTTTATATTCAGAATTTTATTAATCTTCCTGGTCCTTTATGATTGTGTATTGTCTCTTAGTTTTATTTTCAATACTGTCTTTTATTTCTTTAAAAATATAAAACACATACTTTATATTCCTCCTTGCTGACTCCTATATCTGGACTATATGCCCAGCGTGGTCATATTGGATTTCAATTCCAAACCCACATGAGAGCAGCCTTGAAATCAGGAACTCACAAGAGTGTTTCTTTTCTGTTGCCTCTTCAATAAATGGTGCCGGGAAACTTGGATGTCAATATGTAGAAGAATGAGACTAAACATGCACCTCTCACCATATACTAAAATCAACTCAAAATGGATTCAAGACCTAAGTATAAGACCTAAAACTATAAAATTACTAAGGGAAAATATAGGTGAAACACTTCAGGAACTAGGTCTGGGCACAGACTTTATGAACATGAGCCTGAAAGCACAAGCAACAAAAGAAAAAATAAACAAATGGGACTATATCAAACTAAAAAGCTTCTGCACAGCAAAGGAAATGATCAAGAGAGTAAAATGACAACCTACAGAGTGGGAGAAAATTTTTGCTAACTATGCATCTGACAAGGGATTAATATCCATAATATACAAGAAACTCAAGCAATTAAACAGTAAAAAAACAAATAACCCAATTAAAAATGGGCAAAAGAATTGAATAGACATTTTTCAAAGGAAGACATACAAATGGCCAATAGGTTCATGAAAAAATGCTCAACATTGCTAATCATCAGGGAAATGCAAATTAAAACCACATTGAGATATCATCTCACCCCAGTTATTCTGGCTATAATCAAAAAGAATGAGCACAGGCCGGCCCGTGGCTCACTCGATAGGGTATGTTGCTGATAACACCAAGGCCACGGGTTCGGATCCTATATAGGGATGGCTGGTTTGCTCACTGGCTGAGCGTGGTGCTGACAACACCAAGCCAAGGGTTGAGATCCCCTTACTGGTCATCTTTTAAAAAAAAAAAAAAAAAAAAGAATCAGCATAACAAATGCTGGCGAGAATGCAGAGAGAAGGGAACGCTCCTGCACTGTTTGTTGGTAGGACTGTAAATTAGTACAGATACTATGGAAAACAGTATAGAGGTTTCTCAAACTACAGATAGATCCTCCATATGATCCAGCAATCCCACTTCTGGGTATATACCCAAAGGAATGGAAATCATCATGTTGAAGGGATACCTGCACTCCCATGTTCATCACAGCTCTGTTCACAATGGCCAAGACATGGAAGCAACCTAAATGTCCATCAGTGGACGACCAGGTAAGGAAACTGTGGTATATATATATATATATATATAATGTAGAACACTACTCTGCCATAAAAAAGAATGAAATTCTCCCATTTGCAACAACATGGATGAGCTTGGAGAAACTTGTTGAGTGAAATAATCAAAGCACAGAGGGATAAATATCGCATGTACTCTCTCATAAGTGGGAGCGAAGAGATAAAGAAGAAAGGAAAGACAGACCACAGTGGTGCGTTGGACTTGAAGAGGGAGAGAGCACACCTAGGGATACAAAGTGGAGTGGGGGAGAGGGGGATGGGGAGGGAGGATAATTGAGAGGAATAATTGGGTGGGGGACATGGGGTATAATCATAATTTGTGGTAATGGACATGCTGCCAGTATTGATCTGGCAATGACATCTTAGGTACAAGTGGTGACAATTTGCTTTGTACCCCATGAATATTCATAACAAATAAAAACAAAACAAACCATTTAAAAACTAAATAAATAAAAATAAATAAATAAATAAAATTTTAAAAAAGTGTTTCTTTTCTCCTGTACTCAGAGTCAAGGCTAAGATGACCAAGAATCTCCACCTTTTTCCTCTGTGAGACAGACTTTCCTCTTGGTGGCCTGCTTCTGGGGTCTTGGCATTCTTTGGGGAAGGTCCCAGGTTTAGTCGGTGGTGAGTGGTCTCTGGTTTATCCTCACACTTTGTGTGGGCCTCAGATCATCTATATCCTCCCTCATGCATACTTAATCTCTCTGTGCCTCAGGTTTCTTATCTGTTAAATGAGAATATTAGTACGTGTTTATAAAGTCGCCATGAAAATAAATAAGATGGTATCAGTAAAATGCTTAGCAAGGGTCTGGTGCATGGTGAGGACTCAGTAAAGTTTAGTTGTTATTCTTATCACCACCATGATGCCTGTTTCAAGTCACAGCCTATGACCATTGGAGCAAACTGCAATATCAAAACTGGCATCTTCTTCAGCAATGCTGATTGACCGATGGTGGCTGCCTCTTGAGAAGGATTCCAAGGTTCCACTTGTGCTCATCCTGAAGGAGCCGTGGGCTGTGATCAGCTGGCAATGTCTGCCATGGCTCCCAACAGGTAGCAGTAGCAGAGGCGTGAGCACTGGCCTCCCTGGGGTTTGCATTTCACAACTTATCTGGTAGGAAATACTGATTCAGGAATGTTCCCATTTCAGGTTTCTAAGACAGTACCTATAAACAGACCTAAAAAAGGACTGGTTTTTAAATGAAGCCAACTGCACATGGCTCTCTTTTAAAAATATATCGAACGCAGGCACTGTCTCCTTTTTTTGTCCTCCATTCTGTAGAGAATTTCATTTCATCATTCCTGGCTGTTCTGCCGCATCGGCACCTGCAACGGCGGGTGACCCTCGGATGGGCTCATCATAAGCTGAGCTGGCACTTAGCTTTCCAGAGCCGATGTCACTAAAGTAGAGAGCCCTGGGTGCAAAGAGGTTCACGTGAGAACATGGTGCAATGGAAAACCCCAGGAATCCACAGGCCTGGATTTCACTCTTGGCAGAAACCCACCAGTATGAGGCGGGGTGGGGCAGGCAGCTTCTCAGACACCTATTTTCCTGTCTCTAAAAAAAGGTAAATGATCTCCAAGATCCCATCCAATTTTGCTATTCTAGTCTAGGAAAGGAAATGCACCTTCTGTAGTTACTATATTTTTGAAAGAGGGAGAAATGTGCAAAGACATACACTTCAGTAGTCCCTTGACATTCTTGAAGGACAAGTTTCAAAATTTTCCTAGATTCCCAAATAATGAAATAGTATTCCATCCCAGATGAGATTTCTATTGGGGACGAGTTCAAACAATGATAAAAGGGTTTATCAGTTTAAAAAAAAAAAAGATATTGTGTGAAAGCGAGGATTAGAGAACAAGTTACTTGGAGAAGTGGATTCAGGGCAGGAGCTGCTTCATGTACAAGCACCCGATCCTCTGCCCACCCTGCCCCACACGTGTGTACTCACACACACCAGCATGCTGGCCTACTGAGCCGAAGTCATATTTCAGCAAAATTATAAATTAGTACATGTTGCAGACCCCTGATATTGAAACCACACTGTTAAATTCATCACCACGGAGGGTCCGTTGAATACACATACATAAAGTATCCAGACAACCATTGCTAGGTAGCATGTTTTAGTAATACCACACCAAGAAAATTATGTAATAAAATGTGCAGTTTCTTTTACCAACAGCTGTACATTGAAAACGTCATAATCATTTCCCAAAACCATAATGACTGTTGCACCTGTCTTTTCTCATATACAATAACTATAATGTATAACAACTTATTGGCATAAACTCATAAGACTGACTTTTAATAACCACCTAGGTTCTCTAATCCAAGTGAGACATGCCCCTTTTCAAAATGTCTTTTTTGGGAGTGGCTGTCCTGACTGTGGTGGTGTAGTCACTTTTCTCCTTAGAAACTGCTTTTTAGAGACAGTTAAGGAGTCTCAGAAGGAAATCAGGCCCCAACAGCTGGCACACTTATTTGAGATCCAAAGCAGCATTTCCAGATCCATCACTACACACAATTCACCTTGTTTCCAATATCAAAAACCATCTACAGAGACTTCCCTTTGGATTGCTCTTTGCTGTTTTCCAGAAGCCAAATCTACCTTCCATGGAGGAAAATGAACCATGTTAAGGCTACTGGAAAGAATACACCAATTCCTCATGAACAGTATCAAAGAGGGCTTAGGCTTGGACGGTACACATAGAATATATGTATGACATTCTTAAAGGACTGTATTTAAGGGGATGACATTTACTTGAATTTTTTAAACTACCAGGTTATATGAGCATCAGGTATTTGTGACTCAATCTCTGACCCTCCTTTCTTTCAACATCTGTTAGCCTCATGCTCTTCCTTACTCCATCAAAACAGCTGTGTCAAAATAGCCACCTCAGAAGCACCCGCAGCACACTGCTCCCAGGTAAGGCTGCGAGGCAGGACATTTTCAGGACACCTTGGGGGAAGCTAACAAACTGGGATTTCATTTCCATACTGAGAGGATAAAGGAGAAAATGACAAAATGCCCCAATGCCATCTTCTGACTCATTCTTCCAGTGCCAGTCTGAATAGAAAATACAGGGTCCAGCTTACACAGGCTTCCCTTAAGGAAATAGGACATTTGAAATCTTTTCTCAGTGTCTGTTCTTGCACTGGTTGTGAGAAGTTTCCTGACACATCCCAATTGCCACACTTGATGGTTTCCAATCCATCCGCATCAGACCCGACGTCCACGGCACATGACACCTGCCCTCTCCCTCTGGTAACTTGTCCCCTTTGACTTACACAACCCTCTCTCTCCTATGCCCAGGGCCCATATGACATGGGATGTCCCACTTTCACTTCAAACTCGATAAGCCTAAATGCAAGCCCAGACCCGCCCTGCGACAGGTGGGGCTCCCCCTGCTGGTCCCTTCGTCGCTGTTCTTCTAGGACCATTCTCTCAGCCCTCTGGGCACAAAACCTGGGCTCCTTGTCCCTCACAACTAGCCATGAGGTCCCAGTGATTCCACCTCTTCCTGTGACTTCCAGCCACACACAGCTGACACGCTGCTCAGGGCACTGACTGCCTTCACTAGGGACCAGCTCCCGCCAGCCTTTCTCCTACAGTCCCTTCTCCTGGAAAATCCATGGCAAGTGTCAAACATAGATTCATCTCTCCCAAAGGCTGCTTGAATCATTTTCCAAAAATCTCAACATAAACTCCACAGTTCTTCTCTGTCAGCCAAGGGAACTTCACGTGGTCCCCATTTAACCTTGCCAGTTCAGATGAGGTCTACATACTGTTCCCTGGACTCTTTTATTACAGGGGATCCCCTCGTCCCCAGGAGGAGTGACTTCTGTGATTGGTTGGCAAGGGAGGAGGGACAAGGCACACATAGCCCTGGGGAGCCAAACTGCCCACTGGACTCCTCCAGACCCATATCTTCAGAGGCAGCCACTCCTGCGGGGAGGCCTGTGGTGGTCCCGGGCTGCCTGGGATGGAGTTAGGAGGCCCCCTTACCTATCAGTATGACCCGCATCCTCTAAAATCAGATTTCTCAGTAATAAAAGTCATCATGATTTTGCCCTCCCATCTGCCTTATCCTTTATTACTTCTCAATTAGTCTGTAACTAAGGGAAGGGGGTGCTCTCGAGTGGCCCCCTTTCTACCCCAGCAATACTGGAACTTTGCTGCCTCTGCGTCTTTGCCCCTATCATCCCCCTTCCCAGGAACACTCACCCCTTCCTTCTGTCTGTCTAATTCTCAGCCACCTTCAAGACCCTCCTAAAGACCCTTCACATCAGCGTGAAGCCTTCAAGACCTTCAAGACCCTTCAAGACCCTTCACATCAGTGTGAAGCCTCTCTGGGCCCCTGCAAGCTCCCCTTTCTCTGAACTCACAGTTCCCGGTTATACCTGTCACTTAGCAGTCATGGGCTGCCACGTCACATTCCTGGTAACTTGTCTTGCATTCTGGTTGAAATTCTCACCTGTTTAAGGTAAATTATATCTGGCACATTCCCTTCAGCCTCATTATCATGCTTATCCTCCACGGTACCTGCCCAGGGTCTTGCTCAAGGTAAGCTCTGGGCGATGGGGCTGTTTGATTTATCCACCATCAGTGCACAAGAGGCGTCCCACCTTTACCCCAGGCACCATGGAGATCCAAGTTGTGGCTTCATGGCAACACTGGTGTGGTCCTTTTAAGTTCTGACACTTGGATTATGGCGTTGAACAGTAACTCCACCAGAAAAATGGGGAAATGATCACAATGACTTAGGAGAGTTTCAGAGACCATTTTCTCTGACAATACATCTATTCTCTACCAAATAACTTGCCTTAAATAATGAGCAAAATACAAGATAGCAAATACATAACACGGGCATCTTAGCTTTATATTTCCCATGAGCTTTTAGGCTCCTTAAAGACAGGCCTTATGTTCTTCTGGACTCCCCAGGAGCACTGGTGCTGTGTAACAGATAGGTGCTCAGGAAACACTCATTAGCTTGATTTATATTTTAACAATGGGGAATGATCTTCAAACTCTGACTTTAGAGTCATGTTTGGTTTTTGATTATGTAATATAGTATTTTGCTATTTGAGGTTAAACTTTAAGTTGCAGAAAGAGTGATGCATATAAAACTAGCTTGGGGGGTTGTGTGTGTGTGTGTGTGCATGCACATACATGAAACTGAGAGAAAGAGTTAGAGAGACAGAGATTAAAGGCAATGATGCCAGTCTTTAAACAAAGTACCATTCACTTGAGCAAAATAGTTCTCATTACAGTCATTTTGCAGTTGCTTAAGCCTCCATGAGCACTGAATGGACAGAAATTATCTCTTTGATTCAAGGCAATGGTTGGCAAAATAGACCCTATGCTCCTGTCTAGTGCAGGAGGCTCAGAAACGGCCCATTCTAACCGAGAACAAAAGTGTGGAGAAAAGCAGTTTAATGCACAATGCAGCCAAATGATTGACAGGCTGATTATTATTAGGCTGAGTTGGCCTCATCTGGCCTTTTTTGAGTGCAATATGGTATGCATAACATGACATATGAATGTGAAACTCCTGGCAGGTCCTGCAGAAGAGACAATGAAGCTGGCAGCCTGACACCGGAGCAGCTGGGAGGGGAAGGCTTGCTTTCTGCACGTTAACACATTTGACATTTGGTATCTAAAGGGACGAGCTAATAAATAACCCACCAATGATGGCACTCTGTAATGACAGCTTTTATTATCAGCCAGTTAATCCTCCACTCCAGCTCTGTCCTTTCAGGCCATCTGGTGTTGAATTCTTATTTACTTATTTTTATTTTCCTGGGGCTTGAACTTGAAACATTGGCTTCCTACCAGTGTCATATTTTGAAGGTGATTGGAGAACTAGGACAGTGGCAGGCTGATTGTGGGTGTAGAAAATGGAAGTGGACCAAGTTTTTAGCAGGTGACCTTGAGTTTGGGATTCACCTGCATGAAGCCAGTTAATTACCTTTGGACCAGAGAAGTGGGGGAAATTCACCTTTGGATTACCACCTCTTTTCAGAACCAATATACATAGTTCCTGACTCAGATCCAACACACATTTATTAAGCATCTGCTAAGTGCCCATAATATGACACATTCAAGGGACAAAAAAATAGGACTATTTAAGATGCAGCTTATCCCTTTAAGATGAAAGCTGACAGGCCAGAAGATGAGACAATAAAACCTCAGCAATGGGATATGAGCTATAATAAGAATAAGCATAAACTGCTATGGGGTCAGAGATGAGGAGGTAATTCCTTCTTCTTCATGAAGGAGTTGAGAAAGAAGTTTCCCCAAACTGTAAAAGGTCTGAGGTTTTACCCTATTTGCAAGCTAACATATTAGCCAGAATTATGGACTGAATATTTGTATTCTCCCAAATTCATATGCTGAAGTCCTAACCCCCAATATGATGTCATCTGGACATAGAAACTTCAGGAGGTAATTAGGTTAGATGAGGTCATGGGTGTGGGGTTCCCATGATAGGATTAGTGTCTCAATAAAAAGAGACCAGAGCTCATGCTTGCTCTCTTTCTCTGTCTCTCGGCCATGTGAGGACACAGAAAGAAGTTGGTCATCTACAAGCCAGGAACAGGGCGCCCACCAGAATACAATCTTGCTGGCATGTTGATCTTGGACTTCCAGCCTCCAGACTGTGACAAATAAATGTTTGCTATTTAAACCATCCAGTCTGTGTGATGGAGTTTGGATGTGCTGTCCCCTTCAAAACCCATGTGGAAATTTGATCTCCAATGTGGCAGTGTTGGAAACTGATTGAGTCATGGGGGCGGATCCCTCATGAATGGATTAATGCTCTCCCTGGGGGAGAAGGGGTAGTGAGTTTTCTCTCTATTAGTTCCCGTGAGACCTGATTGTTTAAAGGACCCTGGCACCTCCCCCCTCTCTCTCTCTTGCTTCCTTTCGCCATGTAATCTGCTTGTACCTGCCAGCTGCCTGCGATTTTCCACCGTGAGTAGAAGAAGCCTGAGGCCCGTGCCAGATGCAGCTGTCCCAGAGTCGTAAGCCAAATAAACCTCTTCTCTTTATAAATTACCCAGTCTCAGGCAATTCTGTTATAGCAACACAATGGACTAAAACAGAAAATTGGTACCAAGGAGTGGGGTGTTGCTATACAGATACCTGAAAATGTGGATGCATCTTTAGAATTGGGTAATGGGCAAATGTTGGAGGAGTTTGGAGGACTTAGAAGGAGAGAAAAAGACAAGGCAAAGTTTGGAATGTCTTAGAGACTTATGTGGTGGCGAGCAGAATGCTGATAGAAATGTGGACAGTAGGACTAGCCCTGTGGCTCACTTGGGAGAGTACGGCACTGGTAGTGCCAAGGCCGTGGGTTCGGATCCTATATAGGGATGGCCGGTGCGCTCACTGGCTGAGCGTGGTGCAGAGACGGTTGCGATCCCCTTACCGGTCAGGAAAAAAAGAAAGAAAGAAAGAAATGTGGACAGTAAAGGCCATGTGGATAATGAAGTCTCAGATAGGAATGAGGAACTTATTGGAAACTGGACAAAAGATCACCCTTGCTACACCATAGCAAGGAACCTGGCTGCACTGTGTTCGTGCCTTTGGACTTTGTGGAAGGTGGGACTTAAGAGTTGTGAACCAGAGCATTTGGCAGAAGAAATTTCTAAGCAGCAAAGCATTAAGGACACTGCATGGCTACTTCTAACAGCCTACTCTGAGTTATGGCAGCAAAGGAATGACATAAAGCCAGAATGTAAAAGGGAAGCAGAGAGTAAAGATTTGGAAACTTTGCAGCCTGGCCATGCGGTAAAGAAGCGGAGAGCAGGTGAACAATGCAAGGGTGAAGCAGATAAACTGGTTGCTAAAGACATTATCTTGGCAGTGAGGCAGCCAGATGCTAATAGTGGAGAAAATGAGAGGAAAGCCCCGCAGGCATTTCAGAAGTCTGGAAGGGTGCCCCACCCATCACAGACCTGAGGCCTAGAAGGACTGAGTTATCCTGGAGGACAGACCTGAGGTGCAGCTGCCCTTGGGAACCTGCTCCCTGCATCCCAGCTGCTCCCACTGGAGTGGCCCCAAGTGGGGTTTGTGCAATAGCTCTGGAGAGTATAGGCCCGAAACCTCGGTGCTGTCCACGTTGTGTTAAGTCTGCAGGCTGGCAGGACATGAGAGCAGTGGAAGCGTGTCAGCTTCCACCCAGATTCCAAAGGATGTATGGAAAAGCCTGGGGACCCAGGCAGAGACCTGCTGCAGGGGCGGAGCCACCGCAGAAGTCATCTACTAGAGCAATGCTGAGCAGAAAAGTGGGGTCAGAGCCCCCACAGAAAGCCCCCACCAGGGAAATGACTAGTAGAGACAAGGCAGTGGGGCTGCCACCAGGACCCCAGAACTGCAGGGCCCCTGGTAACGTGCAACGCAGACCTGGAAGAGCCACAGGCACCAGCACGGCCCACTCTGCTGCACCTGGCAGAGCTGTGGGAGTGAGGCTACCTGATGCTTTGGGGGCCCAGATGAACCATCATGCCCAGGATGCAGGACTTGGAGTCAAAGAACATTATTTTGGAGCTTTAAGACATAATCTCTGCCCTGCTGGGTTTCGGACTTGTTTGGGGCCTGTTTTTTGGCCCATTCCTCCCTTTTCAAATGGGAATGTATACCCAACGTCTGTTCAACCATTGTATCTTGGCAGTAGATAAATTTGGTTTTGTTTTTCAGGTTCACAGCTGGAAGGACTTTTGCTTTTGGTCTCAGAGGAGACTTTGGACTTTGGACTTTTAAGTTGGAGCTGGAACAAGCTAAGACTTTTGGGACTGCTGGGATAGAATGATTATATTTTGTATGTGAGAGTGACATGAGTTTTGGGGGGCCAGGGGCAGAATGATTGAGTTTGGATGTGTTGTCCCCTCCAAAACTCATGTGGAAATTTGATCTCCAATGTGGCAGTGTTGGAAACTGATTGAGTCATGGGGGCGGATCCCTCATGAATGGATTAATGCTCTCCCTGGGGGAGAAGGGGTAGTGAGTGAGTTTTCTCTCTATTAGTTCCCATGAGACCTGATTGTTTAAAGGACCCTGGCAACTCCTCTCTCTCTCTCTCTCTCTCTCTCTCTTGCTTCCTCTCGCCATGTGATCTGCTTGTACCTGCCAGCTGCCTGTGATTTTCCACCATGAGGAGAAGCAGCCTGAGGCCTGTGCCAGATGCAGTTGTCCCAGAATCATAAGCCAAATAAACCTCTTCTCTTTATAAATTACCCAATCTCATGTAATTCTGTTATAGCCACACAAACAGACTAAAACACTGTGGTAGTTTGTTAGCAGCTTAAGCTGACCAAGATAACCAGCCACAGTTTCATGTATGCTGACAGAAGACATAAGACACCTGGGTCAGAGACAAAGGACGTTATTACTCACAGCAATAGCAGTAGCCAGAGTGTCAGCTTTTGTGCAGGTTCTCAAAGCCCAATTCCCACACAGTGACACAAAGGTCAGATGACACCTGCATACACAGAGACTTATATTACAAGACAGGAACCCTGTGCTTAGGGAACCCAAATCTTTTATAGTGGGCAATAAACATGGCTGTCCTTTGCCCTGGAGGAAGACACTAACTCTGTCCTCCAAGGCTGTTCACTGGACAAACATCCCTGGAAAGAGAGTCTGGAACAAGGCAGTGATCACCTCTGATCATGGATATGCAAAAACACAAGAGACCCATGGAGATTTGTCTCCCAACAAAGGCCACCAAACCAACAGATGTCAGCTCTCCATTGAAGGATTTTATAAAGCCCAAGACGCATTCAAGGAAGGAAGTGGAAATTTTCTCAAGGTTGTTTTTCTCTCTGGTTGGGTTATTGATAGGACCCCCTTAAAATACAATCCACAGTGGCACTTCCTGGATAAATGCCCTCAGCTGTAACATCATGGAAGAGTAGAAGTAGCCATGGAAAAGCAGGCTAGGTGCAGAAAGCCACTGTGGCTCCATGTGCAGGTGCATTGGGAGTGAGACAGGAAAAGACATTCAAGGTCCTTCATGATCTGGTCCTTGTCCAACTCCCCAGCCTTGTGTCTGGCAACTCCCTGCCTCATACTTTCTACTCCACTATAGTCTTGGTTCCACACCTTGCTGGTTCTCTCACCCTATGATATTATGAGAGATAGATTGACAGATATAGATATAGACAAATGCATACACACACACACACACACACACACACACACACACGAGGGGACTTCAAAAAGTTCATGGAAAGATTATATTATCTTTTAATTCCATTTTTCCATGAAAAATTTGAAGGTTTTCTTCCACAGTTCCCAGCTTATAAGTCCCACAGCCCTTTTCCTCTGCTCTCACACCACAATCAACACAGAAGAATTTTGTGACCAGATGTGGGGGAGGGGTTCCCCATATACCCAGCAGTTCTGCTGTGGACACCAACTGGATGTCCTCTAATTCAGTTCAATTCTGACACTGTCTACCTGGAGATAGTGTCAGGTCATACAGACTGAGGGCTTACTCCCCTGAGACTGTCCCCACTTCAGATACTAGTTGCAAATCAAGGCCCATGCAACTTCTGACCAAAGGTTTCAAGTTGGAGTTCTCAGAACCCCCTCTTTGAGTTCAGTTAATTGCTGAGTGGCTCACAGAACTTAGGGAAATACTTACCAGTTTATTATAAAGGATATTCCAAAAGTTACAGATGAGCACAGGGTGAGGTGTGGGGAAGGGTGCGGAGCTTCCATGTCCTCCCAGGGCACCGCCGTCCAGGTACCTCCATGTGTTCAGCTATCTAGAAGCTCCTTGAACCCTGTCCTTTTGGGTCTTTATGGAGGCTTCATCACATAGGCATGATTGAAGCATGCACAACCATGTAGAAATGTGATTGGACGAAAAGGGTGTGATCCAACACTAATGGACCAGGTGGGGGAACCCAGCAAGGCCAGTTTTGTTCAGGTTCTTCTTGGCCTCTCTGTGCAGCATTTCTTTCTCCTGGGCATGAGGCAGGGGATCTCCTGAAATGGGGGTCTTATGACCTACAATCAGCTAAGGTAGGTCAGAGAATTTCTTTATGGCTAACTCCAAGACAGAAAGGTGGGGGAAGTTCAGAGTCCTACCTTGGGGAGAAAAAGGAGCGGGTGAAAGGAAGGGAGGAGAAGGTAGCCAGCCAGGAACCATGGATGAAAACGTTTGTGTGTGTGTGTGTGTGTGTGTGTGTGTGTGTGTGTGTGTGTGTGTGTGTGTGTGTACATCATAATATCCCACATACTTTTGTTTGTTTGTTTGTTTGTTTTGGCAGCTGCTGGTACTGAGAACCAAACCCTTGACATTGGCATTACCAGCACCACCTCATATCAAGTGAGCTAACCAGACAGCCCTCTCTTTACCTTTTATCATGCAGTCCTCTCTGTCCTTCCCACCCAAAAACTTGGTTCACTTGACTTATCCCTCATATTTAAGACCTGACTCAACTATTGTCACCTGCAGGCAGCCTTCCTAGATCATCTCAGGCCAGGTGAGGTGGCTTTCTTTGTGCTTCCTGTAATCCTCTGTACCCACCCTTAACACTGCCCTTCCACAGTGTTCTTGGTTATCTGTGTGTATTTTTCTGCCCACTGGACTCTGGGATTCCTGGAGCGATGTCTTTTTCTCTTTGTGCTCCCATCACAGCACCCAGTACCAAGCAGTTACCTAACAAGTACTCACTAAATGAATGACTCTTGCTTTCTGGTCCATCCTACCCTTGACATCATAAGTCTGACTCTACAAAGGTCCAAAGATCCATTAGAACAAGTGAAAACTGCAGAACTCAACCACGTGCCTCAGAAAGCTCAGTTATCTTCAAAGAGCACCCAATGGATCATAAGGTAGTCAACTTTAGTTATGTTTCTCCACAGTTATTCTTTTATTAGTTATGCTTTCCTCCTCTCCAAAACACAGTCTGCAGCTGCAGCATTATCTCGCTCTCTCCCACTCTTTCCCTTTTCTCTTTCTCCTGCTCCCCACTTGTGGCATGAGTGTCCCTGTCTCATGCAACTATACTGAGTAACCCCCCTGGTAGCTTTAAAGGTGCTGCACACACACAATGGCTGGTGTTTGATAGAAGCCCACAGTCCCCATCTACAAAAATAAATTAAAAACAAAACAGAGCAAAATAAAACAAACAAAAAAATCCCACTAAACAAGGCACCCATATTACGTCCCTTCACTACTTATTTTTCTATGCCCCAAGCCTCTGTAGTGATGAGGCACATTCTCTCAGAAGAGGGCTCAGGTCCTGCAGTTCTTTGTCCAGTGAGCCAACCACAGACCATGACAAAGGGACCCAATGAGCAGATGCTGTGGCTGTTGGACGACCTTGGCCTCCCTGCATGTGGGCGATAAATGGGCAGAGAAGCTGTGAAAATAGTTTTCAATAATCTTTGGGCCTATGAAAGTTCAGCTTGACCTAGAAAGTCTGCATTCATTAATTCTGCCTCCTCCTGCTCCTGGACATCTCGACGTCCATCTGCTCCTGCCAGTCTCATTGAACCTGCAAAATCGTGTCATATGCGCCATAAATATCTTCCTGGCATGAGGTGCACAGGTTTCCCTGAAAACAAAGCAAAAGGTGGGTGGAAAGAAGGAGCAAGGCAGATGAGATTTTGGATTTGTAATCTGAGTTCAGCACCTGTTTGGCCATCAGGCTGAATGCTCTTTGACAGCAGGAACTACATCTTGTTCATGGCTGCATTTCTAGCCCTAGCATACAAGAAGTGCTCAACAAACAAATGCCCAATGAAGAAATAAATAAATGCACAAATAGACATTTGTAAGCTAACATTCACCATAAATTTCTGGTCCCCCCACAATAATTTTTCTCTACAAAGGTGCAGAATTTTAATGTACCTCACAGCCCCAAATCCATCCTAAATTTTTAGCATAAAATTCATGCTCCCCCACCACCATTTTACCCATGCTCTTTCTCCCTCAATCTAAGGTGACACAAATGCTTGGAGACCAGAGCAGAATAAAACCCATCAGAAGGAAGTGGAGATACCCCGCAAAAGGCTAAAGCTATCAATCATGGTGCTTTCTGGGCTCTGTGGACTCCTGTACCCAGCCCCACCCTGCTCACTGCCTCTATGGAGTCCCCTCTGTTTCTATAGACAGCCACAGGACAAGATGTCCTAAAGCTGCCTTATGCAAATGCAGTCATAGTGACTTTCATTTCAAACCCTCCAGCCTGACTGTCGGACAGCAACCTCACCAAAAATGCCACCCTGGGGTCTCCCCAGGTGTCTATTGTCTCCCCTCTGCTTAGGAACAATTTCGCTCATGACTCACCCATGCTCTCTGCATTGAGCCTCCTCTGCTTCTGTCCCTCCATCCCCACCCCAGGAACTTGGCCAATTCTGCTGGGGGGCATTGGACCCCCAGGCTACCAAATCTACACCGAATTGTTATCTGGCTGTGCTTCAGTCTTATGTGGTCTCTCATGGATTCACCTCCCTCAGCCTTCTGCCTCGACCCACCCTGTAAGAGGTGTCACACCCATGAGTGGGGAGGGGGGCCACATGGTAGAAAGGCTAGCCCCTCACCTCCATGCTTCCACTGCTCTCCCATCCCCTCTCCCCCCATCTCTGGTGCCTCCAAACTCCTCCTTCCTCTTTTAATGCAAACATACAAGTCAGGATGAATAACCCACTGGCAAAAGCAGCCCAGTGGAAACGGGGAAGGGACCTAAGCAGCCACATAAATGATCTCTGCCTGGGTCTGAGTCTCATGACTTGGGTGCCGCCCTGTTTTCCTTACTTTTTTTAATTAAAACATTATTGATTATACATATTTGTGGGATACAGAGTTGAATGTCAATACCTGTACATAATGTGTGATGATCAAATCAGGACAATTACCATAATCATCATTACAAAACATAATCATTCTTTGTGTTGAGGACATTCGATCTCATTTCTTCTAGCCATTCAATAACATGCAGTAAATTAATGCTAATTATATATGCCTAGCTCAACTGTACATCCATAGAACTTATTTTTCCTAACTAGCTTTTTGTATCCATTAACTCCTCACTAACCTATCCCCCTCCCCCCTTCCTACTTCTAGTAACTAGTTTTCTGCTTTTGAAAGTTCAATGTGTTATTATGATTGTTGTTCCTTTCTCTTTCTTTCTGTCTGTCTTTCTTTCTTAGCGCCCACTAATGAATGAGAACATGTGGTTTTTCTCTTTCTCTGCCTGGCTTATTTCACTTAACATAATTTTCTCTAAGCTCATCCATGTGGCTGTGAATGACAAAATTTCATTCTTTTTTATGGCTGAATAGTATTCCACTCTGTATATATACCACATTTTCTTTATCCAATCATCCATAGATTGACATTTAGGTTGGTTGCAACTCTTTGCTATTGTAAATAGGGCTGTGATAAACATGGGAGTGCAGGTATCCCTTCAACAAGATGATTTCCATTCCTTTGGGTATATACTCAGTAGTGGGATTGCTAGATCATATGGCAGTTCTATCTGTAGCTGTTTGAGAAACCTCCATACTGTTTTCCACAATGGGGTGACACCCTATCCTATAAGACGAGAATGTCATGTGGTTAAGAATGAGATGAATTGATTAATGTTTAACCTGCTGATTAAGGAAGGTTTGTTAAATTGTAAAATAGCCGATGCATGAAGATTTTTACCCAAAACTGCCCATATATTGTTTCCTTTCTGAATTAGTTAGCCATCAATGACTGCAACTTCTGCTTTTAGCCCAGCAATGAGAATGACACAATTCTGCTATGAGGCAGTCCCCTCCCTTCTGTTACCTTCCCTATGAAACCTTTGTTATTTGTAATAAACTTCTCTAACTCCATGTCTGTTGGTGTTCCTGGGTCCATCCTCATATTGGCTCCCAATAAACATTACAAAATTGTTTCTGTCTTGACAGTCTTAATTTCAATCGACAGAAGGCAGGGACCATCACTTACTCAGCACATCTACGCGGCTCTGAAGGCTTTCCTAGTGCAGCTTCAGGAGCTATGAGGAGCAGCCTCAAGGCAGATGCTGTGTCCCAGCTTCTAGGGACCCCAGCCCATCTCCTGTTTACCTGATTAAGTCACATTAACAACAACATCAAAGGCTGCCTGTGGACAGATGAGAAAATAGAGGGTCAACACTTTCCTATCGTGACTATAAAAAATGAGGGAAGTCTGCAAAGTTTTCATGCCCAAAATCTGCCTCAGATTTTTGTTTTGTTTTGTTTTGACATGAGCTGAAGCAATCCCCTGGCCACCTCTGCCCCTGAGCCACCAAGAGGGGTGGTCAGCACTGTCAGGGGAGGGGGCATGAGAGGGCTGGGCCTGGGGCTCCTTGTGCTGTTCCCCAGGGACAGTTCTGTCCTTAATAGGAGAAAATGTCTCCCAAATTCTGAAGAATTCATGGGCAACGGCCTGCGTTAGTGGGTACTTCCAGCCATGATAGATTAGAATTAGAAATTCACAACTAGATCCTAAGCCAGCAATAGAAATAGGAACTCACATGTTTTGGCCTAAAAAGAAATTACCTTGTTCCATTTTGCCAAAGTTCAAGCAATTTGCTCTTGACTTGGTAGACTGATGACAGACGCTAGGTAGATGATGATAATAATGATAGACAAAGAGAGGGTGGGGCGGGGGAGGAGAGATTGAGCTAACCAGCTAAAACCACAACGAGCTCTAGAATTGCATAAAGGGCTTTAAAAAATAAATTTGTAGAAGGAAACGGCCTCTGTTTCATTTTTCCTTTAATCAGTAGCCATTCTGTTTCTCTAAGAAATGTATTTTATTGAAGAGGACCACTACTTTCAACTGTAACCTGTTCAACTTTCCTTCTTTTGAGACAGCAGATTTGTCACTGCTTAGGTTTTATGTTATTTTTCTGGTGTTTTAGCACGTGCTTCTGTAAATGGCCAAGAAACAAACTAAAGGATTTGGTGCATAAAACTAAAAGGATTTGGCATAAAACTCTGAAGTGGCTTCTCAGCACCGGTTCTATTGATATTCGGAGCATGATCATTCTCTGATGTGGGGACCGTCCTCACCTCTACTCACTAGATGCCAGTAGCACCTGCTTGGTTTTAGCAGCCAAAAATGTCTCCAGACATCATCAAATGTTGCCTGGGAGGCAAAATCACTCCTGGTTAAGATCCACTGTTCTGAAATGATTGCTGTGCGGCCACAGAGACTCTCAGTCGCCCACACTGAACTTGGGGCATAAGTATTTTTAAACTGTCCGGAAGCTGGAAGAGCCACCCCTGTACCTTTTCATGCAAGTCCCTGTACGTGTGTAAGAAATGAGAAAGCAACCATTGTCATTGTAAGTGTCTCTATGAGGCCAGAATAGAAGAATCAAGGAGGGGAAATCTTTTAGGAGAATAGAAATTAAAATGTCTGTACTTGTACACTGGAAATAGTCAGTGAAGAGCTAAGTGCAATCTCAAGTCATTTGGAGTCTACAGGCTTCTGTCTGCCCCGAGGGGAAGGTGGTGACTGTCACCCCAAGCTGCCGTTTCTTCTCCCAGAAGCAACAACAAGACTTTAGGGGCACAGAAATGTCTTAAGAATAAATCCTACATTGAAAATGCTTGATTCATCTGCCCACCCCTAAAGTTTGAGAGAAGGAAAACATATTCATTCTGCAACTACTGAGACCCTCCTCTGGACAAGGTGCTGGGTGGATATAAAATGGGTCCTCTACAAGGACAGGTAGGTACAAACCAGTGCAGAAACACTCATGTACTAGTAGCAGATGTAGGGGAGTCTCCTTTCTTGTGTGCCCACAAGTCCTCCTTGCAAAATTGCCTTTACCGCCCTCCCACGTGACTCAGCCAGTCTCTGGCAGGGAACCCTTTGGCAGTCTGGAAAAGAATATGAACCCTTCCTCAGAAAACTCTTTTAAAACTCATAAAGTAAAACACATAAGGTTACAAAGTGCACCAATTATATTACAAGAGAGTTATCAAAAAGACTTTCACCTGTGATACAGTTGTAGCCTTGTTTCTTTATTAACAAGGTCTGGAGGCAGGGCTCACAATTACTGTACTTTTAAGGTAGTGATGAGAACACGCAGTATACTGAGATGTCAGCCTTGATGTGATACGAAATACGTTTTGATTGCTATTGGTTTCAAAGTCACTGGCACCACTGATACTACTGAAGTTTATGGCCTATGTGTGTCACTGAAGGAAATGCTCTCCAGGGTTCGATCCCTGTTACCAGCCAGCCTCCAAAAGAAGACAGGGGTAAAAAATGCTCAATTTCAGTTAGAGGACAGTTGAAATAAAAATGCAAGCTCTTGGGCTGGCCGGTTAGCTCAGTTGGTTAGAATGTGGTGCTGATAACACCAAGGTCAAGGGTTCGGATCCCTATGCCAGCCAGCCGCCAAAAAAAAAAAAAAAAGGAAGTTCTCAGATCAAGTTCACTGATCTGAATTTGCAGACCCATGGATTCCACGTCCTGATGCAGGAGCTCTGCCTCTCTCGCCACAGGGACCAGCTGGTGCCCCGAGCTGGCCAGTTGCAAGTCCCCTCCCTGAAGACACGGTGAGTTTTTCAGGGATGGGCTTCTGACTCAAACCAAACCAATCAGGGTCCTTTTTGGAACTGTCTGACAAATTTCTCAATGTAGGTTCTCTCTTTATGCAGAGGCTATGTGGGTGTGTTTATTTATTTTTAAATTATGGACTCTATGCTCCAGAGAAGCCTGAAGGAATGGAGGAGGACGGAGGGTGTCCCACAATTCTAGTGCATCTGTGATGATTCTTCTTATGGGGCAATGACTGGCCATGGGAGGGCCACATATTTGGTTAAATATTATTCTGGGTGTGTCTGTAAGGTTATTTTTGATGGGATTAACGTTTGAATTGGTAGACTGAGTAAAGATGATTGCCCTCCTCCATGTGGGTGGGCCTCATCCAACCCATTGAAGGACTGAATGGAAAAAAGGCTGAGAAAGGGAGAATTCACTCTCTCCGCCCAACTGTCTTCAAGCTGGGATATCAGTCTTCTGCTGTCTTTGCACTTGGACTCAGACTGGCACTCAGCTCTCCTGGGACTCCAGCTTGCGCACTGCAGATGTTGGAACTTCTCAGCCACTGTAATTGTATGAGCCAATGCTTGAAATAAATATCTTTACAGACAGAAGATTAGATAGATAGATAGGTAGATTGGTTCTATTTCTCTGGGGAACCCCGACTAATACGCCATCTAAGCCTCAAGCCCATGGTACACATGTGTTTGTGTAAGCTATGGTGCGCACAAACAAAAACATTTGCAGTTTCCACTTCCCAGTGTAAGAGACCTATCGGTTATAATATCTTAACCACATAACAGTAGGATTAATTAAAAAAAAAAAAAGACATTGAAAATAACAGAGCCCACCCTATGGAATGAACTAATACAGCTTTACCATATGGCAAATAATAATCCTATAAACTGAGAATAACCTATCAAGTGATTTGGGGGTTAAATTTCAATTCTTCAGGATAGCTTTTGGAAAAAAATGTTGAAGCCAAGTGCTCTCTTCACAATGTCTGGTCCTTATTGGTTCAAAATGACACTACCCAATGGAGGTTCTTTATGTCATGCTATCAAATTTATCCCCATATCTGCAGCTCTCTGAGGTTTTGCTATCTATTTCCATCCATGTGTGGTTGACATTTAGACATTCACTGTCCATTTCTGGGTCTTGCATGATGCATGGATTTGAATCTCCACATCTGTCCGTCAGTTCCAGCCACTGCCAAACAGATAATAAGCCCAAGGACCCAAGAAGAAAGCTTTTTAAATGGATTCAATATTTCTAGTTCATTTGCAACATCTGGGAAAAGGTCTCAGGGTCCCTAAGGCTGAAACTGAATATTTTGAACAACTTTGTACTAATGAAATAATCAAATCAAAATTATAAATATTTAGATTATTTCTGTAGAAACTGCCTGCTCTCTGATTAAAGCACAGCAGAGAAAAAGTTTCCTTGTACTTCCTCCTTCTTCAGAGGGTAGGAAACATGTATCAAAGACTTACTGGAGTTTTAAGTCAAAGAAAGGGAAAACAATCCAGGCCTGAATTCTCGGACAGCTAATTCCAGACAAAGAGCCGTTTTCTCCACCGGCACCTCATGGTTGGCCCCAACCAGGCTTCAGTTGTTTTTAGTCCCTTGTTATGCTTCTAATTCCAAAGAAACAGCTATTTTATTTGGCTTTCATTCCATTACTCATGCAGTGCATTGTCTGTGAAATATAAGAGATTAAAAACAGATCCATCTAGTGAACAGGTGTCGAGCATTATCTAATAGCAAACTAAATATAAAAAGGGAGACTAATTAGAGTCTGGCATCTTTCCCATTGTTGGCTTCACAGCTCTTTAACTCTTAAAGTTGCTTTTCAGACAGAAGACTACAACTCATCAAAAAGGAAAGGCTGTGATCCTACACTTTGGTATTTAGGGGTGTGCTATGGGTCAGATGTGTCCCCCAAAAGTTCATGTATTGGAAACTTGACCCCCATTGTAACAGTGTTAAGAGGGTGGGAAATCCAATTTGGTATTTGAAAGGCAGGGCCTTTAAGAGGTGATTAGATTGTGAGAACTACGTCCTTGTGAATTGATTGATCCATTCGTGGAGTAATCGTCGTGATTCTGATGGCTTTCCAAGGAGAGCGAGTGAGAAGGTTAGCTCTCTCTTGTTCAGCCCATTCTCTCCATGTGACACCCTAGGTTGCTGTAGAGAGTCACGCCATCAAGAATAAGGCCCTCACCTGATGCATCCCCTGCACTAGGACTTCCCAGCCTTCAAAACTGTAAGAAATAAATTTTTTTGTTTATAAATTACCCAGTTTCAAGTATTCTGTTATAAGCATCAGAAATGGACTAATACAGGGTATCTGTGCATGTGTAAGGGAAGGAAGAGTGTCTGGAAGGGGGCCGGTTTTGCCAGCAATGTCAAACAATGAGCAACACCGATGAGAAGTAACTTGCCCTGTTGAGAAAAAAATCCAGTCTTCTAGAACCTTGTTTCTCAGAGCATGGTCTTCAGACCAGCAGCCTCAGCCTGCTGTGGCAGCTTGTTAGAAATACAGTCTTGGGCCCCCTCCCAGAGGTACTGAATCAGAAACTGTATTTCTAACAACTGATCACCAGTTGATTCATACGCACAGTAAACTTTCAGAAGCGCCACTCCAGGAATTGGAGAGAAATAAATTGGAGCTTGCAGTGGGGTGGGGTGTGGGTAGAGCTAAAGGGGAAGATTTGGGTGGGATACTTGGCAGCTGCCTGAGGTGGGGGTTGGCAAACTTTTCCTGTAAAAGTTCAGACAGGAAATATTTAAGCTTTGCAGCCCATACAGTCTCTGTCACAACTAGTCAACCATATCACTGTAGCACAAAAGCCGCCATATGCGTTAAGTAAACAAATGGGAATTCCAGTAAAACTCTATTTATAATTTGGCTCCTTGGCAGCAGTTTGCTGACCCCTTGTCTAAGGGAAGGTGTCTTCATGCAGCGTGGAATATTATAAAACAATTGTGGGTTTGATTACACCAGATCCCAAGACTCAAGGTCTCACTAAATTCTGAGCTCAGCTCTGTCAATGGGCAGAATACTTTAAATCAGGGCTTCTTCTTTGGAAATTAGGGACACGTGATCTAGTTCTATTTCTCAAGAAGGTTCTTTATTCTGAAAAATGTTTAAAACTCAGATTACTGCTTACTTGGAGCACTCCCAATTATTTACTACCTGAAGCTCTCCTTATTATCTGTAATTATCTTCTGATAATAATAATGTTCAGTAGGTAGGAGAACCAGAGAGTACAGAAGTCAACCTACAGTAAAACACACACAGTTCACCAGAGATTGTAAACGTTTTTATTTAGCTGTGTCGAAGGACAAAAGTACAACAAATTTAGTTTAACAATCTCATTTGGATTTATTTGTGATTCTAGACTTGGGCACTACTTCATTTCATAAAATAGAATAAGTGCTCCAATGATCTGAGCAAAAGGGTTTGGTTTCATAGACAGAAAAAAGGCTGAAAAAAGCAGAAACAAAGAACAAAAGGCATATTGGTCATTTTAAAGTTACTTTCCTTGTAAGGTAGGAACAGGGAGACAGAATAATGGAAAAATAACTGATTATTTAACATCAGTGCCTTAAATTGAATGTCCTCCCAAACTTGACCCCCACTGTGACAGTGTTAAGAGGATGGGAAATGCTATTGCAATAGTTGAAAGGTGGGGCCTTGAAGAGGTGATTGGATTGTGAGGACTGTACCCTCGTGAATAGATTGATCCATTCTTGGAATCGTGGAGATGGTTCTGAGGGCTTTAAAAGGAGAGTACATGAGGAGTTCTCTCTCTCTCTGCTTCTGCCATCTTACAATGTGATACCCTGTGTCACTGAAGCCACAACCAAGGAAGATTATCACTAGATGTGTTCCCTGGACTTTGGACTTCCCAGCCTCTGAAACTGTAAACAATAAATTTTGTTTTCTTACAAATTACCCATTTTCAGGTATTTATATTATAAGCAACGGAAACAGACTAATATAATCAGGTTACTTCAGGTTATATCGTTTGTGTAAGGATTAAAGCAGAGGGAACTTCATTATCATGCCTACTGAAGATTTAAGCTGGCCTGTTTGGGAAATTGGCTGTTCTCTCTCTTGATTTCTCTGAAGGTCTGAAAACTTAGTTTGGGTTTGGTGACATGGAACTTTTAGGATGAGTGATTCCATTTTGTTAGTCTTGTCTGTTAGAACCTAGTGCAGGAGCTTAGTTCAAAACGATGGCTTTATATTTTTTATTTAACAGTGGTAAACTACAGACCTGTGGTTGGCATTCTCGCTCCTCATTTTTTCATTTCATGTGCAGCCCTTCAGGGTGCCCATTACAACCACCCAACAGCCTGTCCACCAACCTGGGTCTTGAACTGACACTTCTTTCTCAGTCTGATAAATGGGGCATCTGGATCACAGAGAGTTGTGGGGGAGTAAAAGTATCACCAAAAAAAGACATAGTCAGCAGCCCCACAATGCTGGTTTAGCAGGAACCATTGCCTGAGACTGCACCACAAAGACTGTCTCTGCATATGCAAAGGGCACACAAATACATCTGGGACCCTTCAGCTTCCACGACCCCAAAGTAATGCTTAGTAAAATTCCATTATCTTTGTTTGGGTCCCCCCAGGAGCAGATCTTGAGACATAGATTCTAGTGCAGGTAGTTTATTTAAGAGATGATCCCTGAACCCTGGTAAAATAGTAGGGATATGAGAACAAGAAAGGAAGGAAGCCCATAAGGTATGTGCTATCAAGCCAGTTACTTCTGTGGGCAACTGGAGATCCATACTGCTGGGAACCCTGGGAGCCAGTGTAGACCCTGCTTCAGAATTATCCCAGAACACTTCCAGTCAAGATGGCAGAATAGACGGTCCCCAGCATCACTCTCTCCCACAAATCAACGAATTTACAACTATAAAAACATAACATCAGCCAAGCTGGGGCCGCTGGAGCTCAGGTGAAGAGGAGGAGAGACCTACAGAGTTCATGAAAACAGGAGAAACCACAAAGAGAGAAAGAAAAAACTGCTCTCAGTGTTTTGGGCCACAGCCGCTTTAATGCTGGAGCACATGGAGCAGGAGCCCACAGGAGCCACAGCTGTGCCCTTTAAATGGAATCACTTGGAGGCGGAAGGGGAGAAGTGGACTTTGGTGGCCCCCAGGACAGCAAGACCACTAACAGGGTTACCACGAACCCATGCAGGAGGAGCCAGAACAGCTGAAAAAGGGGTGCCACTCAGAGGCCAGTGAGTCATCACAAGGGACCGGCACATGGCCCGTCCCATGGGAAGTGTTTGGGGCACGGGCAGTGGGGGAGATGGGCACACTGGGACACAGCAAGGACAGCCAATTCGCTCCCCAATCAGTGCAAGACCACTCAGAGGAGACTGGTAGGGAATGCAAAATTGCATGGAGTGCAGTTCAATGAAAAAACTCAGGCCCAGATCAGAGTTTCTACACAACCCAGGTGCACCGAGTATCTGGAGAGCTGGATGTACCTATAAGGTCAACCATTAAACCCTGGGCTGCACAAAAAGCCTTCTGTAGGGAAACAGCAGCAAAGCAACAATTTACCTCAACCACATAGCTCAAGTACTGGTTCCCACAGGAAGTTCCCCCATTTTAGAAGCAAGAAAAGGATAAAAACTTAGTTTTGGCCCAGACACACAGTGAATGCCTTAGGGCCCAACAGGGGACATGAGGCATGGAGCCAGGGGCAGGACCCCTACCCACAACCACTCACACCACCAGCACCTTGGGGCCCCACCCAGGAACCCAAGGATTGGAGCCAAGGACCAGATCCCCCTCCCACAACCAGGCTCTCCATGCCAGCACCTCAGGGCCTGCCTAGAGACCCAGAATAAGGAGTTGGGACTGGACCCACCCTCCCACAATGAGGCATGCCAGGACAGTGCATCAGGGCCCACCGAGGGGCCTGATGCATAAAGAAGGGGACCAAACCTCCCTCCCACAGCCAGGCACACCTTGCCAGCACCTTGGGTCCCAACTGGAGACCCAGGGAATGTAGAAGGGGAATGGACTCCCCTCCCACAACCAGGCACACTGTGCCAGCACCTCAGGGCCTAACCTGGGACCCGGGGCATGGAGAAAGGGACTGGATCCCCCTTCTACAACGAGGCACACCATGCCAGTGCCTTGGGGCCCATGCTGGGACCCAGGGCATGGAGAAGGGGACCAGACCTACCTACCACAACCAGGCACCCCATGCCGATACCTTGGGGCCTGCCCAGGGACCTGGGGTATCGATCTGGGGACTGGACTCCCCCTCCCACAACCAGGCACACCATGCCAGCACCTTGGGGCCTGCCCTAGGACCTAGGGCTTGGAGAAGGGGACTGGATCCCCCTCCTAACACCAGGCACACTGCACCAGTGCCTTGGGGCCTGCCGTGGACCCAAGGCATGGAGAAGGGGACCGAAACCCCTTCCTACAACCAGGCACACTGCACCAGTGTCTCGGGGCATGCCTAGGGACCCAGGGTAAGGAGCTGGGGACTGGACCCCCCCTCCCACAACCAGGCAGTCTGTGCCAGCACCACAAGACCCACTCGCGGACCCGGGGCATGGAACTGGGGATCGGACACTCTCCACTACCAGGCACACTGCCAGCACCCCGGAGCAGGCCAAAAACATCTCCTCCATGTGGGTGGCCCACCATAGCCACCACGATAACCATGGCTGCCGTTAAGGTGGCTAGATGCCACAACCACCACACAGATGGCCCACTAGCCACTGGAGTGAGCTGACACAAGGAGAGTCACCAGCAGAGATAAAGAAAGGAGGAGGATGTGTGTCTCCACAGAGCCCATTTCATAGTGACGGAAGAGGCATCTGCTCTATGATAATATTGGGGGACCTGATCACGCCTCTCAGCATTGGACAGATCATTTGGGCAGCAAATCAACAGAGTAACCATTATTCTTTCAGAGGGAGAGAAGAAATCTAGGGTGATTGGTGGGGAGAGTAAAGGGGGATGCAGAGGGATTGGACAAGGGGCATAAAGAATAATTATGATTTGTAACAATATGTATGCTAGTAATATTGATTTGATCAACATATCTCAATGTTGAACCCCCAAAATATGTATAATCAATTTTGATTCAATAAAATTTTTTTAAAAAGAAAAAAAAAGAATTATCCAACATAGGGGAAAGGGAGCTGGGTATTTATACACCAACTCCAACAGTCATTGGTTGAAGGATGCTCCCAGCTGGTGGGAGAAAAGGACATTAACTCCCTGGAACTTCCTTCCCACTCATCCCATGTATAAAACAGAGCAGGCTCCAGTGGCCAGAGGATGTCCTGTAGCAGAGTCATAGGTGTTGGCAGATGGAAATCAGGCTGGCATCAGAGAAATGGTGAACACCGAGGGGTGATGGTCTGGCCATCAGCAGAGCCTGCCTTGTCATTATAGACAGAAGCCTCTATAACCACCCCCTCTGAACATATAACTATGTCTGTTATGTGCGCAGACACATAACAGACGCAGAGGAAATCTGTGTCAGCATGGGTTTCATTCAGTTTCAAGTAACTGAAAATGTGACTGAAAAGTGTTCTAAATATATTAGAGGTTTTGTTTTCTAATATAACAAGAAATCCAAAGATAAGCAACCAGGTCCGACATGGTGGCCCTGCTATGCCATGAGAGACCCAGTCCCCTTCTGTCCAGCCATCTGTATCTTCATTGTGTGACTTTGATCCTTGTGCTGGTTAACTGATAGCTGCACGAAGGCTATGCCAGCTCCCACACCCTGTCTGTGGTCTAGGCAAGAATAGGGGAAGGACAAAGGTCGATTTATGCCAGCTGAGGGAGCCCCACTTGAAACAGCTTTCCTGGGAGTCCTACCCAGAAACTTCAGCTTACGTTTCATTGATCTGAACTCTGTCACAGGGCTTATCTGTAAAGGAGACTAGGAAATGAAGATTTAGTTTTAAATTTGAGCATATTGCTGCCCTAAGCAAAATTGAGACTCTGTTGGTAAAGAAGAAATAGAGGACAGATGTTGGATACAAAATTAACAGTTTCTGCCACAAAACATTTCCCTACACACACTATGATATTGATACACAAGGGCACTTTTAAAAGTTCATGGAAAAATAGAATTAAAAGATAGTACAAATCTTTCCACAAACTTTTTGAAGACCCATTGTACAAAACTACCAACTTGAGAAAGAAAAAATAAAAGCGTAGCTAACCATATCCTACAAAGCATTTGAAAACTACAGAAGTTTTGGACTCAGGATAAAGAGAAGGGAACCTAATGTAAGCAAGACAGAACCTGTTCAGGACTGGCTGCTAACTAGGGCAGACTCTGTTATTGTGAATAACCATGTGCTCATCAGTTCAATGGCTTAGGTTGCACATTTGGAGGTTGGCCCAGCATTTGAATAAAGGTGGCCAGTTTCTACGAACTGAAGAGTGACGAATCCAAGTCAATAAATCAGAAGCAGGAATGACATTTTTCCTAGAACTTGGGTGGATTTTGTTTGTTTGTTTGCTTGCTTGTTTCGTGGCTGGCCGGTCCAGGAATCAAAGCTTGAACCTTGGTGTTATCAGCACCACACTCTAACTAACTGTGCTAACCAACCAGCCTGGATGAGTTTTTTAAGATAATAGTGGTAACTCCTAATTTTTCTTCTCTTCCTCCCAAAACTCTATGAAAATGACAGTAAAAGGAAATTTAAAATTGTTAACCCACAAGGACAAAGGGAATGGGAAAGGAGCCCAGATAAGACATGACAAAGTAGCTGGAGAGGTGGTGGGTGATCAGTAAAGCCAAAGACCCTCCAGAGGGGAACGCAGAGATGTGAGCCAGCCCCATCTTATGGGACCATGGAGAAGCCCAGGATATGGAGTCACCAAGTACACAGAAAGTGGAAGGAAGTCTCCAGGCCGAAAGAATAGGATAGTTTAAAAGTGTACACAGGATAGCTGAATCTCTGTGTTCCCACTCCCATCTCCCAGACCTGAGACAGGAAATCTGTTC
The DNA here is from genome assembly GCF_027409185.1 of Cynocephalus volans. Lineage (NCBI taxonomy): Eukaryota > Metazoa > Chordata > Mammalia > Dermoptera > Cynocephalidae > Cynocephalus > Cynocephalus volans. The sequence continues at coordinate 179,568,107 of NC_084460.1, forward strand.
TCTATGGAATCTGAACTAGAGAAACTCTCAACTCAGGAACCTGAGCAAGCAAGAGGTAGATGGAGAAATGGGGTTGAAAAAATGAGAATAAAGTGAAAGTCTGGGGTGGAATCCTTGTCCTCTTTCCCCACTCATTCTTAGAACCTTGGAAGGTGAACTGAGTGGCTTCCCAGGTGAGCACACAGGACCTGTGCAGTGCCCAGGCCCAACCTGGCCGCAGGCCTGCCCACCCCGAGCCCCAGAGGGGCCTGCCCACTGACCAAACAAGAGCCGAGGCAGCCCACCAAACACTCAACTGTACTGACACAAGAGTCACCAGCAGAACCTACAAACAGAGGAGGGTGTCTTCCCCTCATAGCCCACTCAAGAGTGATAGAAGAAACAAGTGTCCTACCAGATGACCAAACATCAACATAAAAATACTATAACTACAAATAAACAAGAAGATATGACACCACCAAAGGAATATGGTAATTCTCCAAGTACCAAACCCCATAGAGCAAAAAGGCAATTTAATAAGCTTTTCTCTTGAAATTGTAAAGAGCCCCAGTATAAAGATCTCCAGATATTGACATTTTGGATCCCCAGTTGTCCCCCAACACCGCAATGACATCTACCTTCAAAAAGTCTTCCCCGCATAGAGGATTTCCATTCAACTTTGCATCACCTTACTTAAATATAAGTAGAAAGCTGAGTATTACCAGACATTCAAGGAAAACCCTCAACTTTAAAGGCAAATACCAAAACAAACTATGGATTAAAAAACCCTGAGTTGTTCTGAGATGAAAACAGAAGAATGTTTTTTAACTTCAAAGGAAAAAAATTATTCCTCAGAAAGACAAGAAGATTTTGAACTCATGAAACAAGCACAAGATGCTATGTAAAACACTTAGTAGATAGAAAAGAGCTCTTGGAATTTTTTCTAACTATGGTAAAATACACATAACATAAATGTACCATAAAACCATGTTGAAGTGTACACATCAGTGGTACTGAACACATTTATATTGTACGATCATCACGCCTTTCATCTCCAGAATTCTTTCCATCCTGCAAAACTGAAACTCTGTACCTGTTAAACAATAACTTCCCATTCCACCTCCCCCCTGGCAACTAACCATTCCACTTCCTGTGTCTATGACTTTAATAACTTTAGGGACTTCATATAAGTGGAATCAGACAGCATTTGTCTTTTAGTGACTGGCTTATTCAACTTAGCATAATGTCTTCAAGGTTCATCCATGTTGTAGCATGTGTCAAAATTTCCTTCCTTTTTAGAGCTTAATAATATTCCACTGTGTGTATATACCACGTTTTGCTCATCCACTCATCCGTCAGTGGACACTTGGGTTGCTTCCACTGTTGGCTATTGTGTGCAATGCTGCTATAAACATGGGTGTATAAATATCTCTTTGAGACCCTGCTTTTAACTCTTTGGGGTACACACCCAGAAGTGGAATTGCTGAATAATACTCAATTTTATTTTTAATTTTCTGAGAAACTGCTGTACTGTTTTCTTAAAAAAAAAATTTTTATGTTATAGAAAGTTTTCCCGAGGCAACCACACACACAAGGCACTAGAGGCCAACTGAGCAGTCACGGAGGGAGCCATACGAAATTGGCAACCACAGCAACATCCTAGTTAGTCATTAGTCTCAAACCAGTAGACTGTGAAAACCCCGGCCACAATGAATAAACACCAAAAAAAAGATACCAGAAATACAAAAAATCAAGAAAGTACACCACCAAAAGTTAATAAATCTCAAACTCTAGATCCTATAGAACAAGAAGCCCTTGAAATGACTGACAAGGAATTTCGAGTGATAATTCTAAAGAAACTGAATGAGATACAAGAAAACTCAGCTAGACATCATGATGAAATGAGGAAAAGTATACAGGATCTGAAAGAGGAAATGTACAAGGAAATCAATGTCCTGAAAAAAAATGTAGCAGAACTTGCTGAACTGAAGAAGTTATTCAACGAAATAAAAAACACAACGGAGAGTTTAACCAGCAGGCTTGTCGAAGTTGAAGAGAGAACCTCTGAACTTGAAGATGGGCTGTTTGAAATAACACAAGCAGACAAAAAGAAAGAAAAAAGAATCAAGGACATGGAAGAAAATCTGAGAGAGATATCAGACAACCTCAAGCGCTCAAATATCCGAGTCATGGGTATTCCAGAAGGGGAGGAAAATGGAGATTCCATTGAAAACATATTCAACAAAATAGTGGCAGAAAACTTCCCAGGTATAGGAAAAATCACAGATCTTCAGATCCAGGAAGCTCAACGATCTCCAAACGTATTCAACCCAAAAAGGCCTTCTCCAAGACATGTCATAGTCAAATTGGCAAAACTCAGAGACAAAGAGAGAATCTTAAAAGCTGCAAGAGAGAAGCGTCAAATCACCTATAAGGGAGCCCCAATCAGGTTAACATCAGACTTTTCATCACAAACCCTAAAAGCTAGAAAGGAATGGGATGATATTTTCAAAATACTAAAAGACAAAGATTGCCAGCCAAGAATACTCTACCCTGCAAGGCTATCCTTCCAAAATGAGGGGCAAATAGTATATTTCTCAGACAAACAAAAACTGCGGGAGTTCACTACCACAAGACCACCCTTACAAGAAATCCTCAAGGGAGTACTGGGTTTGGTTCCTGAAAAATAACTACCACTGCCATAAAAACCCAAGAAAAATCTAAACCCGCTAGTATAATAAAAATGGCATTCATGAAGAGAAAACAAGCTAACAAAAACACTATCTACAACCTAAGGAACCAACAAACACAGAAAACAAACAGTAAATCAGAAAGCAAGGAACAAAAGACACTTAAGACAACCAAACAACCAATAAAATGCTAGGAATAAATCAACACCTTTCAATAACAACTCTTAATGTAAAAGGCTTAAATTCCCCAATTAAAAGACACAGACTGGCTGACTGGATCAAAAAGCAGGACCCAACTATATGCTGTCTACAAGAGACCCACCTCACCCATAAAGATTCACACAGACTAAGAGTGAAAGGATGGAAAAAGATTTACCATGCAAACAGAAAAGAAAAACGAGCTGGAGTAGCTATTCTTATATCTGACAAAATAGACTTTAAACTAAAAACCATAAAAAGAGACAATGAGGGACACTACTTAATGATAAAAGGACTGATCCATCAAGAAGACATAACAATCATAAATATGTATGCACCCAATGTTGGAGCAGCCAGATTTATAAAACAAACTCTATTAGACCTAAAGAAGGAAATAGACACTAATACCATAATAGCAGGGGACCTGAACACCCCACTGTCAATATTAGACAGATCATCTAGGCAAAGAATCAGTAGAGAAACACAAGATCTAAACAAGACTCTAGACCAATTGGAATTGGCAGATATCTACAGAACATTCCACCCAACAACCTCAGAATATTCATTCTTCTCATCAGCACATGGATCATTCTCCAGGACAGATCACATATTAGGTCACAAATCAAGTCTCAATAAATTCAAAAAAATTGGAATTATCCCATGTATCTTCTCAGACCACAATGGATTAAAACTAGAAATTAATAACAAACGAACCTCTGGAAACTATACAAACACATGGAAATTAAACAGCATTCTACTTAATGACATATGGGTCCAAGAAGAAATCAAGCAGGAAATCAAAAAATTTATTGAAACCAATGAAAACAATGATACATCATACCAAAACCTATGGGATACTGCAAAAGCAGTATTGAGGGGAAAATTTATTGCATTATACGCTCACTTCAGAAGAATAGAAAGATGGCAAGTGAACAACCTAACACTTCACCTTAAAGAACTAGAAAAACAAGAACAATCCAAACCTAAAGTTAGCAGACGGAAAGAAATCATTAAGATCAGAGCAGAACTGAATGAAATTGAAAACCAAAAAACAATTCAAAAGATCAACGAATCAAAAAGTTGGTTTTTTGAAAAGATAAATAAAATTGACAAACCATTAGCATGGCTAACAAAAAAAAGAAGAGAGAAGACTCAAATAACAAAAATTAGAAATGAAAAAGGCGATATTACAACTGATTCATCTGAAATACAAGGAATCATTCGAGACTACTACAAACAACTATACACCAACAAATTTGAAAATCTGGAGGAAATGGATAAATTTCTGGACACACACAAGCTCCCAAAACTGAACCGTGAAGACGTAGAAAATTTGAACAGACCAATAACAATAAAGGAGATTGAAGCTGTTATCAGAAGGCTCCCAACAAAGAAAAGCCCAGGACCAGATGGATTCACAGCAGAATTTTACCAAACATTCAAAGAGGAATTGACACCGATTCTTTACAAACTATTCCAAAAGATTGAAACGGACGCAAATCTCCCAAACTCATTCTATGAAGCAAACATCATCCTGATACCAAAACCAGGTAAAGATATAACCAAAAAAGAAAACTACAGGCCAATATCCTTGATGAATATAGATGCAAAAATCCTCACTAAATTACTAGCAAACAGAATACAGCAACACATACGTAAAATTATTCATCACGATCAAGTGGGATTCATCCCAGGGATGCAAGGTTGGTTCAACATACGCAAATCAATAAATGTGATACACCATATTAATAAACTCAAACACAAGGACCATATGATCATCTCTATAGATGCTGAAAAAGCATTTGATAAAGTTCAGCACTCATTCATGACAAAGACCCTCTATAAGTTAGGTATAGAGGGAAAGTATCTCAACATAATTAAAGTCATATATGCCAAACCCACAGCCAATATCATCCTGAATGGGCAAAAGCTGAAAGCTTTTCCTTTAAGAACAGGAACTAGACAAGGATGCCCACTCTCACCACTCCTATTCAACATAGTGTTGGAAGTACTAGCCAGAGCAATCAGAGAAGAGAAGGAAATAAAGGGCATCCAGATTGGAAAAGATGAAGTCAAACTGTCCCTGTTTGCAGATGACATGATCCTATATATCGAACAGCCTAAAACCTCTAGAAAAAAACTGCTAGAATTGATAAATGATTTCAGCACAGTAGCAGGATACAAAATCAACACTCAAAAATCAGTAGCATTTCTTTTCTCCAATAGTGAACATGCAGAAAGAGAAATCAAGAAAGCCTGCCCATTTACAATAGCCACCAAAAATATAAAATACTTAGGAATTGAGTTAACCAAGGAGGTGAAAAATCTCTATAATGAGAACTACAAACCACTGCTGATAGAAATTAGAGAGGATACAAGAAGATGGAAAGATATCCCATGCTCTTGGATTGGAAGAATCAACATAGTGAAAATGTCCATACTACCCAAAGTGATATACAAATTCAATGCAATCCCCATCAAAATTCCAAAGACATTTTTCTCAGAAATGGAAAAAACTATCCAGACATTTATATGGAACAATAAAAGACCACGCATAGCCAAAGCAATGCTGAGCAAAAAAAATAAAGCTGGAGGCATAACACTACCTGACTTTAAGCTATACTACAAAGCTATAATAACCAAAACAGTATGGTACTGGCATAAAAACAGACACACTGACCAATGGAATAGAATAGAGAATCCAGAAATCAACCCACACACTTACTGTCAGCTGATCTTTGACAAAGGCATCAAGCCTATTCAGTGGCGAAGGGACTGCCTCTTCAGCAAATGGTGCTGGGACAACTGGATATCCATATGCAGGAGAATGAAACTTGATCCATACCTCTCGCCGTATACTAAAATCAACTCAAAATGGATTAAGGATTTAAATATACACCCTGAAACAATAAAACTTCTTAAAGAAAACATAGGAGAAACACTTCAGGAAATAGGACTGGGCACAGACTTCATGAATACGACCCCAAAAGCACGGGCAACCAAAGGAAAAATAAACAAATGGGATTATATCAAAGTAAAAAGCTTCTGCACAGCAAAAGAAACAATTAAAAGAGTTAAAAGACAACCAACAGAGTGGGAGAAAATATTTGCAAAATATACATCTGACAAAGGATTAATATCCAGAATATATAAGGAACTCAAACAACTGTACAAGAAGAAAACAAGCAACCCAATTAAAAAATGGGCAAAAGAGCTAAGTAGGCATTTCTCTAAGGAAGATATCCAAATGGCCAACAGACATATGAAAAAATGCTCAACATCACTCAGCATCCGGGAAATGCAAATCAAAACCACATTGAGATACCATCTAACCCCAGTTAGGATGGCTAAAATCCAAAAGACTATGAACGATAAATGCTGGCGAGGCTGCGGAGAAAAAGGAACTCTCATACATTGTTGGTGGGACTGCAAAATGGTGCAGCCTCTATGGAAAATGGTATGGAGGTTCCTCAAACAATTGCAGATAGATCTACCATACGACTCAGCTATCCCACTGTTGGGAATATACCCAGAAGAATGGAAATCATCAAGTCGAAGGTATACCTGTTTCCCAATGTTCATCGCAGCCCTCTTTACAATAGCCAAGAGTTGGAACCAGCCCAAATGCCCATCATCGGATGAGTGGATACGGAAAATGTGGTACATCTACACAATGGAATACTACTCAGCTATAAAAACGAATGAAATACTGCCATTTGCAACAACATGGATGGACCTTGAGAAAATTATATTAAGTGAAACAAGTCAGGCACAGAAAGAGAAATACCACATGTTCTCACTTATTGGTGGGAGCTAAAAATTAATATATAAATTCACACACACACACACACGCACACAAACCGGGGGGGGGGGGGGAAGAAGATATAACAACCACAATTATTTGAAGTTGATATGACAAGCAAACAGAAAGGACATTGTTGGGGGGGAGGGGGGGAGGGAGAAGGGAGGGAGGTTTTGGTGATGGGGAGCAATAATCAGCCACAATGTATATCGACAAAATAAAATTTAAAAAAAAAAAAAAATGATTTCAACCTAGAAATCTCTACCCAGCTAAACTATCAACCAAGTGTAAAGATGGAATAAAAGCATTGTTTTTAAAATGCAAGGACTGGAAATTTTACCTTGCAGCATATTTTTTGAAGAAGGGGTGAACTAAGAAATAGTAAGACAAGGCCTGGGACCAATGGGGTCATGGATTCAATTCAGTGAGAGGAGGAACAAGGAAATCTCAGGAAGTGAGTAAAGGGCCGGACCAGAACAACCAGTCCTGCTGAAGACATAGTGAGGTTCTAGGACAGAGGTCAACAAGAAGAACATATGAATCAAATGAATTAAAGGACATGTTTGCACATTTATAGAATACAAACTGCTGGTGAGGCAATTAGAGGGGTTTGCAGAAAATGAAGCAAATAAAAAAAATAAAGCAATTATAGGCACACCTCAGAGATATTGCAGGTTCCATTCCAGACAACTGCAATAAAGCAAATATCCCAATAAAGCAAATGACTCCATTTTTTTGGTTTCCCAGTGCATATAAAAGTCATGTTTATGCTATACTGTAGTCTATTAAGTATGCAATAGCATTATGTCTAAAAAACAGAAGTACATACCTTGATTTAAAAATACTTCATTGCAAAAAATGTTAGAAAATGGGCTCCAATAGACATGCTTGATGCAGGGTTGCCACAACTTTCAATTTGCAAAAAAACGCAATATCTGCAAAAAGTACAGTAAAACAAGCACGAAAAAACGAGGTATGCCAGTATTAACTCTGGGGAAGAAAACGAAAGTCGAATGAAAAAGGAAATGAAAATGTAAGTAATCGCTACACTGAAAGTCATAACTTAGATGTAATTTAAAACAACCACACTAGAGTGTAAGTCTCAACGATGGAGAGCTGGAGTTGATGGATAAATGGCACAGCCTCCCATTCACAGGATGGCCGATTCTGGGAAGTCCTGGCAGAACTGAGCCACCCTGGCCCACTTCAGTGACTGCACTAATACACCTTTATAAGAGCTTGTCCTCTGTCCCATTCTCCCCGCTCCCTCACCCATGGTCTCTGGGGATCACATCACAAATAAACTACCTGTGCTAAAAAAAACCTCACTTCCCTCTTCCGCTCCCTCTACTTAAATCCTCTGCAAAGCCCCACCATTTAAATTAAATCTTGGGCAAATTCTGTGATTGGATGCTGGGGGGAGGGGGGGCCTTTATTAAGTAATTTAAAAGTCCCCTGATTATCTGAAATCAGAAAAATATCTCATCTCAGTAATTAAAATCTTCAGACCTACTGAATGGCATGAATTTCACTTAAATGTAAAGCTTTTATGCCTTCTGATTGTTCAGGTCTGCAGCTGGTTGGCCTGCGGGGTTGGGCAGCTCAGCCCTGTGTTTCTTCTCTCTACTCTCAGCTTGCTAAGTGGGGCTACTGGCCCCTTCAGGGTGGGAGCAGAGGGAAAAAAGGAGGGGCAAGAAAGACCTTCTTTGACAAGAACTATGATGAGATGGCAAAGCTGTTTCTGGGCTAGATGGAGGGGAGGGACATTTGTAGACACCCCCACCCCAACCACTCTTGGAGTTTTCTCACCTGCAATTCTCTTAATGCAGGCCAATATTTTTCTCTGACTGGCCACCTACTCTTTTCCCTTTGGCTACTGGAAATCAAGTGGTCCACCCCCCACTGGGGTCACTATGCCTCTCCAGGTCATCCTCTTAGAAACTAAGATGACCTCTTTTGGGTGGTCCCCATCTGACTCAGAGTCTCACCTTTAGATCTTTCAAGAGTGATTCAGGCACCTCCCAGTAGATCCCTCAAGCTCTGGAGACTTGTATCAGGCTCTAAGGGAACCCACTGATGCCCCTTTTCCTAGGCTGGAGCTGAGAGAAAAGTATTCCCCATCCCTTCCATGTATCTGTAGGATGTGTGTTAAGGGAGTGTCAAGATTCCCAGCCCTCTGACAGCTCTCTCTAAAAGCACTCATTTAATCTCCAACTTCCTAGGCTTCTACAGCCTCTTTTTGTAGGCTGGAGGTGGGTGGTCAGGTAAGGGCAGAATCTAGTTATTGGATTCTCCATTGCAAGTAATGCCCAGTGGCCTCGTGCCTCACTTTGGAGTATAGAAATCATCAGCATCTCTTGTCTTGGAGTTTCAGCCTAAATTGAGAAAAAAGCATCCTATTTGAACATTTTGTTACACATAACGTATGACTTGGCTCAGCACTAAACAACATTTACATGGTCATAATAATGTAAAAACTGAAGACTGATTTCACCCAAAATGATGCTGGCACCATAACGGGAGATAGGGAGAAGGGTGGGAGAGCCTCAGCTTCATCTACCGAGTGTGTGAGTCAAGGCTCCGAGTTGCAAACGGACTGCACCTGGCTTGTTAAGCAGGAAATGAGGCTGTGAAAGGATATGATAGCTCTCCAGAATCTCCGGGAACAACGCCTAGCCGCGCTATGTCTGGGGCTGCACTGGTGAATGCTTACACGCGGCAGCCTGGGGCTGCACTGGTGAATGCCTACACGCGGCAGCCGGCACATCACACCACTGACGCCTTGAACCACGTATCAAAGGCTCCGTCCCGGGCCGGTCCTGTGGCGCGCTCGGGAGAGTGCAGCGCTTGGGAGCACAGCGGTGCTCCCACCACGGGCTTGGATCCTGTATAGGGATGGCCGGTGTGCTCACTGGCTGAGCGCGGTGCAGGCGACACCAAGCCAAGGGTTGCGATCCCCTTACCAGTCACAAACAGGACAAAAAAAAAAAAAAGAAGGCTCCGTCCCCTAGGCCTCACAAAAGCCAGACCATACGCTTTCACCATTGCCACAGCACTCCTTCCCCTGGATGCTCACTTTGGAATCAAAATCTCTAGCAGATGCATCCGACTGGTCAAGTCTACATTACACTCCTGCACCCCAGTTATTAGGAAGACTGAGAACGCAATTTCTGTGACCTCTACCTTGGGAACGCAGGAAATGACCAGCATACAATGTGTATTAAAAAACTATCAAGCTTCTACAAGTAACAAATGTCTACTTCAGGAAGTCAACAGATAGTGAGAAAAACTGATGTCTGAAAATTGTAGATAAGCCTCTCATCTAGAAAGATGATGGTAAATACCAGAAGAAGCAGCTCAAGAATTGAAAGTCCTGGAAAGAAGGAGGAGGGTAGAGGGTGGCAGGTCAGGATAGCTGTTTTTCATCTAAGTTGCTGGGATATATTAATTTCTTCTTTTACACTATGTACATGTGATACTCTGATAAATATAAACCTGTTAAAGGGGTCACTTTTCACAAGCATCAGGCTTTAAAGGTGACGCACCTCAGATACCCCAGTGCAGCTGGCCTGGTAGAGCCACTTGCCAGGATGTTTGGCGTGCTGCCAAACTGTTTTCTGCTAATCTGTCTGCTGTGGAGGGGATGCTGCATCTCCTGCTGACAGTTCAACGCTGGCATAAGCGGGGAAACGGACTGGCTTTTGTTAGGGTTTTTTGGTTTTCTTCTTTTTTTTGCTTACCCACCATAAATATGAAGATCGTGTTGATTTAGAGAGGGAGGGGGGAAAGAGGAATCGGTAAAGGGACACGAAAATCAACTACACTGTATATTGATAAATTAAAGTTAATTAATTAATTAATTAATTCTTAAAAAAAAGAGCACTATAATACTAAATTCACCAAACATTTATCAATGCAGGATATTAAATTTTACAAGACCATGGTTTCAAAACCAGGACAGAAGAGCCCACTGTGCCTCTTTGCCTCATGTGCCCAGGGCCAACATCATGGGCCTGTGACCTATGCAGTCACACAGGGCCCCACACTCACAAGGGCCTCTGAGAATACAGGAATAAACAAACCAACGTATTTTTCCTATATTCTTACTCAGCAACAGTCAACACAAAAAACTTCTGTGACCAAATGTGTGGGGGTTTTCTCCTCACCAGCAAGCAAGCAAGCAATTTCGCAGAGCTGGATGTCCTCCAACTCAATTCCAACACTATCTACCTGGAGATGACATCAGATCCCACAGGTGAAGGGCTCAGTCCCTAAGACTGTTCCCACTTCAGTTTGCAGTAGAAAGTCTAGGCCCCTGGAACTTCTGACCAACCAGCTGTAAATTGGGGTTCCCACAACCCCCTCCTTGGGTTCAATTCATTTGCTAGAGAGGCTCACAGAAGGCTGGGAAACACCTACTTACATCTACCCATTTGTTACAAAAGGTATTTTAATGGATACAAATAAACAATCAGATGAAGAGATAAATAGGGTGAGGTCTAGAAGGATCCTGACCACAAGAGCTTCTGTACCCATGGAGCTGGGGTGTGCCACCCTCCTGGCACGTGGATGTGTAAGCCACCACGTTTGCTATCTGCAAGCTCTCCGAACCTGGTCCTTTTAAGTTTTTCTGGAGGCTCCATTACGTAAGTATGATTGACTGAATAACTGGACATTCGTGATTAACTTAACCTTCAGCCCCTCTCCCCACCAGGGGTTGTGGGGTGGGCTGAAAGTCCCAAACCTCTAATCCTGCCTTGGTCTTTCCTGTGACCAGCCCCCATCCAGAAGCTACCTAGAGCCAGCCAGCCACTAGTCAACTCATTAGCGTACAAAGAGACACTTGTCACTGGAGATTACAAGGATTTTAGGAGTTGTATGCCAGGAAACAGAATGGAGACCAAATATATATTTTCACAATATCACAGCTACAAATTTAGTTTAATGCTCTGTTAATATCTCAATTTCCTAATTTTTAAACGTTTTTTTTTTTTTTTTTGTCTTTTTCGTGACCGGCACTCAGCCAGTGAGTGCACCGGCCAGTCCTATATAGGATCCGAACCGGTGGCGGGAGCGTCGCCGTGCTCCCAGCGCTGCACTCTCCCGAGTGCGCCACGGGCTCAGCCCCTTCAATTTCCTAATTTTTGAACAAGGGGTCAGTCCTGCATTTTCATTTGGTACTGGGTCCTTGCAAACTGTATAGGCAGTCTTGCATGTGCCTAAAACTTCAGGACTAAAGTTAAGGCTTAAACATGGAAGTCACATTGATCAAGGTTTTAGTGTATTCCTCCCTCTCTCTCTCTCTCTCACTCCCTGGGATTCCTAATCTAGGAACCCCTCAAATTGCTTGCAAACCTTTCTGTGGATGGGTGGACATTCATTATTCTGGAGAGAGTCTCCTTAGCTTTTAACAGGTTCTCAAAAGTTCTGCAACCCCCAAAATTTGAGAACCACCAATTTACATGAGTTTTGACCTCCTAGTTCAACAACTCACTGTAACTGTATTTCATTCCAATTGTGTATGTCACTCCAAATCTTGTTAGTAGTAGGCCCCACGTAAGTTATAACTATATCACATATTCATTCTGTGGGCTGAGCCACATGCTTGAGTTTCTCATCACCAGGTGTCCCTTTCAATGGAGGAGACAGCATCAAGCAATGGGCAGACTTCCTCTGTTTAAAATGGTTGGAAATGGCACAGCTGCTGGTCAGATTCTTTTCTTAGGCCAAAAAGCAAGTGCTGGAAAGCAAAGGTCTTGTGGTAGCTCCTCATGTAGAAGGAGGCATTAAATTTATGTAGGGCAGCTCATCTAAAAGAAAATTCATTTAATATGGTGTGACTTGAAGAGTTACTTACTTCTAATGGAATCCTCTAGATAATAATAAATTCTGAAAAAACAGAATCATAGCATGTTAAAGCTGGAAACATTCCTAGAAACTGATGAAACTGCTCTCACAAAAAGCTTAGTGTATGTTAAAGAATTTTAGGAACAATTTGCCAAAGTTTATTTAGTCTTGTGATTTTGACAGGCTTAATGCACCCTTTGAGAGCTTTCTTTCTCAAACACACAGGATCATTTGCTTAATTAACAAAGTCCCAGAAAAGCACAGAGCTGAGTTTTTTTTTTTTTTTTTTTTTGTCTTTTTCGTGACCAGCACTCAGCCAGTGAGTGCACCGGCCATTCCTATATAGGATCCGAACCTGCGGCGGGAGCGTCACCGTACTCCCAGCGCCGCACTCACCTGAGTGCGCCACGGGCTCGGCCCAGAGCTGAGTTTGTGCTCTAGCATCTTGCCTAGGATTCTACAATTAGCAAAGGTCTTCCACATGCCCCAATTATTACATTTAATCTTTCAATTCTCTGTGAGGTAAGCAACATCATCCTCATCATTTAGGTAAAGAAATCAAAGCTCAGAGAAGTTGCATAATGTGCCCATGGCCATAGAACGGAGAGTGGTGGACATAGAGCCGCTGGACTCCTAACCAAGTGCTCCTTTCGCTGCCCAAGGCAGCAACGCTTCACCCAAATGGGTCCTTTGCAAAATCTCATCTGGGTGACTCCATGGTCTCTATTGGGAGGTGCTGGTGCCCACTTATTAGCTGTGTGACCTTGGACAAATCATTTTACCTCTCCTTGCCTGTTTCTTCATGCTTAGCAGTGGGGATATTAATAATATCCACCTCATAGAATTATCGTGAGAATTAAATGAGTTGTGTAGAGCTAGAGCTGGGTCTGGAGCTCACAGACCCCTCAAGCCCATTGTCCAGACTGGGTCAGGAACCCTTCACATGCCAGGCTGGGTCACAAGAGCCCTCACATGCCAGGCTGAGTCACCAGACCCCTCACACACAGGTCTATGAGCTAGGTCACAAGTCAAAAGATCCTTGGAGCCATGGGTTCGAGAGCATGGCCACGCAGAGTAGACACCCAAGGCACTAGACACCAGCCAGGGTAGCGGTGCCATGCATGCACACTAACTCCACCCACACACAACTTGTTTACAAAGAATGTGCTATACCACCCCCAACCGGACCCAAGGTGAGGGGTCCTGATTAAACTATTCTATTTTCCCAACAATCCACCCCTTCAGGGTCCCTTGCCATACAATCTACGTGTTCGGAATCTTCTGTGATGTTCCTTTAGTGTGGATAGACGTCCCGTACGCTTACATATTACACATTCCATCCCAGTCCCAAAAGTCTTTAGCTTGTTGCAGCACCAACTCAAAAGTCCAAAGTCTCATCTGAGACTAAAGGCAAAACTCCTTTTAGCTGTGAACCTGTAAATAGTCAAAAACAAGTTTATCTACTTCCAAGATACAGTGGGACAGACATTGGGTACACATTCCCATTCCAGAAGGGGGTGAATAGAAAGGAAAAAACAGGCCCAAACAAATCCAAAACCCAAATAGGGCAAATAAGCACACTGGGGCACCTGGGCCCCTAAAGCATTGGGCAACCTCGCTCCTATACCTCCGCCAAGTGCAGCCCATTGAGCTGCCCTGCTACCTGCAGCTTTTCCAGGCCAGCGCTGCACACTGCCAGCAGCCCCACAGTTCTGAGCTCCTGGTGGCAATCCTACCATCCTGGCTCCACTAGACATTTTCTCAGTGGGGGTTCTCTGTGGGGGCTCTGACCCCACTTTTCTGCTCCACACTGCTCCATAGAAGACCTCTGCAGTGGCTCCACCCCTGAAGCAGGTCTCTGCCTGAGTCCCCCAGCTTTTTCATACATCTTCCAAAATCTAGATGGAGGCTGCCATGCCTTCCCTGCTCTCACATACTGCTGGCCTGCAAACTTAACACAACGTGAATACCACCACGGTTTTCGGCTTTTGCTCTTCAGAGGTGCTGAGGCAGGATTGCTCCAGCCAGAACAGCTGGAGTGCAGAGAGCAGTTTGCCAAGGGCAATGACACCTCAGGTCTGCCCTCCAGAAAAAGTTCTCCTAGGCCTTAGAGCCTGTGATGGGTGAGGCACCCTTCCAGACTTCTGAAATGCCCTTGGGGCCTTTTCATTGTCTTGGCTATTAGCATCTAGCTGCCCCATCCCCAGCTCCTGAATTACTTGAACCAGCTCAGCTTACACCAGCTGTTCACTCACAGTCTCGGGCAGTTGTGCAGTGTTCGCCCACAGTTCGAACAACCGCATTCACTCAGTCACTCTTTTCTCAGATTTATATGGCCCCCATCGAGCCATCTGCTTTCTTGGGTTTATACAGCACCTGGCCAGCCATCAGGTTTAAGTGGCACCCAGAAGGCCATCTGCCTTAGGACAAATGCGACATGCGTTTACTATATCATCTCTAGAGCACATTACACCATCCACTCCTAGGTCCCATAGCTGCAGCAGCCAGGGGCTCTGCCTGTTTCTGTTGCTTTACTGTCTCCCCAAGTCAACCAGTTCAGCCTGGGTATATGAGACATAGGTGGTGAACTGGGTCACCTATGGATCACCCACCAGTTGTCTGTCCGGTCGCATAGGCTGCTCATGTCTCAATTTCTCATGCACAACAGGTCATGCCTGGAGATGCACAGTCTCCCTCAGCTCACCACTGGTTTGGTCATCTTCCCTGGTGTGAGAGGCAGGAATGGATAGTCACTGCACATCATCCTCCAGGACATCTATCCATGTTTCCAACAACTCTATTTTCTGCCACAAATCTCAATCAGTTTGCAGCATAGTGAGCAGCAGCCAGGCTCTGGTCAGGAGAAAAGTGGCCACCAGGCACCACATGCTCAAAGAAAGCAACATTTCCTCCCCTTCCCAAGGAGTTTTCTGCTGTACCTGCTCAGAATCCTGTCACAGACTATGCCAATTGGCAAGCTACGCTAATGTAGGAACCCTGCCAACGTTGCCAATTGTTGCTCTCTTTTACCTGCTCGCAATCCTGCCAACTATGCCAATTGTCGAGCTAGAGCTGGGTCTGGAGCTCACAGACCCCTCAAGCCCATTGTCCAGACTGGGTCACAAACCCTTCACACACCAGGCTGGGTCACAAACCCTTCACATGCCAGGCTGGGTCACCAGACCCCTCACATGCCAGGCTGAGTCACCAGACCTCTCACACGAAGGTCTATGAGCTAGGTACCCGGCCAAAAGATCCTTGGAACCATAGGCTCGAGAGCATGGCCACACAGAGTGGATGCCTGAAGCACTAGATGCCAGCCAAGGTGGCAGTGCCATGCATGCACACTAACTCCACCCAGACACAACTCGTTTACAAAGAATGCACCACTCCACCCCCAACTGGACCCAAGGTGAGGGGCCCTGATTAAATTATTCTATTTTCCCAACAAGTTTTATTTGTAAAAATGTTTTTTAAAAAACCCTAGCTCACAGTAAGCACCTGTTCCTTGTTGTTATTATTAATAAAGCTATTACTATTATTTTTACATCTCATCAATATTGGAAATTATTTAGTTTCCACAATTTAGGAGATGAAAAAGAAGCACCTTGGTGTTGTTTTGGTTTGCACCTTTGGACACCTAGAGAGGGGGAATTCTTCTTTATTAGCCACTTATATTTATTTTGTGTCCTCATGGATTTTTGACAGTCAAGATGGGCTTTGGGGCTGACATTGCTCACTGATGGAATTGATGAATCTTAATGTGCCTTATCTCTCTTTCTTCTGCACATTGAACAGTGACATCACATCATGAGCACAGAGTTCCCTTGAACGTAAAATTCATAGTTCACTTGGAACAATGTGTGGGGAGCAGAGGTGTTGCACTGATAACTCAGAGCATTAACAGTTTTGTGGTTGTTGGGAAGAAGACAAACAATACTACTCACTCATTTTTAATAGGGACGTTGAAAGGAAGACCAACTGTTCCTCCTTGAAGCTGACTTTTTCATTCACGTGCGATCTACTGCCCTCTATCACGTTACCATTCCTGCCTCCCTCTGACCAAACCATAAGTGTGGGATTTATTCGCACCTTCTACTCGGCCAATTTTCTTCCCTTCCATTAATTAAATGAACGGTGGGGAAAGTGGCTTTCCCGTGTCTTCCTCCTAAACAGCTCTCAGGTCATCTTGAAACTTCTTTGTCCAGCCCATGCAAGCCGACCAGTGGGCAGGATTTTTAATTGGAGGAAAGAGGAACAAGGCAACATGAGACTGTTCCACCAAATCACAACTCTCTCTTCTTTCTCTTTCTGGATTTCAATCGGGACATCATATGCACCTCATCCAGCTGTATTCTTTAAGTGACACCTCAGACACCATCTCCTGATGGCATGGTCTGGTCCTGGAGATGGCTGTCACCTCTCTATAATTCTGTTTGCAAGATTCCCAAGAGATAGGTAAGCTCAGCACCCTCTCTACCATGTTTGAGTTATAATCTGAGGGACACCGTAGACAGGCAACCCATAAAGGAAGTCTTAGGAGAGGATCGGTTTTGGACTGGAGATTGGAAACTTCTCATTGCTAGTATTTGGTTCCCTTCACTGATCATTGGGATAGACACTTCTTTAATGGACTCCATAATAATATAGGCTGCAACAGCAAAAAACAGAAGAGAAAGAAAATAACCAGAATACTTTGAACAAGGGGCATAGCCCAAACTATATGATTTTGTCCCCCATCTGCAGCAAGAGAATCACTTTAAAATTTTTAGAGATCAAATAGCTGATAATACCCAAGCCTCCATCTCCTCCTCTCCCAGGCCTCTCCACCAAAATATCCATGAGGAAACTCTCCAGGCCCACACTCCCTCTCTCTCCAACACTCTGATTTTAGCATAATGGGTACATTTGAGAAACTATTTGGTGAATAAGAAGTCTTTGGTAGGATAGAAAGTCTAAACTGAATAATGCCTTTTAACCAGAGGGCGATGTGGGCTGATCGTGCTACTTGTGGGACAGACTTGCCAGAGAGAGGCAAGACAGAAGCAAGACAAGTCAGAGAACAGAGGTTAGCACAAAGGCAGCCTGGCACATTTTTTATTTGAGTAACTGATTGGCTTTCCCTTATATAAAGTTGTTATTCAGATTACCAGGAGAGATTTGATGAGAGTCCAATGCAGAGCAATCTGAAGGCATGACTTTAATGTGTCCTAAAAACGCAGTCATGCCTTAGTCCTTCGACTTAGTGCAGGCAGGAATCAGCTCACTGCTGCAGTACTGTCCCTGAACACTCCAGACTTTGCCTTCTCAGCTGCAATGCCCCACATTTTATCCAGCATTTTATCCACATTTTATCCTGAGTTGGTGGGCAACTCAACCATATCCATCCAAATAAAAACAAAAAACAAAAACGCACATGCCCTTTGGCAAGCCATCCCCCTTCTTGGGTTTTATCCTGTACGTGGGCTTACACATACACAAAATGTACTATGACCAGGATATTAATTATTGTTTGAACCAAAAAGAGATTGGAAACAACCCAAATGTCCATCACTAAATGATTGGTTGTATAAATGATGACACATAGATAGAAAGAAAATCAATGCTGCTATTTAAAAAAAGAATTAGCACGGTACATTCTGACACAGAATTAGCTCCATGATAACGTGAAGTAAAAACAGGAAGTGTAAAATACTATGTATAATATGCTACTCTTTGCACAAAGCATACATTTATGTACATATATGCTTGTGTATGCACACAATATCTCTGGAAATATCCACAAGAAACTGGTTTACTGCAATTTCTTCTAGGGAGGAGAAAAAGCCAGTGGCGGGGAGTTGGGATGCATTATATACTATTATATATGCTCTTTTCTACCTTTCAAACTTTAAACCATATCCAAGTATTTAATTTTTAAAAAACTGAAAAAGATGTTAGCTATAAACATCAGAGAAGTGAGTGACTAATGGCTAATCAGCAGAAGCCAGGGAGGCTCCTCCTGGTCCTCTCCAAGACAAAAGTATAAGTAAGAGGGCAAAGAGGAAAGGCACCATTTTACCATACGTCCAATCAAAAAGAAGACACCTAAGTTGAGCCTGTGTGTACTTGCCCCCTAGAGCTCCTTCTGAGATGAACACTAGCTTGTCATTCAGTCTCAGGTAGGGTGACATATTCTGCCCTTCTCTGGCTTCCCTTAAGTCCTGAACTATCCCTAGTGGACATCAGCACATGGAGCCAACCACCCACCTGACACCTGGGAAATTAACTTTGCTGAGAAGCTACAATCTTTCCTGTTTAGGAACAGCTAGTGGAGATGCTTTTAACAGCTGGGCCATAGCCAGAGATATCTCCCAAATGTTGCCTCACAATGCTGCCCATGTAAGTGTTGGAAGAAAATGATTCACACCAGACAAGCTGAGTGCAGGCGGAAGGGAGGGATGGGAGTCTTATGAAGACTATGACCAAGAACTCTTCTAATGTTCCCAAGGTGAGAAGTCCAAAGTCAGTCTCACGGGGCTAACCTCAAGGTTTCAGCAGGACTGGTTCTTTCTGGAATCACTTTTTTCAGCTTCAGGAGGCTACCTGCATTTGTTGGCTCATGGCCACACCACTCTGACCTCTGCTTCCATGGTCACATCTCTTTCTCTCTGACTCTAACCCTCCTGACTTCCTCTTATCGGGGTTTTTGTGATTACATTGGGCCCACCTAGAGAATCTAGGATAATTAACAGATTCTGGAGATTAAGATGTGGACATCTGTGGGAGGCTGTTATTCAGCCTGCCACAGGGAATATGGAAGGAAACACCTTTCTTCACTTCTTTCTCACTCATCCCCTAGGAAACAGGAGTGAACGCTCTGGTGAGCCAGGGCTCAGCAGTGGGGGGATCACTGTGTTCAAGGTAGCTCCCATGCATGCCCATGCCCTTGACCCCACACTCCACTTCTCTTTTCCAGGGAGTATAGCAATCAGGTCCACCTTGAAGGCCCGGAAGCCTCCATCCTGAGATGGGACAATAGAGGCTCCCCATGTTCCCTGAGTGGTTCTCTCAGAGCTCCACATCTTGGCAGTTGGTGAGACCTTGCCTAAGAGTATGCTGGACCCAGGCTGCTGGTGATTCTGATAGCATCAGTTCAATTGGCCAAAACCCTGGAGAGTCAGAGAGCCAGGATTCAGACAAGACTGCAAGGATCCAGGCAGGGAGGTTTAGTACCACACTTCCCAAACTTTTCTTTTTTTTTATAAAAGGTCTACCAGTGATCCTTTATTATTTTTCTTCCATGGATTTTAAAAATGTTTTGTCTTCTAAACCATCTACCTTTACTAAGTAGTAGCCCACGTGTTCTAATCACAGATTAAGGCATAATTTTCATCAAGCTTTTAAAAATATGGAAAAGAAGCAGACAATTCCCATGACTGTATTTAGGAATAAACTCTTGACAGTACAGGGAATCTAGGCTGGGAAACCTGGATACAGAAATAACAGTAGTAACAGCAACAATATTAGTAACAGCACAAGAAGCCCTGGGATGAGAGTTGGGATGCCTGGGGTCCAGTCCCTGCTGTGCTGCTCATTAGCTGTGCCAAATTAGGAAGCCACTCACCTGTTCAGGGCCTCAGTCTCCTCGTCAGTAATCACAGACCCCTCCCAGAGCCTCTGATTTAATTGGCTCAGAGTGGGATTCAGACCTCAGTATTTTTTAAAGTTCCCCAGATGATTCTAAAGTGAGGCCAGCGTTGAGACTACCTGTTGGGCAGGGTCTAGCTGCCCCAGAGAACAGCCAGGCCTTGTCTGGTAGCTGAGTCCAAGGAGCCACAGGGGCACAGCTGGTACTCTGTGATTGGGAGGCCAGCTGGGAAGGAGGGCGGAGAGAAGTGGGGGAGGGAAGTGGGTAGAGCAGTGCCAGGGCCTGCAAACATTGACTCCCAGGGTACTGAGGCCACCTGGAGAGGCCAAGCAGAAGAGCTCTTGGCAGTTCTGACATTGCTCATCAAGTCAGTGACAGCCAGAGCCTAATGTGACTTGAAAGCCTCTGAAGAGACATTGGAAATCAGGGTCACAACAAGGACCAGTCAGCACTCTGCCAGCGCAGGCTGGCCCCCTGTCCCTCCCATCCCTCCCTTCCGCCTGCACTCAGCTTGTCTGGTGTGAATCATTTTCTTCCAACACTTACATGGGCAGCATTGTGAGGCAACATTTGGGAGATATCTCTGGCTATGGCCCAGCTGTTAAAAGCATCTCCACTAGCTGTTCCTAAACAGGAAAGATTGTAGCTTCTCAGCAAAGTTAATTTCCCAGGTGTCAGGTGGGTGGTTGGCTCCATGTGCTGATGTCCACTAGGGATAGTTCAGGACTTAAGGGAAGCCAGAGAAGGGCAGAATATGTCACCCTACCTGAGACTGAATGACAAGCTAGTGTTCATCTCACAAGGAGCTCTAGGGGGCAAGTACATACAGGCTCAACTTAGGTGTCTTCTTTTTGATTGGACGTATGGTAAAATGGTGCCTTTCCTCTTTGCCCTCTTACTTATACTTTTGTCTTGGAGAGGACCAGGAGGAGCCTCCCTGGCTTCTGCTGATTAGCCATTAGTCACTCACTTCTCTGATGATTCGCTTCCATGATTAGAGTGACCTAAAGTATCTGAACCAAAAATTGAGAAGCACAGTTTAGTATAAGTTGTTTTGGTGAAAGGCTTGCCCATTATTTCTAACTCTATGTAAACAAAAAGTTTGCAGGATAGAATATAAAAATGTAGATTGTGATAAAAAGGTCTAAGATTCCAAGATGAATTTGCAAGACTTTGTGGTGCCATTGTCATAAAAAGGCATTGTGGGAGATGTCTGCAAAAATGGTAAACTAAGGACCTCTGAAAGACTCCTCTCCTCTGTTAAATCAACAAAAACAGCAGCCAAAAAAAAAAAAAATGTCAGAATCAAGTATTTTAGAAATTTAGAAATTAACTAAAGGCTTGCAGCAATCCAGGGTGCACTTATTTGAGAAAAATGGCTGAATCTTGGTAAGAACAGAGAGCTTTGTGGTATTTTAACTTGCCCTATTCCTACCTCCCCAACCCCAGATTTGCAGTATTCTTGAAAACCAACAGCCGACAGTCACAGTGAAAACCCGCAGTCTCACAGCCACCAGAAAGGGCAGAACAGGATTGGAGCTCCTTCAAAGCCCCATTCTCAGAGAACTAGCATTATTTGACCTGTCTGTTGGTTCCCTGGAAGACTCCACTAACAAAGATGTCTTTATTTAACATGACTCAGAGCTCTTCCAGTGCAAACAGCCTTTTTTCTTCAGAGAAAATTTGTCAAAAACAATCAGAGACAGTTGCTTAACATTGTGACTGCCTGAAGCAGTAGATAATACTTGGGACAAAGAATAGGCCAACCAAAAAGCTGAAGAGAAAAGTTGGGGAATAAGTTGCTCCTACACAGTTTTGAAAAGCTCTGATATACATTCCTGGGAATCTAAAAAGCCATATACCTGCATAGGGCTGCAGGCATGCCCAGAGCAGTGTCATGCTCAGGAAAGACCAGACAGGGCCTTAAGCTCTCACCTCTGATTGACCTTGAAGTTCTGTGCAAGCAGGAAGTATAGGCTAAGGCAGAGTTGTTGACCGTTTGGCTGAGTGTTGAAGGTGTGCTCCAGTAAACACAAAGAACACCTCAGCAAAGACTGGTGTTCTGGGTACATTAAAAATCTTTTTTCAGTCATTAGCATACCACTAAGAAAAATGATCAGAGACTTCAGTGGCCACCCATGACAAAGAAGATAGGCTTTACAGAATTAATTCAGAAAAGTCTCTAAGCATTGTACAAGAAAGCAAAAGAAAAGTTTCTAAATAAGCAACAACAACAATAACAAACCCTGGAGAGGGGTGAAAATCTGATTTCCAGAGCTGCCACATTATGTTATTTAAAATATCCAGTTTTCAATAACAAACAACAAATCATGAGACATGCAAAAAAAAAAAAAAAGAAAGAAAGAAAGAAAGAAAGTATGACCATTACAGGGTGAAAGAAGCAGTCAATAAAAACTGTCCCTAAGGAAGACCATATCTTGAACTTACTATGTGAGGAATTTAAATCAGCTATTTTTAAATATGTTTAAAGAACGAAGATACATGCAAAGAATTATAGGAAAGTACAAAAATGATGTCTTACCATATAGAGAATATCATTAAAGTGATAAAAAGCATTTAAAAAGAACCAAATTGAAATTCTGAAGTTGAAAAGTACAAAAACTGAAAAGAAAAAATTCACTCAACAGCAGATTTGAGCTGGCAGAAAAAAGAAACAACATACCTGAAAACAGGTCATTGAGTTTATTCAGTATGATTTACAGCAGGAAAAAACAATGAAGAAAAATGAATGGAGTATAAAGAACCAACATACACAAAACAGAATTCCAGGAGCAGAAGAGAAAGAAAAGGGGTCAAAAAAATAGTTGAAGAAATAATAGCTGAAAACTCCTTCAATTTGATAATAGACTTTCATCCACACAACCAAGAAGCTCAACAAACTCCAAGTAGGATAAACTCAAAACAATTCCCTCATAGATCCATCATAATTGAACTGTCAAAAGACAAAGACAGAGATAGAATCTTGAAAGCAGAAAAACAAAAGTGACTGCCATGTACAAAGGATCCTCAATAAGTTAACATTCTTATCAGAAACCACGGAATCTAGAAGGCAATAAAATGACATGTTCAAAGTTCTGAAGGCAAAAAAAGAGGTTGTCAACCAGTAATACTATATTCAGCAAAACTATCCTAAAAATGAATAAGAAATTAAGACATCAAGATAAACAAAGAGGCCAGCCAGTTAGCTCACTCAGAACATGGTGCTGATAGCACCAAGGTCAAAGGTTCAGATTCTCATACTGGCCAGCCACCAAAAAAAAAAAAACTAAACTAAATAAATTAACATTGAAAAACTTTGTCACTAGCAGGCCTACACTATAAGAAATACTAAGGAGAGTCATTCAAGCTGAAATGAAAGAACACTAACACTAACTTTAATCTACATGAAGGAATAAAAAGCATCAGTAAAGGTAAATACATAGGTATATATAAAAGATGGGATAAATTTATTCTTTTTGTTTGTAAATCTTTTTTAAATTTTATTTTATTAATGTTATTTTTTTACATCCCATGCTGTTGTTGCAGAGCAGTTGGGAGGGAGGGGGAGAGGAGAAAGAGGAAGGAAATGTGATGGAAGAAGGAGGAAGGAGAAGGGGTGGGATTGAGGCCTGTGGTAGCCCCCACGTTCCCACAGGGGAGACCAGGGGGCTTCCAGCGATGGCTTGATCATTGCCGGGCTGGGAGCAGATGGTAGGGGGTGTGGCAAAAGCCCTTGCCTTCCACCCCCCAGCTCAGGAACCCAGGAACTTCTTGAGCAGCTTGGTCGTCATCGCTTGGCTGGTTGCTCATGTTCAGGGGGGTGTGACTGAGGCCCTTGGTCCCTACAACCCCCACTCAGGGGAGCCCAGGGTGCTTCCTGCAGTGACTCTGTGGTTGTCACTGGGCTGGTTGCTCATGTTTGGAGGGTGTGACTGAGGCCCAAGCCTCCCCACTGCCCTGACTCAGGAGAGCCCTGGGCACTTCCTGCAGCAGCTCAGTGGTCATTGCTGGGGTGGTTGCACTTGTTGGGGGGTGTGTGGCCAAGGCTCTCAGTCCCCACCCTCAGGACTGGTAGTGGATGTTGGGGGGCATAGTGAGACCCCCATCCCTACCCCCTTTCTGGTTTGGTAGCCCAGGGGACTTCTGGTCCTTTTAGGTGTTATAGGTGTTCTTTGGTGAAATGAGACCTTAACTAGTTAATATCAAACTTTGTCTCTGGTTGTGGGTACTTTGTTTTTTCTTTCAGTTCTGTGTTGGATTATTTGCTGTTCCCACCACTCAAACTCTGCGCTGGAACTAATTTGCTATCCTTTGCTTACTTCTAAAATTGGGGGACTTCCTGTGGAGACCAGTACTTGAGCTCTGTGGTTGAGCTAAATTGCTGCTTTGCTGCTGATTCCCTAGGTAAGGCTTTCTGTGCAGCTCAGGTTTTAATGGTTGACTTTATAGGTACTTCTGGTTCTAGTGAAATCCAGTGCACCAGGGTTGTGTAGAAACACTGGTCTGGGCTTGAGTCTTTTCATCAAACTGTACCCCATGCAATTCTATATTCCCAACCAGTCCCCTCTGAGTGGTCCTATGCTGACTGGGGGCCAGATCAGCTATCTTTTCTATGCCCCGGTGTTCCCCCAGTGGGCAAGTCTTCCCCACCACCTGTGCTCCTAACATTTCCCATGGGACAGGCTGTGCTCTGGTCCCTTGTAATGACTCACCAGCATCTGAGTGGCTCATTTTTTTGAGTTATTGTGGCTCCTCAGTCCTATGTAGGTCCATGGGAACCCTATAAGTGGTATTGCTGGCCTGGGGGCCACTAAGGCCCTTTTCTCCCCTGCTGCCTCCAAGCAACTTCATCCGAAAGATGCAGCTGTGGCTTTTTGCCAGCTTCTGCTCTGTGCACTCAGAAGCTCCAGCCTAGAAATGGTCAGAGGGTTTTTTTCTTTCTCTCATCATGGCTTCTCCCACCTTCGTGTACTCTGTAGGTCTCTCCTCCTCTTCCCCTGAGCTCTAGCAGCCCCAGGTTGGCTGTCATTCCTTTTTTATAGTTGTAAATTGGTTGATTTGTGGGACATAGTGACACTGGGGATCATCTATTCTGCCATCTTGACCAGAAGTCTTGTTTGTAAACCTTTTTTCTCCTGTCTGATTTAAAAGACAACTGCATGAAGCAATAATTATAAGCCTGTATTAATGGGCAAACAGAATATAAAGATACAATTTGCATACAAAAAATGCAAAAAAGGAGCAGAGAGGGAATGGAGCTGTACAGAAAGAGTTTTGTACACTTTTTGAAATTAAGTTGGTACTAATCCTAAGTAGGTTGTTGATGTTAAATGTAATCCCTAGAGTAATAAGTAAGAAAAAAACTGAAAAATATAGTCAAAGAAGCAACAAGGGAACTAAGTTGATACATTAGAAAATATCTGTTTAACATAAAAGAAGACAATAATGGAGGAGCAGGGGGACAAAAAAACATAAGACATACAAAAAACAAATATCAAAATGGCAGACATAAATCCTACCTTATCAGTAATTACAATAAATGTAAATGTATTAACACTCCAATCAAAAGACACAGGTTGGCAAAATGAATTTTTAAAAAATAATTATTCAACTATATTATGTCTACAGAAGACACACTTCAGACTCAGTGTTATAAATGGATTGAAAATAAAAGGATGATGTAGTGGGTTGAATTATGTCCCACCAAAACTCCCTGAGGCTTGAATTGTGTCCCCCAAGTTTTACGTATTAGAAACTTAGCCCCCACTGTGACTGTTAATGGGGAGGGAGATCCTATTACGGTAATTGAAAGGTGAAGCCTTGAAGAGGTGATTGGATTGTAGGACCATGCAGTAGTGAATGGATTAAAAATGGTGGTCAGGAGTGTGGTTCTGAGGGCTTTAAAAGAAGAGGAGAGTCAGCCTTTTGCTCTCTCTGCTCTCTCTGCTTCCACTGTCTTGCAATGTGAGACCCCTGGGTCACTGTCATCACCACCAGATGGACTTTGGACTTCCCAGACTCAGAAACTGTAAGCAATAAATTTCATTTTCTTTATAAATCACCCAGTTCAGTGTACTTTGTTAAAAGAAACAAAAATGGACTAATACAGATGAAAAAAGATAAACCATTCACACAAAAGAGAGATAGAGTGGCTATACTAATATCAGACAAAACAGACTTTATTCAACAAATGTTACTAGAGACAAAGAAGGACATTTTATAATGATGTGTCAATAAATTAAGAACACATGACAATTATAAACACAAATGCACAAAATCAGGGTCCCAAAATACATGAAGCAAAGCTGACAAAATGAACAGATTTGGAAGAAGAAATAGACAAGTCAGTAATAATAGTTGGAGATTTCAAATCCCACTTTCAATAGCATATAGAACAACTAGACAGAAGATCAACAAGGAAATAGAAGACTTGAACAGCACTATAAACTAACTAGACTTAATAGAACAAACACTCTAGAATACACGTTTTTCTCAAGTGCACCTGGAATAGACTCTAGGATAGACCATATGTTAGACCATAAGGCAAGTCTCAATAAATTTAAATTGACCAAAACCATACAAAGTATGTTCTCCAACCACAATAAGATAAAATTAGAAATCAACAACAAAAGAAAATTTCGGAAATGCACAAAGATGCAGGAATTAAACAATACCATCCTAAAAAAACAATGGATCAAAAAAGAAATCCAAGAGAAACTGAAAAATGAGTGAATTGAGATGAAAGAAAAAAAAACAAAAACCCTCAACATAACTATGGAATGCAGACAAAGTAGTTCTTATAGGGAAATTTAGGATTATAGGTGTCTATATTAAAAGAATGATCTTAAATAAATACCCACCTTCCACCTAAGGAAACTAGAGAGAGAACAAACAGAACCCAAAGCAGGAGGAGAGAAAATAACAAATATTAGAGATGAAATAAATGAAATAGAGAACAAACAACAGAGAAAAATTAATAAAACTAAAAGGTGGTATTTGAAAAGCTCAACAAAGCTGACAAATATTTTCTAAAACTGAATGAGTTAAAAGAAGACAAGCTGATTCCAAAATTCATATAAAAATGCCAGGGATTCAGAAGAGCCTAAATATTCTTGAAAAAGAACAAAGTTGGAGGGCTCACCCTTTTCAATTTCAGAACCTAGTACAAGCTACAGTAAACAAAATGGCATGGTGCTGGCATAAGAGCAATGGAATAGAACTGAGAGTCCAGAAACAACCCCTCACATTTATCTTCGATTGAGGTTCAACAAGGGTGCCAAAGCAATTTGATGGGAAAAAAATATTCTTCTTAACAAATTATGCTGGAACAACTGGATATACACATGCAAAAGAATGAAGTCAGACTCCTACCTCACACCATATACAAAATGAACTTGAAATGGAAGATCTGAATGGAAGAACTAAAACCAACTCATACAAGAAAACATAAGGTTTTGACTTTGTGACTTTAAATTAGCAATGGTTTCTTAGATATGACATCAAAAGCCCAAGCAACAAAAGTAAAAATACACAAAAATGACTGCACCAAAATTAAAATATTTTGTTATTCAAAGGACACCATCAAGAGAGTGAAAAGATAGGGCCGAGCCCGTGGCGCACTCGGGAGAGTGCGGCGCTGGGAGCGCGGTGACGTTCCGCCGCGGGTTCGGATCCTATATGGGACTGGCCGGTGCATTCACTGGCTGAGTGCCGGTCACGAAAAAGACAAAAAAAAAAAAAAAGAGAGTGAAAAGATAACCCATTAAATGGAAGAAAGATATTCACAAATCATATATGTAAGAAAGGACTTGGATTTAGAATACATAAAGAATTCTTATAATTCAATAGTAAAAAGACAAATAATCCAATTACAAAATGGGCGAAGGATCTGAGCAACTATACCAAGAAGATATATAAATGGTTAAGAAGCACACAAAAAGATGGCCGACATCACCTTCCATCAGGGATATGTAAATCAAAATCACAATGAGGTCACTTCACACCCACTGTGATGGCTAGAATCAAAAAGACAGATGATGTGTGGGGGCAAGGATGTGGAGAAATTAGAATCCTAACACACTGCTGGTGGGAATATACACTGGTGCGGCCACTTTGGAAAATAGTCTGGAAGTTCCTCAAAATGTTAAACATAGATTTACCATATGACCCAGCAATACCTCTGCTGGGTATCTACTGAAAGAAAATGAAATCAGCACCTTGTAAAGATATCTGCGCTCCATGTTCATTGTGGCATTATTCACAATAGCCAAGATTTGGAAACAACCTAAGTGTCTGTCAATGGACAAATGGATAAAGAAATTGTAGTATGTATATACAATGGAATATTATTCAGCCTTAAAAAAGACAACATAAATGAACCTAGAGGAAATTATGCTATGTGAAATAAGACAGACATAAAGAAAAACACTGCATGATTTCACTTATATGTGGACTCTAAAAGTGAAAAATAAAAAATTCAAATATATGGAAACAGAATAAATGGTAGTTACCAAGGGAGGAGGGGGGAGGAAGGAAATGAGGAGATGTAGGTCAAAGGGTACAAAGTTGCAGACATGTGGAATAAGACTAGAGATCTAATGTGTAACATGAGGACTGTAGTTATACTATTGTATTGTCTACTGGAAATTTGGTAAGAGAGTAGATTTCAGTGGCTCTTACACACACACACACACACACACACACACACACACACAAAGGGTAACTATGCAAGATGATGGGTATGCTAATTTGCTTGACTACAGTAACTGTTATGCTATGCTAAGTATATCAAACCATTATGCTGTGCACTTTAAATATACACAATTTTAAAAATCACATTAAAAAAACCACGTTCACACAAAAATATGTACACAAATGTTCCTGACATCATTTTTCATAATAGCCAAAAAGTGAAAAAACCTAAATACCCATCAACTGATGAATGGATAGACAAAATGTGGCAAAAACATACTATGAGATAATATTTGGCAATTTTGAAAAGGAATAAAGTACTGAAACATACTACAATGTGGATGAACCTTGAAAACATCGTATGCTAAGTGAAAGAAGCCAGTCATAAAAGACCACATATTGTACAATTTGGTGTATATAAAATGTTCAAAATAGGTAAATCCATAGAGACAGAAAGTAGATTGTTTTTGCCTAGGACTGGCGAGCTGGAGGGAAGTAGGAAGTGACGGCTGAAGGGCACAAGATTCTTTTAGAACAAGTGACAAGAATGTTCTAGAATTGATGGTGATGGTTTCACAACTCTGTGAACGAAGTCAAAACCACTGAATTGCACACTTTTAAAAATGTTAATTTATCAATATACAATGTAGTTGATTTTCATGTCCCTTTACCCCCTCCCTCAGCCCCCTCCCCCGATCAACATCATATCTGTTCACTTGTCTTAACAAGTTCAAGGAATTGTTGTGATTGTTGTGTATTGCACACTTTAAAAAAAAATTGTGTACATGAATTTATACCTCAGTAAAGTTGTCACTAAAAAAAAAAGTAGCCTTAAAAATTTGCCTTTCCTCCCTTCTCCTGTACAGAGTATTGGACATAGTGAGCAGAGAGGTGAAGAATCAGGCAACCTGAAAGTGATCATTTTATCTCATCCAGCTTTGACATACACAGTGAAATTGTTTCTGTTTGAAAATGTAGCCACAAAGAGGTAATAGTCTAAGCTCACTTAACCTTTATATCCTATGCAAATAAGTAATCATCTGGTTTACAAAGGAGGAACAGATTTCTTTAAATAGGCCAGAGTTTAATTGCTTTCCTGGATGAACTCTCCGTTTTCTGAATTAAGGCATAAGTCAATGAATTCCATTAGCTCGGCTCAGTTCAGTGGGCAGTACAGTTCTTTGCTATGTAAATGACCTATTTAGAAACAAATCAAATTTCTGAGTTTTCCTCTGCAGCTGTAATTTTAACCAACGGTCTTACACATCAATTGTTCTGTAATCTTCAGGGTGGGAGTGGGGAGAGAAACAAAAGAAATAGCAAATTAATTATATCTTGTACAATGTGAGGGTTTGCCATCTTGTTGGTGGAAAAAAATTGCTAAGTCCAATGACTAGCAAACGAGAAAGAATTTCAGGCATACTGGCCTGTTTTAAGCTTAGGCACAGAGAATAAAATATGTAGCAGCCACATCTTTGATTCTGGTCATTCAGGTGTCTTCTCTATAATTGCTTAACCTTGGCCATCAGTTCTGTGCTGCTTCTTATTTTACCATTTTGGGCATACGTAATCGTCCTCCTAGGAGCTGTAACGCAGGTCATCTAATTTTGCAGGGAGGGACCCTGATTGATCACCAGGGTTATAGGCACAAAATGGCTGGGGGGGGGCTTAGGGTTCACAGGGATCCCCCATGGCTTTGCTCTGCCCTCACCCTGCCACTGGCCATGGCCAACTGATCCAGGGAAGAAAATGCCAGACTTAACCTCGGCCCATATTAAAAGGGAACAATCTACAAAATACCTCACCAAGACTCCTCAAAATAGTCAAAACAGTCAAGGTCATCAAAAACAAAGTAAGTCTGAGAAACTCAGTCTAGAGAAACCTAATGACTCATGACTACTTAATATAATACAGTGCCCTGGATGGTATCTTGGGACAGAAAAAGGATATGAAGTAAAAACAAAGGAAATCTGAATAAACTGTAGTTCAATTAATAATGTGTCAACATATTTTTGTTAGTTGTGACTGTTATACAATAGGGAAAACAGGGAACAGGGACTCTTTCTAATATTCTTACAACTTTTCAGTAAATTTGAAACTATTCTAAAATAAATAGTTGATAAGAGAGACAGACAGACACATAGAGACCAGAGTTGGGTGGAGCTGAGAGCTGGGGCACCACCCTGGCAATCGATCCATATGATTCTGCTGAGAGCTGGGGCACCACCCTGGCAATCGATCCATATGAGGTTTCTGGAGTAGCCCCAATTCCTGTTCAGCTTCATGATCTTTATCTGATTCCTCGAGCTCCCCCAATTGCCTTCCCATAGTCCTGAAGTTACCCAGGGGATGAATTCTGTAGCTTACAACCAAGCTACAGAATTTTTATCTTACCACCAAGTTCTGCTTCCAAGTCTCTAGGAAAGAGGTGTGCCAGCTCTTGATACGATCATAACACAAGCCTTATTCTACTCTGCCTAAGCAAAATTTTTACCAGAGCTATTGACACGGAGCAACACCTACTTCAGCCTTTCCTTTCCTTGCTGCATGAGCCTCTACAGAGACGGCGCCCATGCCCATGGCAGACACTGACAATTGATCACAACACTTGTTCCCTGAGCATGAATGCAGAGTAGCCGCTGTTGGTATCCACCCAGATCCCCTTTATCAGCAAGTGCACTCATCTTCCAGCTGCCATGAATGGCAACTGCTTAGAGGCTCCCAGCTGCCCTCATCTCCAGAGAACTGCCCTCGGTGAAATGGGAGGCACCTCACCTGAGGCCACCTACAATCAATAACTGATGAATAAGGGACTGCAAAAGTCCAGAGCTCTGATGTATGCTTCATCTTCTGGAGCCCCCGTGGGATTAGGCTGAAGCTAGGCTGCAGCAGAGCCCACGTCCTTACGTAGCTCCTTCCCCCACCCTGCCTGGCTTTCCTCACTCTCTTTCTCCAGAGAACCCTCTCTCAATACACCCAGTGCATCTGAATCCAACCTATGACCTGTGATGCAGAATCCTTCTCCACACAGTGGCCCATGCAGCCACTACCGATATATAAGGGTTGACACATGAGGTAAAATCTATTTGACATCTCTACTGGGAATATACTAACAAGTAGAAGAAATTATGCTAGCACAAAGGGAAACATCAGCAAAGAAGATAGAAGCCTAAATGACCTGCCAATTCAACCATTAGCCTCTGAAGAATAAACAACCTTGTGACTTCTTTGTTGAGACACAGGGTCCAGGCATGGTTTGGAGATCTGTCCATCCATCATCCATCATTGGACTGCCCATCGTCAGTCCACGATTCAAAAGAAGATTTTCAACAGGAAGGATGTCTGCAGGACAAAACAGGACAAGGTGAAGTTAAGGAGTACAGTCCTTGCTTCCAGAAGCCGCCGTGTCTGATAGTGGGAGTCATTTCTCACTCTCTTTGGCTGTGTTCCACTGAAGGAGCAGGTGTACTGTGTTAAGAGCATCCCTACAAGTGTCATCAGGGAACTACCCCGCATTGGGCATCTTTACTACTGAGTATACCCTGGCTTTTTGTTTTTTCTTTTTTGCTGCTACTGTTTAATGCCAGCTGAGTTTTATTTTTAAAAGAGAGAGAGATTATATTTGTGTAGGAAATGTGTAAGACTGATGAAATAGAAACCCAAAATAATAGTAGTTCCCCCCGCCCCCCCAAAAAATCACAATTTATTTATTTATCTCTTATGTAAAAGTCCAGGCTGGTATGGCTATAGCTCTTGAGAGGGTACAGACCTGTACTACCTTGTTGCTTTGTCATCTCTAGAGCATCACTTATCCGGGGAGACCATTGTGGTTCTCCAACATGTCTGGATTTTAGTCATCAGGAAGTGGGGAAAGGTAGAGGAGGGGGTTATGCCTCTTCCTTTTAAGAGCACAATCTGCATGAACCACACACTACTTCGGCTCACTTTCCTTTGACGAAAAAGTTAAATACACAGTCACACCTAGCTGCAGGGGAGGCTGGGGAAGGGAGGGTTTCATCTGGGAGCCATGTGTCCAGCTAAAAATTGAGCATTCAATTGCTATGAGAGAAAAGTGAATGAATGTTGGGGCACAGCTAGCACAGAGCCAGGCAGGCAGGTAACAGCCTCAGAGGAATGGCATCTTCTTGGGGAGACTGGGAGGACCTGAAGCTCAAATACTCCAAGTAAGTGCCTCTGGGAGACTATAATACTGTTCACAAAATTCTGTTTTCCTCATGTGGCATGAGGGAAGCTCCAGGGTTGGCTCAGTGGCTCTGTAGTGTCATTAAGGACCCAGATTCCTTTCATCTTTCTGCTCTGCAATCCTTATAATGCCAGGGACACCTCCCTTTATGGTCAAAAGAGTCTGGCACAGCTCCACATGTCATAGCCACATAATATGACAGCATCTGGTGAAAGAGGAGAGGAACACCCTCTTCTCACTCATCTCTCTTCCTAAGGCCAGAAAGCCATTTTCTGAAGTCCCACAACTGATCCCCATCTGTGTCACAGGGGCACTCTGCCCATGCTTAGCCACAAACAAGACAAAGAAGGCAAATTTCTGGCACTTGCAGCCTCCATAGTGGGTATCTGCAATGCTAAATTAGTCAGGATAGGGTAAGTGATGCTGCAGTAACAAACAACACACAAATCTCAATGGCTTTATACAATTTGTGTTGGTTTCACACCCTCATGCCACAAGTCCACGAGGTCTCTCAGGGATCCAGACTGCACCCCAGTTCCCCAGGGATGAGGCATCTGGAGAGTCATACACCAGCTCTTTTTCACTTCAATCTGGAAGTAATTTATGTTTCTTCTACCTACTTTAATTATAACTTGTCTCATGAAGCTGCCTTGCTGCAAGTGAGTTGGAAAACGTGCAGGGACAGGCAAAACCCTGTCTCTGACATACTGGCCCCCATAATCACCACTCCCTCCATTACCCTTTACCCCTGCCTCAATCAACTCCTAATACCATCGCCTCTACACCCTTGTTTTTCTGGCCCACATCACCCCTCTCTTCTTCAGATATTGGTGGGTCCCCAGCCCTTCTTGCATCTTAGAGACTGCATCCCTCCAGTGACTTCTATTAATTCAAAGGCATTCTTGCCTCTGCTTGTTGTTGCTGTCCAGAAGAGGGAGGGATGAGATTTGGGAACCACTGATAGAGAAAGAAGGACATCAGGAGTCTCCCATTTCAAGGCAAAGCATGATTTTTCCCAAAGTGTCTAAATAATCATTCTGACCTCACACTGTGAAGATTAGTTTCTTGGAGGGGAGGTGGGGGGCGGGGAAGCACCACTTTTCTTAGCTTTACATAAGAGATGCAGATTCTTCCTGTTAATACAACATCAACTGTATGATATCAGTCGAATAAGAAAAAAATATATATATGTGTGTGTGTACTGGACAAGAACCCTAGAAAAATATTAACCGTGCTTATACCTGTGCAATGAAATTATGAGTAATTTTCATTTTCTTCTCAATGTACAAACAGAATCCTTCAGTAATAAAGGAGGGGAGGGACTATTTTAAAGGTCAGCTTTTTCAACCCCAAAGTATCACTTCTCTACACTCGCTTTTGGGCCGACCTTGAGAAGTTAATTCCCAGCACAAATATCAACTATTATTATTATTAGGGATTAGTTATCTGGTAGGGAGGCAGGAGCCAGGGACAAGGGGAAGAATATTTTACCTAAAATTAGAAATTATTTATGCAACTTTCAATTCCCAGAAGCAATCTTCTAGCTGGCCTAAAAATTGTTCAGAGCCTAGCTGATGCTGATAAGGTTTGACAGAAAATAAAATCTTAATCATTCTCACCTAGAAGAAAGCTGAAGAGGGAGAAGAATCTCCATCACTGAAGACTTTCTCGTGCTGCTTTCTCTGTTGTTTGTAAAATTCAAACCACAAAAAGTTTCTCCACATCGGGGCTATGGCAGCCAAGGGTGTGTGAGTGCCCTGGAAGAGAAAAAAAATCTGTGGCTGATTGTGAGCCACAGGGGGGTTTTATAATGTTCAGGCCACAGAAGAGCCACGAGAAAGAAAACAGGACGGGAGAAGGGCTCAGCTTGAGTTCTGTGCTTAGGTTTGGTGCTCGCTTTAAACAAAGGAAGCTCAAACTGTAGCCCTCTGTGGAGAAGTGCTATAGGACTGGCACATTAATTACACACCGAGGGCACTTTCCTAAGCAAAAAATCTTTAGAGGTCTCAAAGAAGAATATGGTGTGATTTGACAAAAGCTTCTTCTTGGTACTGTGGGAGCAAAAGAAGTTATAACTAAGGAATTTGGCATCTGTAATGTTAGAATTGTATTTTAGTGTTGGGAATTATGTAGGAATGATATGCCCGTGTCTGTGGGGGAACACACAGTGATAGCAATGTCATCGTGCTGGGAAGTTCTGGAGACAAACCCTGACCGATTATGGGACTGCTGTGGTCTGAATGTTTGTGTCCCCCCACCCCTCAATTCATATGTTCAAACTTAATCCCCAATGTGATAGTATTAGATGATTTGGCCTTTTGAAGGTGATTAAGTCATGAGGGTGGAGCCCTCGTGATTGAGGTTATTGCCCTTATCAGAGGCTAACGAGGCTAGAGTTTGTCCCCTCTGCTATGTGAGGACACATTGAGAAGGTGCCATCTATGAACTAGGAAACAGGCCGTCACCAGACACTGAATCTGCCGGTGCCTTGATCTTGGACTTCCCAAACCCTGAAACTGTGCAGGATAAATTTCTGTTGTTTATAAGCCACCCAGTTTAAGGCAATTTGTTATAGCAGCCCAAATGGACTAAAACAGTGATATCGGGCAAAATCAGGGGATATGGCCAAGCTTGGTTTCTCCATCTGTGAGATGATGATAATAGTAGCCCACAACATTGTTGTTAGGATTAAATAAGACTCAAGCATACAGTAAATGTCGACTCCGTCCCCTTTGCCACACTTATGTCTATGCATCAATGTCCTCATCTTTTTATGCACGGTCTATACACAAATATCCGTGTATGGAACAAATTGCCACAAACATCGATGCCCAAAAGGTTTGCTTGGTTTTTGTTTTGTTTTTTAATGACTTACTCCAGAAAATTTGTACAGTGGTCACTTCTCAGGGAACTGATACTGCAGAGTGTATTTACACCCCTTTCCCTGGATTCATTTATTTGCAGTTTACTTTTCTAGCAGCCATGACAATCCCCATAATACAGGAAGTTTCGTTCATGCTCACCTCCGGGAGACTTGACAGATGGTGTTTAAATATTTAGAAATTTCTCTTTAAAGAAAGAAGCTGAAACCAAGGCCTGTCAGGCTGCTAAAACGTGATCCTATCCCTCAAAGTCACATTGAAATGTTAAGGTTGTATTTAGCTTTTGATGTTTTTAGAGAGGCCATCGTGATTTTATATCTATATTTTTTTCAAAGTCAATATAGATGACACTTACCTTTTCATAACTTTCATACACAATTTCATAGCTCTGAAAATTAAATGTAACTGGCTGTTTACTTTCGGGCTTAAGTAAATTATTTGGTGTGGTTGTTACGAAAGTAGAACTTCAAATTCTTCACCATCCGGAGAAAACACAGTTAAAATCCAAGCAATGTTCCAGTGGAGCACTGCTTTATTTGAAGAAGCAAAGTGCCCACTTGACAGTCAGAAATGCTCTGGAAGATGAGAGGCCCAAGTCTTATAGATGTGACACCAGAATGGCCACCCACACGCAGTTGTCCCCTTGATGTCTGCGTCAGTGAAGATGGTGTGCTAGGATGATACACTATATCCTGAGTATTTCCCTTTCTTAGGAAGGAGCGGACATGAGTCCCTGAGAATTTAGGAAGACTCAGAGCTAACTTCTCCAGTCCTGTCTCCTGTCGACTAAATCAGACTGTCTAGAGCAGAGATGTGAGAAACCAAACATCACGGAAGGAACTGGGGATCCTCAGGCTGAATTTCTGACACTCTTTCCTCCCCTGGCAGGTGTCATAAGAGACACATATGTCAACCTTCAGCAGCTCAGTGTCAAAGCAGGTAAAATTCCCCTGTGAAAAGCACCATTATGAAAACCTGCCTTACCGTGCTAGTTCCCGTTCCACAGAAGGCTCAAAGAATTTCTGCTGTGTTGATCTCTGCACAATTAATTCCTTACCAGAAAAACTCTCTACAGCAGCAAGAAGCAGCCTGAGACTGAGTTTCCCAATACAAGACAGAATCCACTTCAAGATGAAGGATGACAAGGCTCCCATGACTGTCACCGCTCAAAGACACCTGAATATGAATATTTCAGTGATGAAAAGCAGTGCTCATTTCCTCATTCACCTTCTTTTATTGAGTAAAATAAGTAATCCTAGGTATAAAAATATATCATTGTTTTCCATGGGACTTAATGTAATTATTTCATTTTGATTGAGAAAAAATGTCATTGCCCATACGTATATTTTCTTCACCTGAATTAGATTATACTTTAAAAAAAAAAGTTTCTGACCACTGCAGCATAGCAAAATGTCTCTGCTCCTCGTTTGTGAAGTAGTCACTCTGTGAGCAAAACACCTTTTCTAAATGTGACTTCTTGTCCATCTTCTTGAATACAGGCAGTATTCAGCCAGGAAATTGTGAGGCATTTTTCTTGGCAAACATTATTGACCACCCATTATGTGGCAGGCCTTATGCCGGGCTTATGAAAAAGAATGTCACCATCACTGTCTTCAAGAAGCTCACAGTGCCATAGGGCTATGATAGATGTACAGGACAGCAGAGACCCAACGGTAAGGAGGCCACCTGGACCTGGTAATGTTTTAAAACTCTTCTTTCGATAGAACTGGGAGCTAGGTTCTAACGAACGAGTAGACTATGTGTTTGTTTATCAATATCTCCAAGACAGCATAGTATTGGCAGAACAGAATAGAGAAACTAAAAATAGAAACACACAAATATGACCAATTGTTTTTTGACAAAGGTAAAAAGCAAATCAATAGAAGGAGGAGGGCCTTTGCAACAAATGGTGCTGTAGCAATCGGACATCCACAGACAAAAATAAATAAATAAAACGTCAACATAAACCTTATACTTTATACAAAAAATAATACAAAATAGATCATGAACTTAAGTGAAAAACTTAAAGCTTTTTAGAATAAAACATAGGAGAAAATCTTTGTGATCTGGGGTTAGGCAAAGAGTTCTTAGATGTGACACCAAAAAAGATAAAATCGTTAAATTGGATTTTACTAAAATGAAAAAATTTTTCTCTGTGAAAAGTTAAGAGAATAAACATACAAGATACATACTGGGAAAAATATTTGAAAGTCACAACACCTGACAAAGGAGTTGCATCTAGAGTATATGAAGAACTTTCAAAACTCAACAGTAAGAAAACAAACAATTCATTTTTTTTTCAAAATATAGTCAAGGGCCAGCCTGTGGCTCACTTGGGAGAGCGTGGTGCTGACAACACCAAGTCAAGTGTTAAGATCCCCTTACCAGTCATTAAAAAAAATGCATATATATATATATATATATATATATACACATATGGTCAAAACATTGACCCAGACACTTTACCAAAGAGTATGCATAGGTGACAAACACATGAAAAGACATTTACCATTAGTCATTAGGCAAATACAAATTAAAATGACCATGTGGTACCACAGCACACCTATCAGAATAGCTAAAATTAAAAATCTGCCAGTAACAAGTGCTGATGGGGATGTAGAGAAAATGGAATATCCAGACACTTCTTATAAAGTTAAACATAAATTTACCATATGGCCCAGCAATCCTATTCTTAGGTGTTTACCCAAGAGAAAAGTAAGCCTATGCCCACTCAAAAATTTGTATGCAAATGTAATAGTAATATATATATTATGTAATATAGCATATATTTTTATATATACTATTATGCATGTAATAGTATAGTAATATATAGTTGTATATCTTAAAATTATATCTATGATTTAAAAAAAAAGAAAGCATAATCAAGGAAATAATGGCTGAAAATTTCCCAATTACAGAGAAAAATGACAGCATCTAGGTACAGGAAGGTCAAAGATCATCAATCAAACTCAATTCAAAGAGGAATAGCCCAAGGCACATCATTATCAAATTATCAAAAATCTATGACAAAGAAAGGATACTGAAAGCAGCATGAGAAAAGAAACACATAACATTCAATGGAGCCGCATATGTCTCTCAGTGGATTTCTCAGTAGAAACCCTACAGGCCAAAAGAGAATGGAATGATACATTCAGAATGCTGAAGGAAAAAGACTGCCAGCCAAGAATCCTGTATCCAGTAAAACTAACCTTCAAATATGAAGGAAAAATAATGCCTTTCCCAGACAAACAAAACTTGATGGAATTCATGAACACTAGATCTGCTTTAAGAGAAATGCTAAAGGAAGTTATTCAGTCTGAAAGAAGACAACACTAAGCAGCAGCAAGAAAACATTTGAAGGTACATAGCTCATTAGTAAAGTAAGTTCACAGACAACCTCACAATACTCTAATGCCATAAGGGTGGTGAATAAACTGCGTACATTCTTAGTATGAAGACTAAGGGCAAACCTAACAAGACAACAATAAACACAACAACATGCAAGAGATAGGCAGTATTAAAAGATGTAACTAGAAACAATGAAATGTCAACAAGTGGGGGAATAACACCAAAGCGTAGAGTTGGCTTTCGTTCTTTCTTTTTTCTTACATATCAAAGTTAAGTTGTCATTAGTCTAAACTAATCTGTTATAACTGTAACAAGTTTTTTGTAAGTCTCATGGTAACCATAATGCAAAAATGTATAAGGGACACACTAAAAATAAATAGCAAGAAATCAAAGTAAGCCAGGCACAGAAAGACAAATATTGCATGGTCTCTCATAGAAGTAGAGGGTAGAATAATGATTACCAGAGGCTGGGTGGGGTGGGGGACGGGGTGGAGGAGAAGGGGTGGACTATGCTATCTACTCTAAGTGAATCATTGTGCAGTATATGCATGTATTGAAACAACACACTGTACTTCACACAAATAAATATAAATAAAATTGAAAAAAGTGTTTAGAAGACAACTTATGGCATTATGGTAGGGTCTTACTATAAATTAAAAGAATGCTATTGAACACCCAAACTGATTATAGTCACTTCTGCCTTCTAATGGGAAATGACATTATTCACTGCAGTGGGAAAATAAATATCTAAGTGGTTCCTTCCACCTACACAGACAGAAGGGAGAGAACAGAAACCCTGAAACGTCAAATGTACTGCTAGCTCTTCTGAGATGCCAGAGGATGAAACCAAAGTAGACAGATGATCATGTGTGAAGCTGAGCCCTTTAACGTTCCCTGGATGTCCGATGGAGGGGGTGAAGAGTTAAAATCCTGTCTGCAAAATAAGGGAAATTACACAAGAGAAGTACCGTCCATGAGGAGAGGATCCAGCAACACAGGGAGAAGCTGTAGGCTGGGCTGGAGGAGGCCGGGGACGACTCCCTGGTGGCAGGCAAGCCAAAGACTTCCTAAGACAAGAGTGGCCAATGGCTAATATTCACTGTTAAGCCATCGGTGTCATGCAATGTGGCCCTGCCCTCTGCCACACCAAGCCTTCAATGAAGACTTTTCACAGCTGAGTATCTTGGGTCACTTGGAGGAAAACAGAGCATTGGGGGGAAGCTTTTCTTCCCTACTCCAGATCTTCCCTTTCATGAGGCAGGACATCCATTAGCCTAACACTTGGGCCTCCCTGTGCCCTCAGTCACCCTCTCTCATTCCTTGGAAAGGGCAACTGGGCCAGCATAGCTCAGTCCCTGCCCCTACGCTTGCCTTTTCTCTCCAGCTAGATCTAGATCTGGGACTACGCCATTTGGCTTGTCTTCCTCATCATCTGCTTTGCAAGCCTCTGTCTAACTCTGTGGCTTCTGTTAGGAAACTCAATGCTCAGCCCCGAGGCATAGCCTCCTTCCTTCTGTCTTATCGTTCGGTTGGTTTAGGGTTCTGGCAGGGAGAAGGTGGTATGATTCTTCAAACCTCAACAAGAGGTTTGTGTAAAGTAAAAATGTGTAGAGTGAAAGCCCCAAGATTCATCCAAGTAAACAGTAAACCAAGGGCCATGTCCTTGTGGGAACTTC
The DNA here is from genome assembly GCF_027409185.1 of Cynocephalus volans. Lineage (NCBI taxonomy): Eukaryota > Metazoa > Chordata > Mammalia > Dermoptera > Cynocephalidae > Cynocephalus > Cynocephalus volans. Next base: position 179,609,054 of record NC_084460.1, read on the forward strand.
CTGAGAAGCATCCGTTCCAGAACTCAGAATGGAGGAAATCTTCCTTCTCATTGATTGTCTTTGTCTGACTCTCATTTCACCTCCTTCACATTGTCACCATAGTCCTGACAGACCCCTTTCAGTGCCTTCTCTCTCAGTAAGTGGCCTTCAGAATTTTGAGAACAGCAGCCGGAGCTGTACAAAGAGACCCCAGCAGTGTCTGCCAGAGCCAGAGCCTGGGCAGACAGGGTGATGACTGAGGGAAATGAGCAGAGAGTGCCTTCTTTGAGACTTCCCTCCAAAACATGTGCTGCTTTGGCTCCAAAGGGCAGAATTTTCTTTTTTGCCAGAAAAAATAGTGATGAGTTGCTTTCGACTAAAAAAAAAGTCAGCCGGTCATGGATGATAACTGGCTCCAGCCCAGACAAAGATTATGGGAAACACTCCATTTTGAGCAAGCACAAACCTTTCCCAGTAACTCCAGCCAAGACCAATTACTTACCCCTCACTTTGGCGCTCTGCCCTTAACCAATGCAAGGCTCAGAGTCATTGAATCATTGCATCACGTCTGCCACCCATCCCATTTCACACCTGAGAAACTGACTCCAAAGGTGACATCTCTAACCCACTTTATAAGCAGTGTCACGACCCAGACCCCTGACCTCCTGAGTCCCAAGTGTATACCCTTCCCATGGCTCCGGATCTGTGTCATGGCTCCAGGCATCATCTACCTTGGAGAATGATGAGTTCCTTAATGGCAGAAAGCTAGTTTTTTTCAGAGAGAAGAAGAGAAGAGGAACAACATTTGAAAAGAGTCCACTATCTTCCTGTCCCTGGACTAGGGACATGACTAGAGTGGACACCTTTGGGAACATCTTCCCAACAAGCCTCTTTGTTGGAGGGCATTGTTATGGGATAAATATTGGGCCACAAAAAAATTCATATATTGAAGTCCTAACCCCCAGCACCTCAGAATGTAGCCATATTTGGAGATAGGGTCTTATGAGACTGTGAACATAACTTACTCCACCTTGAACACCTTTACCACTTGCTGTTTCCTTTGTGTGACTCCTGCCTACAAAAGTTATACAGTAACTAGGGGCAAGGTAGTTAGAGCAATAGGTAGAAACAGCTTGCTGATTACAAAGAAGGAACTTAATGATTAAGTACTGGTGTAACAACAGCTGGTCCAGCTACCTGCATCACAAGACCACCAAAGATAGTAATCATTGTCATAAGACATTTGGAGTCAGTGACATTAGCTCTTTTCTTAGTCAGCAATTACTTCTTGGCTTTTTCCAATGCATAAATTTGGATTCAACCAGGAGGGTAGGCCCTAATCCAATATAACTTGTGTCCTTATAAAAATAAGTAAAAAATTAGGACACAGACCTATACACAGAGGGAAGACATTTGAAGACACAAGGACCAGACAGCCATCTGCAAGCCCAGGAGAGAGGCCACAGGAGAAATCAATCCTGCCAACACCTTGATCTCAGAAATCTGGCCTTTAGAACCGAGAAAATAGATTTCTGTTTTTTAAGCCACCTCATCTGTGGCATTTTGTTATATCAGCCATGGCAAAGTAATACAGGAATCCACTCCCTGTCCTACCCATGCTTCTAGACTGGAAGCCTGCCCCTCTGGCCAGAGCTAACCAAGCCAAACAGACTCTTTATGTCAAGAACTGGAACTAAGAGAGACACAGCCACTGGGAGCAGGGTCTTGCAAGTAGAGACTCTGGAGTGAAGACACTCCTGCTGCTGAGATGCCCAGAGCAGCCCCGGACGCTGCCTTCCCTGTGGCCCCCATGCTAAACTTTTTAGTGAATTCCAAGAGAGACTCCATCACCCTTCCTAAAAATTCCCTGTCTTGGTTACACTTGTTGGAAGTGGGTTTTGTTACTTGCAACCTAATGGACTTTAACCGTGACATTTACAGGCATTACTTTATGCAGTTTAATTTCTCCCCGAGGCATTACTGCCCCATCCTACCAACCAGGAAATTGAGATGCAACAATATTAAGTAGCCAGCCCAAGGCCACAGGTAGTAAAAATATGGATTTGTTCTCACACTCTTTCCAGTCTGTGCACTGTCCTTGATGTTACACTTCTTTGGTGTCCCCCTGTAGTACTGAACTAGGAGTCAGGCATATAACAGCAACTCAGTAAAAGCTTGTTAAGTCAAATTGAGCACACAAGACATATGTTTCATTTATAGAGCAAAACATAGACAAATATGCTGCCTGTTCAAACAGTTGGAGCCAAAAAGAAAATAAAACCAGTGTCAGAAATGTATTCACCGGGCCGGCCCCGTGGCTCACTCGGGAGAGTGTGGCGCTGGTAGCGTGGAGGCCGCGGGTTCAGATCCCATATAGGGATGGCTGGTGTGCTCACTAGCTGAGCGTGGTGCGGACAACACCATGCCGAGGGTTGCGATCCCCTTACCGGTCAAAAAAAAAAAAAAAAAAAAAAGAAATGTATTCACCTTTCTACCCTTCTTCATTCAGACCTAATGAGATCTTAACCCAGGATTCTGGTAAAACTCTTTGGTTCACTTAGTAACACCAAGACAGTCTGGCCTCACTGAATTCACATGCCTTCTCTAACTCTTCCCATCTGTGTGATGTTTATTTGACCAACAGACCAGGGCAGCTACTTCCCCAGCAGAACTTCATATCACCCAGAAAGAAAGATCTAAACCGTGAATCTCTCTGACTTCCTCTCTCTCTCCCATTTGTCTTGTAGCAAAGGGATATAAACCACTCTTTGTTAGGAACAGTAAACTTGCCTTATCCGAGGCTTAGGAAGTTACAGAAATCAAGAAGCTAGAAAAAAAGATGAAGGGCTCAGCTAGCAAAAGGTTTCTGAGTATTTTTCTCTTCTTTATAAAAATAAAATTACTTTTCCCCTCTTGCTTTGGAAAGGCCCCAAAATAAACCCAAGATCACTTGCATAGCTGTTATTAAACGTCCCAGGCTGACTGAGACTTTGGGCCTCGCTGGAGGAGACAAGGGCAGCTGGTACGGCCCCCCCATCCTGTGCTCCAGCATGGATGCCTCAAGTGCAGGAGGGGCCCGGCCTTTCAGCACAGCATCACAGAGCAATGAGGGGGCCGCACACAGCATTGTCCTCTGATATTTTACCGACAAGAGGAGGGGGACTGAGTTGGGTGTCCTTTCCCCCACCATGTAACACTCTATGCACAGCACTTGATACAGACATGTAGCCTGTGCCTCCTTGTCTTCTACCCTCTGAAAGGGGATTGCTGGGTGAGGAAAGAAATGCAATAAAATGCCACGCAAGCAAGTGCTGAACACTGACAGTGTCTGTGTTTCTGTTATACGTAAGCTGTAATTAACTATGTGTTGGGGGTGAAGACTGCAGAGAGGAAGCATGGATACTGCATCATTAGCAGGGGGAGAAAACACACCTACTGGCTGGTCAGGCCTCTAAAATTCTAGCCACTAACCTTTACATGGCAATTTACAAAGTAATTTTGATGGGGAGTTTTCATTCAGCCCCTCAACCACTCTGGGGGGGACATTTTGGGCACCCCCATTTCACAGAGAAAACTGAGGCTCAGGAGACAGCTGCCCCCTGACAGAAAGGAGCAGCACAGAAGCAAAGTCCCCTCCTCTGACTTCAGACTCCACATTCTTCCTATTACACAATGACCAGTCCATGAGCCAAACGGCAGCAGGGGTCTCACCTACTACCAAAATTTGAACATAGTTGAGCCTTGATTCCTGCCCCGATTTTTTTTCCAAAATGGAAATATCTGTATTGGGAGATGGGTTTTTCCTAATAATAAAATACACACCTGTAAAATAAAATTTTTTTTAAAAAAGATGACTGGTAGGTAAAGGGATCTTAACCCTTGACTTGGTGTTGTCAGCATCATGCTCTCCGAAGTGATCTAACCGGCCATCCCTATACGGGATCTGAACCTGTGGCCTTTGTGTTATCAGCACTACACGCTCCCCAGTGAGCCACTGGCCGGCCCCTAAATTTCTGAATAATACAGAAGTTCTCTACCAACCAACCCTCTCTGTCCCTGTAACGAACCCTTAAAGACCCCTGTTATCTTTAGAGACACACAGATGTGGCTCCATTTTCTCTTTGGACCGGCTAGGATCCGATCAAGGTCACCCTTACTCTGATGACTCAGATTGCCTGGATCCTGAGCCCCCACCCACATAACTACAGGACCTCATGTCTCTCTCCTGTCCCCATTTATGTCTGAGAGTCTCCCAGAAGCCTGCAAAACAGGCTGCCCACTGCAACCCATGGGGAGGCTGCCCCCCCCTCCTTCTCCAGCTCTGGCTCCCCTGGCTGGCAGCCAGAGAGCCCTCAGAGCTTCCAGAAGGAGCCTGGCTTCTTGTAGGTTGACTGGACAGACTGTGTCATCTTTTCTCTCTAGCCTTCTGACTCCATTGGCCAGGCCACTCTGGTAAAATCCTTGGGCAACCTCTCCTCTCACCTCTTTCTCAGTATGAGGAAGACTGACAGGGGCTGGCCAGTAGCTCTGTTGGTTCAAGCATGGTGCTGATAACACCAAGGTCCAGGGTTCAATCCCTGTACCAGCCAGCCACCAAAAAAAGTAAAAGAGAAAAATCAATAGAATTATGAGCTCTGGAGGTACAAAGAAGGGTTTTAAACAGATTCCTCCAAGGCTGTCTCTTAAGAGTAATGCAGAAGTATCAGTGAGTCTCTCACCTGCATGGATACAGCCTCGAGAAAATAGTCTCAGGAGGATTTTTGTGGCTCCCCTCTCTACAGGTTGGCTACCCCCAGATTGTTAGATCACTAACCACCACTTTCCCTTAGGAAACAAGCGTGCCCCTCCCCCACCTCATGCCAGAGTCTAGGCAGCTCAAAGCCAAGGCCTGACCTATAACCCAGTCAGCCCCCAGACGGAGCTTCCTCAGGTCTCTTGAATTTGTCATTTAAGAGGATAAACCCAAATAAAATCTGTCCCTCCCTTGATGGTTTGCCAGCCATTGAAAAGATGCAGTCATTAAACAAAAATAGAAACTTCATACTTGAAGGCAACCCAAAAAGTTAGCTTATTAATCCAAACCAATGTCTTTTTCCAGACTCTATTTACTGAAGGTGGGAGGCTGTCTCCAAGTGCACAAGGGATTAATTACTCACAGAAGTGTTCGTGTCTTTTTGTTTACAGTCCATAATATAATACTGCCTCATAGTTATCAGCTACTGTCCTCCTTTCCTTGGACTTTTTTTTTCTTTTTTCTTTTTTTCCTTGGACTTTAATAGCAACTAAAATAAAAGTCAGTTTTACTAGTAGGGCTCCCCTTCTTCTACATTTTCATCAGCATAGTTTAAGAAAATTGGGGAAATGTATTGGTACATTTATTTGGTCAGCATTACATATCATACTTAAAATAACCAAAGAATTTTAAATAATTTGAAGAGAGAAATAACTACAAGGAAGCAAAGAACAGTCTTTTAAAAACCCAGCATTTATCCATCTCTGCTCTAGCAGAACGACTGTACTCTTGTCCCCTCGGCTCCAGCGTACCCACTGCCAGAAAGACCCTTTCCTTTCTCTCTTACTTAACTGAATTGACTTCTTACCACACTGAGTTCAAGTTTGGGGGCCTATCCAGGAAAGAAAAATATGTTAACTTTACAGTGCACCTTTCAGAAAACTAAAAAGTGCTGTCTTTATAAATTTGGATTTATCTGTTTCCTTCCAACCCAGGACATCTTCCTATATGGGTGGAAATAAAAATTATTTTGTTTAGGGACCCCAAAGCAATGCTGTGAAATTCCTGCAAGCAGCATTGCTGGCAGGCTGGTGGTGCTAAGATCTCCCATGGGCAGCAGATTTTCAGCCTCCCCTCCCTGAGCCCAGTACTGCTCCCTCATCCATTTAGTGGGCACCCAATGAGCTTCTGCTCTATGCCCAGATCTCCCCTCCTAGGCTTAGGGCAGCTAAAGAAGGGGGCCATCCTCAGGACCTCCCTAGCAAGGAGGGGAGAAGGGGGTGTGCTGCAGGGGGCCATTCCCACAGAACACCACATGGATGGTGCCTCCACCATAGCCACCAGCGCTAGAGTTGTGCGTTAATAGCCTGTGGACAGCGTGGGAGTGAGGGATGGCTCTGACCCCTTTGTATGTGGTCAGTGGCATTTCCCCCATTGCACTTCCATCCTGTTGATGAGTGACAGGTATATGGGAGGTTTGTGTAGTTTCCAGCTGTAGGATTGTCTCTTCGGGCTAATTCAGGCTGCAAATTTTCCATTCGCATTCCCTACTCGCCCCCTTTGGGCCCTCTCCCAAGTGTGGCTGGAATTCCCAGGATTCTTTATTAAAATATTTTCCCCAGACTCCCCTTCCAACAGCCGTTTTTATCTCTGACAGCGGGCTGGCCTCTGTCTCTGGGGCTGCCCAGCATCAGGCCCAAATCATACTGCAGTGTCAGAGCAGCCTTTAGCACAGACTCCAGGCTGGTGGGAGCTCAGGGAGGGGAGTGGGGGAGTGAGGGGGCGGGTGCGTGGGTGTATGAACTACCCACCATCACCAGGGTCACACAGCAAGTGTTACTTCCAGATTCACCGAGTGGGACCCTTTGGTTTGTGATCATTCAGAGGGCAGGAAGGCTGTCTAATTAGCCCAAAACGCTTTTGGTAGCTTCTCCCTAAAAGTGCCCACACAGGCATCACGACTTCCAAATTACGGAACACTTGTTGATTGGTTCATAAAAATCAGTTTTCCTGATTTGAAAAATTGCAAATAGTTTTAATTGACTTAATAGAACTTTTTATAATATCATTTTGAAAAGAAAATAATAGATCCCTATAGAAGTAAATTGCTTTATAACATTAAATTGTTTTTCACACCCTTATCTAATCCTTTCAGTAATCCAGTTCAAGAGGCAGGCTTCATTAATTATCTCTGACTTTTGTAATGTTGTTACAAATAAGAAAACTAAAATATAGATAGTTACGTGACATGCTCAGAATTATACTTGGGGGACAGAACTAGGACCTGTGTCTCCTCTTTTATTCTTGCTGTGCGTTCATTCCACAAGTGAATTATAAACAGAGCCTAGATTTAACAGATCTCAGATATTCCTCCAGACTCACACAGTCCAGATTCATTCATTATATGTGCACAAAGTCCAATAGAAGATGCTCAAAACTACATTGTTTATAGTACAAAAAGTCTGGAAACAACCTCATACTTAATGCCAGGAGTTTGATTAAATGAACTATTCAATATTGTGAAATATCATACAGTCATTAAAACAAAGTTTAAAAGTATATTTATTGACATGGAAAACTGTTCATAATATGATAACATCAAATAAGTAAAGCAAGCTGTCATTGTAATAATTACACACATAGGAAAGAGCATGGAAGGATATATACTAAAATGCTAATAGTGGTTACTGACGGATGCTTGCATTACGGGTGATTTTATTGTCTTCATTTCGGTTACCTGTATCTTCTAATTTCTCTACAGTAAAAGTACATTTCTTGGGTGCTTTTTAAAGTTTTAAAATTAGGGAAGGGGGAGTTAGAGAGAAATTGTTAAAGGGCCACAAAAAATGTTTACATTGTGTAATGATAAAATTTTTAAAAAATAAAAGTTTTGGGTGGCGCACTCGGGAGAGTGCAGCGCTGGGAGCGCAGTAGTGCTCCCGCCGCGGGTTCGGATCCTATATAAGGATGGCCAGTGTGCTCAATGGCTGAGCGAGGTACGCTGGTCACAAAAAGACAAAAAAATAAAAGTTTTGGGCCGGCCCGTGGCTCACTTGGGAGAGCGTGGTGCTGATAACACGAAGTCAAGGGTTAAAGATCCCCTTACCGGTCATCTTTTTAAAAAAATCAAAAAAATAAATAAATAAATAGATGGATGGATAGATAAACAAACAAACAAACAAATAAATAAATAAATAAAAGTTTTAAGATTATTTCATCAGGAAGCTTCATCTGGTTAAAGAACATACATGTGTGTTTCCACCTGAGGTAAATACACTTAATAGTATAAAAGGACACCTTTTTCAATTTATTTTATCTTATCATTAACTTACTATGGATGGTAAGCTCAGTTTACTTCTTTGAGCATAACAATAAACATGTTTCATAAGATTACTAATGTCCACTTTTAGTGAATTTCTTTAGTATACAGAAGATTTATCATAAGTAACAAATATTTTTTTCATGTTTATTGTGTTGGGATTTTCCCCCAGAAATCTTGTGTATTATAGCTCAAACATAAATCATAATTACTGTACTCTTTACTGGACAAAGCTGTGAAACCACCGTTTGGCCACTCCTTTTTTTTTTTTTTTTTTCCTGACCAGTAAGGGGATCGCAACCCTCAGCATGGTGTGGTCCGCACCGCACTCAGCCAGTGAGCACACTGGCCATCCCTATACAGGATCCAAACCCACGGCCTTGGCGCTACCAGCGCCGCACTCTCCCAAGTGAGCCACGGGACCGGCCTGACCACTCCTAATTGTGTTTCCTCCAAGACGTCCGACCATCACAAAGTCCTTTAGTTCATTTGTTTGATTCCCTGTCAAATTTCTCCAAGCTGCCGTTCAAACCTACCCACATTTCTCATCCCTCTATTCCATTCCCACCTGACTGAATCTCGTCAGATGACTCGGAATCTTTCTTTATCACTGGAGCGTAGCTAGTGGTTTTCAAAGTCCATTAGCTGAGGAAGACTTTGTTCAAAAGACTCCCTCCTGTGAGACACACAAGGTAGGTGATGATGTGCTGGTTTGCCTGGGACAGTTCATGTCCGTCATCCTGGCTTAATTATCAAAATTTCCCTCTTTCATTCTCTATTGTGCCCTGGTTTGGACAATAAATTTTATAGTACTACTAACAATGAGAACATGCAAGATCGGAGCTGTTCTGGACTTTACCCTTTTTTCTGCCTCTGCATCTTGGCTCATGTTAATCTTTCCCATATTTGGTGACAAAAATTATTTCTTTTTCCTGTGAGAATTTTGATTCCATTACTTCCTAATCCAGACAATCATGCAGTGATTCTCAGTCTGGTAGTCTGTGTATATTCTGAATATGCTTTTAACTGTCTATCACTAACACTTTAATTCAAATCCTTATTTCAGAGTAGAGAAAAAAATGTCAATAATAATCATCCATACAGAGAAAAAAAAAAAAAAGGCTAGAACCACAATCTCCTCATTCACAGATTGCTTTCCCCCACCCTGGTTCTCTTTAGAGCCACATCAGGACTGGATTCTCCCAGGTTTCCCTTCAGTGGCAAGAAAGACAGCAGCCGTTGCCTTGGAAACTGCCCAGTGGGCTGGCATCATAGGATCTGCCTCGCCCTGCTCTATGGCTGATCCAGAGATGACCAATTTACATTTGGGTTTGGTATGGTTTTGCTAAGGGGATACAGTGATTGAGGGATACAACTTGAGCCAGTGAAATGACTACAGCAAGACAAGTATCTTTTGCACTGAAAGCAGCTCAAGTGATGACAAAAGAAATCACCAATGCATTTTAATCATTAAGGTTCTTTTTTTTACTTTTGGTGGCTGACCAGTACAGGGACCTGAACCCTTGACTGTGGTATGATCAACACCATGCTCACCCAAGCAAGCCACCGGCCAGCCATAATCATTATGATTCTTGATGAAATGCTGGTGACCAGAGATGCTGTTAAAGTATTGCCCTTCCCCCTGCTTTAATTCTATTTAGAATTCCGTGAGCTGATTCAAGAATTTCTTCAAGACATGCCACCTGCCAGCCACCTACAACTGTTGGTTACGCAGCAGCAGCTGATGTGGGTGTCACTTCTACTCTAAGCCTCCTTTGTGGTCTTGGTTCCCTGAAGGGCACAATATTGTCAATGTCCACCAGATTACAGGTGCTTTGCATGATTCTCTATCAGCTCTTCATCAAGGTTTCCACTTCAAATCAATACTTAATTAAAACAATGAACCACTTCTGATTGCTTTTTTAGGTGAATCTAAAAATGAAACTTGCAGATCATTCTAGTCCAACATCCTCATTATGTAAATAAGGAAACCGAGGGCGGGAAATGGGCAGCCAGGGATGTGAACTGCTCTGCTCCTTAGAAGAACAGTAGGCTCCAGATCCCGAGGCTTCAGGCTTCCCAGTCTGGGGGGACCTCACAGAACTATCACTGCCTCTGCTACATTCTACTGAGTATAATAATTTAACACATGTATATAAAAAGTCTGTTTTAGCTAATGGAAGTCTGACATAAAATGCAGTTGTCTGAATTTAAAGTTTTGGAAAATGTTCTAATCTGAATAGTATGCTTTGGCTGCCTTGTCCCATAATGAGATAATACTGTTCCTTAATCTTTCCAAAGGAATCAGTGGCATTAATCCAGGCTAGGGAGGATTCCTGGGAAGTCTCTTGTGAGTCAGACACATTAGCAAGGTGATCAAAACTGAAATTATTCCGGAAGTCTGACACCTCTCAGTTGGCAATTCCAAACTGAGTTGGCAAACACAGCATTGAGGAGTCAGAAAGCATTGGGGGAGGGGACTTAGTAATGAACCCGAGTTATGGAAACACAGGGAATGACTAAAAGAGAAAACATCTTTAACTTTGCAGTGTAAAATTTGAGTCTCTTGGGGAAAATGCTTGTGGGAGTGTAGGTGTAAACAATTTTAGGAATGAATACTGAATAACCCAAGCTGCTAGCAATCTGGTGTGGGGCTGGGTCCAGGGGAGGGCGTGGCTATTATTTTAATTAAGGAGCTTGGTTACAAGAGTGGAAGGATAAACTCCAGGTTGCAGAGGCAACCTACCTATTGGAAGAGAAGTCTGCAGCCACTGATTCTCCCGCCATGGCTGTGAACAGGCCAGACGCGCTGAATATTTATGTGGTGAAATGCAGCCCCTTGTGGTACAATTCAGAAAAAAAAATTCAACTCGCAGCTAGAGAGTAGTACTAACCTACTTTACAGGGTGTCAGTTGGTGGTGCTGAAAAGTGACTACAGTACTCAGGGAATTAAGGACAACATGGATGAGTGTACAAAAAGACTATTTTATTTAAGAAAGCCGAGTGGAATTGTCCCCTAAGCCAGCTGGTCTCACACATGATCACACGTGGGGCCCAGGTGAGGCTGAGGGTCTGCATTCCAACAAGCCCCCAGCAATGCCACCCTGAGAGCTGCCCAGGTTCAAGGGGAGGCCCCTGCCCTTTGGGTGGCCCAGGCCTGCTCCACTGTGGCCTCTTCACTCTATGGACCGCAGCCCCTAGAGAGTATCTCCAGCCTCCCTCCTGCCTCCCTGGGAACACTGGGAAGTCAGGGAAACCACTTTTCTTTTCCTTCTTCAAGCTCTAAGGCCTCTGTACCCCAGCTCTAGGTCAACTTTTCCCCCCATGAAAGATTGTTCTTTGTAGGAGACAAAGCCCACCTCCCTGACACCTTTCCATCCCATCCTGGATCTTCCTATCAGAGAAAGTGACTATTCCAGGCTGGAACCTGACTGCACCTTCTGGCTTCCACATTAATAAAAACCATGGTTTTGTCCATGACTTTCCTAATCACTGAAAGCAACAGGATGTTGCCAAGGCCGTTTACTTCCAAATCTCCCCTTGTGATGTGCGCACGTGAACATAGCTTATGCCGCGGATCTGCTGCTCGCTCACACCCAGACTGCACGAGACAAGGCCCGCTGTAATTTGAGCATCCTGAGTTGCATTTAAGCCCCTCCTCCCCAATTCCAAGAATTCATTGTATTTGGTTAAGAAAAAAATTTTAAACACAAAGTATTTTTAACTTGGTGAGGGAGGAAATAGATAGAATAGACAGATGGTAGAATGATCACAGGTGGGTAATTACACGTGTAAATTAGCTCGATTTGGTAATTTTCCCTTGAATTCCTGTTTGCACAGTTAACATTTTATTCTAACCCCATACTACCACAGCACTTGGGGTAGTTTCTTTTTATTCTTATATGTCAATCCTGAAATATTAAAAGCCCCTCCTGGTGCCGCAGCAGCGCGGCTGCTAGACCCAGGTGGGTCCAGCCAGCAGGCCCCACCCAGGCGGACTGCGGGCTGTCACTGTTGCCGCACCCCGGCAGGTCCCAGCGGCCGCTGCATCCCCACCTGCCAGCCGCACTGCGCCGAGCCAGGTGTCCTGAGGTAGGCATCCTGGATCTGCCAGCTGAAGGCCACTGGGGGCGCGTGTTGGGGATATTGTCCTCCCATGCCCTGCAGGTTTCTCCTCTACCTTCCCACCTGAGCCAGGTCCGCAAGAGAAGCAATAGAAAACTAATACATCAAGACCATGGATCAAGGAATAATTTCAACTTTCAAGTCTTATTATTAAAGAATTACATTTCATAAGGCTGTAAACTGATGGATCTGTGCAAGGTGACCTTAAACGATTGCCAGTTAATGCCATTCAAGATCTACTGAGCATCATTTTTGCATGACTACTGCAAAAGGATTACTTTACAGAAACGAGTTGCTTTTTCAAGAGCATAATTTGGACACTGTTTTCACAAAGCAGTATTTTATTATAGCTTATATAGAAAATACCTAAGCATTGGTGCACAGAGCAGGGAGACATCCAGCAGGGGAGCTGGAAGCTCCCCAGAGACCACACACCCTGCGGTGCCGCTGCCACATGATCCAGCAGCCCTGACCAGTGCGCACAGAGCAGGGAGACGTCCAGCAGGGGAGACAGAAGCTCCGCAGAGACCAAATGCCCTATGGTGCCGCCGCACGACCCAGCATCCCGGCCCAGTGCGCATGGAGCAGGGAGACGTCCAGCAGGGGAGGTGGAGGCTCGGCAGAGACCACACTCTGCGGTGCTGCCATGTGAACCAGCGGCCTGGCTGAGTGCATGCTGAGCAGAGAGGTGGCTCCCCGGAGAGGCCCAAGACCCAAGGCAACCACACACGCATGGCACTAGTGGCCAACTGAGCAGACACTGAGGTAGCCATACCAAATTGGCAACCACAGCAACATCCTAGCCGGACAATAGTGTCACACATGTGGACTGTGAAACCCCCTGCCACAATGACTAAACATCAAAGAAAAGATACCAGAAATATGAAAAATCAAGAAAGTACACCACCAAAGGGTAAAAACTCTCAAGCTCTAGATCCTATAGAACAAGAAGCCCTTGAAATGTCTGACAAGGAATTTCGAGTGATAATTCTAAGGAAACTGAAAGAGATACAAGAAAACTCAGCTAGACAACATGATGAAACAAGGAAAAGTATACAGGACCTGAAAGAAGAAATGTACAAGGAAGTCAATGCCCTGAAAAAGAATGTAGCAGAGCTTGCTGAACTGAAGAATTCATTCAACGAAATAAAAAATACAACAGAGAGTTTAACCAGCAGGCTTGCAGAAGTAGAAGAGAGAACCTCTGACCTTGAAGATGAGTTGTTTGAAATAACTGAAATAACACAGGCAGACAAAAAAAAGAAAAGAAAAGAAAAGAAAAAAGAATTAAAGGCATTGAAAAAAATCTGAGAGAGATATCAGACAACCTTAAGCACTCGAATATCCGAGCCATGGGTATTCCAGAAGGGGAGGAAAAAGGAGATTGCATTGAAAACATATTCAACAAAATAGTGGCAGAAAACTTCCCAGGTATAGGAAAAGTCACAGATCTTCAGATTCAGGGAGCTCAAAGATCCCCAAACATATTCAACCCAAAAAGGTCTTATCCAAGACATGTTATAGTCAAATTGGCAATACTCAAAGGCAAAGAGAGAATATTAAAAGCTGCAAGAGAGAAGCATCTAATCACCTATAAGGGAGCCCCAATCAGACTAACATGAGACTTTTCATCACAAACCCTAAAAACCAGAAAGGAATGGGGTGATATATTCAAAATACTAAAAGACAGATATTGCCAGGTAAAAGAATACTCTACCCCGCAAGGATATCCTTCCGAAATGAAGGGCAAATACTGTATTTCTCAGACAAATAAAAACTGCTGGAGTTCATAACCACACGACCACCCTTACAAGAAATCCTCAAGGGAGTACTGGGTTTGGTTCCTGAAAAATAACTACCACGGCCATAAAAACCCAAGAAAAATCTAAACCCACTAGTGTAACAAAAATGGCATTCATGAAGAGAAAACATACAAACAAAAAGGCTATCTACAACCCAGGAAACCAACAAATACAGAAAACAAACAGTAAATCAGAAAGAAAAGAACAAAAGATGCCTAAAACATCCAAACAATAATCAATAAAATGCTAGGATTAAATCAACACTTTTCAATAACAACTCTTAATGTAAAAGGCTTAAATTCCCCAATCAAAAGACACAGACTGACTGACTGGATTAAAAAGGAGGACCCAGCTATATGCAGCCTTCAAGAGACCCACTTCACCCATAAAGACTCACATAGACTAAGAGTGAAAGGATGGAAAAAGATTTACCATGCAAACAGAAAAGAAAAACGAGCTGGAGTAGCTATTCTTATATCTGATAAAATAGACTTTAAACTAAAAACCATAAAAAGAGATAATGAGGGACACTACATAATGATAAAAGGATTGATACATCAAGAAGACATAACAATCATAAATATATACGAACCCAATGTCAGAGCAGCCAGATTTATAAAACAAACTCTATTAGACCTAAAGAAGGAAATAGACATTAATACCGTAATAGCAGGGGCCCTGAACACCCACCCCACTGTCAATATCAGACAGATAATCTAGGCAAAGAATCAGCAGAGAAACACAAGACCTAAACAACATACCAGACCAATTGGACTTGGCAGATATCTACAGAACATTCCATCCAACAACCTCAGAATATTCATTCTTCTCATCAGCACATAGATCATTCTCCAGGATAGATCACATATTAGGTCACAAATCAAGTCTCAACAAATTCACAACAATTGGAATTATCCCATGCATTTTCTCAGACCACAGTGGATTAAAATTAGAAATCAATAACAAACGAAATTCTGGAAACTATACAAATACATGGAAATTAAACAGCATTCTACTTAATGACATATGGGTCCAAGAAGAAATCAAACCGGAAATCAAAAAATTAAATGAAAATAATGATACATAATACCAAAACCTGTGGGATACTGCAAAAGCAGTATTAAGCGGGAAATTTGTTGCATTAAATGCTTACTTCAGAAGAATGGAAAGATGGCAAGTGAACAACCTAACACTTCACTTTAAAGAACTAGAAAAACAATAGCAATCCAAACCCAAAGTTAGCAGATGGAAAGAAATCATTAAGATCAGAGCAGAACTTAATGAAATTGAAACCCAAAAAACAATACAAAAGATCAATGAATTAAAAAGTTGGTTTTTTGAAAAGATAAATAAAATTGACCAACCATTAGCATGGCTAACTAAAAAAAGAAGAGAGAAGATCCAAATAACACAAATTAGAAACGAAAAAGCTGATATTACAACTGATACATCTGAAATACAAGGAATCATTCGAGACTACTATAAACAACTATATGCCAACAAATTTGAAAATCTGGAGGAAATGGATAAATTTCTGGACACACACAAGCTCCCAAAACTGAGCCAAGAAGACGTAGAAAATCTGAACAGACCAATAACAATAAAGGAGATTGAAGCTGTTATTAGAAGGCTACCAACAAAGAAAAGCCCAGGACCAGATGGATTCACAGCAGAATTCTACCAAACATTCAAAGAGGAATTGACACCGATTCTTTACAAACTATTCCAAACGATTGAAACAGACACAAATCTCACAAACCCATTCTATGAAGCAAACATCATCCTGATACCAAAACCAGGTAAAGATATAACCAAAAAAGAAAACTACAGGCCGATATCCTTGATGAATATAGATGCAAAAATCCTCACTAAAATACTAGCAAACAGAATACAGCAACACATACAAAAAATTATTCACCACGATCAAGTGGGATTCATCCCAGGGATGCAAGGTTGGTTCAACATACGTAAATCAATAAATTTGATACACCATATTAATAAAATCAAACACAAGGACCATATGGTCATCTCTATTGATGCTGAAAAAGCATTTGATAAAATTCAACATTCATTCATGAAAAAGACCCTCTATAAGTGAGGTATAGATGGAAATTATCTCAACATAATTAAAGCCATATATGATAAACCCACTGCCAATATCATCCTGAATGGGGGAAAGCTGAAAGCTTTTCCTTTAAGTAAGAACAGAAACTAGACAAGGATGCCCACTCTCACCACTCCTATTCAACATAGTGTTGGAAGTACTAGCTAGAGCAATCAGAGAAGAGAAGGAAATAAAGGGCATCCAGATTGGAAAAGATGAAGTCAAACTGTCCCTGTCTGCAGATGACATGATCCTATACATCGAACAGCCTAAAACCTCTACAAAAAAACTCTTGGAGTTGATAAATGATTTCAGCAAAGTAGCAGGATACAAAATCAACACACAAAAATCAGTAACATTTCTATTCTCCAATAGTGAACATGCAGAAAGAGAAATCAAGATAGCTTGCCCATTTACAATAGCCACCAAAAAAAATAAAATACTTAGGAATTGAGTTAACCAAGGATGTGAAAAATCTCTGTAATGAGAACTACAAACCACTGCTGAGAGAAATTAGAGAGGATACAAGAAGATGGAAAGATATCCCATGCTCTTGGATTGGAAGAATCAACATAGTGAAAATGTCCATACTACCCAAAGTGATATACAAATTCAATGCAATCCCCATCAAAATTCTAATGACATTTTTCTCAGAAATGGAAAGAACTATCCAGACATTTATATGGAATAAAAAAAGACCATGCATACCCAAAGCAATGCTGAGCAAAAAAAATAAAGCTGGAGGCATAACACTACCTGATTCTAAACTATACTACAAAGCTATAATAACCAAAACAGCATGGTACTGGCATAAAAACATACACATGGATCAATGGAATTGAATAGAGAGTCCAGAAATCAACCCACACACCTACAGCCATCTGATCTTTGACAAAGGCGCCAAGCCTATACACTGGGGAAGAGACTGCCTCTTTAGCAAATGGTGCTGGGAGAACTGGATATCAATATGCAGGAGAATGAAACTAGACCCATACCTTTCACCATATACTAAAGTCAAGTCAAAATGGATTAAAGAATTAAATATACACCCTGAAACAATAAAATTTCTTAAAGAAAATATAAGAGAAACACTTCAGGAAGTAGGACGGGACACAGACTTCATGAATACGACCCCAAAAGCATGGGCAACCAAAGGAAAAATAAACAAATGGGATTATATCAAACTAAAAAGCTTCTGCACAGCAAAAGAAATAATTAACAGAGTTAAGAGACAACCAACAGAATGGGAGAAAATATTTGCAAAATATACATCTGACAAAGGATTAATATCCAGAATATATAAGGAACTCAAACAACTTTACAAGAAAAAAACAAGCAACCCAATTAAAAAATGGGCAAAAGAGCTAAGTAGGCATTTCTCAAAGGAAGATATACGAATGGCCAACAGACATATGAAAAAATGCTCAATATCACTCAGCCTCCAGGAAATGCAAATCAAAACCCCACTGGGATACCATCTAACCCCAGTTAGGATGGCTAAAATCCAAAAGACTCTGAACGATAAATGCTGGTGAGGTTGCGGAGAAAAAGGAACTCTCATACATTGTTGGTGGGACTGCAAAATGGTGCAGCCTCTATGGAAAATGGTATGGAGGTTCCTCAAACAATTGCAGATAGATCTGCCATATGACCCAGCTATCCCACTGCTGGGAATATACCCAGAGGAATGGAAATCATCAAGTCGAAGGTATACCTGTTCCCCAATGTTCATTGCAGCACTCTTTACAATAGCCAAGAGTTGGAACCAGCCCAAATGTCCATCATCAGATGAGTGGATACAGAAAATGTGGTCTATCTACACAATGGAATACTACTCAGCTATAAAAAAGAATGAAATACTGCCATTTGCAACAACATGGATGGACCTTGAGAGAATTATATTAAGTGAAACAAGTCAGGCACAGAAAGAGAAATACCACATGTTCTCTATTATTTGTGGGAGCTAAAAATAAATAAATACACAAAAAAACCGGGGGGGGGGGGGAGGGAAGAAGACACAACAATTACAATTCCTTGAAGTCGATAGGACAAGCAAACAGAAAGGACATTGTTGGGAGGGAGGGGGGACAGGGAAGATGGAGGGAGGTTTCAGTAATTGGCCACAATAATCAACCACATTGCATAAGGACAAAAAAATTTTTTTTAAAAAAAGAGAGGGTTTTGTGAGAATGGGGTGAGATTAATATGTGCAGAGCTTCTAGCACAGTGCTTGGTATATAGTAAATGATCATTAAATGTTACCTTAGAAAAGAAAAGCCTCCCAATGGGAAGCAGTTATGACAGTCAAAAGCAGCTGTCCCATTTCAAGGAAATCCCTTGGGAGACTCTGAAAGATTTCTCTTCAAAATGGTTATATACTCTTCTCTATTTCAAAAATATTTTTCAATCAAACACATACCCTACTTTTTCAAAGTTTCTGTTGTTCTCAAGAAGCCTTCAAAATTACAAGCCCCCAGCTCCTGATAACGGTGGCAATGGCTGACGGAGAGAGACGTGGTGACAGCAGTATGAAGAGAACTAAATTATCCCATTTCCGCATGTCTTCAAAGTAGGCTCATGGGTTCTCCTTTCCCTCCTTCGAACTATTTCTCATTTCATTTCGGGTTATGTGAGCTATACAGTTGGAGAGCCCTTGAGGGGTCACCTGTCCATCTCTGCCTTAAAATTACATAGAGGATATCTAAAAACCACGGTGATAATTGTTTTAAAAAAAAAATTCTAGAGTTCATTTAATTTTGTCAAGTGAGTTAGCGGAGGTCAACAGGAGCTGGATGACTTGAATGAAAAGAGGCCAGTTCTATTTGAAATCGCATTTGGGCCAATAAACTCTGGACCCCAGCTCATCACCTTCTCAGACCATTCTCACCTCACACTTGCTGCCTTCCAGTTTATCACAAGGATTTTGGCAGGTGTAAACATCCTGAAGAAACTACAAGTATATGGACTGGCCTCGACTACAAGCCAACCCTCATGGATCAGCTGCCCAAACAATGAGCCAGCCTCCAGATGGAACTGAGCTCTCCCTGAAAAAAACAATAAATCAGTATCCAAAACATATCCGGGTAAGATCAAAGAACAGGTTATTCTCCCTCAGTTCAGCAGTGACTACAAATGAACTGTCTGCTCACTGGGAGGCAAACGGCTGCCCGCTGCTTATCACATTCAGGGAGAACAAAATAGATGTGCCTAACATCAACTATTTATATAAAATTTTAAGTCATTTGCTTTCAGGTATTTTGCTTTCTCTCCAGAAAAGGTGAAGAATGGGACTGTAATCCCTAAAGTCTTAAGATGCACCATTTCATTTTAGACTTAAATGAAAAGATGTTAAGATTTTGTCTTTTGGGTACTGAAGAAAGAAGTCACTTTCTCTTTTCCTTTAAACTTTAAGTCAAACAGTACAGAAGGAGATTTAAAATACACAGTAATGGGCTGGGAAACCAGTTTTCAGGGGGAAGGGGGCTTAACAGTATCTGATTTCTCTGGTATAAATACCCCCACCATAGCCAATTTCAAGCTACCATCGGTTTAACAACCCACTCACAAAATTCCCGAAAACTTAAGTTGGCTCTCGAAAGCTGGCTCCTGCAGACCACAGGAGCTAGGCAAAGAGGTGACTGGTACAGTATTTCTTTCACACCCTGTCTTTTATTTGACAAGTAAACTCAGTTGTTAAACGACTAAAGTGATCATACCTATAACCACACTTAAACAAGCTTTTAAATATAGTGCTTCATCCTAGGGAATCATTAAAACTCAGTTTATGGGCCGACCCCGTGGCACACTCGGGAGAGTGTGGCGCTGGGAGTGCAGCAGTGCTCCCGCCGCGGGTTCGGATCCTATATAAGGATGGCCGGTGCACTCACTGGCTGAGCACGGTACACCGGTCACAAAAAGACCAAAAAAAAAAAAAAAAAAAAACTCAGTTTACACATCAAAGGAGACTGTCAGAGTGAAGAGACAATCTACAGAATGGGAGGAAATATTTGCAAACTATAAATCTGACAAGATTTATATCAAGATATGTAAGGAACCTAAACAACTCAAAGCCAAAAAATCAAGTAACCCAATTGAGAAATGGGCAAAGGATCTTCACAGATATTTCTCGAAAGAAGACATACAAATGGCCAACAGACATATGAAAAAATGCTCAACATCACTAATCATCAGGAAAATGTAAATGAAAACCACAATGAGACACCACTTCACTCCGGTTAGATGGCTATTATCTAAAAGACAAAGGAAAAAAAGTGTTGGCAAGGATGTGGAGAAAATGGAGCCCGTGTATGCTATTGATGGGAATGTAAACTAGTACAGCCATTATGGAAAACAGAATGGAGGGTCCTCAGCGAATTAAAAATAGAGCTACCATTTGATCCAGCAATCCCACTACTGGATGTATACTCAAAAGAAATGAAGTCAGTATGTTGAAGAGATATCTGCACTCCCATGTTTACTGTAACACAATTTACAATAGCCAAGATATGAAATCAACCTAAGTATCCAACAACAGATGAATGGATTTTAAAAATACAATATATATACACAATGGAATATTACTCAGCCATAAAAAAAGAATGAAATCCTGTCATTTGTGGTAACATGGATGGGCTTAGAGGTTATTATGTTAAATGAAGTAAGCCAGGTACAGAAAGACAAATGCCACATGATCTCACTCACATGTGGAATTTTATTTTTAAAGTCGGTATTATAGAGAAAGAGAGTACAACAGTGGTTACCAGAGACTGGGGAGGGGAGAAGGGAAGGGAAAACAGAGAGAGTTGGCCAAAGGGTACAAAATTACAATTAGACAGAAGGAATAAGTTCTGTGTTCTATGGCACAGTAGGGTTACTATGGTTAACAGTTAAGTTTTGTATATGACATAATAGCCAGAGGAGAGGCTTTTGAATGTTTTTGCCACAAAGAAATGGTAAATGCATACATTAACAACCCTGACCTTATCATTATACAACACATATATGTATCAAAACATCAGATTGTACCCCATAAATGTGCAATTACAACGTGTCAATTAAAATAAATTTTTAAAACTAAGCTTACACAAGAATTTTTAATAATGCATAAATATATTTAGAAAATATTTTAAGTGAACAGTATGTCCAGTATGATCCCAAATTTGCATATAAAAATGACTAGAAGGATAAACCCCAAAATGTGAAACTAATTCTTTTATTTGAATGGTTATGTGTGGGTTTTATTTTCTTCTATTTTTCAAATTTTCTGCAATGTTTGTTATATTTACAGTTGGAAAAAATAAATCAATAAATAGTATATATTTTAAAAAGTAAAAAATATGGCATTTCAGATTCTTTTATGCCCATACAACTGGCTAGAGGACTGAATCAGCTCAACTTTATTTAAAGCTAAATCTTTTATTTTAATTTATCAATGACAATGTAGTTGATTTTCATGTCCCTTTACTGATTCCTCTTTCCCCCCTCTCCCCCCTCCCACCCATCAACATCATATCTGTTCGCGTGTCTTAATGAGTTCAAGGAATTGTGAATATTGTGTCTTCTTCCCCGCCTCCCCCATTTGTTTGTATATTTATTTTTAGCTCCCACAAATAAGTGAGAATATATGGTATTTCCCTTTCTGTGACTTATTTCACTTAATATCATTTTTTCTAAGTCCATCCATGTTGCTGTGAATGGTAGTATTTCATTTCTTTTTTAAAGCAGAGTATAGAATTTCATTGTGTAGATATACCACATTTTATTTATCCACTCATCTGATAACAGACATGTGGGCTGGTTCCAACTCTTGGCTATTGTAAATTGTGCTGCAATAAACATGGGAGTACAGGTATCCCTTCAACATGATGATTTCCATTCCTCTGGGTATATTCCCAGCAGTGGAATAGCTGGGTCATATGGTAGATCTTTATCATTTATTTCTGTGATGTTTTACCGGTTTCAAAGTACTGTCATATGCATTATCTAATCTCATCATCCTTGTTGCAAAAAAGGACAGGTATTATAGCCTTATTTTACAGATGAGGAAACAGAGGCTCAAAATGATTAAATGATTCGCCCCAGGTCACATGGCTGATAAAGCAGTTAAACTGGGACTTTGACCCCAGATTTCTGACTATAACCCCTGAGACCTTCCCTCAAAAACAAGCGGAGGGAAGCTTCGCTCATTCAAGTTCCTACTGAACACCTAGACCTGATTCTACAAGGAGGCATTCTCCTGGTCTTGCCCATTTTAAATGCCCCAACCTGACCAGAATCATCCAGGTAGGGCACACTATGTCCAGGCCTTGATGCTACACAGAATGATGCCCATGGTGGACTTTAGCTTGGTAACTTATGAACATGACAGGAGAATTTGGTCAGAACCACAGAACCCCCACTTTGGAATGAAAACCATGAACAATGTTCTACACGTCTATTTATAACAATCTTTAAAGGCTACGTAACAGGCTCTAATATCAGTTTCCATAGCTTCTCCCTACCGAGTAGCCTTTACGAGGATGGCTGAAGGAACAATTTCTTGAAAGATCTTTGAAGCCTCTGTTGGGTCCTGTGTGGTTTGGGCTGGAATGTCTACTTCCTGCTTCTGAGTCCTCTTTCCAGCCCACAGGAAGTTCTTTACCTGGGCTTGTTAACCAGAAACAGCAGCACATTGCCTCGAGTAGTAGATTTTAATGTGTGGATATATACAAGTTAAAAACAAACAAATGAAAAACAGCACTCTGATAAGACCTCATGCAAAACCAGAAAAAGCCAAGCCACCAGGCTTCAAGGAAACAGCCCTAGGAGAAGGTGGCCCAAAGTGGGGAAAAGGCCCCTCTCCTGCAAATGTCACTGTGCAGCACCGAGAGGGCAAAGCACTCCAACCTGGACCCTTCAGGATGAGCAGTTTGGGAGCCTCAGGGATCCCTCTCCCACTATGGTGACAAAGCCACTTCTTCAGTGACATCACAGGGACAGGCCAAAGATGAGGACTGTGCCTTGAGACACAATATTTCCCAGGATTGACTTTTAGATGCTTTTGCAGAGACTATGTGATATAAATGTGTAGCTGGTTTCCATCTGCACCCTAGGGTGTGGTCAGTTAACTTTACTGAAGGATCCTAACCGGGAATACCAATGTGGGGATGGAAAGCTACTCAAAGTTCCACTCTAGAGGTAGCCAGGGTATAGGTGAGCTACATTTACCTGTTGATCCACAATAGAGGCTTAGTTAATTAGCACCATGACTATTAGAAATTACTTCTCATTGGTGAAATTAGCTTTCAAGATGTGTGGACTGGTTACAAATATTGTACAGCCCCTCCTGCTCTAGGATGGACAGGGTACAAGGAATTAGGGAGCCCGATTACCTATGGCTTTGGAATGGTACCCAACACAATTGTTGGAGTTACCTATGCAACCAGTTTAGCTGCATCTTGTGGCTAAAATACTCTCCCATCTGTTCTGAATGAATTTTCACATAAAGTATCACCAAAGCACTTAAGAGAACGGACACCTGGGACGTCACCAAGCTTATGGAGGCAGGATAATTGTCTTGTTGCCAGCAGGTGTTGACACTTGCTTTCCATGGTAACATATTCTACCTGAAAGCAAGTTTGTAAGAGAGAAGACCTAGAGGGCTCACTCATTTTCAATCAGTAGAGATCATCAACAAAATAATCACAAATCATCAAGTCAATTTGACTTGGGACCTTCTGCTGTAACTTTAGTATTCTGAGAAATAATTAGGGAACTTCTGAGCAGAAGCTGAGTGAGCTACTTACACATACTGAGTCCTGTTATGTGACCTCAACTGTACTCACAAAGGGGCCTGGGAAAATTTGGGGTTACCTTTTTATTCCTGAGCAGGCCTACCATAGTGCCATGCTTACTAAATGTGTGGATTTCATGGTACCAGGATTTCTGATCTCAGTTAAATACCACAACTCAGTTTGTAAAAATCAATCTTAAAGCACTTTGTTTTAATCTTTATTCTCTCCCTTATTATAAAAATAATACAAGCTTACTATAAAAGTCTTAAATTCTAGAAAACTGAAAAACCAAAAATTCCCCAGAATCCTTCCCTCAGAGATGACTACAACTACTCTCTTCAGTTAAGTATTCTTTCAGATTTTTTAAGCTTATAGTAGTAAATAAACAGGGTAAAGTGGAAGCCTACTATACATACATGCTATTTTGCTCTTGTGCAAGTCTTCAAATAATTCTGACAAATAATTCAACTCACCAGTTTCTCCAGACAGCTTAATGCATTAGTTTTCAGAGAAGATTCAACCACACAGTGGGTAGAAAATCTCTAAGATTTTCTTACCATTCAATATTAAATATTGTCCAAAGTATTAAAGGCAAAATAAAGTTTTAAAAAAACAGAAAGCAAAGAATAATGAATTTGATACAGGGGAGAAAACAGTTTAGAAAATTATCCCAGTTTCTTATCAAAATAAAAATTCCTAAATTCCAATTCCACCAAGTATCATAAAATGGCTTTAAAATTCAGATTTGAAGAACAATTACTTCTTTATCATAAAACATAGCTGTAAAAATGATTCTACAATTATTTAACAAATAAGGGGGGGATGAGGGACAGATTGGGGACACAGAAAAGAGTTCAGCTTTTGCAACTGGTAAAGGACAATTTTGATTCAGTCTCCCATAGCTGCGTTTGTAATGCTTTCAAGACATCTTCCATCTATTGAATTGAAAATAAGAACATAAAGAAGCACACATATGAATAGGATTAGAAATTATACATTGCTAAATATGATTAAAATACATTGTTAATGTAATTTTGAACATGTTAAATGTTACACATAGTAATGTAGATATTCAATGATTGTTTAACAAAACTATTTAGAGGCATAAAGTAAATTTTATTTAAATAAGACATAACTCTAACTAACAGTAGTTCTCAATATATAATCTATAGCTCTTTTATCCACTCATCACCATTTTGCCTATCTGGCCATGAGAAGATGTTAACATTCAATAATAAGGCTGTTTATACCATAATAATTGAATTGAATGAAATATTGATTTGATTCAAAGATATATTTCTAGTTTAACAGTTTTAGAATATATACTGTTTTGGGCTGGCCCGTGGCTCACTCGGGAGAGTGTGGTGCTGATAACACCAAGGCCATGGGTTCGGATCCCTATATAGGGATGGCCGGTTAGCTCACTTAGGAGAGCATGGTGCTGACAACACCAAGTCAAGGGTTAAGATCCCCTTACCAGTCATCTTTAAAAAAAAAAAAAAAGAATATATACTGTTTTAATTTTGGCCAAAGATGTCTTCCTTATTATTTTGTTAATAAAGCTTTAGCTTAATTTATGGTTTGGTTTCAAAAAAATCAGCTTTACTAACAACTGAAATAAATACTCTCTTACCACAAAAGTGCTATGATCAAAACAGATGACAATTATAAGAATCAGTATTTGTGCAGGAGCACTTGTTTACTGCCAGGAAATTGTTCATACAATGATTTAAAATGTACAGAATGGAATTACCTGTTTCAGAGACTTTTCTATTTCAACTCTGCTTTCAAGATTAAAAAGCTCTTCATCTTCTGACACAATTTGCTTTTCAGAGGACCCTAAAATATAACTGAAATATAGTACAAAGTTAAAATATGAAAAGGGAACAAGAACTAAACTTGTCAGTTTCCCTTACCAGCCAGCCAACAAAAACAAACAAAAAAATTTGTGTCAGTTAATAACATTAAAACTGTAAGTATATTACACTGTATAGCAATACCAAGTATATGAATAAAACCCTTATTTTTGTTAATAGCAACCTACCTAGAAAGCTGTACTACATAAAGTCATGTCTTTCTCCATAACAGTTTTGTCCAAATATTTTACATATTTACTAATATTATAATTTATTGGAATAAACTTGCTCTTTAGTAAGCTGGGAGGCAAGACATTTTTCCTCATAGCTCAAAATTCTAAGGGAAAGTTTAAAGATCCTGAAGAAGTCATTGCTTTCTTGTTTTACATAACTTTTCAGAAACATGTGCTTTGGAATTTGACTTTTAATAAATAATTTGTGAAGCCAACTCTTGATTACCCAAATTTGGGCAACTTCAACAGTTCTCCTCTGAGTTATGTTTTGCTGGACTCTCTAGGGTTATGAGATATTATGGTTTAGGAAATATTCAATAAAAATTGGCCTGGCAACAGAAAGAGAACAGGCCCACTATTGGTAACCAAATAAATCTAAAAAGTAAGAAAGAAAATGTATTTCTCAAAAAAAACTTGATTCATTTGCATTTCTTTAGTAGAAATCTTTTATCACATGTAGCAACTTCAGTATGTCACATTTTTTGTCAAATCAGAACAGTCTTCCCTGGAAACCCTATAGGTTACATTCCTGAAAAACAGCAGGGTAGGCAAAATTGAAAACGGCGATTAATATTTCATTTCGGGGAAAAAAAATTACAGAAGACATCCACTTCTAAAACAAAAACAGATCCCTTGGCATTGAAACCCTCCTCCAAGAAGTAACTTTTACTCTAAATTCAATGGTTCAGGAAAAATAGCTTTAATACTATTATCTCCTAGGGCAAAATCTTCCATACATCTTCTTCTTTACAGATAATATCACTTTTAAAAGTTTTGCACCAACTCTACTGGGTTAAGAGTTCATGTCTTTTATACTTACACTCTCCCTTACTTTTCACAAACCTTGGTAAAATTCTCATGGAGACTGAGGGAGCATTTGTCTGGGCCTGGGTCTTCTATTCGTACATTAAAAACAAAACGGATATCTCTCCAGACAGACTTACATGCTTTATAACATGGAACAGGACTTGTTAGAGTGTTCTTTTGTGTAAGAGGTATAAAAAGTTTGCAGATTATAGTTTTGATCTAAACCCATCTAGTTTCAAAAAAAGTGGCAAAACTGCAGTTACCAAGGAATAACTGGATAAAAAATTATAGTAAAAAGAGTATTGTTTTAAAATTTTTAAAGAGAAAAATCTAAGAAAATCGACAGGTGTGATAAAATACCTCAAATAATGAAAGTGTAGGCACTTTCTTTTCTTCTTAAATTGTTCTTTTTTCCTAATATATAAGGTTTCTTAGGCATCCTTAAAGTCTTGAGGGTTATATCTTTTGCAGGATAAGTAAAAATCAGGGGTCAACTGATTTATTTAATTTTGTGTTCCTATTAAAAAAGGCCAATGAATTGGTAGACCATTAAGATATCCGAAATTCTTCAACTGGTGTCTGTCACCAGTTTCTAACACATACTTTTTAGAAATCTTGAAGAATGAAGGCATTTCCTTGCATTTCTCAAAAAAAGCAGACAATACTTTACTTTAGGAAACAGTTGGACTTTTTATTTCTGTTTTTCCAGAACACTAAAGGGACTTCTTTTCTAACTAGTTTTGAAATTTCTATTTCTTCACGATATTCTAGGAGGCTAAACTGAGGGGATGAGAGGCTGGACAATATATATTGGTTCAAACATTGCTTAAAAAATCCAGTTAAACTACATTCAATTTTTAAAAACTGAACAAAATTTACTTCAAAAATATTTGTCAGTGTTTTCTTCTACAGTTCAGAGTACCTGACTTTCCCAATTTCAAATAAATAATGTGAAAGCAAAAAAAATCACTAGCTTTATTATCAGAAGGTATTACTTGAAAATATATTTTAACCAAATAGTATTGATTTAGTTTTGATGTTTTCATACCAATTTCTCTGCAAATTTAACTTTCTGACAAATCAGTTACGAGATCATCATTTAAGTATCAAACTCACACTTCAATGGCTTTAACACTGAGGCAAAACAAGTCCCTCTTGTAGTCAAGATTCCTGGGAGTGGATCTGTATACGCGGCCAAGATTGAGTGAGCACCCCGTGCAGTACAAAGTCTCAAGAAGGCTACAATAAAGAAACGTCACTGCTTTAGGAAACAAAGTAGTAACTCGTTATAATTGTTACAATCCATAACCACTTAATGTTTCTAAAGTATGTTATTGTGACCATATTAAGTCACATATATATGGGAGGAAAAAGTGATAGGAAGATGTTTACAATACAAATGTAAAGACAATCATCTCCAGGTCACACTGCCTTAGGCATCAAATGACAAGGGACATATACAAAAGTGAGCAGAAAGGATATTGAGGTGGTGTTTTTCTGTTTTTCTAGAATGTAAACTCAATTTGGTAGTAAGAAAAAAATATCTAAAGTTGGAAATAAGGTAAAAAGATTCTACATGTCCTTTTAGTGTCACATTGTCCAACAAGCCCACCAAAGGTCATTACACTCTAGGGCAGGGGTAGGCAATTTCTTTCTGTAATGAACTGGAGAATAAATATTTTAGACTTTGCAGGCCATATGGTGTTTGTCGCAACTACTCACCTCTGCTACTGTAGCACGGAAATAACCACAGGCCATACGTAAGTGCATAACCTATGTTCCAATAAAAACATATTCACAAAAAAGGTGTCCCCAGCCCACAGGCCATAGTTTGCCTATCCTTGTTCTAGTGGAAGGTAACTTTGTTCGCTTAGTAAGAAAAGACTCTCTTAAAATTAAATGATGACTTGCAGAAAGACTGATCCATCATTGTTTCTCCACATAATTGTTCTTTCATTCTAGTTACTTTTCAATTTAGGTTCCACGCGTGTGAATATACTCTCATCCCATACCAATTCATGTCTTCTTTAAATTTGGTTATCTGGCTTAGAGGCTGGTCAGTTAGCTCAACTGGTTAGAGAGTGGCCCTGTAACACCAAGGTCAAGGGTTTGGAACCCTGTACCTGCCAGATGCTGTCCCCACCCAACCCCCAAAATATATATATATATTCCAGCTTAGAATCCAGTGTCTCCCAAAAGCCTTGTCAAATTGACCCACCCAATTTACTGTCGTATAAATATCTATACTAAAATTACAATCCCAGCACATAGCAAATTGATAACTGGAGATTAAATCTAGTATTGATCACAGTAGTGAAAAATACACTACAAAAACTACAAAAGATTATTATTTCAAAAGTTTTGTAACTCCTACTCAGCATGTGAGCCAGTTGCAATCACTAAATATCTACTCCTGCTATCAAGCAAAAGGGAGCGATCCAAAACTCAAACAGTATATTACACATCACATCACTTTTACATACAGATACCGAAATGTTTTTAATTATTGCAGCAATGTATGGAACAAAGAACAAAATGGATCACCACCTGATAAATTATAAGTTCTCACTGGTGATATAATTAGCTAGATTATATGTCACTGATTATATATTAAGCTCTATGGGCTTTTATAAGCTTCTATAAACGTTTTTTTTTTCCCCAAAAAGCAATCTTCTGACTTTTTTTTTAATTGGTACATAATAATTGTACATATTATGGGGTACGGAGTGATATTTGATACTTGTATACAATGTGTGATGATTAAATCAGGATAATCAGCATATCCACTGCCACAAACTTTTATTATTGTTTCGTGCTGAGAACATTTGCATTCCTATCTTCTGGACATTTGAAAATACGTATAAGCTTTTATGTAAGAAATACAAAAGCATCTTAGTAAACCCCAAGCAGGGAACCCCACCTATATTACCAACAGTGAAAAGGCACATCTCCATACTACGTATCAAACCTCACTACGAGGTGGCCTCACACAATAATCAAGATTGTGAACTAACATTAACGCAAGTGTCATCAGCCAGGAGAGGATCTCTAGCCCCTCTATCCTTCCTGGAGTTTGGGGGCAGGGCGGGGCAGTTGGTGTGGAGTTGAAAGTTCCCACATTCTAATCATGCCTTAGTCTTTCTGACCCCTCCCCCACCCCCACTGTGAAGCTACCTTGGAACCCCCAGGTACCAGTCTTCTCATTAGCATTCAAAAGGACACTCCTATCACTTCAGAGATTCCAACAGTCTTAAGTTCCTAAATCAGGAGCCCAGGACTAAAACTAATATTGTAACAAAAATGCTCCTATCACTCAAGAAATTAAAAGGATTTTAGGAGCTACTATGTATTAAATGTTTGTGTACCCCAAAAATCCATATGTTGAAATCCTAATCCCTAAAGTGATGGTATTAGGAGGTGGGTTCTTTAGGAGAGGATTAGGTTATGAGGTTATGGAGTAACCTTTTTTACTTGAAACATACTTTATTTGAATAGGGCACTCTAGCATTACTAAAAATAAAAATTAAAAAAAACAGTATTTCGAAAACACATTAATATATGTAATTATTAATTTTTGTTTAACTGCTCGTGTACCACCTAAACTTATTTCATATATGTCAGTAAGATACATTTCACATTCTGGGCAACAATTATATAAGGCAGGGCCTCGATTCAGTTTGCTGAGAATGCCACTTGCAGCACATGGGTGGCAGCTACAGCAAGATTATCTGTCCCCTCAACCCCTGAAGTGGCCACACAGTGCCTGGGATTGCTTCCATCTGGCCCAAGCAGCCTTGTCTGTTTACTGAATAGGCAATGTGTATGATACTAGCATTTTCTGTGTGTGCCATGACATGAAAAAGGTGGGTAGCATTGGTCTAAGGCACCCTCTGAGATTTTATGATACATATCTTTTTCTATTTTTATTTTCAATTTTCTTCAACACCAAGCCCAAAAACCCACAAAGGGAATGTCACAGTATGTCTTTAGAAATCTAGAAACTCTAACATATCAGTATCTAAAGGCAACCACAACCACTCAAGAATTCATATATGTGGGCTGCAGATGAGCTCAGATGCTTAAGAGTGTGGTGCTCACAACATCAAGGTCAAGGGTTCGATCCCTATTGACCCACCAGCCACCAAAAAAGAAAAAAGAATATACATAAATGCCTGATTTTATACTGATTACCATGAAAACAGTTTTACCCCAAGTAATCAAACTAGTAATGACCTTTTTAAAGATTTTTAATTTAAAAACAAACATTTTCTCAATATACGCATTCACACAGATACAGCCTTACTCACCAACCATTTTCCTTTGTACATTTGGATAGCTTCTGTTTCTTATCAACAGAAACATTACAGGAAACACCTAGAGAGAAAGTAACAAAATTTATTAATGAGGTTTGCTATAATACTCATGCAGACATTTTGAGAACTTCTAGTACAACTTTTATTTGAGAACTCAGAGGATGAGGAAAAATAAGAGCCCAATGTCACACACACATAACGGTGGTTCAAACTAAATGTACTGGGGTCTTATGGAAGAAGATGGCGAATAAAAGTTATTTCCTTCCTTTCCCTGAAAACCACCAACATTGACAAAATGAATAAAATTAGAGGGGAAAATTCAATCAAGAGTGAGATTTGGAACCATTAGAACCTCAAATCACAGACTACAAAGAATATCTGCCAGACAGTGAAATTGGGATTAAAAACAAAGGAAAGTGCTAAAAGCCAGTGCATACAACTCCAGATCTCAAAAATAGGTCATTTCTCTAAAAGTAATTGAGAGGGTCCTCAGGATCCCAGACGAACACCTTTTACTTGGGCGATGACATGGACAGGGGTCACAGCTAGATCCCAGAAGCAACAGGAAACATTTCCAAACAATACAGGTTTGGACACACTAAAGGAAGGGGTGGGGCCTCCATCTACCCAGTTGCTCAAATCAGAAACTGGCGTGTCATCCTTTATTCTCCACCTCCCCAACCTGTTCCCCCATATCCACTTCACTGGTACATCTAGTCAATTCAACCTCACAAATCTCACTTCAGCCACCAAACCACCAGCACCACCTCTCGCCTGGGCTACTGCACCAGTTCCTCACTGACCTCCCACTTCCACACTTGTTCCTACTTCAATCTTTTCTTCAAAGAAAAAAAACAAGGTCTTATCACTCCCCTGCTTAAACTCCTCACTAGTTAGAATAGACCACTATTCTTTAGAAGAGGCTATAAGGCCCTGAATTTTCCAGCCCTTTCCTTCCTTCCTAAATCTGATCTTTATTCTACTCTTTGATGGCTTGCTAGCCAGCAAGAGAATCCAAACCCCTGACCTTGGTGTTATAACAGCGTGCTCTAACCAATTGAGCTAACCGGCCAGCCCATTTTATTCTACTCTTTCACCACACTAGACTCAAGTCCTCTGCACTAACTGCTACATGCCTGGAAAAAGCAAAAAGCGGGCCGGCCCGTGGCTCACTCGGGAGAGTGCGGTGCTGATAACACCAAGGCCCCGGGTTCGGATCCCATATACGGATGGCCGGTTCGCTCATTGGCTGAGCGTGGTGCTGACACCAAGTCAAGGGTTAAGATCCCCTTACCGGTCATCTTTTAAAAAAAAAAAGAAAAAGAAAAAAAGAAAAAGAAAAAAGCATGACCCAAGAATTACACATGCAGCCTATATGGCATTTGTGTACAAAAACAGAAAAACACTTTCAAGCACTCAAACTTGAAGTTTTCTCAAAGATGGGAGACCACTGATGATTATCAATCAAACAACTCAAGTATGGGAAAGCTATTAATAAGTTTTCTTATGTTAATAAGAGAATTGGAGTTGAGAAATGAATTCATATAAACATTACATTAAGGCTAAATGACCATGTCATGGCTACAGAAAAGAACATAAGTATTATAAACCTTGACAAAGTAAAAATTAAACTAACTCAAATTGGGTCAGGAGGGAAATGCAAATGAATCCAAGGTACAATCATGCGCCACCTAATGACGTTTTGGTCAACAACAAACGGTGTACATGTTGGTGGTCCCATAAGATAAGGGAACTTTAGGTAACATCCTAGTGCAGTAACTGTATTTTTTTTATAAATTTAGTGTAGCCCAAGTATACGGTGTTTATGAAGCCTAAAGTAGCATAATGTCCTAGGCCTTCACATTCACTCACCACTCACTGACTACCCAGAGCAACTTCCAGTGCTGCAAGCTCCATTCGTGTTAAGTGCCCTATGTAGAGAAACCATTTATCTTTTATACCATATTTTTACTGTACCTTGTCCATGTTTAGATATACTTACACATGCAGTGCTTATCACTGTGTTACAACTGCCGACAGTATTCAGTACAGTAACATGCTGCACAGGTTTGCAGCCTAGGAGCAATAGACTATGCCACCTAGGTTCATGTAGGTACACTCCATGATGTTCACACAAGGACGAAATCGCCTAACTACCCATTTCTCAGAAAACATCCCCGTAGTTAAGCCACACATGACTATACTGTAAAAACAACAAAATGAGGGAACGGTGGGAAAACACAGAGGTAACTAATAGAACCAGGATTAAAAGCTAGAACTCCTGCCTTTGTAACCCTTCTACTACATCCGTCTTCCTCTCTAATTTCGATGAGGATTTTTGGTGCTTTTATTCCAAGTTTCCTCTCCTCCCACCCCATAGCACTGAGTTCAGCCAACTCTGTGGTTGTTAACACTTGACACGGTAAAGGCATCCACTCACAGAGCTGATAAGATCTGAGAAATCAATCTTGGCGGGAAGCAGGTAACTGAAAAGCTTAATCATTTAAATAAGCCATTAACTGCTTGTGCTTTCGGGTTCATGTTCATAAAGTCTGTGCCCAGACCTAGCTGCTGAAGTGTTTCACCTATATTTTCCCTTTGTAATGTTATAGTTTCAGGTCTTAAGTCTTTAATCAATTTTGAGTTGATTGTAGTGTATGGTGAGAGGTGTATATCTGGTTTCATTCTCCTGCATATGGTTATCCAGTTTTCCCAGCACCACTTGTTGAACATGAGCCTGAAAGCACAAGCAGTAAAAGAAAAAATAAGCAAATGGGACTATATCAAACTAAAAAGCTTCCACTCAGCAAAGGAAACAATGGACAGAGTGGAACAACAACCTACAGAGTGGGAGAAAATTTTTGCTAACTATGCATCCGACAAGGGATTAATACCCATAATATACCAGGAACTCAAGCAATTACACAGTAAAAAAACAAATAACCCAATTAAAAAATGGGCAAAGGAGCTGAATAGACATTTTTCAAAGGACATATAAATGGCCAATAGGTACATGAAAAAATGCTCAACATCACTAGTCATCAGGGAAATGCAAATTAAAACTACACTGAGATACCACCTCACCCCAGTTAGACTGGCTATAATCAAAAGATGGTGAATAACAGATGCTAGCGAGGGTGTGGAAAGAAGGGAATGCTCCTGCACTGTTGGTGGGACTGTAAATTAGTACAACCATTATGGAAAACAGCATGGAGGTTTCTCAAACAACTACAGATAGATCTTCCATATGATCCAGCAATCCCACTTCTGGGTATATACCCAAAGGAATGGAAATCATCACGTTGAAGGGATACCTGCACTCCCATTTTCATTGTAGCTCTGTTTACAATAGCCAAGACATGGAACCAACCTAAATGTCCATCGATGGATGACTGGATAAGGAAACTGTGGTATATACATGGAATTCTACTCCGCCATAAAAAAGAATGAAATTCTCCCATTTGCAACAACATGGATGAGACTGGAGAAACATGTTGAGTAAAATAAGCAAAGCACAGAGGGATAAATATCGCATGTACTCACTCCTATGTGGGAGCTGAGAGAGAAAGAAGGAAGGAAAGACCACAGTGGTGCGCTGGACTTGCAGAGCGAGAGAACATTCCTTGAGCTACAAAGTGAAGTGGGGAGGAAAGGGGGAGGGAGAGGGAGGTCGGGGATAATCGGGTGGGGAACACGGGGTACAAATTCAATTTGTGGTAATGGGTATGCTGCCAGTATGAATCTGGCCCTCACATCTTGGGCACGAGGGGTGACAATCAGCTTTGCACCTCATGAATATTCATAACCAAATAAATAAATAAATAAACAAATAAGCCATGAACAATATTATTTACTAATTAACACCCTGCTAATTTCTGTGGGGAGTAATATGTACTGGCTGCACCCCAAATGCTTACAATGTAGTTGTTCATTTGTTTCTGAGTAATGCTCACGATGCTGATCCAACCGCTGCTCTTCCAGGATGGGGGACCCCAGAAAAGGACCTGTCACTCGTGAGCCCAAGTGCAGGCGTGACCCTGCTCCTCCCTTTTTCCTGGGGCAGCTCACCCTCAGATTTTTCTGCTTTAAAGCCCCTGGCCAACCCCCAAAGAGCCCCCCGCCTGCTCCGAGGCCGCCCTGATGCGGCACACCTGGAAAGAAGGCACCCCCCAAGCTCCCCCCGGCCCGAACTGACAGCGCAGCAAAATGCAGTCGGTGTCCTCGCTGTTCACACAGCTCAGCGAGTCGCCCAGCGGCCGCCGGCAGCCCGAGCACAGGAACACCATGGGCCTTTCCTCCGCCGCCGCCGCTTCCACCGCCGCCCTGAGCCGCGCCTTCTCCTCGCCGGCCACCGACGCGTCCCCGGTCATGGAGCTACACATGCTCGTCCACTTCTGCAGCAGCTGGTGGCGACCAGAGTCTTCGGACAGCCGCTTGCCCAATAGAGAGGAGTCACTCCATCTGCCCTTGTCGCCACATGCACAGCTAGTAGTAGAGCAACAATCGGTGGACCAAGAGCCCGCCATGACAGACAAACAGCCCGCGCCACAGAGCGTCACGGGAAAACGCCCCTCCGCATGCGCGGGGCGGGACGATGCGGCAGAGGCCAACTGGCCTAGGCCTGAAGAGCGGAGCCTGAGGGAGGAGGGACGGCAAGGAGCCTCCAGTGCGCATGCTTGCTGTCGGGTTGGGCCAGGCCTGGTAGTCACTGCGCCTGCGTCAGATTTTCCTTCCTACGGGAGTCGGGGCTGCTACGGCTCCGGCGGTTTGTCTACTTAAGAAGGGTTGAGGCGCCGGCCGGTGGCTCACTTGGGCGAGTGTGGTGCTGATAACACCAAGGCCATGGGTTCGGATCCCATATAGGGATGGCCGGTTAGCTCACTGGGTGAGCGTGGTGCTGACAACACCAAGGCAAGGGTTAAGATCCCCTTACCGGTCATCTTAAAAAAAAAGAAGAAGGGTTGGGAGGGAGGGGCGGCGTCGTTAAGAAAGTTACGGGCATAAGGAGCCAGCCGGAATAGCTCAGTTGGGAGAGGTTAGACTGAAGAAAGTTATGGGCTCAAAATTAAATTACCAACCCCTCACCTTGCCCCTCACAATGGTTAGTGACACTGAATTTGCCGCCGCACACCTCCCAGACAGAGGATGTGGGAGCGCACTCCTGCTTTCTACAATCCCTCCCCCCCGCATTCCTGATTTCTATGGCCTTGTCCCTGGAGAGATGATGCTACAACTCCGGGAAACTTTAGCATGCCTAAGAATCACCTGGGGAGCTGGTTAAACAGATTGCTGGGCGCCACCTTCACAGACTCTGGGTCAGTGGGCAGGGGTTTAGCCCGAGGTTTTGCGTTTCTAACAAGCTGAGAGGTCTACTGATGCTGTCAATATTAGTAACCAAACTTCTATTTTTATTTTTAGTTTTTAATTGTAAACTGACAAATTATAGTTGTATAGGCAGCTCCACTTTGGATTACTACTGCTCTAGTTTGTCAACTCCTGGGGACCTATTTTCCTTGAGGTGGAGAAAGCAGGGGCAGTTGGGGAGCCACCGCCTCGCGCTGGAACCCTGGGGAAGGGTTCCAGATCACTCAAACTAGCGCTGCACGGAAAAGGTTGAAGCAGGTGTGGGCTGCAGCAGTACTGCTAGAAAACGTGAAAGTGCCTCTGCTGTCCAGATCAAGGAGCCACTCGCCCTTGCCAGGAGTGAGCATGTGGTCAGGATGGTAAGGACACATTTCCTCAGCTACCCCAGAAAGCCAGCCTCTGAGTTTAAAACATCACAGTTCAGAAGGGAAGCTGGTGTGGAACCGACTGGCCACACTACAGACAACCTGGCGGCATATCTGGAAAGAAAGCTGCTCCCAAGGACCTGCATCTGTTCATACTAGGGTTTGGAAGTTGCCCAAGTCAATGCCCACTTTGCTTAGTTAGATAAACTATTTGCATAAAATTTGCTTCCAGTTTTAGTACCTCTGGCTACTAGTAAATAGAACAAGCTTTGGAGTCCTAGGCTGACCTACCTCTCCCTCCACGAGGAAATAACTGTAGAAAACCGCGGAAAGGCTGTTTGCCTTCCCTGTATCTGATTCTTCATGGATTAAATGGATGTTCTGCACCAGGTTCTTGCGAGCATCAACTGATAGAAAATGCATGAAAATATTTTTGTTAACTGTGGTGCACCAGGCCCATGTGAATTAGCTTCCAACTGGAAGAAAATGCTTCACGTATTTCAGGGTTTTTATTTTTTTAACCCATAAAATTCCTTTCCATCCTTTCACTTCTTTTGTGGAGCCAATCCTGACCTTCCTGGACTGTTGTTTTCAAGCCCAATATTTTCTGGTATAATGTTGATACAATCTGCATGAGATCTTTAAGTATGTGGGTAGTCACTCTGGAATTCAAGGTAAGATCTCTTTGCCTCAGAGTTTGGTTTCCTGCTGCCAACACTTAAATCGTGTGGTGGGATGTCCCAGTAAAGAAGGGACGCAAAGCAGGGCTACATGATGACATTCAGGGACCCAGCCACTTTTGCCTTGGAGGGCCTTTTCCTCCATAAAAGTTTATAAAAGTTATATTTCACAGTTGTATTGCTATAAAGATAAATATAGTAAGATTATATAGTAAAACTTTTTTTTAACCTAAGAGTTTATTTTTTTCTTTTAATTTTAAAAGAAATTAAAACGTTGTCATGGGCCCTTAAAAATATCATGAGCCTGGGGCCGGCCCGTGGCTCACTCGGGAGAGTGCGGTGCTGATAACACCAAGGCCCCGGGTTCGGATCCCATATACGGATGGCCGGTTCGCTAACTGGCTGAGCGTGGTGCTGACAACACCAAGTCAAGGGTTAAGATCCCCTTACCAGTCATCTTTAAAAAAATATATATATATATCATGAGCCCTAGGCACTATGCCTCTTGTGCCTCACAGAGAAGTCAGCCCCAATGCAAAATAAACTCCTATACAGGCACAAGCATGTTTTTATTATGAGTATAAAACACTTAGGGAGTCACAAAATCATATTTTATGTGGGGACAAATTGACCTTGGACTGGGTAGCTTGCAGCTGCCTCCTGAACAGCCATTCCCATTTCCTCCTCGTTATCCAACTAGGAGATTTGGATAAGGTGAATTCAACTCCATCAATTCCAGGAATGGGTACCTAGA
Organism: Cynocephalus volans; assembly: GCF_027409185.1. Taxonomy (NCBI): domain Eukaryota; kingdom Metazoa; phylum Chordata; class Mammalia; order Dermoptera; family Cynocephalidae; genus Cynocephalus; species Cynocephalus volans. Next base: position 179,647,260 of record NC_084460.1, read on the forward strand.
GGTTTAGACCAATCAGGACAACCTATCTGTCTTCCATAGTGATTTGTGCAAGGATGAGCCTACCCCAGGCTTAAGCTGGTCAGTGCGTGGTGCTCCCCTGGCGATTGGTGCTCCTCTGAGATTGGCTCAGAGTAACAGCTTGATCTAAGTTGTCCAATTTTGTCCAATCAGAGTAAATCTCAGGAGACTTGTTTAGTGGGTGAGGGAAGAAATGTGATCTTTGTTCACTAGATATGAATGAGGACCCACTCACCCAGGTTGCTTTAGGCATCTTGTAAACATGGGGAAGGACAAAGCTGAGAATCACAGAGAAATTGAGGTTAAATAAAAATTGTAGAAAGTCATTGTTTTGTGTTCCATTCCCTTCATCCTCACACGTATTTGTCACCTCTCTCCCCTGGGTGACGGAGACAAAAGGGTTACTCAAAGCCCATTTCTTCTGAGTAGTGAGACACCCCGAAAGGGTTAATTTCCTGGAACCTTCAAGAGAGAGGCATTCCTCCTCGGGAAATTAACACCGGACTGGGGTTCTGTCTCAGTATTTATTCTCCAGGCCAGAAAGTTACAGAAAAGGAACATAGGTGGAGTTATGGCTAAGTATAGTTTAACAATAGAGGCTGGTAACATCTGTGAAATAACAAAGTGACATTTCATAATGCAATTTGCAAAAGGTTAAGTCAATTCACCAACAAAAGCTTGTTCTTAGCAAATATTGTCTTTTCCTATAGCAGTTTCCTCAGTATTTTTACATAACAATAAAGCAACTTTAGGTTAACCTGCTCCAAGGATGTCTGTCCTTGAGCCCGCAGTTTTGCTGTATAACAATTCTTTATCTACATCAGAGACTTTAGCCTGTGGAAATTTTCCTGTCTTTTGCAAGCTTAACATTTCTATATGTAATTTTAAAAAGTTGGGTTATACCTGAAACTACAGGGCTTTGGAAATTAGGCCCTATGAAATACATTTGCTTTATAAATGTTAGTATACTCCACAGTTTTTGCTGTAGGCCCCAACAGACCAGACTAAAAATCAAAATGGAGTCACCCATGCTAAAGTTCCACCACACCCAAACCAAGTTGTTGTCTGACCTCCCAAGAAATCAGGAGACAATTTCCCAAACAGGCCAGTTTAAGTCCTTAATTGGCAAGATAATGAAGTTCCCTCTGATTTAATCTGTACATAAAAGAGATAGCCTGAAGTAGTAACCCGATGTTCAGGAATGAGTGATTTTCCTGTGTTCTGTACCCTATCCCAACCTTACAAAAAAAAGTGACTGTTCTTCACTTCTGCTTTCTTTAGCCCTTCTCTGTGTACAAAAGCCAACCTCTTTTGCTCAACTCATTGGAACACTTATTCTATGTTATGGAATAAAGTGTTGCCCAATTCTAAAATGCAATAAAGCTAATTGAGATCTTTATTTATTTATTATTATTATTTTTTTTTTTTTTTTTAAAGATGACTGGTAAGGGGATCCTAACCCTTGACTTGGTGTTGTCAGCACCATGCTCAGCCAGTGAGCTAACCGGCCATCCCTATATGGGATCTGAACCCATGGCCTTGGTGTTATCAGCACCGCACTCTCCCGAGTGAGCCATGGGCCGGCCCCAATTGAGATCTTTCAATTAAATTTGTTGTAATTTTGTTCTCTAACACCAGACCTCTTGACTCTTTCAGTTATGTGAGCTAACCAATTCTCTTTATTATGGAAGCTAGTTTGAACTGTTGTTTGTTTGTTTTTACTAGCAATTGAAAAGCTATGTAACAATCTGTAACAGTATGTTAAAAGTTTTGACTGAAACTCCAAGATAAGGTGAAAATGAGATACCAAAGTATGAGTGAAACAGATTGTCCTCCTTCCCTAGAGGAATCTTTGGAGTAGATATTGGAGAACTAATCCCCTCCTGCTTTTAAACCTCCTTCCACACTGTGAGGATATAAAAGACTGGAGAAAATGGTGAACGAGATGACTTTGTAAGAAGGATTTCTTTGGAGATGGGCTGAGTTGTGAGTTTCACTCCTTCTCCCCAATAGAGAAAGTGGAGGATATCTGTCTCCTCGCCTCAATTTGACTGCGAGGAAACTTAGAAGTAGGGCTGGCCAGTTGGCTCAGTTGGTTAGAACACAGTGTTATAACAGCAAAGTTAAGGGTTTGGATCCCCATATTGGCCAGCTGCTAAAAGAAAATGAAACTTGGAGAAAGCATTTACAGAGCCTATGGCTTCCCAGGCATTTGGGGACACAGTGGCCAGCAGGAGTCAGGATGTTGAGCTGTTTTAGTGGCATAACAAAGGTGAGCCAGTTAGGTTGTCATCCAGATTTGAACTTTGCTGCTGAGGGTACCTGGAATATTAAGTTCTGCCCAGGGAGATAACCTGGAAGGGTGAAGGCTCTCCAGCAGTGAGTTCAAGTGTGAACAGGGTCCCTGGAGAACCAGGGCTGAGAAAGCATCAGCCAAGGTGAGACTTTCCTGGTCTTGGGCATGCAGCTGGGGGTGGAAGGTGCAGGGTGTTTCCCAGGAACTGAGAGAGAGTTGGTTTGAACCATGACCAAGGCCTGAGGGTGAAAACCAAGTTACGACAGAACAGGTTCAAGTGAAAACTGTCCAATTTCTTTTCCTACTTCACTCTAGGCAGGAATGGAAAGGTGGGTGGAGGTGAGAAAAAGCAAGCCAGCCACTCCTCTTCCCCTTACCTGGGGCAGGGGGAAAACTATTCTTATCCTGGAGTGAAGATTGCAATGTTCATTAGTATCTTGGACTGGACACCTTCATTTCTTCATTGAGATTCAATGGCTGCAGAATTGTCTACTCCCGGGCTTGCTGGTTAGCTCACTTGGGAGAGCGTGGTGCTGGTAACACCAAGGTCACAGGTTCGGATTCACATACTGCCAAAAACAAACAAACAAAGAATTGTCCACTCCCTAGGAGAAGGAGGCAGAACAAAGAAAGCACACTCAAATTCCGATAATATAGGGAGGGTTTCTTACAAAATGTCAAATAACAGGTGTAGACAGTACGTAGGAGAGAACTGTGAGGAATAGTGCAAAAATCTGGGTTAGCAGCCTTGGAGCCGACACCACTCCTCCCTGGACGCATAGGGATGCCACTAGAAGCCCAAAGGAAAGAGAGTGGGGAAGGAGACCACCTTGAGAGGACCACCTTTCTCATGCATTGCAGCCAGCTGAGCTGACCTCACAGGGAGGGAGGCAGGAGACTAAATTCCCTCACCTCACTCTCTTCCCTCCCTCCAGGTAATCTAATTTAATATCAATGCCTAGTACTAGAGAAGTACTAGGGGAGAGAGAAAATATAACTAGGGAAAGAAGGAATAGGAGAAAGGGGAGAAGAAATGAATGAAATCTTGAACATTTTGCTGGAAGAATTATGGCTTTTTAAAAGTGCTCTGGCAATTGGGGAAAATGAGAAATTAATGGCTACTGATTACAGTAGCGAACTAGATTTTAATTGCATGCACTTCTTACACTTACATGTAAGAATGACAAGCTGGCTCCTTTAGTATTTAGCGAGCTGGCTGCAGCTGCATTTGAGTACCATTTGATCCAACTCTTATGCTAGAGCTATATCTGGGAGCCAAATGGCACTGAGGCTGCCTTCCACGACCAGCTGGCAGCAGGAGGATGCCATGCTGTACACTCAGCCCATGGGACCTTCTGCCACAGTCAGAGCCCTCCTTAGGGGAATAAAACACACTGTGGGAAAAGTGGGATAGACATTTATATCTCTGTTCCATGAGTGAAACAATAACTACAGGAATATGCTTTACCTTCTTAAAAATCCTCAGAGGCAGGAAGCTCTTTAAATAGTTCTGTTTTTCTCTGTTATTTAATGTGTGAAATCATGATTTTCTGGTCTTTAACAGAGATATTTGGTTCTCATGCAAGTTAAAAAAGAATAAAGAGAAGAATGTGATTTTCAGCAAAATCACAGTAATTGAGCTGGGAAAGAATCCACACGTCTTAATCCACATGTCTCATTCAACAGATGGAAAAGCTGAAGTCTGGGTGGTTTAAGAGTCACGGGTCTAGTTAATGTTAGATTCGTGGACATCTGGGCTGATATATGTCCAGCACCCTTCCCCTCTTGGGAAAGCTGTTCCTTCCCCCACTCCAGCAGTGTGGGTGTGGTGGGGCTCCCATCCTGAAGGTCTTACCTCACTCCTGCCCTATCCCAGAGGTGGGCTGTGCCCTAGCCCTGACAATCAGTCTTAGCCACCAACCACCTTCCTGATTACAGCAACTGGTTCAAAGTGAGCAGGTGACCGAACTAGAGCCAGTCTGTGTCCATCCCTAGAACTTTTCATGCTGAAGCTTGGAAGGAGAGACCTCTGCTCATCCTTTCCTTTTTTTTTTTTTTTTTTTTTTTTTGGCAGCTGGCCAGTATGGGGGTCCAAACCTATGTTAAGTGAAAAATGCAAGGTTTTTTTAAAAAATGTAATTTGCTAATGCACATCTAAAAGAGGATAGAGGGGGTTGGCCTGTGGCTCACTTGGGAGAGTGTGGTGCTGACAACACCAAGTCAAGGGTTAAGATCCCCTTACCGGTCATCTTTTAAAAATATATATTTTTTAAAAAGAGGATAGAGGGAAAGACATGAATATATGTAAATACTGACTTATATTTTTTAAAACTGAAGGATACACCAAAAACTTTTTTTTAAGTGCTTAAGTGAAAGTGCAGGAAGAAGAGAGAGAAATAAGAACTAAAGATCAACAAATACACCTGTTTTGTATACTGGACTTTGGAGTCATGTAACTATTTTACATAATTATAAAACAAAATAATTATTTTAAATGCAATCTTAGATACTGAAATATTGAATATATCTAGTGGATGGCATAACTCCATATAGAAGAACTATTTCAAGTAACTTTAAAACATGAACTTGACTATACATAGCTTTCTGAGGAAAGGACACCACAACACCTATCAGGTATTCTCACTCAAAAAATTGAGCCTAAATCTGATGCAGCTTTTAGATCTAACTTCACTTTCCAGGAAATACAGGGAGGGGGAAACATGACTAACACCATCATGGGATCAATTGGCAAACTCTTCAGGGAAAATAAGCTATTTCTTCAACAAATTTCAAATTCAAAAAAAGAGTAAAACTAGAAATTGTCCCACTAAGATCAGGAACAAGGCAAGGATATTCCCTCTCACCACTTCTTTTCAACATCATACCTGGAAGTCCTAGCTGATGCAATAAAACAAGAAAAAGAAATAAAAGGTATACTAATTAGGAGGAAGAAATAAAACTGTCTTTGCTCACAAGTGACATAACTGTCTATGCAGAAAATCTGAACAAATTGACAAAAAAATTACTGGAATGAATAAGCAATTTTAGCAAGGTTTCAGGATACAAGGTTAATATGAAAGTCAATCACTTTCCTATATACCAGCAATGAGCAAGTGGAATTTGAAATTAAAGACACAATACCATTTACATTAGCATCCCTCAAAATGAAATATTTAGGTATATATCTACAAAATATGTATAAGACTTATATGAGGAAAACTATAAAACTCTGATGAAAGAAATCAAAGAACTAAATAAATGGAGAGATATTCCATATTCATGGATAGGAAGACTCAATATTGTTAAGATGTCAGTTCTTCTCAACTTGATCTATAGGTTCAATGCAATCCCAGTCAAAATCCAGCAAGTTGTTTTGTGGATATCAACAAATTAATTCTAAAGTTTATATGGATTATGCAAATGATTGTGCAAAGAAAAAGAAGAAAGAAAGGAAGGAAGAAAGAAAGAAAAAAGTAAAGTTTGTAAGGAGAGACAAAAGACCCAGAATGGCCAAAACAATATTGAAGAAGAACAAAGTTGGAGGATTGACACTACCCAACTTCAAGATTTACTGTAACGCCACGATATCAAGGCAGTGTGGTATTGGCAAAAGAACACACAAATAGATCAATGGAACAGAATAGATAGCCCAGAGATAGACCTACATAAATATGGGGTACTTCAAAAAGTCCATGGAAAGATTTATGTTCTCTTTTAACTCTATTTTTCCATGAACTTTTTGAATTACCCTAGTATAGTCAACTAATCTTTGACAAAGGAGCAGAGACAATATGATGGAGAAAGGATAGTCTTTTCAACAAATGGTGCTGAAACAACTGGATATCCACATGCATAAAAAAAAATCTAGAACAAACCTCACACTCTTTACAAAAACTAACTCAAAATGGGTCACAGACTTATAATATAAAACACAAAACTATAAAACTCCTAGAGCATAATATAGGAGAAAATCTAGATGACCCTGGGTTTGGCCATGACTCTTTAGATACAATAGCAAAGACATAGCCATGAAAGAAAGAATTGGCAAGCTAGACTTTAAAATTAACAATTTCTGTTCTGTAAAAGACACTGTCAAAAGAATGAAAAAGGAAGCCACAGGCTGGGAGAAAATATTTGCAAAAGACACGCCTGATAAAGGACTGTTATCCAAAATATGCAAAGAACTCTTGAAACTCAACAATAAGAAAACAAACAACCCAATCAAAGGATGGGCCACAGACCTTAACAGACACTTCACCAAAGAAGATATACAGGTTGTAAATAAGCATATGAAAAGATGCTCCACATTATGTGTCATTAGAGAAATGCAAATTAAAACAACAATGAGATATAACTACACACCTATTAGAATGGCCAAAATCCAGAATACTGACAACACCAAATCCTGGTGCGACATCAACTCTTCTTTATTGCTGGTAGAATGCACAATGGTACAACCACTTTAGAAAACAATTTGGCAGTTTGTTATAAAACTAAACATACTCTTACCATATGATCCAGCAATCACGCTTAATATTTACCCAAAGGAATTGAAAACTTATGTTCATGCAAAAACCTGCACATAGATATTTACAGCAGCTTTATTCATAATTATCAAAACTTGGAAGCACCCAATAGGTTCTTCAGTAGGTAAATGGATAAACTGTGATACATTCATACCATGGAATATTATTCAGCACTAAAAAGAAATGAGCCATCGAGCCATAAAAAGACATGGAGGAAACTTAAGTGCATATTACTAAGTGAAAGAAGCCATCTGAAAAGGCTACTTACTGCATGATTCCCACTACATGATGTTCTGGAAAAAGCAAAACTATGGAGACAGTAGAAAGATCAGTGGTTGGGCTGGCCGGTTAGCTCAGTTAGTTAGAGCATGGTGCTGATAAAACCAAGGACCAGGATTTGATACTTGTACCGGCCAGCTGCCAAAAAAAAAAAGAAAAGAAAAGAAATCAATGGTTGCCAAGGATTTTGTGGGAAGGAGGAATGAATAGGTGGAGCACAGAAGATTTTTAGGGCACTAAAACTCTGATAATACAGGGGATACCTGTCATTATACATTTGTTCAAACCCATAGTATGTATAACACTAAGACTCAACTTAGTGTGTAGATAATAATGATGCCAAAGTAACTTCATCAATTTAAAGAAATGGACTCCTCTGGTGGGAGATGTTGATAGTGGGAGAGGCTGTGCATGTGTGTGCCTGGGGGTATTTGAGAAATCTCTGTACCTTCCTCTCAATTTTGCTGTGAACCTAAAACTGCTCTAAAAAATAAAATCTATTAAAAAGAGAGAGGAAGAATGAATAAATAAATAAAAAGAGAGAGAGAGGAGGGAGAGGAAATCTTTAAATTTAACAAGATTTTATCAACCAGTTGCAACACATGGACCTTATTTGCTCCTGAATTGAGCAAATTAGCTCTAAAAGAAATTATGAGGCATATAGGGAAAATTTGAACATTGACTAAATATTTAATGCAGTTAAAGAACTATCATTAATTTTTTGGTGAGATAATAGTATTATGATCTTGTTTTTAAAAAAATAGAGTCCTCCTTCAGAGATACACACTGAAATTTTACAGATAAAATGAAATATTTAGAATTTGCTTCACAGTAGTCCAGGGTGGGGGGAGTGCAGACCAAACTAAATTAGCCACAATTTGATCATTGTTGAAGTTGAGAGATGGTTACATAGGGTTTATTATGCTATTTCCATTGCTTTTGCAAATGTTTGAAATTATCTATTAGAAAAATTCACTTTTTCAAAAAGTTATGCAAATTTTGTATTTACTCTGTTATATTCCTTTGTTTGTCTCAATATTAAAATGTAACTTTTCCCAGTGTGCAATGGCTGCAAATAACAGCCTCCTGTAGTGTGCGTAGCCTGTTGACGGAAGGGGTGCCCTAAGGGACCTTGGAGACAGTGCTTTCCAATGGACGTTCATGTCTCTGACCTAGTGCTGTCCCCAGTCTAGGCTCCAGACAAGTATGTGGGGTGCTTTTGGAAAGCCTCAGGGCACAGTGGCTAGGATTCACGTTGGCCAAGTCATCTTGTCCACCTGCACCAAGCTGCAGAACAAGGAGCATGTGATTGAGGCCCTGTGCAGGGCTAAGTTCAAGTTCCCTGGCCACCAGAAGATCTGCAACTCAAAGAAGTAGGGCTTTCCCAAGTTTAATGCAGAAGAATTTGAAGACAAGGTGGGCTGAGAAGTGGTTCATTCCAGAAAGAAGTGCTGTGTTTATTTTGAAGATTTGTGTGCCCACAACATGACAGTTTGCCCCATGTGGTAGGCTCATTAATGGGCCCCCAAAATATCCACATTCTAATCACTGGAACCTGTGAATTTTACTTTAATATGGCAAAAAGGACTCTGCAGATGTGTTTAAGTTAAGGATTTTGAGATGGGGAGATTATCCTTAATTCTCTGGGTGTGCCCAACATAATCACATGTCCTTATAAGAGAAGATTTAGGGGGCTGCCTGATTAGAGCACTGTGTTTAGAGCACAGTGTTACAGCACCACACTCAAGGGTTCAGATCCTTGTGTTGGCTAGCTGCCAAAAAAAAAGAGAAGATTTGGAAGAAGAGAGATTTGACTACAAAAGAAGGTGCTGTGCTGACAGAAGCAGGGGAAAAGGCGATGTGGTGGGGGACCACGAGCCATGGCATGAAGACAGCCTCCAGAGGCTGGAAAAGGCAAGGAAGCAGATTCTCCCCTAAGACTTCCAGGAGGAACCAGTCTTAGCAACTCCTTGATTTTAACCCCATAAGATTCATTGCGGACTTCTGGCCTCCCCCAGCGTAAAAGAATAAATCTGTGTTGTTTAAGCTACCAAGGTTGTGGTCATTTGTTGCAGCAGCCAGAGGACACTATGCACCCCAGTTTGCAAATTCCAGGTGTAACTGGACATAGCGTGACCTGGATCTGGCTGTATATCCCAGCTGTATTAAGGTTCTTCAGAGAGACAGAATCAACATGATATGTTATAAATACATGAGGGGGATTTATTAGGGGAATTAGCTCACGCAATTGTGAAGAAAAGTCCCACGATAGGCCATCTGCAAACTGGATGTCAGTAGCATGGCTCAGTCCAACTCCAAAGGCCTCAAATCCAAGGAAGCCAACGGTGTCCTTGGTGTAAGTCCTGGAACCCAAAAGCTGAAAAGCTCTGATGTCAATGGACAGGAGAAAAGAGGTAAAGCTATCTTTTCAGGTGTGAGAACAAAAGACAGGGTTCTCTCCGGGCCCCCAGCAAACTAGATGGTTCCTGCCCACATTGAGGGTGGGTCTTTCCCACCCAGTCCACTCAGGCTCTTATACTAATCTAATCTCTTCTGGAAACACCCTCATGGACACACCCAAAAAGATAGCTTTACCAGGTTTCTTGGCATTCCTTAATCTAATCAAGTTGATACCTAGAATTAACCCTCACACCAGCTCTTTACCTGGAAAATGGGGTTCCCAGCATCTGAGGCATAGTATTGTGAAAACCATGTAAAGCACCTTGTTCGGGTCACTGTTTAACAAACATTTGTTCCCCTCCCTTTCTATATCTCTTCCTTTTACCTTGTCCCCTGTACTCATTCTACAGTCACAGTGACAGCTAATGAGTGTGGACACTTCCTGTAATATAATTCACCCAAGAAAAAACAATTTCACCTTCAAGCTGTGAGTTATAAATTAAAGGGGGAAGAAAAACAATGGTCAAGGTCTTCAAGGTATTTGTAATATAAGTATGTCATTATTATCTCAGAGAGCTGACCTTGATGGGAGTATTAGTCCTTACTAATGGCAAAGTAGAAAACATGTTTTAAAATTGTTTTTCTACCAGTGTACTTTCATGGATATTTTTAAATCAAGATTATTACCAGACCAATAAATTCACTTTAACAATCAGTATTTTGTCAGGTAGAAGTGAAAATTCCAAACTAAATGAATTAAATTATGCTCAATTGGAAAATGTAGCAAGGAACAAAGGAGGAAAGGAAGGAAAGAAGAAAATGGCAAATTTTTCTATAATTCCTCAATTTTAAAAAAAGTTACATAAAGATGTGAAAGTCCTCCTCTAAATCCCAGCTAACCTCCTAATTTCAATCATAGACTTACTCAGTTACCTAAACTTGACAACTTTTAGGAAAGTCTATAAACTTCTGAAAACCTGCACTTGAGCCATTCCCCACCTTGCCAAATCTGTGTTATACCCTAAGAGTTAGGTCCAAGGTTTGTCCTATGGCCCAGCCTCACTTCTCCACAGGTGGGCCGCAGGAAAGAGACCAGGTTCTGACTCATCCACATGGGTGGCACCCAGTGATGTCCCCAGGTCAGCGTCAGGCAGGGCTCTGTCACACCTTAAAGATGAATTGTAGGGCCGAGCCCTTGGCGCACTCAGGAGAGTGCAGCGCTGGGAGCGCGGCGACGCTCCCGCCGCGGGTTCGGATCCTATATAGGACTGGCCGGTGCACTCACTGGCTGAGTGCCGGTCACGAAAAAGATAAAAAAAAAAAAAAAAAAAAAAAAGATGAATTGTACTCTTGAAGAATAATTCCTTAAAACGGCAGTGTAAATTTCAGTAATTTACAAATGCAATTCCTATAGAAAGAGGCAACTGACCCAAGCTTCTTCACATTTTGGGATTTTTTTTTTTTTTGTAATGCTCCTTTTTAAACAGTATTTATTTGGGGTGCTTACAGATTTTTTAGATAAAATTTACATATAGTGAAAACCGTAAATATTAAGTATACAATTTGATGAGTTTTGAAAAATGCATATACCCATGTAACTTATACCTGTATTGAAATATAAAATATTTCCATCACTTCCCAATCTCTTTCCAATTGCCACACCCAGAGGCAACCACTTTTAATAGATATTTTTCACGTAGTTTTGCATGATCTAGCATGTCATATATGGAATCATACTATATGATGATATATATGATGCTATTATGTGTCTGGCTTCTTTCCTTCAAAGTGGCTATACCATTTTGCATTTCCATGAACAATCTTTAAGATTTCCAGTTTTTTTGGGCCGGCCCGTGGCTCACTCGGGAGAGTGCGGTGCTGATAACACCAAGGCCCCGGGTTCAGATCCCATATACGGATGGCCGGTTCGCTCACTGGCTGAGCGTGGTGCTGACAACACCAAGTCAAGGATTAAGATCCCCTTACCGGTCATCTTTAAAAAAAAAAAAAAAAAAAGATTTCCAGTTTTTCTACATACTCACCAACATTTAGCATAATCAGTCTTTTCAATTTTACCCCTTCTGTTAGGTGTAGAAGTATCTCCTGATTTTATTTGCATTTTCCTGATGACTAATGATGTTGAACAATTTTTCAAGTGCTTATTGGCTACTTTGTGAAGTATCTGCTCAAGTCTTTTGCCAATTTTTTAAATGGATTATTTTTCTTTTCATTATTGAGTTAAATATTCTGGATATAAATTCTTTATTAGATACATAGTTTTTAAAATATTTCCTTCTAGTATGTGGCTTGCCTATTTTCTTCCTTTCCTTTTTTTTTTTTTTTGCAGTGGTAGCTGGCCCACACAGGGATCGTGGAGGACCCTTGATCTTGGTGTTACACCATCACACGTTAACCAACTGAGCTAACAGTCCAGCCCCCTATTCATTTTCTTAATGATCTCTTTTGATAAAGAGAAGTTTTAAATTTCAGAAAAATATAACTTACCGATATGTCAATCCTACTTTTTAAAAAGTTTCTAAGATTATGATTAGGAGTGCATTGAATCTATAGATCATTTGGGGGTTATTTACATCTTAATAATACTGGATTTTTCAACCCAGGAGCCTCGTATCTCTCTTCATATTTTAGGTATTTCATTTCTCTCAGTAATATTTTGCAGCTTTTAGTCTTGCACATCTTTTGTTAACTTTATTCCTACATATTTTATATTTTTTAACACCAGCAGAAAACATTTATACTAGTATCAAAAAGTGAAAATTTCACTTGAAAGGAATGTGTGTTCTGCAGCTGTTGACTATAGTGTTCCACACAAGCAACTAGACCTAGGTGATTGATAGTCGTATTAGTCTGCTGTACCACAGACTGGGTGGCTTAAACAACAGAAACTTATTTTCTCAGTTCTGAAGGCTAGAAGTCCAAGATCAAGGTATCAGCAAGGTTGGTTTCATCCTGAGGCCCCTCTCCTCGGCTTGCAGATGGCTGTCTTCTGCCTGTGTCTTCATATTAGCTTTCCTTTATGCCTCTCTGTCCTAATCTCATTTTATAAGGACATCAGTCATATTGGATTAGGGCCCACCTCATGGCCTCATTTTAACTTAATTATCTCTTTAAAGACCTAACTCCAAACACAGTCACGTTCTAAGGTACTGGGCGTCATGGCTTTAACATATGAATTTGGGGGGGGCACAATTTAGCTCATAATAATAGTGTTGCTTACATCTTCTATGTCCTTTCAGATTTTTTTGTCTAGTTGTTCTATCAAAGATTCACAATGTGATGCTAAAAACTCAAATTTTGATTGTAGATTTGTCTTTTTCTTTTTAGTTCCATAAGTTTTTGTGTGTGTATTTTGAGGCTCTGTTATTAAGCACATACAGAAGTGATATTGCTATGCTTTCCTGATGAATTAAATTTTATCCCTGTTTAAAACAATGTGCATAGGTGTGGTTTTTCTTTCTATTTATTCCCTTTGGGGTTTACCAGTTTATCTTAGACCCCCAAGTTTATGAGGTTTTTTTTTTTTTTTAACTAAACTTAGGAAATTTTCAGCCATTATCTCTTCAGTTTCTTTTTTTCCTGCCCCATTTTCTCTTTCCTGCCCTTTGGGGCTCTACTTGTGCATATGCAAGGCTGAGAATTATCTCACATATCACAATGCCTCTATTTTCTAAATCTCTCTTCTCTGTGTTTTTCAGGTTGGATAATTTCTTTCTTTCTTTTTTTTTTAGTGGCTGGCCTGTACGGGGATCAACACTAATCAGCCAGCCCTAGGTTGGATAATTTTTAATAATCTTTCCTCAAGTTTCCCGACCGTACCTACTGCCATCTCTGCTATTGTGTTCAGCCCATCCCATGAATTTTTCATTACAGATGTTGTACTTCTTGGGTGTAGGTTTTTTATTTGATTTTGTTTTCTTCTTTTTTTATTTTTCCTTTCTTTGCTCAGATTCTCCATTTGTTTATTAATTTTGGGCATATTTTCTTTCTAAGTCTTCGGGCATATTTAAAGAGCCACTTTAAGATCTTCATCTGCTACTTCCAATACCTGAATCATCTCAAAGTTGGTTTTGATTCACTTCCTTTTCTCCAGGCTTGAGGTCACATTTTTCCTGTGTCATTGTATTTCTAGTGGTTTTTTCATTGCATACTGCACATTGTGGATGACATTTTGTAGAGACTCTGGATTTGATTATCATCCTTTGAAGTGTTTTTTTTTTTTTTTTTTTAAGATGACCGGTAAGGGGATCCTAACCCTTGACTTGGTGTTGTCAGCACCATGCTCTCCCAAGTGAGCCACGGGCCGGCCCTGAAGTGTTGATTTTTAATCCACTGGCTCCTGGCAGTTAACTTTGCAGCATTCAGACTCCAGACTCTCCTTCCCCTGAAATGAGAAGCAGTTGAATTTTTCACTCAGTTCTTTCAGTCTCTCAGCTGTCACTTTCCATTGGGCTCCTTCAAATATCCCCTCATGCATTTACAGTTCAGGAGTGAGACAGGATTTTTTTTTTTTTTTTCATATGACCGGTAAGGGGATCTTAACCCTTGACTTGGTGTTGTCAGCACCACGCTCACCCAGTGAGCGAACCGGCCATCCCTATATGGGATCTGAACCCGTGGCCTTGGTGTTATCAGCACTGCACTCTCCCGAGTGAGCCACAGGCCGGCCCCTGAGACAGGATTTTTTTTAATATTATATTTTGAAATAATGTAAGACACAGAAAGCCTAAAAAATAGTACAGGAGTTTCTAGCTTTATTAAAACCAAGAAATTAACATTGGCAGAATGATGTTTATTAAGTACACTACAGATTTTATTCTAATTTCACCAGATTTGCTGTCCTTTTTCTGTTCCAGGATACAATCCAGAATGTTACGTTGCTGCAGTTGTTATACCTCTTTAGTCTGCACCAATCTGACATTTCCTCAGTTTTTTCCTTGACTTTCAGGACCTTGACTCCTTTAAAGAATACTGGTCAGTTATTTTGTAGAATGTCCCTCTATTTGGCTCTTTCTCATGATTAGGTTGAGGTTATGCATTTTAACAAGGACACTACAGGAGTGATGTGCCCTTCTCTGTGCATAATATCAAGGGGTCCATGGTGTCACTATGTCCTTATTGATTATGTTAACTTTGGTCAATGGTTTAAGGTGGTGTCTGCTTGGTTTCTTCACTGTAAAGTTATGGTTTTTCTCTGTGCAACTAGTACATAACTTGGAAGAGATACTTTTTAAACTAAGCAAATAGTGTTTCTCTTCAAACTTTCACCCACTAATCTTAGCATCCATCAGTGTGTCTTGCCTGCCAACAATTACTGTCGTGTTGTTCTAGTGGAGATTTTCTATTTTACTCTGTTCCTTTTCTGCATTTATTAATTGTAATTCTTCTGTTAGGAAGAGCCATTGTTTCTCCTTCATTTCTTTATTTAGTCAACTATTTACAGTATGGATTTATGGATATTTACTTCATCCTATGGGTTATTAATCCAATACTATTGTTACCTATTTTTATAACTTTTAATTTTTATACATATATGTAGAAATAAGGAAGATATATATGTACATATACGTCTTTTATTTATTTATTTTGCTCACTTGTGTCAGATTTGGCTATTGCGATCTCTTTCATTTTGGTTCTGTACCTCAATCGAGTGATGTTTATAGACAGATTTTGGGGTACTCTTCTATTGCCCTCTACCCTCCAGAACTCCCCTCCCCACAATTTTCCAACTACTCTGCTACCAAAAGCTCTGTCTCCGACTTCTCAAACTTTGGTTTTCTGCTTGAGTTCATGCTGTTTGATGCCGTGATGACTGAGGAATGCATTCAGGAAAAACACCACGAAAATACAAATTTCAACAAGTGCCATTCCCTTCACAAAAGCGTTGACATCCCTTAAGTTTCTGCCACTTTCAGTCACTCTCCAGTGACTCCAAATAGTTGCTTAATTATGTCTTGTCCAGATTTTGCAATTGCTATCTGTGGACTGCTTAGTGGGATATATGCTACTCCACAATTACCAAAAACCATTTAACTGGGTTTTAATTGTATAATCTTGTATATAAATAACTTGGATTGATTGACGGTTGCAGCATTTTTTGCCTTAAGATTTCTGGTTGTTAGGAATACTTTTTTTTTTTAATCTCATGGAAAGCTTTTAATATGATTGGTACTATCAACGAATTCTAATATTACAGCTCCTATGTAAAGCATGGTCTTTGTCTTCAGAAACTTTAAAAAGCAGCTAGGGAAGTTAAGGCACATACGGGAATAAATTTAAAAACATGGTATATCTGTATCAGCCTGCCACAAAAGGAAAAAAAAAAAGAGTGTCTTTTGGACTAGTGGGTTAGCTCAGTTGGTTAGAGCACAGCCTTATAACATCAAGGTTACAGGTTCAGATATCCATACCAACTAGTCACCAAAAATAAACAAACAAATAAAAACATACATACATACATACATATATGGTATATCCTTACCAGCAGATCTAAAATTAAAGGGATTAAAATAAAAATAACAAATATTATTGAAAATGTGCAACAACAAGAACTCTATTTTATCAGTTACCTCTTGCTGTGTAAGAAATCACTCAATATTAGTAAACTGAAAAAACAACTATCCATTTAGCTCAGAATCTCATAATTCTGAAGATCATCAATTTCAGCTGGGCTCAGCTGGATGTTCTTTGGGTTTTGACTATGATAACTCATGAATCTGCAGTCAGTCACTGGTTAGTGACACCTCTGCTCCTAGGGGTTAGCTGGCTGTTGACAGGACATGTTTCTGTCACCCCTCAGGCCAACTCATGCTTATTCACATAGTGACCGTGTAGGGCTCCTAGAGACTGGAAGTGTGCAAGACCTCTTAAGCCTTTGACCTGGAACTTATACTACTTCTTCTTTTTCTTTGTTGGTGGCTGGACGGTACAGGGATCAAACCCTGGACTTTGCTGTCATCAGCACCACACTCTAACCAAGCCCCCTGACTGGCCAGACCACAACTTCTTAATAGTTGTATTAGTCAAAGCCAAAACAAGTCACAAGGCCAAACCACATTCAAGGCATGCAGAAATACTCTTCATTTTTTGTGTGAGGATATGCAAAGTCACTGTAACAAGCTAGCTGTTTTGCAATATACCATACATGTATTGCTTGTGAGAGTGTAAAACTTGTTAGCCGTATCCATTAAAGCTGAAAATATGAGTACATGCATGTACCCTGTGCCCCATCAATTCCTCATCCAAGAGGAATCTGTGATTATGTCCATGAAAGAATGTCCAAAGCCACTTTATTCATAATACCCCCAAACTGAAAATGACCCAAATGTGCATCAATAGAATGGATAAGTAAATTATGAAATATTCATATAATAGAATACTACACAGAAAAAAAAAAAAAAAAAAAAGAACAAACGATGGCTACATGCAACAATGTGTTGAATGAAAGAAGCAAGACACAAAAGGGTTTGTACTGGGTTTTACTGTATGAGTCCATTTATAGTAGGTTCAGAAACAGGCAAAACTAATCTATGATTGTAGAAGTCAGAAAAGTGGTTTCTTTTGTGGGGGATGGAGTTCAGAGAGGGGGGTT
The DNA here is from genome assembly GCF_027409185.1 of Cynocephalus volans. Classification (NCBI taxonomy): domain Eukaryota; kingdom Metazoa; phylum Chordata; class Mammalia; order Dermoptera; family Cynocephalidae; genus Cynocephalus; species Cynocephalus volans. The sequence continues at coordinate 179,664,388 of NC_084460.1, forward strand.
ATTGGCCAGAAAGGAGCATGAGGGGGTCTCCTGGAGTACCAGAAATGTTCTATATCTTGATCTAGACAATGGTTGCATGGATCTGTGTGTGTGAGAGAGAGAGAGAGAGAGACAGAGTGAAATATTTTTCTGTATCATTACGATTTGTGCACCTTATTTATTGGGAATTATACCTCAACTTAAGAGTAATTTTTTCAAAGATGGTAGTGATGCCAAACGCTAGTGATTGTAGTTGAGAAGAAGGGAGGGCACCAAGGCCTGGTAGGATCAGGAGAGTTGTCTTGGCCACTCAAAACTAAAATTTGAGGGGGCAGAGGAAAAGGAGGATTGGACTGGCAGACACGGAGGCAAGCACTCCCGCTGGACTCACATATTCTCATACTCTGCATCCATCCTACCTGCCAATTTCCAAATCCTCTTGACTCCAGCCTTCCTTCTACTTTTAGAATTAGGAGATAACACCAACGTCAAGGGTTTGGATCCCCGTACCGGCCGGCTGCAAAAAATAAAAATAAAGAATTAGAAGAGAAAAAATTATAGTAAGTTGCACAGATATATCTTAAATTGCCTAAAAGTATGAAGACATGCACAACCAGCTTATGGTACAGCTAGTAACATAATTGTTTCTGTTTCAACAAATCCTTTAAAGTTAGAGATCCTATGTCTTTATCTTTTTATTAACAAGGTCTCATTCAACATGGAAATTGAACCTCTCTATGGTCACATTTCTCTGCTGTTAATATTCTAGGTCAACTCATTTGACCTTCAATTTCCAGTTGAGATGGAGTCCCCATCTCTCTTCTCTTCCAAAATCCATACATGCACTGAGAACAAATGACATTCCTTGCCATTGCCATTCCTAAGTCATATCCATGTCTAACTTATTTTGCACTGAAGACTGTATGGTGCCAAAGAGAGCTCATCAGACTGAGAGTTAGGAGACCCTCATTCTAATCTGAACTCAGCTACTAATTGGCTGGGTCAACTTGAAAAGCTATTTAATTCTCTGGAAAATACTCTGAGTGGGTATGTGTGTGCACCTGTATGTGTGCACACACATGCCTATGCTGGAGGATGGTGATGGTAACTGGAGGCTGGGGAAAACTTTTTATTAGAGATTCTCCAAGAAGGACAGACAAGTTGCTGGAGAACATGAAGAGTTGAAGGCAAGAAATATACGGAGTTCATTTGCATTCAAGGTTGGCATTTTACAAAGAGAAAGTAGAGATGCAAGATAAAGGGTGGAAAATGAGAAAAGAGGAATGTTGAAATAGGAAGAAAAACCACATTTGATGGCAGGTAACAATAATAGCTTATATTTATGAGTGCCTACTATGTACATGGTGCTGCTGTGAGTACTGTACCTGGATATTCTCATTTAAACTCCCTAATTACCCTGGAAGACATGCTATGGTTATTCCCATTTCACAGGTAAGGAAAATGAGCTGCAGACAGGTTAAGTCACTTGACCAGGACCACACTGTTAATAAGAGGTAAAAATTATGATTTTTAATAATGAATATGCTAATAATAAAAAAACACATATATGAATAAATAGATAAATAAATAAAAATGCACACACACACCCCAAAAAAGGTAGAGTCAGGATTTGTTTTTGTTTTGTTTTGTTTTAGAGTCAGGATTTGAAGTAGGCTGTTTGACTCCAAAATACATGCTCTTATCCCCTACATGCTACCACCCTTTAATGATGTACACCTGGGAGGCCTACATATAGCAGTGTACACAGAAGCATCTGGAAGTGAAATAGGATACAAACAGGACTTGACTCGGCCCCTCACTTCTAATTTCAAAGAATCCAGTACACCCAGCTAAGCTACTTTCACAAACTAAGACAAGAAAGTTTTTTAACCACAAACTTCCCCTAGGCAGTTAGCCCAACTCCTGCATGCACACAGAGCTTCAAGGTGACTGCTACAACAACCCTCCTGGGGTGGCAGTAGTGAGCAACACCACCACCTTAGATCTACTGAGCAGGTGCAGGGACCAAAGCCCTAACTGAGCATGTACTCATGATGCAACCAGGAAGAACAGAATGGACCACCTCCAGAGGCACAGAATCATGATGCTGGCCTGTACCACTTGCCCTGTAAAGGACTCTGAACAGCTCCCGTCACAAAGCCCGCTTCTCCATGGCTGTCTTCCTTATTCATAAGCCTATCTCCTTTTAGTAAAGCTTTCCTTGCTTTACTGCTGTGTGCATTGGCATTTCTGTGACTTTGAGACTCAAGAAACTGGTCTGATAACAGAAGTACACAGGTGTGTGCAGGGTGTGTGTGTGTGTGTGTGTGTGTGTGTGTGTGTGTCTTTTTGTGATGTTATGATATAATAAGAAATATATACAGTTCCTGGATTCAACCAACTGCAGATTGAAAATATTTTAAAACAAACAAATAAATAATAACAATACAACAATACAAAAACAAATTTAAAAACAATATGGAATAATAAGTACTTACAGAATGTTTACATTGTCTTAGGAATTAGAAGTAATCTAGAGATGACTTAAAGTATATGGGAGGATGTGCATAGGTTATATGCAAATACTACACCTTTTTATATAAGGTACTTGAGCATCCTGGATTTTGGTATCTGTGAGGGGGTGGGATGGGGAGCCTGGAACCAATCCCCCAGGATACCAAGGAAAGACTGCATTTGGTCTTTGTCCCTGGATCCTGGAACAGACCTCCTAAAACCCTTGGAATTTCTGAGTGATGGGTAAGAGGAGTGTCTTTTGTTATTCATAAGCCCTTTTCAACCATATCTGAATTTATGTTAATGAGGTTACTTTTGGAGGATGGGAGCTGGTTGCCAGAGGAAGCAACCACGTGTTTATAGCATTATAGGGATTGAGTTTGATCACCAATGGCCAATGATTTAATCAATCATGCCTACATAATGAAACCTCTATTAAAACCCTAAACAAGGGGGTTCAGAGAGCTTCCAGGTTATTGAGGTGGCGCACCTGGAGAAGGCATGGAAGCTTCATGCCCCTTCCTCATACCTTGCCCTATGCATCTCTTCCATCTGGCTGTTCCTGAGCTGTATCTTTTTATAGTAAATCAGTGATCTAGTAAGTAAAGTGTTTTCCCGAGTTCTTTGAGCCATTGTAGCCAATGATTAAGCCCAGGGATGGAGTGTGGGAACTCCTGATTTACAGCTAGTTGGTCAGAAGTGCAGGTCACCACCTGAGACTTGTGATTGGTGTCTGAAGGGTGGGGGGCAGCCTTGTGCGACCAAACTATTAACCTGTGGAGTCTGTGACAACTCTGGGCAGTTAGTGTCAGAATTGTGTTAAATTGTAGGACACCAGTCAGTGTCTCCACCAAACTGGAAATTTCTTGGTGTGGAAACATACATCCAGTGTCAGAAGTGTAGAAAGGGGGCTGGCCAGTTAGCTCAGTTGTTAGAGTGAAGCTTTGTAACATCAAGGCCAAGGGTTTGGATCCCCTTACAGGCCAACCACCAAAAAAAAATGTAGATGAAACAGGAGTTCTCTTTTACTTTTCAAGGGGAACTTCCCCCCGTCTCATTTTAGAAAACCAAGAGCTCATTCTTCTTCTAATCAACTGAACCCCCTCAGAGTGCTCCCTGAGGAAGGCCTCAGGTACAGCAGGCCTGATCACAACCAACCGAGGGGCTCAAGTTATCTGGGTTGACTGTCTACACTGTCAATGCCCAGCTTTACTCTGGCAGTGTAAACCTGAGTCCAGAACACTAGAAAATTGAGATATTGGAGGGAAAGACCCCATAAATCTGTGTATTTTGACTCCATAATTCCCAAAAGCTAAAATCTAGGGCTCCTCACACACTTAGTCCTGCTCACTCCAAACATTCAGGATGGCCTCTTGACAGTGTCTTAGATTCTTAGAAGAATGAGTGTTTAACTTGGAGTCAGGCCCTACAGAAACCCGGAAGAATCTCTGTCAGCCAAGAGTTGGGTGGACGCTCAGGTCCTGTTTCCCAAGAGCTCAATCCATGTAGGATCTTGGCCCATATAAATGGCCTCTTCAGTCTCAACAAATGCAGCCAACTGGACGGCTATTGGGGGCTTCGATGAAAGCTGAGAGGTCTACTCAATCAGGGCAGGGTACTCTTCTGGTTTTCATGAATAGGCTATGTGTACATGAGAGAGGTTACAAGTTCAGGGCCAACGTCACTCAGATAATGAACATAAGCCAGCGATTTGCTGGTTGCTTAATAGTACCAAGAATTGCCTAAATGTAAGTCAAGGACACTGTCAGGCTCTCATTTTGGTTTTATTAACTTTTCAAGTATTTAAGGTAAAAAGCAATTGTCTTTCTTAGCCCTATTGGGTATCTTCTCTTTCAAGAAGCCGAGGGCACGTTTTCCTGCCCAGCTCCCAGTCCTTATGCAGAGAGGCATCTGGAGCTGCATGGAAACCCGTTCTCCCGCCTTTCAGCCCTGTTTGTTTTGGAGTTGCATCAAGAAGGGGCAGGATGGGAGGCTCTGTGTACTGAGGATGTCAGGCACAGCCCCTGACCTTCCTTCCAGCCAAACGGCTCTGATAAGTAGGCTGGCCTTGAGCCTGGAGACCCACAGACACACTTGGATAATTCCTACAGAATTGATTAGGCAATCTCCTCCCAGGGCCTCAGAGCCCAGCCCCGGATGTGAGCCCACTGGCCTACCCTGGCTTCCCAGTGCTGCAGACATGGCCAACGGGACCAACACCTCTGTCCCGTACTACAGCTACGAGTACTACCTGGATTACCTGGACCTCATTCCCGTGGATGAGAAGAAGCTGAAAGCCCACAAATGTAAGTCTGAACTGGGGAAGCCATGCAGGCAGAGGCTGGGGCTTGGCCCAAATGACTGGGCACGCCTGGCTTTTTCTCCATTCTCTTAAAACTCCGGCAGATGTCATGGGAAAGCAACTATCAGGCCAGTGCACACACAGATAGAAATGAATGGGGCTTGGGAGTGAAATTGTCTGTTATCTTTCATAATAAGTTTGGAATTAACCTGCTAAGAAACTAAGACACTTTAGAAGCAGAATATTCATTTAAGATAATTTTTTTGATAAAGTTTAATTTGTTTGGGGCACCAGTAAGCTGAGTGATTTTCTTTACATTGCAGATTTTGCTTTTTCCCTTGTCTGTATTTAGATTTGGGAGAGTTATTCTCTCCACCCCTAAGATGTATGACTTAATCATTTCTATTAAAATGACAGATGTCAATCTGTGGTCTCAGGAAGGACAAACAAGCATGAGCTAACACCCTTTTGCTCACCTGTCATTCTGTTCTTTATCTCTTGAGTAACGTGACACTTTGTGGACAATCTTCTCTGATCAGTCCAGCTACTCTGTCAAGATAACAAGTTAGGCGAGGAAATGAGGAAATGAAAAATTAAATACAAACAAAGCCCTGGAATATTGGGTCTCCACACTGGAAACCCGTCCTCTGCCTATCCCATAAGACGTCTTGGGTTCCTTAGGTATTTCACTCACTATAAGCACATAATAATATGTCTGTCAAATAGTAAATGCAGTCACTAGAAGGAATGGGATGCTTTTCATATGGAAGATAGTCTGTTACACACCAGCTCAAAAGTGAAATACATTTGATGCTATTATTTGATAATAAAATAAGCCAAAGCCCAAGTAGGACCCTTAGGGACAGCCATCTAGAACACCTTGTTAGGTGGTTTAATTTGCAACTGTTTCTAGTTTCATTTACAATTTCCAGAAGTCAAATGCAGGTACACATCCATGTTTGCTGAGGACTTATCTACATTCCTAGCACCACACTAAAGCTTTGGTGTGTGTTTTCTGATACAAGGGAGATAATCATGAAATTGAAATGCAGACTTTTGCACAGACAACTCACAGTAAGGAAGACATATAGTAATTAGGGAGAAAATAGCTGGATTGCAATAAAACTTCAGGATACATATTGGTCTGGACAAAATGTAGGCTTCCATTTAGAAAAGTCTTTTTTTTTTTTTAATTAATGCAAATAAGAAATTCTGGGACAGCTTCAAACACACCCTTCTTTTTGTGTGCCAGACATCCCACTGGAGGCCAAAGCTCCAAACATATCCCTCCTGGGCTCCAAAGCTTCTCCCCACTGCTTTCAGGGGGTAGGGGGGGACTGTTTACCACCTTAGAACCTGCAATCTTAACCTTCTGCTCCCCGTACTCACAAGAAACTTTCATTTCTTGGAAAAGTGGTTGTTCTCTAAGTTTTGTGTGAATTTGAAAAGACCTTCTTTCTTGCACACGTGAACTGCAGTTGGAAGCTCACAGCCTGCTCAGCATAGAAAGGAGGTGAGATAAGAAACTCCTTCCCAAGTTCCAAAACCTAACAAAGACCATCTCAGTGAGGACAGCTGTGGGAGAGGCCAGTGGCTGGGTCCCCCATAAAAAGATTTAACAGCTATTGTTTTTTTTAATGGAAGTTATTCAAGTTAGGCACTTTAGGGGACAGACAAAATAACTCTTTCCCAAATTTGCGTACAGACAATGGAAAATGCAAAACAATTTGAAGAAAGTCACCAGTTTATTGGATACCCAAACAAATGAAGAGCTATCAAAAAATCTTTTTTTTTTTTTTTTTTTTTGGTGGCTGGCTGATAAGGGGATCTGAATCTTTGATACTGGTGTTATAACACTGCACTTTAACCAAATGAGCTAACTGGCCTGTCCTTTTTTTTTTATTATTGTGGGAAAATATACATAACATGAAATTTACCATCTTAATTATTTTTAAGTGTTCGGGGCAACCCATCACCCCATCCACCTCCAGGATGTTCTCATTTTCCCAAACTGAAACTCTACCCATTAAACAACATCTGCCCATTCCCCTTTCCCCCCTGCCCCTGGCAACCATTATTTTACTTTTTCTCTCTATGAATTTGACTATTCTAGGTACCTACTATTATGGACTGAGTATTTGTGTCCCCAGAATTCATGTGTTAAAGCCCTAATCCCTAATGTGATGTTATTTGGAGATGGGGTCTTTGGGAGGTACTTAGGGTTGGATAAGGTCATGAGGATGGGGCCATTGAGGATGGGATTATTGTCCTTGTAAGAAGAGACACGAGAGGGCTGCCTTCCTCTCTCTGTCTCTGTGCTATGCATGGACATAACCAGGAAGAGACCCTCAGCAGGAACTAAACCTGCCAACACCTTGATCTTGGACTTCCCACCTTACAGAACTGGGAGAAACAAATTTCTGTTATGTAAGCCGCCCAGTCTATGGTATTTTTGTTGCAGCAGAGGATACAGTCCTCATGTAAGTGGAATCCTATGATATTTGTCCTTTTGTGACTGGCTTGTTTCAATTGGCATAATGTCTTCAAGGTAACAAGGACCCTCTTGAGGCAGTCCATTTTGCCAGTTTACAGAGCCATGTGTCAGAAAAGTATTTTAAAAAATAAGGCACTTGCGAATGCAATCTTGAGGTTGATAGTCTCCTGACACTGGAGACAAACACACACAGCATGATGGTGTCAATCAAACTCATCATTGGTTAAAGACTGTTCGTGGTGGCAGAGAAGACGTGGGTGCCCTGAGTTACAGGAACAGTAACCACAGCAGAACATCCAGAGACTTGGTTGCAAAAGTGATGAATGTGGGCACAGAGGAACTGGCACAGGAACCCAGTGTGGGGCGTCCATGTTGCTACCTTGACAAAGCACTGTCATGCTTCCCTGAAGCACACCTGCTTGGTCTGGAGGGGACCTCCTCCTCCAGCACCTCTCCCTTCCCACTGGCTTCCTCATCTGTGTCAAAAAACACAGAGATCCACATCCCCACTGCCCTCTTGGACCATCAGCCAAAGTCTCTTCCACCTCTAGTTGCCAAAATTCTTGACTGAGTAGCTACTCCCCCCTCATCTGGGCCCCCACAGTTAGGCTCCTGCACCCACCATCATCTGAAACTGCCCCTTCAGAAAATTCAATCTGCAGCACTCACCTCCTTCTTCCCTGCTGGCCTCTGTGTCTCTCCATCTTCATTTGCATCTGTCTCAATCTTTTTCTTTGTTCCCTTGTCACATTCTCCTTAGGGTAACTCCTATGCTCTAAATGTTCATGTTCCTGCAAAATCGATGTGTTGAAACCTTACCTCCAATGTGATGCCATTGGGAGACGGGGCCTTTAGGAAGTGATTAGGTCACAAGGATGGAGCTCTCATGAATGGAATTGGTGCCCTTATAAAGGACTGAAGAGACCAGAGTTCTCCCCCTCCACCATGTGAGGACACGGCAGGAAGGTGCTGTCTATGAACAAGAAGGCAGGTCCTCACACAACACTGAATCTGCCAGTGTCTTGATCTTGGACTTCTCAGCCTCTAGAGCTACAAAAAAATAAATTGTGTACGAGCCACCCCATTTATGGTGTTTTGTTACAGCAGCCCAAATGGACTAAGACAGTAGACCAACCTTCTAGGTTTGCCCAGGATTGTCCCACTTTTAGCATGGAAAGTTAGAAAAAGGCTCTTCCTGCAGGCATAGAGCTAATCACAATGCATTTAGCTGGGGTCTCTTGAGCAGTGCACAAACCTGTGGAACTCCTCACAGCATCACTCTATAGGAGCAACTCCAGGCTCAACCACATGAACTCCGCACATTTCCCTGCCCCTGCCCTACCCAGTAGGTCTAATCTCCCTTTTCCTTTTGGTGGTCCATATGAAATTTGGCCCTGTGCATCAAGTTTTCATTCTTCCCAATGAGACCCACTTCCTCACCATACCAGAAACACAGCATACTTTTCCTACCTTCTTGCCTTTGCTCATGTTTAATTCAAGCACCAAAATTCCACAACTGTCTGTTATGGGCTAGACATTACAGTGGGAGCTAGAGGTAAAGAAGCAAAAAGACCAAATCTATGCTCTCGACTTTTTTTCAAGACTATTTTATTATTATTATTATTATGTATTTTATGATGATTTATTTGCAAGTAGATTATAGACATCATGACATTCCTCCACCAAAAGCTTTAATAGGAAACTATTAACAAAAAAATTTAACATTAGTATACCTAAAACATTTCAATAATTCTTTTTTTTTTTAAGAGTTTCATTTTGAGCTTGTTCGTTTCTTTGGCTTATATCAATTTATTTATTTATTTATTTATTTTTAAAAGATGACCAGTAAGGGGATCTTAACCCTTGACTTGGTGTTATCAGCACCACACTCTCCCGAGTGAGCCACAGGCCGGCCCCAGGCTTATATCAATTTAAAGAGAAATCTGGGCTGGCCGGTTAGCTCAGTTGGTTAGAGTGTGGTGCTGATAACACCAAGGTCAAGGGATGGATCTCGTTATTGGCCAACCCCCCAAAATAAATAAATAAATAAAATAAAGAGAAATCTTTATTCCATTAGTATACATTTCTTTTAAGTAAACAGGTCTACTAATATTGTTTTTGCTTCTATAAATTTAGAAGTGTCCTAATTTATTTTACAGTAATGATCCCAGATTTATTTATTTATTTATAAATTTTGTTGTGTATATCGTATTTGAGGTGTACAACACAATGTTATGGGATACATATAGTAAACTGTTACAATACTGAAGCAAATTAGCATATCTATCATCTCACATAGTTACTTTCTGTGTGTGTGATAAGAATAGCTCAAATCTACTTATTTAACAAGAATCTCTAGTACAATACAATTTTATTAACTTCAGTCCTCGTGTCATACATTAGATCTCTAGGCTTGTTCACCCTACATATCTGTTATTTTATATCCTTTGACCTACATCACCCCATTTCTTCACCCCACATTGGTGGTAACCACTATTTTATTTCTATCTCTGTGTACTTGAGCTCTTTTTAAAAATATATATCCTACATATAAGTGAGATCATGCCATAATTTTCTTTCTGGGTCTGGCTTATTTCACTTAGCATAATGTCCTCCAGGTTCAACAATGTGGTGGCAAATGGCAGGATCCTCTTTTATAAGGCTGAATAATATTCCATATATATGTGTGTGTGTGTATCAGTTTCTTTATCCATTCATTCATCAGTGGGCATTTGGGTTGTTTCCATACCTTGTCTCTTCTGAATAATGCTGCAATGAACATGGGAGTGCAGATATCTTTACAAGGTGGTGATTTCATCTCTTTTGGGTAATATCATTTAATATTCAGTCTATATTCAACTTTCCTCAATTTCCCCAAAATGTGTTTGTGGCCTACTTTGTCCAATTACTGCAGCTGGTTGTTACGTTCCTTAAGTCTTTTTTATTCCAGAGGAGGCCCTTTTTGTAGAGGACACTGACTGGATGAAGAGGTCAAACAGACCACTCTGTCCAGTCAGGTGGGAGATACTGATCAGTGATAAACTGTTATTCAGTTGAAGGTGCTGTGTTGGGGATCTGCAAATGCTGCTAGTAGAGCACAGAGAAGGAGACCATTGGGAAGAAGGAGGTCTGGGGAGGGTGGGTCAGGGGGTTAAGGAGAGCTTCCCAGGGAAGATGCGGCTATGCTGAGTGAAGGATCAGTAGGAGTTTGCCTGACAGACAAAGGGCCATGCAGGGTAGAGACAGGTTATACTCCCTCGTATAAAGGAGGTGCTCCCAGGAGGATAACGCAGAGAGTGTTTTTTGGAAAGAATTCTCGCAGCCCTGTCTCAGAGGATCTTCTGTAAGCTGTGGGGTGTCATTTAACATTGTAAGCAGGAAAAAGACAGGTCCAATTTGCTTGCTAAAAATATGCCTCTGGTGAAAACAGAAATTCGAGGGTGGCGGGTGACACTTGAGCAGTACCATGTGTGATGTACTCGTGGAAAGATTCCTGCCCGGAGAAGCTGACAGTCTGGGAAGCAAAGGCCCACTGCAGTACAGGGGTGAGCCGCAGTGTCCTAGACATGGAAAAAGAAGTATGCGGGGTCCGGCCCAGGGAAGCGAAGGGGCTTGCTCAGGGCATCCAGCTAGACAGTCACAGAGCTGGGACTTAAAGTCCAGGTTTCGATGCTTCCAGGGATCTCCCCAGGACACTTGTAGTGATTCGTGGGCAGATCGTCAGCAGAATATACATATATGATCCAGGGAACGGGAAACTGGATCCAGCTCCTGAATTGTGCCCGGCGCCGATGAGGCACACGAGAAATCTTTGCTGAGTGAATGAATAAATTAGCTAGTGGGAAACAGGCATCTCTTGCCCACTTCATGAACTTTCGAGATGAATGTCTGTCAGGCGTCAGTGTTTTGTCTCTCAGCTCTGAGTACACTCTCCAACACGTGCTCTGTGATGAAAGGTGGGATTCCTTTAACATGAGCACAGTGTGGAGCTCTCACAGGGGAGGCCTCTGAAGGGTACTACAGGAGGGCTGGGGGTGGGGGTCAGCAGTGTGAGTGTGAGGACATCCAGTGGGACCAGCCCCAGTCACTGGCCAGATCCCAGCCTCCATGTGGCAATATCCCCTGTGCAGCCATCTTGACACTGACACCGATGCCCCTGTGCAGGCTACACAAAGCCACCTGTGGCCCTGGGGGGCACACACTGCCTGCTGGCTGGACCCACTGCACACTCTCATCACGGTGCTCTGGAAGGTTTTCTACTGTTGGCCCATCTGCTCCAGACCAGCTCAGGTCTGGCTAAAGCAGCCCACATCTCTGCTACCTGGTGGCCAAAGCACAGCTTCTCCAAAGAGGTCTGAGCCCCTTTCAAGTTTGTCTTTCTTTGGGGTCATGGGCCAAAATTCCTATGTTGAAACCCTAAGCCCCAGCACCTCAGAATGTGACTGTATTTGGAAATGGGGCCTTTAAAGAGGTGATTAGGTTAATATGAGGTTGTTAGGGTGGGCCTTAATCCAACATGATGGGTGTCCTTATAAGAAGAGATTAAGGCACAGATGCACACTGAGGAAAGAAGACCTGGGGTAGATGTCCATCTACAAGCAAGTCAGTGTCTCCTGTGGAGAAGCCTCAGGAGATACCAACCCTGCTGACACCTTGACTCCAACTTCCAGCCTCCACAATGGTAAGAAAATAAATGTCCATTGTTTAAGCCACCCAGTCCGTGGCACTTTGTTACAGCAGTCTGAGGAGACCAATACACTTGGGCACTCTCCTTCTGCCCTAGGGAACCTCATAGAGTTTCCTTACTTCTTATGGTTACTCTCCTATAGTAGCTAACAGTTCTTCATATTAAACTTTCTATGTGGTTTCTAGCTCCTGATTAGGCCTAGACTGTTCAATGTCCTTCCAAGTCTTTCTTTTGTATCTGCAAAAATGCACAGACTAAATTTTTTTAAATGTCTACCAGTCACTTAGTTACCAAAGCAAATGTCCAATCCCATGAAATAATTTTTTTAAATGTTTTAAAACAAACAACCCTTGGATTTCATTCAAAGTTAGGACTTCCTCTTACACCACCTTGGAGAAAGGGGCACATCTCTTTTCTTTCCTCTTCCAGTTCCTTTTTCTGTTCTCAGAGACCAACCCCACTTCCCCTCCAGGCCATGTTCTCAGGCACAGTCACTTTAGGCCAGCTCCTGCCTGATCCTCAGCCTGCACTCTCCCTGGAGGCCCTTAGCTGGGCCCTGGACTGCACACAGCTTTGCCCCTGGACACTGGGACAGCAGCCCCCTCTCCTCTGCTGACACCAACTGCAGAGTTCCTTACACTCCAGATTTTCCTCAGCACGTCAGGCTCTGATCCACTGTGCCCCGCCCGCTGCAAAGAACACACACAAGAGGGCTCTAGCCAGGCCCGCTGGCCCTAGGGCAGGGAAGCACCTCCTACCCTCTAATAGGGGGCAAAGGTCATGGAGGACTCCACACACCATCTCCTGTCTCTACAGAAAACTCTTCAGAGCCAAGCATCACAAAATGAGATTTTAAGTATGTGGCGCTTGTCAGTCTGCTCAAGTTGCTATAACAAAATGCCACAGACTCAAAAAACAGAAATGTGTTTCTCACAGTTCTGGAGGCTGGAAGTCCAAGATGAAGCTGCCAGCAGATGCGGTGTCTGGTGAGGGCTCCCTTCCTGCCTGTAGATGGCTGTCTTCTCTCTGTGTCCTCACATGGCCTTTCCTCTGAGCTCTCATAGGAGAGAGAAGACAGAGGGCACTCTGTGTGCTTCTCTCCCTCTTCTTATAAGGGCACTAATCCCATCATGGGAGCCCCACCCTCATGACTGCATCTAAACCTTATTACCTCCCAAAGGCCCTACACCTCCACATATTTTCACAGTGGGGGTTAGGGCTTCAACATATGAATTTGTGGGGGCACCCAAACATTCAGACCATAACAGCACCTTTGTCTTGGATTTCAGCTGAAGCAGACAGAAAGAGTCCACTGTTAATATTGTGCATAACAAAACACTGCATACGTGTTTTGTACTCTGCTATTATTGACATAACAATATTTTGTTTTCCCATGTCATTAAATATTCTTTCCCAAAAACTTTGTAAATAGACACATGGTGTTTTAGAAATTTGTATCTTTGAGCATATAGGATGTTTCCAGGATTTTGCTGTTATAAATCCTGGCCTTGGAACAAGAAAAACATTTTCTACTGTTGTGTGTCAAGTGAAGATGTCCTGCATACTTTTGTTCTGAGTATCTGAATTAAGTTGACCAAAAAAAAAAAAAAAGAAAATCTAAAAAAAATGCAAAAGCAGAAATCTTTATCACCCACACTGTAGATAATGGACATAATTATCTGTGTCAATTTTGTTTTCTGTGCTGGTCAGCAAAAGGTAGTGTCAGGCAGTCTCAGTGTGTTGTTACATGGCTTTGGAGGTGGGGTAAGGTGAGCCCGAGCCCAGGTGATAGAGGACAGAGGTCATATCGCAGAAAGCAGGTGACCACCCCTTCTGGCTTCCTTGCTAACAAATTCGACCTTCTCTCACCTGGCCAGTTCCTTTGGGTTGAGTCTTCTCCCTAAACAAATTGGAAAGCATTCCACCCCAGTTCTGCAAACCTTCTCTGCAGTAGTGCACATGAAAGACAGGAAGAAGCCGGGAAAGGACCTGAGAACTCAGGGATATTTTGAGATAGGAATAAAGAGGCAAGGCTCGGGCAGACAGGCTGGGTAGTTGTATTAGTCAGGGTTCTCCAGAGAGACAGAATCTATAGGATATGTTATAATTACATGAGAGGGATTTATTAGGGGAATTAGCTCACGTGGCTATGAAGAACATTCCCACAATAGGCCGCCTATAAACTGGATGCTGGTAGCGTGGCTCAGTCCAAGTCCAAAGGCCTCAGAACCAGGGAAGCTGATGGTGTCCTTGGTGTAAGTTCTGGAACCCAAAAGCTGAAGAGTCTCAAGCTCTGTTGTCCACGGACAGGAGAGAAGAATGTGTCCCAGCTCCAGCGGATCGAGAGAGAGAGAGAGAGAGAGAGAGAGAGCTTCACCTCTTTCCTCTGTCTTTTGTTCTCTCTAGACCCCCAGTGGATTGGATGGTTCCCATCCACACTGAGGGTGGGTCTTTCACACCCAGGCCACTCAGACTCTCTAACTAATCTCTGCTGGAAACACCCTCATGGACATACCTGAAAAGATAGCTTTACCAGGCTTCTCAGCATTCCTTCATCTAACCAAGTTGACACCTAGAATTAACCTTCACAGTAGTGGAGTCAAAATAGAAAGAAAAACACTCAGGGTTCACGTGTTAACCTAACAAGCAGGAAGGATTTTAGCATTTTTGTGTTCATGCTTATGTGCTGGAATATATTCCATCGTGGTTGGGCAGATACTGGAAACATCTAGGGATTTATATATATTTTTATATGGAGCAGTCAGTGCTCAGTTGAAGGCTGTGGGCTGTTCTTCTGCAGGGATAGCTCTAAACTGAGTGTTACAGACACTTCACAAGGATTTCACCCTTGTGATTTTCCTACGTGGCTTCTGACTGTCTCATGGAAAGGTTAAGAATCTCTCCAAACTATTAACAAAGTGGAAAATGCAAATCTGTTTCCTGAGGCCCTGTCGGGTCTGACTAATGATACGTTTGATCTTCTATTTGTGCCCTGTTCAGAGGCTAATCTTAGAAGAAAACCAATCCCATATTCCAATCTTATAGTGTCAGTACAGATTATTCTAATAGGATGAGTCTCCAGATGCTGGTCTAATGTTCCTTTTCAGAGAGTGGTAAGATGGACTGATTTCCCTTGAGTATTGCCTGGCTTTCATGCTCTGTTCCTTCCCTTTGATTATGGGCTAGGAAGAATTTGTCACAGTCCATGCTGACGTCTGTTGATGCGCTGCCTCTGGCAGCTTCAATAATAAGGTGTTCTGTTCATCTGCTGCACCTAGAGCTGGGAGCAGAACAAAACACACCTCTAAACAATCTCTCTGAACACAATTTAGATAATTCAATGCACAGATTGAACAAAGGACCTACGTAAAACTCTTCTCTTATTTGGAGCAATCACTTTCAAGTTCCAACTTTAACCATGACTTCAAACTCTGCAGCAAATGGTCGGTCCTGTGGGCATGACATAAGTAGTGAAAGTGACTTTTAAACAAGGATACCAGAATGTTTACCTCTGAATTAATTTCCATCAAGCTAGCCCCAGGGGGAAGGTGCTACACTTGAATGATTCTGTTATTGCTCTAAAACTTCTTGGAACTCTTCCTTTGGAACTGACTTTGGGTGGCCACACCACGTTCTACGAAACATTCATGGTGATAAATTATGTATATCTTTCGAGGATGAATTTTCTTTTTGGAAATAGTTAAGATTCACCCAGAAACAAGTCAGGTGAATGAAATGGGTGATTAAACTGATCCCATCTGGGTGTCAAAAATGAAATATGATCTCATAAAGTAGCAAAACTGTAGGTGTGTGTATGGGTGTGTGATTCACAAATTAGTCCTTGAAGATAATCCCCAAAGAGGAGTTCTATAAATGTTTGATCAACCCAGATGTATTTTATGAAAATTTATATGACTCTATTTATATGACTCTAATGAAAATTATATGACTCCAGAGGATGATTATTTTGAAGGTCGGCCTTCATTTGGATTTTTAAGTACTGGTAAGTTCATTGAGAAAGTCAGGTTCTTAACTGACTTGGCAAAGAAAATTGATTACAACTAACAGAGTACCAGGTGAATAGAAGTTGACTTCTTTGCTGTGTAAAAGTCTGCAGGGCTGGGTGGCGAGTTGGCTCCATGAAGTCAGCTTCCCTCCAGCTCACTGTGATGTCCTCCCTAGGACATGTCTCTCATCCTCGTGTTCCAAGCCATGTTCTGACCATCACATCCAAGCTCAGGCAGCAAAATGGAGTAAGGGAATAAGAAAGGACACAAGGTACTAAAGTCTAGCAGTCTCTGGAGGAAAACTACCAGACCAGCTAAAAGCAATGGTTCTGTTACCATGGAAGCATGCAAGAGCAGACATAGGATTGACGACTGGCTGTCTATGCATAAGTACCTTAACTCAAATCTGACACTTTAGAGAGCTTAAAGGATGCAGTGATATCACTTGTCACAAAACTCTCTTAACAGAAATAATAATTTAAATTCTATTTATAAATCATTTCACAACCACTGAACAAGAAATGGTTCCATATGCATTATACATACATATTATTTTATTTAATCTTCCTAACACCCTATCTCATAGGTGCTATTATCCCCATTTTACAAATGAGCAAACAAATTTAGACATGTAATGATCCCAGATTGCCAGAGATCACATTGCTAGGAAACGTCCAAGTCAGAATTTGAACTCAAAGCCATCCACTTCCAGAGCATGGGCTCTTAACCCATGTTGTTATACCCCAACGAATGAAGAAGTACTTAAAGCTGACTTTCTACTAGGACTCTGGGACCACATGTTAGCGTTGGGAGGAATGCTGACACTCAGGTTTAGCAGTTTTCACTCAACAAAACTGAGGTGCCTACTATGAACAGGGAGCACTTCGAGTCAATATGTTAACTCCAAGTTAGGATGAGAAATCCCCAAGGTGAAGAGAAGCCCAGCCAGGCCACCCAGAACCTGTGTTGTCACTCCACTGTCGATGGATGTCTAATTCCCCTTATTCCACCAGTGGGGACTCGGAAAGAAAGGAAAGAGAGAAGGGGGGAAGGGGGAAGGAGGAAGGAGGGAAGGGGAAGGAGGGAAGGAGAGGAGGGATGGAGGAGAGAGAGAAAAGAAGGGGAAGGGAGAGAGAAGGGAAGGAAAGGAGAAAAGGAGAGAGGGACAAGGAGGGGAGGGAAGCTGTCCACGCTGCACCAGTTTCATTGTCAACCCAGCCTGGGGCCCCGTGTTATGAAAACAAGCCTGAGGACGTTCCAACGTTTCCAACACTGGGGAATGACTGTTCTTGCCTTTGGAACAAAATGTTCTCTCCAAGCCCTTGGGTGAACCTTCAGAAGGAAGAGGGAAACAGCAATATTTTCTTGGCTGCCTTTTTCTTTTTTTCTTTTTTTTTTTTTTTTTGTGACCGGCCGCACAGCGCTCAGCCAGTGAGCGCATTGGCCATTCTTATATAGGATCCAAACCCGCAGTGGGAGCACTGCCGTGCTCCCAGCGCCGCACTCTCCCGAGTGCGCCACCGGGCCGGCCCCTTGGCTGCCTTTTTCAACAGAACATGCCGAAAGTGAATTTAGTACAGAAAATGGCTGGTGGCTACTGATCGCCTTTTTGGTTTGAGAAAATTAAAATTTCACTTATCTGACGACACTGTGTTCCCTGTAAAGTGTTGTATTAGTCCGTTTTTTGTTGCTACAACAGAATTAACTGAGACTGGGTAACTTATAAGGAAAAGAGGTTTATTTGGCTCATGATTCTGGGACAGCTGCATCTGGCACGGGCCTCAGGCTGCTTCTACTCATGGTGGAAAGTGGCAGGCAGCCGGCAGGTACAAGCAGATCACATGGCGACAGGAAGCAAGAGAGAGAGAGAAGGTGCCAGGGTCCTTTTAAGCAACGAGCTCTCGCAGGAACTAATAGAGCAAGAACTCACTCATTAATCCCCCCTCCCCCAGGGAGAGCATTAATCCATTCATGGGGGATCTGCCCCCATGACTCAATCACTTTCCAACACTGCCACATTGGGGATCAAATTTCCACGTGAGTTTTGGAGGGGACAACACATCCAAACTCCATCAAGTGTCATCTCATTTCCTGCTCAGTATCGGGGGGATAATGACGAGGGCTGAAGCAGACAAGTACGCTCCTGGGAGAAGAGGAGCTCACCACTGCTAAATTTTTGAAGCTCTTATCTTAGGCTCCCTGACAGAACTTAGGTGCTAAAGACCTCAAATCCTGCAGTTTTGGGGGGTTTTTTTAATGAAGGGAAAAAAAAGAAAGAAAGAAAGAAAGAAAAAGTATTAGTGTCTGCAGAAATCTAAAATATCCTTACAGAATAAAATCCCAAACCAATTTTCTGAAAGCACATGTACTCCTGTGCTTTGAGGGTTATAAAATAAATTGTGACTCTCTGGGAGCATAGAATAATGCACAGTGAGTGGACAAGGAATGTTAAGAAAGTCAGAGGCTTCTTTTAAAAGTCCTTAAGCTCAGGACTGATAGTACCACCCCATTTCCCATTTTCCAGGAGCCTGAGGTCCCCTTAAATGGTCTAACACTCCAGAGAGCCACCATCAGTTTCCCAGCTCAGAGATAGAAAGTGAGAGCCAGCCTGGGGTTTTTGCTGTCCTGGCCTCTCTGGAACGTGAATGCCAAGTTGCTGATACATTACAAGGCAGAGGTGCTCGTGATTCCTTTTACTAGCACTGCACCTTTTCATTATACTATTATTGACGTTCACTGTTAGGGTCCAACTTCAACTCCTACAAGTCTTGTTTCTCCCTCTACGTGTCTGGGGTCATAGAGAGCAGAGATGACACCCTTAACACACATGCCATTACTTACCCCCGGAGCTCCACCCCGGTCTCTGTGCAGATGACTCACAAATCTCTAACACCGCATTCATTCCTTCAGTTGGTTGTTCATGCACTCATTCATTTGTTCACCCACTCATAAACACCTTTTGTTTGAACAAAACACAAAAACATCTTTTTGTTTGAACACAACACAACATAAGGCCGTGCAGGGTCTGTGGGGAAGCTCAGCAGGAGTTCAGAGGAGGAGGTGGGGAAACATTGCAGACGGCGGATCAGCAATTTCTGACATGCTAGTTTGGCCCCCTTTGAAACCTTAATAGCCCCTAGCAGAGTATGGCTCGCAGGTGCTTAATGAACATTTGTTGGATTACGATCCTTCAGTAGTAGCCTCTTCTGATCACGCATGTAAGTTTCTAGAATATTCCAGCTTGGAGCATCTTGTCCCAGGGTCATCCAGTTGGTCTGGAATAAGACACTTCCAGGGCTCTGAAGAGGCTGAGCATGTTTCCTGGTTTCCCGTTGTCCCTTCAGCCTCAGGCCATAAATACAGCCACAGTGTTGGCTGCAAAAGTGCCTGTTTCTTCCTGCCACTGCCAACCTCCTGCTGAACCCCTCCACCTGAAAGAGAGGGACCAGCTCCTTCCACCTCCCTGGCTTGAGTGGGCAGCCAGGGCAGGCCTCGGTCAGCTCCTCCAGGGCAGTAAGAGCCTTACCTCTACGGGAGCACTGTGGTCCAGTGCACATCCTCTTGCCATGTCTCTGACTCTTGGGGTCTCTGAAGCTGCTCCTGATGGGGCCAGTCACCAAAGGGCCCCGGGCAATATCCCTCCCAGGGTTGGGAGTCTGTCCTGTTACATGGAGCTGCCCACAGCCCTTTCTTCTCCCACCCCTATGAGAAAGGGAAGGCGGGAAACTCATCCTTCAGGATTGTTCTGGGCAGCCCCAGCAGCTGAGAAGACAGATCTGGGGTGCCACACAACTTCATTCACTGTTTCCCCTCAATAGGCCATCAACCAAAACAGGCCCAGTGGCTGGCTGCCCTGAGAAAAAGCCACTTTCTTGCTTCCCTGTTTTCTCCTAAGTTTATCACTAATGGGAAACCTTCCCAATGGCACCAGCTGAGAGGCTGGAAGAAGAGAGAACACCTGCCCTCGGGGCCGCAATACCTGGGGGCTGCATGGGGCCCTCTGCTGTTAGTTTTTGACAATATCAAATGGACACTGAGGTGCTGCTCTTCCTCCCGCAGATGCAATCGTCACCGCCTTTTGGGTGAGCTTGGCTGCATTCTTGGTGCTCCTGTTCCTCATCTTGCTCTACATGTCCTGGTCAGGCTCCCCGCAGATGAGGTAAGGAAGGAGGGGTGTGGGCACCCGGATGCCTCCGATGCTAAATGGTAATAGCACATCCGCACAGTGGAATAGTATCCAGCCATAAAAAGGGATGCAGTACTGGCTCACGCCGCAACACAGATGAAACTTGAAGCATGCTAAGTGAGAGAAGCCAGACATGAAAGGCAACATGTTGTATGACTCCATGTGTCTGACATATCCAGAATGGGCAAATCCACAAAGACAGAGAGCAGACTAGTGGTTGCCTAGGGCTAGGGGGAGGGCAGTGCTAATGGGTTTCTTTTGGGGATGATAAAAATGTTCTAAAATTATAGTGATGGTTATACAACTCTGTAAATATACTAAATACCACTGAAGTGTACACTTTAAATGGGTGAACTGTATGGTATGTAAAATATATCTTGGTAAAGCTGTTTAAAAAAATAAGGCCAAAATGACTCCACGTGCCAGTTAAGTCTTGCCAACCAGCTCACCAGGAAAACGGGGCCCTTACTCAGGCATCTATGGAGACTCACTGTTACTGAAGGCCACTGTGGGCCTCAGTGGTTAAATTGGAGGTAAAATCCAGGAGCTCTAAGTAGTAATTAGAATGTAGCTCGATGTGTTAATTCCCCTGTGCTAGACGACTGGCTCCCACATCCAATGTTCCCTCTTAGGTTAATTCGCCCCACAGCTCCCTAATGACTGTTCTTACAAGGAATCCTACATACCCTGCCATAGCGGAGCGGACCAGGGGTAGGCAACTGACCCAAAACGGCCCCATCCAGAGACTGGCAAATGCCCCTGGAAACATGCAGCCTGGATGAAGAGCTAGGGCCAGGCAGATTCCCATGTTTGGAATTTGGAATCGGGAAGCTGAAGGACCAGGTAGCTGGGGGCGCTGCACAGAGTGGTCCAGGAGGAGGACCAGGGCTGGACGCCATTATGGACCACTATGTCCGTTATGGACAAAAATCTTGGGGAGAGGAAATCAAGGGCAAGTGTAGGAAGCTGGTCAGCAGAGAGAGACATGCAGAGCTGTTCTAAGAGAGGAGAGATGAGGGTCTTGGAACCCCCGAAGGAACCAGAGGCAGTCCCTCTACCTGCTGAAGTCCCAAGTCATTCCTGTGAGGAGGAACCTGAGGGTTTGGTTATTTACCACGCTGTCTTGAAGGGGCCTCTATTCTTGTAGAGGCCCCTCCCCACCTGCCCTGCTACGGCATCTCATCCACCAGGTCTACACTCAGCAGGTCACTTCCGACTACCTTTGGTCACACAGTGCAGGCAGGGACCAGCTTTTGAGCAATAAAGAAATCTCTTCTTTTCCTCCAGTTTTTAGAACTCACGTTGAATTTAAGTAGGTTTTTAATCCCCAAGAGACACCTGAGGGATAAAATAATGAAATAACCTTTCTTTTCTGCTCTTCTGGGGTGACCTGCAGCAAGCCCTATGACATGGACAGTTGGCAGAGACTGCCTGTCATCCTCCCGTGGAGAGTTCCCTGGTCCAGGGACACAAAGGGCCACCTCTGTCAGGCCCAGCTCCTCTGCGCTAATATTTCACAGGGACAAAGGGATGGCATTTCTTGTCCTGACCGGCTGCAGGGCCCACTGTAGATAATGCTGTCAAGGCACTGCCACAGACATGGCATGCTCAGGGCAGCCAAGTGGATTCTTAGTAAGACTTGAGAAAGAGAGTGACTCCCTGAGGATTCGCTGCTGCCATGAGGAAGGGAGGGAGGGAGGGAGGGAGGGGAATGAACGTTGTCTTAGGCCAGTGGCATCTGAGAGGAAGGGCCTCTGCCAGTTGGCTCCCCTCCCGTGCCCCTCACTCATGTTAGCTTTGTAAGTACGTTTAACTGGTTCTCCTGCTCAGACAGCTCCTCAGTTCACCCTGATGATACCTCAAGGCAATTGTCCTGTTTCATGGATGAGACTGAAGGCAGGCAGGAAGTGGCGGCCAGGGCCCAGGCCAGGCAGCCGTGTCCACCGCCAGAGCAGCTCCTGGGCAGGAGAATCCACCTGGGGAGGGCAGATTTCTAGCTAAGATACAAGTCTTATAAAGATTTAAAATGAGCCATACTCAGATGCATGGCTGGATGGAAGGTCAACCTGCCCCTGCCCAAATGGAAATCAACACAGAATCAAGCACCTCCTCTCTTAGATTTCTCTACGATGATGACCTCTGAGCTGGGATGACCCTCTGCAGGGGCTTGCCTCACATAGCTGAGGTGCTCACATCCTTGGGCCTTCTCTGGTTCTGGGCAGGCAGAAGGGCAACAAGAAAGCACCCCAGCTAAGGGCTGCTCCCGACCGGCTCCTTTGATGCCTGCCTCCCATCTGCTCTGTCCACAGGAACAGCCCCCAGCACCACCAACCATGCCCGTGGAGTCACTGTCTCAACCTCCCACTCTGTATCTGGAGGCACCTGCTGTGCCACAGGGTTCCTGGGGGGACCTCGCAGGCTCCACCAGGCTCAGTGGAGGAACCAGGAAGCAGAGATGGCCCTGACCAGCAGCTGCAGCCGGAGAGCTCCCCTGCCTCACCCCCCATTGCCCCTAGGCCCACCTCTGGGAACTGGCCCTCGATGGGTGTCCTCACAGCGTTAGCTGACGTCAGGAACAAGCCCAGAGAGCCTCCCCCTGGAGACAGAACCTCTCAATTGTAGAACTGACACCAGGGGAGCACAGCCACAGCTGAGCAAGCTGGTGAAATCAAACCAGTCTGGACACACGTCGTCTTTTTAAAGGCTGTTTGCTTGCAGCAGAACGTGTGACTACATTGAGGATGATTCTACAAGGAGGCAAGTCTTATGCATTTGTCACAGGCTTACAAATGGCCACTTGTGCCTGGGAAAGCAGTCCCACATAGTGCCGATTCTATTTAGCACACCTACCTAACCTGCTCGCTTACTGCTTATGTTCGCTTTGGGAAGGGCAGGAAAATAAAATAAATTTAAAAATTTGTTTACCAATCTTTGCTATGGCACTTTATTACTTCCGTAATAGCTTAACGACCCTAAGTTCGCTCGGTCCATTCGGACCTCTGTTAGGACAGGGCAGACCTGCCATGTCCCCCTCCATCCTCCACTGGTGCCCACCGCTCACCAGGATGTGGTAGTGTCTGCCCTGCCAGACTGGCTGACTGTGGTCACAACTCCAACCTCCCCAGAGCCTTTCAGACAAAGTCCAAGGCAGGTCACCTGTCAGCAGCCAGACCTGGTGGGTAAGGCCTATGCCTAAGGGGAGGGGATCGGCCTCCAGATGCTGTTGCAGAATGTGAAGAGCTCTTGAAACTGGCAGGAAGATGTGACTTTATGTGACCATGGATCTGAGATCCCTGAGAGATCTAGGATTCTCATGCCCAACAGCCCTGTCCCTGATGAGACACAGCATCATTATTTTTAAAATAACTGTTTCCTATTTTTTTTTAAGCAAAGCATTCAAAATGTTTCTAATTTAGTGTTTGGTGTTCTAAGTCCGGGTGAAAACCGTGTATAACCTATTCTCTGCAGGACGAGACTCTCTTCCCCACCACAGGTGACAGGAAAATAATTCCACAAGGTGAGGGCCAGGCTTAGCCTTACCAGACTGCAGGGCAGGGGGGTTAAAAGGAAAGACGAGGGAACACTGATGAGCTCCAGGGACACAGAGGAGGGTAAGCTGCTAAACACGTGTCCTCACTTCACCAAGCTAAAGCCCAGTTCTGGAGTACTTGTCAC
Organism: Cynocephalus volans; assembly: GCF_027409185.1. Taxonomy (NCBI): domain Eukaryota; kingdom Metazoa; phylum Chordata; class Mammalia; order Dermoptera; family Cynocephalidae; genus Cynocephalus; species Cynocephalus volans. Next base: position 179,688,232 of record NC_084460.1, read on the forward strand.
TGCTAAATGTAACATATATCTGACTTGTCTGCGTTGTGTGTATTACCCACTGGAGTATAGGCTCCAGGGCAGCAGCTCACTGCAGAAAGAGGGAGCAAAGTTGCTGGCTGGCACTTGGGCACTCAGGGAAGGAAGGGAGTGACCACTGGGCTCCCATGGCTGCCTGGCAACTTCCCCATCCCCAGGGCTCACAATAGGGGATGGGTAGGTGTCACCACTCCAGCCAAGCAGGGGAATTGAATCCCTCCCAGTCATTGGGAACTGAGAACCCAGGAGACAGCTGAGGCCTGGAGCCTGGGATGGGGCCATGGAAACTCACCACTTGCCACCTGTTCCTGTTCCCCCAGAAGCCTGCAGTTCAGGGATATGCCCCAGGTCACTGCCCTTCCAGCCAATGCCCCTTTACGTAAGCTCATCAGAGATGCTTGTAACCAAAGGAATTTCAATAAATGTGCAAGAGAACAGTAAATAAAGTAAGATGACAGCGAACCAGGAAGAGAAGAGAAAGGAAAACATGGCCTTCACTGCAACAGTGCTTGTGTGAATCTAAATGTAGGATTTCAATTTCAGAATATTCTCAGAGAATATTGTTGCGAGGTTTTTTTTGGGGGGGTGGGCCAAAGGACAGGAGAGGTAAATGATCCTTCCTTTTTAGACAACAAGCCCTGTTTGTGGTAAAGGGATATGCAGATAAGCATTACTCTTGCCTTGCTTAAAATCTTGTCATTTAAAATAGAAAAGATTCCAAAGAACACTGGTGCTAAATAAAAGCATAAATGTTTAAGATGAAACCAAGCCATTCTCAGTGCTATGTATATCACAGGGGCAAATAAAATAGCCACCTCCCAAAGGACAGAACCAACCCCCAGGAGTCCAGGGTGTGCGGGAGGGTTTTAAACAAACAGGAGAGAATTTCACCTGTAACATACATGGAATTTCATACTGACTTGTCAGTTATAACAACAACTAATATATACACTTTAAAAGTCAAATTCTGACCTATAAAATGTGGGTCTGTGTGGAATAAAAATAGCCTGTTAATATCAGCAAGCAAAACACAGAAATCTTACAAAAAAATAGACATTTATTAATGAGGTTAAAAAATTCAAAATTCTCTCTTTGAAAACAACTTTAAAAAATACAGAGTATTATCCCAAAGCAGAGGTCAAATCAATTTTAAACTTTAAGGATTTAGTGTAACACACTTTTATTTAATAAATTAACAAGCACTGGCAGAAATTTATTCAAAAAGTCATGCAAAACTGTTATGACTTCTTACAGAAAGAAAATGTTAAATATCTTTGTGATTATCAAAAAATATCTGGAATATTTTTTGACATTTTATTTTATTTATTTATTTTTTTGTCTTTTTCGTGACCGGTAAGGGGATCGCAACCCTTGGCTTGGTGTCGCCCGCACCACGCTCAGCTAGCAAGCGCACCGGCCAGTCCTATATAGGATCCGAACCCACGGCGGGAGCGTTGCTGCGCTCCCAGCGCCGCACTCTCCCGAGTGCACCATGGGGTTGGCCCGACATTTTAGCTTCAATATCCATGAATCCCTTACGCACTCAGAAGTGTCACCTCAACTTGAGGTATTTCCTTTGAAGAGTGATGGAACCCCTGAGAAGAGGGGTCTTGCCTACCTGAACACCTACCTGATGGGCCTCATGACCCAGACACACCCCATGCTCCCTGCAGCACTGATGGCTTGGTACATGGAGTCTCTTGCATTTATTATTTACTGGTCAGTTAAATAAAGTCCTTACAACTTTTCTTATTGGGGAACTGAGTCAATGTACAGAACATGTCATTGCGCATGTCTGGACATCTTTGACTCGACCAAACCTCTAGAACCTGGTGCTCAAGGCACCAGCTGGCAGGGCATTAGGCACCTGAGGCTGAGGTGGCGACATCCTTGCAGAGCACAACAATGGCCTCTTCTTCACCACATGGCGCATCCTCCGCGGCATCACAGATCATTTGGACGTGGGTTAGAAGGGTGTCTGGCCGCTGGGCCCCCAGCCAGATGTCCTTAATGTACAGAGACACCAGGAATGCTGCAGATGCTGAGGAAGGGTGGGACGACAAGGCCATTAGGATGTACACCCCTCAGCTGGAGAACCAGCTGTCCCGCCCACAACATGCCGTGGCTTTGCTGGGCACCAGGTAAACTGCATCATACACCTGTGGCAACCTGAGGTGAGCACACTGGTAAAAAAAAGTCTATTTTGCCTTGGCTAACTTTTGCGTTAATCTTTTTTAGTTCATTTAAAAATGGATCTTTCTTCTGATGAATGTGTGTGGCTCATACCCAAAAAACTACTACAAGCCAAGACTCTTGGTTCTGACCACACATACCAAGAACCGGAATTCTGACAACCTCCTGGAATCATTTCATATCATTTCCTCAATGGCATGGATGAAGAGGAAAAGAGAAGGTTTTACAGGCAAAAAAGACTCAATTTCCCAACAGCAGCAAAAAAAAAAAAAAAAAAGGAGTAAAAAAAGCAGTCAAGAAAAAGGTCACCCCAGCTACCAGGTGAGTTCACCTGCCCAGGTTGCTGGCCCTTCCCCCTGCCAGCTTCCCTCAGCAAAAGGAACAACCTCCCAGAGGGAGGAAGCCACACCCGCTGCCCTCGAGTTCTCCTACAGCCACTAAAAGCCAGTGCTCTTCATTCACTCACCCACACATTCACACCTTTAGCACCTGCTAAATGCCAAGTACATAAACTGTGTGTGTGCCTGTGTGGACACATATATAAGTGCGTGTGTGCACATGCTCACACGCACGCACACGCATCTGGCTATGATGTGGAACATTATTCTTCACCTGAGTAGTGGTCAAAAACCCTACTGCTCAGCAGTGGGGGAAGAGCTTCTGAGGGGGACCTTTCTCCACCTCAAACATGATTGTCACTGTTTCACCTGAAAGCTGAGGCAAAGACTTCCTCTCCCTTCACATTCAGTGCCAAATGGCAAGCTCTCTGCAGCCCCCATTATTGTGGTAAGGAGCCATCTCAATTCCTAATCAAAATACTGAGTTTCTGGCAGAGGCCCCAGGCTCCAAGGAACAGAAGCTCGCCGGCCCCCCAAATCCACTCAGGTACTTCAGTCTCCAACCAAAGAGCTCGCCTTACCTTGCGCAGCTCCATCCTTCTCTTCCAGGGAGGAGCGGCAGAGGGCCTCTACAGCCAGGTGCAAGGGGCTCCTTTCTATGCCCTGGGCCACCATCAGCTGTAGCATGACTGTGTTAAACAGGCAGGCCACATCTTGTGCAGGCCCTGCTAGCCTCTCGGCATCACAGAACCAGCTGTACAACTTGAATATGGCACTTCTCACGGCACTGTCCCTAAGAAGGTCAGCCACAACCACCGAGTGTGGCAAAATGTGGCTCTTAAGCCAGCCAAGGAGCCCTGCAGCCTCTACCCTGCCGAGAGGTTGCTCGGCCACTGACCGCAGCACCCAGCTGACCACCAGAGAGGTGGTGGCGGACATGGGGCTGGGTGCCCCACTCTCCAGATTGGCCCCATCCACAGGGTCCTGAGCAGGTTCAGAGCCAGGGATCTCTGGCCCCCAGTGGGTGAATATGGAACTTAGGAGGCCCTTGCACGTCTCCAGGCTGGACGCCTTCAGCTCAGGGTCGGCTGTCTCCTCTGCCTCTCCAGGCCGCCTCTTTCGGCCCCGGGGGCCCTTGGCTCGGGCTGGCATGACAGGCTTATTCTTGTCCTTGAGCATTTCTGTTAAATGCACAGTGAGAAGAAAGGCAGTGAGACTGGTGTCCCTCCGGCCCACACATCCAGGTGGTGGTGGGGGAGGGGGCAACTTACATGTCCTGAGCACTTGGCACTGCACCAATAGGACAGGCTCCTACACTGGGAGCACAGTCAGTGCTCAATATTTTACTGTGACTGTCATTACTGTTATGATGAACTCATCAGTCCTCACAACCATGAGGCAGGTGCCATGATTATCCTTACTGACATGTGGGGAAAGACAGTTGCATAAGTGGCGGTGTCAGAGATTGAATCTAGGAGTTCTGGCTCTAGTTTGTTCTTTTGACCCCACACTTCAGGACAAGGTGGGACAAGCAGCTGGGAGCTACCCCCAACCCCTTTACAGGTAAGCACCCTGACAGGCAGGTTAAGGGACTTATCCAAAAGCAAAAAGCTACTAAGTGGCCAAGTTGGAACTCAAACCCAGGTCTCCCATTTCCCTCTCTGGGGCTTGAAGATGGACATGCCCCATCTCTAAGTGTCAGCTCTGTAAATGCTGCTCAGAGAAAAGGCTGGGGCTCTGGCACTCACTCATCAGCTCCCTGACTTGGCACTTCTCAACGGCTGCTCTCAGGTCTTCTTGGAGCCTGATGTCCCTTTCGATGAGGCTCCACTTGTGCAAGAGGACAAGGACATCCTTGGTGGAAAGCACTGTCTCGTTCACGGTGAATCGGTTCATGTCCTTGAAGGCCTGAATGACGGTGGTCCGGTACTTCAGCACAGAGTCAAGTGTCCAGAAGAAGTTGGTTAGCTGGGCGGAGGCCAAGGTGGGCCTATACAGGAGCCAACGTTACAGACTGAGCAAAAGCTGCCTCCTCGTCCTGGCAGCCCAGGATATCACACACCCAGAGGTGCAAACGGTCCATCCACGAACCAGTTTCCCTTTACAACAGACACAGGGTGTGGGCCCCCAGTGCACAGAGCAGGAAAAAGCAAGCCACTGGGCTGAGGCAGAAAGAAGACATGGAATCTGACCTCTACCTGGAGGAACAGAAATTGCTTTGGAAACCTCAGGTAAATGGGCAGCCAAGCAGAGAAAGAAAGAGGACCAGGGTGCCAGGACCTAACAGATCTCCAACCCTGGACTGCTGAGTCCTCTTACCTCATCAACTGTCAGACTCAAGTGAAAAAGGCCCAGGAAGGCCCGGGGACAGCACCACCACCCATGACCACAACCAGGAGGTCACCAGGTTATTATTATTTTAAATCATTATTTTAAATAGTAATCAGCTCTCAGACATGAAAGTGGCTTCTGACCACCCCAAAATAAGGAACATGACTATCCAGCATTGACTTAACAGGAAAACATAAAACAAGATGCCATGTTCTTTATCAAGAAATTTTTCACTTGGAGATTAAAATCTCTTTGCTATCAATCTTCCCGTTCCTGTTTCCTCAGTTCTCAAGTCAGAAATATGAGTGAACACTGTATTTTCTATAGCACACTGGAATCTGAGGAGAATTTAGCTTTCTTGTGGAAACCAAGAGCATGATTGCAAAGGACCAGATGAAAATACTGAAATAGTCAAAAATAATTCATGGAGAAGTGAGTCTTCACGTGCTAATGAAGCAAGTTGGGAATACCTTCTCTTAGGCTAAGGTGATGGAAAATATGTTCTTCCTACAAAATATTGCTTTATTTGAGTGTGTGAATCAAAATATCAAGGTAGACAGGTTGCCTGCTAAAAATGACCTCGTGTGACACATTTTAGGTTTTTAAAGGTGTGCTAAGTACGCAGGGCCTTGACAAGGAGCCGGACAAAGTTGAAGTGGAAGGAAGAAAAGAGCTAAAATAGATGTCCTGTTGCCATCTCACCCAACACCAGTGCTCTGATCCAGTTCCCACCAGGCCACAGCCCAGAGTCCACCTGTGGAGTTGTGACTGAGATGCACTGTCCACACGTGACAGAATAAATGGTAGCATCAGCTAACAAAGCCTCTAAAAGGCACGAGAGGTCAAAGCCTCTAAAAGGCACGAGAGGTCACCCTTGGTGGGGGAGGGCTCACCTCAGGTGCTTCGGGAGCTCCACGAGAACATAAAGGAACTCGTTGACCAGGTGCAGGGCCAGCAGTTTGGGAGGCTCCCGAGGGCAGGGCTGGTGACGAGGCCGGCTCTCCCTCTCCACCCCCTTGTCTCCCAGGTTGGTCACCCACAGCGTGTGCAGCAAGGAAATCACGTTAGAGAGCAGCTGAGTCTCCAGAAACCTGAAACCAAACACGGCAACTTTTAGTCTCTGCCACAGCCTTTTAATGAGACCAGTCTGCCGGAGGTGGGGTGGGTGGGAACTGGCAGGACAGAACATGACGATGGTGGTTAGGCAGCCCTGCTCTAATAATTCTGTCTGCTCACCCCTCAAATGAGCACGTCCTCTAAGTAAGAACAGGGTGCTTGCTACACAGACACAGCTTCAACACAGGACGAAGCCCCACACTCCTTTCTAACCGGCGACTGCCCTAAGGCCCTCCAAGAATTCTGAAGCCACTGCACTACAATAATAAAAGCTGGTCTGTTCATGACAACAGTTCTATTTCCAAAACATAAAAATAAAATAAAACATAAAGTTATTAGCCAGAAACAGATAATTAGCCAATTATGCCTTTCACAAATCTGGAACAGTCTTGAAGCTGATGTCCAAAGACACAATCCAGATTTGTATGTATATTACTTTCTTTTAGAGACATTTTAGAAAACATGTTTTTTGAATGCACATAAGGACCTGGATACCGCTGGGTTTATTACAGGAGTTAGATCTTTGAAAGACAGAGCCCCCCAACCAAGTGCTGTCTGTAATAAGGTCTTCACCTTTTCAGACAGCCTTAAACTCAGGAGGAAAAGATGATCAGGAATCACAATAAATCATCAACTCCAGCCCCTTGACGCTGCTCCTCCAACAACTCATCCCACAGCACCAAGACCCTGTGCTGAAAGGAGAGCCCTGTAACCCACTGGGACTTCAATGAGCCTTCCTCAAACTAGGGGCTTCTTGTTTCCACCTTAAGTTGGCACTGCAGTCATTAAAGCCCTAGATGACAGGACACTATATAAGACCATACTAAGCTGGCCAGCACACCAGGGGAGGGTCTGGCCTGCAAGTAACTGAAAGGCTGATGGAGCGTCTGCCAGATGTAAACAGTAGCTGGTGTCTGTCATCCACAGCAGACAAGAAACACTCAACGATTTAAACAGAGGAAAGCCATTTTGGTATTCCCAGGAGCTGGATTCCCAGGCACATGGTGCCACTAGGGGACACTGTCATAGGGCATGAATATTACTGGACACTTCCAGTGGATACTAAAGCTGGTGGTATGCATCACTGTCTCTGCTCCACCCTTTTCCCACCTGACACACGCCTGTCATGCAAAAGGTGCTTACTTGCTCTCAAGGATGTGTAAAATCCAGGTTAAAAGGCTATAGTCCCGTATGATTTCATAGGCAGATTTGGCAACCTGGGCAACATTCTGTAGAATCTCCAGAATCCAATTCTGAAAACCCAAAACAAAAAGTTACTCTTCAGTGGGAAAACCTAATTTATTTGATGGAAGGAAAGCTTTTTAAATGTAACGGTGCACTACAATTCCAGGGGCTGCTGCAAGTGAAGTTGGCTTTGCTACAACTGTCACAGTGTTGGCCGTATAGGAATGTGCCCTTTCCCACAAGTGACAGCCAGAGCACACAGCCTTCCACAGCAATGACTGGCCCCCAAGGATATCCAATTCCACTAATCCATCACAAGGAACCAACCCACAGGCAAAGATGCACCACAGAAATCAAACGACCCAGACCTGCAGCAGCCTGAGCTGGGAGAGAATGCAGGCCCATTTCTAGGCTGGAGAGGACCTGCGGGCAGTCCGCTTTGTCTCTCTGACTTACCACCTAGAAAGGAGGACATAAAACAGGGCTGCTTCCTGAACTGTTAATTGGGTGCTTCAGAATTCTCACATGCCGGCTGGCTGGTTAGCTCAATAGGTTAGAGCACGGTGTTGATAACACCAAGGTCAAGGGCTCAGATCCCTGTACTGGCCAGCCACCAAAAAAAAAAAAAAAAAAAAAGCAATTCTCACATGCCATGAAAAATGAAAAGCTACCATACTTAAATTTAAATTCAGATTCTTCAAATATGCTTCTTAGTCCTGACTCACTCCTATTTACTCACATTTTACATAATATCAGGAATAAAAGCCAACCGAAGCTAGAAATCAATCAAAATTCCAAAGGCTTTCCTATAACTTCTTCTAACTCCCCCTGGTATTTGGAAATCACACACGTCAGCTCTCAGTTCTTGGGGCTAGAGCTAGATGCACAGAGTCCCTGAGCAGCCTCGCCAGGCAGTCAGCATCGGCTCCTGACTCATGTCTGCCTGCTCAGTGTTCGTGCCTGCAGCATCTGCACATTGATGAAACCCCAGGGCTTAAGAGTGCTTCAGACACAGTACCTCAGTAGCATATGACAGAAATTTGTCTCTAGACTTTTTGGCCAGTTCCTAAGGCTCATGAGTATCAATAAATCCCTCCCTCAGGATGGCAAAATAAAGAGGCCTTCATATCAGCCAAGGGCAGTCACCAGAGGACAGACGACACTGGGTGTCACAACACTGCGCCACAAGTGAATCAGCCTGCACTCTCTGCAGGCAATGGGACAGGCATTACAGTGTCTCACTTTCCCAATGGAAAGCCAGGTTCAGGTTGGTTGTGTAGGCTGGGATTAGAATTCACATGGAGTTGACTTCCAACTAAACCTTGAGAAAGAGCACAGACCTTTCAACCTCAAGCAAACTTGCAGACCCCACTCACCTGCACCACTTCGTCACACAGCGGGCTGTTGAAGAAGGACAGGATGATGTGGAAGACCCTTCGCCTGGCAAGCAGCTCGTAGCAGTGCTTGTCACGAATCCCCTGTCGCAGGATTCCAAACACCCATTCCTGTTCAGTTTTTTGCTGTAACCCATGCAAATAAGAAACTATAGTTAAAAAAGTTAAAGTTGAAGCCCTCTGATCTGCCAACTCCTCAGACACCATCATTTTCAAGTGGGGGCAAAGAACACAACAACCCTGACCTCCATCTCTGATTCTGTTATTAAAAATCCTTGGTCTCATCTCTGATTCCATTTTTTCAGGATAGATAGAAGTAAAGGACTAAGTCAAGTTCAAACACTGAACTGTGTTAAATCAGGCAGGTGTTCGGGCCAACCCTGTGGCTCACTCGGGAGAGTGCGGTGCTGGGAGCGCCGTGGCACTTGGAGCGCCGAGGCCGCGAGTTCGGATCCTATATAGGGACAGCTGGTGTGCTCACTGGCTGAGAGCAGTGTGAGCGACACCAAGCCAAGGGTTACGATCCCCTTATCAGTCCCCCCCCCCCCGCAAAAAAAACCAGGCAGGTGTTCTATAAAAGAATATTTAATATTTAACCCAGTGATTCACTGAGAAAATACCACAAGAATGCCATAAAACTCAGGACTCTGAAGTAGTTTTTTTTTTTAATTGACACATAACTGTCTGTATGTATGGGACACAGTGTGATATTTTGATACAGGTATATAATGTGCAATGATCAAATCAGGGTAATTAGCACATCCATCACTTCAAACATTTATCATTTCTTTGTGCTGGGAACATTCAAAATAATCTCTTCTAGTTATTTGAAAATATACAAAAAACTGCTGTTAACTACAGTCACCCTAGAGTGCTACAGGACATTAGAATTTACTCCTATCTAGCTGCAATTTTGTATCCATGAAGCAAACTCTTCCTATCCCTCTCCCCACTTCACAGCCTCTAGTAAACCTCTATGAAGTAGAGTTTCTAAGGTTTGAGAAGCTATGTAAAAATTAACACACGGAATAGGAGACATTGCTACACACGAGCCTGTGTAAACTGCTAGTTTTCACGACCTTCTTGCTCTAGCACAGCTGTGCCATCGCGTCAGCTGTGCAGCAAACAGAATTAATGGGGAAATAGCAGAAGGACAACAATGCTGAGTCATCCAATTCAGGAGTCTTCTAGGGACCTTGGGGACTTGGGAAGCATTACCTCAAAGTCGGAGCTATAGAAGAACTGGTAGAAGCCTGGCACCTTGTCCATATTCAAGTACTCGTGTGACAGCAGGAACTTGTTGATCTTCAAGTACATGTGCTCCTCTGGAACACAGGCAGACAGTCACTACAAGAGGCACCAATAGGGCACCCAGCGGTATAGGTATCCAGCATAAATCCCTGTCCCTTTGGAGCTTTTGTACCCTTCTCCAGATTGCTGGTTCTCTAGAATTAGAATACAGTTAGACACCTCAGTTCTACACTGCACGCAGGCTTTCTCTCAGTTAGAAACCCCTGCTCTATGTCAAGTACTTCAGAGTTGTCACCCCGTACCCCAATTATCATCCTAGTGCATAAGCTCAAATCAGCTGGTGGGTAGAGTGGTCTTGGTCATGCACATGACAGCACAGGGCTAAAACCACACCCATCAGCCCCACCTGCCCCCAGCCTCCCACTGAAAGGAACTGTCATAGCAAGGGAGGCTCAGACATCTACTGGGTTCCTTGGCTCTGGAATACAACAAAGCAGAGGAGGACACACACACCCTTCCTCCTCCCACTTCCCACCCCTGGATCACCGACTCCAGTCTGTCCAGCCTATGACCACTGCTGTCCTACCACACCCCACACCAACACGAGAGCCGATGGGGGGCCAGAGCTATACCCAGGCAGCACAGAATAGATGGGAGGCTAGAACCCAAAACACTGTGGTCTTTGCTGTATTTTCACATAACAGGATTTTTTCTTGAGAGTCTGCAAACAGTTATTTTCATTCCTCCTTAAATTTCCAAGGCAAGGAAAAACCATGTAATAAAAATGATATGGAAGCAGATGAAAATCAGATCTAAATTCTAATAGCAACTTGACTACAAACCAACTATGGGGCCTCAGACAAGCTACTCAACCTTGGGATCCTCGGTTGGGGTGTGTGTATAGTGGCTCACATTTCCCTGTCTGAAATGTGACCATGTTACACTAGACCCCGTGGTCCCTGATGGTACTCACATTCTATGATTTTTCTCTCAATAACTCCAAAAAAAGGTCTTATGAGGAACTAACTTCTCCTATGGCTCCCCACTCAGTAACAAGATGGAGCCATGTTCCCATGCCTCGGGTTACACATGCGGAGTGACTCCCAGGCCAAACACTTTCTAGCTAAGGACCCAGGAGCCATGCCAACTCTGGTGTCTCTCAGCGTGGATCGATGATTAATGACAGCAGCTAATGCTGATGGCTGTTTAGTGTGCCAGGCACCCCGTAAGTGCTGTAATGGGCACGATCCCCACTGCCCTCACAGCAATCCTAGAGGTAGGTAGGTGCTGTTTTTCATTTTATGGTGAAGAAACAGGGGCATGGGGAAGTTCGAGGAGTCCACACATTTGTCCCTGCATTACAGTCCCTCGATGTGCACACACCCATGAACATTAGGATCAGCTAAGGTTTTCATTTCAGTCTTATTTGCTTTTACCACAGTTTCATACAACTATAAGCAAAGATGAATATATATCCAAAACTTTCCCCCATCATATGCACTGTTCTGCACCTCACTTTTTTATTTTCTACCCCCTGGATTTCCTCTTTATGGACCCCATAAAGAGGAAGCTCTTTATGGGGTCCATAAAGAGCTTCCTCACACCACCATTTATCTTTTACTTATTTATTGTTTTTGGTGGCTGGCCAGTACAGGGATCCTAATCCTTGACACCTTGGTGTTATCAGCACCAGGCTCTCCCAAGTAAGCTAACCGGCCAGGTCTACGCCACCACTTACTTATTGTCTGCTACTGACGGGTACTTAGGTGCTCCCAATCTTTCACTATTACAAGCACTGAATGACCTTAAATATGTCATTTCTCATAGATGTGTGATCTATACCTGTGGGATTAATCCTAGAAGTAGACTTGTTCAGCCTCAGTTTTTCAGATTCTCCTCAACATAATTATATCAGTGGTACCTGGTTTCAAAATTTGCTGGGCTGCTTTGGCAATGAAGAGAGCCAAGGTAAAAGTGAGTCTCATGTTCTGAGTTTGAATCCCATTCCGGACTACATCCAACAGGTAAAGTAGCTTAAAAATAGGGAGAAAAAAAGAAAGAAAGATGAGGATTTTCAGAACCGTGATCGGGCTTGTCTTATGCAGCTGAACTACAGCTCTGCAGGACGTGGGTTCCTCATATCCCAGGGACAACCAAAGATGACACTCACAGTAGTGGACTCCCTATTTGCCACCATCTCAGGGATGCTTTTTGTTTTGCTGCTCTACCAGCATGGGGTACAGGTTTCTGAGGTTCAGCTGTCGTGGATAACAGCTACCTTAACCACTGAGTTTAGACCAAAGAAATAAAATCATTTTGTCTACACACGAGAGCATTTGTAAGGGGAAACCTTTTCAACTTCCCCAGGGGGTTGAGGATCAAAGGCAACCTCCTGCATCACCTCCTAAAGGGACAGACTTTTGATCTTTAGCAGAGGCTTCCTGGCAACACATACCTCATGTTCCTCAGGAAATCCTTCTACTAGACCAGGTGGACAGCCAGCTCTCTGAAGCCCACCAGGTCACCCTCAGCCCTGTAGAACGTCCCCTCTTCCTACTCACCTGGGACTGCTCTCGGAACCGTGCTCCCTCCAGGTGCGAGTAGTAGGCCGCCAGGATGTAGTAAGCTGCGGCTCGCATCTGGGGGTCATAGCTGCTGAGGGCCACGACAGTTAGGCCTAGAGCATTTGAATCCAAAAATTTTCGACAATCCACCACAAATTCTACAGGAAATAAAATATGGCATTAAACACACACAGTGTAATTTCATGATTCTTATTTAACCTGGAGTATTAAATCTCCTTTTGCATCTTTCCAATATAAACTACATGTGCTGGATACAAGAAATGCAAGTCTCTCCAGCTCCCCCTAACTTCTGCTTAACTTGGACAAGAGACTATCTTCGCTTCTGTGGTGATGATTACCATGGCTTCAGTTTCTAAGATGCTTCTACATCCTAACCAGGATAATTTAATTACTTCTCACAAACACCCAATGAGCCAGAGAAGAGCACAGGTGATACCAAGACCCCCTGCTGAGATGCCAGCATGCCAGAGGCCTGGGGAACACAGCTGGGAACCAGCAGAGAAAATCTCCTCCTGGTTCCTCCCTGTTCAGCTCACTGCCTCGGGTTCCTATCTATAAGTGCCACTGAGGAAAACACAGAAAGTGTTGGAAGTAGGGAAATTTAGCAGGCGCAAACCAGTCTGACAAAGGATTACTTACATCTACTATGCAACTCTAGTTCTTTTCCAAACAAACAACAAAAATCTCACAGACGAAGGGCTCACCAAGCTTGAACAACACCTACAGTGGAAAGGGGCTGCTGGCTGATATACACCCACCATCCGTGAGGCCTTGGTAAGCTTACTATCCCTCCAGAAGAGGATTAGACCAAGAGAGAGAGGTCAGATACATGGGGGACCCACCTTACCACTTAAAGGGCTTGATTTCCACTAATAAAATTCAGGACACTTTACTCTTTAAGAAAACCCTAGGCCTTTTTACAAGATACACATTGTCAAGAAGAACCTCAGAATACAGATAGGTTACCTTGTTTAAAAATGATTATCTGGTCATGATAATTACCCACATGATGTTCTTTAAACTGAGTGACCAGTGACATGATTAAATTAGGAACCAAACACAAGCCAGCTGAAATGACTACCCCAAATGAGTGATTTTGGAATACACTATCCATAAAAGATAGACCATCAATAACATTTTTTACAAGTTAGAGGAATGATTGAGCATATTAAGTAGAGACATGGAAGATATAAAAATCCAAACCACCAAGCTTCTAGAAATGAAAACATTTTAGTCTCAGATGAAAAAATGCACTAAATGGGATTAACAGTAGATCAGACACCACAGAAAAAAAGATTAGTGAATGCAAAGATAGTAATAGAAACTATCCAAACTGAAACACACAGAGAGGAAAGTACTTAAAAAACATGGAACAGAACATCAGTGAGCTGTGGGACAATTTCAAAGAGCCTAACATATCTGTAAACAGGGGTCCTGAAAAAATTTGAAGAAATGATGGCCAAAACTTTCTCAAATTGGACAAAAAATATCAACCTACAGAGCCAAGAAGCTCAATGGACCCCAAGCACAAGAAACATAAAGAAAATCACATCAAAACACATCATAATCAAATAGCTTGAGACTGGTGATAAAAAAAAAAGTCTTAAAAGCAGCCACATAACACACAAAGAACAGATACGAATGATGGCAGATTTTTTGTTAGAAACAATGCAATCCAGAAATCAGTGGGACAACATCTTGTAAGTACTGTAAGAAAAAAACTTGTCAACCTAGAATTTTTATACCTCATGAAAATCTTTCAAAAGTTGAGACTTCTTTTCAGACATTAAAAAAGCTAAACTGGTCACCAGAAGACCTGAACTATAAGAATTCTTAAAGGAAGTATTTTTAGGCAAAACAAAAATGACATCAGGTAGAGAAACCTGGATCTACTCAAAGGAATAGAGAGAACCAGAAATTGTAACTCTACGGTAAATATGAAATATCTAAATCTCTTTAAAAAATAATGACAACTTGAAGCAAAAATAATAACACACTGTGGGGTTACAGGGTGGCAAAGTAAAATGTATGATAAGAACAGCACAAAAACCAGCAGGGGAGAAATGGATCTATACTGTTGTAAGGTTTTTATATTATACATGAAGTGTTGTCATCTCACTTGAAGACAAACTGCAATAAATTGAGGATGTACACTATAAACCCTAAAGCAACCATTGAACACACACACACAGTTATAATAAAAAGCCAACGAAGATGATAAAATGGAGTAACATCAATAATCACATTAAATACAAATGGTGTATAAACCAAATTAAAAAACAGCGATGGTCACATTAGATGAAAAGCAGAACCCAAGTACACACTGCTTACAAGAAATCACTTTTAATATCAAGACACAGATTAAAAGTGAAAGAATGAAAAAGAATAATCAGATGACTCGTGGGCTCCAATAGCTTATGGACTAAATTTTTAAATTTTTTCATTTCTAATAAGTGACTATTTTTGATTGGGGGGCAGGTGACCCAAAAAGCTATAAAAGCATCAAACTGTGAATAAAATTATATTGTTTTAAAAAAGATGAGATGTATTTAAGAGACACCTACAGACTACATAATAAATACACGTAAATGGAATACATATGGGAAAGATAACAGTCTAAACACTTAATATTACACTCACTGAAAACAGCTAGCACTCAGCTGACTGGGATAATTTTAGTAGTCACTGACTTTCTAAAACAAATGAACTTTCCACGTGTCCATGAGGAAAAGTCAATTTCATGTTTCATAGTCATCTCTGCTACTCTATGGAAGTCTTGGCTTTTTAACACTTATGGAAAAGAGCTGCCCTTGAGATGTTGAAAATATAATAGGCTATTTAAAAATAGTTATAAATACCATTCTCTTTGTTTCAAGAACCTTATTGGCAGCAATTGGCCTTCCAATAAACTTTCAGATTAAATGGCTTAACCAGGACAATATCAAGGATTAAAATAAAAAGCACCCCACTTTTAGGGGCTATAAGCGGCAGTGCAACTGTGCTGTTGGAGCATCAAGAACTCTTCCTCAAGCCTCCTCTTCCACAATATTCCCGAGGCCTGCTGTCGGGTAAGGCTTCTCCCAGAGAGCAGTCAGGGGGGACTATGCTCAGAGAACTGCAAAGGGGCCATCCTGTCCTGGCTGCTTTGTGGCATATGTTAATTATGAGCTGAAGATTTCAGCCCAGTTCTGTTGAGAACAAGAGTTAGCTGTGGAAAAAGCATTTGTCACTGACAAACTGTTCACAGCCTTGGCTGGCCCTGTTTCTTGGCCAAGGACTCAAAGAAGAGAAGCAGTAAGGTTAAGAAAACAGGTTCCCATTTCAGCAAAGGGCTGAAAATGGAGCAGTGAGACTGTAGTTTCTTTGAAGATTGGCAGCCATACATAAAAATGAATCATATGCACAATTCAGGATTGCACAAAGTTTAGCAATACCTGGACCCAGGTGCCACTACAAGAAGTAAAAACACACTACTGAGACTCTGCTACACTCAGCGTAGATGAATCTCACAAATAACATGTGGGACAAATAAGGCTCAACACAAAAGAATACACCATGTATAACACCATTTACGTTAAATTCAAATAGAGGACAGTGGCCCCTTCTTCAAGATCTGCAAGGAATGTTCTATTCCTTGATGTGGCTGTGGTTTCACCAAAACTCAAACCATGCACATATAGTTTGTATACTTTTCTACGTGTCCTGCTTCCTCTCCTGATGAACTAGTGTGTTTCCTTTTAGCAGGCAATGAAATTTGTTTAAAACATGAGGCTTCCATTTGTTGCTTGGGACGACAGGTAACAACCCAGAGCAACATAAAATGAACATACTTTTGGGATGTGTTTTTTGGGGGGGAAGGGGTATATCTATTTCCCTCTTCACCTTTATGCTTTTTGAAATGTTCCACTTCAATGTAAATTTTTAGTGTAATCAGTATTTTAAGCTATTGTAAATCCTTTTCAACACTAGGAGAGACATGCCTTGCAAATTTTTCTACCTGTATTATACCAATAAAACTTAAAATAGGCAGTTTTTGGAGCTCTGAAGGTAAGGAAAATGGTGACTGGTTTCTCCCATTTGAAAGACCATTTATTAGTCACCTTTCTTCACAAAAGGCTTCCCAGACTCTGTCCCCCACAAGAAAAAAAAAGTAAAGTGTACAGTATTCAAGATTTTGTGAAAATCACTGTCTGATTTTGCTAATATTTTACTATTATTATTAAATATTTTTCAAGCCTTTGCCTTCGGTCTCCTAAAAGCTCTATTGCGAGACAAAGGAATAGACTAAATGATTTGTTATAATTCACTAAAGTTACAAAGGCCAGCAACCTTGTATTTTTAGACCGTACAAAATTTACTTTCATGTTTGATGAAAAACAGACTTAGCTAGCACCATCAAGGCATGGCAGGAGTCAGAAGAGCTTCCTGGCCACCGACTAGTACATCTGCCTCAGTTGGCCTGCTACTTAATAGTTGCTAGGGCAATTAAGATATCCGCTTGCTATTACTGTAACCTGACATCTGTATGAAATGCCCCCTGCTCTGTTGCAAATAAAATCAAGCTTCCGCAGCAGAACACAGTGTTCATCAAAGGGTGCTGGAGCCAACACAAAGACCTATTGATGGGAAAATCTCTGTGCAAAGCCAGCCGTCTTTGATCTTTTTAAAAGGGATATAAAGAGTAGTGGTAGAGGATCAGCAAATCTGTTCCTAAGTAGGAACGCTTGTGTATAAAAAGAAATTTTCAAGTTTAAAAAGGGGAAAAACAGAATGAATAGTGGACCATGGTCTCCCCAATCCACCTAAAGCCACCCAACCATTAAGTCCCATAGAAAGGAGCCTCGAGATAACGAGGCTTTAGGGATAACGCTGGCTGCACCAATGAGCACAGAAACAAAATACACGCCTCCACCCCCCACCACCACACCTGCCAACTGCAATCTCATGGGCCTTTAAAAGCAAGCTAGACCTGGGAGAATATGGAAGGAACTGGTAACACATGTAGCCTTCCAGAACAGGAAACCATTGCCAGGTCTGGTGGGAAGGAGGTTTCACTGTATACCCTTCAGTACCACCTGAATTTTTTACTTGAATATATTACCTAATGTTAAAAATTAATTAAATTAGACTTCCAATTCTGGGAAGATGGAGTAGCTATACTTTTCCCTATTATTCCTGTTAAGTACAACTAAAAATCTTGAACATTATTTATAACACAAATATGACTCTGAAAGGTAGAAAGAAAGCAAACCAGCTAGGGACCTCAGGACATGAGGATCAACAAGGCAGTGAGTTCCCAGTTCCCTAAGTTGTCTTTTTTGCCTCATATGTCCTACTCGTAGAGCAGAAGAAGCCAGCTTACCTGGAAATGCTAGCTACTGTTAGTCTGTGCCTGTCACAGACTCAAAAAAAAGCCCGTACAAAAGCATTCTCTGTCTCACCAAAAGACTGGACAAAGGGCAGCTGAGCAAGGCAGAAAACATTCAGAGGGTGACAGCAAACACTTCGCTGCAGCCCACTTCCAACCCTGCCAGCAAAGGTGGAGTCAGGAGCCCAGACTTCCTGCCCTGAAAGGCTGTAAGGAGGACCCCCCAATCCCCTGCTAGGGTGGCATCAGAGAAGGGTGGGCAGGGAGGCGGGACTTTCATCCCCTCTGGGCAGTAACAACACACCCTTCCTCCTCCCCACTGGCATGTCAGAGGAAGCCTAGCAGAAAGCAAGGACTTTCACCACTGCCCGGTGGTGATGAGGGTCCCCCACATGGAGCCACTTCTATCCCTCCCAGCCAGGAAAGATCCATGGAGGCCTAGAGGGCAGCTGGGACTCCTACCCGGCCCAGCAGTAATAAGGAAGAAAGATGGCCTTTTCAACAAATTGGGGCTGGAACAATTGGACATCTATAGGCAAAAAAAAAATAAACTTGGACCAAAATCTCACACCTTATACAAAAACAAACTCAAAATAGATCATGAACTTAAATGTAAGATGTAAAGTGTAAAACTATAGACTGTGAGAATATCTGTGAACCACATATCCTTCAAAGGACTATTAAGTAAAGAAATCTTGACATTAAAAAACAAAAAACCCCCAATCTCATTAGAAAATAGGCAAAAAACACGAACAGACATTTCACCAAAGACAATATGCAGACGCAAATAAGCCACAGGATGTTCAACATCATTAGCCATTAGGAAAACACAAATTAAAACCACGATGAGCTATCATTACACACTATCAGAATGCCCAAAGCTGACAGACCTGACCAACCCCAGGAGCTCAATCTCCTCAGCCTTCATCCGTATGCACATGTACATGTTCTCGTTCTCTCTCTCCCTCCCATGCACCCACAAAGATTAAGCCCCCACTCCCAATCCAATAGGCTACTTGACATAAAACGCAATTTCTAAAATATACTTAAGCCAAGAAAAAGCCAACCTTAGCCAGCTGATGGTTTCTCAGGTATAAAATCTCTCTTTTCTGTTGGTATTTGACCACTATATAGTAAAAATTCAGAAAATGCTCCTCATTAGGAATTAGAGAAATGTCAAGAACAAAGGGACACTCCCAGATTTTAAAATTACAGATGTTTTTTAAAGAGTCACTATATGTTCCAAACATGAACTATGACTTTGCTGAAAATCACTGGAATGCAAAGGTGAGAAGATGACTGATGCTTGTTAGAGAGTGAACAAAACTAGTGCCATTCTGTGCCCTGCCTGCCATATTGATTTTTGTTTAACCTCATTTCTCTTCTTCAATAATTACACTTTAACCTTAGGACAAACTGTAAAAGGAACATAGGTTTCAGGGAGTGAATGATTTATTGTAACAGGTGGCATCAGTGGTCTGAGTGCTAACATGACAAGACCCCCTACTTCATGAATCACAAGACACCTGGTGAATGATGTTATCAACTTAGTCTTCTTAAAATGTTTCCCTGAAGTTATTTTTAGTAGAAGAGGCTTTTCTATATAAACATTGTTCCACCTACAGAGAGCCAGAGCTCTCACTACTGACATCTGATTCTTCACTTTGTCCAGCTTTCCTGTATGTACATCACCCTGATTATTAAATATCTCTGATTACCAAACAGACCTGCACACTTCCTTCTTCAGTTTCCGAGTACTTTCTCAAATTTGGAGGACATTATACTTCAACCCCCTTCTCACACAATCCTTTAAGAATTATTTTTAAGATGTAGGCCCTAATCTGGCAATTTTGGCAATAATTACCATGATCAATCTGACCTGTGAGGAGCCCTGCACAGCAGACCTGTCCCTGGGGAGAGGAAGCTGGATTACCTGGCCTGGTCAGTTCACTGAAGAGATGAAGGAGAAAGCAGGGATCGTACAGGCCCTTGAGATCCACCCTTGAACTCTTATCTTTAAATATCAGCTCCTGTGCATCCTGAAATAGCCGAAACCAACAAAAATTTGCAATTTAATCTTATGAATATGATACCACATAAATGTTTACCCACTATTGCCAGAATTCAAGTTAACTTGAATATGTAAGAGCATAAAACAGAAGTGCTTCTGTAAAAAGCAGTGCTTGTATATGAAGTGATATGATCTTTGGTGTGTGGGGGTGTAAATGAAAGAAATATAGCCAGTGCTGATAAATGTTGAAGTTGGGTGATGGGTATTCAGGGGCCTTTGTTTACGGGTGGAATTCAATTTAGTAAAAAGAGAAAAAAACAACAAGAAGAGCAAAGCTGAGGGTGAGGATGGAGCCCTGAAGGGGCAGGGACAGAACACGCCAGTGCACCTCAAGGGGCAGCAGCCTCCGGTTCTGGGGGAAGTGCAGGATGGTCTGCATCATTTGGTCTCGATCCAGCAGGCGGAGGACATCCCCGACGCTCGGCTGCTGCCACAGTGACTTGCCCAGGCTCCGGCACGTCTTGTGATGCTCCACGGCTGCTGGGCCCCACAGCAGCACCCTAGAACCGGAGAGGGAAGGACAGACTGGTCATGGGGTCCTGCCAGGAACGGAATTAATAGTAATGATAATAAACACAATAGACAGCACTTGTCAAGCTGCTGGTTTACACCAGGTGCTGTTCTGGGAGTGTTACATGTGTCATATCACTTAATCCGCATCATAGCTAATGGAGCAGGTTGTGGTGCTGGCGACATTGAGGGTGGGGTAAAAGTGTCAATGATGATGACAGAAGCCAGCACCTACATAGGGCTTACGACAAGCCAGACACTATCCAAAGCCCATTGTGCATATTAAGTCACTTAATCTGCACAAAACCTCATTAAGGAAGGTACTATTAGTACCCACCTTGTCCAATGGGAAAAAAGAGGAATAAAGAGTATTAACAAAGTTGCTCAGCTGGTTACATGCCCAGCTAGTAAGTTGCAGAGCTGGGATTCCACCGTGGGGAGTCTAGTTCCAGAGTCTGTGCTAGACAACAGCTGCAGAATCCTGACCTCTCCCTGCTCACATGGGGCCATGAATGAACCGGGTCTGCCTGCACAAGCCTTTTAGCTGTCCCCATTTAGAGACCACCATGTGTATGCCACACATAACCTTTATGCCACATCTCCTACTGCAGCCGCGCAGAGTCCAACCTTGCCTACTTCCTGGAAAATAACACATGCCTCCTTCTTCCCCCCCAACCCCTCACCTCCCTATCCCTATCCACTACCCCACTGCTGCCAGGATGCTCCCTAAAACCTAGCTCTAATGAGGGCCATTTCTCTGCCCCGCAAGTGTCTATTAGATCTCTGCTATCTCCTGGAAGGAATGGAAATGCTTCAGTCTGCACAAATCCTATGATCCAGATATGCCAGCCTACTCACCCTTCCCCTAAATGTCCTGACTTTCCTACCTCCCAGCCATGGAGCACACTGTTCCCTCTACCTGGTACCCCACACTCCTCTGCCGACCTCATCTCAGTCGAATCCCTCCCTATCCTCAGGGCCAACTCTGCCACGAGCAGACACAGCCTCTGTTCTCAGTGCTTCTGTGGCAGCTGGTTTACACCACAGGGCACGAGTCAGATGCCACTTTAAAAAGAGTTAGATGTCTGACACCTTCGGTAGATGGGAAAACCGTGCCTCACTCCTTGGTTTTCCTGAGAGTGCTGAGCCCAGGGCCTCATAAATAGCAGGTGCTCAATGAACATCTATTGAATTAAATACTTCTAAACAGAATTCTTATACAAAGACTCATTTCTATTCAAGTAAACAATAATTATTAAAGTTAAAGAAACAAAGAATAACTCTTTAAGGGGGTTCTGGCTGTTAACCTCGGTTCCTAGCAGACAGGCAGCCTGGGCCACACCGTCAGACCCATAACCCCTGACTGGCAAGAGCATGTCACTGAGCTCCTCAGAGCTCTCCATGCTCAGGCCTGCTCCTTCATCTAAGGATGTGGATGTAACGTTTGAGTCTGAGAAAATGTTCCCATGCTCCTCGGCTACACAGAGACTGTGAACTTCACATCCTTCATCCACCCTCTTCTCCTGGCAGCCACAACTAGATTCCTCCTACAACCAGCTCTAACCCAGTTACTTGGCGGGCAACCTCATTTGACTTTCTCTGATCTCTGAGTGAGAGGCTGTTCTAATGCAGAAATGGATAGTTAGAAAGGCTCTTCCCCTTCACTGTAACAAAACTGCCTCCAATCTGCTCCCTCATGTATGCAGGGACTGCCCTGTCCTATTCCAGAAAGGACACAGCTGCCATGGCCCTGAAACACTGAGAGAGGGAGGCCAGCACACATGAGGGGAAGGAAAGAGAATGCCCACTCAAGACCTGGATGTTCTCAAGAGAGAGAGGTTTTCTTTCCTTTTTCTTTCTTTCCTTCTTCTGGGCCAATACAGCTTCTATCTTTAAACAAAACACTCTGAAATGGAAGAGTTTCTTTCCTGTCCCCGCAGAGCTCTCCTGAACATTATGCTTGGCCCAGTCAGCTCACTTTCTGTCTGAACACACAAAACCCTCTTTCATGTACATATGGGGCAGATGTTAGGGTGCTACTCCCAAATGCTAAAGACAAAAGAAGAATCTAGGGCAGCAAAGAGAATCCAAAAATACTTTCTATTCAACAACACACCCGATCACGTTCTTGCTGGGTCCCAGCACTCGCAGAGATGGGGCAGGCTCCACATGGAAAGGTGAGGAGCCCAGGCCCCCAGGGCCAAAGCAATGCTGGCCAAGGAGACTGGTGAGCAGCCCTGGGAGCCGAGGAGAGATAGGCAGATGGAGAGAGAGAGAAGAGCAGTAGACAAGAGAGACACAGAGTGACGGACTGACACAGAAAGGAAAGAGACAAGCCTAGAGACAGACACATAGAGACAAGAGAATGAAGATGACGTCTAGTCACTTCTCCTCACTCTTCCCCACCACACCCCACATCATAAGTCATTCTCATCTAAAGTAAAGCATGAAGAGAAAGGTTTCCAGAAAAATCAACCAAACGAGACACCCCAGCCAGGAGGGAGCTTGCGGACAGGTCCATGTCCGACAGGCACCCTGCAATCAGCCCAGCATAGCAGTCCCAGCCACTATACACACTCCTTACAGCATGAGGCCAAGCTTTTCCCAGAGCAGCATACGCTGCAGCGGCGTGTGAGCTAGGACAGTTCTATCCCTCTCACCCTTTCCTGAGAATCAAAAAGAATGGGAGCTCTCTGCGGACAGCGGGTGATAGTCCTAGGGCCAGCACCCTCCATGCATGCTTGTCCACCTCCAGCCCCAACACTCACTGGAAGTTGATGAGGCTGAGCTTGTTCTGTTCATAGGCCTGGAGGAGAAGTAAAATCTTCTGGTCTAGAAGTCAAACAAGGGTCTGTTTAGAAATTACCCTGCAATGCACCACCTGATCTTCACACTCTCCCCTAGTCACACTGCCGGGTCCTCACACACTCCCCTGCTCACACCCTCCCCCTGCTCACACCATCCAGCCCTCACACCCCCCCTGCCCCGCTTATACCATCCAGCCCTCACACCCTCCCCATGTTCGTACCCCATCCAGCCCTCCAACGCCCCCCCTGCTCACACCATCCAGCCCTTACATGCTCCCCCTGCTCATACCATCCAGCCCTCACACCCTCCCCATGCTCACACCATCCCGCCCTCCCCCTGCTCACACCATCCAGCCCTCACACCCTCCTCATGCTCATACCCCATCCAGCCCTCACAGCGCCCCCTGCTCACACCATCCAGCCCTCACACCCTCCCCATGCTCACACCATCCCGCCCTCGCACCCTCCCCATGCTCACACTCCATCCAGCCCTCACATCCACCCCCTGCTCACACCATCTAGCCCTCACACCCTCCCCCTGCTCACACCATCCAGCCCTCACACCCTCCCCATGCTCACACCATCCCGCCCTCGCACCCTCCCCCTGCTCACACCATCCCACCCTCACACCCTCCCCCTGCTCACACCATCCAGTCCTCACACCCTCCCCCTGCTCATACCATCCAGCCCTCACACCCTCTCCATGCTCACACCATCCCGCCCTCACGCCCTCCCCATGCTCACACCCCATCCAGCCCTCACACCCTCCCCCTGCTCACACCATCCAGCCCTCACACCCTCCCCATACTCACACCATCCCGCCCTCGCACCCTCCCCATGCTCACACCCCATCCAGCCCTCACACCCTCCCCCCGCCCACACCATCCAACCCTCACATCCTCACCCACTCACACTGCGTGGTCCTAACTCTCTCCCCCTAGTTACGTCATCCGGTCCTCACACCCTTACCCAGGATGCTGAGAGTGGCACCATAGGCCCCAAGAAGCACTGCAAAGTGGCTGCTCTCACAGACAGAGGGGCACATCCTCACCACTGTTGACATCAGGTCCACCAGCACTTCTGGAAGAAACAACACTGAATGCACTGCACTGCAGGGGACATACACATTCAGAGTCCAAGTAGAGGAGGAACTACCTCAAGGAACATTTAAATGCTTGAAATATCTTTCTTTGAACAGTATTAGTTTTTGGACACTGGTGCCTAGTCCCTTACTTTTTATTTATTTATTTTTAAAATAAACATATTTTCACAATCACCTGTCTTCCTAGGTCTTTGACAAGGCTGAACATTAGTCTCTGTTCTGAATATTAGTCTCTGTTAAGTCTTTGACAAAGCCAAATATTAGTCTCCCAAATTTTAAGCCATCTAAGATTTTAAAATCAAAGCATTTTCCCCCCACGCCACTAGAATCTCTAATATTTCTACTCCTGCCTGAATAGAAGAGTGAGGTTTTTCTATTACCCAAACGAGTAACTGGGTTTATTACAGACCAATCCTGTGGTGGTTTCTAATGGTTTTGGGGTGTTAATTTTTTTGTTTCTAAACAGAGTGTGGCTTTGAGAGGGCAGGAACATTCAACCCACCTTGTCTGACATCTCCCACAGCGTACACCATAATCGGGACTCATGGACACTAAAGTCAATGCTCACTGAATTTGGGATGGAGACTAAACCTGGGCTTTAGAAGAATTCTCTAGCAGTTAACTGTCAATAGGCAAGTTCTAACCCTTGACAAAAGTTTCAATCTTCCCATTAAGAATTTCATGCAACTATCAATTCTCTCAGGACAGACACCAACACTTTTTTTTTTATACCTCCTAATATTCCCTAACTCCCAGATTTTGATATTAGCCCATGATAAGGCAATAAGATCTCCAACATGACTTCTGTAAGCCCAATAAGGCACGGAAAACAGTTCTGCATTTTCTGTTTGACCGTAAGTCAGAGGAAACATTTCTTGACCCTGGATTTGATAGAAACAAAACATTCTAATGTTTTGAAAATGCTTCCTAGCTCTGAGAACCTGTAGAAGATAAGCTTCAGTGCACACAGCTAGTTTGAAGAAATCAGGAAATAAAAGCTGTATCTGAAAGGGGAGGGTGGGATGAGGGGTCACCTTTGACTTGACCATCCAGGTTCTCTTCCTCCTCTTCGGACTTCAGGAGACTTGGCAGAAACAGAGAGTGCTGGGTGAGCATCATGTGGATCACAGGGAGCTGCATGAGCTTCGTGTGCACAGAGCTTTCTGGGCGATACAGCAGCTGTATGGCAGCATGGAGGGTCTTTAAAAATGTGTGGACCTGATACCGAAATCTGGGAGGCAAGAGTCACAGGTAAAAGAGCTTTGATGAAAGAGACTTTCATTTTGCAGGAAAACAATAAAAATTTTTTTCCTCAAGATTTTATTCAGAACATTTTCAAACATGCCACAAAGTTGAGGATTTCACAGTGATTACCCATGTACCCACCATTTAGACTCTACTGCTAACATGGCATTACACTCGCTCTATCACATACCTATCTGTCCACCATCACAGGGAACACTTCTGAGAACAAGGTGGGGACACAGCACCTTTATTTCCTTTATGACACGACACCTAACAAACTTCCCATTTAGCTGAAATTCCAGGAGGCAGAGGAACAGCTAAGCCTGAGCAAAGATGACACTCAGTGCCCCCAGCCCATCTTTCAAGCCAGCCTCCCTCCTTTCTTCTTTGCAACTACTTAGAACTTCCATACAATGGTCCTTCTATGTCTTAAATGCCTTTAAAGCACACTAAAGAAAGCATCACACTCTAGAAAAAGAAGTTTTTTGGTTCTATGTGAATAATGTTAAGAATCACTTAGCATATGGCGAGCATTCTAGAAACACAAATTAACCAAAGACTGAAAGAAATGTCATGATCCCATGATGGTAATCTGTAGTTGTCATTACCCCGGGACCTGCTTTCACTTCTTTCTCTTCTCTTGTGTGAAATATTTTTCTCTGTTTCCTGTTCACAAATGGTCAAGGAAATGAAAATTATAGACAAAATGCGACATCATTTCATGACTATCTGACTGCCAAAAACTAAACAGCCTGACCAGAGAGTGTCAGCAAGGACGAGAAGGAAAATAAACTCTCACACACCCTGCTGGGGGTGTGCGTTTACTCAGCAACTCTGGAGAGGAATTTGAATATCTAGAACTGAAGGTGCACCCACACTCTCCAAGCCACTGCCGCCAATGTACCAAGAGACGCATGACAGTCACTGCAGGACTGTAATGAGAAGTGGGGAGAGTTGGGGAAACAGCCTAGATGTCCATCAGTAGAGGACTGGCTACATAAACCAGTATGGTCAGAAGACCAAATACTCCACAGCAGTAAAAATGAAGAATTTGGAGCTATGTGTATCAACATGGCTAAATCAGAGACATCTGAGTGGGAAAAAATATTGAAAGAATGATACATATAAAGATGATACATCTGTGTAAAATTGTAAACACACTAATACTATTTTTTAAAAACATAATGACACTTACAATATGAAGATACAAACTACACATAGACAAGACAAAGTGATGGCCTTCAATGAGGGAGGGATGACAATGAAATGGAATAAATATAGAACACTGTCAGCATTTATTAAATCTGGAGGCTGCTATTAACTCTCTGCATATCTCTGTATTGTTAAGGCTGCTCCTCTCATCATTAGAAGCACCCTGTGTGTCAACAGGCAAATCACTTAACTTCTCCAACAATCCACATCTTCTACCTCTAAAAACAGGATGTGACCTGCTCTACCACAGGTATTACGCTAATCACTAGATATAAAAAAGGCTTTGTATGAGCGACATTCACACCTTTACTAAATGGCACCAAGAAAATAAAATCAACTTACTTGAGTCCCGCCTTCACAAATTTCTGCCAATCACCAGGATCAACTTCATTAAGTGCATGCTATGAATAAAGTAAGCAAGAAATATACATGAAACACCTCAATTAATTTAAAAAATACTACAAGTCTGCAGTTGTATAACCTTCAGGAAGGCATCTGTCTACATGGGTCTGATTCCTCCTCTGTGAAACACATGATCAAAGCACTGAAAGAGAAGCTCTAGTGTCCCCTCCTGTGCTAACATCTGCAATTCTACACAGCATCCCCTGTGTTCCGGCCTATATGCAATTCTTGATAAACATGTGATCACTCAAACTTATGGGGTTGGACAGCAGAACCAAGATTGCTCTTATAACAAAAACTAAAATGCGGATTATGGAATTAAAATTATAGCCATTCAGTAAATATGAAACAGTTATCCAAACAATCCAAGACCATGCGGTTTTGTTTTTTTAATTGTTTGGTTATTTCTGCTAGTAGCTCTGACATCTTAGTAGTATACTTATGATCACCAAATGGGCAAAAGGAAATTTCCCAAGTAGTCATGTTATTTTTGCCTTTTATTGAAAAGCAACTGAAAACCACAGTGTGACACCCTCACCCCAGGTCACTTGGTACTGGCTGGACATGAAGAAGTCCGTGGAAGTGCAGGATCGGTGCTGGTGCCAGAGAACCAGCTAATGGCAGCGTACGCTGAGGCTGCTGCCTCTGCCGGGGTGGCCATACAGTGGAGACCCCAGTGCCAGAGATTACGAGGGAATGCAAGAACAGCCGGACCCCTCAACCCAGGCACACCTCTCACACAGTACATTTTTAAATACGTGTTCTCTCTGTCCCAGCAGTTCCTCTTTCAGGAATTTGCCCAGAGATAACTGCTCAAGTGTAGAAAGATGCACCATGCAAGACACTCATCATAGTATTTTTTATAATATCAAAATATCTAGAAAGCCACCCACAGGTCCAGCAATATACAACTACTTAAATATGTTATGGTACATCTACCCAGGGGAAGACCATTGTACCACTAACAAGGTTGAAGCAGGTCTAGTCATTGGTGTAGGAGAAAAAAAATCTCTAAATATGGCAGTATGCTTAAAAAACAAATCCAAAAAACCAGGTTACACACAGCATGCATGATATGATCCCATTAATACATAAAATTACACAAAATTCTCTCTCTCTCTCTCTCACCCCCCCCCCCCCAGATATATAGCAAGATCTCTAGAAGGATATTCACCAAACTTATAATGGAACGGCCTCTAGGTAGTGGGAGATTTTTTATTTCATCTTTATATTTGTTTGCATTGCTTATATTTGCAGTGAATATGTTTGTTAGCTTTATAATCATAAAAAATCAGTCATTCCACATTTCCACAGGAGTGGGGGGAGGTGAACGTCACACAGTGGAACACTACACAGCAACAAGTAATTAACTACTCATTCCCACAACATGGATGAATCTGGAAAGCATGATTTAACTGAAAGAAGCCAGACACACAAAAGTGCACATGTTGTATGATCACACTGTACGATTCTCAGTCTATGAAGGTCTAAAACAGGCAAAATAATCTAATGACAACAGAATCAAGAGTGACTGCTTTGGAGGGAAGGGGATTTTGAGAAGAGGCACAAAGAACTTTCTGGAACGATGAAAATCTTCTTGGACAGCAGTGTGGGGTACACAGGTATATGAACTATACACTTAACAACGGTATGTTTCAAAATATGTAAATTATGCCCCAATTAGAAGAAAAGGGGGGTAAGGAAGGAGGCAAACCTCTAAAAGAGACAGGCTGTCACTTGACTATGAAGCCAGCTAGCTGGTTGCTGGGAAAAATAGGAAAATATCAGGGCCCCTCGGATGTTCAGACCTTGCTGAGCATTTGCTGTAAATATCCTTAGGCGTTCCTTGTTACTACCTAATGTAAGTTGCGTACGGGTACCCAGGTGTCCAGGGTTGTGGACTTAAGTATAAAAGACTAACAGCTCTGATCCACAGCGCTTCTCAGAACTCTCAGAGAAGCCACTAGGATAGTTGCTCCTAGATCTGAATAAAACCCATTCATTTTTCTATACCTATGGCTCCTAGAACCTTTTTTTTTTCTGTTACCTAGTGCTCAGACTTGTGTGTGGAGGGTTTGTAACCCAATCTGTGCAACAGACTCGAGGGGTCTGTAAGCCCTAGCTTTACACTGGTGGAGGGGCTGGCCATGAAGCCAGGTATATTCACTGTGGACCACTGACTGGTGAGGACTGCCACCTCCACAGCTCAGCTCTCTCTAGATCTCAGGCTCATACTTCCTCTCTCTTAGTTCTGCCATGTTTGGGCTCCTATATGATTTAAATTCACAAACCTGTGTCACACAGTGAATTAAGACAAAGTTCACAGGTTATAAAGTTTGTTAAAACAACTAAGCAAGCCCAAGGCTTGGTCTATGACCTAAGAATGTATTTATCATACACTTGTTAGTTTTTACCCAAGGTTATTTTCCTGAATATTACTTTAAGTCTTGGTGTAGTGGATTGAATGAATTATGTTCCCCCACAACTCCCTGAAGCTTGAGTTGTGTCCCCCAAGTTTTATGTATTAGGAACTTAGCCCCAACTGGGATTGTAAAGAGGTATTATGGTAATTGAAAGGTGGGGCCTTGAAGAGGTGATTGGGTTGTAGGACCATGCAGTAGTGAATGGATTAAAAACGGTGGTCAGGGGCGTGCTTCTGAGGGCTTTAAAAGTAGAGGAGAGTCTGGGCCGGCCCCGTGGCTCACTCGGGAGAGTGCAGCACTAGTAGCACCAAGTCTGCGGGTTCCGATCCTATATAGGGATGGCCGGTACGATCACTGGCTGAGCATGGTGCAGACAACACCATGCCGAGGGTTACGATCCCCTTATTGGTCAGAAAAAAAAAGAAGAAGAAGAAGAGAGTCTGCCTTTTGCTCTCTCTGCTTCCACCATCTTGCAATGTGAAACCCCTGGGTCACTGTCACCACCACCAGATGGACTTTGGACTTCTCAGCCTCAGAAACTGTAAGCAATAAATTTCATTTTCTTTATAAACTACCCAGTTCAGTGTACTTTGTTATAAGCAACAACAATGGACTAGTACACTTGGGTTCAGAATTTAAACACAGATCATAAACATTATGACTACTAATGCAATTTTATACCACGCATTGAGGAATAATTCACATACTTATGCTAACCTTCAAGATATTTGCTATTTCTTCACAAAAAATAAACATTAAAAAAAAAAACACTTCAACTGAAAGAATACTTGCCAAATACCTTTAAATTTTATGAAAACTATAAACCCACACACCAAGCAGCTCACTGAACCCTAAGCATAAGAAGCTTGAAGAAAACTACACTGAGGTACATCATAATCAAAACTGTCAATCTAGAATCTGATACCCAATCAGTCTTCCCAGCTCATTCTATGACACCAGCATTATGATCCTAAGACCAGACAAAGATATTACAGGAAAATAAAATTATAAATTAATATCCCTCATGCACCCAG
The DNA here is from genome assembly GCF_027409185.1 of Cynocephalus volans. NCBI lineage: Eukaryota > Metazoa > Chordata > Mammalia > Dermoptera > Cynocephalidae > Cynocephalus > Cynocephalus volans. The sequence goes on from NC_084460.1 coordinate 179,718,826, forward strand.
ATGCAAAAATCCTCAACAAAACAGCAAATCAAATCCAACAATATATAAAAAGGTTAATACATAATGATCAAGTAGGTTTACCCCAGGAATTCAAGGTTGGTTTAACATTCAAAAGCCAATTAAAATAATTAATCATATTAATAAACTAATCGAAAAACAAGACCTTATATAATATCCCAGTAGATGCAAAAAAGTATCCGACAAAATCCAACATCCATTCCTGATAAAAGACAACTCATTAATTCAGGAGCTGTCCCCCACCTGCCATTCTGCCACTGGACACGGCCCCTCTCATTTCCTACAGGGCCACATTCCTTCCATTTGGCTTGAAATATATCTATAAAGCTTGGTTTATGTAACTCAATTTTCCCTTAGAAATTGAACCAGGATTTCTAAGAAAAGACACCTACCAATAGCTCATCTAATCTGAGCAGCATTCGCTTCTCTTGATCCCGAGTACTGTCATCATCTGGCTGGCTACCACTGAAAGACATGATCAGCCACTTGATACAGGACTGCAGAAGGGTCCTTCTCCAGGCACACAGCTTTTCTGCAGACCCTGCCAGGGCTACAGAGACAGAGTCTGCCATGATCCAACTGCAGCAGGAGACAAGAGTCACAGAGTTAGAGGAGGGCTTACATACCTCTAGCTTATGCTCAATCCAACATTACAAAAGGCCATATGGGACAGATGCCTGAGTCCTGCTCCCCATACTACCCACTCATAGGAATCACAGGCTCCCCAGACTCTGACACAAATACTGAAGATGTACTAGATGTTTTACAACCAAGGAAAACAGTTAGAACACCAGAAAAAGGATATTTACGTCCAGACTTTGGATTTCTAGGGTTTCTCAACCTCAGCACTATTGACATTTTGGGTCAGGTAATTTTTCTTTTGGGGGGCTGTCCTGTGCATTACAGCATATTTAGCAGCACTCAGGTCTCTTCTACCGTCTAGATGCCAGAAGCATCATCCCTCACCTCAGTCATGACAATAAAAGATGTCAAACATTGCCAATCATCCCCTGGGGGGAAAATCATTCCCAGGTGAAAACCATTGCTCTCAGGAAATCAAACCCAGCCATCTACTTCTGGAGATGGATTTGCTCCAGAAAGAATGCTGAAGAGTTCTCGTAGGAACTGCCTTCTCACTGATTGGCACAACAGCACTGCAGCACTTTTTCACTAACTTACATTATAAACAGTAAAGAACAAAGTGATGCTGAGAGAGGAATAGCCACCAAACAATCTAAGCCTTCACACCTCTTGTGATTACTTGGAGCCTGAAGCAAGCTGGGCAGACGGTCCATGAAGACACTGAGGTCCTTGGCTCTCGCAAATGGGACCAGCTGGGCCAGGATCTCCTGATACAGTCCAGACTCTGGAGGGTCATCAGCACTGAAAAGCCTGCCCTGTAGCTGTCTCCACAGGGACTTCCTCAAGACAGGAATGACAGCAGAGGACACTAGGGCAGAGATACAAAGGAGAAGTCATTGCATGCAAGGGTGGGCTACCGCCAACTTGGACCAGCTCACAGGATCCAGATGCCATACTGTAGGTGTCCTATGACCTGGGTGATGTCACACTGATAGCTTGAAATTGGCCACGGCAGGAGTATTGACACCATGGGAATTGGCAAGCACTACAAATTAATCTCCTCCAAGGGCCAGGTGTTGAACATTTACCAGTCACTGGGTACATCTCATCAGTCAACAATCTTGATAGATACTCTTCAGCCCAGCAGCTCCTAGCTCCTAGTTCATAAGACCATGAATACCAAAGTTCTAAACTCATCCAGGACTCATTTTTCAAAAGCATAGGAACTGGGGCGGGGGGCAGTGGGGAATGTCAAGAACCATTGAGGGACTGAGGGGAAGGCTCCACCCACAGGGGGCTGTCTTACTTTTTAAAACATTTGTCAGCATTGATCTGAAGTTATGCAAAACAAAGGCAAAGCAGCTAGTGAAAACTCATTTGTGCTTTCAATAAAAAGGAATTAAGTTTGAGGTAATCAAAAAAGTGCCTCAGGTCTGAAACCCAGCAAGTGGAGAAAGAGGAGAGAGCTGGACCCAAGCTGCTTCAAAATGGACATCAACTTAATTGACATTTCCCCTGGAGGTAGGGAAAGTAGGGTGGGACAAGGGACAAATAAGCCCTGAATGACGCCTTCAGCTTATCAAGACACAGCCCCAAATGGTCCCAACTACTGCCCACCTCTCCCCCAGCTTCATGTGGGGTGACTTGGAATTGGACAGGACTCAAGGGGCTACACCTCAAGCCATAAGGTCAAGAGATAGGGGAAGGATGTTGAGGAGAATTTCTTGATCTTTTTTAATCTTCAGAGCTGGGGCAGATGCTGGCGGAGAAATGGGACATGAAGTTCCAGGGTTTAGAAATGGCCGTGCGGTTCACCTCCTCAGCCCCTCTGACTTAAAAGTCTATCCCGTACCTGCTATTGGGCGGGTGAACTGGCCCTGAGTCCTGCACTGAAGGTACACGTGGACGAGGGGGAGGAAGCTGTCCAGGTCCTCGCGCAGGCCAGGCCCCGTGCCCGCCTGCTGGCACCAGCACTCAAACCACAACAGGTGGGGACAGCTCTGCTGGATGAGCAGGCCAGCAATGCCGAGAGCCGCCTGTGTCCGCCGGGCCAGGCAGTACTCGAGCAGGCTGACCCCGACCACAGGAGCCAGCACAGGGTGTCTCTGCAGTGTGTGGAGGAACACGGTGTCCAGCTCGTCCACAGCCAGCATGGGGAGCAAAGCCCCCAGGCCTCTCACATACTCGGAGGACCAGAGCAGCTCGCCACTCTGCAGCTGATCCTGGGGGCTGCTGGTCAACAGCTGCACCAGGGTCTTCCCAAGAATGTTTAGGCGTCTCTCTTTCCCGGGGGGCTTTGTGGGTCGCTGGGTCACCAGGTGAGCCTCAGGCAGGCTCAGCAGTGCCAGCGTGATCTCGCGGAGCTGGACACTCTCCATGTATGCATGCAGCTCCTGCAGGGCCTCCAGCTGTGGCAGAATCTTGGGTGGCAGTGTGGCCGGGCCCGCCCTCCTCGTCCGCAGCTCTTTCAACACACTTTGGGTGATGGCTTCTAAGTACCTAGCTAGGAGACCCAGCTGACCAATGTTCCGGAGGATTGGGGCACTCACTGCTAGCAGCTGAAGGACCCCTGCACTAAAGTGGGCTGCCAGGAGTTTCACAAGGATGGGGCTGAGGGTGTGCGGGGGGAGAGCCTGCTGCTCCAGGGCCAGGAACCAGCCCTCCAGCGTGGGATGTCTGAGGGTGGTCACAAGCACCTCCTCCAGCGTCTGAAACACAGTGACAAGGCACAGACTTCACACAGGCACAGGGCCAGGAGAGGGTGGCAGCTGCTGCGTAAGTAAGTATTCACTGCTCTTAGTAAGACAGAGAGCAGAAAGAAGCTTTCCTAACCCGCCGCACCCTCCAGCCCAAGTTTCAATGACCCTCGTGGGGTGCCACGGCACCCCCCAAACCAGTCCCGGTCAAAGCTGTTATCCCACCATAGCATGCACAACTATGGGATGGTGCATGGCTGCCCTGAATGACCGTGAGCAGCGTGAGCACTGCACTGTGACCTGGTCAGTGCCCCACCCAGATTCATGAGCTGAGTGAATTTACTGTGTGGCAAAACTGCTCTCCACAGTCACCCAGTGGAGGGGACTGGTCATGGAGAAATCCCCAAATGTGATAAAGATCAACTGTCTGCTGGTTTCTCTCCAGCAGCCTTGCCTTCCTAAATAGATCTGGTTGTGGGATACGGTTGTCTTTTGACAACTGGGGCAGGGTGTTCACAGCTAAGACAAGACCAGGTATCAGGGGAAAGTGGATTGGGATTAAACTGCTATGAACGTCCACAATCCTGAACTGAAGGTAATCTGTCTGCACTTTCAGAAGAAGACTGGACCTCAAGTGATCCCCTGAGAAACTAAGTTAAATCAGAAAGCAGCTGAGCTCCCTGTGCTGGTAGAGAAGAATTTGGTTCACTTGTTCCATGCAGCCTTGAGGAAAATTATTCCCAGTCAATGAAGGTACACCAGCCCCAGGCACAGGAGTAAATTCTTTCCTTATTTACTATTAAAGGAAGGAAAAAGAAGCCTATCACACTTTGCAATGGAGCTTTGCCAGCTAAAAACAGAAAAGCACCATTATATGTTAGGATTACTTTACCCCACATCGACTGGCTAATGGATGGTCCTACCAAAAAAATCCCTTCGAGAAAGCCAACTTGAAGATCAAAGGAAGAAAGCCGTAGATTGTGAAATAAGGAACATGTTCGCCTCCTGAACCCAGTAAAACAGGTTCCATGGCAAACTGTAGAGAAATATGTGCCCTGGCCCCAATTAAACACCTTCTGGGGCGGTGTACTGCCTGGGTGTATCTGCTGTGACGAGCTTCACCCACTGCCCGTCCTTCCTTCAACACAGGCTGCAGCTAGCAGCACGAAGATATGCACACGGCGCTTCTCAAGAAGCTCATGTCATACAGAGTAAGGGAAGCTGCTTGCAGGCAGGGTGACTGTGCAGAGAAGGGACCGCAAAGGTGAATGCCCAAATTAAACCGTGCTTGTCTCTGCTATGGTTTTCTGCATTTCCCTATCTTCTACAACGAATGCATATTTCTTTTTATCAGAAGTGGGGAGAAAGCCACTGTCTATGACTTTCTGGGAAAATGCTGCCTGGCTGCCCATGGAAGAGGTGGTGGTACCTGGTCATTAGCCAGTTGCAGTGAGGCCACAGCCTCCATGTCCAGGAAGAGGTCAGACTCTGTCCTAGCAGCCTCACAGCGCTGCTGGTTCTGGGCATCCAGTTGTTCACAGTGGACGACCAGGCGCTTGAGGAGATCCAGGTAGAGCTGTAGAAGCGGGGGGCCTGCACTTTTGCCCAGCTGTAGGATGAGAGCCCCACAACCCTCAGACAGGGCAAGGCCAATCGTCATCAACACAGCAACCACCAAGTCCCGTTGTCGTCAGAGTAGTGACAGAGACCCAAGGAGGCACAGAAATGGCAACTTTACACATAGTACTCATAAACCACTTCCACCTGAAAGTCATTTCTCAAATAAGGGGCTAGTCTTCCTAAATCTTGGTGAAATACAAGATGAAAGCTTTCTTGACGAAAGGTTTATTCTGACTAAAATGAGGGGACTAAAAATCTGTAATGCACATCAGGGCAGAAGCTCGACAGTGAGCTACTGTGTTAATAAACTTGGGAAAGGAGGGACGCAGGGGCCTGGGGGCACTGACCTGGTCAAAGCTCTCCACGGCGCTCTTCAGGTAGAGCAGCACCTGCTTGACCGCGCGTGGGGCCTGGTGCATGGGGAGCTGCAGGAGGGCGGCCCGCAGCTGCACCTGGACATGCTGGTCCCACAGCTTCTGGCGCTCGTAGGCCATCTGTAGCAGGGCCATGAAGCAGGAGGCCGAGGGAGGTGTGGGGGGCTCTGGGCTGTCGGACACCTGCAATGGCTAAGGGGGACAGCAAAAGGTGGGCAAGAGGAAAGATAAATCACCAGGTGAAAATAGCCACAGGCTGAGAACACAGACACAGGACGTGAACAACTAAGGGATGTTTCCCAAGAATAATGCACTAAGACTGAAAAGATGGGACCATGTGGCATTCTACCATTTTACTTTAGTAGACTAAGTTCTGATACTATCAGTCATGCATATTTTCTGGAGCATGTTAATGCTGACAGAATGTGAAGGCACCAAACTGGAAGGTGTCTACACCCCTCGGAGAACAGACCCTGCAGGCAGGAGCCACATGTGACAGAGATCAGATTTTAATCACAGGAATGAATCGTTGGGAAATGGGCAATCACAGCCTGTAAGGGAAGGCCCTCTGGGATCCACCTGCCTTCTAAAGACCCTCCCCCAGGAGCCCTGGTTAAGATATCTTGTCGGAAGAAAAGGAAGACAATGGACTGAATACAGAGAAATTTCTGGAGCCCTTCTGCCTCCAACTAAAGTTCATTTCTTCTAACATAATCCCCAAGCTGCCTTCTTTATTTACCCCTCATGGCTCATATTACTGTAACTCCAAACACTCAACTTCCTAAGGCTAATAAAACCCAAGGCTACACATGACCTGAAACTCAGTGGTTCTCAAAGTGTGGTCTCCAGCTCAGCAGCAGCATCACTCAGGAATGTGTGAGAAATCCAAATTCTCAGGCCCCACCCCAGGCTACTGGATCAGACACTGTATTTGAATGAACCCTCTGGGGAATCCGATGCACCTTGATGAGTGAAAACCACTACTATGACTTACTCAATGGAGGGTGCACCCAGGAGGGCAGCACTGAACTCCTAACACCTGCACGTAAGCCACTGTCTGGCTATAACCTTGGCCAATACATGGAGGGAGGTGGCAATAGCTGTTTAGAGGCGTGGGCTCTGGAGCCAGACTACCTGGGATGAATCCCAACTCTACTAACAGTCATGGTGAAACCACTGTATGCCTGTATAAAGGATGGTAAGAATCTTGACCTACTTCTCAAAGTCATGGTAAAGATTAAATGGGTTAAACTACATGTAATACAGTTGGTATGGGGGCTTGGCATGTCCCCAACAAGCAAGCAGAAAACATGCTGTCAGTGTTGGCTACTATTACAAATGTTACAAGAGGTCCTAAGTTATCTGCTTTCTCAAGTGCAGCTAAAATTGAATACACAAAAATGTACACTGCAAAGTTAATTTCTTGCCCCACACAGCATTTACAAACTCTATATTGGAGCCAGAACCCCACTACAAGAATGTAGTGCCCACCAAAATATAGTCTCCCCCATAACCTCCTTTTTCTTTCCCCAGTTTTAGCAGAATGGAGCCTGATGGAGAACTTGAGGGGCCAAGTCTGACAGCCAAGCACTAGGGCATGCTAACGTCTGCAGAAGAGAGCTGAGACAAGCATGCACAGATCACCTAGTAGAGAAAAAAGGAAAAAGGCAACCTCCTACCCCAAGCTGAGACAGTAATTAGCCAGTGACTCTTATGAAGCCTGTGGAAAATTTAATTTCACTGCATCATCAAGTCCTTTCAGTCACACTGGTAAAGCAACAGTAATACTACTTAGCTTCCTCTCCTATGCAGGAGAAATGAAGATTAAGAAATTTCACTCTGCAGCTATACAACCATCCAGCTCCACAGCTGCAGTACAGCCAGCTGCGGCCCACAGGGAGAAACCCTCCACAGGAGCAGGGATCACAGTGACCACAGTCACAGCTCACCCAGGCCTCTCGGGCTTGCTCCGGGATCCAGAGGCTGTAGTATCTGTTAAACTGGGAGAGCTGATGGCAACAAGGTGGGCTTGGAGACTCAAACTTGTCATAAGCCTGGAGCAGAAGACACAGAGCCAGGGGGTCCCTCTGAGTGTGGAGGAGGTCAGTCAGCACCGCTGTCAGATAAGCCACAATGCTTTCCACTGCAAAGGAACCAGGTGAGTGTGGGTGGAGGTTTGCGGGGACCACCCTTCTGTGATCCACCAACACCATCTCCTCCCGCATGCATACAAGACCCCCCAAAATTCATGCCGCCTCCATGAGGGGCCACATAACCATAAAGAAGGCAGGTATTACTGATGCAGACATTATTTCAGATTGACTCCCAGGTGGTAAGTCTGATCAATTTCCTAACAGCCTACCCAGCCCCTAGACTCCTACCCCTGCACTATGAGCTCCGCTGGCTGGGTGGCTGTGACTTGGAGAGTTTGAACTCTCGCTGCCTTGGGTTCTCAGCAATTGTTTCCAGAGCCCCTGGAATCCCACCTCCCACCCCACACAGACCCCACTAGCCTGACACAGCCAGACACCCTGACTCCCCACAAGTACCTGCTTCATTTTCTGTCCCAAGGAGCAACTTATTCCTGGCTTCCAGGGCTGCAGGGACCACAGCACTGAAGGGGAATGTGAGCAGGATCATGTCCTCATTTAACAAGAACCCAATTTCCTCATCCAAGCCTTTGCTGTCCTCTACCAGGACATCCACCATGTCGAGGACATCTACGACAGAAAGGGGAAAGCCCAGCTGAAGCCACCAACAGATGCTACTGCAAATAACCCCGCAGGGAGGGAGAAGCAGAGAGCATATGCAGAAAGAGAAAAGACAGAAGCTAAATTTCTCTCATGGGGGAAATCTTTAAGATCTTTGTCTGACAAAATGCAGGATATTCGGCTGAGGTGATAATTGGTTGAAGTCTGCTCAAGTGACTGGAGAAGCCCAGGAACAAACAGAGGCAAACCAGTGTGAGGGCCAAAGCACAGACCAGAGCCAGTGTTTGGGTTCAAATCCTGATGCTGCTACGTAATAGCTGTGTGAGCTTCAGCAAGGCACTTAACCTCTCTTTGCCTCAGTGGCCTTATCCACATATAAAATGAGGATAATAGCACCACCCCTCCCTTAGGGTTGTTTATGAGGTTTATACAAGTAAAGATTTGTAAAAAGCTTAGAACAGCGCCTGGCACACAGTAAATACCGCACAAACAAAATCCATCCAGCAAGTTCTCTACATGAACAAATGAGGCAAATTTCATTTCCAGAACAGGCTGATCTTTGACACAAAAAAATGGGACGTGTACACTTTGGCTAAGGCATTACAGCAATTCTTATTCTTCTGTCTCTAACATTCCACCGTGGCTCGATCTGCAGAACCCCAAGCAGCATAGAAGAGAGTGGTACCCACCGTCGATGTGGGAGACGGGGATGCTGACATCATCAGCGTCTAGCTTCATCACAGTGGCCTGCAGTGTGCTGGCTTCTTGGACAAAGTCAGATGCTTTGTCTGTGTATGAATAGGGATTCGCCACCAATGTCAATAAAACCTGGGCATTAAAAAGCCAAGTGGAAAACATTTAGATGGTCACAAGTGAAATGAAAAAAGAAAAAAAAAAAAAGTCAAAAACTGTTAATGGTCAAGGGAAGCAAGTGTTAAAATGTTAACGGTCCTTAATAAGAACAATCACTTTACTGCAAAGTGGTTTTTTTTTTAACTTTTTGTTGCAGAATTTGTAAAAAAATCTCCTTTTAGTATAACCATTGCTTTTAATATCACTTTTAGTATACTTCTATTCCTTTGAGTAAAAACAAATTCCCAAAAGGAAATTAAATAGCATGCAGTAGTATGTTGCTATTTTACAGATTCTAAAATGAGGTAGGTGCTGAAGTCTCAGCAGGATAGGAGGTTGGCCAGGACAAGAAGCCTTCTGGCCATGGCGCATCAAAACTGCCTCAATACGTGAGGGTAAGTGAGTGTAATTATCTCTGAGCATGCTCCTCTACATGGGAAACGTGTGCTTACGCGTTCTAGAAACTGAATCACTATTTCTCTGCTCTCCTCTGCGGTGTTATGTAAGTGCTCCAGCCAGAGCTCGAGCTCCTTCCAGGTGTGCTCGAACACCCCCGTGTCCTGTAGAATCTGTCAGGAAGGAGACAGCAGTGCAAAAGTCAGAGGAGAAGCCACTTTCCATGGGAGCTGAAGCAGCTTCATGATGCCCTAGCACCACATGGAGACCCAAGGAGCACGAAGGCGGTGAAGGCTTTATCCAGAGTTTTATTCTAAAAGCTGATGGAAATGGAATCTTTCAAAATAACATCCCCAGTGTTGAGCGACACAAGGAAAAGAGATCATTCTGTGCTCTATCAAAGACAGCACACTCCCTTGTCTGGCCAATGCTTATTCCTTTTTCTCATTTCCTAAGTAACACAAAGAGAAAAAATGTGGCTGGTACTTAGGAGGGTGGTTTTCTACCTCAATTTCTACAAAGACCCAGGTAAATGTGCACGATTTGGCCCCTCACAGCTACTTAACCTCCAAGTCCACATGAAATTCTTCAAGATCATGATCCAGTTATTTCAATGTGGCACCTCAAGACTCAGAGCTGGGCAAGAAGCACCCACCATTTCCATCAGGAAAGGATCTGGTCTGAGGTAGGACTTGAATCTGAAGGGGTGATTAAATGACACCTTCAAATGGTCCGACAGACTCAGGGCCAAAGCAGCCTTATGGCACAGAGCCCTGCAACACTGTGCACCAAAGGAAAACCTGATATGCTAATTCCACTTGTTTGCAGTTAGTGATCATGAAATCTGCCTGGGGTAATGTTTACACCTGCACTACCTGTAAGGAAATGACAACCTGTGAAGGTCAAGACTTAGACGACCACGGTCTTCAAACAGCCCAAGTGAGAAGGTTAAAATGCAGAAAGATTATTGGCACTTCAAATCTTTGCACACAAGCAACAGTGAATGTGATGTCTGTTGCACAGAAGAAATGAGAACTAGATAGATTTCCTACTGCTACAGCAAGACCTGAGGGAACCCTGGAAAAATGAGTATCAAGTATAAGAAAGAAGTAAACAAATGCCTCATCTCTTCCAATGACTTTGATGATACTTGTGCTGAGGGTGATGGACAAGTCAAAAAGGCTGAAAGCCCTGGAGAAGGATGAGAGTCTGGGACCAGGGGAAGAGGCATCACCTGTCAAAGAGTTCTCCAAGAGAGTGGAAATCTAAAAATTTTTGAGCCTATAATGTGCTAGGCACGACCTACTATTTTATCACATTTAATCTTCTCCACAGCCCTATGATTTTTAGTATCCCCATTCACTGCTATGGGGAAACTAAGTTCAGAAAGGGTAAATAATTTCTCCAGTGCTACCCAGGAAGTAGTAGAACCAGGATTCCAATCTAGGAACCAGATTTCAAAGCCCATGTTTTTTCCAATTCTTCAGAGCACATGCCTCTCAGGAATGCAGCTAAGTTTAAAACACAATAAAAAGAGCCATATAACCTTTTATTTTAAATTGTGCAACAGACCTATAACATCGTGAATTTAACAACTCTCTACTAAGCACCCACTATAAGACCTATGCAAAAGGCTTTTCAGAATTAGAAACTGGTAGAAAATCACCTTTATGATCAGAAGTTTGGTTGATGACCTGAGTTGTAAATGGCTACTGGTCACGAACATTTTCATCAGTAAGTAAAATACTGATCGTTCACCTCCAATGATTTGTGCATCTGGGCCTTCCTAGAGTTTGAACAATATTATATATATTTAATACATATACTTATATATATAGCTTTAATTATATAATATAATGTATTATAAAAATGACAGGAGCCATTACTTGCTGAGCCAACAGGTGACTACATGCCCAGTACGCTACCAGGTCCTTCCCCTCGTCTCATTTAACTATGACTCGGCAAGATTACTGTGATTTTACATATAAGGAACCTCAGATGTTAGGAAGTCATACCAAACCCCAAAACAGCAGCTGGACTAATAATGAAGAGTAAGTGCAGTAAGCACAGGTAGCCCTCTTCCTGTGCTGGTACATTCTAGGGTCGTTACATGCACTGACTCATTTAATCCTCCCAACAACCCTGTGAGGTGGGTACAAATGTTGAAACTGAGGCACTGAGAAGGTAACTGGCTGTTTACAGGGAACCAAGGCCCCGGAGCCCTGACACAGATGCTGTGCTACCTGGTGGGAGGCTGGGAAGGAAGGACCCAGGGCTGTCTGACTCTGTCAAAGATGCATTTGTGCATTTCATCAGGATGCTGGTGCTAATATAATCAATTACTTATACATAATTTATAAAGAGGGTTTGGGCTTTGAATACATGTCTCAGAAAGTACCTGGAGCTTCAGATCCCCAACCTAAACTCCATGGAGTCTGTGTTTCACTGCAGTTGAACACCATGAAGTGCTAGAGTTAACTTAGCCCAGCAGATCAATCCAACAGATGTATCTTACGAGCATAAGGTGGAGCATGGGATATAAGTTAATATCTTAATACCAATTCTTTCAAATCAAGAGGCCTCTGTTCACTTTCCAGCTAAATCATCAAGATCCCATTGGCCTAGTTCAGCTGGAATAAAACCGAATCAACAATGTCTCTAGCTTGTCACCTCGCAGTGAGGTATAAAGGTTGAGAACAGGGCTCTAGCAGCACTGCCCGGGTCCCATCCTGGATCCACCACTCAGGGCTCGGACCTTGCAGAACTTTGCTGACTACCTGTGTTCCAGCTGCCTTGTCTGTAAGCAGTGTGAGCTGAGTGGCAACGTAAAGCACTCATGTGCAGCCCAGCACGCAGTAAGTTCTCAGAATTATCCTACAATGCAGGGAACCTTAGAGGGCTTAGGGGAAAAACACATATATCCCAATGCCACATCATTCTTAAACCTTTCTGGCAATGTCACGTGTAAAAATGCCAAAACACATTTCCATACTATTAGTTCCATATAAGATCAAAGTCATCAAAAAAAAAAAAAAAAAAGAAAAATCAGCTCACAGTATGAGAAACACACTTAGACAATCCTTAATTCTGCTTGATCATTTTCCCCCTCTGTGCATAGAAGTGATATATAGCATCCTGGGTTTAAATACAAAGGTAAATATCTGTTGCATCTTGATCTTCCCTTTATGATTCAACATTATGTTCTCCAAAAAATCCTAGAAGACATTATTAATGACACGGAAAAAAATGCTAGCAGTGTTTACTGATTTTCCCACCAGCCTCAACCCTCTCCTGGCTTGGTATCTATTCCTGCCTCTGTCTTAAGCTCTTCCAGGATGAGAACAAAGAAGGAATGTATTTTATTTTGTTTATTTCTAGAAAGGTTTTAAAATGAGAAAAATGCAAAATAGTCAAGATAAAAAAATAAAAACTCCCTACACCCAGCAATAATATATTTTTAAAGAGAGCATGTTAAGCACCCTATTTTACAAAAGCAAACACATTCCCAGGCCTCCTGGTTCACAAATCAGGGCCTGGCCTCTGCTCTAGGTCTTCCTAAGATGAGAACCGTTAACCTCTTCCACTGTGCCCCACCTCTATCAGGGTTCTGATCCAGTTAGAAATTCACCAAGCCAAGAAGCCAACAAGCCCAGCAGGTTAGCTAATGACAGAAGACTGGAGATCTCTGCTTCCTACCTGTGCCTTCAACCACAAAAATTTGTTGGCAGGCAGTTCCAGGGCCACCTTCAGCATGTGGTGCTGCAGAATGGGAGGTACCTCCTCTCGAAGGCCCTGCTCAGAGATGACACCTATGATGGAAAAGAGGAAAACAGACAAAAAGTCAGCAGAGCAGGTGTTCAGCGACTGCTGCCCTGGCCAGAAAGACCAGAAAAGAAACTCCATGTTTAGGAAAATAAGGAAGGATACAAGGGTTCTGTTCCCCGTGCTCACCCTCACACAGGCTGTCCCCACCCACTCCAAGTTCTATTCAAATCCTTCAACTCACCAAAAGAAGCCCCCCCCCCGCCACTCAGCCCTCGCTGACCTCTCCCTCCAGTGGGACTCAAGCGCCACACCATGCTGCCTTCCATGCATGTTCTCTCAGGAACACTATCCTCAGGGGGTGTACAAGGATTCTGTGGACAGGGACAACTCAAGCCTGAGACTGGTCCTTACCCTTTAGCCTCATCTCTGGGTTTCTCCTTTGCTTGGGAAGGACACAGCTACCAAATACTAAATGGCCACATTCTAGTAAATTTCACATTCTCACAGCAAAGAGAAACTTTCACCTTCAAACAATTAAAAAGTTAATTACAGTTTTTGAAAAGGATTATTTCAATAGCTTATATGAATTCCAGGAATGATATTTTACAAGTCTTATTCTATAGGCCCAATTATAAAGTCGATTTTATTAGGCAAACTTTACCATCAAGGAAACATGACCAGACAGCATAATGTTACAAGATGTGGTTTGAACCTGACTCACTGGGGTAAAATATGAGGTACCTATGTCAAAAATACCTCTGCATGAGTGGACATCCCTTCTATGGGCTCTTGTTTCTGCTACACCCTCTGCCCCTCAATCCCTCAAAAAGCATCTCTACAGTTAACTTCACATGATCTGATTTGTGGCACGTCCAGGACAGGTCCCTCAGGCTGGGGCTTCTCCCTTCTTCACTCTCACTGCTGGTGAGTGTCATTCACCTGATATTTACTTATGGAAGGCTGACTATTTTTAAAACATTGGTTCAAGTAAAACTAATCAGGCTGGTAGATCAGGCACGTCAGCAAACCGCCCATCAGCCCTCCTGATCCTCCAGCACTTCCTCCACCCCCGCTGGCAGACACAATGGAAGCTGGCCTGCAGCCCCTGAAGCCCCACCTTTTAGGAGCTTGCTGAAGTCAAAGTTGTACTGTGTGACCACGTGGGGGACCACCTTCTGGTAGAGGCATATGACCTGGAGCAGAACGGCTTTCAAAAGAATGGTTTCTGCATCATCTGCACCAAAATAAGATAGCAACACATTTGTTCTTTGTCCTCAATCAGACATAGGTGAGCAGTCAAGCCATGCGTGACACCGCATCATAGTCAACTGCATGTTGAACACTGAGGCTGTAGACTGATCCCCCAGTAACTAGAATGAAGGAGTAAATGTGGTAAAAAGGTTAAGACTGCCCAAAGGGTCTGGGTTTAAACCCCGTTGCACTGTTGTGACCTTGGATAAGTTAAGGTTCCTCTGTGCTTTCATGTCCTCATCTGAGCAACGGGCACACAGAGTAGGGCCTGCCCTCGTAGGGCTGCTATAAGGATGAAAGACGATATAGATATAAGATACAAAGCCCAAAATATGATATAGCAAAGCCTAGCCAACAATAAGGTCTGAGTCTCATTCCATAACGGGGGGGAGGCCATGCAGTGCCCCTCTACCTGCAGAGCAAAAGAGATCCCCCACCCCGCTCACTGAAAGACCAGAGTACAGGCCACCCAACAACCGAGTCTTTAGAGAGACTCACAGGCTTGCATAAAGCCAGGGAACACCACTAACATTCCAGTTCTTCTCCCTAAGCAATAAAGGACACGGGACACACTTGCAGCCAGAGGGGCCTTGAAAAAAATAAAACTACTGCTTTTGGATCCTCTAGATAGGAACTGTCCCAGGCTGCGTGGGTCAGCTCCGTCCCAGACAAACAGCTGAGGCCCCCAAAGCCCTCACCGCACTGGTGAGTCTTGCAGGCAGCTGGAGTCCTGTCACCCCTTTTCTTCCCTTTCTCGCCATCCTGTTTTGTCTCTTGCTTTTTAAGTGACTGCCAGACCCACACAATAGTGTTCAGGTCTGGCAAAATCTAAAAGGGAAAACAAAGGAACAAAGAATCAGTCATATTAAACAATGAAGAGAAACAAACGGACTGACCATACTAGGAAGAAGAAAAAACCAGAGAGGGAGGTGCAATTACACATGTGCATGCACAACTGTGCATGTGTGCGTGTATGTGAGCATGAGTGTGTAAGAAACAGACAGGAAAGTGGGGTGAGAACAGGCCCACATCCTTTGCAAGCTCTGTTTTATAGTAAAACTTTCAGAACTGTAAGGATTTGGTAGGAAAACAAGTGCTGATAATTAAAACAGACTGCTCAGGACTCAATCACTGAGCAAAGACACTGGGAACACAGAAACACTTCCTTATGACCGGCTCTGGCCCCCAGGACCTGGGCTCTCTCAGAGCAGCTGGCCAGTTTGCAGAAGACTGGCCTTCCAAACCAGAATCAGCCATGGGAAGAGCTAGAGGGGCTTCCCGAGCCACCCACCCCTTCTCACTGGGGCTGCAGTGCAGTCCGTGTGTGTGTGCAGTGGTAGGGAAGGGGCACAGCAGCGGTTCCTGATAGGACAACAGGTCCCCGCCAGCATCAGAACTCCACTATTGCTTCTGTGGGAGAGCAAGTGTCTTATCTAAATTCTTATTCTGCACAAGGACTTCTGGATCATGATCTCAGTATGACCCCCCTGCCTGTAATACGTGTCAGGTGGTCCTCCACACCTGTGCTACCACACTGCCCACCAGCTTTTCCAATCCTGCAGCTTCAAGGACACCTCATGTGGCTCCAACCTCTGAGCTCCCAACATCGCTTTTTCCACTAGGAATTCTTAGCAGTGAGGTCTGTAAGGATAGCCTGCACCTGGATCTAGGCCTACCTTGCTCAGGGCTTCTCTGAAGAGCTGCACAAATTCTTCCATCAGCACGGCCGTGTACACGCCTGATTCTTGCCACATCTCTTTATTCAGGCAGTGGTCAATAGTTTTTAATGCTCTCTTCAAAATGACGGAAGTAAGGGATAAAGCTGTGTGTTTCACTGATTTGCTGTCCAACTGGGAAGAAAAAGAGTTAAATCCATGAATGTCTCTAGGATGCACTGGTGGACACAAATTTCCCACCCCTGTGCTTGGCTGGTGCTTGCCCCTTCTCAGGTTATTCCTAGGGAAAGCCACATGAGATGGCTGGTCTCTGTGCTGTGAGAAGAGTGACCTGGGAGCTTGCCCTCCTGACAGCCTTCAGATCTGACCTCCGCCATTGCCAGGAAAGCAGCTCATAGGTAGAGTCCAATAGTGGTTTTGTTTTTATCATCTGCTTTTCCATAAACTTTTTCTGACAACCACCCAACTAATATGGATCATCAGCATTAATGACAAAAAGGTCTCACCAGAACCCACCCACCACTCTTAAAAGTATTCAACGTCAGGTGGAGACAGCCAAGAAAATGCATCATGTACTTTAGTATGAAAAACCAGCTCCAGGTTCAGTGAGTAAGCAACTACATTATAGGCCTCTGACACCAAGTTCTCTGCCTCTATTCAGAATGACAGCCAGGAGGGTTTTCAAAATCCTTACTCACTACAGAGACTGAGTAAGGTTCAAAACCATGTGCTACCAACAAAAAGAGGGAAGAGCCAAGGCGCCTGCTAGTCACATGTGGTCCTGGTGAGCAGCAGTGACAGCATCTCCTGGCACCTGGCAGAAATGCAGAATCTGAGACCCCAGCCCAGCTTAAGCAGAACCCACTTCTTTACCAGGACCCCAGGCATACATTAGGTCTTGGCAGCCTCAGCCAGGACACTGTAGACTTACAGTGAGGTAGAAACTAATAAGGCTTCTGATTTACTTTTAGTTTAATAATCATAACTCCGCGCTGCCCCAGCATTCCACTTAGCTGAGGTTTCACTTCATGTACACACTATACACTAAAGTAGGACAACATGAAATATCCTAAGCCAACAATGGCTCCAACCCCATAATCAACTCAAAGGCAGGGCCCTAAACAAGTTTTCACATGACATCCAAAGGGCTTAGGGCAAAAAACTCAACCCACAACCTGAGACCTTGCTTCCAAATACCTTATTTCCCATTTCTAAAATAAGCTAATTTTTTTCTTTGATTCTAAAATGTACGCTATAATTTTTTTTAGACAATACTGTAAGGAATAAAAGAAAAGAAACAACTCCTAACTTGGCCCCTAAATATGCTGGCGTCACTGGGTCTTGGCTCTGGGCCCCTGTGGGGAGAGGCTCGGCTGTGGCTGGGTGGCCCTGGCCCTACCCAGGAAGGCAGCAGCCAACTGGAGGACAGAGAGTGTGTCGTCTCTCACTCCTTATAGTCACTCTGTCCAGGGCATAGACCCCCTTCTAGGGGCACAATCCTTCCACCCTGAAACAACATGGTGTGAGAGGAGGAGGATGGCCTTTTATCTCCCAGGGAGTGCAAATGCAGCCCAGGAAGAAGGCACACCTGACACCTTCCTTTCATTAGGTTTTCCTACAAGTCCCTTGACCTTTCTGCCTAGTCCCACTCTGGCCACCTCCTCTCTACTCCTCACCTCACCACCTACTCTCAACGTAAACCCTGGATGGTTAACCAGGGTTAACCCACTGCACAATCCCAAGAGTCCACACCACTTTATAGTGACTGCCACCCAACACCACTGGGGCCAACTCATGCCTATGTGACACACCAAGGCCAACCTTGGTCCTACAGAACAACAACCCAGCCTGGAGACTACCCTCTGAATATCTGGCCTCCCTCAGGTAGGTCTCAGGCAACCTGGGCTTAGGAGGGGCTGGTAGAGCCCACGACCCAGGTGTGCCAACTACTCATAGCCATTCACCTAAGCCCATGATGCTGTGGTGAGATACATAAATCCCAGAGAATGTGGCTTCTGATGGCTCCTGGGGACCTTTATCATAAATAAATAATGATGTGAAATTTAAGTATCAGTTTTTTCCATGAACATGTCCTCAAAAAATGCCTGAAAACTGCTGGTCCTCAAAGTAACCATTTCCCTGAAATCTCAACACTATTCATGTAAACCACAAAAGAAAGGATTTGCTAGGCAAATCTCAGTCCCACCCTGTCCGGAAATTCTAAACTAGTGAGATTCTAATAAATGTACTTCCTGTCCTCTGACTCTAACATTCTCCCACCCTGAGGTAGGACTAGAAAGGTTTGCAGGAATCCCGAGATCCCAGCTGTGTGATGGAGCAGGGATGAGGACGTGAAGAAAGGTGCTTCTGTTCTAAGACCCTAACCCCAGGTGGGTGTCTGTCACTCGTGGGGCTATTTCAAACTAAAGCCTCTGTCTTGGAAGCCTCAGAGGCTAACTGACAAAACAGGATCAGATACTTCCAGGCCAGTATTCTCAGAACAATCACCCAGCACAGCCAATAGGTTTACAGGAGAAAGTTCTAGAAGTGGGCAACCACGTGACCTTACATTCAATGCTTGGGTGAACATGATCTTATTGCACACCACGGGCACAGTGGTCACCATCACCATCGCCAGGAGCCGAGGCAAGGGTATAAACTCTCTGGTCTGAAATGCCCGGGAAATCTCTGGCTGGGCCTCATAGATCTGGAAAAAGGAGAAACACGTTTTAGTTGGTATCAGAAGTAAGTTGCAAACTTGAGGCTAATTGTAGGCATTAACCTACAGTGAAACCATTCCAATCAAATAATTACAGGTCTGAGACTTGCCACAAGAGACAAGGTAAGATTATCCCCCATACCCGCTTGTTAAAGACAAGTGAGGTCACGAGACTAGCTGTTATGGCCGTTACCAGAGAAGTGACCTTCACAGTGGAGCTTGGCCTGCAGTCTGGGGAGTCTCTTAAAACGTCTGATGGCAAATAAATCACTGCTAGAATGATAGCATTACTAACCAGTTACTGCGGCACTTAACAGGTACCTAACAAATTACGCCACCTTTTTAAAGCTTTATAACAACCCTTTGGGGTAGGGACACTTAACATTAAAAATAAAATACATTTATGGATGACAAAATTAAACCTCAGTGAGATTAAGTAACTTCCCTAGTGTCACACAGCTAGTAAGAAGCCAAGCAAGGACTCACACCCGGCCGCAAAGACCATCCCCTGGACCAGAAGCAGCTCCAAATGGGGGAGCTGGCCATGGGGCTGCCTTCACAAAATGAGGGGCAGAGTGCATCTTTCTCACCCCACAACACAAGTGGGGACTACACAGACAGTCACTCAAGTAGAATTTAGAGAATGGGTAAATAAAAGCTTGTTTACACATAACACCAGGCCCAGGTCGAGGCACAAGAAAATAATCCCAGGTATTTCACTGTCAGGCAGGCCATAAATCAGAGAGAGAGAGAGAGAGAGAGAAAGCTTCACCAAGCCAGGTATTACTGCCAAGGAATTTACGGTAAGGACCTCCACTGGTAGATGAGGGAGATGCTGACGTCTATGATCAGATGAAAATTAATGCACATCCATTTAAACAAACACCAACATTTCACAGCTTATTCTTAGTTGCTCTCAGTACTTAAAATAGCAATCTTTAAAAACTATCCTATGATTTAGACATTTCACTAATTCTAGACCAACTGTGCTGAAATTCAGTAAGATTTTGCTCTAAGCAAAATCTTGATAAACGAGATAAAGTGGCTCAATATATTCAAAGAAATAAACTCAAAATTCAGCTCAGTGAAAAGCAAAATCCTATACTTAAGAGGACAAGGACACCAAATTTACACTCTCTAAAATATCCCTTCGTATCTCTGAAAGAAGGTCTTCATATTGCATAGTTTATCAGATCAGAATGCCCACCAGTCCCGTGATTCCTCACGCTCCCCCTATCCAGCTAACAGATTTTTTATACATCATGTATTTTTACCTTGTTTAGTAGTTTGATATTGTTTAACCAAGTGGACTTCACTCTTGGGAGAAAGGAAAATGTGACTTCCTTGAAATACTTGTTCAGTAAGTCTGGGCACACTTTCAAGATGCTCACCACCAGCTCAGCCACCAGCTCATCATCCACTGCAGTCTTCAAACCCAGCAAGAAATGCAGGAGCGTCAGGTTTCCTCCTCTGTCAGAGAAAGAGAGAAGGTGGAGAAGTCAGCAGAGAATGTTCAAAACACACCAAGGGCTCAAGGTGATAACGGAGCTCCATGAAATCACCTTCAGTAAACACAGTTGTAACTCGGCAATGGGTGAATCTCCCCCTGGCATCAAGTGGGATGTTTTCATGGCCTGTGGGTTCCAGCTCCCCACAAGACAAGATAGCTTTCATTTCAATCCTCTACTTCTGGGTTCCTGAAAAAGTCTCTGCTTTGTCCTGCTCCTATCTCCTCTTTCCTTTGTCCCTACCTTGAGTTCAACTGGACTTCTAAAGAAGAGGAAGAAAACCATTCTCTATCCACCCCAGCCACCTGCCAGTATGCCTCTAAGTCAAGGCTACTGTAGAGAAAGGGCAAAATCATCAGGGAGGGATCCACTCCCAAAATTTCATTTTGAGATTTTTACTGACCTCTTCCCTCCAACCACACATGAAAAAAGGATTATGTAAACATGTACGTGTGTGAGAGTAAGAAAAATAAGGCATTTTTCTTTTGAAAGGGCAATGTTTTTTATATGAAGTGCTCATGGCTTGTCACATGGTCCATAGTGCCCTAAAGTTATTTCTCAGACTCGACAAGAGAGCACAAGGTCTTGGCAAAGGTCTTCTGTCTTCTCTGTTTCTAGCTTATTTCACATTCCTACACCTTCACTTAGCAGGTGAAAGAAGCTAGTGTAGGGAAAAAGCCCACTGTAGCAAAATATTCAAAACTTGTGCCAAAGTGGGCAAACAGTCTACAAAACTGTGACAAGATGATAAAAGTAAGGAGGAGGAAAACCTGCGGACATTAAACCTTGCATAAAGGGAGCAACAATCCCAGGATGTACACAGCCAAACCATAGGACTCTAGGTGTTTCCTGCCTTGAAGTCTTTTTTTTTTTTTGTCCTTTTGTGACCGGTAAGGGGATCGCAACCCTTGGCTTGGTGTCGCCCGCACCGCGCTCAGCCAGTGAGCGCACTGGCCATTCCTATATAGGATCCGAACCCGCGGCAGGAGCGCCGCTGCGCTCCCAAGAGCTGCACTCTCCCGAGTCCGCCATGGGGCCGGCCCCTGCCTTGAAGTCTTTTAAGAAAAGATGCCTTTCCATATCTGCTTGACCGTAGGAGGTCATAACATCCAGAAAAACCTCAGAATTTGCCTCCTTTACATGCCATGCTGACAGTTTCTAGGGTGCGCAGTGTCTTATATCTATAAACTGAGTGAAACTACAATGCTATATGACAGCTTTACATGGTTTTTTTTTTTTTAACTGAATTAGAAAGAGTATAATTTCGATCAGAAAACTGTCCTTTTAAAAAAGGATGTAAAATTCTTAATATGGAAATTTCTGGTGCTAGTAACACCAAGATCAATCAAGAGTTCAAATCCCTGTACTGGCTAGCTGCCAGAAAGAAAAAAGAAAAGAAAGAAAAGAAAATTTCATGAACAAAATGAATATATTCTGCCAAATGAACATAACATTAAATCTACAAAGAGTGATAAAAATACCACACACACACATTTTAATCAACAATGTAATAAAATGAGTAGCATTGATATTTACATAGAGCACAATGCATGCCAGTCTAGGCAGTTACCACAATATTCCACCTCTCTGAGGCAGGCACTAATTTTATTTGTAGATGAGGTGAGGGAAGCAGACAGGATGTGTGATCTGCTCGTCTCAGAGCTAAGCTAGGATTGGAGCCCAGCAATCTGACTCAAGATGCTCTTTTAACCTCAGCATCAGGGGCTGGTAAACTATAGTCCACCCCATTTTGTAAATAAAATTTTACCAGAACAGTTACATCTGCGTGCTCATGTCTGGCTGCTTTGGTGCTACAACTGCACACTTGGATAATCACAAGAGAGGCTGTATGGCCCTCCAAGCCTAAAATACTATCTGCCCCTTTAGAGAAACAGTTTGCCAACCCTTGCTTTATGCTGTAACACCCTGCTGTGTGCCAGGCACTGTCCTATGAACTGGGGATCCAAAAGAGATCAGCCTGTTCTCACCACTTCTTACCAATCAGATTATGAACAAGTAAATAAATAAATATGCAAGGTGCTTATAAGTCACAATCAGAAGCCTAAGCCAGACAAAAGGACAATGAGAGTGGGGGTGCCATTTTGGAAGGGGTGCCAGGGAAGGCCTCTCTGAAGTGGTGACATTTGCACAGGGAACTGAATGAAATGAGGCAGTAAGCCACACAGCTATCAGGGAACCATGTGTTTCAATTTTCTCAAAGCTTTCTGTTCCTGTCCACAAACAAAACTCCCTTCCTCTCCACTAAGCACAAATATTTGTCTTTTGTCCCATGGCTTCTAAAATTCATATAAAACGTGGCTTATTTTAAATAGACCCACTCCCACAAGTTGACTCAATATGCTCATTAAAAGATCATCTATTTCATGGATCTGGTAATGGAGGGGAAAAAATGATTTAAAAAGGGGAGAAAAATGCATGTGTTTTAAGCATGGTTTTATATTAGACTATAAAAGTCTGCTGTTCCATTTTAGCAGAAAAATAAGCTCATTCTTGCTAATGAGGGAAAAAAGAAAAAAAATGATCTGGCATGTTAAATCATAATAATCTCAGAATCAAAACAAGTGCAAAGTCACAAGCAGGCAGAAAAATTCCTACTGTGTTATCCCATTCTGAAGCAATCAGTGATTTCCTGACTAGTTAAAACTAGAAGTAAATCAAACTATCAAAATCCATATAATAAAATGCTATGCAGTCAAGGGAGTAAAAAAAATAAGTCATTCACAGTGACCAGAAAATATATTTTTTTTGCCAACTGGAAAAAAAGCAGGTTAATAAACAATAGCCCCTTTTGGTTATTTTTAAAAAAACAACATAGGGCCAGCCCGTGGCTCACTCAGGAGAGTGAGGTGCTGATAACACCAAGGCCACACGTTCGGATCCTGTATAGGGATGGCTGGTGGGCTCACTGGCTGAGCGTGGTACGGACAACACCAACTCAAGGGTTGAGATCCCCTTACCGGTCATCTTTTTTAAAAAACAAAACAAAACAAAACAAAACATGTATATGTATTATAGTTCTATTACTACAAAGAGAAAGTCTAAAAGAATATAATCAAAACCATTAGACTTGGATTCATGTTTCCCTACTGATGAAATGTTATCACAATTGCAGAATATAAAAACTCAATCTGGAAATCCTAACTTGTTAGCAGCCTGCCGTTGAGGAGACAGAGGAGTTAGTTTTGAGTTACTGGTTTTGGAATCAGATTTCCTGGGTTCAAATGCAAGCTCTGCCCTAACCAGGGGAAGTGACTTGACCTCTCTGTGACCATTTTGGGGTAACAATGTGCCTACCTCTGGCCTGGTGTAAGGTCCATATTAGGGCCAACCTCTCAGAAAGGTGATGTAAGGTACTTATTCTCAGATCCAGATGATCTCACTGTCTTACATGCAGCATCTCCCTGGATGAAATATCCGTGTGTCTAAATAAATTACCACCCTGCCACCCCTGTCCAAGGGCATGCAATGAATGGAAGTTCTCTCCAATTGCTCATCCCTAAAACGAGTTAGAGTCCACAATTCTAGCTCTAACTTACTACAATTCCATCATTTAACCAATTTCCACTAGACAACCACATATGTGAAGACTTCCGAGCAACACATACCTTGGGGTTCACAAGAGTGTTGTACTTTACCTGCCGAAGGTGCCGAAAGACGCATCGTAAAAATTAATCCCATGCTTGAGTGAACAGCAAAGATCCATCAGGAAGTTATGAACGAGCTCCCTCACCATGGCTTTCCCTGCTTCTTCAGCAGGGATCTGTGAGGGATTAAAAAAATTTTTTAAATTCAATGAGTCCCAATCTCATAAACCTCAGTAATAGCTACAGAGTGAAAAACGGGACAATATCACCTGCCTAATGACAACTTAGAAAACATTTTAAATTAAACAGTTGTATCATTCCAAAAAACAAACAGAAAACCAAAAAACAGCAGTACACTCATCAAGAGAAAAGAATACTCTTCAGAGGTGCAAGTTTAAACCTGTACTTTTAAAAGCTTAAAAATGACTTAATTTCTCTCACTCTTTTGAATAAAATTCCATATTTGGGAGTGTTTTTATGAAGCCCCCGAGGCTTCCCAGTAATAGAGTGCACAAAAACATGTTCAAAACAAGAGAACACAGTCAGGTCATCAAGATAAAAGCAAATGAAACAGCAGGCTCTTGACAGGTAAATTATTACAAAGTTAACAGGAACTCAGAGCCTTCACTGCTCTGGCCAAATCCATGTTCTGAAACACCCTGAGAAAAACAAAAATGAGGAAAATTAAAATGTACACTGGCCTTGGGTCAATGTGAGAGCAACAGTTTTAATTTAGCACTTGAATTAACTATTACAAAAAAAATCATACACATCAGTGGGTGACAATCCTAGACACTTAGGATCCTGAAAAAAAAAAAAGAAACAAGCCTTGAAACTCCAAAAACTGGATATGAAAGAATGGAAGGAAGGAAAAGAAGAGGCAAAGTGAGAGGAGGAAGAGAGAGGCCGGATGAACTGCATAAATCTATCAGGTAAGCACTGCAGGGAGAATTAAAATGTCACTCAGCCAAAGGGAAAAATAGTTTTCTCATTAAAAAAAAAAAAAAAAAAAATACGGTTTATATCATACCTCAGAAATTTTTTAAAAATCTTACTGTAAAAAAACCCAAAATTTAAAGTCATATTGCACCTAAAAGAGAACATAACCATATAACCACAAGCCAAAAGCAACAGTTGAGTGAGATGACTTGTTTTAAAGTCCAGTGTAGTGCTGGGATTCTTCCATCTCCCAACCGTGAGGACCATACACCAAGGATAAGGTCAACTAAAATCCAAAAGTGACTACACCTGGACGTTTCCTGGGTTTTCCGGGTTCACATCAGCAATCCCATTCCAGCTGTAGAGAGATGCTATGTGGTTCAATAACTGCCCGGTAAAGAAACGCACCTTCTGGGTTTTTGTGATATTTTTATTGTGAACTACCTGAAAATGATAATAAAACAAATAACGTTCAAGGAATTCAGTTATTTTTTAAATACTGTTTATTGTTTTCTCATCATTATAAAACCAATGCATGCTAACGGCAGAAAACTTGGTCAAAAAAAAAGAAAAAGTTACAGAGAAAACCAAAATTCACCAATATTTCTAGAATACCCAGTTATCATTTTGGCATATTTCCTTTCAGCCCCCACCCATACTTCACCGCCAACACACACAATATACATGAATATGTACTGGTTATTTATTTATTTATTTTTGCCTAAGATTGTGATTACATATGGTTTTGTGTCTGCTTTTACTCATATGGTGTGAGCTTTTTCCTTATTATTAAAAATTCCTTTAGAACATCGTTCTGGAGGGCTAAATACCATTCCGTTTTATGAACAGGATAACTTATTTAACCATTCCCCTGGTGTTTACAATTAGGTTGTTTCCAAATGCTGGCTGTTCTCCATAAAGCCATGATCAATACTCTCGTATAGTCTTCACTGCATCTCTGACGATGGACTTGGCACAGGTTCTTACAAATGGAACTGTGTGGCACAAGTTCTCAGCTCCACCCAAACCTAGCCCAGAATCTCTGGGGGTGTGGTCCAGATATATGCACTTTAAATACATTCCCCAGTTGGTTCAGAAGCAATCCCTCAGTTCAGAACCACATGGTCCATGCGCATATTCAAAACCTTGACACATATTGCCAGAACTGCTGTCTTCCACAGAGGCTGTAACTAATACTTCCTCCAGGAAAGTACCTTATTCCAGGTATCTTTACTAGTTTTGAGTATCACTGGTTTAAAGAGTCAATCTTATTTTGGTAGGTGAAAAAACCTGTATGTCATTATTTGCATTACCTTAAATCAGGGTTTCTCAACCACAGCTCTATTGACATTTTGGCCAGATAATTGCTGTGGGGGCTGTGCTGTGTATTGCAGGATGTTTAGCAGCATCTAAACATACCTGGTCTCTATCCATGAGATGCCAGTTGCATCTCCCCAGTTATAACAACCAAAAAATGTCTCCAAACATTGCCAAATGTCCTATGGAGGGCAAAAAGGCCTCCAGTTGACATCCAGTTTTCAAATACTGTGAAAGGAAAGCATTTTCATATGGACTTTTGATAACTTTTCATGTTGGGAGGGTCATAGTTTCTCTACTTCATCATTTAAGGTGCTTCCATATTAAAGACAGTGATCCTTTTAGCAAGTTTTTACATGTCTATAAGGTGCTTGTAAAAGGCAGAATATAGAACATGGCACAAAATAACATTTTGCTAGATGTGTAAATGAAGTATTTATAATTTACAGCTCACAATTATTACACTGCTTATTGTGAAATGCTGATTAACAGTCTTCCTGCTACCGTAATAAAACAGCAGCCTTGCCTGAGCATCAGCGGCTGCTTCATCTGTTCTTTAACCTTCTGGCCAGGATTTGCTCATCACCAAGAAAGAGTTTCTGCTTAAGACACAGTTTTCCATTCAATCTAAATTAACTATAACCTATATAAGATATTATAGCCCTAGAATCCTATAAAATGCTGGGAAATATTTCTTCATTCACATAGAAAGAACCAGTGACAGAAATGCTGATCACCAAACACGTACCTTTGTTTTCAAGGTAGATAACAAAATATTGATGGTAGAAATCCTATCTTCCTTTATGCCTGAGCTAAAGATGCAAGGGATAAATTCTGAAAGTAAAAGTTTCAAAGCATTAAACTCAAAAGCATTTTGACCTTGATCATGCCCCCATTCATCCTCCCACCCTATTTCCCTCCCCATCTCCTCACCCCCTCCCCAACTGCTCTGCCATATCTTAGAATGTAAAAACATAACAAAATTAATAAATAAATTTAAAAAAATTTTTTTAAGTATTTTGAAAATGAGAACAGATGAGAGAACACTGCTGTTTAAATTGTACAGCAAACAATACAATTTCCTTTTTTCTTTTTTAATTTTGTCTCTTAATTATTCAAGTTCACAGTAGGAAACCAAGACTATCTAAAGGTGAAAAGACAGAACTTTTTAAGAAGCTCAGTAGTTACTTAGTTGTTTCACCTTCCTTTTCTCACATTAAGTAAAATTAAGACTGACTGTTTGAGGGCCGGCCTATGGCTCACTTGGGAGAGCGTGGTGCTGACAACACCAAGTCAAGGGTTAAGATCCCCTTACTGGTCATCTTAAAAAAAAAAAAAAAAGACTGTTTGAAAGAGAATGCAGGGTATGACAACAGACTTCTAAGATTTCTCACTTGCTTAGACTTGCTCAAAAATACGTTTAAAATAATGGACATCATTTTATTGGCTGGTGACAAAATTTTGTGTAATTTTGTTTACTTTTTGCTTTCTCCTACTTTTTGATTCTCAGGGAAACGGCCACCAGAGCTTGATGCTATATCTTTACATCAAAGCACTGCTGACACTGGGCAGAAGCACCAAAGCACTCACAATTTTACTTGCTCCATACCTGCTTACTGGGCACACAAGTTCTACAAAAGCAAATCCATCATTTTTAAAAAAAGAAAAATCAGAAAATACAAAACCAAGAAGAATAAAATTTAAAATCAACCATAACACCACTACCCAGAGTTAAGACTGTTAAACTCCGAGTTATCTGTTAACCTTCTGATATATCCATACTGTTCTATTTAACTTTTAGTAAAATGGGATCATACCTGACACTTTTATAACTGAGTTTATGCCTAATGATATGTTGCTAAAAAACTTTTGTGTCATAAAATATATTTCTATGTCATTTTTAATAGGTGCATTCCATCTTAGGACTATCTTCAGTTTGCTCAATCCCTTACTAGTAGAAAGTTACAAGTTCAATTTTCAGCTAATAGGAAAAAATATGCCATAAAAAACCCTCCATTCACATCCTTAATTACTTCCTTAGGATAAATGACTAAACATGGAGTTGCTGGATCAAGCATTTTTAAAGTTTTGATGCATACATCCAAATTGCCCAGCAGAAGTATTATACTGAAGTCAATCCCTGCCTCCTTCAGTGATGAGAATGAGTACCCATTGTCCCTTAATAAAAGGCTAGGAAGCTGAGATGAGTGAAGAGAATTTTAAAGAAACTACTAGCCCTGGCAACAGCAGGGCATCCTGAAACTAGTACCTGCCAGTAAGCAGGGGTGAAAAATCTGTGGGCTAAATCATGCAAAGAGAATGCACCTCCTCTCCCATGTGGTTCTAGCACAGCAGTGATGAGGTCCTCTGCACAGACCAGGCTGATGACATATAGGGGGGCCACCACGCACACCATTCTATTAATAGCACCGGCAGTCACATTCTGGAGGAAGCTCAGGTCTCCCACCCTGCAGGAGGTGGGAGCAGGGCTGGAGACCTGATCACACGAGGCTATAGCACCAGAGTTCCAGCCAGGACATGGAACTGCTCCTCACCTCCAGACAGGGCATGATCCTGGGGAATCTCACTGAGCAACAGCCATATACTAAGCTAAGTGCTGTCATTTACCATCTCAATGAATCTCTTGATAAAATGTAAGTGACCTCAATAGATAAAACTATGCCAAGCCTCGTTCTAGGGAGACAGCTACCAGAAGATGGTCAAGTTAGAATTCTCTGAAGCTCCATTACTGATATTCTGGTAATATGGGGCAGAGTACCAAAGTAATTAGACTTCATTTTTAAAAACACAATTACTAAGGAAAGCCAGCTAGCTAAGGTGATGAATCTGTGTACATTCTGGAGCCATAAAGCCTCCTTTGTTTGCCAAGCTGCCTCTCAGGTTTGCATTTATCCTCTGTTAGGGAATTGCTCAGCATTCCAGGTGGCTTAACAGGAGTACCTCTATTCATTCTGACCACTGATATCAAAATGGCACTGACCAAGGCTTATCACTCCCCCTACATACACACCCTTCATTCCAGTGCATACAGCAGCTGCACAGGCTGCAGGGTTTCTTCAACCTGGAAGAAACGATTTGCCATAGGTTTTTCAAAATAATAGCAAATGGGTGTCCTAAGGGACAAAAGAAAGCACCTACCTTTCACCTCCAACACCTGCACTATAGTGCTGTCATCGCCAGCAATTAAAAAGGAAAGGACAAATTGAATGTAGGCCAGCCGAACGTCATGCACTCCCTGGAGGACAAAGAGACCCACATGTCACATGCACATTACACAGAGCCAAAGGAACAGGAACACAGCTCCCGTCTCAACATCACCAGCCTTCCAGTCTTGTCCTGTCATCAGGGGATGGAAGTCTGAAACCAATACTCACTCTTTATGGAAAGCAAAAGTTTTCTCTGCTCTTTTCCCCCTCAATATTCTCTACTTTTCTTTCTTTTTCAAGCCCTATTCTCAATACAAAAGTACGGGGAACAAATAGTTGTGTCCCCTTCCCCGACTATACTACATAAATTTCTTTATTGTATGGACCACTCTGGTGTGGAGCAAGAGACTATCAAGCCACCTAGACCCACCTCCTCTCTCTTGCTGATGGAAATTATCTATGTTTTCAAAAATCCAGAGCTAATGGAAAGACTGCTGCTGCTTTTGATGAGACATCAATGTGGTAATGTCTATTTCTTATTAGATATTATAAATAAGTTATAAACTCACACCAGGAATCAAAGCACAGATGCTATCATGTTACGAGCTCTGCTAGCTCATCTTCCCAGTACTGTAGTCCACACTGTCCCACCGGTATTAGCCATGGCCCAAGGCAGCAGCTGTTCTCAGTGAGGGCCCAAAGGCCATGACCAGCAGCCAACACGTCTGAGGAAATCACTAGAGCCATCTGATCAATTTTCCCTCCCAGTATCATTAAAACAAAACCTCGTCTCACCATCCCTTGTTTTACATCTAAGAAACCCAAGGCATGTGGTCATGCAGGACTCTCAGCTATTCCAGAACTACTAGCAAGTGTGCTTACTACTTAAACCAAAAACTTTTCTCTACTTCCCAGTTATCCCAAAGGTACTTTAATTCACTGCCAAAAAATAAGTTAATATGACAGAGAATTATTGCCCTGAATGCCTGAAAAGATTAAACAGTAGTCTCGGCCTTCCGGATAGTTCAGTTCTACTAAGTAGTAGTAGCAACAGAGGTGGCAGCAGAAGCAGCAATCATGATGATGATAAAATGATGTTTACTGAGCACTTACTATGTGCCAGGCGCTACGCCAAATGCTGCACATCTGTTATCTCATTTACTCCCCAGAGCAACCTGAGGCACAGATGCTTACCATACCCATTTTACCATGTGGAAACTGAGGCCTTGAAAATTAACTCAGTCACACAGCTGCTAAGTAAGTAGGTACCAGAATCAGGATAATAAGAATGATTGTACAAACATACTGCTGTAAGTTCAACTACAGAGAAGTTCTTCCTTCTCAGGGCTCCCATGGCATTCTCATTTCACTTTTTCTCAAGGTGCAAGGACTGAACTTGGCATCATTTAGGTCTCTGTGCAAGTACTTAACTACTTCCATCCTGTTTTGTTGGATATATGCTTCTTTTGGAGAAAAGAAAGGATAGCCAACCGTGCTCTCTAACATCTGGGCGAAGGCCTTGTTCATTCATCGTATTTACTGAGTTTACCTCCACTCATGTCACACAGCATTTCAGCAAGACTGTATGAGACCAATGCTGGTTTATTCCAAATATAAGGAGAACTTCAAACTATCCTCTCTGTCCTGGGGACCTGTCTGTGAGCCTCTTCAAAGCACAGAGTTTGGGACAACGATAACTAGTGTTGAGAATCAGCTGCATTTGCTTAGTGTTGGCAATGCTCCAGTGCCATCACTCACCAATTCAGTGTTTATAAAACACCCACTACAGCAAGACGCCATAATCTCAGGCTGACAGATGATGCAAAGATGACTAACATACTGTCCCTGTCCTCAGGAAGCTTAAAGTAACAACTGCTCCCAAGCCATTTACATGCCCCATCGTTCAAATTAGCATGTCACCTAGTTCAAACACAGTTAATTTGTCATCTTGGTCTACACATGCCTTGTGTTTCAAATGAATGCTGGTAAAATGCTAAATCTTGCCTGGCAAAATTATATTAGATTTTGTCCTTTCCCTGCTAATGGAAAGATCCCACAATTTTTCTTTTTTCTTTTTTAGTATTGAATAGTATTGGGAGTGAGGGGCCTGGTATGCTGATCCCAGTTATCTGCCATTCTGGATCTTTCCATCTTGCTTGTACACAGTGGAGGTGCACTATATCTTCTTGTGGATCCCTCCAGCAATAAATTTCTAAATGAAAAGGAATTTAGTTATCACCTCCTGGCTCCCATTTATATATCTCAGACAAGCCCAAATTTCAGCTTCCTGACATTGTGGAGGAACTAAGTGAGATTCCCAAGAACCAGCATCTACCCATTCCAGGCTTGCCACCACATGGCTCCTACTCAGCCACCTGGACCTCCGCCCACCCTGCCCCGTCTCCAGCACACACCATCGAAAGCATCCTACGCCCACTGAAAAGAGAGCCACATGCCTACTCCTTATTCCTTCCCTGGGACCTCACAGGGTTATTATCCCAGGAAGAAAACATCCTGAACTCTTCAGGGCTTGTTCTGCAAAATGCTGTCTAAAATAGACCAAAACATATTTGGTAAAACTGCTCTTTGGCACAGGATTTTAACAATGCTTTCTTTGGCTGGATAAATATATCCATAGTCCTCTTTCTTCATGAGGCTTAAGAATTCCCTCCAAAATGTTAAAATACATTCATTTAAAAAAATCACTACCAGCATCTTCAAAAACTAATGGCACGGAAAAAAGGCAAGAGGTGGGGTGGGCAGAAGAACTCAAGATTCAAAAAAATGCAGAGATTTAAGAAACATATCAATCAAATATAATGTGTAGACCTTGTTTGGATCCTGATCTGAATCACAAAATGTAAGAACATTTTTGAGACAATCAGGAAAAACCAAGAACTGGGTATTAGATGATATTGAGAAATTATTTACAGTGTTAGGTGCAATAATGGTACTGTGGTTTTGTTCTTTAAAAGGTCTTTTTCTGTTCAGAGTACACACTGAAATATTTATGGTGAAATATGATTCATGTCTGGGATTTATTTTCTATAACAGACTGCAGGATTTGCTATGATAGACTGCCCCAAAACAAACTGAAAAGGTGGGAGGCATGACAGTGGCTGAGGCTGAATGACAGGTACATGGAGTTCCTTGTGCTGCTGTATTTTTGAATACCCCTGATATTTCCTATATTATAAAAAAAAAATAATTTAAGGTCTGGACACCATTTTCTACAACATACAAAGTATTTATAGTATTTGATACAGAAGGTTACAAAAGGAAAAACACTTGTAACTTGATAATAACTCCCATATTATAGATCCCGGAGAGGCAAAATAACCTGCCCTGAGATGAAACAACCTGCGTGCAGCCCTGCAGCCAGGGTTCAGGAAGGGAAGACCTGATTGGGCTTTCTGACATTGTCTGGTCTTAGTGGGTGGCCTGGGCACTTAAACTCAGATGGCTGAGATCAAGAAAGGCAGGGGTGGGAAGGAAGGAGGGTATCTGATAATTTCTGCCAGGCTCACTGCCAGCTAAGACCAAAGTACTGTGATATTTGCCCTAGTGTGCAAATAGCACACGCATTCTTTTTATTAGAAATGCACTTAAATGTCAGGAGCCATTACTCATTGAATGGAATTTGTTGACCTGTTAATAAAGCATAGTATCTAAGAGACACTAAAACCTGGAATTTTTTTCATCAGAGAATACCTTATTTGTAATTCCAGTAAAACACTCAACACCAGGCCAATCTCACAAAGCAGTAAAAGTTACTTGGTGTTATTATTGTTAACCCTTCAGTCTGTTATCTGGCAATGCAGAAATCCCAGGAATATCAAGAGAACAAGGCAACGTATAGTTATAGAAGTGAATTATTCTAATGTGGTTCTCCACCACGGCAGACAAGGGCTGGTACTTTCTGCTCAGGAAAAGGGTGAGAACTCCGGCTGTGACTGTTCACAGCACTGGAGCACCAGCAGGAGAAATGATCTGGCAAGCAGATGTGGCATTTCGACAACCTTAGCTGCACATGCATTGGGAGGAGGGCCTCTCTCAAGCTCATGAGTCCTAAAACTGTACTTTCTCTCCAAGAACCTTTCCAAACCTAAGTGCAACTTCTAGATCCACCAGGGTTTTTTGTTTTTTGTTTCTTGCAGCTCTACTAAAAACCAACCATTCACATTCCCATTCTCTTTGGCACAATCCAGCCTCTACTTCTTTCATTACAACAGTTCTAATTGGGAGGCGCACATCATTTATTAAAGAGCCATAAAAGTCTTCTTTGAGGATGTCGCTGACTTAAAAGTTCTAAGGGTTTTCTCCAAAGTGGAAAGAACTGGAATATAGGACAGGGACAAGCTTCGCAGCTGTGAAGCACATGGAGGCTATTTCATTACTCAGTAGAGAAGACGCTCACAAGCTAAGTCACAGCCAGGAACGTGCTGCTCTGCTGAGTACCCGCCCTCCTTCCCCCGCACCAAAGTATCCTTGGATGTCCCCACTGTGTAGGCTCTGCAGGTGGATGGACCCATCACCAGCCAGAGGTGAAGTCTGCCCTCCTCACAGACAGAAGCCAGTTGCTAATGAGGCATATACTCCCAAGTCCCAAGGGCAGAGGGAGGAAAAACAGCCACTACAGCCCTCCAAAGGGAAGAGACACACAGAAGAGGGACAAGACACTTGGAATTCTCACCTTTGAATCCCTTTTGGTCACCAGGGTGTACAAGGTCTTTTTATTCAAATCAAAATGGCTGCAGACATCCCTGGCAGCTTCAGGACCCTGGGTAACCATGGCGGCCATCAGGTTCAGGCAGGCTCGAGCCACCCTGCACAGAAACACAAGGAATCAGACATATCAGAACAGCGGAAGCACAAAGCCACCTCACCACAAAGGCAATTGCATACTTAGTTGTATGATTTGCTATCCCCAAACCAGGAAAAGGAAGGAAGGAGATACGGAGACATGATCTTTATTTAAAAAAAAAAAAAAAAATCTAAAAACCGAGACCAAGGAACAAGAATCCAAAACACAAGCTACAAAGAGGATGACAATGTCTCTTGAGTAAACCTTCATGTGACTGAGTGACACATCTCAGTCCCTGTGTGTACAGGACACAGAGGAAGACTTCTTCATGGACAACTCCAAAGTGAACTCCTAGCTGCCTTTCCATTCTATGGTTTCCCAGAATCCATGGTTTACTGAGCACCAGCTACCTACAGGCATCATTCTAGGTGCTGGGAAGGTGGCATTTTATAAGAAGGGCAAGGCCCCTGCCACACGCACTTTGCATGCTAATGGAGGGAGACAGTCAACAGGAAGATATGGAATATTATGCAAACTCACAATTGCACAAATTGATATTTTTCTCTATGGAGAAAAATAAAGCAGGTGAAAGGGCCAGGAAAGGACAGCAGGAATGCTACTGGATGTAGGAGAGTCAACAAAGGCCCTGCTGAGGTGACACTTTTGCAAAGTCCTGAAGGCTGAGAGACAGCTCAAGACTCTCTGGGAGAAGAGCTATCAAGGCAGAAGGAACAGGCAAAGGAAAAGCAAGTCTGAGTGTTCCAGAGCATCAAGGAAAGCAGCGGGGCTGGAGCAAGAGGGATAAGCGGGAGGAGAGAAGTCAGCGACAGCCAGGGACTGGTCCACAGAGGGAGGAGGGGCAGAGACCCAGCTGCAACAGCCTTGGAAGCAGCTAAGCCCTTTTATGAGCAAAGGTAACAGTCAGATGCACTCACGCAGAGCCAAATGCAGACCAAACCCAAAGGCTAGTCCTTTGCCACACAAAAGCAGTAACTTACCTGTAACCCGAGGCATACAGGGACTCACAAATGAGCTTCATGTGGTTGTTCAGTAGCTTTTTCACAATGTTGGTTCCCACAACATGGAAATGTGAAAGATCACCGGCTGTCCTCAACAATATGGCCTCGAAAACTTGAAATATTAATAGCATCTGCAAAGACGGATTTGAAACACTTATGAATCATCTCATTTCTTTCC
The DNA here is from genome assembly GCF_027409185.1 of Cynocephalus volans. Taxonomy (NCBI): domain Eukaryota; kingdom Metazoa; phylum Chordata; class Mammalia; order Dermoptera; family Cynocephalidae; genus Cynocephalus; species Cynocephalus volans. The sequence continues at coordinate 179,754,023 of NC_084460.1, forward strand.
CTCCTGCACACATATGCTCCTCTTGTCCTAGCTGTAGTTACTTGCAGGCTTAATACCTTCATTGTGCAGAAGTAGGCCTGCCCAGATCCTGAGCCCGAGGTGATAAAGGCAAAGGTGACAGCTCAGCAGGCTGACTTGCCAGGACCCAGGCCCTGGACTTAGTCTTGCTCCCAGTCTAGGGAAGCAGAGAACAGTTTGCTTGACCTGGCCAGTTAGCTCACTTGGGAGAGCATGGTGCTGTTAACACCAAGGTCAAGGATTCAGATTTCTTTACTGGCCAGCTGCCAAAAAAAAAAAAAAAAAAAGATGAAATGAAAGAAGAAAGTTCTACTTATGATCACTGCTCTGGGGATATTCAGGTCTACAGCTTTAGAGCAAAACCTCTGAGATTTTAATAGGTTCATAAATACCATAATATCAAATTTTTAACCTGTTTGGAACCAGCAGACAATAATCAATTCAGTAAGTGTTCTGAGTCTGTGATACAGTTTTTACCTGCTTCCCTTGTTAAAACAAACCATGTTGGAAACAAGTACATTATATTAAGAATCTATGATCCTTCCTTCTAATATTCACCAAATGCTAATAAGAAGTTAGCGTTTTCCTCTAAAATACTTTGAAAGGCCATGAAGACAAAAATGAACTTATTCCTATAGCACAGGGACAAAGCATCATTTTCTGCTGAAAGTTGGTAATGCCTTGGAAATTCCTATCATATTTCTCTTCGTCAAGCTTAACACAACAGTAGCATTAACTTTCTTCTCTTCATCAAGCCAGGTAAGGAACAACATACTTCACTTTCAGGCCGCTTCTCTCCACTCAGGAGCTGGAAAATTTCTGCACACTCAACAGAAATCTTTATATACCCTTCCACAACATCATACACATCTTCTCTTGGTAGATTCTTGGCAGCAGAGACAAATGCTTCCAAGGCTGAAACAAGAGTTATGTTCATATTATGTTTACAAGAACCATCTCCTTGGAAACAATCACAGCCACTACCGTGACCTACTTTCCCTTTTCTGTGACCCTCCCCAACCTACCTAAACAGCCACAGAAGCTACTATGAATGCTGTGGACTCAACTATTTCCCCCCAAAATTCATCTGTTGAAGCCCTAACCCCTAATGAGACTGAATTTGGAGATAGGGCCTTTTAGGAGGTAATTAAGGTTAAATGATATCATAAAGGTGGGGCCCTGATCCAATAGAACTGGTGTCCTTCTAAGAAGAGGAAGAGACACCAGAGAGCTCTCTCTGTGCGTGTGGACAGAGGAAAAGCCATGTGAGGACACATGAGAAGACAGCTGTCTGCAAGCCAGGAAGAGAGCTCTCAGCAGGATCCGCCTATGCTGGCACCTTGGTCTTGGACTTTTGGACTTCAGAACTGTGGGAAAATAAATTTCTGCTGTTTAAACCACCCAGTCTATGGTATTTTTTATGGCGGCCCAAGCAGATTAATCTGTATAACATTGCAAAAACACCAAGAAATGATGAAGGCAGTACAGGAATGAAACAAACAGAGAACCAATATAACTCACAGGTTTGAATCCTGGCTCTAGCAATTACTTACCTCTTAGCTTTTGTTCCCTCATCTATAAAATGTGGATAATAAAAATGTCACATAACATGGTAATGAAACATTACCAAAAGCATTACCTATATTATATCAACTAATTCTCACTGCAAACCTCTGCCCTAGGACTAGTTTTTTTTCCTATTTTATGGATGAGAAAACTGAGGCCCTAGGGTACACAGCAAGTAAGTGGCAGAGCCAGGACTCAAATCCAGGCAGTCTGGCTCCACGGCCCACGTTCTCCCTTCAAAAGCTGGGCTATCCTGCACACTCAACAGAACTGACACCTGCTGTTTTAAATGTGATGGGGGATGCAGTGTCGTGCATTCCTGGCCTGCTGTCAGCACCAGGAACTTTAGCTAACATTGGTGCTCTTCACAAGCCCAAAGAGGTGCATCCTACAGGCTTATTTCCCTATAAAGCCACCCCAGAAGTTCTCACCTCAAAAATCTACCCTCCCAACAGTGTGAGAATTCTATTACACTTCTTCTAATTAATGAAATCCCCACTGATAGCTGAATACCCACTACAGCCCCCCACCCCACCAACTGGGAGCCACCTGTGTGCCTGCTAACCTCAGAACTCTTCCTTTAAAATTTGGGTTCTACAAAACTGTCTCTCTGGTTCTACTCTTTGGTCCACACTACTCAAAACTCGAGAGGCAGGACATGGCAGGGAGTTGGAAGCCACATGAAAGCAAAGGCTAAAATGCACACATCTTATTGGAGCCTTAATCTTTTCTGGGTGGGGGGGGGCCTTAATCTTATCTTAAAAAAGGGAGGAAAGGACTAAACATTTAAATCAAAACAGTCATTACCAATGAAGTAAAATGCAAAATACCAATGGTCTTTTAAGAAATACACAAGTTTTCATATAAATATGGCGCGGGGAGGATCTGTTTTAGGGAGTGCTCCAACTTCTCCAGGAAATCTTTCCTTCTCTGCCCTGGGGCTACACGTAATGGGCTAATCCTTCTTTCCCATACCAGCTACCATCACCAGAGTCTGCACCTCTGAAGGTCAGATTCTTCCTTCAACTTCTCTCCAGAGATTACAGTTTCAAGATCCTTCAGTGTTCAGATCAGACTCTAGGTCCCCTTGAAGCATGAGGCCCAGAATAGGAATTGGTACTGTAGTCAGGTCTACCAGCTGAGCAGAGCAGATCAACACATCTTTCTTCCTGGACAGCAAGTCTATATGTCTCTGATTCCAGTCCTGATGCACACACGGTGCTATTAAGTAACATCTACCTAGGGCTGTACACGTGTGGTCAGATTTGGGGACCCATGAGCAAGACCTTATACTAAGAACACACCAGGTAAGAGTGTAAACTTTGGAGCCATGCATCCCAGCTTGGCCATTTACTAGCTGTATGGTACTGAGTAAATCACTGAACTCTAAGCTTTGGGTTCTTTATCTGTAAAATGAGAACAGGACCAGGACCTACCTAACAGGGTTTGTGTAAGGTGTAAAAGGGCTAATTTACATGGAAATCGTCTAGCATCACACTTAGCCTCCAAAAAAAAAAAAAGCCTCCAACTGTCCTCAGCAGTGTATTTCTGGTCACATTCAACCCTCTGTCAGCCTCACAAGGTCTTTTTGGATCCCATTTTATGCCACGGTACAACATTTTCCCTGGCAACCATGCTGACTACTGAAACATTTACTGCACACAGTGCCCTTGCTGCACAGGCACTGCTCTGGGTGCTGAGGCCAGACTCCATGCTTCTGCAGCATGGTCTAGTGAGATAATGAGCAAGGGTGGTGAGTGTTCTCACAGAGATGGCTGTGGTTTGCATGAGCTCAACCCTCACAGGCACCCAGGAGACACACATAATACCCTACCGTCTCCCTCAGAAAAACAGAACACAGGTGACAGCAAGGGCTGTTCATGCAGGGAGAGCAGCGCTATTCTTTTTTAAGGAACCATTTGCCAAACTCTAATATGTACTTACACTTGTCATCTCTCTGCACCTTTATCTTTCCATCCACCATTTACTGAGCACCTACCGCATGCACCAGGCATTATAGGTATCTGGAATATGCTGGTGAACAAATTGGAAATGGCCTCTACCCCCAGGGTGCTTACAATCTAGCAGCAGAGACCAAGGTCCACATCATGAATATTTATTGAACACCTACCACAATCACTTAAATAGACAAACTGTAGTAAGTGCTATGGAGCAAAAGTCAAGGGTCTAATGAGGGGTTATAACTGGGGAACAAGATTTAGATTGGAAGGTTGGAAAGGTTTTCTACAAAGAAGTAGCTATGAACCTAATGATTATAAGAGTAAGTATGAGATGGGGGTAGCCGGGAAAGTGCTCCAGGGCAAGGATGTGCAAAGGTCCTAAGGCTGGAGGGTACAGAGTGTGGCTGAAGGCGGGTGGGTGGTAAGTGAGTGAGTGGGGAGGGCTGCCTGACATGAAGTCAGAGAAGGAGGTGGGGCTAGATGAGGTAATAGTAATGAGTTTGGACTTTATCCTAAAGGCAGTGGGATACCACTGAAAGGCGTCATGAGAGGAGTGACATGATCAGATTTGAAGTTTTAAAAGACCATCTGACTGCTGCATTAGAACAGGCTATAGGAAAGCAAAATTAAGAAAGAGACCAACACTGGTCAGCTCTGGCCACTATCCTAGCAGGGACTGATGGTGTCTGGACTAGAATGACGATGAAACAGAGGACAGCAGACCAGCTCCTGAGATACCCAGGAGAAGCACCAAAGCTAAGGGTCAAAGTAAGGCAGAGGGAGGTTTCTGGCAGGAACACAGAAGTGAACGGAACTATCACTTACTGCAATGGGGAACACGAAAGCAACATGGGGACTCCAGGGAGATCAAGAGTTTAACCTTTAGAGTACTCACATTTAAAAGAAGCCCCTTCTCTATAGCCAGTGAAGTCATGGGCAAACTTTGAAAGGAACTGGCCTGCAGAACTCTTCTTGATCCAGGATCCTCCCTGATGCTGATACTGATCCATTCCTGAGTGCCCTCTGGGTCTTTACCATTCTAACCCTGCAGTTCTCTTTCCTCCACTACATGAAGGGAGTATAATCAGAAACCTTCCCTGTGCCTGGGTTAAAATCCCTCAACATCCATCAATTCCACTTCCCTGATCTTCCAGCAACCTATCACAGGAAGTTACGAGAGCATATCAAAAGGGAGAGAGAAAGAATTCAAGACAGAGACCAGATTCAAACACAAATCCAACACAGCCTCACATGCTTTCACCCACTAGCTTCAGCTTTGCCATGTTTTCAACTACTTCACTTTCACCCATCAGCCCAGATTTTCTTTCAACACCTGTTCAAATGATGCAGCACCTGAATGTCATGGTGCTCTCTGTGCAAAACCGTGAAACATGGACACAGGATCTTTTCAATAATTAAACATGCTCTTTCTTCTACCAGGAAGGTTCCTATCCCTGTCCCATTCTACAACCCTTTTGAAAGGCCACTACCTCAGGAGAGGTTTCTTTGATCTCCCAGATTAGATGCAAGGCCAGGCAGACACCCTCAGGCACCACACACCTCTCCTGTGAAGGACTTGTGCTTGGAACCGGATGTATGTGATTTTATTGATTGATATCTGCCTTCCCCACATGATGCTTTATAAGCCCCATGATGGCAGGGCCCTGTCTGATTTTTATTCACCATTTTACCTCAACCCTAGCAAATAATAGACCTTAGTAACTACTTAAAGAATAAATTAAATGAGTGAAATGTATAATTCTGTGCTAAAGTAGGTAGCACCTTCCTAGCACTGACGAGCAGCTACAGTTACCAAAAGTTTAAAAACAAAATCTGTAGGAGAAAAGTTGGAAATTGAGGATGTTCTGATCATTAATTTTATAATTTCTTTAACCTGGGAGAAACACTGTCATTTTTAATTTTAGTACAGTGCTAATGTTTCCACTTAACAACATGTTCAATTGTGTTCTTTCTTCATAACCTAGATACTTCCCAAAGGATTACAAGTAGTTGTGAAGGGTGGTCACAATTTACAAAAAATGAAATTAAATTAAAGAATCTGCTTCATCTCAGTCACTGGTTCAAGCTTGGTCAACCAACAAGTAGTTGCAGTGGCTTCTGGTAGCTTGTTACATGTTATCAGGTCAGTGTCAGTGTTGGAGGGTCAAAGCTATTGAAAATGGTGCTGACGGAACAAGGAGTAGCAAACTGTCTCACTGAACTGCCCTGATCTGACTCACGGTAGGGACTCTACAAACATTTGCCGTGTGAAGGAGTCGGCCATTTCATTTACTTTCCTGACAATTGCAATAAGCCGGTTTTAGAGCAATGTGTAGTCGCATGGGACTGTCAAAACCCAGCAAGTTGTGGCCCTTGCTGTCGCTGACAGCTCAGGGCAAACAACTGCAGCGCGCAGTCCTGGAGCTGCCCCGGCCGGCCCGGGATCCTGGACGCCCAATCACCGGGGCCTCAGTTTCCTGAAAAGCAGAGGCTTGGCTCTGACCCTCGGTCAACCAAAAGCTGTAAAAAGGAGGGCCCGTGTCTAGCCCACGTAGGCCCCGCCCGGACCGAGGCCCAGAGACCTGCTCGGAAGCACGAGCTCCCGGCCCCGGGCCTGCCGCCCCGCACTCACCTGGCCCCGAGCCCTGCGGGTCCCTCAGCTGAGCCTTGAACCGCACGCCCGTGAGCTCCTCAGTGCGGGACCGTTTGGCTGCGCCCGTGGGGGAAGCCGAGTTGCCCTGGCCGCTCGGGGCCTTCCTCTTGGAGACCCCCATGGCCGAGAGAGCGGGGGCGCAAGGGGAACCACACACCCGCCGGGACCTGGCAAGAACAAGCCAGCAGATAGGACACACGCACCTAGGGTCCACCTGCCAGAGGCCCACACGCGGGCAGGAAAGGGGAAAGCTGACGGAAAAGGCGGGGCCTCGGTGTGGGAGATTGGCGGAAGAGGCGGGCCCCCGGGTGGTGGTGGAGGGAGGCCGGAACCGGAAGAGGCGGGGCCTTAGAAACGGGTAGGCGAAAAGCGGGGGTCAGGGCTTCTTCGGTGTGGCTTTGGGCCGGGTTGGCTTCTTCGCGGCTTGGGAAGAGTGGACACTTCACGATATCCCCGTCCAGCTGCGGTGGGCTGCGGTCCACACCGGCCGCACCTCCTGACCCCGGTGGCCCTCTTGGGGCCCCTGTTAAGAACTCCCAGACCTTTCACTCCCGGCCTGGCTGAACAGTGACGAGACGGGCTTGGCGCGTCGTTGCTGCACAATGAGTTCACTTCTCAAACTGAGGACGCCCCAACGGTGTCGCTTGAAGAACTTTCCTCAAACACAGTGGGATTCGATACTTTTCCAATTTGAGGCCCAGTGCGTTGGCCGGGAGGGTGGATATCCCCTGGCTGGATGCCAGGCGGGCTTGTTCCTGTGGTGCCCCTCACCCTGACCCCCGACATGTCACAGCCTGAACCAGACCGGCTTGCCTGGTGGGGTGCCCCAGACCGACCTCCAGGCCAGGTTTCCCCAGACTTGCTCTTTGTGCCATGCAGGGTGGAAGGAGAGGACCAAGTGAAATAACAAATGTGAAAACCCTTTACGGACAGCGTAGGACCTCCACGTCTAAGTTCCTGTCATTCAAATAGAGACAGCACAGCCAGCCCTACCCAATCCTCAGGGCTGTTGTGAACAGCAAATGATGTAATGTATGAAAAACTGCTTTGACGGGAAAAAAGTACAGCATGTTTTCTAAGATGTTATTAATTGACTCCTGAGCCACATCAAATACTCTGAAATAAAATGGAGGTAAAAATGAATTAGTAAAAATGGGCTGGCACATTTTTTAATACAACTTCATCAATACTTGGGTATGTCTTCAAAATATCATGAATCAGCACATTAGATGAGAAATTTGGTGATTCCTGGAATTCTCCATCAGGTTGTCCTCTAGTCTGAGGAAATACTGCATTTTGTTCTGTAAGCAGATGTGTTTTGAGCATCTGAGGACGTGGGCTTCTGTGGTCTGTTGGGGTTCAGATTTTCTTGGTAGAAAAAACACATTGTATTGACCCTGAGCAAGACAGTTGTGCCTGGGGAAATGCGTATGTTGTAGGCAGGTCAGGCAGAGGAACTTGCCGCAACAGATTTGAGCTGATGCAGCAATATTAAGAGAAGGGGATGTGCTCAAAATTCAGGCTATAAACGGCAACACTCATATTAGTAAAGGCAGACTTAATTTCAACTAATTGTCCACATTGGTCCTCTTCTCTGTTTAATTGCCACCCATGGACTTGTTTTCTGCCATGGTAGGCCCAACCAAAGAGGCAGCAGGGAGATTTTGAAAACAGTCAAAAGCCCTGAGTTCAGTTTCTGTCTTGGCCAAATTACCATCTCTCTGGACAGGATTGCTTTACAAAGAATTAGAGAAGGGGAGGAACTTGACAAGATTACCCAGAGAATAATTGGTGGAAGCACGACTCATTCAGTGTAATCTAGCCCCAAATTAAAAACAAAGAAATGGAAGTTGGTAGTGGCCATCACTGCCTTAGCCAGAGACATACATGATGGCAAGTGTGGCTCAGAAGTACAGATGGATGCTTCAGACTAACTCAACCCAATGCCATGAATCATTGGTGCCAGGTCACTAAACCCCTTTCAGATATCAGGCTCATCAACCAGCCTCTGTGTAGTGACTTGGCTTTCCGTAAAAACGTCTGCAATATTTGCCTGCAAGAGTATTCTGGTCTGTTGAAAACTGAGCATCATTGTTGTTAGGACATGCTGAGCTGGGATTCACCTCAGGGCTTTTGTACTTGTTCTCTTCCTTTAAAACTCTTTGCCCAGATTTCGACTGGCTCAGACTCTCACTTCACTTGGGCTTTTCCTATCCATCTCTCACTCCCTATCTTCTTACCTTTCTCTATTTTCCTTTATTGCCTTTATCACTTAGTGGTGATAGGAGATATTCATTTGTTTGTCAAATTCATTTACTAAAATGTGCACTGACTAATGGCACAAAATAAAGTCCAGTTCTCCATTTTCACTGCCTAGAACACACATAATGGGGCTCAATAAATATTTGTTGAATAAATGTCTGTATATGTGTGTACATGTGAATATGAATGTATATCCTAAAAGGAAAGTTGACCCAGAATGCTGTCAAAAAAACTCAGGGTGCAAGTTTCTGACTCTACAAGCTTGTGAACTGGTTCCTGGACTGTGGTGAATCAACCAAGAGAAGTGTCCAACCTTAGAAGCCAACCAGTTCATCTCCAGGGACCACATTTCTTGTTCACACCTGCTAAGTGTATGTGTGTTTCTTGCCTATTTCAATCTTATGAAGTTAAGTACAAGTTCTGGAGAGAGGCCGAAGAAGCTCAGTCAGAATCCACACGAAGTTTTATTAAAGCATGTTTATCATGGGCTCTCAGAATGTGAGGTGTATATACAAGATGAAGTCATCTGAAGGTTTACCATACATTATTTCATCTGGATAAAAGCTTGTTAATGAAATCACATTCTAGACAGAAGAGGTGTGAAATTCTTTTCTCTCTTTTGATACAGGTTTGAATCTCTTTAGTGATGAACGTTTTAGTGTGTTTTTTACTTAGATCAAAACATTCAATTATCTGCTTGTTTAGAAAGGAGAAGAATAAAGCATTATTTCAGACAGTCACTGTGAACCTCAGTGAAGGACACAGTATCTTAGAAAAGAGAAGTAAGCCTCTGGCTTCTAAATTCAACAAAACAGCAATACCCACCAATATTTGCTATGTTCAATGCATTATACAACTGACATGAAAAAGTATCCCACAGTATACCTTCCCCCAAGGGACTTAAAGCATTATTGAGAATATGATGCACCTGATAAGTTCAATAGATATAAAGAATTTAACCAAGAATCCAAAATGATATGAGATGTTACAAGTCCATGGGGTAACTAAATTGATTATTTGAGCAACAGACACCTCACGTAGTATAATCCACATCACTGTGTGCTTCTTGCTAAAATGATAGTAAAGCAGATTTTAAAAACCAGAAACATCAGACTTGACTGTTTTTCTACTCTGGGGCAAACTTGAAGAAGAGTAGAAAATGTTCTCCTCTTGTCCAATGTGGAATGAAATAGCCATAAGTGTGAGGTTGCTGTGGATTGAATGTCCCTCCCAAACTCATTGAAGGTTAAATTGTGTCCCCCAAATTTCTAGGTGTTGGAAACTTGACCGCCCACTGTGACAGTGTTGAAAGAGTGGAAAATCCTATTGTGATGACTGAAAAGTGGGGCCTTGAAGAAGTGATTAGATTGTAGGACCCTGCCATAATGAACGGATTAATAATGGTGGTCAGGGGCATGGTTCTGAAGGCTTTAAAAGGAGAGCACATGAGGAGCTCTTTCTCTCTGCTTCACCATTTTCTGCCATGTGAAACCCCTGCATTGTTATAAAGCCACCACCAAGAAGACCCTCACCAGATGTGTTCCCTGGACTTTGGACTTTCTAGCCTCTGAAACTATAAGCAATAAATTTCGTTTTCTTACACATTACCCAGTTCCAGGTATTTTGCTATAAGGAACAGAAATGGACTAATCCAGAAGCCAATCTTGACAAGAATCATGACATATATGCAGTTTGTCTTCTTAAATCCCCCCAAGTTCACTCTCCACTCACCTCCCTACACACGCATACATAGCACTTTCTTGTTGCCCCCATCTTCCCAAAGCCCCTGCTGCAACTTTCCCAGAATTTATCTCCCTGAGAAATGCTTCCTCCAGAATAATTTCTTTTCCACCTCCCTTCATATGCTAAGTTCCCTTTCTTCCTCTCCCTCCTCTTCCCCATAAACTGTTCCCTTACAAAAGTGTTTTCTGCCAGCCATCAGAAAATAATAAAATTTGATGAGTTCACTGTGAGGTGATGGAGATTAATAGCAATCTGCAGCCTACCCATGAATAGTTTTACACTTTGAAAAGAGAACACTTGAAGATCACAAACCTCAAAATAAATTTTTAGTAGTTGGGTTCTGGTCACTGTGGCATTGAATTGGGGGGGGGGTGAGGAGGAAGGTCATCGGTCAACAGAGAAGAGGAGATTCTGAACTTTGTGCATGTGAACTACAGCCATAATTTCATATATTACATTTACTAATTTGGGGACATGCCTCAATTTCTAAAAATATACTTTCAAGTCCATTCTAGGAAGTAGCCACTGATCCTGCCGTATCCTCACTGAATATGTACTATGTTGATGACCAGGGTCTCACACCGGATGACTCAAACATACTACATTGTTGAGTTGATGGCCCTATTCTCTAAATAACAAAATGTATCAAAATCTATACCCAATTTAGAGATTCAAGTATCTAATGAGAAATTTCAAAGCTATTGTGTAGACTGGTCTCATACCTTCATAATTAGGCAAAAATATAAGGAAATTAAAAAATACGAATAACAGTGTATTCAGATTAATAGATTATAAGGTAACTTTATACCCACAAACAGAAAATACACATTCTTTCTAAGTAAATACGGAACCATCATAAAAATTGACCACATTTTAGTCCACAAAGGAGGCTCCAATTAGTTCCAAAAAATTAATATCATACAGACCATATTCTTTGATCACAAAGCAACAAAATTAGACCTCGGCAATAAGAAGACAGTTTTTTTTTTTTAATCCCCATAAGTCTGGAGGGGATGTATTTTCTACTAAATAATCCTTGGAAAGTGTGAAGGTTAATTCTAGGTGTCAACTCGATTAGATTAAGGAGTACAGAGAAACCTCATAAAGTTATCTTTCTAGGTACATCCATGAGGGTGTCTCCAGTAGTGATGAGCACATGGGCCTGAGTGGACTGGGTGGGAAAGATGTACCCTCAATATGGGCAGGAACTATCCAATCTGCTGGGGGCCCTGAGAGAACCAAAAAAATGGAGAAAAAAGGTGAGTCTTGTTTTTTATCCACTGGAGCTGAGATACACTCTTCTCTCCTCTTCATGGATATCAGAGCTAAAACCTCTTTAGCTTTGGGGTTCCAGGACTTATACCAATGGCACCATTGGCTTCCCTGGTTTTAAGGCCTTTGGACTTGGACTGAGCCATACTGCCAGCATCCAGTTTTCAGATGGCTTATTGTGGGACTTCTCTTCACAATCACAGGAGCAGAGCTAATTGCCCTAATAAATCCCCTCTCATATGTGCATAGCATATCCTATTGATTCTGTCTCTCTGCAGAACTCTGACTAATACAGAAAGCATGAGGAAAATTACGAAAGACTCAGAATGCAGCAAAATGAACACAGTGTGTAACAAAGTCTGTGGAACGGTGCTTAGAGGAAAATGTATTGCTTTAACTACGTTTATCAGAAAGTAAGAAAGATCGAAAACAAATGAGCTAATAATAAATGCTCAAATCAAGAATTTGGAGAAAGTACAATAGAAACAGCCAAAGAAATAAGAAGGAAAAGGAAACAAAGATAAGGACAGAAATTAATTACAAAGAAAATGAAAAGAACTCTAAAGAATATTCACAAACCAAAAGCAGTTTTTTTCTGTTTTTTAGATTAAATAAACAAACCTTCATTGACATTCCAACAAAAAATAAGAAACTCCAAAAAATAAAAGTTCATAAATGGCTAAATCAGCTTGACAAGACTAAAGGGGATCTTGCCTGATCGTGTATGAAAACATATCTCAAAATTATAATAATCAAATTAGAATAGTAGTGGTAAAAGAATAGACAAATAGCCCAGTAGAACAGAATACAGACCCCAAAATAGACAGGTCGCCATGAGTGCTCTGAAGATGAGTAAGCAGGAGAGGGTGACGAGGGCGGACACATGAAGGAGTTAGGGAGAAGAGCCATGGCAGCTTCTGGGGAAAGAGCATTCCAAGCAGAAGCTGTCGGGCTTTAAAAACTAACACCACCTTAAGTGACATTACAAGTGGCGCCATTATGGGCCCACAAGGGCGTATTAATGTGGCAGCCTAAGACGGCACCGGGAGGAAGTAGGGTGGGGGTGTCTGCAGGAACCTTGACTTAGCCCTTATTGGCCAAATACTGCGCTTCCACCCTCGAGGTTGCAATAGCTAGGCACTGAGACAGGATGCATGCTCTCTTGACCTTTAGGCTGATAAGATTATGTAAAAAAACCTCCCTTCCCCCTTTGCCTTTAAAAGCAAGTGCTTGTGTGATAATAAATGGAACTGTTCGACAGAACCCCCACCGCATCTGAGTGTCCTTTAACCGGGCTGTTTTGGGGCCGGTGGTGTGCTCACCTCTCTTCACGGCTCTCTTCCCCCCTCTCCTTCCAAAGGGGACAGGAGGGAAAGAGGAATCCCAGGCCATTCACTCGCCCACCGAAAGCAACGAGGCTAGGGCTGTTCCGGTCGGCTGGCGGCGGACCGACAAGAAGCTACAGCAAATGCAAAGCACTGAGGTGGGAATGATCAGGATGGTCAAGCAACAGCACAAGGGCCAGTGTCTGGAAAGGAAGGAGGGCAAGCGTGGTAAAAATGAGGTCAGTTGGCGAGTCGGCCGGGGAACAGTTCATGCAGCACCTTGCTGGACAAGGTGAGGTCTTTGTAGCATTTGAATTGTGTGGAGTTGCAGTTCCCGAACTGGGCCAAAATGCCCAGACTGCTGCAAGAAACTCACAGGTTGCCTTGGGATATTTTTGTACGTTGAAGGTAATATAGCAGTTCTTGACATCTGTTAATTACCAGGCAAACTATTAGCTCAAGGTAGTTCATAGTTTCAACATTAGCTTGTGCTACGTTCCTTTTGATGATGTAAAAGCTTTGCAAAGCTGGGTTTCCAGTGTTTACTGTGATAAAAAGCAAATACCACGAAAAAATCAACACAGAACCAGAAATGAGGGTGTCAGTATTCAATCTGATTTCGAGGTTGAAGAAATAGTGACATGCCCAACAGGTGCACACACCCCATTAGCAAATAATTGTGGTTATTTAAGAATAAAATTAAAATATTTTTTCTTTCAGTTTATGTGTATTTTTTTCAAACTGCTACTTAATTGTTCAAACATAAATACTTGTTATGTTATTTGGATCTAGCTATTTAATAAATGTGACAGTTCATGTTTTGTTTTTGTTTTGTACTGGGGCACTGTGAAAAATTACTGAGACACTAAGAGTGTTGTGAACTGATTAAGTTTGGGAGCCTCCGCTCTACACCCTTAATCAGAGCTCACTTTTATTGATTCTGAATTCCCTTCAATAGACTTCGATTTATTTTCTTTCTGGTAGCTTTTAGCTTTCCCTCGAGAATGGTGATTTACAATTTTTAATTTTTTTCTACACCTATGTTCATAGCAGCATTATTCACAGTAGCCAAAAGGTGGAAGCAATCCAAGTGTCCATCAGTGAATGAATGAATAAACCAAATGTGACATATATGTACAATGGACTATTTTTTTAGCCTTAAGCAGAAATAAAATCTTGACACGTTTTACTTACGACACAGATGAGCCTTGAGGACATTATGCTAAATAAAATGAGCCAGTCACAAAAAGACAAACATTGTATGATTCCACTTATATGAATTACCTAGAGTATTCAAACTCATAAAGTCAGAAAGTAAAATGGTGGTGGCCAGGGCCTGGAGGGAGGGGAAATGGGGAGTTAGTGTTTCATGGGTACAGTTTCAGTTTGAAAGATGAGAAAGATTCTGGAGATGGTGGTGGTGGTTGCACAACAATGTCAGTGTACTTAATACCACTGAAATGTCCACCTAAAATGGTTGACATGGTAAGTTTTATGTTATGTATATCTTCCCACAATAAAAATTTATTTTTAAAATTCTTGTGCCACTGTCACCATTTCTGTCATAAGTGGATCCCCACCTACAGAGGGCGCCATTGACAGTTCCTAGTGGCAATCCTGGGTTGGGTGTGCAGGAACTGCCTGAAGATCCAGGCTCCTCCCGTTTGGATCCTCCAGCCTGTGCAACAGTCCTTGACCTCTCAGCCTCTTCCTCACTCTTCTGAGACTTTTGCTGAGGGTTTTTTGCTGCTACTAACAAAGAGGAAACCAACTGAGCATGTCCATGACTACCCTTCTCTTTTCTTCCTTCCAGGAGAGACAAAGCCACTCGAGGGGCTAGCATGGTCTATACATACGATGGAATATTATCTACCCTTAGAAAGGAAGGAAATTTGACACATGCTACAACAGGGATGAACCTTGAGGACATTATGCTAAATGAAATAAGCCAGACACAAAAGTACAGATACTGCATGATTCCACTTATATGAGGGACCTGGAGTAGTCAAATTCATAAACACAGAAGGTAGAAAAGTGGTTGCCAGGGGCTACAGGGAGAGGAGAGTGAGGAATTGTTTTCTAATGGGCACAGAGTCTCAGTTTTGATCGTGGTGATGGTTGCACAAGAATGTAAAGGCACTTAATATACCATGGAATTGTACATTCAAAATGGTTAAACTGATACAAAGTTATAAAGTCAGAGCTAGATGGGAAGAATAAGTTCTGGTGCCCTAAGGGAATAATAGCTAATAATATTGTTTTATATATTTCAAGATAGGCAGAAAAGAAGATCTTGAATGATATAATCAAAAAGAAATGATAAATGTTTAGGTGGTAGATATGCTAACTATTCCAATTAGATCATTATACAACATATGCATGTACTGAAACAACAAATTGTACCCCATAAATATGTACAATGAAAAAACTAAATAAGTTTTTTAAAAGTTCACGGAAAAATGAAGTTAAAAGATAATACATATCTTTCCAATAAAAAGCAAAAATGGTTAAGATAGTAAATTTTATGTTATGTGTATTTTACTACAATAAATAGTAATTTGACCCCATACTGGCCAGCCACCCGGAAAAAAAAAAGTAATTTTAAAAACAGTAATTTTTTTAAAAAGTAATTTAAAAACTGTAAATATATACATTTAACCTAAATGTATATATTTAAAGGACTTGAAGAGTGGAAGTCAGATTTGGCTGGCATTTCAGAAGAAAACCAGGTCCCAAAACTCAGGTGTGTCACAGAGGGCTGGGGGACAGGGATGCTGCTGGGTAGGGGGAGAGGGCAAGGAGGAGAGCCAGACCTGACGAGGCCCACAGAGGGGGCCCAAGGTGGCGAGGGAAGGGGATATTCAGAAATCAGGGTTGGGGAGAGTGTCCCAACCAGATCATAGGAAGACAAAAATAATTCTGGTGGAAAAGCCCATTCCAGTGTCCCATCAGAGGATCGGAGCCCTGTCACTCAGAAGACCAAATTGAAAGCTGTTCCCATCATTACCTAAGTAAAGTGTATTTGATCACAAGACATTCCTAAGGGCTCAAATTAAAACCATATGCTCCAAAAGATAATAATGCTCACAGTCCATAAAATGATTTCATTTATCGTCATGGCTACCCGTGCATGAAGCTTCTACTCTGACTAGCTAGCAAGAGCTCGTCAAAGACGAGCTCTAAACTTTGCCACAGTCCACAACACAAGTCCCAGTCTTGGCAGAGCTGGGATTAGGCACCTTGAGCTCTGACCACAGAGCCCACACCATTAACCACTGCCCTACGCTATGTCAGCGAGCTTGATTTTCCAGAGCTGCTTCTTTCCAGCACACTGGGGAGCTTCCTTCATCAGCACCTTTTCCTTTCTGATGGCAGAGAATGGGGTAGGGGAATACCTGGTCCCCAAATGGAAAGACAGAGAAGGGAGGAGGGTGGAGAGGAGGAGTAAGGATTTCTCAAGACAAATTGCCCCTTGCTCTCAGGTAGGGCCCAGGCTGACCTGTTCTCTGCAAGTTTTGCTGAGGACAGCAGGTCACTGGTAGCAGCCTCAGGACTTCCATCGAAACCCAGCACCTTCCAGCCTTGGAGGGAGGGAAGGGGTTTACTCTCTTCCACAGTAGAGTCTGTGCCCTTCTGTAGAAACCAACTTTACCATTTTGAATTCCCAGTGTGGGAATTCCCACGCTGAAAAATTCCCATGAATCAGAATGCAATCGTTCACAATGGCCCAAGAACCTCCAGAGTTTGCTCATCCTGCATTTGTCTTTTACAGAGAAAATGTGATTAATGTAGAAAAAAATTGATAGCTAACAGAAAAATACATCTTTAAGAAAACATAAAGGAGTGTCAAGGAACAGATTTAGCCCAATTTTCTGAAATCCTACATCTATGTTAAATAGGTTATGGGCCTTTAGAGCTAAAATGGACTTCAGAATTTAACTGTTTCATTTTGCAGATATGAAAAAGTGAGAGGCAGGGAGGTCAAAAACCTCTGTGGGTGGCTATCTCTCTGTAGAACTGGGACTTGACCTGAGGTCTCCTGAGTGGCTGTTGGACTACATGCCTTTGACCTTGGATGGCCTATTGGTACAGACATGAGTTCGTTGCTGCACGCATATTCCTAAGTCTTCTTTCTGTTGGCTCTTGGGCCAAACATTCCCCAAACAAGCTTTCTAGTACATCCCAGCTTTTGCAGTCCTTGCCGAGCAGGCTCTTTGCTATTGATGTGGCTCTGTGGTGCCAGCTCTGTAAACAAACCACCATTTGTTGCTTTCTAAAAATAAGCCTTTTTAGCTCTGGACAACATTCAGCCTCACTCTCCTGAGCTGAAAGGTTGGTTTCTTCGAGGCTAACAAATGGCGGCTTATGTCTTCCCAGAATGGTTATAGCCCATCTCTGTGGGATTCCAAATGCCTTACCTTGATGGTCCAGGTGAAAGGACCAGCTCAGGGCTGAAGTTTGAACACAAAGCACACAAAACATCTCCCAAAATAGGCTTGGATATATGGGTAGGGAAGTAGCCAGGATCTTATGGAAGAGGAAAAACAGAGATGTAACACTGAGCTGGAAAAAAGGGACAGAGATTGCTTTAAGGAAAAAAAAGAGGAGGCGGGAAGTAAGACATCTAACTTACCACGTCCTGTGAGGGTGCCTCTCACACACAGAGTGAATGTTGTGGACACAGAGGCACTTCTCAAACATGTGCAAGAAGGATTAAGATGGTGTGCCATCACACAGAAAGGAATATTTTACCTCCACTTCTGCATCCATCCCCTAATTGCTTTTACAGTTTAAGAAGGCTTCAAATCCTGGCTTAGAGAGTTTGTGTCCTCAGTTTCCCCATATGAGAAGTAGAGATACTGGTAGTACCAGGGCCAGCTTCATGAGACCTGGGCATTCGCTCAGGGCCCTGTGCTCATAAGAAGCCTCTGTCTGGTTTAATGCTCTGCTGTTGCTATCTTGGAATTCTTAATAATTTTTAAACAAAGGGTCCCTCATTTTCATTTTGTACTGGGCCAGTAAATTATGTCATTTACTGGTTAGCACCTATCTCAAAGAACTGCTGTATTTACATTTTGGGAACACTTTATTATTTGGCTCACCCTTCATCAGTCTGAATTCACCTCAGTTCCAGCTCCTGTAACTGTGCTGAATAACCAAGTGGCTATGATTGCTTTTTTATTTTTCAAATTCCATCACAGAAGAAAGAGTTTAGAGGAAAACTGCTTTGGTGGAGAAGATCATTTCTCTTCATGTCCCAGATTGATTTTACAAGGTCTCCGCCCACCACCCCTTGAAGCACGTACTCCCTTCCCCACTCTCCTGTCCTGTGAGTTTTTAGAGCACCCCAGAGTTCAGGTATTTGATTCTGTAATATTTATAGAGAGGGAAATAAGGCAGGGGGTATTGGTTTCCATTTGCTTGGGTCCACAAAGGTACTTAAAAGTATGGGGTCCAGAGAGGAAGATAAATGGAGTTATTTAGCTTTCTTGCAAGATTAAAAAATACTTAAAGAGATCAGATTAGGACTAAAATCAGCAAGGGGACTTAATTGGGACTTAATTGCAAGGGGCAAAGCTGAGGGGCAAAGCAGGAGGAAGCCAGGGAGTCATCCTTCAGGCTCCTCTCTTAGGTGCCACAACCACCTGGTCACACCATGCCATCTGCCTCCCTCTAAGCATCTTTCCAGTTTGGCCACCTCTCCCCTCCTCTCTGGGCCTGCAGCACCCCAGCCCAAAGCACTCCTGGCTGCACTCCCCTCCCCTATCCCTAGACACACTTTTTTGTTGTTGTTTGATTTTTTTAACAGCTTTATTGAGATACAATTCACATACCATACAACTCACCCATTTGAAGTATACAATTCAGTGGCTTTTGATATATTATTTAATTCTTTAAAGTCATGATATATATATATATATATATGACATAAAGTTTGCCATTCTAACCATTTTTAACCATATAATTCAGTGGCAGTAATTACATTCAAAATGGTGTGCAACCACCACCACTATTTTCAGAACTTTTCCATCATCCCAAACAGAAACTGGGTACCCACTAAGCAATAACTCTCCATCCCTCTCTTCCCAGCTCCTGGTAACCTCTTTTCTACTTTCTATCTCTATGAACTTGCCTATTCTTATTTCATGTGAGTGGAATCATACAGTATTTGCTCTTTTGTGTCTGGTTTATTTCACTTAGCATGATGTTCTCAAGGTTCATCCATATTGTAGCATTTGTCAGAACTTCCTTTTTATGGCTGAACAATATTCCGTATTGTGTTTATCCATTCATTGATTGACACTTGGGTTGCTTCCACCTTTTGGCTGCTATGAGTACTGCTGTAATGAACGTTGGCGTGTAAGTATCTGTTTGAGTCCCCACTTTCATTTTTGGGGGGGTATATATTCCCTGGGCCCACTTTTGACCCTCCAGTCCATTTGCACTCAGCAGCCAGAGTAATCTTTTACCAGTACACGTGCCATCTGCTTATGACCCTTTGCTGGTTTAAGATAAAGATGGAGATGCTCACTACGTCTCTAGGGCCTTGGCCTCTGGCATGTGAAATCTCCGTGTCATCTTGCCCTGCCCTTTGCTCTGCTCTAGCCACCCTAGACTTCTCTCCATCCTTCCATGGAGCTGTACTCCTTTTGGATTTCAACATGCTGGTCCCTTTTTCTAAAATGCTCACCCTCCCTCAACACCCAGCTTCTGCTAGCTCTTGCTTGGCCAACTCTTCCCATCTTTCTCTTCCATTTTGCCTTAAAAATTTCTCTTACATCTCCCTTCTTCCCTCAGGCTCAGTTTCCCGTTATCCTCCTTTGCTCCCATGGCCCCCTGTCTTTCATGGCTCTTGGTTCACTTAGCATTACCTATTCTATGTCTGTCTTCCCTGCTGCAGTGATTACTAGTATTGACCCAGCGCTTACTATGTTTCAGGGGCTGCCCTATGCAACCCCCCATCACCCTCTCACCCCATCAACTTATTAAATCCTCACAACAACCTGAGGACTCTACCATAATTATTCCTTATCTGCTCCACAGATAGGGAAGCCTGGGGATGCTGTCACAGTCAGTAACAGTGTCCACACTGGCATCTGGAAGCCAATGCAGACCCTCAGGCAGTGCTGCCAACCCCTAGCCCTCAGAGAGCATGGTTCCCTCCCTGTGCCAGCATCCCCAGCCCCAGCACAGAACCTGACACATTGGTACCCAACTCATATCTAAACTGGATGAATGCATGGTAGAATGAAAAGCACAGGAGGGGCCTGAGTTTTGAGCAAACATTACTTACTGAGTGGCTTATAAGTGCTGGTCATCTACCTACCCTCCCAGCTGCAGGTTCCCAACCTAGAAAGCGCACACTAATACTTATGGCCCAGGGTTACTGAGCAGGTTGTTTTTATTTTAATGTAGATTTTTAAAAAATCATTGTGCCTAGCAGACTGGGCCCCGCTCGACAAACACTGATGTTCAGCATTTGCTACTCCATTCCCATACAGGGAAGAAGGGGCCGGGAATCCCAGTTCAGCCAACCCAGCCCCTGCGGAGCACTGTGTGGGACCCAGTGTCATCCACCCCTCCGGAATCCTTGCGGGCCACCTCTAAGAGGGTCCGACAGGGAGGTCAGCACGTCCACATTTCGTCCCCGCCACACTCAGGGGCCTTCGCGGCTTCGGAGCTTACCGGGGCAGCGCGCCTGGCCCCGCCCTTGGGCCTCACTATCTACGTTTCCGCGTCACGCCCGCCGCACACTTGGCAAGCGCTCCCCGCGGTGTTCCGGAACACTTTGTGCCTAGCGCCGGCCTCCTCCCACCCGTCAGCACAGCGCCGCCCGGACGCCCCGCGCAGCCCGTAGGGTTTGGGTCGCTGGGCCCCAGGTACTTGTACCCGGCCGGCAGCCGCGGGGCCACCACGCACCAGTCCTCAGTTGCCCGGAACCGGGGCTACGCAGGCCGCTCCTCGCCCAGGGTCTGGGCGTCCAAACGTGGGTAACACTGCGCGTAATCGAGAAGTTCAGAAAGATGCTGTGGCCCATTTAAAAACAAAGCCCATCTATTAGCTCTCGGCGACTGTTTATGCCGGTCCAGTGTCAGATCCCCCAGCGCTGCAGACAACCAGCACCCAAAGGAAGCGTAGTCGGAAAGAAAAGAAACCGGCTCTGGAGCCATCCGACTGGTTTTGACACCCCCAGCTCGCCGCCGTCCTGGCTGCGTGAGCTTCGGCAAAGCGCCGGGGCTCAGTCTCCTTTTCTATGAAATGGGGATAACTGCGCGTGCTTGTTGACTCTGCACGTGGAGCGCGGCGGGTCGTCTCCAGGACCCCAACTTCCCGCGGCTCCGCCGGGCCCCACCCTTGGGGCGCCCAGGCTGCACGCGCAGCGCTGGCTCCAAAGTGCGTCACGGGCACCGGCCGCGCTCCTCCGGCCGCCAGGGCGAGGTTGGCGCCTGGCCAGCGCGGGCCGGGCCAGGGGTGCCGGGCCGCATCCGGGACTGGGACCAGGGCGCTCAAGTCGCACGGCCCTGGGCGCGCTGTTGGGGGCGCCCTCCCCAGCGGGCAACGCGCCAGAGACCTCCGCAGCTGCGGGGCGCACGAAGGGTACGCTTTCCTTACGGCCTCCCTCGTTTCCTCCGGCGCAGCGGCAGCGGAGATTTCCTCTCGGGGAAACTACGCGGATCCTTCCCGGGGCTCCTCGCCCCGCCCCAGTTCTCCGCCCCCTCCCCTTTGCTGGGGAGCATAGGCGGGCCCGCGCGGGGGAGGAGGCTCTGGCAGCCTGAGCCGGGAGGCGGCGGGGGGTCGCGGAGCCGCTGGCCACCGACTAGCCCCGCCATGTGACGCCGCCCTCCGCCCTGCGACCCCCCGTGCGCCCCGGGCCCGCGCCCGCGTCCCACCGCGCCGTGCACCATGCTCCTGCCCGGACACGCGCGCCCGCCGCCGGCGCCCCAGCCCGCGCAGCATCCCGGCCTCCGCAGGCAGGTAGAGCCGCCGGGGCAGCTCTTGCGCCTCTTCTACTGCGCGGTCCTGGTCTGCTCCAACGAGATCGCAGCGCTCACGGACTTCTCCGGTAAGAGCGCCCTCCCTTGCCTTGCGCCCCACGCGCCGCGGTGCGCCCAGGTGAACCCTGGATTGGGGGTAGCCGCCTGAGGGTCACGGCCGGGTTGGATTAAAGTTGAGACGAGCTCATAACCAGTTTTCTTGCCTAGTGTGAGCCCTTGGCATATAGGTGGCTGCATGTGGGGTGGCGGCAGGGGAACCCCCCTAGGAGGAAGGTAGTGTATTAGAGTTTCTCGCCGTGTTGTTGACCTCGTCGATTTCCCAGCATCAGGTACCCAGCCCTGACTGCGCGTTCACTTGAGACTCCTTAAGCCCTGTGCCGCGCCCAGCGCTGTAAAATACACGTGTTGTGGTCGGAGGAGTTGCACTTGGTTTGCCACCCGCATAGGCCGGGTGTGCCCCAGCCGGCTTCTCGGGTGCCCATGTAAGGAGACTAGCCCAGGGGACTTCTGACCTGAAGTCTGAGCCGACAGGCGGGGAGGAAAGCCCGCGGGCACTGGAGATCTGGTGGAGAAGCAGAGAGAGATGACAGTTTCCTGAACAGTAAGAAGACTCGGGGGCATAACTTTACCGCCGAAAGATACAAGAGCTCCCCCGTCTCCAAGCCCAGTTTCCTTTGTAAAAAATAACGACTTTCTCCTCCCGAGTAAAAGATGAGGCTTTTCTTTTTGGGAACTCGGACCCAGGCTCCTACAGCGGATCTCAGATAGCTCTGAGGTTGGAGTTGTGGCGCCGCCAAGTGAAAAAAGTTTCTAGATTGGTGATGGCTATAGGAGCGCATCCTTATATGAGCGCTGCACTTGCTTAGGGTAACAAATGCCTTTGCAAAGGTAACAGTCCTGGGTCTCCAACTGGCAAGGTTGGAGGCCTTCACTCTTTCCCAGCCCAGCTGGGGGAGCAGTTCTGAGCCTCACTCCCCCTTGCCTAGGAATCTTCTGCCAAGTCCAGGCTTTGCATAGTCCCTGTAGGACCCGGTGGTGCAGGATCTTGCAATATAATCGCGGTAAACGGAGTCACTCCTCAGTCCTGCTTGTGCTGTAGATCCGTACATGGCAAAGAACACTGGCAAAACAGAAGTTGAGTTGGATTTCTAGTTTACTTACAGAGAATGTCATTGTTAGCTGAGAGCCCTTAGGTTGGAGGTCTTTTGCTTTGAATATTTAATATCAAGGCAGTGTTCCTGCCTAGCAAAGGAAGCCAAGATATGCCTATTTGGCAAGCAAACCGTGGCCCTTAAAATCAAGCAGCACAGGATCAGAACTCTGTGGTAAATGTGCTGGGGAAATGCATCGGGCTTTTCAAGTGCTATTGACTTTTTTTTTTTTTTGTAATAGAACTTTCTTGGCTGCTAGAAAAGCTCTGTATTTGCTGATTTAAGCTGTGGAGAGCAATTTTGAGTTCAGCCACTGCCTGACTTTGAATATGGTGAAGAAAGAATTGAAAGCTGACGAGCCTTTTTTGTGACATCATTGCAACTGAACAAATATTGCTTTAGGCAAAATGCGGTCTAACCATTAGATTGTTTTCACAGATTATAGACACTTAAAGTTTGTTTCTTTAGGGAAACCGTAGCAATACTTGTAATAGTCTGTAGGTTACCACCCAAGTTTGGAATTGTCTGTATGTAGCAACTATTACAAATTGTGGACTTGAGCTATGTAACCTGGGAGGCTGTATTCTGAAGGAAATGGATGCTTTGCTACAATTTCTTCTAAATAATGTAAATGATAAAAGGCATTTCCTTCTGCTTTCCCTGGGAACCTGAATTCCAGGGTTTAAAACTCCCTGAGCCAGCAGTAGTAGGTGGTGATATTGCCAGGTCCACTCACAACCAACCCCCATTTTCCCTCTGATCAGTGATGCTCTCCAAAGATCTGAAGACCAGGGAGAAAGTGTCAGGGAGCCTTTTTGGGAGAAGAAAAGAAACATAATGTTTCTCCAGACCACAGACACACTCACATTTAAACCTAAATTCTATATAGTGTGGGATCAGGGAAACATTAGAAAAGTCTCATTGAGACAGAAAGGTGAAGTCTTCCAAAGTTGGCTAATTTGTCTTGAAATTTAACGAACCTTTAGGGACCCACTAACCTTGTGTTATACAGCATGGAGGAAAATTTCTAAGCTCCAAAGAGGACAGTCTGAATATTCAGTTAAATGTTTTGGTGAAGCAGTGGATCCTGATCACGTAATTCCAAACCCACTGTGGCCTTAAAGCTCTCTGTCTGCTTTCCAGGGGACAGGCGGTCCTGTTCCTTTTAATGAACTTCGAAGAGTATATAGAAACCAAACAGAGACCTATAAAGAGAGAGTGGACCCTCCCCGCAGAGCCTAACAACAGTAGCTGAGGGCTAGAGAGTAGTGTTTGATAGTATAGATACTTGCTTTTTTGTCTAAATAAGGGAAACATAAAAAACTGGTGGAGGATGAAGGGCACTTGGGACCCCTTTGCCCTGTGAAAAAGGAGGGAGGATGATCTATCCACCAGAAAGCAAACGCCAGAATGCCAGGGGTCCCAGCCATTGTCTGTATAATATACGGCCTCCCAGGAGATTAGCAGTGCAGAGTTTTGGAAAGTTACTTAAGCCTTTCTCTTCTTTGCCACTCTTCCTTGAGCCTTTTCCTGAGGCTGTCAGCTGGTGTAGTTTTCCTGGGTCATTGATTTTTTTTGCCCTGGGGATTCCAGCATCGATCTTACTCTTAATATCCCAGAGGCTGCATCGTGGCCGCCTACTCCCTCTACGTGCTCGTGACTTGTGTTAATCACCTCCAAGCCTGCTGGGAAACAGACTCCCAAACACCCCCTTCTCTCTCATCCCTGAAGATATTGAGATCCTGCCAGCGGCCACTGGAAGGCTATCATCACTGCATTAAAAACATATCCCAGTGAAAGCAAGAGCAGTTCATGCAAAATTAGAGCCTCTGATCCTTAATCCCATACTCAGATATGCTTGGCTTTTATCCATTTTCCTCTTTGGGATGGAGTTCTGTTTTTTTTTTTAATGCATTCCCAAATTGAGGGTTTGCCCTGAGATGTCCAAACTGATCATTGATTTAAAAAACAACAAAACCCCCCCAAAACATAAAAGTATAATGTCATCCCCATCATCCTCTGTGTTCAGGGAACAAGGGAGGGAGCTGGAGCATGGGGATGAAGGCTGAGAGGAGGGAGGGTGCCCATATGAGTTCCAGCCATAAAAAGCAAGGGATCCTCTACATTTTGCCTTACCTTAAGGAGTGGTGTTTCAGTATGTCTCTGGGACTTAGTTTGTGATGGTCCCTCAGTATTTGCTGATTTTTTTGGTGGTTTTATTCTCTGCTGAGGGCAAACTGGGTCTTCTCTTCCCTTTCTCTCCTGTTCTTTTTCTCCTTTCTTTTTTCTCAAAGAAGTTTAAAACGATTGATGGGTTTGCCGGTAGAGGTGAGGAGGGAGGGAGGGAGGGAAAGGTTAGAAAATTGTTCTAGTTCCTACTGAATTTCTAGAGAACTCCTACCTGTGGACAAAGTAGTCATGACCATATGTTCGCACATGTGGTTGTGCCCTAGGGCATGTGGTGGTGACTGTGGAAAGCAGGAGGGGGAAGGGGTGGGAAACAAGGAGAGTGGGGCAGGCTTTATGGCCTTCCTTGTACCCAGATGTCCCCAGACCTCAAAGAAAGGTCATTGTATGACAGAAGAGGCTCCCTGGGCCAGTGTTCTGCTCCCCACCATTTGTAGCCCGAGGAAGCAATAAGAGGTACTTGGGACCAGGTAGTGTTAGTGTGCCAGGGCTGCCGTAGCAAAGCGCCACAGACTGGGTGGCTTAAATAACAGAAATTTGTTTTCTCTCAGTCTGGAGGCAAGAAGTCTGAAATCAAGGTGTTGGCGGGATTGGTTTCTTCTGAGGCTTCTCTCCTTGGCTCAGATGGCTGTCTTCTTTGAGTGTCTTCTCTCTGTGTATGTCTGTGCCCTAATCTCCTTTTCTTGTAAGAACACCAGTCCGACTGGATTAGGGCCCACCCTAATGACTTCATTTTTACTTAATCACCTATGTAAAGACCCTGTTTCCAAATATAGTCACATTCTGAGGTATACTGGGGGTTATGACTTCAACATATGAATTTTGGTGGGACACAGTTCAGCCTATAATGTAGATCATTTGCAGCCCAACAATAAACCTGACTGGTAGCTCCTTATTTCATGGGCAAAGAATTTCAGGATGTAGAAATATAGCAATTCAATTGCTCTAGGATGCCCCTGGGGTGGGAACTAGGTCCTGGCTGAAGGGACACAGTTGTCCATTTTGGAGAAGTTGAATCTTCCTCTTCTGCTTTCAGATAACCTGTGGGTCTCAACCCTGGCAGCACATCAAAATTACTTGGGGAGACTAAAAAATGTGCTGCACCCCAGGACTTCTGGAAAGAGTCAGGCATTGATCTCTTTTTTAAAGCTCCCCAGGTGATTCTAATGCCCAGCCAGAGTTGAGAATAACTGCTCTGGTGTTTGGAGGGGAGGGCCACCTCCTGCCTGTGTGTCAGTTCTTCCAGGGGCACACAATCATGGCTGGGTGTCCCCTTCACCCCCAACCACAGGGCTCACTGCCAGGGAGACCAGGATTGTATTTTCCTAGCTTGTCACCATCTCCCAGCACATACACACATGCATGTACACACATGCGTGCACATACGTGTGCACACACACCACATACGCACACACACCCCTCTGCATTTTATTATGCCTTAGTCACATCACCCTTTTATTCAGGGGTTATCTTCACTTTAAAAATTTTTATGGAGTGAAAAGCCAGCTCGCAACCAAAGAGAAATAAACCAAACGTCCAAAGTAGTTGTCCTGCTGCTGCAGAAGAGAGACAAAGAGCAAGCATCTGAAACTGCTGTTCTGTTTCCATGGAAAGCAAGTACATCTGAAAAATGCTCTGCTGGCTCTTTCTGTAGCAGAGAAGAGGTGTCACGGCTTGCAAGTTGTCCCGTTACTGATGGCTTTGGTCTCCCATGTGCTTTATTGGAAAGGGCAGCCTAGCAGCAGTTTCAGGGAAGGAACAGAATAGAAGGGAGTAAAAATTCATTGAGCTCAGTGTTATCTGATTTCATCCTCATAGCAACCCTGTGAGGTAAGTATTATTCTCATTTACAGATGAGAACTCAGCCCAGAGAGGGTAACTAACTTGCCCAAGATCACCCAGCTAGGAAGCAGAGCAGAGGCAGGCCCCAGCTCCGGGAAGTCAGCCTAGCAGTGGAGCCAGGCTGGGGGACTCAACCTGCGGGGTGTTGAGTGGGGGAGCAAGGTGCCCCAATTTGCCTAGCCTTTCTAGATAGTTCATAGAGTGACCACTGCTGTTTTAGGAGCACACTGAATAGGCTGGCCTTTTCTCACCTGTTCCTTCACAGTACTTCCAAAGTGGCTGCACCACAAAGTGGTGCAGTGGGAAGTAGGAAAAAAATGTTAGAATGTCTCTTCTTGTCTATTTGTTTTTTCATCTTCAAAAAAAGTTAGGTTTTGCAATGATTAACACATAGATTGAAAGTAGAACAGTATATAATTTATAAAGAAATGTACATGTATCAGAGGTATGTTCTCAAAATGTTCTTACTGATGGGGTTCATGATTAAAAAAATTAGATCGCTGGTCTTCACAGCCATCCTGTCAGCTTAGTACCTTTAAAATTCTTGAAAAGCCACCACTTTGGGGGTCATGCACACTGAGAGAACAACCACTCCCTGTGACCCACCCCTCCCCAAGCCTTGCCGACTCCTCTCCCCAGCTCCACACTGCTAGTGAAATGCAGAGGCAGGATTTGAACCTAGTACTTCCAGTTTCAAAAATCCATGTTCTAGTCATTCAGGATGAGCAATGGAACAGGAAAGCAGGGGTGAGGGCACTCTGAAGTTTTATGGTACTCGGTCACTATTTTAATGAAGCTGATGTGTTTGTATCTTTCTGTAAGGAAATAGCTTGTCTTACTAACATAAATGTGTTTGTATCTTTCTGTAAGGAAATAGCTTGTCTTACTAACATAAATCCTACAGTCACCAAGATTTTAGTACTGGAAGGTCAGCTGTGACTTCAGTGTGTTCTCCACACTGGAGTCAAGTGACTCCAGTCTGTTCTCTCTGAGTTTCCCCTTCCTCCTCATACTGCTACCCTTAGTTGGCCTCTAGGTTTGCACCATCTCCTGTTAAAACTCTGGCCCAGCCTAGGCAGTAACTTCTTTATATGGCTTCTCTCAGCACAAGTAAGAGGAGTTAGTGAGTTAAAAATATTATTAGCTTATCAAGCACATAAAGCACTCTATGCCAGACACCGTTCTAAGAACTTCATGTTCATTAACTCATTTAATCCTCACAACCATAGCTACAGAGGAGATTCTGTTATTGAAAAGTTGAAGAAACAGAGGTAAAGAGGTTAAGTAACTTTTTGGGATTTGAATCTAGGCAGCTTTTCTAATACTGAGGAAAGAAAAGAAAATAAATAAATTATAAGTAGTTTAGAGCAATGCTATTTCTGTAATGTTTATCTCTTAGTCTACCAGACCAAGTCTTTCCCAGGACTTACAGGTATTGTCCGTTCCATGTCATGCTATCTAAAGATGGCATCATCCAGTCCCAAAGAACTGTTTATAGAATAGGATCTGTAATCTGTTCCTGGAAATATGGTGGAATTGGTGTTCTGAAATTATTTCCTCAATAAAACACCTAGAACTGCTGAATAAAATCTAACAAATGTCTTTTAAATGCATGAATGGTTAAATATAAAAACTATCCAAGGAACAAAAATGAAGAGAGAGGAGAGAGCCCTGGGGTCACTCTGGGACCATTTGATGTTCTTGACAACCAGGATCTAACAGGTGTATGAGGGCAAGAGATAAGACCAATGTAAAATGAGGAGTTGGAATAAAGATCTGCACATAAAGCCAGCTATAAGCCTTTATAAAAAGGTAGATGAGAAACAAATCAGCTTTCTTGCAAAGAAACATGACAAGGAAACTAGTCTTAGGATTGGAGAAAAAAAATCTCTTTTGAGAATATGTAACCACAGCCATGACTTTTTGAGAGTCTGGGTTTTGAATTCACATTACCTTTACTGGGAAACCCAAGCTGAGAAACTAATAAGGTTGCTCCAGGGAACCTGGCAAAACAAACACACAGATGTGCCCTGCATGGAAACATCAACACAGTCCCCTTAAAATTTCTCCAGATGAAATTCTGCTGATTATGAACACACATTCCAGGCTTACATTATATGAGCAACAATAAGCAGCAAATACAACAGAGTTCTCAATAAAGAGAAGAGGGAACCTAAAACATGAAAAAGGAACAAAAGGCTATCAAGAAAGAGCAGGCATATTTGGAAAAGAACCAAATATCCCACTAACATGAAAAACACATCATTGAAGTTAATTGTTGAAATTAAAAAGCTTGAAATTAAAAGCTTGATGGATGGGTTAAAGAACAGATTAGGTATAGATGAAGAGAGAAACACTGAGCTGGAAAATAAAGCTGGAGAAATTATCCAGAATGAAACAAAAGAGCTAAAGACCTGAAAAATAATGAAGAAAATTTCTAACTCATGGAGGATGGAATGAAGATTCAACATACATCTGATCAGTATTCCAGAAAGAGAGAGGAGGGAAAATGAGGGAGAGGCAACGTTCAAAGCAATAGGATCCTAGAATTAATTTTCAAGAATTGATGAAAGATTCAGATTCAAGCATCCCAAGCAAGATAAATAGAATGAATTGTACCTAGATGTATCATACTGAAACTGTAAAATACTAAAGACAAAGTGACCATCTTAAAAGCAATAAGAGAAGAAGATTATCTATAAAGTCTTTGCAACAACAACAACAGTGGGAGCCAGAAGATATTGAAATAATATTTTCCAGGTTCTGAGAAAAAACAAACAACTGTCAGTCCAGAACTATATACCCAGCTAAACTATTTTCAAGAGTGAGTGTGAAATAAAGATAAGTTATCATTAATAAATCTTTACTGAAAGAACTATTAAAGGATGTATAGTTGACCCTTTGTACCCATGGGTTCTGCATCCATGGATTCAATCAACCTCAGATAAAAAATATTCCAAAAAAATTGCATCTGTACTGAACATGTACAGGCTTTGTTTTCTTGTCATTTATTCTCTAAGTAATACAATATAATAACTATTTACATAGCATTTACGTTGTTTTAGGTATAAAAAGTAACCTAGAGATGATTTAAAGTACCACAAAAAGTTTGTGAAGAATAGAATCAAAAGATAATACAAATCTTTTCGTGAACTTTTTGAAGACCCCTCATGTATGGGAGGACATGCATAAGTTATACGCAAATACTACACCATTTTATATCAGGGACTTGGGCATCCATGGAGTTTGGTGTCCTTGAGAGGTCCTGAAAGCAATCATCCATGGACTACCGTAATTCATGAAGGACAGTGAGTCTAGAAGGAACTCACGAGATAGAAAAGAAAGGGCACAACTTCCAGTGCACTCTACCCACATTCCTTGCTCTGTCTTCCTACTTAGAGCGTGTGTCATCCCCTTGCCTTGAGAGAGATATTTTCTAAGATATTTTGTTCTTTTGGCAGTGAAATTCATGAGACACTTTCTTGACCCACTTGGACTTTTCCACTGACTTATGACTTCTGACCTGAGGTACCCAAGACTTCTCTCCAGGTGGGCCTCAGTAGTTCTGTAAGAAAGAATGGGAAACATTCTAAAGTCTCTCAGGCACCAGACCTGAGTGTCATTCCTATCTTAGGAAAGCTTGCTTTTTGGTAGGTTCATGGACACATAAATAACAAAGGTGTTTGAGGGACAAACAATAGATATGGTAGGTCACATTTTCCAAAAAATAGTAACTGAGCCACAGAGCTTGGAATTGAGGGTCTAGTAACCAATTAGACAACTTTGCCCACGCATAGATTTTTACATTTCCACATGTGCATTTCTGACCCTTATGTTCTCTCTGACACCCAGGTCACTTGCTCACTCATGCCCCTGAAAATTGAATTTCTCCTGCATTAACAAAAGAATGAAGCCATGCTTGGGTTAGTTTTGACCTGAGAACCAAGTTTTCCACACACAGAAAACCAGGCAACATTAACATTCAAAATTCAGGCCACTGAGTCTGAAACACATGTTTGCGTACAGTCTGATGCCATGTCTGCCTCAGATGTCCCATGAATACAAATCGCCTCATTTGGGGTTGGAGGAGCAGAGAGGGAGAAACCTAAGAATGATGTCCAAAACAAATCTTTAATTCGGATGCGCATAATAGAGTGTAATCCCATTTCAAGTCTGTCAGCATTCCTTTGATGATTACAAATGAGTCCCTTTTCCCCTGCAATGTGGGGGAATAATCTGGATAAAATAACCCTTTTTGTCTGCAAGGGCCTGTGCAATGCGTACTCGTGACAGCTTTCAGAGTAGTGTTTCAAAGTCCGAGAAGAGCACGCTATACTACCAAGTCATCTCCTTTCTTTCTCTTGACTTAGAAGCTTTTTCACTCTTTTCATGTTCAGCGGCTTCTGATAGTCTCAGGCTTAGACATCATAAATCATCGTACTGTACTGAGGAACAAGAGAGACCCAGGACCCCGAGCCCTTTTCCCTCTCTGCCTGTTCAACAGGAGACAGGTGGAAATGAGAATGTGTGATCTTATCTAGAAGGTCAATTTGTACAGCTTTTGAAGGATGTACATTAAAGAATGCACACAATTGCATAGTCCTCTTTCCATGAAAAGGAGCACATTGAACCCAAGTTCAGGCTTACATGCCTCTTTTCATCAATTTGGTTGTGAAAGTAAGGGCCAGTCATTTATAAAGACCTCCCTCTATTCTCGGAGGCCTGAATGACTAAACACTCCTTCCAAAGCTAACAATTTTAAATGCTCTGTGGACAGACTGGATGCAAAAACTCAGCCCCAAGCACGGCCTTGGAATGAAAAGGGGTCTTGAAGTCCTTGGTACTGCAGGGACTGAGCAGATCTTGTGGTCTTGCCTGTTCTGCCTCTTTAAACCTTAGGGTTCAAGTGCAAAGGTCCCTCTCTTCTGATTTCTCTCTCTCTCTCTTTTTTTTCTTTTAAGTTAGATGCCCCAGGATTGTTTTTAAATAATGTATGGCTCTCAAAAGCCATAGACCAGTGCTTTCAGGCAAAAGGTCTTCCATTGTCTTGGACTTCCGTGTTTGTTTGTTATTCAAGGCAGTTTATTTGGGTTTGTCAGCATTCACCAAAAATGCCATATGGTCCTTAAAGTTGACGGCTGTCTTCACGCCCTGAAAATTTTGCTTTTCCAAATGTTTAGTCAAAACAAGTCCCTCAGGAATATTTGGCAATGTCTGGAGGCAATTTCATTTGTCACAACTGCAGGGGGTGTGGCTGGCATCTAGTGGGTGGAGGCCGGGGATGCTGCTACATATGCAGCAATGCACAGGACAGACCCCCACAACAGAGAATCATCAGGTCCTTGTGCTAAGGTGGAGGAATCCTGGGCTAGACCAGTGGACTAGTCCTTGTTTTATTTTCGGCACTTTTGGAGCCTGAAGAAAGTGAAAACACTTTTGAAAACCAGGTGAGTCTGGAGTCACTAGATGCAGCTCTGTGGCCCTTGTCCTCAAGCCCAGCTTGACTACTGCAGCCCAGCAGTTTTCAGTTGCTTAGAGCTAAGGAAATGAAAGTCCAGCCACTGTCAAGCACTCTCTAGCCCAGTGAGATTTTACTCAGGCTTTTTTTTTTCTTCCTTTCGTCTAGGAGCTTGCCTGAGTCTTTGGCCCTTTGGCCCTCCCCATTTGAAGCTAGACAATTTGCCATCATTAATGTCAAACTGAAAGATCCCTCTGGAGAGGTGTTCAGACTTGAAGTAGTTGCTCACTCACAGTGCGAGGATGTGTTTGCAACACATCTCAATTATTTCAAAATCTCAGTGCAATAGTTGCATGGCAGCAGGGGGGAGTGGAGCAGTAATTCGATATGAATTGCAAAAAGAAAGAGAGCAAAAGTCATGAAGACCGTGCAGAGCTCTTCTTTCCCTTGGCATCTCCCACGGCCTCACCTACTTTTCTCCTTCCCTGTTTTCCTGCTCTCATTCTTCCTACCCCCTATCTACAACCCCACCACCCCACCTGCCTCTGCACACCCAGGTGCAGATGGCTTCTGGCATGCGTGCATACGCACACACACATTCTCACGTGCTATTTCCATGTAATGGTGCGTTCACCTCTCTGCACCGCACAGTATACACTTACTAGGACATATTTGTGGCTCATGTGGTCATGGACTAAGCACCGCTGTAGGACCAACGTTTACCAGAAGGAGAATCTAACGGGCTTCTCTGAAATGGTAACCACCACCCCTGCCCAGAGGCTGCGAGATAGTGGGACTGCTCCCACTTTCAGAGTGTGCCCCCCAGTCACCCCTCTTTCAGACAAGTTGCAACTCTACTTAAAATATTTTTTTCCTTCTGCCAAACACAGAGAAAATATAGCATTGTTTCCAAGAGAGGGAGCAGGGTCACCAGCAGGAAGGGGTGTGCAGTATTTGTACAGTTTCATGACTCAGTCCATCTGAATTTCCAAGCATTTTAAGAGAGCTTTGTCCAAAAAAAAAAAAAAAAAAAAAAAGGTCTATTGTGCGGCTCTTGGCAGTGAAGAAAATAGCAGGCCTGTCAGAACTCTGTTTCAGATTTAATTTTCAAGTGGGTGATGTAAGAATGCTGTCCAACAGGAGGCCTTTGCTCCTTTTCTCATTTCTGCTCATTTTGGTGCTACAGACCTTCAGCTTTCAGAATCAGCTCATATTAACAAACTGAAGCATCTTTCCCTTGACACTCTTTTAAT
Organism: Cynocephalus volans; assembly: GCF_027409185.1. Taxonomy (NCBI): domain Eukaryota; kingdom Metazoa; phylum Chordata; class Mammalia; order Dermoptera; family Cynocephalidae; genus Cynocephalus; species Cynocephalus volans. The sequence continues at coordinate 179,787,710 of NC_084460.1, forward strand.
AAAAAGGCATCAAGTTCTTCAGCAAAGATTAGTTTGACTTTTAAATGAATACGGCTTCCTGCAACAAAGGTAAAAACACATTCAACTGTGTATATATTTTATGTATATGATATATTATATATATATATATTTCAGAGCATCTTCTTGCATTTTTCAATATATGTGTGAAAATTCAGAGCAAGAGACATTATTGATCTTCCCAAATGCCTTGTTTATTCAGTATTTACTTCTGAGTACAGATGTTATAAAAAATTAAGTAGGAAAATCTTGTTTATGAAGATCCTCTTTTCTAGCTGTTTTCTTCCCTGGATGTTGAACAGCGAACAGTGATTTTTCTCATTACATAAATATGTTATGTAGAGTACAAATTTTCTCCTCCAGGTCTCTGTCTTCTCTTGTTAATAATGATTATGTACTATACATTTTTTAAAAAGAACCAAAGTATCATATTCAACCCCTGGGTCTCTCTGAACTGTGAATAGATGATAAGCTTCTGGGCTGGGAAATTTTCTCCCAGTGTTGCCAAGATCTGGTTCACATTATTGAGGCAACTTTCTACTCAAACCACTCATTAGGGTCCTGCGCCCAATGTCACCCATCCTCAGCAAAACAAACTCTATTTCCTTCTTCTCTGTTTCCAGAACGTTCCCCTAAAGCCCTGGAGAGTCAGTGCATGTAAAGGTTTTTTTTTCATAAGGGGAAATTTAGCATGGAGATCTCATATACTACATGGATGGTACCAAGCTGGGTTTAAGATAAAACCAGACTGTGGACAAGATCAGTGTCTGGAAACAGAACACATAAAACCCACCTGGCTGTCCACTGCCCTTGGTCTGTTATTGTAAGGAGGGCCTTGCCAAAGGGAATGTCTTAGGTCATTGCTCCTTTGTGTGTAGCTAAAACATGAGGCTTCACCCTGAGAAGGCAGTTAGACCTTCAAACCCAGACTATAGCCTTCTGTGGAACCTTGTGGAACCTTCTCGAATGTGACTCATTACTACTGAAGGGTGTTTGATGAAATTCTACTCTGCACCATATGTCTTCATTACCCAAATATTCTCTTTCTGTGGGAAGGTAAGTTATTAGGTAGAGCTTATGCAGTCTGATATGTTGATTGAGAGCTTTACTTTAAAGAATGTCAAATGTTTGTGATTCAGTCTCACAGACAGGTTAAAATCACAGTGTTAAATGTGAGGTTGTAAATTACTATCATTATCATTATTATTATTCAAGCAAGCTATGAGAAATGAACATTATCTGACAATATCCACACTTCATGGACTGTAGGGAAGAGTGAATTTACTGGAACTGCAGAAACCTGAATTCTCACTGCAGGGTAATTTGAATATAGTTGTGTGCCGCATAACGACACTTCAGTCAATGATGGGCCATGTGTACGATGGTCGTTCTATAAGATTGTAATGGCTGTATCATATAGACTAAGTGTGTAGTGGGCTGTACCATCTAGGTCTGCGTATGCACACTCTGTAATGTTTGCACAACAATGAAATTGCCTAACAACACACTTCTCAGAGCACATCCCTGATGTTAAGCAATGCATGACTTGTATTCTGATGGCTGGAGTTTCATCTGCAGCTAATTGAATCTAAATCTCTGGGCTGGGGCTGGGCCTTGATATTTTTTAAAAGCTCCTGAGATGTCTCTAATGTGCAGCCAAGGTTGAGACCTGTTGGAAAACATTGCACACTTTTAAATCCATCTATTTATTGAATGTTTAATGTTGATTATTATTTTTCCAGACACAGAAAAGTTGCAAGAATAGTACAAAGCCATCCTTTACATCCTTCGCCCAGGTTCCCCAGTGTTATCATTTTACCATATTTGCTTTATTCTTTTCTTTCTTAAGATGCAAACAACATATCCTTTACTCCTAAATATTTTTATGTATTCCTTAACAACAAGGGCATTCTCTTACATAACCAAGACAATGATCAAAATCAGGAGATTAACCTTGCTATGATACTGTTTTCTAATTTATAGACCATGTTCAGATTGTACCAGTTGTCCCTATGATGTCCTTTAGAGCAAAAGAAAATCCCAGATCACATGGTATTTTCAGCTGTCATGTCTCTTTAGACTTCTTTCAACCTGGAACAGTTAGTTCCTCAGTCTTCATTTTTCACGATATTGGTATTCTTGAAGAATACAAGATGGTTATTTTATAGAATGCCCCAGAGTTTGGGTTTGTCTGATGTCTCCTCATGGTTCTGTTCTGCACTTGGGGCAGGATGATCACAGCAGTGCTGGTGTGTTCTCAATGCAACGAGTCAGGAGGAGCACAGTGCTGGTTCTCGCCATGACCCTGAGTGAATGTTAATCGTTTAGTTAAAGTGGAGCACAGGCCTCTTTCAGGCTGCAGAGGCTGCTGTCATCAGGCATGCTCACTCAGATTAATCGATCGTCTTACTTGGCCATTTATCTGGCAATGCTATAAGGGTCAGGATAAGCAAGTCTTAAAGCAGAAGAGGAGAAAGAAGGAAAGCTTCCAGAATTGGAGCTTTGGCAAGGGGGCTGGTCTGGGGAAGGCACCACCACAGTTGCTCCTGGTGTTAGGATAAAGTGGCCGAAGAGCATTCAGTCTGGAAGGGGCTGCAGGTTAGGAAGAGAGGCATGGAAGACCGTCAGGCTTTGCTTACCTCTGGCATTGCTGGGACTGCACTGCTGCCTCCAAGTCCTTCATTGCTGAGCTTTAAAAATCCCCTTTTTTAATCCTTCCTCTAAAACAGAACAATTCTCTCTTTCTAAGCTCTGGCCCATCTTGCAGCTACATCTGTCTTTTCCTTTGGGATTGATGACTTCACATTAGCCCTAGGAATAATTTCTGTCCTGGTGATGCCTTGCTTAGCACTTCTGGTAACTCAACCTGTTTATGATCTATTGCTTATCTCCAGATCCGATGGGACTCTTTCCATTTATTCTTACCATACCCCCCAGATTAAACCTATTGTTCATTTTAATAAATGATCAAAACTTGGGTTTCCCTCTGTATGTGAAGGGAGCAGTGTGTCGGCTGAGGTCAGGAAGGGGCGGTGTTTATTTCTGTCTACCCAGCATCTCAGGCCTTCGTGGCCCCTGACCAGAAGTCGGGGAGGCCAGCAGATGAGCTTTTTCCCTTCTTTATTGCAGTCGACACTCCTGCCCGTGGTTGACTCTGACTCGTTATCAGAATGCATCATTCCCCTTTCTTTGTTTCCTCTTCTTACTTCATGTTTCCCTTGCCTGGGCTGCTGGGTGCTGCTGTGGAAACATCATGTTGTTGTGGAGATTGTGGCCACAGCAAATTCAGGCTCCCCAACCTCAGGCTGTCCCTTGCTGGTCTCTTCCTCATACCTTTGCAGAAAACCGCAACCAGTGGAGGTAATCATAATAAAGACGAGCATTTATACGGAGCTGACACAGGGCATAGCAGTCGTGATGGGTCGAATTGTGTCCCCCTGGAAAAAGATATGCGGGAGTCCTACCACCAGTACCTAAAAGTGTGACCTTATTTGGAGTCAGAATCTTTACAGAGGTGATAAGGTAAAATGAGGTCATTAGGGTGGGCCTAATCCACTGTGACTGGAGTCCTTGTAAAAAGGGGAAGTTTGGGACATAGAGAACACCATGTGAATATCGGACTTACGTGACCACAAGCCAAGGAACTACCAGAAGCTGGGAGGCCTGGAATATTCTTTTTTTAGCATCTTCAGAGGAGTGTGGCTCTGCCAAACACCTTCATCTCAGACTTCTGGCCTCCAGAAGTGTAAAACAATAAATTTCTGTTGTTCTAAACCACCCAGTTTGTGGTACCTTGTTACGGCAGCCCTAGGAATTTAATACAGCAGAGTTCTGAGCCCTTCTAGTATAATTGCTCATTTAATGTTCACCACATCCCCCCGAGATAAGTGCTGTTATTATCTTCATTTTATAGGTGCTCGTCTGCGGCACAGAGAAGTTGAGCAATTTGCTGAAGGTCACTAGAGCTAATAAAACCCCACTGTAGTCAACACCCTAATACCTGCCTCTGGCTGTCATCTTATTTCCCCCTTTCCTCCTGTCTCCCCTCCTCTCAGTCTCCTTTATGGGGCCTTCTTTGTTGTCCCATCTCTTAGGTGTCTGCCTTCCCGTGTCCCCTCCCACGCCCACAGTTCTTCACCCAGTAGCTACTCCCCCGGGCCTCAGCCACCACCGAGGTGCTGACTTGCTGGTCTCCCTCCTTCTAGGTGGCCTACCTCCCAGGCACCGCAGGCTCAGCCTGTCCAGAAGAGAATCACAAAGCTGCCCTTCAAGGGTGGATCTCCAAAGAGCCAATGGCACCACCATCTCTAAACCCAGCAGCCATTCCCAAGTTCTCCCTCTGCCTATGCCCCACGTCCCCACCACCTACTCGCACTGATTCTACTGCTAGATCGCCAGCTGTCTTTGCTGTCAGGACTAGCTGCAGAATTTGCAAAACCCAACGCAGAGTGAAAATGTGGGCCCCTTGTTCAAAAATCAGAGGAAACATGCTGTTCAAGGTACTAAAAATATAAAGCTTTTTCTTCTTTTTTGTTATTTCTCTGTCTCACCACTTATCATGATGTTTTTTATTTGTTATTTAAAGTCTTTCTAAGTAAAGAAAAGCTAACATCTTAAATCATTAACATAGATTTCACTGTTCATCTTTACATTGTGCAATACCAGTTTTAAATGCAAAAAGAAGTGCATTTAACTCAGATGTGAAATCATAGAAATGATGCAATTTATATCTTGCATGTGTATTTTTTTTCTCAGTAGAACAGTGAGAACTCTGCAGGACAGTAATTCAACTGTTTTTATTTCACTTTTCCATACCTGCTCATTCTCCCACCACACTCTACCTTGGCTTACGGATGTGTGAGGAAGGAAAAAGGACTCTGAGTTTCACCATTTTTCTCTCTACTTCTGGGTCATTGGTGTAAGTGGTTGGCTAATACAGGGACATGAGTAAGGAAGGATAGGAGAGTGTTCCTGGGTTGTTCCTGTTTCTCAGGATGGCATTGCCTTCTGTTTTCATTGGAAGCAGATTCTGATTCTAAGGGACGCTGTCAGCATGTCTTGCGTACTTAGCCGTAGACATATCACACTCTCTTGTGCTCGCTTTGAGACTTGCTGGACGTCTGTTCCCTGCAGACCCACTGAGAGTCTCTACTTAGGGTGATGCAAACTTGCCATGGGTGTGGGGTGACAAGGACGACTGTATCTCACATCGCAGATGTCTCAGCTGCCCACACGCATGCTCCATTGCCCCATAAGATTTCACTTACAAAACACAGGTCAAAGATACAATTACTAAGAATTTCAAGACTGACAGCAGAGCATTAAACCAAGCATGAGAACATTGGGCCCTGTGTGACTGTGCAGGCCATACATCCATGACCTCCACTCTGATTTTGGTCTTTTCCACCCCATTCCCCTGCTCTGCTGTCTCAGTTGGAGCCTTCCTCATTTCTCCTATGAGGACTGCATCTACCCTGATTTTTTCATGGATCTCTCCAGTCCACCTAGTACAGGCCACCCCAGGATTTCTGTGCATTGCAAACCTGAGCAGAACCACTCCGTACAGGCCAGCCTGCAGCAGCTCCCATCTACCTTCAGATTAGAGTTCAGACTCCTTGACAAGACACTGCTTTATTCTCCAGCCTTCACATCAATCTTCCACCCTGCAATCAACATTGAGAAGCTCTCTCTGAGCCATTCCACATCTTTCCCTGCTGCCTGAGGCTCATTTCCGCCTGGTTACTTCCTGTGCTTTCTTCAGGTGGCACCTAAACCTGGAAGCCCTCCTTGCCTCTTGGGTGGGTCAGGTGCATGCTGTTTTTGCCCCTTGCTACCCTTCCCCTCCAGTGCTTCCTCTGTCAAAGCATTCATCTCCTGAAGTACAATAAGCAATAGGCATGTCTTGTCCTTTAGCCAGGGCCACGTCCAAGTCTTCTGAGTGATGAATGAGATGACAAGTGAACATTTCTGCCCTCTAGTTTTGCCCCCTAGTCCATTTTTGCCCATTTGCGAATCACTAGTCTGGAGCCCTCGGGATGCCAGGAGCCAAGCTATTCAAGTGCTAGAAGTAACCCCTCAAAACCCCCAGTCTTTCCTGCTTCCTTTCCATGTCTATCAAGAAGGAGCAGCTGGTTCGTAAGGACCTGCTTTCCTTCCCACAGCATCGCTCGCCCACCCTGCCTGGCCTCTAAACTCAGACTTGACTTTTCTATAAATGCAGAATCTTCAATTCAGCTTTATTAATTCATGCATTGTCCCTATTTCTCTCTTCTCTGTCACCCCAATTCTCCTTTTCTTTCTGTTACATTTAAGATAACTCTGGGCATAACATTATTTATTTATTTTGGGGGGGGGCAGCTGGTTGGTATGGGGATCTGAACCCTGGACCGTGGTGTTATTACACCACACTCTAACCAAATGAGCAACCGGCCAGCCCAGTGAGCATAACATTATAACAAACTGTAAAGACAGGGATGGTGAGCAGTGTCTCCTTTATTTGGAAGTCCTGGACTCAGGGCCAAGAGAGGAGCCCCTGCAGCCTGGGAAGAGATCGGACCAGAGTCAGAGTTCACGAGGACTCATGCCTGATCAAGGCTTCTCTAACACGGATTTTCTGTTAGGCACATCACTGTTTTCTTTCACTTAGAAACATTAGACAACACTTCAGCACTACACTCGAGGGCCATTTTAAACAGCAAAATCACCAACAAAAAACACAAAAATGTGAAAAACATGGCATGAAATAGACCTTGCTGAGGACACTTGTTTATGGTATGAGCTGAAACAAGAGAGCAGTGCTGAAACAAGATCTCACCTGAGACCAGGCACATCAGATGACTCAGGTTTTTCACCACTGTGCCCGTGTCCAGGAAAGGCCTGCAAGTATTGATTCTGGTTACAAGTTAATGTTAGCGAGCAGGTGAATTTGCAAATACAGAATCTGTGAATAATGAGGATCGATTGTGTGCGGTTTACGGACGCTCTTCGACTTAACTATGGGGTTACGTCCCCATAAACCCATCTCAAATTGAACATATTGTAGGTCAAAAGTGCATTGAATACATCTAACCCAAAAAACATCATAGCTTAGCCTAGCCCACCTTAGACATGCTCAGAACACTTACGTAAGCCACAGTTGGGCAAAATCATCTAACACAAAACCTATTTTATAATAAATTGTTGAGCATCTCATGTAATTTATTGACTATCGAAAGTGAAAAACAGAGTAGTTGTGTGGGTACTTGAAGCACGGTTTCTACTGAATGCAAATTGCCTTTGCACCATCGTAAAGTCGAAAAGTAGTAAATGGAGCCACCATAAATCTGGGATCGTCTGTACACAGTGCACTGTGAATCAGATTCACACCATCCAGGGGATGGCCAGGAACCAAGAGCTAGTAAACAAGATTCCTGGATGGTGGTGAATAAAGTAGATGTTCTGGGGGGTTCAGAGATGAGGGACAGAGTCACTGAGCTGTCACCACTGGCGTGAATAAAATAAGGCGAGAGATTAGGAATATAAACATAAGATGAGGGCCGTCAGAAGGAACACTTGTCAGCAAAGGAAGGATGAGGAAGGTAAATGAAGAGCCCACAGGAGAATTAAGAAGGCGCGGGCCCCTGAGGCCATTCAGTGAGGCTGAGCCGGTTGGGGGGAGCATGCCAAGGAAACAGTTAAGGAGGAATATAAAGATTGGGGCCAGGCCAGCCTAATTACTATGTGGGTGCCTGTATTTCTTTATACTTGCCGACTATCAGTCCAGCCTCCCTGTTTCTGGGAAATACAAGAGAAGAAATGCTGTGACACGAAACCAAAGAAGGGGAATCTAAATGACCTGTCCAAAATCCACTAAGCCAGTGAGGAGGCTGTAATAGGTATAGCCGGTCACCCAGCCTGTTCTCTAAGCACAGCCTTTTGGGCATGCTGTTTACATCTGTTTCAAGTTTTAGAAACTTCCAGGCACTGGTTTTGTTAACTGCTTAGGAAACAAAGCATGTTCGGTCAAGAATACAGCAAACCTGTCCTGCTCCTAAATCTAATCGTTTTCCTTCAAAACAGCTTCTGGAGGTTTAGAGTACTACTCTCCAAACATCATCATCCCTGAAGTGGAAAAAAAAGTTTCACTATCCTGAGCAGTGAAATTACTATATAATTTTCCAATTAACTGAATAAAGTATAAAATACATGCCCTCAGGTCTTAAATTTCTACCTTGAACGTATCGTACCTACTTTAATCATCCTACACATCCAAAGAGTGGGCAGAAGAGAAATGAGCCATCCAGAGTTGAAAGGCTGCTTCTTACACAGCCTTTCAGCGGGTGGGTGGGGAGGCAGCACTTTGCTGCCCCCACATCTGTGTGTTGGGCTCTGTGGGTCCTTCTCGTTGGTCAGCAACCCTGAGTTTCTGAGAGCCTTTTGTTGTATGTGGGGAGAGAGCCACTAATTTGGCCAATTCCAAGCAGAAAAGATCAAGTATAGATTTCGTATCTGAGTTTTAAGTGCTGGTAAAAAGTTGCATTAAGTTATCAAATGCACTGCAATCCCAGCTTAGTCGCCAAGTGGCTCTGTAGTTTGGGGATTACTGTGCAACTCAAAGAAAAGAGAAAGTGCTCCGTTTAGATGCTTGGGGTACATGGGGATTGATCCAGTTACTTTAAACTAATCTAATCCAGATGGTGTTTGCGGAATAACTTTCGGGGGCTGGTACCTGTTCACCATACAAGGTGTTCCTTTTTATAGGATTTGAAACCTTTGGTTGAAAAGGCTCAAAGGAGCTTCTACCAGACCTGTTCAAAATAAAATAGTGACTGTGATCTAAAGATTGTAATTCAAGATCAACACAGCATATTTAGAGTAATTTTAAAAAATTGATTCATATCCTCTCTCTCTCTTTCTCTCTCTCTCTGTATATATATATAGCATATTACATAGAGAAATCTATAAGTACTGGGTGTTGTTGGGTGCTTATAAGGATTAGTCAGAATCTGCTTCTCACTCATTTGCCTGTGATCTGCTCTTGCTTTCTAGTCTTCCATGCTCTCTCATTCACTCATTCATTCAAAAACTATTTATTGCCTACCTGCTATATGACTGACCCTTTCTTGGTGCTGGGGATATAGCAATAAATAAAACAAAGTCTCTGCTTACATTCAAAAGGGAAGAAACAGACGATATGTCTCTATGTAGTAAAATACAGGAGAATCAGGGGTGTCGGGGTGGGAGATGTGCTGCATTACAGAGTGACCGGGAAAAGCTCATCTAATGAGGTTACATTTGCGCAAAGGGCCAAATGAAGGGAGGGGTTGAGGAAGAAAGCAGATATCTAGACAAAGAATGTTTCAGGCAAAGAGAATAGCCAAAGCAAAAGTCCTGAAGCCAGCATATGCTTGGCATTTTTGAGAAACAAGGAGGAGGCCACTGTGTCTGGAGCCAAGGTGCAGAATGGCAGTAGACGAGGTTGGATAATGTAGACAGGACCCCGATCACATAAGGATTTTGGATTTTTGTTTGAGTGGAATGGAAAGCCATGTGATGGATTGGCATGTGTAGACAAATGCTTAGGCAGGCACAAGGGTCTGAAATCCATACACGTAAATATTCATGTGGGCATCTACACAGAAAAATCCTCTTAAAATCTATATGTGTATATAAGGGAGAGTATGGGGCTTGATGAATCAGAGCATTGGTGTACAGAAAGAGAAAACAAAGAGATCCTGGGAGAAAAAGTAAGAAGATAAGAGGTAATTGGGTAAATGACTATCAGAAACTAATATTAAGGTCAAGAATTCAAAGTCCAGGGGTAGTAGAAAAAAGTCCCCTCTGTGTGCATAGAAAATGGCAACTGGGTGCAAACTCGTACTCCCAAAGATGTCAAAATGTTCATTTCTCAAAGTAGAAGAGTCACAGAGAGAGCAAGGGGTTGTTGTCACTTGTCAAATATTAGCAGCCAATTTCTGGGGTGATTTTTTCCATTATTGAGAAATTTGGAAATATTTTAATCATATACACTTTGAGATTCCTTTAAATGCTTTTGAAACAATGACAGGCATGGAAGGTTTATAAGTTTTATTTTGTTTTATGCCTTTGGAAATAGTATTATTATTTGGCTTTAAGAAAGCCAAGCAGTTTTATTGTCAAAGGGAATCGCTGAGTTTGTTGAGAAACATGCTCGGAAAATGGATTTCAGGAATTTGTAGATTCAAAAGCAGCATATCAGAAGCAAGTGAACTCATCCATGTGTGCACTTAGCTGGTCTGTTTCAGACAACATTGTGCTCATTTCTACACAAAATGCTTCTGTAAAGTCCTCAAACCTGGGGGCAAATGATTAATGGCATAATCCTCCTGAAATAGATGAGCCCCTCCTTTGGAGCAGTTTTACAGAATATGAGAGCAGACGTCATCTACCCTTTTTTGAGATGTCTTAGTCCTAAGCCAAACCAAAGCTAAGCTGGGAAGCAGTGGGTTTTGGGTGCTCCTTGACCTTTCTCTCTTTGAGCTCCCTTTTCCATGTAGATTGCACACGCAATCTCTTTACCTTCTAGTACACTCATGTTCTCCCCAGGTAATGAAATTGATGTGCCCAGCCATTGTATAAGGTGCTGTACTTATGCTGTTTCTTATCACCTGCACATCAGCTCTATAAAGTAGTCATAAATCTCCCATTTTGCAGAGGAAGAAATTGAGAGGTGAAGAGGTTATACTGAGCAGGCCCTAATAAGCAGGTGATCTGAGGGGTTCCAGAGCCTACATTTTCTCATCGTAGCCCACAGCCTCCATCCCCTGCTCTGACACACCTTATCCAGGGCCAGGACTCTCCAGAGCATCACACCAGCCTGCCTGCAGTCTCCATCCCTTCTCCCACACTCATCAACATATGGAAACTTGCCTTAAAAATCAGTGGCATTGTGAAGAGTGACTGGCAGGCTCATTAAAGAGACCGCTAATCCCTTTTATCTTCTTAGTAATTTAACTCACTTCTATTGTGGCTTTTGATTCCAAGGGCCTAATTCAAAGAAATGATCCCCCCAGGGAAGATGGAGGTTACATGGAATGGTGTCAAGAACACTGTCACAAACCAGTGAATGTTTTTGGTGGAAGTTTTTGATACTTCTCAAAGTCCTATCACCTTTCTACTTAACACAGCACCAGTTGACAGAATGCTGGGATATTAGTCAGGGCAGACTAGCTGCTGAAACAAAAAACTCCCAAATCCCTATGGCATAACAGAATAAAGGATTATTTCTTGCTCATGGCATGGTCCTGTGTGATTGGAAAAGGGGGTAGGCTCTGCTCCATGAAGTCCTTCAGGGACCCAGGTTCCTTCTGCCTTGTGCCTCCTCCGTCTTCTGGGCACTCAGAGTCTGTCCTTACCCCCTTCATTGTCCATATGTTACAGCAGACAGGGGAGGGAGAAGAAGTGGAGGGTCACATGGGGGTCTCAAGGGTCAGACCTGCGAGTAGCAAATGTCACTTCTGCCCTTTCTCCGTTAGCAGAACTTAAGGGGGGAGGGGCTGGAAAATATACTCCTCCCGTGTGCTGAGGAAGAAAACATATCATCTCTGCCCTATCTAGACTCAGTTTATCTTCTCTCCTCCTCTGGTTTGTTTTGGGACGAGGATCTGAGCTTATCACTAAAGAGCAGTACTACCTACCCCAGGTCATCACTACCACTTATGATTCCTCCTCAGATATCTAAAAACCAGGCAGATGGCTGTGGTCCTCTTCATAATTCACCTCCAGGTTCAACATTTTAGTGCTAAACCTGGGATTAGAGGAAGGTCTTGAACGCAGGACTCACTTCACTTTTTGATCTTCACGCTCCAGGGTGTGTGGTGCCCAGTCCTGGCCCTTCATTGGCCACAGCGCCCTTCCTGCCCCCTCAGGAACACTGACTCATGGCTCCCCTCCAGCTCCCCCCCCCCGCCCCGCGCTTTTGCCAATTCTCTAAACACACACAAACACAAAAGAAAAGAACACGCTTTTCTGGAAAAGGACTTTAAACATGTAGAGACACCTTTGAGTATTTGTGAATGAAAGGGTGTGGTCTCTTATCTAAAGCACTAACCAAGTTGAAGGTGCCACTTTATTAAACAAAAGTTGGGAGGGGGAGGCAAGGAGCAAAGAATTGAATTCCATTCTCTTCCCAGAAGTGAGCTTGTGAAATTGGCCCCCCGGTGAGTAGGGGACTTTGGAACACGGATGTTCGGTGGGGGTGCGAGGCAAGCAACTGGTGTACTTGTATCCTGCGCAAGCAACAGCAGCCATCCGAAACTTGGACTTCATTGGAGGGCCTCTGGCTTCAGAAAAGAGAGGGAACATTTACAGCCCATTTGGCCTCTTCTAAATGTTGGTAACTTTTTAGACCTTAATTATTAGAAAAAGAAAGAAAGAAGGAAGGAAGGAAAGAAAGAGGGAAAGAAGGTAAAGAAGGAAGGAAGGGAGGGAGGGATATTCCCCTTCCTGAATGTAAATCAATACAGCTGTTATGGAAAACAGTATGGAGGTTCCTCAAAAAACTAAAAATAGAACTATCTTATGACCCTGCAGTTTCACTACTGGGTGTATACCCAAAGGAAATGAAACCATCTAGCAAAGAGACACCTGCACTTCATTGTTCATTGCAACATTATTCACAAGAGCCAAGAGATGGAATCAACCAAATGCCCATCAATGGATGAATGGATTTTTTAAAAACCTATGGCATATATACAGAATGGAATACTATTCAACTATGTATATAAAAAAAATGTATTCCTGTCATTTGTAGCAGCAAAGATGGAACTGGACACTGTCATGTTAAGTGAAATAAGTTAGGCACAGAAACACAAATACAGCATGATTTCACTCATATGTGGAATCTTAAAAAAAAAGTGGTTCCCATAGAAGTAGAGAGTAGAATCGGGGTTACCAGAGGCCAGGAGGAGTAGGGGGTCTTGGGGGAGGGGAAGAGGTAGATTAACAGGTACAAAGTTACAGGTAGATAGGAGGAATAAGTTCTGGTGTTCTAGGCTGACTAGAGCTAATATTACTATATTGTATATTTCTGAATAGCTAGAAAAGAGGATTTGACTATAATCACCACAAAAATAAATGTTCAGGGAATGGATATGCTGTCTACCCTAAGTGAATCATTATGCAATATATGCATGTATTGAAACAACACACTGTACCCACAAATATGTACGATTAAAATTTTTTAAGAATTCCCTTTCCCTCCAAGCTCAGCAGTGACATTTCTGGACCTTGAGGACAGTCACTGGGCTGTGTTCTCTCTCTGAGTGTCCACCTGACACCATAGTGCTCAGAGCGGAGAGAGCTGACTGAGAGTGTAATTGACTAGAGGCAGGTTGTTCAGTGTAGAGCTAGGACTAGGGTCTGGAGCTCACAGACCCCACGAGCCCATTCACAAACCCTTCACACGCAGGTCTACAAGCTAGGTAACCAGCAAAAAGGTCCTTGGAGCCTTGGTTGAAGAAGTAATAGTCTTTATTCAGCACACACACACATCTAGGATCTAGGCAGCACAAAGAGAAACTCAGAAACCCAACTGCTACCAGCAAAGTCCAAAGAAAAACTGAGCAGCTGCCAGCAGAGTAGACATGCTCTATTTTAAGATGTGAGCTCTGCAAGCCAGCCTGATTCACAAACTGAAAAAAACACAATAGCAACAAAACTAAAAAGATACATTGGTGCACATGCACACTAACTCCACCCACACACAACTTATTTACAAGGAATGTGCTGCTCTACCCCCAACCAGACCTGAGCTGAGAGAGCCTGACTAAATTATCCTATTTTTCCCACATTCAGCATTCCAGCAATGGGAACTCCATGTTACTTCAAGATTTATGAGATAATAGCCATACCTTGGAGTTGTGCAGTAGTTTATGGTGGATAAAAGGTGGTTATGCCCATTATATCATTTGACCCTCACAGCAAAACATGAGGACACCAATTCCTAGAGGTGACTGTCACAGTCACACACCCTAATCCCTTGTCTTGGGCCTTTTAATCCTCTGCTTGCCCCTCCTCCTCCTTCTCCATCGCTGACTTGCTCTTAATGAGGATTCTGTAGCCGTATGGGACTCTGAAATGCCTTCTGCAGTCATCCAAGTTAGATGTAGCTCTTGTCACTGACCCTGTTTTATGCAGCACAAGTGAATATTCTCTTAAGAATGCTGTGCTTAACACTCACCCTCAGATGCCTCATGCAAAAAAAGTGGGGGGCTGGTCAGATATGTCTGGGAGATTCTACCTACTTTCTCCACTCCTATGGTGTCCCTGTGTGCATTGGCATGTCTGTGGCTCTGAGAAGTTCTGCAGGGATGAATTGTGTTGCCCGTGACATCCCGAGCTTATTTTGCCATAGAACCTCCTAGCTCCCAACCCCCCACACCCCCTTGCATAACACCTGTTACTCCCAAAGAACACTTTAGGACATACCCCATGAGTCTTTGAAAATTAGTCATTTACATCATTCTAGTCATTCTCTAGTCACTGGATTATTTGCATATATATGGGTTTTCATCACAGATGTAACAGGATGACGATCCCAATGATCCCAAGAACGACTTCCCAGCTTCCCCATGTCTTTTTGAAGTCAGTGGAGAGCTCCTGCCACTCTTAGGGGTTTATTTCCCATGAACTCTTCATCTACGTTTAAAAAGGGCAAATGTAAACTCTTATCTAAACTGCTCTAGGATTTGCCCAACCCATGCATTTTGGGATATTCCCTTGAGAATATCTGCTGATACACAGCGGGATATTCACCATGGAAGAGACTATCTTGTTTTTTTGTTTTTTTTTTTAAAGATGACCGGTAAGGGGATCTTAACCCTTGACTTGGTGTTGTCAGCACCACGCTCAACCAGTGAGCTAACCAGCCATCCCTATATAGGATCCGAACCCGGGGCCTTGGTGTTCTCAGCACCACACTCTCCTGAGTGAGCCACGGGCTGGCCCAAGGGAAGAGACTATCTTGGATTTAAATAAACATGAATTGTACCACAGCTCCTGAGCTCTGTGAAGCTGATGAAGAGGGTCTACACCCACCCATTTCCCCCTCCCCACTAGCTTAACAAGGATCAACAGTGTATCTCCAGGCTATACAGGACTCTAAGAACCAGTTTCTTAAGAGGGTGCACTTCTCTCTTCTTTCAGGACAGTACATACTTGCCCACAGACAGGGTTAGATTGTAAGAACTCTGGCTGAGACGACTAAAAAATGAAGCATTTTTGACTGATCCAACGTGATGAATTTGATACAGAGAGAACAGTTAGCAAAAAGCTGTATTGGCAGTTCTTTAAAAGAGATCTCTTTTGAACCAGCCAAGAAGCCAAGGTATGGGGAAGCTGAGTGGTGCACTGACTCTGCCCACGCAGGGGAGATAGTGTGCTTGCCCATCGGGGACATGAAGAGCACGCCGGAAGTGGCATTGGACTAGGAATGGTTCATCTGTCATCTGCCTTTAGTTCAAGGACAACCTTGGCAGCAGGACTTTGCTCCAGCCCGCTTCTTCCCTCCATCACCTGCAACTAACTGTTCTGCCCTGAAATCACCACTCAAACAGCTTTTGGAAGCAGCCTTTTGCTTCTCCAACTTGCTTATGTGATTGCTCTCGCTCCTGGCTTCAGCAGGACTTCCATTCCCTCGGGCCACTCCCCTCTCCTGGGCTCATTTCCTTCCCTGTATTTAGCTTGGAGCTCATGATCCATCATTTCATGCAATCTCTTGCCAATATCCACTTTCAAAAAACTTGTTGGATCACAACCCATAGTAAGAAATGTAATTTACCTATGACCCAGGGCTCATCTGCATATGTGTTTATATATATGCATATGTATATGCATAGGCCTCTCCCAACTTTAACCCAGTCATAATTATTTAAAAATCTGTCCTTGAACTATAGCCCTGTTTCTCTCATCTTCACCAGGTTGTTGCAGCAGTCATTGCATAGATTTACGTTAGCTGCTATAACAAATTGCACAAACTTAGTGGCTTACAGCAGCACAAATTTATTTTCTTACAGTTCTGTCAGTCAGAAGTCTAAAATGAAGGTGTCAGCAGGGCTGCATTTCTTCTGGAGGCTTCGGGGCAAAATATGTTTCCTTGCCTTTTCCAGTTTCCGAAGGCTGCCTACATTCTTGGGCTGGTGGCTGCATCACTCCAACTGCTGGTTCCACTGTCACGTCTCCTTTTTCTGACTTTGACCCTCTTTCCTCCCTCCTTTTAAGAACCCCTGTGATTATATGGGGCCTCCCAGATAATCCATAATAATCTCTCCATCTCAAGATCCATAACCTAATCACATCTGCAAAGTCCCTTTTATAATGTAAGGTAATGTGACCACATGTCCTGGGGATTAAGACCTGTGGACCTCTTTGGGAGTCATTATTCCACCTGCCATCTTTGATTTCCTCAACTTATACTCACTTTTCAACCTTTCCCAAACATGCTTCTGTCCCCACCCCCCACTATCCCAAAACCCTCATCATGGTCCTGGATGTCCTCCATGTTGCTGAAACCAATGGGTAGTTTTAGTTGTCCTTCTCCCTGACCTTGTGACACTGCAGAACACATAGAATGAGGTATGGGGAGGCACCTGAAGAGGCCCATAAGCATGCAGAGTGAAGGCTGGTCCTCATGAGCATTTCCTACGGTCACTCTGGAGTGTGTCATGTGAATGCAATCACCCGCAGAAGGTATGCCTCACTCCCCGTGCTCTATAAATCACCCAAGGCTCCATGGCATCTCGACTTCCTTGATTAATTTAAAAGTATTGGTCAGATAACTGCAAAAGGTTTTTAAACAACATTTTTATTTACCTATGTATGAAAACGTGCACAAATCCTAAGTGGATAGCTGGGTGAACTTTCACAAAGTAAAGTACGTGTCCACCATTCAGATCCAGCGACAGAGCTTGCCAGCTCACCTGAGCTCTCCTCTGTCCCCTCCCTGTCACTAACTCTTCTCCTCCCAAAGGTGATGATATCCTGGGGAGGCACAGCGGTTTTGTCCCCCCACCCTTTTAAATAGACCTTATATTTTAGATAAGTTATAGGCTCATAGCGAAACTGAGCAGAAAGTACAATTTCCATGAACCTCCCCTCCCCTCCCCCACCAACATGCATAGCTTCCCCTACTGTCAACATCACGCCAGAGGGATACATTTGTTATACTGGATGAACCACGGTGACTCACATTTATCACCCAAAATGCATAGTTTACATTAGAGTTCACTCTTGATATTATGGGTTTGGACAAATGTATAGTGATATGTCGACACTATACATTTTATACCTTTTATATTACAACATCATGCAGAGTAGTTCCACTGCCCTAAAAATCCTCTGTGCTCCACCTGTTCATCCTTCCTTCCCCCTAACTCCTGGCAACCAGTGCTCTTTTGGCTGTCTCCACAGCTCTGCTTCTTCCAGAATGTCATTGAGTGGGAATCATACGGTACGCAGCCTTTTCTGATCGCTTCTTTCACTTAGGAATATGCATTTGAAGTTCCTACATGTCCTTTTGTGGCTTGATAGCTCATTTCTTTTCAGTGCTGATTAATATGCCACTGTATGGATGTGGGCATAGGTTTTGGAAAAGGGAATGGACTGAGTCTAGAGCAAGTTTTACTGTTGGAGTATCTTCTCTGTATCTGCAGTGTTAGGATGGATATACCGGGAGGGAGGCTCCCCTCCCCCCTCAAAGAGCGAGGGGCCTGAAAAATCTTGCATTGGTGCATTGAGCGTCTGCTCCAGAATAGGAGTATGTATGGGGGGGGGTGTTGGGGGCTCAGGCTACTGCACTGCACACGCATGTTTCAATGTAAGTGGTCCCACGGAGATCAAGTTCTGTCTGGGGGGGACAGACTAGATGACAAGCAGAGTGAAGGAAGGTGATGGCCCCCACACAGCAGAAGTCCTTCCTCACTCATGTAACCGCCGGTGGAGCAGCAGCTTCTCTCCCTGAGTCCAAGCCCAGGGCCCCTTCTGTCTGTGGCTCTGAGACACCAGAGCTTCGTCATTTCCTTCATCAAACTAGAGTAGCACATGGTCTTTTGGACAGACCATGAACACAGCCAAAGTCACACTCTTTGAGAATTGATTTGAAGCTGCAGTCAGCTGGTCATCCAGCATGCTCCTGGGAATGATGGGATGACCGATGAGAAAGTTTTAATGAGGAGTGGGAAGAGAGCTCAGTATTGGGTACCAGCCTGGGTGCTTCACCCTGGTGCTGGCCTAGGGATGGCATCAGGGCGACCCTGGGCTCCATGGAGTAGGGGTGGCTCTTAACAGGGTGCTGAGATCCCATCGAGGAGGCCAGAATGTTCAGTACTCAGCGCTGTATCGGGCCGCCTGTGTGCAAGAAGTCACGGCCCTGGGGCCCCCATGGCTGAGGGGCCCCGGCCTGGCCTGCCCTGGTGCCCGGTGGGTGTGCTGTGGGCACAGATGCTGTCCCCTGACTCCCACTCCTGGGGCCTGACGTGCGTTCTGCTGCTTGCCTTAGTGAACTAACTCAGGACAGCTGACTTCCTGGCCATTCTTCTGATGATTTTCAGAGTGAGAAAAAAAGTGTTCCCACGGGAGAGCTAAGGTCTAGAACGTGCAGGGAGAGCCTTCCCATCTTTCCTCTTCAGAACCCTCTGGATTGGGGTGTGATGGCCCCAGGGCAGACGGTCTTGGTGCCTTTGACTGTGGGTTTCCAGGAAGCCGGGCAGCTGGATTGGGTGCCTTTTGCTGAGAATTATGTTTCTGAGAGGAATTTGACCCTGAACAGGAATAACTGTGCGGGGACTGGGGGTTCTGAAGCCGCCCTCCCACAGGCCACCTCTGCTCTCTCAGAGGCCGAGGGCTGCCAAGACCGCCTCCCACGCACCTCAGCGAAAAGTCCCTGGCTCTCCTCCCAGTCGCCAACTGTTGACCTCGTGAGGTGTGAGGAGGAAGGGAGTCTGTGTTGTGGGTGAACCTTCCTTCCTCCTCTCTGAGAAACGGTCCAGGCCCTGTGCCTGCCGGGCCACCCTCAGGGCTTCTCAGAGCCCCAGGCCCCGCATGGCTCCCCCGCTGCCTGGGAAGCAGTGAGGAGGCTGGGATCGGGGGTCTGGATTAGCTTGCTGTGGCTGCTGCAACAGATTTCCAAAACTCAGGTGGCTGACAACAACAGAAATGCATTCTCTCACAGTTCTGGAGGCAGAAGTCCAAAAGGTGTCAAGGGCTGTGGGGAAGGATCGCCTCCTGCAGCTTGGGTAGTGGCCGGCAGTCCTTGGCATGTTCCTTGGCTTGTAGATGCACCACTGCAGTCTTCATGCGGCTGTCTTTCTTCTGTCTTTCCTCTGTCTCTCTCGTCTTCTTGTAAGAACACCAGTTGTATGGCATCATGGGCCCACCTTACTCCAGTATGACCTCATCTTAACTAATTGTATCTGCCATAACCCTATCTCCAAATGAGGTTCTGAGGTTTCTGGTGACCATGAATGTGTGGGAGACACCATCTGCCCCACAACCAAGCCCCACCGTGCACCTTTCCCCTCCTTCCTTCCTTGCGGCCTCAGAGCAGGTGCTTACACAGTGCAGGTTGCCCTGCCCGACTCTCCTCTCTCCAGGGTGAGGCAGGCCCTGAGTGGCTTCCTGAAACAAAACAGCATCCCCTCACTCCAAGAAGGCATGGTCTCCCTAGTGGGACAGCAAATAGTGCAAGTCTCCCTCAGGGCAGGCATCTGCATGCCCAGGGGACACCCACTCAGAATTTTCTTCCAGTTCTATAGAGGGGCTTCAGGACTCCTTGGCCCCTGGCCAATCCCTCAGCACTTCCCGAAGCGGGAAGAGCCCTCTGAGCCTTACCATGGGCCATCCCAGACTATGGTTTCTGGCCCAGACATGAAAGCTGGCACCTGCTCCTGCAGCCCCACCTCCAGGCCTGGTGTGGTGACCTTTCCACCCGAGCTGCTGGGGAGGCTCCCCACCACATCTTCCCCAACTGAACAGCCCCTCCCTGGGGAAACGACGTCATTCTGCCCCAAAACCTACGAAGGAGTGTGGATTCCTGGGCCTCCTGTAACACGGCTGAATATTTTCCAGGTTACCTAACCAAACTCCTGCAAAACCACACTGCGTATGCTTGTGATGGGGACCATTTGAATCTACAGTGCCCTCGGCATTCTACGATAAGTGTCCAATCGGCATTTTATGGGCAAGATTACCAAATGTGTAGTTCCCGGCAGCCTGCCTCCCAGAGGGAAGACAGCTTAACCTGTGTGGCACCCACCAGCTTGCAGGTATTGCCTTTCGTAGATGTGTTAAGATGATAAAATGGGTTTGACTCTTCTCTCTCTGTACATATATTTGTGATTATATAGTTTACTCAAAGCTAACCTGATCCATGTCCCAATTTATACAAATCACCAGTTTTGCAGGTGAGCTATATTTGCCTCTCCAAAGGATTCCTTATGGTAAAACAAGTCTAAATAGAATTCCTACCTATCAGAGAGCTCCCTTAGTACACTTGCAACGTGGTTTATTCACAGGCATACTCCTTACTGCAGTAAAGCAAAGTACAACCATGCTAGGCTTCAATCTCTGGGCCCACATCTCCCATAAATACCCCAGTAGAAAAGGAAGGCTGTGGACTCTTTAGTGGAAAACACAAGTATCTCTGAGAGGCAGACATCAGGGGTCATGGCCAACTTCTTAGAGAATGTACTCAAGGAAGGGAAATATCAGTAACTGTCTTTTTTTGTGGTTTGCTTCTCCAGTTGTAGATAATCGTGTTACTCTCATTTGGAGCTTTCTTGGGCAACCTCTGCTGAATTTGCCCTTCTACTGAATAGTACCAGGAATTGGGGGTGGGGACCTTAAGACATTCTCTTGTTTTGGCTGGTATATTTAGGGAAAGACTTGGTATAGGAGGAGGTCTAGCTAATATTTCAATGATGGTTGCAGACTATTCATAGCTTTCAACTATCCAAGCAACTTCTACGCCACCGTCCCTGGCCCCTCAACATTTATAATTAGTTACCCAAGATTACCAAGTGACCTGGCCCTAGATTTTTCTTAATGCCTCCCAGGTTCCATATGAATATGTTGAAGGCAGGGTGTCTGGAGCAGATGGCAAGTTAGAAGTCAGTTTGGTTTTGTCAGCCATAGGAAATGTGGTTGAAGATAAATTTCAGAGGAAGACTGAGGAGAACTAGAACTAGCTTTAATGCTACGTCGCTCTCCCCAAGGCCCAAAGAGGAAAAGCAAAAATCATATGATGATGTAAGGATTTTTCCATCTCTCACACCATCTGTGGCTTCCATTCCAAGCATTGCAGTATCTGGGTAGTCATGTGATTGGTGAAAACACCAAGCGAGCAGCCAAAAAGACTGTGTTTGGATGAATCTCCTAGACATGGTTTCCATACCCTGAGGAGAGACATGTTTCTTCGGGAGGTGAGCAGTTACTTTCCTTGTGTGCCCCACCCTGGCAGTTCTTGCCCTCGGTGCCAGGAGCCATATCCCTGTTGGTCTGCCCTCGTTCCTTACCCAGTGGCCCTGCCCACCCGTCCCTGGTACAGACCCTCTGCTGCCCCCCAGGTGCATAAAAAGAACATCAGCCTGTGCCAAAACAGCGGAAGGGCCTGCTCTGTGAAAGTATGAACTCCGGGTCGCTGGCATCTGAAGCACGGGCCCTGTCCTCACCCTCACAGGGTGCCTGCCTCTGCCAGGTCCCCCGAGGGAAGAGAATGTTCCATAACCAGGCTGACAAGTTAGCCTTTGTGAAGACAGTTCTGAGATTGTTCAGGGGGTTGTCAGAAAGCTCCCCATGTGCAGCTCTTTCATCCAGAGATCAAGAGATCCTTCACTTCGTGTCTTTTAAACTGTTCTGGGAGCCGAGGCAAGGTGCTTCCTCAGAGGGAGGTTGCTTAAGGCAGGGAGAGGACAGGTGGACATCCACACAGGAGACACAGCTGACCCAGCCCCTGACTAAGTGTCACCGGGAAGTCCCCCTCTCTGCTTGTCCAGCTCCTAACACAGTTTGGACACAGCCCTGCCTTGGGGCCCACTCTGAGGTTGTAACGGAGCCTTCCAGTGACTTCTGAGGGCTGAGTCACCTCACCATGACCCTTGGCCATGCCAGCATACTCCAGCACCTGAAAGCTGCACCTCCTGGGGGATCAGGGGGCTTCTTGGGTATTCTTCCTGATTGATCTACATCTGCTGGGCCCCTGAGTGACGGGTGACATTGAGTAGGGCGGACATCCTTCATGGAAATATCCCATGAGCTGCTAGGAGAACATGGCCACTCAGAAAGGCTTATGAATCTACACTAAATTCAGTCCTAAAGTGATAAGTAGACTCTGGGGAACTGTTTTTTTCTGTACTTGGTGTCCTTGTTACTGGAACCAAGTATAGGACCTCTGTGTTTAGCACAGGCAGGGCTTGTTCTGTGGGAACCAGTAACTGGCAGAACAGTGCGAAAATGCTGGGCCTTTCTATGACCCAGCACAGGTGCCCTGTGAACGTCCACAGAGCAGATTCATTAACAATGATGGAGTTGCCTGGAAGAAACCAGGAGAGAGAGGGATGTGAAGGAAAGCTTTTAAGCCAAATGTTCAACAGTAAGTCTGAACATTCCACTAAGAAATTGCTCCAATAAAATAAAAAAAATTTTTTAGAGTGAAATGAAAATTGCTCCATGAGAGAGAAGTGGGCCCAGACTCTTGATCTTGGCGAGGGTGGGAATCAGTTTTTTAACTTTGATTTGTCGGCCTATGTTCGGGTCATGAGCTCGAAAGGGTTAGGGTCTCCAAGGCCTCCCCCAAATGCCAGCTCTTCTGTGGCCTGTGTAGAGCTGTTTCTGAGGCTGAGGAGCTATGATTGTCATTCCTGACTGCCCCAGCTCTCAGCTTTAAAGCCAGGGGACCCCTCCTCAAAGGGGACCTTGAAGAAGTCCCCTCCATCATGACACTTTTTTTTTTTTGACTGTCCAGGATTCATTTATTGTTCAGATGCCTTTTCCAAAGTGTGACAAAACAGGAGTAAATTCAGTAATGACTATCTGAAATCCAAACCAACTTAACTCTAATCAAGGATACCTTTCTTATCTATTTTTTTTTTTTTTTTTTTTTTTAAAGATGACCGGTAAGGGGATCTTAACCCTTGACTTGGTGTTGTCAGCACCACGCTCAGCCAGTGAGCAAACCGGCCATCCGTATATGGGATCCGAACCCGGGGCCTTGGTGTTATCAGCACCGCACTCTCCCGAGTGAGCCACGGGCCAGCCCCCTTTCTTATCTATTATCACAATCATCCCATTTGCCTCCATCTCTCTTAGAAAATTCTTTCAAAATTTAAGACACAATTAATTATACTTTATTAATTCCCTCAAAAGCAAAAAATGGTGTCCCATTCAGCATACAAAAGTTACACATTAAAAGTGCATGTATATCTTTCTTAATTGACCCACTCTACAGCCTGACACTTGGTGCCGATCTTGCTCATGTCCCCCAGAGCCTCTGCAATGTAGTGCTTTTGCCCAAGGTGTCAGCAGTGGCATCAGCTGTGGCTGATTGGAGGCTGGTTTTCTGTCAGGCCTGGTGCTGTTGGATCAGGTTTCTTCCTTTGGGAAAGAGCAGGCAGACAGGGAACCAACCCGGCCGGGGAGGGGCATCCCTCTCTTCTCAGAGCCTAGAGCAGCCCAGGTTTGGGGTCTGGCAGACAGTATGTGTGGTTTTCAAGCCTATCCCTTTTCTTCCCCTTCATTCTAGAAGGTGCTGGACGAATGCCAGAACCAGCGGGCCTGCCACCTCCTAGTCAATAGCCGTGTTTTTGGACCTGACCTTTGTCCAGGAAGCAGTAAATACCTCCTGGTCTCCTTTAAATGCCAACCTAGTAAGTAACTTCTTGCGGGGGGACAGTGTGTGGGGGGCATGGTTCCCTGTTTCATTCACTATCCTGATGAAAATTCTCTGCCTGTTGGTGTTCGTCCACCTTCGAGACTCTTGTTAATAGGAATGTCAGGGCCCCATCCTGCCCCGTTTTTTAGAGTGTGTGTGCACACACGTGTGTGTATTCTTACAAATGCCTGCATTTTACAAATCCTTCCCAATAGTTA
The DNA here is from genome assembly GCF_027409185.1 of Cynocephalus volans. Classification (NCBI taxonomy): domain Eukaryota; kingdom Metazoa; phylum Chordata; class Mammalia; order Dermoptera; family Cynocephalidae; genus Cynocephalus; species Cynocephalus volans. The sequence continues at coordinate 179,811,824 of NC_084460.1, forward strand.
AAATTCGGGTGTACCAATGCTAAAAATATCCAGGGCAGTGAGAGACTACAGTTGCTTTTCCTCACAAATGTGGAGCTAGTTCTGCACTTCACAGGCAGTATTGCTATGAGGCTGAGCCAGTCCAAGGGCTGCCTGGTTTTCCTTGAGGGCCAGTGGTGCCATTGCCACCTGAACTCACTGCTTCGAATCTTTCTGAACTGGTTCTCCCACTCTCACCAGCAGCGGGGGCTCCTTTAGCCATGTGTGTTCCCAAGGATGACAAGAGAGGACATGGCTGGAGCCATCTCTCTGATTCTGATTCTTGCCCTTTTCTCCTTGACTTTCACCATTTGTTTTAATCCATTTTCTGTTACTTATAACCAAATACCTGAAACTGTAATTTATAAAGAAATAATATTTATTTCTTACAGTTTGGAGGCTTGGAAGTCAACAGTTCAGGGAACATGTCTGGTGAGGGCCTCCTTGGTGGTGGCTCTACAGCAGTGTGGGGTGTCACGTGGCAGATGGCCGAGCCAGAGAACTAATCCCCACACTTGCTGCCCTTCTAAAGCCATTAGAACCATGCCCATGATGACCACACATTAAACCATCAATGGATTAATCCTTTCACAAGAGTACAGTCCTCACAATCTAATCACCTTTGAACAGCCCCACCTGTCAATTACCATAATAGGATTTCCCACTCTCTTAGCACTGTTTGTGGTGGTGATTAAGTTTCCAATATATGAACCTTTGGAGGACACATTTAACCTATAGCACCAGTTCTAATGGACATCCGTTTTGTGATTAACCCATTGCCAGCCAAAAATAAACACTCTTCAGCGAGCGGGTCACCCTTCCATATGCAGAGGGTCTGCCTGGGAGAAACATAGGTAATTGCAGCATTAGAGGTTCTTGAACAACTTGTTGAAAAGAAATAATACCAAGAACATTTAACCAAAACATAAGGAATAATAATTTTAAAAATTCCCCCCTGCCACCCCAACACAACTGTCTTAACTTTTTGCATTTTGTTCTCTCGGTTCCTGGCCTGAGCCCAGCATTCCCTGGTAGCCTGGGTGCTACGGGTGGGGAGGCATTGGCCACATGAGTACCAGGGTCTCGGCTGCATATGGATCCTTTCAGCTTCTCCCAAACCTTTTTTAGGGCCCAGAACCTTGGAAATGCCCCTTGGCTCTGTCCTAATACCATATGTGCAAACTCACACCCACAGTCACATACACATTCATATGGGCGTGCACACACTATCACACTCACCATGCACAACAGACACTCACACATACACGTTATCCCACACACACTATCACACCCTTATACCCAATTATGTACACTCACACATACAAATTATCACACACATACATGCTCCTACACACTCACATGTACACACGATCACGAATACCCACAAGCAGGCCCGAGCATTGCAGAACAGCCTGACCTCCCTTGGTGAGCCCCCTCCCCCCAGCATTCTCATCAGCTCCTGCCTCCATCAACAGATGCAGCAAAATCACTTCAAGATCTCTGCATTCTTCACAGTTCCCTCCCAGGGCTGAATCTCAAAAACAAGACACCCTTGACCATGTCCTTGACTGCCGCTAGCTCTGCCTTCTTTTTCTCTTTTACCCCCAGTCCCCTCCTTCCATGGTGACAAAGAATACACCTTTAATAAGCTGCCCCGTTCAAAACATTAACCATATGAGAATCTAGGTGGTGGGAATATGACTGCTTATCATGATATTCTTTCATATTTTCTACACATTTGAAATGTTTCATGATAAAAAGTCAGGAAAAACAGCCTGTAAGAGAAGTCAAATGGTCCTTGTGAAATTGGCAGAACCTTGGATAAGCCAGTGCTAGGCCACAACCTCATTACAATGGTGTGTGGTTTAGTCTGTTTATTAATCTCATTTCAGCAAATGATTATTAAGCACCTACTGTGTGCAGGTGTTGGTGCAGATTGGATAGGAAGAGAGCTTACATCTCACAGAGGCTTCCTGAACAGTGCTTCTATATTGGCAGCCCTTCCACAGCAGTTCCCAACATTCCTCTGTCCAAAGAGCATTTATTGAGATCTTCATATAGCCGGTTCCTTCTCATCGTGTAGGTTCCAGCCCAGATAGCACGTTTCCAGAGAGACCTTCTCTGTCCAAAATAAATCTAAAGAAAATCCCTCCCCCACACCCGCCATTCCTCTTTCCCGCACCAGCCTATTTTGTTTTCCTCACAGCAGCATTACCATTTGGATTTACCTTGTTTATTTGTGATTTGTATATTACTTATGCACACCCCCATCAGAATGTAGGCATCATGAGGGCAGGAACTCTGTGTCACTCACCATTGTAACGCATAACCAGTAGGTGCTCAATATGTTTTTATGGAACAAATATTCACCTAGCAGGGGCCAGGTGATTGGTGCTGGGGAAACACAGGTGAACACATCCTAAGTCACCAGATCTCACAGTCTAGCGGGAGCCTGACATTCACTGCAGAATCACACAGATCTGCACAGGATTCCTAGTGGGCTCAGGGCTTCGTGGAGGTGTACTGTGCAGGTAATTCATAGGAGGACTGACCTCACAGGGGCTCAATGGAGGCTTTTCCGAGCAAGTGATGATGGAGCTGAGAACTACGGGGGGGGGGGGGGAGGGCGGGGGACACAGATAGCGTGCTCCATGCAGAAGCGTGTGGCTGGAGGGCGCAGGAGCACAGGTGTAGTAGGTGAAGAGGGTGGGAGCACTTCAGCCAAGTCAGCAAGGGAGAGAGAGCACCAGCCAGAGAGCCAGAGTAGGATCCAGGGCTCTCATGGCCAGAAGGAGTTTGGAGTCTATCAGTAGGGCAGTATTTCAGCAGGGAGGGTGCTATGATAAGGTTGTAAAGCCCCCTCTGGCTGCTTGTGGAGAACAGATTAGGGGGCTGAGCCCTTGTGTACCCTAGACACAGGCAGCCCAAGGCATTGCAATTTGGGATAGGGAGGTGAGATTGTCTCCACCACCCCCTGCCTCTCTTTCTGCAGCCCTCCCACCTCCTGAGGTTCTTCCTGTGCACCCCCCCCCATGCCCCCACAACTTTCAGTTCCAGCCCCACACAACACTGGGGCTCTTCAAAAGCTCACTGTTGCAGCCACTGGTGTGTGGAGCCGGCTTGAACTACCAGAACCAATGATGCGCATCTCTTCCTAGCTGTGCCTGGGGCCTGTGAAATCTGCCCTGGTGGGAGGATTTACACCAGGGAAGTTGCACAGCTACAAACCGGGTTTTATTTGTTTGTTTTTTGGGAGAGCTATTTTACCAGCAAACCTCACTTGAACCTTCTTTTTCCTAGTGTGCACCATACTTCCCATCCCCCCACCCCCCCTTCCAAATCTCATCCCTTCACGGAATTTTGGTTGCAGCAAGCCTTTGGATTTAGGCAGATGTGGATTTGTATCCCCTTCAGCTGCTGTATGATCTTGGGCAATGTAGAGATACTTTCTGAGGCTCCAGGACTCAGTTTGTAAGGAAGACAATCCCCCTTCCGCAGAGGGCTGTTGTGAAGACTGTAAAACTCCAGTGTTGCGTGTGAAATGCTTAGCCCAGGACCTGTCATGGAGCTGAGCTCAGTAATTGGTAGCTGTTATTCCAATAAGCAGATTAGAGTAATTCTTGCTAAAGATGTGAATGACCAAAAGGCAGTGATATACCCAGGGTGGAGGCAGGGGGAGAGAGGTGTGGTCTGCCCTGAGTGCAGGTAATAGCAGTGTGCGTTGTCTGTAAAAACACAACAAAAGTGACTAAAATCTGTCTGCATTTTAATATCACCATGCACTGTTAATTGTAAGCAATGTCAGTAATAAAATACTCCCATCGTGGAAGACCTTAACCCCCATTCACCTTTGAAAGGCCACTGCTGATATGCAAATGTATATTATTAAAGAGAAATTGAATGACCCACACAGCTCTCTAATTGGTATAATTAGGAGGGAGAATTTTGTTGCTGGTGTCCTTTAAGCAGAGTCTGCTTCTACCTTCCCAGGCTCCTGTCACTCTCTCCATCTAAACCCGAGGAGTGTTGGCAACTTACTTTTGGAAGGCTGCCCACCCCTTCTCTAATCTGAGACCATTTGAGAACTCTAACTGGGCTCTAAAACAAATTCTAGTCCTCTAAGAAAAATAGCAATTATGTTAGTAATCCCGTTGTTTTTTAGAACCCAGAAATGTCACTCTTAGGTGACAGTGAATTAGCACATTCCCAAGGAGCCAAGTGACTCAACAGAGGTGACCCCGAGGTTGCAATGTGACACGCCACATGTCCCCTCTGTCCCAGGAGATGGTTTGCCCACAGTCTGGGGACAGAATCACTGGAGACCTCAGATGCAGGTATTGTGTTACTCTGGGAGGGTTTTGCTGGCATCGAGGCCACCTCTAATGAATAGGCTTTAATAAATCAAAGAGATGTGGCTAATAAGTGCATTCCATGTGCCTTAAAAAAAAATCTCTTCTAATTTTTAAAAATTCTGATTTAAAAAAAGCTATTTCTGTTAAAAAAAAAAAAAAGTTTGCAGTTTGCTGAGCTAAAGCTTGATTTTGTCCTGCTTCTCCCGTCCTCCTTTTGGACAAGCAGTGGAAGGCATTCTTAACATTTTTCGGTATTCTCCTAGTTGGAAGGGTGCTTTAGCTCTTTGGTGTGTCTTCCTGTGCCCTGTTTTCTGCATCAAAGGCCATCCTTCATTCTGGGCCTTTGAAGTCAGACAAAATTTCGGTGTTGCTGGGATTCAGCACTGAAAAACTCATGCCAATGCTGGATGTGACTCACCAAAAAGAATCAAACCCTCTGAAGTCCAGGTCAGATTTAGTGTTCTTCTTATTTAGAAAAAGAAAACAAAACTTTTCTTGGCTCTAAGTGTAAGCTGTTATACTAAGATTCCAGTTAGTGGGTGAGGAGTCTTCTCAGCATTTACTTGGTCATCTTTTTAATTTTCCCTGCTCGTGGTGGTCCTTCATGTGTATTAAACTACTAGAGGAGAGGGATTTGGTGAGCATCTGCTCCTGGTTTCTGCTCCAAGCCTTTCATGAATCTTGAACGTTCCCATCATCATGTATTAAAAGACAGTGCCAAGGTTTACCAGCCCCGAAGCAGTGGGAATCTTGAGAACCTGAAGTTTTCTTTCCTGTGGTCTCACTGCTGCTGCTTGGTTTTTCGTAGAAAGTTATGGGAATTTACAAGTTATAGAAAGGTGGAGTTTATATTTGGAAATTTTTTTTTCATGTTATAAGTTTGAAGCTTAAGCATTGTTGCTTCCAGAATACACAGATCCAGCCAGCCACCAACCATAGTCCTAATGTGTACCGTGTGAGCTTAAGGTGGGAGCTGTCAAATTGTTTTGATTGCAACCCATAATAAGAAAAACCTTTTACATTTTGGTGCAACATAACACATGGTCACACACAAATAGCTAGTTAGGAAAAATAAGTACTACTGATGTACGGTCGAGCTAGGCATCTATAATTAACATTAATTTACTGCATGTTATCAAATGGCTAATCGGGTATCCTCAACACAAAGAAACATTTTGTAATGATGAATATATTAATTACCCCAATGTGATCATCACACATCGTACACAGGTATTGATATTCAACTCTGTACCCCACAAATATGTAAAATCAGTTATATTTCAATAAAAAAATTTTTAAATTAAAAAAACCCACATAGTTACATATGTTACATACACACAACTGAAAAAAAAATTTTTTTTATTTACAAAACCAGTGTTTATCCTTTCTTTATGTGATGGCCTTTGATGTTTTCTACTCTATTCTTTATTTTTTAAAATTGCTGGTCACACCTCACTAAATTGATTTCAAGACTCATAAATGGGCCTTAAATCACAATTTGGAAAACTTTGGCTTAAGGTGTATCAGGGACCTGGGATCAGTCTACACATCCAATCCAGGAAAGAAAAGTGAAAGGAAAACATGAGAGAATGATAGAAATTAAAGGCTAGATGAGGGGCTGGTTTTCCTTCCCTCTGGACATAGTTTACCCTCCCAGGCCAGCCTGTGACAACCTGAGCTTCTCTTGTCATTTAACTTTTGTTTGCTCTTAACTCCAGACGAGACACAAAAGATGAAAGATGCACTTGTCTGCTAAGTAGTTGCCATTTCAAAGTAGGAAAACCTAGGGTGGGGGTGATAGAGTGGGGCTAGCATTTTTCCATGATTTTTCTTTACAAAATATTGGGGGTAGCAGGGAGAAGTCATATGCAAATAAATGACCACGATTCCCTTCATATTTTGCTTTGCTTTTATTTTGCAAAGTTTAAGACACATGACAGGCTAGAAAATTTTCTAACATGTAAGAGACAAAAGTTAGCATCCAGAATATGTGAATCACTCCAGCAAATAATTTCTAAAAATCCAACACACAATGTGCAAGGGATATGAAGAAAAGGGCTAATATGAGACTTAAATTCACTCATACATTTAAAGCTCTTAGAACAGGGCCTAATTGAGAGGATGTGCTCGATGGATATTGGTTATTATTACTTAAAATAATCTTTATTGAGGTATAATTTACGTAGCTTAAAATTCACCTGTTTTAAATGTACAATTTGATGATTTTTAGTAAAGTTACTGAGTTGTGCATGCATGACCACAGTTCAGCTGTAGAACATTCCCATCACCTCAGAAATTTCTCCTGATCCCACCCCCAGTCCCAGGCCGCTACTAACTACATTCTGCTCTGTAGGTTTGCCTCTTCTGGAAATTTCATATGCACAGAATTATACAATAAGTGGTCTTTTGTGTCTGGAGTATTAACTATTATTACTTTTAAAAATGAAGTCATTATTAAACTTTTTTATGGATTGAATGGTTTGGGGGTACGCACTTTGAAAAAACAATAAACTATGTTTTCTTCAGCAGTGCATTTATAATGTCAGCTCTCTGACATTGCAAAGAAAGATTTTACTATAGCAGATTAAACAAGCAAACAAACTTTTTCCTAAATTCTTTGGGAAAAAAGTATGACCTGGTTCAGATCATCCTAACCTAGAATGTACCATCATCAGCCTGAGGTTCAGGTTCTATTATTCCTGGGTCACAGATTTGGGACAGAATTTTCATACTTCTCTAAAGAGGGATTGTTTTTGCCCCTTTCCTAGCAAAGGACATAATTTGCTTTTATGTCATCTCTCCTTTTAGTACATAAATAGGGAAGCTATTTGTGGAGTCAGTGGTGAGGCTTAACTGGGCTCTTTCCAGAGGTTTAATGGTTCCATCAGGTAACTTCTGGTCCTTACCTGTGTGGATTCCAAGCCAACATTTGAGAAAAGGCTCTTTTCAATTAAGGAATACGTGACCTCAAGTGGGAAGAAAGAGAAACTTCCATGATGTCCAGGCCCTTTGTAGGACCTAACCCAGCGCACATTGCCTCCTTCACCCTGACGTCTCCCTTCTGATTGCACCGTTGTATAATTCTGGGGGTCTTTGCGCTTAGGGACAGATTGCTTTCCTCCCCCTTCCTGCAGAGGGCTTTGTTTTCCAGGGCTGGAGACTCCCTGGGCAGGCAGGGCCATTCCAACTGTCCCCTTCTCAGGGTGCGGCCCTGGGGGGAGGGGGGTGAGTGGCATGGACTTGGACAGTGCTCCCCGATTCCCTCTGAGGGAAGCTGATGGTGCCACCAATTTGTTTCTGTTTCAGATGAATTAAAAAACAAAACCGTGTGTGAGGACCAGGAGCTGAAACTGCACTGCCACGAATCCAAGTTTCTCAACATCTACTCTGCGACCTACGGCAGGAGGATCCAGGAAAGGGACGTCTGCTCCTCAGAAGCACAGTGGCTGCCCCCGTTTGGTACGTGTTTTTATATGGCTATAATTAGGGTGACACTGGGTGGATTAGGGACCTGGCTCCACAAGGAAGGAAGCCAGGCCAGTGGCCAATAACTGGATTAGAGGGAAAGTCAAGGGCAGAGAAAAACAGTAGTACCATGGGTGGGCTTCTTTCTGCCCCACATCCCTGAATCTGTCGGTGGTCCAGTCTGACCACTGGAGTAGTTATTGAGCAATAACTATTGCACAATAACTATTCCACACTGAGTAGTTATTGAGCACCTGCTGTATGCAGAGCCCTTTTCTAGGCATGGAGGAGTCATCTGTGACCAACACAGAGTCTACACCCTCATGGGGTTGACTTTCAGCAGTGGACAGGGAGGCAGAGATAAAATAATGAAAGAGCGAATATGTCATAGGTCAAGTGCAGATAAATGATAAGGAAAAAAGCACATAGGGAAGGCAGGTAGAGAAGGCCGGGTGTGTGCTGCAGAGAAGTGCAGTTTTATGGAGTGATCTACATGCTTAGCAGAGATTGGGAGGAGGCGAGGGAGTGAACCTGCAGATGCCTGGGGATGAGCATCCAGGAAAAGAGAAGAGCCAGTTCCAGGCGCTGAGGCTGGATGTTAGCCAGGGTGTTCCGTGTTGACAAGAGCTCAGCAAGATGTTCTTGGAAGTCTGCAGTTTGGAGCTGAAAGATGATGGGCATAATATGGGCCTCCTGGCCTCGCCCGTCAAAGTCAGCCTGTGTTCTGAGAAATAGAACCAATAGGATATAGACATACATGTAGATATGGAGAGAGAGAAAGATTTTAAGGAATCGGTTCAGAAGATTGTGGGGGCTGTCAAATATGAAATCTGCAGGGCAGCCTGGCAGTCTGGAGAGCTGGGAAAGAATTGACATTGCAGTCTTGACTTCGAATTCTGCAGGACAGCAGGCTGGAAACTCAGGGAGAATTTCTGTGTTGCAACCTTGAGGAGAATCCCTTTTTAGGGCAACCTCTGCTCTTACGGCCTTCAACTGATTAGGTGAAGCCCACGCACATCATGAAAGTTAATCTGCTTTACTCAATGTCCACTGATTTATGTGTTAGTTACATCCTAAAAATCCTTTCACAGCAATGCCTAGACTGATGTTTGACCAAACAACTGGCCTAGTCAAATTGACATGTGAAATTAACCATCACATTCTGATCTGTGGTGGTGAAAAAGTTTGATCTCTCTCTGCCTATGACCAGAGAGAGTGAATCCAGCTGTGAAACAGCCCAAGGAATTGCACTTGGTCAAAATCTAAAACGAGCTCCTTCATGTATTACATTGCTACAGTTTTATTGATGGATCACATGTAAAATTAAATAGTAATTTTAAAAAGAAATTCATGCCTTAAGTAATACCTTAGACCTGACAAAAAGTGAACATGAGTGACCTAACTGCACAAGCCAGCTCTCAGGTGAGAATCAAGAGACAACAAAAAAGCAGTTCACCAGGAACGTGTGCCTCCAAGGGCCCCCTATCCAGTGTTCTGGAAGGCCCTTCTGTTGGGAATGGTGGAGGGTCAGTTGAAGGGCCGTCCTGGCAGACCACAAAGGCAGGCTGATGTGGGTTTACGGCTTTCACGTTTAGATCTGGGGGCCAGGGCTCCTGTTTCAGCAGGCTTACTTGCCAAAAGCGGCAGAGAGGCACTTGTGAGGGTGGGTCCCACTCCCCAGTCCGTGATCCCCAGCAAGTGGTTTGTGAGTTCCTGAAACTCCATCCTTCCTTTCAGATGACACCTGCATGTGTTCAGATGGAAGCTGTGTGCTTCTGTTAAATATCTCCACCCCCTCCCTTCTTTCCCCTGCTACTGTCTTAGGTAAAGGGACCGTTGCCTGGGCCATTGTAGGAGTCTCCCTACTCCCAGGCATGCCTTTCTTCCAAAAGAATCCTTGTAGAAAGCAAACCTGTTGCTACTCTTCTTAACATCTTGCAGGGGCTCCCTGTATTATCTGAATTCCTTAACTGGCTAGGGGACCCATGGTGAGCTAACCCCTTTCTGCAAAAAGGAGTTTCACTTTTTTTCTTTTTTTAAAAAAATTCTTAACCTTTTTATTATTCAAGAAGACCTTTCTAGAATTCTTACAGGGGTTGTGCAAGGCACGTGGGCTCTATTTATTTTTTATGGGTCTGCCCCCCTCCATTTCTTAATATTAGGGAGGGGCATCCCATTTCTCAGGCTTACTAGATCTAACTCAGCCCCCTGCGTTTTGGGCAGCAGCAGTAAGTAACACCTATTTCAGCTGTTCTTGTGAGCAGACTTCAGTCGGCCAAAGGTAGATCTGTGGGCTGAACCACTGGCGTTTGGGTCACTGCCTTACATTCTTAGAAAGTTGGATGGGAGTTGGATTTAAAAGGGAAAAGTAAACAGCCAAAGAAAGTGTTAGCAGACACTATGGCTGAAAGACAGGTTTCCATGGAGAGCTGGAGGAATCCTCAGTCAGCCAGCTGTTCTAACGCCATCCATAACCTCGTTGACGCAAGAAAGGTCTGTGAAGGGAAGACTCTGTGCCCGCCTTCTCCCTCCCCCGACCTTCACAAGCAAGTGCCTCTGTCCATTGCCCCTCGTGTGCCTGTGAGGATGAGGACCAAGCTCTTCCCTGCAGTCATGAGCCACAGCCCAAATCCCGGAGCTCCTCTTGCCCCATGCTCTGCAGTGCAGAGAGGCTCAAAGGGAAATCCAAGGAGCCCGGAGGGTGCCCAGTGTGCCCTGGCTCTCGGGCTCACGTGGAAGGCTCAGCTCTATTCTCACCTTTCACATTAGTGCTAAAGGGCAGAACCATGTGTGTATAAATATGAGGGTACTTCAGAAAGATCATGGAAAAATAGAATGAAAAGATGAATCTTTCCATGGGCTTTCTGAAGTACTCCCCTACAAACCTCTGGCTACCCTGTGCTGATACATTTTCCTTGTTTAACAGAATGCTATGAAATCATTCGCTCCTGGGCCTAGGTAGATGGTACATTAGGGTTTTAAGCTGCCTGGCCCTCAAAATCATCAGTTTATCCCTCTTGTCCAGAGGGATTTATTTGAATTAAATCAGAGCTCATCACCCCCCTGCGTAAACCCCTCCTCACTGCGCATTGTAATTAGAATACATCTAGTCTCCAGCTGCAATCCTGCCTCTCTTCCCTTCCCTCATTACCTCTGGAACATTCTGTGCTCATTCCTATCCCCGGACCTTTGCACGAACTCTTCCTTTGGCCTGCACTGTTCTCACCTTACATGTCTGAGTGGCCGGCTCTGTCTCATGATTCAAGAACCAACTTGGATGTTATCTCAGAGAGGTTTCCCTGGGCACCTGCAGTCCCTCTCGAGCTAACCCCTTTCTTTGATTTCCTTCATAGGATGGTAATAGTTCATATTATGTGTCTATGCTCCATCTCTCCAGAGCTGAGCCTTCAGGGACTGTGCCTGTGGAATTCCCAGCAGCTGGAGTGGCGTCTGGCATAGGGTGGGTGCCCGTGTGAATCTTGAGTTGCATGAATGAATCAGAGCCCACCTAAGTGGGGCGCCCACACTCGGCTCCTGCAGATCGATGGCTGGCAGGTCACAGGCTGGGAATGTGGGCCTGGTGTTGTCCCAGACTCCAGCCTTTCATGAGATGCTGGAAATCTGGATTTTTTTTTTTTTTTAAAAAGTGAAATGCTCAAACTTTTAAAACCTGTGTGAGCCAAACAAAACGCCTCCACGAGACATCTGGGCCACAGGCTGCCAGGGTGTATGTGATCTCTGCTCTGCGCTCCCCGTCACTATTGCAGCTCAGCCACAGAGCTTTGAGGAAGGGGAAAGGGCTGTTGTCCCTTAACCCCTGAACCTGGTGTGAGCTTGGGAGGATGACTGCACCAGGGCTGAGGGGCTGATTGTCACTGTGAACCTCTCTGTAAGGGTGCTCTGCAGTTTGAGTCCTGGAACATCTGGTTTGAGAGGGTGATTTGTGTACTTTTCCTCTTGAGAATAAACAAAATCCCATCTGCTTCAGATTCTGGGTACCCTGTTGAAGCACATGTGGTGAAGACAGGCTGGGCCTTAGAGAAGCCCTGCATGGTCAGGGGCCACCTTGGTTTTCATGACAGCCGAGGGTGGCTTTAGCACTCAGATACTGAAGGAGAACATTTCCATTTCCTTCTAAAATATCATCAGCATCATCATCATTGTTCTGCACAAACTCCATAACAACATTTAGCAGAAATAAGAAAAAGATTCAGCCACACATTTCACCCAAGAAATGAAAAGATTTTCATTTTTCTGGATTTCTTCCAAGTCCTGGTATATGAGCATTGAACAGTTTTACATAATGGAAATTCTAAAACATGGAAAATGTAAAGAATGTAAAGATACATTTGCATTTTATGTTTTTTCCTTTAACTTCATGTCATCAAGATCCTGACAATGCTGACCACTTCCTAATATCTTGTTAAAGGGATATATTACACAATTTGTCTGACTATGCTGTAGTAGCTGGATATTTTTCATTGTTTCTGACTTTCAGATAGTATGAATAATGTAGAATAAGCTTGTGCTTGTAGCTTTTTCTTTCTTTTGGATTATTTCCTTGGAATAAATTCCTAGAAGTTTTATACCAAAAGAGGGCATGGGCATGTTTGTAATTTTTTATGTGTATCATCAGAATTCTTTCCAAAAACTTTTTGTACCAATTTATATGGGTTAACAGTGATGTACAGCTATGAGTTTCCCCGCAACTTTGGCAGCCAGGGTGTGATTTTTCTGAATGTTTCCAATTTAAAAGGCGTAACATGGCCCTTCAACATTGTTTTCATCTGCCTTTCTTTCATTACAAATGACCATAGACGTCCCCACATTTTCGTGGTTATTGTGTTTACCCTTGCACACCTCGTCTCTCTAGCCTTTGTCATTTTTTTTTTTTTCCTATTGGGATCTTTCATTATTTATTTATTTCACAAATTTTTCTGAGCTTTGGCAGAGTAGAGATGGTAACCCATTGACATGCTTTTCCTGCTGTAATTATCCCACCCCCACAGTCAATGTTTTCTGAACTTGTAGTTTGGGTTTGCTGTGTAGGGCTGGTTGCCTTTTTGGTTCTGTGTGTCCTATGCAGAATCAACTCACAAGGAAGGGGCTGAGTGGCGGTGGAGAGGGGCCTATCTGGTAGAAGTCAGGACATGTGTGTGTGTCACCCCCCAGGGCACAGGTGTGACACCATCATGCCCCCATAAGCATCTGCCCAAAGCCTGGCTGTCAGTCCCTGTCTTGGTGGGACACACTCCTGTGGAGCATTCCCAAGATGTGAGCATGCTCACACTGGCCTCAAAGAAGCCTCCAAGTTCTGGGTCCAGAAGAAGGAGGGAAGTGTCCCAACGTTCTGTTTCAGTGCCCCGAGCTGGTCCCACCTGAAATGTACCAGGGCAGGCCAGGCTGTGGAGAGGTAGGTGTTGAGGTGGTTAGCATGGGTCCCACACCACACCCTTGTCTGGAACAGTGCTCCCCAACCCTCTCCCCACGATCACACACATAGACAATTCATGTGGCACTTGGGGTAAAGGTGCGGTGGCCTGGGGGCAGCCCAGGGGCCAGAGGGGAAACATTCCAACATATCTGTGTCCATTCACTATTAAGTTGGTAAGCTCTGCCCTGAAGGTGACCCACTTCAGGGGATAAAGATTACAGATGCTGGGCTTCTCTTCAAGGCCCTTAGACTTGGCTAACACTCCCCTCAGGGTCCTCTCAACTCCTGCCTACTGCCCAGTCCCATGGACTTACAATTTTGTCACTCCTGCAACCCACTGCCAAGTATCACAATGTGTATTCATTTCTATTGCTATGTAGCAAAATACTCCGGATTTTAATAGCTTACAGCAAAACATTTAGTATCTCACTGTTTCTCTGGGACAGGAATTTGGGGTAGCTTAGTCCAGCAGTTCTTGATCAGGGTCTCGTGGGGTCTCCTGAGATTGCAGCCTGGACATTGGCTGGGGCTGCATTCACCTAAAGGCTGGACTTCCAGGGTGGCTGACACACAGTGTGGGCAAGGTGGTGCTGACTGTGGGGGAGGCTTCAGTTCTTCCCCGCATGGAGAGGCCTCATGACCTGGTAGCTGGCTTCTCCCAGGGAGAGTGTTCAAAAGAGCAAGTAAAAGCTGAATGCTCTCACCTCTGCCACACACTGCTGATTCCTTGTGGGAGGAGGCTACACAGGCACGAATTCCAGGAAGAGGTTCATTGGGGAACGTCTTAAAGGCTGTTGTGGGATAACTTGTGTCCCCCCTCCATGCATATGTTGAAATCCTAACCCCCAGTACCTCACAATGTGGCATTATTTGGGGATAAGGTCTTTAAAGAGTTAATTAAATTAATTTGAGGTCATATGGGTGGCCCCAAATCCAATATCACTGGTGTCCTTATAAGAAGAGGAAATCAGGACACAGACACACAGAAGGAAGACCATATGAGGACACAGGGGGAAGACGGCTATCAACAAGTCAAGGAGAGAGGCCTCAGCAGAAACCAACCCTGCCAACACCTTGGACTTACAGCTTCCAGAACTGTGAGGAAATAAATTTCTGGTGTTTGAGCCACCCAGTCTATGCTGCGTTTTACAGCAGCCCTAGCAAACTAATACAAAGGTTGATGACCTCAACTCTCAAATAAAAGGGGAAAAGGAGCAAGATGGATGAGCAAGCCATTAGGAGACCTTCTTCAAAAAGTGATGTCTTACTGTCAGGGAGTTTCAAACAAAGATAGATCTGATGTCTTACCTTGAGCGTGGCCAACCCAAAGGCCTTTATGAAAGATCTTGTATAGCAAGTCAGATCCATCAGAATATATGCCTCATCCAGTGGAGAGAAACTGAAAGGAAGGCATAAAAGTGATTGATCATCACTGGTCCCCAATGAACACCAGCGAAACTGCATTTTAACACAAGCAGGGAGTAGCCTTTCTGAGGACCAGGGCAAGAGGACACAGGCTTCAGAAAGTTCCCCTGGCTGGGCGTCCACTGTGGTGCATCATTTCCTGCTGCGGTTACATTTTCTGGGTGGGCTCCAGAGTTTCTGCTATTTCCTTAATAAGAGAATGAGAAAAATCACACAATGGGCCTCAAGGGCAGGGCTAAGGCTGTCCCAAGGCCAAGTGTGGGCAGGCCTGGACTTTTCAGCTAAAGACCAAGGTACCAGGGGCTCCCACTGCCAAGACAGTGCCACTTAAGAGGAGCCCGCCCAATTATCTAAATAAACACAGGTCATAAAGAGCGATTAACTTCAGTTTCAGGATTAAACCGTAGCCAAAAAATGAAATTTAAAATGGTTGAATATCTTGTTATCACATGTATTGGAGGTAGAGGGTAGTTTGCCAGAAACAGAGAGTGCAAACAAAATTAGCCCGGGAGGGAAATAACCACTTAAAAAAAAAAAAAAAAAAAAAGCAGCAAAATCCTGCAAGCAGTTTAGAGCGCAGTGTCAACAAGAATATGGTCAGATCTAAATCAGACCTGAATTACCTTGGGACTCTTCCTGAAAACACACTGTGGAATCTTTCACTCTCACTAAGATAAATTCTTCCACTCCCAAGGTAACTTAGAAGTGCAAAAGCATGCCCACTGAAAATCACCACTGGTCCCAGACATTCTGAGTCAAAGAGGACTGTGATCGTATATCTGGGAGTCTTTTCTGCTGCTTCCTCTGTTAGCCTTAAAGAATTTGGTCTGTCAGGCATATGCTCTTAAAGCTCTAAGAAAACATAAGATTTCTAGGGCGTTCCTGTACAATTCTGGTAGAAGTGCGAGTTGGTACAACTTTTCTGGATAACAGCTTGGCAGTGTATATGAAAACCTTAATGTATTGGATACCTTTTGACAAAGCAATCTACTTCTAAGAATTTCTATGGGAATATCATGCTTATGTGCAAATATTTCACTCTACAGATGTTCCACATTGCTTGTAATATTCAAAAAAGGAAATCATATGAAGGTCCACCAGTAGGGTATTGTAAATAGAGTTGGTACATCCATAATATGAAAAACTATGCAGTTCTTCAGAATAATGCTTACTGTAAAATGTTCACAAATATATCAATAAGTGGGAAAGAGTAGCATATGGAGTAATACGTATATGATCCCATTCAGGGGAAGGACATTTATACACAGAAAACTGACTAGAAGGGTGTTCTTTAGTGGGTAACAGGGTTTTTTTTGTGATCACGGGATTTACTGGGAATTTTTTCTCCAGTTTTGGCTTATCTGTCCTTTTAAAATATGAGCATGTATTTATTTGTAACAGAAAAACAATAATAGTTATGTTTTAAAACATCAGACTAAGATAAATTTCATAATTCAGACTGTTATTTCTTGATACAGGTAGTTGATACAGAAATTATATATTCCATTCTATATTCTCATGAGATTTAAGGTTTTTTCTACTCAAGTTTTGTGGAGAAGTGGCTAGTCTTAGGCTGACTTATATTTCAGGATTGTGGTTTACTTTATTTGAAATGAAGCAGAGCTTTTTTCTTTTTTCAACTGGCAAATGTTTAAAAAAAACCTGATAAATGTGCTCAGCTAAGAACCCCAAATAATAATGAGCCTCCTAAAGATAACAAAACTATCCTCAACCAACCCTGTGTGTCCACAAAACAATAAAAAAAATAAACTGGAAGAGCACTTAAAGGATATATCTTTACTCCTGGATAAACTTTTCATGGCGTCTGGGACAAATTAAGTTATACAAAAGAATAGTTTATTATAATATTTACAAAAAACTTAACACTTCTGAAAAAATTGCCTCGAAGACTCTCACTAAAAACTGTTTTCTCTCCAGATTTGAATTTTGTTTTACTTTTTTAGAAAGTTTATTTTATACTCTTTCATTTTAAAGCAATGTTAACTCACAAAAACTTGGAAAGTACCTTAAAATCATTCGGCAGAAAAACCACCTCTTTGCCACTAGCCAAAAATATTCTCTGCTACCATCTTGGTGATTCTCCTTCCAATTTTTTTTTTTTCTTTACACAGGTTTTGGGCCTTAATATTTAGTTCTGATCACACCATACATATATGCTTGTTTTCACTTCACAGAGCCAAAGAAGGCATATAATTTAGACTATGTATTACCCAAGCCCCTAAGGCCTTTTCCAAAAGTACCATTTTCCCCTCTAACATAAAGTGACCTGAGGATGATGATGGTAACACATGCATTGGGTGCTGGCATTAGACACACTACACACAGTGTTTCATTTAATAGTCACACCAACCCAGGAGTCAGCTCCTTGGACTTGTTGTCCAAGTGGGGAAACTGAGACTTAACACGGGTACGCTTTTAGCCACTGCTCTGTTCTGCTTTGTGCAGCTTCCACAGGCAGATGATTTTCTGTGATCTTACGGTTTTCATTAACCACAGCAGATTTTTCATTCAAGCTTGGGGACAACTGATGAGAAAGCTCACGTTTCTGTGGGCTTTAACTTCTGCAGCTGGTTCATACATACCTCACAGAAGTACAGTGAAAAAGTTATTCCTCGTGTTACATGGAAGGGGAACCGAGTCTCAGTGAGTTTCACAGATGCCAAGTGCTGGGCAAACAAGAAGTGGAGCACATGCTCTCCTTGCCTCCACTGGCCCTTGGTCTAATGGGAGATCCAGGTGCAAAAGCAGCTGTCACAACACAACATAAGCATGACACCCCCAGCTCCATTCAGCAGTCCTCTCCATGCAACTTGCCCCTGTGTGTTCTGGAAACCACTGCCCTGGCCCCTCAGGCTCAGAGGTGGCAACATCTCTGCTATTCCTAGTCCTACGGTTCTTCACTGTCCCACATTCTCATCCATTCCCATCATTGCAAACAGTCTCTTCTTTAAGCCTTGAGTTGAGCCCTAGGGGGCCTGCCAGGACCCTGGTGGTGTGCTGCCCGTTGCTCTTCCCTGCCTAGCGGCAGTGAACTCTCTTCGCAAAGACACACTTGACATTTTTGGCGCTTGGTACAGGCAGGCACTTAAAACATTCTATTACAGCTTAATCAACTTCTTGACTTGCTCTGTTTAGTCTTCACTCATGAGGACCCACAAAAGTAGGTCCAGCAAAATGCGTCCCTTAGACAGGAGTATTCTGAGGCAGCCAGAGGAAGGATGGATTTATTCCAAGCCCGGGGAGTTGCTGGGAAGAGCCAATCCAGGAGACCAAGCAGAGGGGTGGCAGCTTAAACTCTTCCTGACTCCCCCAGAGGCAACTTTTGTCAGCATAGATTCTAACCCACAAATCAGGCACCCCCACAAAAAAAGCACATATTCTGAAAACAGATACAGGGATGTTTGCATGACCTGATGTGCCAGACTGTCCATTCCAGTCCACTAATTCATCATTAAATACTTACTTATTGGGTGCCTACTGTGTGCCTGACACCCCAATCATCAGGCATTGTGGAACTGCACTTAGCAAAATAGATCAGAACTTTCATGAATATATTCAAATCAAGTGCTTTTATGATAATGTTCCTTACCACTTGCAGGGTTGTATGAGGATATATATATTTAATTGTCCCTTTCTCAAGAGTACTTTTTAGTGTTTAGTGTTTAGTGTTTTGGTGTTAGCAGCACCACACTCTAACCAACTGAGCTAACCAGCCTGCCCCTCCCTGGAACATAGTTTGATGCCCCTGCTCTTGGAAAAGGAACTAACTTTATTTGTTGAGGGCCTGCTTTGCGTGGGACACTGTGCTAACCCATTTGACTTGTATATGTGGCCCTTGTCTCTGTGTGTCAGACGTTTATGTTTGCTGAGCAGCAAATTCTTCCCTTACTTTCTTTCACAACTGCACTCTTTTACAGTTTGTCTTGGTGTATTTTCCACTAATATAACAGAATACTACAGGGTAATTCATAGTGGGCAGAGATTTATTTCTTATAGTTCTGGAGGCTGGGAAGTCAAAGGTTGATGGACCACATCTGGCGAGGGCCTTCTTGCTGAGTCGTCCCAGGGTGGGAGGCAGAAGAGGGAGAGAGAGAGGCAAGGAGGGAAGGGGAGAGAGAGAGAAAAAACTCATCCTTTTATCAGAAACCCATTCCCGCAATAACTAACCCACTCCCGTGATAAGAGCATTAATCCGTTCCCAAGGGCAGAACTTTCATGACCTAATCACCTCTTAAAGCTCCCACCTCTCAACACTGTTGCGCTGTGGATTAAGTTTCCAACACAGGAACTTTGGGGGATACATTCAAACCACAGCACAGCTCTCTAATTAACATAAGAGATAAAAGTAGAGCTTCCCTGAGACATGAGCTTTCCTACCTATCTCTACCTGTGCAGTCCCTGGGGTACCTCCTCAGAACCCCAGGGCTCCCTGGAACTTAGTGTGACAGATTTTTTTTTTTTTTGAAGGCTGGCTGGTAAAGGGATCAAACCCTGGTCCATGGTGTTAGCAGCACCACACTCTAACCAACTGAGCTAACGAGCCAGTCTCTCCCTGGAACATAGTTTGATGCCCGTGCTCTTGGAAAACAAACTACCTTTATTTACTGAGGGCCTGCTTTGGGTCACACACTGTGCTAATCCATTTGACTTGCATATGTGGCCCTCCTCTCTGTGTGCCAGATGTTTAGGTTTGCTGGGCAGTGAGTTCCTTTCTTACTTGGAGACTCTTTCTTCTTTTCCTGACGCTTTTTTCTCCGCAGGTGCACTGATCTGTTATTTCGGTCCTAATCTGTGTTCTGTGTAGGCACCTTTGGCTTCCCTAAGAACCAGTGACTCATCACCACCCACCACGTGGGCTTCTGTCTACGAGCAGCTGACCCCACAGGAGGAAGTACAGGTCCCCTACCATCTCCAGACCTACTAAACTCCCACACACCCCACAGTCAGGGATGGCTCTGGCCGAACCACAGAAACTCTACTCCCTTGATGATTTTTTTTTTAACTGCACAGGCATTATTGGTAATGCCCCTCCCTTCTAGATCCTTCCAAAGCCCAACTACATTCTCCCATGGCCCATTCTGAAAGCAACAGACTCACACATCAGATGCAAGCTCCTTTCCCTGCCATAGACCCTGCCTGTCCACCTCTTGTTTTCCTCCAACTGGGCCATGTCACCTCTTCTAGTGCACCTGAAACTTGCCTCAGGTTAATCACTTTACACTCTTCCTCTATTGATTGGCTTTTCTTCTTTCATCTTCAGGCCCACAGGTCTCTTCTCTCCTTTAAAAACCTTCTCTGTCTAGTCCCCCTGTTCTGGCTCATGTCTTGTCCCCTTGAACAGCATGTCGGGATCCAGGGCCCCCTAACTTCTTCACCACAGTTTGGCCTTTCATCACCTCTCTCCTACCAAAGTGTTTGAGTCCATGACTCTTGCAATATCTTTTCCCACTCCTGTCTAAGTAGAGACACCGTATTTAAGGGCATAGCCGTTAATGTCAACCAGACTAGGGTCCCAGGATCCACACCACTGCCAATTATGGTAACCTTGGGCAAGTTGCATAACCCTGCCAACCCTTCTGCATTAGTCAGGGTGATTGATTAACATTAACTGTTATAAAAAATGACTCAGTGGCTTAACCCAGGAAAGGTTTATTTCTGTCTCCCATCAGTACAGTGGGACTGGGTGGTTCTCCTGGGCAGCTCACCTCCAAACAATGACTCAGGGATCCAGGCTTCTTCAAAAACAGAGGTTTCAGCAAAAACAGAGAAGGGACATCATCAGAGAAGTGCTTTTAGAAGTTGACTTTGGCAGCATTGTCTGAATTGATCGGCATGAGCAGACTAATGGAAGGAAAAATGGGTGTGGGGCCGTTGACCTGACTGCTGTTCCTGACTCCTAACCTCCCCTCTCTTCCCTGTGATCAAGTTTTTACCAGATATTGTTCTTCCTCTGTGCTCCTGTGAGACATTTCTGGCTCAACAAAGCCATAAATAAATATATATTTTTTAATTTCCTATAGTGTTATTATCTGACTCCTTGCCTCCAATATCTCTGGTCTCTATTTAATCTTAAAGATTCCTAGGAGAAAAACCTTCTTGTAAAAGGGCTTCAATAGTCTATTTTTTATTTTTAAATTCTTTAATATACTTGATGTACACAAAACAATATATGTAACACTTACATAAGTTGTAAAAGCAGAATAATATAATGCATTAAACCCCAAAGAACTGGAATCCTACAAGTAACTTGCCTTTACTTATGTGTTTCTCTCCTGTCCCAGCCCTAATCTGGGTGGTAGCTACTATACTGAGATTTGTGTTTACACAAATATATTGTATACTTACTTTGTTTTTAGGGTTTTTTGGTTTTTTTTTTTGGCAGCTGCTGGTTCAGGGATCAAATCCTGGCTCTTAGTGTTAGCAACAGCACACTCTAACCAACTGAGCTAACTGGCCAGCTGATACTTATTTTTTAAAATTATTTAGTATTTTTTAGATTTCTGGGGGGGGGCTAATAAAAAATATATATTGAGGTCTTCATCAGGCTCCTAGCCAGAGCTCCTAAAACCCTTGTAATTTCCTAAATTTGAAGAGCAATAGGAGCATCTTTTATTATAATATTTGAGTTTTGTCCCTGGCTCCTGAAATAGCTCCAGAACAAGAGAGGTACAAGGAGCATCTTGTCTTGTTCATAACAAGTCCCTTTCAACCACACCTGAGTTTATGTTGATAAGAGACTTTTGGAAAGCCCTTAGGTTGGGGGACTGTTGTCAAGAGAACCAATCACGTGATTAGAGGGTTGGAACTTCCACCCCCAGCCCCCAACTCCTGGGCAGGGGAGGGGCTGAAGGTTTAGTTAACCACCAATGGCCAGTGATTTAATCAATCATGCCTACAGAATGGAACCTCTATATAACCCCTAAAACAATAGTGTATTAGTCCATTTCTGTTGCTTATAACAGAATAACTGGAACTGGTTAATATATAAAGAAATAGGATATTTATTGCATACAGTTTCAGAGGCTGGGAAGTCTAAAGTCCAGGGAACACATCTGGTGAGGGCCTTGTTCTTGGTGGTAACTATAGTGACACATGGTATCACATGGTGAATATGGCAGGAGTATGAGAGAGAGAACACTTCTCATGCACTGTCCTTTTAAAGCCATCAGAACCACACCTGTGACCACCATTAAACCATCAATGGATTAATCCATTTACTAGGGCGTGGTCCTCACAATCTAATCACCTCTTCAAGGCCCCACCTTTCGATTACTATAATAGGATTTCCTACCTTCTTAACACTGTCACAGTGGGAATTAAGTTTCTAATACATTAAACTTTGGGGGGACACAATTCAATCCATAGCAAATGGGGTTTAGAGAGCTTCCAGGTTGCTGAACACATCAAGGTGCAGGAGGGTGGTGCACCTGGAGGAGGCATGGAAGCTCAGTGCCCCTCCCCCATGTCTTGCCCTACGCATGTCTAACATTTGGCTGTTTCTGAGTTGTCTCCTTTTATAATAAACTGGTAATCTTGTAAGTAAACTGTTTTCCTGAGTTCTGTGAGCCATTCTAGCAAATTATTGAACCCCAGAGGAGGTCATGGGAACCCCTGACTTATATTAGTCAGAAGTATGGGAGGCCTGGACCTACAACTGGTATCTGAAGTGGGAGTGGGGGGAAGTCTTGTGGGATTTAGCCCTTAAGCTGTGGGGTCAGTACTAACTCCACGCAGCTAGTGTCACAATTGAGTTAAATTGTAGAACACTCAGTTGGTGTCTGCCAAGAAATGGAGAATTTCCTTTAGGTATATACCCAGAAAACAGATTGCTGGGTTATATGGTAGTTTTATTTTGGATTTCTTTAGGAATCTCTATACTGCTTTCCACAGTGTGTGCAGAGATCTGTATTTCCACCAACAATGTACAAGAGTTCCCTTTTCCCTGAACACTTCCCAACACTTGCTATTTCTTTTCTTTTTGGTAGTACGAAGATACTTCAAAATGTTCGTGGAAAATTAGAATTGAAAGTTAATACAAATCTTTCCATGAACTTTTTTTTTTTTTTTTTTTTTGTCGTTTTTTCGTGACTGGCACTCAGCCAGTGAGTGCACCGGTCATTCCTATATAGGATCCGAACCCGCGGCAGGAGCGTCGCCGCGCTCCCAGCGCAGCACTCTACTGAGTGTGCCACGGGCTCGGCCCTCCATGAACTTTTTGAAGTAACCTCATAGCCATTCTAACAAGTATGAGATGACATATTATTATGGTTTTGATTTGTATTTCCCTGACAATTAGTGATGCTGAGCACCTTTCATATACCTGCTGGCCATTTTTATGTCTTCTTTGGTGAAATGTTTATGCAGATTCTTTGCCTATTTTTTAATCACATTATTTTTTTGTTACTGAGTTGTGTGAGATCCTTATATATTTTGGAAGTTAATTCCTCATCAGATATATTGTTTGCAAATATTTTCTCCCAACCCATAGGCTGCCTTTTTGTTTTGCTGATTATTTCCTTTGTTGTGCAGAAACTTTTTAGTTTGATGTAGACCCACGTGTTTATTTTTGTTTTGTTGTCCTATTTACAAAATCATTGCTAAGACTAATGTCAAGGAACTTTTCTCCTGTGTTTTCTTCTAGGAATTTTATAACTTAAGGTCTTAGGTTTTAGTCATTAATGCATTTTGGGTTGGTTTTTGTGTATGATGAAAAATAAGGATCCAATTTTATTCTTTTGCACGTGGAAATCAGTTTTTCCAACATTGTTGTTGAAGAGACTATCCTTTCCTTATTGTGTCTTCTTGGTATCTTTGTTGAAAATTAGTTGACCGTATATCTTGGGCTTATTTCTGGACTGTCTATTCTGTTTCATCAGTCTGTGTGTCTTGTTTTTATCCCAGTATTGTACTGTTTTGATTGCTATAGCTTTGTGGTATATTTTGAGATCAGGTAGTGAGAAGCTTCCAGCTTTGTTCTTTTTGCCAGTTCCAGGTATTTCATTATAAGCAACAGAAACAGACTAATACATCTAGAGGTGATGCTCAGGAGGGAAAGCTGGGCTGGAGACAAGTGATTGGATGGGCATCTGCTTTCTCTACAGCAGGGAAGAAGAGAAATTTATGTAGAAGTGGTTAGGGGTGGTGCAAGGTGCAGGGGATTGTGACTGGTTAAAGGGTTTGAGGAAGTTCTTTAGCAATCTGCGCAGGCATGAGCCATCTGCATGCCTCTTCGTGGGTCTCATGTTCAAAAATGGCAGTGTTAGCATGATCCGGAAGTAGAGTTTTCAGCCCTCTGATGTCAAAAGGTCATCCATTGGATATTGTGCCAGCTCGGTAGAGAAATATGTGGGCTCAACCAGTGTAGCCTGGTTTGTGCTAGGTTAAGCTAACTAAAACCGTCCTGCAAAATACCTTAGTCAAACAATTCATGACCTCTGCGCCAGAGGCATTATCTTAAAAGGCAGATAGGAAGAAACGGAGTAAGAGGTTAGTCATGGAAATTTACTGATAGAACAAGCAATGTATACAAGGAATAAACAAACTTTAACTGAAATGTAACCAGTTACACTGGGAGCAGGAGCACCCTGTCTAGTCTGGAGACAGAAGAATGAGCAAATAGGTAGAACCATATGATAAGAGCTATACCAGCAGCAGTAGAAGCACAGAGAAAGAAGCTACTAACTGCAGCCTGGAAATCGGTATCATGCAGACAGCACAACTGAGAAGATGGAGAGAAGCGGGTATTTCCAAGTGGGCACAGGAGCATGTGCAAAGGTATGGAGACATCAAGGATCTCAGGCCAGCTTTATGGAGCTGCAGTGAGACCTGCAGGCTGGGACTCAGGCTGGGGTGGAGGGACGGCTGCAGAGGAAGCTAAGAAGGAGGGAGAGAAGGCAAGTGCTGCTGAGCTTTGTGCGCCGTGCACAGAAGCTGGATCCGGTCTTCTAGGCAGTGAGGGACCCTAAGCAGGGAGTGACGTGATTGGAAAGAGCACACTAAAGGGCCAAGGGCAGAAGCATGTGCAGGGAAGAAAATGGGGGGAGGGGAGAACAGTTAGAAGACTTGCTGCAAAATTGGCAGGAGTGGAACTAAGGCCATGACTGAAGAACTGAGAGAAGGGACGTGTTCCAGGGCCAGACTGTCAGATCCCGGGGCGGGAGGAGGAGGAGATGGAGAGCAGGCAGGGGTAGGCAGCGTTGCTTGGGTGTTAGCAAGGGAATAGGAGGAGGTGATGGATCCCGTCTAGACTGTGGAATGAGAGGTTCCTGGAAAGAGAGAAAAGGCAATTGCTGCATGGGTTGGAGTTCTGAGAGTTGTCAGGCTGAAGGTTGTGAGCCAGTCTTTGGCTCTCAGTGGTTTGGTGGCAACAGGAATGGGCTTGGGGCCCAGATGGAGATTAGCCGGGAGAAGAGAGCTCAGACCTAGGCACAGGAAAGAGCTCGCTTTGGGTGGGCTGGTCTGCAAAGGTGCTGGGATAGAGGGATCAGAGACAACCCAAGTGACGAGCACCAGGGAACCGAGGTGGGAGAGGAATCCTTCAGCAAGAGTGTTTAGGCACCAGACAGTCTAGAGACAGGGGAGGATTAGGACCAGCTCTTCTTATCTCTTGCATAGGACAGTGGTAGGTCCCTGTGGTCTTGGGGAAGGGGTCAGTTTCAGGATGTGTGTGGGACAGAAGCACATTGAGGAGTGGAGGGGACATGGTGGGGATGGGGGGAGAGTCAGCAGAGGCAGGGGCACAGAGGACCCTTCCTAGAAGCCTGACTGTGAAGGAAAGAGATGAAGCTGGCGAGAGGCTCTGGGGTCTGGGGACTGCAGAGGTTTTGTTGTTAAAGGGCAGAGGAGTTTGTCATCTATGAGCCATGAACAGACATGCATAGATTTTCTAAGGCTGCCCTGCACTGTGTCCCCCACATCTTCCCTGAGCCGCCCTTCACCACAGCACCAGCCCTCGGCCTCTCCAGGCAAGAGCCACCCATGGGCATCTCCAGATATGAACGTTCCCTCCAAGTCCTCTTGAAACTCAAATGCAGGACAGTATTTTTTTTTTTTTTATGAAATTTATCATCTTCTCCAAACTGTCTATTCCTGCTGATTTCCCCAGTCACTGTCAGCAGCACCACTGTTTCCTCAGTCCCTCAGCTTAAGATCTGAAATCATCCTCCATAGCTCCTTCCCCGCCCTCCACTGGAGACCTGGAGAGCAGGGTTCAGAGGTCACCTGCAGACCCTGGAGCCTCGCTGCAGCACTGCTGTTCAGGCCCCACTGTTCTCTAGCGTGTGAGGTTACAGAGCCTCCTGTGTCTGCTTCCTCATCCACAGAATTGGGGGGCGGGGGTGTTACAAATGGCCAGTCTCATAGGGTTAATGGGAACGTTAAATCAGTTAACATACAAGTGTTGAGGACAGTGCCTGGCATAATGCTAGCTGTTATTATGAGCTGAATTTCACAAGGTCTCTGAAATCTTCCTCTTCTCCATTCCCTGCTTGTCAAGCCCTTAACTCCCCGCAAAGTATACTATTAAAATCGCTTTCAAACTGCTCTCCCTGCCTTTGGTTCCGTTTCCCTCCCAGGGAATCCTGTACACTGTCCCCAACAGACAATAGCGTCAGGCTGTTTCTTTAGGCTCCCTGTTGCTTGCAGAATAAAGCCCAGATTCCTTAGCTGAGCGTTGGAGGACAGTCTCCGTCTTGGTGCAGCTTACTTTGCTCACACCCAGCTGAGGGCAGCCCTTTAAGTGTGCCTGGCCTGCCCTCCTGAGCATTCACGCCTCTCTCTCTGGCCCGCCTCTCCCCTATCTGTGCTCTTCCTTCCACGATGCATAAAGCCTGCCTGGCCACTCCAGCCCACAGCACACTCTCCCGCCCCTGACCCCAGCACCTCGTGTCAGGACCCACTTTTCTGGCTCTCCATCACTGTGTCCCACTGTTAGACTCCAGGTCTCACGTGTAAGTTTTGTCTCTCCAGCTCCACTGAACCCCCTGCGAATGCAAGGCAGTCTCTTCTTACTGGTTTGCCTGCCTCCTCCTCCGTAGGTGTTTAATTAATATTTACTGATATGATGGCATTGTGCCAGCATGCTGAAAAACATGTCCTCGTCTTTATTAATTCATTTTATTCATTCATTCATCCGTTATTTTGGGAGGCTTCTACAGTAGGCCAGGCAGTGGGAATTAGATGATGAGCAAGACAGAAGTAGTCCCTCATGTTCATGTAGGGGAGATGGGTTCTTAAAATAAACAAACACAATAATTCAAAGAGTGGTGAGGGTTATAAAAGAAACACGAACCTTAATTCAACATTCTACATATTTCACCTGCTCTGCATGCAGGATGAGTTACATAATGTATGGGCCCAGTGCTGGATGTAAATCCAGGGCCCCTGGCTCAGACGGGCATCAGAATTTCAAGACAGTGCCAGGAGAACATCAAAGCGAGCCCAGGGCCTTCCAGCACACGACCGCAAAGCTGGCTCAGCCCAACTTAGGGGCTTTAATGAGACAGAAAACAAACAGAGAAACAGTCTTCATTCAATCTGAAAGCCTGTTCAGTTTATTTATTTACAGAGAGGAGCATAAGCGGTGGGGTGGCCATGTGTAGAATGCAACCTAATGCTCCCGTTGATGTTTCCTGCCTTTCAGACTGCTTGTCTTACTCAGCCTTACAAGTATTATCCAGAAGGTGCTATGGGAAGCAGAGATGCAAAATCATTGTCAACAATCACCATTTCGGAAGCCCCTGTCTGCCAGGAGTGAAAAAATACCTCACTGTTACCTACGCATGTGGTAAGAATAAACCCACAGCAAGCTGCCTGAAGACCCTGCCCCTTTGGAGTTGGGGGTCCTGTGAACAGTAGCAGTTTGAATGGAATGAGCCAAATGACTCTACCCCAGAAACTGTCCTGTCATCCCAGATATTCCAGAGCCCCTTTTTCTATCCTTTTTTTTTTGTTTATGACATTGACATCAGATAAGTGGTAGGATTTTCTTTGGTTAAAATTTGCTTTCAAAGTGCTTTTAGCAATCAGATTGGCAGCAAATGGGGAGGGTAGAAAAAGAACAAGCAAATGGGGTAGAACTGATGTCCCTGAGAACAGCAATTTTAATCTAGGCTCTTAGGAGGCTCTAGAATTTATTGGTATGTCATGCAAGTTCACAGAAGTATTGTGTGGCTCTTATTTAACCTCCCTGGACTGCTTTTAGGCCCTGAATGACTAACTCAAGATGCTGCCAGCAGCTACTTTATCTACATATCCACAGCATTGAGTCAACAGATCAAATGCTCCCCCGAAAACAATTAAAAATGTTACACGACAGCATTACTTTGTCTCCCTAGTCTTTACATAATAAAATGAAATGCCTGCTTTGTTTAGATTCCAGTTTCATAAAACTGCTTACAAGTAAATCAGCAATTGTTTTTTGATTTCCAGTTTGTAATCCTAATATGTTGACTGTATTTTTGAAATGAGCATAAAAGCAAAGGGAACCCAAAAAGTACTATAACTGAAGAACTTGATACGTTCACTCTTGGCAACCCCTTTATCCCCTGCCAAATATTTCTAGCCTTTTTTTTTCTTTTTAAAATAACAGCTTTATTGGGATATAATTCACAGACCATATAATTCACCCATTAAAGCATACAAGTCAATGGTTTTTAGTGCAACCATCACCACAGTCAAAGAACATTCTCATCGCCCCAAAAAGAAATGGTGTATCCTTTAGCAGTCACCCCATCCACCCATTACTCCCCTCCCCCAGCACCTGGCAACCACCAGTCTACTTTCTATCTTTATGGATTTGCCTCTTTTAAGCCTTCCATATAAATGGAGTCATGCAATATGCAGTCTGTTGTGTGTGGCTTCTTAGCGTATGTTTTCAAGGTTTATGCATGCTGTAGCATGTGTCAGTACTTTGTTCCTTTTTTATGGCCTAATAATATTCCATTGCATACCTGGACTTTTCTATCCTGAACTAAAAATTTTTTCTGCAGTATCAGTGCTGTAACAGTGATGCCGGAGGAGAAGGGGTCTCGTCCTCTTACCAAGTTCTTGATTCCACCACAGGAAAGAATTCAAGGGCAGAGTCACAGTAGAAAGTGAGAACGGATTTAATGTAAACGAATAAGAGATGCAGATTTCACAGAGAGTGCGGCCTAGCTCCCGAGACCCAGCAGAGCCCGCACCAGGTCCAGTACAAAAGTAAGAAATACCCCCTTAGGGCCAGCCCGTGGCTCACTTGGGAGAGTATGGTGCTGATAACACCAAGGCCGCGGGGTTTGGATCCCTATATGGCCGGTTAGCTCTCATGGGAGAGCGTGGTGCTGACAACACCAAGTCAAGGGTTAAGATCCCCTTACCAGTCATCTTTAAAAAACAAAAAAGAAATACCCACTTCAAGTCTAGTACAGGGTACAGGCTGCCTCAAGAGAGTGAGCAGCCGCCTGCCAAAAGTAAGTTTGATACAAAAGAAAGATCCAAAAGTAAGTTTGATACAAAAGAAAGATACACACATTGGGGCAAAGTGCAGTGCGGGTTGGACCCAGGAAAGTGAGCAACAACCCCACCTTCTGCCGGGATTCAACTTTTCTAGTTTCGCTATCTAATACATATTCATGCTATCTCATGAATATAAATTCCACTTTATTGAGCATGCTTGGCCATTAGGGTTATATAACCCCTTTCTATGGAGCGTGCCCAGCCACTGGATTTGCATAAGTCAGCCCCCTGAGGTCTCCTTAAATAGGTTCAACTAACAACAGTAACTCTTCTCTATGGGAGGGTGGACAGGAGGGCCCTGAGACCTCGGGATGTGGTTTGAAACCCAGAGGTGTGTCCTGAAACCCAAACCCAGGGAAACTGAGCACCTCCCATCTCAATAGGTACAATGAGGTGACTGCTTACAAGTATTCCCAGAATAACAGCGGCCACACTTACATTACAGGAAGGCTGGTTTTAGCTGCTCACGGGCTTTATTCCTGCTACCACATCTAAGCAGCTCTGGGTGGCATTGAGCCTGTTCTGGCTGAGGTTCCAGTAACTTTAGGCCTCTTCAGCGGAGTGTTGAATGCAGAGCAGGAGTTTAGACTAAACGTAAGGTGAATTTTCAAGGATGAGGCAAGAGCCATTACTGGGGCTGTGGCTTTTTTTGGCTGCTGTGGAGAAGCTGAGCTTTTGTGGCCTGGGGGTCGCATGTCCCGGTTCAAGCCTCTTTTCCCTCCTTCACTTGTTCAGCGCATGGCGGGTGTGTTCTGTGTGTCAGAAGCTGTGCCAGGTGCTGAGAATACAGAAGTAAACAAAGAGACATGGTGTTTGTCCTCCTGGGATTAACAGTCAGGGGAGAGAGACAGGTATTAAATAAATAACCAGGGCTGGCCCGTGGCTCACTCGGGAGAGTGCGGTGCTGATAACACCAAGGCCACGGGTTCGGATCCTATATAGGGATGGCCAGTTTGCTCACTGGTTGAGCGTGGTGCTGACAACACCAAGCCAAGGATTGAGATCCCCTTACCGGTCATCTTTTTTAAATAAATAAATAAACAAATAAACAAACAAATCTGTCATTACCTATTGCAACAAACTCTGTTTTGGAAAAGGGCAGGATACTATAAAAGAGGATAATGGTGGAGGGACCCTAATTTAGCTTGGGGGTGGTGGTTTGAGAACTCTTCCAAAGAGAACATTTTTCTGGGTGTGAACTTTCAGCTGAACTGGGGGGGGGTGAACTGGCAGAGTGGGGATGGGGGTGGGTGACAGAGACGCAGAGGTGCTGATTGGGACAGAGGAGAGGAGTTGGCAAGGAGGAAGGTGGCATGACGTGGCACTGGAGAGGGCCAGAACCAGTTCCCAGGAGGTCTTGAAAGAGGGTGCCAGTGGAAGGTTCTAGGTAGGGGGGTCATGTGATCAGATTCCGGGCACATAGAAGACCATGTTTCTCCACCTCCTTGAGATTAGAAATGAACATGTGACTAGACGTAGCCAGTGGTATCACGGGTAGGCCAAAGCATAAAAGAAAATGTGTGAGATCTCCCTGTGTTCTCTGTGATGGGCATTGGAAAGACCTCTCTGGCTGTTGAGTGGAGAGTGGATGGAACAGAGTAGGAGCAGGGAGACTAGCTAGAGGGCCACAGGCAACGGTGGCCTAGACTGAAGCGGCACTAGGAGACACGGTGAACACTGGATGGATTTGAGAACTATTTGGGGAATAGAAACACAATGATATAGAAGAGACCTGGTGTATTGGAAGGATTAGGGTCTGGTAGAAGCTGAGAGGGTTGGGGTTGATATTTGATAGGAGGGTGGAATGTTTCTCTCATTATAATAGGAAGGAAGAGGATTTGGGGAATGAATGAAGTTGTCTTGGCATTCCCATTGCATGGCCTTTGTCTTCTGAAAAAAGTATGACGACCATCTCTCCATCTCTCTTCTCTGCTATTCACTTCCTAACCACCCACCCACCCACACAGTACAGACAGCCTTCCTCTGAGCCTGGGCTGCGTGGAATAAAGCCACTCCCACAGCTCTGAATAGTACTTAATGTTACAGTCCTACCAATATGAAGATGTGTAGTCTTGCAATCTTAATTCTAAATTTTTAACAGAAAGATGGTTAATTGGCTGGCCTAGGGTCAGGTAACCACCTCCTTTGATCAGCCCTGGCCAGAGACCATGTGATGTGATTATAAACACAGCTTCCAGAGAGGGGCCCAACTAACCCCCCCACCCAAGTCAAGATGTTCTTAAATAGGAAGGTCTGGGAAGATCCACCCCAACAGGCCTCTATTCCAGTACTGTGTTTCCAACCTCAGCCTCCAGCTTAGCTTTGCTTTCCTACCCAGTAATCTTGCTCTGCTGACCTGGGGCATACCTTACCCCTTGGGGTGGGGTGGGAGGAGGGGTTCTGTAAGGGTCAAGCAGGCCCTGCTGTGGGGACCCACCCTCATCTCTACAGAAGCACATGCTACTCCTCTCCAAAATGACCCATGCTGGGCTGAGCTAGGGGCACGGGTGCCTCACCCACAGCTTGCCCCTGTTGCACAGCCAACTAGAATATTCTGGAGGGGAGAGGGGAATGGGCATCCCGATGTCAGAAGGTCACTGGACTTCATCCAGCTACGAACTGCTGCTCCTTGTGAACTGGGGGTGGCTGAGCTTAGGCCATGAAGGGACGGGGGAGCGCTGCTGCCATCTCCCCTTAACTTATGCCACACTGTTTTCTGAGCACCAGCTGCATACCAGGTGTGGAGGTGGGGGCTAGGGAGTTCACGGTGAGCAATATGGCCCCCTCCACAGGCTGTAGAATGGAATATGGTGAGTTCCAAGCTGTGGGGCCATGTAGGGGGCTCTGGGGGACTTGGAGGACCAGGAGGGCTTCCCAGAGGCAAGTGAGATTGGAGGGTGTGTGGGAGTCAGCAGAGTGAAAGTGGCAGGAGGTAAGGGCAGGAGGCAGGATGGGCGTGTGCACAGGCTGGGGGGTGAGCCCAGAGCAGAGATTGGAGGGACAGGCAGTTCACGCTTGACTTGCGCCAAAGGACAACGCTGAGCCATCCATCGGAAGGTTTACTCAGGGGACATAATCAATTTGCATTTTAAAAAAGACATTCCTCCCTATTTTATAGAGCTTCATTTAATCATGGCTCTGCGTTTTGTTCTCGCATCTTGCTTTTAGGCTGGGTGGAGAATTTCTGCACCATTGTGTCCTCTCGGGGGAGTCATTTGGGCTGTGGGGCCTTTTGCTTTAATAACAGGAGGCAGCGCAGAGCACTTGGGCATTGATTAGGTTTAGAGATGCATCACTCAAGTCTTTTTCTTTAATGTTCTGCTAAATGAGCTCCCCGAGCTCTCTGTTTTTCCCTCTGAGTTTTCCCATTAGCTAAACTTCTTGGAAATGCTGGATTTCAGTCTTTCTTCCTAACAGGGCAAGGCAGACCTGGAGACTTTGGCCAGCTTCCCTTCCTCTCTGCTGTGAAGGCTCCTCCCCATGCCCACAGCCACCAGTCTTCAAGGGTCACCAAGAGAGAGGCACAGCCAGCATCCCTGCCCTGACAGTTTCCTGGGGCCTCACAGGTCCTCCCAGGTGGGAGGGTTGTGCAGGATTTGGAGGTGCCTTTGCAGTCTGGGCACCACTGAGAAAGAGAAACAGGCAGAGATCATTTTTGTCTGTGATATGAGGAATTATTTTGGGCCCTAAGTTCAACCTGTGGAGGCTTCTTTCTTAAAGTCTGAGCCAACCCAGGCTTGACACAGACGATTCGTTTTGAAAAAAAAAAAAAAATCGAGGTGGAGAATGTGCCCAAATTTAGCAAACCATTCAAGTCCATTAGAATTGTCATCTCTGGTTTCACCTAAACAGACTCAAGAGGGACTGCCTGAGTGGGAATCACTTTGCCATCTTAATAATCCTTTAAAATAATCTTTGATCCAGCTCCCAAAGGCTGAATGTTTCACAGACAGTACAGCATTGCAGAAGAGGCAAGGGGATTATGTAAGCCACACCGGGAGTTGAAACTGTGCCTCCTCCTGGGTGAAAGGCACATTTTTGAGCCTTAGTTTTTCCATCTGGAAGAATGGGAATGATACACATCTTCACAGACCACTAAGAGGACTGTGCAAGATGCACCATTTAAACTGCCAAGAACAGGCTCTGACAAACATTAGGAGCTGCATGAAGAGTGCTGTGCTAGGGTTTTCACGAATATACTTCAAGTGGAGAGGGACGGTCATAAATCACGCTCTAGTCCCTGTCCTTGTTCTGAACCAGTTTGAAACAAGGAGATGCAAGAATCTGACAGGTGTGTTGACACCTGTTGTTATTTTAAAGGTCCTAAATGAATGAATATCCCAACATCAGAGCCATTTTCACATAGTAAATGGGCAAGTTTCCTGCTGTGGTCTGTATCATACCAGGCAATTTAATCTTTTGAGTGTCTAGTTATTATGCAAAGCTCATCTTAGAATGTCCTTCCTCTTTGAGCTTCTCTATAAAATTCTGATTCTTTCTCAAACTGTAAAGCCTCTGGTATTTGCAGAGAGTCAAGGCCTTTCTTGGGTCATATTTTGAGAACAGGTCAAGAGACAAGACAGACATGAGAAAGAAGTGCCACTCCTGGCAGGGAGAGATGACAGTTCCTGGACTTCCTGCTGCCAGGGAATCAGGGATTCAGGGAATCAGGACCCAGAAATGAGCGAGAGGTTATTTAATCAGAAACCATTTTTCAGTAGCACAGCTCAGCTCTCTGGGCACTCCATGGTCCCAGGATCAGTGGTGTGGCCCGTGGCCACCAAGGGGCATGCCTCAAAGGCCTCGGACAGCATCTTCCAGCAGCATCTTCACTGTGCCTCGCTGGAAAGTGCCTTGCCACTTGCTGATGGGCATGAAGGCGCCAGGGCCTCCTGTACGTGGAAAATTCACACTTTAGGAATGTTCTGTGTTTGTTGATCCTGGGACATCCCCAGAAGAATTTAGTTAAACACTTGGAGAACGAAAATGAGGTTTTCTTTCTGCTGAAGATGTCTCACCAGTTCTTTTAAAAAAAAAAGCAGTGCAGTGGAACTTCCATGGTTTGTATTGGCTTCCCTTGCATTTCCTGCTGCCACTTCTCTCCCATATCAGCTGGGCTAAAGAACAACAAAAATAAGCAATTTTCTACAGCAAGAGTATTTGGTTTCCTCTCCCTTCTCCCAGCCTGCGGCGGTGCGCTCAGCCTTCAGAATTCTTGCTTCGTCCTCCGTTTTGCTGGTGCTGTCATCCGCAGGTTGCTTTGCCTGGGGACCCTGACACCCCGTGGTTTATTCTTAGGGTCAGTCTGTCAGAATCTTTAACCACCTTCCACAGGAGTCTATCACGCTGTCTTCTTGTCCTCAGCTTGCTATGCTCCTTTCTCATAAAATTTAGCACATCTCTCTAGCCTGGAGTCCTGGAATTCTCTTCTGGCTTGTTATGGAAGCAAAGAGGCAAAGCGCCCGGGGTGCAAAGCAGAGCGGGAGCCGCGAGAGGCCAGTGGTGGGCTTTGAGTTGGTCACTGTCATTTTGCTTTACTGTGTCTCAGGGAAATTCATGTTCACAGGTAACAGCTTTATTGAGGTATTAATTATGTGCCCTAAATTCACCCATTTGAAGTGAATTCAATCCAGTGATTTTTTAGTAAATTTAGACTTGTGCCTTCACCACACTCCAATTTTAAAACATTTCCGTGATCCCCAAAAGTTCCTCGTGCCCATTTGCGGTCCCTCCCCCTCCCTTGGGCCCAGGTAACTGCTAATCTACTTTTTGTCTCTTGATTTTCCTTTTCTGGATTTTTTGTATAAATGAAATTGTCCAACAGATCGTCTTTGTGTCTGGCTTCTTCGCTGAGCATAATGTTTTTTGAGGTTCATCCATGTTGTACCATGTGTCAGTACTTAGTTTCTTTTTATTACTAAATTATATTACATTAGATGGATATATTATATCATGTTTATTTATTCTCTATATTGTTATTTTTTAAAATATTGCAAAATGGGCCTAAAGTTTCACAATTCTGGGAAATTTGGTGACCACACAGATACCATGGGGGGGAGATGGGGTGCATGTATAATTAGAAGGTGGCATGAATGATTCTTGTACTGATTTGAAAAGTGATTTATTAATCTTATCTACATAGCACTTTAAAAATGTATTAAGTGTACACATTTTTAAAAATATACCAAATATTTAAAATATCTCTTTTTGGTTTTCAGTACCCAAGAACATACTCACAGCGATTGATCCAGCTATTGCTAATCTAAACCCTTCTTTGAAGCAGAAAGATGGTGACTATGGTAATTTTTATGGCTTACTACCAGCATTTCTCTTTAAGTAAAGGTAAACAGCCCTCATGTGACCACAGTCACACACTGTTTAGATGGAAGGGGATGTCAGGTGTGTTTGAATAACTAGTTCTGGTGATGATAGTACTGCAGCTGACATTTACAAATGATGGCCAACATTTTGTTTTGATTAAATCTCTCCTCCATTCTCCCTTCAATTCCTAAAAGAAAAATCACTTCAAAAAAGATATCTCAGAAATAAATTTGGGGCTCCCAGACTATATGATGAGTTTACTACAAGGATGATCCCGTCAGGAACCTGGGGGGGGGCCTGACCCAGGTGGGACATGCACACTCCACACGCCAGCTGCCTCCTTCCTTAGCTTGCACTTGACTTTTGTAAATAAGGGGGATGAGCAGTTTGGTTTTCCTATCAAATCTAGGTTGGAATTCACACCCACGGAGTTCCTAATAGAAATTGCCAGGACCCAGTAGCATCTAAGATGTTAGGCTTTGGGTGGCAAGAGTTTTATCTTGTATTACTTTTGTTATATTTAATAGGTCTTTTCTCCCTAAGTACAAAAGTAAAGTATGGTTGGTATGGAAAATGCAGGAAAGCACCAAGGATAGAAATCACCGTTCATCCAAAGCTTAGAGCTGGCTATTGGTGATGGTCTGCTCTGTCATCTAGTTCACCTCCCTAGCTTTTGTCCAGGCTCTGCATCCTCTTTCTAACAGGACTCCCACCCTATCCCTCAAATATCCTAGTCCTCCTGTACAGGGACACCTGAGAGCTCTGTGCTCTGATTCTTCAGCAGCACCTGCCCTGTCTGACATTCCTACGAGTTCCCTAAGCCCCCAGGCTGCCCCATCACCAGCTCGCTAAGCTCTGTCCTGGCAGTGTAACCAGGTAACTGACAGCAGATCTACCCCAGTTTTGCTGGTATTTCAGAAAAAGTAGCCCAGCACAACCTCCCTCCCCAATTCGAAGTTAGCCTTATCTCTGGTCAACAGAACAGAAAGTAGCTCCATGGTTAAAATGAGACATTATTAAGCCTTGAGAGGCATGATGAATGCATGGCCTTTAGGATGAGAAAATAAATTTGTTCCCTTGTGCAGTTAAAAGGATGCACAGCACCTGAAGTTGGAACCAACTAGTCCCTTTTATCATTTAGTGTTTTCAGGGACTGCTTACTAAGCACTCCTCCTGGCATTGTCTCCCATTATTTAGTCAAAGGCCTATTTGTTGGATGTCTGTGACTTTTAATTATTGTGACAGTCCTGGATTAGGAGCAGCAGGGGTATCTTAGGACAAGCGTACTGTGAACATCTGTGATTAATTGGTCTTGCATTTTTTATGAAACAGGTATAAACTTCGACCCAAGTGAATCGAGGGTTTTGAGGAAAGATGGAGTTATTGTTAGCAACTCTCTAGCTGCATTTGCTTACGTTAGAGGTAGGTCAATGAATCTAAGCTTCTTAGAATGCTAAAGAATTTACTAATGTCTTATTAACAAATGTGCTGTTCAATTACAACACTCAGATAATGAAGGAAAAATGACTTTAAGTTTAACATGGTAATTTCCGTCTTCTAAGATCCAGAAACCCAGAGGCCTGAATTCAGGTACAGTTGCAACCAGGCGACCAACAGGAGAGCCACATAAACAGATAAACTCACACTATTTAGGACTCGGGCTTCACAGGTGATTTCCCTCATGAAAAGTAGGAATATGAGGAATGTATTTCATAGTTCTAAAATTTGGGAAGCACCTAGGACTATTGAATTCTACCCATTTCTGAGTCATGAGTGCTATTTGTCATGGTTGCCAGGGTTTGCCTTGTTAATCTTTCCCACAAGGATCGATCAGACTCAGCCCTCCTGAATTAGCAGAGCCAAAGGCTTGCACTGAGCCTGCAGGTCCTGTTCAGTGCAGGAAAGGTACAGACAGTCTTTTCTCCCCATCCCCTCTGCTTATCTTAAGACAGACTGCCTTTTGGAGCATTGGCTGTAAGTTTCAACAATGCCTGCCTGACCTTCAGTAACGTACATGCTGATAGAATGCATGACAGTATTTTTATTCAAGGCCTTCAGAGTTGGGGCTGTTTGGGGTAAGCCTTCCTCAGAGGAAAATAAAGGCTTAAAGGAATATCTCAATGTAGGAGATAGAGAGTTCAGTCTTGGGATCCTCTGCCAACATCGACTTCCCACATGAATATTCCTCCTGTGCGTTTGTTGTGTGGTATGAGGTTGTTGGTTTCCTCTGAGAAATTTCTCTTTTCTAACCACTCTCCCATTTTCATGTCTTGCTGTTCCTGACAATTGTCAGTGTTAAGAAATGTAAGGATTTTTATTGTCAGAAATATCTCCATGTTTACACAGTCCCCTGAGAGTCCCTTGGAGGAAAGCATCATGAAAATCCTTCAAACAGAATAACAACTGAAGAGGCATGATAATGACCTTGCTCTCTGGGCTGCGGCCATGCTGTGTGCTTTACCGCAGATGCCCTGTCAGTTCCTCTCAGCAGCCATCCTAGTCTGCTTCCAGTGCAGTAGCAAAATGCCACAGACTGAGTGGCTTAAACAACACTGATTTTTCTCATGAGTCTGGAGGCTGAAAGTCCATGATTAAGATGCCAGCCGATTTGGTTTCTGGTAAGGGCTCTCTTCTTGGTTTGCAGACGGCCACCTTCTTGCTGTGTCTTCCCATGGTGGAGAGGGAGAGGGAGAGACAGAGACAAGGAGAGATCTCTTCTTCTTATAAAACCACCAATCCTATCAGATTAGAACCCCACCCTTATGACCTCCTTTAGCCTTAATTATCACCTAAAGGCCCCATCTCCAAATATAGTCACATTGGGGGTTAGGATTTCAACACATGGACTGGGAGTGGGGAGAGAGGCCACAATTTAGCCCATAGCAACAATCCTGAGAGATGGGACTCTGATTGCCCATTCTGCATTCAAAGAAGCTGACGTTCAGAGGAGTTGGGCCATTTGCCTGAGGTCACCATGGACAACATCAGGGCCAGGATTCAGAATTGGCTAATGCGCAGGTCTCCAAAAAGTTCATGGAAGGATTCATAATATCTTTTTTTTTTGTTTTCTAGTGTTTTAAAAAATTTATTGAAACATAATTGATTGTACATGTCGGTGGGGTACAGCATTGAACATCAGTACCTGTGTGCGATATGTGATGCTCAAATAAGGGTAATTAGTATATTCAACATCGCATTATCTTTTAATGCAATTTTTCTATGAACTTTTAAAAGTACCCTTGTACAAAGCTTGCACTCAGCTTCTCTCACCAAGAAGCATTGCCCTTCAGAATTTTGAGGACGGAAACCTTCTGACCTTGAATTATCTGAATGAGCTTTCCTGCAACCCTGTCTATCCTTTTACATCCTCATCACTCCCAGAAATCATAGACAGATTTATTTGTTTAGTGCCTGTCTCCATATAGGCAGGTGTTTTGTCATTTTATTTATTGTCATATCCCCATGTCTAGGACAGTGCCTTTACAGAATAGATACACAGTAAGTAGTTAACAAATGACCGAATGATGAATCCTGGTCTGGTATTATGAGCTGTCCTGTGCCTTATTATTATCCAATATTTGCTATTTATAAGATAGTAAAAAAATGTTTTAAATGTAAGGACGTGATGGATTATTGGTTTTATTGAGGGATGTTTTGGGACATTCATCTCAGCAAGCCATGACCAAGCCAAGATATAATGTCTAAGAGAAAGAGGCTGTAAATGCACTGTGTCAGGTGTCAGGTAAATGGAGTCACCACAGAAGCTCATGACTCACATCACAAAGGCTTGCAACGTCTTGGTGGAATGGGTGTCTCTGGACTTGACTGTGAATTTCTTTGGCCTGTCACTCTCTGGGTGGTCACTCTGGATGTGGGCAGCACCTGATGCTTGGTGAGGGGTCTGCAGGCCAGCACACTGCAGAGGTGCATGTGGGTGTCAGCTGAGCCATTTCAACCCAAACGGGTAGCGAGTTGACAGCAAGTGCCAAGCAATGCCAAGCACCATCCTCGGCCCATTGTGGGGATGTGATTGAGCATGGGACTGGGGTCTCTGGGTACTGCCGGAAGGAGAGGATGCTGGCAGGAGCATCCAGGGGCCAAGAACATGAGCTGGGCAGGTTCCGGCCCAAACCAGCCAAATAGTTGGTAAATTGAGTGAATCCAAGAGGACATTTCCCCAGGTCAGGCTGCAAGGAGCTGCGACACATGAATGCGGCCAGGTATACAGGGGACAAGTAGACAAAAAACCAAAACCGTGGTACTTATCCTGAGATATTGCAACACAGAGGTTGGTAGAAGGGACATGAGAACGCCTGCAGGTCCCTGATGAATGGCTTCTCCTGTGGCCATTCAGACAATCTGTGAGGTCATTTTCCCAGCAGTGGGTCAGCTTCTCAGGTTTGTTTGCATTTACCCTCTTTTCAGCAATTCAGAACTACTCCTTGAATTCATTCGGGAATCTGGGTCACAAGTCTGAAGAAACTTATAGGAAAATTTTGAAATTAGAGACACGGAAAGAGGGGTGTGTGTGTGTGTGTGTGTGTGTGTGTGTGTGTGTGTGTGTGTGTGTGTGTGTGTGTGTGTGTGTGTGTGTGTGTGTTTCTTAGGAGGGAAGTTTACTAGCTGGCTCAGCGTGAGCCATTGTCCCCTGGCAGATTGTGACAGTCTTGCCTCAGAACATGACCTCTCCCATTCCACCTCATTAGTGTTTTATTGGCATTTGGCTTTGTGTGTTTACCTCATATATGGCTACAGGCATGCCTTTTGTGGCCTGATATTTCTGTCACTCCTACCCCTTGGGACTGTGATAAGTGTGGGTCTTCAGCCCTTTCAGAACCTGCTGTGGACTTTTGGGGTGCCTGGGGTAACTGGGCCTCAGGGAGGGAAGCAGAGCAGGAAGGAACAGGCTTACAGCACCTCCTGAGTTGGGGGGCATTATTGTTTCCTATGAGAGGAACTCTAGAACAGCAGACAAACCCATATTGAAATAGAAGTACAACACCACATTCCAAAGTCAGAGTTACATGGTCCTCCACCAGGGAGAACAAGTGGAAATCAGCGCCACCTTGTCACGTAGGTGTGGACTCTGATATATTCCCATGGTGTCTAATCTTTGGCTCCGTGACAGAAAGTTTCTATCACATCCCTAAGTGCTGTCAGCCCAGGGCCCAGTATGCTGTGTGCTTTCTCCTGGTGGACCCTCCCCACAGCACCAGGGCCCCAGGAGGAGGGACCCTCACCCGGCCTCTGGGTGTCTTGTCTGGACATGAATAGGTTTGATCTGGAGCTTGTTTTGGCCTCAGACCCAGGATCTAAGGGTCAAAAAGGACCGTTCTTAGGTTCCCAAGGTCATACTACAGCTGGTAAAGTTAAAAGTTGTTCGCTCTACTCTGAGATGAACCAAGGCCAGACTTAGAAAAACACCAACAATAACACATGTAAAGATTCTGTACATCCACGAGGAGAAAACTTTTTTATTTTTCCAGAATACATAATGGAAAAGGATTCACAAAGGACTAAAGTGGTCTGGCTGATTCTGGAAAACTGATGAAGTGCCCTTGGTGTGAAGTCTAGGGCCATGGAGAGAGCCTTGGCCTGAGCTTGGGTCCCAGCCAAGTGATGGCTTTGGACGAGTGATTTGGCTACAACAGGTGGGGTGTTGGGTCAGCTCATCTAAGATTCCTTCTAACTAATATTCGGTGATTCTGTGACTTCAAGCTAGTTGATTTGGATGAATAGGAAGCCTTGTTCCAATGGGCTTGCCGAGAGTTGCCCTTGTGCTCCATCTTTGGTCACTGGACCTCAGGGGGATTGATGTGGACAAGCCCTAGACCTGAGCCAAAGGGCACTGGAGTCCTATGGGTGAGAAGGTCTTCTGGAAGCTGAAGACAGACCCTCACCTCCCAGGAAGAGAAGGAGAGGAGAAGAGAGAGAACCGACTTTATGGATCCCCATTCACAGGGCACCCAGCCTGGCGCTTACATCCATGATCCCCTCCTTTCCCGCACTCAGCAAATATTTGCGTGATCCCTGCTGTGCCCCAGAGAACACACCGGGCACTGGGGATTTGGCACAGAACAGTCTCAGATCCTGCCCTCAGGGAGCTTGCATTCCATGGGGAGAGAAAAAGCAGACATATTCAGTGAGTAAGTGGCAAGTGTAATAGGGCTGTGAAGGAGACATTCAAGATGCTCTGAGACTAAACGGCAGGGGGCCTGGCCTAGGCTCAGGCAGGGGAGGCACGGAGGGCTAGCTGAAGAGCGGACAAAGAACTTTCCGGGCTGACAGAAGAGCACGTGCAGAAACGCCAAGGTGCGAAGGCATCCAACATCTGAAAGGGCCCGTGCAGGGGAGGGCAGAGAGTATAGGTGAGACTCTTGGGAGGTGAACTTGGGAGGGTGGTGGGGGCTGGGTCCTGGCAAGCCTCACAGGCGGTGGTCAGGACTTGATTTTTAGCTTATGAGAAGAGGGAGACCATTTGTAAGTTTTAAGTCAGTTAGTGATGTAATCCGATGTGTGTTTTTTAAAAGACTACCATGGCCATGTGGGGAAGATAGACAGAAGGGGCAAGAGAGGAGGCTGGGGACCAGTTGTCCACAGGGAAGAGGGAGCAGAGCAGTGTTCATCATCCTATTTTTCAGATAAATTCACTGAGTCAACAGACACCTTAATGAAAGTGAAAATACACGCTGCTCACCAGGAGATGTTCACAATATGCACACTGTTAAGGGATTATTATGAAGAATATACAGAAAGTATACATATTCTTCATATGTAAGAGGAAATGCACAATCAACCCCTAGAAAAAAATGGGGAAGTGACACGAACTGGCATTTTGAGAAGAGGAAACACATAAGTATGAGAAGAGATGTGCACATAATTTGTGATCAGGGAAATGCAAATCAAGGTGTGATTGGGAAAAAGTCAAGTCTGTCCATACCAAGTGCTGGAGAAGATGAGGATTCATAGGATTCCTTACACATTGTGGCCACTTTGGCAGTAATTTCCTAAAACTGAAATCCGCATACTCTGAAACCCGTCACTTACCTCCTAGGACTGTACCCAAGAGAAACACTTGCACATGTACACCAGGGATGTTTACAGGAATGTTCACAGCTAGTGTCCACGATAGCAGAAACCGGGCAACAACCCAGATGCCCATCAGCAGGACAGTGAGTGAATAAATTGTTATAGTCAAGAGAATGGAATATTGTACAGCAATATATTAAGTAAAAAAAAAAAAAAAAGTCCCAAACATTATCTGTAACATAATATCCATTTAATAAAAGTTTTTAGGAATACAAAGAGATGCAAAAAACTCTATCAAAAGGCAAGCAGGGAGTGTGAACATGGAATTCCGGCAGTAGCCTCCGTGGTGGGGGAAGCAGGGGTCTGGGGAAGTACGGGTTAGACACGGGGTCGTCCAGACCCTCACTCCCGCAGGGAGCTGCTTCACAGCACAGGCGCTTATTACTGTACCAAAAGTAATTCATTAAACAAGTGAACATAAAGAAGAGCCAGGTATTGACCAAC
Organism: Cynocephalus volans; assembly: GCF_027409185.1. Taxonomy (NCBI): domain Eukaryota; kingdom Metazoa; phylum Chordata; class Mammalia; order Dermoptera; family Cynocephalidae; genus Cynocephalus; species Cynocephalus volans. Next base: position 179,854,886 of record NC_084460.1, read on the forward strand.
GAAGAGAGTGGTTCGTGTCCCAAGGATTACAACTAATTTAATTCTGTCCACCTGGAGTCCTTAAAAATTTTTTTAAAAAGAGGTACAGTAATGAGTCTGTGGTTACCTGCCCTACTGTGGCAGAGTCAGACCTCGAGCCCTACTCTGTCTGCCCCAAGGACTGGGTCCTCCCACTGCACCACCACAGGGAGAGGCGGGGAGGGGGCGTGGATAATCGTTGTTCTGCAGAAGCTGGACCAGGATGGAATTGTCTGCCTAGAACTGGCCTTGTCTGCACTGGAAAACAGGCAGCTACATTGCTGCCAATGGGGCTCAAGGTGTGTGTTTTCCAAGGAGAGCTGAGTGGTGGTTGCGTTGAAAGCTCATAACAGCACTAGAATGGGAAGGACAGTGGCTTGAGGATTGGAGGGGATGGGTGGGGTCTGCAGCAGGGAAGGAGAGGGAGGAGGATTCAAGGGGAGGCAAGTGAGAGTGAAGCCAGGAGAGACGAGGCTTGGATCTGCAGAGGGGAGAAGGAGAGAAGATTGGCTCAGATCTTGGCATCGTTTTGTGTATTACTGTTAATGACTTTGTCCCCAGAGCCAGTGTCTCCAAATCCCCATTTGCTACTGCTCCCCAAAATGAAAAGAGCCCTTCCTTTTCTCACAAAGGATACATGTCTATATTTGCCTAAATCTTTTAAATACCTTGACCCTTATGAAAAATATATCGTTATTAATAGCACTGCAAACACGAGTTGCCGCCCCACACCCAGCCAAAATAAATAAATGAATTAAGATGTCCGTGTCATAAAGAGAGTGATGGGATTGTTCTAGCAGGGATAATGGTGACAACATATCTGAGTCCAGGAACTCCAGCGATGACTGGAGCTGTAAGTGAAGGAAGCCAAATGGGGAGGTTTCAGGTTTCAGGAAGATAAGGTGTCACAGTTCCTTCCCTCCCATCAGATCTCAGCGGCTGGACCCTTGACTGTATGTGAAACTTAACAGCCCTTGAGTTTTGAAACTAGTTTTGGACCTCTGGGGAAGGACAGAGGTAGCAAAGACAACAGTTTACTTATTCATCTGGAATAAAAAGGGAGGTGATGCATCTGGAGGAGGATCCATTCAGTTGAGATGAACTGAGAAAGTGCTGAGGGTACCCCACAAGGGGCACCTCTGCACCCCACAAAGAGCTCACCAGTCAGGATCTGAGCTCCAGTCCTGGCTCTGCCTGAAGAGGCCAACTGGCCTCGGGCAGTGCTTCCCCCCTGCCCTTAGCTTGAGCATCTCTATTAAGAGTTGGCAAACTGGCCCGAGGGCCAAATCTATAAGTAAAGTTTTATTGGAACACAGCCATGCTTTTTGGTGTATATGTTGTCTGTGCTTGCTTTTGCACTACAACAGCAGAGTTGAATACTTGCAACAGTGACCCTCTGACTGGTAAAACCTAAAATATTTACTATCTAGCCATTTACTGAAAAAGTTTGTCAACTTCTGATCTATATTTTGAGGGCATTATCTGGATCATTCATTACTTCCCAGAATAGGGGTGCTAATACCCCAAGGGTACATAACTGTAAAGTGGGGATAGTGATGGTAAAAAAAGAAAGTAAAATAGTCCTTTCCACACAGTGTTAATGTAAGGATTAAACATATGTAAGAGTTTAGACCAAGGCATATTGTACACATTAGCATTATTTTAGTTTCTATTATTATTATATTGACATTCATATACAGGAAAGATTACTATATTTGTACACAGAAAAAATGACTACAACTTTGACTTATATTTTTATTTATTTTGTTTTCATATATTATATTTTTATGAAATATTTATATTTTATTTTATTTTTATATTTTGTATTTGTATTGATTTTTTAATATAAAAAACGGAATTAAGCTTTGCTAACATCTATTATATTACTACTTAAGTTCATGTATGTACTTCATACATAAATTAATTCTTCATAATCTACTTCTACTACTAATAATAATAGCTAACACTTTCTTGACCATTTACTATGTGTCAGTGAGTATTCTACGAGCTTTAAAGGAATTAGCTCATTTTGTCATAACAACTCTGTCAGAGGAAGGCACTATAAGCCCCATTTTACAGAAGAGGAAACTAAGGCACAGAAAGGTTACACAACCTGCCCAAAGTCACACAGCTAGTGAGTGGCAGATCTGAGTTTGAACTCAGGGGTCTGGCTCCCGAGTCTCTCTGCTACGTGTTTTCTCATGTATATACGTGTATTGACTATACTCATATATGCTTTAAAAACCTTTTGTAAAACAATCAATGGCGATATATGATCAGTTAGGTGTGGGTGATCTCAAAGATGTTATCCAGGACTGGCGCGTCTGCATTAGCCACCTGTTTGGGTAGACATCTGTTTCTGTGGGATTTGGGATTGGTGCAGACTGACAGCTCCTCCCAGCTCCTGACATATTCTCTTCCTCCTGCAGCCCACCCTGAGAGAGCGGCCCTGCTGTTCATGTCCAGCGTCTGCATTGGCCTGGCCCTCACATTGTGTGCCTTGGTTATCAAAGTGTCCTGCACCAAGGACTTCCGGGAGCTGCAGCTGGCGAGGGAGCACCTGGTGGCAGGAAGTGACAAGGCTGAGGAGGACAGCGAGGATGAAGAGGAGGAAGAGGGCTCCTCTGACTCTGATTTTCCAGGGGAAGTGTCAGGGTTTTGTAGGACTTCATATCCTGTCTACAGTTCCATAGAGGCTGCAGAGCTGGCAGAAAGGATTGAGCGCAGGGAGCAAATTATTCAGGAAATATGGATGAACAGTGGTTTGGACACCTCACTCCAGAGAAACATGGGCCAGATTTACTGAAAACCAGATGCCTTTTGATGCAATCACACTTTCTGATGAGGGAAGGATCTAAATGCCCCTCCAGTTCTTTCTCTTGTACCTTCTATGAAGGAGAATTTGTCATGTCATCCAACGCTGGTGAAGCCAGAGAGCTATTAAAGGGACGTTTCAAACTGTTTACAGCACATTCCAAAATAAATTGGGAGGGGAGAAGTCTTTGTTTTCTGTATTTATTTGAATTCATATCTATACCTTACCAAGTCTATACACAATTAGAGTTCATATTTATTGGGGGCTTATAATGCCAGTTACTATTCTAGCTGCTTTTCATGTGCTAAAGTGATTTAATCTTCACCACGACCTCATGAGATAGTACTATTATCCCCATTTTGCAGACGAGTGAACAGAAGAGCCCTGTATATCCGTAAAAGAATTACGGATGACCCTCAAACAACATGGTTTTAAACTGCACTGGTCCACTTACATGTGGACTTTTTTTCAATAAATATGTTGGTTAGGTATGTCATGCATTTTTAACTTCTTAATCAAACAGTTAAGAAGCCTACCTAACAGTAGGCTATTCATAGGCCATTAGTAGTTAAGTAGCTAAGTTCTGGGGGAGTCAAAAATTACACATGGTTTTTCAACTGCACAGGGCCTTATTCAAGGGTCAACTGTATACTTATTCTCAGGAAAGCCAACACGAGTCCATCAGTGATTTTAATCACTAATACTTGTTTAGAGCAAACTTTTTCTTAAAGGGCAAGATGATATATATTTTAGGCGTTGTGGGTCATATTGTCTCGCCACAACTACTCAACTCTCCAGTGTAGCTCAAAAGCAGCCATAGATAATATGTAATAATTAATAATTGAATGGGACTGTGTTTCAATAAAACTCTACTTAAGGACACTGAAATTTTTAATTTTCACATCACATATTTTTCTTCTTTTTTTTTAAACCAACCATTTAAAAAAATAAAAATCATTCTTAGCTCAAGGGTTGTACAAAAACAGGTAGCAGGCTGCATTTGGCCCACAACCTGTATCTGTAAAGAAAGTAGCCCATGAAGCCTAAAATATTTACTTTTCTGTCCTTTTCAGAAAAAGCCCGATGACTCCTGGTTTAGAGTTTAAAACTGCAGAGCTTCGGGTGGTAAACACCATCCAGAGTACCCCGTGGTCCCTTGGCAAGGATCAAGTGGAGTTAGCTTTGCAAAAATTGGGTCCTACTGCATTGGGGAGTAGGATGAATTGGGGAGGGGCGGATGAAGGAGCAGAAGAAATAGGAGTTAAGGAAACCATGGTGGGAGAACTGATGACAGGTTCCTTCAGAAGGCTCCCCCTGGTGGACAGGAGGCTAATAGCTGTGGAGATTTTTTTCTTTTGTTCCACTGGGGCTTAGAGTTACAAAAAAGATCGTTGTTATATCTTCCTGACATGCCTAAGAACAAGCTTTTCCTGCCTTTTTTCACTTCATGATCACATCAACCCTGCAAAAAATGTGTAGCTGAGGACCCTGAAGGCTGACAGGTTAAAGCTGGGGGCCCAACTCACATGGCTAGAAAGTGCTGAAGCTGACAGACCTGCATGATCAAGAAATACACAGCATTTCCCTCAGGAACTCAAGCAGTGGAAGGTACAGAGGAGGCATTTCTCTTCCAGTCCCACAGACCAACAGGTGAAGGGCCTGTTCTAGGAATGTAGGAGGGTTGATGTGGAGTGAGGAAGCCCAGCTTACCAGGTTGAGGAAAGATCTGTGATATATATATATATATATTTTTTTTTCAATTGAGTTGAAATCCACATAACCTAAAGTTAACCATCTTAAAACAAACAATTCAGTAGCATTTAGTCCATTCACAATGTTGTGCCGTCACCACTTGTACCTCATTCAAAAACATTTTCATCACTCAAGAGAAAACCCCATAACCATTAAGCAGTCACTCCAAACATCCCCTTCCCTCCAACCAGTCTGCTTTCATTCCTTGTGGGTTTACGTGGTATACAGTTCATATAAAAGGGACGACATAATCTGTAGTCTTTTGTGACTGTCTTATTTCACTTAGCATAATGTCTTCAAGGCTCATCCATGCTGTGTCAGTGATTCATTTACTTTATGGCTGAGTATATTCTGTCAGATGGCTAGACTACAGTTTGTTTATCCACTCATCAGTTGGTGGACATTTGGGTTGTTTACATTTTTTTGGCTATTGTGAGTAGTGCTGCTCTGAACGTTGTGTGCAGTATTTTACCAGCACTGAAACCATACACATATCAGCAACTGCAGAGTTGGTGAGAAATCCTGTGGTTCCCATCAGTGGAAGGAAGGGGGAAGCGAGTGTGAGCCATTGGGCGTCTCCTCTTCCACGTTCTGCTTCTGCCAAATTCAAAGCCAGCTTCCCTTAGACTGACCCCTGCAGGTGGGATACTGGGATTGGTCAGGAAAGGTGTCACATGGACAGGCTGGGGTGGTTTAGGTGAGACTGAAATTCCCAGGACTTCCACATACCTGATTCCTCCATACACAGTGCAGGGGATGGGGAGAAGTTGGGAATGATGCATTTTAAATCTTTCATTCAAGAGACATTACTTCTAGGTCACAGCAGAGAACGAAGTGAACGAATAGATCCATTGTCTACCTTCTTCATGAGGATTTCATTCTAATCAAAGAGACTCTCTGTCCTTTCATTTCCCAAAATGCAAGGAGCATTTTGATATTGTCCCAGCTCCCAAAGCAGCCTCCTCCCATTGTCTCTTTTTCCATTTCCCAAGCAATAGCTTCTCTGGCTCTGTGAACATGAATACTGTATTATCAATCTAGTGACTGTCTTCTTGGGGCTGAAGAGAAGATGGCGCCAAAGGTGCTCACTTCACCAGCTGGAGAAAGAGCTGTGCCCACATTCACCTCAGTCACAAACCTTTTCTTGAATTCCACAATGGGTTTTCTCTTATCTGAGTCTCCCGACTAACCCCCAACACACACACACACACACACACACACACACACACACACACACACACGTGTGCATCCCCCTCCCAGGACCCCTGCAGAGGCAGCTGGAACACAGGCCTGCCAAGGCAAGGGTCAGTCTTTGGCCTGTGAAAATACAGTGAGTTATTTATTTGCATTTTGTGCCCAGAAGGAGAATGCCACGTTCTTCTCATGGAAGGAGCCTGAATGGTCCTGCTGAGATCGTGTTTGGATGGGCACAAAGCCCAGGAGAAATGACCGAGGCAGATTTGAATGAGGGATTGCTGATGGACCGTGGTGGCTGGAGGAAGCTCCCGCCCGGGTGGAAGTCCACCCAGGGAGCTGCGGGCACACACGGGCTGCTGCTTCTCGGCTTTGTGCATCTCTGGGCAGCAGAGCCCCCACTGTATCCAAGCCGTGGGGTCCCGGAAGTCCTGTGAAAAGAGCCCAGCCCTTGCTGGGAGGTTTGCACATGTCACTACCTCCAGTCCTTGCTGCCAGCGCTGACTTTCAAGATGTGACTTTCAATCCGTTTGCTGTACAATTCTGCTGTTCTGGTTAGAGGGGCTGCTGGTGCTTTGTAGCTCCACAGCATTTGCTGCTGCTTTGGAAAGAAGTAACACACACCCAGGGACCAAGCAGCCTTGGGGACCCCTGCAAGCAGTCCCACTGTTGACCCACAAGTGGTGCAGTGCATGTTGTTGGTGGCCACCTAGACCCCTTTCCCAGGCTGGGCACTGTCCCCCCCACTTGCTGTGAGGGTGGCGGTGAGTGGCCACACCGGCATGCCTGTCCTTCTGCAGAGGGTTGCCCCTCCCCACTTTCTCACAGGTGTTTCTCCAGAGAGAACTCCCACAGTAAATCCCTCAAGCAAGAATCTCTGTCTGAGAAAACTGACTTAAAGCATCCAAGTGGGGGGTCTGTGCAGGGGGGACTGTGCCCATCCCTGTCGACCTACACGGCTGGTACTGTGTCACCTACAGCCTCAATGGGAGCCAGATTTGAAGGAACCCCAGGGACCCTCCCCTCTAGCAAGCGGTGCTCACAAGAGTCAGCTGCCCACACACCTGGCATCTGGTGAGTCTTGGGAAAGTGTTGTCCACAAGACCCCCCTTCTAGTCTCCTGCCACTCTTTTCCATGAGTCCCTGGAAACCAGTTCCTGCTCCAGGTTACCTGGGGATCCAAAGCCTGGTGCCAAGTCCCACAAGGCAGGCAGGCGAGGGAACTGGGCAAGCCTCTCCTCCGCTTTCCCTGGGGCTCCACATGCTCCTGGCAGCCCACGTTGTCCAGCGGGACCTCCAGAAAAGCGCCACTGCCTGAAGTTTCCACCCCGGTCGCTGCTCCTCACCCCAGGCCCCAAGAACATGGGGACTAGACTTGAACATGGATGTGACTTGGCCCCTCCCCTGGATTCAGGTCTCCTTGCCTGTGTGTTGCTCTTGTCTCCCAGCTTCTGCTCTGACTTGGTCCTAGTTCAGTCTTGGGGTGACTTATCCATGCCTCAGTTTCCTCTGTAAAATGAACATAATAGTTCCTACTTCCTAGAGGTATTGAAAGTGACTATTTTGCACAGAATAAGAATGATACATTTAAGCTTTTCTCATCAGTGATTTCTTCCTGCTGAGCAGCAGCATCCAGCATATGGTGTGGCCAAGTCTGTATCATTTACACTAAGGGCAGTTTACAGAACTCAACAGCATTGTAAGAACAAATTGTTGAGGGAGGGACCATTTTAAAGGCAGCCCCCTGTAGCCCTGCTACAGAGAAGAGTTTGTGGGTGAGGAATAACTTTTTCTGCAGAGCCCTGAGGAAAGTGTCAAGACCTGAACTTCCATGGATTCTGCAGCCAAGTCCATTGTAAAGTCTCCTACACATGGACTTAAGAGACTGTGCCCAGTTTTGGCAGAGTAGTTTTAACCCCGGAACTATGGTCATTTGGTTGTAGGCAGCCCATTGTATGCCTGACCACCAATGCAGAGCTGGCCAAGCTCCGTCCCAAGACTGGACAGTGGCCTCAGAGATTAAACCCTAAACACTTCAACTAAATGTCTTGTCGACTGAAACCATCCTGAGACCCAGATAAAAAGGAGGCAAGAAAGAGCCACAATAACCATCAGCCATATAAGGTAGCATTCAGGAAGCCAGCTGATGTTCTGGGGCCACCGCATCCTCCAGGAATTTCAAATCAACAGGCACCTCCTCCGGGTGGGGTGCAGCACTGGGCTCCCTGGAGAATGAAAACAGCTGCCTCATCACAGATGTCTATCCAGGGCTCTGCAGTTATTTAGACTTGAATCAATTAACAAAATGCAAAAGTTGCACTGATCACATTTCAAGTATTCAATAGCTACATGGCCAGTAGCTACTGTCTTGGGTGGTGCAGAGAGTTCTATGGGACGATGCTGAGCTGCTGTGTTGGGTCAGGCAAGGAGCTCACAGAGCCGCAACCTCAGGAGCTGAGTCCCCTCACACAGCCCCGGGTGGACACAGCCCACTGCTCCTGTCTGCTCTGCACAATCTGGCCAATTGTCCTGTTGCAGCTGCTGTTAATTCCCCTTCTTTCATCCCCTGAGGAGAGTGACATTACCTAGAAGAGCCTTAAGGGGTTCCTTTGTGCTGACCAGCAGGTTATCAGCACCCCAGGCACGGTCCAGATAGACCTCAGGCCACACCTTCCTCACCTCAGGCCCCTCCTCCTGCCTTCCCTCCCTCTTCCCTTCCATGTCTCCTATCTCTTTGCTGCCCCCCTGAGCAGATTTAGCACAGGCCCTGTTCTTTGTCCTTTATAAGAGAGTTTAAGAATGACAGTAAATGGCCAAACAAGTGGCCCTGGGAGCACAGTGAGAAGGACTCCACCTGATGAACGGGCTTGGGGAGGCTTATCAGAGACAGCGCTCAATATGGTCCTCAAAGAAGCAGCAGAATTTTCAAAGATGAAGGTGGGAAAATGAGCGATGGGCCAGGAGGTGGGAACAGGATGGCATGTTTGGGCATGGGGAGCAGCCAGCAGAGGGGTGCCAAGGGAAATAAAGTGAGAAGGGTGCAGGACACTAGAAGGCTGGTCTGTGTCACCTCCTGACTCCCGGGCTGTAAGGATGGCATTACCCACCTTGGGCGCATCCCTCTACCTTTACAAGGCAAAAGACAATACTAAGAGTAGGTAAGGGACCCACGGCCAGGAGTGGGCCGGGCCTGGCCTCAAGCCTCAGCCTTCTGACTCTTGGGATAACAATTGCTTCTGATTTTAAAATTGCTGATCACGATCCAGTTAATCTTGATATCTTGAAAATTACCAAACTACAGCTTAATTCTGTCAGAGAAATTAAAGTTGACGCTGTTCGAAAGCTATTCTGGTGACTGACTCACGTGGACACTTTAAGATTCAATTAATATCACCAATGCAGGTGGATATCGGGGGCCTGACAATTATTCCTAGCAGAGACCTTTTCTGAAAGGTTTCCAGTCTATGCTGGAAGATCACTCACTGCCTAATTGCATTTCTTTCCAATCGGTCCAACAGAAAATCAGATTGGGAATTTATCTTGAGGTAAAAACGCTGCCTTCCTGCTTTTAAGCGAACTGCCTATGATATCATGAGCTCAGAGTGCAGAACAAAGAGAGGAAAGCCGGTCACTTCCGACCGGGGTACATATTAATTTCCCAACTCTCTCTGTTCCAAACTCATGACTCCATGGATTGAGTCCTTTCGAGAAAAGAAAAATAGAACTTGTCATTTCCTATTGTTTCAAAGATGAAATCCAGCCTGGGAAAGATTAAGGGAAGAGGAAGGGGGCTCGTGTTCAGATGACTAAGCACCAATCTGACCTGGAAAAGTCTCAATTCGTTTCTGAGGATGGGAGGGAGCTCCAATTAGAGGCATGTGTGACATAATGACACTACCTCACTAAACGAGAAAGAGGAAAACGTTCCCAACTCACTAACAATGAACTAGCAAGAAAACGTGTTACTAATCCATGAGGAATTTGCAAACCCAGTGAGTCGCCTTCCAGCACTGAGCTCCTGAACTTCCTTCCTTAGACCTTGACCTCTGAGCGAGCGAGGCGTGTGCTGGTCAGCAGAGGGGGTCACATGGGCATGCCAGGCTCGTCCTGTTTCTGTTCAATGAGCCTCATCGCTGACCCTTGGCTCACGCACATGGATAACTTCTTATCGAAGATGCCTTGGGAAGAACTCCAGCTGTTCTGAAAAAGCAATAATAATAAAGGTACATTGTGTTGTGTTTTTAAATGGTTTTAAATCTCTGTGTACTGATAGGAAAAATTCTTGAAGTCGTAGTATTAAAGACGTGTCAAATAATACACGGATTATGATACTATTTATGTAAAAGGAAGACTTAAAACAAAACTACATTTTTCTGTGTGTGCATAGAATTCTATAGGTCTGCCCCTAACGTTTTCAGGGTCTGAGGGAAGAAACGGAGTCTCACATACCATACAGCCAGATATCAAAATGTTATATACATCAGGCCGAAAAAAAACTTACATGAAATAGGTTCTGTCCTCCTACCTTGAAAAGTATATCTTTATAAAGACGTTGAAGGCCAGAATTCTGAGACTCCTTAGGGTTTGGTGCAGCAATTTGGCTGTAGGGGGTGGGTGGGGCCAGCCCCAGGCTTGGCCCCGGGCCCATCTTTCTCTCCCCATCCCAGCGATGGGCCTCACATACTTATACGGAGTAGACAACATGGTCCATATGTCCATGTTCTGTCCCACCCTTCCCCCCAAACAGCCACCACCCTTCTGACACTGCATGGGACCAGGATGTGCACACTAGCATCCAGGTTAGCACACTGAGGGAAATGCCCACAGTGGCCCTGGAGGCAATGCTGTGTCGTAGATAGGTAAGCAGTCCCCTTCCCTGCACAGCATCAGCACAATTATTTAAATCTTTGATGTCATAGTTTTACTGGCTTACACTTTTCCAGACAAAGAGGATAAGTGGAACCAGAGGAAAAACCCAACGCAGAGCTCAGGTGGGTGCCGCAGTTGAAACTCCTCAAAGACCTCTGGTCTGGAAGCAGAGCCCTGAGTTCAAATCCCACTGCTACCACCCCTAGCTGTGGCCATTAGGCACTCTACCACCCCTAGCTGTGGCCATTAGGCAATTTCTTAATCTCACTGGCCCTCAGTTTCCCCATCTGTAAAATGGAGACAATGATTGCATGTACCTCTGAGTGTCGTTGGGAAGTATCAGCAAATGAGCAGCAGCTGAAATTCAACATGAGACAAGGAAGGAAAACGGGTCTTCAAAGAAGCACAAAGTAAAGGGTATGCCCAAGGACAAAAAGAATAGCAAATAATGGGAAGTTTTCAAGCAAGGCATTTTCTCCCCAATAGAAAGATCACAGAAGGATTTCTGGACTGAGACAGTTTAAACGTTCTTTCCTTGAGCATTCCTGGGTGCACTATCCATTAGCCCTTCTTTGATTCATCCAGGGATCTCTCATTCATCCCTGCCAGACAAATTCCTACCAGCCTTTCAGGCCCGTCTCACATACTGCTCATACCTCTTCCATGAACCTTTCCAGATTCCCCCAACTGGGATATGCCATGTCCACCTTCAAATTCTGACATTTTCTCTCTTGAGGTATTAGCCAGGCACCAAGTGAGGCACTTGGAATTCAAAGAAGACAGATTCTCTGCCCTCAAAGTGTTTACAATCAAGCAAAACACAGCAGACAAGGGCAAGATTGAATTTGAAAAACATGCAATGAAAAAATAATAGCAATACAGATGCTACTCAATTTAAGATGGGGTTTATATCTCAATAAACCCATCATAAGTTTAAAATATTAAGTCAAAAATGCATTTAATATACCTAATCTACTGAACATCATAGCTTATCCTACCTTAAACATGCTCAGAACACTTACATTAGCCTACAGTTGGGCAAAATCATCTAACACACAAAAAGCCTATTTTATAATGAAGTATTGAATATCTCATGCAATTTATTGAATACTGTACTGAAGATGAAGGAACGGTTTCACCATCACAAAGTTGAAAAGTCGTAAGTCGAACCATCGTAAGTTGGGGACCATCTGTATAGGCAGCCTTTATTGTGCACTTACTGTGTGCCAGGCACTGTGCGCATTGTTATACATTGCTGTTCACCAGCAAAGTCCTCTGGGCTTGGGCTTTTCTTTCTGGAAGTTTTTAAGTTACTAATTCAATCTCCTTACTTGTTATAGGTCTATTCAGAGTTTCTATTTCTTCTCGAGTCAGTTTCAGTAGTTTGTGTCTTTCTACAAATTTGTTCATTTCATCTGAATTATCTAATTTGTAGTGTAGAATTGTTCATTGTATTCCCTTATAATCCTTTCTATTACCATAGGTTTAGTAGTGATGTCCACTCTTTCATTCCTGATTCCAGTAATTTGAGTCTTTTCTCTCTTTCTCTCTCTCTTTTTTTTTCAGTTGGTTTAACTATTGGTTTGTCAATTTTGTTGATCTTTTCAAAGAATCGACTTTTGGTTTTATTAATTTTCTTTATTGTTTTTCTATTCTCTGTTTCATTTATTTTCACTTATTTCACTTTAATCTTTTTTGATTGTTTAGGGTTAGTTTGCTTTTCTCTTCCTAGATTCTTAAGGTGGAAGGTTAGGTTTATTTGAGATCTTTTGTTTTTAATACAAACATTTATAACTATAAATTTATATAAATATAAATATAAATGCACTGCTTTATCTGCACCCCATAAGTTTTGGTATGTTTGTTGTTTTTTCATTCATTTCAAAGTATTTCCTAATTTTCCTGTGCTTTCTTCTTTGACCCATTGGTTATTTAAGAGAATGTTATTTAGCTTCCATGTATTTGTGAATTTCCCAAAGTTTTTTTATTGTTGATTTCTTATCAAATTCCACTGTACTCAGAGAACATATGTTGTATGATTTCAATCTTTTTAAATCTATTGAGACTTGTTTTATAGCATAAATTTGGTCCATTATGAAGAATGCTATGATTCATGTGCACTTGAAAAAATGTGTATTTTGCTATACTTGAGTGAAGGATTCTATAGTAGATATCTATTTTCTTTTCTTTCTTTCTTTCTTTCTTTTTTTCTTTCTTTCTTTTTTTTTTTGGTGGCTCACCAGTATGGGGAACTGAACCCCTGACCTTGATGTTATAACACTGTACTATAACCAACTGAGCTAACTGGCCAACTCTCTATAGTTATTTATTAAGTCTAGTTGATTTATAGTGTTTTTCATGTCTCCAATACCCATGTTGATTTTCTGCCTAGTGACTCTATTTATAATTAAAAGATCAGTATTGAAGTTCCCAATTATTTTTGTTCACTTCTCTATTTCTTCCTTCAATTCTGTCAGATTTTGTTTCATGTATTTTGGGGCTCTGTTGTTAGCTGCGTATATGTTTATAATTGTGTTACCTTCCTGCTCATTTGACACTTTTGTCACTGCAAATTTTCCTTCTTTATCTCTAGTAACACTTTTTGCCTTAAAGTCTATTTTGTCTGATATTAGTAATAGCCACTACAGCCCTCTTATTATTGCAGTTTGTATCTTTTGTCTATCTTTTACTTTCAATCTATTTTTATTTTTGAATATAAAGTGTGTCTCCTGTAGATAGAACATGGTTGGATCATGTTTTTTATCTAGTCTGTCAATATTGGCCTATTGATTAAATTGCTGAATCCATTCCCATTCCACATTATTATTGATATGATTGGGTTTATGTCTGTCATTTTACTTTCTGTTTTCTATATGGCTACTTTTTTTCTTTACTCCTCCTTTACCTTCCTTTTGTCTTATGTGGATATTTTTCTAGTATACAATTTTCATTTCTTTAATAACTAACTATATTCTTGAGGCTTTTTTTTTTAGTGGTTTTCCTGCAGCTTAAAACATGCTTCTTAATTTATCAGAATCTACTTCAGATTTATACTAACTTAATTCCAGTAAGTTATGGAAACTTTACTCCTGTATAACTCCACTTCTTACCCCCTTTTCTGTGCTATGATTGTTATACATGTTTCTGTGTGTGTTACAAACCCAACTATACACTGTTATAATCATTGCTTTATGTAATCTTATGTGTCTTAAAGAAGTTAAGAGAAGAAAGGAGAGCACAAATATGTTTATAGAGGTTTTTTTAAAAATATATTAACCTTCTTAATTAGTATTTTTGGTTCTTATCTGAGTCAGTTCAGGCTACTATAAGGCCTGAACCAGGAGGCTTACACAACAAGCATTTATTTCTCACAGTTCTGGAGTCTGGAAGTCTGAAATCAGGGTGTCAACATGGCTAGGTTCTTTGTCATGGTCTTCTTCCTAGTGTGCATATGGATGTGTTCTTGCTATTTCCTTACATGAGAGAGAGAGAGAGAGAGAGAGATCCCATCACTTTATAAGGGCACTAATCCCTTCATGAGGGGTTCACCCTCATGACCTAGTTACCTCCCAAAGGTCCCATTTCCTAATAACATCATATTAGGAATTACAGCTTCAACATATAAATTGGGCGGGGGGGTGGTGGACACAAGCATACAGTTCATAACAATTCTCTGTATTTCTTCCTGTGGATTAATGTTACCATCTCTTGTCATTTTCTTACTCTAATATAGCTTCATTTCCACCCCACTTCTTTGTGTTTCTATTGTCAAATATATCACATATATGAATGTTATAAGCTTAACAATACAATTTCATTGATATCATTTTATGCAATTGCTTTTAAATTATTAACCTTAAGAGTAGAAAGAAAAAGAAACATAGTTATGCTGTCTTTTATCATTATCTGTGTAATTACTTTTACTAAGGGTCTTTTGTTGTTGTTGTTATATTTGTGTGTGTTTGAATTATTTGGTGTCACTTCCTTTCAGCCCTGGTAAACTTTCTTTAGTATTTCTTGTAAGGCATGTCTGCTAACAATAAATTATCTCAGTGTTTGTTTATCTGGAAATGTCTTTATTCCACCTGTACTTTTGAAAAATAACATCCTCATCCTGCTCTGATAGCTCATGAGTGGGTGTATCTTAGCACATGTGCACAGCCTTCTGCAACCCCACGGATGAGAGTGATCCCGGGAGGGCTCTTCTGAGCTGTCTCTTTCTGTTAGATTTCTGGCTGGTTTGCTGTCTCACTTGTTGCTACTGGTGTCTTGGAGCTATCACTGACCCAAGATTGCTTAATTGCTCCATCCCACTGTTCAACAATGCCCTAATGCATGAACTTCTCCAGGCTCTGTTCCAAAGAAGTCAGTCTCCTCAGGCAGAGCTGTGCAGTCTCCGTCCTGAAGGTCTGCCTCTCCCTCCAGGAAGAATCTCTCTGCCAGTGCACAGAGGCCAAGACAAGGGCCCACTTTTCCCAGGATGACCCCCGCTCTAGGAGAGGGTGCTGGAGGAGGGATGGTATCCCCTGGTCTTCTCAGCTTGCTCCTCCTACAAGTGAACCTCTGTCCTACAAGTGAGCTAGTCTGAGGGCAATCGAGGCCCCAGTATCCTGGGCCTGGCATGCCTGCAACATACTCTTACACTACGAAAGGGAGCTGGATGGGGGAAGGGCGCCCCAGGCCTCTCAGCCACGCCTGTCCAAAACAGCGCATCTGCAGCACTGGGCTGTTAGATAAGATATGCTGGCAGCCTACCTTCCTGTGGTGAAACCATAGCCACAGACTAAGGAACCCTTGTCTTCTTGGCTGCAACTGCCTAGAGTAGAGCTCCTGTCATGTGGAGCCGGGAAGGGGATGGGAGCAAGCCATGTGTGTTCAGGTGCCACAGATTCTCACTGTTCTGAGATTTGCAGTTTCCCTTGAAAAGTAGTTTTCCATTCACTGTATGCTCTTAGGACAATTTCCAGAGACTTTAAATGGCGTTTTTTGTTTCTTTTAAATAATTTTCACCAGTTAAATGGTTGTTTCACCAGGAAGAGGGTCCATGGAGCCCCTCACAAAACCGCCTGACGACAGGATCTACGTTAATCTAACTTCTGGAACCCCTGTGCTGTCTGCATTGAGCCACATATAGAGAACACTTGATTAATGCTTGTGGGTTGAACCGCTTGCAGTTAATTCTTCACTCACCATATGCCTATGGAGCAGGGCATACCTGCCGACAAGTTTTCTATGTGTCATTTTGCTTCTCTGCCAATCATTTGGTGATGTGTATGGGGGTGGAGGGGGAATTGAATACTAACTGTGTGATGAACTCACAAATTTCATGGTTCTACACCAACTTCCTCCCCATCAAAGTCAAGACTCAATTGGAATTCAGTGTCCCCCACACAGTCCCATCAGCTAATAGCTGCTACCAAGAGAAAAGAAGGAAAGAAAATGAAAATGTTTCTAATCATTCTTGCAAAGACATTGAGAGATCACCAGCCTCATCCAAATTTTTGATAGCCCACCACTCTGAACATTTATGAGTATTTATGGGTGTGAACTTTCTCTCTCTCTTCCCACCGCACAAAATCTCAGAAGCATGTGTCCATAGCGGATAAACTCTAGGTTTCCCATATAGTGGGTCCTGAGGAGCCTCGCAAGGAGAGGGACAGAAAAAGCTGAGAATATGTATTGATGCCTTTTTGTAGGGGGCTGCTGTCCGTGGACAAGCTGGAGCTGTTTTCAGACAGTCGGTGTAGATCATGCACATGGACCCACCGTCTGGCGGCAACTTCTAGTGAACATCTCAAGTGACTTTGCTTTGGGCTGCAATGACCTCAGTGATCTCAACTCAGTTATCTCATACTGGTAAGAAGGACAATCGGGAAGTTACAGGTGTCTTTAGTTAATAAAAAATGTGAAAATTAATAGATTGTTCCTAACACTGTTTGACAAATGAACACTTTCAAAACATGGACTCCGTGAGCACGAAGGGTCCTTGGCAGTAGGGAAGTCAGGCACCCCTGGCTGGTCTGGACAAATGCTAGCCCAGCACATGCCCCGTGACTTCCCACTGTCTCCAGACTCTGGGTCAGAGCTTACTTCCATGTTGACTTAAACCGAGAAAGGATTTAGCCATGACCAACTTTGCAAGAGGAAGCACCAGCCTTTCCCAGATCCTGTGACAACTTCCCCACTCCACAAAAGGCACTGGCACCTTCTCTTCCAGACCCAGAACAGTGGTGGCATCTCTCTCTCTCTCCTTCCCCCTTTGTCTGAGGCTGTATCCACCCATCCTTCTGTCAATTCATTCATTTGTTCACTCATTCATTCATTCACTCTACAAATCTCCACCCACCTCCACTCTGTGCCAGGCCTGGAAATACAATGATGAACAAAACATGGTTCCTGCTTTCAGGGAGTTTACATTCTGATCAAGAAGACAGATATTAAATAAATAAATGCAGTAAAAGATATAAGCACCTATGGTGGTAAGTACTGTGGAGGAAAGACACATGGCACTCTAAGGGAGCATATTAGGAAAGCATCTAACCAAGATCGTTGGCTGCAGGGACAGCACCCCGAAGAGGTCAAACTGGTCTCTATGTCCGCCTCCCCCACCACTCGCCTTCTGCCTTGGTCATGGGGAGCCAGGTCCACCTCGAGATCAAGGGGACATGGAAGAGGCACTTCACAGAGGTGTGGGTCTGCTTAGAAAATGATGCAGTCTCTGAAAACAAACAGTGTGCATGGGTGCATGTGGGGGAAAGAGGAAGGAGAGGACTAAAGGCTGATGATACTAGGGTAGAGCAAGTTTACTGCTGTTCACAAAATAACCGTAAAAGCAACGTAGAAAGCACTTTCACTTTTTAGGGCCCTTTGCTCATTGGTGGTGGCAGGCATCATGCAGCCCTAGGGACTTTTCTTCCCCACCTTAGAGGGACAGCATTGCCTGTGGTTTCTACTGCAGGGATTTCACAGTGGATTGAATAGTGTCCCCCCAAAACTCAAATCTACCCAGAACCTCAGAATGTGACCTTATTTGGAGATAGGGTCTTTGTAGATGTAATTAGTTAAAATGAGGTCATACTGGATTAGGGAGGACCCTTAATGCAATGACTAGTGTCCTTATAAGAAGAGGAGAAGACACGCATGAAAACACGGGGAAAAGACACTATGTGATAACAGAGGCAGAGATTGGAGCGATGCAGCCGGGAAGTGCCAAGGACTGCCAGCCGCCAGTGGAAGCTGGAAGAGGCAGGGAAGGGGTTGCCTCTTCCGCCTCCAAGGGGAGCGAGGTGCTGCCAATACCTTGTTTTCAGACTTCTGGCTCCAGAACTGCAAGAGAACAAATTTCTGTTGTTTTAAGCCACTCAGTTTGTAGTAATTAGGTATAGCAGTCACAGAAAATTAATATAGACAGATTCCAGAGCAGCTCCCAGGAGCTGGAAGTAGCACAGGGCGAGGTGTCAACTAGTCACAGGGATCCCAGCAGGAAGCAGGTGACACATTCACTTGGGATAACTTAAGGACCTTTAGTTACAAAGCATGAGCTGAGCCCTGTTCTGTGCCAGACACCCTGCTGGGCTGAGGCCAATGGGTGCTGGTAAGAAACAACCAGCAATGGCGGGGGTGGTGGTTTACAGGTAGTCCTTTAGTCCTGATGTGTAGCATTTGCCCATTTCTGTGGTGTAAATACTCCCCCCTTGGCTAATGCAAGCTACCCACGTGGCATCACTGGACACAGAAGAAGGACTGCAGAACTCTATTGTATAGTTTCCATCCTACCCTAGATGTCAATAACTTCAGGAGCGTATATAGAAGTAAAATGAGGTGAAATATTTGGGAGGTGAAGAGTTTTGAGAATGTACTACCTTCGTGCCTAATATAATCTATTTAGTTGTAAGCTTGTATTACTGATTTTTAGTGGTGGCTGTGTTAGCAATCAGTCTGCAAAATCCCCAAGTGTTTAACCGCGGGCTCTGGCAAGTGGGTGCTGCACTCAGCAGGCTGGAGGAAGCACAGCGGGGGAGAGGAACACTCAGCAGGCACACCTCAGCCTTGGCCTGGGGAGGCTGGGAATGGGTGGTCTGGCTGTCTGATAAACGCTTGGAAAGTGTTCCAGAAGCACCTCCATGTGATGGTGGCTGCAAAGCCACTAGGAGGAGGTGTGGTCCGCAGAGCAGCCTCTGCATGCAGCTCTCAACTGGTCTGGGCGACAGGGTCAGGCACAGAATGTTGACCATGCCCAGCCACAGCAGCTAACTCTGTGAGCTCTGGGGAGACCTGTTGATGCACAAGTACCTAAAGATGGCACAAGGGGGCAGGTAGAGGATGGGTACCTGTGCACACACACACGTGCACACACACACACATATGCATGACATATGCACACATGCATGCACATGCACACACTCTTTTTCGCATTTTTACCATGATAGTTCCTTCCAGTACAGCAGCTACTTATTAAGGGCTCCTTTGGGTTTGGGACCAGGCCAGGCACTAGTAATACTAACACGAGGAAGGAAAAGCCCCTGCCTCCAGCAGCTTACAATCTGAGTGGCCAGCGGTCGTCCACAGCGGTCTGGGTCTCATTCTGGGGCTTATCTAAGAAGCCTTCTGTTGCCACACAACTCAGCCCTGGTCTCAGCCATTGTCAGCTTTCTCAGTCCTGAAGGTGACAGGTGGTTCCCAGTTAGTTTAGAACTGGGGGTGGGAAACAAGGTGTAATTTCTCCAGCCCTCACCAATATCTGTATTTGTGATGTAGATGCAAGATGAAGTCAAATCGGTGGAGAAATGTGGTCACCTGGGCTGGTTTGAGTGGGGTTTGGGAGCACTTCTCACAGCTGCCGTCATCTTCACGAGGGTGGCAAACCATCCTGGTTTGCCAGGGACAGACAGGTTTTCTGCAATGCAGGACAGTCAGTGCTACCACCAGGGTAGTGACCCCGGGCAATCTGGGATGGGTGATCACCCTAATTCTCACCTCTCTGTGACTGCTCTGGTTTGAATACTGAGACCTGCAAGGACATTTGTCTCACATTGCAATGAATGGCCCCTAGGTTCTAAATCTCATTTTTTTTAAATCCGTTTTCTCTAAGAAATATTATAGCATTTACTCCTTTTCATTTTATGAGACATGTTGAAAAATAGCCATTCATTTCTAAATCCCTCTTTTCAGTCACTTTTAATATTCTTTTAAAAAGAAAGAAAGAGAAAAGACTCTTGGGACTAGAACTTCACATACTTGGACTAAACCCAAAGGTGAATATTTATTTCAGCAAAATTCATTCAGGGTCTTGAAAGTCAAGTGCGTGAATATAAAATACACCTTTTCAGCCTAGGATAATGCCCTTTTCTGTGCTTGGATGGCTGAAGTATGAAATGTCAGGTTGACATACTCAGTGCTCCCAGGAATGTGACCCTAGAAGAAAGAAAAGGGAGTGTGGCAGTTGTAGAGATGGCCGGGCTCCTGGGGCCTGCCCAGGCTGGCCTACTTGGGCTCTGGAAGGGTACAGTCCACCTGCTCCTCCCTGATCCCATTGTGCCTCTTTCTGCTGACAGCTCACAGGGACCACAGATTCACACTTTTGTCACCAAGGGGTAAGGGGGGACTGCTTAAATTCTCCTTTCCAAGCACAGCTGTCATCTGTTTCAGCTTCAGCTCCTCCCCTGATTCCAGCATGAAGATGTGCCTGGATTTCACACAGGATGCTTTCACAGGGTTGGTGGGGAGATCCATCAGCACCTTCAAATTCCAGTCCTTATCGCCTCTGAGCCCTAGCACTGCTTTCCCGTGCTCATGGGGCACCCCACACTGGAGCTGCATACACAGGGCTTCACCCTTTCATTTGCTCATTTGCTCCTTGCAGCAGAATCATTCACTGTTTGCAGGACAAACAAAACACATGTGCCTGTGTGTGTGCATGCATGTGTATGTGCCTATGTGCACGTGAGTATGTGTGCATGTACTTGTGCATGTGTGTGCATGCATGCATGTATGTGCCTTTGTGCATGTGCGTGAGCATCTGTATCTGTGTGTGCTTGTGTGTGTGTATATGCATGCATGTCTGTGTGCACTTGTGCATATGTGTGCATGCCCCATGTTCCATCGCCTGAGGTTGTCCTAGTAGGATGAAGCCTGCAGCCCTTTCCACCCTGCAGTGAAGCGACTGTGGGAAAACCCAACACAGAAGAGCAACAATGGAAAACAGAGCAAATGAAATCAATGTGGGGTATTGGTTGTGCAAGATGCGGAGCCCATAGAGGGGTATGGTATGTAGAAACTGGAGTATCAAAGGACCAGACAAGGTCCTTGTGAAATTAGAAAGTGTCCTAGCTTATGAAATCCTATTCCTTTATTCATTCAATAAATGTTTTTATTTGCCATCTTTATAACTTCTTTGATGAGGTGTCTGTTCAGATCTTCTGTTCAGATCTTTTGCTCATTTTAAATCAGGTTTTCTTATTGTTGAATTCTAAGAGTTCTTTTTTTTTTTTTTTTTTTTTTTTAAAGATGACCGGTAAGGGGATCTTAACCCTTGACTTGGTGTTGTGAGCACCACGCTCAGCCAGTGAGCGAACCGGCCATCCGTATATGGGATCCGAACCCGGGGCCTTGGTGTTCTCAGCACCACACTCTCCCGAGTGAGCCACGGGCCGGCCCTAAGAGTTCTTTATATACGTCAGATACTAGTCCTTTACCCAGTATGGATTTTTTTTTTTTTTTTTGGCCACTGTCCAGTAGGAGGGGGTCTGAACCCTTGACCTTGGTGATATAATGCCATACTCTAACCAGCTGAGCTAACTGGCCAGCCCCAATATGGATTTTCTTTTTAGTGTGTACCCCATGCATAAGCTCAAGGGATTAGGTACATCTTTGGGGGATCCACCATTCAACTCACTAGGACTGAGTAAGGTGGGAAGCCATTGGAGGCTCTGAACAGAGGTGTGAGATGACCTGGCTTTGGTCTCTAAGGGTTGGCTCCCTGCTGTTGGAGTGGACTGTGTAGAGGGACAAGGGTGGCAGCAGGAGAACCAGCCAGAGGCTGCCTGAGAGATGACAGCAGCTCATGACAGGACAGCAGCAGTGGAGGTGGGTGCTCTGGACTGGATGCTCGTGTTCCTCCCTAATTCACACACTGAATATCTGACCCCCAGGTTGATGGTATTAGGAGGCCTTTGGGGGGGGTGATTAGGTTTAGACAAGGTCACGAGGGCAGAGCCCCTATAATGAGATTAGTACCTTTATATGAAGAGGAAGAGACCAGAGCTCACTCTCTCTCCACTATGTGAGGCCAAAGCGAGAAGGCAGCTGTCTGCAAGCCAGGAAGAGAGCCCTCACCAGGAACTGAATCAGTTGGCGCTTTGATCTTCCAGCCTCCACAAATGTGGGAAATAAAGGTCTGCTGTTTACAGCACCCTGCCTATGGTATTTTGTTATTGCAGCCCAAGCTGACTACTATATGGAGGAAGTGGGTGGATCCCATGTATATTTGGAATGTAGAGATGACAGGACTTGCTGAAGAATCAGAAGTGGGGTGTGAGTAAAAGAGGAATCAGGGGGCCTCCAGAAGATGGGCATGACCACTACCAAAGGAGCAGGTTTAGCAGGGGGGTGGAGCAAGAGTTTGGCTGCATACATTTTAAAATTTCCATTTGGAGTAGAAATCCAAGTAGAGAGGCCAAGTGCCCAGTGGACGTGCTAGTGTGGAACACAGGGCAGAGGTCAGTCTGGGAATTGTCAGCATAGTGATAGGACATAAAGCCATGGGATCCCCTATGGAGAGAGTGCAGTTGAGGAAGCGTGTGGAGGACTGAGTCCCTGAGCATGTTGCCACTTAGAGGTGGGGGCACTGAGACCGGGGAGGTGGGAGGAGAGCCAAGAAGGCATCCGTCTGTGGGAGGGAGGTGCCTGGCCACATCAGTGCTGCTGAGAGCACACATTGAGGAATAACTGCTGGGTCTGCCAATATGAAAGTCAGCGGTGGCCTCGACCAGAGCCACTTATAAGAGGCAGTGTGGACAAGCGCCCAGCTGGAGAAGGTTCAAGAGAAAACAGGATGGGGCAGCAGGTGTGGATAACTCTCTTAAGGGTTTTTTCTTTCTTTCATTCATTCTTTTTTTTTTTTAGGGTGCTGGGACCAATGATCACCACCTGCCCAACTGCCAAAAAATTATTCATCCAAAATCTCTTGACATAGATTTTGTGTGAAGAGCATTCGGGTTGCCTACATGTGCCACTCCCAGCATAAGCCCTTTTTAAAGGGCTTTTCTATAAAGGGAAGCAGAGAAGTGAGGCGACAGCTAAAGAAGGATGCATGGTGGGGAGCGTGTCAAGAGAGGATGTTTATTTATTTATTTTTCTAAAAGATGACTGATAAGGGGATCTGAACCCTTGGCTTGGTGTTGTCAGCACCACACTCAGCCAGTGAACTGACTGGCCATCCCTATATAGGATCCGAACCCGCGGCCTTGGTGTTATCAGCACCGCACTCTCCCCAGTGAGCCACGGGCAGGCCCCCAAGACAGGATTTTTAAATATGCCATTTTATTTATTTATTACATAAATGAGAACATATTTACATATTTTGGTAAGCTACTAACTTAGAGCAACAATATATTACAACTACCCTTCCATGTTGTTTACTATACTTCTACAGCTGACAAAATTAACAAAAATTTTTTGTATGGTAAAGTATACATGAAATTCGCTGTCTTAACCATTTTAAAATATAGAGTCCAGTGGAATTCTGTACGTTCACGTTCCTGTGCGACCATCACCACCGTCCATCTCCAGAACTTTTTTTCTCTTCCCAAACTAAAACTCTTTACTCATTAAACACTAACTCGCCGTTTCCCCTGTCCTGAGCCCCTGTTCCGTTCTATGTTCAGTGTCTGCGAACTTGACTGCTCTAGGTACCTCACATAAAGGGAATCGTGCCGTATTTGTCCTTTTGTGTGGTTAATTTCGCTTAGCACAGTGTCCTCAAGGTTCATCCATGCTGTAACACGTGTCCGAACTTCCTTTGTCTGTAAGGCTGAATGATATCCCATTGTATGGACGTGCCGCATTTTGTTTGCTCACTCATCCGTGGATGGACACTTGGGTTGCTTCCACATCTGAGCCATTGTGAATAACGCTGCTATGCACGTGGGTGTACTACACCTGGCTTTTGTATTTATTTGAACAGGTGCACTTCAAAAGGTGCAAAAGACCATGCGGTGAAGCATAACTCTGTCCCATCGCACCCCCAGATCCCTGTATTTTTAACCACAAGCAGCCACTGTTACCAGTTTCTTGTGATTTTGCACAAATGTTCTATGAGTATACGGGCATATAAGAGGGTATTTCGAAAAGTTTATGGAAAAATAGAAGTGAAAGATAATTTGAATCTTTCCATGAACATTTTGAAGTACCCTCGTATGTATATAGTTCCCCTTTAAAATAAATGGTAGAGTGTATAAACACAGCTTTGTACCTTGATATTCTCTGCCCAGTCAGTCTACATATTACGGCCTTACTCCTGTTAAGTGGCTACAAAGTGTTCAGTTGGGTAGATGTATGATAATTTATTCTTCCAATCCCCTCTGATGGGCATTTGGGATGTTTCCAATCTCTTGCTGATATAAAGTTGCTAAGTGCAGTAGGCTGAATGGTGACCTCCCAAAGATATCAGGTCCTAAACCCTGGAAGCTGTAAATGTTACCTTAATATGGAAAAGAAATGGTGAGATGATCCTGGATTATCTGGATGGGCCCTAAAATGTAATCACAAGTGTTGTTCTTTATTCTTTTTTTTTTTTTTTTTCCTTCCTATGTTATTTCAAAACTGCCATCTTCAAGATCAGGAAGTCTTTCTTCTGCTTGATCTAGTCTGTTGTTGAGACTCTCAGATGTGTTTTTAAAATTACATTCAATGAATTCTTAAATTCCAAGATTTCTGCTTGATTTTTTAAATGGTACGTCTTTGTTAAATTTCTCATACAGATTGTGGATTGTTTTTCTGATTTCATTGAACTGTTTGTCTGTATTCTCTTGTATCTCAGTGAATTTCCTTAAGATCATTAATTTGAATTCCTTTTCTGACAAGTCAGCAACTTCTGAATCTTTGGGATCAATTACTGGAGCATTATTTTGTTTTTTGGTGGTTTCCTGTTACCTTGTTTTTTTCATATTTCATGTTTCCCTGCATTGATGTGTGTACATCTGGTAGAACAGTCACCTCTTTGAGTTTATGGAGTGGCTTGCAAGGGAAAGACTTATACCTGCAAACTCCTCCTAAGGTGCCAATTGAATAGAGTGGCTTTGCTCTAGAAGGATGCAGCAGTGTTAGACTCTGTAGTTTCTTCAGTTGTAATCCACTTTTTCTGTGTCTGTAAGTGACTCAGTGGTTTGGAGGTTTGTGGCAGTGGTGGCACAGCTTCGCTGGGGGAGGGATTGCTGGTTTGCTTCACAGGCCAGGGTATGCACATGCAAACTGTGGGCCAGTCATCTTGGGAGTCGGCTCACTGGGGATGTGGTTGCTGGATTGGTTCTCAGGCTGGGGGTGTGGATGTATGGCATGTTGGGGTCTCTGGGACTGGTTACCAGTGGCAGGATCACCATCTGCTTGTCTGACCAGGGGTGGGCCATGGGCATGTCAGCCATTCTCACTCAGATGCATGTGCATACAATGGTTCAAAGCAGTGGTGGGTCTTTCAGGGACATGACGCTGAGCTGTTTCTCTGAGCCAAAGGTGTGGGTGCACTTTGGCTCAGCTAGCTAAGTGTGGGTCTGCCAGTGGCCCTTCTGCTGTGCCAGGTCTTGGGGCCCAATGCAAGGTCATGCTTTCCTCTGCAGTTCAGGAGCTGGATTGTCAAGGGTAGAGCTGCTGAGCCACTTCTTAGGAACTGGACAAGGACATCAGGCAGACCTGCAGGGAGGGGCTGTGCAGCCACCTCTGGGTCTGTTGGCAAGGCTGCTAGAAGGAACAGTTCAGGATGGAATTGCCTGGCCACTTCTCTGGGACAGATGGATGCACTTTATTTCCACTAGCCTGAGGGCATATTTGTTATGATAGAGACCCATGAGCTGTTTTTCCCGGTTGGGGGCTCAGGTGCATCCAACTAAGTATGGAGGGAAATAGGGGGAGGAAAGGGGGATGGTCCGCCTGAGGAGGGTCTGCCTGTCGATCTCTGGCCAGGAACGTGGGGGTGCATCATTTCAGCAGGACTAGGATTGGCTTCCCAGACTGCAGAACAGCGTCACAGCCCCCGTGAGCACTGGCTTCATGCTGCCAGGATCAGAGTGTTATAGCCTCTCCTGTGAGTGCACACTGGATGGAGGGCAGAGCCTGAAGGCTGGGAAAACACTCTGGCTACTATCCCCAGGCAGGGCACACTCTTTTAAGGGCTCCAGTTTCAAGATGGCGCCACCCTGCATGGGCTTGGGTCACAAGGGTGGGAGGCAGGGGATGCATGGGGGGCCATGATGGGGGCCCATGTGACACTAGTGTGTGCTAGTGTTCTAGAGTGATGCAGTGTGTTTCTAGGAAGCTCCCCACACTTGGCTCCAGGCTTGTCCTGCCAAAGGATCTGCAGGCCTCTGTGGTGAGGATGGGGGTGAGTGTGGGCCCCCTGCCTACCTTTTTGCCGCAAGGAAAAATTCTTCCTGCACCAATCCCAGGATCAGAGATGTGGCAGCTGAGGCTGGAAGCCTCTCTCTCCTCTCTATGCCACCATCCTGGGTTTTCATGATCCATAGTGATCTCAACAGTCTCCTGCTGCACTCCTATGCTCTTCCACCAATGCTCCCATCAGTATTTAGCTTTCTGTTAGTTGTTTTGGTCCTTTTCTGTGGGAGGAACACACCCTGGGCACCTCCAGACCACAATCTTGCCACTTATAGAACTTATAAGTGTTCTTATAAGAGGGAGGCAGAGAGGGATTTGATAAAGACAGAAGAGAAGATACACACACACACACAGAGAGAGAGAGAGAGAGGGTCATGTGAAGATGGAGTCAGAGATTGGAATGCTGGCAGCCACCAGAAGCTGCAAGAAACAAGGAAGCATTCTCCCCTAGAGCCTCCAGAGAGAGTGTGGACCTGCAGTCACCTTGATTTTGGCCCAGTGATACTGATTTTGGACTTCTTCCATCCAGAACTGTGAGAGAATGAATTTCTATTATTTTAAGCCACAGAATTTGTGGTAATTTGTTACAGCAGCCACAGGAAACGAATACACTAGATATATCCTTAAAATGTAAACCTACACATATTTGTGAATATATCTGTAGAAAAAATTGCTAGAAGTGAAATTATGAGGTCAAAGGTGTATGTATTTTGAAATGTGATAGATTTTACCAAAATGCTGTATATTCTGGTGGTGGCATTTGTGCTGTACACGACCCAAACGGTTGTGCATGGCAGCCTGATAAAGAAGACGTAGACTAGGGACTGGCATCATATTTCCTGGTCAATGGCCCAAACAGCCATGAGTGATTATTTCCCAAGTACAAAGAGTACCTTGTACTCCTGTCCCATTGATAATGTGCCTCTCCCACCACCCTGCTGAGCTGGAGAAGATGGAGCAAAGTGGCTAAGAATGTTCAGGATTAGATAAACCTGAGCTCAAATCCTGGCTTTGCCACCATGAGCTGGATGACCTTGGGCAACATATTGATATTCCTGAGACTGAGTTTCCTCATCTCTAAAATGAGAATAATAATACCTACCTCAGAGGATTGTTATAAAGATTCAAGTAGCGCCCCCCACAGGCAGGGATAAGCAATGTTATCTGGCTGGAGAACGGGGTGCAGAAGCAAATGATGGGGGCCCATGTCACTGAGGGCAAGAACCATGGAACCAAGTTGGCCTGGTGGGTACCCTGAGTTGAGGATAGGGAGCTGAGGGTCCAGGGAGACTGGGATGGCTGGAGCTCCCCAGACAGAGCATCAGAGAAGAGAGAGCTGCACACAGAGAGAAGCCAGAGGCGAGCAGAGAGTCCCCTTGAGAGTGCAGCTGAGGACTGATCAGCACATGCGCATGAGGGAGCCACCTGGGCCCAGGAAATAAACCATGCAGAAGGCCTGGAAGGAACTATAGCCAGAGCTCCCAAGAAGCCTGTTCCCACTAGCAGGACTGGAAAACTGTGTTCTCGGGGCAGTGGGAGAGTGGGTTCAGAGGGCCTTATGTCGGTGGTAATGATACAGCCCCACAGCTAAGGTGGAACTTTGACTTTTGGAAATTCTACCACCCGTGTGATCTTGAGGTTCTGGTTCGCCGGTGTGCACCAGGTAGTAGAGTTGTGACAGAAGGCGCGTCTCGGTTCTCTGGGCTCCCTGGGCCTTGGTTGGTTGAGCTTCCCCCTCGGCAGGAGCCCATGGCTGCCAGTTCTAACAAGTGACTGGAATGGCCACTTGACCTCATAAGGGACGGTGCAGAGCTATGTGGTTGGTGAGGTGGCCTGGGGAAGACAGGACCAAAACTCAAGTGCACGAGGAAAGCTCTAAAGGAGCAATTAGTCTGAGGCACATCTGACGTGAGAAAGGATGCTGCTGGGTCAAAAGGGGGCTTCAGGTCCCCAAACCCTGTCTGGGTAAGGGGTACCCTAACCCCGCATTTGGGAGATGTATTTCTGGAGTGGAGTTAGTGTGGGCGTCCACACAGCCCAGCTCCACACGCTCAGCAGGAAGCTTCCGAGAGGGATGTTTCTTCCTATTTGACATTTTCCTACAAGGATAAAACCTTTACAATCCTTATGAGAAACACTGACTGGATAGAGGCCTCT
This sequence comes from Cynocephalus volans, assembly GCF_027409185.1. Taxonomy (NCBI): domain Eukaryota; kingdom Metazoa; phylum Chordata; class Mammalia; order Dermoptera; family Cynocephalidae; genus Cynocephalus; species Cynocephalus volans. The sequence continues at coordinate 179,883,294 of NC_084460.1, forward strand.
GAGAACAGAAAGAACCCGTGTGCCACATGTAGTGCTGTGTGGGGTGGCATTGACTCATTGTAATGCTGCTTGCCCCTAAAATGTTTTCCTAAAAAAAATTAGGTGATCTATTACAGTGTGCTCTGTGAACAACAGAATTCCCTGCACTCTACCAAAGATCCCTCCTAGAATGAAAGTCTGGCCAGGTGACTGCTTCCCCACTCAAAAGAGCTAGGTGAACTTCCACTGAGGGGTTTCTCTAAGCCCCCGACTGGGTTGTGACAAAGGCGGCAGCACTCCCCATGCACTGAGAGGGTCCCCAGACTCCAGCCACAGCCAGACAGAGTGTGTGGAAGCAGAAGCTTTCTTCAGGCAAAACCAGAGATCCCATCGAGTGGGGATTCTGGAAACTGATCACTGACCAGAGCCGTGGACTTGTCGCAGAATTAACACCATCCCCAACTCCAGCCCCGCCCTCCCTTTTGATCAGCATAAAAGCAAAGTGGAGTCGCATGGAAAGAGAAGACGTGGTCCCTTCGCTTGTCCTCACTGACAAGTGCTCCTCAGGAAGGCTGCAGAAGGGGTCAAACCACCTGCCATTTTCTGGGAAAGAGTAAAAATCTGATTAAAACAGCGTCTCTGCCCCCAAGAGGTCACAGTCCACCTGGGAGACAGACGTAACAAATACAGTGGCTACAACTGCTCAGTGAGGGATGATACGTATGCGGGAAGGAGTTGGAAACCGGCAGCTGAGAAGGGAACCGGCTCTCACCTGCCCAGGGCTGTGGGGTCAGGCAGAAACTGGAAAGTTGTGTTATATAAAGGATGTTTGGATGGTGGGTTTGGATGCTTTCCCCTTTGAGATAAAATATTTAAAATTATATTTTACCATGTCAGTATGTTCTGAGGCATTCCAGGAAATGGAGTCCACTTTGATAAAGGGAAAAATGTCCATCTCCTCAATCTTAGGTTTGTGTCTTAGTTTACAGCGCTGCCAAATACTACAAAATACTACAAATAATAATAATAATACAAAATACTATAGACCAGGTGACTTAAACAACAGACGTTTATCTTGTCACAGAGTGGAGGCCAGAGGTCCACGATCACCATGTTGGCAGGCTTGGTTTCTCCCGAGGCCTCTCTCCTCGGTTTGTAGGTGGCATCACCTCACAGTGTCCTCACATGGTCTTTCTTCAGTGCCCGTGCCCCTGGTGTCTCTTCCACGTCTTAAAGGGACACCAATCCTGCTGGATTAGGGCCCCACCCTTATGATATCATTTAACCTTAATTACCTCTTTAAAGGCTCTATCTCCAAATACAGTCACATTCTGAGAGACTGGGGGTTACGGCTTCAACACATGAACTTGGAGGGGTGAGGGGACATAAGTCAGCCCACGAGAGTTTGTTAATTGTTTCAGAAAGAATGAGACGTCCACACACTCTGAAATTCTTTCTCCTTCTCTCTTTCTCTCTGTTTTTTTCCCCCCCCAAAACAAATTGTTATTTTACAACAGGTAAAGTTTCCCTTCCTTTTCCTCCATCTCAGTTCAAGGTAAATTTTTCAATATAGACAGCTTCAGTCAGACTTTAATAGGTCAGATTATACTTGCTAATAATCAATTTATGGCATTTACTCTCTACCTATGTTAACCAATTTGTCAGTTCCTTTAGCATAAATCTATTAAAACCTATATCTAATAACTGAAATGATATTTACTTCCCCAGGAAAAATCAAGAGCTATGTCACCCCAAAACTCCATCTACAGTTGAATGCAAATTACCTCTAGAAATGTCAAGAGTTTTTCAGCCTGGAAACAGTTGCGAGAAAAGTTGGACATCTGTTCACGTGACTTGAGTTCATTTTGTGAAGGTCTAGTAGTCAAACTCAGAGCAGCTCTGTTTTAGGGTTTTGATTATGCCTATCAATACCCTTTATTTTATCCCCTCTTAGCTTTTGCAATCCAAAGTGATTTAGCCATTGCATAGGATTCTGTTAGCAAGAGCTCTGAGTGCATTTTATATTCTGCTAATTTACTATTAAAATACAAGGCTGCGGGTGGCGGCAGCGGTGGCAGTGGCAGCAGGAGCAGCTGCGCCACCAGCATGGAGCGGGAGGCGTGTGGGTTTGGAGAGAAGGGAGTGCCAGACCGAAACGGGAGAGGCTGCCTCGTTTACAGGCAACAGCTTTGAAGTGTGGAGCAGGAAAAGAACTGTTTCTTAGCTGCAAAAGCGAGTCTCTAAACAGGGAACACGGCACCGGGGCTGCGGTTGATGCTGCCAGGATCCCAGAAGCTGGGGCCGCACTGAAGGTGGCCAGCTGCCCTATTCAGGATTCGAGGTTTCAGGCCAGATTAAAGAAGATTCCTGGGAGCGCCCGAGCCGCGCCGCGGGACCAAGTGAGCAGCCCGAGGCGGCGGCGGCCGAGGATGGGGACGGCGACAACGTGGAGGCAGAGAGGGAGCCACCTGGCCCGGCCCAGCCCTGTGAGTGACCCCCCACCTGGCCCTGCTCGGGGGGCGGTCGCCCGCCTGGCTTCCACCTGCCCCACCGGGCCACTCACCGGCCCCAGGGCTGCCTCCATTTTCTCAGGTGGTGCTGGCTCCGGCCCAGCTCAGCCAAGCCTGTCCTCCTCGCCCAGCTCGGCTCTTCACTGAGCCTTCCCACTTGCTTGCCCTGGCGCAGGGCTTCCCGGGGCCTCCCCTCCCACTCCCTCCACGGTTCTCTGGTGGGGCTGGTGGTGTGGGGCATCCCCGGCCAGTGTCAGGAGGGCAAGGAAGTACGGGCGGGCTGACTGTCACTCCACTGCACCCTGGGCTCCAGCCCCCGGTAAACTTCCTGTTACCGGGAGGCAGATACCATCTCTGCGGCCACCAGTTTGGAAAAACGCCTAACTGATTTCTGGTTAGGAATAGTGTGGTTGGAGAGTTCCCGAGTTCGCTTGAACCTGCCAGAGAGCTGACTGCGGGCGGGCACCGGAGTCAGTCCGTGCCGGGGGGATTCAAAGGTAAACCGTGTGCTGCGGGCTCCTCCCTGAGGAGCTCACGCTCTGGTGTGGGAGATAAGACAAGTACACAAATAACCGCCATACCTGGAGGAAGGTGATAAGTCCCGAGAAAGATCTACACAGTGCTACAAAGGCACCCAGAGCGACGGGTCATCTGCGCCTAGCAGAAACCTGGTAGACTTCCGGGGCGAGGCGGTGCCGAGCAGGGTCTTGAAGACCCGGCTGATAGACGAGGGTTGCAGAAGACACGTCCCAGCCCAGCCCAGTGTGCACAGAGCGGGGAGACGCCAGGCTAGGGAGGCGGAGACTTGGCAGAAAACACACACCCTGTGGGGCCGCCACTGCAAGATCCAGCAGCCCAGCCTAGTGCGCACAGAGCGGGGAGACATCCGGCTAGGGAGGCGGAGACTCGACAGAAACCACACACCCTGTGCGGCTGCCACTGCATGATCCAGCAGCCCGGGCCAGAGGGCACAGAACAGGGAGAAGTCCTTCACGGGAAGTGGAAGCTCAGCAGAGACCACACACCCTGCGGTACCGCCCCGTGATCCAGCAGCCCAGCAGAGTCCAAGCTGACCAGAGAGATGGCTCCCTGGAGAGGCCCAAGACCCAAGGCAACCACACACACAAGGCACTAAGAGGCCAACTGAGCAGTCACGGAGGTAGCCATGCCAAATTGGCAACCACAGCAACATCTTAGTTAGTCAATAGTCTCAAACCGGTGGACTGTGAAACCCCCCGCCACAATGAATAAACATCAAAAAAAAGATACCAGAAATACAAAAAATCAAGAAAGTACACCACCAAAAGTTAATAAATCTCAAACTCTAGATCCTATAGAACAAGAAGCCCTTGAAATGACTGACAAGGAATTTCGAGTGATAATTCTAAGGAAACTGAATGAGATACAAGAAAACTCAGGTAGACATCATGATGAAACAAGGAAAAGTATACAGGACCTGAAAGAGGAAATGTACAAGGAAATCAATGTCCTGAAAAAAATGTAGCAGAACTTGCTGAACTGAAGAAGTTATTCAGCATAATAAAAACACAACAGAGAGTTTAACCAGCAGGCCTGTCGAAGCTGAGGAGAGAACCTCTGAACTTGAAGATGGGCTGTTTGAAATAACACAAGCAGACAAAAAAAAAAAAAGAAAGAAAAAAGAATCAAAGACATTGAAGAAAGTCTGAGAGAGATATCAGACAACCTTAAGCGCTCAAATATCTGAGTCATGGGTATTCCAGAAGGGGAGGAAAATGGAGATTCCATTGAAAACATATTCAACAAAATAGTGGCAGAAAACTTCCCAGGTATAGGAAAAATCACAGATCTTCAGATCCAGGAAGAACAACGATCTCCAAACGTATTCAACCCAAAAAGGCCTCTCCAAGACATGTTATAGTCAAATGGGCAAAACTCAGAGACAAAGAGAGAAACTTAAAAGCTGCAAGAGAGAAGCATCAAATCACCTATAAGGGAGCCCCAATCAGGCTAACATCAGACTTTTCATCACAAACCCTAAAAGCTAGAAAGGAATGGGATGATACATTCAAAACACTAAAAGACAAAGATTGCCACCCAAGAATACTCTACCCTGCAAGGATATCCTTCCGAAATGAAGGGCAAATAGTATATTTCTCAGACAAACAAAAACTGTGGGAGTTCACTACCACACGACCACCCTTACAAGAAATCCTCAAGGGAGTACTGGGTTTGGTTCCTGAAAAATAACTACCACTGCCATAAAAACCCAAGAAAAATCAAGACCCACTGGTATAATAAAAATGGCATTCATGAAGAGAAAACAAACAAACAAAAACGCTATCTACAACCTAAGGAACCAACAAAAACAGAAACCAAACAGTAAATCAGAAAGCAAGGAACAAAAGACACCTAAGACAACCAAACAACCAATAAAATGCTAGGAATAAATCAACACCTTTCAATAACAACTCTTAATGTAAAAGGCTTAAATTCCCTAATCAAAAGACACAGACTGGCTGACTGGATCAAAAAGGAGGACCCAACTATATGCTGCCTGCAAGAGACCCACCTCACCCATAAAGACTCACATAGACTAAGAGTGAAAGGATGGAAAAAGATTTACCATGCAAACAGAAAAGAAAAACGAGCTGGAGTAGCTATTCTTATATCTGACAAAATAGACTTTAAACTAAAAACCATAAAAAGAGACAATGAGGGACACTACTTAATGATAAAAGGACTGATCCATCAAGAAGACATAACAATCATAAATATGTACGCACCCAATGTTGGAGCAGCCAGATTTATAAAACAAGCTCTATTAGATATAAAAAAGGAAATAGAGACTAATATCATAATAGCAGGGGACCTGAACACCCCGCTGTCAATATTAGACAGATCATCTAGGCAAAGAATCAGTAGAGAAACACAAGATCTAAACAAGACTCTAGACCAATTGGAATTGGCAGATATCTACAGAACATTCCATCCAACAACCTCAGAATATTCATTTTTCTCATCAGCACATGGATCATTCTCCAGGATAGATCACATATTAGGTCACAAATCAAGTCTCAATAAATTCAAAAAAATTGGAATTATCCCATGTATCTTCTCAGACCACAATGGAGTAAAACTAGAAATTAATAACGAACGAAACTCTGGAAACTATACAAACACATGGAAATTAAACAGCATTCTACTTCATGACATATGGGTCCAAGAAGAAATCAAGCAGGAAATCAAAAAATTTATCGAAACTAATGAAAATAATGATATATCATACCAAAACCTGTGGGATACTGCAAAAGCAGTATTAAGGGGAAAATTTATTGCATTAAATGCTCACCTCAGAAGAATGGAAAGATGGCAAGTGAACAACCTAACACTTCACCTTAAAGAACTAGAAAAACAAGAACAATCCAAACCTAAAGTTAGCAGACGGAAAGAAATCATTAAGATCAGAGCAGAACTGAATGAAATTGAAACCCAAAAAACAATACAAAAGATCAACGAATCAAAAAGTTGGTTTTTTGAAAAGATAAATAAAATTGACAAACCATTAGCATGGCTAACAAAAAAATGAAGAGAGAAGATTCAAATAACAAAAATTAGAAATGAAAAAGACGATATTACAACTGATTCACCTGAAATACAAGGAATCATTAGAGACTACTATAAACAACTATATGCCAACAAATTTGAAAATCTGGAGGAAATGGATAAATTTCTGGACACACACAAGCTCCCAAAACTGAACCATGAAGACGTAGAAAATTTGAACAGACCAATAACAATAAAGGAGATTGAAGCTGTTATCAGAAGGCTCCCAACAAAGAAAAGCCCAGGACCAGATGGATTCACAGTAGAATATTACCAAACATTCAAAGAGGAATTGACACCGATTCTTTACAAACTATTCCAAAAGATTGAAACGGACGCAAATCTCCCAAACTCATTATATGAAGCAAACATCATCCTGATACCAAAACCAGGTAAGGATATAACCAAAAAAGAAAACTACAGGCCGATATCCTTGATGAATATAGATGCAAAAATCCTCACTAAAATACTAGCAAACAGAATACAGCAACACATACGTAAAATTATTCATCACGATCAAGTGGGATTCATCCCAGGGATGCAAGGTTGGTTCAACATACGCAAATCAATAAATGTGATACACCATATTAATAAACTCAAACACAAAGACCATAAGATCATCTCTATAGATGCTGAAAAAGCATTTGATAAAATTCAGCACTCATTCATGACAAAGACCCTCTATAAGTTAGGTATAGAGGGAAAGTATCTCAACATAATGAAAGCCATATATGACAAACCCACTGCCAATATCATCCTGAATGGGGAAAAGCTGAAAGCTTTTCCTTAAGAACAGGAACTAGACAAGGATGCCCACTCTCACCACTCCTATTCAACATAGTGTTGGAAGTACTAGCCAGAGCAATCAGAGAAGAGAAGGAAATAAAGGGCATCCAGATTGGAAAAGATGAAGTCAAACTGTCCCTGTTTGCAGATGACATGATCCTATATATCAAACAGCCTAAAACCTCTACAAAAAAACTCTTGAAATTGATAAATGATTTCAGCACAGTAGCAGGATACAAAATCAACACACAAAAATCAGTAGCATTTCTTTTCTCCAATAGTGAACATGCAGAACGAGAAATCAAGAAAGCCTGCCCATTTACAATAGCCACCAAAAAATAAAATACTTAGAAATTGAGTTAACTAAGGATGTGAAAAATCTCTATAATGAGAACTACAAACCACTGCTGAGAGAAATTAGAAAGGATACAAGAAGATGGAAAGATATCCCATGCTCTTGGATTGGAAGAATCAACATAGTGAAAATGTCCATACTACCCAAAGTGATATACAAATTCAATGCAATCCCCATCAAAATTCCAAAAACATTTTTCTCAGAAATGGAAAGAACTATCCAGACATTTATATGGAATAGTAAAAGACCACGCATAGCCAAAGCAATGCTGAGCAGAAAAAATAAAGCTGGAGGCATAACACTACCTGACTTTAAGCTATACTACAAAGCTATAATAACCAAAACAGTATGGTACTGGCATAAAAACGGACATACTGATCAATGGAATAGAATAGAGAATCCAGAAATCAACCCACACACTTAATGCCATCTGATCTTTGACTAAGGCACCAAGTCTATTCACTGGGGAAGGGACTGCCTCTTCAGCAAATGGTGCTGGGATAACTGGATATCCATATGCAGGAGAATGAAACTAGACCCATACCTCTCACCATATACTAAAATCAACTCAAAATGGATTAAGGATTTAAATATACACCCTGAAACAATAAAACTTCTTAAAGGAAACATAGGAGAAACACTTCAGGAAATAGGACGGGACACAGACTTCATGAATATGACCCCAAAAGCATGGGCAACCAAAGGAAAAATAAACAAATGGGATTATATCAAACTAAAAAGCTTCTGCACAGCAAAAGAAACAATTAAAAGAGTTAAAAGACAACCAACAGAGTGGGAGAAAATATTTGCAAAATATACATCTGACAAAGGATTAATATCCAGAATATATAAGGAACTCAAACAACTTTACAAGAAAAAAACAAGCAACCCAATTAAAAAATGGGCAAAAGAGCTAAGTAGCCATTTCTCAAAGGAAGATTTACAAATGGCCAACAGACATATGAAAAAATGCTCAACATCACTCAGCATCCGGGAAATGCAAATCAAAACCACACTGAGATACCATCTATCCCCAGGTAGGATGGCTAAAATCCAAAAGACTCTGAACGATAAATGCTGGCGAGGTTGCGGAGAAAAAGGAACTCTCATACATTGTTGGTGGGACTGCAAAATGGTGCAGTCTCTATGGAAAATGGTATGGAGGTTCCTCAAACAATTGCAGATAGATCTACCATACGACCCAGCTATCCCACTGCTGGGAATATACCCAGAGGAATGGAAATCATGAAGTCGAAGGTATACCTGTTCCCCAATGTTCATTGCAGCACTCTTTACAATAGCCAAGAGTTGGAACCAGCCCAAATGCCCAACATCGGATGAGTGGATAAGGAAAATGTGGTACATCTACACAATGGAATACTACTCAGCTATAAAAACGAATGAAATACTGCCATTTGCAACAACATGGATGGACCTTGAGAGAATTATATTAAGTGAAACGAGTCAGGCACAGAAAGAGAAATACCACATGTTCTCACTTATTGGTGGGAGCTAAAAATTAATATATAAATTCACACTTACACACACACACACAAAAAAAAACTGGGGGTGGGGGGGGAAGAAGATATAACAACTACAATTACTTGAAGTTGATATGACAAGCAAACAGAAAGGACATTGTTGGGGGGGAGGGAGGAGAGGGAGGAGGGAGGGAAGTTTTGGTAAGGGGCAACAATAATCAACCACAATGTATATCGACAAAATAAAATTTAAAAAAATAAAAATAAAAAATAAAATAAAATACAAGGCTGCTCTGAGCCTATGAAATCTAGTCCAGCATAATGTAAATAGGATAACAAGAAATGAGAAATCAGAAGAATAATGCTATTGTATTTGCCTGATGGTTTTGGACAGGAGACAGGGGCAGTAGGTATGCAGGGAGGGGCAAAGAGGAGGCTCGTGGACATTTATTACCTCATAGCCATGTCACCCACATCATCCACACATGAGTGTCATCTTGTTTCCCAATGTTGTGATAGAGGAAGGGGCAGAAGGGACACTGTGCAGCTCTCACATCCATTAGACTCCTGCCCACCCCACCCTCCGCCACCCCCATTGCCTGGAGCACAATGGCATCTCTCAGTGAGCTAAGGAAAACTAATAAAATGTGTGCAGGTACCTTGGGTTGATGTGCCCAGTGCACTCAGGAGAGGGTTAAGGGGAAAAGGCAGTAGCCAGGCTATGGCCATGTAGCTGCTAAACAGTGCTGCCACCAACATAGCCAGTTGTAGGTTCAGGGATGTAGGTCATAAAACTGCAAATGGGGTTGTTGGCACTTTACATTCTGCATGTTACGACAATGCTGGCTCACACGCTGTCCTGGATTCCTGCCTCTGCTGGAATAGGAAGACCACCATGCCTGTCAGTTTCTTGGTCTGAATACACAGAATTCAACCTATTCAAAGTGATGATAGGGCTTAGCTGTGGGCATCTGCTCACTCGGTAACCATTGCACGTGCTAGAGTGACCTAGACTCCTATGGGTAAAGAATCCGAGGATCTGCCTGCACCAGCCTGGAGGCAGGTGGGGGTCTCTCCCGCAGCAGGGACACAATCCCTGATTCATTTTTTGATTGCTTGGATCACTGGTTTTCAGAGATGAGCCAAGTGTCTATTTTTGCTTAAAGCATCTCAAGGGTGGGCTAAAGTATCCTTTTTCCCCTTGCAATGGGTGGTGAACTTTATGGACTGAGTATTTGTGTCCCCCAAAATTCACATGCTGAAACCTAACACCCAAGGTGACAGCATTAGGAGGTGGGGCCTTGGAAGGTGATTAGATCTGGAGGGTAGAGTCCTCATGAATGGGCTTAGTGCCTTATAAAAGAGGCCCAAGAAATCTCCCTCGCTCCCTCCATGTGAGGTGACAGGAAAAAGCTGTCTATGAACCAGAAAGCGGGCTCTCCCCAGATGCTGAATCTGCCAGTGCAGTCTATGGCATTCTGTCATAGCAGCCCGGACAGAGCAGGACATAACCAAAGCTGAGTCTAGGGACCTGAGGTCTCATTACCACTGTGTAGACATGAAAATCATCAAAGGCAGCCGCCTGCCCACTCTAGAGAAGCCACTCATGGTTTGGGCCCTTCCCGGTTGTGGGTTCCATGGGCGTTCACACATCACTGTTCACCAGCTCAAGATTCAGTATCTGTAGCAGGTGTAAGCCGAAATTTACAGTTAATGGCAGACTCTGGGGCAAGCAGGTGGGTTTTTAGATGCTTCTTCTTAGGCAATTTAACTCTTCCAGGCTTTGGTTTCCTAATTTGTGAAATGACAGTAACAGTAGTTTCTTCCTAATTTGGCCATTATGGAGTATGAATGAAAAACACAGGTAAGGTGCTTAGTACAACTGTCTGGGAAGAGTAAGGTCTTAATAAATACCAGCTGCCATTACCATATACATAGTATTAAACTTCTCCTGGAAATCAACCACATCGCTCCTTGAACTCTCTCTGGAACCAATGGGACTTTCAGCAACATGGAGTGGTGACTCCTGGGATCTCGTGGTGATCAGAGCGTGGTGGGGGGCAAGCAGTCCTCCCTCATCATGTCTCCAAGGAGGTGGTTGCTGAGGCTTTGGAAGAGAATTCGACAGAGCTCAGACCCCCTCAAGGCTACTGTGCTTTAAGCATGTGGCGGTTAATTTCAAGCTTGATGACACATTCTTTGCAGAGCAGTTGCCAAGAAACAAGGCAATCTTGTGATAGAAATATTGCCCAATGCTGTCACTTTGCTGGTTGAAAAGGTTTTAAGCAGTGTCAAATTTTATTATTAGCATTCCTGGTCTCCATGAAGTAATCATATAACAAGACAAGTTATGTCAAAAGACAAAACCGCAGGCCCAGGTTGGCACTGTGTACACAACAGGCATTTCGTTTCCTTTTGATATTGATCCAAAGATGTATTAAACAAAAAATGAAGAAAATAACACCGAGACCACATACTTACGCTGATCAATAGCCCCCCATTGGCAACATGACTTTTGCTGATAAATTGATTTCTTGGAAGTCCTGGGCAAGTCCTGGGTAAGTCCTGGGTGTGGCCCCTCAGCTCTACTGTTGCTAGTTATGTGGCCTAGCAAAGGGTGATGAGGCAAAGGGTGGATGCCAAGTGGATTAACACAGCACAGCGGGCACAGGGCGGGCTCCAGGACTGCCACCTCCCGTTCTTTACAGGTGGCCGTGTGAAAGGGCTCCTCACACACTTACATGCTAACAAGCTACTGCATCCGAACAGGTAGAACTCAGGGGGTGTTGAGGCAGAGGGCAGGGAGAGAGGACTGTTCTTTCTACGTGAGTATTCAGTAAAGGAGTGTCGTGTCATGCTAGTAATCCAGTGATTTCTTTATTCAGAAGTGAGTGACTCTTTGGTTAGTAAGTTCTGCTGATTATATACAGAATAACTATCATGACCACTGAGAGCACTCATATCCCATGTAGTCAATAAGAATTCTTACTGATACAAAAGTAGTAGTTCTTAAAAAGATGCACCTTTTTTGGCAAGTCTGAGCATAAATTTAATGCACATATACACTGACAAAGACAGAATGCTCCTCAAATAGAATCATAGGATCTTACTGCAAATTTTCCATTATCCCAGGCCAAAAACTTTTCATGGAGATGTTCAAAATTATAATCAAAGTAAATAAGAAAATAGATGCAAATTTAGCTTTACAAACTTTGACAATCAACTGAAAGCCTAAGGTACAATCAAGACACGTAGTCAGCTACAACCCACCTTAGAAAACACCATTTTGAAAGCAGCACAAATCCTAGTAGCCAGCTCTGGGCAGCCACCCTAAGTAACCTGGCAAAGGTGGGAAGGTGAGGGGATGAGGCCCAAGTTCTGGGTGTTCAGGGTCACTTCTGCTCTAGTCTCTGCCAGGACCCAATTCACCCCCTGGAGGTGGGGGCAGAGTATGAGCAAGTCTTGCTGCTGTGTTTTTTTACTTCCTCTCACCCATGGAGATAAGCAGAGGGGCAAGTGGCCTGTCCCTACCACCCTAGCAGGACTAGGCCTGGAGTCCCCTACCCCAGGAAAAGGCTGCCTTTCAGCAGGTGGAAACTGTACCTGGGCCACCACCACGCAGTCCCACATCTCCTCTTTGTAGTTACAGTGGGGAGCTCAGACACCAAGGCAGGAAGAGGGGCAGTGGGCGCAGGAAGGCCAGGACAGGGCAATGCCCCCAGGTACTCCTTTGCTTCAGTGCGGGTGTGCTGTGTTTCCTCTAACTAGGGGAACAGTATCCCAGAGACCAAAAGTCAAGCATGAGAAAACTCCTAGGCCACTTCTGTTTGCCACAGGCAGTCTGGGAGGTATACTTCAGATGCTGAAGTGCCAGGGTTTATAGGTCATTTGAATGGTTTATGGGGACATGAGTTGGAGTATTTAAAATCAAAAGTGTTCTAAAAAACCCAGTCAGGATGATGGAAGAACCAGTACATCTTGTGCATGGTTACTGATCCAAATACAGCTGCCTAAGCCGAACGCCATCAGTTCCCTGGGTTGTAAACCTTAGCACACTGAGGGTCGAAAGCCAAGCCTGAAGTCAGACCCAGCCATCCACAGAGGCACCCACCCTTTGCCAAGACTGCAATTCATTTCCAGAATCTATTCCAATGAAGGAGACTTGAAAAGCTGAGAAACTACAGAGGAATTTAAGTTTCAAGGTTACACGAATCTGTCAACTCAACTCCCATCACAGGTATAGCCTTTACTCCCGGAAGACAAAGTCAGAGAGGCACCAACCCGGAGGTGAACTTCACCTTTGAGGCTGGGAGATGCCTGGCTACGGGTAGGCCCTTCAGCAGGTTTATAGAAATCTCTCCAACAAGACTGAGAATTCAGCTTCTGACAGATCTAAAAAGAGGGCCAGAGGACAAATGCGGACAAGTGGCTGGTGGCCTCTAGTGGTCACTGATGGTCACACAAGACCATTGACTCACTATGAAGGAAAAGGTGCTTTCGGATTTCTCCCAATGCAGCAGTTGTCACGAGAATATGAAACAAAAAAAATCAGGAAGAAAAAAATGTTTGTAATTACGTCTTTACTATTTTATCAAAACCCTGGAATACTAAATAGTTGTCCTGAAACAAAAATAGTTTAGGCATTTTCTTTCAAAGATGTATTTATTAAACTCTAAATCCTCAAATAATCGTTATTTAAAAAATTCAAACTAGAAGAAACCTAGGAAAACTAGAAATCTTAACATCTTTTATAGAGGGTGGTAGGTGTCCTTTTTATTATTATAATTCTTTTGCCTAAAAGAACGGTGAGCTAATATTTTTGGAAGCTTCATCAACTGGTGAATTTCATCGTGGTCTCCACTTTATGTCTTTTACCCCGTGAAAATGTCTTTTCAGAGCAGTGTTATCTGCCCATGGAGAATTTAAACAGGAGTCGTCATCATTTTCTTCCAATTTCTGGAAATAAATACGTTTTGCTCAGGAAGGCATTTCAGGAAAGTGTTTTGCACATAAAGAGACTAAAGAAAAAGAATCCATGACCAACCTCCCCTCTCCCTGCCTTCCCAGAAGCAGGACACTTTCAGAGTCTGATGCTGGAGGACACCTAGCAGGGCCCCAACAGCCCTGGAGAGGTGGAAGCTCTAGAAAGCCCCTACCCCAGCATCCTGCAGAACTCACCACCCCACCCGTGCCAGTGCCTTTGCAGAAGGTGCAGGGGGCACGCCCTGGGTGCCAGCTTGGTTTAACACCCAGTACCTTGAGCTCCTCTTGTCTTCTGTGATAATACAGCATTAGCTGCTTCTGCTCTTCACTGCTAATGATAGGTTCTCGGGCTGGAGCTCCCTGTCCCCTCTGAAAAGATTAGAACAAGAGCAAATTGTGGAATAAGGCATTCTCACAGTGACAGCCTAGGGAGTTACAGCGAATGTTATACAACTGCCTTTGCTAACTGCTAAAGACAAAAAGGTCATCCGTGTCTGATCACCCAAAGGGAACGTCAAGGGAAGTCTTGGTCTTCAGCAGCTCTGGACTCCTGTGGTAGATGGAGACCAGAAGCTGCATGATGCCACCTCTGTCATGACCATTCCCAAGGATGCCAGTGCAAGTCCAGCGGGGAACAGAGGATTCTCAGAGCCACAGGCTCTGGATGTAGATAATGGTGCAGAAACCTGTTTCCCAAAAATTATAGAGTAATGATTTAGGAGCATACATAAAACCAAAGTAGGCTTGCAGGTAGACAGCTCTACATGCTGTCCTAAAGTGTCTCTAACCCTTTCTCCTCATTTAGAGCATCAGCAGTTTGAAAAAACTTGAAATCAGTGCTCTGGGCTCTGTTTTTCGTTTCAAGAAACATATTTACTTGTAGCCCTATTTTTAGGTTGAAATTAACAATGGCATTACTTTTCTCCCATAAATTAAAACAAACTTTACATACTGCTAATCAATCCATATTTTCTTCTAGTTTTTGTTTGATGTACATTAAAACGATACTTTTAGTTTAAGCCTGAGCCAACAGGATTAAAGTATTTGCACAAGTAGCTAAAATCTTTCAGATTTACTGTAAATTTGCAACAGTTTGAGGGTAAATAAAAAAAAAAAACACTGATATGTTAAAGCAAAAGTACTTACTTGCTGAATCTTGACAATAATTTTAGTTTTCTCATTTTTTCCCACATAGTCTGAAAGCTTCTTTGTTCTTCTCAACTCCTTGGCTGCCCACCACAGTTGTGCCTCTGATTCTTTAATGATGCTGAGTCCTGCCTGGGGCCAATGGTAAGAACCAGCTTTCAGAAGCCTATCAAGACCTGCCATAGATGTGGCCCTTCCCCAGGAGCCAGGGCCTGGCTAAGGCCCCTCCCAGCAGGGGACAGGCTTCCAGCACCCTGTCCTCCCTCTGCGCCCCATGGGAGGTCCAGCCTCCCCCACCTCACTCAAAGTCCTTGCTGATGTTAGTATCATCCGTGTTAAGTTTCAACTCATGCCTGATTCAGTTTTCTTGCTATGGAAAACGGGAAGTATCCTACTTCATTTGCACCCTCATCCATAATGTAAGGTCCCCTCATAGGCAGATGTGCAGGCTACCACCAGGGAAGAACACTAGAATCCTTGTGCGTTTTTATTTATTTATTTATTTTTAAAAGATGACCGGTAAGGGGATCTTAACCCTTGACTTGGTGTTGTCAGCACCACGCCACACTCTCCCAAGTGAGCCATGGGCCAGCCCCCTCGTGTGTTTTTAAAGAGTAATGGAGGGGCTATTTGTTTGCTTCTGCATCTACCACCTATTTAAGGTGGCTTAGAGAAATATACACTGTCTGAAAGGATAAGGAATACATGAGAAAAGCTAAGCAAAATGTAATACAAGAGTGAGAAAATACCATGAAGCACAGGGTAAGGCTGCCTCTCTATACGTGGGCCAAACCCATCAAGTATGAGCACTACACTCTCAGGGTCCTCTGGAATTCAGAACCCTGCTTGGAAGCATGGTGCAGCGAAGATGGAAAGCAGTGCATGAAGCAAAAAAACAACATCTATGAGAGAAGAGTCAAATCTGAAGGACTTCTGCCCTCTGTGGGGACATGAACTCATTTTGAGAGTGCCCAAGAACCACCTACCTGAGTTCCTGACAAGTCCTCTTTATTTTCAAATTCCATCCGGATGGGGTCATATGGTGGTAACCCCATGGGATAAACAATCATCACTGCACCTCGAAGCTGGTCCAAGGCATCTTTCACCATCTCCATAGTAACACAGACACTGGCTTCCACTTGTTTCTGAAAGCACACAGGCATTATGATCTACAATGTGGCTAATTAATTCAATAAATATCGATCAAGTTTTTGCACAAGACCCTTGCCAGACACTGCCAGAGTAACAAAAAGGAATCGAACAATTCTTGCTCCCAATGTGACTACCATCTAATTCAGGGGCTGAGCCAAGTACGCCGCGGCCTATACTATAAAACAGACTACGAGTAGCCCTGAGAGAGTGCAGTGAAGTGCACAGAGAGCTCAAAGGGGAAAGAACCCAAATCAAGCGGCACAGATGGGAAAGACGAGCAGGAATACTGCAGAAGGGGAAGGCAGCTCAGGTGGGCCTTAAAACATGAGCAGATTGAAAGGTGGAGATGGGAGCAGGGTGCTTCAGGACAAGCAGAGCAAAGAAAAGCAGGTGACAGCCCCCTTGGCTTGGGACAGGAAGGAGAGGGGTGGGCTGGAGTTCTTTTTTGAGTGGCCATGAAGGCCAGGCTGAGGAGTTTGTTTGCATTTACTCTGCTGGGAGATGGGCAGCTATGGACTTTTCTAGGAAGGAGTGATAATGGTGGGAGATTAATCTCGCAGTGGGTATAGAATGACCCTAGTTGGAGGGAGACCAGTTAGTAGGCTCTGAAGAGTGCAGAGGAGAGGTGTGGTGCAATGAAGAATGTATCTGATCTTTGTCCCAGTTACTAGCCAAGAGCTTCAAAAACCCTCAGAATTTCCTGAATGATAAGATTGCCTTTTGTTATTTATTATGAGCCCCATTTTACCGTACCTGGGTTTGTGTCAACAAGGTAACCTATGTTCAGCCTTTAGATAGTTTCAATGAAGGGGTTGGCCATGCCAGAAAGACCAAGCACCTGATTAGAGGGTTGGAACTTTCAGCCTCCTGCCCACCCCCACCCTCCAGGGAGGAGAGTGGGGCTAGAGATTCAGTTCAATCACGTGGCTACTGATCTATCTAATCAATCTCACCTACTTAACGAAAACTTGATAAAAATTCTAGACATCAAGCCTCAGTGGAGCTTCCCGGTTGGTGAACACTGATGTGCTGGGTGATTCCCCGAGAAGAGACCACAGGACCTCTGCACCCTCTTCCCCCCAATACCTTGCCCTATGCATCTCTTCTACTTGGCTGTTCCTGAGTTGTATCCTTTATAATAAAACTGTAATTTTAAGTATAGTGCTTTCAGTGACTTCTGAGTCATTCTAGCAAATTTAAGTGGGGAGTTGTGAGAAGCCCCAAATTTGTAGCCAAGTTGGACAGAAGTATGGGTAGCCTGGGGACCCCACTTGTGGCTGGTGTCTAAAGTAAGAGGGGTCTTGTTGGTGACTTTGCCCTTCAACTTGTGGTATCTGATGCTAACTTCAGCTAGTTAGTGTCACAGTTGAATTGAATTACAGGGCACCCAGTTGGTGTCAGAATGCAAAAGGCTATAGGGGAAACTTTAAATAAAGTGGTAGCTGTGGAAATGAAAAAAGGAGGCATATTTAAGAGACATCATGAGAGCAGACAGTACAGGAGTGAACTTAAAGCATGAGTGACGAAGATAGAAGTGCTACAGATGACGCTGAGGATCACAGCCTGTGTAAGAGAGGACACTGGTTGTTCTGTTAATAGAAACAGAAAACCTTGTAGGATGTGCTTATTCTTAGGTACAGAATACAGAAGGAGGGGAGTGAGGAAACAATTTCAGTTTCAGAAAACGTGACTTTGAAGTGTGTCTGTACATGCAGATAGAACCATCTTGGAACTAGCTGGAAACTCAGTTAAGGAAGATGTCGGGGTAGAGGACGGAAGTTTGAGAGTTATCCGCAGAGGGGTAGAATTTGCATTTGGCAGAGTAGATAAAATGCCAGAGAAGAAGAGGGCCAAGGATAAAGTACTTGATAAACACACGGGGGAAGTGACGCAGAGGAGTATTGCCACAGAAGAAAGTGGTAGGGCAAAGGGTGCCGGCACAATGCCCGGGCCGCAGTTTTCTTACCATGCTCTCAGATGTGCTGATCTGCTCAGATGTTAGTAGTTATTATTATTACTTTTTAAAATGGCTCTGCGGTCAAATGCATTTTGCATACATTGGATTGAACCAAGACCTTTACTGTAAGACTTCAAAGAGCCTTTACTATATTAACAGACACGGAGGGGCAGCCTTTCCTGAAGGTCTTGAAAGATGAGTTAAGAGCACGATGAGTTTGGGAAATGTTGGTTTAGAAGTAACAGTTTTGGGCAGCCAACTAGCTCAGTGAGTTAGAGCAGAGCCTTGGACCATCAAGGTCACAGGTTCGGATCCCCATCCCGGCCAGCCACCAAAAACAAAGAAATTACAATTTTGCTGAGTGAATCAGGGAGAACAGAAGAAAAAGCAGTTATCAAGTGAGAAGACCTGCAGATGAGGGCAGTAGCAACCAATATCGCCAACATGTAAATAAAGGCAACAGAAAAAATGACACTTCTTTAAATATCCCTAAGTTCTTTTCCTCCATATGCACATTATCTACCTATCAGTGGTATAGTTTATGCTTCTCCTTCCATGAAATACTTAAGACAATTATAGAAAATTTATATATAACACATATTATGTCAATCAAGTATCTGTAGAGCTACTCTATGGCTACAATATTCAAATTTCCCCTACTTATCTTTCTTAAGTTCTTCAAAAAGGTAAAAGAAAAAAAATTAATATGCATCAACTCACATTTGTATTATATATAAATCTATATTTACACCAGCCAACAAAAATTTTTGTCTGCCATATAGGAACTGGGAGGATTCAGGGTAACTGTCACAATAACAAAAAGGAAAAGCAAGGGCCCACCCTAACTAAACATGCTTCTTTCCTTTGCCTCTGTAAGGCTTTAAAAGAGAAGAAATGAAAAGGCTGCTCAACAGATAACTCTGGAATCCATAAATGGAATTTGTATTTCAAAAGACAAACTTTAGAGCATCATTTTAAAAAGCTAACCTTGGATATTATTGCTTTGGCTTCTTCTATAGTCTTCTTTAAAACTTGCTTCATTTTTTCATTCGGTGCTATAAAAATAAAAAAGAAGAGAGGGAGAGAATCAGCCATCAAATATACAGCCTCTCTAAAATTCTTCTTCAATATCCCAGCCCCTTCTGTCTGAGTCAGGGAGTACGTGAAGTGAGAGAATTGCAAGTGTGGAATTTCGGTGAGGGATGCCAAGAGCCTTGGCAGTGGGAAATCAGGTGAAGATCTCTTCACTATAGCAGAAACCCGGAGTGTGCTTTCTGCAAAGTGGCAAAAGCTACAAAGAACAGGAATACATGTCATTGGGTAGATGGGGTTGGCACACTTTTTCTGCAAAGGGTCAGATAGTAAATATTTTAGGCTTTGCAGGCTACACGGTCGTGGGTGCAGCTACTCAGTTCCGCCACGGCAACACAAAAGCAGCCACAGACAATACTTAAACAAACAGAGTGGCTGCATGCCAACAAAACTTTATTTACAAAAATAGGCAGCTGTCTGAATTTGGCCCCTAATCTGCTGACCCCTAAACAAGAAAAAAAAATAATTATAACTTGAAAGTTGAGAAGCAATAACAATGGAGATGGAATGTCCAAATTTAGGGAAAATCGGGCAAGTTCAAACTATATATTAATAAATAACAGTATTAATCAGACACTGAAAATGTTATAAATACAAAACTGTATTAGAATAGAAATGGTTAATATAAGACAGTATTGGTTTAAAAATGAATAATAAACTGTTAACTGGTTCTTAAGAGATATTATTTTTTTCAGTAATGTAATTCTTCTGAAAAGCAAAGAATCTCCAGATTGAGAATGAGTTTAGGTATGAAAAGATGTAAAAGATAATCAATCATTTTCCAGGTTAAAATTCAAAGGAAATAATATTAGGAATTCCTATTATTCCCAATATTAAAACATATATATGTGTATATATATTTTTGAGCTTGTAAAGCCCTTACAGGGATACCATTTTGTATTTCTTCTGCTTCTACAACAGTGTTTTTAGGAACATAGTAGTAAGTAGGTATTTCTTAAACGATCAATTATAGTTTTTTAAATGGAGCTTTTTATGTAGGTTAAAAGGGAATAAACTATCAAAAAGGATTATTGTCCTTTTTCCCTTTCAGTTTCACTTGATCAAACATCTACTGAAGGAAGAATTTCTTGAGTGTTCCATCATGTACTAAAGTGTTTTGCCCCAGAGAGAAGCATGTCCTTGACTCAAATAGAGACTCCTGTGCTGACAACCACGTCTTTCTTTCACAGTCTCTAAAGAAACCCCAACATCTGCAAACCATAACAAAACACAAACTTCTATACATTTTCAATGAATGTCTGCCAAAAACTACTAGGTTGAACCATACGAAATTGCCAATACTCCACCATTTTTGACCTACAGAAATCGTCATTTCATATGGTTCATCTAATATGCTTAAAAGCTAGCTGCAACTTAAACCAAGAATCCACAATCTTCCTTTACCCACCTAGGTCACTGTAGATTAGTTTTACCACAAGGAACTGTATAGTGCAGTATTTCATAAGTTTGTACAGGAACGTTGAGGTCAATTTTTTAATTGAAGGAATCACTTTCATACTTATGGTATATTCAGGCATGCACATAGAAGAGAAATGCTCCATTACCTTGCCCATTCCTTCGTCCAATATCATCCTTTTTAAAAACTGAACCCCCACTGGGTACACATTTTCCACCCCATTCATCCTTTAATTTCAGTTCTTCAATCTGGTCATCAGTCAGTCCTTGCATATTAGGAGGGAGAAATACGCCGTGTTCTGCTAATTCTTCCATTTCTTAAAAATAATGGAGAATTACAAAACATGTATGACAATCACCATCATAACACCTTATATCCCACTGGAATGTAAGCTCCCAAGAGGCAGGGGTCTTGCCCATCTGGCTCACTGTTTTATTTAACAAACATTTATATACCACTCACTATGTGCTGAGACCTGTCCTTGACCCTTGACAAATAGTCCTTGATGACAGAAGTACAGAGAGCTTAGGAACTTGCCTCTGATCTCAGGCAGTCTGGTTCAGATTCTGTGCTCTAATCCCTGTGCTATGTTGTGCTTCCTGGAACTCAGGAGGTAAAAAGTTAATTTTCATTTAAAGCTTGAATAAATATTCATATGGGGCTTTACAGTTTACTAAGTGTGTTTACATAGATTATCTCATTTACTTAATTAATTTTGGCACCTGGACCTTGGTGTTATCAGCATCACACTATAACCAACTCAGCTAATTGGCCAGCCTTTTTCATTTAATTTAACCTCATGAGATAGGCAAGACAGTTATTAACATCCCCATCTTCCTTGATTTACAGCTGTACCATCTGAGGCTTGCTCAGATGACACAGCTAATACCTTATATAAAACTTAAATACTTCATAAATAATTTATATAAGTCAGTGGAGAGAATTTAAGGCAGCTCAAACCCCTTGAAAGTAGGAGAGAGAGGAAAAGGGCCTTGGTTTTCTAGTATCATGTTCACTATTCAGATGAGATTGGGCGCGTTCTCAGTAGCTGGCTGTAGACCATGTTCACTGTTCAAATGCACAGCTTCATATTTTTCCTAATCCACATATATGCATCCCCAAACCACATTCTAACATTGCAAAATTGCTTTCCTTCCTTTATCCCTCCCCTTCTCTCCTTCCTCCCTCCCTTCCTTCTTGTGAAGGAGGCACATGGATCTAGGTGTTCCCATAACACTGTGTGAAGACACCATGTGACCTGCAATAATACAATACTATGAAACTATGGTGTAACTGAATGGCCTGCTCATTGTCTCTCTCCCTCACCAGACTCTAAGCAACTGGGGTACAAGGGGCTGCCTTATTCATCTTGTCTTCCTAAGGCGGTGCACTGGTGCCTGCCTGAGTGACAGTTAAGACCAGTGACTGTAGAATAAATTGATGGACTGATTCCAAGTTCACTGTTATAACACGACTCTTAAATTCAGCACATTTTCAACTTATGTCATAGAAAGAGTTGAGTTTGTTTTCTCCTTAAATGCTTTAATTTAAAAATAACATTTAATATTGAGCTTGTTTTGGAAGGAGTAAGTTTAATTAAGAAACTATACCTATATTCCATGAAGACACCATGACCTTTAAGAAGTTCTCCATGGTGCACAAATCACGTATTTAATTTATGTAATTTAATAAATCACATAAGTAAATAAGTTTACTTACTATACATAGTTATGTAAATATTAAATATATAGAAAAACAATAACATCCTAGACCACACCTGGAGTATCTTCACTTCAACTTCACATGCTTAAATTTAAATTAATTGAACTGAAATAAAATTTAAAAATTCAGTTCCTCGGTCCCACTAGCCACATTTCAAATGCTCAATGGCCACATGAGGACAGCACAAGTCGGGACGATTTCACGTTGCGGAAAGTCCTACTGGACAACGGTGCTCTCGAGGGTATTCGGCGGGTGACTGGACAACGGTGCTCTCGAGCGTATTCGGCGGGTGACCGCACGCTGAGACAGGGAAAAGAACACTGAGGCTTTCTCTTTATCTTCTCACCTTTGAAAGGCTGTCCCAAAGCGAGGGGCTCACCACCAGGAACTGCTTTACCTCAGGAGCCTCAAATAGGAAATTCACCTTTGAAAGCCCACCCAGCTATCACCCCACCCCTGACGCTTGTTTAACTTCACCGTGTCTGCTCTGCAGCGAGCCTTCGGCTCCCTCCGAGGGCCTCCTTCCTCTCCACCCACTCCCTCTGCACTTACAGCACCCCAAATCCTGGCTCCAAGACACCTAGTACACTTGGCCTCTTCCCGTGCCCACCTCCGAGCTGGGGGTGCCAGACCTGCCCTACGCTCTCCGGTTTTTATCCATCTCCGATGTCCCATTTCAACCCCGCCAGCTGCAAATCTTTGCACATCTCCACAAGCTTGATCCCTCGTCCCCCTGCCCGAGAAAGCCTTGCAGGTCCTGCCATCTCCCTCCGTCCCTGCCTGGGGCCGCGTGGTGCGGGCCCACAGACTCGCCGTGCCCGCCGGGCCGCACCTGAGCAGAGGCGCTGCACCTTGAGCCGCCCGTTGTAGACCCGGGTCACCTGCACCGTGAGCTCCTCCAGCTCGGTGCTTCCCGGCGCCTGCAGCAGAAACTGGCTCTCGTCGCCCCGCTTCACGTGCAGCAGAACCATGGCGGCCCCGGAGGCCCCGCCGAGGCGCTGGGGCGGCTAGAAGGCCCGAGATGCGCGGCCCACGGGCCGGGCCGGCCAACTTCAGCCGGAGCGGCGAACGGCTACGACGCACTAACTGCTGCTTGGAGACAGAAATCCGAGGCTCGGGCGCCCGCGTCGCGGAAGAGAAACGGCACTCGCTCCCGGAAGTGGCTGTCGCCAGGAGCAACAATTAAACATAGAGCGGGGCCGCCGCTCTAGATCAGCGCCTGAGGGTGGGGGAGCTGGAGTGCGCGGAGACCCCGCAGTCCACTTCCGTTAAGTAGCTGCTGCCAAGTCCACAGTCCACAGTCTGGGACGGCCGCTGACCCAGGCTGCACCGGCAGGGAGCATTCGATGAGCCCCGCTCCCGGAAGTGGCTGTTGTCCAGACAACTCTCAAACACGGAGCAAGCCGCAGGTCAGAAGCGCGGACCGCCCAATCGACTCGAGGGAGGCACGAGATTCCACCCCGGGAGGTGGGTGGGCTGAGGGGAAGGGTTGCTATGTCGGGAATGGGTGGAGTGGTGGACAACACAGGCCCCGAGTTCCACAGCCGCCCCTGGGCAGCCGCTCCTAATCCCAGCGTCCTTTTCGACGCCCGCAATCTCCACTTCCGGAACCCCTCTTCTCTGTTTCCGGTCTGGAGAAGTTTGCAGGAGAGCAGCTCTGGGGTCGCTGCTTCACAACGTGCGCGCTGTTCTGGTTTTCAGGACTCAGGACCAGGCCGCTTGCGCGCCCTTCTTTGTGCAGGCTGATTCGGATTTGCATACCTATGGTAGCTCAAGCGGCTGCTGCCAGCGCGATTCTTTCCAGAGTATCCGTTCAGCCATCGTCCGGCACATACTTACCGAAAGGCAATCGGGGTCAGGCGCTGTTTATTCCAGGCACCCAGCGGCGAGTCCAAAGTCACTGCTCTCATGGAGCTTATACTTTAGTGTGACAAAGAGAAAACAAAAGTAAATGGACAAGGTCAATTCAAAGAGAAGTATAAAGAAAACTAAACAGGGTAATTGACTATTTAGGTTGGATGGTCAGGGAACGACTTAAGGGGTGGGTAACATTGGTATTGAGTTCTTGGTAACAAGGCGCTAGCAAAGCAAAGTAGAGCAAAGCCTCTACCCGTGGTTATGTCCTTGTTCTTCCAAGGGGCCAGTGCTGTCGAATATATACTGATTTGAATATTACAAGCACCCACATCTTCGTGTTCCTGAAACTTTGGAACTTTGGTCTCCCCATAGGAACTGCATCCAGGAGAGGGGTGGGAGTGTGGTAGGGAAAGTGTGTAACTTTAGGTGCGGAAATTGCCAAAGCCAATACAGGGCTTAAAAAAATGAAGACTGATGATTGATATTGGACAGAAGGGTGATGGAGCCCAGGGAGAGGGGAGAACTGTGTCTCTAGTATCTTTAGTAATGTTGAGGCAGGAATCACCCAGACTCTGGAACAGGCAGTATTGGTATGATTAGCAAATGTCTATCTCCCCAGAGAGAGAAAGGGGCTTCTATGTTCTTTTTGCTCCTGACTACTGACATAAGGTCATCCCCATTTCTTCTGAATCCAATTCTGTACTCATCAAGCCAACTTTTAAAATTTGGTTTACAGTATAACCTTCCGGGTAGAGAGAACCATTTGTCCACAAACTCATGTATTACAGAGTCTCTGGATATAATTTATTTTTATTTTATTTTTTTGTCTTTTTGTGACCGGTAAGGGGATCGCAACCCTTGGCTTGGTGTCGTCCACACCGCGCTCAGCCAGTGAGTGCACCGGCCATTCCTATATAGGATCCGAACCCGCGGCAGGAGCGCCGCTGCGCTCCCAAGCGCTGCACTCTCCCGAGTGCGCCAGGAGGCCGGCCCTGGATATAATTTTTAATGATATTAATAAGTATAGAAAATTGTTGAATAAACACCCAAGTACTGACTAGTTTTGTTTAAATATGTAATCTATCATCTGGTGGAAAATCACAGCTCAAGCCCTTGCACTCTCTTTAACCTTTCTCAGCACTGATATTTGTAGTTCTCGTAACTATATTGTTACTGCATTCCTTTCAGTGTTTCTTAAGGTCCTTTTCTTCTCATACAGGTCACACAAATCTGTGTTTAGCTTTTTTTCAGCGTGGTTTAAGCAATCATAAATCTTGCCAAAGCCTGTTGTCCTGCCACCACCCAAGTGGGTTTTGAATTCAAAGACAAAGATGACTTTCAGTGTGGTCTCATGCCTTTTGGCTAGTTTTCTCGGAGTATTTTAGGTACTGTTGCCTTTCTAGGATGAAGTGCATCTCAAGAGCTCTTGTATCGTTCAAGCAATCCATCAGTGATAAACTTATGTTCTGAATAATTTATGGGTCATTCATGATGACTGTGGATATCAGGCAGCCAGGGAGGAAAAGAGTAAATTTTACTCAATATTGACTTTTTTTTAAGTCCTAACACGCTATAGATACAGTTAAAGTCTCCACATATTCCTCTCTGATCCCATTTCCCTTCTTCCCGTTCTCCAGAAGTAAACTGTTGTCCTGAATTGTGTATTATTCCCATTGCACATTTTCAAACCATTAATACATGTATGTATCCCTAAAGAATAAATTGTTTTGCATATTTTAAGTTTTACATAAATGGTGTCTTACTGTGTTATTTTGTAACTTGCCTTATGGCTCCACAATGATATTTATTCACTGATAGGTTGTTTTCATTCACTTACTTTCACTGCTTTATACTATTCTACTATGTGACTATGCCACTCCATTCCCCTGTTGACATTTAGTGTATTTCTAGTTTTCACCATTACAAACAAGGCATCTCATATCCCACATACATTATTCCTCTAGAAGTCAAATTTTTTGTTGATAGGTATATGAACTTGACCTTTGCTCTCTAGAGTTGATGTGCCAATTTACCTTCTTACCAACAGTGTATAAGTTCCCATTTCTCCATGTTTGCTAATCCTTTAAACGTCAGACTTGTTTTTCTAACATTAAGAAATTGGTGTTTTGATTTATACAATGGTTTCTTGTGAGTTTGGTTATCATATGTCAATCACCCTTGCTGTAGTTTCTGGACCTGCAGCGCTGATCATGTGAAAAGGATGAAAAGTAAGCTACATTAATGGAGAAATATTTGCAAACCACATATCTAACAAAGGATGAGTAGTACCTATAGTATATAAAGAACCCTTAACACTCAACATTATAAAAACAATTGACTTAGAAAAGTCAAGGGGCTGGCCGATGGCTCACTTGGGAGACTGTGGTGCTGATAACACCAAGGCCACAGGTTCGGATCCCTATATAGGGACGGCCAGTTAACTCCCATGGGAGAGCGTGGTGCTGACAACACCAAGTCAAGGGTTAAGATCCCCTTACCGGTCATCTTTAAAAAAAAAATAAAAAAGCCAAAACAAAAAAACAAACCCCCAAAACCCAGACATTTCACTGTGTAAGATATAAGATGGCAAATCAGCACTTGAAAAGATGTTCAACATCATTAGCTATTAGGGAAATGCAAATTAAAACCATAAGGAAATATCCACTGTATCATTCATTTCATTCAATGAATGGCTAAATTAAAAAATGGTGGCAACAGCAAATGAGGGCAAGAATACAAAGAAACTGGATCATTCATACATCTCTGATGGGAATGTAAAATGGTAGGCACTCTGGACAACAGTTTGGCAGTTTTTTTTTTTTTTTTTGTGACCGGCGTACCTCGCTCAGCACACCGGCCATCCTTATATAGGATCCGAACCCGCGGCGGGAGCACTGCTGCGCTCCCAGCGCTGCACTCTTCCGAGTGCGCCACGGGGTCGGCCCCAGTTTGGCAGTTTTTAAAAAACTGAAGCACGCCATTACCACATGACCAAACAATCGCACTCCTGGGCATTATCCCAGAGAAATGAAAACTTATGTTCACAGCAGCTTTATTTGTAGCAGCCCATAACTGGAAACAACTCAGGTATCCTTCAATGGGTGTACAGTTAAATAAACTGTAGCATATCTATACCATGGAATAATATTCAGAAATAAAAAGGAACAAGCTATTGATACATACAACCTAGATGAATCTCCAGAGAATTATGCTGAGTGAAAACAGCCAATCCCATTTACATAACATTCTTGAAGTGACAAAATTATAGGAATGGCAAACAGTTTAGTGGTTGCCAGAGGTTAAGGATAGGGGAAAGGGGGATGGGATGGGAGGTGAGTGGGCAGAGGGCAACATGAGCAATCCTTGTGGTGATGGAAATGTTCCATATCAATGTAAATGTCCTGGCTGTGCTATCTTACTACAGTTTTGCAAGATGTTACCCCTGGGGTAAACTGGGTAAAGCGTACTTAGGATTTTTCTGTATTATTTCTTATGACTGCACATAAATCTAAAATTATATTTAATAAGTTTTTTAAAAAGTCTATTCTGTATCTGTAATTTCTTAATAAAAGGTTAATGAACATAATTCAACTATTTAAGAATCAAGGTTATTATTCTGAATATCAATCATATATGACTAAAAAAAGGCAATACTCATAGAAACTGGGTTTTTTTGGTTTTGTTTTTAAGTCAGTCTCCTTTTTTTGTCTGGCTGTTCATGTCCTAATTCCCCTCTGTCCCCAGTTGTTTCTTCTGCTAAGGGTCAGAAAATCATCATTCATGCTTTATGTGTTATTTTCAAGCCAACAAGATTTTGAATGAGGGCCTCTCTTATGGTATAAGTGCATGGGCTTCTTAATGATTAGTAATCTCAGAAAATCTTTCTTCTTATGTTTAGAGTAAGCATTATATGGAGAAATAAAATAGATGAAAATAAGGTCTTGCATTAAAATATTTGATTTGGCAATAAGAATATTTTCCACAAATGTCATTAACTTGTATATGTAAAGTACAAGAGAAATGGCTGAGAAAAATTCTTCCCTTTTGAACAAAGAAGTCAGCATGGTAAAGACGGGTATATTTATTTCTTCTAACAGCACATTTCACAGGATATGTACAGATGTCTGTATACCACTGACTTTAATACTGTACTTCTATAAAGTATATAGTTATAAATACTGTATGCCACATAAGCAATAAAATTCTTACATATAAACAGCAATCTACTATAGAGAACAAAGAATTCACAAAGAGATCCTTAGTGTCTTGTGCTCTGCTTTTAACAGAACTGGTATATATTTAATAATACACAGAACAATGGCTAGTTATCTGCAGCATACCTTTAGCTTTCGTAACTTTGTGCATTTTCAGCAACTTGCCAAATATAGTTTTCCTGATAAAGGCTGAGCTGCTATGTATATTTTAGACAGTAGTTTATACTCAATAGTTCTTGCTCACAGAACTGCAATTTGCACTAGTGAAGTTTACCTTACAATGAATTATTTTGTTAATGGAGAGCAAATACCATATACACTAATCATATAGATGTTAAAGCCACAGTTTCAACAAGTTAATTCACATTTTGAAGCACACTGCTTATAGTAATACTGCCGTTTAAAAGATACTACTGCTGAAATGATTAGAACCTCTGAAAAGCACAATATAAAACCCACAAGAGTTATTCTAACAGCAAATCCTGGCTGTTAGCAGAGAGGATTACTTCTGTAAATATAGTATTTTGATAACATTCGAGCATTTAGAAAAGTGCTTTTTTGCTAATAGATTTACTTTAAGTGCAATGCAGTTTGCTGTGCTTTTACATTTTACATATTATTAGCTATGAACTCTATTTTCTGATATTCCTCCAATGCACATCTTTAAAGGTTAAATGTGGACATAAGAATTTAGGTGGACATATATGACTCTTTATATAAAAGGAACATTAATTTAAGTCTTAAAAGGTAAAGATGATTTTAACTTAAACTGATAACAAAACTATCGCTCAAGGAGTTTTGATTGGTTTACCTAATGATATCAAAATACTACATTCTGTAAAAATTCTGTGTACTTCATAAAATTAATAAAAGCAGGAACAGTTGCATATTGGCAGTGCAGGAGACAAAATCCACACCTAATTTGAGGTATAGCCTCTAAAAACTTAAAGCAGCATCAAAGATGTGTTCTATAGCCTCTTAAGGGGGAAGAGAACATACACTGGGTATATCCCTAATTCAAAGCACTCTGAGGACAGATGCTTTCCCTGCTAAAAGCAAACATCCAGAGCAAAAGCAGCAAATAGAAAAGTGTGGGAGGGAAATGGGCAACATATACCTTATTGTATATAGAGAAGAGTATACGTTTGGCTCTAATATTTCTCATTGAACTCGGAGATATGTGCCTTCCATTTGAGGTCTATAGAGTGTCTTTCCACATGACAACAACCACAAAATATGCTGCTTCCAGCTGCAAGAACCTCCTCCCAGAGAAAAGCATATGGAGATGCCAGAGTGGAAAGTAACAAGGTTGTATATATTTGAAGGGGTTGGGTATAGAAGAGTAGAATATTCTGGTTTATATAGTGAGATTATTCTAGTTTGGGGGAAAAAATAAAATGTCCAAATCACATCTGCAGCCATCTTTTTGATAATGAGATACTGAAAAACAGACTTTGTTGGAACTTTCAGGTAAAATTTGGTCTGAGTCATATCCTAGAATTTAAATTCTGAGTTTTATAAAATGTGTAAATGTGTACATATGCATATATATGTGTGTGTGTGTATATGTATACACACACACAAACCTTTTTTAAAGCAATGCCTTTCAAAACTCAGTTTCTCTATAACTTTGGCAGCTCTTTGGTAAATACTCATAAATACCAATTGTTAACAAGTATGAAAGGGCTGGCAGTAATGTCAGCTAAAAGTTGTGTGGGCTTTTTGAGATTCTTCAGAGAAGACTGACGAAGAATTGCTGAATGAGGACTATTTTCTAAAGTAATTTTAAGCACTTTTTATGGCTAATACTGTCTCCTATTAATCCAAAGAGAAACACACCAAAACTCCAGTTAACAGAGAAGGATTTTTCCTTATTTCCAATATACACATATTCCAACTTTGTACACATCAAACAGTGGTATTTTATGAAGATATCAGTGCTTGTAACAATTGCTTATTGCACATAATGAATAACTAATGCCCAATTCTTTTGGCTGTACCCTGCCAAAACTAAAAAAAATGTTTTCTATCATATAACATTATCTTTCTGTAAAGTCTAGTGTGGGCGATGCCTTAGATGCCGAGGCTGTGGAAGGATCTACTGGAGGGCTGGTGCCAGTTGACAGCAGAGGGACAGGAGGTGGAGGGGGTCTTCTTGATGGCAACACACAGAAAGAAACATTTTTACCTTTTTTCCAGTCATCTTCAAATGTCACGTCAGAGCCAGAAAACAAACTTGACTGATTACCCAGTAAGTTTGGACAAGCTGACTTTGACTTCTCTTTCACATAAAAGTCCTTTTCTTCCTCAAAGGTTACCCAACCTTTTGGGTTGCTAATTTTTACTGTAGACTGGCCCTGCAGATCAAAACTGTCCTTAAGGCCATCGAATGAAGATGAAGGCTTGCTTTTATTATGACCAAGAGGCTTCAGAGAAGGGAAAGGACTGTCAATAATAGGCTCTTCTTGGGAGAACCATGAAGTTGCCTCTGATTCTTGAGACTCAGCTCGAAATGGGTTTCCAGGAACAGCAGTCCTATCAGTGAAAGGTTTTGTGCTGGTCAAGCCAATAAATGGGTTTGGAGAACTTCGCATATTTTCCTGGGATTTACTCTGGGCTGGAATTGGAGGCATTGTTGGCATGCAACTTATAGAATTCAAAGTATTAACATGACTTTGTGTTGCAGAAGGCAACTGAATCAACCTCTTTGGGTCTGGGGTTAGAACAGGTGACATTTGAACAGATAGCTGAGCCTTTGATACAGCAAGCAGATTAAGTGACAGATCTTCAAATGGGTCACTCTTTAATGGTGATTCTTGATCGACACCAGAGACTCCATTTGCTTTTACCTGGAGAAGAAAGAGAACACTGAATAATAAGTTTATATTTACTCTTAATAGCCCCTATTCTTCCTGTCTCAATTATTCTTCCTTTTTCCGGGCAAGTATACAAATTGAGAAACTAAAAAGCAGCTTTGTGTAGTTTGTTATTCTGGTGGTTTAAGTAAGATGAAACAGCTAAAATCATATTTTTTAAAAGCTCCTTACTAAGTAAATCCTTTTATTAAATCCATTTTTTAAATCCCAAAGACATTATATAGAACTTATTTCATTCATGTAAGTTTTGAGATGGTAAGGAGAACTGCACAGAATTAACAAATTTGTTCATGCCTCGTTCTGTCAAATTTTAACATGAGCTTAAGAAACCCATATTCAGAATTTATGCTAAATCTATATAAACTACCAACACCAATGTATGATGATGATGTGGTTTCATTGTTTTTTTAAATAATTTTCATTTAAAATTGATGTTACTATGGAAATTCAATTTTATGGGTAAAAATTAATTTTATTAGGATATTTGTATTCATAGCTGAAGACTGTTAAAGACTGCATCTTTCCTTTTCTACTTCAAAAAACAGATTTTCAAAGAGTTCTTCACCCTTTAATGTAAGTTATCTTTTGTACAATAAACTCTTTGAATAATGTGACAACTTTCCTTAAATGATCTTCCTCATTTTGAAATGTTCCAAAATAGATATACTATTATTAACCAAATGCAAGAATTGTTTAAAACCAGAGGAAAAAAAAAATCCAATTTTCTATTTGGTATATTAATTCTAAAACCAAAATGAAGCTGTGCTCAGAGTGGTGCACGGTCCTTTCTATGTGACAGAGTTGTCCATGAACTGTTATCATTGGGAGGACTGTTTGGAATTACTTTATAGCCACAAAAATTTTCCACTCCTTCCCTGAATCCCTCTGTGCCTAGTTCACAAAGAAGCTGGTTGGAATGGGGCACAGCCATGGGACTGAGCAAAGCCAACTGTTCTGATGGGAAAAAGAACTATGATCCTGGCCTCATGAACAAATTAGCTCCGTAGGAATTTCATTATTAATTAAAAAAAAAAAAAAACACAACTCTAAAATTCTTATTTTTTTTTTTTTTGTCAGCTGGCTGGTACAGGATCCAAACCCTTGACCTTGGTGTTATAACACTGCACTCTAACCAACTGAGCTAACCAGACAGTCCTCCCAAGATCTCTATAATTCTTAGAACGATTTGGAAACTTATGCCGACTTCAAAGATAAGAAAATTAAAACTTCAGGGTTGGCAAGGACAGGGAAGGGAGTTAAGCTCAAGACTTGCAATGTAACAAAACAAAGCCCTATCCAAAATGAATTTAGATAGTTGTTAAAGCAAAATAAAGTTACATGAAATATACAGGGAAAAAAATATAATTGCATATTATGAAACACCAACTAGTGCTTAAGAACAGAGAAGCTCTAAAAGGAAACTTGCAAAAGAAAATGGTGTGGATAACCTCATAAGTGAATAACTTTCAAATATCCGTTTTATTCAATTGTCTTAGAAAATACTTTATAATTGAATGAACAAGTATATTTTTCTTCAAACAATATGACAATAAATTTGTACAAATTAAAGGGTGAACATGTCAGAGTCTAAACTGTATTCTAAATGTATTAAACAGACCTATATATGAAAATGTACTTGAGAGAAAAATTTATTATAGACATTATAAAACTACAATTAATGCTATATTTCCAATAATCTCTGGATTATTTATGATTAATACAATAAAGTGGAAATATTTGATTGTGTCTGGGACCAAATTCTCCTATGGCAGATAGAACAGTCTACAATATAGATGTTACAGGCAAGGAGAATTTTATGCTTTGTACAGCTTAGAATAGTAGACACTTGCCAAATAAATGCTATGCATTTAAATATTTTTATTTTCATATATAAGAAAAATTTTTATTTCAAAATAAGTTAAAGGTAATTTGACAGCAGCAGGATCATTTTTCCCAATCAGACCTGAAAGTATAATGAGAGCCACACCATCATTCATTACATTAGAATTAATTTGTAGTATAAGCAGGATTTGTGATGACATTAAAACCAGTGTTATTTTTACAGAGAAAGGTGTTGGAAGGACCTTCATGTAATCTTGTTACAGTCTTAACCTTCATCTTTCTAAATCATGAATTGTTCCTTACTGAAAAGAATCTTGCTACTAAAACTATTTGAAAAAATATTTCCCAAAAGAAATCTAAGAATGAGAATTATTGAATTTTGTGTTCATGTAATTACACCATTGTTAAAACCAAGAACAAATTTGGTTTTACCAAATAGGCCTTCATATACTTATAGCTTACCTTCTTGAAGTTATACTTTTTAGTTTTGTTAATTTTCATTAAAAAAATGAAGGAAAAAATGGTAAAGCATTAGCAAGAACAACTAAAATGGTTCCTAAAAATCTGAAATACTAAGAAAAAGAAAAATCAGGTTTTATGATATGATAATACAATATATTAATGTGAGCAGGTGGTTTTAAGAATGGGTGAAACTTTAGATGTATGAAGCAAAAGAGTCATACATCTAATGTGCTAAGACAAATGAAAAGCACATGTAAGATTGATAAATAGTCAGATACCTGTTACCCTGATGGTTGCTCCTGCTTTGAGAAAGGGAACACAGACATCAAAGGAAAGAGTTAGGAGGACAATCTGAGACCAACCAGAAACTCTAACAAATCACTCATCAAAATACTTTTAATTCTATGTTACATACAGAATCCAAGAACAGCAATATTTGCAGGTTGTAGTGTAAGTTCAAGAGATGATTCCAATTCTTTTTGTAATTTTGTTGAATTAGGGTCCAAACTTCAGTTTTTGTCTGAGATTGATTATTAACCAGTTCAAAGTTTGCTATTCTAAAAATAATATTCCAAATAGGTTTTTGGAGCTCTAAAATATTTTAAGCAGCCTGCTAGGGACTGAATGTTTGTGGGCACCTTCCCCAATTCATATGTTGAAGCCCTAACTCCCAATGTGATGATGGTGAGGCCTTTGGGAAGTAATTAGGGTTAGAAGAGATCCTGAGGGTGAGGCCTGCATGATGGGATTAGTGCCCTTATGAGAAGAGACACTGGAGAGCTTCTGTGCAAGTGCTTATGTGCTCGCTCACACGCTCACTTGCACGCGCTCTCTCTCTCTCTCTCTCCCCACTCCCTGCTTCCCTCTCTCTCTCCTCCAGGCACAAGCACTGAGTAAAGGCCAAGGAGAAACACAGAGAGAAAGTGGCTGTCAGCAAGCCAGCATGAGAGCCCTCAGCAGAACCCCACCATGCTGACACCCTGATCTTGGACTTCTAGCCTCCAGAACTATGAGAAAATAAATTCTTGTTGTTTAATCCACCTGTTCTATGATATCTTGTATGGCAGCCCAAGCAGACTAAGACACAGCCTTAGGATGGCTATGGATGTCATTACCAGAGAAAATGAACAAAATGGCACCACTTTGCAAAAGTACTACTTCACTGAAAATTAGTATTCATTTTAACAAAATGACCAGGATCTGGGCTTGTTCTGTATTACTCAGATTTTTTGAAAGATGACACTGTCATCAATTCACCTCATAATTTATTAGTTGGAAGGTACAACAATGTAAGAAACTGTATATTCTTGTTATTTAAAAATGAAATCACAAGAAAGAAAAAAACCCCAAAATGAAATCATAACCTTTCTATAATCTATCAGTATTTTTTAAATCTAGTATTCTCAGGAAATAGTTTTGAAGTAACTCTTCCCCAATACGTAAAGCTTACCTTACTTTTAAGTAGAAAAACTAATTTTGATAATTTAGAGAGAGACAATTTTTAAACATATTAAGTACTTTAGAGATTCCTGCCTACTAAACCTTAGACTCTTTAAGTTAATACTGTCTTGATGATCTCAGAGTTAGTGTGTAGCTCTGGCACTGGGCAGGAGAGTAGGAGTAGGTTTATATTAGATGTACAGGATTGTGTATCCTACATTAAACAGATCTGCAATGCTGAGATTTTCTACTTGATCTCTTCCCTCACTGTCAACTATCATGTCAATAGTACAGCTTTGAGTTCTGTTACTTTACTTCCTGATGGATTTCCTTACTTCTGGCTTTTAGCTGATAATCAGATGACTAAGGTGTTGGAAGTCAGACAGATAAGTGAGACATTTTAATACTGTGGAAAGGATATATGACACATTATATGATTGTTTGAATTAAAAGAATCTTCCTATATAGAATTATGGAATCAAAGAACATATAAACAATAAAAAGTAAAGCTGGGCCATGTATGTTTTTATGTTTTAAATACCTCATAGATTTGGGGCAAGATTTAAAAAGACCTGTAAAAATCACTATATGTTCTATTCTACAGTTTTTTCCTATTAAGTAGTTCTCCCTTATCCATGGTTTTGCTTTCCACGGTTTGTTATTTGTAGTATAGCACAATAAGATATTTTGAGAAAGACACATCCACATAACTTTTATTACAGTATACTGTTATAACCGTTCTATTTTGTTATTATTGTTGTTAGTCTCTTACCGTGCCTAATTTATAAATTAAATTTTATCATATGTATGGATGTATAGGGAAAAACATAGTATATATAGGGTTTGGTACTATCCGAGGTTTCAGCCATCCACTGAAGGTCTTGAAACCTATCCCCCAAGGATAAGGGGGGACTACTGTAGTTTGAGATGTCAAATGACAGTCATTTGTTGAAGTCATATCTCAAGATGCTATTAATACTAAAAGGCAAAGATAAAATGAAAGCTCATATTAACGTCTTATAAAAGCTAATAATTAAAATAGTATGTTCAAAGACTATATATACCATATGCATCAAAGATAGTATTTTGTTTAAGAGTGAGACTTACTTGCAGTTGTGATGAAGTTTCTGAAGGCAAGCTGTGGGACGACCTACTCCGAGGTGGTGGTTGGGGTGGGGTTTCCAAATTTGGCTGGGGGCCAGACTGAGGCATAGGTGCTGCCATGGGGACAAGAGGCTCTTGCAACTTTTGAGCAGATGTGGGCAAAGAAGGCTGCAGAGGAAATGCAGCCTGAGGCTTCAGTGGTTCAGGAAGGAGAGCAGAACCTAAAAAATCAATGACTGTCAGATGTTAGGTGTATTCTACAAAGCCAGGTTTTTTCCTTTTTTAATGAAATGTTAGGAGGACATTCTATTTGTTGTTTTTTCCCCCAACAAGTAGCCTCATTTCTTGTGGTATAAAGAAGAAAGGATATCCCTATTTGAGTAAGTTGTGGAAGGTGAGAAAAGGAAAAGGAAAAGAAAAAGTGAAAGGAAAAAACATAGAACAAAACTGGTATTTCTAATATAGTGTCTACCTTTCGGTGCTTCCGATGGTTTGCTTTGGCTTTCAGGAGTCACTCTTCCAGCAGATGCCCGAGCATGGCTCTGTGGAGCACTGATGACCCCAGCACGAGGTGGAATTATCTAAAGATGGAAAAAATAACACTTGAGACACTTATTTTCAACAGATAAAGTTTCTGTGAAAATATTTGCTTTTGCATCTCCTTTACTCTTCCTCTCTGGTATTATTCTCCATCTGTCATTTTAATTGTTCTATATTTATAGCCATATAGTGATAAATTTTTAAATCTTCCTTTTTATTTTTGACTGTTTCCTATGTGCTGGGCATTATGTTAATTAAGCACTATTTAGACATTTTCATTTCATCTTCAAGATATCCCTAAGAGGTAGGTATCATCCCATTTTATCATCCCCATTTTAAATTAAGATGAAGAAATGTATACAATAGAGCCTGGATCCAAACCCAGGTCCGACCAGCTGCGGGGCGGGGATTCTTGACCACGTGCAATGTTGCCTTCATGGAAGAGAATGGGATGGTTTTGAGTACAAGAGATGGAGAGATACATACCTAAGCAACTAAGACTTCAGAAAAACCATACCTTGAGATATTTTTTTAAAGACAGAAGAAAAACTCTTGAACGACTAACTCAATACTCCAAATTAAATACATCGGAAGACACAACAGTAAAATATATTTTTTCTATTTTCATGTTTGCCTAAGGCTCTAAGCCCACAATACTTATTTTAAGGAAAAATTAGCATGAACTTTTAACCTCACAAAAATCTGATTTTCCTTCCCTATCCTTACAGTATTAAATAAATAAAGTTTTTATAGGAAGTATGGTCGTGGAGTCAGTGAATGGCAATTTTCTTTTTTTGTGAAAAAAGTTCTTTGAATGGGTAATAGAAAACTTTAAATATATTTTACAGACATTTTAATTTGGAGAATATTACACATAGAGAAAGGATCTTTGGGTTGTTAAGTAAACAGCTACAACAGAAAAGACAGAAAATTTCTATCTTCATTAGAAATAGTTTCTAGGTATAGTAATAGCTCTCGGTTCCCCACTCTTCAGTTATGGGCCTTTCAGCAGTCCCAGGTTCTATGAGACTAGCCTAAGTCACCGACTACTGGTTTCCATTTTCTCTTTCTCTCTCTTTTCAATTACCTGAAAACACAGCCCGAAGAACATTTTCACTTGGCTAAATAATGGAAAAAATATATATATAAAAGAACATATGATGAACATATAGAAAACCATAGATTCATCAGGTAGGGAAAAAATCCTGTAATACTATCCACTCACCTATTTGTAATACCTTTAGAATCAGTTTTAGTATACTGACTCTATCATAATTATTTTCTGAAATCTAATTAAAATCTTTCTTAATGAAGGATGACTTTATATCCTCATTAATTACTGAGATAATATAATAAAATGCTGCCCAAATACATCACCTCCTCATATACTGAGAGACTCTAAGATATTTATTTAGTGACCATAATTATTTTAAGTATATCACTTTTATCCAAACAATGAAGTTTCTATTGGTGACTGGCTCGTAGGGGGATCTGAACCCCGGACCTTGGTGTTGTCAGCACCACAGTCTACCCACTGAGCTAATCAGCCAGTCCCTCTTTAGTTATTTTTGAAGAGTTTGTTTTAAATAATTTTAGAGTTGAAAGCTACCTTACAGATCATCAAGTGCAATTCCCTCATTTTAGAGTTGAGGAAATTGAGGCTTTGAAAGGTAACATGATTTCTCCAAGGTAACAAAACTGACTAGTAGCAAATTGGAACCTAAAATCAAGACCCCTTGACCCCTAGGCTAGGTTTTACCTACCGGTCTGGCTGCAGTGTATCCAGAAGGTCCTAGGCCTGTAAGTCCTGCTTGAGGTAAAGGCTGATTGCGTCCTGGAACAAAGACATCACACCATATATTTAAGTTCCAAAAAAAAAAAAAACAAGAAACTATGCACTTATATTCCAAGTGTCTATTTCATGATCCAATTTTAAGGGTAAATAGCTACATTCAAGTGCTTTTTACCTATATTATCTTTCCGTGTTGTCCCAGGGCTTTTGGGTGCTTTGAAGCAAGAAGGGAAAAAAATCAGTCATAAGTAAACAATAAAGCAATATTGCATAACATCAGTTGGCTGTTCTGTTTCATTATGCAGAAATGGGGGCATGAGATGGTAACAAAATAAAGTACTCTGCTTTGCATAATGATAACGAGTATTATCAGTCCTGAATGAAATACTCCAAAAGAGAGAAAAATCAGAATACTTAAAGAAATCTTCATGGGAGACAAGTGTAGTTCCTAGTCTGATACCTCACTCATGCTGTCACTTTTAAGGTGTCATTCCTCAAGGAGCTCTCTCCCATGAACCTTGAAAACATATGGTCAGCTGTGTGAATGGTCACAACATGTGGCACTGCTGCTCCTCAGAGCTTGGCAGATAAATGGCTGCAGAGCAATAGGGCTGCATTTTTCAAGCTACACAAGAGTCTCTTGTCAGCACTGCTCTAGGGCTTCACACTGTAAGTATCATTGTGGATAAAGTTATCTTATGATGAGATCTTTTGGATTCCTTTATCAAAATCCTATGATTAAGATAGAAGGCAGGCATATCTTATTACCAAATATCTGCCTTAGGGAAGACAGTGTTAAAGTACAGTTCAAATTCGTTAGAAAGGTAGCTGAATGAAATAAATTACCCTTGGGGCCAAAAGGAGTAGAGGGACTATCAAGGGCAGTATCTTAGAGTTATTCTCCTTTTTGAAAAAAAAATTCAAGTACAATTGTTATATAAAATACATCAGCCCTTTAATAACTACAATCTTAACAAATGACCTCTAGTCTTAATAGTAACAAATCTGGCTCAGTACCAATATTCATAAAAACATCTATGTTATCTGAAATCATCCACAAAATACCATATACTTGGATCTGAATAGGGTTTAATTATAATTACTAATTTTTAAAACTTCAGATTAGTAAAGTGCATTTCTAAACATTTAACTTATTCTGAAAAGAATTTCAAAGGCATTCTTAAACAATAATTTCAAAACGTAGTATATATGACATATAGATAAAACAGCACAAACAACATTAAGAATCGCAGGGACATTAAATGGATATCCATTAGAAACTATACACAACATAGAATGAAGGAGAAAAAAATACAAGGTACACATAAAGAGAGGGAGGCAATGTCTGTAGTTGTACTAAGAAAAGATTCAGTATGCCTTTAAACACCAGAGGGGCTGACATTTAGAAATAAAACGAGAGAACCATTTCTATAATGCAAAAGTCTTGTTACCTTCTATCTCTCTCCTAGCTACCCCAGGACTGGGAGGGGTTCCAATACCTTTTTAGAGAAAGAACAGAAGCTATATATTGTTCAGAGCCCACAGCACAGAATAAAAGGCAGGCACATGAAACGATTTCTGCATTAAACTTACTTTTGCAAAAAGGCTCTTTTATTTATTGCTTTTAATTTCTTCAAAGATATCAATACAAATCAAAGTGACTTTAGATGCCTAGCCCAAACCTTAGTCCTCTCTTTCCTCAAACAGATCAGCAGAAACGGGATGACAGTTTTCTCTGTATATCTGAGATTACTAGCAGTAGGGAATTTAAAAGTATGTTTAACAAAAGACTTTGCTTTATGATAATCTCATTCCTTATATCTAGAATTAAGTCACTAACAAAAGCTATAATATTTGACTGTCAAAAAGGAAAAAAATATCATATATGAAGTTCCATTTAATTTTAAATTTCTGAGACTACCTTAGTCTCTTCGAAGTTAGTTTTTGTTTTGTTTTGCAGCTGACCAGTACAGGGATTAAACGCTGAACCTTGGTGTACTCAGAACCATGCTCTAGCCAACTGAGCTAACTGGCTAGCCCTACAAGTTACTTTTTTATGCATTACTTTTAGAAACTCTACAAGTACTATCATGACTTTCCCCAAGCATACTGTCTTAAAGGAATTTTTGATTATAGGATAAAATAAAATACGTTGCAAACACTGCCTACAAAAGAATTATGATGAGAAATAATCTTTTTCATACTGCCTACAAAAGAATGGTGACGAAAAGCAATTTTTTAAATTAAAACAGGCTTCTAAGTAAGCTACTGGGTTACTAATATGATGTCACTTTTCACAAATTCATTTTAATATTTATTTTCTACAAGTTGTTTTCCTAATTAAAGCAGAAAATAGAATTTGTCAAAAAAATATAAATAAAAACAAGAGTTTGAAATAGGAAAAATTAATATTTACTGTATGGCAATGGAAAAATCAACATCTAACAGTATTTTACTGAAGCTATAGTGCTGAAATAATTTAGCTATACTTAAACAGAGTCATAAAATTCTACACACAGGCAAAGTCAGTCTGTAGTAACACCTAAATTGGTCAGCAATATCATTAGGCGGCTAGAATAAAAATAGACCAACTACACATGTACGGCAGGCAGGCCTTAGTAATATTAAAATTGGATTTGCAAAAGCTCTTCTTAGGAATTGGGACAATTCATCTCACCCTTTCTTGAGAATTAGATTAAATAAACTTGTCAAATGCATACTACTTCCAACTGAATTCTGTGAGTTTTCATGTAAATAAAGTGATTCATTTGTGAATTAAAATTTCCTTATTGAAAAGAGAAAATCATATAGTTCTTACATAAACAAATGAGGCGTGAATTTTATGACAGTTGTATAATAAATGCAAAATGAAAGATATATTTCAGATTATTATGACTTTAAATTGCTTTCCTAGGAAATGTTGCTAATCTACAAGTTTTCTACAAGAAAAGAAATGTACTAAAGCACTGCTAATCAAAGACTTGGGAAATGTCCTGTATTCACTGTACCTGAATCCCTTTTGAAGTTAATATAACTTTCGGAAATTAAATTTTTGTAATTAAATTGACTATATTTATCAAAAAAGTACAGCAGACCTTAATAAGTAGTTCAACTATGTTTACCTAGGGAATGAAAGCCTTCGTTAGTCTTATTCAGAAATAAAACTAAGGTCTAATATTTTACTTAAAGGGAATATACTAAAAGTTTGGAGCTATCTTTAACTTGGAGTATAAATGCCATTTATTTTGATTTTTATCAAACAAACCTAAAATGTCTTTCAATTGTAGGGGTCAAACTTCAAAACTTTAATGAACCAAGATCCACACGATAACAAATATAAATTGTTACCTCCAAATTCTTTTCTAGCAGGTGCAGGACTCCTAGCCCCTTACAGTTCATACGAAAATATGCAGCAGAAAGGAAATGATATTAAATAAAAAATTGAAATGTCAAAGATTTACTATAGTATTTATGACATCAAATATCATGTAGGAATTACATATTAGTATCTAGGTACTATAAAAAAAGCTATTATTCAATGCATATAGTTAATTGAAGTAACAATATCTTAAAAAATTTAAATAAATAAAACTATATATTAAATAATATATATGCTCTTCAGTTCTAATTATAAATTTTACAGAAATTAGTAAGTTTTAGTGATTTTATGCTTATAAAAGCCAGAAGTGAGGATTTTGGGGAAAAAAATTAAACCTAGTTTTATCTAAGAACAGTTTATATGCCTAATTATATCAAACTGGCAAAAACAAAACAAACATCTCTTGTACACTTATAAGAAGACAGCTATGAAAACAGGTTAGAGAAATCTACTTGGGAAACACTTTTTACCTGTTGTGTCATACCTACCATGCTCTTTAAAGAAAAGCTTAACTAAGTAGCAACAATGATAAGAAAAACAATAAAATCTAGAAGGTAGAGATTTGAGAACAAGCAAAACATTTTTAAATAGAGTAGA
Organism: Cynocephalus volans; assembly: GCF_027409185.1. Taxonomy (NCBI): domain Eukaryota; kingdom Metazoa; phylum Chordata; class Mammalia; order Dermoptera; family Cynocephalidae; genus Cynocephalus; species Cynocephalus volans. The sequence goes on from NC_084460.1 coordinate 179,925,562, forward strand.
GGAGAATTTGAAATCTAGAAGAAATAGAAATAAAACGGTTGTTACCTGAAGGTGGAGGAGGTCTTTGTGGGGGAGCTGGACGTGTGGGAGGAGCAACCGGGCGGGGAGGAGGCGGCCGCTTGGGCTCCAGGGTCTGGGAAGAATCTTTCTGCTGCAACTGTGTTGCTGGCTGAGTGTCAATAGGAGAATCTAAAGCAGTACATTAGGTAAGATGATCAGGTTCCAAGTAGGAGTTGGCAGGAAGGAATGGTACTTCATACATACGAGGGTACTTCAAAAAGTTCATGGGAAAATAGAATTAAAAGACAATACAAATCTTTCCATGAACTTTTTGAAGTACCCTTGTATGTATAATAAATGTTCTGTTTTGCTGGTGTTTAAAATGTGTACACAGTATAAAGAAATGGCAGACATTTTCAGCATGAATAAAAAAAGCAGTCTGCCATTAAACTACCCTTTGGTACCATGGCAGCAATAATGCTACCTCTAGTTGACTTCTTACCTAGGCCCTAGGTGTTGAAAACTGATTTACTGAGTGGCCCTGTCAAGATGCCACAAAGTACTGTTAGAGTTACATCATTTGCAGTCTGCTGGCCAGTAGAGAGAAGGAGGAAAAAAAAGAAAAGCCCAAATAGTTATGGGTTCTTGCCATAACCATAGAAAATCATCAAACCTAACCACACAGAAAAAGCATTAAGAAAATTTTCATCTAGTGACGGTGATGATGAGTTTCCTTTCCACTGGGAGCTTATCATGTACAAATTTTCCTCTTTTCTATGCAGAGAAAACAGGGTACACTTTAGTATCTGGGCACAAAAGTTAAACAATGTCTCTCCCAAATCAAAGACATTGGCTAGAGAAAGTCATACAAAACTCAAAGTACACACTCTGTGAACTTGGAGGCCCAGGAGTTCTTGATGGTGCTCGGCTTGGTCTGATGGGAAGGGAAGGTACAGGACCTTCTGATATTGTAGGTGACTGGCAAGGACTAGTCCGGGGTGAAGAGCTTGGGGAAGTGCCAAGGCCAGAACTTGAAGAAGGCTGGAGATGCTGAGGAAGAAGCTCTTCCACTTCAGCACTGTAGTCATCAACGTCACCTAAAAGCAAGGTTACCAAAGACACCACCATTTTAACTTGCTCAGAGACTTCGTTCATCTTAAGTTTTAAAAGGTTAAAATACACAAAACAGACATGTTAACATTATGACATTGCAAACATACATGGATTAAACATGTAGGCTTGTATAAAAATTTATGTGTATAAAACCAGGATTAGCACAATGCTCTTACCGAAAATGTAAAGATATCTATTATCTCAGAGCAACAGGATGCAAGGGTGACTAACCACTTGGAGTTGGATTGACTAAATGGTCTTTCATTATTCCACTGAGCAGTGCTGACTGACTCAAATGTTTACTGCTGTGCCTCCAGACCTGTCTATGAACTGCCCCGCTCACTGGCCCAACTCAGGTCCGTCCTGAGAGAAGACAAGCTCTCAGACAGCCATATACCCTTTTCCTGGAAGTCTCCTTCCTTGCATTGCCCCAACAAAAGACCCTCTTTGCTTTAACTGTATACTGGTTCTCCCCTAAGGTCTCCTCATCTCCATTTACCTCAGGGTTGAAAAGTGGGGTCAAGGTGCTCCTTGCAACCTAATTCTAATTCCAGAACATTAACGTCCCATCCCCGAACAAAAACTCCTATTTCTTTGAGGCTATGCCAACAGGAATTTATGTAACTCTTTCTACCCACACTTGCTGCAGTAATCTCCCACCTCCATCCTTTCTGGTCACTTGAACTTCATTGTGATCACCACCTCCCAAGCCTTTCAGTTCTCTCCCTCAGTTACTCTGTCTTCTTTTGACTTCATCAGGATCCAGGGCTTGATGCCTCTAATTTTAACGCACATCCCATTTTGCTTTCTTCTGTATTTAGCTGCAGATTCTAAGGTTCCTAACCTCAGCCATCCTGCTACTTCATTATTCTTCCACTGCACTTGCTTGACAACCCTGCATTGATTCCACTATTTAATCTTTCCATGATTGCACTCGGGCTGCTGAGTGCTGCTGCTAAAGAAAACCACACAGTCCTGATGACTCGGCCACATAAAATTTGTGGTTTTCAGTCTCTTCTGGGCTCTCAAAGCTGCTTGGCAATTCCATGATTTTCTGGATGGCTCTCCCCTTCACTCCTCCTCAGGAGCTTTATCTCAAAGTTTCTCAACTCTCCTGAAGCTGAGGATTACCCCACTTTTGCAGATAACTTCAACACAAACTTTATAGAGAAAAGAGAAGTCTTAAGGGAACCCCTCTTCAACAGCCTACTCCCCCAACCTGGAGTCTAATGACATGACTGACACTCAGGTACACACAGATGGAACCAATGAGGTCCTACCCACCCCAGTTTTCTCAGTGACCTTGCTCTGTTTCCCCTCTACCAGTGCTTTTCCATCAGCACTAAGCATTCTCAAGCTTCTCTCATTTAAAAGCAACCATCCCTGGATCCCTGTCTCCCTGGAGCAACTGCCCTCTTCTCTTTTTCCCCTATCTTAGCCAAACTTCCTTAAAGAGTTGTCTACAGACACTCTCTCCACTTCTTCATATTCCATCCATATCAATTTATCACCATCTGGCTCCATCACTCCACTGAAATTACTCTCATAAATGTCACCAACAGCTTCCCTCCCCATTATTAAGTCAGAAGGACATGTTTCTGTCCTCATTTCTCCTCATCTCTCTGTGGTACAAGACACCATTGACTACTCCTTCCTTGTTACACTTTCTTTCCTTAATTTTAAAATCACAAAATTCTCTTGGCTCTTTGACATTTCTAGTTGTTTCTTCTCATTTTCCTTTTCTGGGCAGCCTTCTTCTCCTTATCCTTAAACTCTGTGTTTCTCTATATTCAATTCATTCTCTCCTGTCTCTCATAATCCTATTGGCCAAAGTAATAAATGCCCATGGTTTCATCTGCCATTAGAGCTGCTTTGTCAGTCCAGAGCTTTCTACATGTCCAATAGCTGATACCTGAACCTGACTGACTCCACAGAGATCTGAAATTCAACGTTCTCAAATTCAAAATCAAATCCATCTTCCATCCCACACTCGCTCCTCCTCCTGCAATTTTTTTCTTCACTTACTCCCTCACAAACATACTTGCATAATCATTTTAGATTCTCTTTCTCCCTCTTAGGCCTGTGCATATGCCTTCTTTATGGATCATTCCTCTCTTCCCTCTTTAATCCAATTCTCCCTCAGCCATCAGATACTCAACTTAAATTTCAACTCCTGTGGAAACCCTTTCCCAACTTCCCAAATCCAGGTTAGGAGGCAACTTTCCTATGAGCTACCACAGCACCATTCATTATCGCATTTATGTCACTTAATTACAACTGCCTGCTTACTTGTGTATAACACCCCCTAAACTGTGAGTTCTGGGAGTACAAGGACCACAGCTGCTGAATTTCCAGCACCTATTATGTACCTGGCACATAAAAGGTACAACCTAAATATGTATGGATTGAGTATACAAATGAATGGGGAACGTAAAAACTGGAGATAACTTTGTAAGATGTTTAACTCTTAAATGTGATATCTAGCTGTACAGGGTTATCACAATATGATATATTGTATCTAGCTGTACAGGGTTATCACAATATGATATATTGTCATTTTATAAACTAAGATATGCATTTTCATGAAAAGTGTGCTGGAATAATATATCAAATAGCATTAGAAAGCAAATGGATGTTTTTATTATATCCAGATAACCTGTCCCCAAAATACCAATCTGTGTTCTTACCACACAGGAATATAAACTAACATTTGTAAAGGTCTTAATATTTAAATAGCAAAATAGCAAATACATTCAAAGTCTAAGTATAAGCAAAATAAACAAATGTATGATATAAAACAAATACTGATTAATACTACTACGTTTGTCCCAAGAAGAAGGAGGGACACAAACTTGGATGCTAAGACTTTACAGATGGGATGGACACTTATCTAGAACCACAGAAGTAAATATGTTCAATAAACAAACCTTCCATATCAAAATCTGCTGCTACTTCCGCATCTTCACCAAGCAGGGTAGAGCTTGTTGACGATGGCAACACAACACTAATCTTCTCTAAACTCATTTCTTCTTCCAAATTTTTAATCCAGTCTGGACTTTTTAATGTAATAGTTACGGTCCGATTCAATAACTAGGTGAGCAAAAGAAATATAAAATAAAAATTCATTAACATAAAAATTAACTATTTTGGAATAAAAGGGCTGCCTTAGTTATACAATGCAATGATAGAGACAGTTAATTTAGTTTGACTCAATTCAACACTATTCTTTCACACATACTAATTTTTTTTTTTTTTTTGGTCTTTTTCGTGACCGGCACTCAGCCAGTGAGTGCACCGGCCATTCCTATATAGGATCCGAACCCGCGGCAGGAGCGTCACTGCGCTCCCAGCGCCGCACTCTCCCGAGTGCGCCGCGGGCTCGGCCCCACATACTAAATTTTTAACTGGTTTAAAGGTTGTTCCCAATTCTCCCTTTAAAAGCATGTGGTGCTAAATAAAGGTCTTTTGTAGCCTGCACACAGATTCAAGTTTCCTTTGCTACAGCCATATCTTTTCCTGGACAGAAGTAAATCCACTGACAACTTTGCTAATATTTTTATACTTCCTTGATTTTGATCCACAGATTAAAGAATTATTTGTATACTAAACAACTACAGAAAAGACAACAGAAAAACCTTAAAGGACATTTACTGCTCATTTGGTCCTTCCTAACTTGGCGTAATAGTCCTGAGAGCTGCTACATGTCAGCTGCTATATGCTAATCTATACAGTTTAGCATTTCAAATGTCAGAAGAATACTGAGAGAACTGAAGGTGATTTAAAATCTTCACCAAAAATTAATCATTCTAAAAACAGAATGGCTACTATCTGTGAAATCAGCATTCTGCTTCTCCCATAAATTTTAGACTGAGTATAATCTAACCACACATTGTAATCAAGATATACCATGTCCTGTCAATGTATTAAAAAAAATACTTTAAAAAACTTGCTGATAGCCACAAGACTCCTTGGTCAAGGGAGATGTGCACAAAGAAGTTTTCATTTAACTTCCCATATACATATAACAAACTTGCTTTCTAAATTGTAAGCTCTCTCCTCTGTAGTTGCAACTTCCTTTGTTTGAAGAGGTTCTTGAAGTGAACACGATGTGAACATTTTTTTGCTGTTTGCAAATGAACTGTGTAGCTGTGACCAATATGCTGTGCTGGCAGTTGGCATCTTTGTGGGTACAGATCTTCCTTGGCTCAAAGTGTTATTGACATTAGAATTCCTTGAAGGCATAATGATGGAGAGATTGAAAACTGCAGGCCTGAAGACTATGGCTGTGTTTTAACAGTAAATTACTATTACTAAATTAGTATCCACACTGAGCTTTGAAGTTAGAATCCTAAGAATTAATAATCCTTCAATTGCTTATCAGATCTGAGTATTAAAATCAATTCAATTTTGGAACTTAGCAACAGTCTTTATAAGTCATTTATTACTTTTTAAAGTCAACAAAATTCTTTTATATACTAACAAGCATTCTTAAGCCCCTATTACCATCCTGGTCATTTAAGATGGAATTCCTTAGTAATATCCACTCGATAGAGATCAGAGCCAAATGAAGAGGAAGAAATTTAAATGACAGAAAAGAAAATGCTCAAGGTCATTCTTTAGGTTTGTCCCACTTAAGCTATATACCTTTTCCAGATTCTCCTCTGAAATGAAAGAACTCTTACTGATTCTGAAAGATTCAGGGTATTCGCAGGATGTAGAACTTGCATGTATGAAAGGCCAACTTGAGCATCCATAGATTTAGATATATGCCAGGGGGTGCTGGAACCAACCCCCCACATATGTGGAGGGCCCACTGTGTGTGTGTATAAATCTCATTTGTATTAACTAACATATGCTTATATGAAGATTAAGGTATAATAATAAATTTAAGTAATCATAATTTACATAATAAATTATTTAATAAATTTACATAATTTAAATAATAAATTTAAGTAATGTATTTATGAAATAAATACATTATTTTATAATGGTAAGATTATAAGTGTTCTTTATTTTTTTGTTTATACTTTTCTGTATTTCCTGATTTACTTTTGTATGAGCATATTATATTAATATTATATTCAGGAAAACAAACAAAACTATACAAAACCTATTTCAAAAGCAATATACAAGTGGAAATTTTTTTCTCCAAGGAAGCTGAAGTAATATGACAGAAGAGGAAGCTGAGGAAAATCATTATGGAGCTGCCCACTGTTGGAGAAATTAGGCCTGGTTTGTAGTCCATTCTGTCTACTGACCATATACTTAGAAATTTAGGATTTGTCTAAAAGAATTCAGAAAAAAGAAATTCAGAAAAAAATGACAGATGCAGCACTTTGTAAAAGAAACACTATTTCAGGCCACTGACATAAATTTTCACATCAATGACATTTCAAATCATAGATTAGGTATATCTTCCTTAACTAAAAATTTCTAAAATGCCTCAATGGGATGGATTTGTTATCTATGGGAATTATTTTATCTATGCTTGAAAAAGGTAACTGAGTGCCATGATCCAAGCCAATAAATCAAGTTCCTAGGAATAATGAGTACTTTCTTCCCTTGTTTTCTTATAATTTTCTTCATTTGATAGAATTCTTTTCTACTTATACAGATGAGCCAGAATATCTATCCCCAATTAAAAATTTAAAACGTTTTACATCATAAAATATAATAACAGAATTCAAATTAGGTAGTAAACATGTATTCTTCTTAGTCTATGTCAGTGGTTAATATCTCCAGGGAGATACCAAAATAACTCTAGGCTAGTCAGAAACCTAGTCTAACTAATAAATATTGAATAATTTCTCAAGCACACCTCAAGATCTTTTGCCCTCCTTAACTGAAAATACATTTAGATAATCTTGCTGCATTTCTATAAAAATATAACCTTCAGATACAATTTCAAAATGGTTTAGAATCAACAATTGCTACCTTACCTCTTTACCATTTAGGCTCAGGACACTCAAGGCAGAGCTTCCTTCCAAAAATGTAACCCACATTTTATCTTCTACAAATCTTTAAGAGAGAGATAAACAATAAAAAAAACATAATTAATACCTTAGACATAACTAGCCCAATGACTGTAACAAGGGTCTATAGAGTCCAGGAGTTAAAAAAAATAAATAAATAAAGGAGGGAGGGCAGTAGGGCTGGTGATGACCTGGAGAGGGCACTCTTCCCCTAAAAGCATTCAAATCTCAATTTCTTTCAAATACAATGCTAATAACACATCCAGAAGAAATGGGCCTGTGCTCCATTTGTGATCCCTGCTAGTCCAATCCAATCCTTCATTTCACTGACAAGGAAAAAAGGGGCAGAGTTAGGTGACTTGTTTAAAGTGATTCTGCAAGGACAGTAAATCACAGGGCTAGGCTCCAAGTCTCCTGACCCTATACTCCAGTACTATGTATTCTCATTGTCTCAATAACTTCCCTGAAGGAAATTTCCTTTTACCAAGAAAGAGGATATAAAGTTTTCAGTCAAAAAATCAAAACAAAACAAAACAAAAAACTAGACTGTCTCCGAGGAGCCTTAGTTTGTGGTCCTTGTCTTTAGTCAATGACAAGACATTTACTCTCTTGGGACTTCAATGGTCTAAGATTCTAAGTTTATACTTTCAAAATAAGAAACCCTCGAAAGGAAAAATAAATAAATAAAAAGGACATTAGAACAAGTTCCATTGTGAAGAGGTCACTGATAAACGGTTATCATGCAAAAAAGAATAAAACAAAGTAAGTTACCAGTCTTATTTACATAAACAATTTTGTGAGTTGAACTACTCCTAACTGAATAAACCAAATTCAGGAATCCTTGCAGATTTTTCAAAGACAAGAGAGAAAAACGTGTACACACACACACACACACACACACAGACACACACACACACACAGACACACACACACACACAGACACACACACAGACACACACACACACACACAGACACACACACACACTCAAACTCTTAAACCAGGATTCAAAAGTATGGACTATGGGTATTAAGAGAAAAGGCCAAAAACAAAAGTGTGTACAAGTATTTCACCCTTTTGAAATCAAAGGCCCATAACAGATTTCTGTAATCATTCAAACATGACCAAAGTAACTGACTCAATTGCTTTGGCATAAAGTTATTAAATTGTAAGATGCTATCATTTGAAATGGACAGGGACATCATTTTTACCTAAATACCACAAAGGTATCTTTCTCAAATTGTTGGCAATAGAGAATATCCTTCCTCCAAAGGTTATACTCACCACTGTAAGGCTATACTTACACTGCAACAGTGCCCCCAGCCCCAAATATTATTTATTCTTTGATAGTGGTATCAAAACACTTGCAGTCCTAGAGCAAGGCTAATCTCTTGGTCCTTATCCTCAATTTGCAACTGCTCCTTAACACGTGTCTAACTTTAACAAGGGATTTAACAAGTCCTCTCCTTGTTTACTTTCGTTATCTATTTTTTGTTTTCCAACTTGGTTGTCTTAGGGTGTAACAACTAGAATCCCTAAAGGATTTATGTAAATCCTTTATGTAATCCAAAAGGATTTATGTAGGTCCTTTTTGAAGCTGTATTTTCTTCCTGCTTTTACTCACTAGTGTAAAAGTTTCTAGACTTTTCCCTCAATTAATATCAGTATCTATATGCATCTAAATTTGTCCCATCTACATTCCAGGGAACGTCTTATTTAAATATAAAGGGGTTTACAAACTTTAGTCACTCCTTAATGGTTGTCTTATTCTAGACCAAATGGTAATAATCAGTTTAGTCTTCCTGTTTACAGTAGTCCTCTTCTTGTTTACTTGCCTTGTCTACTTTTTGTTTTCCGACTTGGTTGTCTTAGGGTGTAACAACTAGAATATTCCAGGTGTGGAGACACCTCATAGTTTTATAATATTAGGGTAATGCCCTATTTTCTTAACTAATACTTTTGCTAATGATGACAAGCATTTTGGGGAAAGCTTTTTGCTCCAATTTACACCAAGTTCTTTAGATACTGGACAATAAAGACAGACAGGTCCCTTTCCTGTATCAGAGTCTTTCATCTCTTATACAATCGGGATTCTTTCTAGCTCAGTGCAGTATTTTACATTTGTTCATGAAGATACTTGTGTGCTACTTTGCTGCCCACTCACACAGTCCACATTATGCTTCTGGTGGTTTGGCATTTTTATACTTGGCAAAGCTTACTGTCATCTGTAAACTTGGAGATTTCATTATGTACTTCCTATAGCCTTAAGATTTTGGAAATTTTTTGTTTTGTTTCATTTAAAGCTTTGGGGTAAATCTTTATGAAAAGATTTGAGGGAAGTCTCTAAATACAATTTCTTCTCCATTTGCTCATTTACTCTCTGAAAGGACTTGAGGTGTCTTAACATGATTTTCACTCTACAGAAACTATATCCTCTTAATTCTGTGGACAATGCTGTTTAGGATCTGGAGAAGCCATTACACTCAACTAGATTATAAGCAGAAGACACATCTTCAATTTCTCCTCTGTTTTTCCGCAACACCTGTTATAGAGATTTGCCCACCAAATATCTTTAAGACATACCCAAATAAGCACAGAACACCACAGAAAGCAAATAAGATACTATTAAGTACCTCTTTTCCCTATGGAATTCAAACACACACACACGCACGCACGCACGCACGCACACACGCACGCACGCACACACACACGTCAATCTCTCAAAACTGCTGTACACTTGGAGGAGAACATTTTTAAAACAAGGAAAGAGACATCTGGTTCTGCAAAAGGCAGATGGTTAAGTCAATAAGGGAAACCAAAACTGGAACGATGACTCCTGCCCATTCATCGCATCTCTGTTGGTTAGAAATTAAACATACTTAAAATTACTTAAAACACCAAATTTCTTAATCTGAAGGGGAAAAGTCATTCCACTTTACTCTTATCTCTCCTTAAAAAATTAAAATGGCAATCACAGCTTCATTTTGTTACAAGGCTTTGTTATATGTCTAACATATAGGAATCTCAAGAGGTCATATCTAAACTTGCACATATTTTTGTATTCAATTGTTCATATAAAGTTTCACTATTCAATTTAAACTTTCTAAATAGAAAATTCAGTTTCAAAACCAATGAGCTCTTTGAATAACATCTACAGTATGATTTTTTTGTTTTTAAAAAGAAATACTCAAACTATTCAAACACTAAACAAGGTGTCTTCTAATATAGAAACTACTGATTATGAGTCATGAGCTGCTTTTGGATAATAAATATTTTACTCACCTTATGAGTATAACTTCACCAAAATTTGCAAACTGCTGCAGAAGCTCATCAATCAAAGCATCATCGAAAAAATTATTTTCTGGTAAAGAACTTTTGATTGAGACCAATACCGTACCATCTGGTGGACCCTGAACTGCAATTACTTCTTTATAAATATTTTGCCTCTCTTCAGCTTCAACTTCAAATATATCTATGTCAATCAGGGCAACAACAGGCCTTAAGGCATAAAGGAAAAAAGATGTGTTAGAAATGTTTTAAAAAGGATGTATTTCAAACAACTTTCAGGCACCATTAGAAATACTGAGACTGTTTAAACCTATGGTCAGAAGTCTTCAGCTCAGCTCTTCCATAGTGCAGCAATGTGCCAGGAGTCCACGTGTAAAGGATTTTGCTTTCATTTTGAAAACTGGCATTTAGAAGATCTAAATCTTCAGCTGCAGGCAAAATAAAAACACAAGAAAAGCCATATGACTACAACAGATCATGTGGAACAAAGAGGCATCTCCTTTCTTTCATTAGCTTTGGTTGTTTGAGGCTGGAATGCCAGATACACTTCTTAATAGGCAAAAAGGCTATACACCTTTAAGTTAGAAATGTTTTTGGTAAAGTTATAATTTTATTCTTTACTTAATAAAAACTAAGATACGGCTTTACTTCTGAGATCATTTAAAGGCCTATGACCAAATAGTGTTTCATAAATATTTCAGAAGACAAGTGGCACTTCAAAGTATGTGCAAATCACTTTGGTAATTCAAGTTAAAAACCTGAATTAGCATTCAATTGAAAATTTCATAAAAATGTTTCCTTGCTTCTCTTTAATATGAAATTATGTAACTGAAAAGAAAATAGACTGAAAAATTAAATTACTATAAACAGATCTCAGAATATCTTTTTAAATCTCTCATATTTAAATTTTATTTACCCCAATCTAGATAACCTTTGTTCAAAAAATTAGCTCTCCTCTTATTTGATATTTATATCATTCCCTTTTTCCTTATAAAATTTGCATTAATTCATTTTTATAAAAAAATCCATTTCTGGGCCGGGCCCGTGGCGCACTCGGGAGAGAGCAGCGCTTGGGAGCGCAGCGGCGCTCCGCTGCGGGTTCGGATCCTATATAGGGATGGCCGGTGCGCTCACTGGCTGAGCGCGGTGCGGGCGACACCAAGCCAAGGGTTGTGATCCCCTTACCGGTCACAAAAAAAGACAAAAAAAAAAAAAAAAAAAAAAATCCATTTCCCAACCTGATCTATCAAAAGTCCACTTCTTTCTTCTCCAGAGTACACGGTCTGTCCATGCAGGGGTGCGGCATTTTTCACTGGTATCATAGTCATCAGAAAACAAATCATATTTATACGTCGGAGCAAAGGTTACTTTGCCCTCTAAAAATCCTCTAAAAATCTAAAATAAACACATACAAAGTAAGTTATTACAAAACGCAAAAAAGTTCTGTTTTCATTCAGGCAGCCATTCATTAAATGTCTATTATGTGCTGGACATTCTCAGATGAAATTTGTATGGATGTGACGAACACTGAATGGAGCACAGCTTTAAAAAAAAAAAAATCTAAGATGTGGCCTTTTTCATACCACTTGTTTGACTTTCAATTAAACAAACTACAAAAACATATATAAGGGAATTCCCTTGACCTTTGAGCTGTAGAAGACATTTAGTAACTGTATGGGATTTTGGAAATTGAATAGGCTAACTTCTTATTCTCAAATGAGGAGCTGAGGCCTGAAAAGGTAAAGCAGTGCTGAAAGAGTTAGAATTCAAGTCTGATGATTTCTAAGCACGGTGCCAAGTGGACTCCAACTACCTCTACTGAAAAAACAAAATTTTTAAAAAATAAATTCTTCCAAAATTTTGTTGTCACAAGTGTTAAGAAATAAGTTTCTTTTTTGTTTGTTTGTTTGTTTTGATAGCTGGCCTGCACAGGAATTGAACCCTGAACCTTGGTGTTATCAGCACCATGCTCTAATCAACTGAGCTAACCAGCCAGCCCCAAGAAATGTTTGAAAAAGGCAGATGACATAAGAAGCAAAAGAAAAAAAAAGTAGATCCCGACAGGATCTTAAATCCAAAAAACACTAACTCTGAATACTAAGATTCTAAATTATTACCAAAACAATAAATAAAGAGAATATCCTTCAATTTGAAAGTGAATCTTATAGAAACATATTTTTCTTCCTGGGAATTATTATAGACTTTTTTTTTAAAGGAAAGTTTTTCTATATTTGTTTGCCTAGAGATATATATTCATAAGTATAAAGAGTTTCCAAGAAATTTATTGTAACTTTTTTGTTTTTTGGCAGCTGGTGGTATAGGGATTTGAATCCTTGACTTTAGTGTTATAAATCTGTGCTCTACCAGCTGGGTTAACTGGCCAGCCAAGACTTTAAGAAATTTAAAAGAAAAAAACCAAAAAACACCTTTCTGATTAAGGAAAGCATGTTTCATAACCAGAAATCCCTTTATTCTCAATGCAAGTATATTCTCAATTATGTATATACCTGTGCAGCATTTTTCTGATTGATAAGTTGATCTCCTGCAATAAGAGAATCCCAATTTTGCTGTCTTATGAGTTCTTTAACTTCTTCATTAGGGAGATCGATTCGATAGTTGAAATCACCACACCAAAACACATAGTCATGGGAAAATAGCATCCTTCCCTGGAAGCAATGAGATAGAATTTTAAATAGAAAATCAATTTTAAAAAATGTTTTACAACTACTTCTTTGCCTCAGATATGCTTGCCTCCCCCTATGCCCTGTTTCTTTAACCCAATAGTAATAACATATGAAATATCTGTTCAGGTGAATATTGTTTATTTTTCTAAGAACTATCTCAAATTTTCAAAAACACTAATCTAAGATCTGGGGTAAATTAAAATACATTTCAAAGCTTTATCTTCAAAAACAAGCAGCAAGAACTTACCATAGGAAAACTCAACTTTCGTGCTATTTCTCCATAATCTTCATTTCTTTCTTTTACTTGTGACTGCCCTGCAGCAAAGTGGCTACAGACGAAACAAAGGCTGGTTGTATGGAAAAGCATCCGGATTGCAACCGCTCCCTTGTTTCCAGTTGCACCTCCCATTCCAGTCTTCACAGTATCAACTGCAACATCCCTTTAAAACAAAGAATTCTAAATTGAAAATTTGAAATTTCAATAGCTCCATGTGGATAGGAAATTAGGAATAAATATACATTATATATTCATATAATTACACAGCATATGGTACTCGGAGGGCAAGCTTATGAAGTAGTACAGTAAAGCTATTAGTGACTCTTTAATCAAAAACATTTTAAAACAAGAACTATGGATAAATGTTTCTCTGAAGTTAACAAAACATTCTAGGCCTTTTTCCTATTTAATGGTAGGAAGCAGCCTTAGGAGAGTGCTATGTTTACTGACCTGATAAAAGGAGCATGCTGTGGTCTGATAAAAACAAACAGACAGACGCCCACCAACTGTTCAGAAGCCAGCAGCACATACTTGTTGTCTCTGGAGATTGTCTTCTGAAGTTCCACAGCCCAGAGCTTCTGATTCGTTGTACTACCACAAAATATTAAAAAGGGAATCTTTAAAAAGATATTCATAATAGCCTATTTTATAAGACAATTGTCAATTAGACTTATCTTCCCAAATTTCATAGGACTCTGAAATCTTTATTCAGGTTGTCTTTGTTTCCTTAAAAAAAAAAAATTAGCCAAAAGAACACCACATTTTAAAATCTAATCTATTACTCTTTTACAAAGAAAATAAAGGTGACTTATTAAATAACTAAAGTACTCACCAGGTGAGTAATCTCAAGCTTGTATACTTTACTTTTTCCTTAAGTATTGATTAGGATCATGGAGAAGTATGGGCTTCTAGATATATTTTCCCTTTTTTCTTAATTTTCTGAATTATAATATGTCTTTTTAAAAAACTTATTGTAGAAAATTTTAAACATACACAAAAAAAGAGGTTAGCATAAAATAAACCACTGTATACCCATTACTCAGATTCAACATTATCAGCATTTTGCTAATCTCTTTTCAATCTCTCCTCACCATTTATTTATTTATTTATTTATTTTGTAAACCTGGAGTAGTTAAGACCATATCTAACAACATGCCATTTCACTCATTAATACTTAAGTGTGCATCTCTAATGCAATGGGACATTTTTATTTTTATATAATCACAATGCCATTATTATACTTAAATATTAACAATTCCTTAAGATCCTCTAAAACTCAGTTCATATTTAAATTTTCCCAGTTATCTAAAAAATGTCTTCTTAGGGTTGTTTTGTATCTTTAAAACAGGGTCCAAACAAAGCCCACATATTGAACTTATTTATCATGTCTCTTGAATCTCTCTTAATCTTTAATAGTCTCTCTCAGTCCTCCCTACTACCTCCCATTTTTAATGCCATTTATTTTTTAAGAAACTGGGCTATTTGCATGTAAAATGTTCAACAGTCTGGATTTGGCTGATGTGTCCTTACGGTATCCCAACTATGTTCACTTTTATTTATTTATTTTGGCAAAAATAACCTCATGGGTAGGTGCTATGTACTGCCTGCTGCATCACAGCAGGAGGCACATCATCTCTGTGATGTTACACCCGGTCAGATGTTCAAATGGTGAGTCTAATGGACTCCTTCCAAAGTTCCCTATTAACCCTCTTCTAAGGTTTTAGCATCTATTGATGATCATTGCTCAGATCCATTATTTCATTAAGGGTTGTAAAATATTGATTTTGTAATGTTAGCTTTCCATAGGCAAGTGTAATTAAGTTGGAATTCTTCTGAAATACAGTTCATACAAAAAAGGCAGGATAAAAATGCTCAGTACTTTCTCTTTATCTACAAATTTTCATAGTGTGTGCCTAAAACCCTCCATTGGAGCACAAAGTTTTTTTCTCATTGTTCCAGGTCACACAAATGACAAATGGTAAGCCAGAATATGACCTCACATCTATCTGATCTGTCTAACATTATGCCATACCACCTCCAAACATGATTCACCACCTACCATAATCCCACCACTATGACTTGGATTTATGTCACTCCTCAAGTTGCCTTCTCAATAAACCCTACCCTGATCATTCCATTTAAAACTGCCACCCCTCCCCACCTACATGGACCTGATCCCCTTTACCTCTAGCCATTTATTTTCCATTGAACTTTTTTTTCTAACATGCCCTATAATTTGCTTATTGTAGTTGTTGTTCACTGTCTGTCTCTTCTCACTAGAATACAAAGTCCATGAAGACAAGCACATGAAGGTAGGAAATCTGTTTTATTCATTGAGATATCTTTAGCATCTAGAGTAGGTGCTCAATAGATATTGGTTAAATAAATGAACGAATAATCACCACTTTATTAAAGAAGAATTTAATCAAACTCTATTTAGACAAACAAATGTGTTTGGCACTAGAAACACTAAGAGTATGTTCTACTTTAAGGCCTGAATATATATTTTCAGGAAAGATACTCAAACAGCACAATAAGAAGTCAGCTTTGTTTTCTAATTCCTTGATATGAATTTTCATTCATTTTGGCTAAGAAAATGATTGTCATTTGCAAGATTGATGACTATACCATACTATTTCAGCCCATAATTTTCTTCTGAAAAGCTTTTAAAATGTCACAAAAGATAGGCAAATGCTCAAATTTAAAAACAATTATAATTTGTTAAAATAAAACACTTAGGCTTTACAATTCACTCATAATTTGTATTTGTAAAAAGGCTTTAGAGCACCAGTTCTCAAAGTGTGGTCTGGGAACATGGGGGGGGGGTCCCTAAAATTCATGAGGTCAAAACTATTTTCATAATACTACTAAGACATGGTTTGCCTTTTTCACTGTGTTGGCTGACATTTGCACTGATGGTGCAAAAGCAACAATGGGTAAAAGTGCTAACGCCTTCACTTGAATCTAGGCACCAAACTGTACTAGTTGTCATTATAATCCTCACTGCCATGTACTTACAGTAAAAAAAAAAACAAAAGCCATTTTACTTAAGAATGTCCTTGATGAAGCAGTAAACATTATTAATTTTATCAAAGCCTAACCCTTGAGTCACATCTTTTGAATATTCTGTGTAAATACTGGAATTCTAGAAAACTTGTATCTGTTATGATGATCTTTACAGCTTCCTAACACTTAAAGAATTTTCTGATAAGATGATCAGTGATGTTTATCAATATGATGCTTTTATACTATATAATAAAATGTGTCAAAATTTCAAAGATCAACATAACTCAGTGAACTAATATTTTCCAAATGACTAATACACAATGTTAAAAAATCATGCAAGAGTAAAAGACCAATGAATTTTAGTATAACATTGATAGGGTTTCAGATTACATATGCAACTAACCTTTAAGACACTACCATTTGTTGGGCTTGGTGTAGTATCAGAGAAGAAATTATGTGGGAAGGCTATTAAAATGTTTCCTTTTCCAACTACATATTTACGTGATTTTTCTTCGTATAATTCAACAAAAACAATACACTGCAACAGATTGATGCAGAAGTAGATGTAAGAATCCAGCTGTCCTAAGCCAAACATTAAACAGATTTACAAAACTACAAAACAATGCCACCCTTATCAGTAAATTTTTTGTTTAGGAAAAGTTATTTTTCGAAAAAAAATATGTTATTTATGTTAATATGCAAAGAGTTTATTATTGCTATTTTTAAAAGAATTGTTTTTAAAATTTGTTTCAATTTTTAATATAATAAATATCAAGAGATATAAACACTAACAAAAGTTCTTTGAGATTTTGAATATTTTTAAGTGTAGAGAGATCCTCAGACCAAAATGTTTGAGAACTGCTGTTTTATAGTTTTAAAAGTACCTTTCAATATACTGTCTCAATCTATTCTTGTAACAACTACTTAGTTATCTGTCCTCCATGTCCCTCAACTGGAAAATTTTCCAGCGTGTTAAGTGGCTAGCTTACCTTGCATTCACAATGTTTCCAGCATTCAACTCTACCATTTCTTCAAATCCAATTGCAAATATATCAGTTGGCTTACTTCTTTTATCTAAAATTAAGCATCCAAGAAATACTTTTAAATACAGCTTTAATCAAATGGAAACCCCACCCAATACAACACCAGATATCATAAAATCCATTTTTGTGTTTTGAGTTTAACCAAATTCACATTAAAGGCAAAAACTCATGAGTGGAATAAAATTACTTTAAATTCACTTTCTATTCAGGTGCCTAATATTTGCTTCTTTAAGAAAGTTATTCTTAAAGATCCTTAAATCCTTTCAAAAATCATTTTAAAAGAATTCTTGTACCATGGACAGCAGAGAAACAAGCCACTTGTCAAAAGCTAAAGTGATTCAGAATTGGAGAGGTACAGGAATTATTCAGAAAAGGCACAAAGAATAAAGTGCCTGAGAAGCTATATCAAAATAGAGATAACAGCTGGTAAGAATTTTTCACATTCAAATTTGAAAACCATGAGCTTGATTTTTTTCCTATTTCCTGGGTGGAAGAAATGTAGGAAATCCGGGAAAACTAGTAATAGGTTCAGGGGTTAAGACACATCACCCTGTCCCATCTATTAGCTCTCGCATAGCTGAAAAGGACTAAAAGAGAACAGAGATAAGCTTGAGATAAGCAGCCTGGGATATTTCAGGTGCTCCAAATATTCAAAAATGATGACAAATAGCTAGAAAGAGCCTATAAATACTGTGAACTAATATTGAAAACTAATATATATGTATTTATTACATGTAAGGCTCATATGTGCATCATCTCATTTCATTACCATGCAAACACCTTACAAGACAGATTATTTTTGCCTTTAACAGACAGGAAACTGAGGCTTTAGAGAAACTATAAAATGCAGTGTGGCACTCGGACTCTGGATCCAAACTGCCTGAGGTCAAATCCTGCCTTTGCCACTATCTAGCTGCAGGAACCCAGGCAGGTTACTACTCTTGTTTCTCAGTTTCCTCATCTGTAAAAACTGGCATAATAAATCTGATCATTTGTAACATACTTAGATTAATAGTGTTAGCTATTATTATTTATTACTACTACTACAACTTCAAGTTGGGTTCAATGTAAGTGAAAAGGGGCATTTTAATAAAAAGTTTGAAGAAAATCCCAGGTCTAAGATGTGACTGATTAAAAACAGATAAGAAATATTTGTATCTCACACTATTTCCTATACACATTACCATCATATATAATACTTGGTGATTATATACTACTTTAAAAAGGAATTAAAGTTAATTTTAAAAAAGAGGAAAGCCTTAAATTTATGATTCTAGTCAAAATCTTAATGAAAGTATCCTCAGCTTAATGTTTAATTCTGGCTATTAATAGCTCGGTGGCAGAGTACTCAAACTGAACCAAGTTCTACAAGAATAAACCGGTACTGTTAAGTTATAAAGGGCCAACAAATATCACATTTTGTTAAGACTATTCATGACCCACCCTGATATTTCTTATCTTAGTAACTAAATTGAATTAGAACTAGAATTTAAAAATGGGACATGCTAGGTTTGAAAAATGAACTCAAATTATCAATTACAAAATAATCTTGGTTTATATCAGTTTAAAAGAATTAAAAACAGAACTAGTTGCCTTTAAAGATATCTATTATGTATGAATCCCTATTTCCTGAGAATCAACTATCAAAAAAAGAGCTTTTACTTTACCATTATGTTTTTTCAAGGTAGAAAATAAACGTCTACAAAGTAAGAATTAAAAAAAAAAAAAAAACCTAAAAAGAAAAAGAAAATAAAGGTCTAGAAATAAGAGGTAAGATTTTCACAGATCTCATTTATAAAAATGTTGGCTTTCAAATTAATAAATCCAAGTTTCTCTTATAAATTAATGCATATTGTGAAGTGCTGCATTTGTTTTCTAGATCAATAAATCACAGTCAGGCTGTATTAATTAAATCCATATTATAAAAAGCCAACCTTGAAAATCCTGGATGCCAGCTAACTTGGGTGCATCAAGAAGCCAGTCAGTGAGTGTCTGATTCTTAAAAGCTATACTGCGAAACTGCTTCCCACCGTTCACATTCCAGGTTCCAACACATACTCGAATTTTCTTGGGCTTTGAATACTTGTAGAAATTCTCACACATGCTCTTTAGTACTTTAGAAGATGCTAATCAAAAACAAGACACACATAATTTAGCTGCATTAAACCATTTACAAAAATTGATTTTCATCACTGAGATATGATGTATGAAAAGCACAATGATCACAAGCGCAAACAAGCATAAGATACATATATAGGCACAAAAAAAGATCAGCCTTGAACTTTTTGTTCAAATACAAATTATGGAAGATAATGAGATGTCTGAAAATAAAACCACTACTATATGCTCCCCATTTTGCTCACACTAGAAGCCAAAGTCCTTAAGCAATGGTCTACAAGGCCCTAATCAATTGGTCTTGTTTTTCTGTGCTCATCTCTTCCCTCCTTCGTTCACTCTGCTTAGCCACTTGCCTCTCTGCTGTTATCAAAAGATGCCTGGTCTGCTCCCACCACAGGGCCTTTTTGCATTGGGTGTTTCCACTGCCTGCAACACTCTTCCCTCACCTCCTTCAGGTGTTTTCTTTCCAGTGATGCCTTCCCTGACCACATTATTTACCACCGCACTCAGCCCCTAAACTTACATTAGCCCCTTGCTGCTTTATTTTTCTCTATAGCACTTATCACATTTACAAACTATGTATTAAATTTATTTATCCTGTAACTGCGTCCCCTCATGAGAATGGAAACTCCATGAGGGCAGAAATTTTGGTCTGTTTTGTTTACTACAATATTCCTAATAACTAAAAGAGTGCCTGGTACACAGTAAGTGCTCAATAAATAATTGTTAAATGAGTAAATGTTCAACACATTGTGAATCCTCAATTTCTCTCTTGCACATTTTCCGTCTACCACCTTTCTTTTCCCCTTTTAAACCATACTCCATTTTGGTTAAGTTAAATTCTCTGCACTTAAGGTAGATAAAACCTTAACAGGACCTCAACCTAAAAACACAGAATTTGCACTTAAATGGCAGTTAACTGGTAAGAGGAAAAGGAAATCAAAACCACTTTCATCTTTGATCACATGATCTTATTTTATTATAATTTAATGATACCAAGATATAGCAGTCTCCTGATGAAATGAAAGTGGAAAAGGCAAATAACACCTTATTATTATTATAACAATAGTTTTGACCTATGGACCCCTGAAAAGAACTACTGATTTAGATGATAAGCATATCCCCATTGTTCCCAGGAACAGTTATACAGATTTCTCACCCTCCTGCTATTTCATTCGAGTAATTGTATAGAGGTGTCTGGGCGGTAATAAAAGCAGGTTATTTGTTCTGGCCTATGGTATGGTTAATTGAAAGCTGGCTCTACCTAGATAAAAATCATTCTCTGTAACCATGGGTTATCACTGGTCTTTATCATTGAAGTCACTGCCATTGTTACTACTGTGAAAACAGCTTCTATAATCCACTCTGTATCAACATATAAGTTCTATAATGATTACACAGCTAAAATTATTCAGCAAGACAATGAACTGTGTGAACAAAAATATGTTGCTACATTGTATGAACTAATAAAGTCAAGTCAGTGTTAAAATGGAATAAAAAGGTAAAAAAAAAAAAAATTATCCCTAGTTTATTCTTAACTGGTTGACACTTTAATGTGATTAAAGAAAATAATGAGTCTATACTCAAACAGATGTCCATCCTTAAATATCATATCATTTCAGAAAATGGTGTTCATTACATAACTCAAAAATATATCCAAGTGCTCCCTTCCTCTACCCTTCTCAAAAAATAATCCATAGCTCTCAAAACATGCAAACAGGGCCGACCCCATGGCTCACTCGGGAGAGTGCGGCGCTGGGAGCGCAGTGGCGCTCCCGCCGCGGGTTCAGATCCTATATGGGGATGGCCTGTGTGCTCACTGGCTGAGTGCAGTGCAGGCGACACCAAGCCAAGGGTTGCAATCCCCTTACCGGTCACAAAAAAGACAAAAAACAACAACAACAAAAAACCCATGCAAACAATAACTAAGCAAAACAAATCTTAAGAGGAAGAAAAATGCCATATTCAGCTATATTTCTGGCATGAGTTTAGCTTGTTTCTTTTGCTACAAATTCAAGTTTAAAGACAAGATCATAAACCTTGTCCAGAGAATGAAGACATGAGATTTCTATGAATAAACAGGCAAGAAAAATAACAATATTTAGGTCTTATACACTGAAGTATTCTAACTTTGTTAGAAATCTTGGTGCTTTTTAAAATCAAAAGAATTCAGACCATATTTTAGTGGAGTTCTATAGTTACAGAAAATATTTCATTTACAATATAAGAAAATGAGACAATGCGTGAATTGTCTTAAATATGTGTGAGAAAAACTGTTGAGTAGTCATAAGTATCACAGATAGCACTCTGCAATTAATCTAAAACAGTTACATCTGGGTTTTTTCCCATTAGCCTATTAAGAGTAATGTTAGGAAATATAAACATAAAATTTAACCTAGCCAAATTATCTTTAATTGGAATTAAGCACTTGCTACAGGAAGACAAAGAACATTGCATATTTCCTTCTCAATGAAGTACTTAATTTTCTCAAACTTTAAATTTTTTTCTCAGATTAAAACAAGATATCAATTTATCTTATTAGAATCTGAAGGCAAAATGAGAGTTTCCACTTACATGGCTTTGTTTACAATATCAATTTTAGAAAAATATAAAGAAAAAGCTGCTTTTATTTATAGATTAATTTTCTATACTGTACCTGACTGTAATGTCTGTTCAGAAACTATGGATGCATTAAGAAGAAAACAAAAAATCATTAGTAAAACAATAAGTTACAGTTAAAACCCAAAGTGTTATGACACAACATTCTAAGATGGCCTCACTTTTTTCTTTTAGGTCAATTTGATGACAATATTTTTTCTGATGGCTATGGGACACCAAAGATTATGAATAAATGACAATAACTGATATAAACCCTCTGCATCTAAGGAAAATCCTAGTGACTCAGTGATGTCCAACATTTCACAATCAGAAGGCCGAAGGCCTGCTCTTCTGGCTGCATGTGTGTGTGTGCGCGTGCGCATGTGTGTGAGTGTGTGTGAATATGAAAACTTAAGTGTGGAGGATATTGAAGATGTGGAAGATACTGTCCTAATATACATCTTTTAGTATTTTTTCTGGGACTCACCAGTTGATAAATACAATCAGTTCAGCTATAACAACACATAAACATTCTAAAAACACTACCATGCTGTGCAAAATTGTACAAATTCCCATAGCCACAGGCTTATGGGAAAAATGGGGTTAATTGCACCACACTTGAAAACATCAATGGTGACACACACAAAAAAGATAGGAACCTAATAAAAACAGTAGCACAGTATTATTACACATGTTAAATGGTTAAGAAAGGCATGAATACTACAATAAATAAGGCACTACAATAAATAAGGCTTGAAGAAATGGGTATCAGCAGGGCTGCAGCTTTTGAGTAATTGTGAATGATGGAACAACGGTTGCCTGAAATTGGATGGAAAGTTGAAACACCAGATGTGGATAGGTATGGCTCATAACACACATGGTGAACTGAGATGGGGAAGATATTTGAGCTGCGTGCATACGTGTATGTGTGTTTTATATATTTCTACCCATCTCGGTTCCACTGGGTGCAGTTTCTGCATTTACCTAGTGTTCCTTGCTAGTGAAGTCATGCATAAGTTCATACAAAATTGGCATTATACTCAAATTGTTCCCTAATATATCAACTGGGTTGGAACAAATTCCCATTCTCAGAACAAGCCTTATCAAGTGTTATAGCAGAACTGACTGTACTTTTTTTTAAAGGAATATTTTACGTATATTAAAATGTGCAGGCAACTAAAGAAAACTGATGCTCAAGTTTAGGAATTACTTAGGTCCTTTGCTTCTTTTTTCCTTCAACCACTGACTTTCAATTGTTGCTTATTAATGCCTCCACATCAAAGTACGCACAGTTGGAAAGAGGTGACAAAACACAAATCAGTCAAGTCTCCACTTTTGGAAGCCAGTAAAAAAAAGCCTGAAGTTGAAAGTAGTAGCTAAGATCAGATTTTTTTTTTTTAAAGAGATCTAGTAGGTCTCAGTCCACCAGCCTACTTACAGATCCCTGAGAAGCGGGGTGTAATTAACTACCTTCAGAGCACCATGTGGAATTCTGAAAGAATCCATGATAATCTATTTGATTATTATTAATCTAAATACAACTCCAGAGTATATCACTTGATGCAGGAATGATTTTCTCCTACTTGAAGTTGGAGGCTAACAGAAAAAAAAAATGTTCATAGTGTTGAAAAGTTAAAATGAAAAAAAAGTGGAATTAAGGAAGTCTAATTTACTTTGTCAATTATACCTCAGTAAAGCTGGAAGGAAAAAAAAGGAAGTCTAATTTACTAAGTTCTACAACAAATGTTGAGTTTCCTGTACTACTACTTTTTTGTGCTCACTGACATGAGAAGCTAAATTCCTTTGAATCTAATAAAAGACACACAATGAAAGATAAAAAGCTATACTGAAAGTAAAATATTTATGACAGATATTAAAATTGTTAATAGCAGTTAGTATCCAATAATAAGCACGACTTTATTAACTAATATGGTTTAATGCTTAGTCAAACAATAGCAATTAAAAGTTAAGACCAAGTTACAGAAACTCTTGGTGTAGTGTTTAGAAAAATAATCAACATAGTTATTGTTTTTTTCAAGAAAGCATTTTTCTACATTATTAGATTATTGAATTCTCTATTAAAAGTACTAGCTGAATATTCTGTGAAATCCTGCCTTGTGTAAAGTTGGCAATACTTAAAACTATTTACCCCCTCAATCATAATCTATAAAGAAAACATGCATGGGCCTCAGTTTATGGCTTAATAATACCAGTGATAGAATAAACATTTTAAAAGACAAACTTCCTTTGGAAAATGCAATTTTAAAAAATTACCTTTATAGAAATTCTTTCCATAACTATTTTAACCAACTACATTCTAAAAATTATTTATGTAAATAAGTTTACATTTACCTCTTGGACTTTTGGAAGGGCTATGAATAACATAATGTAAATAAAATATAAGGTAAGTATGCATACCACGCAAACTTCCAGTAGTTAAAAGTGCTCGAGCTTTGTCAGCTAAATCACTATTTAGAGTATTTCCCAGTAGCAAGATGTCAATGGCCTCTTGCTTGGAGGTGTCAAAGAAGTTATTCTGAATTGTTCTAGTAACAGAACGAGCGCCATCTTTTAACTTTCCAGCCTGTTGAGGGAGAAAGAAGCATGAACTTTCATTCTAAATAGTGTTGATTTTACTCGGTAGGTATTTTAAAACTTTAAATCGGTTTTACATGATTTTAGTGTAAAAAAAGACTTTATCATTCTGTTTTGAATATGTAATCATCACATTAAAATGCCTCAAGTTGTCACTATTTCCTTTCCTCTTTTGGATAACAGCTCTGCACAAAGAAATGAAAAAGTTCTGTGCCACAACTGCATCCAGTAATGATATCTAGATCAGTAAATGTTTAAAATTGTTTACTATAAAGGAAATAAACTAAAGCATACTTATTTAAAACAAAAAAATTCCTCTTACATCGTAACTTTTAAACTTGGGGATGGGACAGGTGGGGAGAGACAGGGGAGATGAAGGAGGGACACAACGAACTTACATGCTCCTAGAACTTCAAATTACTTTGACAGAAAAATAAAATTAAAATTGCTCACAAATAATTTATATTAGTTAAAACCAAAACTAAACTTAAGAATAAAGGTCTAGTCTAAAAAGAAATCTACAATTACAGCTCATAAATAAATATTATATGTAAACTACAGTTTGTATATTTTAAGCTACTTTATTGCCTATGCAAATATAAATCATAAATATAGTAAACTTATTCTTACATGAGAGTTGATTATAACTTTTAATGAACATTTATTTTATTAGGCATGTTAGTTACCATAAAGAGGATTTATTTTGATTTTACAGATCTGGATAATTGTTTTTAAAAAAACCTCTTGCCTTTAGAAAATAACTAGTTTGCAATCTGTAATTTTTATTCCTTAAAGGAATAACAGTAATTAGAAGTTTCTTTTCAGAATACAGAGCCAATTTTTTTAAATGTTACTAAATGAAGAGACAATTTTCTTACATGCCACTAAATGAATACCACTATATTAAATTAGGTATTTAAATGTTATTTCCTTTCATAAGATACTATACGCAGATGACATTATTTGAAAAGACACTCACCATTCATATTATCAGGCAATTAATCAAAAGGAATCCAGAGAAAGGAAAAGAAAGAGCAGTTCAGATGTTAGATTTTAGTTCAATTCAGACTAGTATATTTAATACATAAAATTTCATATCTATATATTATGTTAAAGATAAAAGATCACTGAAAATATATGTAACCTCTGTACATATATTGTTTTAGTCACTGCAGAAACAAAAAGACAGAAGAACATAAAAATATTTTAAGCAACGGTTGTAGAGAATCAGCTCTTAACAGCAAGAATTATGTTGTCTATTTAAAAGGAGTAAATGAAAGTTTAACAATTTCAGGTTTTTAAAAATAGGGACCATTTAGAAAGTAAATATTTGTAAAAGTCAATATAAATTATTTCTACAAGCGTACTTCAAAAAGTTCATGGAAAAATAGAATTGTAAGATAATGCAAATCTTTCTGTGAACTTTTTGAAGTATTCATGAATGAGTTG
Organism: Cynocephalus volans; assembly: GCF_027409185.1. Taxonomy (NCBI): domain Eukaryota; kingdom Metazoa; phylum Chordata; class Mammalia; order Dermoptera; family Cynocephalidae; genus Cynocephalus; species Cynocephalus volans. The sequence continues at coordinate 179,951,703 of NC_084460.1, forward strand.
AACAAAAGAAACTTTGCAGGTGAGGTAGAGAACCTCTGGACTGAGGCATGGCACTGTATGAGACACAGAAGAGGAGGAAGATTTAGAAGCTAATAGAAGACTTGGAGATGAAGAATGGTCTTTAAAGAATTTCAGTTGCTATATTGAAGAAGCTGAATGAGAACTATAAAAGTGGTAAATGTTCTCATTTCTATTCCTAAAATAATTTGAGGAATTGCAGAGATTTAGAATGTTAATAAATTCAAGTGAGGCCAGGGTCCATAAAAAGTTAAACAATATTTAAGTATATAAAATAATGAAAAATACCTAAAGTATGGTTCCAGAATCCCTCAATGAAGGCCAAATACTAGAGTGGAAGTAGTCTTTAGATAATACCAGCAAGTAAAAAGTAATGATGAGATATAGAATTATAATTAAGTCCAACTCTCACACTTCTTTGGCACATTTTAATAGCCTCCTTTTCAAGGTGAGATAAGTAATAGGATAAAAACTAAACAATTAAACCCTAATAATGTTGGGTTCACAGTAGGTATTGCATAAACTGCTGACTGATTTACTTCTCCATCTAGCACTTATCACACATCTATTAAACGGCAGGCACTGTTGAACACACAAAGCAAAATGAGATAGAACCCTTTATTAGGACAACTATGATTAAAATCACATTTATAATCAAAATAAACAATATATTTCTAATCAAAATAAAACATATACAAGGGGAAATCATGAAAAAAATATAAGCAATACATATATAGCCTTAGTGGGTTATCACTAAATGACTAACTAGTCATCTTACATACGAATATATAGCCCCCAAACCTAGGGAAGTATCTATCTGCTAGGAATCATTAGTATCCACTGTAGAAGGAAGAATCAAAGAGGGCATAAAAATATGATAATACAGAACTCAAAAAGAGATATTTATTAATTTAAAAAGCTATTAATTTAAAAAAGCGCATTTAAAAGTTTTTTTTAATAGAGGAAAGAGAGGATTTTTTGTAACGTTATGAAAGATCTAGCTCTACCTTCGCCTTCCCTTCGAGAGCTCCAGTTCCTGCATATATCTTACTGATTGAATCACCATTCACAGACCACATTGACCGAAAAACTTCTTGAAAGCGAGTCACCAACTGAGGCTTTTCAGCTAAGCCAAGAGCTTCCAATTGTTTAGCTAGCATCTAAAACAACAAAAGAGAAACTTTAATAAGTGCACTAATATATTAATTGTAATTTGACTTTAAGTACTACCAGAATCAAGCCAAAAATGTATACTATAGGACTATGTGGGACTGGATTCTGAAAACATAACAGTTTGCTAGGCTACCTGTATTATTTCCCACCATTTCAATGTTTAAAGTAAATACCACATTGGGCCGAGCCCGTGGCGCACTCGGTAGAGTGCTGCGCTGGGAGCGCGGTGACGCTCCCGCCGCGGGTTCGGATCCTATATAGGACTGACCAGTGCACTCACTGGCTGAGTGCCGGTCACGAAAAAACGACAAAAAAAAAAAAAAAGTAAATACCACATCAATGAAAATTACAAGTAACTTAATATTTTCTTGTATTAATAAGAACTTCTTTCTGATTAAATGATAAAATTACTCATATTAAAATGTCCCTATAGGGCCGCCCCCGTGGCTCACTCAGGAGAGTGCGGCGCTGGTAGTGCCAAGGCCGCAGATTCAGATCCTATATAGGGATGGCCGGTACACTCACTGGCTGAGCGTGGTGCAGACCACACCCTGCCGAGGGTTGCAATCCCCTTACCGGTCAAAAAAAGTTAGACTAGTAGTTTAGCTTGCTCACTGAAAAGACCTAATTAATCAACAGCATGCATTAGAATAGAGAAATATTTACCTAGTTTACCTAAATATATGTATGGAAATAAGTAAGTTTTTAAAAATTTTTAGATTTGGTTTTTTAAGTTTGGGTAATTAAGGTAAAGTGATTATAAGAAAAGAAGAGCTGCTCTTAAATTGTCACAAAAAGAAAGAAAATTAAGTTACAGCTGTGCCTAAAGTCACGACATCTTTTTATGAATAAAATCTATATCAGTAATACTCATATACATAAGGGAAAACTAGGGGGAACACAGTACGCACGGAATTGAAGGATCTTTAGACTACCACAATTCCCTCATCACAAATAACAATAAAAGTGTTCAGAAAAGTTATTGATCTTTACTCTATGATCTCTAGCCTTGAAATCTGGCAGAGTCCAAGCAACATACAATCCTAATCCAGTCTGTTTCTATTTGGAATCCAGTCATATTCTATGCCTTGCATTTTTACTTAACTTTTATTTGTAAGTATGGTGATTATCCATTATTACAGAAGAATCAAAAAGTAAAATAATATAAAAAACCCTAAGCTGGGTTCATTTTATTACCTAGAGATTTATACCAGAGCTGTTCTTTGCTAGCATGTAGAATAAAACAAAATAAGCAGCCCCAGGACCTTCTTTATCATTAAAATGGCTTTCTGTCTTCAAGGAATTAGGCAAAACTGATCTTACTTCAGTACTAGTTTGGTTTTGCCTATGTTAGCAATAAGTTTTGTAACCAATCAACCAATTGCTAATACTAGAGAGTATTCTCACACCTAACTACAAACAGTGGAGAGTCAGCTAAGTCAGATCCTGAAAACTAATACCTGTCACACTTTTAATGAAGAGTTTCAAGTGTCTCATAAGGTTACTCTCACAAACCATATTCAGCCACTTAAAACTAGAATTTAAAACAAACCAGAGCCATGTGATAAACTCTATCAAAATGACCAACATGCCTGCTTTCACTCTTCTTGTCTCTGTCATATTTTCCAAATAAATTGTAATGATAAACCTAAATGACAAGTTTCAAAAAAGTCCAAACAGTAAAATTTATTTAGTTACATAAAAAATACATTTCTGTAGCAAACAATTTTACACATCGTACTTTCATTTTTGAGATAGAAAGAACCTCAATGATGGAGTAACTAATTAATCAATATTCTGGCCAAATTCAGGATCATTAACTAGAGGAAGTAAGTTATTTTCTTATTCCTGTTTTTTATAGTATTTGAAAACTATGCTAAGTTTCTAATAAACTAAATGAAGACCCACCACAGCCTTATGACCCTAACTTACAAGACAGGGAAGACTTAGAAAGCTCAGCACTGCTCCACAGTTTGTCAAATAGTTGAGACTATGTCTATGTTAGACTGACTTTGATGGATAAGTGGAATAGAAGAAAAACTTTTAAACAAAGACCTTATCAGAGAAGTTGAATCTCATTCATTTTCATTCTAACAATAGGATTTTCATCTGATCCTGTTTTTTATAGCCACCGATTTAAAAATGCCAAACTGTATTGAGTTAAAAAGTGTCAAGAACATAATCCTATAGAATTGGACATGTCAGAGCAAACCCTCCTCATCCTAAGACAGACTTTTAAAAGACAACACAGAAAATAAAGACAACATACATATATATCTATGTATAGATATGTATCTTTTTTTCCCAAAAGACAGGTAAAAGAAGTGATGATTGGAATAGTATAAATAGCAGTTTTTAAAAGGGAGAGTTAAGGAAGAATAGAATAAAGTCACTAGACAGCAATGAAGAGCAGGTAGAGGAAACATTTAAATCAAAAAAGATTTTGGCCAAAAAAAAAAAAAGACTAGAAGAAAAGAATGCCATTAATGAAGCATAACTTCATTTATATCTTCTGAAAAGTAACTAATGAGAAACATAAATATTATAAAAGCACTCAAGAGGCATATAATACAAGGCACATCCATTTTAATTTGTTTTTTACCTCTAAGCCAAGGAATGCCTGCACACTATTTGTTCTATCAAGACAATCCAAGCAGTTTGTTCGAACTGTACCACTCTGACATCTGTAACAAATTCAACTAAGTTAAACAGCTAACTTAGAACAAAAATGGAGCTAAAACAAACAGAATAACTGAAGTAATTAAAATGTAGCACCCGCTTCCCCCCTCCAACATTTTATTATTACAACTTCAAACATACGAGAAAGATAAAAGAATTATACTGTGAACATCCATATTCTCACCACCTAAATTCTACAACTGTTAACATTTTGCCATATATTCTTCATCACATATCTATCATACCCTTGCTTTTAATTAGGCCAGTAGTTAGGAGATAAACATACATTCAGGTTTATAATCCTACAGTTTTTTATACATTAAAGGTAATCAAATACTTAAATCAAAAACCTAAGATCTGTTATCACTACTGACTGTCTTATAAAATTTCTATGGCAGTGATACTAAATATCATAAAATTTTTTTAAAAATTAAAAATTTGAGTTTTGTTTACTAAAGTTTACCTCAACTTATATTCTGAACTTATATCTTTCAATATTTACTTTTCTTCTCTATTTCATATGCAAAACCTGAAGATTTAAATTATATTAAGGTAGACAGTAAGCAATATCTTTTACTTCTACTTGCATTTAATAGTCTTATCTGAGGTCAAAAAATATTACAACATTAGTTTTAAAAGAGAAGTGAAACAGTTTCATAAATAACAGTACAAGGTCTGGAGCCAGATGAATCCTAGCTCTAACACTTTCTGCTTATGTGACTGGGAGAAGATTATAGCCTATGCCTCAATTTCTTCAAATGTAAATGGGTATAATAATAGAATCTTTCCCTACCATTGTTGTTATTGATACATGTAAATACTAAGTACACTTCATGTCCCATAATATGTGCTCAATAATGTAACTATTATTATTTTTTGAATCCTACACAAAGAAAAACAAGCCTAAAATCAAATATTAAAAAGATATTTTATTTAATTATAAACTTCAATTTAAAAAAGGAAATTTAAGAGTTCAATGTTAAGAATAATTTTTAAATTATAGCAAAGTTCCAATTTAAAGACAGAGATACCTGGTTGATCCTGCCAGAAAAAAAAAAAAAAAGAAAAGAAAAGAGAAAGAAAGAACAGGAAATAAAGAAAAAAAGAAAAGAAAGACAGACAAAGAATAGAGAAACAGAGCAATCAAACCTTTGAACTTCACTTCCATTGAAATAAAAAAATCCATAATCTACAAACTTCTGGACTTGAGGTTTAAGAACACTATGTAATTTTTCCACCTTTCCTCCTTTAACCATTTGATGATAGTCAAAATTCACCATCTGGATATCAGCAGCATGCTCAGAAGCTTTCAAATGACTCTGAAAGTAAAATGACAAATATTCATCTAAATGTTAACTAAATATGATCTTATCAATATAATGTTATAAATGGAACCTTAGGTTTTAAATTAAAACCTCAACATAGTCCCTTGAAATTTTACTAATCCCACAAAGCTTTCAATAGCACTAGCAGTAAAATGGAAAATTACTTGCTGATACCCAATGACATCTTTTCCCTAAAACCTCATATACTATCCCTGAGAGATTAGGTGACATAATTAACATCAGGGAATTTAAATAATCTCAACTCATTTAAAAAAACAAAAAATTACTTCGAATCATCAGCATTTTATTTTTACAACATAAATTTAATATCTGTTTATACCTATTGTAGAACTGCAAAATAAAGTATCTTATTTTTTAAGACAATGCTTATCAAAGATTGAGTCATTTTTTATATCTTCCTTCATTACAGACAATATATTTTTTAAGTTTACTACAAAAAGTCACTCTCTATATAATCTGTTTATTAACAATATTTATTTCATAAGGTTAAAAAACCTAAATAATTAGGTTATTTTCAGACTCATAAACTGAACTTCAGAAAATGTTTTCTAACCATTTTTATTAATTTATTAATAATCTCATGTAACACTATACTTTAAATTAATCCATTATTAATTCAATAAATGTTTATTAAAAATATTTTTCCTTTAGAAGTCAAGCATTTCTTTGGGTTTTTTTTTAGTTGGAATTCTCATGTTTTCTCTAATCAATACAAGACTGTATAGTCTTACATGTATCCAAAAATATTATTTACCATTTCATAGGTTAAAAACAATGACTGTGGTTTCTAGGAAGCAGGCAAGAAAATGACAGATGAAGGAAGAAACTGCCTGATATTTCTCTACTAGTGACAGATGAACATATTTTGGGGAGAGAGTATTTTTCTGCTTCTCTACAAAATAAATAAGCAGATTAGAAAGCAGTGTCAACTGCCGTAAGAGCTTTCCAGAATCCCGATTTCTGAAACATAAGCCTAAATTGTTTCCTAATAGCCTGAAAGAGTTAAAGGTTCCAACAAGTACCCAACATTTTTCTAGAAAGTAATTTACTTCCTGGGAGAATTTCATTATTGTATTCTTTTTTTTTTTTTTTAAATACCATCCTAAGAGTCCAGGAGCTAGAACAGAAGAAGAAATGACCATACTTACCTGGAAAGCCTTACTTAGCATATGTTCACCTTCCTTAGATCCAAGCAAATTTACTATTATTTGTTTACCATATAAATTCTTAAGTGTTCTAAAATGCCTATTAAAGAAAGAAAAAAAGCATATGTCAAATGATAAGCCTAAATTCTTTTTCATTGTTTTTGTTTTTTTTGTGGTTTTTTGTTTATTTTTACTTTTTCTCTTTTTTAATTTTATTTATCTAAAATTTTTCCAATAAACAAGAATCGATTTTTGAATGGAACCTATGTGGCAGTATTTTAAACTCATAGAATTGGCAAAATTGGTTACAAATTCATCTACATGGTCTCAAAACTCTGAGTTCATGAAAACTCAGTTATAATACAATTTCCTCTCTGACTTATGGATTCTGAGATTCCCACCCAGCTGGAGCTGTGGAATAATCCAGCAACCTTTCCACTCTGTGAGGCTGGCACCAGACAAGCCATAAACTAGGCTGGGAAGGCTGTAAAGGCAGAGGGTGAAGGGCTGCACCTCACACATGAGGACATCACATACTCTGTGAGTATTCAGCGCTAGCTCTAGCTTAAGAAAAATGGGTCCTAAATATGAGTCTTTTTTCTCTCTGGCTTCCAACCATTCCAGAAGCAATGCCATACAAAGGAAACATAACATGAGATACCTCTATAATTTAAAATTTTTAAATTTCAAGAAAGTACCTTAAAAAAAGTAGAAACAGATGAATTTAAATATATTTTAACTCAATACATCTAAAATATCATTTCAACATGTAATCAATATAAAACAAATATTAATGAGATATTTTACATTCTTTTTTTCTTTGCACTAAGTCTTTGAAATCCAGCGTGCATTTTATACTTCCAGCACATCTCAGTGTGGACTAGTCACATTTCAAGTGCTACCTAGCTACATGTGGCTAGTGGCCACCATACTGGACAATGCATCATAGAGGAAGTTTTAAGGCCAAGAGATCAAGACCTCCACTTTCAGTGCTACCACTCCTATAAGTCATAACACTAGGTGTCACAGTATTCCAATTACATTAGGAGCCAGAGGAATTTTACTTAGGACCAAAAAAGTTGAAATGAATCAGTAAATATAACTAGTCTCACAGCTTAACAATATCAAAACTTACAGCACTGTGTAAAAATAATGTTTTACCTGTCGAAAGCAGGTGCATTGGCTTCAAATCCCCTTGACATACGGACACGATGGGACCCCACCTTAGGTAAGAAAAAATATGTTTAATCAAACTAAAAACCAACATGTAGACAAAAGAAACACCACTGCTTACATTATGTAATGATTCATTTGCTGAACACGCAGTAGTAAATCAAATCATTGATCTTCACTCATAGTATTCTTTTTAAAAAACAAGTTCTAGGGGTTTCCCCTCCCTTTTATTTTTTAAAAAACCTCATTAAAAAAAAAAAAAAAACTAAGAAAAAACTAAAAGTTATACCACAATGAAATGCTTATAAACCAACAGAAACTTTTATTGATGAAAGATATTTTTAAGAGTGCTTTCATACCTCTGTTTTTAAGCTCAAACTGCATGTCCTGTGTTAAGTTAACTGATATTATTACCACTTGGGCAATAAAAAAGGAAATACAGACAGGTGAAATAACTTGGCCTCTTAGATTAATACAACTAATTCCAAAAAAGATTCAGATGAGATTTTACTTGTCCTAACCTAAGTTCCTATTTTTCCAAGCAGCTTACCAGTACAAGGTCTATGTGTTTTTTTTCTCCACTATCTGAATACTCTCTTTACCTCTCCCTCATCAAAAGCTCCAACAAATTAAAAATATCATTCCTTCCTGGAAAAACAGACTTTCCAGGTCAACCTTGCAGTCACACAAGTATAGTAACAGCACGTTTTGATGCATCAGAACTTATGGGTTAAGCGAATTAAACAAGATGGAAAACATCTACCTATTGTGTATTGTTACGCTTTTTCTTTTTTCACATTGAAGAGTGGCAGAGAGATAAGGCAGAACTGAGAAAGATCTAACAGATGCCAAGAAAAAATATAAACGAGACCAGATTATTTCCCTGAACTTCACTTAAAAATGAACATTTCTCTCTGAGACTTTGGGATCAAAGTTCCCCCAAAGTCACTCTCCAAAAGTGACGTTAAAGGGGGTGTGGGAGGAGGGTCAACAAATCAGTCATACAATTTAATAAAACCGGAAAATAAGTTCTAATATGCTAACTTAATTCCAAAATTGAATTAACAGTACTATCATTCATTAAGCATTTTTCCTTGCTGTCCTAAGTCAGACAATCTAATGACTGTCCTGATAACTAGTGGATTCTCTTTAATTTTTTTCTTTTTAATAAGAAATTGATTAGCCTGTCTATATTTAATTTCATTTTATAGTACTCAGAACTGCCAGAGCTAGCAGAAAGCTGAGCCTAGAGGGACGAGATCAGTTAGAAAACTTAGAATCTTCCACACTAAGAGAAATTATGAAGACCTTAACTGAAATGATACTGGTGGGGGGAAAAAAAAGTCCCAATGCCTAGGAGAATGCTGGTGCTTAGTATCACGGGGCTACCTTTGCTTGCTCAGGATTGGCTGCTTCAAGGCCATTAGAGTAGGATTCTGCAGAACAGAAGTTTCCAACTTTGGTAGAGAACCTAGTTAAAAATGCAGATTCCTGGCCCCATTCCAAGATATTGTTTCAGCTGATCTGAAGTTGAAGCCATGAATCTACATTTTAAAATCACTTCAGATGATTCCCTTAACAGATTTTAATTAAAAAACCATGGTGGAATTTATCATGGAGGATAAGAAGCAAGTCAAGAGACAACTGCCTAGGGATTCCCTGTCTGTGACTTCTAAAATGAGACATCTCACTAGGCAACACTAACTTCAAGGATCCCCTAAAATAAATTCCAGTCCTGAAAATGTACAAGACAACTAATAACCATTTACAACTAAAAGTCCTTGTTTGTCTTCTGTGGATAATTAATCTTTGGACTTGGTTTTTTTATTTAAAAAAATCAATTATATATTTTTAAAGTCTTTAAAATCAATCATGTATTTTCATTCCTTTATTACCTACTCATTCAGAATGGTGGGGAAAATGGTGGGAAAAATCTATTTCTATTCAAAACTACTAAGCTAAAGAAGAAAACTACTGACCCAATCCTCAACCCAACCCCAACAATTTCTATGAAGAAATGCATAATTTAAAAATCCATAGTTTTCATCCCATAACCATATGACAATTGCCAGCCAGACTACCTACAGGGAGGCCACAGCATACAGAAGAAGTAAGGAAGTCCTACCTAAGAAGGATCCCTCAATATAACTACTTAGGATCCAACCTTATTGAATAATCAAACACTGTGATTCTGAACTTCTTAATAAAATAACACAGAAAGCAGTATAACATAGGGCCCATAAATAGCTTACTAGAATCTCTTACACTAGCCTTTCCCTAAAACAAAAGTATTCACCTTGCATCCGAGCTTTATGATTTTCTTTTGGTGGCTGGCCAGTATGGGGATCCAACCCATGACCTTGGTGTTACAAGCTACGCTCTCCCAAGTGAGCTAATCAGCCAACCCCCTACGATTTTCTTAAAGCAAATATTCCAAACAACCATTGATCACAAAAGCTTAGGAGAAGTGGTGTTGGATTGGGATTCTTTCCAAAGTGAGATACGAGGAGAGCGATATCTATTTAAATTACCACTATATGCCAAAGAGAAAACCTACACAAGTCAAACTGGTCTTGAAAAGAACTCAAGAACTTTTACAAAGAAGTACAAATGCTGATCCTTGTCAATTCTTGGCTTATCTTGAATAAACTGTATTAATGAAAAAGTTCAAGTGGTCTACAATTTTTATCCAAAATAATCTAGAATGTGAGAGATCCAGCAATAAATAAAAAAAAAGGCAACATTTTTTCTGTCCCTTTTCTCAATACTGTAGGCTAAGGCACAAAAATTACTAGACTATACATGTCCAGAAGCCTAAAATGAATATGACTAACACTTTACCAACTAAAGTTTTTGAGCAGAAATAAAATGCAAAATTACACTATTATAAGGAATCCAATACTACAACCTTACACGTTTTGAAAATCTTATATTTTAAAGATTAGACATTTATTTGAACAAAGTTTAAAAAATGATCAGAAAGCAAGCCAGAAAACATATTGAAGATGACAGGTCACCACAAATTATCAAATAAAATTCTAGTAGCAGATACATCATTGATAACAACAACAGCTAACCCTGACATGGTACTGACTCTGTACCAGGCACTATTCTAAGTGCTTTTCATTTAATCCTTAAAACAACCCTATGAAGTAGGTACTATTAAAATTATTCCCATTTTACAGAAAAGGAAAGTGAGACACAGAGGGGTTAAATTACTTGCCCAAGATCACATAGCTAGTAGTGGTAGATTACGGATCCCAATTGCGAAGCCTGGTCCCAGATGCTTTGTTTTAACTACTACATTCTTCTGCTTAAAGAATCTAAACTGTCATATACTCTAATAACATGATAATATGGAATCACTTTGAAAATGAGTGTGCTATAAAAACCTCAAATTTTCATTTTTTTATTTTATTTTTTTCTGTTTAAAGACACTTTATTTAATATATATTGTTGATTGATTAACATTGAACTCACAGCTAGCAGCACTGTACTCATGCCTGAAGGAAGCTCACCTACACGTATTTTCTCCATGAGGCATATCACAGTCTTCTTGTACTTAGGAACACTGAACAGCACTTCAACACTACACTTGGTTGCCATTTTAAACAGCAAAATCACCAGCAAAAAGAACAAAAAATGTGAAAAAAACGTGGTACTACATAGTATGCAAAAGGGCCACTTGTACAGTATGAAAGCTAAAACAAGTAGGCACAAAGTTGTCTTATTTGACCTCAGCTAGAAATGTGTACATTGGGTGAATGCTAAAACCTCAAATTTTTAATGTGAAATATAGCAGTTGAATTTCTATGGATATTTGAAAAAGCATTAAAGGAAAACATACCTAAGACAATTCCAGCAACTCTATCAGATTCTTATTTGTGAATCTAGCTAATATTAGTAGATGGAATAACAAAACTATCAATGAATTAATAAACTATTCTGTAAGTTTAGAAAATATGGAAAATTTTGAGAGGAAAGAATTATAAAAACTGAATGTATGTAAACACATACTTGCAACCCTGGTTGCTCCCAGAACAGTGGAACAGATCCCCGGATTTGTATGAAGGAAGAAACAGAGTCATCTAAGTACACAACCTACAGAGAAAAGTAATATATAAAATATTTCCAAAGAAAAAGTCACCACTCTTGGATTAGAAAAACACCTCTGTTTACTAAAATCTGTTGGACACTAGTTATATTTTATGACCTATCTCTGATATACAAACTGTCCTAATCAAAATTTCCAAAACAGCCCATTAAGTTTGACTTTTTTTTTCAATAATTACATTAATCAAGAAAATAGTGAAAAATAAGCATAAGAATTACAGCATTTAAAAAGAAATTCCTTTTAAATCTCAATATTTTACATATATACCTTTATATTTGATTTAATTTTTTTCTTTAGCTTTTTATATTTTTCAAAGCCTAATTTGATAATCTGAGTTGGGCTGGTGACATGGCCTGGATTAACAACTGTATAGTTTCATAGCCAAAATATCATAACGTTAAACTTTTAGATGGTACACATTTCTACCATTAAGAATTGGGTCTGATTTAATTTCACAAAAACACAAGTTTTCTAGCTCTATAATTGAGGATTTTTTAATTCAAAACCAAAACATACAGCATTGACTATGCCATGCTGATCAGTGGATATCTTGCTACTTATCTGAAAAGCCATATCTAAATAAGTGTGTTTTAGGGAAGCCTTTCTTAAGGCCAATAATTAGCCAAGAACAATCATAAAATGACATTACAGATGTCAAAATGAGTTCTGAATCAAACAAAAATCTGTCATTCTAGTATTTTCTGTGCCTCTCCCATAATACGTGAATTTAGCAATATAGAACACTATATACCTGTTCTGTTTCTACAAAATTGGCTACATGACCATCATCATTTGTTCCCCGGACATTAAACCTGGTCCCAGCTCGTTCACAGCTTAATCTTGAAATGAGGCAAGCCTTTGCCTGTTTATGAGCAGCATAAATTGTTCTGATTTCTACTCCTCCACACATGAGGCGTAATAACCAGTCGTCACAATTCACACCATAGTGCTTGAGATGCAAATGCAAAGACTGATTCCTAGCAGAAAAAGAAATAACTGTGTTAGTTTACTGAGTACTAAATAATACAGCATAAATTTTTAAATGGTGTTCCTGGAACAGTAACTTAATGTTATTAAATCAAAAGGCACCAAAAATTAATCAATTCATTTACATTTACTATGCTAGGGATCAGAAGATAGGGTTATGAAATGAGATTCCTTGGACATGTGATCTATGATCCATAGAAAAGCATATTTTTTGTGTTTTTAGTATCTGTACCCCATTTCTGTTACGTCTTTATATATAATATATTTTAGCCTAACTTGCTCTGAAAAGGAACAAGTCATACACATATTTCCATCCCACTTTATAAAGCTCTACTTTTAAAGTTCAACTTTATAAGGCTCTATCTTAATTAATTTAAATTTAAATAGTCAGATGTGGCTAGTGGCTACTGTCTTAGACAGTGCAGGCCTAGAGTTTTCTATTGCTCCAAATGCTTATGGCATTCTAGGTAACAGATTGGGCCTGGTTTCCAAACTTTTTCAGGGAAAAAAGCTTTACTCAAACAAACACACAGAAGCCCAATGATTATGAAACAGATGAAAGAAGAGTCACTATGGCCAAAGCAGGGACTGGGAGCTGGAACCCTGCCAAGGTGGCCTTCATCTCACCCTGCTGACCACCCCTCAGGGGTCTCTACTGGAACCACAGTCCTCCACAGAACACATAAAAGCTTCTAATCAACCTACCACTAAGGAATATATACTGTTGAGCAGATAAACTCTGTCAATTCAAAAATAAACTGTCTATATTATTGAAGCTTGGTTCTCTGAGTTTTAAAACTCTTCTACCATTTTAAGTGGAAATCTTATTACATGATCTATACTACCTTGCTGTCTTTAACAAGGTATAAAAAATGTAACAGCATTTTCTTGAAGACGCAGGGTTATTAACACCAGTAACAGATAGCAACACTGTTAGGGCAGTAGTCCTCAACTCCCTGTCCCTCAGGTTACAGGCTGCAGTAATGCAACAGGTGGTGGTCACATGCAGTTCTGATAAACCAGCTATGACTCCCAACCCCTCTTATCCATCCAGGAAAGTATATGGGAATGTAAGTGTGTGATGAGATTACTAATGGGATAATGCCAAGCATAATAACCATTACTTATTTTAAAAAAATACATTGACTTAAACTTCTATACTTCACTATTAACCTACATTGATCTGAGGCAAAGCTCAAACAGACTGTGACCCAGTATTTCCAGACACCACAGCTGAGATCCATGTCATAGAATAGGTAAAAGAGATTTACTTGTCCCCGTTTAAATAGACCTCTGAACCAACACATTTTGTGCAGGTAGAGATTTTCCCTCTGTTGCCAGTTTTCATTTTTCTTTGCAGTGAATGGGTCACTGTTTTAATTCTATTTAAATCTGTACACAACTTCTAACCAGCAGCAGCTTTGAATCTCCAACGGAGTAAAGCTGCTTGGGTTTTGTGACAGGTACTTGACACTCTTTGACTACAAAAATTACTTGACTGTATCCTGGAAAATATTTCTACAAAGCACAAGGGTATACATAAAGAATTTTGAAAGCTTTCATTTTCCACACAAAATGAAGCTCAAGAATGCCAATCCTTAGCAAAACTGTAAAAATTGTAAAAATGAGCAAAATTCATATGTGGTATTTTAGCTATCCCTTTGTTCAACCTGTCTCCTATTGGACAAACTCCCTCAGGCATTCTGTTGTCTAAAATTGCCCCCCTCCTTTTGAAAGTTTGATGTATTATCTTCCTTCCTTCCTTCCTTCCTTCCTTCCTTCCTTCCTTCCTTCCTTCCGTCCGTCCGTCCGTCCGTCTCCCTCCCTCCCTCCCTCCCTCCCTTCTTTCTTTAGCACCCAGTTATGAGTGAGGACACGTGGTATTTTTCTTTCTGTGTCTACTAGAGATGAGGGGAAGGGAGGAAGAGGGGTTGGGGAGTGATTGCTCGGGTAAGGGGCATAAGGAATAACTACGATTTGTAATAACGAATATGCTAATAAAAAAATACAGTTAACTAAGTAATAAATAAAGTTACGAAATTTCACATTAAAAAAATTTGCCCCCCTTACTGAATGAAAAAATAAATTATTCCTACTGATTAAACTCAGCAATGTATCTGAACCTACTTGGACTTCTAATTGTTGCAGGAAAAGTTTTATTTCCCAATCTAAGGAATCTTGGGTAGAAATAAGGAGGGAACAAAAAGGTAAGGACAGCCGCCCTAAGCAGTGCTGCAACACATTTACCTTTTTCAGAAAAAGTGTAGGGTTGACATGGTTTTAACTCTTGGAAGCCTATTTCTGAATGTCAGACAAAAATACATCCCATCATCACTAGCTTCTTTTATCTGCGCTATTTACCTCTTCATCCCCCCAGCCCCTCTCTCCACACCCCCTCCCTTATTGTCTCCTTCTTTGCTAATCCCGTCTCAGTGTTCTAAACCCCTTTTTCATTCTGCCCACTCTTCTCCCCTACGCCACTACCCTAAGCAAAAACATTTCCATGCAAGGTGACCAAGCTGATGCTCTAAAATTAGTTTCCTATCCTAAGATTATTGTTGACTTGAGCCCTCTGAAAGCCAGGACAATTTGGTCAGACCTGAATGTGTTACTCAAGGACTGAAAGTGATGTGAAAGTGTGAGGGAGAGAAAATACACAGTAGGGAACACCTTGAATCTGAACTACCAAGGGAGGCCAAGAGTACAGAGTCCTGAACTTTGGCCTTATAACACATGTCAATATAACGAAACATAATTTGCACATGATATTAAGGAAAAAAGTCAGCATCATTGCTGCCTGTAGACAACAGAACCGTTATACTAGAAATGTGGTCTGCTACAATAAAGCAATACTAATTATTGTCCTATTTGTTCTGCTCACCACTTCTGGCTACTTACAATACAGCACCATTATGTACAATCATAAAATATATCACAGTTACCTCCATAAGTTTTATTTTATTATAGTACTAGACTTTATTCCAATATACTACTGTTGCTCTTGAATCAAGATCGTCTACCTACAACCTTAAAATTAAAAATAATAAGGGAGCGGCTCGCTAGGTAGCTCAGTTGGTAAGAGCACAGTTTTATAACACCAAGGTCAAGGGTTCAGATCCCCGTACCGGCCATCTGCCATAAACAAAAATTAATATAAATAACTAAATAAAAATAAAAATAAAAAAATAAGGGAATGTTGGCTTAGGAAGGGAATACTGTCAGAGATAAGATTTCAAAACTTAGAACAGTAAATATGAGTAACACAATTTTGTTACAACTAAATTCATTCCTAAAATTAAAACATTTTAAATATACTTCTGAAATGAACAGTCTAGATAAGGGGGAACAAATGGGTTTCATGTCACATGCCAACTTCAATAAACTGACAGTGGGTGCCTGCCATGCTCTGCTAAGGATTCTGGAGCAGGAAAGAGGAGTATGCTCAATCAGCAATGTCCATCCCCTGCTATCTCTGGAAACAGCAACTGTTGAACATATTATGCCCCAAATCACCAAGATATTGCACAGCACATGATTTAAAAGTGAAAAAATAAAATACAAACTCACCAGAAAAATCTATTATCAGTTGTGTGTTCTTGCATGCTACGATGTGCATTAAGACTCAAATCTAAACTGACTCCAGATGCAGACCAGGCAAAATAAAAGTTTCCTGAATTCAAAACTTTTCGTACTTCTGAAATCCGATCCTCCTCTGAAGGATCAATTCGTAGTGATATAAACTCAGTGGAAGTAACTCGGAAAACTTCAGATTCTTGAATT
The DNA here is from genome assembly GCF_027409185.1 of Cynocephalus volans. Classification (NCBI taxonomy): domain Eukaryota; kingdom Metazoa; phylum Chordata; class Mammalia; order Dermoptera; family Cynocephalidae; genus Cynocephalus; species Cynocephalus volans. The sequence continues at coordinate 179,968,118 of NC_084460.1, forward strand.
TTTCCAACAGACATACATCCAGTGACTAGGACCAGATAATGTAACATAGTATCACCTGCAAAGACCAAAGATTTATTGGATGAAAAATCCCAATATTGTTCAAGCTTTTTATAGTTTCTTCAGACTTTTTTCTTGTGTCTCCATCTTATAAATCTGACATTTTAAATTCACAACTAGATGTTTGTAGTTGAAATAAAATCTTTGTTTAAATACATTTTAGTATAACAAGCTTTTAAACATTAATAGGATAATCTCACATTTATGAAATTGTTCCTCTATTTAATCTGAGGCTATAAAAATTTAATAAAAAAATGTATTTCCTTCACTACTTTCCCTTATGATTGTTAGAAAGCTCAGAAAAGATAATAAATGTGAAAGTTTTTTGTAAATAATGAAGTTGAAAAAATGGCACATAAATATGAGCTGATGATGATAATATATAGGCAAAAAGTTCTTGGTAACAATTTAGAAAGCAAGTTGGTTTACAAAAACTTTCATAGACATCTTTTCATCTAATTATGACAAAAATCCTCTGAAATTAGCACGAAGTTGGAATTCAGCAGTTGTGTACTTTCAGCATAGGCTTTGACATTGGCAAAAGTGGCCCTGAATCTTGGCTCCACTAGTTGTTATCTTGACCAACTTCAGTATGTTAGCATAACCAACCTGAGATATCATCCCTTATAAAAAGGGATTAAAACAAATATTTCAATGGACTGTGGATTACCTAAGACAATATTAGTAAAGCTCCTAGGCACAGCGTTTTACATATGATTGTTTCATAACAAATGACAAATCTCCATTTTACAGACCAGTGCTACTCAAAGTATGGCCCATGAACTGTTACCAGCTCACAATGAGAAAAGGTACTTGTACCAGAACGAAAATCAACCACTTTATTAAATTTACCCTTTAGCTTTGCTCTTTTTTTTTCCCTTCATCATTAGACTTTATCAGTAAAAGAAGCCATATGTTAGATTTGCATGATTGTGCAAGCTCTTTGCTTCATCACAGACCAATAACATAACAATTCATGAACCAGTACCAGTCTTTGGGCTACATTTTGAATCACACCATTGTAGACAAACTGGTAATCAAAAAGGTTACTCCGCAGCCCATGCTGACATTAAGTGGCAGAAGCAGGCTCAAGCTGAAACCTTCTGAATCCAAAATAGAGGTCTTTTCCACTATAAACCAGGGAAATCAGTAGTTCCCTTTGAAGACACCTTTTCCTAAATGTGCTGAAGCAAAGAAAAAGGGCAATGCTCTGATTTTCTCTTTTGACAACTGATACTTACCTTTTAAAGTGTTCAAACAGGGCACTGTCTCTGGAACTTAAAATCACAAGAGCTTGAGCATGTAGCATGCCTTTTTTGGGCAACAAACATTATCACAAGATTAGCTTAATTAAGGTTTAAAACACATTACCATATTTACAGCTCAAATATAGAATCTGAAATGATATATAGATAGTCTCTCTGAAATCCCTAGGATTACAAAAATAGAAATGAAAAAACGGATGAATTGTATTGAGTAATAAACTTACCAAGATTTAACCGTAAAACACCTAAGAGTCCATATGCATCCAGTACTTTGGAGTATGTTCCTTTGATTGCTTCTTTTTCTGCAGATGCTACAAAAAAAGTTTTAGATTAAGAAAAATTGCCTGAAACATCACATTCTACTTAGCTACAAAGCCAGAATTTCAACCAAAAATTTCTAAATCTGATATTCCTAACATAGACATATTACATAAAGTATTTTCTCAAACAAGTAATGTAACTGTTCTTCTCAAAGAGTTAACAAATAATTCCAGCACCATCTATTATTCTACCCTCTCCACTGATCTTAACTCTATTCATCCTTTTATCCCTGACACTTAGAATAGTGCTTGACACATAGAAAACTGACAAAACATTTAAATGATGAAAGCTAATGGGAGTATTTGACTACACAGTTTAGCAAAGTAATGGAGAAATCTTCAGTCTGGACTTTGTCTTGATTCATTTCTTCTGCCATAAAGTTAATGCCATCTTGCTAATGACTATAACCCACAGAATAATTTCCCTAAGGCAGGCTGTTGTGGTTGTTCTACTGAGAGAAAAAACAATAACATAAAAACAAATCCTGAAACTTTAAAGGAAAAACCTTCCTACTTAGTAAATACAGTAAACTTTAAAATATGACAGAGAACCAAAGACATAAATCACAGCGAGTATTTCAAAGGACAATTACAAATAATACATTCTAAAGTCTACAATTCAGAAAGGTATGGTTCCTTTTTCATTCCTTCCTTTCCCTTCTAGGTTTCTTTCCTTTTCCACTGCCCTCACTTTTCCATTTCCCACCCAATTTACCTCTTGGTTTACTGGTTCACTCCTTATTTTCCTCTCATCTCTTACACTTATCCCCTCCCTTACCTCATTGATCTACAATATAGAATTATTGTACTTTTTGGCAATGTTCATGTGCTCCACATTAGAAAATCATGTAAACAGATCACTATGACCTTCCTATTTCCCGTACATCTTTATTGCCAACAAAAGGGCTCTTCTCAGCCTACTGCTTTACCTAACACTCCTTGGTACTTTGCATTACAGCTCTGTCCCTTTGCCTTGAAGTTCTTCTACAAGGTTCTACATAACATATCACTTTTCTTGTCTGTTCCATCTCTTTTCAGACCATCTACTCTAAAGCTTTCTTCCTAGTGATCTCACTTCTGTGCTCAGATGAGTTGTGCTCTGCTAGTTGACAGCACAGGCGAAGACTAAATGACTCAATTAATCACTCAACTAGCTGATACTGTTGCAATTCTCTAATATGTTCATTATTAAGTGTGGGCCTTTATCAAACCACCCAGTATAAAATTAGGGAGTAGGAAAGATTTCATCAAACCATTAGTTATGGGGATTTATATTTCATTCTGTATTCCTAAAGTTCCTATCATTAATATTACTACACCATATATTCATAGAAATTACTCCTAACATTCAATGACAAGTGACACAAATATAAAACACAACAAATTTTAATTATATTTTATAAAGTAAAACAAGATTGCTTTCCCCTAAACACTGCCTTGCTAAGAGTACATGCATACAAAAGCAAGTGTAAGAGAGATTTGTTACATCTCTCATGACAGAAGTCATAGCTTCCAGAACAAATATTATTCTAGAGTTTTACAAGTTACATGCTATATGCATTTAAAATATACCATCACTAATATAGTAATATAGAAATTACTAGCTGTATCAGTTTCAGCAATAATCATCATTTGAGTTCAAATACTAACAGCTAGTAAGAGTTAAAATATATACTTTTTTAGTATTATCACCTTCCTTTAGAAAACATAAAAAATAATTCTATAACTTAAATTACCATGCAACAAAATATTCTCTCTTCTAATAATTCATTACCTTGCCATTAATTATACTCCAAATATATGAACAACATACTATGTCTCTCAGGCCCAATGAAGGTCCATCTATTAGAATGTCACCCAATTCAAATATGCAAACAAATGCCAAGCTGTTTGGTTATTTACACTTTTGTATTATATTTTGAGATTCAGGAAACAGGATACACACAGACTTTAAAGTGCATACTGTTAGATAAAAATATGCTAAAGGAAAGGAAAAATAATTCAAAGAGTAAATGACATGTCATTTTCTCTGCCAGGAATTTTTTGGTTTCCCCTCAAAATATTAAAAGAAATTTAAAAATATTTTAGCTGAGGTACTTGAATAACGTTTCTGTGATTATTATGACAGTAAGTAACACTGGGCTAGGTGCCCTCATTCATTATTCAATTTTCACAACAACTGCAGGAGCAAAATTACTATTATTTCCATTTGACATATGAGGAAACAGGCTTAGAGACATTACTAATTTGTCAATAACTTATCTAAGCATAAATTGCCAGAATCAGAGAATGTAGCTTCAGGAGAGAAGGGACTTGGTCTAGTTCACTGCCCAATGGCCTAGCACTCAGTAGGGATTCCCTAAATTTATGTTCAATAAATTGGTGAACTAAATTTAAGAGCCATATGCACTTTTAACTCCAGAAACTTCCAATTTCTTAAACATATATAAATTGTTTTTATCTAAAGGACTGTAGATAGTTTCCGATTTTCCCATATAGGCTTCAAAGATTTGGGGTAGAGTGGTGGGAGTCCAGCACAGGCTGTCAGAGCCCAGGGAGAATAAGGATGACCCTGTGCATGAAGCTGAAGCCAGAGATGGGGAAACAGGATATCCACATAGGGGAGGGGTGGTCTGGCATGAGGTATTGAAGTCTGACTGGGATGAGGAGGGTGGTATCCGCCCAGAGATGTTGCAGGTGTCCTGGCATGATATGTGGGAGCTTAAAAAGGGTTAGAAGAGCAGAGTGGCTAGGAGAGAAGCCTGGGGCAGGGTGTCAGAGCCCCAGTGGGGTGAGGAGAGTACCCATGCAGAGGAGGCTGCAACAGCAACAGGAGAATGATTATCAACAAGGGAATTATCAAGGCTAATGGGAGCCAGGTTTCTCACTGCCACAGAAAGGAATTACAAATATGGAAAGAGAGAAAACTAGAATGGACACTGCAGTGTTGATTGGAACTGGGATTACCAGTGTGAACTTACAGTTTTCTAGACAGAGGATAGATAGATATAGAAACATAGATATTAATGCATGTGTATAATTGTATATGACATATACATACATATTTACATATACTTCTTAGCAATATCCATTGACAGGACCTAGGATCAGCAACACTGCAATTGCAATGAGCATTCTTAGCACTAAGATTTTGGTTTCTAAATATGACTCTCCACTAAAGGAACTAGGACTCCATGGAGAAATGGCTGATTGCAGGGCAGGGGCAGGAATAAAATGAGCCTGAAGCACATTCTTGTGTCAGAAAGTATGAAAGTGTTCAAAGAGTAATGGAGAAATGTCACTGAAATACAGAAGCCAGTTTGAAGGGGCTTATACCAGCAAAATCTGGGACAATTTGAGCATCGAAACAAATAACAAGAGTAATGAATTGAAAGTCTGATGAGAAAAGGGATATTTAGATAAGCTCAAAGTAAAACAATGATAAAGGGGAAAAAGTCTGTCAGACCTGCCTGGTAGACCATCACCTTAATCAACTAATCAAAGTGAACATGAAAAGTAATGAGATAAGTCAAAATTTTGTACCATCTGACAGGAAACAACGAAAAAAATGTAGCACCACTTCTTCACTATTCCTGCCAAATATGTATAAGCGTCTAAACATGAGGAACCATCAGAAAACCAAAGTAAGGAACATTCTGCAAAATAACTGGCCTTCACTTTCAAAGATTTTAAGGTCATAAATGTCAAAGACAGAGTAATTTTTTTATAGATTTAAGGAGACTAAAGAGACATGACAACTAAATAAAATGCACAAATCTAAACTGGATCTTTTTACTATAAAAGACATTGTTGGGACAATTGGTTAAACTTTAGTGGAGTCTGAGGATTAAACAGTAGTAATGTATCACTGTTAACTTTATGATGGTTCTATCATAGTTAAAGCAGGAGAATGTCTTTCTAGAGAATACATAATAAGTACTTGGGGGTTATGGGGCATTCTGTCAGCAACTTACTCTCAAATAGTATGGAAAAAAAAGTCCTCTGTACTGAACTTCAACTTCTCTGTATGTCTTAAACTGTTTCAAAATTAAAATTTTTAAAAATGAAGCCAGCAATAATTTACAAAATACATGTACATATTTCTAAATGAAGAAACTTTTATCTCTAAATGGCATTAATAAGATAAACTCTTATAATGCATTGTTATCCCCTCCCCGTACATTTTTTTTAATAAGGAAAAAAGTTTTCCTTATTTTACAAGACTCTAAAAAATGTACAAAAATATGTGATGGCTGGCTGGTTAGCTCAGTTGGTTAGAGCATGGTGCTGACAACACCAAGGGTCAGAGTTTGATCCCTGTACCAGTCAGCCACCAAAACAAACAAACAAAGCAGACAAAAATATGATGTAAAAGGGATAAACCCACTTCTCTGGTAATTTAGTTCTAAAAAACTATTTGAGAAATTTCTACTAGAAAGAGATTATTTAAAATAAGAAAGGATATACTACATTATTTAAGATAATATGCATAATCTTTAGGTAAAACAGCATTTATAAGTACAGGTTGAGCATTCCTTATCCAAAAATTGGAAATGAAATGCTCCAAAATCTGAAACTTTTTGGGAGCTGCCATGATGATCAAAGGCAATGCTCATTGGAGCACTACAGATTTCAGATTTTTGGATTACGGATGTTCAAGTAGTATATATTCTGCAAATATTCCAAAATCTGAAGAAAAAAAATTCAAATTCCCAAACACTTCTTGTTCCAAGCATTCTGGATCAGGGACACCAAACCTCTACTTTACTCAGTCCATCCTCATCTTTTCCCCTTAGTACTCTCCCCCTGCCTCCCATTATTCGGCCAAAATGAATAACTTTGTTGCCCCTTCTACATGTTCCACATTCTCTTCCCTCTCCTCCTTTCTTCATAGTGTTCTTTCCATCTGGAATAACCTTTAGTCATCTTTGTATTTTCACATATTACCCATTCTTCAATACCTAACTAAAATGCCACTTCCCTTTGTGAAGTTTTTCCTCATCACTCTAGTTGGGAGTAAATCTCTTTCTTCTATTTTATACTACAGTCACTTGTATACTAACAGCAATAGAACCTAGGTCTCATTTCTTTGTATCTCAACATTATACCAACCTAATTCAGAAACCTTGAACACTGCAGTAGCTGATTTGGTATTCACCTGATAGACAAAAACAAACAGAGGTATGGCACAAAAGGAAATGTTTTGCTAATTTTAAAATAATACATTAAAAAAACAAATGATTTACCTGACCACTGACAGTATTTGAATGCCCTCATTTCGGAGGTTCACATTTAACAATTCTTCACAGTGATATCTGAAAATTTTCAAATGTTTACGTCTATGGCAGGGAGAAAGGGTGGGAGTAGAAAGATGGGGTGGGGAAGACAGGCAGTGTTAAATGATTGCTAACCAGGGTTTAAACTTGTACGGTTTTTTAAGTGACAGAGTATGTGGCACAGGAAACAAAGTCAAAGAATGAGTGGAAATGAAAGTTCAGGAGATATGGCAGTAATACAGAAGGTGACATCACTTTCCTGCTAGTGCAGTCTTTCAAGGTATCCACTGCGCTTTCAATGGAAGGAATAAACTGCCTTTTGTAGAGAGGTTTGTATTTTTTTTCTATTCATGGTGGTTACTACACAAACAAGATGTGAAGAAAAACAAACCTCTCTTTTTACAAGTTACTGACTTCTAAAACAAACCTCTCTTTTTACAAGTTACTGACTTCTAACCATAGGTAGGTATGAATGTCCAACACGACCATTGTTTCATGAGTAGTTCTGAGCCAAACAAGATCTTCAGCAGTTCAGCTAAGGTAAGGAGGCCTGCGCCTCTTTAGTTCACATGTTAGACACGTAAGCTAAGGAAAATTCCAGCTTCTAAACCTACTGCTGTAACACCTCAGGGACAAATAGTACCTAACTACCTCAATAACTTATTTTATTTATTTTAATTTTTATTTATTTATTTTAAATTTATTATTTTTTTACATTCTAAGATGTTGGGGAGCAGCTGGGGGAAGGGGGGAAGGGAAGAGTGAGGGGGAAGGGGGAGAGGGAAAGGGGTTGAAGGATACAGAGGGAGGAAGAGGAAGGTGGGGTGTGGTTGAGGCATGTGGCACCCCCCATTCCAGCAGAGGGGCCCAGGGGGCTTCTGGTGGCAGCTTGGTCGTGGCTTGGCTAAATGTAGACTTTGGGGGTGTGTGGCTGAGGCCCTCAGCACCCCAACCCGGGAGCCCAGGGCACTTCCAGCAGCAGCTTGGTGGTCATTGCTGGGCTGGATGCAGATGGTGGGGGCATGGCTGAGGTCCTCGGCCCCCCACCACCCTGACTCAGGGGCCTAGGGTGATTATGGCAGCAGTGGCTTGGTGGTCAGTGGGCTTGATGCAGATGGAGAGCAGTATGGCTAAGGCCCTCAGCATCCCACCACCCCAGCTTGGAAGCCCAAGGGGCTTCCAGTCCTTCCAGGTTTTATAGGTGTTCTTTGGTGGCTTAGACCTTTACTGGTTAATATCAGAACTCTGTCTCTGATCTATGGGTTTTATGTTTTTTCTTTCAGTTCTGTGTTGGATTATTCATATTCCCACCACTTAAATTCTGCACTGGAACTAATTTGTTGTCCTTTGGTTACTTCTAAAATGGGGGAACTGCCCGTGGGAACCAGAACCCCAGCCCTGTAGTTGAGCTAAATTGCTCCTTTGCTGCTGATTCTCTGGGGAAGGCTTTCTGTGCAGCTCAGGTTTTAATGGTTGACTTTGTAAGCACTTCCAGGTCTTGTGAGGTCTGATATACCTGGGTTGTGTGGAAACTCTGGTCTTTTCAGCAAACTGCACCCCCAGCAGTTCTATATTCTTGACCAGTCTCCACTGAGTGGGCTTATGCTGACTGGAGGGTAGATCAGCTGTCCATGTTGTGCCACACTGTTTCTCTGGTGGGCATGTTTCCTCAAGCACCTGCACTCCAAACACTTCCCAGGGGATGGCCATGCTCTGGTCCCTTGCAATGACTCACCAACCTCTGAGTGGCTCCTTTTTTCAGTTGTCTGTGGCCCTTTGTTCCTATGTGTGTTCACGGGAACCCTGTTAGTGGGCTTGCTGGCCTAGGGGCCATCAAGGCCCTCCTCTCCCCTGCAGCTTCCTCCAACTTCACACACAAGACACAGCTGCAGCTTTTGCCAGCTCTTGCTCCATGTGCTCACGAGGGCCAGCCTTGCAATGGTTGGAGCTCGAAATAGTCTTTCCCTCATCGTGGCTTCTCCTACCTTCATGAATTCCATAGATCTCTGTTCATCCTCCCCTGAGCTCTTGCAGCCCTAGCTTGGCAGTTCGTTGCCTTTCCATGGCTGTAAATTGGTTGACTGTGGGAGAAAGTGACACTGGGTACCATCAATTCCGCCATCTTGATTGGCTACCACTTTTCTCTTTTGAGTACAAATTACCTTAGATTTTTCCCACAATTTTTGTACTAATCTTCAATCTTCTTATCCTTCCTTTTGTTTCCATTTCCTGCTTCCAGGGTATCCCGGGTCCTCCCTGCAGATCTCTCAGTACCTGCAGGTCACAGAGCAACAGAGGCCACAGTAGAGCCACCTAGGCCTCCCGGAGCATAGGATACTGAGCTGTGGAGATGGACTGACCTCTGAGCAACACAAGCATCCCACCAATAACTTATTTTAACAGGAAAACTCTTCTTCCCATGTCATACTCAACACTATCTTTTATTCATGCCTTAAATATTTTTTTAGTCTTCAATCTAATGGAAAGATGTATTTCCTAAGAACACACAGCTATCTTAAGCATAAATCTCCAATTACAGCTATATTTTAAACATATCCTCACATCATTAGAACTGATAATCTAACACCCTCTGATTCTACTCCTAGTAAATATGTACATAGGAATAAGGCCACAGAATAGAATTTGAAGCAAAATAAAATACGTGTCTAACAGATCTGCAACATAACCAGCACCACTTTAGACAAGCCCAAGTACAAAATGGCGTGCCCACCTCCTCCCCTCCCCTCTTCCCCTTACGAGAAGCCTCCTGACTTAAACAGAAACCCCTTTTGCTTCCACAAAGACGCAGTTCTCCACCCTGATCCACATTAGCGCAATGACCCTCCTTGATGATATTAGCCAGCCCTTGGTGCACTATATAAGCTCTACCGCCCCCACACCTGGTGCTGTCCACCATTTTCAGGGCAGCCCTGGGCTGCCTGCTACTCTGAGCACAGCCCGGCAGATTTCTTTCTTTAATAAAGCTTGAACGGTACCTGGCATCTCAGCTCACTTTCTTTCATTATGGTGCTGAAACCCGGTAAGGGTTTTAGCCAGTATTGTGGCTGATCCCCTCTCTTGCATTGACTGGCCCTTGGCTGCCCTTCCTGGACCTGCTGAAACCAGATGCCTCCAAGACCCTCCACTTTTGCCATTTCAGACCAATGCATCCAACACCGGCCTCAATTCAGGGTGAGTCAGTGGGTCTGTCCTGCCTACTTCAATGGTTCCCCCGACTACTCTCTACATCTCTACGAAGCCCAGGCGCCTGGCCGAGGGAACTCTTCTCGTGCCCCCCACCTACTGGAGGATGCTCCTCTAGCCGGTCGGCGGCTTTTCTCTCGAAAAGAAGGTGGGCACCAAAGGGGATCCTCTTTGCTGGCACTCTTCTTCTCTCAGGACTAACCGCCCTTTCTCATCCTCTACACAGGATCCTCATGATCCAAACCTCCATGCTCTACGCCCTTGGGCTGTCTCCTGGGCCTCCAGGGAGACATTAAACCTAAACGTCTCATTTTCTACTGTACTCTGCACGCTACGGCTTTGGGCCGTCTCCTGGCCAATTTCTTGGCCTCCAGGGAGACATTAAAACTCAAACGCCTCGTTACAATGTATCCTAGTGGCCAAAAGATGGCACTCGATTTAGACACTCACCAAAGTGGCGAAAGCTGTAGAGATTCCTTCTTCAGGCCTATTCCTATCTCTGAATGCATTCTTCTCTTTGTCAAAACTGCCCTATGTCTCAAATTCTCCTAGCTCATGCTCGACCTCTCCTTCCAGACTCAGATCAATCTTCTGATTCGTCAGCCCTCCACATTTCTCTCTCTTCCCCACACCTGGCCTCCAGATGCTCGTCCTCAGCCCAACTCCTCCCCTTCTCCCCCTTCATCAGGTAACAACCCTGCCTCAGCTCTGGCTTTTTATAACCTTTCCGTAAAGTGTCTGGGACAGAAGGAATTGTCCAAGTCCATGTAAGGGAGCAGGTCTGGATGGCAGCTCAGGTACATGCTCAAAATAACAGGCGGCCTATGGGAGCTGTTGTTGTTTCTTGCATGGACCCAAATTGGAACTGCCAGGCCGGCCACGGGGATCAGGATCTCCGGGATAACATGATCATGGCCTCCAATAGGCTACTCACAAGTCAGTCAATTATGACAAGCTTAGGGAAATCACACTGAGATCCACTGAAAATCCCGACGAGTTCCTAAACCTCCTCTCTGAGGCTTTACTTGAATATACATGTATAGATCCAAACTCCCCAGCAGGCACGGCCCTCTTACACTCTCACTCCGTTACCCAATCAGCCCCTGATATTCAAAAAACTATAAAAGAGATCAGGCCAAATACCAGCACCTGGCTAATGTCATCTGTGGCTCACATACTCCAAAGCTGGCTGCCTCTAGGGTCAAGCCACCTGGGAACTGCTTCAAATGCAGCCAACCGGGCCACTTGGCATGGGCCTGTTGTAACCTGTCCTCACTGCAAACAGCCAGTTCACTGGGGGATTGACTGTGTCACTCACCAGAGAGGGAGTGGCCCGGTCCCCAACCTACAGCCTTTGGCTTCATGGCCATCCCTACCAGAACTTCTAGGCTTTGCACAGGAGGAGTACTGACAATGCCCAGGGCCTGAGGCCCCCACGGAGATCAACGCGTGTGAGCCCAGGGTAACTCATCTTGTAGCAGGTAAGACAATCTCTTTTGTCATTGATACAGGGGCCATTTACTTTACCCTTCCTAAATATGTAGGAACAACAACCCCATCCTCTACCATAATAGTAGGGGTCACATGATCAGAATACCACTCACGGATCACTCAAATCCCTTTCCTGCACCCTACATCACACCCAATTCACACACAAATTCTTAATAATGCCTCAATGCCCAGCCCCCTTACTGGGACAGGACATTCTTTTCAAATTTAAAGCTACTCTTACCCTAAACACTTTAACTCCAGCTACAACGCTCCTGTTACAGGCCGCACGGAGACCTGGCCCCTGGGGCTTCCACCTTCCCCTCCTCTTCGGACAAGGTTAATCCCTAGTATGGGACACTTCTTCTCCCTCCATTGCTATGCACCATTCCCCTACCCTTGTTAAACTGCAGAACCCCTCTTTGTTCCCTAATGTCCCACAGTACCCCATCACTAACAAACACCTAATAGGCTTAAAACCCGTCATACACAAACTCCTTTCTTCTCATCTCTCACGGCCTACCTGCTTGCCTTTTAATACACCCATCCTTCCGGTTATAAAGCCTAATGGCTCATACCATTTAGTACAGGACTAATCCTGACACATGTCATTCCCAACAACTCACTTGGACAGTACTACCTCAGGGGTTTCGGGATAGCCCCCACTTCTTTGGCCAGGCCTTAGCTCAAGACTTATCTGAACTTCCCCCCCAACCTCTAGCACTTTAATACAATATGTGGATGACCTCCTCCTTTGTTGCCCGTCCTATGAGGATTTACAGGCCCACACTGTTGCTCTCCTTAATTTCCTGGCCTCCAGGGGATATCCAGTGTCCCCAGCAAGGCCCAAATTTCTTCTCCTTCAGTTCAAAAGTCTAATTTCTGAACTCCCTGCTCCTACCACAAAGGGTGAAATCCTTTCTTTCTTGGGGCTGGCAGGGTATCTTCGCCTATGGATTCCTAACTTTGGCGTGCTAGCAAAGCCACTTTATGAGGCAGCCAAAGGGGATCCTGCCATTCCTTTAGATCCCACAAAGCTCATTCATTCTCCCTTTCAGTGATTAAAAGCCGCTCTCCTCGCAGCTCCAGTTCTATCTCTCCCAAACCTATCTCATCCTTTTATCCTATTTGTCACCAAAACCCAAGGACAGGCAGTCAGTGTTTTGGGACAAGAGGCAGGAGAAATTTTCTCCCGGGTTACATACTTCTCTAAACAACTAGACACCACAGCTCGAGAATGGGCCCCTGTTTATGGGCCTTGGCGGCAGCCACCCTTTTAACACAGAAAGCTCTAACTAACTTTTAAACAACAGTCAAGACCTTCTCAGCCATAAAGCCAAGTCAATTCTCTCCCCTCTCCACCTACAACTTATTCAACTTACTTTCACTGAAAACTCCCAGTTCTCCTTTAAACCTTGCCCTCCCTTAAGATCTAGCCACTCTCATCCCAAAACACTCAGGACCCTTAGAACACAATTGCATGGAGGCTTTAGACCTCTTTCTCAATCCCTTTCCACACATCTCCCCACATCCCATTACACGGTTTGTGCCACCTCCACGCTCATCCCCGGGGCAGGTTATGCCATAGTAAATCTAACACAAGCTATTGAGGCTGCACAACTCCCAAAGGAGGTTGGGGTTATACACTGCAGAGGACACCAAACCTCCAATGACCCCATAGCCCAGGGAAACAAACTGGTGGATCTAACCACAAAACAGGCTGCTCAATCACCAGGCCCCCACTCTTCCTCTCCTGCTCAGGTCCTTCTCATGGTCCCTATGCCCTCACCCCAATACATGCCTCAAGAAATACAATAGCTCCAACAGTTGGGGGCACAGAAAAAGGACAACTGGTATACTCTCTCCAATCGCTATGTCCTCCCTATCACACAAGCTGAGCAAATCCTTTTAGATTTCCATAATTCAGTTCATATAGGCTATGAACTCCTACTATGCCTTCTTTAGCCCTTATATTACTCTCCCCACAAAAGGACATGCTATCTTCTAACAATAGTAGATACCTTTCCAGGTTGGATTGAGGTTTTTCCCTGCACTGCAGAGGATGCTATAGCAGCAACGCATGCTCTCACCTCAGAAATCATCCCTTGTTTTAGCCTACCCACCAGTCACTCACTCGCCTAACGGGCTGCCCCCCGCAAGCCCACAGGCCTCAGCCCCCTCGAACTTATGTACGGTAGGCCCTTCACTCTCACACCTCTCCCTTCTAGCTCATCACCTTTAGGCCAATATCTCCCTACTCTTTCACTCGTTAGGGATCTTAGGGAACAGGCCAACCTTCTATTACCTCATCCTTTCCCCACCACCCTCTCAGACTGTAAACTGAGCACAGGACAGCAAGTGTATATTAAAACCTGAATCCCAAAGCCTCTCTCGCCATGCTGGGAAGGGCCTTATACAGTACTTCTTGCCACCCCACAGCAGTAAAAGTACTAAGAAAGGCCCCCTTGGTATCACTTATCCTTGGTAAAACTAGCACCTGAGACTTTACCCAAAAATCTGTTAACAAGCCAGAGGAGTCCCTCTACTCAACCCCCAACCCAACATCTCCTCACACTTCGTCCATTTTAGGACCCACAAAACTGAGAATCTCCAAGAACTCCACTCTTCCCCCAATCCCAGAAGAAGGATGATCTTTCCCCCGGCGATTATCCTCTCACTCTTACAGGCCTGCTTCACGTCCTTCGCACAAGGGCTACTATCATACTATCTGTTCTAGTACTTGCTACAGGATTGGCCAGTGCTGCCCCAAAAGATTATAACATTATAGGAAGATTTCTCCTGGCACTTCTTTACCTCCTATCAGTAGGATGCTTCTTAGCAATTTCATTGTGGCAATGTCCCCTTTAAATTCTTTTGGCTCCCTAACCCTTCGTATCCTTCCCTTGTTTTTCCTATCTCAATGTTCCCCCTTATCTGGAACACGGAGATTGTACATCGCAGGGACGATGCAGTCCTCAGCGAATCAGACTGGTCCCTGAGCAACTCATCTGTCTCCCACTTCACGAGAAACTTTTTGTGGTCACCCCCCTCCCTGTCGATGCAGCCCACAACATTTCCACAAATGTCTCTTCACTTTCCTTTAATCTCACCTCAGTGGGGACTGTCAGTGTTATGCGGGGCCTGCCCACACTCTGCCTTACTAACACCAAATGCTACCACTCACTTACCCACTCCTCATCCATGACCTAAAACCGGAATATATTTCCTTTGTAAAACTACATTATCCTGTTGCCTTCCCCCCTAACGTGATTTCTTGCATATTCTTTTGACTTGTCCCTGACATCACTCTCCAGACAGATAGAGAGATGGAGATGGGACTGGGACTAACTTCAGCCCCCCCTCTTGGGAAGTGCCCCCTGCTCCCGTAGGGCACTAATTGTACCCTTTTAATTGGGGCAGGGATCCTTCCTGCAACTGGAACTGGCATATCGGGCCCTGCTACTGCCTCTCAATTCTATCAAAAGCTCTCAGAAGAACTAAGCACAGATAGCATCTCCTCCCTCCAGTGACAGGTCACCTCACTCACAACACTCACTTTACAGAACTGTCAGGCCCTTTACTTTCTTACAGCTGAGAAGGAAGGCACCTGCCTCTTCTTGGGGGAGGAATGCTATTATTATGTAAATAAGCGCAGGATGATCCAAAACAACTTAAACCATTTCAGGATACCCTGGCTTATGCCCCTACTAGGACCCCTAACTGTGCCTCATCCTACTTTTTGGTCCCTGTCTCTTGGTGTTTCTCTAATTTCTTGCAGGAACATATGCAGGCTTTCACCAACCAAAACGCCACCAAACTGTTCCTGCGAGGAGAATATCAGCCCCTCAGAATCAGCGACCCTTCCCCAGAGGAATACAGCCTCCTCACACAAAACCAACAACCCACCGCCTAATTGTTTTACCCGCCAACATAAATCTTTTATTTTTTCCATATCTTCGCCCATCTCCAGCAGGAAGTAGCTTCAGAAGAATGAGACCTTTTCCCTTTTTCCTATACTTAAAAGGCAGGAATAATAGATCTGCAACATAACCAGTGTCACTTTAGACAAGCCCAAGTACAAAATGGCACTGCCCAACTCCTCCTCTCCCCTCTTCCCTTTACAAGAAGCCTCCTGACTTAAACAGAAATCCCTTTTGCTTCTGCAAGGACACAGTTCTCCGCCCCGATCCACATTAGCATAATGACCCTCCCTGATGGTATCAGCCAGCCCTTGTCGCACTATATAAGCTCTACCACCCTCACACCTGGTGCTGTCTACCATTTTCAGGGCAGCCCCAGGCTTCCTGCTACTCTGAGCACAGCCTGGCAGATTTCTTTCTTTAATAAAGCTTGAACGGTACCTGGCATCTCGGCTCCCTTTCTTTCAGTGTCATAAACGTTGATTCTCACAAAAGCAGTTATGAGGCATCAGAAAGCTTTGGACATTGATGGGATATCTGATATTAAAAAACTACTGTTAAATTTTCAGATGTGATAATGATGACACTGTGACTATGTTTAAAAAAAAAGAGCCCTTACCTTTTAGAAATGCATGCTGAAATATTTATGGATGAAACTGACGTCTGAGACTTACTTCAAAATAAATAGGGAAGGTGAGATACAGGCTATGCATACAGATAAACAAAAGTGTCCACAAGCTGATAATTGTTGAGGCTGGGTAACAGATACCTGGAAGTCAATTACACTATTCTCTCTACTTTGATGTACATTTGATACTTCCCCCTCAAAAAAGTTAAAAAATTTATTCTCACAACATTCTTTGGCATACTGGATAAATTCAGAAAGGAGAGAAGACAAGATAACTCTGGCCAGTCAATGAGAGACCAGAAGCTAATGGAATTCTAAGTGATCAGACAGGTACTTTCCTCCATTATCTTAGGCCAGGGCTGTATTCGCGAAAAGTTCAATAGGCATTTGGACTTTTATAAACTTGAAAGGGAACAATAAGTTCTACAACCTTCAGAATAGCCCCGTAGACTGCTCTTCCCAAGGTTATCAAATATTCATCAAATAATACATATATAATAAATTGGGAAAGAGAAACAGTTGGAGGCCCCGGGAAGGATAAATACTTCTATACTCTGTCATATTTCTTTACATTCATCCTAAATAATTTCGCTTTAATATTCTACTTTGTTGAAAGTGTTTAAAATTATCCTTGAAAACTAGAAAGCTCACCTTTGTTGATCATCACAGAAGAGGTTAGAAATATTTAAAACTACATAAAGCCCTGAGGTAGTAACATCCTGCAACTTAATTCAGATAACTTAATTCATTCACTACTGTAGTTCTGTGCATGTTTTCGAAGTTTTTTTTTACCTGAACAAATTCTTGGCTGAAGACAGGCCTAACTTTCAACTTTTCCTATTTAAACTATAGGAAGGTAACAAAAGTGAAGCTGTAGAGATGGTCTCTTTACAGACTACAGAAAACACTCAGAGTATAACTATATCAATTGTTCTCTATCAAAATTTATCAGTTGTGCTCTACCACATTATTTGACACCTCCTTCCCTCTTTTCTTTTGCTAGAGTGGCTTACTTTTACAGCACTATGTCATATAATATAACTGGCATTATTCAGCATTGTTACCACACTCTTCCTTCTCAAATTAGAATTTAAGGCAATGAAGCATTAAGAGTAGACTATATTCAGATGACAACATAATCATATCTATTTCTTAATTTTCATGAGTTCTGACTCTAAAAGAGGCTTTTTAAGCATAAATAGTTGTCAGATGGTAATCACACCTGCATTGCTAACTCTACCATCTGAATGGGAAAGAAACAAAATTAACTAATTTTCCTAAGATCAACAGATAAAAGTCACTTGTATTTAATTTAAAGGTATTTTGAGGATTAAATTTAAATCTCTCTAACTTCTGATGAATTACCATGATTCAAAATAAATAAAGGTCCTGCTATCCATTGTCAACACTCTGCTGTGGCTCAAACCTTCCAGACTGAGAGTGGGTTGTCCTTCCCCAGCTGATAGAGAAGACCAAGCTAAGGAAGATCACTAAGAGTGTGAAAATAAGATTGCAAATTAGAACCATCTTCCTAGAACCACAATTTACCTGTGGTTGCATGCACCATGGTTTGTGGTCAGCTCATTTGCATGCAAATAGCACTTCAGTATAGACCCAGAGAACCTTTTTGTGCAGAGTATCCTAGAGATCATGTAATTCAAGCTTCTCATTTCAGAAGAAAAAGATTAGAGGCTAGGGGATCAAGATCTTACAACGAGCTGGCAATGAAGCCTCTTCCCATGTCCTCATACATAAAGATAAAAATTATTTTAAAAGATAAAGGTTGTCCTTGTATAATTGAGTAATTAAAATTCTAACCAAGACATCAAACTATCCAAATTAATGTTCTATATAAACTACATATTTCAATCTTGGTGACATTTCAGAAAAAATAATCTCTCATTCATTCATGCACAAGTACTTATAGAATGCCTACAAAGCACAAGTACCCTGGCAATGTTCTAGGAATAAAAAGTCAGTACCTTGATACCGTCTCAGAAATCAGATTAGGAAGATAGGTATTATATAATAACACAAATGCAAAATTATAATATAGTAAGTACTATGATGGAGTTCCAATAGACTGCAACAGGAGGACCTAATTTAAAATTGTTTGGGGAGAACATGGTTAGAATAAACCTGACTGAGGAAGTGACCTTTATTCTGAAAACTGAAGAATAAACAGGAGGCTAGCCAAATGAAGATTTGGAGGTAACAATGTTCCAGGCAGCATACACATACCCTTTGACCCAATAATTCCATCCCTAAGAATATATCCAACAGAAATGTGTACATATGTTCACCAAAAGACATGTACAAGTATGTTCATACCAGTGTCTTTCACAATAGCAAAAACTGGAACTAAAGCAAATGTTAACAGAACAGCTAAACACTGGAACATTCATGTAATGGAATACTACATAGCAATGAAAATGAGTAAACTACTGTCATTTCCTACAACACAGATGATCTCCCGTACACACCACTGAGTGTGAGAAGCTGGACACTGAAGAATACATATTGAATAATTCTATTTATGTTAAGTTGAAAAACAGATAAAACTATTCTGTGATGTAAGTAGTCAGAATAGTGATTATCTTTGCAGATCATGGTGGAGATAATTGGGAAGGAGCATGAAGGGATCTTCTGGAGAGCTAGTAATAATGTTCTATTTCTCAACCTGGTGTTGGTAATAAGGGTACGTTTACTCTGTAATAATTCATCAAGCTGTACATTTATGATTTATAAACTTTACTATGTGTGCTATAATTTTAAAAAATAAAAATTTGAAAAGCAACAACATATGTAAAAACCCTGAGACCAGAAAGAATTTGGTACATTCAGAACTAAAGGCCAATGTGGCTGGAACAAAGAAACCAGGAGGCAAAGTAGTACACGACTGAAGAGGGAGGCAGGGACTCAATGGCTTTATTGTAGGCCATTGAGTTTGGATTTTAAGTTCAGCTGCCTATCAGTGAAGGGTACTGAGCAGGGTATTCTAATATAATCTAAATTGTGTTTTTAAGAGATGGGGAAGGGGGTTGGAAAAGTGGAAGCAGGGAGACCAGGTAAGGAAGAAATTGTAATTGTCCATGGAAGAGATAATAGTGGCTTGACTGGGATAGAACCACTAAATTGGTGTGAACTGCATGGATTCTGAATGAAATTAGGGGCTGAGTGGAATCCTCAATGGAGTCAATGTGTGAAGAGAGAGAGGAGATGTCGAGGATGATTCTTAATTCTGGCTGAAACAACTGGATGAATGAAGTGCAATCCACTGAGATAAGGAAGACTTCACGAAGAAAGAGCAGGTTTGAAGCTATGTAGTAATCAATGCGATCATCAAAACAGTATCTATTTCAACCCATTCTTATTGTGTAGCCACCATACAGTTTGGGTACAATGGGAACCTAGACAATCATAGCAATTTCTACCTTCTCCTGCCAATGATATGCCCTATCCAAATAATACACGATATCTCTATAGCCACAGCAGCTGGTTCAGGAATAAACACTCAGTTTGATCCAGTGCAAGGGGAAATGCATTTTCATTTTGTGGGTTCTAACCCATTATCTCAGTTTGAAAAAGCTGGATCTCGATTGTGTCATCCAACATAATTATTTTACCCAGCTCTGTATCAATCCCACACAGCTTTGCAACAACTACAAACTGACTATATTTCTACTCCGTTCTCTAAGAGAATTGATGAAATTAAACAAGACAGGCCAAAGACATACCACTGATGTTGACCAAGGACAGACAACTAATGAGCAATGTATAACGAGCTAAGAATTTACTTAATTATAAGTAAATCCTACCTATACTTCACACATGGTCCACAGGATATTAAAACACTATTTTCATTTCAGTAAGGCTTTCAACAGACTACAGCAATCTTATGATCTACTAGTAAACAGAATGAAACACAACTATAATAAATATTTATTGCTAAGAACCAGTTTACATAAGTAAACATAATTTATATATAAAAAGTTATATATGACAATAAAATAGAAAAAAGACTATTTTAATAAGTATAACATTTAATATGGAGAAATATTTAATGTTTGAGGCAATAATTCAGTAAGAAGTATTTTTAAAAATCTGTTCTTTTCACTCAGTTATCTCAAAATCATCCAGGAATTCAAAAGATATATAAATTCTTTCAACCTGAACTGTGGGACTAATTAGTTTCCAACTGACCAAGAAGAGTTAATGTATCTCTCCAAATGCCAAATCTATTCACTGTAATTTGACTGGGTCAGTAGCTATGAAATGAAATCCAATGTGAATGCATGTGCTTATATTTTGTAACACTGTAAAGCAACAAAAATGGCTTATACTTTTAAAAATCTGTTTTAGCTAGAAAGATAAAATACAAATTCATATTAACAATCATAAAATAACCCAAACAAGCAAATTTAAACTGTCACAAGTAAAAAGATGATATACAATTTTAAAAGCTATACCTCCTTTTGATACTCTAATTACAAGGCTAACCAATTGGACTAGTCCATTCCACTTTTATTGCTTCTTTCACTCTCTGTTCTTCTTTCAACATCTGACTGACTCAGGCCTCAGAATTTTTGAAAATGTTGCACTAGATGCAAAGAAAAGCAATACTGTTAACTTGCTACCCATTATAATTAGTTCATAGTTTTCGACTTTCAAATGGCTGGAAAAGTCTTGCATCTTCTTCACTTGTGGTTAGGTACAGACCCCTAGGTGTGTGGTTTCTTCTTTTCTTTTCTTTTCTTTTTTTTTTTTTTCCCATTTCAGTACTTTAAAGATGTTGCTGTATGTCCTCTGGGATTCTTTCTAAAAAACTCTATTATTATTCTTATCTTCACTCTTCTGTACATATGTCTTTTTTCCTTTTCGCTTTTAAGATTTTGTCTGTATCACTGGTAAACAGCAATCTGATTATGTATTTGAGTGTAGTTTTCTTTATGTTTCTTCTGCTTGAGGTTCATTTAGCTTCTTGGATCTGTGGATTTACAGCTTTCACCAAATTTGGAAAATTGCCAGCTCCTATTTCTTCAAATATTTTTCCTCCGTATCCCCTTCCTTCTGGGATTTCAAATACATCTATCTATCTATCTATCTATCTATCTATCTATCTATCTATCTATCTATCTATCTATCTATCTATCAGGCCACTTGAAGTTGTCCCACAGTTTACTGATGCTCTGTTCATTTATTTATTTTAGTCTTTTTTTCTATATATATTTCATTTTGAATAGTTTCTATTATTATGCCAAGTTCACCAATCATTTCTTTGGCAGTGTCTAATCTAGTAATCCCTATCAGTGCATTTTTTCATTTCAGATATTGTTATTTTCATTTCTACAAGTTTGATTTGGATCTTTCACATTTTTCATGACTCTCCTTAACATGCTCATTCTTTCCTCTATTTCTTGAACATATGGAATATATTTATAATAGCTGTTTTAATATACTTGTTTATTAATTTCAGCATCTGTTTATACAGATTGACTTTTCTCCTCATTATGAGGTATATTTTTCTGTTTCTTTGCATGTACACTACTTTTTAATGGTGAATTTCACAGGTTCAAATGCTGGAAATATATATTTATTTATTTATAAACTACATGCATATATTTGTATTCCTATAAATATTTTTAAACTTTGTTCTGTGATACAGTTATTTGGAAACAGTGGGATCCTTTTAGGTCTTGCTTTTAAGCTTTGTTAGGCAGGAGTGTGAAGTTTAGTCTAGGTTTAGTCTAAGTTTACTCTGCCTCATTACAGAAGCAACGTACCCTTTTTTTTTTTTTTTTTTTTTGTGACCAGTAAGGGGATCGCAACCCTTGGCTTGGTGTTGTCCGCACCACACTCAGCCAGTGAGCGCACCGGTCATTCCTATATAGGATCCGAACCCGCGGCGGGAGCGCCACTGCGCTCCCAGCACCGCACTCTCCTGAGTGAGCCACGGGGTTGGCCCACAATGTACCCTTTTGAGTACTCAACCCAGTTCCCTGTATATTACAAGATTTCTCCACTCTGGCTGTTCAGCATGAACTATTCCCAGCCCTGTGTGAGCTCCAGAAATGATTCTGCCTGCTCCTTTTTAGTGATTCTTTCCCTGCCTCAAGTAGTTTTCTCACACGTTGGCACTGATTAGCACTCAGCTGGTCTCAAGTGGAATCCTCTACAGATATGTGGAGCTCTCTATGCAGCTATCTCCTCTCTTGTACTCAGCCCTGAGAATTCTGGCTGCCTTAGCCTCCCCATATTCCCTATTTTGTGTCCTCAACTCAGGGAGCTTGCCCAGGATTTGTGTGGGTGCATCCTCTGCTGCTGCAGCCTGGAAACTCTCCAGGCAGTAAGCTGCAGCGAATTCATAAGGCCCACTTCATTTGTTTCTCATCTCTTAGGGGTCAGTGTCTTCTGCTGCCTACTGATCAATGCCTGAAAATCATTCCAAATATTTTGTTCATTTTGTTGTTCCCCCAGGTAGGAGAGTAAATCCAGTTCCTTTACTCCGTCACAGTCACAAGCAAAAATCCTGTTATAGTCCTGGGATAGTTTTATTTTATAGGACAAGTTGGAATATCTGCTAGACCTAAAATCATGTAATAAAAAGTCACCTAACATGGTTTTACTGTTCAGTGAGAGAGGAGTTCTGCCTTTCCCTTTTATTTTCTCATGGTGAGGTGAAGTGGTAAAGAAACTAAAGCACTTAGGAACTACTGGTTTAGCCTTACATTGGTAGGCTCAACATGCTACCAGTCCAGGGTAAGAGTAGGGCTATTTTTTAAACAACTGACATTTAAGTTACTGTTTACCTTCTATTAAACATGCATACTCCAAAAATTATTTATAAAAAAATGAGTTTTGCAACTCTAACATAAAGTGATATATAACAAGTCTAAATTTCATAATTTCTGTGCTGAAAAAGTCAACTATAAAAAGTCACTTCTTCCCTCAAAGAGACAGGATACTGCAACTTATCTAAACGGCAATCATGCTGACTGGCAGCATTTGGCAATTGAAAAAGAAAGCAAAAAACTACATACACACTTGTCATTACCACCTACTGTACTTGTTATCCAAAATTGTAGAACGTGACATTTAACGCAAAGAAACTTAATTTTTAACGACCTTACTCTAAATTATGTTCACCCTCTAATATACTAATAGTTTGTAGGCAAATATGCAAGCTTAACAACTCCCTCATTAGAAAATGCTACCAATTTCACTCTTAAGTCTTCTACTGGAAGGATGTTCTTTCTGCTCTTCATTCTCCACCCCTGAAAAGCCACCACCCTCACAACAGCACAAACAATAATTAATTACAGTGAAAAAATCAAATTATAGGACTATGTCCTTGGAGTAGTTATTTAATCTTTCCAAGCCTCAGTTTCCACACCTGTTAAATATGAACAAAAGCAAACCCACAGAATTCAATTAAATAAAGCATGTCAAATGCCACATCTCCTCAACTGTATGCTGAGATGCTCCAGGACACTGCAGCAAACTCCCAGGGGAGCGCAAGATAAAACCACTGAGATTCTCAACATATGTTGGACACCAGCCAAATTATTAGCTTGAGGTAGTTCAGAGTTTGAACATTAGATTGCAGTACATTCCTTTGAAAATACATCTTTGTGAAGCTAGGTTTTGGATGGTTGCTGTGATAAAAAGCAAGTACCACTCAAAAATCAATGTGGAACAGGAAATAAGGGGGCAGTGTTCAATCTGATTCCAAGGTTTGAAAAGCAGTTCGGTACTCAACAGGCACACACATCCCATCAGTAAATAATTGTGGTTATTTACGAAGGAAATAAATTCTTTTCAATTTATTCTCTCTTTTTAAAAAAAAAAAAGCTACTAAGATTGTTAGCACATAAATATTTATTGTTTGGACCTAACTATTTAATAAACAGAACTATCAGGAATTGCTTGTGGTCTCGGGTTGCTGTGAAAAACTTAATGAGACCCTAAGGCTTCCATGAAACAATGAAGTTTAGAAACCTCTGGCTCAATGTTGTGACAGGCAAAGTAAGCTTCCAGCAACAGGCAACTATTATTTC
The DNA here is from genome assembly GCF_027409185.1 of Cynocephalus volans. Classification (NCBI taxonomy): domain Eukaryota; kingdom Metazoa; phylum Chordata; class Mammalia; order Dermoptera; family Cynocephalidae; genus Cynocephalus; species Cynocephalus volans. Next base: position 179,992,333 of record NC_084460.1, read on the forward strand.
ATTATTATTACTCCTTCACACTGTGCAGTTTCACAGAAAAGACAGGATACTTCATATTCTCTGAAAAAGATATCCAGAATATTGTCCTATAGCATTATGACTCATATTTCCATGATACAAGAAAATATTAGGTAGACAAAGAAACTCAGGCAACCCGAGGTAAAACCAGGTCCAGAGTTAAGTGATACGGCCTTGCTGTCTATTAAGTGCATGATTTGAGTCCTGATTTGACTCAAATTATGCTACTTGGAAAGGCTAAAAATAATCTTACCACTAAACAAGTAAAAGCAATTCATTCTTACCACCATACTCGTGTGTGATATCAAAAAGAGCAGAAGCTTTAATTTTAAGAGTTAGGAATTTACATCACAGCCTCACATCCTCATCTCTCAAATAGGAGAAACATAACTTCAGCTTTTAGAATCATCTTCCATTTCCCATGTACTGACCTTCTCTTTACTTCATCTTCTATTTAGGATACATTTATGAAGTAAATTATTTACTTTACTGAAGCATAGGATGGGCTGTAAAATAATGAGATTGTGAATTTAATAATGAGACTGATGGCTTTTGTGTGCATAACTGTAGAAAGACCAGGAAAACTTAATAATACACAAAGCTAAGAGCTGTCATCTTTTATCTCTCAATAAATTTGTTTCCAGGAAAAAGGATATAATGTTATAACTTGCCGACTATCACACTTGCTGCTTAACACTAGTCCAGATGAAGCACACCAGTCAGAGTCCACCTGCTATGCTGAACCACTGCTCTGCAGACATCAAATGTCAGTTTAGTATAACATTTTCTAGACTAATAATTTTCAAACATGAGTAATACTAAAAATGGGTACATTGCTAAAAAAACATACTCTTATCTAAGGATAAGAATGTTTTAGGTAGGTTTTTTTTAAGAAAAATAAATGCAACAGAAGAAATCAATAATAAAATAATTTTCCACTTAAAGAAAAATAATTTTAAAACAAACTGTTAATATATCATTTATAGAAGTCATAAATAACATTCGCCACAGACATTTTTAATTGGCATATCAGAAAAACCTTAATAACATGGTTAACATTTATTTCCAGTAAAATTTTTCAGTAACAAATCTAAATTATGTGTAATGTATGTCTTTGATAGCAACAGTTCAGGCAAAAAGGAATTCTTTAAAATATAGAAAGTAAATTTTATGGAAAAAGATACCATATTTTCAAACATAATAACTATACATTTGTCAACTTTGTAATCTAGTTTAGGTTAGTCTTTCCCCCAACGTCATTCATTTAATAATCACTTATTCTTTAAGTATGAGTAAAACACTGTATTAAGCACTAGGGATATATTACTAAGACACAGGCCTTTTCCTCCATCCAGACACAGAAACCTAAACACAATTCCATATGATATGAAAGCACTATATTAAAAGTGCTATGGGAGCATTAGCACTTATGCAGCCTGAGGGTTTCAATAAAACTACTTATTAGTCCCATACTAGACAATAATAGCATTAAAATTCTGGAAAAATGGCTCTTTTGGATAAAATCTGCAAGCCAAAAAAGTGATCCCATATTCTATCATAGAAAGGCCTTTGCGGGCCAAGCCCGTGGCGCACTCGGGAGAGTGCGGCGCTGGGAGGCGGCAACGCTTCTGCCGTGGGTTCGGATCCTATATAGGACTGGCCGGTGCACTCACTGGCTGAGTGCCGCTCACGAAAAAGACAAAAAAAAAAATAAAAAATAAAAAAAACAAGAAAGGCTTTTGCTCAGAAATGATCATCCCAGCCTAATTAAATCAGAATCTCTGGGCAGCTGGAGCCCAGAAGTTGTAAAAGCTCCCCATGTGATTATAATGAGCCAACACTGAAAACCATTGGCCCATTGATTAAGTCATAGCATCATGACTGATTTAAGCTTAGAATTCTATCAATATAAAGACAGGATCCTGAGGCTGGATTAGTGGACATTCAGTTCCTAAGGGGATCCATAGTCTAAGACTTTTTTCATTGTATTTTCATTTGCAATCTATTTTTTGGCACATGCTAATAATATGAAAGGACTTCATGTTTGGTATCTCATGGCACTTCTGGCATAAGCCAAGAAAATTAAGAGACTGACAATCCTCAATACTACATATCAACTAAAATGTCTAATTTTTTAAACTTTACTCTTTAAAGCCAGGTCAACTAGAGACTGTTGAAATTATAAACTTTTGGTACATGAAGTTTTGGTACACTTTCACCATCTATTTTCAAGAAAAACACCTGCATACAAGCATTTAGAGAACAACAAAACTAGCACATAACAAGTGTTCATCTTGTGAGGCAAAGTTCTACAGAAATGAAGGGAAGGTAGAGACAAAAGTGAGCTGGAGAGGGTGGAGCAGAATCTCAGGAAGGAAGAAGACTTGACTGGGACTGACAGGCTTGGATTAGAAAGGTAGGATAAGCACTGTAGCAGTATCAGAGGAAGAAAGTATAACAAGGAACAGCATAATGAAGGCTGGAAAAAAGCATGATACTTTGGGAAAGCACTGAGGAAACACCAGAGTCTCCACAAAGGAGACCAACACTGAACAGAAAGGGTGGGGCCAAATTATGGAAGGTCTTGATTGACAGGTTGAGGAGTTTGAACTTAATCTTAGTGAAAAAACAGGGTTATATTTTGGTTTAATATCAAAAATGATTTCAGAAGATTCCTCTGGTAGATTTGTATACAGGATGCACTGAAATTCAAAGGGCTGTGATTGCCAAAGATAAAGAAAACATGTATTTTCCAAGCACCACTCCCTGAATACAACAGACATTAAAAAATTGTGAAGGATTTAAAAGTGAACACTGTATAGCATAATATATACCTTGGTATCACTCCAAACTGAATGACATTAATTTTATAGGTCAAATGATTTGTAAAAAAGGTTTGTTAGCTCTTAAATATTAATATTTTAAGTATTACTGTAAAGTTTATAGTAGAAAAAATAGTAACATATCCAAGGGATTATACATCCATTTATGCTAGCTTTACAGAAAGAGGCAATAGTATTCAAACTTTCTTTCTCCTGAAAGAATTACTTACATAGACTAAATCCAATGTAAGCAATAAACACTCAAGACGATATTTTAATATTTTTTTCCTTAAAATAAATATTAATGCCAAAATGGTTGTTTTAGGGTTTTTTTGTTTTTTAAAAACATTATTTGGCATAAAAGATGGTTGCTGGAGGTTTTTGAAGTCTGATTATTCTTCAGTTTCCTGACCTTACAGTAAAGTCCAGCAATAAACCTAAAAATTATAGGTAATATACACTTTGTAGCTGAAAATCTGACTTCCCATTATAATTACAAGTAACCACAATTAAAGAAACATTTACAGTTTTGACAAGATTAGTAAATCAGGTAATGTCACCAAAAATACAAGAAGGTGAAAAATGTTTCACATACCAAAGCAAATCTTCCCTCTCCCCCCAGATATTTTTCATTAAGAATTCATCAGTATAAGAATTACACTTGTAGTATGAAAAAGTATGCTACACAAATAAATATTGTAGCAAGGTATACTTTGTTTTATTTAAATTAGGTCCATACTGATTGAGTACAACCAATATTTTTTATACTTGTTTCTTTGAAGACATACAGCTCCTTCTCTCTCACTCAAACCATGTTATTATATGTACCAAAAATATATATATTTCTTACATACTGTTCTTTGCTTAAGATTTTTCATTATGTCACTACCCTTTTCCCCATCAGAATAAAATTAAACTATTTTAGTCAGGCTAACACTTTAACTGAGTTAATATTCTATATGCAAATATTGGGGTCTTATGCTCTTCACTTATTGAGTTTGCAGAAAGTTTAATAGTTTAGAATATTTAAGGGCTTATGTTTGTAAGTGTGCCTTTTAAACATTATTTTTAATTTATAAAAATATGAACTAAACTGATCCTAACATAGCAAAAACATAGTAAAAAACAAGCTGTTTTCACTGGAAAGCCTCTAAAAAACACCAACAACACATTTGAAATAACCTCAAACTGGAGTTACCTGCCTAAATCTTACATTAAGAAAGAAAAAATACTCAAATTAATCTTTTTATGTTTAATTTCATTCATCTGCCCACAAAATAACACAAACCTTCCTAACCTACTATTTTCTTGTGGTGCAGTAGTCCTTTTCTTTAAAATAGACTATCAAAATAATTTTTAAATTAATATAAAATCAATTACATATCTTACATGAAATAGTAGAAGTTGTTTACAATTTTCTTAATGACAATATAAGGGCCTCAACATAAGACAGTTTGACAATATTAGATAATAACCACTACTATAACTGACCTACAAGAAATTATGTTCATTACAGCAAAAATGTCAAGCAAAGCATTTTATGGATTTATGTGATACATTATAAACTGAAGCAATATTTCTTTGGAAAAAAATTTACTTTTAGAAGCAGCAGAAGAACCCAAGGAAGCAAACGAAATCCAGTAACCAAAACCTGCAGCTCCCTGCACACCCCAACAAAAACCTGTTCACAAAAAGTTTACAGGAACATATGGTTTGATTATAAGGAAATAAAAGCATGATCTGCTACACGAAATACAGTGAGAGGGCTGTCAGAATCTTTTCTAAAAAGTGGTCGAATCTGAATTATTTCAAATCAAAACAGAGACCATGACCAGTTGGGCTGTAACAAATGACTTACAGAGCACGGCTACAGCCCCAGACTCGAACATCAGACATTCTTCCTTATGCCTAGTTTCCACTATGAGGCTGAAAGGTGGGGGATCCAATTTGTGATAGATCCGAAACCCTTTGCTGAACGCCATTCTCCTTTCTTCAGAGGCAGTCCTGTGAAAAGCAAGCAAAGCAAAGCAAATGAAGCTGATGTTTCCTTCTGCAGCAAGGACTGCAAAGCATACAGAAGTCCCTCCCTGCCAGGTTTTGATGGGGGGTGGAGGGAGAGTGGAAAAAAGGGAGCTCAGGGGGAGAATGGTTTATTCCAAAAAATGAGTCGTCACTGAATTTTACCAAAAAGCAAGAGGAAAAGCTACCAATTCTCATGACGAGGCAAGATTTTAGCAGTGTAACTCCATGAACGGTTTGGTTAAGATGAGTTTCCCGTTTAATTGACATTTATCGAACGGAAAAAATTTGAGCGTATTTCGTTCAGAGTTGTATATCAGCTTCCTGCTTCAAGATATGGCACTACGTTGAAAGGGGGCCTATTCGGAAACTTCAAGCCGTTCCTTTGCGGGGAAGGGAGAGGAGGTGGGAGGGAAGGTTAAGCAGCTCAAAGCTCCTTAGGGGGCGGGAGGAGGGAAAAGATTATCCCACACGGCAGCTCTCCGGCGGGCGGCGGCGAAGGGCAAGGGGAGCGGCACAGGTTACCGCCGCAGCTGGGGGCCAGGCGGAGCCCGTAAATGTGAATGGCCACCCGAGAAGAGTCTCGACTCAGGGCACGGACCCGACTGGGGTTCCTCGGGGGTCCCGAGCGGCCGACCTCCGGGAAGCGACTCCTTCCCTTGGGGACGGAGGCTCCGAGCAGCCCAATCCCTCCTTTATGCGCTAGAAGAGATGTCCCGGCGCCCAGACCGACTCGGTTCCTTTCCTGAGGGCAGGCTGACAACAGCTGTCACCACAGCCCCCGGCCTGACACGACGCCCCGCACAACCCGTGGTCTCCGTACCACCCCGCCCGCCCTTCCGCACCCGGGCTGCCTACGGTCGCCCCTCACCGCTCCGGCTGCAGCGGCGGAGACTGCTTCAGGAAGCGTCCGCCCGCCCGGTTGCCGGTGGGTCTGGCCGCGGCCGATCCCCGCCCCCCGCCGGCTCGCTCACCTCTTCCTCCGGCTCCTCCTCCTCCTTCTCCCGGAGCCGCCGCCGCTACAGGGGCCGGAAGCGTCACTTCCGCTCCAGCAGGCCCATCTCTTCCGCATTGCGCCGCGGCCAGGGGCGGAAGACCCACCCCGGGCGAGGGAACGGGCAGGGCTTCAGGAGGGAGGCCCCGCCCACTCCGGGCAGCCCTAGGGGGCAGGCCCCAAGCGGGCAGCCGCTGCCTCCACCTGCAGCGACCTTCGCCTCGGGCGGCGTGTCCCCCAGGCCGCAGCTGCTGGTCCCACCGCTGGGGCTGCCGGGAAAGGGAGGATCCGGCCTCCGTGGCCCCCTCGCATGGGCTCTTCAGAGCTCACCAACCCTCCCCTTGGGCGCCAGGGAGGGACTGGGGAAAAGCTTTGGGGGCTGGGTATTGATACGTGCCCAGGCTGGGCGTCAGGACCACCCCCAGCCGCCTTCGCCGGCCTGATGGGCGAGGGGGAGGGGGAGGGACAGTCAGCATGCCGGGCCAACCAGGTGGTGCCTGAAGAGCTGTCCATGGTGTCTCTCAGCGAACAGCGCCGAGTTCTTATTCTAAGCGTCTGCGTAGGTAGCAGGAAGAAAAACTAATGCCTGCTTTGGAACAATTCTGTTCGCTCCCTTTTCTTGTGTGTTCTGGACCTCTCAGAAGTACTATAGAAAAGAGTGCTCAGCTGCGTATTCTATGGAGAGGGGGAGTCACAAACCAGGATCTAAAGGCTGAGTCAAATAAAACATGTTTGTACTGAGGCCGAGGCCAACTGTGGTTGCCACTGGATGACGGATGGCTTTTGCCAACCGTGGAATTTAGTAACTAAAGGCATCTGACTCTTTCATTTCATCCTCATTTTCAACAAAGCATGCTTCCTGGCTTCTCACTGTGTTTCCATTTAATAGGCCTAAATATGAGGATGAAGTCGAAAGAAATTGAAAAAGGAATTGAAAGGAATTGAAGAACCCAACGTGCTGAGAAACTGTTTCCACTTGCCTTTGCTTTTTCTTTACTTCTTCCCTTTCTCGCTTTTAACAGCAAAAGCAGAATTTAAATTTAACATGTTGCACAAAATCATTTCCCCTTCCAGGCCCTGTCATGTGACTTGATTTAACAGTTTTTCTTCCATTTTAGAGAAGCTGAATCCACCCTGGTTTCAGGACACCAGAGTAGCTACAATTCATTAGACAAGAAGCTCTTATAAATCAAGAAGAAGAAATGTGAAGATACTTGGACTTAGTTCTGAGAACTGGAGTGAATTTCTCTCATTTAGTACTGTCTCAGAAAAACTTTTGCTCTTTGCAGTGGTAACCAACAGTAGCCTCAAATTTAAACCAATATTAAAATAATCTACTGGCCCATAGTTACTCATTTTTCTTTCCAGAAGAGTCCATTTCTGTTGAGGATTGCATTTGACAAAGAAAATGGGAATGGGTGAGAATAAAATTTTTCTTATTTGCTTTTTCAGGTATAATACCTCTATAGCCCTAATATGCACCAGGTATGGGGGTGGAGAGAGGAAGGTAATGGCTCTAGGAGAGATGTTGATGTTATTGTATGCATTACTTAGGAGGTACCTTTTAGGACAGCTGAAATCACTGTTTCAAGTGGAGTTGGGATCTGACACTAAACTTGCTTACCCCCAAATCCATCAACCATGCCTGAAGCAGGTGTTTTACGTATTCCTCCTTCCTTTTGATTTTGGACTAAGGAGGTTGAGGTCAACAGTTCTGGGTTCTGTATCAGAATTACTGCTTCTTTCTTCAAATTAAACCCGGGGAAGGGGTGCGAGGGAAGAGGTAGCAGGACTCTTACTCTTAGAGGTTTTAGAAGTCCACGGCTTTTCCAAATTCTATCAAAACAGATCATTTTAGTCATAGTTTAGACAACTATGTCACTGAATGACAAATAGCTTTTGCCAATTGGGTTCAAAAAACATAAGATGATTTCACTAGTGGAGTTTTTAAAATGTTATTCCTTTTTTTTTTTCTTGTCCCTCTTCTACTTTTGTTTGATACGCATTTAAAGATAGCTGAACAAATTTTCACCAAACTTGAAGTGTCTTTGGGGTGGGCTTACTGAAAATACAGATTAAGTAGCATACACAAACTTTTTAATGAGATCCTAAGAGCCTGCACAGACAGGCCAACACCCTCTTGACCCTTGAAACTGAGCAATGAGAGGCCTGTGGTAGGCTAAAAAATACCACTCCAAAAAGATTCACATCCTAATCCCTTGAACCTGTCTGTGAATGTTAATTTAAGTAGAAAAAAACTCTTTGCACATATGATTAAGGACCTAGAGATTATCCCAGTGGTCGGTCCCTAAATGCAATCATTAGTGTCCTTATAAGAGAGGCAGAGGGAAATGAGACACACACACACACACACACATACACAAAGAGGGAGAAGGTTATGTGAAGACAGAAGCAGAGACTGGAGTGATGTGGCCACAAGCCAAGGAATATCAGCAGCCACCAGAAGCTGGAAGAAGAGAGGAAGGATTTGAACCTAGAGCTGCTCACTGACACTTCAATTTCCAACTTCTGGCTTTGAGAATTGTGAGGATAAATTTCTTTTGTTTTAATACACATAATTTGTGGTAAGTTGTTACAGGAGCCACAGGAAACTAATACAAGGCTTATATGACTTTCCATCAGGGGAAACTGAGATCAGTAGAACAGCCCAAGATAGGTGTTTCAGAATTCAGCTTCAATAGAATGAATTATGGGCAAAACACCCTGATTTTTAGATGTTGATTTGTGAACTGTTATTTCTCCTATGGGCAACTCTGTATCAGGTTGAAACACGAATTGACATTTCTATAGGTAAAAAATGCTCACATAGTGACATATATGGCCCAACCTAATAGTATGTTCCAGGTAAACCATAGCAGAGATTTATTTAGAGATGATTAATAATTATCCCAAACAATGACATTAAAAAAAAAAAAACCTATACCACCTGTACAAAACTATGAATTTTGACAGGTGTTTACCATGTGAATTAGTAGTAGGGCCTACTTTTCTTTATAGCTTGGCTTTTCTTATTAAAAATGCCAGAAAACATGTGGCAAATCTGGGAAATAGTAGGTCTGATCCAGTTACCTTTAACTTCTTTTCAGGTCACATAGGCTAGAGATAACATATCAGGATCTGCAGAGATCTATTAGTATATAGAAAGGAATGGATCCTTGTTAAAGAAAAAACAATGGTCTTGAAAGGCAATGTAAGTTTCAAATAATATCAGTTATTTCCTTTAAATAAGTTCATGGTACCCTGTGAAGGATAAGATTTTAAACTGGAAAAATAGAAATCTTATCAATAGAAATTCTAGTAAGCCTGAGAGCAGAATCATTGTGAGAATAAAATCAAACAAAAAAATTCGGATTGAAAAATCACTCCACATACTGTAAGTAGGAAACTGCCACTGGAGCAACAGGGAACTCATGTGAGACAAAAAAATGGACCAACTCAAGAGAGCTCATGTGAAAGGGGCTTATTTTAATGACACACAGGATTCTCATGGAAATCAAAGTACCAGAGCAATAAACAGGGTTCAGCCTTACATTGTAGCTGTAAGATGTTCACTCTCTATGCTGGCTCTGGGTCCCAAAGCAGCAGGGGTCTCTGGAATTTCTCTAAGTTTACATGTAAAAGGTAAGCTTTCATGGTCAAAGTATTTTGCAAAGTATCCTAAAATGGTTTCTGCAGGATTTGTCAAACCTTTTATCAATTGCCATGTATTCTGAATCATTAAACATGGGATATAATGTACATTTTCCTCAAGTTTGTTTTGAACCAAAGAATTAGTGTGCTAGGCATTTTCATTGTACTGGATGATTCTAACCTGTAAGCAAGCCTCTGCTGAAGTTAGGAATGACAGTGTTGGGGGAAAGCCAGTATAAATTACTGGGGCCTGTGAGTCCAAAAGCAGGCCAGGGGCCAGTCTATGTTGTACACAGACCAATCCCATATAACAATATTTAGCCTGCTTACCTTTGCTGGGAGCCTCTCTCAGCAGTTGTGAACCTACTATCAGTTTCAGTTCTGGAGGGCAGTTTTAGACAATGACAGACTTACTGAGGAATAAGACCTCCCAAACATTCAGAAATATTTCATTGTAGTCACTATATGTAAATGTCCTCGTATTTAATTGTTCTCATTTCCACTTACTTTACACAGACCAAATGTTCTTTATCATAATCAGTGAGTGGCAACACTCCCTTTATTATATGGATATTACCATGAGAAGAGCCCTTGTAACCATAAAGAACAACAATATAGCAGCTTACATTTTCACATTGTATATTGCAGCTCCATAACATTTGACCATTTTTATTTTTTAAAAAAAATTTGGGGGGGGGGGGGTTGGCCAGTACAGGGATCAAACCCTGGACATTTGACCACTCTTATAAGGATTTCATGACTTCAAGGGAAATTAGCATTTAAAACAGAATTAAGTATTTATCAAAACTCACTACGGCTACCAAAAAACCACCAAAAACAAAACAAAAAAAACCTCACTAAACTGTATGCACTTCAAGAGGGTAACTTTGCTGTTTATAAATTATACCCCAATAAACCTGACTTAAAACAAAATTAGGGAATTCTACATTTTGTATTTTCTCATAAGGTAAGATACATGCTGTATGACTAGTGCAATTTTTGGCCAGTTCTGGGTTCGGGTAAGCACTGCAGGAAACTATGGCTAAAATCATCTGAAGACCTCTGCGAGACAATGTAGACCACACCTGTTTTCCTACCTGAGTGATCAGCAAATGGGTGTGGTGGCTATAAAATGGTGCCTCTCATCTCCTACTACCAGGAAACCCTGGTTGTACCAGCCATGCTCTCCACCAATGACTGGCAGAGATGCAAAGGCTGGTCACTCCTGGAGACATGGTACTCATCTGGAGTGACTCTGGGTTGAGAACTGCCTCTCAGCCTTGCTGAGACTTTCTTAGAACTGCACCAGTATCTAAGACCTCCATTCTGTTGCTCTCTCACAGGTCAGACCTGCCTGCCTCATAGTCTGCCAGCTCTCTGAGCCTCCTCTAGCTACCTCTCCATTTTCCCGTATGGATGTTTTCCTCAATAAATCTCTTGTACATCTAATGCCATCTTAGTATCTGCTCCGCATAGGACCCAGACTGACACACTGGGGCATTTATTATCCTCTAACTCCTTTCCTTCTTTGGCTGAGTACTGCTTCCAAGGACAGTACCTCAAGGTCAAGAGAAAAGCCTTCAGGCAGAGGGGCAGGTGCTTGTATTAGGACAACAGTGGCAGAAACAGGAATATGGGTGAGGCACCATCACTGGCTACAATAGTACTAATACTAGTCACTCTTTATATTGTCACTGTGCTTTATATTGTTTCAATAAAATAACTTTCCTTTTCAAAAACCTTTCTCACCTGTTTTGGAGTTAATTCAAAGGACTGCTCCAAAAGAAAAAAATTGAAAAGATAAAACTTGAGCTTTATTAAAATGTCATCCTCTGAATTTATCTTTTGAGAATTCTCCTCATAAGAAATAATGTCCATTGGCTATTTCAGGAATGAAGATTTTCTAGTTGAGATATGAAAACCACTTGTTTTATTGCACAGTACTATGCTAAATTCACCTTAAATCAAAGTCCCAGTGTGGTGTTCAAACTCATTCCTGAAACCCAAGTAGCCTGATGAATTTCACAGGATAAAAAGTCTCAGAGTTTACTGTAAGAGTTCTTAAGAGCAGATGTAGGAAGAGTAATCCTAATGGGCTTGAAAACACAGTTTAAGGCCCAAAATATGCATGTTTATGTTTTATTCCACTGAAGTTGAGAATAAGTGTTCTGATTTTAATTCTATTTAGTAGGCCACTAAGGTGCAACAAAAAATTCATCAAGAATGAACCTGTAGGAAGATAAGCAATGTTCCTACAATCAAGATAAAATTGACAGACCAGAGTACATAACTATCCTAAATATTATTTGATTTGACTAAGGGTACACAAGTATCTGCTAATAGTCTCACTATACTAGTGTCATTTGAAATGCTCTAAAATTAGTCACCGACTACAACAAAGAATATATTTAAAAATTAATTTAATGCTTGGCTAAAGCTTAATTACATGTATAATTATCAAACAATAGTCCTTAATTTCCAAAAAGTTCCTCTTGAAAATCACAGAATCAGAAAGCATAAACTTTAAAACAAGTTCTCCAAATATTTACAACGTGGTATAAACATTATAGAAGACCATGGATATTAAATTGCCTGGGTGTGGCTGATTAGCAAGGCATATTTTTATTGCATATATAGCTCACACATGTGGGATTTTAAATATAATGAGAGACTACTAAAATTCAAATTCATGTTATCTGTAAGCTGGGCAGGAAGTAAAACCATGAATGAGACAGGACAATCAGCCCAAAACTATGCAGTTAGGTTGTGGGTTTATTATTTTCAAAAACTAAACTTCTATCTTCCATTTGAAACTATGTTGCATGTATTATTTAGAGTTCACATCAAACCCACATTTGACTGAAATGCTGATTCAAGAAAGAAAGTTCACCATTCACTCAATGACTAATTCCACAACTCAAATCTTAATTTTAAGGCAGCACAGCTACAGGGATAGCAACGCTAACCAAAAGATGATGGACATTTAGTCACTTGCCAGCCCTTTTGTTGCAACAGTGTCGTCATTTCCCTAAGACAATTTGCTACTGGATAATTTTCTGCTGTTAAAAGGCTTCCTCTGTAGAAAAACATCACAAATAATTCCAGTGTGAAAGTAAGTCCATGGTGGTATAAATACATATATATATATGTGCATAATTACACAATTTACACTGCACACATCGTTTACAGAGGACAATTAACTGAGAGGATTAATTTGAATGACCTTACAAAATACTTCTGTAAACAAAGTATGACAGGCAGTAAGGAAAACATTCATAGACTCCTAGAAATAATCTGAATTCCTTTCATTCTGAAGAAATCGCATTTAAGGACATAGTATTGAATATAATGTTTTTTGTATTAAAACAAGAATCAATATTTTACAGTTTAAGAAACTTTACATATATACAAAATTTATACACTGGGAATGGTACTAAAGCAAATAGGCTTTTCAGTCTCATAGATCTATTTTCCTTCAATCAAAGACTTAAATTCTTTCACATTGTGGTCACTTGCAACAGACACAGCATGATCCAAAGCTCGAACACTTGCAAGGAGTTTTACTATCTGTTTTATATTTTCCCTAAAAAAGAAAAAATGTAGCAGCATCTCATTAATTAGTACAGTTAAAGGAAAATTTGTTACTGACTTTATGACCATTTTAGAGATTTGGCAATCAATTTTTCTGAGCATACATTTCTAAAGAAGGGAAACAAATAGAGATATGCAAGCTACAGCATGTAAAAAAAATTGATATTTATACATATACAACAAAAATCATATATGTTTAAATGACTAGCCCAGAGACAGGGGGCCCATTTTAAAAACAAAAAATATCATTTAGATCAATGATTTTCATTAATATCTAGGAAGAAAAGAAAGCAAGCTGTTTTCAAATACTTCAGAGCCCTCTCTCTCCCATTCCTTCCCAAATGAGTCCCTCCCTGCTCTTTTGGACTATACCTACAACATACGAACAAATTATATTCATGTCTTCATCATCAATCCATCAGGATCCAGCCTAATTTCCACTCCTCCAAAATTCATTAAATAAAGCATAATCTGGCTTTCTTTATCCAGCTAGAAGTCATTCTGCCTTCATATTATTAAGTAATCCTCAAATCTGAACACACATCAGAAGTATCTACACGGATCACCTGGCCCCACTCCTAGAGTTCTGATTCAGTAAGGCCTTGACTGGGGCCTGAGAATTTGCATTTCTAACAAGCTCCCAGAAGATGCTGATGCTGCTGGTCCAGGAACCACACGTTATATGACAGTTTTAACATTTAGTTGGAACCACTTGTGAGAAAGCACACAATGCAACACTACTTATTATCTTATCTCCGTGAAATTGTAGTAAACACCTTTTAGGGAAGGATTATAATTTGTAAAACTTTGCAGCACAAGTGAAACCTACTTTATGTGCAACGCAAAGAGCAGGTGCTTAAATGGCGACTGAAGTTCTTTTCTGTAGAAAAGTAAACACTATTTGTTGGTATTTAACTCTCAAGCAAAAACACTGTTAAATATATATAAATAAAAGTTTAAAAAGTGATAGGATTTATCTAGTAAAAAAAACATACAGAGAAAAAATATTAGTACCAAAAAATAACACAACACCAAAATGACACACACTAAGAATAAACTAAAATATAAACCAAAATCACCCATGTATTCTTGGTAGTTTACAATACTAAATGAATGTACAATTTAAAGTAAAATATAAACATGTCTCTACTTAAAACGTTTTAACAATACTGAATCTGACAACTAAAGAAACTCTATATTAATTTCATTAATTACAAAAAATTACCTTGCATTTCTTTTTTCCACATCAGAGCATCCAATGCTGTTTCTGTAAATTGTATCTGCTAAGTGTACAAGGTATCGACAAAAGTTTTCTAATTGAGAAATAGTTCTTTCTCCTTTCAAATTCATGAACCACTGTTTGGGGAAACAATTAATTACCTACGGAGAAAGACATAAAATAGTTAAAACAGGATAAATGAAGGTATCTGGCCAGTCTGAGTACAGTGGTGTTTACAACTAATTGATCACAACCAATTACAGATTTCTTCGTTCCTTCTCCACTCCCACTGCTTCACTTACCAGCCTTAAAAAAACAAACAAAAAAGTATCTAAAAGCTCAGTCTAGGTAATAGGTATAAAGTATTTAACTAGAAGACTTGTTACTGGGCTATAACAACTAATTACTCTGAAGGAATATTCTTTTAAGCCCCACTTCCCACATTAACTATACCAATATACCTGAAGTTTTAGTCCAACCAATGGGTCAGGCTCAAAGCAATAGATAATTTGTCTGTTATTTAAGCAAATTAGGAACATAAATTGATAACCACTTGCTTCATTTTCCAATCTTCCAGGATACCCTAAATGAACTGAGCAGCTTTTGATGTAAAAACGTGTAGTACAAATATGAAATCAGACCCCCCTTCCTGAACAATTCAGTGAGCAGGCATCCACCTGGTAGTGGCAACAGCGGGGGCCCAGAGTCAGGTTAAGAGCATCCATACCAGAGATGCATGCAGCCCAGGCAGGAGCCCAAGCAGGAAGAACGGGGCATGATGGCAGCCTGTCACGGAGGGACAAAACTCAAGCAAGATGAGGCTGGTTCTCTTGTGGAAAAGGGCAGCCTGGTACGGAGAGTCAGAGTACAAATAGGTAGAGAAGGCTCACCACTAAAAGAACCCAGTGATCCTTGCAGAAATGACTGATTCCAGGGCTGGGACAGAGCAAGTAGGAGATGAGCTGAAACATCTCATGCTAGAAAGGAAGAAAGTGCTCCTCCCAAATGAGGGGACATGTCATAAAATCACAGAAGTCTACTTTAAGAGACTCCCATGCAGGAAATCTGAGACAATTCTTGCTGAAGATGCAAAACCTGAATCTAATCATGAGAAAATATCAGATAAACCCAAATTGATGGAAATTCTAACAAAATAACTGGCCCATCATTTTCAAAAGTGTTATGGTTACAAAGGTCAAGGAAAGACTGAAGAACTCGTCTAGATTAAAGAAGACTAAAAAGACATGACAATTAAATGCAATGTGTGATCTGGGAATTTCTTTTACCGATGAAAGATATTGAGATAACTGAAAAAACGTGCATGGTGGGGGGGTAGTTTAAGGATTAGGTGACAGTAATATATATCAATGTTAATTTCCTGATGTTGATGGTTTATTGTAATCATGTAGATGAATATCCATGTTTGTAGGAAATACATACAAAAGTATTTGAGCATGGTGAGGCATCTGTCAGACTTACTCTGACATGGTTCAGGGAAAAAATACTTTGTATTGTTACTTGCAAATTTTCATTAATTTTGTGATTGTTTAAAAAATATTCTTTAAAAAGATCAACTTATATACCTCATGCATATCAACTAGAACACAAGACAATATTATTTTCTTAAATGAGAGAAAAAAATTTATTTAGTAAAACTCAAAATAGCATTCATTCAACTGTTAAAAAATTATTCCCAAATAAACACTTTTACTAATACCTATAAAAATATTGATATGGATATATATATATATAACAGTATACATTTTTATGTTAAAAAAAAAAATGGGATTTGTAACTATGTGGTTAGGTACAATGATTATCAACCTTATACCAAGTCCAATAATCAAAGGCGGTTTCATAAAATTCTCAAATCCTTTTCAAACAAAGACTGATTAATTAATTTAATTCATTTTAACTTATGGGCTTTAAAAACTATACTATATGTTATTTAACTCACATTTTGGGCTTTTTTGATGCTGTCATCTCCATATTCTGAATTCTGAAAAGCCATGAGAATGTATCTATTTAATAAGCCATCTATTGATAACTCCTGAAGAGTTTTATTTGAGAAAATGCCATACCACTGAAGAAAATTCCCTAAGAGCTAGAAAGAAGAAAAAAAAAATTATTGCGAGGCAATGTTAAGCAATTAAATTAGGTACAAAGTAAACAGTTACTGATATAGATTGCGTCCTCCAAGTTTTACGTATTAGTAGCTTGATCCCCACTGTGACTGTTAAGAGGGTGCGAAATCCTACGACGGTAATTGAAAGGTGGGCCTTGAAGAGGTGATTAGATTGTAGGACCATGCCAGTAGTGAATGGATTAATAATGGCGGTCAGGGGCGTGGCTCTGAGAGCTTTAAAAGGAGAGCATGTGAGAGTCTCTCTCTCTGCTACTCTATTTTCTTCCACGGGAGACCTATGCATTGCTGAAAAGCCACCACCAAAGAAGACCCTCATTGGATGTATTCTCTGGACTTTGGACTTCTCAGCTTCAGAAACTATAAGCATTAAATTTCATTTTCTTACAAATCACACAGTTCCAGGCACTTTGTTATAAGCAACAGAATACAGTTAAAAAGTTAAATGCCTTATGAAATACAGTGGACAATGTCTTGCCAAAGTATAATAAGAACTTTAAAAGGTTCCCAATACTTTCTATAATGACTGAGGATTTGAATTTTAAATTGTAACTAATTAAAATTTAAATAGCCACGTGTAGCTAGTGGTTACAGTACTGGTCAGCATAGATATAGAACATTTTCCATCATCACAGAAAGTACTCTGTGATGGTGCTGATTCTTAGGTAAGTGTCCTTCTTTCAAAATTATGCCGAGGCTAGTCCTATGATCCCCCCCACAAAATGGGAGATTCTCTTTCTGACTATAGCACTGCATGGCTACCAGGTCTCACAAACCCGGACTGAGCTATATCACTCGGACATCTCAAGCTATTCAAGCCCAATATAAAATAAAAGCCATTATCATAAAATGAAAGCCCCAACCCATCCCACCATAAAAATTTCTACTTGCCCAGTTATTTCTCAACTCAGTACATAGTAACGCTATCCAACCAATTGCTCAGGTCAGAAGTCTGGATGTCATTCTTGGCCTCTCCTTCAAGTTGTTTGATTCCACCTCCATCCAATTTGTCCATTTCTCTCAGTTCCTGCTGCCACCTCCCTAATCTGAGCCATCAGCATCTCTTTCTGGACCCTGCAATTACTCCAGGGACTATGAGCAAGAGCTCTGGATTAGCCAGCCTTCCTCAAGCAGGGCTCCATAAGAGAAATAAACCTACAGAAAACTATTTGAGTGACTCTTTACTTAATCTCCCCAGTTGAGAGAAGGTGCTCAAGAGTTAGACTGGCCTGTGTTAAATTCTCATCTCTTACCACGACCAACAGAATGACCCCAGGCAGGTTATTCTGTACCTCACTGTCCCATCACTAGAGTGAGGATAATAGTGAAGATAATAGTGTCAACCTTACAGAGCCATTCTGAGGACTCAACAAGATAATCTATAAAAAGGGTGTGGCACTGTGCTTGGCACACAGTAAATACCAGTTCCTATTTTCATTATTACTTATCCTTACCTATTTCAGTCCATTATCTCCACTCAACAGACAAAATGATCTTAAAAATGGCAATTTATTCATCTCACTTCCCTGCTAAAAACCCTCCCAAGACCCACACATACATGGTCGACTGATTTTCAACAAAGGTGCAAAAGCAATTCAATGGAGAAAGGATAGTCCTTTCAATAAACAGCACTGGAACAAATAAACCTTAATCCAGGCCTCACACCCTGTAACAAAAATTAATTGGAAACTGATCATAGACTTAAATGTAGAACCTAAAACTATGAAACTTCTAAAAGAAAGGACAGGAGAAAAACTTTGTAGCCCTGTGTTGGGCAAGATTTGTTAGACAGGACATCTAATTCATGATCTATAATAGGAAAAAGTGATAAATTGGACTTCATCAAAATTAAGAACTTCTAGGCCAGTTAGCTCAGTTGGTTAGAGCTAACCAGTTGGTGCTGACAACACCAAGGTCCAGGGTTTGATCCCTGTACAGGCAAGCTGCCAAAAAAAAAAAAAAAAAAATTAAGAATTTCTGCACATGGAAGACTGCTAAGAGAATGAAAAGACAAGCCACAGACTGAAAAAACTCTTTGCAAATCATTTATCTGATAAAGAACTTCTCTCCAGGATATAGAACTCAAAGCCCAATAAGAAGAAAACACCCCAACTTAAAACATGAGCAAAAGATTTGAACAGACACTTTACCAAAGAACACATAAAGATGGCAAATAAACACATGAAAACATGATCAAAGGTCATTATGAAAATGCATATTAAAACCACAATGAGAAACCATTACACACTTAGTGGAATGACTTAAAACACTGACACTACCAAGTGTGGTGAAAGTGAGAAATAACTAGGACACTAATACACTGCTGCTAAGAATGCAAAATGGTGCAGTCACGTTGGAAAACAGCTTTGCCTGGTTGTTTTACCAAAGTGAAATGAAAATGTATGTACTCAGAAAGCCTTTACAGCAGCTTTATTCACAACTAGCCCAAATTGGAAACAATCCAAATGCCCCTCAAGTAGGGAATGAATAAAAAAATCACAAAAAACAACATCCACCTTTACAGAATACTACTCAGCTATAAAAAGGAACAAACTATGATAACACACAACAGGTTGCATCTCAAACACGTTACGTTAAGTGAAAGAAGCCAGACTCAAAAGGCTCCCTACTACATAATTCCACTCATAAAAAATCCTTGCAAAGAAGACTACAGCACATAAACAGATAGGAAGGTGGACATGTATTAGGGGTAGGTCTGACTACAAAGGGACATGGGGAATTTGGGGGACAATGGAAGTGTTACACATCTTGATTTTGGTAGTGATGACACGACTGTAGTCGTTCATCAGAACTCACAGAATGGTACACTTTTTAAAAAGAGTGAATTTCACTGTACATAAATTATATACCAATTTTAAAGAATGGGAAAAGAAAATCCTTCCATGGATTCTTACAACTTTTAGGATAAAGACCAAAGTCTTATTACATGGCCTACTAGATCCTGTATTATCTGTGCTCCTTACCTCTTCCCTAACTCTAGCCATCCTGCGCTTTTCTCAGTTGCTCTAGCACAGCCTGCTCCTCTTCACCTCAGGGCCAATTCCTATTTATTCTTCAGGTCTAATTACCTAAATATCACTTGAAGATCTTCTGTGACTGGCTAGTCAAGGTCTCTGTGCTCCTCATCACATGCTCCCACATTACCTTGAATTTCCCCTTTTATAACTCATCATACCTGTGATTACTTGTTTGCTGTTAATTATGTTGGACTGTAAACTTCATGAAGGCTCTACTTCTATCTTATTCAGTGCTATATCCCCAAACTTAGAAGAGTATCTGGTGCTCTATTTGCTGAATAAATTAACTGTGGCTTAGTCTGACGTTTTGTTGGGTAGCTTGGACCTTTATTTGAAACTCGGAATTCATTTTCTCCTGTCAAAACACCAACCTGAATAAACTTTTGGAATAAATTTAGTTTGTAAAATGGAGATTTTTGTATATATAAATAGATCTAAGCCTATGAAGTTTATAAAAAACTAAAATACTTTTCAAAATATATAAAAATCAAACAAAATCTGAAATCTTTTAGATAGTCTATGGACACATACCTTAACCGAAGACCAAAACTGTCGTTGAAAAAACAAATAAGGCCCAGAATTTTTATTTTCTAAGACACTAAATGAAAAAAGAGAAACACACCATAGTCAAATATTTTATATGTAGGCGCCATATGATACCTAGAGAAAAAGATTTCTACAAGTAAAATGAGTAAACTAAAGAATTAAGTACTCTTTCAAATTTTCAAACAATTATATTTCGGAAGATATTATGTTTAAAAAGCAATGGAAACTTATTCTGAGATACTAGGGAGAAAAAAGAGCATTAATTGCTTTAATCTGCTTAAGAGAACAAACTCCCCACCAGCGTAGTCTATTCGGATACTGATTTTCACCAGTATAGGTATAGTTTATATTTCAAGCTAACTTCAGTTTTCCAGAATTTTAGAAACCTTTTCTTAATGGAGAATTATTATATCATTAAGAGGTACTTACTTTTTGGGATATAAGGGCATGAATACATCATCATCTAAAGTTCTTCTCATTCTCAATAAAAGTGCCTTTAGGTATATCTAAGGAGTTAAAAGTAGATCACATATTTTAATAAGAGCTATGATAATAACAATAAGCCATATTCCAAATCACATAACTGAGTACTGAATTTTGAGTGAACCAACTTCTCAAATTTTATATTTTCCTCCCTGAAGGCCCTTAGGCCATTAATGCTTTACTCTATTAATTCATCCCTCAACAATTACCAAGCAACAGAGCCATTTAAAAATCTTCCAGTCTCTTAGTCTACTATATAAAGATTTAAGATCAAACACATATACATAATTTGGGTCTTCTCAAAATGAGAGCAGTGAAAATTAACAATGATAAAGAGCACCTTTTCCACATTTAAACAGCTCATACGAATGTCCACTGAGGAACACATCAACTTTACTAGTTATAAAATAATACCTAGGTGTGTTTTATATGCTGTTTAAATGTTTTAGCCTTTTAAATCATCAATTAAAACCATTTTAATAGTTTTACACTTTTCTTTCTCCCTGAAGATACAATCTTAATGAGACACTTGGTTAGCTGAACTGAGAGTGGGGATGTAGTGGTTAGAAGCAGTACAGATGAGAGGCTATCTAAATTAAGAACATCTTCCTTCCATACAAAGTTTCTAAAATTGAAAACTAATATTTCAAATTTTATATATTTCAGGCTTTAAAGGCCTAGATGGCCCAAGTGGAGAATCAGATTTCTGGTTGATTTAGAATAACCATTCATTCTTTCACTCTTGCTCATTTTCTAAAGGAGACAAGAAAAAAAAAAGCTTCCCAAAGATAATAATTAAATTACCTGTGTATTTTTATTTTCTGCATTCACTACTGAAGGATATCCATTTATTAGTTTTAGTGTAATTCCAACCATTCTTGAAGTCTGTGTTGTAGAAAAAGGGTCCCACATATTTTCAGCTATTACTTTTTAAAAAAAAAAATAGGATAGGTTAAGATACAGAAGTAAATTGCTGCTTACTTAAATCTGATGTCAAGCAGTCCTCTAATAATAAATGCCAATCCTCATTTATATTTCCTCTCTCTGTAATATAAGCTTCAGTCTTGTCCTATTAACTGTGAGGATTCTGAGAGTGGGGGTGATGTGGAGAGGGTATAGACTGCTCTAATTTGTGCTATTCAGTGAAAAAAGATTGGGGAAAAAAAAAGACTTCTGTATCTGAAAAGATGCTGTCTCAACACCAAAAACTTCTAACTAAACTCGAAACTTATTTTTAATATTTAAAATAGGTTCCTTTATCAATGACTCCTAATCTTTTCTGAGAAACGAATGAAGGCATTGAATTTGCTCCCCAGATAAATGCATATCCTCCCCAACCTAGAACTCAAGTTTTGCTTCAGGCAGTCTTTGAGTCTCTAAAACTCATCTATGGATCAATTACTGCCACTGCCCTTAACTCGTCCCACCCCAAGGTGGTCTTCAAGTCCCAGGTTAAGAACCCCTACCTTTTAGCCATCTCTGGGCCAGGTGGTAATTTCATTTATTATGCCATTTTTATAAGGAAATATGCTCTGGATTAAAAATTCCCTTAAAAATAGATTTGAGAAACCCAGTGTGTCTGAATGTTCAATTCAGAAAATGGGAGATTTACCTGTGAGTTTAGGAAGAATCACCTTTTCTACAATGGTAGGTAGTAGTGCAACATCAACATCATCTTTCTCCTGCTCTCGTTCTTCGCAACCATAAAAAAGCAAAGACTCAAACCACAGCATGTTCTCAAAGTCACGACATTTTGCCTAAAAAATATTAAAAAGGTTACCTAAACATTTTAAATAGTGGCTACTTCTGCTTCCAGCCATGATAAGAATAGCAGAAACTGAATTTAGTCTTTGGTTGTAAACAACTAAAAACTAGACAAAATATATGAAACATCCGCTTTCAGACAATGAACCACAGGCAGCACAGGACTATGCTCCTTGATAGAAGGGAATCAAATGAGGTGAGCCACTGGATCAGGACAGCTGAGCAAGGTAGGGGATACCCAAGCAGAGCACAGAAGTCCTGCTGAGTTGAGGAAACACAAACTGGAGTTCGGGGAGGCTGAGACAGCTGGAAGCTGTGGGGCAGATGAGGGAGCCACACAGAAAAAGAACCCAAAATACACACAGTCCAGGGCCTTTGCTGTCTACCAAGACACTCACGCACAGGGTGAAACTCCACAAGGTCTGGCAAAGGGCATCCAAGAGCTGTGAGCTGATGGTTCCCAGAGCTCACCTTTTTTTTTTTCAGTTTTTCCAGAGCTTCAACCTCAGCCCTCTTTTCCTTATAGTTTACACATTCGACCCAGCCAATCTCAATCATGTCCACAGCTCTACTTATATTATGCTATTGGTAACTTCCAAAACCACATTGTAAACATCACTACTAGACCTATCAATTCTAGTCTCCTCCCTTACATACCAGGCCAATAAGTCCTACTGATTACCTCTCCTAAATTTATCAATCTGTCTCACCCTCCCAATCTCTGTACCACTGACTCAGTGCAGATCTTCATTTCACACTTGCATCACTGTGCTTTCCCATTAAATTCTAAGCAACTCCAGGATCAAAGGACCAAATTCTTATTATTCATTTTCATATCCCAGTGTCAGGACATATAATTTTAGCCAACTAAGAAAGGAATTATATAAAGAAGTTGAAAACCAACAGATAACTCTTTTGGGAAGGGATGAAACTTAAAAGATCATAAGATTATTTCCAGATACAACCTGTATTAATTAATCTCCCCTGAAAAATATTTTGCTTAAGCTTACAACTCTAGCTTTGAGACTATAATTATGTAGACATCAGGTTACTTTGCTTTCTAATGGTGTTAGAAGCCACTTACCTCAAGAGGAGTCCAAGTAAGGAGCTGCAGCCTTATGAGAGGGTTGAACAACTTTGGCAAACAAAGACCAATATAAGCATCCTTGTAGGACATATAGTATTTTGAGCGCCATGCTTCGAACTGTGATTTAATACAGTCAATTGAACAGAAACTCTCAAGGACATCTTCAAAAACCTTGCCGGACTCTTTTGAAATGCGATCTAAAAACAAGAATAACAACAAAATCCCACAGAGAACCATAATTTAGTATGAAGTAGAAAAAAAAACAATTCAATATTCACAGTGTTTTTTTATTTTTGTAGTTTGAGTATCAATAAGATAGGCTAATTAATAAAGAATTAACTATTAATCACAACTTAGAAGGATAAAAAAAGATAAGTTTGCGTATCGATTTGTCTGTTATACAAACTAAAGTATAGCTAGTCCTCATTTTGGACAGTTTCAATGTGTACAAGTTTCTGTTACCAGGGTTTAGTTAAATAATACCTGTGACCCAACAACATGGTTCAAATTTCAGTTACCATGGTATATTAACTATAACTGTATTAAAGTACAAACTTTGCTGCTGGTTTTTCAGTCCACAAATCACTGTGTAAATAACAGGTGTGCATAATGATCAGTGACCAATCTCATCGCTTCTTGCAAAGTCTGTTGGTGATTGCAAGAACTGACAGACAACTGGGAATAAGATATTTATATGATGCCCCATATGACTTGGGAAAAGGGAATCTTTATAATTGGAGAGTTAAGTCCTGACAGCCTTCATCACAAAATCAATCTTAACATCACTAATAATGGGACAATCTAATGTTTGTCATATGATATTATGCAATAAGAAACAGCATACTATATAAAATATTCTTGCCAGAAAAAGAGAAAAGTTTAACCTGACTCTAATCTAGCCTTCACCCCAAATTCCAGTCTACAATACAATGAATGGAAAAACAAGTTAAACAACACCATGGGGAAACATATGGACAAATCAAGAATGCAGGCCACTCTACAAGACACAAAGTGGCCTGATCTCTTCAAAAAGTTAATGTCTCAAACAAATAATAGTGATGTGTGAATGTGTAGTGTACCTGTGGATACTATTTTACTCTAGATTAAAAAATGTAACAACCAAATGCAGAGGATGAGCCTTGGGTAGATCCTGGCTTGGAAAACACAAACAAAAATGACAAAACAACCTTCAAAAACCGTTCCAAAGGGTTTGGGGGATGTCATTGAGGAAAATTGAATCTAGACAAGTTATTAAGAAATTTTAGTAGTTAATTTTCTTAGGTGTGATAACAGTACTGTGATTACACAGAAAAATATCTTCATTTTTGCAAAACACATACTGAAGTTTTTAGGAGTGAAGTACCATGATATATATAAGTTATTTTCAAATAAGTCAGCAAAACACACGCACACACCACCTCATGTACAAAAAGATAAAACAAATTTGGTGAAATCTGGGTGATAGGTATACGAGTGATCACTGTGCTACACTTTCAAATTTCCTATATGTTTAGAAATGTTCACCACAAAAAAAGTTGGAGAAAAATAAGCTTCTCCACATGGCTTGCAGCCCATAATTCCAAATAATTATAGCTAATGGTGGGAAATGAAGACTTTCATTTAGGGATCTTTCTGGAAATGCCCAGCACATAACAGTACTAACTATTCCTATAGATTGAAATTATTCATGATTCCCAAAATCATGAATAATTAATTTCATGAACAAAAGCATTACCTTTCTATATCAAACAAACTGCAGTTAGAGCTGCCCGCAGGATCTGACATATTTTTCAGTCAATTAAAATTCTACAATTCTGAAGAATAACATAATAAACCCTATGACAAGGTGTTGCCCCTATGTTTGAGAATTCATCATGATATTTAGTAATAAAAATCAGTGCAAGTTTTTGCAATTAAGAAAAAATCCAGAGGCCACAAAAATTCAAACCATTTCATGGTAAAACCCACATCCAAGTAGAAACCAAATTGACAGTGAGTCTCATTTCTAAGTAAATGTCTAACCTTTCTCCAGATTGAAGTTAGTAATATCTGTAGATGTTTCTTCGTCATCACTGGAAAGACCTTCAAGATGATCGGCCATCTTACCGGTTTGTTCTCTGGCTTGTCTACGACGAGTCCTAAACAACAAACATCGAGTTCCCAAACTAGGTAAAAGAGATTCCTCCCTTCCCAAACAAACCAAGAGCAAGCATTTTTAGAATTACCTCCTGGCTTCCCGCTCTGCAATCCGACGTTTTGCATGCTCTTGATACAATGCCCGATCTCGTCCAAAGGAATCAAGATTTGGTGCCATCAGAGCTTTATCTGTAAAATAACAATGGTTAAAATTAAAAGCCTTCCTTCAACAATCCTGAGGAAAGAGTCTACACAGAATAAGCCATTATAATAGACTGCTTGCTAATCTCAACAGAATTCTGCAATAACTGGTAAATGGGGTAGGTTTTTAGTTTAGAACAAATCTCAGTATTATTCTGTGTTCCCACGAAAAGAAGTAGAAAAATTATAAAGAAAATTAATTTCTTTTTAAGAATTCAACAACCCTACACAAATGCAATTGAGCTTACTCATTATTTTTATGTCTAAGTAACAGGACCAGTTTATGCTATCATGATGGACCAAATAAATTAAAAATCTAAATTTACCTGTGCAGAGGGAAAAATAATAGATTACATTTTTAAGGAAAAACTTAAGTATCACATATTGAATGATATGAAATGACAGCAAAGAAACAAAGGTAGGAAGACATAAGAAAACAGCTTTGTTGCAAGAGTTTAATAATTTATTCCACTTTATTCTAATTTTCCTCTGTGAAAATTTATTCTCTATCACTATTTTTAGAACGCAACTTTGTAGACTAAAAACTGTATCTAAGTAGAACCACTACTCTTTCATAGCATATTTCCCTTTCGTTTTTTTTCCCTATTTTCCATCATTTTCTAGCTTTAATTAACAACTTTTCTATTTAGATTTTTATTTCAGTCACCATATTTTTAGTTTCCAGGAGACAGTTCTTGTTCTTACATTATTCCTCTACTATAGCATCCTATACTTGGATTGAATAGGATACCTTCTACTATCTCCCTGAGGAGATCGAGTATGTCTTGAAGTTTTCTTTTGCCACTACCACTATCCTTGTTTCCTCACTCCCTTTGGTTCTGTTGCTTGTGTTGGTCTTTCTGATGACCATTAACTGCCTGTTCAGATATAAGAGTAAGATTAAAAGCTCTGTGGGTGTAGGTGGGACGCATCTCCATCAGATCACTCCAATCAAATCTTTGGTTGGGGACCCCCAATGTTAGTATGTCAGGATATTTTCTCTAGACCCCCTCTCTTTCACCAGAAAAGATTCTTCTAACCTCTTGCCTAGAGTAGAAGGAGGGATGGGAGAAACATCTGTCTGCTATATTTCCCTCATTTCTACATTTGAGTTCCACACTATGAAGGTATCCTGGAATATACAGAATGGGAAGCAAACAACCCATGGGACTGGGGGTGGGAAATCACATGGAAGATGAAAGACATCCATTTAATGCTTGTGCATTTTTTTTCCCCTGATACCAGAGATGTGTCACCAAAATCAGCACAGGAAAAACAAAGCCAAAAATTGGCTCTCTACTTTAGTGTATCCTATCTTAGCACTTTTATAAACTGAGTTTTTCATTCATATTTCAAAACAGCTGTGATATTACGAAGAAAGGTTCCAGAGTTCACTAAATATAATGAAAGATAACTATGATAAAACAAGATGTCCCAACCTCACCTCATTTGTGATTTCACTACACATCCTACATAAATTTGCTAGAAAATGCCAAACTACAGAAATGATTCCTGACTCTCTAAGACATATCCTTCATTAAAGAAATATTTTAAAGAATATTCCTATATTAAATGCTTAAAACATCGCTATAAGTTTTATAAAATGTATATTGGGGGAGATATGTTAATGTAGATGACTCAAGTGATAGCCTCCTTCATTTTTGTTAAGAACTACACACAATTAACTGTGGATAAGGGCTTGTATGTGTATATCTAAACAGAGGAATTTCAGGCTATCCTTTGCTTCTTTAAAAAAAATCAGAAAATGAATGAACTCTTCAGCGTCTCTTACAATTAATGCATATTCCCTCTATGACAGTATTTTTCAATTTCCCATTATCTTTCAATTTCTTTCCAAGTTTCAATCTAGTTAACATACATTTCAACTCTTCAAAGCCCACGTAAGCATGCAGCTCATATTATGAAGAAGAAGATTATAGATGGGAAAAGGTATCTGATGAAAAGTACAGCTCACATAAACCATCTAACTTAAAAGGAAATTATTTCCCTTCATAGTATAATGGTTACCTGTAATCAGAAATCTGCTTCTGTCTGGATCAAAAGTGCTCTTGGAGGGATGCATTTAGGTGCCTAATATCAACAATCCAATTTAAACTTGTGTGGCAAAAACAGAAGGTCAAAGCCATTTATATGGCTCACAGCAGAATCTGCCTCAGATCTGAGGGCCATATTACCATCTCTTTATGTCTCTCCAAAACCCATTCATCACATTGAAAGCTAAGGATGCTTTTTCAGGGATCCAAAGTCTCCCTGACTTACAGGATACCCTATAAGGCAACGTACTGCTTTCAGAAAGAATAACATTAGGGCCCTTTGCACTTGGATCACCTGGAGTGATTATTCAACAGGCAGATTTCAGGACAATCAAAGACCTACTAGGAATCTCTAGGGATAAGACAGGAAATCTGCATTTTAAATGAATATCACAGGTAACAGTGATGCACACTTGTTTGAGAACTGTTGACACAGGGAACAAAAAGATGACAAAAGAGGCCACAAGGAATCCATAGGAGGAAAATTCCTATTAGAGTACCCAAGGATATGGAGGGCAATGGGAAAAATGGAATTACAAGCTTTAAAACATCTGGTTAAAGAATCTCAGCTAAACTATTTAAAAAGAGGTTTCCAATTAATTTTGGTTTTCTGTAACATGTATTATAATTAAATATAAATTCAATTTCTACATTTCTACACGGAGTTTTGAGAATTGTAAGCATTAAGTGATTTACTAAAAAACCCAGTATATAAAGGCAAACTAGAGAAAGGAACATGTAAGAGGAAAATACAAAAATTTTGCTTTGTCCAAAAGGTGAGGCTCAAAACTCCCCTAATCTTAAAGTGTGTCATTAGTTATGCAATAGCTCCCCCTCTTCCTCACCACAAAATTTCCCAATCCCTAAACTAAAAATCTTTGTGATCAACAACAGCATTTGTATTTGTGTTATCAACAGGATGAAAATGGAAAGAACAAATTAGTTAAGGCCAAACGGACAGTGGTTTTAAGATAAAATACTGATAATGCCTTTTCTATACCCTAAAAGAGAATGAAAAAATATGCCCAAAGAATAAAACTGATAGAATATTTGTGCGCATGTTTTTGAGCTCCTTTGTGAAGTCATACTTTCTTAAATACAATTCAAGTACAAGCTATTGTAATTTTTATATCTACCTGACACAAGAGCAAGGAAACTTGTTTCTTTAAAAAAAAAAAAAATGCTCTGAGATCTATAATTTTTAATTAGGCTGCACTAAGTAAACAAGGTTGTTTAATGAATAATAAAAACCTTCAAGATGGACTGACTTGAATGGCTTGAAAACTCCGAAGATTCATCTTTAATATCATCTTGTCGTCTTTGGACAAGGCGTGAAGCTCGCTGTTTGTACAGCTGATGTATTGCGGATTCAAGTTCATTAATCAGTGGCACCTGTAAAAATACAACACACTCCGTAACACCAAACTCCTCAGCTGCTTACTCATTTGAGGGTTCCACACTATTTCCGGATTTCTGAAAAAGTACCCTCTCTATGGACAGAATAACCATGAATAACCATGAATCCCCAAGGGACACAAACAGCGATTCAGTTTTACAATGTTTAGGAAACATCACTTCTTTTTAATCCATGTACAGAGCTATAATGTCCAATGCCTAGTTATTGGAGCAAAAGTTTGGTTAAGAAATGTAACACATCAATATTAATAGAGAGAGCAAGTAAAGAAATGTCAAAAATTTTAGTGCTTTTTCTTCAGAGAATATTTAAGTACTTAGAAGTCTCTTTAATGGCCAGCTTTAATTTTCCAGCAGCATGTTCTGCGGTGCAATTTTTGTAGTTTAACCCATTACCTCTGTGTAATACCAAAAAAAAAAAAAGCAATGGCTCTATGAGGAAGTAAGAACATGCGTCTGCTAACTGCCCAACTTTGGACATTTAAATTGTTCTGCTACTCACATGTACCAAGAACCTGACAGTAATCTATTATACTATTTTGCAGTTTTATTACATATTTTAAATGTAAACTGAATGATTACTAGGGCAAATAAAATTTCTAGCTATTACTAACCTGTCTGAAATCAATTTATCTCAAACTTAAAAAGTTCTTCTTTTCCTAACAAATGTTTAAGTTTTCCGTATTTTGTAATAAAATTCTTCACATGAACTATCAGCTTAGAAAGTCAATAAATTTTTCCAGATTAATACCCATAGCTAAAGCATTTACTTGATTCAGATAGAATACAAAAGCTTACGTGAGACCTAACTTAAAAAAACAAACAAAAAACCCAGAAAACTTTCTCTTTATATAAATACCTTATATTATAACCAAGTGCTATATAAAACTTTCACAGAACACTAACAACCACTACACATACCTGAGGAAACCAGAAATTCTAGTTTCCTGATGGTTAGTGCAAATGGAAAACACATTATTTAGAGTTTGGGAACACTGGCACCAAGTGTAATAGCAGCTTCCTGAACTCAACAGACTGCAAATGGAAAATAAAAAGAGGCAGGTGGAATACAAAGATGTCTATAATAAAAGCAATTTTACATACTTGCATGATTCCATTGCAAAAGCAGCAAATGTTCACAGAAAGGACAAACTAATGGAGTCATTTTGTTCTTTAATATGCCACACCATGGGCAACAATGTCCCCAAATCTGCAATAATTATCCTTGACAGCTAAGTCCAGAGACTCTATCATTAAAATCTACTATAATCTGATTTTTTAAAGCAATTATTGCCATATCACATTGTGACTTACACTTCCCCACCCACCCTCCTTTTTAAAAAAAACACGCAGGACTAAAGACCTAAGATTCCTTTTTTTTACTTCTGAAAATCGTTAGCATTCCTCTACTACAACAGCTACGTACCTGAGCTCACATCATACAGAATTTAATTATCTAATTTATAGTTAAGATTCTAATATGACAGTTATTTTTCTCTTTAGGTAATTGGAATGCCTTTTAACAAAGCCCAGAGAAAAACTCTACAGAGAATAAAAGCTCTAAAACACATTTTTAGCTCTCATTCAAATTTGTTAAAAATACTGATTTCTCTTAAGAGTCTGTACCATGACAATTTCTTTACCCTCTCCAAACTCAAAACTGTTATATTTTAGAATGAAATTTAAGGCAAAGAACATAAAAAGAAAGATGACTACAGGGAAACAAAATAATGAAAAGTTAAAATAATTTTTTTGATTTTTGTTTTTGGCCAACTGGTTATAAATAATTTATAATTTAAGTTCAAAGATCTTAAACTTTTATGAGGAAAGAGGAAAAAACAAAGGAATGTTTATCTTTTTTATGGCCTTACCCCAGAACAATACTGTTACAGCATAATAACTAAATTGAATATTTATATCTATCCAATAGTTTCTAAATATTTCCAAGATGACAATTTATGATATTATCAACTCAGCTGCACTCTCTAACCAAACTGACTGCATACGAAGATGTAAGAATAAAATACCCGTCTTTAAAAGAGAGTATGTCTAACTCTCTTTTAATTAAAATGTAATCACCATAAAATATATAAGGTTTAAGATCTGCTCCAAAAATATCTAATTCTATATAACCATCTTAACACAATCTGAAGTAGACTTCTCTAGGAACAGGATAATAATCAGGGAGAGATGAAATATACTAATAATTCAGCAACTTAAAACTGTATGAAATAGGTATCCTACTACTCGTTTTAATTCAAGAATGGTATGATCTGGCTGATCATACTATTGTCAAATCTTTTAGTATTAATGGTGCTTGCAAGTATGAGTGTCTAAGTTTACTCAAGTAAGTTCCAAAGCGAGGCCAAGATACTTCAAGAAGCTCCTCAGGGACAAACCTAACTTTCAAAATATGGTTAAAGACAAAAGATCCTTTCTCTTGTCACAAAGGTTATGAGACCAGCTTCCACAGCACTCACTGGCTCAGAAGCACTTTACCAGTAGGAAGGACACAACTGCCAGCTTTGATATGTAGGTCCCACTTCCAATCTTGACACCAGCCCCCCGCACAGAGGAACATCGTCAAGCCTATGCTTCTTCCCTACCCGTCACCCTAAGCGACTGATTTGCCACAAGGGTTATCATAGCTCAGACTGCAGTTGCTTATCCAGAAACAGTGAATGCTGCCTCATTCTGAATCTGACCAGACTGACTAGAACCACGAAGACCCATCAGGAAGACACAGTCTGGCAGTATTCCTTTGCCAGCCTTTAGTTTTAGGGTATTAAAATTATCAACAGAGATAATAAAAAGTTAAAATACTCATTTTTTTTTTTTTTTTTTTTTTTTTAAAAATACTCATTTAACCATACTATATGCTTATATATTCTATACTAACCTGCACAATCAATGATAAGGGAAAATGTGCCTTCCAATTCAAAGTTCAGAGACAAGATATTTAAAGTCTGTGATATTAAATGTTTTTAAAGGTAAGGCAGCAAAGTCCACAATGCTTAAAAACCAGTGCATCAAACAATACATTTATCTTAAAGAAAAATAATCAGTTGGGAGGTCAGTTGCAAAATTAGCTATGTGCAGCTAATTTTTAAAAATGCAAACAATAAATGGTACAATAGAATGCAAAAACTTGTGCCAATCAACTAACATACTGAAGAAAATGAACTTGGAAAAAATGAAACCTTAAAAGAAATTATGTCCAATGAATGGTTTCTGAAATGAATGAAGCATAGACTTATTTAGATGGAAAACTATTAGCAACCAACTATCTAGGGTAAAAAATGAATAAATAAAATAAAATATTGCAACTTTATGTGTATTTAGAATTACTTGTAAGAACAATCTAAAAATAAGTTTAGATCTAAACCATAAAAAAGAAAATTCCACCAGATGAGTCCCTTACAGTCTAATAATTCAGAGCAGGCCAATAATCTACCATTATATCGAGACAAGATTTGCCAAAGTCTTATTTAAATGCAGTTTGAGATATTTTCTTTTTCTTCTGTTTTCGCCAAAGGCACTAAATTGCCCCTGAAAGATAATGCCACTAATGAAGTGATGAAAATGAAGCATGAATTTTCATCACTTCTAAAGCTGAATTCACTGGATATTCTCTGAGAACTACAGAATGTTCTACACAAGGCTGTCTAGGCCTCCCTAGAATTGCCTTATTCAAAGAGATTAATATTTTTGCATTCTTACCTTTTCACTGAAACACTCAAGCAAGTCTTGGACATACCCTCGCATTTCTTGCAAAAATTTATACCGTTCACCAATACCCCCAGAAGACCCTTCTAATCTTTCAATAGCCCTGGTAGAGTCCACTCGGCTTTGCAGATGTTTCTCATGCTGCTGTCGATTTGTTTTATGCAATTCTTTCATGGAGTCCAACCTTAAGAACACAAAAGGATAAATATAACACATTTACATCCAAAAGTCTATGCCATCAGGACTTATAATAATGCATTTAGTTCCACTATTAGAACACAGAAACACTTGGAATGGCATCTTTTCATCTGTACTGCTTTTTTCCTCAACAAATGGCAGTTTACAGACTTCACATAAAGTTATTTGGTGGGCTAACCAAAATCTGTTTTGCTTGTCCCCCCATATCTTGACTACACTTTTTCAGAGTCCAAGAAGTGCAAACTGAGAACTGTCTTCAACAAGATCATGGAGTGGCATTTTTTTTTTTTTATAACTTTTCGAAGCTTCCAAAGAAGTAATCCAAGAAGGTAGCAGAACAAAGTGTGAAGTCATCTTCTGTTTAGCTTTTGAAGATGGGCCAGTGAATCTTCTTTGCCGATATTCTGCATCTGCTACCCCAGACTACATGTTGCCTGAGGGAACCGAAAGCTAGAGGACAGGTCTTTAAGAAGTTGATCTGCCCTACCTGTCTTTAAGCTGTTTCTTTACCAAATCAATAGTAACGGGAGTCATCTCATTACTGGGAGTTTTGAAAGGGACTGTATTATCTGTTTTTTGAGATTTGGCATCTGATGATCCATAGGCCGTATAACTATAAGGAATGCCATAGGATGAACCATAAGGCATTGTCTGGTAAGTGTTCTGGTAGTACATATTCACTTCAGTAGGCTGACTTGCTTGAACCTAGAAAAGAAATGGAATATATATGAAAACTAGTAATTAAAACCTTAGAAAAGAATAATATACCTTTAGGGTTTAAAAAAAAGGCCAAAACTTATACCCATTTCTCAAACAGTATGTAATTAAAATAAACAGTTGCAGAATTCTTCAAAATCAAATAAAGGTAGGTTTGAATAAATGTTGTATCTCTTGATGGAATCACTGAATTTATTTCCAATAATTTCCAGAAAAAAAGATTATCAGAGAAATTCAGAGTTGAAAGGGACATTAAAAATAATCCAAGGCCATCATTTTATCAATAGAACAGGATAAATGACTTGCCCATGGTTATAGAATAAATGGGCAACCAAAGATTATAATCTAAAATTTCTGATATCTAGTCCAAGACTTTCCCTACTATATCCTGTTTTCTTAACACCACTCAAATGCAGGCAAATACTTCCTCAAAACACTATTATCAAAAATACTTTATATTTATGAACTTTTCTCACTGTACTATTTATTACTATAAAACAAATTGTTATAACTATTTGGGAAGATATTTTTCATCTATCTCCATAAGTTTTTGCATTATTGAGAAATTTATCTTCTTCAAAATAATTTTTAAAGTTCCAAAAAAAAAGCTATACAGAAAAGAAACATTCTATTTAAAGCAGTGGGTTCTCTAACTTTAGTGTGTATCAGAATCACCTGGAGGGCTTATTGTTAAAAACACAAATTGCTGGACCCCAGTCCCAGAGTTTTTGACTCTGTAACTTGGTGAGGTGGGGGGATAATGTGCATTTCTAATGAGCTCCCAGGTGATGTTGATGCTGCTGGTTAAAGAACCACTTTGAGAAACACTGACCTAAGAAGCTGGAAATCATTGCTTCATTCTGACTGTAAAAAGCAAAATATAAAACAGTTTCACATAACCTCATATGATTTTTTTGATTATGTTACTTGAATGAATGACAAAGATTCAATATGAAATACGTTTTTACAAAACAAACAAAAAAATGCTTTTTTACCTACTTTTTAATTTTTGAAGTATAATTCTTTAGTTCTTACCTGAGGGATATTAATTCCTTTTCTTATCTGCTCTTGTTCCCATCGGCTGAGCTCTTCATCTTGTTCTCCAGTTACTAAAGCATCATCATCACTCCCCTCGATACCTGCAACCATGAGCCACAAAGGAAAGCAATTAATAACCAAAAAGCAGGGAGAAAGAGATGCTATGCTGATATTTCACAAGAATTGAGCAAAACTATGTTATTAACTCAATCTTACTAAAATGTCTATTATGAGCTCCTCTCTCATTTGATACTGACTTTACTTGTCTTTAACACAGTATCGCCTGTTTTAACCATTAATGTAATGGTTAAAATCTTAAGACAGGTTTCTTAATCTCTGTAAGTTTGACATCAACTCAACAAAGGGAAGAACAAAACCTCATGCCTCTTAAGAATAATGAGAGGATTACACTTATATAAATTTATGCATATAAAGTGTACAACACCAGCCACATGAGAAGTGTTTGATAAATATTATTTACAATCATGCTATAGTTTTTAAAAAATTCCAATATGACACCAAGCAAGAGCAGTCTCTAATATAAAACAGTTAAATAAGTACTTATTTGACTAAAATATCAAATCACATTTAATAGCTATGCAATGGGCTTACTATCCAATTAAATCAAGTTACCTATTTCCTCGGCGATTTTCTGTCTTTGTGACTTTTCTTTCACAGAAAAAACTATCCGGCGTTTCTCATCGTCATCTTCGTCGTCGCTGGCATCATTCTCATCTTCTCTAACAAGGCGGCCTTTTCCAGGCTCAT
The DNA here is from genome assembly GCF_027409185.1 of Cynocephalus volans. Classification (NCBI taxonomy): domain Eukaryota; kingdom Metazoa; phylum Chordata; class Mammalia; order Dermoptera; family Cynocephalidae; genus Cynocephalus; species Cynocephalus volans. The sequence continues at coordinate 180,027,959 of NC_084460.1, forward strand.
TATCATGAGGAGTGAAATCTCCCAATTCACGAGCCATTTGACGCTTTTTCCTTGCAGCATGTATAAAAGCTGCATCTGGAATTTCCCCTGGAAACAAGAATTATAAAATACGGCAGTATTATGGGTGTGAAGTTTCTATTTTCTTAAAAATATGAAGAGTAAAATAATGAAAGATAGCCTTGTCACAGTGGTGTTTTAATATTAGCTGCTAGCAACCCCCCTCCCCAAACTGTGTCTGCAATCCAGTTGACATTTTTAATTCAATTTAAATGCAAACTAAAAGTCACTAAGGAAACTAAAATATATATATGTATGTATATATATACATAGAGAGAAGAAAGAGTGGGATGGGGGAAAAGTGAAAAACCCACCAAAGCAGTTTTAAGTGTAATCTTTATCTATTTTAAGAAATAAAAGTAATGGTATCATTATTACTAAACTGGAAAACAGATAAAAATGGACCATCACACATTGTACACAACTACGGAGAGTCAACTTTGTGTCCCACAAATATGTACAATAAATTATCTTTAAACTGTGGAAAAGAAAATAAATAACAAAAATGGTACCCTAAATCTCATAACCCTAAAAAAAGCACTATTTGGTTTATAGTACATTTCTCCTACAAATATTGTTTTTAGTTCACCAGTAAGGATATTAGATATATAATGCTGTGCCTAATTATTCTTCATATTAAACCACAATAAGCTTTTCTCCATGTTGTTGCTCTATATAACCATAATTTTTAATAGCTTAACATTCCCTAAACAGAGAAAGCATACTTAAATTACACAATCAAACTGAACTTTTTCCTACACTAAAAATTAATGCCTTGCTGCTTGTCTAATTATTTTAATAGATACATAATATCCCTTCAAATAAATGTGCTGTAATTTATTAAGCTTTTCTCCTCCTGCTAGACATTTTTTCTAAACTTTGTTCATTACAAATAATGCTGCAATAAAACATAATTTCCTGGGGATAAATTTCTAGGTATGGAATTAATTACAGGATCAAAGGTAAAAACATTTTGAAATTTATTGATTCATATTGACAAAAAGTTTCCTGTAAGGATTGTACCGATTAGACTGCCACTGTTCATGTATGCACAAAACTTATCACAACTTCTTCAGTCCAGAGTATGCATTTTTAAATTTTACAAATGTTAACAGAAGTTAAATGGTAACTCTTCATAATTCAAATTTGGCTACTAAGCACTTATTTATTCAAAAGCTATTTCCTATGGATTTATTCCTTTTGAATAAATAAGTGCTTTCTTCTTAAAATGGAAGTATAAACATAAAACTAGCAGCAATTAATTTTGCTTTTCATAGCAGTTCTGAAAAAAGTTAAAGTCTTAATCTGAAATACATAAAAAAAAGACATTAGAACTATTTATCCATTCACTTGAAGGCCCATTTGCTTTAATAATAAAATTGCAGGGCTGGCCGGGTAGCTCACTTGGGAGAGCATGGTGCTGGTAATCAAAAGTTACAGGTTTGGATCCCCATACCGGCCAGCTGCCAAAAACAAACAAAAAACAAACAAGAAAAAGTAATAATAAAATCGCCTGTCTGTGAATAAATTGGGGAATGTTAGGAAACTTCTGGTTCTCCCATTTTCTATATTTACAAATGGAAACACCCTGGCGTCAAGCAGAGATGTCACAAAGAGAAATACCACTTAGCTAACTCCTAACTTAATAACCCTCTTTAAAGATAGCTCATTATTGAGGGCTCAGTTCAGTTCTGAGAAATATTTACAAGTACACACCTGGACGGAGAACGTTCAAAGACGATAAAGCGTTTGAAAAAGTTCCACCAGCCTTTGGCTTTTCTTCCTCCTTCTCACTTTCCATATCCATTTCATCCTCACCATGTTCACTGATAACAACTCCATCTTCTTGATTTATATCCTTAACATGTCCTGTTTTGTCCAAAGGTTGTTCGTCTACATTTTTGAAAAGAGTAATTAAAATATATTGAAAATAAAATTCTTAATTTAAGGAGGTACTTTTTATTCAATTACGGGCTTAATCCAGTAAAGCTTGAATTATTTTAATTGTTTATAAAAAATTTGAAATATTGGTGCATGAATATGAAATAGCACAATAGACACAATTAGGTAAAAATAACATAGAGGACACAGGGATACTTTTGAGACCCTGTTCAATCCTACCTTTAGTGAATTTTATCAAAATTTTAGCAATTTATCAAAATTAACTCTTCCTTCCTCTAAACTCCCATAGGTAACTGCTCATACCTCTTTTAAGCATTATTTCATTTTAGTTGTTGGTAGTTCATTAAACTCTAAGCCCATTCAAGGCAGCTTTCTGTTAAGAACAAAGTAAATGTATGGACCAGATAAGTCTCTCTGTAACGAACACTAATGTGGGCTATCTTCTTAGCTCACTGAAGAGATGAGATCCTAACAGTCACCTTTACACTGTGCAGGCCTGACCCCACTGCCATGACAATGTTTAATAGTAAACATCCGACTGAAGCAGACACAACCTGATTCTCTTTCTGGGAATCTGGAATTGGAAGAACGTCAAGTTAGAGATCACATGCCATTAAGAACAACATATATAAACCAGGAAGTAAGTTATGGAGTGACCACATTCTGCCATGTGGACAGAAAAGAGAGCTCTCAAATTCTCAGTTTCAGTCCATTCCTGAGGCCTGTTTCAAGACTGCTTTCCTGCCACTGGGGTCCAGGAGGCACCACTACATCTTTATGATAAACTGCCCTTGTTATACATTACTTGTAGTTCTATTATACCCTCTATCCCAGGCAAAATTTAAAAAATTAAAATGTTTTCACCTTGAAGCACTAAACCTGGTAATGCTCATAACAGGCACATAATTATAATGAAAGAGTAAAGCAGACATTTATTCTAAATATTAAAGATATTCTGTTGCTTCCCCAGCATGTTCCCCTCTCAAAAACTGCTTCAAAATTCCCCCTTCATCTCAAGTCACTTTATACTACCTTAAATAATAGTCCCAGAGATAACATCCCTCTCCTCTTTTTAACTTTTCCAAGAAGATTTAGGTACTCTGTTTCAGGCGCTTTAATTTTTTTCATTTACCATCCTATCTTGTAAACCACAGACTTAAGTATATTCTCAAGGTATGAGATTTTTTTTTCTTTTTCTCAATAGATGCAGAAAAATAAAGCTGTGAGATTTTAAAACTCACTTTATCAAATATATGGTTAGACAGAGTCAAAAAATATTTACTTCCGCTATAAACCCACACTAAATCAATGGCTTTTAACAGACTGAAAATAGAACTGCAAAAGTTCTACTAGATCAGATCTACTCACATTATGAATGATTTCTGCAGATTTTAAAAGATTCAATGTTTCATTAAGTTCACAAGTATTTCCTTGTGACTGAGCAAATACAAGGCCAAGGCATGGTGATAAATGAATGTGTATTAGTTGTCACGTAATCCTTCAGTCATCTCCAGAGATGCTAAAAAACCTTTTTCAGGGCTCCACTGGTGCCCTCAATTTCATTTACTATTAAGTCAGGAAACTTGCTCTCACAATTAGCTATCCACTTCACCTTAAACTTGGTCAGGCTCTCCCTCTCCTTCTTCTCTTCTGTCTACAGAGACACAGGCCTCTCTTTATCAAAAGAACATCTACCTGATCCAATTGGTCCCTCTGGCTATCGTCCTCTACTTCCTTCTCTGCCAAACTTCTCAAAGAAGCAGTGTGGATCTGTTGCTTTCCACTTCCTCACCAACAGTCATGCCTCAACCCTAGCAAATGGTTTTTGATTTTCCCAATTCTAAGCTCAACTGCTAACCCAATGGCTGTAGCCACAGCTAATTCATACAGTATCTTTGAGCAATTTAGCAAAAAAGATATTTCACAGAGCCTGGCTTCTGTCAGATGACCTCCTCCAGAGAGAAATCTAGCAACCATGCCAATAGCCCTTCCTTGGTCCTCACTTCTCCTGACCTTTCTTATATTACTTCACATAACTGACCATCATCTTCTTGAAAGTTTCCTCTTTTATTCTTTGGCCTTTCTGATTCTTTTATCTCATTGGTAAATCTTCTCCTTTATATGCAGGCTTATTACAGGGCAGAATAGAAGTCTTTAGTCCTCAGTAGTCTTTCCTTTACACTCCTCCCTCATCTCAATTCCATTCACTTTTAATTATTACCTCAATAAGCACCATACCTAAATCAACATCTCCAACTGTACACTGGCTATTTCTGCTCAAATTCAAGTTAAAGAGTAAACATTCTTTTAGAAATACCACAAAAATGGGCCTTCAAGTCAATATTGCTCTTATTTTGAAGTTAATTTGTCTCTTCCTGTCTAAGGAGGGTTGCAAGTAGGAAGAGTTCTGGACTGTAGATTGATTAACAAAAGAGCATCATAGCACCATCATTTCAGTAACAATAATGACAATACAAAACAAACAGAGGCCCCACCTTTGGGGAGGACCTTAATTGCTTGAATTATATGGTGAGTGGAACACCAGAATTATGTGAGAGTAGAAGGAAAGAATCACAGAAGATGGCCTCATAAACCTCATACTTGATTCAGTCTGTGAACCCAACAATAGATGGCAATGGTGCCAATAGGTCATTCTCAGTTCTCACTTTTCTTGACCTTTCTCGTACTATTTCATTGTACACAGCTGGTTTTCAAGAGTGCTGGGAAAAATGAGGCCGTTCCCTAGACTCCAAAATAATCAGTTCCCCTAAAAATACTTCTCCCACCTGCCTTCCCTATTTCTGTATATAATACATAATTATTCTCAGCCATCCTGGAAGAAATGCTCAAATTTGACTTCTTTTAAATCCAGCAGTGAGAGCACATATCAAGCCTATCAATTCATCCCTTGGAATGTTTTTAGAATAATCCTTTTTTTCCATTTCTTCTCCCACACTCAGAGCAAACATTTTTAACCCATCCACAATTTCCCACTGAGTCAGGAAAACCCTAGTCTTGCTCAACTGAGATCTTTTTAAACCAATTATTAGTAGATCAAAGCTGGCCCTTGACATTAAACTGCCTTAGGCCTCCATGTCAATCCATGAAGCATGTTAATAGCAGGTTAAGGTTTCAAAAGGCATTTATCATGTCACCATCTTGGTAAGCCAATGAATCCGGCAACCGTAAACCCCTTATTGGATATTAAACACCCTTCACGATCTGTCAACAATGTATCTTTCACACTAAACCTCTACTTCCTTCATAAATCATCTACTTTGGCCTGTCAGGTGTACTTGCTCTTTTCCACAACAGCTTTAGTTATTTTAACACTTGATAATACTCCCACACCTTCCCTCTTCTATTTTCTGGAATTTTAATTATCAAAGATGCAGCTTCAAGTCCCATTTTTTTTTATGAGGCAGTCCTCTCTCCTCTGGGGGAAAAAAAGTGTAGTAATTCTGTGGAGTACTCATTGGACATTCTGTGAAACACTGCATCCTATTATATATTCACGTGATATTGTCTCCACAAGTAGATTGTAAATTTGAGATATAAGGCCATACTTGTTAACATTAGGCCCGTAAGAACCCGGAAAATATTATTTCTATGTTTAATTTCATAAAATCACGATTTCCCTAATCATTTACAAGAGAATTACTCAAACCATAACATATTATAATGGATACAATTTCCTAAAGACAAAATAACCACTCACAAATTTAAACTTAGGTTTGAGAAGACATGACAGATTTGTACAATACCCCTGCCTCATACTGAGGAGTATTCATCCATCTATGAGGATAAGGCAGCTGGTTTAATGTTTATCAACACTAAACTTAGGACATTCCTAAAAGTTCTCTAAGAATTAAAGCCACCGTGGAAACACCACTAAAGAAATTGAAAACCTGTCTCTATAAAAAATACAAGTATAGAAATTTGCACAACACTCCTTCAAACAGGAATAAACTTGTGTCTTAGGTTGAAATCGGAAGCTTCTTTTCTCTATTCAACAGCAGATCGTACAAGAGCAGGAAAACTGGGAGAGGATTAGTCATTGCAGCAGAAATATTCCAGTGGCAACAATTCTGTCTTTTTAAAAAATGCATTTACGAAGGAACTGTGTTAGAATTAAACAACAGAACTATACTGCTACTTAATGTGGATTCTCGATGACAGGGTCAACTGAATATATAGCAAATCACTGTAAGGAAGAGTTTTTGTCATTTCAAAAGAATTCTATTAGTTTGGTACTTACTGTCGGCTGAGGAGTTGAGCTCTGTCTTGACCTTCGATTTTTCAAGATCTTCTTTATATTCTTTCTTGAGTAATTTTACTATCTTTTTACTATAACTTGATTTCTTCACCTTGAAAACTTCTTCATTTTCTTAAAAAAAAATTGAAGTCTGTAGCAACCATTTTCAGAAAATATTTTCTGTTCTTTCACATGATCTTATGTGCTTTTCAGACAAATTCTTCCAAATATATACTCATACACCAAAATCATTACATAATTAGAATTCATTTCAAATCTGTCACAGACTCTCAAAAACTTAGGTTAACCTCATAAATTCATTTGTTTTGGCTCTTTTTGGCAGCTGGACAGTACAGAAATCGAACCCTGGACCTTGGTGTTATCAGCACTATGCTCTAACTAGCTAGCTCACAAACTCATTTCGAGTAATGAGTCTTTGAGACGTTTTAAAAAGGCATAATACATGTAACTTCATAAAATTTTCCTATTTCCTATTGTTTTTCTTCAATCTATTTCAGGAGGAAAAAAAATTATTCACAATGTTTCTGAAAAATCAAATCACCAAATTATTAAGGAATCTGAAACAAAATATCCAAAATCAAAAGATGCTGTCAAGTCTGAGTAACTCTACACTCATCACAAACTTACCTAATTATTCAAGACTAGACTAAGCTGAGAGAAAATCACTTTTCAAAAATAAGTTTTGGTGACGTGTCCATCCTCTTTGATTTGACATTTTAAAAGCCAAGCGCAAAATAATTTCCAAATAGTCCCTGTATCATCAAAAACAAAAACCTGCTGTACCCCTCTCAAATCAAGCAAAAAATAACAGAAAGGTCAAAGAAACACTACCTACCTTACTGGAGACATGAAAGCATCTCGAATTAAGATGCAAGTAAGATTTCCAAAACTCTTAATTTCTTTTTTAATTAACATGTAATTGGGTTATACACTCTCAACTAGTTGGGAAATAAAAAAAACTGAAGGCTCATATAAGATCAGAAATCTAAATCCACTGCAGGCTGGCCTCTCACACCGGACTGGACCAATTGCCTTCTTTACCCAGACAATGTTTCTCTTCTTTGTTCCAAAAGCCAATACCAAGTAGGCTACCTTTATTTACTTCTATGGGAAAACTGAGGCTCGGCGATTGCAAGGAAACGGCCCGAGATCACTCAGAACCACAGGTATAACTCCGGACTTCTGTTCCTCGACCTGTACTCCACTTTAGAAATCCGGCCCTCCTGGTCAAGGATGCCTGGACAGAGCACCCAAGAGGCGTGGCCACAGTGACCTGCAGAGAGCTCAAAGAGCGTGCCAAGGCAGGCAGTCAGGGGACCAAATCAAGCTCTCCCTGAAACACACCCGGCAGGAAAGAGGCAGGACAAGGAACATTGAATTTCCACTTTAAAGAAACTCACAAAGACTGATCTGAGCTCTGGCACCTTGGAGCAGGAAATTCGCACAAGACGGTGAAGAGGAGGCGGTTGTTAAGAAAAGGCTGGTGGCAGCGCGGGAACGCGTCCCCCTGACCGAGCAGAAGGCCGGAGGCGGGGAAAGATTTGCAGCCGGCCCGGCGGGAAGGGGCTCAGTTCCAGGGTGCGGGGGCTGGGCGTCCAGGGAATGCGAGGACGGGGAAGGGCCCTGGGTTCGGGGTGCGGCGGTTACCTTCCTCCTCGTCCTGGAAGCTCAGCAGACTGGCCCGGGGCACCTCTTTGTTCTCGCGAGGCCTCTTGCGCGGCTTCAGCCCGTTGCCGGGCTCCGTACCGCTGGGGAAGCCGCCCCCAGCCTCAGCCCCGAGGCCCGGGGTCAGCGCGGAAGGCGGCGGCAGCCCGGGGCCCAGCAGAGGCTCCCCCCCGGGGGCTCTGTCGCCGCCGCCCGGACCCGGCTCTTCGCCCGTGCCCGGAGGCGGCAGCAACGGCGGCGGCTCCTGCTCCTCATCGCGCTCCCGCTCCTCCTCCTCCGAGTCGTTCCGCTTGCGCACGTTCACTCGCCGGGCCTTTCGGAACATTCCCGCGGCCGCACGGCTGTCACACACCCGCTCCCCGACAGCGGCCCCGGCAGCGCCAACCTCGCGACCGCGCACGCGCGGTATCCCGAGCTCTAGTCTGATCGTGTCTACTCTCGCTGCTGCACACCACTAAACGCGCATGCGCCTGCGCTCCCACGCGCTCTCAATACTTGGAGAGAGAAGAGCCCCGAGCTTCTCTCGAGAACGTCAGCTCCTTGCACCGTCATCTATCGGCGAGGAGGGCTATCGGCACGGAACGCGGAAAATACGGTGTTGTTCGACTGGTCACAAAGAGGATCATAGAGATGAGAGGAAAAGAGTAGGCTCTGTTGTCCAGCCGACGATGTTGCCGCAGTGCGTCTTCCGCACTTACGCGGTGCGATCACGTGAGGAAAGCTCCCGCCAAGAGTTGGGCGGGGCAAATAAAGGAAGAGGAGGGGAAGAGCCAGAAGTCGGGTTCAGGCGGGCAAGTTGTAGTCCAGGGGGTGAAGTATTCCTTTCAAATCTGTGACCTGAGGTGTTACTGTGGTAATTGTTATTGACTCTATTCGCTAATGCTAAGTATTTCTAAGGTCTTATAGCTACAGAGCACTTTCTACGACTGACTTTCATTTACGATAAAATGTTACCTGGCGTGATGTCCCCTCCCCCATCTCTTTTACAACGAAAGCAAAAGTGTTTTAGTATTTTCAAAAGAATGCCAAGTTTGCTGGCAATTCTATGACAGTACTTTCCGAAGCATAGTGAATTTCAGAAACAAAGGAAAATGGACTTGGGGGTGAGGATTGTTGACAGCTTTTAGACTTGCGTCACAAAGGGACAATCTTAACTGGCAAGGCCTTAACAGTGTGATTGTCTAGGAAGTTGAACTCACATGCTTTTCTTTTTTCATCACCAAACTTTACATTTTCTCCTTGGTACGCACCTGTGTATGTGAATTCATTTTCATGTTTCAAATTTCAAAAGATATTCAATAGAGTGAAAAAAAGTCCACCCATGTCTAGAAAATCCTTCCAGTTCACCCCTCGGCAGCAGTGTTAACAGTTTCTCATGATCCTCCAGAGACAGTCTATGAATATAAGAGCAAGTAAATATACATATTTTAATGAATTCCCCTTTTTACACAGATGGTGTGTAAACAGTGCATTTTTGGCCTAACATAAATTGGAGATAGGTCCATATCTGTGCGTAAAGCTTGTCTCCTTTTACCCAGCTGCATAGTGATCCATTGTTGGAATGTACCATGATTTATAGATCCATTTCCATAAAAATTGATATTTAGGTTATTTCCAGTCTTGCTGTAATAATGCTGCAATGAAAAGCTTTGAAAAAAATTGGTTGAACTATATTGGATCCCAATGTGACTTTGCTAATTATTCTAAATTGCTTTTTATAGAAATTGTGCAGTTAGTACTCCTACCAGCAAACATGAGCAGTCCTGTTTGCCCACATTATCCTGTCAAAATTTCACTGAGATTTAAATTCCAAATTGAAGCAGAAGAGCTCGAGCCCACCAAGAATTCCTATTTCATGTGCAGTATATGTATGTATTGAAACAACATACTGTACCCCACAAACGTGTACAAGTCAAGGTTCAAATAAAAAAATTAAAGTAAAAAAAGAATACCAATTTAAGAAATTTTTTTGAAAAAAAGAATTTGTATTTCATACTTGTCTGCCTCTTTTCTTTTGTTTTCTTTGACTGAATTTGAGATCTGCTCACTCAGGACCCAGTTTTGGAGATGAATATCCTCTGTAACATTTTCTTACAGTCAATAGGAAAAGTTAATAACATCTGGCTTCCATTCTATTTCCCATTATACTCAGTTCTTATGTTCTGGCTGTTCAGCATTGGCTTAAGTTCTGATTCCAACAGAATGTTTCATTTGGTGAAATAGAACTCCCATTTCCAATCACAGAAGATTCAAATTGTGCCTGGCCAGCCTCCAAATACCTGAGCCCAGAGACAGATTGGCAATGGCAAAGACAAGGTCAAGAAGCAGAATATGTTAATATGTTGGTCTGAAACTTCAAAAAGATCTCCCACTGTAAAAGTGGTGACTGGATATGGATAAAGGGAAGAACACATCATTTTAAAGTGAGCCAAAATATTCAAAAACAACAAATGTATTTATAACTTTGTCAGTGTACCTATTCAGATAATAATTAAAGGGCAAAGTTACAAATTACCCAGTTTCAGGTATTTTCTTATAAGCAACAGAAACAGACTAAATACACCATTTAATATTGGAGTATCTTTAGTATTCTGGGAAGACAGACTGCTTATATACAACTATTTTGTATACATACAACGATTTTGATTGAAACAATGTACATAATACATCAACGATTTTGATTGAAACAATGTACATAATACATCAACGATTTTGATTGAAACAATGTTAGTTTTTTTAAAAAGTCTTCTTTCCAAGCAAAAATTCTCAGTTTTTTCCCCACTAAATTGACTTTTCATGGATTAATTGACACATGAATTCAAAGTAGGCAAACCAGTGTTGTTTGCCAACTCAGTCTTAGACCCTGTAGTTGAGAATAATGTAGGTCTATGAACCTGTGAAAAGTTTTCCTTAGTCAACTGCCAACAGAGAAGGGTAAGAACAGTCTGTCCATATAGAGTAGCCAGATGTCCTTTCTTGGAAAAAAAGTGGTCCTTTGTTCTGAGATTACGTCTTTCTTTCTCTTCCACGTTAGCGTAAGAAGATCCCTTTACTTCTACGGGTAATGATGATATATGGTAGCGTGTGTTTGTTTTCATGCCCTTATTTGGCAAACTAAAAAGTAGTGAAATTAAAGTTCTCCCAAATTTATTATTTTATCTTTAAAAAAATTTTACTTGGCAGGTGAAATCTAATAGTCTAGAAATTCCTGATCTAGGAATTTTTCTCTTTTCTAAAACTGTAACTCTTAACATCTCAATACAGTAATTCTATTCTGGAAAAAAGCTGAAAACAAAATTTAATTAAATTTCTTTAGACCTTGCCTTGATGAAGGCAGATCTGCATAAAGGTAGAATGTAAGCTTCATGAAGGAAGAGATTTCTGTGTGCTGTTTAGTGCTATCTTCGTACTTGTATTTGTTATAAATTACTGAGGTACATTAGTTCTTAAAGTAGTAATAGACACCTCCCCTCCACCTTTGGGAACTGCTTCCTCTAGGGAGAAGGGCACCACCCAGCAAGACAGTAAACCTGGTTACATCGTACTGACTAGGTGAAGGGTGGGTAAAATTGTACTGACGGATCTAAAGTGGACCAATCAGATTCTCCTAAGATTTTGCACATGAAACACAAACTATGAATCTCTCCTTATGGCTGGAATTGCAATAAATTCAAAAGCTGTAGGAAAGCCACAAGTTACCGTGCCAACTCAGGAGCCCAGAAAACTAGTCAGTGTAGCAGGAGAGAAGAATAAAGCAGATGTGCCAGGAAGCAGAAGACAGAACACCATGTGGATTCTGGTACCTTTCCAGGTCCTTGTTCTCCACATTTCCTGAAGGTGGACTGCACTCCTCTCTGTAGAATCTCTTAGATACCGCTAGAATCCTTGTAATAATTTCCTTTTTTATTGTTGTTGTTGCTGACTATGTGGTATTGTGTAGTGTGTGTGCATTTGCTTAAAATGGTTCAAGTTTATTTCCATCACCTAGAACCAAGGAACCCTAGGACTAAAGAATTCTGACAAAATAACCAAGGGTTATTTTAATTTTATGTGTTAATGTTATCCATGCAAGTTATATAACTGTTAAAAGGTTTATGAAATTAATAACTTCAGCTATAGCTTTTGTTCAAGGAAGAGATTTTTTTCTTTTTGTCTTTTTAAAAGCTATCCGCACAGATATCCTCACAGGCAGGGATTTAAGCAGCAGGTAAAAGTGAGGAAAGTCCTTTCTCTTGTAAGTATGTAGTTATTGCAAGTAACTTGCTGCAGTGGGTTGAATAGCCCCCCAAAGTCATTAAGCTTAATCCCCACTGTAACTCTTGGGGGTGGGAAATCCTTTTATAGTAATTGAAAGGCAGAGCCTTGAAGAGGTGATTAGATTGTAGGCTGCAGTGAATGGATTAATAATGGTGGTCAGGGGCATGGTTCTGAGGGCTTTGAAAGAAGAACACATGAGAGTCTCTCTCTCTCTTGCTCTCTCTCTATCTGCTCTGCCATTTTCTGCCATGTGAGACCCCGTGTTGCTGTAAAGTCATCAAAAAAGAAGAACCTCACCAGATGTGTTCCCTGGACTTTGGACTTCCCAGTCTCTGAAACTGTAAGCAATAAATTTCATTTTCTTATAAATCACCCAGTTCCAGGTGTTGTGTTATAAGCAACAGAAACCAACTAACACACTTGGGAATGAGACAATTCCATCCAGAGCATGCGAATGGTCCTCATCAAAAATGTTAGAAAATTTCTAAATTCTTTGTCTCAAATTTCATTAAAATTTAGCCATTGGTTTTACTTTAGTGATACCATCTTTTCTATAAAATCATTATCATTGATTCAATCCAGGTTGAAAAGATCCAGAGTTTTCTTTAAAAAGTTATTATTTAAAACAAATTTTTTAGCCACATTAGTATCCCCAGTGGAGAGTCTTATGTATCAGAAATTCAGCCATAATAGTTATTCCTTCATTTTCTGAAATTACACTTTCTCCCACCAAAAGAAAGTTAGTAAAATTTCTCTTTACCCAAGCTGAGAATGTCATGACAAAAGTAAATAATATTTTAATGGCGGTTACCTTGTTCATCCCAGTTTATCTTTAGAATATATCTGCTGTTTAAACCAGGTATTTCTCTTATCCATTCGTTCAAAATGTACTCAGCATCTTTGATGTTCTAGGCATTGTGCTAGGTAGTAGGAATACAGTAGTGAACAAGACAGATGTGTACTCTCCTAGATCTGTAGTCAAATGCTGGAGACATAAGTAAATAAACAGAAATTACTTACTAATTGTGGTTATTATTATGAAGGAAATCAATAGGAAACTACATTTTTAGAATCACAGACATAAAAGTAATAGGAATATCAATTTGGGTTTATTTTTTCTATGTGCCAATGGCCATTTAATTGTCTACCATTAGAAAATGTGTAAGGATTTCTGGGGTTGAAGCAGAACATTGCAAGACAATTACGATTAACAGCTCCAGGCTGTCTCCTTTAGTAAACTTCTCTTAGAATATTTTATGTAAAATGCGCAGTTGAAATCATTTTATCCAGCTCAGTATTTTACTTCTTCTAGTGTTACCATGTGAAAAATTTAATTCAGATCATAGTACTGATAAGATATTTATATACATTCACAATGGACACTTTACATGTACATGTAATAACTGTATGACCAATGTGAAAACAAAAACAGCAATGCAGCTCTTCTGAAAGAACTCGTTTATCACCTGTTTTGGGTCAGTATCATTCATACATTATTGCCCATCACTTTTGGAAAAAAAATTTTAAAAAGTGAAACATTATTGAAGACAACAGAGTTATAAACATCCCTTCTGGATATAAAAGATAGAAGAATTACGTTTCTTTTTTTCTGTATTGTTTAGTTTTACTAGAGGGCAGCAAAGTTGTACAATAAATAAGCAGTAAGATTATAGTATGATTACAGAGACAATAATCAGATGCAGCTTCAGATTTGTTAAAAACTGTAAGTAGACTTTAAAAAGTAACCTTTCTCTAATTATAAAAGCACTGCCTGCACATTTTAGAAATTTAGAAAATACAGATTAATAAAAAGAAGAAAATATGAATCACTTATAATTGTATTAACACTTAATATTTGGTGCATTTCCTTCCAGAATTGTTTTAGGAATATTCATTCACTCATTCATTTGTAGTGGCTTCAATATTCAAGTGGATGACCTCTAACCTCACCTTTAATAATCATATCTACTACTCCACTTCACCCACCAGCCATAATGATTGTACCTTGGACCTTCACCAGGTTACCAGGGAGTTACTGGGAGTCGTCTCCAGTAACTGTGTCACTCCTGTCCATCCAGTCTGCTTACTCCACCTCCAGTCCAACGAACCCATCACTTTTCACTGTCCACCCTCTTCTTCCTGCCTTTGTTTCTCTCCTTATCCATGTTGGATTTCATGGGGCAAGATCAGAATCACTCCCTTGCAACACCTTCAACTCTTTTGCCCCCTCTTTGTTGTACTCACCCAGCAAAACCCTACCCGTGGTTGAGCCAGACTGTAGCCTTCTCTGTATCTGTCCCTGATGAATGAACTTTTCCTGTTTTGTTTTAAATTCATAAGTACAAACTTCAAATGGACACTAAATGCTTACAGTATATTTGTTCCTTCATAGTGGAATATTTTAATATGCCTCTTTCTGTGTCACACAGATCAATTGGCAAAAAAATATGTACAGTCATGTGAGATTTTAATAATATAATCAGTGAAATGTAGATAGATAAATTAGATAGATAGACAGACAGATACAGAGAGAGAATTTTGTACTCTCCAAACAGAGTCTACTTAATAATTTATTTAATCTGTGAAACATTTATAAATATCAATTATTAACGTGGCAATAACATTTTAAAATTTGAACAAATTCTCCAAAATAAAGATTTAATAGGCACGTTCTCTAACCAGAGGAAAAGTTAAATGACAAACCAAATTCAAAATGTTGGGCAACCCTTCCTGATTAAAAAAAAAAAGTCCTAACTACTTGGAAATTAATGAACAATTACTTAAATCTCTGAATCTAAGAGGAAACAAAATGTTATATAATAATCTAAAAACTTTAGAAATTAATTAAAATGTTGATATTTCATATAAAATATATGGTATATAGCTAAAGGGGTACCCAGAGAATAAAACATAGTTGTAAATTGTTTATAATTACAAAAATATTTACAAAAATAAAGTATTCAACCTCAGAAATAATTAAAAATAGCAAAACAACTCAAAGAATGTGGGAGGTAGGAATATTCAAAGATAAAACTGAAAATAGTAAATTATAAAATAATCAAATAAGAACCCATTGACTTGTGTACTATATTCCATTCCCTTCCACCTGGAGTGATGCAGCATGAAGGCCCCTGCAAGATGCTGGCACCTCACTGGTCTGTTTAGTGCCCAGCACAGCAAAGATCAATGCTGATCCCCCAAATATGGAACATTTCCGGGGAGAATCAGCCAGTTTCATTGTACTAGGTTCTTTCCATCATGAAGGGGACAGCAACTTATCCTCACTGGATTAAATAGATGCTTAGAAGGTTATTTTATAGATTTGCCTTTTCTATCTGTAGTACTTCTGCCAATACCACTACTCATGGACTTAGTGAAGCCTTTATTTCACCATCATGGTATCCCATATAACATTGCTTCTGACCAAGGGACTAATTTTACAGTAAGAAAAGTGATGCAATGGGCTCATGTTCCCAGGATTTGCTAGTCTTTCCATGTATCCCTTTACCCAGAAGAATCTTGCCTTATAGAACATTGCAGTGGCCTGTTGAAGACCTAGCCATGGCACCAGCTGGGAGGAATTCCTTGAGACACTGGGGTCCTGTTCTGTGGAATATGCATAGTACGTGTTTTGAACCAGTGACCAATATACAATCCTATAGCCAGAATACATATGTCTGGGAATCAAGAAATGGAAGTGATAGAGTCATCTCCATCATACCTATGGACTTAAAAATTTTCACTTTCTGTATTCACAAATTAGGCTCTGCTAGTTTAAAATTCCCTTTATCCCAGGGCGAAGAAGAAACAATGGTATCAGGAACTGAGTATGCACTCTGGCTGTTTTTGTCATCTCATGCTGCTGAATCACAAGGAAAAGAAGGGGGTTAGTGTGTTGTCTTGGATGATTGATTCTGATCATCAAGGGGAAATAAGGTTCCTGTTGTGTAGTGGGGGCGGTGAAGAACATGTCTAGAACTTAGGGGGTCCTGAGGGACAGTTCCTAGCACTTCCATATCTAGAGGAAAAGTTCAGTGGAAGACTCTTGCAATCCAGCAAAGGGCTTAGACCCCTTGGAATAAAGTTTTGGGTTATCTCAGCAGGTAGAGAACCTTGGTTAGCTGACTTATTAGCTGAAGGAGATAGAGGAACATGGAACGGGAAGCAGAGACAGAGAGTGCAGATAACCAATTATGCCTGTGACAGTTACAAACGTGAGGATTGCATGGCCATCCTCATGTTCTTCCTCACTCTGTTATGCACATATATATTTTTATAATAATTTGAACAGTCTAGTTTTCCACTCCCCTCTCTTCTTCCATTCTTATATATGGGAAAAGTTAATAGTGATCAACTTTAAAATTTTGTCCTTATAAGATACCAAGGAGTGTTGATTGTGACTAATCTAGAAAGGGATTGCCTAGCACCTGTAGATAGAACAATGACTGTCAGACTTGGGGTCCGTGGATTCAGGGCAGAGGACAAGAGGGTTTTTATTTGTATGAAGGCTAATCATGTTAAGTTTAGGAGGGACAGGTTTTGATGCTATCATTATTGCTTAGAAGTATAAAAATAGACATGAAATAGCTAGGTAGGAAAAATTAATTCTGTTGGTGTACAGTTGAGCTAGGCATCTATAATTAATAATAATTTACTGCATGTTATCAAATGTCAGTAGCAGCAGCTTTCTGGTCTCTGATGTAAGGAGTAGCATCCCCATCAACTTATTAGCCTGGTGGCCTCTCCCAATTTCCACTCCTTCAGCCCTTTTTGAGATTTTGCAGGCAACTGTGTGCCTGTGTTAAATCATTCTCTGCTCAAAAGTCCTAGAGAGTTTTCTCTTTCTGCACCAGTACAGCATCTATCTGTAGTGATGCTGTATGTATTTTCAAACTTGATGGCATCCTACTCTATGTGTCATTTTATAATTTGCTTTTTCCTTTCAGTTTGGTATTTGGAGAACTTTCCTTATAAGTGCATACAAATACACCTCATTCTTTCCCTGAACTTTTTATTGGAAAAATTCAAATGCATATTTTTAAAAAGCAAGAATAGTACAGCACTAAAACACCCTTCACCTGGATTCGTCACCTAATACTTTGCTACGTTTGCTTTCTCTCTCTATCTCTTTGCTGAGTCATTTGGAAGTTCCATGCAGACATCACCACACTGCACCCCTAAATTCTTCAGTGTGTATCTCCTAAGAACAAGGGCATTCTCCCACATAACCATAATACAGTTATCACACTGAGAATATTTAAAACTAACACACTACTATTAACTAGCATTCAGTCCACATTCAAATTTCCCCCAGTTGCCCCAATAATGTCTTTCATAGCTGTTGTTTTTTTCCCCAATACAGGATCCAGGAAAGATTGTGCGTTGCATTTAGTTGTCATGGTTAGTCAGTCTCCTTTATTCTAGAACAGCCCATACTTTTTTCTTTTAAACTTTCATGACATTGACATTTTTGAAGAGTCCAGGTCAGTTTATTGTCTTTTGGTTTTTTTCCAAAATGTCTGCCAATTTGGATCTGGATTAAATACAAACTTAACATTTTTTGGCAAAAATACCACATTGGTAATGTGTGTCCTTCTCAGTGCATCACATCAGGTAGCACATGGTGCCAGTTTGTCCCATGGTAAGTTGAATCACTCCCTTGTAAAGGTGCCATTTCTAATTAATAAGTAATCTGTGGAATTATAATAGCTTTAAACTGTGTGAATATTCCTCAGTATTTCATCCAATCATTCTAGTATCCTTCAATGATTCTTGTCAGAATTTGTAATTACTACTGTGTTTTTCAGAATTCATTATTACTCTGGTGTTTGCAAAATGCTGATTTGGTATCTCTAGTATTCTTTCTACATTTCTTAGTTGCCATTCTTCCATAAAGCAGAACTTTCTCTTCCCTCTTCCCACTTTTTTATTTCTTTATTTTTTTAATGGCAGTACAGACTCATAGAATCTTTTTCAAATCAATATGCTATAATCCATTCCTGTAACTGATCACTTTGATGCTCAGATTGCCCTTAATTTGGTCAGTGGGATCCTTTAGGATGCCTCCTGTGTCCTTCTGATATGTCCCCATCAACTTTTAGAGATTTCCTCACTTTTTGTCACAATGAGATGTTCCAGGTTCACCTCATATTTTTGCTGCTCTGGCCCCCTGGAATCAGCCATATCTTCAAGGCCCTATTCTTTGTTTGTTGTTTGTTTCAATGGGGAATGGTATTGAGAAACCAAAATTTAGGTAGCCAATGTGCTCTTTGCCACAGAGGTGCCATAACTTCTAGGTCATCTCAGTGGAAAAAGCTAAGAAAGACAAGTTTATGTCTTAAAAATCATGAGTTTGTACTAATATCTTCTGTTGCAATACAACACCTCAGCCTTCTTCTTCTCCATCCTTCAGTTTGTATCTCCCACTGTTAGAACACTGGCTCCCCCAAAACTTCAATATATTTATTCTTTTGCCCAATCCTATAATACACACAGTTACAGAATTGTTGTGCCAGTAACTATTACCAACAACAAGCTTACTAAATCCAGTTTATAATACCTTTGCAGTTTATAAAACTAATAGTGCTTTATTTCTTTTATTAAAAAATCTTAAATGTGACAAAAATGTTCATATTTGTCAATTATGTATGATAATTTCATGACTGTTAGTCATATTGTTCATTCTCTTCTTTTTAAAACTTTTTATGGAAGTATAACATGCATACAGAAAAGTACACTTATAAGTGGGTGGCTAAATGAATTTTTACTATTGACTTATGTGCATCCGTGGGTGGGGGGGTTCTCTTGGTAGATATAGAGAAATAGAAGTATTAGGTTCTAGCTTGAGTGCATTTTAAGACATATTCCTAAATAGTACTTCAAAGTGACTATGCCAGTTTATTCTCCCACCAGCATTATGTGAGGATACCTGTTTGCCTACAGGCACGACAAAACTCAATATCAAACAACTTTATTTTTTGCCAATCTAATGGATGAAATATTAGTATCCCATTGCATTTCTCTTAGATAAAAATTTTTATTCAGTTATTAGCTATTTCCCTGTTTTTTCTATTAGACCGTTAGTCTCTTGCTTTTTGTTTCTCATATTTTAACTTGTTTTATAGTTTCATTTTAATTAATATTTCATTTAATTAATATTATTTAATTAATATCTAAGTAAACATTGTGATGTTTGTTATGAGGTAAGGCTGTAACTTTAAGTAGTAAGACTTTGTTTCAGTATCATTTGCTTATTTATATAAAAATACCCTTATTGGGTCTTCTCTATTACAAAAATGATTATCCAAAAAAATTTGGAAAATCCAGATACTCAGGAAGAAGAAAATAAAAATTGTTTCTAATACCATCACCCAGTTACAATACTGCTAATATTTTAATGTGTATTCTTCTAATCATCTTTTTTTTTTTTTTGCTTCTTACATCATTTGTTGAATTACCTTTCCCTTTGCTATGGGTTTGTGAATTTACTGTTTACATATACCAATTTTTAAAAAGTTGGGATCTGTTTTTGAGCTATTCTTACTGCTTTATTTGTCCGCATACTGTGCCTGTATCATTTAAATTGGTGAGGCTTTATGATACATTCTACTCTCTGTAGAGCCAGCTTCCCCTCATAGCTTTTCTAAAGTCTAGATTGGGTAAACATGAGTCTGTGTTACTTTGAGTTGTGACTAGGGGTTCTGTTCAATTTAAAATGCATAAAACAAAAAGGCCTCTTCACATCATTTTTCCTATAACAAATCAAATCAGATTTACAGACATTCTCCTGTAAATTCTGGAGAAAGGAAGGTCCTTAAATTATTAGTGAGCAAGTCTGGGAAATAAAAACTGATTGTCCAATTCCCATTTTTACCTATTTAATGTGTGTAAAATGTTATTCATGTCTTTTCTTCATTCTTTTCTTCTTTCCTTCCTTTTGGAAAGCTTTCATAGGTTCAATCGAGAGTTTTAACCCCTAGCTCGTTTTTCTCATATGGCCTTAAATTCCTCAACCCCACCATCTCCCACCGTAGGAACTTTCAGGATCACAACCCTTCGATGTTGAAGAGTGAGATACTGCATGTAAGATGGGTGCAAACCCTTACAATTTCCACTTCCAGTTCTGGCAGGTGAGGAAATTGGGCATTTCAATACTGCAAGTGATCCTCCATACCCTAAACTCATTGTCTTCACTCAGTTCCCTCAGTGTTTCTTTCCACCAGAGTCAGTGGGGTGCTGGTGTGGGAATGTACTGGCTCATGAGAGCTGACTGTTAAATTTTCAGGAATTTTGCAAGCAGATCATTAAGCACAGTCATGATTAAAATTAAATTATATAAACTTACAATTAAATAAATTATGTCAAAAACAAAGGTAATAAATACTCAAAATGCATTGTTTCCTAATTATTACTACATTTTACTATTATTCATGCTCTTGAGGTTATTTGCACCTATCGTATATGCAGGGTGGAAATACTGTATGATGGTGTCCTATTGTGCATCTTTTCTCCACTCCGTGTTTTCTTGGTAGCTTGAAATTGGTTATGCTGGCAGTATTCACACCACTGAAATTGGAAAAAACTACATATCAGAGTTTGAGTTATTATTTTGTTGAGTGTGATGGAGAAAATATTAACAATGCAGATTAAACTTAAAAGTGTGTCATGTCTATAGCCCTTGCTTTGTAAATAATTCCCAAAATCAAGGAAATATTCCTCCAGTATTTGAAAACTATTATTTGCTTCAGCAAAGAAGTTGCTTATATAGTTGACTAACAAATGACATTCCCATGTATATCTTTGTTATTTAACTTTCCTCTTACTCTTAACATAAATGAAAATATCAACCAATATTAATGCCAAAACTATACTTACTCACCAATTGCAATCCTAGGTTGCTTTTGGATACAAGAGTTTGGCAAAAATCAATTAAAGCATTCTTTGAGAATTAATTGTGCACGTAGAGTTTATAATAAAGAGTAATATATATTTTATTATCATTTGTAGGTTGTGTGCTACACACCTTTCATATTAGTAAAATTTATAATGAACTATGTACATATATATCTGCATACTTTTTTGGAGAGCTGGCGGTTACCAGCACACTGCTGGCCAGAGGTGACAAACTGTTAGCCCCAGGCCAGATGGGAACCACTGTCATAGTTTGTTTGCCCCACCTGATGATATTTAAAACAAACAAAAAAGCTAACTGGCATGACAGCATTTACAAATTGTAAGAATTCAGATGAAAACCTGGAATTCCTAATTCTCTTGAAGGATCAGATCTAGCTCCATTGTATTCTTCCCTGGCAATACTCAGCTGGAGCTGAGCCACACTGGACCTTCAGATGAGGCATGCACCCTCACTTTACCATCATCCCCACCACTACCTGTTGTCCCCCAAACCTGCAGCTGAGTGTCAAATGCCTTTTATCCCCATATCTGTGCTGTGGATTTTCTCTGCTCCTTATTTATCCCACAACTGCACAACTGGACCCACATTTTCAGTCCAGAAATCTGGAAATCTCAGGCTTGATTTATAACTAAATTAGCTTTTCTCTTCTATTGTTTTAAGTCACATTGCCCCACAATGATTTCTCAGAAGTGTGACTTAAAACATATGTGGAAGGGCTTTAAAACTATTAAAAGCTACCAACTGGAAGATATTTATAGGATGCATACAATTTCTAGCACCATTTAATTTTATGCCTTATTAATAAAAATCCATTAAAATTCAATTTGTTACATTTTCAGTAACAAATGACATATATATTTATCATTAATCTTTTCACTTATATTTTTTTGCCTTTCATTCTCCCCCTTTTTTCTCTCTCCTTTATCTTTTTCTATCACTTTAATATTACCTCTGAAGTTCAATGTCACTAATGAGGTCATTACATTTCCCTATTAAAATTCATACTTTGGTCTTTCTTTTGGCCTATCTGAAGCCCTGACATTATGAACTCATTCTAATTACTCTGAATGGCCAAATACCCCACCACTTAAGCAAATGTAGAAATCTCAGGTTATGTCAATTGCCCTATGTTAAGGGTTAGAGGAAAAAAATGTGATGAATGTGATCTAAAGTCATCAACCCCAGGACGTTCTGTTATTTTTATAATCAAACCATTTCTTATCATTATGGCATCATAAACACAATAACATGTCAACTTCATTGCACTCTAAATTTAGACATTTGTACCAAATTGTCATGGATTCTTTACATTTCACTTTAATGGTAAGTTGGGTCTCTATGAGGGAAAATTATTTTTGTACAATGATGAGTCTATTTAATTTTTTTAAAAGTATCTTTCCTTGGTTTCTTTTATCAACACATATAAGCCATTTTGTGTCAACCATGCCATATAAAGTGTCTTAACTTTCCAATCTTAAACTTCCAAATGAATTGAGCCCTAAAAGTTCTTGTTAATTATCTATTAGTAATATGGGCATTTGTACAAATAGGAATAATGCTATAAGTGAGTAGTAGAGTCCCAGGCTAGCCCTTAACATAGTTAAATGCAGTTCTAATGGTGTTCATCCACATTCTGATTTTCTGGAGCAAGAGGAGGAGGAGAGGGAAGAGGAAAATGACAGGAGAAATAAGGGAAGTGGTATAGCAGGGACAAGATAGAAGACATGAAAGAAAAGAGAAGGAAATGAAAGAGGAGGCAAAAGAGAAGCACTTTCTCTGGAGTTAGGTCTTGCTCTAAGCAAAATGTTGAGATACTGTATATACAATTGTTTTTGTGTTCTCCAATTTTCATTTCTGCCTCATTCTCTGTGGACCCTGGTGCTATCATTTGGTCCTAAAGTCCCTCCCGATACACACCTTTTATACCTCCCCCCTCCAACAAACACTCTCAAAACTCCCATTTCTCAATGCGTCTCTCCTTAATGAGATATTTGAAAAATATCAGTATAATGGAACCTAATCATTTTGTGGAATTCACAGTCCCCAAACTTCCGAAATCTATCATTCTCTACTTAGGGGAATTCCAGGTGATGTCACAAAATGAAGCGGAAAAAATTTAAGGCAGTATTTTGAAATAAGATTCCTTTCTTGGAGGGTCATCTCCTATGCTGAGCTCCACTGCACAGTCCCTGATGTGCTTTGCTTTCACCACTGCTGATGCGCCATTTCTCCACAGGCTCCCAGTGGCAAAGATTGAGCCTCTAGCTGGTTCTCAAGACATGTCTCTGGATGCAATCAAGTTGGCTTTTTGGTTTCTTTTTATTTTGTTTTTCAAAAACACTCCCACAGCTGGGTGTGGAGTGGAGCAGAGAGAGCTGGTTATTTGTACGTGTGGCTCTGTTGTGAATGGGGCTTGGGGTGAAGGGTGCTATTGCAGTTATATCCTATACGTATAGGGATACCTATCTCATGGCCTTATTCCCAGATTCCTTACTAAAAATAACCATCGTTTGCCAAAGTTCCCAGAGCCTGGACACAGTTACACTGTCAGTAAATGAATGTGACAACACAGCTTTTGCTGCTTGGCATTGGGAAGGTTTTAAAGTAAGAAAACTCGGGAAAGTTGTTGACAATGCTGGCAACATTTTCAATACTATATGATTTTAAGGATGAGTCTCTATTGAATAGAGCCATATCTAACAATGAGATATACATACATGTTTGCCAGCCTTCGTGTGACAACACAGGCTTCTCTTTGGAGTTGCCATCCCCACTGCTGTGGATGAGTAAGCTCTGCTCTGGGAAGGGATGCTTGGCTTCGGTGTTGATGCGAAGCCTCTTCAAACCGCAAATAGCCAGGTAGTCAGTGGGGAGAGTGTTCGTACTGCAGAGGGAAAGCTTTAAGTCGTGGACCAACGTGAAGTTCAACAGGCGGCCCAGCACAGATGTGTCTGTGAACCAGATGGTCAGAAGGCCATTGTAGCTTGTTCGCTCTACTGCAAAAGGCAGGACAGTTTTACAGCTGCACATCAGGTTAGCCAAGCTGTAGTCACAGTCCCGGATGTCTGCAGAGCAGCTGCAGTTCCGAATGGTGTTTTCCTTTGTGAAAATTAGCGTGCTATTCTCCTGACCTTTCGTGAAGCGTTCCAATGCAAAGACCCCCAGTGTGCCGATCAGGAGGAGGCAGTGCCTGGAAGGCGGTGCCATGCTTGTCCTGTGTGGGTCAGCGTGTTCCTGTCTCACCTTCATGAGCTAATTCACTGGCACTCACCTGGAAGAAAACATGCAGCTTTGTTATCACAGCCTATCATTAGAAATACACAGCATGTGGAAAAAGAACCCCCTAAATAACAAATGGTAAACTTTTCTCTCTTGCAATTCTTATAAAGGCATGCAATGCTTGAACCCAAGCACCAGGAATGGTCTTTTCTCAGAACCTCACGAGAGGCAGCAGCCAAGCCTCTGAACTCTGCTAACCAGAGGCATAAAACTCCAAGTGATGTCTACTGACAGCGAGACTAATGAGCCAACAGAAGAGCGAGAGTGGGTGTCAGAGAGGAGACCTACCGCATCCTCTCTACAGGCGGGGACTTGGAGTTACGTGAGTGAGCACATCCTCCACACATCCAATTACTAACATTTAGTACCTGTACACCCCTAAACATGCATTGCTCCTCCCTCCCCAATATCTGACTTCCTGGAATTCAGGAGACAAACAGTTCCTTGTTGGATTCAGCAACCCAAGCACTTCCTATTAAGCAACATAGCATAAATACCAAAGAAGCATGTAGTTAATGGTAAACTTTAATTCCTAACTAGACAAATATGCTCCCCTCAGCCCAACCATATTTATCTGTTTTTAGGTCCATTCACTATTTTCCTGGCCTCCTGGAATGTATGTGCATATCAGAGTAAATTGTAACTGTGGTAGTAGACAAAGAAAAGACTAATCGCCCACCAATTACAATGATCTTGATTTATCTACTGCTATTCCAGAATACATTTTATGAATTGATTTTGTCAAACAATTTATTGTCGGGCCAAAACTAAGCAATATATAAAAATTGCTAAATGATCTGAATAAATTAGGAGGCAATTTTTTATTTATTTATAAAGAAAATGAAATTTTATTATTATTTTTTACATTCTAGGCTGTTGTGGAGCAGTTGGGAGGGAGGAGAAGAGAAGAAAGGAGAAGGAAATGGGATGGAAGGAGGAAGGAGTAGGGGCAGGATTCAGGCCTGTGGCAACCCCCTCATTCCCATAGGGGAGACTGGGGGGCTTCCAGAGGTGGCTTGGTCATTGCTGGGCTGGGCGATGTCAGGGGGGTGTGGAAAAGCCCTCGCCCCCCACCGTCCCAGCTCAGGAAGCTGGGACCCTTCTTGCTGCAGCTTGGTGGTCATTGCTGGGCTGGTTGCACGATAGATGGAAGGGTCAGTCTGAGAGTTAAACATGTGTCCAAAGAGTATGGTAACAGCAGGAGAGAGGCTAGGCAGACACGCAAAGCTCAGGGTGCAAGATGAGGCCAGCCTCATCTTGATGGCAAAGCAAGGCAATGAGAATCCAAAGGAGGCAAAGCTAAAAGTGACGGGGACCAGGTAGACAGGCAAACAGCACAAATCCGTCAGTAGGTGGCTGAAGTGCAGGGAGGATAAAAATAAGCTCAGCTGAGTCAACTTGAACAGACGGTGAGATATTATTGGTTCACAGCAATTGTAACTGTATTCCTTTATTCATTCATTCAACAAATGCTTATGGAGAGTTTACTCAGTGGCAGGAACTTTGCTAGCCCCAGAGATCCAGCCCCAGAACAAGACAATCCAGGGCCTAGCTGTCATGGAGCTAATGTTCTAATGAACTTGATTCTGCTTCCAATTGGCTGTGGTGTCAGAGCCCAAGGCCAGGCCAGGCCTGCCTGTGAGGACCAAGAGACTGCAGTAGTGGGGAAGGGGAGAAGGCAAGGTCAGGATCCAGGTGGGGCCACGTGCCAGCACGGGCCATGCGCCAGCACGGGCCATGCGCCAGCTCTGGCCTAGGCCAAGCAGAAGAAACAAAGATAATCAAGGCCTGGATCCTGCCCTGCAGGGGTGCATACTCAAAGGAAGAAGACAAATACGGCTGGACTGAGAAGGCTATACTGAACATACAGACAGTTATAAGAAGATAGCAGAGAGATAGAATAAATTCCATTTGGGGGACTGGATAGGCAGCTTACAGTGCTTTGTGTTTATCTGAAGTTGGCACAGGATTTTCTTAAAGGATTTATTAGTAGGTACATTTTGTAACAAAATAAAGAGCATTGAAAAACTCAAGAAAGCCAGAATTCTCTGTGAACAAGAGGCTAAACAGTTTTAACTAGTGCTAGAATGTGGTGGTGATTACCCCCCTTAGTAAAGAACAGTGAAAGATGCATTCATTACAAGATAATTTTAGATGAATGGCTGTCCCAGATTCCACCAGAGTTTCTGGGACTTCATGTCCCCATAACCCTGTCATCCCAGAACTAGGACTACTGTTAATACCATTGGCCCACTCTGACCCCAGGCTTAAAGCGAAAGGGAGGGAAGAGCAACTATACAGAACCAGGTGAGAGATTCTTTCAGGAGCTGATACTGTTCAGAGGTGTGTATGGAAGAGGAAAAAGGTGGGAAAAGAAAAGGATATTGCTTTGCTGGAACATGTGGGACTGGCAGTTTCCAAAAGGATTTGTGAGCAACTATGCAACAGTCAAGGTCCTGGTTGGACTTCAGCGTGGTCTCTGCCTCCTGGACATCAGGGAGCCCAAAGGCCAGAACAAGGAGGCCAGATGCAGGAAGAGTCACTGAGAGTGTACACAGTGGAGCAAACATCCCTGGTAGCCAGTTTATGGAGGGGGGACCACAAAGATAACAGTTGAACATTTTTCTTCTTCATTTTACCATGAATTTCTTTCTGTAGGTTTGTTGAATATAGATTTTGAATATCCTTGTTTCTCCACGTATTTATTCATTTGTGGGCATATTCCAGTATGGCATAAGCAGATGGGGACAAATACATTACATCGTCCCTGCCCCTTTCCTATGGCTCTGACCACAGTGGGGGTGGAGCAGGCTCATATTAGGGGATAGCGGACAAGTCTCAGTGATGAAGCATACAGAAAGGGGGGAGGCTGAAAAAATGATGTGTCAGGCCAACAGGATCCCTTGACTCCCCCCTTCCCACTGACACCCCTACAACCCCCATGGCCCATCAATCTTCTCTGCCCTACGTTTTTAAATTTTTCAAACTGTTGTCATCCTATGCTAATTATTTAGGTAATTTCCCTTTTCTTTTTCCCCCTCAAGAAGTATTTCCCTACTCAGGTATTACCTCCTCTATAAGCATCATGACTTCTCCCACCCACACACATAGTTAGGGCACAGTTAGGTGCAGACTTTACACCCCATACAAATTGTTATCATAGTGGCTGTCACACTATGTTTTGATTATTGGTTCAAGTGTCTCTTCCACTAGGGCAGAACTCCTTAAGGGAGTTCTTTTTTGGCTTTATCTTCTCAGTTTCCAGCACAGTGCCTATAGCAAGGCACGGTGCATGTAGCAAGGACTCAACAAATTTCATTGAATAAATGAAAAAACACAGTTCACCAAATGTTTATTTACTAAAATTCTTTTAACTGCTAGTTAGAGAAATCCAATTCAGACTGGCTTGAGTAAAAAAAAGAAAAAAGAAAAAATGCTCACATGTTTAAAAAATCAAGAAAGGATTTCAGGCATGGCTTGATCCAACTACTAAAAAAAGAGGTTGTCAGGAATCTTTTCATTTCTTAGTTCTTCTTTCCCCAGTCTGTGTGGGCTTCATTCTCAGACAAGCTCACACCTTCTGGGGACAAGACGGTCACTACTAGATCCAGGTGTACCTTTTACCACTGATTAATTCCCAGAGAACCAAAGTCTCTCTTTCCCAATAGTATCAGTCAAAAATGCATTGACTTCTCTAAGTAACATGCTCAGCCCTGGAACTGATGTATAGGATCAGCCACACTGGTAACAATGCACTGAGAGGACAGAACTGGTTCTACAAAGGAAAATCAGAGACCAATACCAGAAAAAGGCAAGGTAGGCAGTCAGAACAGTGGGTGCCCACAAGTCCATGTGTGAGCATGGCCACCAATTCCTTTTGGTCTCAGTAAACACTGGACACCACTTTGATAAAATACACTCCAGGAGTGCAGATATATGCCTCACTTTGTGGGATACACCTAGGATTCCTAATTGTCTCCTTTACTGGGAAACCCCTTATTTTCACCTCCTCAGAATCTTCAAGGATTTTTACAGGGACACACTTTGAGCATTTGTGAGAGACATCGTTGCCTATCTCCCCAAGTCCTGGCTTTTGAAATGTGTTTCTTGCCATGCTCAGACCCTGGCTTTCTTCTGCCTTTAACCCCAGGGCCATAGCTCAGATTTATATTCGACATTATCTGTTTCTTGCTGGAGCATCTCATCAGTTTCTGGCTCTTTTATTATCCCAGTCTCTTGAGTTTTTTCTAATTGCCTTTTCACTTTCAAAATAAAAACCACTTCTGATTTTTAATTAAACTCACTTCTGAATTAAATTTTTTAACTGCTTTTAATTTTTAATTGCTGTAAAGATTTGGAGAATGTCACTAGATTTTTCTGCAATTATTTTTTGTCTTTTGTGTTACGACTATAGAATTCAAAACATCATTATTCATGAAATTTTAAATCTGTTTTGGGCAAGTGGTCCAAATGCTATCCTCCCACTGACACAATATCTCCTTACTACTAATATCTTCTTATAAACAGAACTAGTCCAGTTTGAAACATTCCTTTTGGAGCCAAGTATAAACATTATCTAAATGTTGGGTGTAATCCTAGATTGAGAAGGAATCTGTGTGGAATTTGTTTTGAAGTAAATAATGCCTGTATCTGCTCAATTCAGAAGTCTTTGCCTTCATGCAGCTAGTTGCTAGTATTAATTTCAATCAAGATTTCTTCAGCTTCAATATAAAAATAACATTTTAACTTATTCTGAATAGTAGCTCTGGTTTTCAGACATGTTCAGTGATTTAAAGGCTCAGACATTTAACTCTCATACACAGTTATCAGCAGCTTGCCTGAAAAATTTAGATGCATTGACACCACCTGAGTTGATGTCATGGTTGCATAAAGCCACTTATTATGCCTTACAAGCCAGGTATATCATAGGTTTCTATTGCACACCAACACCCACATTCTCCTTTTCTCCCTTGGCACACTGCTGGACTTCATTTCCAAGCTTCTTGCAGTGAAGTGGTGCCATGCGACTGAGTTCTGGCAGTGGAATGTGGTGGAAGATTCCATGGAGGATCCCAGGGCCCTAGAAGATGACAGAACTATAGACAAAAGCTTGAGTCCCTAAATGACCTTATGGAGCAGAGAACTCCCCTCTCCCCCTTAATGGCATTAGACTGTGATGTGAGGGACAAATAGGCCTTTACTATTCTAAGCCACTGACATTTTTAAGTTTTTCATGGCAGTTAGCCTACCCTGACTAATAAAGCAGGTGCTAATACTGTTTTGCCACCTATGATTTTTCCATCCTTTTTTCTCAAAAGAAAATGAGAAATCAACATTTAGAGAACATTTATTTGGGGCTAGGCAATGGCCTAAGTGGTTGGAAATAAAAAAAGATATCATCTCTGCCCTCAAGGGACTTGAAATTTGCCCAAGGAACTTAGAATGTACTCTGGGAACAAACACCTGGGCAACTAATCATGAGACGATGTGATTAGCAGATGCAGATGAAGTGCTGGGCAGGAAGAAAAGGAAAAGGCTTTCAGAGGGGGTGCTGTTTGGCCTAGGCAGAAGATGAGTTGGGGCTAAAAGAGATGAGGCAGTGCAGATATAAAGGTCCCTTGAGCAAAATCTCAGAATGACTAAAGTACCTTGTGTGTTTAGAACAAGTATAAGATGTCTTGGGGCCCATGAGGCTGGGAACATACGCAAGACAGGGTTGGATAGGACTTTGCTGGCCACGCTAAGGAGTTTGGACTTTATGCTGGAAGCAATTTGGTCTCTGAACTCTTCTGATCTTCACCTCATCAATAAATATATATATATATTTTTATCTTATCAATATACAGTGTAGTTGATTTTCATGTCTCTTTACTGATTCCTCCAAACCCTCCCCAGTAAATGTAAATTTTTTATTTATAAAGTCCATACATGCATTACCATATATTATTTACATTATAAACAATACACAAACAGTAGAAATTTTTAAAAATTGAGATGAAACATAAAAATGTAAGTTTGAATATGTTCAGCTCTACCCCACTTGCTTGGCTTGTGTGCCCCTTTTGAACCCCCTTGGGAGGCCCCAGCAAGTAACCAAATGAGGCAGTAAAGGTTTGTGGTTGGGGAGAGCTGTTTAGAGCTGTATTTAAGGAAGGGAACATAGGCTGCCAGGTGGATACTGGATTGTGGGGAGGGAGACTAGGGATAGGGCAATGAGTTACTAATAAGAGAACATTTGTCTTTTGGATTTTCTTTGAAGGTTTCCATCTCTGTGCTTGCTGACTCCTTCTAACTCCAGGCTCTATTTCTAAATCTATATCAATATCTGAAATCTTTGAGGGAGTGGAAAGGACCAAGAGAGCAGGACTGGGGAGGTGAGGATGAGGATGAGCTTCCCTCCCTCCTGTGAGCATGCAGTCGAAATAGCTGCCTGAACCCCTTGGAGGTAGCTGGTGGTAGCCGGTGATGCAGGAGGGCCCAATGGGCAGCATTGGGCAGCATTCACTGTCTCATTCACAGCATCCCACATGGCTTGCCTGGGCATGCCACTCCTAGAGACATCCTCTATGCTCCCCAGCAGCCATGAGAGAAGCACAGGTCATTTTCTGAGAGTCAGGAACCTCTTCGTGGTCTCGTTAGGCTGCAGCAAGCCCAGCTGCTGGTGAGGACTAGCTATGGGTAAGCTATGAAGTAAGCAGAGTCTCTCTCCCATCCCTGGGAACCCTCTGCCGTATCTTCATCTTCATTCCTGATCATCCCTCATCCATTCCTTCCAGGTGCCCAGGGCTGAAAATGCACTCTCAGAGAGGGGTCTAGTATCAGTTGTTTAATCCCCAATAGGAATTCCAACCAACATGTTCTTGCCCAAGGGTGTTTGCACTTTAAGCTTTATCCCTACCTTGCCCCTTGTTAGAGGGACAGCAAGGAGAAATAGAAAGCATGGTGGGGGGGGGGGGGACAGGGATGGAGACTCCTCCCTAGGGACCCAAAAGGGAGTGGTCACCTGTTCTCCGGTCCAGCTCCCACTTGTCCATGGCTATGCAGTCCCCCTTCCCATTCAGGTCAAGAAGGAAGGTTGGCTATTCTGCAGAATGTGGGTGAGAAGCTCACAGAGGCACTATGTGAAGGCTTTAGGTGTGGGACCTTGAAAAATTTCTTTTTCTTGAGAACATGGATTTTTAGCATTTTTCTTTTCTTTGGCTCTGTTCCACAAATGCACAGCAGGAGGTAGGTTAGAGACAAACATTACGTAAGAAGATATTTAAAAGGGGAATGATATCCTTGTGGTTTAATATTTCAAAGCGTATAAAGTTGAAGGTTAAGTTAATCTGGGTCTCTCCCCAATGTTTTCTTACTGTGATCAGTGTTGTCTTTTCTTTCTTCTTCACATTCCCCAACAGTTCACCCCCATCCCTGGTACAAGCCACTGAATTTTCACATGCCCTTACAAGTGTCTAATGCTGAAGTCACCACTCTGTGCAGTCTCTGTTGATGAAGACCACTTCCCTTTCACTGTGGCTCTTACATCGTTTATTGTGAGAGGCAGAACTGAGTTCACCATGATTCTGATGTATTGCTATCTCCTTTGATCAGTAATAGCAGGATCCAAACTATCTGCTATCATCTGATATATTTGCTCAGCTAGAAAAAGAGGAAGTAAAAGTTCATGTCTCTATAAGTTGGAATTTTGACAACATTAGCTTCAAGCATGCAGTTTGGGTCTTAAGGGGACACAATTCAAAATAGTTTTGAAATTGTTCATGTTCAACTCACTGTACATGGTTGAGCAGGTCCAAGAGCCTTTCAGAGTGTCATTTCTCTCAGTGTGGCGCGGGATGATAATCCTACCACACAAGGTTATATAACAAGAGCAAAGCAAGATGCATGTGGTTATATATACGTATATCTGTTAGTGCTATTCATAAATATTATTACCACTCCTCATATGTATGCTACAATATACAGAATACTATAGTACTGTTCATAAACTATGATATTTTATAATGTCAAAATTATAGTGATAACAGGAATCTATTAGCATGCTCTGTCAGGGCATCTGAAAAACCACCCCCCAAAAGTCTAAAGTAACTGGTTTATTAATGCATTACATGTATCAAAAATTTGAGTACAGAACAAGCCCAGCATAAAACAAAAAGGCCTCTTTGCATGATTTTTTCCTACAACAAATCAAATCAGAACAAATGTCTTCCTGTAAATTGTGGAGAATAGGAGATCCTAAAATTATTAGTAAGCTAGTCTGGGAAATGGAAATTAAATTTCCATTTAATTGTTAAATTCCCATTTCTACTAATTTAAACGTGTATAAAATGTTTAAAGGAACAGCAGGGGTATGGGATGTGAACAAAACACTTTATTTCTGGTCTCCTGTGAAGATCCACTATCTAGTCTACTGTGCCCAATGGATATTGTGCTAGACTGAATAATGGCCCCTAAACATGTCAATGTCCTAATCCCTGAAACCTATGAATATACAGGGCAAGAGGGACTCTGCAGATGTGATAAAGTTAAGGATCCTGAGATAGAGAGAAGGTCCTAGATTACCTGGGTAGGCCTGATGTAATCACAAGGGTTCATGTAAGAGGGACTCAGGAGAAGACAGAGAAGAAAAAGACAATGTAACATCTGAAGCAAAGATTGCAGTAATGTAGCCACAAGCCAAGGAATGCTGGCAGCTTCTATAAGCTAGAAGAGACAAGGAATGGATTCTCCTTTGTGGTCTCCAGAAGGAACTAGCCCTACTGACACCTTGACTTTAGCCCAGTCAAACTGATTTTGGAATTCTGACCTCCAGAAATGTAAGAGAATACGTTTGTGTTGTTTTAAGCCACTAAGTGTGTAGAAATTTGTTATAGCAGCAATAGGAAACTAATACAGAGAGTATGAGGAAACTAAACTACCACATTGAACCATCCCTTTGGACCAAACAATAAAACCCTTCTTTATTCATGGCTACACAATGTATGCTAATTGTTTCACGTGGCTTATTACTCTCACTAAACTGGATCCTAAACTCTAAGAGCAACTGTGTTTCAAGCTCCTTCACTATACTTCTGAAGTGAGAAGCTCAATGCTCTCTCAGAGCAATCACCCTGTACTGGACCCAGCCAAGTCTAAACTGATGCATTTGGACATGTCTTGAGAGGGATCTTCTTCCCTGCATCTGGCTCAAGGTGGTTGTGGTTTCAGCAGTGAGCTTCCAGAAAGGGAATGTGGCTCATTCCAGGCCTCAGAAGTACCAGAACACCTTTAGCTTCAAAAATTATGTTTGATAAGAGTGTTCAGACCAAGAAAATTCATGCAAAACTTCATGATAGAGTATGTCAACACTGTAAAGAAGCTCTTGAATGGCATATAAAATATAGCAAATACAAATCATTATCAAAACCTAAAAACTGTGCTAAATGTTTACAAAAAACAGTAAAGGAGTCTTTTGCATAATGTGTAGACCATGTGCCTATGAACTTGAAGTCTGTACAAAATGTGGAAAGAAAGAAGAAATTGTTATTCCGTTTAATAAAGAGCCAGAAAAGTCAGAAAATATTGAAAATAATCTAAGATCCAATGGTAGAAGAAGCTGTAGAAAAAAGAAAGTGTTGATGATTTAGATTTTGATATTGATTTAAATATGCAAAAGGAATCAAATGGATTACTATAACTACATGAAAAGTCAGTTTGAAAATGTGAAATTCTGACCAACTTTTGACTTTCTGGGTTTCACAAAAAATTCTGTGAAATCCTAATGAAGAAATCAGAAAAAGTTTTAGGCAAAATTTATACATGAATAATATAAATTGTGTATCATATTTGAATAATTATAAAACTTTCAGCCAGAGTTTTCCACAACAAATTTTTAAGTCGCATATGCTAGAATGTCTGCCAAAATAAGTATCAGGGTATCATATTCAGTTCATGGAAATCATTTAGAAGAATGTTATACCTCATATCAAACTAAACAAGATTCAAAATTGATGGCTGCATAAGAATTATCTCATGAAAAAATAAGATGACATTATTATATTGTTAGCCTCAAAAATTGGTCCTTGGTAAGTACCTTTTGGAAGAATGATCTCAAGTAAATGACTAACATAGCAAAAGCCCCCTTACTTATATTTGCTTGTTACAAAGCAAAAACAGGTCTTTTTTAAATAATAATGTTTAACAAGTATATAGTGGTTTTTCTTTGAAAGTATTTTTGTATACCTCATCACATTGTTTTTACCTATTGTCTCATGCGAAATACACATACAGAAAAAATGCACAGAATTTATTCATGTAGTCTAATAAATACTTATAAAGGAAAATTCATACATCTGCACTTAGGTGAAGAGACTGCCAGCACCAGATGCCCCCACAAGGCTTCTCCTCATCACAAGTTCATCCTTCTTTCCAGAGTCAACACTGTCCTGAATTTTGATAATTATTTTCTTTGTAGTTTTACTAATATTTCTACTGCTAAACAATAGAAATTAGCTTCATCTGATTTTTGCCTTCTTTTCTATCTTTTTATTTTGGAAAATTTCAGACCTACAGGAAAGTAGCAAAATAATACAATGAGCCTTTGCATACTCTTCACCTACAGTCCCAATTGTTGTTAACATTTTACCACGTTTTCTTTATGTCTCAATAGATGGTTATACTGGACATGTGTATCTTATTTGCTGAACCATTTGAAAATGAGTGGGAAGCATTGGTTTTGAACTATATATGAACAGACATAATACGCATGTAATTTTGTATCTTTTCTTTTTTTTTCATTGTTATAAAATTTGTGAGATTGATCCGGGTTGCAAGAGCCATAATTTGTTCATCTTAAATACTGTGGATTTTTCCATGTATCTACATACCATAGTTTGTTTACCTTTTCCTTTTTTGGTGGCTGGCCAGTATGGGGATCCAAACCATTGACCTTGGTGTTACCACACTGCGATCTAACCAGCTGAGATAACCAGCCAGCCCCCTATTTATCCTTTCTAATGTTGAAAAACATTTGAGTTATCTCAAATTTTTCCTACTACAAACAATACTGGCATGAACATTGTTATATGTGTCTCCTGGTACACAGGTGTGCATTTATGTTAGGTATGTCTCTAGTGGTGGTAGTGGGAATCAAGTACATGCATCTTCAGTTTTACTACATAATATGAAATTGTTTTTCTAGAGGGATTGTTATTCCTCCTTCCCCACAGCAATGTATTAGAGTGTCAGTGCTCGTTATCCTTTCTAACACTTGGTATCAGACTTTTAAATTTCTACCAATTTGAAAACAAAAAACAGTTGAGGGGGTGAGCACATCTAGGCAGTTATTTGCGTAAGTGGAATTGTTGAAAAAGAAAGAAGGAAGAGTGAAAAGAATGCATAAGAGCCTGGGGCGGGGATGAGCAGAGAGACGGTACAGTGGCACTGTGTCTTCCCAGGCCAGCCTTAGGCTGAGTCCAGTGGAGCTGCAGGCAGAGGCTGCATGAAGTGCTTTCAAGAATTCTGAGATGTGGGGCACAAGTGGCCCCTGCCCAGGCGACAAAGTGTGACGCTGAGTGATGGACAAAGGCATTCTCCTCACTTCTGTACTGAGTACAGCTCAGCTCTGGCACAGTAAGGAAGAAGGGCAGGCAGCACCATTCAAATCCTCCTTGATAACAGACTGGGACACCTGGATAACACCCCTGGACACGGCTCTCTGGTCATTGAATCAACAGAGAGCCCCACAGCAGAGGCAAGGGGCAGTCAACATCCAATGGGGGTTGGGGACAGGAGTATGTGAAAGAACCATTGTGAGCACACACAAGACCCTCTTGGGGACTCTAAGAAATAATTGGAGGAGGCTGTTGTGTAGACATAGTGGTAGGGGAGAGGCAGGGGATCTGTATCAGGTAGGTGGGGGCACAAGCCAGTGATATACAAGTTATTAGTGTTAATGGAATCTCGTCTGTGCCCACTGCCTGGTGCAGTCAGGATCTCTTCAGGTATTGATTGGATTACTGCTTTGAGATTAAATCAATTTAATCATAGACACAGACTAAAGGGCTTAGGAGCTTCTAGACTAAGATGAATAAGAACTGACTGAAAAGCAGATATTCTGTGTTTCAAAAGCATTGAGCTCAGCTGGGTGTCGATTTCACCCACTAGTTTGCTTATTTATTTATTTATTTATTTAATTTTTATCTATTTTTTGCAGCTGGTGGGTACTGAGATCTGACTGAACCTGTGACCTTGGTGTTATAAGGCTACACTCCAACCAACTGAGCTAACTGGCCAACCTTAGTTTGCTTATTGGATGCTGGATCTCTTGGTGCTGGTGTGCTGTAGAAGTCAGGTTTCTGATGCGAGAAAGCCTTGGTTTTCTTACTGACCATTGTTTTCCCAGTCCTTAGCACAGTGCCTGACACACAGCGGTGCTCTCTGAATTTTTATATTATCCAAATGAATCCCTACATTAGCTAAGTCAATGATGCATATTATTGACCTTTCACTTCTTCTTTGGCCATTTACCTCCTAGAGTTGTGGAGTGTATTATGTTATCAAATCAGCAAGCAAAATGTACCATTTTCCTCAGCAGGCATTTCATTGTATGGCCCAGCTATGGCAAGAAAACCATAATGAGTTTTCTGTATGGGTCAGAGGGTGGGAATTTGATCTTACTCTCCTATGGCTTGGCTGTACGTCATCCTTGAATGACATCTGGCAAAGTCCCAGGATATAACCCTAACCTCCTATGACTTTTACCAAAAAGCCTAGTCCAGGTCTGAGGTTGCCTTGGAACATTCCTGTGAATCTAATAGGGACACAGGGTAAAATGCACTTGCCTAGAACGGGGGCCATGAGCCCCAAGTCCAGCCTGATGGCTGTCCTTCCTTTTCACCCCACACCCTCCCAGGGCCTAAGGGAAACAAGAGCCAAGTTGGTATATCATGGCCTCACAGACATTTGGGAGCATCACAAAGCCATTGCCCTAATTGCTCTCAGTTGAGGGATTATACCAGCCCATGCTCCAAACTCCCCCACAACCTGACATTTAAGCACAGTCTTAAAGCTAACTCAGGGAGAGCTTTGCTCAAATTACTGGGCCAGTATTACATGAGAGAGGTTGCTGAGGAGAATGAGTCAGACACTAATCCTTTTGCTAGGAGCTGAGAAACAAAAAAAGGCTGGCAAACCTTTAATATTTTAATCACTTCCTTCCAGAACAATAAAGGAGATTCAATATTCCACTCACAGTTGTATATTACCACATTCCCACAAAATACCTTGAGCTATTACCTCAAGATATCAGCCCTAAGCTTTTTCCTTTCATCTGTGTTCAAGTTTAACTTCCAACCATTAAATTTTAGAAAAGCAAGAATTAAATTTTCCTTTGGTGATTTTAGTTGCAAATATTGGAACCAAAGAACATTTAAACCTTGTTGCTTACTAGAAAGATTCTTAAGAGTTTTGAAATGCCTCCTGGGAATGACAACCAAAAGTAATGTGGTGTCCTGGATGAGATCCCAGAACAGAAAAGGGGCATTAGGTAAAATCTAAGGAAATCTGAGTAACATTTGGACTTTAGTTTATAATAATGTATCAATACTGGTTCATTAATTGTGACAAATATACCATACTAATGTAAGATGTTAACTCTATATGGGAACTGTCTGTACAATCGTCATAATTTTTCTATAAACCTAAAATTATCCCAAAATAAGTTTATTTAAAGAGTGCCTCCTGATCTCATTGATGACTCTCTGAAGATTACTTCTGTGACAGCAGCAGAGCTCCAGTAGACAATTTGGACATCACAATTTGAGCTAAACTGTGTGCCCATGAAATGGTGTCTAGACATGACTCCAGATGAATTCTTCAGACCTCCTGGCCACAGAGAAGATTCTGGTATCCTTAAGGACCTTGGAGACCAGGCATTTCAGAGATGCAAGTGGGAAGTAATCCTTTTTATGGGAAACAGATCAAAACTGGGAAAGGATGGGCATCAAGGAGTACTGTGGAAACAAGTCCAGAGTGGGGTGGAGGTGTGCGCATGTGCGCACACCTGTGTGATCTCTGGGATTCCACTGTGTTTTCTCATTCTCCAATCTGCACTCAATTCCCAGCTCATGCTGCTTATGTTGCTCGGTGTCTGGGGATGACTTCTGTGTCTTATCAGCTAAGAAACCATCATCATCTCTTAAACTGCCTTCAAATTTCACCTCTTTCATGAAAATTTTCTAAGTTAGGGGCATAGGCAACACTTCTTGCTTGACTCAAACCTGTTTTTCTTAGATTGCTATATCAGTCTACAATAAAATAAATTAAAAACGAGATTTTATAAGCAATTCTGTAATCATACAGAGCCCAGTACCTGCTTGTGTTAGATTTTTAGGCTACTCCAAAAAGCCACTCACTCCATTGGAATCATTCTCATCAGGGTCCCAGTGACTCCAAGCTCACCTCCTCCAAAGTGCCAAATCCAGTGATTAATTTCCTCATTCATTTCACATGACTTCTCACCAACATTTGACATAGTTGTCTACTCCCTTCGTCTTGAGTGAAGAACTTTCTGTTCCTCCACAACACCACACTCTCCTGGTTTTCTTGCTACTTTGATGGCTGCTCTTTCTTAGTCCCTTTGGCTGCCATCTGGTCTTCTTACCCTGTCATGTTGCATGTCCCAGCTCAGGGCCTGGCTCCCTTCTCTATATGCATCAACTTCTTTGGTGATTGCACACTACCCCATGGATTCAAATATCATCTACAGGAATAGGCTGATGACTAACCACGGTATATCTCTAGCTCCCAACCTCTTCCCTGAGCTTCATGCTCGTGAGTCCAGCATTTTACTTGATAGCTCTTCCTGAATGTCTAATAGAGATCTCTAACTTAACACATCAAATGTACAGCTCTAGTTTCCCAAGAAAGTTCAGACTACTAGGTAAAGGAGAAATGTTACTGTATCAATATTTTACTGTCTCTCAGCTCTGTGTTCCCAAGGCTAAGCTAGCTAAATATAGAAAATAGTCATTGATAAGGGGCAATGTAGTTTAAAATAAAAAACATGAGAGATATATGAATGTTGAAAACAGAATCCAATCAAAAACTGTACGTACTTTTTATTCATTAATAATAACATCTAGTGGATGCTTCTTTTGTGCCATGTACTACTCTAAGTATTTCACATGTTTTATATCATTTTATTTTTGCAATCATCCTGTAGGTAGATATTATGGCCCCATCTTCATATCAGAAAATGGAGACACAGAGAGGTTAAATAGCTTGTCCAAGGACACAGAGCCAGTTAGTAATGGCTAAGATTTGAACCCAGACAGCTAAATATATGAGGGCACTTCAAAAAGATGATGGAAAAATAGAATTGAAAGATAATGCAAATCTTTTCATGAACTTTTTGAAGTACCCACGTACTCTAAGGAGTCATGGGTGGCAATTACAGTGTTATTTCCTACTCCAGGGTCACGTGCCTGCTCAAATGATATTCCATGCTTTGTATTCTATTACTAGATGCTGTGATCCTTAACCTAAAATACATTTATAAACCTCATGCTGAATGAGTAGGGCACGAAAGGAATCAAGTGGGTTCTATGATAAATAAATATTTCAGAAACTTTTTTTTAAAAAGGAATGTTTATAAATTAGATTTAAAAATATTAAGTTCATAATCAAAATAGAGGATGATATGAACTGAGTGCTGCTTCTGCTAACGAAGTCATGGAATGTGGGACAAAGGATACCCCAGAGTTTGAGCCACTGGGAAGTCTTAAATATGTGGCTCCTGTATGTTTCTACTTGACCAATGAGCCAAACCCCCCAAATTTTTCCCTGAATGAGTTGGTATATGCTCAGTTAACTGGATCTCTGGAGTTCAAACCCCTAACTTTGCACAGCTGCCCACAGAACAGTGTGGTTTGTCTGTCCTCCCCAAGGACCCACCAACTTACTGTCCCAGAGACACAGACGTGAGCCACTGGGCACTGAACTTTAAAAGCTAACAGTATTCCAGCTTTAAGCAATGAAAAATATTGGTGTGGAAAAGAAAGTTGGGAAATCCAAGTTGGCTGTTAAAAGCACTCATTTCCACAAATACTTTATTGGAATTGTTATTTTCAGAAAATCTCTGTCAGAAAAAAAGTTAATGAAAAATCTTTTTATCTTCCAAACATATTGCATTATTCAGTCTAAAAGAAAAAAGTAAAAAACTTTTCAACGATCATTCTTGTCATTAAACAAAAATTCAAACAAATTTTCAAACAAGTGAAGTCTTATAAGAGCAGGTTTTTAATAAATACTATGCACAATGCTTTTGAAATATTTTCTTTCCCCAATATAAACTAACACACTTTTTGCTAAAAACTGTCCAAAAACATGTTTATTAAACAATGACATATACACAGGACAGTGTATGGGCTACTGGTTTTGAACTAAAATATCCCCCTTATTTTGCATTTATTATTCATTATTTATCATGTTTTTCCCATTTTTGAATAAATAGACCAATTTTTATAAAAGTTAACCATCCAATCCAAATGTTAATGCTCATCTAAACTTAGGTTCTTTTTATCTTTCTGTGCTTTCTAATGAGCAAATTGTAAAAAACTGAGTGTGTAAACAGGCAATAAATATACTATTAAAGATAAAAACACAGAAACAATATAAGCCGACGTTTTGAAAGTTCCTAGTTTTCTCTACTTGCAATCACGATAAGGAAGAGATATGATCCATATCTCTTGTATTTACTTGTTATTTAGCACTGAAGAACAGAAAAGTATAGCCAGATGTTTTAAAATAGAAACAAGCTCAGATTCCATGGAGATATCTGCTGTATGAGCCTTAAATGAGTTTATCTATTTAGGGACTAAATGAGAAGATCATTTCATTCTTTGCCTAATGAAAATATTTTCAAGGCAGAATCTCAATAAAGAGCTATTCATATGCCTGCAAGTCTAAAAAAAGTGTTTCACAGTGAAAATCACCCATATGTACATTATGTTCTGAGAATGCAAATGCTACAAGAAGGAGGTGACCCTGACAGTGGCTCTTCAAGCCACCATCACAGAACAAGTCACAGAACCTTCCTGCCATGCAGCAGAAATTCTGAACCTATTATAAACTGTCCGTTGGAGCACAGTCCTATACACCAAGGTCACGGGTTCGGATCCCTGAACCGACCAGCTGCCAAAAAAACCCCAAAAGACAAAAAACTGTCTGTTAAGCTAGACACGCTCTCTAAGAAGAACAGAGAATTACTTACATCGCGGAGCTCCACCGCGAGCCTTCGCCTCTCCACTCTGCAGACCTCTGCTTGGCCGCTGATCCCTCGCCCTGGCGTGACAGCTGGTTTAATCTGAGAGCCGGGGTGGAATGCGTGGTCTCGCACTTGCTGTTCTTTTCCGTTTTTGAAGGGCCAGCGGCCTGGTCATTTCCATGGCAACCAGGAGGAAGCAGCCAGCCTACCAGTTTCATTAACCACACAGCAGGAAGGAACCTGCCTTGGTGACTACTGGCCGTTCTTTTGGGGTTCTATGCTGCGAAGTTTCCAGAAGAAACAGAGGAGACTGCTGCTGTATTCTGAGCCTGAAGGATTGACACAAACGGAAGAAATTCCACTTCAGTAGGAAATTGAATAGATTAGGTGTAAACTATGGAGACTCCTTGATAAACTTTTACCTTCGTGAGCTGTTCCACTCTTTTGGGGCGGATGAATTCTTACTTATGGTAAATGCCTGCGCTAGTGTAAAAAGTGTCCTATTATGGCTGTTCCAAAGAGAAAATGAACTCATTTCAACTCCAAAGATGCAGTCCTGTTGTCTCTTTCTCTTTTAAGTTAATTTTTTAAATGTTAGAAGCCACAAAACAAATAAATATGTAAAAGTATTCTGTACACATTAAACTGAGGTCTTAGTGCATTTGAGCTGCTGCAACAAAATACTGTAAATGGGGCAGCTTATAAACAACAAATTTATTTGTCACATTTCTGGAGACTAGGAAGTCCAAGATCAAGGAGCCAGCAGATTTGGTGTCTGCTAAGGTCCCACATCCTGGTTCATAAACAGTGCCTTCTAGCTGTGCCCTCCTGTGATGGAATGGAGAGAACTCTGATGTTTTCAGCTCTTTATAAGGGCACTAATACCATTCATAAGAGCTCCACCCTGGGGACATAATCACCTGCCAAAATCCTCACCTCTTAATACTGTCACATTGGAATTTTGGGGGGACACAAATCCAGTCCCTAGCAACTGATGAGGGCTCACTAAATATGGGAGAAATCAGATGGATAGTAGTGATGGAGGAAAGTCTTAATAACTAAAAACACCAGTAGACTAGGGCCAGTGATTTGTAATTACTCAGACACAGATTATCTGATATTTTAAAGAGAGCACCTCACTAGGGAAATTCATTTATTCATTTACTATTTATCCAGTGAATCCTTACCACACGCATACCCTGTGCCAAGAGATTTAAGGAGCACAGAGATAAACGTCATGGTTCTAGCCTTCAAGGAAGTTACACTACAGAAGAGGCAAGTATGTAAACTGATTGTGGAAAATGTTTGAAGAGAGGTAAAAACACAATACATGGGAGAGGACAGGACTACCTTTTGCCAGGGAGAGGGGAGAAGTCTTTGTGGAGAGGTAGCATGTGATCTACTCATTAAGAATGGTAGGATTCCGGTGGTCAGAGGTGGGGGAAAGGATAATAATACCTCATGGAGGGATTCTTTGACCAGTGGAGGATGGGAGCTGATGGACAAATTATCCCTCCCTTCCTGACCCAGACAGTGCTGAGGAGGTCCACATATGGCTTCTCAGGAGGTCCATGGGATCAAGGAGCTCAATCAATTGAGAAAACTGCTGGAGCAAAAGTTTGGAGATGGAGAGTACCAGGCCTATCTGGTTATTCTGAAAGCCAGTGAATCATAGTCAGAATAAAGGAAATTGAGAACAGAGAGAATCAACTATTGTTGTGTTTAGTTTCAGCAAAATAAACATATGAATCCTACCATATGAGAATAGTGAAACACAGAATTTGTCTTGAATTTTTATTCTGTTACCTTCTTGCACATAATTTATATTTTATGAGCCTCGGTTTCCTTATCTAGAAAGTGAGGATAATAATACTTTGTTGAAAGGTTGAGGTCTAGGATGGAAGGAGATAATATTTGTGGAAAGGATGCCTGAAGACGGGGGAGGGGAAGGCTGGCCAGCAATACACCAGGTGCCCTGACTTTCCAGAGCAATTGTGGCCAATGCAATGGTTTGGTGTACTTGACCTCTGTTCCAACACCTTTCTCTCTTGTCTTCCTCTACTATAGCAGCTGGATAGCCACAGTACTCAATTTACTAAAGTTCCTTGTATCTGTGGTTCCAGATGTGCTTTAAGATTTACTAATCATTTATACTTGAATCGGAACTGAGTCACATGGAGACAGGACCATGAGACATTGTTTGGGAGCTGAGTTAGGGGGAGAGATTGGAGAATACTGGGCATCATTTGCCGGCAGTAGTCTGAGCAGAAGGGGCATGGTCTGTGAACTAGACACTGTGGGGGTGGCTTTCTGATCAAATTGCTTCTTGGTTGGGGCCAATGTAGCATGACTCTGGAGCATGACTCTTCCTGTTGGAGAATGCAACTTCTTAATTCAGCAACTTCCTGATTGTGGAAGAGGCAGCGGCTCCCCTGATGACCCAATTCTATGGTGACTTTCAGAGTTCAGCCTAGGGTTTGTTTCTTCAATCTTCCCAATGACCCAAGGAACTATCCATATATCTTAAGAAACTCCTTGCTAGTTTAAAAGAGCCAGAGTAGACTCTGTTGTCTGTAACC
The DNA here is from genome assembly GCF_027409185.1 of Cynocephalus volans. NCBI lineage: Eukaryota > Metazoa > Chordata > Mammalia > Dermoptera > Cynocephalidae > Cynocephalus > Cynocephalus volans. The sequence goes on from NC_084460.1 coordinate 180,072,133, forward strand.
AGGAACCCTGAATGACATACCAGTGACTTAGTTCTGGTCATACAAGGTAAGTGAAAGTTTGCTGGAACTGCCTCTTCTATTTCTTTATCTTAATGATTAATTAAGACAAAAAACATAGGTATTTGCATAAACTGGGCACAAAGAAGGCATTCAATAATGGTAGTTTATATAATATAAATAATAATACCCATTATTACTGATGACCCTGATGCCTTCCAGGACCTTTTGCTGAGTGGGGCACCAGGCCAAAGGCAGAGAATGAGAGCAGAAATGTACCAGCCAGACAAACAGCTGCTGATGAAATATGGTTGGGTGTCCACGTGTGACCTGTTAAATATTTACCGAAGGCTTTATATCTCCTAATCTTGCTACAGCATTTACTTCCATTTGCTGTTTGTGTTAACTGGGTCACACAGTTTAGATTGAATTAGCAAAAACAAGTGGTGAGTAGACTAATAAAACCACACCTTCAACCGCCCATTTTGTTCAGCTGTGGAGTCAACGAGTCGTGGACAAGTGTTTGTTCACGATGGGACTGAATTCTAGTTTTGTCCTCGACTAATTTTGTTTTCTTTCTTTCTTTTTCATTGCAAAAGCAATGCAAGCTCTTTATAGAACATTCAAATAGTACCCAATGTATCAATTAAAAATGAAAATCTACACTCACCTCTCCAACTTATCTTGCAGAAACAACGCCTGATGTAAGTCTGCATTTGAAGCAAATCTTGCTTTATTTTCAAACTTTAGCAACTGCTTTGATTGCTAATTAACATTCTGGTTCCCTAAAATCTTTTACCCCAAGGCCTCCAATTCCACTGTTTTCAACGTGCTTTGTCTGTGTATTCTCATCAGAAGTCTCCACCACCACCTACTTAACTGCCTCCAAATCACTGCCAGAATCTTCCATCACTGTTTCTTCTATTCTGGGCCACTTCAGGAGCCATCCCAGGTTTTCCCTTTCCTTCTCAACCCTTTCTTTGGCAACATCAACATCCATATTCTCAACTTGTTGAAGGATATGGACGCTCATGTCCTCAACTCATGGCCTCGATTGTGCTCTAGCTGTTGTCACTAGCATGGTACTATGCGTTCCTTCTTCCTCCTTTGCCCCTGCTCGGCTCCGTTCTCACAGAAACCTCCAGACAACAGTGCCTCTGGCTTTACCTCATCTGCCCCATCCACCCTTGCCTCCATGATCCACTGCTTCCACGCTGCCCTCGCCCCACTCAGATGACCTCCATCCATGACCTTTGCCCTGTGCTTCAGGCCAGTCCAGCCCAGATTACCCCCATGGTCTGCTTTCTGGTCTCCTACTCATAGGGTGCAGGTGCTCATGAGAAAATGCAAAGAACCAAAAGTCCCTAATGCTCAGCTTCACATGAGCCCGACACTCTCCCACTGTTCTTTCTGTCAGCCCCTGCCAAGTGGCATCTCTAATCCACATGTATCAAATACTCACTCCTATCACAGTGTCCCCATTCGCTTAAGAAGGCCTTGCATCTGAGAGCAGCCGAGAAGTTGGCCTGGGCTTCCTTTCCATCCTGCTCACACCAACACACTTCCTCTTAAACCACAAACATCTTGGATCTCTTATGCATCATTTCAGATCATTTCAGCCACACCTGTCTTTTATTCCATCCACCACGGAGGTGACCAGTTTTGCTATGAGTCACCTGCAAGCACCTTTTGCCTCCCATGCTAAGGCTTCTCTGTTATCACTGTGGCTTGGGACATTACAGGCACCCCTTGGCATCCTCAGTTTAACTTGGAAGTGCCAGGGAGTTAATGCTTCAATGGGGTGTCCTCTGACCAACGGGGAATTCAAGCTGGAAGATTAATGCCTCCTCCTTTCTTACCCCAGGCAGTCCTGGGATGCGTGTGATATGGCTTCTCAGGTGGTCCACGGGACCCAGCAACTCAATAATGTGCCTTGTGCTGCCTCTCACAGCTTCAGTCTCCTTTACTCTTGCTTCTTGGGATCACAGTCCCCAATAAAGTACTTGCAGATATCTGTATCTCTATTTATCTGTCTATCTATCTATCTATCTATCTATCTATCTATCTATCTATCTATCTATCTATCTATCTATCTATCTCTATCTAAGAGAAAGAGAGAGAGTTTTTTTCTCCTGATGTTCTGCTCTCTGGAGAAATCAGGCTACAACATATCCTTTATTCTTTCCAGATTCTAAAACAAATTCTTCCACCTGTAAGCTAAAAACCAGTCCTTCCCAACTCTTGAAAGAGTTTCTTCTATAATGATGAACTTGCCTCTTCCAGTAAGTAGAATCTGATAGTTTTAAGGAATGTGTCCTGAGAGCTTAAAAAATCCCACTGTTTGGAGTACCTTCCATATATAAAGTCATGCACTGCCTAAGGATCTTTTGGTCAATGGACTGCGTATACTACAGTGGTCCCATAAGATTATAATACAATATTTTTACTGGACCTGTTCTATGTTGATATGCTTAAATACACAAATACTTACCACTGTGTTACAATTGCTTACAGTATTCAGTAGAGGTTTGTATTTTAGTAGAGTATTCTGTATAGGTTTGTAGCCTAGAAGCAATAGGCTGTACCACATAGCCTAAGTTTGTAGTGGGCTGTACCATCTCGATTTGTGTAGGTAAACTATGATGTTCACACACTGACAAAATTACCTAACAACACATTTCTCAGAATGTATCCCTGTCGTTAAGTGACACATGATTGTGATTACCTCCATAAGACAGAGAGAACACCCAAACCATTAAAGTGATATCTTCAGTCCCGTATATGGTTTCCTAAAGTGCTAAAGTAATTTGTCATTGTACATCACCTTAATAGCAACATGACCCATGAGCTTACATGGATCTACAGAACAGCAGAATCCCCATCACTTCGTAATAGTTACAGCATACACAAAGATTAGTAGAGAAAAACAAAGGCATATGATACAGATGTTGGGCAGCTGGCTAGGCTTGCTCTCCAAATAAGTGACTCACTCCTGTACAGCAGTTTCTCAGCAGATGTGATTCCAATGTGTGCTTTGGCAAAATTTAAAAATTACCACGTCTTGAATCTGTCTGGACTTTGGACTTCAGATGTGTACAACCTCCTCATCCTGAAACAAATAAGCCTTTGCTAGACTCTACAGTGCCACTCAGCTGTCATCGCACTGTCACACAGATCTATAAGAACATCACTCTTTGAGTCTTCCCATGCCTCGCTTTTCAAATCTAGTGACTCTTTCTAAGCCTTAATCAAAACTTTCCCTCTCTGTGGTACTTGGCTATCAGCCAACCTTTCCTTGGCCCTCCATTGTCTATAATTTTTTTCTGGTGTTTATCTTATTTTATTGATCTCATCACCATCTCTCTCTCTCCTTTGGCTCCTCTCTCTCCTTCTTTTGAGCACTACTTAAAGTGCAGTCTTTGACCCTGATCTTCTTCATGCGTTCTAGTCCCTTGCTTCAATTATATGAAGGTCACCCTACTTGGAGAACAAGCCCAACTAGACTAACAGAAATAGGAGGGCTGTTTTCTTGATTCTTTGTAATCCATCCTCGGTTTGCTTCCAGGAATGAAGGGCTTACCTCCTTACATGGCAGCTTTTGTCATTTTGGGAGAGTTCTGCTATGTAAAATGGTTTCTTATGTATGGCAGTTTTGAGTATTGAGACATTGTTTTTCTGCTCTCCAAACTAACATTAAAAAATCATCCCTCTTCTTTCTGATATCCCTTAACAATACTCTGTTGGCTCATATTAAGCTTCTCTTAATCACTCAGACCCCACACCCCAGCAACATTGTGATCCTTTCTTCTCCTTTAATCCATAGAGCAGACAAGTCACCAAGTATTGCAAGTCTTATTTTGTAATTTCTTCTGCTGAAATAGCATGTTTCAAAGTGGAGGAATTAAATGTAGAAATAATAACTTCTCTCAAATTAATTTATAGAGTTAATGCAATAGTGATTTTTAAAAATCCTCATTGGATTTTTGTTCTCAAAGGAGTTGATATAAATATTCTGAAGTTCAGTTGAAATTATAAAGAAAGGATATTCCAAAAATGAAGAATGAAAGAGAATATTAGTCATACGAGTTATTAATACAAGGTGACAATTATTAAAATAGTGTGGTACTGATATGGACCTAGGCAGATAGGTCAATGGAATGGTACAAGCAAACCAGAATTATAGTTTATTAAGTGTAAAAATTTGATATACAAAGGAAGGTAATACATATCAATGAGGAGATTAAGGATTACTCAGCAATTATTCTGAAATCACTGGCTATGAATCTGGAGGGAAATCCAAATATTGATAGTCAGTGCATATTGAATAAAGTCCATGTGGGATTAATAAATTTTTTTAAAACTATAGAAAAGTAAAAAGAAAATTAATTGAATAGTGATTAGATCTCTGAAACACTGAGAAACTTTTAAACTTTTAGGTAAGAAGTAATTGATGGTGTTTTCCACTTTGCAAAACAGCCTGGCAGTTCCTTGAAAGATTAAACATAAAGTTACCATATGACCAGGCAATTCCACTGCAAGCTATATAATCAAGAAAAATGAAAACACATATTCACACAAAAACTTGTACACAAATGTTCATAGCAGCATTAATCACAATAAGTGAAAAGTAGAGAAACCCATGTCCATCAACTGACAAATTGATAAATAAAATGTGATATATCCACACAATGGAACATTGTTCATCAATGAAAAGGAATGAAGTACTGATATGTGCTGCAACATGGATAAACGTCAAAAACACTATCTAAGTGGAAGAAGCCAGTCTAAATCACCATATATGGTGTGATTCCATTTATCACACCATATCTGGATATTATGTGAAATATCCAGAATAGGCAAATCCATACAGACAGAAAGCAGATTGGTGGTTGCCTATGGCTGAAGCTTGGGGCAAAATGGGGAGTGATCACTAATCTGTGTGGGGTTTCCTTTTGGGGTTATGAAAATGTTCTAAAATTGATCATGGTGACAACTACACAATTCTGTAAAAACACTGAATTTTGCACTTTGCATGGGTGAATTATATAGTATATGAATTATATCTCAATATAGCTGTTAAAAAAGTAATTGAAAAAGTCAGAAAGGAAATATATTAGTCAGGGTTTTCTAGAGAAACACAAATAAATTAAATATATACAGATATGTAGAAAGAGATTTATTATGAGGGATTGGCACTTGATTACGGAATCTGATAAGCCCCACAATCTGCTGTTTGTAAGCTAGAGGACCAGGAAAGCCAACGGAGTAGATCTGGTCCAAGCCCAAAGGCCTAAGACTCAGAGGAGTCAACTATGTATGTCCGGGTTTGAGTCCAAAGGACCAGGAACTAGGAGTACCAGTGTCTGAGGATGGGAGTAGAAGAATGTCCCAGTTGAAGCAAAGAGAGAAAATTCTCCCTTCCTCCACCAGCTATTAACTTGTTAACTCTGATTGTGCAAGAGCCCAGTTTGCAAAATATATGTCCAAGAGAGGGTACTCGTAAGAGATCTGGAAAGCCAATTGGCCCAACTGGCCCAGATATTTGAACAACCAGTGTGATGGGATGGGTAAATGTATGTATCCAGGTGGAGAGCCAGTGATTGGAGAACTCCTTGGGCTTCGTTCCTGAATCCACACCAAAAGTGTGCCTTCAGCTGAGCTGGGGGTCTGCTAGCTGCCTGCTGAAGGGCAGGTTGCTGGAATCCACCAATGGTTCCACACCATGGTGTGTTCCAGGGCATCAGGGAGAGGACCTTGGCCCAGAGGAGAGGTCTATGAGGCTGCACAGTAAAGACTGGGGTTTCATCACCCAAGGGAGGGTGCTGGTGGAACTCAACATGGGGAAGCTCTGACTTAATGGTGCTATTCTTCACTTATGTTCCACATTCCCAGTTAGTCTTGTGCCTCATCTAAATGCCCACTCCCCGATATTTGCCAAACTATCTGGGCTGTGAGTATCCCCTCAGATTCTTCTTCAAACCATAGCTGAGCAGGCAACCTCCCCACATCCTGTACAGGCCTGTGGACTTTTGACCAAGTCCTCCACCTACTGGTGACACTTGATTCTCACAGACTCAGACCTTAAACCCTGCTGTCCCAATGACTTACCAACACTTTCCCTTTCCAGACTGTTAGGTTAGGATGAAGGTTCACAACACCTTTATCCCATTACTACTAGAAATTTCAAACTATTAACAAAAAATTAACGCCAGTTAGAGGCACTATTCATGAAGCAATAAGAGACTACTTTTATTATAAGCCAGACACTGATATGATAAAATCAGAAACAAAAAACAGCTTCTTGTCTTGCTGAGAGGGGAGCCCACTAGGCAGGCGGGTGGCAAGAAAGACCACCTGCATCCCTTACTCACGCTCTTCCTCGTTCTGACTTGATTTCTCCTAACATGTAGCCTTCAAATCTGAGATTTGGGTTTTGGTTATAAATCTCTAAAGTATATTGGGGAAGAAATAGCAAATCCTGGGCATTTCAGATCAATAAACTACCACTTGTGTGACTCACCTCAAATAATGTTTTTACAAACTTATGGAACCCTTCTGGTTTTAGGTGACAAAACAGTTGCAACAATGTTGCTATATGGATAGTTAGAAGTAAAATTTAAGGTCAGGATTCACAGGATTTTTTAAAAAATCAATTCTTCAGTATTTGAAATACCATTTTGCAAATGCTGCAGATGTGTTACACTGGCTGATAAAATTAGAATGACAGTAATAAATTTTCTAATAAAAAGCATGATATAATAGCAAAATTATTGCAGAAAATTTGCACCCTTATATGATGAAAATATAAAATGTTATATCTGTGTAATTTATTATTTGCTTTGGAAGGTGAATAATAATCTATGCATTGCAGTTTTTTAATGTTTGAAAAACATGAAGGAAAAATATGGAATCTAAGGACTATTTTTAAAAAAACTAAGAAGTGTATGAATACTTGTCAGAGATGAGCATACAAAAGAGGCTTGCTGCAAACTCTATTGAACCTCCAAGAAGACTGTTTTGCTATGTTTCTGATTTCTGTGGCATATTACCAAGAATATATGCCTCCAAACAGAGAAAGAGCACATCATCCTGTCCATATTTGTGGCATCAAGTCTGGAGACTGTGTCCCCGTGATCAACTGACTTTTACTGGCTACCTGTGATGCACTGTGCATTTCAGAATGCAGAAGTACAGTGGGGACAAGAACACGACCCCATGGTGCTCTGGTGGCTGCAGCCTGGGGGTCGGTAGCAGGGAATGCACAGATAAAATGGTTAAATGAAATGATTAATAGAGTAATTCAACTCATTTACATATTTTGGGTTTTGACGTTTACGGTTCGTGAACTCTTAATTTCTTTCGTATTATGTTTTTGTTTTTGTTTTTCTTCTTTGCTATCCCCCAATATTGAATATCCTTTTTTTCCCCTCAACTAATAGAATTTCCGAACTGTGTTAGGTATATATCTGCTAACTGGAGAGTACCTGTCTCTTTTTTTTTTTTTTTTTTGTCTTTTTCGTGACCGGTACTCAGCCAGTGAGTGCACCGGCCATTCCTATATAGGATCCGAACCCGCGGCGGGAGCGTTGCTGCGCTCCCAGCGCCGCACTCTACCAAGTGTGCCACGGTCTCGGCCCAGTACCAGTCTCTTGTAACAAGGTACAGTACTTCAACAGCAACAGCTGCTGCTGCTACTAATAAAACAACAAAAAGTTATATAGCACAGAGTCAGAGTCAGGCAGTGTTTTATGTATTAACCCTCTCAATGACCTTATGAGGAGGTACTATTATTATCCTCCTTAATTTTCAAACATGGACACTAAAGAATAGGAAGTAACTTGTCCAAGCTCATACAGCCAGTAAGTCAGAGAGCTGCGATTGGAACCAGATAGTCTGGCCCCAGTGTCATTCCCTACTCTGAAGTTATAAAGATATTTTTTACATTTTCTTCCTTTCAAAATTTTTAAAGTCCTGCTTTTCATATGTAAGTTTTTAATCTATAATTTTGAATATGGCATGATATAGGTACCCTTTTAACATGAATAACTAATTCATTCTCAGTTCCATTTATTGATATGCAAATATAAAATTTCTATCTATGTACAAGATTGTTTCTGAGCCATCTATATTCCGAATGTTTGTGTCCTCCCAAAATTCATATGTTGAATTCCTAACCCCCAAAGTGATGGTCCAGGAGGTGGCATCTTTAGGAGGTGATTGGATTATAGGGGTGGAACCATGAGGGTGGAGTCATGGATTATTGCCCTTACAAGGAGCAGAAGAGAACAGAATTCTCTCCCTTCCATCTTGTGAGGACATAGTGAGAAAGCACCATCTATGAACCAGGCCCTCACCAGACACCAAATCTGCTGGCACTTTAATCTTGTAGATTTGACAGTTATAAATAATTCCTTCTCACTGATTGCTAAATATTATTCTATTGTGTAAATATAACACAATTTATTTACCCATTCTATTATTGATGAGCATTTGGGTTGTATCAATTTTTTTTTACTATTACAAATAGTGAGGTCATAAACATTCTTATAAATGTGTTTTGGTGAATACACACACACACACACACACACACACACACACACACACATACGTAGATTTCTGTTGAGTAAACACCTAGGAGTGGAATTGCTGGGTCACAGAGTACACATGTATTTCAGATGTAGTAGATAACCGCTAAACAGTTTTCTCAGGGGGTTGGGCCATTTTACACTTCCACCGGTAGTGAATGAGAAATCCAGTTGTTCCCCACCCTTGCCCACACTTGATAGTGTCTTCTTCACTTTAGTTATTCTGGTGGGTGTATGGAATTGTGGTCTTAATTGACATTTTCTTGATAACTATTTGATAGATATCACATTTGTGAAGTGACATAATTGCCCCCAATCCTGCCCACTTTTCTATTGGGTTGTCTGACATTTTAAAAAATTGCTTTGTAGGAGTTCTTTATATCATCTGAATGAGTCCTTTGTTGAATACATGTATTTCAGATATATTCTCCCAATCTGTGGCTAATTCCTCACTCTAAATGGTATCTTTGATAAACACAATTCTTAATTGTAATATGCTCTCATTTATTTATTTTTATCTTTGTGATTATCACATTTTGTGTGTTAAATAAATCTTTGTCTACTTCAATATCATGAAAATATTTTCCTGTGTTTTGTTACAAAAGCTTTATTGTTGTATTAGGTGGAACCATATGAAATTACCAATATCCAACTTACAAAAATAGCAGTTTCATATGGTTCAACCTAACAAATTTAACCTACAGTCTTTCTAGAACTGATTTCGTTTGGTGGGAGGCAGGGATCAACATTTTTTTTTACTACATTGACTAATTGTCAGCTTTTCATAAATCAGGTGACTGTATATATGTGAGTCTGTTTCTCAATTCATTTATTTGTCTATTCTTGTGCCAATACCATATCGTCCTAGTTGCTACAACTTTATGACAGGTCTTTTATGAATAGGTCCTGGTTCGTTCTTCAAGATTGGCGTGGCTACTCTCAGACTTTCATGTTTGCATTTAATTTTAGAACTTCTTGTTTTCCAATTAGTGATTTACATATTTTGATACTATTTTTATGTGATTCCCTAAAGTTTTGAATTGTTTTCTTAGTAAGTTGAATTTTGTATCAGAACGTTAGTTATCCTTTTTATTGCTATTTTATCTAAAATTAACATAGGCATCCTAGATTTTTTTGGTTTGTATTTGCCTGGTATATCTTTGTTCATAATTTTACTTTGACTATTCCCTTGTCCACATATTTTGGGCTTATCGTTTGTAAATAGAATATAGCCAGATTTTTAATCCAAACTGTTTTTAATGTAGTAATTTGATTCATTAATATTATTACTGACATATTTAGGTTTATTTTTGTCATCTTACTCCATAATACATTTATTTGTTTATCCCAATCACCTCCTCTAATTTTATTCTAAACTTTCTGAGGTTTGCTTTGCCAAGGCTTATGAGTCATAACTGATAATGCTCATTATTCCCAATTCAACTGTCATAAATCTGAAGACTTTACACAGAATTTTGGGCCACCGTCTTATCCCTATTTAGACAGTAATTTCTTGATAGCATATTTCTAAAAGAAGACCACTGAATCAGAATACCACACCAGGAAGGTTTGTTAACAGGAGCTTCCGGTCTTCACCTCTGTAATCTGAGTTGATGAGGCTGTATTAGGTGAATCTTTTGACACAGAAGTCATAATGTGTACATAAACAAGAGGAAGATGCCCAGTGAAAGTGAGGGAAACAGCAAATCGATCATGAACTAAAGATACCTTTATTCTCTGCTCATTTTCATTCCTGTCAAGCTTTCGTTTCTGGTAATTCCCATAGGAAACTACTGCCCAATTACCTTTTCTTCAATTTGCTGAGGTACAACTTTTAAGGTAGAAAGGAGATGATAAAAACTTCTCCTAAGAAAGCTTAAACGTAATTTAGCTTAACAGTGAGATGGCTCTGTAAATATTCAATCCACAGATAACACTCAACTCAAGAAATAGGAGTATTGCTTTTTCTTCCACTAGAGGGCAATGTTTCTCTGCAAACCAAATCAAATATACAGATTCTCTGACTGGATGGCCAGTTTCCCCCAGGAGGGGCTCAAGGCACCTAGCAGCTGCTCTCAACCGAAGAAGCCGAACTAGAAATGGTATCCGCTCCCATTCACCTGGAGGAGGAAGTGATGCTAACAGGCCCCTCAGGCTTGAGACTAAGTTAGAACTAGGGAGGGGAAGAGTGAGTGAGCAAAAGGAGAGAGAGTATACCTAAGTACAGCGAACACTCCAGTGAAAACACACCTTTCTGAGGGAGTGTCTTTGGACCGAACTTTGGATTTGAGACTGGAGCTTTCTTTCCTTTTTTCTTTATCCGGTCATCTTGGAAAGAATCTGAAAAATAAGCAGTGCTGCTTTAGGTCTGACTGTTACCCAGCTAGGGATCAATTCACCTTATAAGATGCTTACTTTGTTATGTCATGCCTCCTAATTAAAAAACAACAACAATCAACTTTTCAAAACATTTCTTTTAGTATTACTCCTTTTCGTCAACAGATATTTATGGAGCTTATTCCATGCAAGCACCTTGGTAGGAACAGAGAAATATTTGGTAGGTACTGAAGAAGTAGTATTATATTGTTGTATAATCATATTGGGTCATCAAAAATGATACTGCCAGTCCCCTATGTGTGAAGGGGTTGTTATTTTTAAATTTTTAGAGCTCAAACTACAGTCTTTTTCTTTTTTGGCAGCTGGCCAGTATGGGGATCTGAACCCTTGACCTTGGTGTTATCAGCACCATACTCTTCTGAGTGAGCTAACTGGCCAGCCCCCCAAATACATTTTCTAATTAAAATGTTTTACATAGTGCTTAGTTTTCTGAGTTAACCCATAATCTTACTTCCTATTTTATATTTCATTATCATTTGGGTAATCTATGGTTAGTACAAAAAATACAAATATAAAGAAAAATATTGTAATCTCCCAAAATTCCATCCCCAGATACAACCACTATTAACATTTTGGTGCTAATATTTTCATCTATGCATTTAAAAAACTGTCATAATTTTAAATTAACAGGAGCATTTCCCTTCATCGATAAAAATCCAGATGTGTGCTGTGCACAGTGATTGGGTGATCAATGCTACAGTTTGACCACTCCTGTCTGTGTTCCAAGGCAGGGCAATTTTTGTCTCTTCTCTGAAGATTTTCTTCATTCTAGGCTGCATGGTCTCTCCATTTCCTGATCTACTAGGGTGCTTAGAAACAACACCACTGGGTTTTCAAGTGTGTTCAGTGTTCTGTGATGGTTTCCTGTTGTTCTTTCAGCTTATTGTTTCCTTTGAGAGTAGCAACCATGTTTTAATATGTACTTAATAACCCTAATAAATACTTGTTGATTATTGCATTGGTTAAAGTCTGGTCCCCCAGGCCTCAGTTTCTCACAGGTGAATATGTCAGTCCCCATATCTGTCACTTGCCTCCTTCACAAGCTGATATCTACACTATGGAAGAGGACCAAAGATGCAGGGTTGGACACCAGATTTAGGTAAACCATCGTGGATGAATGTATTTCAAGAGAAAAGTTGAAACTTGGATTCTTGGCTGTTGAGAGCTCACTGACTACAGAATTCTCCAAACATTTTTATACATAATTGTAGCTTTAAAGCTCAGGTTGGTTTCTCTACATGATACGGTCTTTTTCTCCCTACCCTGGGAAGTTTTCATTCTTTTAAAAATGATCTTAATACTATATAAAAGCTCACCTTTTTTTCTTTTGTAAGTGAACACATGAAAAGTGTTCCGACTTCACCAGCAGTCAAACAATGCAATGGCAGTAACTTATGCAATGGTAACTTATATAATTAGCTGTCGTGTTTTAAAATGAAATTTTGTTGTGCTGGTGAGGCCTTGACAAAATGCTACATCCATCCATAGTCTGTTACGATGTAAACTAGTTCAACCCTTTTGAAAATCAGGTAGGAATTCAGATCTAAGAACTCTCGAAATGTTTATATTTTTTGATCCAGTGATTCTACTTCTTTGAATTTATCCTAGGCAAAATATTCAAAAGAAGTTGAATGCTATGTGTTTGAAAATGTTCACTATTATCTTTATTTTTAGTACTGAAAACTTGGAAACAAGCTAATAATAACTACCACTTGTCTGGCTCTGCAGCTCAGAAACAGCTGTCAGACACATCATGTCCTTTGATTTTACGGTGGCCCTGGGAGGTAGGCGCTCTTGCTACCCTCACTTCAGAGATGAAGAGACTCGTGTTCAGAGTGGTTAAGGTACACAGATCACACTGACAGAAAAAGGCAGAACAGAACTGACGTTTTCTGATTCCAAAGGCTGGGTTGTCTCACCAGTAATACGACACCCCCTCACATATGTGTCCAACAGCAGACATTTTCGTGTCACAACTGTGTCCAACTTTTCGTATAGAAAGGTTATCTATACGAAATACATATCTAGCCAACAAAATAATCATTACAAAACAACATAGCAATATTAAAAATACTTGGCTGAAAATAAAGTACACAAAAAGCACATCTTTGCTGTAATTATCATATAAGATTATGGCTGGCCCATTAGCTCAGTTGGTTAGAGTGGTGATGACAACATCAAGGTCCAGGATTCAGTCCCTGTACCAGCCAGCTGCCAAAAATGAACAAATAAACAAAAGCTAAAAAAAAATCCTCTTTGTATAGTGGTGAGTATCCCTGCCTGTCACCAGAGATATGGGTGTGGAAAAAAAAAAAATCAGATAACGGTAGTAGTTAAGGACTGGAAGGGAAAGGGGATGAAATGAATGTCACTGAGAGGTTTCCTTTCAGTTTAGTGCCACTGCGTTTCTAATTTCATGTTGCTGTGAACCATCTGGCACCCTTTAGCTCTTTAATGGAATCATAATTTTCACAGGAAAAATAATGTATAGAGAAACTAGTTCTACTGGGTTGTACTCACTTTGAGACCACTAAATATGAAAGTGCCTGGACATCAAAATCAGGCTTTTCCTGGAATTATGGATTCACAGAGTAACAAAGCCTACGAAGGATGGGCCAGTGCTGGTGGTAGAGGCTGGCCAGCCATGTACTGGCTGTTTGATCTCAATGACACTTGTGAAGGGAACCTTGTCTGGAGCGCCGGGAGGTGGGACTTCCTTGTGAGACTGACAAATGAGGGCTGGGCTTGCCAAATGGGATCAGGTGCTGGGAGGCTGACAGTGGGACCTCCATTGCCCTCAACTGCAGTAATTAAATGCCGAATTAAAGAAGAAACATTCCTTCTAGCCTCCTCTGGTCCCCCGCCTCAGCTCATTAGGCCCATTCACAAGGATCTTTCCAAAAAATATTGATGGGGTGCCTTCTATTTATCACCCTCACATGCGACACTGAGACCCACACAAAGGGGCTTCAGGAAGTTAATGAAAACCAGGTAGCAGAAGGAACCAAGGACCAGCACTTCAAAAATGCCACAGGGGCTCTGGACAAGGGAAAAGACATACGGTGTGAGAACCACGTCCCGGACACTGCTCCACTCATGCTCTGACTGTAGCTGGCACTAAGGTATTTTCTTGTGCCTTCTACTGACCAAAGATGGTGTGTCTTGCTGCACATCGTAGTCTAGCTAGTTTTCTATTTTTTCTAGACAAGATACATTGCATCTCGTAATGTTATTTCCAACCTCATCAGCAAACAGACATGGATATTTAGTTCTTCTTTGTTACCAAGCGCATGCTTTTCCAGGGGCGTCCCTATAGAATCGGCCAGGATGCCATCAGACTAAGATAGTGTCTTGGGCTTAACTTAATAGTCCCTCAGTCTGACATACTGGATCACAGCAGGATGGAGAGGAATGCGGAAAAGTTGGGGAGAAAGCTAAGTGGAAATAGTTCCTGGAATAAAGGGATACAAACTTTTTAGATACGCTACTTAGACCTAGATGTTGGTCAAATTGTTCATTTGCTTTGTTAAAGGAAAATATTGTGTAGTGCCTTCAAAATAGGAGGCAGTCAGTAGGTTTCATGTTGCAGGTTGAATAAGTGAGTGACTTAGGGAGTCAGAGCATAACTCTCATGCCAGATTGCCTGCACTTCGTCACTTACTACCTGTGCAACCTTGAACAAGTTACTGAAGACCAGTTTCCTCATCTGAAGAATGGAGATGATGATGATGGTGATGACAGTATTACTATTACTAGTACTTACCCCACAGGGTTGTTCTGAGGACTGAAAGCATTAATATATACAAAGCTGTTAGATTAGCATCTGTTACAGAACACACACTATATAAGTGTCAGCTACATTTACTGTCATTACTTGCTTACAGAAAATAAACCCTAGAGGTGTATTAATAGCATCCCTTTTCCTACAGTGCCAAAGAGAATTAAAATGCCAATATGAAGAGGGATAATCAGACTGTTTCTTTATATTGCATATTCTTAAGTATATTTCTAAGAGAAAATATTAGCATATAGAATTCAGTTTATGAAAATGCAAAAATTATTGAAATGCAAGGATGGTTTGATATTATGAAACTTGTTATCATAATTCACTAGGTTAGTAGTTCATAGGAGAAAAAACCCATAATTATATTTTTGGTGTCCCGAAGAGCTTTTTATCAAAATTCAACAGCCATTTTTGTTCTTAAAAGTTTTAATTAGGAATAGATTCTGGACACAATAAATTCACATGTAAACGCATACACTCGTGTTAATTGAAAAACTATCATGATAATATCAAAGATAAGATTACTATGGAAACTATTTTTTAATACTGTTCTGGGAGTATTAGCCAATGCAATTAGACAAGAGAAAAAAAGCTATAAATATGGGAGGGAATTATTTGCAGATGATATTACATATCTCTAAAATTCATAAAAATCAATTGAGAACCTGTTAGAAACAACAAGATAACTAAAGTGCCTGATTCCAAAGTTCATTATAAAAAGTTAACAGGTTTTCTATCCACGAAAACAGTGGGATGAAATAAATTGATCATTTCCAAGTTGACTGGCTGGATAAATTTTTTTGCCTCTGCAAAGCAGACCTCCTCTGCTCTGAGCAGTGAGCTGCGACAGGATGAATTTCTGCTGGACCAACTGAAGTGGCTTGGACAGCAAGTCAATTCTTCATCAAGACACACCTTCTTGTTGCTTCTGATTACCTGCTGGCGGGAACTAAGTGTGTCTGTTATATGTGTGTCATGTGTGTCAAACCAGAGTCTTTGAAGTTGTTCAAATAAAGAGGATTAGTCATAGTTCTAGGGAGATAGAAAGACTAAGCCAAAGGCAGTGGAGTTCTTCTAGTTTCATGCATCCATTAACCAGGCTGTGACACATTTCCTGTTGTAACATGGGCATTTTATGAAATAGTCACAGACTTAAGCAACTTTTTATGTTACTAGACTTGTTGTGTCCATAAAGAAAGAAGATATTCCATCATTATCTTAATAGTACATCTAATACAGAATGGCATTAAATTCACACATAAACTCCAAATACCATATATTGTGTTTAAACTTATTTTGTGAACTCCTGCTATCAAACCTGACAAGTTGCTATCAAATCTGACAACTTACTTATATAATAGCTTATTTTTTCTATACAATAGCTTATTTCTTCCTCTAAAATGTGTTTTAAGCGCTGAGGCTATGTTTGACAATGTTTTTAAAACTATGTGATTTATTCTTACTTATTCCTCACTGTCAAATATACATTGTTCAAAGATATGTTACAATTTCCAAGTGCTAGGTAGTTAGAGAACACAGAACTTGGTAAATTATATAAATCTTCACTCCTAAACCCCAAACCTCCAATACTACAAACTCACATATATCATCTTTAGTATCAGGAGAATCCTGTTTACAACATATATGCTGACAAAACAGAGGTTCATGCTAGTATATGTTTGTAGAAATTTTTTATTTAAAAAATGCCAAACATTTAGAAAAGACCCAAAAATTTATTTTAAAAATCAGCTTGCAGAATTTGGAGTTATTTAATATTGCTTTGACAAAAGATACTTGATAAATATGTTACAGGCAAAAATAACTATAAAATAGAAAACCACTCAGTTTTATGTTCCCCAATGTATGTCACCACATAAACAAAGGGAAGAGAGACTCAGTTTTACCATGAAAGAACTCTTCACTGGAAGCAAATCCAGCATAAACCCTCAAACGTTTTAGAAAAATTAATTTATAGTCATTATTACCTTTCTAAATGGATTCTTTGTTTCACTACAGATTTCACACACAAAGAAGATTCCTTCACATAGCAAAAACCTTTATTACAAATAAAAGTATTTAATGTACCTAAATGTAAAATACATAGATCTATTTGAGTGCCCATCCAATAACTGTTTTGGTTAAAATTTTTTGACAGCTACATCCTTGCTTCTCTTATTTCTACCTCCTCCTTTACTGCATTTGTGGTCAACTTTTAAATAAATTATAAAATAAAAATATAAAATAAAATTACTTAACATTCCTATGTTGAATTTTTGACTATCTTTCTTCCATCCTTTCTTTCAATAAATATTTATTAAAAACCTACTAGGTGTCAGGCATATTGTATCCGTCTGTTCTCTGATGCTTATAACAGAATACCTAAAACTAGGTAATTGACAAAGGAACAAAATTTATTTCATACAGTTTTGGAGGCTGGGAAGTCCATGGTCCAGGAGGCACATCTGGTGAGGGTCTTTTGGTGGGAACTCTCTACAAGGTCCCATGGCAGCTAGTATATTACATGGCGAGACAAAGGCAAGAGCTCTCTCATGTCTTGCTTATCAAGCCACCAGTCCACACCCATGAAAATGCATTACTCCATGAATGGATTAATGCATTCATGAAGGCATAGTCCTCATGATCCAATCACTTCTCAAAGACCCCACCTTTCAAATATCATAATCGAATTTCCCACCCTCAACACTGTTACAGTGAGGGTCAAGTTTCCAACACATGAACTTCTGGGGCACACATCTGACCCATAGCACATATTTATCCTGGGTTTATGACAGTGAAGAATATTCCTGTCCTCATGGAATTTTTATTTGATTCTGGTGTAGATAAGAAACTGGTGGCTTTAAACATTTTTAAAGCTGATCAGATGTCATTTGTCACCAAAAATGAAAAGAAAAGAGAGCACAGGTCAATACATGTATCTAGCTAATCTAAATCCTTCTTGGAAATAGGCAGAGTACTAACCCCTCAGCTATCAATCATTCAGTGATGACTGTGTTACCTCTGTAATTGCATTGCACAAACAGAAAAAAAAAAAATCCTTTTCCAATTGCAATTCCCACAACAGGCTGTTGGAATTTGCTGACAGCTTTGTACCAGCTTATGTACAATTGTGGGAAGGACATTTGCTTTGGTGTCAGAGAAACCCACCTTCAAATATCACCTCTTACTGTGACATTGGGCCACTTGATTTCTCTGAGCCCATTTTTCCATCTATTAAATGGGCATATTAATCCTCCTTAAAAGGAGTATCATTCAGATTAATAAGATAATCTCTGTAAAATACCTGGCAGGTGGGAGTCACCTTACCCAAGGTCCCCACTTAGTGGCAGTCTTGATTAGAACTCACATCACCTCACTTTAGAGCTGTTTCTTTGTCTTGCACCATGTTTGCTTTCAGTAACCTCTGGTGATTTTACCCACGTGACAAGACAATAGATACATTCATCATTTATTAAGACACTGAGCCCTGTGCTGTGCTGCCTCATTGACCTCTATGGGCCTCAGTTTTTCCCCACGTAAAATGAGGAAGTTGGACAAGGGTCCAGGGTCTCTTTCAACCATGCACTTCTGTGACTCCAGGTAGGGCAACCAACCATCCTGATTTGCCTGGGACTAAAGGGTTTCCCCTGGATGTGGACAGTGTTAAAAGTGGGAGAATGTGGGAAAAGTGGGAAAATGTGGGAAAACTGGGATGGTTGTTCACCCTAACTCCAGGCTTCCTCTGTATTTGGTTTCCAACTGAATACCTAAGATTGAACACAGTCCTGCAAAAGAATTCAAGCATAAAGTCAGCAGACAAAGCCACAACCATGTGCCTAATCACCTCCTCCTTCACCCTTTCTTCTGTGTTAGCAGTTTCCTAGCTGAATGCTGTTTTGCAAACTTGTTTTAAATCATCTATTGTTATGGTTGCAGGTTTGGTAGCCAGCTCCAGAGCAGCTGATCAGCCATCTCAGCAAACTAAGGAACGATCACAGAGACTTTCTTCTCTGCAAGGTTTGATGACTCTGTTTACCTTGGTGGAAAGAAACCAGAATTCCATAATCTCACCACCTAGCCTTGTCAGTAATATTCTCTAGTGAATGTAAATGCAAGTTTCTTTTCTGCTCCTCCTCCTTTTTATTTGTACTCTCTCATTATTGTTATCATTACTACCAAAAGGCAGGCACCTCCATGGGGACAACACAAAAAGAGGAGTTCTCAGAGCACGATGTTTTTATTCTGAACAGAGGCTGCACACCTTGCGGCCGCTCCCTGGTGGGGAGACGGGCTCTGCCAGCCCCAGCTGAGATATCACTTAACAGTGCAGGCTCTTCAGGGGCAGGGCCTGCTCAACATGTTTACAAGATGTGTAGCTATTAGCAACATCTTACAGCTCACGCTAATTAACGGGACAGTGGCTGATGAAGCACAGCTCTAAAGAGAGCCAAATTGCATCAGTGTTTGGGCTTTAAATTGATACCAAAAAATAACTCACCACAGGTGTGTTTTGAGTAGTACCTTCCCCCAGCAGGTTGGTTGTTTGCTACACTTCAGTTGCAGCAGATCCCAAAGTGGCCAAAACACCAGGGTTACACAGTTTATTAAGGTCATTTAAGTTGGTTAAATGTAGCCATTACTTTAGCTAAGCAGTACGGACTATACACATGCATCAACCCCCATGAATCCTATACCAGGAGCAACCTGGTCATGAGGTCCTGCCCTGCCAAAGCTAAGAACATGGTCTAGGCCTTGTCATGGATGAACCCACTCTCCACTCTAAAACACATGTTTAAAAAAAAAAAAATGCCCCTATTATTCAAGCTGGAACAAAATGTTTCCCTCACTTTTATAATAAAGTCTTTCCGTGCTGAATTTTCTTAATCGGACCAGTATTGAGTTCTATTTCTTATAAAATCACACTTTTCCTTTATTAATAACTTCTTCAATGGATAATGACCTTAACAATTGTTTACTCCATTTCTGCTGTTTGAAATTTTGAAGGTTTCATTTGGTTAAAGAAACTAACTTAAAATTTTGAGGGCACGTAAATTGCTGCTCTCGTGGATTTTATACCCCACGTTACCTAGTTATTTGTGGCTTTTTGCTCCCTGGTAGGAAGGCTGTGAGTTCTACCATGTCCATTTTACCAAGAGTGAAACAGCACCCCTATGATACTGTATTACTTTACCAGAGTTAAGTAAATCAGGATAAAAACCAGCACCTCCCAACTCTCAGGGTAAAAGGCTATGTTGTTTGTGAGGTATTCTTGCCAGGATGAAGTTACAGGAGGATTTTGGCTCCTTCTCAGTGTTGTTGATATTCCAACATCCATTGGGAAGTTGATGGACATATCCTAGATCCCTTTCCAGATTACAACATACCAGTAACAGTGGCCACTCTTGGGAGAAGGAGAAAGGTTGGTAAGAGGTGTCAGTTGACAAGACTTTCACTTTTTATTTTTATCCCCTCCCATGTACTTTGAAAAAACAAAAAAGCAATCGTGTTTTGCTTTAGAATAGTTAAGAAGGAGATCTTTTTTCAGGTCGTGATTCAAATATTCCCTGCTCTACTGGTTACATTTGCCTCTGAGCAGAGACAGAAGGGGCTACTGACATAGGCTGCAACCCAGGGTGGTAGCAACTGTGCAGTCAGAAGCGTTCTCGAAGGTAGGAGGGACCCCCATGGCAATTTCCATTCCTTGCACCAAGGTTGGTCAAGCCTGCTTATTTGGGGGTGCGTTGTGGGGAGGGTGAGAGAAAGAGTCACTCTCTGCTTTTGACACCAAGCTCCCAGGAGGCGCTGTGAGGATTGCTATTTGCTAATTACTCATTGGCAAGCATTGTGTTCCTCATGTTCCTCAGAGGAAAGGCCAGCCACGTAAATGCAAAATAACAACCAAACCTTGCTCCTAATATTGTCTAATGACTTTTCTCTTGAAATTCAGTCTTGGGCTGGTCTCACCTTCCAACGGCATATAAACAATGCCTTATAAGCTAAAAGAGTTCCACTGGAACCCCCTGAAGCTGATGAAGGTGCCCTTAGCTGCTCCTCCACCGAGCTCTTTCCTCTGTTGCTCCTGATCATTAGAAAAAACCTTCTCCCTTTCAGCAGGTCTTTTAACTACATGTAATTATTCCTGTCTTGATTCTGAAACCTACCCAGTCTGCTTTTGCCTAATGAAGAGGAGGTAAAGTCGATTTCGAAGCACAGCATCCTTCCAAGTGAGAGGAGTAAAACAGGAATACCTCCAACTCAATTGCTGCCACCACAGAGGGAGAACAGGAAAAGATGGACAGTTGATTTCCCCCCTCCCATCATGATTCCTTCCACTCTCCTTTCCATCTCACATCCTGGCCTTGCTTCCGACAATGCAAGCCTGCAATTAAAAGCAGCCACTTTTACATTGTTGTTTTGCAAAAGCAAACACCCTCAATGTTTCAGGGGAGCCAGGATGAGGCTGCTTGTGCAATGCCAGGCTAACTACTTTTGAAAAAGAACCATATGCTGCCTTTACAACATCCCTTTGGTGTTTAATTTGATGAGACAATGTGCCAGAATCAGCCGTGAGGACAGCAGCCTGATGGATGGAGAGCGACTCTCGTGGTACAACTCCGATTTCAATATCACCACACTAATCCCATTACTCGCTTGAGTTGGCTTGTTTGGGGCTACCTTAAAAAAAAGTTATTTCTTTAATGGTCAAATTGCCGTGAGGTCTGAAAGATTTAATGTATCATAAAGCTCATTAAATAACCAGCTTGGCAAGCCCCACCACTGGGCAGTGTGCTGACATATAGGGAATCCCAGCTGAAGACTCCAGCACCCAAGCAAAGCCTCAAGGGACAAGTTCAGAGTGCATGGAGAAGTGTGTCCTGAGCCTGCATGCCTCAAACTGTAATGGGTGCATGAATCATCAGAGTGCCTTATGAAAATGCAGATTTTGAAAAAGCAGGTCTGGGGTGGGGCCTGAGATTCTGCACAGAGGCTGCACACACAGATTCTGCTCTGAGGCCCACACTTCAAATAAATAGCAAGGCATTAGAGGATCTTGAGAATATCAGTAATAGCTAATATTTATGAACCACATGTTGTAAGTACTGTATGACTCTGTGTTATATGTACTGTCTGTGTGTGTTGTATGTGTTCATTTATTTAATCTTTACTTTGAACCTCATGAGGGAGGTATGATTGTCACCTTCATCTTATATATGAAGAAACCAATGGACAAACTCACCAAATAACTGAGGTCACACCACTCATAAGTAGTTGAAATAAAATTCAAAGCCATGTCCTCTGACTGCACAGCCTATTTCTTTGTTTTTGTTTGTTTTTTCCAACCCCTACACAATATTCCTCTTCACATGGGACTTAATGTTCTGGCCCCAGTTTTAGTTAAAAAACAGTGACTGTTGTACAGATTCCCTCATGGCCTTGTACTGGGCAAAATTATGAAGTTCATCTTGGGGGCTTTAGCTTTCTCTTTCTGTATCCTTTTCTCTAAAGGATAATCTCTGCCAAACTGGGATACTGATAATACTACAAGTTTAGAAGGAATCTGTTGAATCAAAGCAATATGTAGCCTAAGCAACAAGCTGGTAATATCTTAACCTGAGCCCTGCGTGGTAGCTGTCTTAGTCTCTTTGGCCTTTCATGTTGAATTGGTGCTCAGAATGAAGCTGGTCTGGCAGCCTTCCCAGAAGAGGAATGACAAAGGAGAAAACAAACACCTTTTAGAGGTTTCTGTGGGACCTTAGGCCCTCTTAGAAAACCTGTGTAAGGCAAAGCAAGTACATTTCTCCTACAACCTGTTTTGATTGGCATTCCTGCTCGCCATTCATTTCACCCTTGGGCCATGGTTTAGGTACAGTTTTCGCAAATCAATAGTTTTGCTTTTTTTAATGTGAAAAATGTATTTTTGATGTTACTTTTTTTGAAGATTTAAAATAAGTAGGCTGTTTTTGTTTTGCTTATTTGACTTCACAAGCAACAAAGCAACAATAACCACCACCTCAGCATTTAACTGGAAAAAAGTACACACTGTAATTAACTTCTAAAAACAGCTCTTAAGATCTATAAACATATCTATAAGGCAGAAAGTACCTAAACAATGTCAATTCAGAAAATACACTGAACTTACCCAAATGTCCCATTTTATACAAATGAAATAAGAATTATGTATCAAAAAGATAAAACAGGTTACAGCATTACAGCACTTCCTTTAGAATGAATATGCTGAAGAGAAAGTACATTATTAGACTGGAGATCAGGAGGCCTGAGTTTTAACCCCATGTGAATTTGAACCTCGGTTTCCTCATCTGTAAGAAGAGGGAGGTGGATATTCAGACCCACCCTTGGATGAGTTAAGTCTTAGCTGGAGATGCACCATGAGAATGAGGTTTAACTATTGGGTTGCTTATTAAGCTGCAATCATAACCCTCTGCTTTCCATTGGGCCTTCTGGATGCCTCATAAAACACTAGTATTTTTCAGCTTCAGCCTGCTGAGATTGATCAGAAACCTCATAAGAATATATATACACACTCACACACACACACACACACACACACACACACACATATCTCCTTTTTTTAAGAAGAAAATATATATTTAATTGCTGGACTATGAAACCAGGCACTGTGCTACACATGAATTATTCATCACAACAAAAGTATGGAATACTGTTCCCCCTTTTATAGATGACACCAGGAAGCTCTTAGAGAGGTTGAGAGATCTGTCTAAGGTCACTGGGAGGCTGAGGCTTTACCACCATGGAAGACTGTACATGTAGTTCAAGGGAACTTCTTCCTGCAGAGACCTGTGCAGCACGCTCATTCTTCCTGCTAATGATGCAGGTTGCTTTCTTTAGCCTCAGCTCCTTTTTAGGGCAGGAAGGCTTTGTATTTTAGCACTACAGCTTGCTATTAAATGATGCTTTCCATCAGCAGCTTTTGAGTCTCATAAGGAGTAAGACAGTAAGCAACCTTAAGTATTTATTCATTTCTCTGTAACCTTTGCATGGAACTTGGGTCAGTTTTAGTCTTATTCACCCCTGCAGTCTTTGATATCTTAGTGGATTATAAAGAAGCCAGCCTCCAACAGGTGACCTGATGACTGAAACCCCTTCATTTTCTCATGGCTTTCCATTGTCAAGGAGTCATTGCATCATAATATCCATAGCGACATGCCATTTCTCTACACTTATTTCTCTAAAAATATTTCACTAAACATATGCATTTTCTTGGTCTAAGTTCTTCATAAATCATAGCCTCTATCTTTGAAATGCCTAACATGTTGTGAAAAAGTAGGAAAGAAGTTCAATGGAAAAGGAATGAATGAATGTTAAAGAAAAATGTTTGCAAAGTTCTGGGAGCAGTGGGTATAGGTAGAAAATGTAGAGAGACCACTTGGGTCTGTTCTATGTGCAGCCATAGTATTAGTTTGCCGTTGTGCTGTTGGGTTTTTTTTTTTTTTTTTTTTTTTTGGTAACTTTCTTTCCCACTTCTGTCCCCAGATTTAAATGACCAATTTTGGTATAAGGGTTTACAGGTGCAGGACATTCTATAGGCTTGGGGGACTTCATAAAAAACAATTCAACCATATCTGAGACAAAGGCTGTCCCACTTATTCTCTCTAGTAGTCTAATGCTCTTGCTTTATTCTGATTTCCAATAGCCAACTGTCATTGACTTTGTACATTTATGAGTTAAGATTATACTTATTGCTTGGAACTCTTAAAGCTGCAAAATACCAGTACAAGATACAGACACTAATCAGGGAAAAGGTTTCAAGAAATGTTTGAACTCATAACAGCTGCTTGCAAAGTTTCCAAGAGGTCTGATCTTTAAAAATTGTCTTTAGCGTACATGGAAAGATGTGATAATGAACTTACTGAAATAGAAAAGAGTAAGGCATAGTGTTGCAAGGAGTTTGGCCATCCCGGGGTTGTAGCTGATAAAGAAGAGAAGAGCTCTTAATTCAAAGATGTTAGATCAAGCTCGAAGTTGAAAAAATTCTTAGTCTGTTATCTTTTGTTTGTTTGTTTGTTTTCCCTCTAAAGTGATAGAAATATATGATTATTACTTATGTCTACTATTCTGCTGCAGTTATAATATACCAAAGAGTAATTTAACTTAATCCAGACTAAAAATGATCCCTACACTAAGAAATCACATAGTAAAAATATTCACCTTCTTTTCTGTAAGGCATTCTCCCTCAATGACTTTGCATTCATTTATCTACAAAACAATTCAAACCAACATAGAAAAATAAAACATGTTTTTTCTAATTTACACATAATTGCCTATAAAAAGTTTCAGAAATACAAATGACCCATTTTAAGTGACCAATGCAGTTAAAAGGAGGGAAGGTATTATAACCAGTTTTAAGCAACAGGTATTAGAATGAATAGAAATGAAAGTTTTTGATCTCTCTCCCTCCCCCTCTGCCCTCTATCTTTTAAAATCACACATCTTAAATTAATTCCATTAGATTTTCAGCTGCTTTCCGAGAAGCAGGGTGCCCAAGCAGAACAAAATGTTTCCTGCCAAACAATGGTCCTGCTTAATTTGATGCCTTAAGCAAAAACCCAACAATATTCCATGAGACCATTACACGCTATTTTATCCTTTTCTTTTCTTTTCTTTTTAATGTTTCACTTGCGGGAGTGGGGAGGGGAGGGGAAAAGGCTAAAACAAACTAATTTTTGGTCATTTTATTCCTTTCACAAACAGTTTGAAGACTAACCAATTTGTACTTACAAATCTGGGGCATTAGCAGACGGGAACCCTAAATCCGCATGCATACAAGCAGTAACTGTTTGTATGCCAAGCTGTTTGTAAGCCTGATTTGACAGGAGAGAGCTATTCATTCTTTTGTCAACTGTCAGTCTAAAAACGTTAACCTGCCTGGGTCCCGGGGTATGGGAGCGCTAAATCTACCATCCTACAACTGTATAATGAACAGACTGTTTCATTAGTGGGACAATTCACTCGACAAATCCAGCCCAAACAACTTATTTCACAATTTGTGAGCAGAATTAAATTTCGGGGGAGTTGTGAGGAGCGGGGGTAGGGGAGGAGGAGGGGGGTAGGTGAGCGGTGCACAATATACTGAGGGATCAATGTGTTGGGATAAGTGTTCCAGGCAATTTTGCTGGCAGTTGTGGGCTGAGGCTTTGGAGGCCACCGCATGCAGATCAGCGGATTAGGGGAGCACAGCATTAGGTCAAGTGTCTGGAGGGGAGCTGATAAACACCCCAAACCTGACAACAGATTTTCCTTTCTTCCTGCACCACTTGTTAAGTGTCAGAGCAAATCTTTTGAATGGCAGTCGAGTTTACTTAGAGGTCCTTTCTCCAAGAAGACACTCTATCCATTTTCTGAAGCCCATTTCAGGCTGCCTCAGGAATAAATTTGCCCCGCATCTCCCACACACACAAAAAAACGTCTTTTTCCTCCACATCTTGACTATGAGCCTTTGTCTCAAGGTGTGTGAACCAGAACAAAAATCCACATCAAGAGCTCCTAAGGTTTCAGAGCCTCTGGATTTAGCTTTAATACAAATTAAACACATTGAAGATTACACAATCAAATACTTTTTTTTTTCGGGTCACAGAAAACTCTCATTTTAAAGATTACCAGTGTATGGATTGTGCTAAATGGAAAAATTTTAAGCAACAAATGGTTGTAGAATAACTTGATTTTAATAATATCCTATATATACATTGCTATTACTTCAAACCAAGTAAATAGCCAGTATGCCGTGTTTCTTATGACTTAAGAATCCCAAATGGGAGAAGCCATGCTTATTATAAGTTGTATCTCTGTGTTAACTCAAAGTGCATGATAGAAAATCTGTATTACAACATAAAACATTTTGTAACTAAGTTTGAACAGAGATGCTTGTTTTACATTGAGATGTTCTAGAATGTTTAAACAGTCTCAAATGTTTGAGGATTCTTTGCAGCTTGGTTTTACAATATTCTTTGTTGCAGCCTTTTTTTTTTCTTTTGGCAGCTTAATTTTTAATTTGGTATGGTTTGCAAATCCAATGTGAAGTTTTTAACTGACCACCATTAAAATAAAGCCCTCTGTATATTAGGATGTCACTTTCCTAGATATTTAAATTGGAACTCTTTTGAGTAGTAAGTTTGAAGATAGTTTCCTTTCAATAAGTATTTTAGATATATTTTTATAACATCTTTTTTGAATTTAGGTAATAGAAAATATGTTATTGAAGTATTGAACAGTACTTCTGTGCTGGACCAACACTATGAAAATTCTTCAAAAAGTGAATACTTTTGATTTCTGTTGCTAGCTCCACCCACTCCATAAGAATATTTAATCAGTCAAGCTAGTAATTAGGCCAAAATTGCTTTTCATTTCTCCCCACTCTGAAAATTTGTAGCATTAGAACTACCATACTTTTCAGTGGATAGTTATTCACATCTTTGGTTTATGAGGATTTCAAAAGTAAATGTAATCGTTACAGGAATATTCTATAGTCACTCTATACTGCAGGATTTTTGTTATAGTTGGAGAGATGCATCTTTTCATCTCCTTTTTCACCGTTTTTTAGGAAAGAAAATCATATACTATATCTCATAGTGCACAATGCAACCGCCAATCAAGATAGTTTGCAGCCTACCTGTGGACCTTGATGATTTAGTATGCTCCGTGGAATGATCTCTCCCCCACCTCCAAAGACTAGGTCATTTCTTGAGAAAGTTAGCTTGGTATTTGCTTTCCCTGGACAGTCCCCAAGATAACCAAAACAAACAAACAAACAAACAAAAAACCCAGTTAGCCAGGCTGAAGCAAAAGCCCGCTGAGTCCTACGACGGCTGGACTTCTGTGAGTAATAAGGCGGACGGGCCGCAATCCCGTGCAGCCTCGCGAGAACTCAGTCGAAGCACCCGGAAATCCGCCTGCGTCACAGCCCTTTCTCTTGCCATGAACCTGTTTTGGCTCGGTCTTTGCTTCCACGTTATTTAAGCCATTCTGCCCACTCTCCAACCCATCCCGGGAGCCTCCGCTGATCGTTTTCCTGGGGTTTCCCAGGACTTCTCAAGAGGCCTTGTCAATTTCGTCCTAGAGGCTTCTTTCTAGTACCAGATGACGAAGTCCACACCTCCTCTTGTAGAATGTTCAAGAAATACTGGACAGAATTAAGGAGCAAAGTGAAAGTCTTCCTAAATTCTCCACCTAGAGATACCCACTGCCAACAGACTGGAGATCACCCTTCCAGATGTCTCTTTATGCATTTATACATCTTGTCAAAGAAAAATGGAACCACACCATACATAACATTTTATAAACAGCTTGTTTTTGCTCAATAATATGTCATGGAGATCCCCCCCCCCCCAATCACTGACTCTACATCTGCATATTCCTTTTTAAAGGCAGCGTAAGAGTCCATCATATAGATACTCTTTAATTATTTAATTAATCCTTTCTGAGGGCCATTTAGGGGGTGTCGATTTTTTTCATATTAGAAAGAACACTGAAATGAGCAACGTTTTACAAATACCTCTGTGTACTTCACTGGTTAGCTCTTTCAGATAAACACTTCAAAGAATTGTTAGGTCAAAGGATATGTATCTTTCTGTATACATAGTCACTCTGTCCCTGGAAATTTATCTTATAATGTTAATCCTGCCAGCTGCCTCTCGGGAGGTGGGGTGCACAGTGGAGTCGGGAAGCCATATTTATTTGCATTATTAATTCAGCCTTCTGCAGCCTGCAGCTCTTAGGCCTTGTAACTGTGGCTTATTCTACCTTCTCTTTCGGTTCTCATCAGAGCAATTTACAATGTAGCTCTGCCACTCTCTCCCCCCTTTCCCCCCCCCACACCTAACTAGCATATGACATTTTAGGGACCAATTTTCTAACACTTACAGAAGTCTCTTGAATTATCTGAATAAATTGGTGATGTAAGAGAAAAAATTTAATTCTTATATTTAATGTGTTCTGTGACTTCGTTGGCTACGATCGTCTCTCCACTACTTTTCCCACCTTTGTCACCTTCCTTTGTCATTTTATGTGAAAGGACCAAATGCTGGCATATACCTCTCACCTCTAGTCATAGAAATTTGTTCTGTATTATTTTTGGCAAGTGTTTACTGAAATTATAAAGCATATTCAAATTCCAT
The DNA here is from genome assembly GCF_027409185.1 of Cynocephalus volans. Classification (NCBI taxonomy): domain Eukaryota; kingdom Metazoa; phylum Chordata; class Mammalia; order Dermoptera; family Cynocephalidae; genus Cynocephalus; species Cynocephalus volans. Next base: position 180,101,043 of record NC_084460.1, read on the forward strand.
AAAGATTGAAAAATGAAAAAGAAAGCATATTACAATTTTCCAAGTTAGGACATCATTTTCACAGTGGTCATTTACAAGACTACACAAATGTTGGCCCCATTCATGAATTTGCCGCTCCCTTGTGGCTGGAACGTGGTGTTTCTACTTAAAACAAACAAGTACAGGGATTTAGAGATTTTCAGAACATTGACTTCTCAAAATACAGTGTTTTTTCTTTGTAAAATAGGATTCGTTTTTGGCTTTTAAAAAATAACTATTTCTACTGGTGCAGTAAATATGAGATTTGGTTTAATTTTTTTAAAAAAGAGACAAAGCAAAACGGGAGCCTTGTCTCAGTTTCCATGATTTCATCATTGAGTCAAGGAGGCACCATGAGCAGAATGATGCAACTGCAGCAGGCTTTGCATCTTATAAAATGCATTTCAGAATGTCATGGAGATGATTTTCCAGGATGGCACAGGAGGCCAATGAGCACAGCCCTTTATGGTGGTAGTGACTTCAAGGTTGATTGGTCTTCTACGCCGAGGTCCAGGATCTCCCTTTCCTGCCTCTTCTCCGGTGCCCCAGCAATCCATCCCAGCCCAATTTCGACCCTTGTGTTTCTCTTGGAGCTTTGCTTCTTTGATGTGTGTGCATGGATTCTTGCATTTGTGTATTTTGACATTCTTCATTTCCAACAGCTGTGGGCTAAACACTTGCAGAAAGTGAATGGTTTCCTTCTGCAAACTGCCAGGATGCTTGCCAATAGTTTAACATTTTCTTATCCTGTATGTAGAGCCTTTAAAAATGCTTTTAGTTGTGTTTTGTCTTACTTAAAACAGTCTTGCCCCACGTTTTAGGAGATGTGGCTGATGAATCTGGATGTTATGTCGGAACTATGCTTTTTCATAGGATCTGATTTCTGTCTCTTCAAAAATTGAAGGTACACTGCTTCCATTTCTCTTCCTAATCAATAGAGTCGACTCATATTTGTAATTCTTATACTCATTAAATTGTCAGTAAGGCATTTGCTCAACACCTTTCGTTTTAATTAAGTGGTTCCTGAGTATTGTTAAAACAGCAATCTCTGAATGGAAAATAGAATGAGGAATTTAAATTATACTGAATCCCTGGAACATGAGCTCCACGAAGATGGGGATTGTTGTCTGTTTTGTTCACTGCTGTCTCCTGCCTGGCACTTACTAGGCACTCAGTAAATATTCATGGAATGAATAGATGAGGGAATCCAATAAAAAAGAATGATATGCTTTGAATAATTCAATGTAGAAGTGATGTAAATCCCTTTTCTCATTTCTTCATTGCTTTTTAAGTGAATGAAAGTTCTATGACTTTGCCAAAGTGTCTTAAATTAACTGAATTGCAGCTTCCTTATCCATAAAATAAGCACTTGATAACCTCTAGAGTCCCTTCGAGCCCTAAACTTTTATCGTGCTATGTGATACACATGTAAGGAATAATCTAACCTTGCTGCTGGCAAAACTACTATGGAAAAGGCAGTTCCAAGTTGAAACTTCCCAAAAGATTTGAAGAATGGAGGTACTGAAGGATAAATATCTAATCTCAGGGTAACACTACTGAATGTTGATATTAATTTAGATGCAAGGTTTCCTCCTCCCTCCGTCCCTGCTTCCCTTCCTTCCTTTCTTCTTTTCTGCTGTCAGTCTCATTGTCACACCAGGTGATTAATTGATGGTTCCTACAAATAAAATGAATTTGAAAAGTAGTAAAACAAAGAAGAAATAAAACAGCTGCTAGCTTTTCCATACTTAAAGTACAATACTTTGCTCTTTCTAATCTGGGGAATAATGTGTATGGTTTCATGGTGTAGCTAGAATTTGTTGGTCAACACCATCCTAGTTAGAATTATTCAGGCAATATTCTACAAAATAAATTTTAAGACAATTTACTAAATATAATTCACATTTCCTAAGTAGCTGGACGTGTTCTAGAATGAATTTATTTTGTCTATTTTAAAATGATGTAAAGTACTAGAAATTCTATTGCTTTCCCAGATTATTCTATGTTTTAATGATTCTCACCTTTAGTGGTTTTCTGGTGGCTTGGATATTTCCAAGTTATTATATTTCTCTCACAGGTTCTTTTCTAATTTACTTAAAGGAAAATATTTAAGCAGTAAATCTCTTAAGCTTATGATACAATTTCTTAGTAGCCACTTCATCCTATAAGTAAAAAAACCATCTATTTGTCTTTTTAGTTTCTAAAGGTTATATGCCTCATTCCGGTACATTAGCTTGGTGGGTATTATTGCACTGAAATGTGGAGGAGATTGTAAGACTCGTCTACACAGTATGTATGGACACGTCTTTGAAAAGTGAAAGAGAATGTGGGGAGGAAAGCCTGGTGGCTGTCTGTCAAGCAATGGTAAAAGGGTCTGTTGGCCCAGTGCACATGTTTGACCTTAAAACTTAAGGGATAATTTAATTTCTAATGCTGGTTTCATTTAAACTTTTACTTTTGTTTTATGGAGATTAAAAAGAAGGAATAAAGAAGCAGGAAGAAAGAAAAAGCAAGGAAGGAAACAAGCTAGCTGTTGTTAAGGCAGTGCCCCTTGCTTGTTCAAATAGAGAAAGATACCGCAATGACAGGCTGTCCCATGCGTGACAACTCCGTGTCCTCACACTCCTTTCCTGCCTTGCAGTGTTCTCCCAATTTCACCTCCTTTCCTTCCTTCCATTTTTTTCTTTCCCTTTCAACTTCCCTTCTCCTTCCTTTCCCTGAATCTATGGCCTATGATTTGCCAGTTACTCAGGATACAGTGGTGACAATACAGATGTGATAGCACACAGAGCTGATCTTCTCCTTGGGGAGCACAAAGACAAAGCAAATAATCACAGACTCATGAAATTATAAATTCTGATAAATGCTGTGACAAAGATGACAAGGGGAAGGTCTAACAGGGAGACCAATGTGGCCGGATGGCCAGCAAAGTCCAGTCTAAAGATTTAATATATTTAAATTGAGACTCGAAGGATGAGTAGAAGTTACCTAGGAGCAAAAGAGGTGTGTGTGTGTGTGTGTGTGTGTGTGTGTGTGTGTGTGTGTGTGTGTGTGTCTGTCTGTCGTCTGTCCAAGGGAGTGGAGTTGTTGCATCCAGGCAGAATGAATAGCAGGTGCAAAGGCCCTGAGGTGAAAAAGCCTGAATGTGTTAGAGGAGCTGCAAGAAGACCAGAGCAGCCAGAACGTCCAGTAGGAGGGGAGCAGGGCTGGAAATGACAGCAGGGTGGCAGCCAGCATTGGCAGAGCCTTGGGGGCTGTGTTGGTCATTTGGATATTATCTGGAATATCCACTGGAATCCACTGAAGAGCAGTGAACAGCAGGTTAACATGATTTGAGTTTTGAGAAGATTTTAATAGTTTCAAGAAGACTTTTCTGACCACCCTCTAGAGAACAACGACTGCAGTTATCTGAATTGAGGAATGCCACAGTGCACCAAACCAAAGCATAGCTGTGTGGTTGTGGGCAAGTAAATTAAACTTTCTGTGCCTCTGTTTCCTTATTTGTAAAAGGAGGGTGATGATAGCCTCAATCTGCAGGCTGTTGTAGCATTAGCTGAGTATAGTGTCTGGCACGTAATAAGTGCTCAGTAAGCATCAGCCATTATTATTGCCTATTCCTGAATGTTGCTCTTGTAAGACACAGGTTTGTAAAAAGATAAAATTAAACAAAATTTTGTAAATGGAACAACATTTTAAATGTTTTCTAGGAAAGTAGGCTTTTAACAATCCTTTAATAAATCAAGTAGGCAAGCAAGCAAGCAAACCAGCAAAAACACCCTGTGTTTTTCTTTCTAGTTGGAAAATGTCTTTTCATGTATGTGGTTGCTTAGCACAGGGGGCAGTTGTCAGTCTGCCTGAAGAGTCCTCAAAGCACAGTGAACCAGTCCAATCTTCCTACTTGAACTCAATCCAGCAGATTCCAGAATATCTCTCACCTGCCAAGTACTGGTATCACTGAAGGTGGTTTCGGCTGCAAGAAACAGAAAACTCCTACTCAACCATCTTAAATCACAAGGCACTTTAATTTATTACTTTACATGACAGAGATCCAAAGGTGGTGTGGCTTGGGCTCTGGCACCACCTCTCTGGATTCCTCCAGCTATGCTCTCCTCTGGTGATCGCTTAATCCTCTGGTTGTGACAGGATGGCCACTTCCGTTCCATGTGCCTCATCCAGAAAGACAACATCCCTCACAAGCAGAGGAACACCTCTTCCTTGTGTCTCTCTTTAAGAGCAAGTAAACCTGTCCCTGACACCCCTCAGCAGCACTTTCTCGTTGGCCACAGAATTGACCCATGACTATGCTGGAAACAGTCATCAGCAAGTAAAATGGAGTGCCAAACTGATAGACTTAGACTCCTCCTGTCCCACACAGTGGGGTTCCAGCCTCCTCTGAAGCACAGGGATGAGTGGGAAGGTGACACCTGAACAAAAGCAGGATGGTGTCAGGAAGGAGGAGAGGAGTGGTGCCTGAGAGTAAGGCAGCCAACAGCATCTGCTGCGGCCCTGTAGGTGTCCAGACATGGCCCTCAAGACCTCTCACTACGGGGAGTGACACAAGACACTCACGGAAAATTTGAACATCAACCAGAATGTGATAATTACTGCGATCAAAGAATGTGGTAGTATGAAGAAAAATTGATTAATTCTTTCTTGGCTGGTGTCAGGACTGGTGATATCTGATGAGCTCATTGAAGAATTCAGTAGGCATCAGCTGAAATACAGCTTTCTTTGTAGAAAAAAAATTTTTTTACAATGTCCCTAAAACCAAGCTTGATTTTTTTCAATTATTTTGTAAATTTTTTAAATGTAGTAAAATACACATAACATAAAATTTACCATCTTAATTATCTTTAAATGTACAATTTAGTAGATTAGGTATATTCACATTGTTGTATAACCCATCCCAGAATTTATTCTTCATGCAAAACTGAAACTCTATGCCCATTAAACACTTCCCCACTTCACCCTCTCTCCAGCCTTGGCAACCACCATCCTACTTTCTGCCTCTATGAATCTGGCGATTCTAGGTACATTATATAAGTGGAATCATACAGTATTTATCCTTCTGTGACTGGCTTATTTTACTTAGCATAATGTTCTCAAGTTTCATCCCTGTTACCGCATGTGACAGAATTTCCTTCCTTTTTCTGGATGAGTAGTATTCCATTGTATGTATATACCACGTTTTTTTTACCCATCCATCCGTTGATGGATAACAACATGGGTTGCTTCCACCTCTTGGCTATTGTGAATAATATTGCTATGAACATGGTGTATAAATATCTCTTCAAGACTCTGCATTCAATTTGGATATATATCCGGAGGTGGAATTGCCAAGCTTGATTTTTAAATTTCTTCATGGAAAAGTGTGTCCTTACCATGAAAATAATAGTTGAAGGCGGAAATATTTAAAGCCTTGCTGCCCAGCGTGATATCTGGACTAGCATCTGCATTAGCAGCTCTTGGGAGATGGTTGAAACTGTAGCATCGCAGCCCCCAGCAATAGCCCTACTTACTGAATCAGCATCTACAAGTCTTAGGGAATCCCCAGGTGATTCAATTGCACAGTGAGGATTGAAAAACCGTGCTCTAACGTTCACGTTGCTTTCCTGGCAGGAGTTTACTATCAGGTATATCTTGCTCTCTGAGGTTTTACCTTCATTCAAAAATTTCATCTTCTCTCCCCTTTCTGCTACACACAAGTTATTTGTTTTCGATGCGTGGTTAGGAGTTGATATTTAACGCTGCAGCTGCAGAGATCATTTTTCTTTTCTTTCTTTTTCCCATTTACTGTCTCATCTGCCTCTAAAAGAGGCAGGAATTAAATCATCAGGAATCAGAAAAGAAGGCCCACACTGAGGTGACTGCTAATTAAGTTCCATCTTAAAGATGATTACTTTAATACAGCAACAGAACAAACAGAAAGAGCATATTTTAATTTTGGTTGAGGAGGGTAGGACAGAGGGAAACAGGAGTATGTGAAAAGAATTTCTAAGTGACTGATAAATAGGCTTAAGTTATTTAAACTGGCACTGAGCACAACTTAGACAGTATGTTTCGCATCATCTAAATTTCTAAATACCTGCAGTATATTTGTAAACATGGCAATCTAACATGTTATTGAACAGCACATTCATATTCAAATGAGCATAAATGAGGATTTAACAGCTGATTGCACAGTGTGAATGATAGTAACTAATTGTCAAGTCGGAAAGTTGCGCAGATAATAGGACTAATGTGATCAACACACAGCGATGTGACTTACAGTAGCAAATCTGTGAGTTTTAAGCTTGCTGACCAAGTCCCTGTGCATAAAAGAGTGATTCTGGATTAGGGCAACGTGGGCGAAGTGGGCAGTCAGAGGGGAAAAGCAGGGAGAGAAGGAAGAATCAGAGCTGGGTTTGAGGGACGGTGTGAAACTTTTCTTTCCCTCCATGCAAGCTTGCACCTCCTTTATAACAGCCATCAATGGGGCTCCCTGGCCATTCAGTGCGGTCCCTCTTATAGGAAGCAATTGTTCAGAGGTGTGGCGCATTTCAGGCATTAATCTCCACTGAATGGCGACTGTGTTTCCCACTTTGTCTTTGCCTGGAGCCTGCAGGCAGCTGGTCAGTGGAAAGTAACAATGACCACAGGAGGAGAATGGGGCAAATGCTTTGCTGCAGATGCTGCGTCCCCAACATTGACCTTGGTCATTTCCCTCCCAGGGTGGCTTGGCCCCTCGCAGCAGGAGCCTGGCTTTCTGAACAACTGCCATTGTGGGTGAGGTGGCAGCTACCTGCGCGATTTGTCCCCTCCTAATAACATTTAGACCCAACAGGCAGTCACAATGAGGGGTGGAAACTGAGGCCAATGTGGACAAGACGGTGAAGGGAAAACACAAAAACAAAACCCCTCATTTCCAGGGAGGGACTTTGTCAGCGGCGATTAGTGGCTATGTTCTCGGCAGGTCTGGCAAGTGATCTGAATCCTGGTGTTGGGCAGTCGTCAGGGGGAGAGGCTGTTCTTTCAGTCCAGGGCTCGCCTCCTGCCTGTCTTCTGTCCTCTGGTCACCAGCCCACGCTGTTAGTGAGGAGCTCTAGGGACACTTTGGCCTAAGGCATTTGCAGAACACTGGAGGGGGAGAAATGTAACAAATAATCCTGGTCTCTGCTCTCTCCTAGTGACCTGCACACCTCCAACACCATGAGAAAAAATATATATATTCCTGTCTTTATCCCTGATCCCTTATCCCTATCCCTGTCTCCCACCTATCACCACCTCCACCTCTACCTACGTCTGTCAATTTACTGATTTATCATCTACATCTGTCTTTCTATCGCAATCATCTATATCTGTCATTTATATCTATCTGTATCATATCTATCATTTATAGCCATCTATTTATCATCTGTATCCATCTGTCTGTAGCCATTTGTTTTTCTATGTCTATCATCTATATCTGTCTCTATCATCTATATCTATCACCTACCTCTATTTATCTACGTGATCTGTATCTATCTACCTATATAAATGCATCAATCATCTATCTAAACAACACAGAAACACAGATTTGGTCATGTACCACTTATCACTTCCCTGATTAAATCGTTAATGTCTCCCCATTGACAATAAAAAGCCTGAAGTTTTCACTAGGACATTGAAAGTCTTTCAGAATTCTGTCTCCACCTTGGCTTTTTAGCTTCTTCTTTCTCTCCCTTCGTCTGAGGTGACAAACGCTGTGCTAGGTACAGGATGTCCTGCCACTCCCTACCCCTGCTTCTCACAGGTCATCCTTCATTCCACCCTCATGGCTCCCGCCTCATTTCCATCCCCACAAGGGCCTGGTCACAGAGCCCTGCTGGATGCTGGACCTCTGGTCTCCTTGTCCCTTGCTTTTCCCCCCTCGGCCCCTGTCCTTGTGGTTTCCTCTCTGGAGTGCTTTCCTCTGTGAATCCACATCCTGGGGCCTGAGTAGCTCCCTCTCTAGAGCTCCCACTCGTCAAGAGCCAAACATGGCTGCATCTCCCACTGGGCCGCACGTTCCTTCCTCGCTGCATCCCAGTGCCTAGAAGGGCTTCCAGCTGCACATGTGTGTGTGTGGAGGGGAGACAGGGGGAATAAGCCTAGGTGGAAATCAAGGCCTCTGGCTCTGGAGCTGCTTGGTCCTGCCTCCACCACTTACCAGCTGTGTGCCCTTGGGCCAGTGCCCTCATCTTTCTGAGCCTCATTTCATCACCTGTACAGTAGAGCTCATAACAGCACCTGCCTCATAGGCTTGCTCCGGGGATTGAGTGAGTGAATGCAGATGAAGTGCTTGGAAGCATGCTTAGCATACCGTAGGTGCTCAATAGATAGAATGTGAACACCCGAGGGCAAGAAACACCTTTGGTTTACTGAGCTTTTGACTGATGGGCCTGGCATGAGAATGAGTAGAGGTGGCTATAGTGATAACCATATGTGAAAACTGGAGTTGGTGGGTCCTGCTGGCACTTTCATGCATGCAGGGCTGGAACAAGCCTTGGATGACCAGCAAGCCTCTCTTTATTGTCTTTATTTATCTTGGAAAGGCTGTGCCTGACACGCTGTTATTTTGCTGCTGTTGCTCCAGCTTTTCTGAAACCACCCACCTCTTCATGTTGTCATTCAGGTGGGCCAGGTTGGGCCTGACACTGTCACCCCCCAGCTGCAGTGCATGATTTGAAATTGTGCCTCCAAGGGCACCCTCCACCAGCTCTCCACTGTGAAGGTGATTCAGTTTTCTCCGCTCCTGCACAGCTGGTGGGTCAGGTGGCCTTGAAGTCTTGATTCACTGCCCCAATGTCTATCTTGATGTCCTCAGCATGGCTTTGCTATGCCCTGTTTCATGCAGGGCGCTTGCAACACTTTTATTTTCCCCGCTTTTACACATGTTGGCTTCCCTTGGACTAGTCAAGCTGCTGTTGGTTGCAAGTGCTAACGGAAACCTTAAGCAACTATAAGGAAGATGGAAGGGGTGTGCAGTGAGGGTGATTTATTGGAAGGATTCAGGGGTAGCTTTCAGAACCAAAAGTCAAGAAAGGCCATTGCAGACTGGTCAGGCACGGAGGCCACCTTCTCCATCCACAGAACTGGAGACATGCGTGCCAGAGGGCTTGGCTGGGTGGACATGTGCAATGGTTTTGGAGACAGGTTACCTGGGAGCAGGGTCCACCTCAGGGCAGGCCAGACGAGAGGTTTTGGCTGTGGCATCCTGTAACCCAGCCCTGGTCATTCCCTGCTCTGATGGGCAGTTTGGGAAGAGTTAGTTTCCTGAGGCAGGTTACTTTAGGTCTGAGTGAGATGGGTCCTTTATGCAATTTTTCGAGCATTCCCAGAAGGGCATGCTATGAAAAGAGGCTCTCAGGGAACGGTTATAAGGGCCCCTGTGCAACTGGGATCCCCTGACATGAGAATTGGTATGCCACTTTAGCACAGGAAGAAGATCTAGGCTGAATCACAGGCTTAACTTGGAAGATGTGGTTGGGGCTAGAATTGGGGTGGGAATCGAGGTAGTGAGAGGCAAATGGCAGGAGACCAGGTTTCTGAGGGATTCTGGGGTTCTTTCTCTTTTCCTCAAACTCAGGTAACACATTTCCTAGACAATTTTGGTTTCCAGGTTATAAAAGGACCATTCTTAATCCTAGGATAAAAATTTTCATTTTAGGATTTTTACATTGAATAGTGAGGTGACAAAGACAAACATTGTTACAAAGAATAGAAAGCCAGGTTCCTTTGTGTCCACTCAGTGACAGTGGTTGTAGGGTCTGTTTTTGGTTTGGCTTTACTAATTCAAATAGAATTTGTTTTTGTTATGGCTTTTACATGATCCGTATTTCACAGAAAATGTCTGCAGCTTATAAATTTTTATTTCGGTGTGGTAAATTCTGTTTAGTTTTACTTTTTTATTTTCATAAGGAAGAATAAAAATGAGATAAGAAAAAATCAATGGTTCATGAAAGGCTTGTTTGGCAACAACAAAGCTATTGGATCTGGGATGTGGAGACCTTCATTTTGACAGAATGAAGTCAGTTTATTGTTCAGATTAGAGCTGTTCTTGAAATTAACCAAAACCGAAAACAAAATATTAGCGAAAAGAGGAGTTCTGGTCAAGATGGCAGAATAGGTGGTCCCCAGCATCATTCTCTCCCACAAACAACAAATTTACAATGATAAATGTAACATCGGCCAAGCTGGGGCTACTGGAGCTCAGGTGAAGAGGAGGAGAGACCTATGGAACTCATGAAGGCAGGAGAAACCACAATGAGAGAAAGAAAAAACTGCTCTCAGCGTTTCAGCCTGCAGTTGCTTTAATGCTAGAGCGCATGGTGCAGGAGCCAGCAGAAGCCACAGCTGTGCCTTTTAGATGGAGTTACTTGGAGGCAGAAGGGGAGAAGAGGACTTTGTGGCTTCTAGGACAGCAAGACCACTAATAGGGTTCCCGTGAATCCATGCAGGAGCGAGGATCCAGAACAGCTGAAAAAGGGGAGCCATTCAGAAGCCAGTGAGTCAATGCAGGGGACTGGTGCAGGGATTGTCCCATGGGAATTGTTTGGAGCACAGGTGGTGGGTGAGACAGGCCCACTGGGAGATCACTGGGACACAGCAAGGACAGCCTATCCGCCTCCTAATCAGTGCAGGACCACTCAGAGGAGACTGGTCGGGAATGCAGAATTGCATGGGGTGCAGTTTAATGAAAAAACTCAGGCCCAGATCAGAGTTTCTACACAACCCAGGTGCACCGAGTATCAGAGCCAGAAATACCTATAAGGTCAACCATTAAACCCTGAGCTGCACAAAAATTCTTCCCTAGGGAAACAGCAGCGAAACAACAATTTAGGTCAACTACACAGCTCAAGTACTGTTTCCCACAGGAAGTTCCCCCATTTTAGAAGTAAGCAAAGGACAAAAAGTCAGTTCCAGTTCAGGCATACCACCAATGCTCTGGGGCCCACCAGGCGACATGAGGCATGAGGCCAGGGGCAGGACTCCCGCCCACAATCACTCACACTGCCAGCACCTTGGGGCCTCACCCAGGAACCTGAGGCTTGGTGGACTGAACCCCACTCCCACATCCAGGCACACCACCAATGCCTCAGGGCCCACCCAGAGAGCCAGGGTATGGAGCTGGGGACCAGACCCCCCTCCCACAACCAGGCACACCTTGCCAGTGCCTCAGGGTCCACTCTGGGACCCAGGGCATGGAGAAGGGGACTGGACCTCCCTTCCCACAACCAGGCTCACTGCGCCAGTGCCTCAGGGCCCATCTGGGGACCTGGAGCATGGAGAAGGGGACCAGACCCACCTGCCACAACCAGGCACACTGTGCCAGTGCCTCAAGACCCACTTGGGGACCTGGGGTATGGAGCTGATGATCGGACATTCTCTACAACCAGGCACACTGCCAGCACCAAGGAGCATGCCAAAAACATCTTCTCCATGGGGGTGGCCCGCCCCAGCCACCACGATAACCATGGCTGCCGTGAAGGTGGCTAGATGCCACAACCACCATACAGATCATCCACCAGCCACTGGAGTGAGATGACACAAGGAGAGTCATCAGCAGGGATAAAGAAAGGAGGAGGATCTCTCTCTCCACAGAGCCCATTTCATAGTGACAGAAGAGACATCTGCTCTATGATAGTATTGGGGGACCTGATCACACCTCTCAGCATTGGACAGATCTTTTGGGCAGCAAATGAACAGAGTAACCATTATTATTTCAGAAGGTGAGAAAAGAAATCTAGGGTGATTAGAGGGGGTCAGGGGAGGGAAAAGGGGGATGGAGAGGAACTAGACAAGGGGCATAAATAGTAATTATGTAACAACATATATATGCTAGTAATGTTGATTTGATCAATATATCTCAATGTTGAACACTCAAAATTTGTATAGTCAATTTTGATTCAATAAAAATTTTTTTAAAAAAAGAAATTAAAGAACACATAAAAAAAAATCCCAAAATATCAGGAAATAGAAAACAGCAATATATTTAAAAGAGTATATCTTGACAAAGTAGGATTTATATGAGGTATGGAAAATTGGCTTAACATTCAAAAATCAGTGATGTCATAAATAAGAAAAACCTTCTGACTATCTTAATAAATGCAGAAGAAATCCTTGGTGAAATTCAACACTCATACAGGATTAAAAAGTCAACAATAAAGCAAAATAGCAAACCAAAGCAACAACAAAGAGCTCTCAGCAAACTAGAAATGCAAGAAAATTTCCTCTCAGAGGGGCAGGGCAAGATGGCAGAGCAGAGGTGCCCAGCACATGATCTTTCCACAGAAGGGGACCAGAGCATGGAAAGGACAGCTAAGTACGGGGACAGTGTTGGCCGGAGAGTGTGGTAGGGCAGCAGGAGCCTGTTAAGAACCCTGTAGAGCACAAAAACCAAGCAGGGTGATGTAGAGGAAAAAGAGGCATGAGGCTTCAGCTGTCACCACATCTTCCAAACCAGGATCAGCTGGGAGGAATTCTCTCTTGCAGCAGAAAGAATCTGCTAAGCTGTGAGCACTTCCCAGAGGTAACCCTCCTCCTGCTCTTGCCCCAGCCTACCCCTCCCACCACTGCAGTTGCTTCTGACATTGCCTAGTCCCAGAACTGTGCCCCTTCTCCCGCACAGGAGTTCATGCTGCACAATACACCCCACTGCACAGCCTATGCTGCCTACACAGTGCCAGCCACCTGCGTGGCCCTAGCCACTCACGTGACCACAACAGCCCATCAACAAGTGCGGCCCCACCTGCCTTCATGGGCCAAACCATCTAGCCACCCTTGCAGCCCAAGCTGTCTGGCTGCCCATGTGGCTCCACCTGCCACCCAGCCCCCTATGTAGCCCCACCCACCCACATGTTTCCAGCCATCACAGCCACCTGCATGACCCCACCCATACACATGGGCCAAGACATCTAGTCTCCTGCATGGACCCAGCTGCCCAGGCTGTCCCACACAGCCCCCACACACCTGCATGGGTCCAGCCATGCATGCAGCCCCAGCTACAGACGTAGCTGCTGGCATTTCCCAGAAATACTGAGTATACCCAGGACTACTGAGTCTACCTAGAACAACTTAGTCTACCCAAAACTATCAAAACTACTGAATCTACCCAGAACCAAACTAAAACACCCCACCAAATAGGCGATATATAACAAATCTACAGGAGGGAGTCTCTCTCCTGAAAAGCCATGCCAGAGTAACAGAAGAAGTAACCATAAGACATCAAAATAGGGATACTAGAAGTATGAGAAACAAGAAAATATGACACCACAAAAGGAACACTATAATTCTCAAGTACCAGACCCCATACAATAGGAAACCCTTGAAATGTCTGAAGGGGAATTCTGAGTAATAATCTTAAAGAAACTCAGTGAGACACGAGAAGACTCAGACAATACAAAATGAGAAAAACAATCCAGGACATAAAGGATGAAATCTACAAAGAGATAAAGACCATAAAAAAGAATGTAGCAGAACTCCTGGAACTGAAAGACTCATTCAATGAAATAAAAACTACAATTGAAAGCATAATCAACAACCTAGAGCAGATGGAAGAAAGAATTTCTGATCTTGAAGACAGTCTTTTCAAAATAACCCAAGCAGACAAAAAAATTTTTAAAAATTTTTTTAAATGAAGAAAATGTAAGAGAGCTAGCAGACCACTTTAATTACACAAATATCTAAATGATGGATACTCTGGAAGGGGAGGAGAAAGGAAAAAAGCATTGAAAACATATTCAATGAAATAACAGCAGAAAACTTCACAGTTGTTTGTAGAGATATGGAATTCCAGATCCAAGAGGCTCAAAGATCCCCAAAAACATTCAATGAAAAAAGGTCCTCTCCATGACACATTGTAGTCAAACTGTCAGAAGTCAAAGACAATGAGAGAATCCTAAAAACAGCAAGAGAAAATAGTCAAGTCATCTATAAGGGAGTCTCCATTAGACTAACAGCAGTCTTCTAAGCAGAAACCCTACAGGCCAGAAGAGGATGAGATGACATTCAAAGTACTAAAAGAAAAAAACTGCCAGCCAAAAATATTATACCCAACAAGGCTATCCTTCAGAAATGAAGGGGAAATACTGTATTTCCCAGACAAACAAAGGCTGTGGGAGTTCACCACCACATGAGCAGCTCATGACAAGAAATCCTTAAGGGAGTCCTGCACCTAGAACTCCCAAAATGATAATCACCACCATAAATACATGAGAAAGAACAAATACCACTGGTAGAGCAGATATGCAAACAAGAAAGAGAAAGAAACTATATTTAACCACCTCCAAAAACCAAGGAACACTGAAGACAAACAATAAAAGGGAAATAAAGGAGCAAAAGATATTTAAATTAAGCATAAAAAAGCAACTAAATGTCAGGAGTAAGACAGTACCTTTCAAAAACAACGCTAAAATGCAAATGGATTAAATTCCCCACTCAAAAGACTGATTGGATTAAAAAGCTAGACCCAGCTATATGCTGTCTTCAAGAGACTCATCTCACCTGTAAAAACACACACAGACTAACAGTGAAGGGATGAAAATAGATATACCACACAAGTGGAAACCAAGAATGAACAGGAGGAGCTATTCTTACTATGGATAAAATAGACTTTAAACCAAAAACCACAGGAAGAGAAACTATATAAATAAGGCCATTATATAGTGATAAAGGGATCTATCCAGCAAAAAGACATAACAATCATAAATATATATGGACCAACACCCAGATATATAAAGCAAAAACTATCAGACCTAAAGAAAGAGATAGACCCTAATACAATAATAAATGAGGACCTGAATACACTTCTCTCAACATTGGACAGATCATCTAGGCAACAAATCAACAGAGAAACACAGGATTGAAACTACACTTTAGACCAATTGGACTTGGCAGATATCTACATAACTTTTCATACAAAATCATAGAATATACATTCTTCTCATCACACGTGAAACATTCTTCAGGATAGACCACATGTTAGGTCACAAATCAAATCTCAATGAACTAAAAAAAAAAAATTGAAATCATTTCAAATATCATTTCAGGCCACAACAGATTAAAACTAGAAATCAATAACAAGTGAAACTCTGGAAACCATTACAAACACATGTAAATTAAACAACATGCTCCTGAATGATTTATGGGTCCAAGAAGAAATTAAACAGGAAGTCAAAAAATTTCTTGCAATTAATGAAAATAAAGACACATCACAATAAAAACGTATCCCCAAACTTGTGGGATACAGCAAAAGCAGTACTAACAGCAAAGTTTATTGCAATAAATGCTTACATCAAAAACATACAAAGATTTCAAATAAACAAACTAATGCTACACCTCAAAGAACTAGAAAAACAAGAGCAATCCAATCCCAAAATTAGTAGACAGAAAGAAATAATTAAGATCAGAGCAGAACTAAATGAAATAGAGACTCAAAAAATGATACAAAGATCAATGAAACAAAAGTTGTTTTTTTGAGAAGATAAACAAAATAGACAAACCATTAGCTACGCTAACCAAAAAAAGAAGAGAGAAGAAACAAAAATTAGAAATGAAAGAGGATGCATTACAACTGATACCACAGAAATACAAGGAATCCTCAGAGACTACTATAAACAACTATATGCCAACAAAATTGAAAACCTGGGGAAATGAATAAATTTCTGGACACATACAAACTACCAAGACTGAACCAAGAAGACACAGAAAAACCAAGCAGACCAATAACGAGCAACAAGATTGAAGCAGTAATCAGCAGTCGCCCAACAAAGAAAAGCCGAGGAACAATGGCTTTACTACTGAATTCTACCAAAACTTTAAAGAGGAATTAATATCAGTTCTCTTCAAACTAGTCCAAAAAATTGAAACAGAGGCCATTCTCTCAAACTCATTCTATGAGGCCAGCATCACCCTGACACCAAAACCAGACAAGGATACAAGTAAAGAAAACTACAGGCAATATCTTTGATGAACATAGATGCATAGATCCTCAACAAAATATTAGCAAATAGAATATAGCAACTCATCAAAAAAAATTATATCAACACCACGCTCTCCCAAGTGAGCCACAGGCTGGCCCCATCAAAAAAAATTATATGCCAGGATCAACTAGGATTCATCCCAGGGATGCAAGTATGGTTCAACATACACAAGTCAATAAATGTGACACATCACATCAACAAAATCAAGGACAAATACCATATGATTATTTCAATAGATACAGAAAAAGCATTTGACAAAATTCAACATCCCTTCATGATTATGACTCCCAGCAAATTAGGTATAGAAGGAAAATATCTCAATGCAATAAAAACCACATACAAGAAACCCACCACCAATATCATCTTGAATGGAGAAAAGCTAAAGCCTCTCCCTCAAAAACAGGAACAAGACAAAGATGCCCACTCTCAACACTCCTATATAACATAGCATTGGAAGTACTAGCCAGAGCAATCAGGCAAGAGAAAGAAATAAAGGGCATCCAGATTGGAAAAGACAAAGTATTCCTGTCCCTGTTTGCAGATGACATGATCCTATATGTAGAGAACCTAAAGACTCTACGAAAAAACTATTAGAGCTGATAAATGATTTCAGTAAAGTTGCAGAATACAAAATCAACACACAAAAATCAGTAGTGTTTTTAATACTCCAACAATAAACTAGCAGAAAAAAGAAATCAAGAAAGCAAGCCCATTTATAATAGTCACCAAAAAATTAAATACCTAGGAATAAATTTAACCAAGGAGGTGAAAGATCTCTACAATAAGAACTACAAATCACTGCCGAAAAAAATTAAAGAGGACACAAAAACATGGAAAGACATTCCATGCTCTTGGATTGAAAGAATAAACATTGTGAAAATCTCCATACTACCCAAAGTGATCTATAGATTCAATGCAATCCCCATCAAAATACCAATGACATTTTCCACAGAAACAGAAAAATCCATCCTAACATTCATATGGAACAAAAAAAGACCCTGAATAGCCAAAGCAATCCTGAGCGAATAAATAAATAAATAAACAAAGTTGGAGGCATTACTCTACCTGACTTCAAATTATACTACAAAGCTATAGTAACCAACACAGCATGGTACTGGCATAAAAACACTCAGACCAATAGAACAGAAAAGAGAGCCCAAAGATCAACCCACATGCTTACTGCCAACTAACTGATCTTCAACGAAGGCACCAGCAATATACATTGAGGGAAAGACTGCCTCTTCAATAAACGGTGCTGGGAAAACTGGACATCCATTAGGAGAAGCATGAAACTAGACCAATAACTCTTGAATATATACCAACATTATATACCAAAACCATCTCAAAATGTATTAAAGACTTAAATATAAGATCCAAAACTACAAAACTTCTAAAAGAAAACATAGGGGAAACACTTCAGAAAGTAGGATGACAAAGACTTTATGAATAAGACCCTCAAAGCACAGGCAACAAAAGAAAGACTAAACAAATGGGATTATATCAAACTACAAATCTTCTGCACAGCAAAAGAAACAATTAAAAGAGCAAAAAGACAACTTATAGGATGGGAAAAAATATTTGCAAACCATGCATACAATAAGGGATTAACATCCAGAATATACAAGGAAGTCAAGCAATAGTTAAAATAACAAGTAACTTGATTTAAAAATGGGCAAAGGAGCTGAATGTGCATTTCTCAAAGGAAGATATACAAATGGCCAACAAACACATGAAATAAAGTCAGAGGATAAAACCCCAAAAGCACAAGCAACAAAAGAAAAAATAAACAGATCGGATTATATCAAACTAAAAAATCTTCTGCACAGCAAGGGAAACAATCAACAGAATGAAAAGGCAACCTATTGAACTAGAGAAGATACTTATAAACCATACGTCTGATAAGATTAATACCAAGAATATACAAGGAACTCAAACAACTTCACAGTAAAAAACCAAATAATGCAATTAAAAAACGGGTAAAGGAGCTGAATAGACACTGTTCAAAGGAAGACATACAAATGGCCAACATATACATGAAAAAATGCTCAACATCTCTAATCACCAGGGAAATGCAAATCAAAATCACGTTAAGATATCATTTCACCCCAGCTAGACTGGCTATTAGCAAAAAGACTGAGAATAACAAATGCAAGTGAGGATGCGGAGAAAAGGGAACTCATCTACGCTGTTGGTGGGACTGTAAATTAGTTTAGCCATTATGGAAAACAATATGGAGGTTTCTCAAACAACTACAGATAGAACTACCATATTATCCAGCTATCCCACTTCTGGGTATATACCCAATGTTATGTAAATCATCATATTGAAGGGATACCTGCACTTTCATGTTTATTGTAGCTCTATTCACAATAGCCAAGAGTTGGAACCAACCTAAATGTCCACTGACAGACTGGATAAGGAAAATATGATACATAAACTCCATAGAATTCTGCCATAAAAAAGAATGAAATGCTGCCATTTGCAGCAAGATGAATAAGCTTGGAGGAAATTATTTGAAGTGAAATAAGCCAGGCACAGAAAGAGAAACACTGTATGTCCTCACTCATAAATGGGAGCTAAAAAAATAAATAAATAAACGAAAGAAAGAAAAAAGAAAGAATGAACAATCACAATAATACCTTGAACTTTCAAAAGGAGAGAACAGAACTGAGGTTATCAGAGGTGGGAAAGTGGGGGGAGGTTAGGGAGAAATTGGTTAGGGTCACAAAAAATGATTACATTGTGTCATGTTGAATTTACTATCCTAATTTGAGCATCACATATTTCACACAGGAATTAATATTCAATACTGTATGCCACAGATATGTACAGTCAATTGTTTCAATTAAAAAAAGGAACTTCCTCTCTAATAAGGGCTATCTATAAAACACTTGGAACTAACGTCATATTTAATCGAGAAACATTAATGCTTTTCTCCTACCGCAAAGGCGAGAATGTCCACTCTCATCACTTCTATTCAACAATGTAGTGGATGGCCAAGCCATTGCAATAAGGCAAGAACAAGAAGTTAAAGGCCTAAAGATCTGAAAGGAACAAGTAAGGCTATCTTTATTTTCAGATAATATCATTGTGTATATAAAATTTGCAAAGGAATCTACAAACAAACTACTAGAATTTTTTAGTGAATTTAGCAAGGTTGCAGGATAAAAGTTCAATGTACAAAGATTGAATTGGGACAATAGGATGACTTTGGAGACATTTGAAGTGGAACAACGAGGAAGAAGGGTCCCAGACACTGTGGAGCACCAACCCACTCGAGACCATCCACTCTGAACTCCTTCAGTCCCCTATCTTGTTTAATCCCTTTTATTTTGTGTCTTTTTCTGTTACTTACAGCTGAACTTCATTCTAATCAGTGCAGTGTACCATTGCACTGACCTTCTGCACTCTGAAATATTCTATTTACTGAGCTCTGCCACGCTGTGTTGGGTTGGGGCTACATTCTTGAAGGGACTGAACTTGGCAAAGAGCAGAGGAAGGCAGGGAAGGTTGTGGGAAAGAAGAAAAGAAGTAAATGTGGAAACAGACTAAGGACCAGAAGGGGCTTGAACATAGGCTTCACCTTTTTTGGCAAGCTTGGCTGGGGGTTGGCCTGCAGCAGGACCAGTCTCCATGGCCAGGCTACTCTCATTTCACCCAGGACTGTTCTGTCCACAACTATCCCCTCAGCATCCTCACAGCGAAGGTTGTATCTCTGCAACCAGCCAGGCTCAGCAGCCCTGATTACTTCAGCACTGTTTATAAGCAACAGGGGGTAATAGGAGATTTGACCATTGCTCTTGCTAACGGTTAATGTCAAGGGTGAAGAGAGCTAGACAATCTGATAGCTCGTGCTACTAGGTATAATCGATTTTGAAAATCCATAATTAACCACAAGTTCAAGTATGGATAAAACCTGGTGTCCTAAGCCTCGGCAAACTGTGATAGAGGGACGGCTTATCTTTAATGCCTTCCTGACCTTCAGTTTCAGCGCTGTCCCCAGCTCCCAGAGGTCTCGGTGCCCTTAGGTTAGTGTTGGGTATCCTATGGCCCTTGTGACAGTATTCATTCTGATGTGCCTTTGCTAACACCAACCCCTTCCCTGGATCTTTCCAGCCTTCCTCTCTAACACATTTTCCACCCCTTTAAAATTCTTTTCTTTGCTAGGTGATAGTAATTAAGGCACTAATAATTTCTAATTGATTGAAGTGTTGGTGTATTAGTTTCCTAGGGCTGACATAACAAAGCACCACAAATTTAACAACAGAAATTTATTGTCTCACAGTTCTGGAGCCTGGAAGTCCAAGATCAAGGTGTCAGCAGGTGGGTTCCTTTTCAGGGCTGTGAGCGAGATCTGTTCCAGCCTCTCTCCTGGCTTCTGTTGGTTTGCCATTAATCTTTGGTGTTCCTTGGCTAGTAAAGGCATTACTCTAAATCTCTACCTTCATATGGCAATTTACTGTGTGTCTTCACATCCTCTTTCCTCTGTGAGTGTCTGTCTCTGTGTCCAAATTTCCCCTTTTGATAAGGAAACCAGTAGATATAATACTAGATTAGAGTCCACCCTAATGACCTGATTTTATAGATAACCTCAGTAAAGACTCTATTTCCAAATAAGGTCACATTTTGAGGTACCAGGTGTTAGGACTCCAATTTATCTTTCTGGGGGGTGGACAAGTTTTTTGGGGGTTGGACAATTCAACCAAGTGGCACAATGACATTTTAACAGGGCCTTCTGGATGTGCCCTGGATATCCATTGTATCTAAATGTGGAGGTTCTGTCCTTCCTTCCACCCTCCCCAACCCAGGTCACCTCTCATAGGAAGCTGTTTTATCTGTGTATCACAGGACAAGGCCAGATCTCAAAGCTCCACTGAAACTGAGTGAGTCACACTTCCCCACCTCTGCAGAGACCTCGTGGAAATGGGGCTGAATGATTTCTTTAAAAGCAGTGTCATCTTGAAGCAGGCTGAGTATGTCTAGGGAGAAAGCTGTGAGCCTGCAATCAGCGGGCAGTGGCTATTTTTTTAACCACAGAGAAAGCTGGTAATGAATATTAACAATACAGAAAATGTTCCAGAAACCAGGCCAGCAAAACCTAAGCACGAGTGTCATGTACAGCTTCTTATAAATGCTTCATGTTGTTGTTAATCCCAGTTTTAATTTCTAGCCTTATTAAAGACTTAAGGCATTATCTCCATTTCTTCCCCCTGGAAAACCAGATGCACATAATGATCTTTATTTCTGTCATTTTCCCAGTGGTAACAGTGTCTGTGCTGCTTAATCTTTTTTATTTCCACGTGGATTAATGAGGGCTGGTGGCTCTGTCTTTGTCCCCCAGATGAGTCACAGGGACGAGCATCTGTGGGATTCAGCATCATTTCTCAGAGCTAGATTTTTTCCATGTAGATAAATGCCTCAGGGAGGGTGATAAATACTGGGCACCAGCTTTGCTGAAATGGGCCAGAACAGAATCTGGCTAACCTGTTTAATGGCTCCCCACAATTGCGTTTATATTCTGCCCATGGAACTTGTTTGGAAGCTTTTTATAAGTACCAGCACCACAAATAACACAGAATAACAGGGAAAGAGGAGCAGCAATCATGGAAGTACTCTTAGAACCAAAAATTACTTTGCAGATCATTTAATCCAGCCTGCCTTAAACAAAACAAAACTCCAAAGCAGTTATATAATTTTCTAAAGGACACAAAATGAGTTAACAGAAGACAAGATCTGGTCTTAGTAATGCCCTGTTGACTGTAGCTTCATGACCTATTTGCAACCAAGAGTGAATATTTGTTTTTCACCTGCTTTAAAGACATATGCAAAATGAGGGGATTAAAATATTAGATGTCAGCCATAGGCACGTTCTTCTGCTATGAAGAGCAGAAATCTTGAAAAATATATATTTGGAGGATGTGCTTAACATCAATATTATTTTTCTTCCTCACCAGGAAAAAAAAAAAGTCCATTTGAGGACATTCCAAAGAGTATAAATAATATGTGACATTTTTTTTTAATAGCAGATTTCAGCTAGTTCAACAGGGAAGTAGCAAATGAATTACCTTTAAAGTACACCATTAGTAAGGGGTAGGGTACATTCACACTTTTGGAATGAAAAGAAATAAGAATGTTTAGGAGCTTTGTTCTGGTTATTCATGATGCATTGGCAACAATTTAAAATATTCAGAATTTAGATGACTCCCTTACTGTATTAGTCTGTTTCTGTTGCTTATAATAAAATACCTGGAACTGGGTAATTTATAGAGAAAACAAAATTTATTGCTTACAGTTTTGGAGGTTGGGAAGTCCAAAGTCCAGGAAACACCTCTGGTGAGGGTCTTGGTGGTGACAACAGTGACCCAGGAGTCTCACATGTGCTCTTTTTTTAAAGCCCCCAGAAACACACTCATGAACACCATTTTTAATCCATTCACTAAATGTGGTCCTACAATCTAATCATCTCTTTAAGGCCCCACCTTTCAATTACCATAATAGGATTTCCCGCCCTCAATAGTTACAGCGGAGGTTAAGCCTCAGTGAGTTTGGGGGGTGTCCAGCCTACAGCACCTGCCCTTCTTGTTCACCTGAGCTGGTGAGGTTTGGGGGTGTTGTCATGGTCCAGTGGGTACTAAAGTTTGTGGGAGAAAGTGGGTATCCACCTGTGCACAGAGATGATGATATCTGCAGGGAATTTCTCCAAGAACAGGAAGGACAGTAGTAATATGAAAGTTGGAATTTTACAAATAGGAAAAGAGTGTAATAGAGGAAATACAAATTGGGATACGGGATTACAAACAGAATATTTTACAAACGGGGAAAGAGTGTAGTCCAGTGGGGATGGTTTAGAGACCAGGTCTTCATTTTCTGGTTTGTCTTTCTCGAGTCAGGATAAGAAGGTTGAATGTTGGGGTTAAAAGGAGGAGCAGAAATGAGTGGGTGGGACCTGGCTGTGCAGACAGTAATGACAGCAGCACTGAGGGCTTATGAAGAGCTGTATGATGTGCAGTTTGGAGCTGTGTGACACCTTTGGCCTTCCAAACCTTCATTTTGGGCTTGGTGGTCAAGAACTTGAGCTTCAGCTTCAGATAAACCTGGTTCAAATCATGTCTCACTCTTGTTACTTGTGTGGTTTTGGATAAGTCTGAGCCTCAGTTTCTTCAACTGTGAAATGGGGCTACTTATGTACACCTCATAGAGCTGTTGTAGGATTCCCTGAGATGATGGATGTGAAGCACTTCATAATGCACCTGGTGCATAGAGATTGCCCAGTAACTGATGGCAGTTATTACTGATTATTGCTAATAAGAGCAAATGTTCTTTAAAATGGCTTTAAAGTGAATACAATAATTTTTGCATCATTAGTTTTCTTCAAAGACTGTCATTACAGGTTTTATTGGTTGGATATTTGCCCTGAGTAGGGAATCCAGGGTGTCTCCCCACCTCCTTTAGCAGATACCATCTCCCCTGAAGTTGGAGTCCTGGTCTTTTGTTCTCCCTGTCTACCCAAGGGAATTCCATTCCAGGCAGCCTTCTCTCTAACTGAAAGATTCACACATACTGAGGTCCACTTCTTGGAATTATTTGAAACGTCCCACTTTTCCAATGGATGGAGCAGACCATTGTGATTTCTTAAGTTAAACATCATATGACTCAAAGGAAAAAATGGAAGTCAACAGACAATCTCTAGAAAAAGGGGCAGCAATGATCTCACTGCCCTCTGGGTAGGTCAAATGGTGGCTGGACTATGGCATCTAGTCCCTTCCAAAGGGAGATGCCAAAGAAATGGAACATGCTCATAGAAGAGGCACTGGGATACTCAAGGGAAGGAGCCCTGTGTTCCAGGAGACACAGAAGAAAGGACTGGGATGGAAAACTAAGAGAAACACTGTCATGGGGAAGGTAGATTTGATATGAATGACCTCAGGAGGAGCAAAAAGAGCTACTAGGTGGAACCTCTGAGGAGAGAGATTTGGGGTTTAGTATAAAGAATTGTCCAAAGAAATCCCAGCCATTGGAATCTGTTGTGTCAGAAGCTCCCTGGAAGTATCTTAGTCTTGGCCACCTGTATTGTTGACTGGACTGAGAGGAGGCAGTCCTTGCATGGGAGGGTTGGATGGCCCATGAGGTCCTTTATCTTCCGTGTGGATTATTGCCTCCGTCCCCGCCTCTTACCTGACCCACAACCATACTTCAATGGAAACTCAATTCCCCAGTGCCTGAGTTTCCTAGAGCTGCCATAACAAAGTACCACAAACACAGCAGCTTAAAATAAGAGAAATTCCTTTCCTCACAGTTCTGGAGGCCAGAGTCTAAAATCAGTTGTTGGCAGGGCCATGCTCCCTTTGAAGGCTCTAGGGGAGGATCCATCCTGTCTCCTCCAGCTTCTGGTGGCATTCTTTGGCTTGTGGCTGCATCACTCCAAACTTCCCAAGGCCATCCTCTCTTCTTATGAGGACAACAGTCGTTGGATTTAGGGCCTACCCTAAATTGAGTAGGATATCATCTTGAGAGTCTTAGTGAATTACATCATCAAAGACCCTATTTCCAAATAAGTTCACATTCTGAGGTTCTGGGTGGACATGAATTTTGGGGGAACACAATTCAATCTGTTCCACCCTCCAATCTGGATTATTCCCCCTTTCCTTTAGTCAGAGCTGTCTGATACAGGATGTCGCTGTTATTTCTTTTCCTGGTAATTTGTCAGGAACGTTCTGCCAATATCCATATAAACAACCCCTGAGACCCTAAAGATTCAGTTTGAATTAGGATTCAATCCTGGAGACATTCAAAGGCTGCAAATTTAGGTCTTTTTGAGCTCACCCCAGGAAAAGATGACACTGCAAGAGGATCGGGTGGAGCTGTCCATGACAGGCCAGGTTGGTGTGATGCTTGCCGTGGGGTTTCCTGGAACACATCACTGGGCAGGGGAGCTGATGGGTCAAGTTCTTCCAGATGGCAGGGCTCATGACATGCTGATAGCAATGCTGCTATTTTTCTTAATCAGTGGGAGATTCCACTGCATTTTATGCATGCAAATAACTGAGGGTCTCCTGTGCATATAGAGGCTATTTGGTTTTTTTTGTAGTTGTTCCCTTTTTCTTTCTTTTCCTAAAGGATAATGGTTGCAGTTAAAACTTCTCCCGAAACACAGTCATGTGCCACAAAATGGCGTTTTGGTCAATGACAGACCGCATGTAAGATGGTGGTCCCATAAGATTACAATACTGTACTTTCACTGTATCTTTTCTACGTTTAGATATGATTAGAGCACAAATAGATACCACTGTATTACAATCGCCTACAGTATTCACTACAGTAACATGATATACAGGTTTGTAGCCTAAGAGCAATGGGCTGCACCATGTAGCCCAGGTGTGTAGTGGGCTGTAGCATCTAGGTCTGCGTAAGTGCACTCCATGATATTCACACAGGGATGAAATTGCCAACTACGCATTTCTCAGAATGTCTCCGCATTAGCAAGCAACACATGACTGTACACGTGGGCCAGAGTTTCTGTAGCAATAAGTAACATTTTTAAAAGCTGGTTTATTTATTTATTTTTGGTTTTTTGTGACCGGTAAGGGGATCGCAACCCTTGGCTTGGTGTCATCCTCACCGCGCTCAGCCAGTGAGCGCACCGGCCATCCCTATATAGGATCCCAACCCGCGGCGGGAGCTCCGCTGTGCTCCCAGCGCCGCACTTTCCCGAGTGAGCCACGGGGTCGGCCCATAAAAGCTGTTTTAATTTTATGGCTTCTTAAAAGTCTCTCCATTGTTGCTGATTTTAGGATAGGCCAGTTGCTTCTGTGCAGAGCCAAAATAGTTTATGCTTTTCAGCTAAAATATTTTTCAACTACTGGGTTCTGCTGTTGTAGCACAAAAACAGCCACAACAATGCATAAACAAGTGTGGCTCTGTTCCAATAAAATGATATTTGAATTTTATATAATTTTACATGTCACAAAATATTTCATTCTTCTCATTTTTTCTCAACCATTAAAGAAAGTAAATTCTTAGCTTGCAGGTCATATAAAATCTAGGCAGCAAATCCTGGGAGAGCTCATAAAATCTGAGGAATTGTTGCCCAGCCAAGATTCAGGAGGAAAGGGCAGAGCTTGGCCTAGGAACAGCCACCTCCGGTCTCCACTTCTCTCTAGCTGCAAGCCATCGTGTATCTCATGTAGAAGTCATGATGGCTACTGAGTCTCACGTCTCATACCTTTGGCCACGCAGACTTACTGAGCTGACTCTAGTCCAACATCTACACTTCTTAGGGCAAAGGAGGCCCCAGTCCACTTGGGTTGGCAACCAACCCTAGAAACAAACATCTGAGGCTGGGGACAGGGGGAGATAGGAACGTGGAAGTCCCCATGGGAATCCTAAGGCTGTTCCCAGACAAGTAGGCGTTTGGGGTGGACCAGGCAATAGTTGTCTCCCTCAATGGATCATAAAAGAGGGTGCTTGTGTACATGTGTGCATGTGTGAATGTGTATGTGGTGAGACAAAATACCTACACATTATTACGAATTTCCAGAGCATGTTCTAATAGAATCTTTAGAATATGTGTTGGCTCAATAATTGCATGCATTGCCTTTTAAGGATCCATAGGACTAATTAACAACACAACCAAAAAGAAAAAAAAGAAAAAAAAAGGTGTTTGAAGCATGCTGGGAAGATATGATAACACCGAATATTTTTCATTTGTGAATTTTACCTTTCCTCCTTGTTGTGACCCGGGGTTTGAGAAGCATCTTTCACAGGAAACTCTTTGCGTTACCTGCTGGTTTCCATTGCTGTGCCTGAAACTCGCTCTCATTTCACAGAGAAATGTTAATGACTCTCCTGCTCTTCGTACAAGGAAGTTGCTGCTCTTTCAGCAGAAGTTTAACTAATGGCTTCTCAGCAAGATTAGAGCCGAGAGGTCACCACGACACCCAAAAGGCTCGCTGTCAGATATTGCCACAGGGATGACAACACCAGGAGCCCAAGTGGGGGCAGGTGTCCACCAGCCATTTCAGCCCATCTGCTTGTTAGTCTTGGAATGCATGGATTTCACAGCCTGATCAGAGCAATGACCCATGTGCACCAAGCCCTCTGCAGCAAAAATGCCCATGGTGAACTGTGAGACTGTTGTGCTCATTGGACTTCCAGAATCTGCAATTTTCCTCTTCATCCTCAGCAGGAAAGGTGGGACACCGCCTCAGTTCCTTGGTTGTACACAGTGCAGTAAACAGGAACGTCGGAGCTCACGGGGCCCATCACAGGGTGGTTGCTCTCTACAAAAATTACCTGCAGCCATTGGGAGTATGTATTTTGGTAAAGGGGAAGAACTAAAATATTAACGAGACTGTAGTGGATTGAATTATGTCCCCCCCAAACTCACTGAAGCTTAAATTGTGTCCCCAAGTTTTATATATTAGAAACTTGGCCCCCACTGTGACTGTTAAGAGGGTGGAAATCCTATTATGGTAATTGAAATGTGGAGCCTTAAAGAGGTGATTGGACTGTAGGATCATGCTGTAGTGAATGGATTATTAATGGTGGTCAGGGGCGTGGTTCTTCTGAGGGCTTTAAAAGAAGAGAGAAGAGACTCTGTCTGTCTGTCTGTCTGTCTGTCTCTCTGTTCTCTCTGCCTCTACCCTCTTGCAATGTGAGACCCCTGGGTCACTGTCACCACCACCAGATGGTCTTTGGACTTCCCAGCCTCAGAAACTATAAGCAATAAATTTCTTTTGCTTATAAATCACCCAGTTCCGTGTATTTTGTTATAAGCAACAGAAACAGACTAATACAAAGACCAATCCATTCTAAAGCTATTTGGTGCCAGGGGAAGAGAGTGAAAACTCATGTGAAGAGGGAAAACTTGCCCTTACGGCCATGTCGTGCCAAGGCGAATGCAACCTGCCTTTGTGAAATGGGCAACATGTGTCTTCTGGGCTTCCTTCATTCCCTCTTTTGGTATCTCCTCCCAATTTTAGCATCCTAATTCATTCAACAATCATTAATTGAGGGTCCAATATGTGCCAGAGACTCTCTTCGGGGGGGCTGGGAGTGGGTAGAAAGAATAAGATGATTAAAGGGGTGTTCATGGCCTAAGGGAGATAATTGTACATATGAACCAATAATTAGGATACAATAAACACTAAAAGAAGGGAGGCCAATCAGGGTGGGCTTCAGAGAGGAGGTGACATTTGGTAGAGATCCTGATGGATGAATAAGCTTTGCCAGGTGCAGAAAATGAAAGGCTGCTTTAGGCAGAGAGAGTAGCAGGAGGTCAGAAAAGGTGGTGAGTTCTACCGAAAGGGCAGAAGATTGGTGAGTAATTCAGTGAAATGAGACCTGGGGGCAGCTGAGATGGTGACCTGAGGTGAGTCTGGAAGCCTGAATTAGAGTCAGCCTGTCCAGGGTCCTTGGCACATTAGGTACTCAGTTAATATTTGCTCAAAGGTGAGAGAAAGAAGAATAGCTGGCACATAATATAAAGGTGATAATGACAGTAAAAGTCATAGCT
Source organism: Cynocephalus volans (assembly GCF_027409185.1). Taxonomy (NCBI): domain Eukaryota; kingdom Metazoa; phylum Chordata; class Mammalia; order Dermoptera; family Cynocephalidae; genus Cynocephalus; species Cynocephalus volans. The sequence goes on from NC_084460.1 coordinate 180,129,555, forward strand.
ATTTACTGATCGCCTGCCCATTCTTTTTATACATTTATAGAGTTTTGGGGAAGAAATAAAGAATTAAACAAACTCAGCTATGTATTACATTGCACTGTATCACATCTATCTACCTGTTTACCCATTCATCCCCCATCCTATCTATCATCAATCAATTATCCATCTACCTACAAAAGAAACAACAGAAGAGTGAAAGACAGTAAAAGAGAATGTTGGACATTACTGATCTTGAGTCCTTCTGTGACAGAGTGACAATGGATAAGAGGGCAATGTCAGGCCATCTGCCCTGCCCTTCCCAGCACCTGCTGTGCACAGGCCCCTGTGGGATGCCACAGACAGCATCTTAGGGGACAGTTTCCCTCCCAGGGGTCTGTGTAATGTCCATTCATAGAAGCCTCCCTGCAGGGGAAGGGCAAAACCTCAGACAGAGTTCACCGAGCTGACCAAGTCTGCACCTTGAGCCTTGGGTGAAGAGGGCATCGAGTTACTTGGCAAAGCACAGTTCCTTTTCCGGAGCAGGGGATGAGTTAAGAGTACATATGTTAACACAGAGGGCCTTAAAGATTTTGGGGGATGAGCGCCAGCAGTAAGCATCTATATGGATTTTCTGTTATGATCTTTCCACTTGTTCAGAGGGTCAGGGCACCATCATATGGTGGGTCAGTGGGAGGGGGCTACTTGTGACAATGTAAGGAAAATTGGGTAAGGAGTCCTGCATGTTATGGAATTTGTGTCTCTGGAGGAACTGGAGAGAATGTCGGAGGACTCAGCACTGGGGAAGGATGTGTGCATGACGTGAGTCAGGTGGACTCACAGACACACACCTGAACTGCTTGCCAGACCTGTGCGGTCTGCCTCATCCTGGAAAACTCCATAGGGATCTGAGCCACTGGTACTGCCCTTGTGTGAGCCTTTTTTGGAGCCCCGCACACTGCCTTTAGAGCTCATTTATGAGCCATAAAAGAAAATTTGTCTCTTTATAGTCGTGTCTCATTTTGGACTCAAAATAACATCTCAAATCAGTTCCTATCTTATTCCCCAGACTGGGCTCAACAACAATAGTAATAGCTAACTTTTGTTAAACTCTTATAGATGCCAAGCACTGTGCTGAACACTTTGCATCATTAAATGCTCTCAAGAACACTAAGATGTGTAAATTATCACTACCACCATTTTACAGATGAGAAAACTGAGGCACAAATTTGCAATCACTGATTACAGTCAATAGAAGGTGCCTTTGGCTATGAAGAGAATTCAGAAATAGGGAAACCCCCATTTTTAAGTGAATTTGATGGCAGCTTATTGAAATAAGCACATTACGAAAAACCTTTCAAGTTTACCACCTTGAAAGGGACAGCAGCCGCTTTGAACTTTGATTGCATGTGGCAGGTGCATATGAGTACATTAAATGTGATAAGTCTGCATTTAATGATGGCATGTTACAATGGTAAAAAGAGAGGCAACATCAGCATGACAACTTGTCCCTTAGTTGTTCACCTTTGATGGGCTCCTGAGCTCTCAGTATTGCAATGCTGTTGGTTGCTTTTTTGGAGGGTGAGGAGGCAGCTGACCAGTATGGGGATCCAAACCCTTGACCTTGATGTTATAACACTGTGCTCTAACCAACTGAGCTGAACAGCCAGACTTCTCTTCTTTTTAAATGTGAGAAGATCAGCATCCATAGTCATAGGAATAAGTGGTAGAAATTTGCCAAGAGAGTACTTGCTCCCACAGCACATATAATAAAATTGGAATGATACAGAGAATATTAGCATGGCTCCTGTGCAAGGATGACATGCACAGTTGTGAAGTGTTCCATATTTTGCTTTTGTTCCCTTATGTTCATAGTTGAGGAAACTGAGCCCCCCCCCACCATAAGCAAAGTGACTTACCCAATTGAGGGCCCTTCTAGCTTCAAATCCCATTTTAAACTCCTCCTCCTCCTCCTCTTGGAAGAAAGAAAGAAGGGAGGGAGGGAAGAAGGAAGGAAGGAAGGAAGGAAGGAAGGAAGGAAGGAAGGAAGGAAGGAAGGAAGGAAGGAAGGAAGGAAGGAAGGAAGGAAAGGAAAGGAAAAAGAAAGAAAGAAAGAAACAAGTTTGCCAAGAGGATGGAATGAGAGCTAGAAGTAAGTGGATGTGAGTTGTGGTCCTGCATCTACTAGCTGTGTGTATGGATATTTGTCACATTTTCTAGTTTCCCATCACCTTTTGAATATCTCTCTTATACCTTGGGACTTTCTTCCCCCTAAAGCGAAGTAAGACCCTTACTTTCCAGCCTTCTTGTTGGCCACGGCGAAGGCATATGGCTCAGGCTAGGCTCATGGGAGCACTTGTGTGAGACTCCAGTTCAGAGAAAACAGGCACCACAGGGAACCTGCTCTCTGTCAAGGGTGGTGGTGGAGGCACCTGGCTTTGGGGGCAGCAGTAATGGAGGTCTTGGGGCTCAGTGGCTGCCATGATAAGCACTATGCCTGTGCCCAGTGGGCTAGTGGTGGGGTGGAGGGCGGTTTGCTCTGCGATGTGATTGGGTTTCTGGCACCCAGGCTGATCTTCCGGCCCTCCTCAAGACTCTGAATTATCTAAAAAACACTTTGATGAATAGCCTTGCTCCTGAGCTAGCTGGAGTGGGTTCTGCTGTTTGCTGCTGGGAACGCCACCCGACCCCCTGTGAGCCTACCTACCTGCCTACCCTGAGTTCCTCATATGTAAAATGGGGATTGAAGTAACACTCATCTCGCTGTACTTTCAAAAGGATTTCATGACATACTCTAAGAAAAGATCACTTTGAAAATTCTAAGTAACTGTATAAATATCAGTTATTTGAATTCAAGAAGAAGCAATATGACGTAGCCACTGTGGAAGATGGTATGGTGGTTCTCGCCCAAATTAAACATAGAATATCATCCAGCAATTTGACTTCTAAGTATATACCCAAGAGAACTGAAAGCAGGGACTCGGAAAGACATTTGTATCCCGTGTTCATAGTAGCATTATTCACAACAGTTGAAAGGTGGAAATGACCCAAGTGTCCATTGACAGATGAATGAATAAACAAAACGTGGTATATGCATACAATGGAGTATTATTCAGCCTTAATAAAGAATGAAATTCTGACACATGCTACAACATTGATAAACCTTGAAGACATTATGCTAAGTGCAATGAGTCAGATACAAAAGGACAAATACTACATGATTCAACTTACTTGAGGTGCTAGAGTAATCAAATTCATAGAGACAGAAAGCAGAAGAGTGCTCACCAGGGGCTGAGGAAAAAGGGGAATGAGGAATTATTATTTAACATGTACAGGTTTCATTTCTGCAAGATGATAAAGTTCTGGAGATGAATGGTGGCAATGAGTGCACAGCAATGTGAACGTACTTAATGTCACTGAATTGCACACTTAAAAATGGCTAAGATGGTAAATTTTGTTTTATATAGTTTAACACAATAAAAAATGAAAAAAAATTTAAAATAAGACAAGCAAACAATTTAAGATGACCAAAAACCTCTCTATCCAAAGACAGAAGTCAGAAGCATTGTAGACTAAATTGCAAACAAAATACTGTGTGTGTGCGTGCACGCATGTGTGCGCATGTGCTCAAATGTGCAAGTTGGAGGGTATGTGAAGGATGAAGGGAGAGATTCAAATGGCAAAGTCAGAAGATTCTAATAGGAGCAGTGAGAAGCATTGCAGACGAATTCTGGAAACAAGGGTTAGATTAAGCCATAGTAAATAAAAATAGAATTCCAAAGGTAAAGGTATCAAATTCATACCTTAGGCATTGTTTTAATTCACCTATGCCCTTATTTATTTATTTGTCAACTACACCACTTTTAGTTGTTAGAAACATAGAAAGGAAGTATGGGTTGTCCTGAGGCACAGAGATGTCAGATACTATCTTTGTCCTCAAGGCACTTGCAGTCCAATGAGAAATATGAGACCTTGACAAATAACTCAACCACAAGAGAAACAGTAATGATTTTCATACATGAGAGAAGTAGTAAGTTTAGAGAAAGGGAGCTCCCTTATGCACGGTATCATGGGAAGCATCCATAGAGGAGAAAGAATTTGAATTGAGGAATGAGAAGATGGGGGGAGACTTTTCAAGCAGAAGTCATGTTTTGGGCAAAAGCTAGGGGTTAAAAAAAAGAGAGCTACATACAGGGAATGGAGTTTGACCAGAGAACACAGTAAATGAATAAGGGTATTTAGGATTAAACCAAAGGAGAACTTGAACTTAATAGAGTACTAGGAGATTGTGACTAGAGATGTGACATGATCTGACCTGTGCTTTAGTAAATTCAATCATATTTCTGAGGGTGTATACATGTAGGTCTGAGAAGGGTAGATTTTAAAACATATGGTTTAGTACTATTCTTTAAGGATGGCTATTTTGTTAAAGAATTACACTATTTATTTTTTTAAATCAGTTAAAAATTTATGTTTTATTTCTAAGATCATTTGCCTTTAGTTCAGAACTTCTGCCTGAGTAGTGCACTATTAACACCTGCTAGCAGCACCTCTAATTGCAGGCAAAGTACCACATATGTTTGCGTGTGCATGTACGTGTGTGTATATGTGCTCAAGTGTGCATGTTGGAGGATGAGGAGAAAGATTCAAATGGCAAATTTACAAATTAAAACATGTAACAGCAGATTAGCAGAGGGGATTTGTATTTTGATGGGTGAAATTAACTGTAATGTCACAACTGACCATAGATGAAAACATAGCTTGAGCAGAGTGCACAGGGGTATCTCAAAAAGTTTGTGGAAAAATAGAACTAAAAGATAATATGAATCTTTCCATGAACTTTTTGAACTATCCTTGTATTAATCCTCAGTTACAGAAAGTGCGTATTTAACTTTGTGAGCAGTGACGGAGAAAATGCACAAAATCCTTTTATAATGAGACGGGTAGTTCTTTTTAGGAAAATTTACTCCAGATTACACCTGCTAATAATAGAAATGAAAACTGGCAAGAGAGACAGCGTGTCTCTCTCTGTGCTGAATATTACCATTGGAAATTGGCATCCTTTCCACTCATTACGAGAAACTGTTGTCTGTCCTAAAATTTATATTCTCATGTAAAGTCACCAGGCACATATTTATTCAGCTGCACATTTCATACCCTCTCCTGTGGTTAAGTGTGGCCACAAGACTAAGTTCTTTGTGATGGAAAGAGGAAACGGTGTGTGCCACTCCAGGCCCAGCCGCACCAACTTCTCACACTTGCTCCTCCATGCCCTCTCCCTCTTCTAATGATTGAGATGACAAACACCCAAGACGAACTTGGAAGCACCATGTGGAAGATGGCAAAGCCATCATCGACCAGAATCCCTGAATGACTGCATGGAGCAGGGTTGCCACTAACCTGAAACCCTTGCCCTGGACATTACCTCAATAATAAATTGTTCCTTATTAAAGGTATTGAATTGGGAGGGGGGGGCTCTGTTTGTTACCATAGTTCAGACTATCCTAATACCCATCCTCTATGTCCCCTCCTGTATTCGTAAACTGGAAGTCTTAAACTACATTTCCCAGGCCCTCTCCTGCAAGGGTTCTGGATGCAGTTTAGGTTCTGCCAGTCAGACGTACTTGGGCATGATTTGGAAGTCAGAGGTGAGACAGAGCTGCTCATCCTATAGAGGAGGTGGAGGTGGGTGGGCTCCAATAAACACGAGTGTTGCACCAGCCAGATCTGGTGCTCTACTCTGGCACTGGCTGTGTGGAATGAGCGTTCTGATGATGGTGCGGTTTCCTCCCCTCCGGACACAGCTGCGGTGATGGGACCCTGAAGCCTGGTGAATGCCTCTGCCTTCTGCTTCTCCAGCCCTTCTAACATTCGTGTAAGCATATTTCCTCATAGTCAACGCCTGTCTGCATTTTAGTGTCCTCCCACTCGGAGTGGGGGAGGGATATTTCTCATATTTTTAGAGTATTCATGTATTCACAATAATTCACCCTTTCATTTAAATTTATTTTGCCCTCCTCAGGGACTCATCATCTTCCCGTGCATCTCCCTGGCTCGAACATGCATGTCGTAGTCAATGTCACCCTCTGAGCCTCAATTTCCTCTTCTGTAAAAGGGGGATAGTGGTCCCTGACTAGCAGAGTCGTCCTGAAGATATAATGAGATATTATCAGACAGAAAAACTATTTGATAGACCAATGCACAAAATGTTAGAGATACGAAAAATTGATAAATAAGTATTACTTCAGTGAGTGAGTAGGTGAAGAATTTGCCCATCTTTTAAAAGAAATCTGTGTTTATATGTATCGATATAAATGCTATATGTTCATCTATATATTTTTCAAAATACTCAAATATGTGCGGTCATATATATTAAGATTTAGAAATTCTAAGTACAGGCTGATTGCTTAAGTGTGAGGTTTAAGTCATAACACAAGATCTTCAAAGTGTGGTCATAATTATTTAAAACATTTTGAATCATTCAGTATTTATTTTTTAAAAATTCTCTATTTTACTGTGACCACCAATGACCAACTTAAAAACTTTTTAAAATCCAAGATAAGTTCCCGTGGCCAAGTCCACCCTCTGATTAGCAGCCATTCTCTCATTAACACTCGTGGCCCCGCTGATTTTTGCTCTCATTTGCACCATGTAAAAGGCCTCTGACAGCTTCCTTTCCTCTCTGTTCACACAAACAATAGCCTTTGGAATAAAGAAGAAAATTTGTAGCAGGTGAAAGTTTAGTTTTAATGATGGAGAGACCAAACTGTTTTTAAACTTGAAATATATAAAAGACTCCAAACCCCCTTTAATTTCTCATTTCTCACGATTATCCATTATAGTTTACAAATCCTTTACTTTCAATCACAAAATCTTTGAAAGAAATTCAGAAACTAACCTTTTGTGCATACGTAGCTTATTAGCAACTGGAAAAATTAGTTTTCTCTCTGTGAGATTTCTTCACCCTCCAGAACACAGAATAGAGACATAAAGTTATGGGGCTTAGAGGCAGCGACCAGTGGCATTTTCACATTTTCTTGAGGAGAGAAAATTTAGCCTAGAGAGGGTAAAAAAAAAAAAAAAGCACAGGATTGATCATTTATATCCACATGTGGCAAAGGAGCTATTAGGCACTGATGAGCTACTCAGATCAGAACACCCCAGGTTGTTGCCGGTTCTTTTCATGCCCTGCAATCACTGAATCAGCTTATTTAATTGGTGTACAAAAAGTCACCTTAACACAGTCCATGGTCACCTTTCCCTGAAATCTTCATAGCAAAGGATTTGAGAAAACTTTTCTGAACAAACATGATCTCTCCAACATTCATCTATACAGGAAGAGGAAACATCAACTTTCACATACTGAGTCATTCCCTGTCCTTGAGACCTCTTTCCCACTAAAATCCAGGGGTAGCATTAAAAATGGAGAGACCTGGAAGGGATGCTAACAGCATATTAGTCACAAGTGTTGACTAAATATCCCCCAAACCTCAGTGGCTGAACACAATCCAGGTGTCTTTCTGTTCACATCACAGCTCATTTTAGATTGGAAGTTCTCTTCCAAGTGGTAACTCAGGAAGCCAGACTCCCTCCATCTTGTCCTGCCACCATGTTTAACGCATGCTGTGAAACAGGAAGAGAGAGTATGTGGGAGGCACAGATATTCAATTGTCTATGCTTGATCAAGGTACACATCTCTTCTGCTCATATGCCACTGGCTAGAACTAGTTATTTGCCCCACCTAAATAAACACAAGGGTCTGGGAAATTAATGAAAACTGTACATAAGAATGGGGCAGTGAATCTGGTAGAAGAACAGTGAAGCAGGCTTTGGATGGAGAAGGTTCCAAGACCTGGGCTCCTGGACACCAGTACACAGTGTAACAGCAAAGAGTTATACTCGCTCCAATGAAACAACAAATTACGCTTGGATTTATCTCAACAAATTTCTATTCACTCCCAGTTGTTTTCACATGTCCCTCATTTTGCATGATTAGACATGGATTTGAAGCTGTAAATATTATCTGGAATTTAGCAAAATCCAACAAATTATCAAATAAAATTTAAAAACCAACAAGCTGCCTTGATCTAAGTACCCCTTGAGGGTAAGAACTAAGTTTTACTCATTTTGATGTGATCAGAAGCTAGGATATGAAACTCAATAATGTTTTTTGAACAATTTAATTATAAGCAAGGTCGCTGACATATTTAAATCTCAATGTTTGAAAATCTGTATCCATCCTAGCATGTCCCTCTGGTATCACCTTTCAATTTTCCACCCTAATTCTTCTCATGGCTCCCGCCTAAGGGTTTTGCCTCCTCTGCAGGTATCTGGTAGGACAGGGATGAGAAACATGATTAAATACCCCATCATACAAATGACCCTGTTGCTTGACTGTCCATGTTTGGCATTAGCCAAAAAAACACCCTGCCTTTAACTCCTTGATTCTGGGTCTCTTGCTTTTCTTGCTCCCCTTTTTCTTTCTCTTTTCCCATGCATCATTACCATTCATCAATTTTTCTTCCATGATTCACACTTCTTGTGCACATGGGCTCTCTACAGGCAATTCATGCAATGTGGCATCTTGCTTCTTCAAAGCCGGCAGAGAGCAAGAGCAAATAACATAAACACAAGAGTAATATCCCATTATCTCTGTCATGCCCTATTGTTTAGAAGCAAGTCACAGGTCCCACTCATACTCAAAGGCATGAGTAGCAGTGGTGCCAGAGGAAGGGTCTGGGAGGCCCAGTGTCAGGCCTCAACCCACCCTATCCTCTTACCAAGTTCTTGATTCTGCCACAGGAAAGATTCAAGAGCAGAGTCACAGTAGAAAGTGAGAACAGGTTTAATATACTGAATAAGAGGTGCAGATTTCACAGAGAGAGTGTGGCCTAGCATCAGAGACTGAGCAGGACCCACACCAAGTTTAATACAAAAGTAAGCAATACACACTTAGAGTTTAGTACAGAGTGCAGGCTGGCTCAAGAGAGTAAGCAGCTGCTTGCTGGAAGAAAGTTTGATACAAAAAGAAATACATACTCCACAGGCAGAGTGCAGGCTGGCTCTAGGAGATTAAGCATCAGCCCTGCCTTCTGTCAGGATTCAGCTTTTATACTTTCACCACCTAATACATATTCATTCTGTCTAATGAATATTCAATAAAGAGGGTGGCTCTCTGTTATGTAACATAGTCTTGCACCTGCTCAGTTGGTCTCTTTTTAGAGCATGTTCATTGGTCAGATTCTATCATACACACCGGACATATTCAGGAATATTCTGTGTCCTTTAGCACCTCTAGTGCAAGGTTATTCAAAGGATAAATTCCTAATAGCATGCTTGGCTGCTAGGTTTATATAATCCCTCTTACTGAGCATGCCCAGCCACTTGATTTGCATAAGCCAGCCCCTTGTGGTCTCAATTTCCCTGAGGCGGTGCCAGAAATAGGTCTAACAAGCAACAGGAACTCTCCTCTAGGGGAGGGGCTAGAAGAGGGGCCTGAGATGTTGGGGAGTGGCTTGAAACCCAGAGGTGTGTCCTGAAACCTGAGCCCAGTGAAACTGAGCCCTCCTTTCTCACCAGGGGGTGGGGTCTGGGGCCACCTTAATGTCTGCCACCCACACCAGGTGACCATGAAGCATCCAAAGCAGGGAATGCTCTCTCCTGGGGAGAGAGTGTGAGGCTCTTTGGCATATCTTTGGGGGGAAAAGGTGACTTCCGATATTAGGATAACTTTTATATTTTGAAATCAAACAAATCACATCTAAATGAGAAAAGGCAGCAATCTTTCTGTTTAATAGATCCTCCAAGGCTCAGATGTCCTTTGCAAACATGGCCAGATGCTGATTGTTTTGGGGAAAGGTCTGGTCTCTAAAGGTCCAGAGAATGGCAGTGGAAGATGAGGAAACAGACCTGCCTCCTTAGGCCTCTCAACAGTGGGTCAGAGCCTGTGTCCAGAGCAATAATGAGGGAGGGAACCCAGAGCTACACAGCCCAGCACTGGTTACAGCTCACAGCCTGCAAGGCATGGGGCAGGGTTTTCATCTAACTGGTGGAATCCCCTCCCATTCAGTCATGCCAGGCTGAAGTACCACAGAGAGGCAATTTATGGCAGGGCATTCCAAATTCTGTGTAATTTTACCTCTGGCTAAAGTTTTTAAAAATGTGTTGAATAGAAAATATATTCACATGGAGTTATATCCACAGCAATCCATACGGCACTGCTCGTGTATGTATACATATGTGCATGTGTGTGGGTGGATAGATAGGTAGATCATATGTCTCTCTCCTATCTCTGACCCCATCTTCTCAGTTTCTGTTCCCCCACCATACATATCCTCACACATAGCTAAACAGGCTTCCTATGTAACATTCAGAGTATCATCATATGTATATAAGTAAATACATATACACACGTATTATTTTCCCCCTTTTTAACACAAGTCAGCACACTATACACATTGTACTTCCCTCTGCTTTTTGTATGTTACAACACAACGTAGAGATCATTCCACAGCAATCTACATGGCACTGCTCATTCTCTTTTTACAACTGCATAGTATTCTATTGTTGATGGAGTTTAGATGTGTTGTCCCCTCCAAAACTCATGTGCAATTTTGATCCCCAATATGGCAGTGTTGGAAAGTGATTGAGTCATGGGGGTGGATCCCTCATTAATGGATTAATGCTCACCCTTTGGGGGGGGAGATTAATGAGTAAGTTCTCACTCTATTAGTTCCCGCAAGAGCTTGTTGTTTAAAGGACCCTGGCACCTCCTCTCTCTCTCTCTTGCTTCCTCTCTCTTTCTTCGTCTCTCACCATGTGATCTGCTTGTACCCACCGGCTGCCTGCCGCTTTCCACCATGAGTAGAAGCAGCCTGAGGCCTGTGCCAGATGCAGCTGTCCCAGAATCGTAAGCCAAATAAACCTCTTTCCTTTATAAATTACCCAGTCTCAGATATTTCTGTTATAGCAACACAAAACGGACTAAAACAGAAAATTGGTACTGAGGAGTGGGGTGTTGCTATACAGATACTTGAAAATGTGGATGCAGCTTTGGAACTGGGTAATTGGCAAAGGTTGGAGGAGTTTGGAGGACTTAGAAGAGGAGAAAAAGATGAGGGAAAGTTTGGAATGTCTTAGAGACTTATGTGGTGGTGAGCAGAATGCTGATAGAAATAGGGACAGTAAAGACCATTCTAAGGAGGTCTTAGGTAGAAATCAGAAGGAGTTTATTGGAAACTGGGGCACAGATCACCCTTGCTGTGAACAGGCAAAGAATTTAGCTCCATTGTGTCCATGCCCTTGGACTTTGTGGAAGGTAGGACTTAAGAGTTGTGGAAGAAATTTCCAAGCAGCAAAACATTAAGGACACTGCATGGTTATTTCTAACAGCCTATGCTGAATTATGGCAGAAAAGGCATGATGTAAAGCCAGAATTTAAAAGGGAAACAGAGCATAAAGATTTGGAAAATTTGCAGCCTGGCCATGTGGTAGAAAAGCAGAGAGCATGCAATGGTGCAGCCCAGAGATCATTACTAAGAAGATCAGTACAAAGGAAAGGGATTATCAAGAGAAGGAGAAAAAGGCCCTGAAGGCACTGCAGAAGCCTCTGGAGCCAACCCTTCCATTTCAGGCCCAAAGACCTAGGGAGAGAGAATGGTCTTGGCGAACAGGCCCGAGGCACCCTCCATGGGCTCGCTGCCCAGGGCCACCTTGAGAAGCTGCTTCCAGCACCAGCACCCCGGCTGCTTTGGCTGCTCCAGCTGTGGCTAAATTAGCCCCAGTTGTGGCTGGACCCACAGCTTTGGAAAATATAAGCCAGAAGTCTTGGAAGCATCCACGTGGTGTTAGGTCTGCAGGCTCACAGAATGCCAGAGCTGGGAAGGCTTGGGAGCCTCCACCCAGATTTCAAAGTATGTATGGAAAAGTCTGGGGGCCCAGAAAGAGATCTGCTGCAGGGGTGGAGTCACCATAGACAGCCTTCGCTAGAGCAATGCCGAGCAGAAATGTGGGGTCAGAGTTGCAGCAGAGAAACCCCAACAGTGCCATGCCTAGTGGAGCCATGAGAGTGGGACCACCATGGAGACCCCAGACTTGTTGAGCTACCAGAGTGGAACACCAGCCTAGGAGAGGTGAAGTGTGGCCTGAGACCAGGAAAGCCATGGGAGTGGAGCTGCCCAAGGACTTGGGGACCCAATCCCCACACCAGTGTGCAGAGGCAGTCAAACATGGAATCAAGGTACCTGATTCACCAGCCTTGAGATTTAATGCCTGCCCTGCTGAGTTTCGGACTTGTTTGGGACCTGTTCTTCCTTTCTTTTGTCCTATTCCTCCCTTTTCGAATGGAAATGTATACTCAATGTCTGTTCCACCATTGTATCTTGGCAGTAGATAAATTTGGTTTTGTTTTTCAGGTTCACAGCTGGAAGGACTTTTGCTTTTGGTCTCAGATGAGATTTTGGACTTTTAAGTTGGTGCTGGAACAAGCTAAGACTTTGGGGACTGTTGGGATGGAATGATTGTATTTTGTATGTGAGAGGGACATGAGTTTTGGGGGACCAGGGGCAGAATGATGGAGTTTGGATGTGTTGTCCCCTCCAAAACTCATGTGGAATTTTGATCCCCAATGTGGCAGTGTTGGAAAGTGATTGAGTCATGGGGGCAGATCCCTCATGAATGGATTAATGCTCTCCCTGGGGGAGGGGGATAAATGAGTGAGTTCTTGCTCTATTAGTTCCCGCGAGAGCTTGTTGTTTAAAAGACCCTGGCGCCTTCTCTCTCTTGCTTCCTCTCTCACCATGTGATCTGCTTGTACCTGCCAGCTGCCTGCCACTTTTCCACCATGAGTAGAAGCAGCCTGAGGCCCGTGCCAGATGCAGCTGTCCTAGAATCGTAAGCCAAATAAACCTCTTTCCTTTATAAATTACCCAGTCTCAGGTATTTCTGTTATGGCAACACAAAACTGAGTAAAACAATTGTGGAAATGCACTGATTTATTTATCAGTCCCGTATTAATAGTGACGGACAGTTGGGTCATTTACAACCCTTTGCTCTTACAAAAAGTGCTACAATGAATAGCCTTGGGCATAAGTTACTTCCCATGTGCACATTCATCTGTAGATGTCCCCCGAATTGGGATGGCTGGATATACACATCTGCTATTTTCATAGCTATTGCCACACTGTCCTCTGTAGGGGTTGTACCAATTTACATTCCCACCAGCATTGTCTAAGAGTACCTTGTTTCCCCCCCAGCCTGCCTAGCACAGTGTGTTACCAAATTTATGGATTTTTTAAAAATCTAATGAATGAAAAGCAACTGATACCAAAGTGTCTAGAAACCAAGTGTGTCACTAAGCTATTGCTGCTGTTTCTCCTTCTGCTTCTTCTGGAAGGATTTTTTTTTTAATGGTAAAATACACATAACATAAAATTTACCCACCTGAAGCAAACAGGTCTGAACTGGGGTTGAGGAGAGATGACACCACAAACGGGTTGGAATGGTGATCAACATATGACACAAATGTTCTAATATTGGAAAAAAGACAGCGTTTGTGTTTTTATGTGCCTGTCGAACTCCTGGGCTGCAGGAACTTTTACTCAAAGGCGGGAGAAAATGATTACTGCTGAATATTCAAATGGTAAGGGGCCAGAAATGAGTTCTCATCTTTAATCACATCCTGTAAGTTAAGTTCTCTCCCATCACTGGCCCAGGATAAGGTTGATTTAGTTAAGCGAGGCAATTTCTTTATGCATTCATCACATAATCACTTCTAGGAACTCACATGTGAGAGAGTTTCCTCACCCACTGTAAACAGCTAGGCTAATGCCCCAGAAAAATCAGTTAACTCCTCAGTTATCAGGTGACATCTATTTTTTAAAAAGTTTTTATTGACACATTTTGATTGTACATATTTATGGTATACACAGTTATATCTCAGTGCATGTATGCAGTGTGTCCTGATTCATTCAGGGCAATCAGCACACGCATCCTTGCAAAACCCTGTATTTTTTTGTGATGTGCACATTTGACCTCCTCTCTTCTCGTTTTTTGTTAACACTCAGCAATTGTTGTTAATTATAGATTCCTGGGTCAACTGTATACCCACAGGACTTATTTTTCCTATCTAGCTGTAATTTTGTGCCTATGAACCAGCCTCTCACTATACCCCCTCCCCTCCTGACTCACGTAACCACAGTTCTTCCCTCTCCTTTTAATAGTTTGACTTATTATTATTTGTTTGTTTTTGTTTTGTTTTGTTGTCTTTTTTAGCTCCTACATATGAGTGAAGACATGCACTATTTCTCTTTCTGTGCTTGGCTTATTTCACTTAACATAATTTTCTCCAAGTTCATCCATGTTACTGCAAATGACAGAATTTCATTCATTTTATTGTTGAGTAGTATTTCATTGTGTACATATACCACATTTTTTTTACCCAATCATCTGTCAATGGACATTTAGGTTGGTCCCATATCTTGGCTATTGTGAATAGAACTGCAATAAATATGGGAGAGCAGGTATCACTCTGACATGATGATTTCCATTCTTTTGGGTATATACCCAGCAGTGGGATTGCTGGATCATGTGGCAGTTCTATCTGTAGTTGTCTGAGGAATCTCCATACTGTTTTCCATAATGGTTGTACATCTTAACAGGGGTTCCCAAGAATGAGGCATTGATTGGTGGCTGGTGGGTATAGAGGCAGGAGGGAACAAAGAGGCTGACTGAAAAGGCACAGGCTGAGGAAACAAGCTCCCCGCTTTACAGTTTCGGCTGGGCCTGACCTAGAGCTGGCAACCCTCCATAGTACATCTCAGTGGCAGGACCGCAAATATATCGCAGTATTCCCAGAGTGGTTTGAAGGTCCTGGGAAACATTTTCCCCACAGTCTTTCATCTTGATTTTGGATTTCACTTTTGCTGTTACCTCCTTCACTTCAGAAGAATTTACAAAGGACTTCTTACACCTAGAATAGCCTGAGGGTCTTCCACAGAGACTGAGACAGAGAAAGGAAGGGCCGGGTAGCTGGCCGAGCAGGAGGCCAGGGGATCTGGGACGGGCCGTGCCCTGCCTCTGCTTGGCTAAATGACCTTGGGCTTATCTCTTCATGACTGTCAACCTCAGTTCATCTCATCTGTGAGCGGAATGTGGTCTCACCCATATCCACAGTCTTTCCCAGCCTATGAGTTTTTGATAACCTTCCTTGGAGAAATGCTCAGAGTTAAATGAGCCCAAATGGTCTTGTATCAGTGAGGATACAGGCACGTAACAGACAGAATGCTCAGATTGTAGTATATGAGGAAAGCTTAATAAAATGTCCCCTTCCAAAGGCATGGGCAGGATGTAGGACAACCACGAGGAACAGTGGGTACCACTGGGCTCCTGACAGTGGTGGACACTGTTATCACCCTCAGGCCTGCGAGCGTGGGAACCAGAGGCACAGAGTGCTGGGTGAAGGGGACAGGAGTTGGAGGGGTTCAGCCAGCCTGCAACACCCCCACTAGAGGGGTAAGGAGAACACATGGCCCGACCTTACATTTCTATCCCCTCTCATCTCCAGCTGATGAGTCCCCGTTGACAACGGGAAGTCAGAGAGCTCGGGAGCCCTTGGATGCAGCCCATGGAGGTCAGAGTCCTGGGCATAGAGCAGGCGGGGGTGGGGGGTGAGGAGCAGAGCTGGAGAAGCAAGTGGAAGACATCCAGCACAGGCTGCTCCCAGTTTTCTCTCTTGTCCTTTATCCAGTTGGTAAATGTGTGTCCCCCACACAGGTGTCACACAAAGTCCTATCAATTACTGTACCATCGTGGGGTGATATCAACTCGGTTAAATTCCACCTAAAACCTAAAAAATTAACCACCACCAGTGTTCTTCATACAAGGCAATGAGGGAAAGAGGGGTGGGGAAAGGTTAATTTATATAACTGCCCTAGTTCCTGATGTAGTAGGTCACAAAGCTAAGTTGGCAATCCTAGCCGCCTTCTCCACCACTCTTCTGGCTTACCCCATTATCTTACGCCAACCTCAGTTAGACTGAGTTCTTTACCTAGAAGGATGACCTAAGCCTTCATTCCAGAAGGATCTATGTCCTTGGAGATTTTTTTTTCTCCCATTGTCTAGCCTATTGGACAAGGAAGTATTAAGAAGTATCTAATAGCTGGCTGGTTAGCTCAGTCTGTTAGAGAGCAATGTTGTAACACCAAGGTCAAGGGTTTGGATCCCCATTCTGGTCAGCTGCAAAAAAAAAAAAAAGATGTATTCCAGTGAGCCTCCAGGGGTCCACACATAGAGCTCCATTCCCCTACAACGTAACTAGTCCTTTGGTTATGGGGATCAATCACCGTGGCCAACACAGGTATCCCTTTTTTTGCCTATTGATTAAGCAACCCAGGATCCTCTAAAGAAAGCTGTGACTCGGAAAGCACTTTCCCTTTGGACATTGTATCACTCAGGTTCCACCAGGAAACAGAACAAGTGGGATATATACATTTATTGCAAGGAATTGGCTTATGGAATTGTGGGGCCTGGCAAGGCAAGTCTGAAATCTGTAGGGCAGACCATCAGGAAGGGCAAGTTTGACTCTTGGGTAGGAGCTGATGCTGCCGCAGACCGCAGGTGGAATTTCTTCTTCCTCAGGGAAGCCCAAGTTCTGCTCTTAAGGCCTTTCCACTGATTGGATGAGGTCCACCCAGGTTATGGAGGATGATCTCCAGATGTTAATCAGGCCGAAAGAATACTTTCACAGCAGCACCTAGATTAGTGCTTGATTGAGCAATTGGGTATTATAGCCTGGCCAAGGTGGCACATCAAACTATTATAGGCACTAAGACCCCTAAATCCTTCAAGTTCACGATGATGGGAAGCAAACATACTTGCAAACGGTTACACAGGGTAACAGTGAGAGGGACACTCTCACTGCCACCGCTTGCTCCCAGCCCCTTGCATCCGGCTAAGGGGAGGATGGCACCATATATTGGCTCTCTTTAAGGGCATGTAGGACAGATATGGACAGCATTCTAACCTCCCAGCATGTCATCTCCCAGCTGGCACAGTCCCTGAGCCTGCAACAGGCCCTTCCACTCTTCTAGAAAGTGGGAAGCTTCTGAGTGATGTGGCATTTGGGAATGAGCCATCACCATACTTCCTTTGCCTGGACATGTGTCTGCTGGTCAGAGGTGATAGTGTAGGACACCATGGAATGGAAGGGGCATTCTACAAGTGCATGAGCAGTGGTGCTGGTAAAAGTATTCTGAACAGAGAAGACAAGTCTGTATCAGAAATACATCTACCTCTGTGAGGACAAAGTTCTGCCTCCTTCAGGATGGAAGGGGTCTGTGAGGGTTAATTTTACATGTCAGCATGGCTAGGCCATGGTGTCCAGTTGTTTGGTCATACACCAGTCTAGATGTTGCTGTGAAGGTATGTTTTAGATGTGATCAGTATTTAAATCAATAGACTTTGAGCAAAGCACACTGTCCTCCATAATGTGTGTGGGCTTATCCAATCAGTTGAAGGCCTTTAGAGCAAAGACAGGGTTTCCTGAGGAGGAGGGAATTCTGCCTCCAGATTGCAGCATAGAAACCCTTGCCTGAGTGTCCAGCCAGCTGCCCTGTGGAATTTGCACTCGGGACTAAAATGTCAACTCTCACTTGAGTCTCCAGCCTGCTGGCCTGCCCTGTAGATTTTGGACTTGCCAGCTTCCACACTGCATGAGTCAATTTCTTAAAATAAATGTCTTTCTCTTCTATCGGTTATGTTTCTCTGGAGAACTCTGGCAAAAACAAAGTCCAGTGTAGTCAACTTGCTGGTCCTCCTGAGGGATCATGACATCCTTAAGGCTCAGATATAACCTCTGCAGTTGATAGGTTGAAAACTCATCAGTAGCTGTAACTAAATCAGCCCTGGTGAAGGAAAGTCCACAGTGATAAAACCATACATAACCTCCATTCCTGCAGTTATGCCCACTTTGTATCTGAGCCCATTGAACAAGCAATGAGGTCGGTCAACATCTACAGGACAGATCAACTTAACCACCCATATTAGTCTGCTTGGGCTGCGGTAGCAAGACAACACAGACTGGGTGGATTAAACAACAGACATTTATTTTCTCATGGTTCTGGAGACTGGAAGTCCAAGATCAAGGTGCTGGCAGGGTTTGTTTCTGGTGAGGCCTCTTTTTATGGCTTGCAGACAGCCACCTTCTCGCTGTGTCCTCACTTGGCCTCTTCTGTGCATGTGTTGAGCTCTCTGTTGTCTCTTCCTCTTCTTATAAGGACCAATCCTGTCAACTTAGGGCCACATTCATATGATTTCATTTAACCTTACTTACCTCCTCAAGGGTTCTATCTCCAAATACAGTCACATTGAAGGGTTAGGGCTTTAACATATGAATTGGGGGGGACACAGTTCACTCCATAAAACTACCTGGTGGTGAGAATCTCCTCCACAGTGAATGCCCTAAAGTAAAAGAGGCATGAATATCCTCACACTCTGTACTCATTCTAAGAAATCCACTCACATATCACGGACCTCCTTGTCCTCACTTTTCCAGTCTTGTTTGTTCCAGGTCATTGACCAGCTGACCAATCCATTAGCCACTGACCATGGATCAGACTGGATCTACACCTCTGGCCACCTTCCCTGACAGATGCTTGGATCTGCATAGGTGGCAGCACCTCATTTCCAGCATTCCAAGCTATGGCCTCAACTCAGATGTGTTAACCCCTGCATTTGAGCATATTAGTCTGCAGGGGAAGAGAAACTGCAATGAGGATCCCCTGAGTAATGACAAGTGAACAAGAAGGAGCCCTGAGGTGGGTTCTGTTGTACAGAATACCTGCCCCCAGAGCTGCTTGTAGGGACCCAGGTGTTTCTGAAGACCGTCCAGCCCTTGGGTGGTGACATTGGTCATTGCTGCAAATGGATATTAGATGTATCCCCAAATTATGTCCACTAGGAGGATTTCTTTTCTCTCAGGGCCACCCCCCAGTGTGGCATAAGGTAGCTCCTGTCTACTTCCAGCTACCACCAGCCTGCTGTGTAGACTCATCCAAATCTGTGCCTTTCCCTCCTCTGTCACATAGTTATATGTGGATTGTGGGAGAGGAGGCGAACATGTAGGGGCGAGTATCACGGGAATCTGAACCACCTGTGTTTGCAGTTTGCTAGTGCTTTCAGGAGTTCCTCTGGGCCCGTCTCACGTATACCATTCCCTTTTCTAATGGAGCACTGTTGCGAATGCTCAGTTGCATGGTTGAGTGGGTCAATTTCATGATAAGCAGTTTGGGTTCCTTAGTCATTTGGTGTCCTGTGGCCTAGCATTTAGTTTCTACCAGGGCCCATCAGAGATCTTCAAAGATGCTAGTGTCCCCCACACCAATTAATTTCTTAGTTAAGAACAAGTCCACATCCTCTCGGGCCTCCCAGGGGATATGGCTGTGAGTGGATGAGACTCCTTTCTCTGCAGTGTTCCATGGAATTTCTGACATTCTGGCCTCATAAACTACAGGCCACCATTGGAGCTAGGCTCTGATTAGCCAACTCAACAGACAGTTATGGCCACTGTCAGGTGCTCAAAGCACATATTAAAACCTGAATCTGGATGAGTACATCTATATCTATAAATGTGGCCAAATAGAGCCTTATATTTTTTTCCTCCTTGGCCTAACACCTAGGAATCAAGTTCTATGCATGTTCTTCAGACTCCTGCTGATTTTGATGAAGTCTTGTTCATCATATAGGCTCCTCCCAGAGCAGGTCTCGTTCCTCCCCACTTGGGCTATGTTGCAGTCCAATTCTTATCTCGACTGTGGAGGCAATGAAGGGTCACAGGTGTGTGCGTGAGGCAGGGTGGAGGGATCCTCAGGAGAACTAGCATCAGAATTTGTGATAACTGCTCCCAAGTGAAGATTCTAAAAGGCTTTGAAGAGGGGAAGGCTGTCATGCAGATGGAGTGGAGCGAGGGAGAGCTGCCTTTGCAGGCAAAGGGTGAGATTCAGAAGAATTGGGGGTTCCAAAGTTCTCAGCCTGATGCTTCTATCTCATGTCTCAGAGTTCTGCTCCTCCCGCCCTCCTTACCTCAGCACAAGAGAGGTGGTAGGGATGCTCGCTTAATTGGTGACGCAACTGTGCAGCTCTTACAGTCAGTGCCTGGGCTTGCTCCTCAGCCACGTCTGCCCTGTGATTACACCAGATAACACATCTTCAAAGCTGCTTTCTGATTTTCCACTCATGCTCTCAGTTGATCATTCCCCCAGGCATGTACTCCAGGATGGTCAGGAGAAGCCAGCAGACTCTCCAGTTTTTACTATCACTATAGCACCCAAATCTCTCTACCCTTTGTCCTCAACTTGCACTTTATCCTATACCACCACTGGTGATAATTCGAGTAATTATCATGTCAGAGCATGCCGCAGATCACCTGTGTGCCATTTCCCCTTGTAAGATGGGTATCCTCAGGCAAACCAAATAGATGACCAAATAGCGGCATGCTGGTAAGTGCTGAACAGCTGATTCTCAAAAAGGAAGGAAGGAGGGAGGGAAAGAAGGAAGAAAGAGAGGAAGGAAGGAAGGAAGGAAGGAAGGAAGGAAGGAACGAAGGAACGAAGGAAGGAACGAAGGAAGGAAGGAACGAACGAACGAACGAACGAAGGAGGGAAAACAAAGAAAGAAATAAAAAACAGAAAAGAAAAAAGCCCTAATTTGTAGCATTTGCAGATTTCTGTGGGGTAAATATTCCCACCATGGCTGAGTTCAAGCTGCCAACATAATTTCGCTGAACACGTAGTTGGAAAGAGATGTACACAGCAGGCTCTTGGGAGCTGGTGATAGTAGGCTCCAGCACACCACTGTGAGTAACCCCATCTTCATGTTCCACTCTGGTGGTCTGTTTCCTGGGGCTGCTTCTAGAACACACTGTTGCATCAGTCAGTGACCTCACAAGAAATAGATGGCTCACTCAAAGGAAGTAATTTGAAGGAGCTTTAATAAAATATTTATTACAATTTAATAAGTAACAGTGGGTAGGGTATAGAAAAACCAGGAAGAATAGTGAAGTTCCTTGGGGCTAGTAAGAAAGAACAGGGCTGTCTTACAATCTGTGGGCCTGAGGTGAGGAGGCAGGGGCAGTTACCAGAACCTGGAGGCACAGAGAAGGCTAGCTGACAGGACCTGGCTGCTTGGACCAAGGGATGAAGTCAGCTTATGCCAGTCCTTTGGGGGGAAGTTCTCGTTTCCTTTCCTCCTGCCCTCCAAGCATAGTGTTCTGCATTGGTAGGGTGATCAGTTGTCTCAGATTGCTTGGGATTACCCTGGTTTTAGCACTGAAAGTCCTGAGTCCTGAAAAGCCAGTTTAGTGATTGGTACAGAAAGTTGAAGAAAAAGTACAAAACCCACACAGTGGCCCTCAAAACAGGCTGAATGCAATACTGTTTTTAAATTTATAAAAAATTTAAATAATACTGTATGCTGCATCCATTTGTAAATGGCTCCTTGCATGGAGCCCCCACGGCTCACATCCCCGTCCCTCCTTTTCATTTCCCACGTTCCATTCACTCAGGCCCCTCTGTAGTGAATTGAATTATGTCCCCTCAAACTCACTGAAGCTTGAATTGTGTCCCCCACCACGTTCTATGTGTTAGAAACCTGACCCACACTGTGACTATTAAGAGGGGGAAACCCTATTATGGTAATTGAAAGGTGGAGTCTTGAAGAGGTGATTAGACTGTAGGACCATGCAGTAGTGAATGGATTAATGATGGTGGTCAGGGGCGTGGTGCTGAGGGCTTTAAAAGGAGAGCACATGAGGAGGTTAGTCTCTCTCTGCTCTGCCGTTTTCTCCCACATGAGACCCCTGGGTCACTGTCACCACCACCAAGGCCTTCACCAAATGTGTTCCCTGGACTTTGGACTTCCCAGCCTCTGAAACTGTAAGCAATAAATCTTGTTTTCTTTACAAAGTTCTCAGTTCCAGGTATTTTGTTATAAGCAACAGAAATGGACGAATACACCCTCTTTAAAAACCCCTCAGTAAATCTGAGTCTTGGAGATGGCTTCAGTCTGGCTGTCCTCTTTCAAGTTTACTGGGGAGATGGGTGAGCCTCACATCTCTCCTCTGGTCATGGGTACTCCTGAATAAAAGCTGACTCCCATTTTCGCCAGCATTAACTTCTGAGTGGTTTGTTTTTAAAGGTGGGCAGGCAGCTGTGTGTCCTGTCTCCCCTGTAACAGGCTGACAGTGCAAACGTAAATATTAGCAAAGTCTTTTCCATCTACTTCAAAAAGTTCATGGAAAGATGTGCATTATCTTTTAATGCTATTTTTCCATGAACCTTTTGAAGTACCCTCATATTAACTTCTTACCAAAGAAAATGGAAAGATTTCACCTGCTAATTGTCATGTATTTAGGGGCTGTGATTTGCTTATGTGGGCTACCAGTGCTTTCATAGTGAAACTTTTTGGTCAATGTGCAGTGTCCTCGAAATGTGCAGAAGCACTTAAGGAGACTTAGACGGTACAGAAAAGGAAGGAGACACCCTCCTCAGACATGTGCCTACAGGATGGATATGACTTTTGCATGGAGAAGAGGTTAAAATGTTGACCTATTGCAAAATCATATTTTCAAAGTCTGGAACAAGAATGTCCTCTTCGATTTGGAAATACATTGAGGATGATAATGGAGAAAAGAGTACAGCAAAACAGAATTTATTTGCTCTTTCTCCAAAACTGTTTGATGATCTTTGAAGAGGCCATAGGAGCCTAGAAAAGGATGGACTGACTGCACCTCAGCTATTACATGGAGGTTGTGAGACAAATTCATATTAGAAAAGGATTTAGCTCATGAGGAAATCATGGCTTAAATTCATTCTCCAAAACAAAAAGGACACTTTTTAAAAAAAAATAAGCTGCTTTAAAGTTAAATATATATATATATATATATATATATCACCACAAAAGGGCAACAGGACTTTCTCAATTTCTTTACTAAATCAGTAACTTATTTGTAATCCAATTTAAGATTTCACAAATTAAAATTATCTCTGTGATTTAAATCCATTTGTCCGGAGAAAGAGAGGTTTAACTTATAATGCCACCCAATGTGCTTCAAAATGTATTAAAATTATGGCCATTTGAGTAGCCCATATGAAAAGGTATAGATAAAAAAGACCTAACTGAGAAACAGCTGATCTACCAAAACAAGCCTTTAGGTACAAAATGGATGGGTATTTTTGGAAAGCTGGAAACTAATTCTTACAAGTCTAAAAATTTGCTCTCGCTAGTGTATTAAGGTTCTCCAGAGATACAGATCCCATGTGTGATCTATATCTACTTGTATATTTATTTATGTATCTACATATCTATTGATCTATAGAGAAATGTATTTGAAGGAATTGTACTGGGAACAGCAAGTCTGAGATCTGCAGGGCAGGCCAGCAGACTGGAAGTTCAAGGAAGAGTTGACGTTGCAGACTTGAGTCCAAATCTGCAGAGCAGACAAAGCAGGCTGAATACTCAGGTGGGGTTTCTATGTTGCAGTCTGAAGGCAGAATTCCTTCTTTTCTGGGAAATCTTTGTCTGCTCTTAAGACCTTCAACTGGTTGAATGAGGCCCATCCACATTTTGAAGAGTAATCTGCTTTTCTTAAAGTCTACATATTGTAGATGTTAATCACATCTAAAAAATACCTTCACGGCACATCTGGACTGGAGTTTGACTGAACACTGAGCACCATAGCCTAACCAAGTTGACACGTAAGATTCACTGTCACCACCAGTAAGTATTCCATGCTGAGATGCTTTTGTTGAGAGGGTATTTAGCTCAATGCCATCACCTTGGACTGGCAGTAGGCATCGGTGTACTGTGAGCTTGATAAGAGGAGAGCTGTAAGTCAAAGTGAATTTTACATTTGACTATATTGAGTTTTACTACTACATACAGGAAAAATTTTTCTTTTCCCGTACATTTATGTATCTTAAAAATACACCATAATATAGCCTAAAAATTTTAAGTATCTAATTAACAGTTAAAATACATTGCTATATCAGAGGACAGAAACATTATAAAAATATTATGTTTTCTCATATATATATGTTTAATTAATCCTGCTACTAATTACTACTACTTGCCAATATAAACCAACCCTACTATTCTTTTGCTTAAATAATAGCACTTGTTTAATAAAAAACAAGTAATATAGAATAATATATAATTTCAAACAAATATCTATTCTTATATTTGCATGTTAAAGTAATAGCACATGTGTATAAGTATTTATTATATATTATGTTCCTATGGGTTGTTGTTGGTTTTAGTCTTAAATGTCTATGTCCCAGGTTGATTCTCTAAATAGTTGGTCACTCTGCCTGAGGCTGTAACACGTGCTGATCCAAGGCTCAGAGCAGAGTGGAGGTGACCGGAGAATGGATCTGGAGAGGCAAACGAGAGCCCTTGCGGGTGCTGGTTACTCATTGGTGGTATTCTCTCAGGGGTCCAAGACCACCAACAACACAGCGAGGTTGACAGTCCTGCAGTGCCTGGGAGATGGACAGTGCTGATTTCCACAAAGGAACCAGGGTTTTCTTAGGGCTGCTTCCTAATCTCCTTTCAAGAAATGGTGGCACTGCTGGTGTCGCAAAGAGTGTCAGCCGAGTGTGAGTGTTCACTCACGTGCCTGTGGTCAAAAGTGTGCAATAAGCCTATGGTACAATGTCCTCATCTGTAAAATGAGGAAAGCAAAACACAGATTCATGGTGGGACTAGAGATAAAAGATATGAAAGTACCTTGAAAAACTTAGTGATTAAATAATTTCTTGGCATCTCTCCCCACTGCCATTCAGGCCGCTGGAGACTTCCAAACAATAATAGCTTTCTAAAGTTGGATATTTGATTCTAACCAAGCAGTGATAACCACCATAATAATGATGGCTGACTGTGTGCCAGAATCTGTGGGAAGTGCTTTTACATGAGTTGTCTTGTTTAATCCTCAGAACAACCTTAGGAAGTAAGACTATTGGTATATTTTTCAGATAAGGAAAATAAGGCTTAAAGCATTAAATAACTTGGCCCAGGTTCCTATAATGAGTAAGTAGTAGATCTGGGATTTGAACCCAGGCAGCCTGACTCAGCCCACAGTTTTGACCACTAAGCATTCTACTTCCTAATCACAGCACTTTGTAAAACCAAGATAACAACCAGGTGACTGTTCCCTGTAGGGAGGGAGACTTTTGATACAATATTGCAGAATGGTGATGAGAAATGTGTACAGCAGGGAATATTAAACTCCATCAAGATTCATGCTTTGAGCCTCCCATCTGTATCAATGCAGAGTAATCATGGATTTTAAAAAATCACCATGCTCAAAAAAAGGGATAACATCTCTGTGGGCTAGAAACACGAAACTGAGAGCAGAACCAAAGCTACCAGCCTGCTGGACTGTGGTCTGGAAGCAGCTAAAGGAGGCAGAGAGCTTGTTTCCACAGAATGACTAGAACTCCAAATGCCTCCTGCAGGGCAGGGGAACAGGGCAAGGGATGGAGTGCGGCTCCCCCTTTATAGAGAGGGTGAAAAGTGCTTCTATCACCCACTGCCTACACGTAAGATACTATATCTGTTAAGTTGAAGGAAAGAAAATACAGCCTTGCAGCCAGGATCTGGCCATTTTATCAAATGGCTCAGTGACCAGAACTGCAATATCCTCAGTTCTCTCCTTAGGATGAACTCTGGAAACCCTCTGTAAGACGTGGTTCTGACCCGGATACCCTAAGGGGACAGATTAAGACAGCAGTGCACCCCACCCCCACCCCCAGAAAGGGGAATGGTGAGTACAGAGTCACTGCAACTGCACCAAAATGAAACAAAACAAAAATAAACTAACTCTTGTCGAGCTCACACCTAATCAAAACAGTCAACAATCAGGAGGTGAAATCACTTAAGACAAAATGGAAAGAACAGGGCACTGAAAATGATTTTAAAAATTACTATGCTGAATATCTTCTAAGAGTTAAGGGAAGGAGTAACAGGGATTTAAAAAGAAAGATAAATGAAGGACTCGAACCAGGCAGAAAATAAAAAAAGAATGGATGGGTATGAAAAAGAAGCATTTAGAAATCTTGGATGAAACAGATAAAGCAGCTAATCACTGAACTTTACAAAGCTCAATAGACAGGATAAACTCTAGATTGGATGGATAAAGAGTGAATTGATGAACGGGAAGATTATCATGGAGGACTTCATCCAGAATACATCACAAAGTGATAAATTTTCCAAATGGCCAACAGCACAAGAACGTGTTTGACATTACTCTCAGATTGCATTTTTTAAAAAAGGTTTTAGAACAGAAGTTTTAAACAGTTACACTTGTAAGTCAGTCCTGAAGCAAAATGAAACAGAAATGTTGAAAATGTGGGGACACGCAAAGTTGCCATGTATAAAAGCTAACCAAAATGTAATATTAGTCAGGGTTCTCCAGAGAAACAGAACTAATATAATGTATAGATACATATATATATATATGTATATAAAGAGATTTATTACAAGGAATTGGCTCACTTGATTATGGGGGCTGACAAGTCCCAAGATATGCAGGGTGGGTTGGCAAGCTGGAGACCCAGGAGAGCTGATGTCCCAGTTTGAAGGCAGTCAGGCAGGAGGAATTCTCTTTTATTTGGGGAAGGGTCAGTTTTTTTTCTAGTAGAGCCTTCAACTGATTGGCTGAGGCCCACCCACACCAGGGAAGGCAATCCACTTTACTTTGTCTACCAATTTAAATGTTAATCACATCCAAAACATCCAGAATAATGTTTGACCAATTATCTGGGCACCCCATGGTCCAGTCAAGTTAACACATAAAATTAACCATCACATCTGTCCTTGTGAAACTTAACAGGCACAGCCCCCAGGTCAGCCGGGGAAATAAAGGGAGGAAGTGCCCCATCTTCTCAGTGAGAGAGGAGAATGGATCTTAGAACGAGGGTATCTAAGTGCAGTTGGTGGGATTCTGGGTGCTATAAGAGAAAACACTTGTGCTCTGAAGCCAGAGAGACCTGGGTAAGGCTCTCTCTCTATTAGCTGTGTGGACTTGGATATGTTACTTAATTCCTCTGAGTCTCAGTTTCCTCATCTCTTAAAAGAGAATAATAGTACCTACCTTAAAGGAATATTGAGAGGATTTAAAAAGATGATACACGAGATCCTTAGCAAAATACCTGACCTACGATAGTTCTCCAATGGTCAGCACTGGGATGTGGGCAGCTGACACACTGCTGGTGAAAACTAGACCCCTCACCCTCACAATCAGGGAGGACCGTGCAAAGGAGTGAGCCAGGACATGAGATTGGACAGACTTGGGTCTAAATCCTGCTCTGCCTCCTACATAACCAGCTGTGAGAGCTTGGGTTCCTCCTTCACACTTTCTGACTTTCTGAGAAGTGTAACACTTCTCATTTATAAAAGGAGCATCTACCTCTAAAGCAGTGTTTCTGAACCAGGGGAGACATTTGGCAATGTCTGGGGACATTTTTGGTTGTCACTGCTGGGTTGGGGGTGCTATGGGCATCCAGTGGATAGAGGCCAGGGGTGCAGCTAAACATCCTACATTGCACAGGGTAGTCCCTGCAACAAAGAATTATCTGGCCCAACATGTCAATTGTGCTGAAGTTGAGAAATCCTGGGATAGGAATGAGATCGTGTTTATAAAAGGCTTGGCTTAAGAGAGACAAATAAAAGCTACGATCATCATCATCATCACCACATGAAGGTCACCAGATAGACAGTGGGTGGGTTTTTTCTCTTCTCCCCACTTCTTTCACCCCATGGCTTGGTACCAGCAAGGGGAGAAAGTGTGACTGCCCCGCTGGCAGCATTTCCTTTGCCCAGAGCCTAGGAGGGAGGGGGCCCACTTGTGGCCTCACATAAAGATGGTCTGCCAGTTGCAGGTTCAACATGGCAAGTTCTGGAATGCAGCTTCCGGGCAGTGGCATCTGGAATGCTTTCTGAACACTTTCTGGCTCTCTCCGCAGACTCAGCCTCCTGCAGCTCCTCGGCTGACTTGGCAGGAACCTCTGGCTGGGCCCAGGAGGCTGCAGCCAACCCCCCCCCCCCCCCCCCCCCCCCCCGCAATGGGGCTCCTCACATCCACCCCACCTCCGGAGCGGCTCATGGGATTTAGCTCAGCCCTGGGTCATGACCCTCCCACAGATATAACTTCTGTAACATTTACGAAGCCTTTCCTTTACAATTATTTCTGTGCTTGTTCTGTGTGCAAGCACTGGAGCAGGAGGAGACAGCTGGGCATAAAAGGTGAGGGGACAGAAAAGAAATGACCAGTCCCCCTGCTCGAGCTCTCTCTCTGTGCTGTCTCTCTAGACTTGAGTCTTCCTCTGGCCTGTTACTGATGCCCGCTGTCCTGAAATTTCCCAGGACAGAAGACCTTGCTCTCTGACTCTGCAGGGGAGGCAAGGGGCAGAGACCCAATCACACTGACCCAGAAGAAAAATCAAACAAGCCCAGTGTTCTCCACCAACATGCATGTGCTAGCTCCAGCTTTTCTCAGAGCCCTTCCTGTTCAGCCCAGTGTTCACAGCCCAGTCCTCAGCTGGATTTAAAAGGTAGGGACAACAGACCACACTCAAATCCCTCAAACGGAGCATAGCTGCTTTTCATTTGTTTAGCTACAGCAGAGAAAAGTCTGGTTGCAAAACTTTCCCCGGGGCTGCAGAAGATTTCTCCTTTGAAGCAGTTCCCAGCAATAATACTGTAATCGAAACAAAGCCCGTTCTTCTTCCACAGAGCATATCTTCTCCTGGGGAACTGCAACTGAGTTAGCAAGGAGCTAAACCTAGCAAGAGCAAGGTTTCCTGCCCAGAACAGGCTTCCCTTGCCTGAGATGGGTCAAACTTTATTTTTTTTTTTCCACAAGAGACCCATAAACACATAGATACCAAAGAGTTAATTTGCGTTTTTTAAACCTCCTTTCCAATGCCCACTCTCATTCCTGCATAAAATCCCCATGTCCAGACATCAAATCAGTAAGCCCTGTTGCCTGTCAGAGAATACAATGTCAGGCCATTAGTATGTTAATAAGTCCGGAGGGCGACAGGTGGCCTACTAGACAGCTCAATTAAGCTGCTCATTAAACACACGCTAACGAACAGCCAAGGCAGGGCCTGAACAGCACCATTCTGTAATGACATGATGTCAGAGTGAACAAATGAGGAAAAATAACAAAAACATTACAGCAGGGA
This sequence comes from Cynocephalus volans, assembly GCF_027409185.1. Classification (NCBI taxonomy): domain Eukaryota; kingdom Metazoa; phylum Chordata; class Mammalia; order Dermoptera; family Cynocephalidae; genus Cynocephalus; species Cynocephalus volans. The sequence goes on from NC_084460.1 coordinate 180,158,765, forward strand.
CAGACGCCACTAATAAGGACCCCTCGCACGACATCAGCCCGCAAATCAATGAGTCACAGGGATCAAAAAACTCGACCCAACATTCTCAGGAGATTGAATGCAGCAAGATTTTTTTGGTCACTACTTAAAAAAAAAAAAAAAAAAACGCCCAATCCCAAACCTAAAGTTATTGCAAAATATCACAAATTGACTGCTAAAAAAATTTTAAAGGAGCAAAGTTTGACACAGAGCTAATCACAAAGTCTGGGAAATTTGTATTGTTGGTTTTGAATGAAAATCATTATTTAATGGGATCATCATTTACATTTGATTGGCATCTTTATATATTTATTTCTTTTTTTAGTCCACAGGTTCGAATCATTTGCCTGCTCTGCTACTTAGCCAGTTTAAGGGCACCGTGAATATAAGAGAGCATGGAGCCAAATTTCTTGGGTGAAGAGTCTCCTTTTTATTTTAAGAGAAGGGACTCCCAGCAGCTGCTATAGGTTTCTCTCATTTTCAAGTAAGGGGCTTCCTGAAGAATAAAAAAAATCACACCTCCACCAGGCACAGCTCTGACACTGGAGACACATATTGCTAAACTAATAGGCTGGCTGGCTATTAGGAGGTCATGACCTTGGCTCTTATCTTTTGTCAAGTTAACAGCTGACACCTCCTCTGTGTGTAGACTTTCTTCCAGGCCTAGCAGAGGATGGAGAGCTGAAGCTTTGCTGTCGTGGAGGTGCAGCAGAGCTCTTGGAAACATGGTTCTCGCCATGTTTGTTGAGCTTCCTCTGTCCAAATCTATTGTCACAAATCTATGACTGGGCCAGGTAAGGCTCTCACCTATGTGACCTCAAGCAGGTCACTGTACTCCCTGGTTCTGTTTCCTCATTTATGAAATGCCATTGGACTGGGTATTCCTCCCTGCCCTTTCCATTCTAATCTAAGAGGGTCTTTGATGCAGAATAAGTGTAAAATCCTCATGGAATTTGTCATCTGGTTGGAAAGATGAAACTAGTAACTGAAAACAATCCAAAGGACTCAAGAACAAAGTATAGTGTGTTACCCAGAAGTACAATAGAATTAACACATGGGAGATGTTAGGGGGTTGTAAGGGCTCTAGGTTAAGTCCCTGGAAATCAGCCGGACCACAGTGGATGGAACAGACACAGGGGGGCCCTTGGCATGTCCACTGGCCTTGGCATGCGCAGATGGAAGGGCAGGAGGTACACCAGGGCAGTGGGCTGTTTTCAATCACAAACCCCTATCAATGAAGAGAAGTTGGTGTATATGTGAGGAGCTGCCCGAAATCGCCATTACAAGATGGCGCTGATTTCCGGTGGAGGGCAGGGCTGCTCGGTAACACGCCTGGGCCGATTAGGCAGCCACCAATAAGGTAGGAGCACGTCCTAGGCGAGGAGCAGTCTCTATATAAAGGGCGCGGGTTCCCTCGCTCGGGGTCTCCATTTTTGGCAAGCTTATGCTCTCCCTCTCAAGATGCATTAAAGCTGATCTGCAGAAGGATCCTTTGTGTGCCGCGTCGTTCTTGCTGGCGAGACGGTAGCGCGGGACATGTATACCCTCAATATGTGTATTTGATATAAATAAGCATACACTACTATACTGACCTATTATCAACATACTGAAACACACAGCAGAATAAGACAATCTCAAATGTTGAGGTTGAATAAGAAACAAAAAACATTTTCTCCCTCTACCCCAGAAAGTCATATTATCATATTGGGCAACTCCTGGAGATGCACACACCCTAATCTGGAGACCACTCTTCCAGGTGGGAGGGGGAGGGGAAAGGACATCCAAGAAACGCAGGTGGGACAAGCATATGGAGTGCTCACATATACAGGGGTATGTGGAGGGTGGGGTAACCTGCCATCAGACCTGCCTAATGGAGACAAGGTGAGGGGTGATGAGGCAGTGGGAGATTGGGTGGGAGGTGACAAAGCCGGAGGAGACGGTATGTGCAGGGGCAGAGGTGAGGGGGCATTTGGCACGTCTGGGAGCACTGCCATCCAGCTTTTGTCTTGCTGATACTAGGGTCCATCTTTAGGCTGGCAGATGTGAGGGCACGCCATCATCCAGCAGACGTCTGCTGAAGTTCCCTTGTTGCTCCAGGAACTGAGGAAAACAAACCTGAGAACATTTCAGTCCTTGCCCTTAGGGAGTGTACGATCAGTCATTCATTCAGCTAATATTTACGCAGGGACTTCTCTTTGCCCTAGGTGCTGGGAATAATGGCAGAGGACACAAGCTTGGTTCCAGCCCTCATGAGTTTATGGTCATGTGGAAGCCACAGGCACATTGTTTGAGTAACTCCATTTCAGGTCAGACTGTGATGAATGTTGTGGCAGAGGCAGGAACAAAGACTTGTAGGAACACCGATGAGGTTATGGCTACTTCTGTCCATGAGCATCGTAGAAACTTCCTGGTACCTTCAAGAGCTTTAGAGCAGTGCTAATAGAAACTTTCTGGAATGATGGAAATCCACAATGTCCAATGTGGTAGCTACATGTGGTTATTGAGCACTTGAAATGTGGCTAGAGCGACTGAGAAACCGAATTTTAATTCATTGAAATTTAAAGTCATGTGGTTAGAGGTTACCGTATTGGGCAGCACAGCTGTAGAATGGGGTGGGGATGAAATGACTGGTGGTGAGTTTCACGTGGAATGTAATGTCTTCTTCCTTAAAAATGGCACTTTCGCCCTGCTTAAGGGAAGAAGTTGGAAAAATAGCTCTTCTCTCAGTAATGCTATATTCCCAGTGACAGTTCATTGACTATCCCCAGAGACCACACATAGTGGGTACTGATTGTTGTTGGCATGGACACACTGATTGGCAAGGAATGAAAAAGAAGTTTGAATTTAGAACATCTTTACCTCTCTTCTCTTCTGGTCTGAGTTTAAATCTCACCTCCTCTGGCTATAGTGCCTGGTCTTCCCTTTGCCGTCTTGCAGAGCATAAAGGAAACCCTCAAAGCAGTACTAGCCTGCCTACCGGGGGCAGTGCACCTGCCACAAGGTCACCACTCAAAGATCATCAGGACCTCTCCGACTTGTTAGTCTATGGCTGCTTCCCAGGGAGCAGGGAGAATCACTTAAGTCCTACTTCATAATTTTTTTTTCTTCTCTATTGCTTGTGTTAGATGTTGTAACACAAGAGAAACGGGAAAGCAGATTTCTCTTCATATCTTAAAGCAAAGTTAATAAATGGTAATAGATACTGGAAAGGGCTAAGACAACAGAGGAGGTATTTTGGAAAACACGTAAACCTACTGGATGAAGAGAACAGGAGCAATGATAATAGCAATAAAATTTGGAAGCTGGAGATCAAATGTACGCTTGGTTACTGATGCAACAGAACTGAGAAAGCTGAACCATAAGCTGCCAGTGCGGAAAGCCAAAAGCAACGCTGTTGCTCAGAAATTGGTAACACTAGGGACCTATGGAAGTGAGAGTCAAGGTGGATCTATAGGCAGGATGACTGAGATGAAGTCCTTCTAAGAGGCACTTAGATCCCCAGTCTTCCTCTCCTGTTCTTCGAATCCAGGCCAGACAAATGTTCGCATTCCCCAGAGGGGACTGTGGTCATTTTTCTGATTTTGTTTCCAGAATAATGGTAGTAAGGGTTATAGCTTCTATGTGAAAGATCATAAGAGCCTTCACTGCACCTCTTCCAACAGTGCAAGAGAAAAGGCTCAAAGATACTGTAGAGCTAGGGCTAGGGTCTGGAGCTCACAGACCCTCAGGCCCATTCACAAACCCTTCACACACAGGTCTGTGAGCTAGGTGACAGGCAAAAAGGAGCCTTGGTTGAAGAAGGAATAGTTTTTATTCAGCACACACGTGTCTAGGAGCTAGGCAGTACAAAGAGAAACTCAGAAACTCAACTGCTAGGCAAAGTCCAAAGTAAAACTGAAACTGAGCAGCTGCCAGCAGAGTAAACATGTTCTATTTTTAGACTCCAGCTCTGCCAGCCAGCTTCTGCTTCACAAAGGGAAGAACACACAAATGCAATTAACTAAAAAGATACATTGGTGCACATGCGCACTAATTCCACCCACACACAACTTGTTTACAAGAAATGTGCTGCTGGACCCCCCAACCAGACCTAACTGGAGGGAGCCTGACTAAATTACTCTATTTTCCACACAGATACTGACCTCCAAGGCTCCCTAGAGAAATGGCCCAGGCAGGTCACTGTGCTGAGGCCCAGAGTGGGCAAGCCCCAGGCACAGAGTTTACCATCCTCTTCTAGTGCCTCACTCTTCAATACAAGGAGATAGTTAGGGATCATTTGACATCTCAGGGCGGCCTCTAACAGAAAAAGGAGAAAAAGAGAAGGGTGTGGGGGGAAGTAACTTCCAGGCATCACAGGTTATAGTAGTTATGAAGGGAGAAGAAAATGTTTAAAAATTAGCATTAATATTCTCATATCAATGAGAGTAAGGAAAAGATATTGCATCTACGAATTTAAAATAAGATACTAATTTTATTTAATTTTTAAAGTTTTATTTTATTTTTAACAAATAATAATTGTATATATTTATGGAGTCCAATGTGATGTTTTGATACATGCATCAGGTGCTTCAAAAAGTTCATGGAAAAAATGAATTGAAAGTTAACATGGACCTTTCCCCGCCATTGAGCTGTGTGGTGTTGACTCAGTTCCTCACCATGTCTTCTCACATGACTTTCAGGATCAAGCAATTCCTGGTCAAAAAATAAAAGCAGAATCATCCTAGTCTCTAGTAGATTAAGATGAAAACTGGTAGGAAAATCAGGTACATATCCAAGAAGAGACACTGGAGAGGAACCAAGCTGGGTCTATAAAGAATTACACATGAGATGGCATGCACATTTACGCTGTATCAACATCGCTATCATCTTACCGTATCAAACTGAAAATGGCATCTCCATCTGGACAGTTGGATGTGTTTTATTGTGAAAATTCTTTGTTTCTATGCTCTGCACTGGTAGACTGGTTCAGTAATAAGTGAAACCTTTTGTTTGGAGGGAAAAAAAGATAACACGAATCTTTTCATGGATTTTTTGACGACCCCTTGTACACTGTGGAATGATCCAATCAGGCTAATTAACATATCATCACCTTAAATGCTTATAATTTCTTAGCTATTTTGAGATATGCCCTACATTATTAGTAACTATAATCACCATGCTGTGCAATAGATCACCAGAACCTATTCCTCGGTCTAACCAAAACTTTGTATCCTTTAACCAATTAGTCTTCTCTTTTTCTGTCCACCCACAACCTACCCCCTGCCCCCACCCAGCCTCTGGTAACCATCATTCTACTGTACTCCTATGAGTTCTACCATTTTAGATTCTAGATATAAGTGAGATCCTGCAGTATTTGTCTTTCTGTGACTGGCTTATTTCACTTAGCATAATGTCCACTAGGTTCATCCATGTTGTCACAAATGGCAGAATTTTCTGCTTTTTTAAGGCTGAATAGTATTCCATTAAGTTTATATACCACATTTTTTTATTCACTCATTCATTGACAGTCACTCTGGTTGTTTCTGTATCTTGGCTATTGTGAATAACTCTGTAATGAACATGGGAATGCAGACATCTCTTCGACATAACGATTTCCATTTCTTTGGGTATATACCCCAAAGTGGGATTGCTGGATCATATGTTAATTCTATTTTTTGTTTTTTGAGGAATCTCCATACTTTTCTCCAAAATGGCTGTACTAATTTACATTCCCACCAACAGTGTACAACAGTTCCTTTTCTCCACGTCCTCACCAACACTTGCTATCTCGCATCTTTTTGATAATGGCTGTGCTAACAGGTGTGAGGTGATAAATCATTGTGGTTTTAATTTGCATTTCTCTGATGATTAGAATTGTTGAGCATTTTCTCATATATCTGTTGGCCATATATCTGTAGGTCTTCTTTTGAGAAATGTCTATTCAGAGCATAGGCCATTTTTAATAGGGTTTTCTTGCCATTGAGTAGTTTGAGTTCTTTGTATATTTTCGATATTAGCCCCTTATCTGATACGTGGTTTGCAACCCAATTTGGGGTTGTCTCTTCATTCTGTTACTTGTTTTCTTTGCTTTGCAGAAGATTTTTAGTTCGATGTAATCTCATTTGTCTATTTTTGCTTTCATTGCCTGTATAAGATAGCACTTTAAAAAAAATTGAGAACAAATGAAAGTGCTTGAAAGTAGGGGAAATGAAAAAGTTAAGAAAAATCTCTCAGAATGTGGAGCAAAAACAAAAAGAAAAAATAGGAGAGAAGAAGTAATAAACTTATAGGACCATATCAGAATGTCTAACATCCAACTATGGAACGTAGATCCAGAGAAAATGGGAGGCAATCCCCCAGATAAATAATTTTTAAAAACTTCTCAGCTATCAAGTTCCTGAATTTGTCAGTTGTACCCAGCACAATGAATGAAAATCGATTCACCAGAACATATCAGTGTGAAATTTCATCATGCTGGGGATAGAGAGAAGATCTTAAATGTTTCCAGAAAGGAAAAGAAAACGTGCTTTGTACAAAGGATCAAGAATCAGAATGGTGTTGGACTTCTCCACAACAATATGATGGAAGACAAAGGAGAAATGTTTCAAAATTTGAAACAAAAAATTTCCAAAGGTAGAATTCTATACGCAGCAGAACGATGAATCAAATGTGAAGGTATAATAAATATGATTCCAGAAAATCCAGGCCTTATAAAGAAGCTACTAGAGTTTTTCTTCATTAAAAAAGTAGTAAATAAATAAAAGAGAGGAAGATGTGGGGTTCAGAAAACAGGGGTTCATCCCAAATGTGAGATAAAGGAAATCTGCACTAATACAACAGCTGCATAGTAGATTTAGAGGTAATAATCCAGAAGGTTCTGGAAGAAACTTCTTCAAAAAGATGGAACAATTGTCCTTGAATACATTGAAGAGTTCAAGAATAAATTATTAAAACAAAACAAAACAAAAGAAAAAATAAGGCAATTGTTAACTTCAGGAAAAACATAAGTTGTTCAGGAATGGAAAAATCAACATGGTATTCATGGTTCATCTATTCACAGCATTTACAGAATTATAATAATGTAAACACTGAATATTAATCTTCAAAATTTCAATGCAGCTATAGAGAATGGAGGTAAGAAGTGCATGTATGTGTCTGTGTACACTCGCGTATATATGTGGTGTGTTGCATGAAAGAATAAAATTCTTTTCTTCTCTAGAGAAAGTCAGTAGTCAATACCTAAGACTGAAAAACCAAGAAATAGTAATAAAATCATGTTATTACAGATATAGGAATGTAAGTATCAAAATAATTCATTAAAATGAAAGTGATTGCCTCAGGATTAGGAAATGGCAGAGTGGACATGAAGAGTTTAGAGAGTGCTGCTTAGCATAAGCTTTCAAAACTATCTGACTCTGTGGATTTATAACTGATTTTAAAGAAACAAAATAAAATAATTTTAAAATGAAGCAGAGAGATAAATGGCCAAAAAGTAGTATAGGAGAATGAGAACGGATTGAAAACCTCCTCAGGGACTTCACAAAGGGTCAGTTCCAAGGTTGGGCCCCCCTAAGTGCTAGAATCTGCCTCTATCCCCGATCTCTCCTTAGTACAGGACAATTTCGTTCATGAAACTACAGGTTGCTTCATTAACTACGTGAAAATTATTCAGATTGATCACATGACGGTAACGTCACATCACCCACCCCTACCAGTGTTTGCTCAACAAATACTGATTGAGTGTCTGCTTCTCAGTGACTCTTCCAGCTTTGGGTCTCTCTCTCTTGGACAACCTCCCCCACCACCCTGACACGCATCAAGTTTAATTTAGGGAATTGTGTAGATTTCAAGACAAGTTTGACAAGTAAATGAATAAGAGATTAATAGATTCAAGCTGATCCATGTCTCTAGTCCTCATGGAAATTGACTTACGAAGTCAGATGAGTTGTGTTTTTCCCCCTTGCTCTTACATTATCCCTTTGTCCTTCTTGCCTCCTCCCAAGTTCAAGTCCCAGGTATGCCTCACCCTCTCCACAAAGTCTTCCTGAACAAGGACGGGCCTCCCTGAGATAGGTTTCATTGTTCTCGATCACTGTCTCACCGCAAGAGCAGCCCTTCTTAGCAATGCACTGACTGCCTGCTGCTTAGTACTGTTTCTTTCATTTTTCCAAGCTCTGTCTGAGGACCAGGGCCCCCACCAACACATCTTCAGTACTACCTGTATTCAGCACCTGAGCACATAGGGAAAACTCAGTTGAAACCTGTAGATTTGGCTCCTGAAACCACACAAAATAAAACCAAATCCTAAACATGTCTACACAATACACACACAAACACACTTAGTTTCACTGGCTGATTATTTAACGAAATTGAAATTATTTTTCATTTTTCTCAAGCATAAAAATCATCTTGTTTAAATTAAGAATCATTATCTTTTAGAGGCAGATGCTAAATATGTGCATATGAAACTGTATGATGTTTGGGATTTTCTGCAAAATAACCTGGTACTTGTATGCAGCAATGTAAGTGAAACCGGAGGGCCAGAAATTGGTGCTTTCTGTGGCTCGATGATGGTACATAGAGATAATTCATGCTATTTCCTCCACTTTTAGTTTGAAATTTTTATAATAAAATGTTAAATAAATAAAGTATGTATGTATATGTATGTATAAGTGAGGTCTATTATGGAAGTGTTTTGACATTGGTGATTTATTATTTTCTAGCTCAACCTCGTTTACTTTACAGAGAAGTTCTCTGGAGTAAAACGATTTGGCCAAGGTCACAACACAGCTAATGAATGACAATGCAGGGCCCAGGCTTCAGACTGAATAATTCCAAGCATAGTGGACTCCGAGATATCTGAGGCAGAGGAGATTGGGGGGAGGGGTGCTAACTGCTTTATTCTTTCATTGAAAGCTTTACATCTCATTAAATCTATAACTTGCCTAATCAATGTAAAATACTCTCAGCTGTTATTATTCAGTTATACTTTGGTGTGAATGAGTGTGACATCCTTTTCTGAGAAAGAACCCATTAAGAAACTCTAGAGGAGAAAGAGATAGGAGCCGAGGGAAAGTGCAAGACTTGAAGAACAGGGATCTAACCATAACATGTATCTACTCAATATGTCTGGGGCCAGAAAATATTAATAGTGGCTATCTCTAGGTTGGGATAACAGCTGGTTTTATTTTGCTTTTTAATACGTTTTTGTTCATATTTTCCAAGTTTCCTGCAAAGAACACACATTACTTTTTATCATCCATTCATTCACTTAACATAGTTACTGAATGCCTTCTAGGAGTCAGACTCCATCCTGGGGGCTGGAATACGCTGGAGAGTAAGACAAACCTAGTCCTTCCTTTGGGCAATTTCTAGCAATGCTGCCCTTGGGGATGACACACTGGGTTTTTCTGGAGACCCCCAAGTCTGAATCAATGTGCTGGGTGCTGGGAAGGGATCACACCCACCTCTGTGCTCTGAGGCTGCGGGCGTGGAGGATGAAGACAAACTCTGGTGCTATACCATCTGGGTGACAATTTCAGCTCTGCAGCATCCTAGCTGTGTCCCCTTAGGCAAGTCACTTAACCTCTCTGTGCCTTCATTTCCTCATTCATAAAATAGGGATAATGATAATAGTCTATCGCTCAAAGAAATATTTGTGGCATACTTAAACTAAAATATTATTCATTGTTTGTCCAAAATTCAAATTTAACTGGGCTTTTTATATTTGTCTGGCAACACTACTTCCCCAGAGGCCTCAGCTCTGAAGGTAAACCCTTGGAAGGACCCAGGTCAGGAGGATGTCTACAGCTCAGGCATCACTGTCCAGCTGGCCTGCACCATGTTTTCCTGGGCTGGCCTCTGTCTCAGGATCATTCCACGTGGTTCCTCCAGTTCCTGAGCTTAGAGCAGTGTCTGTGGGATACACTGCAGCTCCAGGTGGGGAGGGGCCTGCCTGCCTCATCACCATGTGCCCTGGCATGAGCATGCAGTGTCACACAGACTGGAGGCTCTGCAAAGAGTCGATGAGGTCATCTCTCTGGACTCGTAGAAAAATAAAACAAAGAAAAAAATCAAATATATTCTAGGGTATATCCCTTTCTCAGAGAACGTTTATCTAAAATCCTATTTTAGAAACTACCATGAAACAATTAATTTCACCCAGATATGGTTATAACGGTGAGTTTGTCAGGAATTTAATGGCAAGAGGAAACTTGGATGAGATGCTGGTTTAATCAAACAACACTCCTTACCAGGAAGTCATTGAGTGCCTGATACTCCTAAGGAGAGGAGCCTTGGACCCCATGGTTTGCAGCCTAGTTCCCCGGGCACTTACTGCCATGGAACTGAAGACCAATCCTTGTCTTCATGCCCGAGTTTGTCCCTTTGGATCTTTCTTATCTTGAGAGGCAATGACAGCCTCTGTGATGTTAGAGGCCAAAACTAGTTCAAAGCAGAAATGAGGCCCAGTGATCCCATGAAGCAAGCCCTGTTGCCTATTCTGCTGGGATTCAGGACATTTTTGAGAATATAAATTCAGTGGCTCCCTGGGCCATCATCTTAATCTTACTATACCTTTGAGAGGCTCCTGATAATGGTGGAATCTAGATGAAGGACAGTTTAGGGCACTTTGTAAATGTGGTAATGGTTTTCTTCAGATTAGGGGGTTGGAAGTCTGGGACAAGGCAAAGCAAAGGGGTTAGGACAGAGGCCGATTGTTAGAAACAGCAGCCTTCATGTCTTGGTGAGCTTTCAAACGACCCGGAGTGTGCAAAATACAGATGCCCAGACCTTACTTGAAACCTACTGGCTCAAAAACAACAGGACGGGTCCCGGGATCTGTCTTGGACTATTTCCCCAGAGCAATCTGGGAAAGCTAGGGATGTTCATAGTTCCGGACAGAATTATGGGTCTCCGAGCTTGGTTTCCTGAGATGGCAAGTTGCTTTCTCTCTCTCTCTTTCTCTCATTCTCTCTCTCCTTTCAAAAGTGAATGTCACCTTTCAGACCCAATGCTTGACTGCTAGCTGGGCTGAACCAGAAGAGTCAAGTCTAGTCAGTCTAGGTGAAGATGGAATTGTGAAAGCATAAAACTTTCGAGCTGGAAAGAGAATTAGAGGTCATTGATCCAAACAGATGAAGAACCTGGAGACGGAAAGTTCCCAGGTCGCCAAGCTCACATCCAGTCTCCTCCCTGTCTACCTTCTCTCAGGAGCCAGCATCCTATTAGAGGAGACTCTGGGCCCCAAAGGATGGCCGTGGACAAGAGGGCACTGTGCATTTGCCCTAAGGTCATGGGGTCACCCTGGAATTGGACAGTGTTTGTGGTTGTAGCACTTCAGATATGCCTGCTTTGGGGGCTCCAAAAAACTCACTTCCTTTCACCTTAATACCTAATGAGTAACAAGGAAGTAAAGGGATTCACCCTCTGTGTGTATTGGGGTCTCTGGGTTCCCTCATGGTGCAGGGTGGGGACATCACCTTGCAGTGTCCTTTCAGAGCAGGCTGCACCTCAGAGGCAAGAATCCAGCCCACATGAGGCGCTCCTGCTCCCGAGGCTCTAAGGGGCACAGTGCCCTGTTCTTTGCCTCATCAGATGGTCCTGTGTGTGGGTTTGCCAGCTTTGCTTCTGGAACCTGCCTGGCCTTGCAGCGAAGGAGGCGAGGCCAAGTGTGAAAACCCACCAGAGCCCCTCGCAAGTCCCAAGTAGGGATTGTGTAGCTGCATTAAAATGCTTTTCCCTTCTTCTGAAAAAGGATTAGGTACAACAAAGTGCTTGAGCCTCCAGCTCCTTTGAAAAGAAACCCAGTGTTAAGTGTTAAGCTCAGATTCCACGCAGCCTCTGGCAAAGGCCTACTCAGGAAACGGGCCTGCGCCCTGCAGCTGCTCGGATCCCAGCGCCACCTTCCCAGGGTGGGGGCAGTCCAGATGTTTTAAGGGGATTATCGCTTGAAAGAAAAGCCAGTTTTCCCCTGTGCCACCCACTTCTTAAAGGCAGTTTTTCCACACAGTGCCACCAAAATTGGTAGGAATGGAAATAAGAGTTTATATCTTCTGATAGCATATACCACACCCTAGGCTTCGGGTACCTTATCTTACTTAACCCTACAATGACCATATTACCTCTGTTATGGGCTGAATTTTGCCGCCCAACCCCAAATTCCTATGCTAAGCCCTAATCCCCCCCCACCTCAGAATGTAACCATATTTGGAGATAAGATCTTTAAAGAGATAATTAAGTTAAAATGAGGTGCTATGGGTGGGCCCTAATACATATGACTGGTGTTCTTATATAAAAGGAAATTAGGACACAGACACACACAGAGGGAAGACCATGTAAGGACACAGGGAGAGGGTGACCATCGACAAGCCAAGGAGAGAGGCCTCAGAAGAAACCAACCCTGCTGACACCTTCATCTCAGACTTTTAGCTTCCAGAATTGTGAGAAAATAAAATTCTGCTACTTAAGCCACTCAGTCTGTGGTATTTTGTCATGGCAGCCCCAGCAAAGTAACACAACCTCCATTTTACAGATGGGTAAACCAAGGCTTAGCCAGGTTAGATAACTGGCCGCATGGTATATAGCTCTTGAGTAGTCCATCTTGGGCCCAGGTCTGATTTGTCTGATTCCAAAACTCTTGTGTTTAATCCCCTCATTGACCACTTCTGGAAGAGAGCCAGGGGGACTGAATTCTAACACTCCCTGGGCAAGAGTTAACACTTATGCTTTTTGACACATTTAGCAAGAGAGGGAAGTTGGACCAGCGGCCAGGCTGGGGGCTTCCACAGCACAACCTTTGACTAGGGGCTCAAAATGGATTTGTCGAATAAATTGACTAATAGCTGATTCCTGTTTGTTTTTTCAAAAAAACTCCTTGCAAATTAAAATCATGGGAGAGTTTAGAAAAACAAGAACCACCTTTCTGGGGTCTAGCTCAAAGCTACTTAGGGTGGGCTCCTGAAGTCTGCATTTTCCATAGATTCTCCGGTTGATTCTAACACACAGTCAAGTCTGAGAACCAGTTCAGGAGAGAAAGCGCTCACAGTGGGCAGCTCTCTGGTGGAGGATAACTTTCATATGTGAAGGGCCATTTATTTAAAAGACGAGTTCACAGCCAAGCTTCTTAGTCTTCCTGTCCCCGTGATCACATGCGACTGGTATGATCTGCAACGTGTGGAGGGACAGCAAGAGTTCAAGGAAACCTGCAGTGGCCCTTAACTAAAGCTCCCTGCTAGCTTCAGGTGCACCCCCTTCCATGGGCAGATGCACCCCCACCCAAGCAGGCGACCCATGCCGCCAGCCTTAAAGGAAGCAAACAAATCTTCCCTAAAATGTCTCCTGCTGCAGTTTAATGCTGTCCTCACATGAAGAACTCCAGTGGAGATACAGGACACGTTTGTCACAACCCTCACAATATGACTTCAAGTTCATTAACGTAACTATTAAGTTATAGGCCACAGCTCCCTAGGTGAGCCCCGGACTGGCTTCTTTAGCCCAGACACTGCAGTAGACCGGTTACATACTTAGAATTTGGAAAACTGGCTTGTTGCTTGGGGCACTGACAAAATAAGCCCCATAGCCTCATGGTGTGAAGGGACTGTGTTCTGTCGAAGTCCTGTAGACTGGAAAGGAGCATATCAAGTTCCCATGACAGACACAAAGGGTGTTTCCTCACTGTGAGCTCTGTCCTGCCTGCCTTATGGGGCTGTGGGGAAGAGCCACTGTATTACTTACCCTTTGTTATGTGGCAAAACACCCTAAAACTTAGCTGCTTGAAACAACAACAAAGATTTTTTATCTCACAGTCCCAGCGGGTCAGGGATTCAGGAGCAGTGTAGCTGGGTAGTTTGTGCGCCGGGTCGCTGCTATGGTTGCTGTTGAGACATCGACGGGGGCTGGGGGGCCAGCCTCCAAGGTGGCTCACTCACACCTGACAAGTGGGTGCTGGCTGTTGATGAGAAACCTCAGTTCCTCCCTCATGGGCTCCACAGCCTGCCTGAGTGTCCTCACAGCATGGCGGCTGGCTTCCCCCAAGGACAGTGACCCAAGGGGGAGCAAGGAGAACTTTTACGACCTAGCCTCAGGAGTCACACACCATCATTCCTGAAACACCCTATTGGTTACACAGGTCAGCTCTATTCAAAGGGAGGGGACTGCCCAGAATGTGACTAGCAGGAAGTGACCATCACTAGGGTCTATCTGGGAGGCTGGTTCCCCCAGTGCTGGGACAAGGTGAGGGCAAGTGTTGGCCATTAGGCAGTTTAGACAATAAAGATGATGGTGGGGGCAGCTGCAGACGACCACCAAAGCCTGTGCTATGTGGCGAATGGTCCTCGCCCAGCTCGGAAGAGCCTTCCCCCATTTTGAATCACCATCTGTGATTGAGTTCTGTTGGCCTCTCTTCAGAAGCTTCAGAAGCCAGGAGAGCAGCTGTCTCTTTGAATCTTTGACAGAAGCAACCAAGCACTGCAGAGGAGACGAAGTGTGCCTATCTTGTATCTGGTTCCCAGAAAGCATCCATGAAAATGTGCCTGGACTTATGCCCAAGCTGATCAAATCTCCCAAACACGGCACAAGAAAATGTCTCACGGGACTCCTCCTCCTCAAGTTCGTTTTCTTGTAACATTTACGCCAGGTTTCTCACCCACCAAACCCGCCTCTCCTGCTCCCCAAGCAACAGAGAGCAAAAGACGTTTTGGTTCATTTCTACTTGTTTTCTTCTTGAACATTCATGAGACCAGGCCAATGTCTCTCATGTGCCCAACCCCCAGAAATTACCCTGAAACAACACCTAATACCACATACACCCTGACCATAAGCTATCAGATTTAAGGGTAAGCCCTAATACTACTTACTATGGGTTGAATTCCATCTCCCCCCAAAATGATATGTTGATGTCCTGGTCCCCAGAACCTCAGAAAAATGTGACCTTATTTGGACATACAGTCATTGTAGATGTAATTAGTTAAGATGAGGTCATACTGGACTACTCCAATAGTATGGGTGGCCTTATAAGAAGATGGCCATGTGAAGACACAGAGACACAGGGAGAAGCCACATGAAGATGGAGGCACAGACTGGAGTGATGCAGCCAGAAGCCAAGGAATGTCTGGAGCCACCAGCACCTGGAAAAGGCAAGGACACAGAGGCTTGAAAGGAGCAAGGCCCTGCCAACACATTGATTTCAGAGTTTCAGCCTCCAGAGCTGTAATATAAATGTAGTTGTTTTAAGCCACCCAGTTTGTAATACTTTGGTATGGCAGCCCTAGAAAATGAACACACCACCATTATTGTAAAATTATTTCTCTCCATTCCAAGCATTTTTGGTGAAATAAAGTAGACCGTCCTGGTTATGATTATTAATTTTTCTGCTATTGCTGCTGCTGCTCTTGTGATCACTCCCTTATTACTATGCTATGGCATTTATCATTCAGGGAAATAAAATTATTTTGACCCTCAAACTGGGTTTTCACACTGAAAATGCAATATAACTGCTTAGGGAACACTGCAAAATCTATACAGATAAAAACAGTTACAGGATATTTTGAGGAACTGAAGCAAATGTGGAAGCTGAGGCTCTTCAGAGGAAACCTGGTTATCAGCTAGGGCACGGGGGTTTTGCATCTGCCCATTGAGTCAGAGAAGCAGAGACACGAGGAGAAGAGCTGGGAGGGAAGTGCGTGGGCCTCTGAGTGGGACAGGGAGCCCTGGACTCCAGCCTGGGCAAGGGCGTGGCCTTTTGCATTTGCATCTCCTAATCTGTGCAATATGTTAATAATTCCACTCTCATGGAGCTGCCGTAAGGATGGCACGAGACAGAGGCTGAGCACCATGCCTGGCCCACTGTAAGCCCTCAAATGATGTTGACTGCTACAGCCATTCCCTAATGCCACTGTTCCTAACAGTCGTAATCTTCTGTGACGCAGAGAAGGCAGCGAGGCCACATGTCAGTTTTGTTAAGCTCAGAGAGCATCTGGTGAAGTGTCACAAACACCTCCTCAAATTGTGGAAATGGACTCTGTCACTAACTGCTTCCTCCCCTCATGTGACTTTGGTCAGGTCATTTGGTCCCTCTAAAACTGAAATACAGAGGAAAAAAAAAAATCAAGGATTATAATACCTAGCCTATAAGGTTATTTTGAGAATTTAATAAGAAAATATATGAAAGAGTACTTTGAAACATAGTAAAGACTCTGCAAGTAATTTTTGAATATAAATAATGATTTTATTTCCAGTCAAAAAGGTAGCATTAAATATATGTATATATGTTTGACATGTATCTCCAATGTTTCTATTCCAACCATAGATTGGAATAATGTGTTCTGTTAATTGGATCAGCGGTGTCATAATAAATTAGCTGAAGATACAGCTAATTTAGATTAACTGAAGATTACACTGAAAAGATTACACTGAAAATTGTAGATTAACTGAAAATACAAAAATAGATTACGTATGACATCCAAAAATCAATAAGAACTTTATAAATGATAGTTCAATTTTCATGGACTGAAAGGTGCTTTTCAAAAAAAAAAAAAAACATAAGGAGCATTAGATCAATCGATGGGGGTGATTTTACCTTCTAGGATACATTAGGGCACAATATCTGGAAACATCTTTAATTGTCACAAGTTGGGGGGGTGGTTGCTACTGGCATCTACAGGGTGAGGCCAGGGACCCTGCTAAACACCCTACAATGCCGGGACGGCACCCACAGCACAGAAGGGTGAAACCCACATGTCAACAGTGCCGAGGTTGAGAAACTCGGCTTTGGAGACGAGCCCGACTCCCACGATGTGCTCAGGAGCATGGGTCAGGTTCTCACTCCTTTTTGTCAGATGGGGTTTGTGTGGGAAAAGTCAGCGTAACCTGGATAGGCTACATACATGCAGGAGGGGTGAGATTGGAGGTTAGAAAGAGTGTGGGGAACAATGAGGAGGAAAACTAAAATTTGGGTTCAGAATTGCTACCTCTGCTGTCCTTGGAAAGTTGGAAGATACTGAACTCAACAAATGACTTACCCCCCAAAATTCCTCCAGCTTTCTAAATGAGGAAACTATGAGTTTCCTCCAGCACCTTTCCAGCTGTTGAATGAGCTACTGCTGTCATTACTTGAGAACACCAGAGGGCGCTCAAGAGAGCAGGAGGCCACTAGATGACCGCCAAGGTATGTCGTGTTTTGTCTTTAGACCACGCTGGCCCCAGGGGCCAGGGGAGAGAAGATAGAGACTCAACCATTTCCCTTTCATCTCAGCCCCCTTACTGACCAAAATTGATCCCTCCTATTCTTCTGCATAAAATGGCTCAGCAAAGCATCCTGGCACTGTAGCTAAATAAATCTTTGACACAGGGAGACCTGCTGGCTGAAGGGGCTGAATCTTGAGCCCCTTTATATATTCAGCCCCATGGTGCTTGAGAGGGAGATTCTGATTTGAAAACAAGCTTCGGAGAGTGATGCTACAATGATCTCTCAAGGCAAGTCCCACGATGATTTCCTTTGGCAGTGAGATTAATGATCATGGAAATAATGATGGAAAGATGTTGGACATAAGTCAGGTTCTAAGAAAGCTGTTTTACTGTAACTACCTAACTACATGGGACTCAGAGGCTCATCTGTGAAGTTAGGTGGTGGATTTCCTAGGACCACTACAACAAAGCACCACAAACTGAGTGGCTTAACCAACAGAAACATATTATAGTCTCACAGTTCCGTAGGCTAGAAGTCCAAGGTCAAGGTGTCGGCAGGGTTGGTTCCATCTGAGGGCTCTGAGGGAGCATCTGTCCCAGGCCTCTCCCCTAGCTTCTGGTGGTTGCTGGTGATCTTTGGCGTGTCTTGGTTTGTGGAAGCATCACCCCAATTTCTGCCTTCATCTTCACATGTCGTTCTCCTTGTGTGCCTGTCTCTATGTAGAAACTTCCAATTTTTATAAGAATACCAGTCATATTGGATTAGTACCACCCTAATGACTTCATCTTAAGACGCTATTTCCAAATAAGGTCACATTCTCAGGCACTGGTGATTAGGACTTCAGACATCTTTGGGGGGACACAATTCAACCCATAACAAATGGCTTCTAAAGTCTCTTCTGGCTTCTTGACATTAATGTGAAGTCGTGAGGACAGGACTACCTCCATGCAGTGCCATTGCTGAACACAGCGAACACCTCCAGGAGGAAGGGGTAGTAGTTGCAGCCAGGGGAAACTGATTCCAGCTCAGGGACTGAAGGTTAAAGTTGATTGGTGACGATTCTTTCCAAGGGGCTGTTACTGCAGCTTATTGTCACCCTCAGTGTTTTGGAATCACTTTGGTGCCAGTTGAAATAAATGGAAAACGTGTTTAACTTAAAAAGTGAAGCATACAATGCTATCGTATTGCACAAACAAACGTGCAGTGGGGCAGGGGGCAACTACTGTTTCAAGATGATTGAAGAATTTGATCAGCTGTCTGGCTGCACAACTGCATGCTTTGAAGGGCACCTCACAGACGGGTTTCATAACTGAGAAATGCGATTGCTCTTTGTTGCTGTATAAAAATAACATGATCCAAAGCTTGGAATCAGATGCCTTTCTGAAATGATTTCCCTCCATTGTGCACACACACACACACACAGTAGTATGTTTCCAAAGAAATGGCATACAATGGGGAAAAGGTGGAGTTATTACTGAGAAAAAAATTCAAGGGAGTTTGCAAACAGATGCTGAAAAAGAAAAACCGATAACCCAAATCAGCATCTTTGAAACTTTGCTTTGTGTTTAGAAAAGTAGCCCCGGGGAATTAAAAGTCTGGCATGCACTGGAGCCAAGCACCTCACAGAAACTGGGGACTCACAGGGCTTAATAGGACAACACATTTTAGTGTTCTGAGAAGGACACTGTAGAGCAACCCCCTGCGGTAATTATCCCCTCCTCCACATTTCTGCAGTCCACAGTACCTGAAAAGCTTAATGGACTATTCCAGGATCTCTAGCTATTGGTGAAAACTTTTTCAAAGAGGAAGAAGTGAGCTTTTCCAAGTATCACATGACTGCAACTTCCTATCACTCCCTGGGAAGTGGGGCATTTCCCAAAGTCCCCTGGCTCTGATCCCATCCTACTGGGTGGTTTTGGACATCGGTCATCCTATGGCTTTTCAATGTTTCCAGGATTCCTGATTTTTTTTTTTTTTTTTCAGAACAAAAGGAATCTTGCCTGATGTTTTCTAAATATAAGAAGGCATTGAGCGTTTTTTTGAATGGGAAACACGTGGGTTCTGGTTTTCACACACCTTCCTGCGGTCTGAGCAAGTTCCTCAAGTCGTAAAATGCAAATAAATGTGTTCCTGGCAGGCTTGCCCAAACCCTCCCCAGCTCCAAGGTATGGGGGTTGGATACCGCTTGGCTACTGACCCACAGTGGGATATGTGGACAACTGAATGGACACTGCTGCCGCCAGGGATCTGCAGCAGAGGTTCTCGAACTCCAGAGAGCCGCAGAATCACCTGGAGGGCTCATTAAAACACAGACTGCAGGTTCCCGCTCCAGAGTTCTCCAGTTGGTGGGCTAAGGGCCTAAGAATTTGCTGCTCTAACAAGGTCCCAGGTGAAGCTGATGCAGCTGGTCAGGGGACCGCATGTGAGAAGCACTGGGCTCCAGCGATAAGGAGCAGAGGGAAGAGCGGGACTTAAACGCTTCTGAAGCACCTCCCACCAAAGGTGACGTCAGAGTCACCAAGCCCCAGTTGACTGTCCTCCCCAGGAGCAAGGCTGTGTCTAGGGATGTAGGAAAATGACACAATGACGGGCCACCGTATCTAGATGACCTAAAAACAGATGCCTAAATCCCTGGTGAATCGTGAGCTGGCTCAGCGTCTGCTTAGGAGAGTTTAGCAGAGACAGATCCTTCAGCAGGAGCCGTGGCCCATGCATCAGACATCATCAGGGAGCAGGACAAGGTATCAAGGGTGGTGGAAGGTGGGAATATCACAGGCCAAATCAGCACACCCACTGCAGGCCGAGCTGTGGGAGCACAGAGAGTATAGTCCTCCAGTCTCCCCTCAAAAAGGAGTTTTCAAATATTGTCTGAGCAGCAGACTCATTTTGAACAAAGACAGAGCTTTGTGGTTGAAGTGGAAAGAGGGTGGGCAAGGGGCGTGGAGGCAGGAGAGGCTGAGGAGAAGGGTCCCCTTGGCATCTCCCTTGCATGGCCTTCCTCTTGACTTACCCCCTTGCACCTGTGGTACCTTCATGGAACCCCAGGGTTCCTCAGAACACAGTTTAAAAATCACTTAATGGACCTTTCCCTTCTCCCTCATTTATGCATCCACCAAAGACTTTCTGATCATAGTTTTATTAGAGAATCGCTGGGTAATGTAGTAAAATGAGTATGTCTGGGGGATACCAACAGGTATTCATTGTTATGTGCGGGTTGTCTGGTGATGGCAGCCCTACCTGAGACCTAGAGACTAAACCAGGCAGTGGCAATTTCGGGCCCTGCTAGGAGGTTAGTGTGAGCATGTATGTATGGCTCTTTTAGACAACTGGAGTGCTACACACAGCAGGTGCTCAAGGAATATGGGCTGCTTACTTTGTCTACTCAAAAGATCACCCTATCCATTACAGGGAGATGGAATAGCACCATGGTTGAGACTATGGATTCCAGAACCACACTGCCCAAGTTCAAACCCAAGCTCCACCATGTACTGCCTGGGTGACATTAGGCAAGTTACTTAACCTCTCTGTGCTTGTTTCCTGATCTGTAAAAATGGGAGTGATGATGGTGATAATAATGATGAAAGCATTTTCTTCATAGGGTTGTTGAGAAGATTAAATTAAGCCACTTTAAACACTTAGAAAAGGCTTTGTCATAGGACAAAAACTATAAAAATGTTTGATGTGTGATAGAGTTTGGATGTGTTGTCCCCCCAGAACTCATGTGGAAATGTGATCCCCAGTGTGGCAGTGTTGGGAGCTGTTTGAGTCATGGGGATGGATCCCTCATGAATGGATTAATGCTCTCCCTGGGGGGTGAGGGTAGTGAGTGAGTTCTTGCTCTATTAGTTCCCGTGAGAGCTGATTGTTTAAAGGATCCTGGCACCTCTCTCTCTCTCTCTCTCTCTTGCTTCCTCTCGCTATGTGATCTGCTTGTACCCACCAGCTGCCTGCCGCTTTCCACCATGAGTAGAAGCAGCCTGAGGCCCATGCCAGATGCAGCTGTCCCAGAATTGTGAGCCAAGTAAACCTCTGTTCTTTATAAATTACCCAGTTTCAGGTATTCTGTTATAGCAACACAAAAATGGACTAATACAATGGGCTAATACAAACTCTTATGACAAGAATTTTTTATAGTTGCACATTAAATTCTCAATAAATATTTGATTTTTATTTACAGGGGATGGGGGATGGGAACTCAAAAGCTAGCTGTTTAGAGGCCTAAATTCTCTAACTTCTCGTCTCAAAGCTTTCTAAAAATTTTTTAAATATCAATATACATTCAAGACCAGATGTGAAAGTTGTTGAATGCTGAGAGCAGAAGCTATCTGGTTTAAAAGCCTCACAGTTCATGAGAGAAGCAAACAGGGGTGGGAATCCAAGACTGACTCCTCATTTCTAGTTTTCCACTTCTTCCGCCTCTTTCTCATAATTCAAGAATTAGTGCTAAACCTGAGCGGCGTGCAGAAGGAGAAGAGCATCCTTCAAAAGCTTTCATTAGAATGGCAAAGCCAATAATAGTGGCCATTTAATGAGCACATACTGCGTGCTCTGTGCTGGGCTCAGTACTTTATACATGTTCTGTCCCAGGTTGGGTTTCCCTGGAGACCTAGAGACAAAGGTCCATGTACAAGTGATTTACGAAGAATGAGCTCCCAGGGGAAATGTGTAAGGGAGTGAGGAAGCAGGACAAGAAAGATGAGGAAACCAAGCAAGTGTATGATTTCAGGCAAAATCGCTCAGAGGTAGCTTCCACCCGATCCTGCAGGGAACCGTGGACTGTACGTTGCACCCCAGAGTCGCACCGCATAGAGGCAAGGAATGGGCCTTTCTTCCTCTCACACCATCAGTTAAATATAAGGGCCACCTTGGAGGAATATAAATTCCCAGGCACTTGCAGCTCTATGTCTTTGAGCGAAGTAGGGCTCCATCAGCCCAAGAGATTCCACAGGTGTTAGCTCTTGGAAGCAAAACAAACCTCGGTGGGAAGTGGGCGAAAATAAGAGAAACGAGGATCGAAGGAGATCTCAAAGAAGAAGGGCTCAAAAAACCCAGTCCTTCCACATCAGTGTGATTTTGCCAAAAGTCAAGAAGACGTAGAGATCTTGGTCTTGGACATCACCAACCTACCATCAACAAACGGCAGTGGAGGCAACATCGTCTGTGGTTGAGGGTTGTTTCTCAAGTTGGATTCAAATCAACTTACTGGCTGTGTGCACTCAGTCATCTCTTTGAATTCATTTTCCATATCTGTAAAATTGAGATGATAACAGAACTTGTTTCAAAGAAAGTTGTTTTGAGAATTAAATGAGTTGCAGCATGTAAAGTGCTTAAGGCATCACCTGGCACAGAGTAGGTGCTCCATAAATGACAATGATCACCATGTGGATGCAGGGTAGGATATGCACAGTGAGACAGGGATTGGCCAGGAAATAGTGGCACGAGGAGCTAGCTAGACGGGAAGGGGCTGATGGACTGAGTGGATCAGGGCAGGAAACGGATTAGAGTCAAGAAAAGCCCAGTCAAGACAGGAAGGCTCAGGCGTCAACCACAGACGGAGGTAGGCAGTCTGGGACTAGACCCTGGAGACAAGGTAGGAGCAGCAAGAGCCCTGGAGAGCAGGGCCGAAAAACCCAGATCATGGGGAGAGACTTTTTGCTCTTGGGCCCATTTTATTTTGACTGCTGGGTCAATTCTATTTCCCCCTTGAAAAAAAAAATCTTTATTGAGACAAAATTTGCATGCCATAAAATTCACTCATTTAAAGTATACTCACACAACTCAATGGTTTTAGTATATTCACAGAGTTGTGCGATCATCACCACAATCTAAGTTTAGAATATTTTCATCACCCTGCAAGGAAACCCCATACCCATTAACAGTCCCTCCCTGTTCCCTCTTTCTGCCAGTACTTGGCAACCGTTAATCTACTTCCTATAGATTTGCCTGTTCTGGACAATAGATGGGATCATACAATGGGTGGGCTTCCGGCTTCTTACACCAGGCATAATATTTTCGAGATTTATCCACGTGGTAGCAGGTACCACATTCAGTACTACATTCCTTTTTACTGCCAACTAATATTCCACTGTATGGATATACAAATTTTATTTATCCATTTGGATATTTGGGTTGTTTTCATTTTTTACCTGGTACAAATAACATTTGTGTACTAGTTTGTGTCTGGACATATATTTTCATTCCTTTTGGATATGCACTGAGGAGTGGAATTCATGGGTCATATGGAACCTCTATTTTTAAACTTTTGAGGAGCTGCCAAACTGTTTTCCAAAGCAGCTGCACCATTTTAAATTCCCACCAGCAGTGTGTGAGGATTCCAATTTCTCCAAATCTTCACCAACACTTGTAATATGTGTCTTTTTGATTCTAGTCCATCCTAGTGAGTATGAGGTGGTATCTCATTGTGGTTTTGATTTGCATTTCCCTAATGGCTAACAATGTTGAGCATCTTTTCATGTGCTTATTGGCCATTTGTTTATTTTCTTTGGAGAAATGTCTATTCAAATTCTTTGTCCATTTTTAGTTAGGTTATTTGCCTTTTTATTATTAAGATGTAACATTTCTTTAGATATTCCGGATACTCGCCCATTATCAGATATATGATTCGCAAACATTTTCTCCTGTTCTGTGGGTTGTCTTTATACTTTATTGGTGGCATCGCTGCAGCACAAAAACTTCTAATTTTGATGGAGTCCAATTTATCTAATTTTTCTTTTAGCTGTTTATGCTTTTGGTATTATGTCTAAGAAATCATTGTCTAATCCAAAGTCACGAAGAGTTACTCTTACGTTTTCTTCTAAGAGTTTTAAAGTTTTAGCTTGTACAGTTAGCTCTCTGATCTATTTTGAATTTTGTGTAGGATTATGGCTTGATGTAGGGGTTATATTTCATTCTTTTGCATGTGGAAATCCATTGTCCCCACACCATTTGCTGATATTTGGATGACCTCACGAGGAGTGGCCTCAGTCCTCTGCTGGACATTAACAACTAGGTACTAAAAGAGACTAAAGCTCTCATTTATTCAGTAGTTTATACATATTCTTTACAACTTACTATAATTGTATAAGAAAACATAAAATCGAGAGCAAAACTCTTAAATTTATATTATTTCCATTTCACCAAAGAAAATGAAAGCTCAAATAATTCACCACTCAGCACTTAGTTTTGGAAACTTCTAGCCTTTGTTATTTTTTTATTTATTTTTGTCCAAATGCATTTGAAATATCTCTATATCTCTGAGACCTGTTTAACTGGGTGAAGAATCTACACGAAGCTACAAAAACTAATTGAAAATGAAAAACATTAGCTGGCAATCAGTTGTCCTTGTCTGTACAATGAATGTCCCTAGACTTGTTTGTGTGGCTTTGCATCAAACAACAATTAGCCTGAAGGGACAGAACTTCTGGGTGGTTTAGCTTCCTGCAGAGGCAGTTTTTGCCCAAGAGAGCTTTCTGATCCTTGTCACCACCCTCCCCTGGGGCGGGCAAGCTTGTCACCTGGGGCTGGATTCCCTAGGCTTCATCTTCTCACTTTGCCTTTCCAGTTGAGTCTGAAGACTCAAATTGAAATGAACATTTTAGAACTTTCATCTGGACTCGGCATGTGCCTCTGTTAGAATTAGGTTCATCTGTCTGAAACTGATGCCCCAAATAAAAGTGGCTTGAAAAAGACCCTAGTTTATTTCTGTCTCTTGTCATTGGGTCATGGAGGTCTGCTTTGCCTCCTTAGCACAGTATAGAGTGCCAGGTGTCTTGCCATCACATCTGCATTCCAGTCAGCCAGCAGAAAGGAGAGCAAAGAAGGAAAGGTGCCTTCCCTCGAAGGACACTTTCTGGAACTTGTTCACTGACTTCAGCCTTTGGCTAGAACTTAGTCTCAAGGCCACACTTAGCTGTAAGCAATTCTGTGAAAGTAGTGTTGTTATTTCAGGCAGACATGTGCCCAGCTATAAACTGGGGTCTCCATTTCAAAAGAAGCTGAACAGAATTGAAAGCGGGGAGTGTCTACACTTCTCTGCAGAGTCTGAGGGCACTCTGTCCCAAGAGCCAGGAGACCTGCTTTCAATTTCATCTCTGCAGATGATTTGTCAGCCCAGTTGGGGAGCTGGCTAGGACAGTGTGCACAGATGCTGTCTTGTTCAATTTGACCCTTCTTCATCTCTGCATTTTCATGTAATACACTTGGATTTAGTACAGAGGGGTAGAATAGAGTTCTAGACACTGAAGGAAATGAAACCCCCAGAAGGCTCCAAGTGTGGAGATTTTTCTACTTGAAATACGGTTGTACTCTCTGCTTTCTAACAAAGATGCTGACATTGTTTTCCAGAACAATCACACCGTCCAGACTAAGGAACCCACAAAAGTGTCAATTCACTGCACGTTGGCTTTTTTTTTTTTTTTTTTTTAACTAATTGTAACAAGTGGTTGCTGTGAAAATGCAGGCTTCCTAAGGCTGCCCTTCCAGTGACCCATACCCTGACCTGTACAGACCACCTTCTGTCCAAGAGAGGAAAAGTTTTGTTCCTAGATCAGATGAAACCCTGGCTTACCCTTGGTGACCAGCGGGATTAATCAGACACCAGTAAAACAGCTGACAGAAACACTAAACCAACTCACAATAATAAGCACACACATCAGGCATTGTTCCTCCGAGGGGTTTCCCTCGTCCCTGTCTCTGCCCTAAGATGCAATACCTGCTTCCCTAGTCTGGTACTCTGTGCTTCTTAAAGGGAGCCACCTGCAAACTAAGAAGCTGCCCTTTTTTAGGATCAATATGGTATTCACCGGAGCTGGTTAGAAAACACAATGCCAGGGACAGAATTGACAGTGGGGCTTGTAGAGGATTAGGCTGCAGGATTTATCACCCAGTGCACAACCCGGACTGAAACTCATGTGGCGGTCTGTGGGGTGGAAGATGAGCCAACAGGAGTTGCCTTCACTTTGGGGTCTTTTAAAAGTAAAATCTTCCCAACAACATGCAAAAAGTAACCATTAAAAATGAGCCATATTCAGATGCAGAGAAAGAGCGAAAGGCTGCGAAAAGAAAATTCCTGAAATTTTACTCGGGAGGTTCCTGCAGGAGTCCCTCTTGAGGAATGCGGAGGCTTCATGCCCCTACAGCCCTGTGAGTTTCAGAACTTAACTCTGGCACACAAATTTCTTCACTTTACTACCTGCAGAGAGCCACTTCCTTCACTCAATTACCGTTTGGGTTCCATTTTATTTTTTATTTTGTTCCACTTTTTAGGGCAAAGCAGAAAGCAAGTAAAACCACATTTATGCTAATAACTTAATATCAAATCTATTTTTAATTCAAAGTGATTTCCTCCAATTTTATTTTTAAATGTTTGAGAAGAAAAGCAAGCTGAGACTATTTCTGGCCCCAAGTACAGCTATTTCGAGTATTGTTATCAAAACCCGGGGGTCGGTGTAAAAAGATAAGGATGATAATTACATATAGGGTAGCAAAGAAGAAATATCACCCACCAGCGACTGTTTTTTAAGAATTATGCTGGGAAGGGGAGAAACAGCGAGATCCAGCAATATTTGAGACGGAAAGAGGGAAACGTATCTATATGGAGGCAAGGATTTAGTGAATTTAAATCAGATGCGGAAGGAATCTTTATTGGGAAATAAAATAAAATCCAGCTTTCTGATGTGTGCTGCGGAGGAAGTGTTTCAAAGCAGGACAACCTTTATTTCCAAAAGCCTCCTGGAGACTCTCCCCCGGGGACACAACCAATACTATTAATCTTGACTTAGTGAATGAACGCATTATATGGATTTCAATCCAGACCTTCAAGTCTTAAAGAGCTCTGAAGAGCCCAGATAAAGCGACCCGTTTTCACTTTGACAATTCCACAGGGGTAACTCACTTTAATTCCCCTTTCATCTCTATGGGAGAACGCAAAACTGTAAAAGCGAACAGGTTTCCTTTTCTAACTCCTGGAGAGAAGGCTTCTGTTGCTTTCTTACCGCTGCAAGCTGGAAGGTGGGTGACCCGTCTTCATTTGTTACCTTGGTAGACGTGGAGAACCAGAAGTAAGTCTGAAATAATAGCCCAATGGCAGATTCCTCGCTTCTTCACGAAAAGTTACTGCCCTTGCAAATGCCAGTTTGTTTTTTGATTTTCCACGGTCCAGCCCTGAATTTAGCACAGAAAGACACTTTAGAAGCCACGACACGAGTAATAACCCCAAATACACACAAGGACAAAGCAGAGGGCATGTCTATTTTGTTGTCAGGCAAAGTATGATCAAGTTTTCTGCCAACACTACTTTTTTCTGGATTGTTTATTGTGACATCAGCTTGTTTATTGAGATTCTAAAATGCAATTAAATTTTCTGGGATAAAAAAGAGAGAGACAGAGACAGAGAAAGAGAGTTTATTATGTAGATGTAAACTGTTTCAAAAGGAAACACACCTCCCATTGTAAAAAAAAGGGGGGGGGGAAGCATTGAGAAAGTTATACCAGATTAGGCTAAAGGAAAGATTTTTCTGCCTCACTGTGCCACTTGGGAGGGACCTGGGAGGAAAGGAAACATCAGGAACTGTATGACCACAAGCCTAAGCCAGGATGCAGGGACGGCAGCCTCTGCTAGGTTTAGTCTAACTTGTTCTGGAATAACTTACCAACAGTGATCGTTACCCAGGGATTCTAAAACAGCCAAAGAGGAAATTGGCTCTGCAATATTACATTTTTACATAACGTAAGAATATGGGACACAGATCAGCACTTCTTTTCCTAAGGGGATAAACATCAACTTATATAAAAACTGGTATGAAAATCGAGCAATATTTTAATTGATGCCACATATTTTGTTCTTCCATATGTCCAAATCCTGGAATAGGCTAAGAAAAATAGAACTTGGAGCCAAAAGAAAAAAAAGAAAAGTGTTAGTGAATACAGTGACATTTCACAGCTCTCAATTTGATCTACACAACGTGTGTACGAGGATTGTAGGAATGGAGGAAAAAAATAGAACAATCTTGCGTTTTCAGTTATGGGGGGGAAAAAACTTTAAATCTGTTAACAGTTTTAGGAAAATAATATAAACCTGACTGCTAAATCACTAAACTATTGATCACATCACAGGTAAAAATTAAAACAACTTGGTTTCAATCGAAAGAGGAAAAAAAAAATACTACTACTGCTCATTGGTAGGGTGACGCTTCACAATATGCATATTTTTTTTTTTACTGTAATAGAGGAATTTATAAAAGTTTTGGACCACAATTATGCAAGGGAATATCAAAATATATAGAATATGCAACAACACAAGGATTTAGCTTTTGTCTGATTTTGTTAATCTCTGAAAGGCTTATTTTTGATGTGAATTAATTGGATAGTCTAACACGCTCCCTTTCTGCCCACCAAAAATATCTGTGAATTAAATTATGTAAACAGTTTCCTCAAAAGCAGAAGGGTCGCCACACTCCCCTTCCCCCACATTAAATAGTGACATATGAGTTTCCAGAAGGAGTCTGCCGTGTGAATTTTTGCATGCACGGGAAACAGAGCCTCCTCTGGCCTGAATCTGAGAACAG
Organism: Cynocephalus volans; assembly: GCF_027409185.1. NCBI lineage: Eukaryota > Metazoa > Chordata > Mammalia > Dermoptera > Cynocephalidae > Cynocephalus > Cynocephalus volans. Next base: position 180,187,511 of record NC_084460.1, read on the forward strand.
CCCCTTCCCAAAGCCTTTATGAGATGATGTACTAGAAACCAACACGTCTGACCATGAGGTCTCTGAAGTTGCAGCCTTTTGTATTTACACTTTTGAAATATCTCTATTGTGATGCAAATCTTAATTTTCAATCAAAATTGGCCGGGGGTGGGGGGGGGGGGGGTGGGGGGGATCTTTCTCTGGAAACTGTCGCAGGAAGTAAGCAAGCCTAAATCTAAATTTTCTCTGTTCTGACTTCCTATTAAGCCATAAAACACACGCTATTAAACACATACATCATTTGCAAATGTTGAAAACTCAACTGTGTCAACTATCACATTTAATGAACTGTAGTTTTAGTCCCAAAGAGCACTGAGTTTATGCATTATAAATGACCACAGCTTTTTTTTTTTTTTTTTTTTTTCTAATCTGGGTGCCAAGGTAAAAAGCATTTAAGAGCATTTTAGCTTTTGCCCACTGTTCCAAATCAAGTCCATCATAGAGCATTCTCACTCTTCAGCTTGGATCCTTTAAGTAAGCCCAGCTGCATAAAATAAAATGAAATACAAAAGTAGGGCATCACTAATGGCTTGAAGGCTTCCCACTTTTATTCCATTATATTTTAAAAGCCAAACTTTGAAATAGGGAACCCTCTCAAGCCCCACAGAAAGTCTGAGGACATTTAGGCCAGGGACCTGGCCTCGGGTTGGAGGGGGTCTGTGTGCATCCTGTGCGTGCGAGCTGCGTCTTTCACTGCACCCTTCGAGATGGAGTTCTGAAGGAGCATTTCTCCTGCCAAAATACACACACAGCCTGGGATTAAAAGGGCTGAAACCTACCGGCAAGTTCTTAACGCCCTCCCACAATCATTAGACCAAATCCACTATCATTCTAGATTCATTTTTCCCTTATTCATCTGTCCAACTAATTCCTGCCGCATTCACCAGGCTTATATCTTAATCTTTTCTGTTACATAGAGAATACATAATGAAAAGCTGCATTTTCTGGGTACATGCACACATTTGGAGCGGATGAACCATATGCGAAGTGACATACAATGCTGAACGCCGGCTGAATGGTGTCCAGCGCTAAAAACACTGCGAAGGCAGGAACAAAAAGCCGGCGAACAAGGGCCAGCGCCAGGCTTGCCTCTGCGACAGCACCAGGGGACTCGCCGCGAAAACATGGGTATAATTTCACTGTTTTCGCTCACACAAGCTGTGGGAAAGGAGTCACCATCTGATGTTTGATTGTGTGGGATATGTTTTTGGCAGTGGCCTTGTATTTCGCATTGACCAAAAAGAAAAAAAGGAAGAAAGAAGAAAAAAGGGTGGGGGGAGAAGGGGGCAGGAGAATAAAAAAGGAATAGAGCTACATTTGCTGTTTTCAATTTGCTGTCTGGGGGAGAGGCCCAGCTGACAGGTCTGACCAGTGGCCACCTGAAAATTGGGGCTGGGTCCCGGCTACTGTCCCCTCCACCTCCATCCCCCGGGCCCCCTTTTATGCTGATGTACCACAAGGGGACTTTTATCCATGCTCCCCTGTCATCTGGTTAACTTACTACTGAGCTGTGGGGCTGACGTTTGCCTGATTTAATAAAGCCTTTTATCCAAGCTAGTGGCTGGGGAAGGCAGGGTCTTGACAGCCCAGAGGGGGAAAAGGCCCACACCTCACAAGGAGGCATTTCCTCGAGCTGGGGCCAGAGCCGGAGCCAGAGGCATCAAGGAAAAGAAGAAAGCCTCAAAAGGCTGCTGAGCAACGCATCGGGGTGAAGCCAGCTGCCAGGTGGCCGCAGGGGTCTCGCAGGAGCAGAACCCCCAGCTCGTGGGTTTCCCCTGGGGATTGTGGCTGGAGTCAGGCAGGGCTGTTAGGTTTACACCCTGGGTCTCCACCCCAAACAAAAACTCTGAAAAGGGATGTATTGCCCTTTGTCTTCTTCACCATCAACAAATAAACGCAGAGGATGCCCAACTAAATCTGGAGGTCAGAAAAATCACGAATACTAAAAATAGATCTGCTATCACCCGAAATCCAGATTTAACTGAGCGTCCTGTATTTTACGCGGCAAATCTATTCCCACCCCATCATGACTCCTGGGCTGGGCACGCCTCCTCCCCTCACCTGTTGGGGGGATCAACAGCCTCCCCTGCCTGCATCTCAGGGTGTTAAGAGGATAATGAGAAAATAAATGGGTAGCTGCTTTCCAGAAAGGTTGTTAATTAGCCTTACTGGTTAGCATGGGGTTCCCATGCCCCAGCTGTGCTAAGACCCTCCTCTTCACTTCCAGTTCAAACTAGGAGACATCACCAGTGACACTAGATAGAGAGGGCCCAGTGTCATTACTTCCTGCTCCTCAGAGCCCTTTCTCCCATGGATTTTGCAGACTTTTATTTAGATCACGTTTTTAAAACCAAACCAAACTCCTGAGTCCAGCACCCACTGCTTTTACTGGAGGCAAATACCATGCATAATGGAAGACTGGGGGATAAAACCACCTTGCCAATCAAGTATGTGCACCCTCATCTACCTGGGATTTCATCCCATGCCCGGCCCCAGCCCCACCAAGTCCCCAGCTAGCACCACCCACTGCAGCAATTGTGGCCATAGCTCCTGATCACAGGGACATTGGATTGGTCATTGGTGTTTGTTGATAAGCTGCTAAAGGCCAGTTGGCCTCCAGAATTTGTTCCGAGGTGGGCACATTGCTTTGAGTTCCCCATGTGGGCCTACAAAGCATATCCGATTAAGGGTAGTGAGAAAGGAAAAAGTTTGCCTTAGTGGGTGGCAGGCAGGCTATGACAAGGACAAATCTCATGGATGGCCAGTGCTGGGGTCCATGCTGTTCCTCATCCACCAGGTGGGGAGATAGGGTCAGACAAGGGCTTAGAAGCTGGAGATACTCCATACCAACCTGGCCCAAGCTCTTCAGAGAAGACTTCGGAGGAGCACTGTTCTTTTGAACATTCGCTTTACTGGAAGACAGTAGTGGCTGCACACATTGGCCGGGGCTAGAAGTGTGGTTTTCCCCATGTGGCGGAATTGCTCTCATTTTCAAACATGGTACAGGACATAATGACCGTTGGTAATGATCACATTAGCATCATGGAGCAATATATCTACAGTAAATTAAGACCGCTTTGCAATTAGTACCGGTGATCACAGCTGTGGAGACAAATGGCATATGTGCTAATTAAATAATTTGTCACTTGACTGTTAAACAAACAATTCTGCCTCTTTACGTTACAAACTGCCATCTCCAGAACACCACCATGGGCCATTAACCCCGAGCAAGGAACAGCTTGTCGTGCCCACAATTGCTGGGGAGCAATGCCTGCCTGGCAGAAGAAAAGGTGACAGGGAAAATTCACTTGGATTACAAGTCCCCTCGGACCTTGGAAGTTTTCCTGCAAAATGAGTTCCAGGAGGACAAAACAAACTCTGCCACTCAGAAAACATTTGGAAAATAGCCCACCCCGATGTTGAGATTTCTCAGCTGCACCGGATGTGCCCTTATTGAAGTGAGCCATCAAATTGGTTGCAACCAACAAAAACGGCATCACATTATTTGTCAAATTAATCTTGTGTCTTCAGTCACAACCTCCTCCCCATTTGCAACACACCTTTTTACAGTTTTTCTTTTCTTTTTTACATTTATAGCATTTTCCATCCCAAATGTTAATCCATAAAGCTGAATTGTGAAATCTGGATTTAGTGGGGGCTGCTGCTAGCCCATACAATGGCTTTGCACGGGGCACCAGGCTTGGTAAGCAGGGTGCAGGCTGGAGTTGAGTCCCTGCTCATCCTCTTGGTTCAGGGCCCTTGTGCAGTGAACAACCTGCCCAACCATACAGGCGGTCCTGTCTCGGTTGCCTCTGAAACCAGGAAAGTTTTGGGTAAAGCTGCAGAAAACTCCCAAGCCAATTATCACCATTATCCCTTCTTCCTTCTCCTTTTGTCAGAGTTGTTAACTTACAGAACTTGATTTCGTCTTCTTATTCCTGCCCTTTCTTGGTACAAATGGCACAGCAGTCAGATGGAGGAAAAGGACAAAGCAGTAAGGACTCTGAGTAGTCGACTATTCATCAAATCCCTCATCAGGTGCCACATTTCCGAGGAGCATTCAGCACTGGGATGGTGTTGAGTATGAGTCACTTATGATGTAATAGTGTGGGGTAAAACACTCAGGTAGTTTAAGTTCCATAAAAGCGATTGTATTGCAGCAAATTTCCATCATGCAGGAAAGAAGCTCCCAAAACCCCTGAGCACTGCGTCTTCCTGCAGGAAGTTGGATGCCTGGATAATTTCACCTTAGTCTTTAAGAGCTACTTTTGTGCAGAATTATGGGAGCAGAAAGGGAATCCAGTGTTTTATTTTTATGGGAATCTGACTGTTTGAACACAAACAGAAGCAAGTGCATCATGAAGATGATGTGTTACTCACCAAAAAGCCATTTTGTCTCTTTTATAGAGTGAAACCTGGATTTATCCCAGAAGGATTGGGGCATGGAGAATCTCAGCTAACATCACTTAGGACAGAGCTGGGCACATGGTAAGTGCTCAGTGAGTGTTAGCTCCTGTTACTGTTGCCATCATTATTATTATAACTGAATTTCATATCATCGAGTGTCTTCTCCAGCACTTGTTCATATTGTCTGTTAAGTGTGTGCAGAGTGGGGGACGGGGATTCCCATGGAGCAGTGTTTCTAAAAGAACTTTCCTGAAGCCCATTCATGCTTCAAAAATGTGGGACAGCGCAAGGGAATTTAAGAGGTTTTTGAAGCACTTAAATTTTGTGTAAGACACAAGATGTTTTCTTACAACCCTACAAGATGCCCTATTCTCTGGAGCATTTTGGAGAGGACAGTCTGTTTTCGAGGCAGCATCCTGCCTTCTGGGACTATAGGAAGCAGGTTTTCATCTGCCCAGGTGGGGCTACCATGCAAATCAGGAACCACCCAGAGCAGCCAGCGGTCCTAGGTCCTATCGGTGGGTGGAGAGCCCTCAGTCTGCAGGACAACCAGGAGGCCAAGTCAGCCAAGCTTCTCATTTCACAGAGGGAAGAAATGGAAATAAGTATGAAGCCACAGTGATCATCCTGTTCTTTTCCTTCTCTCTGTGTGTGGGCTCCCTCTTCTTCCACCCCTCACCATTTTCTGATCTAAGATGAAGAAATCCAAATTGTATCCTTCCTTCGTAATATTCATTAAGACTCAGAGATTCCACCAACCATCTACTTATTTACTGTATAAAATATTTTTGCTATATAATCTTTCTGCCTTCTAATGGAGATTTGTGGTGAAAAACCTGGGTAGGCAAGGTCTTGGGTAGCCCCAGTGAGAACAAAGCAGGAATCTGTAAAGGATAAAAGCTTATCCTGAATAGCTTCCTGATAATTGTCCAAGGGCATGCAATCCTGGGGACACAGGGGACACAAGCTACCACCTCACCCACTGGCTGACCCAATTAGACCACATCCTGTCATTCAGAAAAATTCACTAAATTTTGTATCATGTCCCCAAGATCCTGGATCAAACTAAGAATTTTAATATTCAAAGTCACTTATTTATACTGTGTTCCTAAAACATATACAATAAATGTATGTATAACTTAGGGTTTATTAAAATGTTTTGCCATACATTTCTAGAACCTTGAAAATATTGTCAGCACTTTAAAAAGATAGCTTTTATTTTTCTCAAAAATGCATTCCATCATTTGAAAATCAAATAGTACTTACATGAATTATAGCCAATAAACACATCACACCCCTGAGGCAACAAAACGTTTTATCTGGGTTTTTTTTTTTCCTGGAATTTACCTCCACATTTCTAGATGATATGTTTCCAGGAGATTTAGATTTTCAACACCATTATTCAAAGTTGTTTTTTTTTTAAATTCAGCTATTCTATTCTAATTTTCAAGAACTTTTCTTCCCTGACTGGTCCATTTTTATATCCTTTTCTTATTTCATGGACAGATATCTTCTTTTATGCCTGTGAAAAGGCTATAGTTTTTTAAAAAACATTAACTTACTGAAGTGTTTACTGTATTGTCTCTAGTCCTTCTGGGCTCATTTCTGTTGACTTGTTTTTGTCTTCACCTTTCCTGCTGGACCTTTCCTCCAACGGCTGGTGATTAAGGCAGAGGCGCTAACTAAGCAGCTGATTGTGTATCTCTGTGCATGTGGCTTCACTGTGCAATCAGGTGGATTCCAGACCGTATCACCTCCTGATATCACTGCGGAATTATTCCTTCATCATGTGTCTCCTCCTGGCCTTGCATAAGTTCCATGAACACAAAAGTTTGCTTGTTATGTTCACTGCTATAGTCTCAGTGCCTGGGACAGTGCCTGGCCCATACATAATAAATGCTCAAAAAACACTAAGATGAACAAAGAAATGCTCTGCAGAGCACAGAGGGAGTGGGAGCCCAGGAGAGGGAGAAATTAACTTCGCTGTAGTGCAATTGGGAAGGTTTTTGGAAGACAGAGATTTGATCAGAAACCTGAAGAATGACCACCTTCAGGCAGAGATAAGAGGGGAAGAGGACAGCAGTGGTCTGAAAGGAGGCACAGACTGCGACCTCTGAGGGCCTTAAACATCATCTGTCCAGTACTTTTCAACCTGTGGGGCACTAACCATGCATAGATCTTAAAATCAATTCAGTGGGTATCGACCAGCATTTAGAAAAAGTAGAAAACATCAGACTGCATCATAGATAGCTAGTGTGAGTTTGGTGAAATGTTATTTTATTTTAGGAGTGTGCACATAGGTTTGTGTGTGTGTCTGTCTGTCTGCAGGATCATCATGTAAAACTTGTTTCTCACTCTGTATAAAAAAGTTTAAAAAACACTGTCCTAGAATTGACCTCCCACCAAATCTAGGACGTTCCTCTCTGGTGAACACACATTACTGCCATATAGGCATTTGACTCCTGTTTTTCAGGACTGCTGATGAGAGCTCACTACCTCCCAGATTGCTGTGCAGCATCAGCTGCTAGAAACTGTCCTGTATCCTTTCTTTCATTCAGAGAAACTACGTAAATCAAGCCACTGTGTCTTTGTTTTTTATTTGCTTTTTATTTTGAAAATTTTAAAAATACAAAATACACAGAATAACACGTGATACCCCAAATTTTCAACTGTTAACATTTTCAAATTTTTTTAAAGGAAGATACCTTTATTCACCGCCCCCCCCCCCATTTCACTCCTCACTTCTTCCTGGGAAGTATCACATGTCTGTTGAAATCCTTCTTCTCCAGTTTTAATACTTTTATATGTGTCCGGGAACAACATAGGTATTATTTGGTTTTTGGCTTTGAGTTATATCGATATATAAACACATCACTCTGTGTCTTGTTTTCTTCACTGGAACTTGAGGCTTTGAGATCACAGGGGAAGCTCTCAATCCAAAGGATTTGTAGCCAGACTTTGAGAACGCCTATAGATTCTGCCTCAGGGGGCAATTTTCTATTTCTGCAGCTTGCAGGTGGCGCATCTGCTCTCCTGTGCAGGATGACACTTCCTTCCTATTCCCTGGAATACCAAGGTTGCTCCCAGTAACCTGGGCAAGAAAGTAACAGATGAATTGCACTTGACATGTGCTCCAAGGGAACACTGAGGATCTTCCCCACATGGGGTTTTGCACAGTCCCAGTCCTAAAAGTAAGGCTCTGGCCCTGAGAGACTTAAGACCAGTTCTGGCAAAAAATATGTAGATATAAAATGGGATAATGTAAGTCTGAGTTTCTTTTACAGCACGGGCTGAGAGCATTCCTACAATGCCGAGACACCACTGAGGAGTTTTCCATGCATTCTTTTATTCATGCAGCCAACATCTGTTGAGCACCTACAGTGTTGCTCTGAAGCAGTGTGGCAAGGTGGTGAAAGGAACAGGATTTGGCACAGACACCTGAATTCTCACCATGGCTTTGTGTCTTTGGGCAAGTTACTTACTTCTCTGAGCCTTAGTTCCCTTAACTCTATATGAAGAATAATCGAAGTGTCTACTTATAGGATTGCTTTAAGGATTAAATGAATTGATGCATGTAAAAAGTACAAATATCAGTTGTTTTGCTTTATTATTGCTTTTAACCATGCACTATGCTAGGCTATGGAGACACAGAGATGGACAGAAGCCCCCTTCCCCCACCCACCACCCCTGGAAGACTTTATAATCTAGTGAGCTGCCTCTTGACCCTTCTCTCTTTTTCTTCCCCACTACTTCCTGAAATTAAAAAAAAAAATGTCGCAAGTACAAACTACCCCCATAGGCCATCAAAATGATGCTTGAATCTGGAGGGTGTGTGAGGAGTGGCAGGGCAAAGTTTCACACCAAACTGGCTGACCATCATCTGGGGAGAGACACGGATTGGCAGAGTTAGAGGAAAATAACAAATCAACAGCCTCTTCCCCAGGGGCTCAGGAATGTCCCTGAGCCTTCACTCTGGTGAGCTCTGCGAGGAGGGCTATAAATAGCAGAAGCAGGCCAGGATTAAGACAGCCTTTCAATCACAAGTCTGAGAAGTTGTGATTTTCCTAGACAAACCCTATAGCTTCTGATGGGTGGGGGGTAGGGAGGAGACATGCAACTTTCTCATACATTTGATTAGAACTTTGGCAAAGTTGAGAAAAATTTTCATATTCTCTAAACTCCTACTTGCTCCACCCTAACCTTGCCTAACTACTGCTTGATTCCTTTATGCAAAGGCTATTTTGAAAGATAGAATTGCTTAGTGACTCTCAAACTTACCAAAAAGTCAATTCTCTTGGTTGCCTGTTTGTGTGATAACACCTATGAGGATATTTCCAAAAGCTCATGGAAAGATTTGCATTATCTTTTAATTCTTTTTAACTTTTCACAAGTTTTTTGAAGTACCCTGGTATATTTTTAAAAGGCAGTCCATTTTATTTTATTTTATTATTCTTTTAATGTTTAAGGGTTAATAGGGATTTATTATCTTTCAACTTTTTTGTAGCTAAGAATTTTTTTCAAAATAAGAAGTAGGGGGTAAAATCTAAAAAATAATGCTAGTTATCTCCAGGTGGGGTGTTTTTAATTTTCTTCTTTATCTTTTTCTGTATTCTCCAAATATTTCTGTTATGAGAGAAAGTCGGTGTTTTATATTGGATAAAAAATGTGTCTATTCATGCAATTTCTTCCAACTGTGAGCAAGGGAGCAGGGTGATGCCCCAGAAAGTATGGGGCATGAAGCTTCAGAAGATCAGGGTTCCTGTCCAAGCTTTTACACTTATGGGCTTGTTTCCTCATCAAAATGCAACCCACTGTAATTTGCATCTGCAGCTCACCTCAAAATCTACAGCAATACATTCGTCAAGGAGGGCATGATAGAAACCAGTAGGCAGGGAGATGGTTAAACTTCAGTTATAATTAATAGCTATGGAAATAAAATGTATAATATCAAGTCTTGTTTTGAGTTTTATATTTAATTTTACAACTTACCATTTGGAATAGATTAATGCCAGAATTTGCCTGTTATGAAGTGTTTGTAAATAAAATAGGCCCAAATGTTTATGTCAGTGTTGTAAGTACAGAAACCAAATCCTTAAGAGTTTGGGGTGGGGGTCATACCTTCCCCCAAACTCCTAATTAAATGGGTGGCCCGGGACCCGGGTGCCAATGCCAGCTGCACTCAGCCTCCTCAGCAAGTCAGTTTCTGTCTGAGAATCCACACGCACAAGCAGCCTCCTCCCTGGGAAGGTACTGGAATCTCTTGAATGAAGCCCATAGATCACTTTTAGATGGGGCCCAGCCCTGGACATGGGGGAGGGTGAAGACTCAAAAAGTTAGGATATTCCGATGTAAACAGTCACAAAATCCCTGTTCCCACTGTTATTCTTTCCTTAAAACTTTTTCACTTTGGGGGAAAAAACTTTAAAAAATTATTACTAAAAAGCTGGAAAATAGTGGGGAGGAGGAATCACCCATCACAGCATGAGCAAAATGCAACTATTTTAATGTTTCTGTATTCCCTTTCAGTTGTTTGTCTATGTGCATAAAAGTTCGTGATCTATTTTTCTCCTGAACATTGCCATAGATTAATACAGTCTTCAGAGTAATTATTTTAGTGGGTACATAATATTTCACTGAGTGGATGGATCATCATTTAACCATTTCCCTATTGATGGGCATTGGGATTGCTTCTACTTTTTCTCTATTATAAGTAAGTATACTGAAGATCATATATACGTATATCCAGAAAGAACGTATACAGTCCTCACTCCATATCCATGGGTTCCACGTCCTGGATTCAACCAACCATGGATTGAAAATATTCAGAAAAAAATTGCGTCTGGACTGAACGTGTACAGACTTTTTTTCTTGTCTTTATTTCCTAAATAATACAGTATAACAACTATTTACATAGCATTTACATTGTGTTACTATACATAATCTAGAGATGATTAGAAGTATACAGAATGATGTGCATAGGTTATATGTAAATACTATGCCATTTCATATTGGGGAATTTTGGTATCCAAGGGAGGTCAAGGAACAAATCCCCCATGGATACCAAGGGACAACTGAATATTCATATCTACATATATACTTTTAAAATAAGATAGGAAAATTCCTAGCTTCCAGGAGTTATCCTTTAATGAGTTAGCTCTTGTGTGGATTTGTCACTCATGTAATCTTGACATGAGCCCTAAAAATAGGTATAACTATTATCCTTACTTTACAGCTAAAGCAGTGGAGAGAGAGGCTCAGAGAGTTTAAGGAACTCACCGAACGTTAAACAGCAGTGGAGCAATGATTCAAACCCCAGAGTCTGACTCCGGAGCCCTTTCCCCTTAACTGAGGCACTGTGCTACTTCTCACTGTCCATTATGTCAAATTACATACTTAGAGCATGTGATGGAGAATGTGCACCTTACTCCCATCTACACACACACACACACACGCACACACACGTACACACCCCCCCACACACGCACACACACACACACTCACACACACACACACACACACACACACACACACACACACACACGGTGGCCCCCCGAATTTTCTTCCTAGGACTGGTTGTGACACAACTTTCAAATCAGCAGAATGCAAGGGAGGAAGCCAGGGTTTGTACTTTCAGTTTTGTTCAACTCTGTGAATAAGGAGCCCCATTTTCCCATCCTGGTCACGGAGTATTCCTGAATTGTCCCTGAGTGGAAGGGAGAGATTTATGGACTGAATCCTGGTCCAAGTCAGAGAGAAAAGTACCCTTTAGAAAGACATCTTCTGACGATTATTTTGAGAGACTTTCTGGTAATCCCCAGCAAATCTGCATGTTAATAGGAATCATTTACTCAAAGCAGGAGTCCAGGAAAATAGCTTTACATAATAACAGTAGCTTGATTTGATTACTTCAGTTCAGTTCTTGCTATTGAATTAAAGGTAAAGCCAAGCTTTTGGAAGTTTTACAGACTGATAAACAAAATGAGAATAGTAAATTAAGACTAACTCTGGTTTCAACCTGCACATCTTTATTACTTCTCATGACCAGGGAGATGTAAACAGGATCGAGAAGTAAAAACCATTGATAATCTCCTTAGCATTCTGGATGATGTATTGGTTTCTTTCCCACATTGAGAGCTCTAAGCCTGCCTAATATTAAGACTTCTTGGCAGCTCCTTCCTGAAGAAGGAATATGCCTTATGGCTCCCCAAAATGCTGATAGACATTTCCAGTTGCATTTGGCCATGTTAAGTCACAACAGTACTTTGTTTTTATTCTACTAATTTTACCTTTACAGAAGAGTCACAAAAATAGTTCAGCGAATTCCTGTATATCCTTCACTCAGCTTCCCCTCTGTTAACATCTTACCTACCACACAGCATTTATCAAAATTAAGAAATTAACCTTGGCATGATACTATTAACTAAAGTACAGAACTTAGTCACGTTACCAGTTCTTCCACTAATGTCCTTTTCCGTTCCAGGATTCAATCCCAGATCCCACACTGCATTTAGCTATCACATCTCTATGGCCTTCTCCAGTCTGTGACAGCTCCTCAGTCTTTTGTATATATTATGGTAGTATATAAATCATATATACATCATCTTGCTAAACCTCTTCACACACTCTCTCTCTTTCTGATATCTGCTTTTGACTTGTACCAGGCCACCCATACCACATATCATGTATCAGTTTCCTCACTCAGAAATAAGACATGCCTACCAGAAGGTGAGTCAGGCCCGTGGTATTGAACAAGGATTGCTAGCTGGCTATGCTCAACCTGTACAACCTGTAACTGCCTTTAAGGGTCTGAGTTATGTGGCCCAGTCAGGACTTTCCAGCCAATCCATCCAGGGAGTTTAAAGTAAGAATTCAACTTCTGTGTGCTCTGTTCATGTTCAAATCTCACAGTGTGCCTAAGTCCTTGACTTTTGGTTTCAATAAACTTTGATGAGTTTGAATAAATAAAAACTAGTTTTTCTTTTGAAAATATAAGAAGATAGATCCGATGCCCCAAGAAGGGGTAGCTAATAACAAGAGAGGGCAGTGTAAAATAGAAAAAAAGAAAAAGAAAAACTATTCCATAGAACAGAAGTCAGGGCTATTCACACATGCACAATATGTTTAAAATTCTAAGAAAAGAACACCAGAAAAAGTTGAATCTGTGTTTATAAACTCTGTTTAAGAAGGCAGGGACATGCACACATTTTTAAAAAAGGTTTTTGCCTAAAATTGCTAGTTTTAAAACAAATTTTGATACCATATTAAATAAGTGTGATTTAGAAATGAAATTAATGTGAAGCTCCTTTTGCTTCATTATGCCAGATACAATATATTATTTGGGGTTTCCTAAAAAGTTCATGCAAAGAGTCCTCCTGACGAAATGAGAGTGGGCCACCCTACCTAGTGGAGCAAATACTTGTGTTTTCTGCAGATGGGCTAGCTGGGAGTGCACTGTTGGAAGAGGCTCCCAGTATTATCTTGCCCCACCCCCGTACATATCGGCATCCCCACTTTGCAGATACCCACACAAACATCTCCACAGCAGCTGGTGGGCTGGACCCAATCAGCCAGTGTGGGGTGAACAGAATGCATGATTGATGGGAGAACCCCTTGGAGAACAGACTCTGAGTCCAGGAGCCAAATGGTTCCTTGCACAGAGCCAAAAGGATAAGGGTGGGCCATCAGTTTGGGGGCAAGAAGCAATTCCACCAACATGCGACACCCTTTCTTTGTCTGCACAACCCTGGTATTGTCTGTGATATAATGCTGTTCAGTGTCCACTGCTGCTACACACAAGGCCCAGTCCTGTCTTCTATGAACAACTCAAATATTAATTTTGACAGCAGTGGGAGTTACTCACACACAGACTCTGAACAGATTCCCCATTTGATGTGCAGAGGAAGGAAGAAAGAATGTTTTTATTTATTTATTTATTTATTTATTTATTTATTTATTTATTTATTTAATTTGGTGGCTGGTTCTTCTTGCTCTCCAAGAAAGCTTGTTTGGGAATATTGAAAACCAAAACCCACAGCCCCTTTGCTGGGTTAACAGCAAGGTCCAAGGAGTAATATGTGTCAGGCTTTCAAGATGTCATGGACTGGGTGGAGAAGGAACAGGACTGGTGGGGGTGGCTTTTCCCCCGCATCACCTGGGTTTATGGCCCTTCAATACCAAGGTGAGATATTTTTACATGTAGGTTGCTCCCATTTTATTCTGATTGCAGTCTCTATTAAAATGATTATTTCACTTAAAATTAGTAACCCAAGTTACTTGACAAGGTATAAAATTAAGAAAAGATAAACAGAGAGATGAATGGATGACGTAATGGAATTGCTCAAGTGCTTTAGAAGCTCTCCTCTGAGTTAAAACTATCCTTTCTTGTTAAAGAAAAGTTAAAACATGAAATATGTCCATTTTCAATTTAAAGAAATTTTTGCCCATATTTCTACTATCCTCTATAACAACTGCTTTTATTTCTTTGTCATAAGGACTCATCTCTTTGGATTTTTATTTACATATCTAATGTTTTAACATTGTTTTGACAGTTCTGTACATAGGATGTTGTGTTTTCCCACAGTCCTAATTACTTGTTATCTTTATCATTTTTAGTAAATAGGTAATATTCCATTACACCAATATTCCAGAATTTGTTTAGCCCATTGCGAAACCTTCAGGTTATTTTCAGCTTTCCGCTATCATAAATAACACTGCTATAAATATATCAATGCATACACCATTTCTTCTTTTAAGTTACTTCCTTGAAATAAATTCCAAAGAATGAGATTACAGGGTCAAAGAGTAAAAACATTTTAATGACCTTTGACCTGCATGGATTTCCAAATGCCCTCAAAAGTCATTGTACCAGTTTTCAAAGAGTGATATATCGGCTTTCCCCGTGGTCTCATCAGCTTTGAGTTGTAGGGTTTTTCTGTATTTTTAGTTCTTCAATCTCAATTGGTGAGATTAAATAATATGCCATGGGAGTATTATTATTAGTAGTTATATAATTCTCTGATTACTTAATAATGCTTAGAACATAAAAGAAAGGAAAATAAAACAGAAAAAACAAGCCAAATGAAATACTTTCTCAGTAGTGCTAAATGCCTTTGTATATTGAATATCCATGAGCATGCGAAGCTTCCATACTGAGAAAATGATTCTGAAACAACTAGAGTAACATTGGCACACCAGAGTCAGATAACTTAGTTTTCATTTTATATATGCATTCATACACTTACAAAGTTCTAAACTTTGCTAAAAGATTGAGGCTAAGGGAAACGAATGCTCATTTACGTTGTCAATACCTAAAATACTGATTTTGAGTAGCAAGGATTTTACTCTCTGTGACCTCTTGCAAAGACATCCAATTATTTCACAGTTGTTTTTCTGTTTTTCTTCTATATCTCAAGCTATCTTGAATAGGGAAAGAGAAGATAAAGGAGTGAAAGTAAGATAACAGGGGCAAGAATTTCTCATCCTTTTATAAATTTTGCATCCAGCCTGGCTCCGCTTTCTGGAAATACTATGCAAACACAGAAATGGGTAAGTTGTCCATCAATGCACTTTGCAGATGGCATGGTTAATTGAAAAATCCCTGAATATCTAATCCCTCGTGAACAGCCCAGCTCAAATATTGTTCCTTCTTACAAATATGCCTTAGAATTTCCATAACCCAGTGGCTAATACAGAGTAGACATACTGTTTGGGTCCACAGAATGGATGACTGAGACAAATGTGCAAGTTGATGGACCACTTGGACCATGAGATGAAGGGTCTAAAGAAAATGTCTCAGTGTCATGGAAACATACCGACGTTGCTGGGGAATTAAGTCCGATGCTTCAGCTGAATGGGCCTCCCTTCTCTCGTCAGCCCCATCTCACAGGGAGAGTGCTCGTGGTGTTTGTAGTTATGAGAGTCAGAAACAAGAACATGTAGATTCATATTTCAAGGCCTTGTACTGACAATGGAAAAGTACGAACCAGGAAGTGCAAATGATAACTCAGATTTAACCTCCCTCCCATCACCGACAAGGAAGGGAAGGAAAAGAGCTGGGAAATGAGCCCAGGGCCATCACAAAGGAAGGCCGGGGCATTTTTATTTACCATTGAATCTGAGGGGGTACCAGCATGACTGGACCGGGACACTGCTGGCTTCTTCCTTGCTGCTGGATGGTGCCACTGATAGTGACAAGGCTGGGACTAAGCCCATGTCCTTCAGCCCTATGGGGGAGCTGCTTCTTTCTAGGCTCACCAGGGCTGGGTTAGTGGAAGGGTGGAAAGGTCAAGCAACTGGGATGGGTGAACTAGAAAACAGCACAGCAGCGTGCCAGAGGGCAGCCTGCATTTAGAGTGAGGGATTGTGTTGCAGAGGGGTCTGCACGCTGGTAAATGGCTTGCTCAGCTCCAAAGAGAAAATCCACCAGTGTCAGCGGCCAGTTCAGAACATGGCACCTCACTGATTTCCACTCTCTCTCTCTCTCTCCCTCCTCTCTTGCTGCCCCCAAACTTTTTCAATCTCAACCCTCTTCTACCCCCATTACCCTGAATAGTAAACAAAGTCCAGGGAAAGTACAGAAGCATCTCGGCTTACAGAGACAGCCACCTTGACAACTAAGGCTGCGTTTCCTGTGGTTCTTCCCCAAGTCATGCTGGAACATACGTGAACCTGATGCACACTCAGGCTGGGAAGTCGCCTAGCTGCAAAGAGATGGCCTTGGGTAGGGGGAAGGCAGAGGGAGACAAGCTTCCTGCTCACTCTCCAGCAGCACCATCCACCCCACTCTCCAGCAGCACCATCCGCCCCCTGTCCCCGCAGAGAGCGCTCTGCATACCCATGTGCCTCTCAGCCACCACACACTGCTTCTGTGCGATATCCTCTGCTCATGAGTGTATTCTGGCAGACCCGGGCTCACATTCCAACTCCGGTTTCCTAACAAATATGTGACGTTGAACAAGCCACTCAATCTCTCTGAGGTCTTTGTTTCCTTGTCCATAATATGCTGATACAAGATTCTACTTCATTGGGTTTTTATGTGGCTTATATGAGCTTCACAAAATGCTTGGCCCAAGCTATTCACTGGGCAATTCCTGGCCTTGAGGCAGTACCTAACAGATACTCCTTACCTACCTAATGGTTCCCAGGCACATGGTGAGCATGGGATTAAGGGTGGACAGAGTCAATGGGCACATTGGGGATGAGGAATTTCCTTTCTGGATCTCAGTGACAGCAGGTTGTTTCTCCCCGTTACTGACACTTCATACTGAAACCTTTTCCTGTCTCACTCCAGAGCAGGGCGTGGAAGTTCACACTTTCTTGTGTAAGCCAGCTCATGCGGGGGTTTACCTACTATCACTCACTTGTTCTCTTGCTCTCTCCACACATGTTTACCGAGACCCATGTTGTGCTGCTGACTCTCATTGCTGCTGCAGGCACCCGTGTGGGAATAAGACCCAGCTCATGTTCTGCAGCAACTTATTGTTGCTGGGACCATAGTAAGGACCATGCGATGTAGGTTAAAAGTGTCCTAATAAGGTCCAGGGATTTCTCCCTGGAGATCATCAGGGAAAGCTCCTTAGAGGAGGTGCACAGTCAAGGTGATCGGCACCCAGCTGTACAGGTATTGACAGTGACCAAGTAAGCTGCAGAGGCAGCTTTATCGTGAAGCTCACAGAGCTCATTTGCACAGTCCTTTCCAACACTCAAGAAGGGCCCTACCAATATGTTCCATGGTCATGTTTTTCATAAAATTTGCACCTGTTAGATGCTTTAGCCATAATCCATTAAGACTGCTGCCTCGTCCCTTTGCACTCTGACTTCCTCTCTTTCCCACTTCCTTTGTGGCCGTGGGTGTTGCAGTGGCTGAGAGCATTTTGGGGAGGGAGTGGGTAAGGTGCAGTTGAATTGGGGGGAGGTGGGTGTTTAGTTGTGTGAGATTTATTGGAGCACTGTGCAGTCACTTCTCCATAGTTAAGTTACTGCTAGTCACCCAACTATAGAAATGGCTTCCAGGAATATCCCCACCGCCCACAGTGCGGAGTCCTCAAAATGGGGACAAGAGGGTGCAGTGTCAGGAATCATACCACAAAGTAGACAGGTGCTTTGGTGCCCAGTATCAGAAGTAGGTGGGTGG
The DNA here is from genome assembly GCF_027409185.1 of Cynocephalus volans. Lineage (NCBI taxonomy): Eukaryota > Metazoa > Chordata > Mammalia > Dermoptera > Cynocephalidae > Cynocephalus > Cynocephalus volans. The sequence goes on from NC_084460.1 coordinate 180,205,089, forward strand.
TGGAGGAGAAACTAGTTGTGTAAAGTATCGGGTGAGAAGCTTGTCTGTGAAAAAGTATCACGGAGATGTGTCCAGCAGTTCCTTTCAACACACGTGCACGCACGCATGCACACACACGGTATTTCTGAATTTTGTGATGTTTATGGTATTTGTCAGCTTATAACTTTTGTAGTTTGCTGTGATTTCTTTTCTCATTTTAAGTAGATGTTCATGTTGACACCTAATTTTGTACTCATACTTTTACAATATTCTACTTAACTGTAGAAGTAGACTTGCTCAGTTTATGGTCATCACTTATCCCAAAGTGTTGTCACGTAGCCACATCCCTGGGCTGCTGGGATCTTGTCTCTGGCCTCCTGGCAGGAGACATTTCCAGAACCCCTCTTCCCAAGGGGCAGCAGCTGCCCAATTCCTCCGAGATGCCTGGGCCCTAGAGCGTCAAAGGGTACCTGGTGGCCAGAGCCTGCCCAGTGGCCTTCCTTCCTAGCCAACAGCTGCCTGTGTGCAGCCCCTCTCCCAAGAATCTGTGTGGCCATTCATCACAGGCCTCCTCTTGGAAAGGCAAAGAAGGTTGCATTATACTAGGTAAAGCTTATCATTTGCATCTGCCAAGATCCCTGCACCTCCCCTCCCTTCCTGCCCCTCAGCCCCCAGCAACTTCCCTCCCCCTCCTTTGACCCTTTCTTGTGGGTTTTCAATAGTGTGTGCTTTTTTTCTTTTTCCCCTTCTTTCTGGTCAAGGCAGGGTTGTCTCTCTGGGTGGAAAAAGGCAGTGTGTTTGTGAAGTGCAGCTGCATTTCAAAGGTACTTTGTTGGCCAGTTATGAATTTGCCTTTGCTAATGTGGGGAAACAGGGAGATTCTTTGGCTTTTTTCTCCCCCCAAACTGAAATTGATGTTATTTCTCTGCCAGTGGTACCCAAGGAAATGTTTTGTTCCATTTCCTCCCCTTTCAGGCTGAGCCCTATTTATGTGGGGAGCTGGGGCACTGCCATCAGGAATCATTGTCATCACCACCAGCATCCGAGGCTGGCCAAATTCAGCAGCTGTGGGTTCATGCCTACCCTCACCAAGGTTTATTTCCTTGACAACATGTTCTTGTTTGGACCCACTTTCTTAGTCTTTCTCTCATTGTGCCCCCGCCCCTGCCCTTCCAGAAATCACCCTTATAGTTTTGTGGAGCTTAAAATTAAAATGGGAAAAGTGTGTGCATGTGTGTGCATGTGCATGTGTTGGAGGCAATGGACAGGGGATTTGGAGTTGGAAAGAAGATAAAGACCCTGGGAGCTGGAGAAAGGGAACGGGGGCCAGAACCTAGGGTACAGGGTGGGAAGTTTCACCATAAATAATGGGATCAAATTAGTTATTATTTTGATGGTCCCCACTCTTGTCCACCCCAAGCCAGGCAAGACTTGCTCTCGGCCTTACCAACCCAAGCATTTAAAATGGAATACCTAGGTGGCCCAGTGGGACCCCTGACCCCTATATCCTGTTCCTTTCTCCCTGCTTTGCTCCTTTTCCCCTTGATAAAAGGAGAGAGTGAGAGATAATTAACAAAAAACATGGCCCCAGGACAATGAAACGACTGGCCTTGGCCGGCAAGAAATGTATCCTGGTTTTCTAGGTGAACTTTCTCCCATCAATCTTTCCTTTAACCTCCATGTTAGTGGAGGCAATAGGAACACCCCTCCCCTCCCCTGAGCAAATGCTTTCTTTTGACTGCAAACAAAAAAGGGGCTCGGCGAGGACCGAGGTGAAATCTGGGTGGTATGGGCGGCACAATGGGGCCGCTGTTCCCTGGCCCTGCTTGTGTTTTACAACAGGGGAGGGGCGGGCGTGAATGGTCTGGTGATGGAAACAATCCTCCTGATTCAGGCCTAAAAACGCATCTTCTGTTCCACATGGAGCTGGACAGAAAGGAGGAAAGTGACAAAGAACGTGGGGCGGGGAGAGTGAAAACAAAATGTGTTTGGCTCAAAATCTCTCATATCCTAACATATCTGAGAAAGGAAATCTGTCGACCGAGGTTTCCGTGGGGAGTCTTCGGCCACATCTGAATAGCTTTATCTGAACTCTGATTTATGGATGAAGCTTAAGCGAAAGGCTTGGGGGGCTCTTTGTCTTTGAGATAAAGTACAATAGGCCACAAGGGCCAAGATCTCTTGGGACGCTCTCGGGTCCTGGCTTTCTCTTGCCCTCTCCTCCCTGCAAATGCCAGCAGCAGTGAAAAATGATTGGTGGTGTGCCTGGGAGGGCTGGTGACAAGGCCGGACCACTTGAGGTCTCCTTAAGAGGGTATTATGGTCAGGGAAAATATTTGTGCTGTGAAGATGGCACGCTCCACTTTGTTAATGGCTCTCATCTGCCACAGATAATCGCCCCCCTGCTTGGCTGTCAGGGGCGCAGCCGTGGCCAATTCACGGCGCCCTCAGAGAAAGCACCCTTTCTGCGGCAACCAAGATGGGGACATTGTGTTCACCTACTTGAGCAGAGGGGAAGGTGACCATGAGGGCAGCCGGCATTGTAAATTTCCATTAAAACAAAAACAGTGTCTTCTCTGCCCCAGGACTCCACCGATAAATTATGGCTGGACCGTGGAGGAGAGCCCAGAAGAGACTGGGTGCTGGAGGTTCCTCCCCCAAACCCCACAACCAAGAGGCCTGTGGGTCTGGGAACAGGGCTGCTGGGGAATCAGGATTCTTGAGTGGATGTCTGACTGCCACGCAGGCTGCTGGAGGGCCCAACAGGTTCCCCGCTTTGTCTTCAGGGAGAGGCAAGAGGGAGACCCTAACACCTCAGACAGCTGCTGGGAGACTTAAATCGGGTCCCTTGTGGCTTAACACCCACTTCTGCCTGTGCTTCTGCATCTGGCAGCCTCCAGCCTTAAACATCATCAAAGAGAAAAGAGAAGAGGAGAGAATAGAAGGGGGGAGGGGGAGAGAGAGAAAGGAAAGGAAGGGAGGGAGGGAGAAAGGAAAGAAAAAAGAAAAGAGAGGGGGAAAGGAAGGAAGGAAGGAAGGGAGACAGGCAGGGAGGGAGAGGACCGTCAGTCATAGCTAAGAATGAAGCGAGGGTAATTTGACTAAAAATGAAGAAGTGAGCTTTATATATAACACAGTAACACCAAATCAGTGCTGGCCACCAACCAGGAATGACATTGCCTCGTACACATCAGGCACCTCTTAACCTGACAAATTATGTTATTTACCTAAGTTAACTATCCGAGTAAAGAATACTTTTTCCACCCTTTTCAAGCAATGAATTTTCAAAAATATCAATCACTCTTCTTCCAATGTATCACATAGATCCATGGTTTTAAACAGAAGATATTAATTTTTAAAAAATTTCTATTCATTATTAGCATATTCATTTTTACATATCGTGATATTCCCTTATGCCCTGTGCCTGACCTGTCATTTCCCAAACCCTCCCTCCCTCCCTCCCATCTCTAGTATCCTTAGGATTGTTTTCTCCTTCTGAAAGTTCAATGTATTGTTGTGGTCCTTTCTTTATTTATTTCCTTCATTCCTTCCTTCTTCCTCCCTCCTTCCCTCCCTATTTCCTTCCCTTCCCTTCCTTCTTAGCAGCCAGTTATGAGTGAGAACATGTGGTATTTCACTTTCTGTGCCTGGCTTATTTCACTTAACATAATTTTCTCCAGACTCATCCATGTTGCTGCAAATGGCAGAATTTCATTCTTTTTTATGGCTGAGTAGTATTCTACTATATATATATGCCACATTTTCTTTATCCAGTCATCCATCGATGGCCACTTAGGCTGGTTCCATATTTTGGCTACTGTAAATAGAGCTGCAATGAACATGGGAAAGCAGGTATCCCTTCAACATGATGATTTTTATTCCTTTGGATATATACCCACCAGTGGCATTGCTGGATCATATGGTAGCTCTATCTGAAGTTGTTTGAGAAACCTCCATACTGTTTTCCGTAATAGCTATGCTAATTTACAGCCCCACCAACAATGTAGAAGAGTTCCCCTTTCCCCACATCCTTGGCAAGAAGATATGAAACTTAACTGAACATTTTTTACTGACTCAGGGTCAAGCAAAAACAGAATGTGCCAAAGTGCTCTGGAGACCTGAAGGCTCAGTACAATGTGGCTGCTCTTCCATGCAGTGGCTGAGCCCTTGCACTTCACGACCCAGCCATGACAGTGCAGGAGGTTTGGTGCCTACGTTTTATGGCTTTTCTGGGTCCTTCAACTGTCACTCTGGCTTGCAGGCACTCTGCTTTCACTCTAAGCTGCTGATTCTACTGGCTTGTGAGACCGATCACCAAGCCTGTGAACAAGGTGCCACAAGGAGCAAGTGTCAAAACTCTTTGGCTTTGTGACCCTGGGCAAATTATTTAACTTCTGTGTGCCTCAGTTTCCTTACCCATAAAATGGAAATGGAAACAGTACTTACTTCAGGGCATTACTGAGAAGATAAATAAAACAATACATATCAAGAGCTCAGAGCAGGGACTGGAGCATAGAAAACATGCAATAAATATTAGTTATTATTAAAATGATAACTTAATATCATTAGGAACCAAAGATTTTTCCTGTGAGTGACAGGCATGAATTTCAGGGCTTGCATTTTGTACAATCAGAAGATGCTTAATTTCTGTTTGCTTATTTTCAATTTTCTGGCTTGATTCGATATCGTAGGTGGCTAGATAGTGAGCTACAGAGAACTGAGGAGTCACTTTATTATGAAGCCAGTTCAGGAGGAAGTGGAGATTTTACTGAGAAAAGTCAAGAGGTCAAGCCTCAACAGCTTGGGGACTGGACTAGCCTTATCAGCTGGGCATATGTTCTTAAGTGCACAAGGAGAAGAATTATCAGGGCAACGAGTAAGGGAGGAGGTGGGAATGCAAAGAAAGGAGCTGGGCGAAGAGGTGAGGTTCAGCAACAGTGCACGGAAGGGGCCCTGGGTCTTTAAAAGACAAGCTCAATGTAATTCTCAGATTCTGTGTTTCAAAGACAAGGTCATCATGATGTGTGCTTTTTGTACCTCACTCCTGCTTGTTTCACGACACACACTTGGTTTTTTGCCCTTTTTATTCATATCTCTTCATCTAACCCTCTCTGTCTTAGTTCAAGCTGCTATAACAAGTACCATAAACAGAGTGGCTTATGAACAGCAGGTACTTATTTCTCACACTTCTGGAGGCTGGAAGTCTGTACCAGCAGGTCAGGTTCTGGTGAGGGTCCTCTTCCAGGCTGCAGAATGTGGACTTCTGCTTGTGTCTTCACATGGTGGAAGGAGAGTGAGAGAACTCTCTGGGGTCCTCAGAGATAAGGGCACGGAGGTTATATGGGGCAGTTACAAGATAGTTGAATAGGAATCAAAAGATATGAATTTGAATCCTGGAGCCTCCATTTTTGGTTCTCTGATCTAAGCCTCAGTGTCTTCATCTGTAGATTGGGGATAATAATGTGCACTTCACAGGGTTGCTGTGAGAATCGAGGAAATCTGCCATCTACTATAAGCCTCCTATGAGACAAGTGATTTACTTATATGAGCTCTAATAACAGAACAACCTATAAGGTTGGTTTTACCATCAAGTTTTTTGGCACAGTTGACTCTTGTAGAGAGCACTAGCATTTATAAAGCAAATGTATTTCACAGGGCCTATTTACCAGGGCCCTGTAGTCTCAGGTTTAGCCTAACCTTTTGGAATTACATATAGAAATTTTAACCTTGCAAAAGACAGGAAACTTTCCTCAGGCTAAAGTCTTTGTAACACAGCAAAGTTGCTGGCTCAAGGCCAGACAAGTTACTTGATTGATATGTAAGATACTGGGGAAATTGCTGTAGGGAAAAACAGTATTTGCTAACATCAAGCTTTTGTGGGTGGATCGACTCAACCTTTTGCAAATTGCATTATGGAATGTCACTTTGCTTTCTTCACTGATGTTACCAGCCTCTACTGTTAAACTATAATTGGCCATAAGCCCACCTATGTTCTTTTTCTGTAACTTCCTGGTCTGGAGAATAAATGTGGGGAGAGAACCCCAGTTTGTGGTCAATTTCCCAAGGAAGGAATGCCTCTCTCTTGAGGGTTCCAGGAGATTAACCCCTTTGGGGTCTCTCACTTCTCAGAAGAAATGGGCTTTGAGGAATCCTTTGCATCTCAGTCACCCAGGGGAAGAGAGGTGATAAATCCATATGAGGCAAAGAAACAAATCTCTCCTTGAAGAATATGTTGTGTTTTTGAAGAGGATAGAACTACATTCTAGAGTGCCATTTGGAAGGTGGTTTCTCTGGGAAACTCAATCACATTCTTCCTATGCTTTGAAGTTTTTCTCTGACTGCCTATGATTACAATTTGATGCTATTGATTAGGAATAACATAGGAGATGGTTTAATCCATATGCTATGTGTCATAGCAGTTACTATAGTGGAGTCAGATAAAGTATTTTTCACAAAAAAACAAGAACACTAAGTAACAGTCAAGATACATTTGACATTGGAAACCTAAGAATATTTAATTTATACATGATAAACAACCTAATAGCAAATTCACAAAAGGAATACCAGAGTAAGTAAAAGGAAAAATGTAGACTAAAATATATCTATAATTAAACAAAAAATAATTAGACAAATTAATTCAGAAATCATAGAGAGTAAGACAGAATTAACATATATATAGAAAGAACCAAATGGCAGGCCAAAGCAACTCATGTTTCCCTCAATCTCATTAATAAAATAATCTTTCACAAAAGATGACAAAATCCTGCAACTTAAATAACTATCTAGTAAGTGCCAAAAGGTAGAAATTCTATATATCTCATATTTGACCTCAAAGCAATCAAATTAGAAATTTAAAAGTATGTCAGAAATTAAAGTAAAGTAATTTAAATGTAATAAGTGAGTAGCAAAGAAACTTCTGAATACAATAACAGGATTAAAATATCACATCCAGATAAAGCAGGTGCAATTTACTCTCCAATGGTTCAGGATATATTTAAAGAGAGAGGGAAAGGAACAGAATTAAGCAAATGTCGTCAGATGTTAACATCTGGGGATAAATGAGGGTATACAGGAATTTATGGTGCTATTTCTGCAACTTTTCTGAAATTTTTTAAAATAAAAAGTTAAAAAAAGAAATTAAAGATGACTAGACATGATAAAGCTAAGGGAACCAATAAAGAAAATAAAACATAAGTGGAAAACAAAACAGATGGTTTGAGACATATTACTTAAGCTGGAATGCACTTAAATTTGGTTAACCACTGATGTAACAAACAAAAAAGAAAAGAACAATGTGGATACTGAAAACAGAGCGAAGACTCTACCAGCTCAGAGAGGTGGGCTGCGTGTGCAGACGTGTCTACATCAGAGCTCCCTCCAGCCTTCTCACAACACCCCAAACACTTTCAATGAAGGCGTGTTTTAATTCTAGGCTCTGGGCTTTTACCAAGAAACCATAGAAGAAACAGTGATGTGAGAAGAACTGTTCTGTGTTTTGGTAAAAATGCAGAGGTCACACCGTTGGAATATCCTTGTATAAGGATACTGTGTTAAAATTTCTTTTAGATTTTAGTCTACAGGAAAATATTTTCTCTTGAAAAACTCATATGTTTAGTCAGCTACTAAAAATTACATAAATCATGAAAGCTTTCTTTTTTAAGCCTTGAGGGTGTCGGGGTTTAGAACACACTACCTCAAAATATGGCACTTTGGGAACTGAGAGAACAGCAGAAGCAGAAAGATCACTCTCTGACCTTTCCCACCTTTCTGTGTGAGAACTGACCATTAGGAATTCTCTGGCCTACCTTCCCTGAAAGTACATCACGAAACCTCGTGTGACAGGTGTCCTGCCTGTACCCAGAGGAAAGGAAGGCCACACAGAGAGGCCAAGAAGAATCTGAACAAACGGGCCTTACTAAGTTCTCCCCAGTCTATTCCCATTAGATTGTAACCTTTTTGTCCAATCATACTTTTACACAACTGTCCATTTTTCATTGAAACTAAGCATGAAAAATCACAGTTTTCCCTGGTCTTTGAGTCATCATTTCTGAAGGCTCCCATGTCACATAAAACTTTAGTTAAATAAATGTATTATGCTTTTCTCTTGTCAGTTTGTCTTTTGTTACAAGGATGTCAGCCATGACCCCCATGGTAGGTGAGGAAAAGGTACTATTTTTCTCTCCTATAACAGTCAGGAAACAAAGGTCCACTCCAGCCTCCAACAATCCATTTTCCACCCACTAGCTAAGGGTGACCTTTACTTTGTGACATTAATTAACATCACTCCTCACTTAAAATTTTCTGATAATGTCTCACCGCCCTGAGAATAAAACATAAACACCTTAATGAGGCTGTATTAGTTTGCTAAGGCTGCCATAACAAAGCACCACAAGTTGGGTGTCTTAAAACAAAGGGTATTTATTATCTCACAGTTCTGGAATTCAGAAGTCTGAGATCAAGAAGTCAGTAGGCTTGTTTCCTCCTGAGGGCTGTGAGAGAAGGGTCTGTTCAAGGCCTCTCTCCTTGGTTTGTAGATGGCCATCTTCTCCCTGTGTCTTTCCACATGGCATTCTCTCTATGCCTACCTCTATGTCCAAATTTCTCCTTTTTATCAGGATATCCGTGATATTGGATCAGGGCCCACCCTAATGACCTCATTTTAACTTGATTACCCCTGTAAAGACCCTATCTCCAGATAAGGTCACATTCTGAGGTACTGGGAGTTAGGATTCCAACATATATTTTTTAGGGGGACACAATTCAAGCCATAACAACTGCTCACAAATCCAGAACTATCTGGCCCCCACGTACCTCTGTAAACTTACGCCCCTCTTTGTTTATCGGGCTCCCTGGGGCTCCAGCGTCACTGGTTTTTGTTCATGCCTCAAGTCTATCAAGTCTTCTCTACATCTTTTCACCTCTCTAACACCAACTCATCCTGCAGAACTCAGCCTTCCTTGAACAGCCCCTCAGTCAATCCGTTTTAACCTCACCCCTCAGCCATTTGTATATCTAGGAACAGCCTATTCTTTTCTTTCACAGGAGGAATTTGAGTGCCTAGCACATAGTTCAGTAAATCTGTTGAATGAATGACCTGGATAAATGAATGACAGTGCATGTTAATCATGTGCACCTAGATAGGATCATTATTTATTTCCCCTCCATCTATAATTTTCTACTTTTTATTTATCTTTTAACTGTCTTACTGAATGTGTATATTTGTCATAAGCCACTTCAACTCTTTTTTTAACAAGGTGGGCTGCAAATTATAAAGCTAATAAAAAGATGTTTTATTTATCAAACTGTTCGCAGGGTTTTCCTAAGGGGAGGAGTTTGGGAACTCACTCTCTAATTGCTTGGCTTTTTAAAATTTGTCAGACAATTCTGGGACTATTTGTACACTTAAAAATAAGTAAAACTTATTGTCTACTGACAAAGAATGTTTTGAGTCTGGAATGATATTATTCGGTATAATGTACACTTAGAGTTTTTGTCTACGGAATTTTTTACATTCATTAGAAACAAAAGAGCTGTTTATTTAAAGCCCAGAGAGACTGAGCATCAACGTTATTCCATTCCTCCTTTCCTCTCTCTCTGCCTCTCTCTCTCTCTCCTCTTCTTTTCTACAAATATTTATTAAGCACACACTAAAATCCAGTTCCTGATTAGGTGCTCGAAATACAAATGATTGCAATGTGCATATGAGCTCCCCCAGGGGCTGAATTAGTACTATTGTGTTTTACTTTGGATTTCATAAAGTGCTTTTACGTATATTATTTCATATGATTTTCATAAAGGACCATCATTATGTCCATTTTACTGGTGAAACAACTGAGGCCACGAGCTGTCAATAAATCATGCAAAGGACCCAGGGTTAATGAAAATAGCAGCTACAGTCAGTACTCAGGGTTCATGGCTCTCAGTGCTGATGACTCCCTCTTCGCCACTATGTTGTTCCACATCCCACCAAATGCATGTCCTCGTGTTCCTGATTTGGAAGCCAGGCCCCAAGCTCTGGAATTTCATCTTTTTGACTATACGTAAACTTAACAGTGAACATTGTAACACATGGCTGAACTCAGAATCACCCAAGAAACTCAACAAAAGTACCAGTCTTATGGCTATTAGAAGCCACCAAAATGGCCTAAGACCAGGAGAGGGAAGTAGAAATGCCAGTACAAGCAGAGACACTGAAGTCTTTTCTCCTGGCAAAATGTGAAACAATGTGTCTCAACAGAAGTGCAAGAATCTAACTGGTTTCTCTGATCAGCGAGCAAGGTTTTTAGCCTCCAAAGTATCATTACAAATTCAGGTGGACTGCTTAATCATCTCTGCTTTACAGAAAAGGAAACAGAGCCCCCCAGAGGTGTGATCCTTTCTAAGGTTACACAGCAAGTCAACTGTAAACTGGAGACAGGGCAAGACCAGGTGCAAAAAATGAAAACATCGGGTAATAAAAAGTCTATTCCCAGTGCAAGGGGGCCCATTTTGCTTAAATTATGGGGAGGAGTTGCCTTAATTTTACAGATTATACATTAAGTTAATTAAGGCAACCCCTCCTTTTATGCACTTTGTGCATGTGTGTGTATGTGTGTATATATATACATGTGTATATATATATAACTATATGTATATAAACTATATATAGTTTTATATGTTATATAATATGATCTATACCTCCATCTTTCTATCCATCTGTATGTATATCTAGCTACAGAGTATGACAAACGTAGCCATGGGCATGGATACACAAAACCAAAAATGAATCCACAGCTATTCAAAATATCAGCCTTGTTCGTAACACAGGAGAAATGGAACTATCCATGAAGTTTAGTTATTGAGATTGTTTACCAGTCCGGGTTCTTCAGTAAAAGCACACAGGCAGTAAGCCCAAAATTCCTAACTATTCCCCTGCGATCCTCATTCCTCACCCGGCGGGGCCCAAGGCAGATCTTATAAAAGACTGACAGGAGCAACGTGTTACACAATTTGCTGGGAAACTCCAGCACCTTGGCCTGCAGATCTCTAAAGGGGAGGATGGTTTGTTGTCAGCTCTCACCCAGAGGATGCCCCAGGGCAGGGCAGCAGCAGCCACATCTTCTCTCTCCCCATGCCCCGGAGGGGGTGGGCTCACTGGCCCAGGATTTGGAGCCTGAAAGAAAAGAGGTCCCCTTGAAGCTGCGCACAAGCAAACTCATCTCTACAGAACTAGTGTTGTGTTCCTCCAGCTCTGGGTGTCTGCTCTGGACAAGGCTCATTTCTATGAGCTTGTATCTCTCAGGGCATAATTTTGATTTTCAGTCTTAGAGCCATGAGTGATGGGTTGCCTCTGTTGATCCTCAAATCCTTTTCCCTTTTTTTTTTTTTTTTTTTGTAGATATGCTAAATCTCTATGATTCTACTCTGTTGATGGAATCTACAAAGTCACCTCCCTTCGATTTGGTAAAATCCAAGGACCAATTGGTATTTGATCTGTCCTGCTGAACACTGGCCACAGTGAGACATTTGTCCAGCTGTAGAGAGCCACTCTCTGGAGCAGCTCACTATTTGCAGGGTGGTAGGGAGAAAGGAAAGGAACAGAGAGAAGTCTTAACTTATGCTCACATCCAAACAGATTTTTTAAGTTGCTAGCAGCATTCATTCAGTTTCTCTAATCAGCTTCAAAGGCCTTGTAAGTCTCCCGTTACTGTTGTGTGACTGGTAATTCTGTGTCACAACTAATTACTGCCTAATAGCCATGGTGGATGCAAAGTTTCTGGTTTCAAAGCAAAGTCGATTTCTTCCTGCATTCAGACCTCATCTGCCCCTGAATGGTGGAGCTTACAGGAGGGAACACAGCAGTCATTTCTACCTGCTGTAGTTCATCAGCTCCATCTCCAGCTGAGGTAGCCGCCCCCACCCCCTTGGGCAAAGATTATTTGTCATTAAAATGCTCAGGCTCACTCACGCTCTCTTTTTACAATCTGGATGTTGCCTATACTTTGAGAAAGGTTTTTGAAGGAAGATTAGCAGGATTAGGAAAGGTTCACATATGTTCAGCCTCACTCTTGGTATTGAAGGCCTCACAACCCTGCACCACCCAGGAAGCACATGGAGCACAGGCAGAGGCAGGGAGGGGGTTGGGGGAGAAGCCGTGTGGTTCTCCCCCAGCAATACAAAGCTAGAGTCAAATGCAAATCTGGGATGTTTTACACTGGGGAACTCCCAGGCTGTTCCCTAGAACTTTTTAGTGCTGTTTCTCTTCACTTCCTGTGTGATTATTTTCTCCCCTTGAGAACCTGGCCAGTGTAGGGGAAGGGAGGTGTTGGAGGCAGGGCTGTGCCCAACCCAACTGCTGATTCTTGGCGTTTCCCCATCCACTTTTTCTTGCCCTATTTGCTTTCCCCAAAGCACCAAATGAAGAAAAGGTCATGGTTCCCAGGGTCTGTGAGAAAGCCTGTCCCCAAGTTGGAATATTTCATTGAGTTAAACTTCTAACCAATTCCAGCAGATCACTTATCTACCCACTTGGGATGTCATACCAGGTGTCTCAGTCCATTCGGGCTTCTCTAACAAAATACCTTAGACTGGGTAATTTATAAATAATAGAAATTTATTTCACACAGTTCTGGCAGCTAGGAAGTCCAAATTCAAGGTGCCAGCAGATGCAGTGTCTGGTGAGGGTCCATATCTGCTCCATAGATGGTGCTGCGTCCTCACATGGTGGAAGAGCGAAAAGGGACTAACAGACTCCCTCGAGCCCTTTTATAAGGGCACTAATTCCATTCATGAAGGTGGAGCCCTCAGGACCTGATCACCTCCTAAAGGCCCCACCTCTTACTACTATTGCATTAGGGATTACATTTCAACATGAACTTTGGAGGGACACAGATATTCAGATCATAGCACTGGGTACCAAGAAGAAATAAGAAGGGAATATAAAATAGCAAAGTAGTTTTAGAATCTTCCCAAATATCCACATGAAATAGAAAGAGCAACTAGAATAGCAAAGTCAAAGAGCCATGAACAATATCTACAACCGAACTGGAGATGAGGGAATCCTGGTAAACACCAAATTCTAATAGGTCTGGACAAAGCATTTGTAGCTCAAGAACCATATGGTAGCAATGCCAGTGCTGGAAGAAGGGAAGGGAAGAAGACTGTGGTTCTGAAGGTACTGAGAATGGGGGGAGCACAAAATCTCCAGTACGTGTTCACTGGAGTCACAGCAAAACAATCTGAGCACAGCAGCAGAACCCAGGAGAGGGATCTGCAAACCCCATACATGGGTCAGAGCGAGGGAACTGGGTGGGATGCCATTAAGTCTGATGGTGTCAGAGTGGTTTGGTCCCAAATACAAAGTGAACAAAGTCGCTTTAATACAAAGATTTGTGCTGAGGAATATCTGAGCAGAACAGAGGCAAGGAAAGAAGATCCAGGTGAATGGAACAGGGAGGCAGAGTGGAGAAGGCAGCTCTCAAAGAGTTTGGAGATTTTTGTTTTCTTTCTTTGTGAAAACAACAGGAGAGGGAGCTCTAGATTCCTTAAACTAGAAAGACTTTCGGCATACAGTTGGCTCCTAAAAGTACAGGAAATCTCATTTCATTTAGAAAATGAACAGTAGAAAAGCATCGTGGTGGAAATCCCAAAGAAAGTTATTTCAAGAGAAAAAAAAAAAAAAAGACGGAGTAGAATAAAATTCCTACAAACAATGAAAGCAAGCCAGGAAGGAATGCCCATAAAACATTCCAAAAAGATTAAAACAAGTTAAAGAAAATTAAGAAAATAATAGAAGCTGTGAAAGAACAACATGACTCAGAATTTGAAAAAACAGACAAATAAGGTGATTGGAGAAAGGATGTTTGAAAAAAGAGGCAACAATTTAGAAAATAACTAGAAATAAAAGAAATAAAATGATTGGAGAGACACTGACATACAAATCAGTAAAAATGCCAGGGATAGAAGAACACACTAAATCACACCATGGCATGCAATCAACAAAATCCAGACTGTGGGAAACTCTCCAGGTCAAATGACCCACTTTCTTCACCAACAACAGACACTGAGGGAGAACAAAAGGAAAGAAAGAACAGGAAACCTATAGATAAAAGAAACGAAGAAGTCATTTCAAGCAATTGCAAAGTAAGAAACTTATTTAGATCCTGATTCAAACAATCTACTAAAAATTATAAGACAACAAGGAAAATATGAGAATGACAATATTCAATGATACTAAGGAATTAGTGTTAATTTAGGTGTGATAAAATATTGTGGTTATGTTTTTTAAATAATGACAATTTATTAGAGATGCACACTAAAATGTTTACAAATAAAAGTACTTAATGTCTGGGCTTACTACAAAATTATCCAGGAACAGGTGGAGTAGAGGGAGGTATACATGAAGTAAGATTACCCCGTATTGATATTTATTGAAGCTTGTTTATGAGTACTTGATACTTCTTTATATTATATTCTTTACTTTTGTAGGTCTAAATATCAGTGCAATACAAAGCTCAATGAATAAACAGACAATAAAAGAAGGCTTAGAGCTTAGCACCCACCAGGCAGAACACCCCGTGGTTCTATCCTGAGAGGGCTGTGCTACCTGGAAAGGGTTTCAGTAGGTGCAGATACACTTTATAACCTGTCCTCTCAGACTTTCTTTCCATTCAAGTGCTGCAGTGTATTTGTCCTTAAGTTGACCTAGGCTTGTTACTCCATCACTTGCTAGTATGTAAGATCTATGAGGACAAAGATTTTGTCAATTTGTTACTGTTGTATTCCCAGGACTTAGAATAGTACCTGGAACATAATAAGCCTTCAGTCAGTATTTGTGGTTAACTGAATGAATCATCAGGACTAATTTAGGTACATAATTGCAGGTTCTAATTACTATTTGTATGTCTTTTCTTGCATAGAGGAGGAAGGATTCTTTACTTTGTAACGACCTAAGCCTGGGTTATCCTGAAGTTACCTCCACAGTGTGTGCTGTGTTCTGAATGTATCCCTCAAAATTCATATGTTGAAACTGAATTGCCAATGTGATAGTATTAAGAGGTGGGGCCTTTAGGAGCTGATTAGGTCTGAGGGCTCTCTTCTCATGAATGAGATTAATGCCTTATAAAAAAGCTTCACACAACGTTCACCTTGTTTGTGCTTCTGCCTTCCACCATGTGAGGACACAGCATTCAAAGTGCCATCTTGGAAGCAGAGATTAGGCCTTCACCAGACACCAAACCTGCCACTCCTTGACCTTGAACTTCCCAACCTCCAAAACTGTAGGCAACAAATTCATGTTCTTTATAAATAAATTACCCAGTCTCAGGTATTTTGTTATAGCAGCAGGAATGGACTGAGTGTGAGATAAACAATGTCTGACCTTGCAGCCATGGAGGACTTCAGGCAGCTGCTGAGCTGTTGAAGGTACCACAGGGAGCAAAAAAAAAAAAAAATGAAAGACAATGAATAGTAATTGCTTTCACTTTGCAGCATATCCAGTATCCAGTATTCAGCCAATGGGCATTATTTAAAATGTAGTATTATATATGTTGGTAATTGATAGAAATAAATAAACATAAATTTTATATATTATTCATTTACATCATTATTTGGTTTCTTTATTTTAAGTGTCATTGAAGATGCTTAAATACTAGGTGTAACACTTTTATTTTTTTATTTGAGAAATAGTAAGTTGTAATAGAAAGTGTAGTGAGTTGAATTATGTTCCCCCAAATTTACTGAAGCTTGAATTGTATCCCCCAAATTTTATATATTAGAAACTTGATCCCCACTGTGACTGCTAAGAGAGTGGGAAATCCTATTATTGTAATTGAAAGGTGGAGCCTTGCAGAGGTGATTGGATGGTAGGACCATGCAGTAGTGAATGGATTAAAAATGGTGGTCAGGGGTGTGGTTCTGAGGGCTTTAAAAGAAGAGGAGAGGAGAGTCTGTCTCTCTCTTACTCACTCTCTCTGCTCCCACTGCACCATTTCACAATGTGATACCCTGCATCACTGTTGCCACCACCAAGACCCTCCCCAGATGTGTTCCCTGGACTCTGGACTTCCTAGCCTTCAAAAGTGTAAGCAATACATTTTGTTTTCTTCATAAATTACCCAGTTCTGTGTGTTTTGTTATAAGCAACAGAAACAGATTAATACAGAAAACATAAAATTTTTCAAAATAAATAGACCCAAATTCAAATCCTGGCCCTAAAAGTTAGCTATTAACATTATGGAATATGTTTATTAAATCATTTTGAGCTCTGATTTTGTTCACAATAAAAGGGGGTTAATAACACCTCTCTACAGACCAAAATCCTTTCTGAATACAGACACACACAAAAAAATCTTACCAAAATAGCAAATTGAATCCAATAATATATAGAAAAGGCAATACATCATGACCAAGTGAGGGTTATTCCAGGAATGCAAGATTAGTTTAAACTTTGATAAGAAATCTATGTAATTTACCATATTATCAAATTAAACAAGGAAAACTGTATGATCATTTTAATAGGTGCAGAAAAGACATTTGATTAAAAAAACATACATTTCTGATAGAAACTCACAAACTAGAAATAGAAGGGAAGTTACTCAACCTGATAAAGGGAATATATATTTTTAAAAAACAGCTAACATCATATTTAATGATGAAGGAATAAATACTTTCTCTCTAATATCAAGAATCAGGCAAGGATTTCTCACCACTCTTGTTCAACACTGTACTGTAGACTACCTAGAGCAATAGGCAAGAAAAAGAAATAAGAGGCATTCATACTGGAAAGAATGAAATAAATCTGTCATTTTGTGACTGGCTTACTCCTGAAAGATGGCACAATCATCTTTGTAGAAAATCCTAAGGAATCTACAAAAAGTCTATTAGAACTAACAAGTAAGTTCGGCAAGGTGGTAGGATACAAGGTCAATATACAAAAACCAGTTATATTTTGGTATACTAGCAAAAACTAATTGGAAATTGAAATAAAATATCTCCTATAATATCATTTTAAAAAATAAATGTTCAGGTATAAACTTGACAAAAGATGTGTATGACCTGTACACTGAAAACAACAAAACATTGTGAGAGAAATTAAAGAAGCCCTAAATAGTGGAAAGATATACCATATTCATGGATCATAAGAGTGAAGATCAAAAAAATTCTCCCAAAAGTTGATCTACAGATTCCACAGAATCCCAACCAAAATTCCAGCAGTTTTAAAAATAAAAATTGATTCTCTCTCTCTCTCCCCCCCCCCTACACACACGCACACACCTTCTCTTTCCATCTATTGAATCCTATGAATAAAAAGAGGCCTGGATTAATCTATAGCAAATATTAACTCTGGTTATTGCTGATAGTGAAATTTTGAATGGTTTGCTGTTTGCTCTTTATATTTTTGTCTCTTGCTTAAATTTTTATAAAGAATGTTTCTGATTTTAATAATAAACAATAAAGCTATTATTCTAAGAAATGTTAATGTCACAGTTTGTCTGCTTTATCTTTGCCATAAATAATTGCTAATCAATTTTGGAAGGACAGATAAGTAAATATTAAACTTACGATGCCCACAGAGAACCCTACACAATGTACTCTCAGAGTACTTACAGGAGTCATTTCAACCCTAATCTCTTTCCTTATATTGAGCCATTTGAGATGGAATGATTCACTGATTTGTCTCATTGAAAAGTCAAACCATGTTGCTATATAAAGTAAACATCTGGACAATAGAAACCAAATAAGTACAGTTATGTGCCACATAACAATGTTTCTGTCAATGATGGACTGCATATACAATGGTGGTCCCATAAGATTATAATAGAGCTGAAAAATCCCCATCACCTCGTGATGTCATAGCCGTTATAACATGATAACACAATGAATTACTCATGTAGAAGCAAAGTCTGTACCATATAGCCTAGGTGTATAGTAGGCTATACCATCTAGGTTTATGTAAGAAAATCCTATGATGTTTATGCAACAACCAAATTGCCTAGCAATGCATATCTCAGAACATATCCAGGCTGTTAAGCAATATGTGATGGGATTTTTTTTTTTTTTTTTTTTTTTTTTTTTTTTTTTTTTTTTGGTCAATAGCCAGGAAAGTGATTCCTGGTCATCTGAGAGTGGAAACTACTCATCAGTGATTTTGCCGCTTTCTCTAACCTGGCTTAAGAGTTAAGATTATGTTTGGCCCAGAAAACTTTACCAATGTGTTTTAAAGCACTAAGGGTCATTTCCCTCACAGTCCATGCGGTCTAGGGCGGGGGTGGTTGTTTGGCCAGCAATGTCCACTGGGACTCAGGCTGGCTTGCTCTCTTTGCTCTGCCATTTGTAGCTTGAGGCTTTCATCCTGCTAATCATAAAGTAGCTGCTGCTCCTCTGTTCATGGTGTCCACATTCAGGCAGGAAGAGAGAAATGAACCGCAATCCTTTTCCTCTCCAAGTTTTGTGTTCTTATTTCTGAATAGGTGCTGTTCCTAGGATTTCTGTGACATTACATTTGCCAGAATGGGTCACATGACCACCCTTAACTGCATGGGAGTCTGGGAAGATGGATATTTTGCTATGGTCACAATAGCACAACAAACAAAATTAGGTCATTGTTAGAAAAGAAGACGGGGATATGGTTTGGGGTAAGCAATCAAGAGATCTGCTATGCTGTCTAAAATGTTGCCTGTATAATATTTTGAGTTTAAAAATACAAACTACCCAGAAATAGATGTTTGAGGTGTGTTCTTGGAAGAACAACATGATAGGAATGTCACATTGAAAACAGAGTTTAAAACCTTTTCCGAACAATTCTTGGACAAAATCTGAGCTTCATTTCCCTCACTTGTAAAATGGGATTAGTAATACATAATCTGTGTAAAAAATTATAGATTCCACTGGATTAGTAAAAGTTAGGGTTATTGTTGAACCCCTGAAGCTCTTTCACAGATCACCTTGGGGAGTAACACATCTCAGTTTGGGAGCTAAAAGCATCCAGCTTTTCATCAATACTGTAGGAGGCAGTATAGTGTCACAGATAAAACTCCACCTGAGGCATCAGATAGACCTGTTTGAATCTACTTACTGGCTGTGTATGAAAAATAAGTTATAGGACCTCTGTGAGTTTCAGTTTCCATATCTGAAAAATGGGGATAAAATGCCTAACTTATAGACTCTTTGGGAAAATTAAATGGCATACCATATTTCTAGCAAATATTAAGCACTCAATAAATTAATACCAAAATAATTCCCATTTACCAAATATTTCTATATACCAGCTCCTTTATGCCATTTACTATTTATCTCAACACTTTAAATTTGGTCATCACATCATACTCCAGTTTTATAGATAAGGTTGAATCGCAGAGGTTCAGAAACTTGCCCATGTTCACATAGCCAATAAACCACAGAAACAGAACATGAGCCCAGCTCTGCCAGTAATAAGGATGTCGATATTAGGTTCCATTTATCAAGCTCACTCTCCTCCACTTGTCTTCTCCTGGCTCACACTCCTGACCCCATAAAGAGAAGAAGAGAAGTACCATATCAGTGAGAAAGATTTAATACCAACTGCCAGACCTCTAGCCACTGATTTATGCCCAGGGAGTGGCTCACCCATTGAGAGAAGCCAACTCATCTCGTATCCTTGTCAACTATCACTGGTTGAGTGTAAAGGCTGCCAGTCTGGCCAAACACAGGGAAAGCTTCAGGTATTTCCCACATTAAAATAATATGAATTCTTTATACCAGATCAGCAACCCATATGCCACACTGTAATTGACAACTGTATGTTGTAGTCTGCCCAGCATCCATTCCCTCCTCTTCTAGTTGCCTACACCCCACATTTCTTTCGAATATATTACCTTCCCAGGCACAGCCCATGTGCTTTGGAGAAAGTGGGCCTCACCCTCAGCTCCAAGAAAGTGCCTAGATTGGTGAATCCAAATAGCACATCCCATCCTCCTGGCCACAGTGATTGGCTCATGAAACGTAAGCTGAATTGAGCCAATAGGAGGCTAGAGGAGGTTAACTAGGAACCTAGGAGGGTAAAAAAGTGTTTGCTTCTCCCATAAAACTGTCAGAAGAAACATTCTGTCATCCTGCACACAATAAATAAAGAAGCTGTTGGTGGCCACCTTGCAACCCAATGGAAGGCAGCCTTAGGAGGAGGCAGGCAGCATGGAAAACAGAGATGAAGTAGAAAGAAAAAGGGTCCTCCTATCACTGTTGAGCCACAAGATCAAGCCTTACCAGAAGCTCACTCTACGTCTCGACTTCCAATTTATGTAAGCCAATAAATTCCCTTTATTTATTTTTCTCATGGCAAAAAAACCCACAAAAAACAACACGTATATCAAATTTGCTCTCAACCATTTTTAAGTGTACAGTTTGGTAATGCTAAGTATATTTACATTGTTGTAAAACAGATCTTCAGAACTTTTTCATCTTGCATAACTGAAAGTCTGTACCCATTAAACACCACCTCCTTTTCCCCCATCCCCCAGCCCTGGCACCCTCCACTCTACTTTCTACTGCTACGTTAGATACTTCACATGAATGGAATCATGCAGTATTTGTCCTTTTGTGACTGGCTTATTTCACTTAATGTTCTCAAGGCTCATCCATGTTGTAGCATGTGGCAGAATTTCCTTTTATAAGGCTGCATAGTATTCCATTTATGTATATGCCACATTTTGCTTGCATGTTCATACATTGATGTACACTTAGGTTGCTTCCACCTCTTGGCTATTGTGAATAGTGTTGCTAGGAACATGGGTGTGAAATATCTCTTTGAGATCCTGCTTTCAATTCTTTTGAGTACATACCCAGAAGTGAGGTTGCTGGATCATATGGTATTTCCAGTTTTAATTTTTTTGAGGAACCGCCTTACAGAGGAAATTGATTATGAATTTTGCATGTTAGCTGTACCATTTCACATTCCCACCAGTAGTGAACAAGGGTTCTAACTTCTCCATAGCCCAACCACACTAGTTATTTTATGGTTTTTTAATAGTTAACATCCTCATGAGTATGAGGTAATATCTCATTGTGGTTTTGATTTGCATTTCTCTGACAACTGGTGATGCTGGGCATCTTTACATATCCTTGTTGGACATTTGTACATCACCTTTGGAGAAATGTCTGTCAAGTCCTTTGCCCATTCATTAACTAGGTACCTTTATTTTTTAAAATGTCTGAGTTGTGTTTTCTACTCCTGGTCACTTGGAAAGTAACAGCATCTCCCACTTGAGTTCAGTTCCTGGTTAAAATTCTATGTGTGATTTTTCAGGACCATAAACAATGACAAGGCTTGACCTGGCAGGCCTTATAGGGGAAGCTGCCTTCCCCACACCAGACTTGGGCATGGCCAGGGCACTGCAGTCTCTGGGGGGAGCTGCAGCAAGGGCTCAGACCTCCTGGCTGGCCGTGCTCTTACCCAGATCTGCATTCCTCGTCCCAGTGCCTTCATTCCTAGGTCTCAGCCTTGGGCTGAGGCCTTATAGTGGGAGGAGGAGGAATCCTTGAAGACATGTCTCACACTCTGACTCAGTACCCAGCACAGGGTCCACACAACTGCTGGAGTCTTTTGTTCAGGTCTCCCTCGATAGTGAGACAATTCCATGTTTGCATGGATCCACCTGATACTGAACAGGTGCCCCCTGTATGGGGAAAAAGAGAAAAGGAGGAGTCGGCACTTCCTCAGGTTTTAGCCTCTTGCTTGTACCATCACAGTGAGTGATTAAAGGCTTAACTCTCAGTTTTGCCTTGTTACTTTAATTGGCTGTTCTGACATGTGATAGCTGAGCTCTCTCTCCCAGCTCAGATGAGCTCCTGACACCACTCAGCTGATTTAGGCAATGAGAGGATTGACTTGGACATCAAGTCCTCAGGCAGGATGGACTCCGGGCACAGTACATTAGTGCTCTGGTTTCTCTTCCTCCACGGCTCTCTGTGGGCTCACATCCGCAGGCTGTTAGCAAGATGGCTGGCATGGTTCTAAGTCCAAGAACACCTGATGGAAGACCAGAAGCTTCCTCCTATTCTTGGCTCCTTTTAAAAGCGAGGAAACCTTCTTCAGTGGTGCCCTGGGCGTTCCCCCATAAGTATTGTCCATAACTTGACCACATGACTACCATTAATATACAAGGGAATTGGGGTCACCATGACTGGCCTAGGTAATTCAGAATTTACCCCCAGCAGGCTATCAGGTCACCTTCCCTAAGGGATGGATACCTGAACAAAGCTGAGGCTTAATTAACAAGGAAGACAGAGGGAGTGGATTTTGTTTAACCAACCACAGCATCTGTCACACCACCTGCTATGGTCTGAATCTTTGTGTCCTCCCAAAACTCATATGTTGAAATCTTAACCCTCCAGGTTATGGTATTAAGAAGTGAGGCCTTTGGTGGATGACAGTGGAACCCTCACAGGTGGGATTGGTGCCCTTACAAAAGGGGCTCAGGGAGCTTGTTTGCCCTTCCACCATGGGAGGACATGGGGAAAAGGCACCATCTATGAAGAATGGGACCCTCATCAGATACTGAATCTGCCAGCACGCTGATCTTGTACTCCCTGGCCTCCAGAACAGTGAGAAATAAATCTCTATTGTTTATAAGCTACCCAGTCTATGGCATTTTGTTACAGCAGCCCAAACGGACTAAGACAGTGTCTGCTCAGTAAATACGGGTTGAGGAAACCCTTCTGTTATACAAACAGTAGACTTGCCAACACATGGTGAAAACCAGATCTCTAAAAAGATCAGACACACTCCAGGACTTAAGTTGAAGACACCCGAGTCTTAGCACATGCCATTTGTGCTTGGCACATGTGCTGTGTTTAGTGACAGTTGCTGTACACACAGCAGATCTATTGTGGGAGTGACCATTTTCCTTTAGGTTGGGCAGCATCAAGTAGTCTGTGCAAAATTTACTGAATTTACTTCATTTTTGTTCAATTATAGAGGTCTGTGCTTCCTCTACTACAGTTTCTCACCATATGTTCTAGATCTTCAAAATACTAGTAGGCCCAGGATTTGTGAGCACATAAAATTGGGAAATGCTTGGTCAAACAAAGTTAAATGGCTGCTTTACTGCAGGACTTATCAGAGCCTTTGGTCAATTTGTGTTGGAAATCTCTAAGAAGGGGAAAGAGAAAGGAGCACTTGGAGTTTTTAAGGAGGAGCATACTGTGAGACTGGTGTTGTGCAAAACAGACCAGGAAACACCTCTTTAGCAGGCTCTGTAGCCACAGTACCCAGTGGTCACATTCTTGGAAGAGGAGCCTACGGCTCTGTGTCCCTGGCCCCTTCTGAGATGGCTCCCATATAAAAGCTGCTCCAGGAGCCAAGTACAGTGAATACTCTGTTTTCTATGCTGGTAGAGACAAGGGAAGGCTGGACCCAACCCCCATGAGCATTCTCAAACCTCATTTCATCCAAAGCTTTCACTTCATTCCTGCACTGGCTGCTTCCTAGGAACGATGATCAAGTGTAACTGCTAAATTGAGTTGACCTACAGAGTATCTCCTGCTTCTTCCTGAACTCTCGTGGGCTGCAAACATGCAGTCATGTAGTCTCAGCTCAGAATAGCTAAGCAGAGAGCAGAGATGCCAGGTGAGAGGCCAGCTCCATCCACATCAGAGGGATGGGGAGACAGGTGAGTGACCACACCAAAGGAAGGTCAGGCCAGCTGTGCTCTGAACAGTCAATGCATTGTCCCTACCAGAGCTTCTCTTGGGAAGAGGGCCATATGCAGATGAAGGAGCCCTTCTAGAAGTCACTTGGGCATGGTGTGAGGCCCTGAAGGAGCTTTCAAGAGTAGCAATAGATGCTGGATAAACGGTCTTCCAGACAGGATCAGGCTTATGAACTGAAGGCTCTTTGCCAAATGAGCCTTGTGGTTGTTACCGTCACGTTCATTACCATCATCATCAGTGATGAATTGAGTGCTCATTGTGGCCACATCCATGAACTCGTGCAAGCCTCACCACTCTAGGAAGAAGGCACTCTGGTTTTCCATTTACAGATGGGGAAAGTGAGGCACGGCAAGTGCCATGGCCCAGGTCACACAGGAGTAGGTGGCTGTGTTGTCTAACTCCTAAGCCTACACAATTTCTTGTCCCGCCCCGCCACCATGTGAGGGCCATGGCTGCACTGCTTGGGACAGTGGAGGAGAGGCCGATGGGGCACCAGCTGTCCCCCTCATCTGCTCTCCCCATGGGCTCTGAGCAGCCTCTCATCAAAACAGAGGGATGACCCAGTGCTCAAGTTCCCATCTAGTGCTGGCCCCAGCCAGGGTTTATAAGGGTGGGTATGTGATGAGGGGCTGCCTGTGCGTGTCCCCTTGGGGCTCTGGTTCCACCGCTGGGAGAGGCTGGTGGAACCTCAAGTGTACACTTTCTGTGGGGGCTGCATCCCAGGGTATTGTTACAGCTCACTCCAGCACAAGATGTGCTGACTGTCACTTCTGCATTGCTGGGAGAGAAGGCCTCACCTGCTGAATGGAGCAGTTCCTATTATAGCATTTTGTATTAATAAAAATAAATACCACCCCTCATCCTTTCCTCCTCATCCTGGTACTAGCTCCTTGATGGAGATGATTGTCCCTCCCCCACCTGCAGTCCATTTGGGTCTAGTGACGCTGGACCTCTGTCCACTCGTCCCAGGCGTTGACCTGTGATCTGGCCTTGGCCAACTGGATCCCTGGGACTGGTCTGGAACCAGCACGTGTCCTAATCTGGGCCAAGAAGAGTCAACCCCAGGACCCTTTGGAAGGGAAAATTCTCTTTCTGCTGAAGCTTCCCGGCTGCTGGAGCGGGTGCCTGGAGCTGCAGGTGGAGGAGAAGCACAGCCCCCAGCAACAGCTTTGGGTGTCTGGGCCCAGCCATGCCTGCAGTAAGAGCAAGGCTGTCCTACTGCAGAGGCCTACAAACTCTCTTTTTGCTTAAGCTGTCACTTACAAGAGAAGGAATTCTGATTAATACAAGTGCTTCCTACACACCAGGGGCTGAGCTTTAAGTGCATCATCTTTTGTATTTTTCAGATGTCCTTCAGCTCCAGGAGGTCAGGGACATAAAGCCAGTTTTGCCTGCCATGGTGCCCTAGCAGCTAGCTCACTACATGGCACTGAGTAAGTGCTGCACAGATATTTTGTAAGTAATTGAACGAACTTGACCTATTGGATAAGTCTTCTTTTGCATATAAAGAAACTGAGGTGCCTGAGGTGGCATTTGAACCCAGGGCTTTTGGGCCTTAAAGCCATGCTCCAAAGTCTCTGCAATACAGCCTCATAGTCATGCTTTCCTACACTGTTGGTGGGACTGCAAAATGGTGCAGTCTTTATGGAAAATGGTTTGGAGGTTCCTCAAATAATTACAGATAGATCTACCATATGACCCAGCTATTCCTCTGCTGGGAATATACCAAGAGGACTGGAAACCGTCATATCAAAGGGATACCTGTACACCGATGTTTATTGCAGCACTATTTACAATAGCCAAGAGTTGGAACCAGCCCAAATGTCCATTGTCAGATGAGTGGATATGGAAAATGTGGTACATCTACACAATGGAATTCTACTCTGCTATAAAAAAAGAAGGAAATACTACAATTTGCAGCAACATGGATGGACTTAGAAAAAATTATATTAAGTGAAATAAGTCAGGCACAGAAAGAGAAATACCATATATTCTTATTTGTAGGAGCTAAAAATAATAAATAAATAAATAAATACACAAATAAACTGGGGGGAGGGCAGGGAAGAAGACTCAACAATCACAATTCCTTGAACTTGTTAAGACAAGTGAACAGATATGATCTTGATGGGTGGGAGTGAGAGGGAAGAGAGAGGGAAGAATCTGTAAAGGAACACGAAAATTAAGTTATTGATAAAATAAAAAATAATAATAATAAATAAAAGAGAAAAAAACAAACAAACAAATAAATAATAATAAATTCTGGGCTTGAGCAAAATCAGGCTGGTCATCCAACATGTCCAAGGCTTAGACCTGTCTGCAAGACTCCACTATTTTCAGAAAGAGTGGTTTATTTCCGAGGACATGGCTATGATATTGCCTACTAGAAAAAAAAAACGAACAAACTACAGTCTTTCTTAGCAACTTGCCAAAATAATCACTCAAAATTGAAAGAATGAGAATTAGGAAGTTTTGATACATGTTGTGTCCACACATACCACCAAGCGTAAAATGAGTGAAATTATATAATAATAAATGTCTTTGATTTATCACAATAATAAATTACAGGACTGTGTACTGAATTGTTGGGTTATTTCAGAAGAGTTAGTTGGAATATACGGTAGGCATATGTTTGTAGTGCTCAGTAGAAAGACATAATTACTATTTTCGGGTTGCCTGGTTTCCTACCCTTATAATGAGTCAGATATTTAGAGTCCCGAACTGTTTATGTGACATTTCAATAAGTAATGCAGAGATTTGACAACATTTCCATATTCCTCTTTTAAAGTCTGAATGCCTCTGCCTTAATCCAAGCTCCTTGGCATTTATTACTGTTTGTTACACTAACAAGTAAGATTATGAGAATTCTAATGAAGGCTTCCAGTGAAAAACTCTGTGATTAAAATGCCATAATAACAGTTGCATGCATTTATGTGCCTGATTACCATAATCTATTTAGCACAAGTAAACACACAAACAGAAGGAGAAAAGCAAGCCCACTGACACTTCAGCTCAAGGAGAATTTGAAATGCGGGGGAGACAATGTAAATATGTAAATGTCTTTGTGTATTCTTTTCATCTCTCTCCTTTCTCATCCTTGCCTTTTTTTTTTTTTTTTTCTGTTTGCTAATGAGAAGACTATGCCATCACATGTGGTCCCTGCTCTACCAGGCTGAGGTGCATTTTGGGGCCATCTGCTGGGGCTAGCATCCTAAACAATGCCACCCAGAAAGCGCTGGATATATTTGCAGCCACCTTTGACATCACGGAGTAGAAGAAATGGTATCTCAAAGACTACAGTCTTTGATGTGTTCTTTCTGAACACTTAGTTCAGCTGTTACCCCATTAATGCAAGGCCTGGTCAAGCATGATCATGTTTTTCTCTGTCCCCACCCCGCCTAATCTCCCTTCTCCCACCAACACCACATTGTCAATAAATTAAAAGCAATCATGCCAGGTTTCTAAATTAGTCTCCCTCTTTTTCTCTGCTGGCTTCATTATTTTTAACTCTTAATAAAATATCAGGCCGGAGACTAGCATCTTCTACTTGGTAAGAAATTTTGGAGAACTTTTTAAATAGTGGAACTGAATATTTTAGTTTAAAAGTAATAATGGGGACAACCCAGTTTGGGAAATAAAGAAATGTGCTGGAATTTCAAATATGTCGTACTAAGGAGATAGCATTGGCATGTTCTTTTTTCAAAGAAAGAAAAAATGTCTTGAAATATGCACAGCCAGGTAGCCGATCTAGCCTTAATGCAGAGGGATGGACTGAGAAAGTGTACATGCAAAAGCATAGTAGAGTTTATTGGCTGATGTTTCAGTACTAGAGAAATATTAAACCTTTGGGTTTAGTATAAATGAGGTCTAAAGGTAACCATGTTAGTTCTTGTTTATAAAGACATTTTTGTTTTATTTCCCAACAACAATCTAGAGGCATATAAAAGAATCTTGAAATACTCATGTATAGGGAGCACTTATAGCTAACTTTATTGAGCTTTTACTATATTCCAGGCCCTGTTCTAAGTGCTTTCCACATATTATTAAATTTGACCCTCACAATAAATTTGTGAGGAGGATACTGATACCGATGAGAAGTTAAGTAGTTTACCCAGGATGGCACTAGTCCAATAAGTGAGGAAGTTACAATTCTAACCCAGGCAACCTGAATCCAGAGCCCGCACTTTCATACAGAAAGCTAATTGAAAATATTGTATTCTGCAGAGTTTAAAAATTGTATGTCTTAGTGGAAAGTTATATATCCTAAGAAAAACAATAGTGTCTGATGCATAGTAATACTGCAATATATGCTATCTATAACCATTAATACATTAATAATAATAATAGCAATAAAACATTATTCTTAGAAGAGACTGCTATTTCCATTCCCACACATTGCTAACACATTAATATGCATTTTTCAAATTAAAAGTTACTTAAAGAAAGAAGGCTGGAGGGGTACAAAGAAGTAAGAACATTTATGGCTAAAAGTGAAACAGTCCATTGTGTGACCACCCAGCCCCGCACTCACCTGCACATATGGTGGCACCCAGAAGCCAGCATGCTAAGCACCATATGCACCAAATAATCACAGTGGTGGGTTAAAGAGACAGCTTTCCCCCTAATTTGACCAATTTAGCATTTGGGGAGTAGTCTGTCTGTGCCTATCTTGGGAATTTTTAGACAATGGATAGAAAGAGAAATTAGGGTAGGCAGACAATATTTTGGAATCAACCTAATAAACGCGAACAGCTGCGGTGCGGATCATCGTCATAATAAGTGATGGGCCCGTCCTCACGGATGAAAATAAACGTCGGCCTCCTGGGGGTCTGTCCTGGTGTGCTGTCTCAGTCACGGTCCCAACAGGAGATAGCATGCCCAAGTTAGGGCACTTGGAAGAGGGTTCCGTTACAAGAGGGACTCATTACCACGACGTGGTCAGGGTGCAGGGGAGTCACAAGAGGCAGCGCAGGAGCCAGGAGCTAGCAGCACCGTAGTTGTCCCCACCCTTTGGCCCTAAAGGACAAGGGAAGGGAGCGGTTACCAGAATCCAGAGGAAAGAGAGTTGTGCAGAACAGCCTGCCTCAGGAGGGACAGGGACCTACTATTGCAGGACATAGCCAGCCCCATGGGATGCCACAAGGAGGAAGCCAAGGAGATAAATGTCCCAGTACCTCTCTCCCACCACAATGACTGAGCCCAGCTCAGGAAGCTGGGAGCACAGCAGGGTGGAGGCGGTGGTGAGTGAGCCCAAAGAGGCCAAAGGCTGTCACCTCCCCATCATCACTGAGCCTGCAGTGCTGTCTCATCTCCAACTGGTGACTGGATGCCCACTCTGGAGGTGTTTCCTAGGGCTGCCATAACAAATTACTACTAACTTAGTAGTGTAAAATAACAGATATGTATTCTCTCATCATTCTGGAGGACAGAAATCCAAAATCAAGGTGTCAGCTGGGCTGCCCTCCTTCAAAGGCCTTAGTGGGGACCCTTCCTTGCCTCCTCCAGCTCCGGTGGCCCAGGTGTTCACTGGCTTGTGACTGCATGGCTCCAGTCTCCATCTCTGTCTCCACGTGGCCTTCTCCTCCTCTGCCTTCTCCTCTTCTGTCTCAAATCTCCCTCTGTCTTTCTCTTATAAAGACACTTGGCATTGGATTTAGGGCCCACCTGGATAATCCAGAATGATCTTCTCTCAAAACCTGTACTTAATCACACCTGCAAAGACCCTTCTTTCAAATAAGGGCACATTCACAAGCTCCAGGGATTTGCACATATATTTGGGGGAGGGGCACCACCCAAGGGAGGCTCGAGTAGCCAGTCCTGCCTGAATCAGTGTCAGAACAAGGAGCCAACGATGGACTCACAGACCATGTTGGCTGCTTGGGCACAGCTGCCTGCCTAACCATGGTTGCCCCAGGCAGAGCTCACTGTAGACATATATGTCCTGTTGGAGGAAAGGGGGCCCAGGAATAGCACTTCCCAGTCTGAGGGGCTAGGGCTGGCCTCCAGCCAGCTTTCATGTGTCCTGAGTCCATCCTTTCTCTTATCAGAGGAGCTCATCTCTGGGAAACCCACACCGTCCACTGCATATCAGTTTTCTGCCAAAAGCTTTGCCTACACCATCCTCCCCCTGAAATGGATTGGCCTCAGCTGCCATCCCTGAGCCCAAGACCCCAGTAACTATGCTGGGGGTGACCTCCCAGATCTTTTCCAGAAACAACCTCCCGGTGCTTCAGGGCTCTCATAGCTGCCCTGGAATTGGTCACAGCCGCTATGGGTATAACTTTGAAGTAAGTCAAGCATGCATGGCAGTGGAAAAATGTTACTTTCTAGCATTTAAGATAGTGATTCCTAGGCATGATAGACACTGTTAGTTTTCCCCCAATATCATTCTCCATTGTTTCCTTTAGTATTAAAGCCCTAATGGGCTCCAGTTGGTGGCACTTAGCCACTCATCTAAAGACTACATTTCCCAGCCTCACTTGTCTTTAGGTGTAGTCATATGACTAAGCACTGGCCACTAGGACACAAAGAGTGATGGCTGCAGCCTCTGGGCACTTCCTTAAAAGAAGGTGGTGGGCTCTCCAAGTCCCCCTCCTCCCTGCTGACTGGAATGCAGGTGTGATGGTGGGAGCCATAGCAGCCATCAATACAAGTGAGGGAAGGCAACACAGGGAGGATGACAAAGCAACAAGATACGATGACACTGTGGAGCCACTGTCTCAGCCAAGGGATGGTGCATGAAAGAGAAATCTTGATGCTGCTGTCATGCTGAGATGAGAGCTCATGGCTAAGTGATTTACCAAAGAAAATAATACTCCCTGGGGAGTCTGGTAAGGGAGTGGAGAAACCAGACCAGAGAGGAAGCTGAGAAAGACTCAGCTCTCGGACAAAAGTCCTAAAGAGGCTGGATTTCAGCCTGAACCCACAGGAGATCTCTGGAGTAAAAACTGTGCTATGGAGTTGTCTCAACACAGAGCTAAGAAGCTTTGTGCCACTGTTAAATATCAGCTCTTTCCATGGTAAGCAAAGCAGCTCCTGAAGTCCAAGTGTAGTCCTGCCAAGATGACTTGAAGATGCTGGTCATTGAAAGAGAAAGCACACCAAAGCCCAAAGGGGTGCACAGAAATGGCAAAAAGGGACCCGAGGAGATCTGAACAGAGCACTGACACTGTCTGCCACAGATGTCTTAGTTGCATCAAAATTTCAAAGCCTATAATGAAAAGTCACTAACAGAAAGAGTGAAGGGGCAACCAGGACCTACAACATCCACAGCATAAACTGGCCTAGAAGCATGACTGTCACCACCACCATTTCCTGTGTGGCATGGCAAGTGACCAGGATGTGCTCATTCACCCCCTCCCCAGTCTTCTCTCCAGGGAGGGATGACCCCCTAACACTGCAATATCTCTGAGCCTTGAGTCTTGTTATGATTCTGCCCAGGATTCAGGCTCAGTTGATATAATAATGACATCTACAGCAGAGAGATGCCCCCTAAGATACCCAAAAGTGCACCACTCAGCATTTGAAAGTCTTTTACCTTTGGTTGGGATTTGGTTTAGCTGCATCAGAAAACCCAACATAACAATGGCTTTCACAAAGCAGAAAGGTTTTTGTTTTTGTTTTTCTCATCTGAGAAACCATGGATCTGGCATCCCATAGTGTCAGGGACCCAGGATTCTTCTCTCTTTATGCTCTTATATATGTGGCCCCATGGCTACCTTGTGATCCACAATGGCTCTTCCAGCCTCAACCATCATATTGGGATTCCAGCTAGCTGGAAGACGAGAATGGAAAAAGAAGGACCAGCTCCCCAACTTAAACAATGCCTATGGAAGTTGCCCACACCACTTCTGTGACATCCTACTGGCCTGAACTTGGTCACAAAGGAGGCTGGGAAGTGTCATCCTTATTCCAAGTGGCCACATGCCCAACCAAAAGTTCTATTGCTATGTAGAAAGTGAAACAAATTTGGAGGAACCATCAGCAGTATTTGTCACACTACCATATGACTTGGGGGAGGCAGTGGGTTAATCACATACACCCCATTCTAACCATCTTACAGGGCTGTTGAGAGAATCAAAAGAAATTACGATAATATTTATGATAGTAATTACTTTTAGTATAATGTTTGAGAGCAGAGATGCTGTCTGTTTGTTCAATCTGGGTCCTCTGGAACCTAGGACAGTTCATGACACAGGAAAGGAGCTCGATAAATATCTGTTGAATTGTTTGCTTAAAATGTAAATATTCCTCAGCAGACATAATGCACTGACATACTTGGACCGCCTGCTCTACCCAAGTACTTGGTAAAGCCATTAGCAAATCTTTGGAAGGATTGGAAATGGTACCAGATGTTGAAATCTACTGCCATTTGTAGCTTGATGCTTTAAAGGAGAAAGTGATATTTTATTATTCTATCCTGTAGAGCTATAGTGGCTAGTCCCATCACCTATTCTGACATCCAAATTAGAGATCATATTTTCCTTGGTCTCAAGAAAATAAAAGTTGAGCATTTACATTAGCTGTCAGCCAAGCAGTGTCTCTTACACATTGCAACATAAATCGGGACAACAACACTTAAGTGACAATTTAGCAACATCTATCAAAATTACAAGTGCACAGACTATGTGACCCAGTAATACTAATTCTAGGGATTTGTTCTTAGGATATACCACACACGTGCAAATGACAATTTACAAAGTATTTCATTACAGCATTGTTTGTAACAGTAAAAAAGCTGGAAACAATCTAAATGTCTTTCAACAGGGGACTAGCTAAATAAATTACGGTATGTCCATATTACAGAAGGATAAATTTTTTTAAGGAAGAAGCCTTTAATACACTGCTAAGAAGTGATCTCTAAGATAATAATCAGAAAAAAGCAAGATGGAGAACAATGTGTATATAGTACGTTACCACTTGTATAAGAAAGGGAACAGAATATATACAATAAATTTATATTTGCTTATGTTTGCACAGAATATCTCTGGAAGGATAGAAAAGTGATGACAACTGAGCAAGGGAACTAGGTGGCCGGGGGAATAAGAGTAGGAAGCAAGCTTTTCATGATTTATTTTTGAATTTTGAACTATATGTATATATTACATACTTAAAAATAAAACAGCAACTAATTAGCTTCATCTATTGGTCTTATATATATTCCTTAAGTATGTCTGACTACATCTCTCTGACCGATTGCCCTAAAAATAGGAGAGGAGAAATACAATTACAACAGGAAAAATGAACTCACCTGCAAGTTTCAGGCAGCAGCTAAAAGTTCCATTCTGGGGACACCTTGGAGAAGCTTATTCAGTGCAGGAAGCTCCTTGATCTCCCATCATCTAGGGCTTTGAGTGTTCCAGCTTCTCTGTGACTGAAGGAAGCAGCAAAAAGCACCATCAGGAACAGAGTAGCTCTTTCAAGGTGGAGGGTACTTGTCCTCATTTTGATTCAGCAGAGGATTTCCCTGCATCTCTGATCACTCTGGTAAAGATGTTTGAGGGGCAGACGTATTGCAAATATGTGTTATGGTTGTGCTGGTGTGTGTGTTTGTAGGTATAGAAAGAGAGCATTCTCTATTCAGTGAAAAGAGCAAAGTATAGAACAGTGTATAAAGTATGTACCACCTGTGTAAAAAAGAAGAGGAAGAGAAAGAGCGAGCTCTTTAAATATGTAGCTCATACATGCAAAGAATATTTATGGAATACACAAGACAGTGTAACAGTAGTTGCCTCTGGGGGCCTGGGGAAAAGAAATCGGTTGTACCAGGGAGGCTTACTTTTAATCCAATACCCTTCATACTATTTGAGTTTTATTTTGAACATGTGCCACACAGTACCTATGTTTTAAAGAGGGAATTCCATTTTATATGATTTCCTTTCTTCCCTCCCTCCTTCCCTTTTTCCTTTCTTCCTTCTCTTCTCCTTCTCCTCTTTCTTTTTCTTTTTCTTCTATTTCCTCTTCCTCCTCCTCCTCCTCCTCCTTCTCTTCTCCTTGTCCTCCCTCTCCCCCTCCCTCCCTCCCTCCCTCTCCCCCTCCCTCCCTCCCTCCCTCTCCCCCTCCCTCCCTCCCTCCCTCTCCCCCTCCCTCCCTCCCTCCCTCTCCCCCTCCCTCCCTCCCTCCCTCTCTCTCTCCCCCCTGTAAGTACTGCCTAAACAGAATGGCCTCTTTGATTAGACAAGTCACTTAAATTCAACCCAGAAGCAGACATCCTTTACTGTATTGGAAGTGGGAAAAGAGAAAAAAAAAGAAAGAAAGAAATCAAATGTCTACAACTTCTGTGTCTTCCAAAATCACAGAACACAATTTCTGCCTTGGTCACAGTCCCAGCCAAGGAATGTTCTGCTCACACATTGAACGTTCATTCTCCCTTGAGCCAGTCTAAGCCGCCTAAAGACCAGTGGGCTCAGCTTTCCCTGCACATCTGACTCTCCTTTGGGAGAAGTGGAGACCATTTCTTCCCACCAGATCTTCAGGGAATGACTCCTCAGAGAAGACTCAGCTCTAGGCACAGAGCCTCACAGAGGCCGGGAGGGGAGCACACCTTCCACGACTTGTCAGGCAGGGGCTCTGACCCCCAAAAGGGGTTGGTGCAGCCCTAGACTGTTAAAAGGGATCAAGTGGGTCTTGTATTGACATGAAAAGTCATCCAAGAGATGCTGAGAAATGAAAAGAAGCAGGTTACAAAGCCTGTGTACGTACAGTCTGGTAGGATGTTCACCAAAATCTTGACAGAGGTTTGAAGGGTGGGGTGTTGAAACAGTAATGGTGACTTTTGCTTTCTGTATTATTTCAAAGTTTTGTTTTTTCAGTGGGCATGCATCCTTTGTAAAACGAAACAAAACAAACGAAACCCCGCTTATTGAACTTTATTTAATAGGTGGTCTAGGGTTGGGGGCATAGACTATTCAGATGGTTGAGGAGGAATTGTGGGATCTCAAGGAAATAAGCTTGTGAGCCCTAGAAGGGGTCCGTGTCGGGGACTGGAAGACCCAAGGACCCCGGGGAGAATGGGCCTTGAAAGACCTCGGGCAGGGCTCCTCAGACTCCATCGTGCCGGTGCATCACCTGGGGACCTTGGTTAAGGTAGATCTTCTTTCACTGCATCTGGGTGGGCCTGAGATTTTGTATTCCCAACGAGTGTGGTCCCATGGCCGGGGACCACACGGGTCTGGAGAGAGGCTGGCGGGCGTGGGGACTCGTCCTGTGGTTCCCGGCTCTCAGGAGCTGGACATGTGTCATTTTAATAACGTGGGAAAATAAAAAATAAAGTTCACATATGTGTATTAGAGGGAGATGGGGGGGGGAGAGAAGGAAGGGGAGGGGCTAACAGAAGCGAGAGGAGGAGAGCAGGAGAGGGGACGGGAAAGAGGCCGGGGAGAAGCCCCAGAGCACGTGTAGTCTCCTGGTGTCCCGCCCCCTCCTCCAATTCCAGGACCCAGGCGGGCACGCGGTGCAGGGCACCCGGCTCTCCGGCTGTGCTGAGGGCTGGCCCCGCGCGGTGGCGAGTTTGCGGGTCCGGCTTTCCCACGCTCTCGCTCTGCCGCTGCGCTCAGCCGGGGCTCAGGCCGGGGAGACGGTGCTGCCGAGTCCCCGGGCTGCGGATTCCTCGCTGGCTGCGCGTCGGGTCGAGCCGGGCGAGGGCGCCGGGCACCGGAGGGCCCTACTCGAGTCCCCGGCCGCGTCATGGACCCCCGCGGCTGCGTCTCGTCCCGTGCCCCTCTCCGTCCCCGCGGTGGCCTGGAGCGGGTCGAAGCCCGTGGGCAGCAGCCTGAGTCCGTCTCCAGCCTCGCGGGCCCCGGGCGCAGGGCTCGGGCTCAGGCCTCGGGCTCAGGCGGGAGAGCAGGCCGGTCCCTCAGGACCCGAGGAGCCGGGGAGCCGCTCTCTGGTGTCAGTCCCGGGGTAACGCGGGGAGGAGGGGGAGGGGAGTTGTTGGGGTGGCGACTCGGCGTCGCACATTACCGGATGGCCCTTTCGGCTTGCGGGGCGAGGAGGAAGGGGTTGTCACCCGCTCCCCTGTGGCCGGGAGTGAGCAGCCTTGGGCCTCATCAGGCATTTCTGAGCCTGGGTTAGCGAGGGAGAAAATGGCACTATTGACGCTGTTGTTGTCGTTGTCATTTGCGGTGTGTGGAAACACCGATAAACTCTCTGGGTAACTATCTTCCCACCAGCCTAGACTTGGATGTATTGAGTCCTTCTGGGGGCTTTGCCTGCTCTGGGCGCCTGGGATTCAAAGCGACACGGTGAGGGGGGTGGCGGCTCCGGATGTCACAGGGGTTCGAGGAGGGCGGGGCCTTCCCAGGCGGACCCCGACAGGCTAGTACGAGACACACGGACGGACGGACGGGAAGAGTGCCTGAGGGACTGGGGGCGCCCGTGCGCGAAGACGGGGAAAGAGCTGCGCCACCGGGTGCCCCGGGTCCCGAGAATGGGCGGGAGAGGGGGAGGACGTGAAGTCGACTGGGGCAGGTCGGGACCCCGCAGGCCGCGCCAGAGTGCTGGGACCGATCCTGAAGGCGAGGAGGAGATGGCATATTGGGACTTATGTTCAGTGCGCAGGCTCTAAAGAAAACGTCGTTTTCCCCGACGTAGCACCCCGGGCGGTCCAACCAGAGCTGCAATCGCAGCGACGGGCCATCGGCCTTCGGTACGCGGAGGTGAGAGGTTCCACGCCCTCCACGCGGGCAGCTCCCCGCCTCCCCGGGGCCCACCCCCAGCGGGGCGCACAGTGGAAGTGCCACCTGTTCCGAGCCTGAATGAGTCTCTGCCTCGCTCAGAGGCCCGCTGCCTCCTCCTACCGAGGGTCTGCGGTAGCCACCGACTCGGTCGGGGTTTCCCTGTCCACATTATAACGGAGTGGAGCGTACCCCGACCGGGAGCGGGGTGGCCTCGAGGAATGGATGCCTCAGGGCAGGGAAGTTATAGGCTGGGTCAGAGCAACAGTGCGTACCTAGTGTCTCCTGGATAGAAAGCGGGGAGGGGGAGAAGAGGGGTGCAGGAGGAAGCCATGTAAGCCCTAGGGACTTAGGATCCTGTGGGCTGGAGACTGAACCCCGGCCCTTTGGTGACCTCCAATCTTTAGTATCTTCGTCTGTTAAATGGGAACAACGGCCTCGCTCTCAACCCCAAAGGAAGATAACAGTTTGTAAACTGAGCTCAATAAAAGTTTGTTCCCGCCCCCCTCAGTCCTATCCAAAGTGGTTCCACTGTGAACTTGTGGGGGAGGTTAACTTCAAGGCACTGATCATTATGCGGGGGTGGTTGTCACGCCTGCTTCACAGGAGGGGAGGGTGATCCCACGGATGGATTAGGGGGGTTGTTCTTAGTTTGAGTTTTGTTAGGTTACTTTTTTCTTTGTTGTTTCCCTTTAGCGTCTCTGGAGCGGCACCCTTCTCCCCAAGCTAGGGCATTCCTCCAGACTTCTCCCTGGGCCCAGCCTCTGCTGGTGCCCAAGCTTAAGCCAGACCAGAGCAGGGCGTCCTGGGTTCACAGCGCCTCACAGTCGCTCAAACAGCTTAAGTATTAGCAGAATAGAGACATTGCAAGGTGAGGGTGTCATTCAGTCCTTCCTAGCCTTCCAAGTCTCTCAGCAAACACACCCTTAGATGTCACAGGTAGCTTCCAGAAACCCGTTTTATGAATGAAAACCTAAGGCCAAGAGCAGACAACTCAAGATTTCTGTCTCTGATGCCCACACTCTTCCCTGCCTCCCAGCACCACAAGCCACCCCCCGGACCTGCCCCTCTGCTCGTGGGACCTTAGGCAAATGCCCACATCTCTCTGAGCCTCAGTTTTCTCATATGTAAAATAGGAGTAATACCTCTCTCCTAGGGCCAGTGAGAGATTAAATAAAAGGAAGTATATCAAGACCCGATAAGTGCTTGTCACAGCTTAGGTCGCCTTTAAGTGGCCACAGTTGTCACATTAGATGGAAGTCATCAGCTCTGTCATTCTAAAGGCTCCCATACACCCCACAGTCCAGATTACAGACCTCAAGAGTAATTGTGTACACCTAATAAATACATCACGCACCTCTGCCCACATTTACATGTATCTTACTTGTCATGTTTCACACCAGCCCACATGCACATTTGCACGTGTGTGCATCGGAAGTATTTATGAAGCATCTGCCACGTGCCAGGACCTGTACTCAGCGCTGGGGTCTGGGACACCGGCATGACCCTGGACATCTCGGGGAGCTGACTTTTCGAGGAAGACATGACATTTGTTTGAAGGGTCTTATCGAACACGTTTCGGTGCCAAACGCTGCCATTCCTCATTCCTCCTGGTTTCCGGACCAGGAGCAATGGCCGAAATGCTTTTTCTTTTACTTTCCCTTGCAGGAGTCTTGCCTCCCAACGCCACCCCTGGCTGGCTCTGCCCTAGGACGCCGCTTTCCTTGGCAGCCTGGCCGAGACGCCGCCTGACTGTGAGCAGAAACTCGGGAAAGGAAAGAGAGAACCAGAAAGAAAGGCCCGGGGAGGACCCGGGAAGCAGTGGGAGGTCTGCGCCCTGATGCCCCGAGCGAGCCCGTTTGGCACAGGCTCCTCCTGGGCCGCCAAGCGTTCGAGCAAAGGCCGGCCCCGACGCGCACCCGGCCTTTTGTGAGAGGGAAACACAAAGGAGAGGGAAAACACGTCTTCCGTTCGGACGGAGGAGGCCAGTAGCTCCAGGACGCCGGTGCCAGCCAGGGACTACCGGAGCGGGGCCGATTCGCCTGGGCAAGTGAGCTCTCAATTCCCTGGGAAGGCGTCGCGGCCCAGCTGCGCACGCTGGTGGGAACGGCAGG
This sequence comes from Cynocephalus volans, assembly GCF_027409185.1. Lineage (NCBI taxonomy): Eukaryota > Metazoa > Chordata > Mammalia > Dermoptera > Cynocephalidae > Cynocephalus > Cynocephalus volans. The sequence continues at coordinate 180,243,517 of NC_084460.1, forward strand.
CCGGGCGCCGGGCGCAGGACCCGGCCAGTGCCGAGGACGCTTTCCGGATGCACGAGAGCAAGCGCGGACTGCCAGGCTCTAGTTTCGGATTATTCCTGGGGGGTGGGAGTGGGGGTGGGAGTGGGGGTGGGAGTGGGGTTGGGGGGGGCTTAGAAACAGCAAGATGTACCCAACGTCCAATTTGCCCTTGGGCTAAAGGAGCCCAGGAGACACAGACCGCCCCCCACCTCCCAAGCAACTCTCTGGCGAAGGGAGGATGTCGGGGGGAGCCTGCGGGCAGGAGAAGGGGCTCAGCTGCCAGCCCGATCTCCGGACGTGGGGTTGTGAGGACCGCGAGGTAACGCCGCACAGCTTCAGAACCGCCCCCGCTGCCTCGACTCAGCTCGGTGGCCTGGGCCTGGGGTCTGGAGCGTCCACAAGGGAACCTGGTGAGCAAGCCAGCTCTCCTGCCTTCAGACTCTGCCTTCCAGGCTCTAGACTCGCGCTGGTCCAGGGCGGGCCTCCCAACTTTTCGCCCCTGTCTCCAACTCCAGCCACTGAACCAAGAGTGTAAGCTCAGACCGCGCACTCTGCGGAGGGCCGGACGCAGGACAGACACTAGTATGAGGCAACAAAAGAAGTAACCCGGGCTCCGGGACACGTGCCGGCGGCTGGACTAACCTCAGCGGTTGCAACCAAGGCGCGCGCACGTTGCGCCTGCTGGTGTTCACTAGACACACCGGCAGGCGCACAACTCCACGGCCAGGCTGGTGGCCCCACAGCGCACACCTCCACACACGTCGTCACTGCGGTTGGCTGCGGAGGCCCAAAGGAGTGACCATCAAATGCCCTAGCTCTTCCTGATCCGCCCCCGCCCCCGCCCCCGCCCCCGCCCCCGCCCCATGTGAGATTCTACTCATTGAATGGTTATGGGACATCTTTGTAACCGTTGGACGACATGTCACCACGCTTCAGTTCTTCGTGTTTTAAATACATATTTAACGGATGGCTGCAGAGCCAGCTGGAAAACACGCGGGTTGAAAAATAATGATCCAGAAGGCACCAGACTGGGGAGGAAGCGAGAGCCGGCTGGGCTTTCTAGCATAGACCCCGGAGGGACACTTTTCCCGGAGCTAGGGGCAATAACGTGGCTTTCTTTTTGTATTTGTCTATTTTGTAATTTTGCTAGTTGAAGGCCAATTACTTACTATGTTTATTTGTTTCCTTGCTTGTTCTAAAATGAAAGCACATTAAAATTTCCCAAACAACGGAGGTAACCAGAGGATCGTTACACTCCCTAAGAGAGAGGACTGGGGCTGGAGGTGGGTGTGTGTGCGCGGTGTGAAAGGCTAGCATCCGAGATCTATAGAAACAAGCTTCTGGATGTGAAAAGTATGGATGTGAGAAATTCAGCTCAGGGAAAAGGTTAGGGGTTGGGGAGAGGAGCAGCCACCCCTACTGTAAGGAACCGCCATGGTACGCAGGCAGGGTTGCGCGGTTGGGTTTAGCAATTTTTTCTGTAGGCTTGCTGTAGACACGGTCTCTAAATTTTCTAATCTGTAAAATGGGTGAATACGTAGGTACCTCTGAACTACCTCAGTTATGCCCTTCTCCAGATGGGGTTTTAATTCCTCAGAGTCAAGGGTTTGCAGGTTAGAGAGTCAGGCTGTTATCAGTAAAGTGCGTCCAAATGCGGCCGCCAGTGGTTCGATCTCGCTGTCTGGTCCTTGGCGTGAAGACTTTGCCCAGGACTGAGACCTCTCTTTGCAAACAAACCAGCATTGCCCCCTACCTTATGGCGTGCTGACAATCACAAAGATGCTGCTGAAAATACTATCATCAGACTTCCCTCCTAATAAACGTAGGGGAGTGTTTAACTCCGGTAAGACTCTGCCTTTGTCTTAGTGCGGTTACTGTGCGGAAATAACTCCTCCCTGCTTCTACGCTGTCCTCAAGCCTAGAAGAGCTGTGATTTCTTTCCAAACACCGTTCTGAAGTCCGCTCTCTGGCCCGCAAGGCCCTACGCCCAGCTGGGGGCGCTACCGGCCGCCCGCGGAGCAGAGGTATTGGCCACCTCCTAGACGCGCTAAGAGCGCGAAGAAAGTGAGGGCTTTGTGCCTGGTTATCCTTTATATTTGGGACCCCAAATGCCCACGTGTTGATCAAACCCGTGAGATGGGGACAGGCGGCGGGAAACGACAGAGGGCGAAAGCTAGGGAGGAGACTCCAGCCCCGGTTCTTGGGTCACCAGGCTTATCCACGCGCATCCCAAAAGATCCGGCTGCGTTGGGTATCGGGTTAGTCTGTGTGCAGAGTCCCCAGCCCACCCATCCTCCAGCCTGATTCTGTGGTGGTCGCATTATTATAGAAATTTGACATCGTTCCCTCTCTCCCTCGGTGCCAAGCGCACTTGGTCCTCTCTCTCCCCGCGAGCCCGCCCTCCGCCTCCCCCTCGCCTCTCACTCTTCCTCCCCGGGTCCTTCCTCCAGTCCCTCCCCAAGAATCTCCCGACCGCAGGCGCCTATTGGCTGTGCGAAGGGAGGAGGCGTGCGCCGGGCCGGCGGGTTTCATTGAGCGGAATTAGCCCGGATGACATCAGCTTCCCAGCCCCCCGGGCGGGCCCAGCTCATTGGCGCTGCTGCCCCTCCAGGACAAGCACATTGTTCCCCGCCCCCGCCTCGGCCACCGCCGCTGCCGTCGCCGCTGCCACCCGGCTATAAAAACCGGCCGAGCCCCGAAAGGTGCGGATGCTTATTATAGATCGACACGACACCAGCGCCCGGAGCCAGGTTCTCCGCTGCGGCTTTTCAGAGCAAGGTCCTGGAATCGCATCCACAGTAAGTGTCCCCGCCCCCCAGCAGCCCCAGCAGCCCCAGCAGCCCCAGCAGCCCCAGCAGCCCCAGCAGCCCCAGCCTAGATACCGGGGACAGACGCGCCCCCAACTCGGCTCCGACCCGGGATGCTCTGGTAGAGGGGGCCCGGGTGCCGCTCCTGCTGGTCAGTTCTCCTGAGTGCCTTTGCTGCTCTGACCCTCCCCACTCATCGCAGCATCCCCTTTGCCCGAAATAAGAGAAGTCAGGCGACAATAGGTCTCTCTGCCCACCTCCCGGTCAGCTGCCGAGCTCCCTGCGACCCCCGGGCGCAGCACATGGAATCTGGGTCCCGCGCGGGCGCTGGGTGCATGTGTGTGTGCGTGTGTTTGCTGCGTGGTGTCGATGGAGATAAGGTGGGTGCGTTTGAGGAACCAGATAAATAGTTCTCTAGATCTCTACCCTTCCCAGAGTCCTCACTTGCCAGTCGTTTATTCCAGCCCTGGAGACTCGGCTTTCCCATTCCTAACTGAAGGCACAAAACCTCTAGAACTTTACCGTTACTGAGGGTCACCAAATACTCCCCGAAATAAAACACCTGTGGATGAGAGCGGAGGGGAGGTGGTAGGGAGGGAAAGTGAGAGATGAGTTATAGGTGCCCGCGTGACGCTAGAAGGAAGACCAGAGATAGCAGTGAGGTGGACACAGAGCGACCCGCCACCCACACGCCTGGACTCCGCGCTGTGGTACAGGCGGAAGCGGCTCTTCTGCCTCACTTAGAGTCTCTGTCTCTGTATCTCTCTCTCTCTCTCTCCTGTTTCTCCCCCTGTCCTGGAAGCTCTGAGGGTTTAGGGAGGGAGGACCCTGCGAAAGCTGCGACTATCCTCTGGGGCCATGGACTCGGACGCCAGCCTGGCGTCCAGCCGCCCGTCGTCGCCAGAGCCCGATGACCTTTTTCTCCCGGCCCGGAGCAAGGGCAGCAGCGGCAGCGGCTTCACTGGGGCCACCGTCTCCTCGTCCACGCCAAACGACTGCCCGCCGGAGCTGAGCGCGGAGCTGCGCGGCACCATGGGAGCGGCGGGCACGCACGCCGGGGACAAGGTGGGCGGCAGTGGCTTCAAGTCATCCTCGTCCAGCACCTCATCGTCCACATCGTCGGCCGCGTCGTCCACCAAGAAGGACAAGAAGCAGATGACCGAGCCGGAGCTGCAGCAGCTGCGTCTCAAGATCAACAGCCGCGAGCGCAAGCGCATGCACGACCTCAACATCGCCATGGACGGCCTGCGCGAGGTCATGCCGTACGCGCACGGCCCGTCGGTGCGCAAGCTCTCCAAGATCGCCACGCTGCTGCTGGCGCGCAACTACATCCTCATGCTAACCAACTCGCTGGAGGAAATGAAGCGACTGGTGAGCGAGATCTACGGCGGCCACCACGCCGGCTTCCACCCGTCGGCCTGCGGCGGCCTGGCGCACTCCGCGCCCCTGCCCGCCGCCACGGCGCACCCAGCGGCCGCCGCGCACGCGGCGCACCACCCCGCGGTGCACCACCCCATCCTGCCGCCCGCCGCCGCCGCCGCCGCCGCCGCTGCCGCCGCCGCCGCCGTGTCCAGCGCCTCTCTGCCTGGCTCCGGGCTGTCGTCGGTCGGCTCCATCCGGCCCCCGCACGGTCTGCTTAAGTCTCCCTCGGCCGCGGCGGCCGCCCCACTGGGGGGCGGGGGCGGCGGCAGCGGGGGCAGTGGTGGCTTCCAGCATTGGGGCGGCATGCCCTGCCCCTGCAGCATGTGCCAGGTGCCACCACCGCACCACCACGTGTCGGCCATGGGCGCGGGCAGCCTGCCGCGCCTCACCTCCGACGCCAAGTGAGCCGGCCGGCACCGACGCGTTCTGACGAGCGGGGGAAGGGGCGGGAGGGCCGGGCCGGAGGCCGCTGGGAGGAGAGGACTGGCCGGCGCTGGGGCTCGGGAACCCTGTTTCGAGGAAGGAGGCAGGACCATGGACTGGTCGGGGCGGGGGGACGGCGGGATTCCAGCAGCCGGGAGCCGCAGCAGTGGGGCGCGCACAGAGCAGTAGGGAGTGAGAGAGGACGTTCGCTCCAGGACTTGGTTGAGCCTTCTCTGGCTTTAAACCACATCGCTCCGGTAGACACTCTGTTATAAAAAGGCATCGCTGTGTGCATCCCTCACTCGAACTTACCCCCACCGACCTACCGGAGAAGATTCTAGAAGCTGGTTTCCCCCAAAGCATGGCCTGACTCCCTGACTCGGCCGGGGCAGCTCTACGCGGGAGGAGGGAGGGGACGTTGGAGACTTCCTCTCCTTCCTCCTTTCTTGGCCGGTAGGAGACTCGGGGGGCAGCACTGCGGAAGCCACCGCCCGTCCTCGCCCTCGAGGGTCGTCTCTGGCCCAGGGCCAGGGCGACGAGTTGGAAGCTGGCGTTGGGTACCAGAAGCACCTAAGGTCGTGTCCAATCTCTTTGTGGGTAAACTCACAGCATCTAAGAACTGTGGCCGTTCCTCCCTGTCTCTCCTGTTGGTATATGGGGGGTTGTGGTTTTCTAATAAATCTGTGGATGTTCCTTTTTCAACGGTAGCTTTACAGACGCTCAGAATAGAGCCACTTGTGGATTGGAAAAAGCCCAAACTGCCGATTTGGGGGCTTGGGGGGCGGCGGGTGTTTTCCAGTTATTATTTCAAAATAGAAACTACCCCCCCCCCACCTCCATCCTTTCTGTCTCTGAGCGCAAGGGGATTTGGTTTCTTACCGGGTTGGGGGCAGTCATTTTGGTACCTGAGGGCTTGACAGCTAAAAGGCGGTTGCTGTGAATATAGCCTGGGTGATTTGGGAGTTCTGTTGACTTTGTAAAATTTTCTTTCTTGGATGTGTGAATACAGTATCAAGGATGAGGTAAGCGCGCGAGGCTAAGCTGTTTGCTCGCGGGACAGCCAGCCCCGCCGCAGCGTAAGCGGGCTTTCCTCGCTCTGTACTGGCTTCTTTTTGCCACGTTTAACATAAACGGCAGACTCCTCCACGTGCTTTTTGAGCCCGTGCAAACCTCCTGGGCGTTGCCTGCGTCGCAGTACGGGCTTCGTAGCGTCTGCCACATAACGTCCCTCCTCTGATCGCGCTGCCCCTCGCAGAGAGTGTATCTATCATCTGTTCTATTTTTGTAAAAAAAAAAAAAAAATGCTAAATAATATTTATTACTTGTTTGGTTGAAAAAACGAAATAAATGACCGAGTGTTGAGATTTTAAATAAAATTTTAAGTCGGCGTTTTCTATCCATGTGGGTGGGCGGAGGCACAGGGAGCAACCCCAATAAGGGGGTGCAGGACCGATGCCTTGGGGCCCAATTTGGGGATCGTTCGGCTGGTATTTGTCTATCCCCCTCCCCCCACACACACACACACACACGTTCTCTTTAAAACACGTCTACAAGTTGCTTGTCCTTATTTTCATTTTCTGACTCCTGATCCAGAACTCCCTTTCCCTTCGGTGGAGGATTGAGCTAATTAGTATAAAAGTGAAAATTTCCTTCCCGGAGTTCGCAACTTCGGGCCGCGGGGAGCGAGGGCCGTGCCTTTGGCTGGGGGTCCGGGCGCTGCGGGCGTCCTCCCCTGCCGGGATTTTATTTTCTCTCCGCTGCGAGGCAGTCGCCGGCCCCCACCCCGGCCCGCGGTTCCCTGGGCTTCAGCTGCGGATCCCTTGGGCCCCGGTCCCGCAGAGCCGGCGTTCTTGGCAAAGCGTTGCAGTGTTTGGTGCGGGAGCCACTAACTCTTCTCTCCCTTCCTCGGGCTTTCGTTCCCGTCCCACCCGTGAACTGCCAAGTGCTGGGGACTGCCGGGAGGTGGGAGGCTTCACGTGCCGCGCTTCGGCCTCTGTGTTCATTCCGGGGGCCACTTCAGTCTCTCGCGGCCAATAGGTTCCTCACAATCCAAACTGCAATGCAAATTTAGGATGCGGCTCTTAAGAGAGATTTTGGGTAGAAATAAAAAAGCTTGGGCCTTCCTGGTCAGGGAAGAAGACTGATTCCGTCGCACGCAGACTCTGCCCGAGGACTGACTCAAGAACCCGCGCCCCTGAAAAGACAGCCTGGTGCGGGCGCAGTAGACCCGTCCCTTGGTCCAGGGCCCTCACGCCGACATTTTTGGTGGCCGCCGGTGGAAGGCCCCTGGACCTGAGGGTGAAGATTTCCCTGGTTGGAACCCCACGTGTTGAGTCCGGCCTCTGAGCCCGGCCCACGCAGGCGCCCCTTGCCCAGGCCTGAGAGTGGCTCCATCCCCAAGCGCGGGGACAGGCGCTTCCTGGTCCCCCAGCGGGTAATGTCAGGCTGCAGGCCAGAACGGCGGGTGCCCAGGGATCGGGTGCTGTTGGCCTCCCTTTTCACCGATGGGCTTCGCATTTTGCCGAGACTGGGGGGGATTTGGAGGGGGCCGAACGTCGGGGACGGAGGTTAAGGGGAGAAAAGGGGGAACCGAGTAGCTACACGTGAATGTAAGGAGACGTTAGGGCAGGGTCTAGTCGTTTTCATTCCAAATTTCCTTTTGAAACAAAACTTAGGCGAATTCAAAACTTGGGCCACCTCCAGCCGCAGACACATACAGAGAGACTTGAAGAGGCTAGAACTCCAACTGGTAGGAGCTGAGAACTCAGCGGGGTGGAGGTTCCCTGCCATCTGCCAGGAAGGGCATGTGCTGGAGCGGGATCTGGGTGTGCGCGGTGTATGTACAGAAGGACAGTCGTTGAAATAAATCAAAGCTTCCCCTCCACCCCCGTATCCCAGCTCTCAGCAGAGTCTAGCCACCAACCAGGCTAGACCCCAGCCTCCAGGGAAGGAGGGACTGTGTCCAGCCAGGCTCTGGGCTTTCCCCCAGCCATCCACCTAAACTATGCACCCAGCTGGGGGCCTTGACCATCACGAGGAGGCACACACACAGGCTTATGGCTGACCTGGGAAGATGGCTCTTCTCCGAGGGTGGCCCTGGATTGCCAGGGGGCCAGGATGCAGGACTCATGCCAGTGGCTGGGCCTCAATGAGGTGAGGGAGTCAAACTGCAACCAGTTTGACTTCCATGGGCTCTTAAATGAGGTTGGACTCCCCACTGAGAAGGGAATGGAAGGAAAGGGGGATAGGAGGGAAGCAGTCCCTAGCTGGGCAGTGTGGCGCACCGTGGGTTGCCTCCAGGGGAGCATTAGTAGGGAGATTCTCTCCAGCTCTGGGCCACAGCTCAGCCCTCCCTCTTACCTTACCTCCATCTTCTTGCGTGGCCCTTGCAGCTCCCCAGCTCTCAACCATGGGGTACAGAACTCACCAGACCTCAAGGTCTGCCAGACTCTCCCCAACACTCCTTAAGAACCTGGGAGCTCAGCTGACTGGCGGTTGAGGGAGCAGAGCCCAGTGGGCAGAAACCGAGCCTCCTCCACTGGCCTGTGTGCCCGAGGGCACTGTCCCTGGGCTTCCCACTCACTCATACAGGCAAAAGTCACAGAGAAGTGACTATCCCCTGGACTCAGTGTTGGAGGACTCACCAGAGCTGCAGGGCACCTCTGATGCCCCTAAATTTGGAATTCCTCATCCCAGGGACGGACGGTGAGCAGAGGGGTGAAGCAAACCTGCAGACCTAATGTGGGAACACGTTGCTGAGATCAGGAGGTGTCACATTCCCAGTAAGGCCTGGGACTCTGATGTGGCTGTAGGAAGATGTGGATACCAGGAACACCCATGGCAATTTGGGGCTCCTGCAGCCACCCAGGCAGAACCTACCATCCTCAATACCAGACGGGAACCAAAGAGCTCCTGGGTCAGGTCATTGCCTTTTAAAGCTCTCTATACGTGCTGTTATGGATAAAACTACCCCCAAGCTCTGTAGAAATGTCTGTCTCTCACTAGGATAGAATCCACCTAGTAATCTGTCTCAACTCGCTCTATTAAGTAAACACCTTGATGCTTCCTAAAATTTCATCTAAGGCAAAGGATTCCCCCCATACCTGCCCCACCTCTCATTTTAAGTCTCACTTTTTTTTACATATTTTGTACCAATCTCCCCTCCCCATACCAGTGCCTCATAGTACCAGTAGGGGTTATGGAATCTTCGACAAAGGCACTGCTCTGCAGACCTGTAAGGGAGGCCTGAATCAAGCCTGGCTGTTCACAAAGTGGTTGCTGCACACAATCCTGCCCTGGCTGGGGACAGGGAAGTGGAATGGCATGGGTTAGCATAGCCCCTCCTTGGTTTGGAGGCTGCCAGCTGGACCCCCAGCTAGACCCCCCGCTAGACCTGGGAAGCTAAGCCCTCCACTCCCTGTCAGAGTGAGGGACCATTCTAGGCAGGGCAGAGATGGGGATCACACCTCCCCCCTACACACACACACACACACACACACACACACACACACACACACTCTCATCCCTACTCCCCATCTCTCTTAGGGGCAGTGTTTTTGCCACCTGGCTGCTGTTGTGGCTGGGTTAAGCGGTTGCAGTGAGGAACAGGTGAGGCAGAGCTGGGAAGAGGGTGGCAGGGCCAGGCTGCACCTGCGGGGAGGAGTGAGATTCAGGATATTAATGGACGGAAGAGGAAGCTGCTAACAGTTACTAGTTGGTGTAAGGCAGAGAGCTGAGAGCTTTATTTGTGTCCATCCATTCCATTCTCCGTTCCCTTAGAGGAGGGTGCTATTATCCCACTTTACAGGTGAGAAAACTGAGGCACAGAGAGGGTAAGTGACTCGCTCAGGGGCACAGACAGTAAACGGAGGCAGCAAGGTGTCTGACTCTGGAGCCCGCCCATGCGGTCGCCCGATACCCAGCCGTCCCTAGTCTCTGGCTCAGCGGCTGCCTCAGGAATCCTCGGATGTGGCGCTGCCACCTGCCCCCCACGTCCCATTCCCCTTACGTGACGCTTCTAGTGCTCCCCCTCTGTGCTTGGACCGCATCTGTCCCGACACCCCCATCTGGGCGGCGGGAGGTGCCGACAGTCGTTAGCAATTAGCAGGCTCGGGTGGGTGCGCGGCGCGGGCGAGGAAGAGCTGGAGCAGGTGAGCCGAGGCTGTCGCTCATTAGGGTGGCCGGAGCCGCCTTGAGGGACCGTCGTTAGTGCCGGGACAGCTGCCGCCCCTGCCTGTCCACTGCCGCAGTCTGAATCTCGGGCCGCATCTCCTGCCCCGTAGTGCATCCACACCTCGGGCAGTAAATCGGAAAGGAGTCGCAAACTGAAACTCCTGCAGGGACCGGGCACACCCTCCCTGTGCCAGTCCGGCTAGAGCTTATCGCGAGCAAGCGGTGGGAGCCTCGGCTGCTGGGAGCGCGCGCTCTCCTCCCGGTCCGCGGCTTTCAGTTTGCAACGCTGAAAGCGCAGCGGTCCACCAGGTCGACCTGGAGGGTCTCTGGGTTTGGAGGCCCAGTCTTTATTTAGGGATCTTCAGGCCGCCGCCGTGTCGCCGCTCTCCGGGAAGACTTCTCGGGGAACTCGGTCTGAACTAGACGCGGTGTCGTCTCTGTCCCCTGCTTTCTGGATCCGACTCAGGCTGAACCAGAGGTGGGCGCGGAGGCGCGGTCCGGGAGCCTCGGGGAGGCGCGCACTCCAGGTCTCCGCTCCTGTCCTAGCGCGGCCCGGCCTGCACCCACCAGGAACTAAGTAGCTGGCTTGGACCGTGAGGCTTTCCTTTGGGGAGACTGAGGCTGTCGCGCGGCCTCGGTGTCCACTGGTTGTGGGAGGAATTGGGGTCTCCCGAGAAGGAGGCAGGCAATACCCCCCCAGAAGCGCCCACATTCGTGTAAAGGCCAAACAGCCCCTGGGGGAGCACCTGGGCCCACGACCACTGGCCAGGCGCAGGCACCCGATTCCTTGCACCGTAGTCCACACGTGCAGCACCGCCATGAGCTTTTGCACACCAGCCCACGCACCTGAGTCCACGCTCAGACTCACACAGGTGGGGTCCCCCACCCGAGCTCTCGCTCCCGTGTAAAGCAGTCGCTCTCTCTGGATACTCTCCAGCCCTGCTGAGCCCAGGAGGCCCTGAGAGCCAGCGGCTCCAGGGCAATTTGGTTTACCGCCCCTCCCTGGCTGAGAGCTAGGGATCTGTCCCTTCCCTGCCTTCTAGGCCTTGTGGGCCCCAGCCCTCTGCTTTTGACCTCTCTGCTCTACAGGCCCAGGTGCTAGAGCCCAGGGTGAGGCCAGCAGGGAAAAGCAACCCAAAGGCCAGAAATAGGACCATGAGCAATTCCCCCTCCTTCATCCTCAAATATTCTTGGCAGTAGAAGCTAGTCTTGCAGAGCAGGGCTGGAGTGGCCTCCCAGAAGCTGTGTGACCTCTTTCTGAGCCTCAGTTTCCTAAACTGTAGAACAGAGCCAAGATGGGTGACCTCGGAAGCTTCATGGGTGGATCAGGCTCTGCCCCAACCCCCAGCCACCTGGATGCCTGGTCCACCTCAGCACAGAGTCCAGCTGGCAGAGAGGGTGTGATGGGATGAAGACCACCCTCCTTGATGTTTGGTGTGTGCACTAATGGAATTCACCAACCTCTGCTGAAGCAGGAGTGTACACAGCTCTAGAAAGGGGTTGTCCTTAGTTGTGAGGTTTCCCCAGGGTAGAAACTGGTTTGGATGCCTTTGTACCTAGGCAGTGCCTGCTAGAAGTAAGGGCTCCAAAAAAATGAATGAATGAATTAGTGAATGAGTGAATGAATGAATGGCTCAGTGAGAGTGAATGGAAACCTCAGTGAAAGAGGGAGTTAGGAGAGTGTGGGAAGCAAGACAGGAGTGTGAAGGCCCTGGAATCCTTCACTCATAATGGGGACATCGAGGCTTAAAGATTGGTGGCCATTTATGCTTCTACCCAGAGCAGCTGGATTCAGACTTGGGCCCCGACACTACAGTGAGCCAGGTTAACAGACCTCCCTGAGTCTCTCTTCTTGAGTCAACGGGTAATTAATAATAGTATCTAACAACTGTGTTGCTGTGAGGATTAAATGAAAGTTTCTGGGAGGCACCCTCTGCCTGGTCCCACCTGTGAATGGATATCCTAGGCCTAGGGACCTACCAAGGATGCAGCTGCTGCTGGGTCTGAACCCCTAAATCTGAGCCTTCTCTCACCCAAGCAGCCACAAATATGTGTCATGGGTGTGCAGAGGGGGGAGCGGCAATCACCATGGAGACCATGAGGGGGCAGCTGCCTTGGCCAGGGTCTGCCAGCTGCCATCTGTGTGACCTTGCACAAGAGACGTGGGCTTTCTCAGCCTCAGCTTCCTTATCTGCAGAAGGTGGGTGATGCTAGTACTGTCTTCATAGGGCATCAGGTTGGAAGGAAGCACCCAGGCCCTCCCTGTGCCTGGCACACAGGGCCTGCCCAGTGAAGCAGAAGAGTTTGCCTGCCTGCACGGTTGTCATTGTCATCTCATTGAATCTTCTGGGAGGTCCTGGGAGGTATGGTCTCTGTTATCCTTGGTTATGTGACTGGCCCTGCAGCATCCCAAGGGGCCTGCATGCCTCAGGACTCAGGGAGCAGCTCAGCAAATATCCCTGAGCTCTGTACAGAGCCCATATCCTAAACTTCCAATGCAAGGCAAGATCCCTGTTCTCACCTTCGCATGCCCAGGGTGCCTGATCCAGAGCCTGACACATAGCCAGTCCTTGGTGAATATTCTTTGCACTGTGAATTAAGCAAGGAGGGCCACACTCCACATAGAAACCAGAACTGGGTCCTTTTAAGGGAGGGGGCCAGTACCAGAAAGGAATTACCTGAAGGAAAAGTTGGCCTGTGAAGCCCAAGCCCCAGCCTCACGATTCCCTCCCCTCACCTTGGGGAGAAGCCTTCCTCTCAAGGCCAGGCCTGCTGGTCTCTCCATGTGTGCCCCCTACCCCCATGCCCAGGGCAAGGGGTCTGCTGGAAGGCTAAGGATCCCTCTAGAACTGCACCTGGGAGCCACGGGGAGAAGAATGGGATTGGGATTGCAGTGGGGAGGAGGGGCAACCTCCTGGGAGCAGGGCTGGGGACCCTCTACCACCCCCAGTTCTGACCTCTCCACGCTGTTCGGGCCAACGCAGCGCTAATGAAGACACCGGAGTACTGTGCAGCTTAGCCAGCACAGGAAGGAAATGACTTAGTGCAGCCTGGGCGCTGGCAGACCGCAGTGGGGGCAGGGAGCCCACAAGACTAGGACAGCAAGGAGGCCACCCCTCCTCCCCACCCCAGTCCCAGGTGGCCCCTGGGACTGGGCTTATCCTCTTTGTCCCTCTCCTTCCTAATATCCCCCTCCACCAGCAAGATCAGGGCTACAAACCCATCCACCCAACAATCTGCTTGTCATCACCCACCTTTTTGGATTTAACCCATCAGCTCCTCCTATCTCAGTCACAGTTTTTATTTGTTTTAATCAAGGTAAAACTCACGTAACATAACATTAACCATTTTAAAGTGAACAATTCAGTGGCCTTCACAATGTTGTGCAGCCACCACCTCTGTCTAGTTCCAAAACATTTTCATCACTGCAAAGTAAAACTCTGTACCTGTTAAAGCAGTTACTCCCCACTCCCCATCCCCCTGCCTCTGGCAGCCACCAATCTGCTTTCTGTCTCTATGGATTCACCTTCCTGGATACTTCATATAAACGGAATCACACAATACGTGACCTTTTGTGACTGGCTTTCTTCACTTAGGATAATGTTTTTGAGGTTCACATACATTGTTGCATGTGTACATCGTTCCTCCTCACAGCTGACTCACATTCCATTGTAGGTACAATTTTGTTTATCCATTCATCTGTTGATAGTCTCACTTCTGAGTAAGTCCTCAGGTCCTTAGCATGCAACCTGCTCTGGTCAAAAGAAGCCTGGACTAGGAATTTAAAAATCTAGGTCTCTGAGCAGGCTGGGCATCCTCAGCCCAGTTGCTTTACTTATCTCTATATTGAAAAAGGTTGGCGAGGGCCATTTCAAGTTATGGGCCTCTGTGGCTTTTCACAACCCTGAAGTCCTCCCTGCCACTCATAAAAAGAAACCCAGTGTCCTTCCTGCCAGGCACAAGCCCATGTCAAGGGCCCCACAACCACATATGCTCTGGGGCTCCACAGCATCCCCAGCCAATCAGCACCTCCTTAAGGAATCTGAACCTTTGAGTCTTAGAGAGGCAGAATCTCAGCGAGAAGTCTGGCTGCACTGGACAGTGCTTTGTGAGTCATTCCCTTATTCAATATCCAGCCAGCTTCTCATCAATTGTGATTTGGAAATGAAATGGCCAACTTAATTGTACAGATCCTCATTATGATATAGTTAAGAGTCACATTTTAAGAAATTACATCATGGAAACTCAATATAAATGTGGGGGGAGCAGTGGGTAGTGTATAAAATGATACCCTGGTCCCTATAATTCATCATCTCAGTCTTTTATTCAACACGTATTTAACGAGCCAGGTGGTATGGAGGAGACTCGGTGGTGACTCATGTTCCAGGCATACTCTGAGCCTGCTGACCACTGTGGTACCCCAGCTCCTGCTCTGGGCAGGTTAGAAGCATGTAGAGAAACAAGAGTTAAGAAACATGCTTTTTCTTAGCATTTAAAATTTTGAAACCTGATTGAAAGGGGATGGTTAAGTTATCTTTTCCATTTGAAATTGAAATGGGGGGAGGAGACTTTAAATGTAGGCAAAGTACCATTATCTCAAAGGATTACATTTCTTTTTAGAATATGGAAGCTCAGTAACTTGAGATCATAATTTCATCTCCTTCCTTTTCAATACTCCAACTTTACCCTGGCACTTTCAATCCCCTTACCCTGCTCCACTTTTTCACTTTTTCTTTCTCCATACTATATTTATTATTAAATAATGGTGTTGTTTATTATCTGTCTTCCCCACTAGAATATAAGCTCCACCAGGCAGAGATCTTTGTCAATCCTGATCGCTGATACCCAGCACGTAGTAAGTGATCAATTAATATTCATTGAATGAATGGATGAACAGACTGAATGGCTACAAATGATTTTTGCCCCTGAGCCATTTCATAACTAGCATGAAAGAGGCATAAAGCTTCACTGGGACTCCCACACAAGAAAATACAACCAGAATCTGATCCTGTGAAAAGTGCATCATTGAACTCTCTTTTCCTTCCAAAAAATGCTTTTTAAAAAATCTGTTGAGTCTTGGAGGCTGGTCTTGTATTGGTCCTGGGGTAGGGGGCAAATAAGGAAATTTTCCTGAAATAATTTATCAGTTAGGATCAGTAAATACACAAAGTTGAAAGTATGACATACCCCACTGTGAATGAAAGCTGCCTCCTTAAGTCCCACGGGTAGTCTTTGAGTATAGTAAGGATCCAGATTTTGAGGCATAAGAGTGATCTTAAAATTAAGTGAATATGAAGTTGGACAATTCGCTCTAGTCCTTTGGGAGGCAAACTCCTTGGATTAAAAAAAGAAAAAAAGACAAATATTCAATTGGATGAATGTTTCTGATGAGGAGCATATCTGAAAAAGGAAACATATCTCCTGGCAAATTAGTAGCTCCGGCAAACCACCTATGTCAATGTCATGAACAGAATGAGAAGGAATTGGAGGAGGGT
This sequence comes from Cynocephalus volans, assembly GCF_027409185.1. NCBI lineage: Eukaryota > Metazoa > Chordata > Mammalia > Dermoptera > Cynocephalidae > Cynocephalus > Cynocephalus volans. The sequence goes on from NC_084460.1 coordinate 180,258,854, forward strand.
GAGAGGGGGTAAAACTTTCCAATTCAGACAGCCAGTGTAAGCCTTAACATTAAGTATCCTAAAACAAACAAACAAAAACAAAAACAAAAAAACTCGGTGGTTGTATTTATCCTGAATGCAAAACTATCCCCTTTGTTAACGTCGGCTGAACTAGCTCAGCCCGGAGAACAATGTCGAGGCTGCTGCAGACCATGTGCACATGTGCTCACGCGTCCCAGGCTGCAACAGATGGCCATGAGGACATTCGGCCAGGCTCCCTGGGTCAGGACGCAAAGCCCAGAGCCTGCCTCCAGTTTTGCCCAGTTATCCAAATGCTGCTTCTCTTTGGAGAGATGATGGCCATCCATTTGAGGGCAAAGGCGCAAAGGACTAATGAATGGTGGCTTGTTTGCCTGCTTGTTTGAACCATGATGCAGAACTGAAAAGTATTTTCATAAAATTGAAAGTCAGAATAAGGGAGACATGTGTTACATTTTTCCAACATGTTAGCTCATGGGCATTGCTCCTGTATTTAATCTTCTGCTGTGACCAGGATGTTTTGAGTGGTGTTCTAATTTCTCTTCCCTTCCGTCTGAGGGGTCTCTCTTCTATTCTTCCCCACATGCAAGTGAATCAGTGGAGAGGAAAAGTAACACCTGCCCACCCCCACCAAAAATGCAACCAAACAAAAAAACCAGGCTTTCTTGCAAATACAAAATGAGGCTACAGAGACACGCTTCCCAAGGAATGTTTGTCCCTGTGTCCCTACAAATGAGAAGAAACCAAACATTAGCTGTCACCTATGCTCTTCCCAGCCCACCTTGAAGCAAGACTCCAGCAGGTGTGGCTGGGCCAGCAGCTCAAGGCTCACATGTCCTAGGATGGGGTGTGAGGGTCAGCCACTGCCCTTAGTCATGGGATCTACCCACGGAGCCAGGCTGAGCTGCCCAGGCACTGTCCACTTCTCCAGCTCTTGTCTCCACATCTGGGCACTGGGACTCACTCAGAGCAAGGCCTCTGGGATGAAAGAAGCACCTAACAGATGTCACCCCAGATACTAGCAGAGGCAGAGAAGCAGCACAGGCACATGGAGGCGACCAGAAAGGACTATCAACCCCTATGCTTGACTCTGAAATAGACAAGCAGGTGCTGCATCACTGGCCAGGTGGTCTTCAATGTTCATCTAAGTTTCATGGTCTTTGTGGGGGAGTGCTGGGAAGCTGGCATGTACCCCAACCTCGCCCCCTAGCCTCTCCATGGCGCTCAGCATTCCTCCTTCTATTGCCACCGCATGGACAAGTGTCATGTCTCCAGAAAGCCCTGTCAAAATTCCCATTGCCTGGGAAGAAATACACAGCAAGCCACTAGCACAGTTAGTCTATAAAATATTATTGATAACACAAAGTAGTGTGCTTAGAGCCTGGAAGGGTGAATTTCACCTGGAAGGGAAGCAGGGGAGGCAGGGAAGAGAGAGAACTGGAGGCCAACAGGGCTGGTGCTGTGTGGGGCAGAAGCAGGCTCTGGGGAAGGGTATTTGAAGGGTGTATTAGTTGGGATATAGGTTAGGTGCTATAACAGAGAAAGTTCCAAGACAGTGGCTTAGATGAAGTTAAAGTCTGGGGAGGTGGTCCAGGCTGGTCTGGAAGCTTAATGGTATGGAGGACCCAGGTTTCTTCCCTCTTATTGCTCTGCCGTCCACCACACCTAGCCTCCCTCTTGTGGCCCAGATATATGCGTATGCCAAGCTCTCCATCATACCTGTATTCTAGGGAGCAGGGGTGAGGAAGGGGTGGGCCCACTCCTTCCCTTTAAAGTATATCCCCAAAATGGCGTACATCCCTTCTGCTTATGTTCCCTAGGACAGAACTTAGCCACATGGTCACATCTAACTGCAAAGAAGGTTGGAAAATGTGGGCTTCATCTGGGTTGCCATGTGCTAGTAAAACTCTTATTACTAACAGAGAGCAGACACAGGACAACAGCAGCCTATGTCACACAGAGCTGAGGAAGGATAGTCCCCTTGAAGAGTTTTGCATGAACAGCATCTGGGGCACAGTATACACACAACAGATGTTGGCTGTGGACGCAAAACAGGCTGAAATCAGTGTTCTGAGAAGGGAGTGAATTTCCACATGTGTTGTGGGGAAAAGAGACATTGTAAATAAAAATAGTAAATTCAATAGCACTTGCTAGTTTGCAGAGCCTTTCACATTTTACGTTCATTATCTCATTTACAATAAGAAGCCTGTGAAATACACATTATCACCACTTTACAGGTGAGGAGATGGCAGCTCTTGGGCTTGCCCATGCTCATAGAGTGGTAAGGGGTGAGCCCAGAGGTCTCTAAATGGCTCTTCATCCCATCAGGTGGACTGGACAAGATCCCAATCCCACTGGTCCATTCATTTATAAACTAACATGTTATAAGACCATGCATGATATGGTGCCCTCATTCATGCCCAGCCTTTGGGAAGCTACCTCTCTAACCTCTGTACCCATTGAAGGCAGGTGCAGATGCAACCATATTTTGTGCAGTTTCATAAATTGATGCTTTACGATACAGAATCACAGCCTCTTTGGAGCTTATTACAGAATGCCTCCCCTAGGGCCTACCACCCACTGAAATGAGCCTAGTCCTGAAAAGCACACTTTTGCTTTTGGTGTGTTAAAAAGGAAAAGAAAAAAAATCCTATAACGACATAAGGCACACAGAATCTGGTGGAATCCAAGATGAAGAAAGCTGGATGCAGGGACTAGATTATGATAACTGAGATGTGTCTGTTCATCCCAAGTCTAAAACCAGGGCCAGGATTAAGCTATGTTTGAAGGAGCTTATTCCAAACACCATGAAATGCCTATTTACCTGAGCCACTATGACCTAGAACCTTTGTATTTCTGCCTAATTTTAAAACCTGTTTCCTTCTTTCCTGATTCATAGTCAGCCCCCATCCCCCTGACAGAGTTTGGATGTGTTGTTCCCCCAAAGCTTATGCAGAAATCTGATTCCCAATGTGACAGTGTTGGAAACTGTTTGAGTCATGGGGGCGGATCCTTCATGAATGGATTAATGCTCTCTCTGGGGTGGCGGGGATCCTGAGTGAGATCTCGCTCTATTAGTTCCCATGAGAGCTAGTTGTTTAAAAGACCCTGGCACCTTCTCTCTCTCTCTCTCTCTCTCTCTCTCTTGCTTCCTCTCACCATGTGATCTGCTTGTACCCACCAGCTACCTGCCACTTTCCACCACGAGTAGAAGCAGCCTGAGGCCTGTGCCAGATGCAGCTGTTCCAGAATCATAAGCCAAATAAACCTCTGTTCTTTATAAATTACCCAGTCTTGGGTAGTTCTGTTATAGCAACACAAAATGGACTAATAAACCCCATTCAATCCTTTTTTCAGGTTTATCTTCAAAAGGTTTGTTCTACCTGAGAATTATTTTTCCACCAGCCATTTTCCTCTGCTTCTTAAATTTCCAGATCAGGGATTATTGAAAAAGGCTGTGTTGATGGACTACTGCTCCATTGTGCCCCATTAGGCACGTACTTGTCTTGGTGGAATGACCTGGACATGCAATAAGAAGGCTCTAGACTCAAGCAGTGCTGTCCAATAGAATGTTCTGTGATGGTAGAAATGTTCTATATCCATGTTCTATCTCCAATATGGTAGCCACTCACCACATGTGGCCATTGAGTACTTGAAATGCAGCCAGTGTGACTGAGGAAATGAATTTCTAGTTTTATTTAATTTTAATTAATTTTTTAGTTAAATAGCTATATGTAGCTATTGCTTACTATAACTGGATAGTGCAGTTCTATAACAAGAGGCTGCAGGATCCTCTGCAGACCTCACCAGGCATATCATCAATCATGGTATTTCTCTTGATGAAACCAATACCATAAGGCTAGGCCCGAAATGCAGAGCGTTTCCTCAGAGTCAGAAATATGTCTTTACCAGAAAACATTATTCACATTGATCCCATTAGCAAGAAAAACAATCATTCAGTGCCAGTCCAGATCATCAGACCTCAGAAGAATCAGAGCTGGAATTGTTGGCCGATTTTTTGTAGACATCTATGACAATAGTCTTGCATCATTCCCTCCACTTGCCTCCTCCCCAACCCACCCCCCAACACCCACAATTCTGTTGTTTTCCTTCCTTTTTGTGAAACTCATTTCCCCCTACATTGTTAGCCTCCAATCTAAATCACGAGCACTAACACCTTATGAACAGTCAAGAAAAGCACATAATATTTTCTTTACTGACATCCTTATTAAGTCACCCACATTTCTCTCCCCACTCTAACAGTTGAAGATGGGAGTTTCAAAGTCTTTGTTTTAGAAGGTATGCCTACCATTTATAAACACTTTTCCGTGGTCTTTGATGGCCACCTGGAAAGTTTTCCGATTTTCCCAAGATCAATCATAGATAAATTCCATGGGTAGTAAAGGTTGAATTGGCACGATCTCAACTGAAGTAGTGTTAGTGGGTCCATAAAGTGACTGGCTACTCCAGGGCTTCTCAACACTGGCATTATCACATTTTGGGCCATATGATTCTTTGTTGTGGGGGGCTGTGCTGTGCATTGTAGGATATTTAGTAGTATCCCTGGGCTCTACTCACTAGATGCCAGTAGTACCCTATCCCTAGTTGAGACTACTAAAAATGTCTTCAGACATTGCCAAATGTCCCCTAGGGAACAAAATCACCCGCGGTTGAAAACTCCTGCTCTACTTCCATTCAGCACTCACACTGTGAGTCAGCCAAGAGAACAGAGGGGGAAAGACATATATTTTGATTTGAATCCTTAACTGTCCTCTTTCTCCTTGAGAATTCCCCTTAGTAATGGGCTTTTGCCCCTAAATTCTGAGAAATGACAAGAGTGCAGGATATGGTGAGTTTGACTAGATATTTCTGGAACATGTTTTGGAATCAAGAAAGGTAGATCTGAAAATGCAAGGAGTTTGTACATTTGGTTCCTACATTGGAACTGTTTAAAATTAAGAAAATGCACTCTGATATGACTCACCACTTGTACAATGAATTCAGTGAAACTTTAATAAGAACAGTTTACGTTGATTGGGCCCTTCCATATGCTAGGCATTGTTTTCGGTGTACTGATACAACAACCATTTTCATTCCTATTTTACCCATGAAGAAACGAAAGCACAGAGAACATACAGTTAGTGAGTTACAGAGGTGGGATTCAAGATCCCAGATTTCTAAAGATGATGCTGTACTGGCACATCCAAAAAAGTACATGTTTCCTCTAAATTGTCTTGTATTTTAAAAAATGATTTTCAAATTAACATTTCATTTTGGAATAATTTTAAACTCACAGAAAAGTTGAATGATAGAACAGGGAGTTCCCTATATGCTTTACCAGGTTTCCCTAATGTTAACATCTTTCATAACCTTGGTGTATTTGTCACAACTAAGAAATTAACATGGTTGCAATGATATTCACTAAATCACAGATTCCGTTCAGATTTTCCCAGTTTTTCCACTAGTGTCCTTTGTCCATTCCAGAGAAGAATGGGGGTGTCCAATGCAGGACACACATGGAATTTAGTTGATGTTTATTTTTAATAGTGGCTGGCCAAGGACTTGCTCCTCACAGCCCCTTCCAGCTCAGAACAGAAGTTACAGACACTGCTCCTACAGAAGATGCTTTACAAAAATTCCACTGTTGTGAAAAATGGACGCAGAGAAAGCTAATCACCACTGTATTAAGATTTGGTGGAAGGAGATCTACGTGATTAGGAGCGAAATCAGGTGAGTGGAATACACTGGGAGGAAGTATTAAAATCTCTGAGAGTGGAAAAGGGCTGGAACATCCTAAGGGACAGCATAATCAAAGCACAACAGATGACATTTCCCCTGGAGAGGCACGCAGCGAGAAAGGGCAGTGCCACAAAGCTGTGCTCAGAGAAGCAAAGGGTCCATTTTACAAAGGTTCATGAGAAAAGAGAATCCTCGACATAAACATTTTTAGGAGTCTAACTGCCACTGTGACTTATGCTGCTGAGTGATTAAGACTTTCAAGGAAAAAGTGAGAGAGAAGAAGAGAGACAGGAGTCTATGAACAGATGTGTCTGTGCAGAAAGAAGAGACACACCCATTTCAGACCTGCCCACAATCCCAGCAAGCATCACTTCCGTAATTAGAAAGAGCCCACTTGCTTCTAAATCTGACCATAAATATTCAGAATCCACCTTATCAGGGCCAATAGACAAGGAATCTTTTCTTATTAAAGGCACTGCCAATGCACCTCACTGATTCTCTTAGAAATTCAAGAAAATTCTGTTAGAAAGCCAGGGGTTAGGCACCAGATTTGGGCACATGCAAGAAAACATACAACATAATTCTCTCTCCAAAACTTCTCACCCATTCTCCGGCCCCCTCATGTCAACATTGTAACTGGTATTTGCTATGATTTTTTTTTTAAAGGACCATTAAATAATAACAGCGATGAGGTGTGCGATCAGGAGACTGGAAAACAAGGAAATGTGATCCTGTAGGAAGCAGTCCTTCCCCATCTGGCATACGGCCTTGCTCCGCTCCTTCCTCCTCCCTCACCATCCACACCCCCAACTCCATCTCCACCTTTTTCCATATGCATGTTCCTAATTTAGAGTGTTAATTCCTTTTCTTTTCTTTTTTTTCTTTTTTTTTCTGGGATGAGAGTATGATAAACAGTGGGTAAGAAAAGCATGACTCTTACCAGGAGAGTGGATGTCACATGGTCTTCTTCAAATCAAAGTATAAAGTTTCCAAAAATAAATATAATTTGAGAAATCGAACATGTCATGGAACAAACTTCCCCTAACCTTCAGGCTAATGAAATCACAAGAAATAAATGCACAGGAGATTTGCATGAAGGTGACTAAAATTAATAAACAGTATCACGCCCCATTGGAAAGGATGGAAGAGCAGATGCTGACTTAGCTGACCTGGCAATACATGACGTGGTGATTAGCCGCTGACCTGGCGGTTGCCGTCTGAGAGCAGTCCAACTTAAGTCAGTAACCGTGGTGTCAGGGCTGGAGGGAGACAGGATCTCCCAACAAGGTTCGTGCCCTTCTCTCTGGGAAGACCAGCCAAAGAGATGATGGGGTGGATGATAACACGGAATAATGTTGTTCTACATGTATGAGACACCAATGTGTCCTGGGTGATTTAGGAGATGGGAAGAGAAAGACAGACTGGAGGCCTGAAAGGCAGGGAAGGCTTCAGGAAGGATGGGGATTTAAACTGGCCCTGAAAGATGAATCAGATCTGAGCAGGGAATTGAGAGATGCTAAAAGTTAGACCTTCCTTGGGTTTACTCTGCTCAGAGAGTTGTGGCATCCTTCTGACTATGGAAAGAGCAAAGTCAGCACGTACTAGGGAGTAAGACCCACACTCTGATGTCGTGGCTCACAAACCTGCTCTGCATCAAAACCACCTGGGTGTTTTGTGTGTTTGTTTTTAAAATCTGTGCCAGGGCCTGACCCCAAACCTAATGGATCAGCATCTCCAGGGGCTAGTTTCAGGAATTTGTATGTTTATAATTACCAGGTGATTCTGATCTAGTGAGCTAATCCAATGACCCCATCCAAAGTGAAGATGAAGAAACTAAGGCCCAGAGAAAAGATGAGATTGGCCCGTGGGCACACATTGTGAATTCACTTGTGGATTTCCAATCATTCCCCGGCCCAGCTCCACCTGTGGCGTGCTCTGCAACCCCACCTGCAGAGGCAAGCAGGTGTAACCCTAACACCTCTCTTTGGCAGGGCCCTGTCTCCCCCACCAGGTCCAGAAGGGGGTAAGGGTGGATGGCAGCTTCTCTGCTTCACTGTTAACAACCCACTCATGTAGAAGAAAAAGAAGCCGCTTCTTGCTCCACCCCTGGAACTGGACCATTTGTCCTTAGCGAGGCGGGGGATGGTAAAAAAAAAAAAAAAAAATCGCTGACTTTACACTTTTGCTTTTTCCTGCCTTTCCTTTGGCCTCAACCTCGGAAACTGTCCCAGCTGCGGACACACTGTATCTGAGTAAGGTCCACTTTCTTGTCCCTTAACCCAAATCTCATTCCCCCAAGGCTTGCCATTGGCCAGTCTGACATCACAGGGGCTCCTCGCAAGTGTTTTTAGGCTCTTTTCCCGTGTTTGAAAGGATGTGTGTGAACATGCTCATCCTGCTCTCTTCAGCCTAAACAGACAGGATTGTGCTCCTAAACGTTCCAGTGCCTCTCCCTGCTCCTCTCATAATTTACTAACGTATCATCCCAATGCCACCTCCAATTTTTTCCAGATGCCTTTGGATCCCGAAGCCAGACCACTGTCAATTTCTGCCCTCCCTGCAACACTCCCTCCCATGAGTCTTTGCAGCTCCTATCAGCCCTCACGAATTTGTTACCCAAATGCCTTCCTTATCTGGCACCCAAGCGGGCACAGTTCTGACCAACTACCAGCTGCTTTTAAACCACCACGGCCTCTTCTCCAGCTGCCCCAACTTCCTTCGCAGCCCTCCACAGACTGCCACATGCAAAGAGGAATCCTCCCGGGTCAGGGATCTCTGGCCACCTGCCCTGTGCACACCCTATGTCCTAGCACCAATGTCCACTGTCCTTGACATCCCATTAGCTTTGCTTGGACAAGGATCTCTGTCAAGGGACCAAGGCCATTGGCTTAAGTGTGGCTTAGAGATCATACATGGATTTCATTTATCCTTCCTCCTCCTCATGAACACTCAAAACCCATCAGTCACTCATCCGCTTATCAAATATTTACGAAGCACCTATTGTATATCAGGCACTGTGCTAAGCCCTGGGTTAGCTGGGAGGTTGCTATGGCTCCGTAAGTATTCAGTACAATATGACAGATTTAGGAAATTATTTAGAAACCAAATTCACAGCTGCCCAAAGAAGTGGATCAAAGAATCCATAAAATCTTTTATTTTTTTCTATCTGTCAGTAGACAATTATCAGGAGACAACAAAAAACATGTCACAAACTCTGGGGCTCAGGGAGCTGGGTTGGTCATACATGAGGCCTTAGTAACAGAGCTTAGTCCTTCATTTAATGGACATTTAATAAGTGTGTTTTATGTGGAAGGGTTCTTCCCTTCCTTAGGATATCTGCAGTCCAATGCCTGTGATGGGATCATGGTGATGAGGTCATGACGACGGGGCTTAAAAACCCAACAGATATGAAAAACTTCTAGAGATCTGTTGTACAATGGTATGAACATAGGCAACACTACCGAAATGTACACTTAAAAATGGTTAAGATTGTAAATTTTAGGTTATATGTTTTTACCACAGTTAAAACAAACAAAAAACAGGTCTTTTTCCAACACTCCTTCCCCGAGGAAAACAGGCCCATTTTCCTGTGGACTTTGGCTCATGCGCAATGCCAGGAAGTAACCACGTCCCAGCAGCAGACCTGACACAGAGGGACCGATGGGGAGAGAGGCGTGGGGCAGAGGTCCAGGGCAGAGGAGCCAGGACATTTGAGGCTGTTTGTCTGTGTGTGCATGACAGGGACAGAGCCCACAAGAGACACACAAGCCATAGCAGCCTACCTGCTCAGCCAGGCAAAACCCAGCTGCAGCCAGGAGTCTCAACATCTGGACAAATGATATATAAGGCTTTTATTTCTTATTTTGTGAAGAAAGCAGAATTTTTTTTTAACTTCATTCCCTGGAATTCTGATTGGTTCTACAAAAAGCTACTTCTCTGCACTGATGGACTCTTGAGAAGGGAGAAAAAAGGGCAGTTCTACACTAGAAGTGAGCAAAGGTCTCTAAAACATAGCTGCCAAGTCAGTGGCCTTGTTCCATTTTGAAATTCATCTAACGAGGATGAACACGTTAAATTTGGAGTACGTTTTTCAATTCATTTCATCTCAACTAAGTACTACTCTGGGCTCCTGGGCAGTACAGAAATTAAGATTTAGAATTGTCCCTTGTCTTCTTCCTTCTCTTTCTCCTTCTCATAGAGGATAAAAAATGGCTCCTGGCATGGCTGCTTTCATGGGTGTGTAATCCATTTAGTCAGCTCACAGGGCCCTGTGCTGAGAAGAGCCTGAGCTCAGTTCAATGCTCTGTTGTCACGATCTTGAAATTGTCAATGATTTTTAAACAAGGAGGCCCCATATTTTCATTTTGCACCAAGTCCCACAAGTTATGTAGCCTGTCCTGCTCTTGGTAAAAAAAAGACTCTTTGAGGTGGTTTTCAGCTTTCTGCACTCCAGCCATGCATCTCTTTGTGCTGTTCCCACTTCCATGGCTGGCATCAAAGTATTTCCTGATCATAACAGTGGAAGGCAGAAAAAAAGTCAGTTCTTAGGTCCTAACCTAAAATAATATTCTTTCGTTAAAAATTACAGTCCATTTTGAAGTAGCAACATGAGTAACAAATGGGATACAGTACTTCAGTTCCATGTACTAAAATGATTCATCTTTAAAGAAAATAACGTTTCCCTATAAGTCCCACCTGTACTAAAGGAAGGGAAGGGAAGGCTAACACAAGAAAAACATATCCACTCCATAAAACTCTTAAACATTTTGCCTCTCCTGCAGTGTATGCTACCATCTCTGCTAATGTTGTGCAAAATACAACTTCCATCTCAAAGATCCTAACTCATTATGAAAAACGATAGGAAAGCAAGTTATACCAAACCAAGGTTTACTAAGAGCCTTCTCTTACCCCCACCCCAGCCCCACTCCCAATGTGGGATTTAAAAGGATACAATATTTTTGTGAAAACAGCATTTGTTTGCTTTTTTTTTAAAAGGGGTGAAAGTGCAGGAACTAAATCCATTCTAATATATTTCAAATATATTCATTATCATGCACTAAAAGCGAATTCCCATTTTCTGGTTCTCCAAGGAGAGTGACAGAGCCTTGTTTGCCACAGCCCCAGGCATAAGCAATCATTGTGTAGCTTAATTAGATATTCCCTGTGCTAGTGTGAGGGACATATGTCCATTCACTGTAACAAACACCAAGAGCGGCCGGCCGCTTTCATGCCCCTGCTATATGCAGATACAGGCAACGCAAGTGCTAGCTCTCCCAAGGACCTGCGGCCCCAGCCGGCCCCAGCCGGCCCCAGCACAGTCAGCCCGCATTCACTGATTGGTTCCAGTTTATTAATGGCCTATGAACTTCTCATCTGCTCCCGGACTGGTTAGGACTGTCACCTGCAACTGCCAAGCCAGAGTCGACTTTTTTCCGCTCCTGGGTCTGCAGGGCTGCATGCACGGTATTTTCCTACACAAAGAACAATATACAGGCAGAATTGGAATCTAGAAAAGTGGAAAAACAGATCAACTTTTAGCTAGTTCCAGACAGGAAGGCCACCCCACACAGTCAGCGAGAAAGCAACTGTATGCTAAGCTAGCCTTGGCTGATTTTAAATCTTCTTAAATTCTTATAATTTCGATTTTTAAATATAACTTCAAATTAATGAGAGTGGGGGGATGGTACCAAATGGGGAAGAGTCTTGGCTCACGTCTCACCTTTGGAAAAGGCAGAATATGAAAATGGGGGACAAAAACTAAAACATCCCTGCGTCTCTGATATTGTTTATCTTCTGTACTCCACCTTAAGAATGAGGGCCTCTAACCTCCTCTTAGAACCAAATCTAACTTCCTTTTGCTGAAAAACCATTTTGATCAGGAATTCTTCCTGGCTTTTTTTCCCCTTAGGGAAACGTGTATGAGCTAGCTAGGGCTACAGGAACAAAGTGCTACAGACTGGGCAGCTTAACCAACAGACATTTGTTGTCTCAGCTCTGGAGGCTAGAAGTCCAAGTTCAAGGTGTTGGCAGGACTGGTTTCTTCTGAGGGTAAGTTCTTCTCCAGGCCTCTCTCCTTGGCTTGTTAGATGGCTGTCTTCTCCCTGTGTTTTCACATCATATCTCTGTCTCTGTGTCCAGATCCCCCGCTTTTAGAAAGATACCAGTCATATTGGATTAGGACCCACTCTAATGACCTCATTGGAAGTTGATCCCTCTGTAAAGACCCTACCTCAAAATATACTCACATTTGGAGATACTGGGCATTAGAACTCCACTATATTTCTGTTGGGGGGGACATAATTCAACCCCTAACACGCTGTTTAAGGGATGCAATAAGAAATCACCATTTGCTCAAAACCCCCATCCAGACTGGTTTGTGGACATTGTGAAAATACAAAACTCCGATTTCCAATCAGCTGCCAAAGAACAGCCACTGTGAAGAGCTACAGGTGCCCCAGGCAAATATCAACAATGACCTCCCAAATAATTACAAAATGAACGAGTTTCAAACAGAGAGGGACGTCCTCTGTCTGTGTCTCCTGCTGCTGCATAGGGGCTACTCTGGTACAATGTGAGTCTTTAAGAACACGCCAATTCTATTTCAAAGAGGTCTGGACTTGAAAAGACCTAAGGGAAGAATTGCATCCCTTTGTGCAATGGACCCAAAGGTGAAATGGCCTGGGGTCAGCAGCTCCTCAGCGGTCAGACAAAGTCTAGAGTCCAGCTGTTCTTCAACTCCTCTGATGGGTCCATGAAGCAGTAGGAAATCTTAGTGCCAGCTTGTGAGGGACTCCTCAGCTCAACACCACTGAGGCTAGGGAGGTCCTTGTCATCTTTCCTCTCCTCTTTGAGGAGAGATTGTAGGAAATCCAGGAATGTGAGTCTGGATCTCTAAAGAAAGGCATATTGTCACCCTGCATCAGCACAATGCTTCCAATAACTGGACGGCAGTGGAATTCAGCTGCCAAGGAAAGAGGTCTACCTGTGTCAGCTTATCATCGATGCTCTAATTCCAAGTCTAGAGTAAGAGTTGGGCTCTGGGAATCAAACAGATCTGAGTTTGATGCTGGCACCACCATCTACGAGCTCTGTACCCAACACCCACTATTTAACCTCAACTTCTGGAAAATTCCTATCTCTCCCAGCTGTCATAAGGATAAGCATTGATAATGCATACACATTCCTTGATAGCAAGCCAATACCAAACTGACCTTAAAAATGGTTGTTCTTATTAGTTATTTTTCTTAAGCAGAAATGCACTGGTTGCATGGTGGACCCAGGAATGGGAAGTTGTTTTTACACAAATTAAAAAATTTTAAAGGCCTTTATTTTTCTCTCATCCAGTTATTTCAAAGAATGAATCAACAGGGAGCAGCTGTCAAGAGAGGTGTGCAGAGGATTTGCTTTCCCTCTCCCAGTATCATTCATTCCACTTCTACAGGCCATAAACTGTCAGAACTGACCAATCAGAGCAATGCTGCCTGGGGGACTCCCATGAGCTTCTTGTCCACATCAGTCTTAGATAGCCACTCTCTTAAGACATAGGACAATAGATGGAATGTCAATGCAAGTATCAATTTCTATTGGGAATAGACTCTCCCAAATGAAATAATTAGCCTAGAAGACAATCCCCAGTGTCTGATGAGGATTCCATGGCCCATTTGTGGGGCAAACATGAATCCTTTCCAAGGAGGCAGTTCCCTTTGAATGCTTCTGTCAAAGTCTCCCATAATCATTTGTCTCTATGGGGTCATCAGATCAGGTTACCATCATTCCAGTATTGCAGGGGAGGAAACCAAGGCTCATGGGGTCGAGAGATTCCCAAGGTCACAAGGCAGAGCCAAGACCAGGACCAGGGCCTCTGCCACCGGACTAGGTCTGTCCCTGCCACTGTTCCACGCTCTTCTGCACTGTCTCATCTGCATCTTGTGGCCCAAAGCAGGGAAACTTGAGAAACTGCCACTCATTGTTTTCAGGCATATTCCAAACGTCTAAGAGATTTTATAGAGCTATTTCGTCTTTACTGTCAATGAAGGTGACGTGCTGGCCACTTTCAACCTCATTAATATAAAAACGAGGGCCGGCCCTATGGCTCACTCGGGAGAGTGTGGTGCTGGGAGTGCCAAGGCTGCGGGTTCGGATCCTATATAGGGATGGCTGGTGTGCTCACTGGCTGAGCGAGGTGCGGACTGCGCCGTGCCACGGGTTGCATCCCCTTACCAGTCAAAAAATAAATAAATAAATACACACACACACACACACACACACACACACACACACACACACACATATAAATGAAATAACTCTACAAATCTCCTGAACACAAGAAAGGAAGCTGGGCAGCCCCCTGAATGAGGTTATTTCAGAATTACCTGAAGGTCCTCCATCTCCCACCTCCCAAATAATTTTTCCGACTTTTATTTCCTTGGAGGTCTCAAATATTCATGGAGCTTAAATGCAAATGTTCGTAAATAAAAAATACAAGGAGCCTCCTCGCCATTTACCTCTGTGTGAATGAGTTAATTAAAGATTTGTAAAACAGAAAAACCCTATAGAGATTACAGGACAATCTTTTATTTCACAGATGGGGAAACTGAGGCCCAGAGAGGTCTGGGCAAGGCAGAGCTGTAGAAAGTCTCTTTACTTCTCCCTGGGCCTCTTTCTAGGAACATGTGTAAGAACCCAGGGCACCAGCCCCAGCTGTGCCCAGGGAGCCATCATCTGTCCCCAAGACTGGCAGATGCTGCTACAAGAACCGGTCCTGCCTGTGGGTCACTCTGGCTGGGGCAAATCACTTCTCTGAGCTTGTTTCCTCACAAAGAAGGAATAATCATAACAACAGCCTCATAGGGCTGCTAGATGAAATGAGATCATGTGGGTAAAAAGCTTAGAACAGGGTCTAGCCGGACATAACCACTCAACAAATACAAGAGTACTTCACTTCAAAAAGTTTATGAAAAAGTTAATTAAAAGATAATATGAATCTTTCCATGAACTTTTCGAAGACCCCTTGTATGTTTATTCATCCCCCGCAACACACACACAGGCCCCACAAATTAGAGCTTCCTAGCCATTGGAGTTGGCATTTAAAATAAATCTCCATTCTCAGACGTCCTGGGTTCCCCAAAATAGTTCACGGCAAAGACAGGAAGACTTCATTCTCCCAGCAAATCCCTCTCCAGCCTCATCTGGGCAGGGGCTGCCATTGCCTTCGGTGGTCCCACTGCCCTGGGGGTCTGGCCATGTTCACAGATGGCTCTGGTGGCTCTGGGAAGGTGGGCTGTCCTGCAGGCAGCTGGCAGCAGAGATACCCCTGAAGATGAAGCAGCCCTCCACCTTGGGGCGGGCATCACAGGCTGGCCCTGCCCCCACCCCAGAACATCAGCTCCTAGTGGCGCCATCTTTCACCGTTCACCTGTATGCCTGGCTGAGTTGGGGAGGTGGGGGGAGGTTTGGGTTTTCAGGAGACTTCTGTTTATTCCCACCCAATGGCAGAGACCAGTTTAGAACATTTAAACCAGACTTTACTAGAAGCCAGAGGATACCAGAAGGACAAAAGAAATAAACAGAATAGAGTTGATGGTACTTATCTTGGGTTCCCGAATATGGAGACTTTCTGGCTGTCCTGGGGCCACCTCCTTGTCATGGGGAAAGAGGGAGAGAAAAACAGAGACAGAGACACAGAGAAAGACAGAGACAGAGGAAACAGAGAGTACTTTGGTCCCTCTCCTGCCTGTCAAAAGCCATCGTAAGAAGCAACTCCCCCAGAAACTGAGAATGGGAGGGTAGCTACCCTCAGGGGAGATTCCTCCAGGGTGTGGTCTTACTCTGTAGTTTTCACAAGACAAGCACAACAGAATATAACCCAAGCAGCCCGACATTCCCAAAACAATTCTCAAAATTAAGCAAGGCAGTGGAGGGTCTGGTGCAAGACTGGGGTACCCTCCCAACTGAGTCAAGATGAAAGGCCGATGTTCACCTGAGACAAACAGGTCATGTGACCCCACTGGAGTAAGAGCCCTGAAGGGCAGCAACAGCTTCCTTTAATGCAGCTGAAGTGGTAGAAAGTTCCTGGGGTAGAGAGTTGATAAAGGAGGAGGATAAACAAGCAGACCAGCGAGGGTAGGCTTTGTGGAGCCCACATGGCTAGCAGAGAGCAGAGAAAGGCCACTCAGAGGTGCAAGCTCATTTTTGCAGCTGTCTGAAACATGGGTGCAGACACAGACATGCCCAGGCTCTGTTCTCTCAACTCTGACAGCAGTTGCCCTCCTGGTCTATCAGAATCTCACCCTCACTTAGTCACCTATCACCTCCCCTTCTTCCTTGGCAACACAACCTGGGTTTCATTTAGTGTTATAATGGGCCCAGACATAAGATTATATTCCCCAGCATCTCTTGCAGCTAAGTATAGCCATGTGACTAATAAATTCTCGCTAAAAAGACTTAAGTGGAGGTGTTATATAAGGGTCCCAGGAAAATAATGTAAAGGATGCTGATTTATCTGAGTGGTGCATTTCTTTAGTGCATTTGGCAACCCTTTGCCATTCCTTTTCCCTAGCACTTGGATTGCAGGTCTAATAGCTGGAGCTCTGGCAGCCATCCTGGACTGTGAGGTGACCTTGAGGGTGAAAGCCACACACTAAGACAGTGGAGCAAAAAGATAAAAGGGCTCACCATAGCAGTCTTGGCATTGCCTATTTTTTTGCAAGAAAGGAGAAAAACAGCTTGTTTCAGCTACTGGTATTTTGGGCTTTCCATTTTATGCAAATAATAATTTTCCAACTTTTTATTTCCTTGGATGTCTCAAATATCCATAGAGCTTAAATGGAAATGTTTGAAGAAAAAATATATATAAGGAGCCTCCTCAGCCATGTGTGTCTGTGTGACATACTTCCATCTAACATGGACACACCTAGCCACGCCCACTTTCCCTGCCCAAAGGGGAAGAGAGCTCTTCTTGTTGTATATGCTTTGGGGTGGGTCAGACCCATGGAAATATTTTTCCTAGTTAGGAAATGCGGGTAAGAATTATGTACACACAAAAGTTGGGGATCGTTTCGATTATGTATTGCAGTAGAACAAACTACGTCCAAACTTAAAACCACTTTTTTCTTATTTCTCAAGATCCTGAGAGTCAGCACACTGGAGAGGGTGCAACGGGGAGGGCTTCTCTCTGACCACGTGCTGGGTGAAACGTCCGAGATGCCTCTTCACTCACATGTCCAGTGCCTCAGCTAGGATCAGTCAGGGTCGCAAGTTAATAATTGGCACAGGTGGTTTGAGTAGATGGGGGTTGGCTAGATCTTCTTGATGGGGAATCATATGCCTGAGG
Source organism: Cynocephalus volans (assembly GCF_027409185.1). NCBI lineage: Eukaryota > Metazoa > Chordata > Mammalia > Dermoptera > Cynocephalidae > Cynocephalus > Cynocephalus volans. The sequence continues at coordinate 180,275,943 of NC_084460.1, forward strand.
TCTTGGGCTCCTCGGCTCTCCCTCCACAGTGACTCAGGGCACCCCTCTCTCTCCGTGTGGCCCCTCTAGCTGGGCGCCTAAAATAACGCTGGCTTCCAGAAACACAAAAGTGGAGGCTGCCGGACTTCCTCAAGGCTGAGGCCTGGAACAGGCACAGCTTCACTTCTGTTGCATTCTGTTGACTGCAGTGTGTCATGCAGCCAGCCCAGATTCAATGTGGAAGGCGATTACACACGGGAATGATGCTGGTGGCATATGCATTGGGGGCTATCTTTGGAGACCAACTACTGTAGGAGCTCACTCCTTCCACCTCCTGCCCCTCCAAGGACAAGTAGATCAGCCTCCATCTTTGAATGGCACTTGCGTGAGGGCAGCGTGTGGAGGCTGGGCCCGCCACTCCCCAGGGCATTTATTCTCAGCCATCCAGGAGCAATGGATGCACACGGACGGCACCATCCAGCCACAGATGGAAAATTCTCCCTGGTGCAAAAGTGAACAAAAGCAGTTTGCAGCATGCAAGCAACTGCTCAAGCTGATAACAGACCCAGGGGGAAGTCCAAAATGAGAAATGAGGCTGTCTGGTCTCCACCACTCTTAATGTGGACTTGCACACATCCAGCAGAGGAGAATGGAGGATCTGACCCCCTTGCGAGCAGGCTGGAGTTGGTTTCCCACAGAATTTGGCATCAGGCTGGCTGCACATGAGCACTGTCCATCTGAGGCTGTGCAGTAACCCAGAAAAGAAAGCCAACAGGAGTCCCCCTCAAACGGGAAAAGAGAAGTGGAGGGGGCAGCGGGAGTCAGTTACTATATCCACTACAGACATTTTCTTTCCCGAAACCCACAAATGCATTTACAAAAGGATGTTCAGCAAAGATCTCTTTTTCTGCAGCCAAACAGTCTGAAGGTGATTAAGGAACATGAAGGCTGGGATTCATTCATCCATTCAACAAGTACTTGTCCAGGACTTACATGCCCCAGCCACAGACCTAGGTCCTAGGGACAAAAATATTTGTAATATAATTTTAGGTAGGAAAGCAAGCAAAACTCACGGGGAAGGGGGTGAGGATGGCTACCCACAGACACGGGGTCAAGGAAGGCAGCTGGGAGAAGATGACTTTGGGGAGGAAACCTGGGGAAGTATGAGTACCATGAGGCTCTGTAGCCATGGTGTTCCAGGGAGAGGAAACCACAAGAGCAGCAGAGCCGAGGCAGGGATGAGGCAGAGCTGCTGCAGGGAGATCCACGGGGCCTGTGCAGGAGCAGAGGAACTGCTAGGCTGGGGCTGGGGTGGAGGAGTGGCAGGGCGAGGGGTCTGAGAGGTGGGCAGATCCCCTGTGATCTCGGTGCCTCTTTCTCTCCATGCAGCCTCTTGAACAAAGTCGCTGGACTTCCAATAGGGCAGCCAGCTTCCCAAAGTCCAAAAGCTCAGGGGCTGGGTTGGGTACAGCCTTTCAGGTTTTTGGATTGAATTCTAAGTGTGTTGGGAAGCCACCAAAATCTTCTCAGTGAGAAGGGATGACCAGCCTGATTTGCATTTTGTTAAGAGTTGGGGCTGGCTGGGGTCGTCTCCTCCTGTGTCCACTGGGGGAAGCTTGGATATTGGTCATTTGTCCAGCAGAAAGTCAGACTGAAGGGTCAAACTAGACTACTCCTAACACTGAGGGACCCAGGAGTAAACATGGAAACAAGGCCCCATGGCCTGCATCCCACCACACTTCTCTCCCCACCCCCAGCCTGTACTGTGCTGCAGGCCTCACGCACATGCATGGGAGGGACAACATCCCCTCGGCCCATGTGATCCTCACCCACAGAGAGGGATGCAGTTGGACAAGGCCTGAGTGGGGCCTCTACAGCACAGGACCAGAGCAGATAGCCTGAGTTTGAGTGTCCAGAGGCAGCTCTGGTTCAGACCATGACCACAGAGAACTGGAGGGATTGAGCTTTGACCATCAGGCCATAATGTGGATGACCAATTAATTCCCCAACAGACAGCATCTCCCACTCTGCACAGAGTCTCCCGTGGCTGTGCAGACATGGCGTGGCCTCAGCATGGGGTGATATGTCCACGATCCACACTGCATCCCAGCACAAGAACAGGGAGGGTAAGAATGGAGAGTGACATGGGGAATGGGTGTGCTCAGAATCCTACCCAGGAGTAGCTCAGTCAGGGCTGAGCACCTGTCGGGCAGTACAATCCTAGATGTGCGGAGAGGGAAGGACACTGGGCACGAACATACGAAAGGCCTGTAGCGTAGACACATTTTGGGGTGTTGCCCAGCTCACAATGCCTGCCTTTCTCTGGGCTGTAGTTGGCATCTATTATTAGTGTAATAATGAAGAGAATTGCATTCACCAGAAGGCTTCTTAGGAAAAGCACAGCATTTGACCAGCAGATAGCTAGTGGTAAGTTGTCAGCGTATGCTTAAATGCAAAATAAATCTTCTCAAGAGGGTGAGTGAGCACTGTTAATTGGAGGGTAGGGGTTTGGGTTGACAAGTTGGGGGACTAGGGCTGGCCTTGTGCTGAACTGCTATGTACAATAACTGGGAGGGAAGCCAGAGAGATTGGAAAGGGGAAAGGATGGAAAGAGAGCAAAAATTAAAGATTGTAGTAGATTCCGAGAAGAGAAGGTGCTGATGGGGAGATCGGGTTGCTTGCTGTTGAGTGTAATGCACACAGGCAAACCTTCAGAGGCCTGTAAGCACATCCTGAAGCCACACTTTCCAGCGGGCTTGCAGCAGCAGAAAGAAGAGGAGTGACAGAGAAGAGCTGTGCCCCAGAGGGCATCCCAGGATCTCTCCAACAGCAGTGGATCCCTCTGCCCCACTGTGTGACACCAGCTCAGAACAGGCAGGGCTGGGATCAGAGGAGACCAAGAAGAAGCCAGTGATGAGTGGCCCAGCTGGCTGGAACCAAACCCAGGGCTGGAGCAAGGGGAAGCTCCTGTCCTGGCCAGAGGCACGGTTCTGATCCAGGCTAATGCCGATTTCTGCTACTCTCAGCACACCCCAAGTTTAGAGCCGAAGAGTTACAGCAGCCTCAATTCTGGCCTTTGATAAGGGCACACGATCCCTGCTGAACAGCAAGACACTAAGAATGCAGGCAAGTCCCTCCTCTACAAAGCAAATGAAAACTTGTCCTAAACACTCTCGATAACTTACATGGATCCACGGTTAAAACGGAGAAGAATCGAGGGAGTTAATAAGGGTGTTATTGCTCTTCTTGAGTGCTATTAACAACAATATAATACTTCCTGTCTCCTTGTTTGGAGAAAAGCAGCTGCCATGCGCCGGGGAAATAAAGGTCACAATAGGGGAGGATGGAGCATGAAATTGGCCCTGACCTTAGTCTCCATGCAATGTGGGAAGCAGTGCCAGTTGCCTCAGCTGCACTCCTTTCCCTCCCACCAGGGGGGAGCTGATGGGAGGCCAAGCCCACCCTCAGGAGATTCTAGAATATTCTGGCATCCCAGCACCATTAGGCTAGAGTGGGTCCCATTCTGGCAACAAAACTCTGGTAACAAAAAGATCATCATTCCACAAACTTCCCGGGAAGGCTTTTTCTGATAAAAGTTCTGCAGGTCTCCAATCGTGTGCACATATTCACATGTATGAGCATTGAGGCAAGAGGCATCGCATGAAAGACAGAGAACAGCTCTTCCCAGTCTGTCTCAGCCTGGGCTCTGCACCAAGTGATATGGGGCAGGCCTCTGATGCTCTCTGGGCCTCAGCTTTCTCACCTGCAAAACAGGCCGTTGCCCTCCCAACCTCATAGGAATACCAAAAGGCTGAAATGAGGTAGCTGTGAAAGCAGTCTGCAAAAATAAGTCTAGGGCTGTTCATCAGCAGGGAACGTCCACATGGCAGCTGGTTTGAACTGACCACAGACCACTCCCACAGAGCAATCACCCCTAAGCCCTGGGCTACCCAGCAACATCTTGCACAGAGCTTGCTCCGCCACCTGCACCGCACCCTGTTGGGCAATCTCAGGTTGCAACATTTCTGAAAACATGCTCTGACTGATTGATAGACCAGAGGAAGGCAATGTACCATGTCTCAATCCTTCTAAGAACTGCTTTTAAAAATAGAAGATTGAAGAGAAGGTATATGTCATAGTGGCTGTGATGGGGAAATTTTCCCAATTTTAGTCCCACTTTTCCCCCAACTTCCTTGGTGGTCGTTCCATCCTGCTCCCATCTTTATTCCAGATATAATGGTGTGTCTCTTCCTCTGCTGATCACACTCCTGTCCCTGTCCCCTTCTCAAACCCCAGCCTCCCACCCCTTCTGCTTGTCAAACCCTTTTCCTAGAGGCCTCGGCTGCAGGCAACTTCTGTCTCACCCAAATCTGTAAGATAAAGCCTCACTGTCCTAAAACTGTGTTCTCAGAGCACAGCATCACCATCACCTGGGCACTTAAAAACAAAGCACTTTAAAACAAAGAATCTCGTGCTAAAACAAAGAATCTCCAGACTCACAGAGCCAGACTCTGCAGTTTAACAAGACCCTCCAGGTGCTTGGGGTGCCCTGGACTACGGCAGCTCTGGTTACCTCCCTGGGCTCTGGCACAGAGGCTTCACCACTGGTCTATACCATGGTTTGGCTCTTCTTGGTAACCTGATATTACCAGACAGGTGTTCACAAGGAGTACTTCATATCCTCAAACTGATTACACGTTACTAGAAGGCAGGGTGCCCATGCCTGCTCCAAGGGCCTGGCTCAGGGCTCCGCACACCAAGAGCATTCAGTGGGCTTTGGTCAGTCATTCATTCATGTCTTCACTCATTCATTCACGTCTTTACTGAGCATCTGTTCGGGGCTCAGCCCTGTCCAAGGTACTGGGGATTCAGCCAAGAACATGGCTCCTGTGGAGCCCACGTGCTATAGCAGGAGAAACAGACACATATAAACAAGGAGCTGAGCAAGGGACCAGGAAGATTAGCTGCTGCCAAGTGCCATGAAGAAAACAAAGCAGGGAGCAGAGGCCACAGAAGTGACCGGCGGGGAGCAAATGCAGTGAGGTCGGGTGGTCTGAGAAGGCCTGTTGAAGGGTTCGTGTCTTCACTGAGACCTCAATGATAAGAAGACCTGGGCCGAGGCTTCCAGGCAGAGGGAACAGTAGGGGCAAAGGCTCCACAGAAGGATGGGCGTGGCTCCTGTTCCCAGCACGTCCTCTTCCCTCGACCCATTCCAGCAGTTCTCCCCCACCCCATGTCTCATTTGTCCACCCCCATCCTCCCAGGGGCAGGACAAATCCCAGGTCTCAGGCTGACCCATCTGTGTTTGTCTCCCTTGCCAACGCACAGCCCTCCGCCATGTAGGATGGCCACCCCAGTTGTGTCCCCATCCATTTCTCCAAAGCCAACTTTGCTCTTTCTTTAGGACTGGTTGAGCACTCCATCAAATATCCATGTGCCCAAGTGACATGGGTAAGGAAAGACGGCTTCTTTTAAAAACACTGTTCTTAATTCAGTCTCATTATCCGTGACGGAACCTGGGGAGGTCTGCTTGGCCCCTGCCACTGACCACTTAGCATGTGGTCCTCCAGCCAGCAATGGCCTCATCTGGGAGCTTATCAGAAATACAGAATCTCAGGCCCCACTTAAATCTTTTGAACCAGAATCAACCTTTTAACAAGACCTCCATGTAATGTGACCTATAGTAGATTCTGCCTCCAGACTCCACTGTGCCTGGAAACTACCAAACTAGCTACATAGAACAGCTAACATTAGGGTGAGGCAGATACCCCTCTAATCCTTGCTTTAAAAAGTACCTGTGAAGTGGGTATAAGTATAATCATGAGATTCTTTTTACAGACGAATCAACTCAGGCACAAGGAGGTTAAGTAACCCGCCCTAGTGCATACACTTGTAAGTGGCAGGGCTAAGTCTGAGCCCTGAGGGGCTCACCACAGAGCCTGCCCTCTACCCACCTCACCACTGACATAGGAGGAGTCTGGCTAGAGTTTGTATTCATTTCCTAGGGCTGCCGTAACAAAATACCACTGACTAGGTGGCTTAAAGAACAGACATTTACTGTCTCACAGTTCTGGAGCCAGAAATCCAAGAGCAACATGTTGGCAAGATAAGATTCTCCTGAGGCTGTGAGGAAGAGTCTGTTCCAGGCCTCTCCCCTAACTTCTGATAGCTTGTTGACAATCTTGATATTCTTTGGCTTATAGAAGTATCACCCAGATCTTTACATACATCTTTACATACATGGCATTCTCTGTGTACGCGGGTGGGTGTCTATGTTCAAATTTCCCCTTTTTATAAGGACACCAGTCATGCTGGATTAGGGGCCCACCCTAAGGCCTCATCTTAACTAATTACATCTGCAATGACCCTCCTTCCAAATAAGGTCACCTTCTGAGTTACTGTGGGTTAGGATTTCAACATGTATTTTGGGGGACACAATCAACACTTAACATAGATTAATAAAATGATAATAACCACTAGCGCAGTACCCATGCATTGTTCTCAATGCCTGGCAGATATCAACTCACTCAATCAATCCCTAAGACAATCCTAAAATAAGTTCTCTTTTCATCCTCATTTTGCAGATGGACAAAACTGAGTCACTGACAGGTTAAGTGTCTTGTCCCATGTCACACAGCTAATAAGTGAGGGAGACAAGATTCAAAACCAGGTAGTCTGGCTTCAAAGTTTGCACTACAGTTCTCTCTGATGGCATCTACGGTTATACTGAGTTCACATCTATACAATTTCTTTAGCAAGTCATTGCTAGATTTTAGTTTATTGTGTCCAGGACAGTGTCTCTGGAACAGTCACATGGGTGGGGCACCCATGGCGTTCAGAGAGCGCAGGGATAGAGGGAGCTAAAAACTCCATATTCTTGATTCAGAGAAGGCATGTGCTTAACACAAACAAAGGTGGGACATTGCTATAGACTAAGTGAAAACCATAAACGAAGTGTCTTTTCATGGTGCCTGGCACATGGCAAGTACTCAATAAGTAGTAGCTACTGTTATCATTTTACTGAGCAATTATTATGTGCCAGGCTTGGGACAGGACATCTTACTTACATTTTCTTTTAATCTTTATCATAACCCTAGGAGACAAATACTACCATTCCCATTTTATTTTGTTATTTTATTTTATTATTGAAACATAATTGGTTATATACATTTGTAGGGTACAGATTTGAATATAAATTCATGTGTACACAACGTGGTGATCAAATTAGGATAATTAGTATACTCATGTTTACAAAACATAATCAATCTTTGTGACCCTTAACTAATTTGCCATTAACCCCCCCTCTTCCTCCCTCCTTCCCACCTCTAATAACCACAATTCCATTCTCTTTTTTTTTGAAAGTTCAATGTATTATTGTGATTCTTTCTTTCTTCCTTTCTTTCTTTTCTTCCTTCCTTCCTTCCTTTCTTCTTTGCTTCCTTTCTTCCTTTCTTTTCCCACTTACAAGTGAGGACATGCACTATTTCTCTTTCTGTGTCTGGCTTATTTCATTTAACATAATTTTCTCTAAGTTCATCCACGTTGCTGGTAATGGCAGAATCTCATTCATTTTTTATGGCAGAGTAGTATTCCATTGAGTATATATACCACATTTTCTTTGTTCAGTCTGCCGATGGACATTTAGGTTGGTTCTAACTCTTGGCTATTGTAAACAGAGCTGCCATAAACATGGGAGAGCAGGTATCCCTTTCACATGAGGATTTCCATTCCTTCGGGTGTATATTCAGCAGTGGGATTGCTGGATCATATGGCAGTTCTATCTGTAGTTGTCTGAGGAAACTCCATACTGTTTTCCATAATGGCTGCACTAATTACAGTCCTACTGACAGTATAGGTGGGTTCCTCTTTCTCCGCGACCTCACCAGTATTTGTTATTCTCTTTCTTTTTGATAATAGCCAGTCTAACTGGGGTGAGATGATATCTCAATGTGGTTTTGATTTGCATTTCCCTAAGTTTAGTGATGTTGAGCATTTTTTCATGTATCTCTTGGCCACTTGTATGTCTTCCTTTGAAAAATGTCTATTCAACTCCTTTGCCCATTTTTTAATTGGGTTACACATGTTTACTTACTGTTGAGCTGTTTGAGTTCTCATTTTATAGATGCAGAAACTGAGGCTCAAATGAATATAGCTAGCTCTTATCCCCAGTCCAGGGATCAGGACTCTTCTTTGTAAAACATAAATAGTCTGAGCTTTGAGCAGAAATGCTTTAGAAAATATTACAGCAGAGGAGATTTGCGTGATTTACTAAGACAGCTTTCACCACCGGAGTTAACATTTTCAGGTCAGAGCGCCTTCGGGAGGGGAAGGCGGTGGCCTCAGAGCTCTGGTCTCCTTAACTGTACCCTGGGAAGCCTGCACACCGCCTTTCTTTTCCCCTGGTGGTCTAATCTGGAGTCAGATCCAGCCTCTGGCTCTTCCAGACGGGGAAGGACCGGGAGCCAACAGGAAAACAACAGGTGAGCTTGTGAACAGTCCCCTTCTGTGCCTCGGGCAGGGTGTCTGCCCGGGCAACTGCGGGGCTGCACTGACTTCCAGAACCTTCTGCCTCTGCAGGTGTTTTAGGAACTTGGCCACAGCGCTTCAGTGACCCATGTTTTATTACCTTTCAGGTTTCTATAATTCATCATTCACTCCTTTCTGAAAACCTAGAATGCAAGTTTAGCAGCTCAGTGCCCCGGCCTCTCTTCATTCTCTCCCCAAACACATCGGCCTGTTTGTTCCCTTTCATCCCCGCTCTTCCTGTTGCATTCTGCCCGTTCAATGGGGAAAGAGTGAAACCGGATGGCTGGACCCAGTGCGGGGAAATGACTTCAGAGCCACCTTTGTTTCCCCTCATTCCTTTGAGCACACTTGGCCCTGCGTCTCTATGAAAGGGCTTGTTTGAACCATTTGGAACATCCAGCAAGCGAGAGATGCTGCCGCCAGAATCGCTCGCGTCTTTTCAGGCTGCCTGAGACTCTGGGTTAAACTGCCAAATTTTTGCAACAAGACTAACCATGACATTGGACATTGTGTTATAAATTAGCCACAGCCTTCCAAGCAAATTGTCTCTTTTTATTGTATCAGTGTAAGCCTTTGGGACATTTGGCTTCAGCTACGAATTTCAGGGAGGCGCAGAGAATATTTTTATTCTGCCCCAAACCCAGTTAAATGTGCTAATATATATATATCTTAATTCGTGGTTACTCTTATCACACCCACTCAGAGCATCTCTCTCAGTTACATTCCTTTTCTCTGCCTAAAATTCCACCTATCTGCTTTTATGATGTGGCAGAAACTATCTCCCATCATCTTTAAAACAAAAAGATGTGTTTTTCCTTTTATAATGCGTTTCACCATGATGATTTGGAGTTTCTTTTAAAGAATAGTCCTTTTCAGATATACAGTGAGAGTTATTAAAATGCATTTCTACAGAGCCCTAGTGACATGCAGAATTTCAATGCTTGGCGCTCACAGAAGCAATGAAAATTTCTACTTCTGTTAAGTCACCCTGAGTTTGCCAGGGGAAAAAAAAGCATGTGCCCCTCTGTTTGAGCTATGTCAACAATAGCTAAATTAAGCTTTTGTTATTAAAAGGAACCCCCCAAAATACACAAATGCTATCTAATTTCTTCTCCTATTTTTCTTCCCTTTTAACTTTCTTCCACAAAAAAAAAAAAAAAAAAAAGGTCACAGGCAAATTTGGACTCAAATTATCCTAAATAGTAAACTTTATTAAAATCAGGTCCAAATGACATTTAATTAAAAATAAAATAAAATAAACCTCCCTATAATATTTGTAAAACACACCTACTACATTTGATAATCCTTAGCATTATAGCCAGAACAGAGAGCACTGTATTACCGCCTGTCCCCTTTCACGTTGGAAATAAAGACAACTGTGACAGTCACACAGCTTTAAAACAACGTGGTAAGTAACAATAAACATCATATCAGTTCATAGCAACTTGGATTAACTGGTACTCTCTTTTGAAAATGAACAGAATGCATATTCTTTCACATTTCCCAGCAGGAATCTTTCTCCAACCTGAACTGTTTCTAAGTGTGATTTAGATTCTGGTGAGATGATCCCAAGGTGACCGAGTATCTCTAAAAAGTTCTTCTCCATCCAAGAACAATTACCAAAAGGTAATCCATCTTCTGTTCCCCGTGTTCTCTCTCTACCACTCCCCTCTACCCAGAAAGGAGAAGCCCAGAAAGAAGGTAAAGGCCCTTCTCTCTGCAGCTCCTTTCCTGCCTTTTGTGTTCCAGGCAGGCTTAGATGTGGATGGTACAGGAGTCCCCGATATTCTATAGGGCAAGCATGGGATGTGGCCACCACTTCTCATAGCAACAGAGTGAATGAACTTCAACACCTTCTGAATAATTTAAACCTCCCAAAGAATTTTGACTTACTTAGAATAAAGTAGCAACTTTAAAAAGTGAACTTCATTATTCCATTACAGGTCTAAGTTCTAGCCAATTTATACAACACATTTTAGCAATGACAACCTTTTATTCTTAGCTGCACTTCTGTGACAAGACAGCCTCCTGAGTGACAAGAGGGGGCTTCAAGTGATGGACAGGCTTTGCAGTGGCACAGCCTGTCTCCCTGCTTATAGAGGAGGTGAACGGTGCTACGTCCAAAACACACTTACACATCCCTGAAGCTTCGAGTCCCCATTGTTGCTATTTCAAAGGTTTGAGCTTCTTGACCCAAAGCAAGGGTGGGTGGCAGGGTTGGGGGAACGGGCGGGAGACACAAGATTTCTATCCAAGGAAAAGGAAGCCTGACACACGCACACCTCCCGGGGTGAAAGGAGTCACCGAGACACACACACAAGCCCCTTTAGGCAGAGACAAGAGCGGTTGTTACGGCGGATGCAAGTTGCTCCCCAAGTATGTCCTGAACGTGGGAGGCCCCAGCAGCTGCCTCCCCTTGAGACGGCCCATGGGGCCCCTGCCAGCGGCCACAATGACTCACTGGCCCTTGCCAGCTGTCACGCTTTGCATGCCATTGGAACTCTGGCTCAGCACAAGGGCCATCCAAGTCACCAGCTCCAATGAGCATTAAATCCTGTACCCATGCTGGGTCCGTACGGCCACCCAGAACCCTCTTTGGGGCCTTCCACCAAGAGCTCTTAAATACATACTGACCAGCATTTCCAACTGACAATGTCCTTGGCTGGGGGGAAGGGGCAGTTCTCCTTCTCCAAGAAGGAGGGGATGAGGTGAGGTCAAGGTCTAAAGGGAACCCTCAGACACCTGCAGTAAAGAGGGGCGCTTTGGGGAGAAGGGCAGCATGCACATGAATGGGCAATGTGAAGGGTGCCGTGTAGGCAACTCTGTCCCAGGCTTTAGGTTCTGTCTCTTTCCTTCACTTCCTCTTCCTGCTGGCAGAGTAAGGGCCCAGGGCCCCCACCTAGGATGTAGGCAGTGGAGGAGGCCAGAACGGGAGAAACTGGGGCCTTCCCCGATCTGGCACCTCAGCTACAAGCTAGGAGGGTCCTGAGAGTGAGGGTGGGCACAGCCAAAGGGGCTGATGCAGGGTTCATGGAGGTGGGATCCTGGGGACTCTCCCATCAGGAATATGGGTGGACCCTATCAACCCACCCGTCAGTACTTGCATGGCCTAGGCTGGCCCCTCTTTCCTTTCACCCAGTCCCCAACCCTCCCCATCACAGACCCCTCCTGGGCCTCCTGGAAGCTTGGTCCAGCTGATGGTGCAGCTCTGCCGCTCCCTGTGAAGGCACAAAGCAATCTGCTACCCTCTGGGAACCTCTGTTTTATCATGTACAGGAGGCACTGAAAGTATCCAGGTCACAGGGGTCCCATGAGAACCAATGGAAAAGTGTCTTTAAAAATGCTTTGAAAGCAGAGTGCTTTAACAAAAGGTGAAATGATTAGTGAGGTGTTAAACTTAATTGCTTGAAACTTGCAAGACTATTTTCTTGGTCTCTCTCCTTTCTGCCTAGTATGGTTCTGTTTGGGGACTCAGCTCCTTCATTCCAAAGCCTCTTTCTGTCTCCTGAAGTGAGACCACATCACCTCATCAGGCCAGGCCTCTCTGAGGATCAGGGGGTCCTACTAAGTTTCTTCCCCTCTGTATGAAACCTTGAGTTAGAGCACTGTTGGGACTTTGCACATTTCAAGGGATGAGCCTGTGAGCTAGTGAAGATTTCAGATCCGTCCTTAGTTACTTCCTGGATGCACAGGAGGTGCACCTTGGGAGTGCAAAGCACCTTGGGAGGATGCAGAAATGAACAGGTGGTCTCTGCCCTCAAAACAATTGCAGCTAAATGCAGAGATAATATCCACAGAACACAATCTAGGCTATAGAGAAATGCTATTAACAGTTTGCCAAGCATGGTGAAAGGAGGAAGATGAGAAATCACCAAGGCTTCCATAAGAAAGTAATTTTGGAGCTGAACCTGAGGCATGGGTAGGATGTTACAGGCAGAGCTGGAGGTCAGAAGCAGAGACCAGAGTGAGCCTATGGAGTAAATATTGGTGGAAGAAAATGAGAACAAGGCAGCCTTGAAATCAGCATATACACCCAATGGGCTCCTAGAGCAGAGATCAGTTCCCACGGCGGGCGGACAGGCTCTTCAGCAGCGTCCCTTGTCTTACACCAAAGAGCACCAGGTGGGGGGAGCACATTTTCCTTCTGTTACACTCTAGATCAGTGCTGTCCAGTAGCATTTTTCACAATGACAGCAATGTGCCCTCCAAAAGATAACCACTAGCCACCTGTGCTACTGAGCACTTGAAACAATGCTAGTGCAACTGGAGGACTAAATTTTTAATTTTATTTCATTTTAATTAATTTACATTTAAATAGCCACTTATGGCTACTGGCTACCATATTGGACAGCAGAGGTCTAGATTTTACCAAAAGGCCTACTTTCCTTGGATATTTTGCCATGCTCTGTGACAAGCTGCAGTAGGATGCGCTGGTGTTGGGGATGGAAAATGCCCATAACCACCAAGAAATGCTATTTTATTTGGGGAAGAAAGAGAAAGAGATTCAGTTCCACCCTCAACAAGAAAGTGTGGGTGTCTTATTTTGTTTCTGAGACCAATTTCTGAGTGAATTTTGCTCAAGCAAAAGTGGAGTCACTGATAGAATGAACACATGTCCCTTTTGCCAGGAGGAGAGAAACCCAAGCCCAAAGCCTTCTTACTCCCTTTTAATGGGGAGGCAGGGGCCCGCCGTGAGGGTGGTGGGGAGTAACCATCCTAATGCTACTGATCATTTAGCCCAGAAATTTAGTTCTCATAACCAGGCAGGAAATGGTATATTTAAGACCAATGAACAAACATGTTACACCCATGGTCATAGCAGCATATTCACAAAAGCCAGTAGGTGGAAGCAACCCACGTGTCCATTTACAGATGAATGGATAAGGAAAATGTGGTCCCTACATGCAATAGAATACTATCCAGGATTAAAAAGAAAGGAAGTTCTGACATGCTACGACATGGATGAACTTTGAAGACATTATGCTAAGTAAAATAAGCAAGTCACTAACAGACAACTACTGTATGATTCTACTTTTATGAGGTACCTAGAGTAGTCAAATTTGTAGACAGGACATAGAATAGTGGTTGCTAGGGGGGCGGGGTAGGGGGGAGAGTTCATGTCTGTAGAGTTTCAGTGTTGCAAGATGAAAAGAGTTCTGGAGATAAGTTGAACAACAAATGTGAATGTATTTAACTCGGCTGAACCGTCCTCTTAAAAATGATTAAGATGATAAATTTTATGTTATGAATAATCGACCACATGTTTTTTAAAAAACGTGCATATGTGTAACTTTAGAAAACAGAGGCAGAGAGGAGCTGGAAAGAGGCACAGGAGTTTTAGCCTGACCAATGCGACCAGTGCTCCTTGAACATCCACGCTTCACCGGAAAAGGCATCCTCCCTTGGCTCCCGGGGGCCCATCCTGCGACACTCGCACGGGCGCTCACAGTAACCTCCTTGAGCGGCGAGCCAATAAGCACACGCCTGCGTCCGGCCTCGCGCCTCCATTGGCTGCGCCCCGCCGCCCGCGGCTCCGCAGGTTCCTAAGCCGGGTTTAAAGGGGTCGGACGCGGGCCGCTGCCCCGCCATCGGCTCCCCGCGCACAGGTCCTCGGGGAGGGGGGCCTGCAGACGGGCCCACCCTGGGGCGTTCCCGAAGGACGCCCCCGGCCGCCCCCACCGTCCCCCAGATGTACTATGCGGTTTCCCAGGCGCGTGTGAACACGGCTCCCGGGACCATGCTGAGGCCACAGCGGCCTGGAGAGGTGCAGCTCGGGGCCTCCCTGTACGAGTTGGTGGGCTACCGGCAGCCGCCCTCCTCCTCCTCCTCCTCCACTTCCTCCTCCTCCACCACGACCCCCCTCCTCCCCAAGGCTGCGCGCGAGAAGCCGGAGGCGCCGGCCGAGCCGCCGGGCACCGGGCCGGGGACAGGCGCGCACGCGGGCGGCAGCGCCAGGGCGGACGCCAAGGAGGAGCAGCAGCAGCAGCTGCGGCGCAAGATCAACAGCCGCGAGCGGAAGCGCATGCAGGACCTGAACCTGGCCATGGACGCCCTGCGCGAGGTCATCCTGCCCTACTCGGCGGCGCACTGCCAGGGCGCGCCGGGACGCAAGCTCTCCAAGATCGCCACGCTACTGCTCGCCCGCAACTACATCCTGCTGCTGGGCAGCTCGCTGCAGGAGCTGCGCCGCGCACTTGGCGAAGGCGCCGGGCCCGCCGCGCCGCGCCTGCTGCTGGCCGGCCTGCCCCTGCTCGCCGCGGCGCCCGGCTCCGTGCTGCTGGCGCCCGGCGCCGTGGGGCCCCCCGATGCGCTGCGCCCCGCCAAGTACCTTTCGCTGGCGCTCGATGAGCCGCCGTGCGGCCAGTTCGCGCTCCCCGGAGGCGGCGCGGGCGGCCCCGGCCTCTGCACCTGCGCCGTGTGCAAGTTTCCGCACCTCGTCCCGGCCGGCCTCGGCCTGGCCGCTGTGCAGGCGCAGTTCTCCAAGTGAGGGCCGGGCCGGGCCGAGCCGGGCCGGGCCGCGACCTCGGCCCGGCTTCCCGCCGCCCAGCTTCCCCGTGCCCCTGAGCCCTAAGTCCAGAGAGAACGGCGAGCAAGGAAGGCATTTCCAACCTTCTAGTCCATAGGAAGGGCCTGTCGGGCGCCCCCTTCCCCGCCCCCACTCCAGCAAAATTAGTGATCCGAGCGAATGTTGGATGGAGTGTCGGGGTTGTTTGGGATTCTGGGCTGATGATTCCAGCTGGTTTGGGCAGAAAGTGAGCGCACTCCCTACCATCACCCAGCGCATCTCTCTCCCTGTTTCTGGAGTTGTGCGCTCCGTGGGGTGGTGTGGATTTTAAGGGCGCCGCACGGTGGGGTTTGGCTCACCCTGGGTGCGGCGAGACGCCAGCCCGAGGGCGACCTCCCAGGAGCTGAGCCAGTCCGCTCCCAGGCCGAGGCGCTGCAGTGAAAGGACTACAGGCGCCCTTGTTCCCAGTGGCCAATCGGTCCAAGCAGGCTGCCGACCTCAGGAGGCCGAGAAACACCAGTTAGCCGGTGCAGACCGTCCGGGGTGTCGCAGACTTATGGACCCTCGGCGGCCAAACGGTTGGCAACGTGGGACCGCGTGTGGGGGCGACGACAAAGCCAGGGTCGTTGGGTGCGCTGGGTCGGGAAGTCGGTTCGCTCTTGTAGCCGGGCTATTATTGTGCTGTTCTTGAGACTCGCAGAACCAAGTTTTGCTGCAGAGAGTTTTCGCTCTTCAACACTGGGGTCTTCTTAGACAGCTTGCAACTCAAGGTTCACCTTTCTGCCTTTCTCCGAAGGTAGCGTAACCAACATTTGAGCTCGCATAAAAACAAAAACCAACCACTTTTCACGCAAAGCAGGTTCCCGGTTTACTAAAATAGGTAACAAGGCATTTCGCAGTCGCCTTCAAGGTCGCTAATTAACGTTCTCATTAAAAGACGCGGAGGACGACCGGGAGCCCCAAACCGCCCGTGGCTCGGCTGATCCAGCTGCGGTGGCTGCCAGCTGTGGTGCTTTGTGCGTTGTCCCTTCGCGTGCCAGGTCCTGAACCTGTGCGCCCTGCAGGTCATCCTTCCCGCCTCTTTGCAGTTGAAGAATTATGCAGACGACCGGTCTTGATTTGTTAGAAGCGTTAACAAATTACTCAAGATTATGTTATCATCTTTCAGCAGCTTGCTTTGATTTTTATGTTTAAAGTTTTTGGCTGTTGGTAGTAGCCGAATTTAACTGGCATTTTATTTTACCTCTAACTGTTTCCTTGAGCTGTACAGAAATCAACAAAATAAAACATTTAAAGTCTGATTTTTACATTTTTTGTCTAATTTGTTTGCTAACTTAAAAAAGTCCTTGTACCCTGGTGGATTCAGAACCTCCGGATGAAGGTTACTAGTTAAATGACTGGGGTTCAACATTTTAAAACCTGGCTTCCTGATTTGTAAAATAATCTAATGAACTATAGTTCAAGTTCAGGCATCAGACACAAATGTAAAGACTGTAGTTGAGCAGGTGGGTGCGTCAGAGGAGGAAGGAAGGCAGTTCCAGGAGTTAGTCCTTAGCCAAGCTTCAGGATAGGTTTCTTTTGACTACCATTTCCTCCCCTGAAAAATGGGTTAAGCAATAGATCTGTTGTAAAATTATTTTATTCCTCAACATCTTTCTCAGAAATCTGCCTTTTCTATCTTAGTGAACAGAAATTTAAACGACATCATACAGGTATGAGCTCCCCCACCCACCCAACAGTTTAAGTAAGGTTGGATGTGTCTCCCCGAAAATTACAACTTTGCTCATCACTTAATTCTCCTAAGGGGTGAAGAAAGCTCTTCTGCCCAATTAGTAATGTTAAGAAGAATTTGGAATGTTGACTTGCTCATGTGCAATATTTAAGCATTTTATAGTCATTAATGAAATCCAACCACTGTTTAAATGTAGGGGAGTAGCAGAGAAGCAATATGTCCCCTTGAACCTGAGGAAAATTTTTAAGGAACCCAGATGAAGTGACTTAACTCAATTTTATCCACACTCGTTTATCTGAGGCATATATATTTATATATATATATATGGGAAATGAGCATACACTTTGCAAACAGATAAGGGTGGGGTGGGGGTGGGGTGGCTGGAAAGATGGAGTTCTTCCCTTACCAAGCTGGCTGGCTTGTCTATTTCCTTAAGGGGGAGGCAGGAAAAGACACGAGAGAATAGCTCTGTGCACAATTCCACTCCACGGAAGGATTTCTTATTCTTCCTAGACTCTACCACCAGCAAAGTCACTGGCTTTTTGTAAGTTGATTTGAATTGTGGACTTCTGTTTTTTCAACGCCTATTCTCACTTATATTGCATCTTGTCAAGGGACAGAAAGAAAAGTGAAAATCAACAACTAAATCAAAACCACATCAGGCTCTCCTTGAAAAAAATATTTCCAGGAGTTTAGAAATAAACAATTACTCCCACAGTCTCAACTTCAGCACCTAGATGCCACCGTCATTCCAAAAACCATCTCTGAAAGGGACAGAAAGCTACAGGGCAGAAAGGGGTGGGTGGTGGTAGGTGTCATCGTCTCTTCTTTCTCTACTTGTAAATTGGAGCAAGCAGCCAGGCCTTTTAGGACAGTAATGCCATATGTGATTTTTCATTTAACTAGAAGATCCCAGCCTATCAGGCTTTCCAGAACTGCCAAAGATTAGGAATGAATTTAACAAGAATGTGCGAGACTAAATGGGGTTGTATCAAAGTATTTAAGTTATCTGCCTGTGTGTAGCATATTATTGACCATTGTGCCAAGCAAGATTAGCAGACTTGCTCCTCATAAGGAGTTTACATCCTAAAAAATAGCATTCAGGAATCCTTCAGATGAGAGATAAAAGATGATTATATTCAGTGTCAATAATGTAAAACCAGACTTCTCAACATCAGTCTACAGCAGGGCAGTGTATTCTGCTGGCACAAAGTTTAAAATTAGATATGTACGTTGTAGAATATGGAGTTGCTTTTTGAAATCTGCAGTGCCATGTCACACCAGGAAAGGAGCTAGCTGAATTGCTCACCTCACTTGATTTTAGCTGGAGCGGACTTTGTGCAGAAGGGATGAGTTTAAGCTGGGCTTTGAAGGGGTTGAGAATACAGAGAGGGTCTTAGGCTCCTCAAGAAAAGTACACCAGGCCTCAGAAGCAAGATGAGAAGGGACACTTGGCTTGCTGCCAAGAAAAAGGTCCCTGTATCCAGCCAACCACCAAAATGAGGTCCCAGCAATTAAAGAGAACCGAACCTAAAGGGAAAATACACAAGGCCCTGAGAAATTATGTTGTTATATGTGTTGGAGGCCAGGTGAGCAATCAGTAAACAGAGAGCAGTTTAAATGCACTATGGGATTTACCTAGTCCACAGTGATGGTCTATTTACAGATGTTCCCCTCTAAGGGAAACAGATTACACCAGGTATGAAAATATAACCTTGTGAAATATACAACTTATAGGGTAAGTGGCCCCAGCAAGGAAGAAGTTCCAACCCAAACATGGAAAATATTTCAATGTAATGAAGTTCAGATTATGGACAACAGTGCTTCCATGTTTCCCATCAAGCTTAGGGTTTTTCACCTCTGCTGATTGCCCAGATATGCAGGTGAGGCTGGGTACAAGTTGGCAGCAAATCCTCGAAGCCTCAGCCCACTAGCTAGACCTCCTAGAGCCTCCTGTTGTGTTGAGAAAGGCAGCCCACAAAGGAAGGCAGCCAGAAGAAGCCTTTTCTTTCTGCCACTTTATAGGATAAAATTATCCTTTTAAAAGAGCAAGGTGAGGGTTGGGAAGAGCCGGTACATTGATGCTTTGCTTACCGTGGTATACAGCACATTGACTGGAAAAGTCTGTTCCCTCAGAAGGCATTTCCTTGCTTGCACTGCCTGCCCTCTTCTGCACACTCAGTACATATGCGATAAGAAGAGTAACATGTTCACTGAAGTAGGCTCAGGTTGAAAAATGTTATGTTTTTCTAAAACACGAATCCACTTTTATCCAGTAGATTTTAATTTGTTGGAAATACTGTTTTCAAGCAAAGTCCAGTTTATCCTACCAAATGTAAGGTGCAGAAATAGAATAGCAAGATATTCCTCAAGATCTACACACAAACTAGTCTGTGTTCAGAGACATTGCCAATCAATTCTTAAAGCAGTTCCCATTCTGTCACTTTTAGCTCAGCACAGTGTAAAAGCCGAAATGCCTAATCAGAAATCAAGCCACATTCTTTCTGCTCATATGAGATTAACAGCTCCATCCAAAAACTTTCCCCTTTGCCTCCTGTCAGGGTTAACAGGCCAGGCTTTGCGCTCAGGACAAGCAGTTCAATATTCCAAGTCCTTAAACATTACAGGCTGTACGATACTCGATACTCGGGGTGGGGGGTGGGGCGGGTGGGGGTGGGGTGGAAATGTCCCAATTGAAAACAAAGGGAAGGCATTTCTCCTTCATGCTCAGCCTTTCACAATGACCACAGAAGTCAGCGCATGCAGGTGAGCCACTGCCCAAGACAAAGGCCACAGGTGCCAGATCATATCTTTGAGTACCACTAAATGCCGGCAGGGCAAGGGAACATACAGGTCATCTACTCACTCTCCTCCCTGCAGAATAAGGCAACTGAGGCCCAGGAAAATCAGGAGACATGTTTACGACCACACAGGCAGTTAGAGTCAGGAACACCAGTGACAAGGCAAAAGCTGCTTCTTTGGTTTTTCCTGGTGGGACAGGAAACAGGAATCCTGGCAGGAGTTCCCCATCACCACAAGCTAAGCATATTCTTCCTGCCTCTTGGAAAGTCTCCGACCTCTGGCCTTTTCTAGACCCTCTGCTCAGCCTTCCATCTAGCCCTGGAGTGGTGTGCAGGAGAGACAGATTCAGGGCCTATTGTTGCTGGCTGACCTGGCTGCAGTTGAGTCACCTGAACTTCCGCTGGCAGCTTCACCCCCTGGCCCCAAGGGAGGCCAAGATTGGTGACAGGGAGCGGCAGAGGCGAGGCAAACCCTGCGAGAGATCCTCTGATGGTTACACATTTGTCATTGGGGTTGCAGAAAGCAACTTTCAGAAAGCAAGGAAGCAGATAGCTGACAGAAAAGGGCAGTGGGGTGGGAAGGGAAAGCAGTATGTCAGGGCACAACTTTCTCTTTTGTGGCTGCCTTTCAGTGTTTTCCCATAGACACTACATGTTCTAACCCTGATGGACCAGGATTTTCTTAACTCCGTGAGCATATTTTCGCTGAGTGTCGTTCACGGATGTGAGTGATCTCCGAGAGTCTTCTCTCAGCTGGCTGCTGCCAAACCCCAGGGATGGAGGACAGATACCCCTGTCCCTGAGCCTGGACCTTGCACCTGTAGCACCAGTCAGAGGTAAGTGATGGGCCCAGGAAAAATAGTCACAGTAGGTCCCAGCACTGGGATCCAAGAAGGACTACTGTGTCCCAGAAGCTTCTAAGTAATGTGTGGAACTCCTTAGAGGATGCCAAAGTCATACAACCAGGAGACTTCAAAATAACAAGACCAGGTGAGAACACTTATCTGTGAGGTTAAAAGAAAAAAAGAAAGAAAGAAAAAGAAAAGCCAGCTCATCTTGGTGCAGGCAGGTGGGAAAGATGAATAACTCATAGCAGAATGGTAGAGTAGTGCTACTAGTAATAAAGATAATACTAGTGTTGATAAGAGCTCATTGTATTTATCAGGTGCCAAGCAAGATTCTAAGCATCTCATGTGCATTACTTCATTTTGTAGGCGCTAGTATTACCCCCATTTTACAGATAAGAAGACAGAAGTGTGAAGAGTAGAGATGAAGGAAGCAGAGGCCAGTTACGGAAATTGTAGAAGCCAGACACTGAAAAAAAAAAAGTGGCTTTGTCTGGGGGAGGGAGAGCCCCCAAAGGTTGTCCTCCCTGTCATTCCCCAGGTCTGGCTGTGGTTGCTACCACTCATAATATGTCTAACCAATGTGTCATCGAGGTTTCAATATGTCCCCACACACAGTGAGTAGACTCTCTGCTTCATTCCTCCTCTTCCTGGAGTTAAAATGCCCTGAGACCAAGTGGTAGTTACTTTAGGTCATTTCACTTTTAGCTTTTTGTTTGTTTATTGCAGTTGTTCCACTTTTAAATTTTTATTTCCAAAATTTCCAGGTCTGGAGGAGCCTAATATAAGGCTGCGTAGTCATGAGACGTTAGGGGCTGTGGTTGGGGCAGAAGGTAGACTTCACATAACCTGCACCCTTCAAGACAAGCCCTGTTCCCATGGTGACATCTAAACGTTCAGGCAAACAAACAAAAATGAAAATGAAAACGTCTCAGGTAGTGGTCATTAGGCGTTGCCCAATTCCAGTCTCAAAAATAGAGCTAAGGTGATGAAGAATTAGTAAAGAAAACATTTGAAGATGAGCTTGTTGTTTTTTTATCTATGTTTTTAATCTACCCAGATTACCAGTCAAAGGGAGTTTCATTGTTGTCGTTGTGTCATTTGGTCCTGTTTGCTGGCTCTGGCGGTTTTAGTCCCACGGTCCCTCTGCAGTCCCGGCTGTTCACAGCCTTCGCTTGGTCAAGCACAGCAACTCTCTCTGCACACATCACCAGTGGAGGAAAAACTATACCTGGGCAGACATTACAGCAGGGTTATTTATTAACAGACAACTTTTGAATTCACTCATGATCGTGGTATTTATGGTTTTCTTGGCTGGGATGGTGTGGGAAGATGCCTTTTATGTGTTATTCTCACACAGACAGACTCACAGCAACTCAGATGGAAAGTTGTCAGCTTTGAGACACGAACCATCCTGGGGAGGATATGGGGAAGGGGTGCCGAAGCTGGCAGGTGCAGTGACCATGCTCCCGAAGGGGGACAGGGGGAGGGCGCTGCGCTTCACACCCCCACACACACCCTCCACCACGGGAACCCCGCTGTGTTCAAGCACAATCAGATACAAATCTCTTCCACCCTCCTCTCTTCCCTCCTCCCAGCCTCTCATCCTTTAAAGTCCTGGCTACACATTGCCCTACTTGGTTGTGCCTGACAGTTGGCTACTCAAGTCACTGGCCGTGTGACCTCAGATGGGCTACTTAAACTCTTGGTGCCTCAGTCTCCTCATCTCTGCAGTCAGGGTGATAAAAGGACCCACCTTGCTTGGGGTTAAGTGAGGCAGTGCATATAAACCGTTAAAGCCCATGTCTGCTGCAACAGTGGATGTTTTTCTCGTTGCCATTCATGTACTTTTCTCCACTGGCTAGAAATAGGTCATGTACATGATTATGTATCCTGTGATGGTTGCCTAAAAATCAGCCATGCCTGTCCAGCCCTTCCCATCTTCTCTTGCAAGTTGTGAGTAGGGCCCACGACAGCAACCGATGGTACCGAGTAAAAATCCATTTAGAAAGAGCAAAGCTGCATTCTAAAATCCTCAGCTCCTCCTCGCACTGAGCCCGTGGAGTTTGTCGAGGGGCTTCTGTTAGGAAGCCTGAAGTGAGGCTCCACCCTGCTGAGCTGGGCTCCCAGAGCCCTGTCCGGACCCACTGCTGTTGAGCTGAGCCCACGGGGAAGCCAAGATGCTCCTCCAAGGTAGTGGGGAGGGCACCAGGAGCTTTCTTCTCCTCGCCATCGACCAGAAGACAATGGGTTCTTCAGAAGCCACACCATTTCAGCTGTTTTGGCCACAGAGGCTGCAAGCTGACTGGATGTCATTCTCCACCAGAAGAGCGTCAGCTCAGGACAGCTCCAAACAGTATCAACCGGTTTGTGGCAAGTGGCATAAACACCAGGCTGGGTGAATGAAATCACTGGCTGAGTCATCTGCTGCACGTGGGGGCTGAATGGGGCTCAGTCAGGCCCAGGAGAGCCCCGGGCAAGGTGCTGGGGGCGCGGGCGTCTCCCTTCTCCATAGTCATTCCTTTGGCCAATAAATGCTATCGAGCACCTACGCGCTAGGTGCCAGCACAGCAGTTATTTCTCAAAATAGTGTTTGTGGTCATCTAAATTTGGGGGATGGTGCCCAAAGCAAGTTTTGGTCTGTTAAAATAAAAAAGGAAGGAAGGAGAAGAGAGAGGCAGGGAGGAAGCCAGGCCTTATTCATGTTCAAGTTTTAAGTAGTAATTACGTTTTGGTTCAAGCTCATTACGAAGTGATCATTTCAGACCAGTCAACAGGGCAGAATCAGAAAAATACTCTGGTGAATTAATCTTATCTCCCAAAGTAAAATAAAATAGTTAGATTAGACCTGCTTTTTGCTACTTGGGTCTTAGGAGGAAACTGGGCACTGAGCAGCAAGTAGGGCCAGGACTAGGGTCAGGCAAGTGAGACACTTTCTCTGAGCACAAAATTGAAAGAGGCATCAAAAAACTGTTATCACAGTACATAATACTTTAATGCAGTATTTTTTTAAATGTAAGATTGATGCAACAATCCATAGTGAACAAAATTTCAGACGTTGAAACACAGACAGGAGCAGAGTCCCACTGCTGAGTTTTCCTCAGACTCCAACGTGGGTCAGCACAGCACCAGAGGCAAGGCCCCCATGCCCCCTCTGGTTCTCCAGAGCCATTCCCATGTGACCCCCGAGGCCACAGCCTCCCATGGTTCCTGCATGCCCTTGGCCGGGTGGGGAGGAAGGGAGATCCTGAAGTTAGCTCATAGAAGGAACAGCCGGGCACTGGGCCAATTCAAATATCATCAGACTTAATCCCTGATGGCTGATTCCACGACAGCATGACCAGGTATAACAGGGCAGTGCCATACCCTGATCGAGAGGCTGGCATCAGGATGCCTGTGTTCAAATCCCTGCTCCACCCTTCTAGCTCTGCTACCTTGCACGGGTTTATACTTAAGTTCTTGATAGCCCCATCTGTGAAATGGGGGTGATAATGCTGTTTACCTCACAGGATTAAATGAAGCATGTGAGCGCTCAGCAGAGCTCCCGGAATCATTATACTGTAGACGTGCCCACTCGTCGCCCTCTGCAGCAGGCCACTGGAGCAGCAGTTCCTCTGTGGAAGGAACAATTCCCATTCCCTTCAGCTATTTCCATTGGAGACAGGTGTGGCAAACCCTCCGGGGGAATGCGGTATCGATGACAGACACACGTACCTGGAGTTGTTTGTTTTTCTTTAAGTAACGCTCTAGAAATAGAAATCGTAATAGTAATAGTAGAGGTTTATAATAGAGGTTCGCATTTTACCAAGCATTTTATCAGAGATGTTATTTAGTATCAGTCCTGTGCCAAGGGCTTGGGGTTGGCAAAGGATCGCAGAGGAGAGAATCGAGCCCAGGAAGAGGGAGGGTAGGTGGTGAGGCTGGAGTGAGCTGCTGTCCTCTGGTCAATTCCAGGGAGCAGAACTTCCAGCCTCAATGTCTGAAGCCTGGGGTGGGGACGGGGCAGGGGGGTACTTCCCTCTACCAGGCCCAGATCTTCAGCCTGGCTCTGTCTCCCCTCCCACTCCTGTCCCTCCCCCACCAACTGGTGGCATCCCACCTGGGCCTGGAAACCTGATGACTCCATGTGAGCCTGGGATCTCTGTATCAGAGCACACTTGAAAATTAAACATAATGAGCCTGGGAACATGGTCCCACATCACCCAAATTGGGTAAAATAAAGGGGTTTTGTTTTCCAGGCAATGGCTGATGCTCACACCCCTACTGCTGCCCCTCACACCAAACTCTCAACCCTGGGGCAATCATTCACTAAGACAAGGAGCAGACAGCCACCCTTTAATGTGGTCGTCATTGTAGTCTGACAGTCTCTGCGATGCGTTAAGTGTTACACTCAGATTTTTAAATCAATTTATTCATTTGAAAAAGGCTTTTTAAAAAGAGCACGAGAACAATCCATAACCCTAAGCAGCCTCTTCAATTGAAATGATTTCCCCCCACACAAAAACTCTCAATGTTTAAGTTCATTTTTAAATTAAATGCACACACAGAGAGAATTTTAAAAGAGCCCCTGTGAGAATGTATTAATCATACATGGCCATTCTAGATCAAATGGCCTTCCATGATTCACAACCAAAACAGTGTTCAAGGCCTTTGAAACAAGGTTTGCAGACAGTGGGCCCCAGTCCTGCCCCCACCCCAGTGCTGTAAGTAGCTTTCACAGGTCAGGGATACAGACTGATGGTTTTACTCTTTCTAACTTGAAACTGTGCTGAGAGAACAGAGCAGGACACTTTGCAACTGGCTTCTACGGCAATTTTTTTAAAGAGAGACGTTTATAATTTTTTTAAATAATAAAAAGATTATATATACTCCTAAATAAATTAGACCATTTCAAAAAGAAGACAGAAGAAAAGAGAAAGTGTCCATAATCTCACTACTCCAGGATAGCGTCTGCTAAAAATACCCTGAAGTATATTGTTACAGATATTCTTCCCTGCATACGTACACATATAATCAAATATAGGATACAGATTGGAATTAAACTGCATAGGCTGTTTTATAACCTTTATTCATTTAACACTACATCATGGACAGCTTTCTCTGCCAGTAAATGCACTCAGGTATCACCATTCTAACCTGAGATTCCACTGTATGCTCTCCTGTGATTTATTGAAGTAGCTCCCTATAAGTGAATGTTTCATTCCCCCTCAATTTTTTTTTGATTAAAAATAACCAAAGCTTCTTTCTTTTAAATTTTTTTAGTTTATACTTATTTTTAATTGAAACATAACTGATTGTACAACTCAATGTTTTAATATAAATCACATAGTAATGAACATCCTTGCACATCCATCTGCATGCCCACAAGCAATTTATCATCAGGTAAACTTCTAGAGGTGAAATCACCAAATTGAAGGTTATCAATTGATGAGGCTCAGACAAGAAGATCCTTCCAGAAAGGCAGGATCAATTTACATTCCCACCTGTAGGACCTGAGAACATGTCTCCTTGTACCTTCAACAGCACTAGATATTTTTCTTTTAAAATATTTAGTGGTCTATTTATTATTTTATATCTTTTTATGATTATAGAAACTGTAAAGATCACTGTAATATTTCAAACATTAACAAGGTATGTAAACTTTCCTCCCTAAATCCTCCTATTATAGTCCCACACTCACAGATAATCTGATTCTATTTTTTCCAAATTTTCTTTTCAATGCCAATACTAAAAAATTCTTTTTTGCTTTCCTACAGAAATGATATATTATTTGGATTGTTTTGCAACTTGCTTTTTTCTTTCTGTGTTTCTGCATATACTGTGGCTTTTTTTCCATGTCAGTTATAAATAGGTCCCATTTTTTTAGTGGCTGCTGAGTGTCCCACAGAATGAACATTCATGGTACCAGTCCCTCGTGGATGAACATTCCAGTTATTTTTAATATTTGAATGAACATCTTTGCTTATATACATTTGGATGTATATAAGAGCTTTCCTAAGATCATTCCTAGAAAAACACTTGTGCCAAAGGGTTTGCACATTTAAAATGTAGGTAGCTGTTGTCAAATTGTCCTTCAAAATGAACACTCTGGCCAACAATATATGCAGATGCCTATTACCGTGAGGGTATTTAAACAGAGTCTACTTGTTCTCTTGGCAGGCATATATCATAGGTCTATTTTCTGTTTTATTTTCTGTTTCCTGGTTTATTATAATGGATATTGCAAAGGACACAGATGAATAGCTAGATGAAGGGGTAGCTAGTGCAAGGCACGGGGGGTGGCATGGAGCCCCCATGCCCTCTCCAGGTTCTCCACCCCACCAGCACCAGCACCTTCATGTGCTCACCCTGTCGCTGTATCTTCTGCAAAGAGGGGAGAAGCCATCTGGTAGACATCTTCATTCGCTCGGGGGCACTCAGTTTCCCTGTCTTCTCTCCCCCTCTTACCTCAGTCCGTACATGAATACATTTGCAAGGTTATGTTTGAAACCTTCAGCTACGTTTATGATTATCATAAGTTGGGATTCGTATTAAATGGCCCTCCCTCTACCCAAATCAACCAATCTCACACCAGTACATACGTAATTTGCTTTCACACAAGTTTGGGATTTCTGATTTTCCACATCTGTCAGAGAGGAACACAACCTGTCCTTCACAACTTGCCACTGGGAGATGGTTTGAAGACCTTGGCACACCATTCTTGATATGCTTTAAGCCTGCACTGTACAACATGGCAGCCACTAGACACGCAGAGCTGCTGAGTGCTTGAACTGTGGCTAGACCAAATCAGGATGTTCTGTAAGTGCGAAATACACATTGGACTTAGCATGAAGAAAAGAATGTAAACTATTTCATTAATAATTTTTATGTTGATTCATTATATGCTGAAATGATAATATTTTGTACATATTTGTAAAATAGCTAAAAGGTGAAAGCAATCTAACTGTCCATTGATGGATGAATGGATAAACTAGATATGGTGTATACATACAATGTAATATTATTCAGCCTTGAAAAGGAGGGAAATTCTGACACATGCTACGACATGCGTGGAGCTTAAGGACATTATGCTAAGTGAAATAAGCCAGTCACTAAAAGACAAACACTGTGTAAGTCTCCTTATATGAGTTTCCTACAGTACAACAGATTCATAGAGCTGGAACATAGAATGGTGGTTGCCAGGAGCTGGGGGAAGGGGAATGGGAATTGCTTAATGGGGAAAGAGTTTCAGTGTTGCAAGATGAGAGAATTCTGGAGACCGATGGTGGTGATGATTGTACAACAATGTGAATCTTCTTAATGTCATTGAACTATATACACCCTTAAAGAGTGGTTAAGAGGGTAAATTTTATGATAGGGATATCTTACCACAACCAAAATATAATTTTAAAAAGACAAGCACATGTCTAGTTTCTATTCCCAAAGAGGTGTAGTCTGCATTTGAGTCTGGGCACGTATTCAGTTTGAAAATTCCCGGGTGAGCACACCTGCTTGAGAACGACCGTGTGAAGGGATGGGATGACCTGAATTTAAAAGGGTTCAATTTCAATGACTTTTCTGCCTAAGAGTCTTTACTAGTTTCTAAATCAGAGCTGGCCGGTCGGGTGAGGCAGATGCAGATGTATGTCGTTTGCTTGTTTTAAATGAATTATTTGTCAATGTTTAAAAATCAGGAAATTTACATGAAAATCCAGATTTTGAGTTTCTCTAGGAAAACTGGAAGATATGGCTGTACTAGCCCAGCCTCTGCATGGCCCAGTGAGTTAGAGCTGAGAAAGGATGACACCTAGGGCCACAATCTACACCATTCCCTCGTGTGTTACCCCAGCCCACCTCAACTGGTCTTTGAGATCTTCGGCCTATAAATGAGCAAGCTAATCTGTGCTGAGAACTCCCTTTAAAGATGCCTCTGTCTTCAAACAGCTTACAGAATCATGCCCATGTTAATGGATAAATAAATAGTGCTCGTTACCTAAGCCAAAGTCGTGCAGACAAACACCAAAAGCCTCCTCCTTGCTTTAATTTTCTACTGACTTTCTGGGGGCAGCACTGTTTTGCTCAACTGTAACTTGGTCTGTCTCTCCAACATTTCAATTCCGTTTTAATTTACACTCTTCAGGATTGAATCAAATTCATAAAGTCAGTCTTGGATCTTATTCACAGAGGTTTCCATTTCAAAGAAACCAGGAATACACAGATTTCCTGTGGCCTGCAGAAGGCGAGGCAGGTTTCAGGGAGTTGGTTGAGGGAGTAGATATAAAAATTTGTGTCTTTTTTTTTTTTTTTTTTTTTTTTTTTGCAGAGCAAAACTTCGGGCTCCCCTAAACCAATGTAGGATGATCTCAGTGCCATCAATAAGGGTGATCACTAAAGCTCCTTTCTGACTTGGGAGTCTCTATTAGGGAATCACCCTGGGAATATCAGTAACAGGTTCAGCCGAGAATAGCTGGAATACTCTCAGGGTAAGGCACCAATGGTGATGCCCCATCTCTGATGCTCTTTGATGATGCTATTCTTTCCTCTCAAATTAAATCATTTCTGATCATTTTCCTTATAGGCTTATAAGCTAAAAAAGAAGGAGGAAAGGGAGGCAAGGAGGGGGCAGCAAGGAAATTAGTGCCAATATTCTAATTTTATTTTTCAGCTGTCTCCCTTTTAGCATGGGAGCACAATGCTGGTTTCCTATCTCACCTGGAGGCTTACAGGGACCACAGAGACAGGCCTAAAAATAAATTGCATCCATTTGTGGCTGTAGCATACTATGAAAAATAACACAGCTTCAAAACCCAGTGGCCCTCAAACCTCTTACCTGGTTTCCTGAAGTCAGCACAGTGCTCACCGGCAGCCTCTGGTCTGTGCAGTGTTCCCATAAGCACGTGCATGTGTTTGTTCCAAAAGCTGAGGACCGCCCTCTGGCCAGCTGTGGAAGGAGCTTGCGGGGTGCTCCCTGCAAGGCCATAGCAAGAAGCAGCCACCACGAGCTTTTCTGATCCTATCTCAAGCTATCACTTGGGGTCCCCATGGCACCTCTCCTGTGAGACCATCCTCTTCAGGGAAGCAGATATTTATATCACAAAAGCAGACTGGATTATGCAATGTCATTTCAATGACATAAACAGTGTCGTGATAACACAAGGTTATCTTTTCAAAATAATCTTCCAGCTCAGTAGAAGTGAAGGGTTTCATCCATGTGTTGTTCAGACCGTTTGGGTGAAATATGTAACTAATGCATATACCTAGTTGGTAGTTGCTCCATCTTCCATCGAGAGCTTGAAAGCCCCTGAAAAAAGCAAGCTTACTGCCCAACGCATGCATTGCCATCTGTCGATTAACATTGATCAGGCTGGTGAGCCAAATCTCTGAAGGACAGAGTGCTCAGAGCACAAGAATTCCCAACCCCCTGGCCTGCCATCCACGGCCTGCTCATCCCTACTCCACTCTTCCCTTCGAGTACCACACATGTCATTCGCTGTCTCTGCATCACAGCAACTCACACCACCAGCCAGCCGTGGTGTCCCCTCCTCTTCCATCAGCCACATCCTACAGACTCTTCAGGACTTGGCTCCAATGCTGCTGCCTGTTTACGCCTCCCTTGACGGCCCAGGCAGAAGTGATTTCCATCTCCTTTGCATTTCCTCCAGGACAGGGATCAGATCTAACCCCAGCTTCTATCCTCCACTGTCTCTAAAAAGAGGGCAAACCCCACATAAACGTGGGAGGGAAAGAGGAAGAGAGCAGGAAAAGGAAGGAAAGGAGGGACAGGAGGATGGGAGTGGGCAGGAGGGATAGTAGGAAGGGAAGTTACTAGAGTCAGGTAGCCAAATGCAGTCTTAATCTAGTAGAAAACAAGATCATTCCAGAAATTAAGCTATTTCCTGGCTTTCTAAGGAATTTCTACAATGGAATTTAAATGTTAAAGAACACTATACCAATAGCTCCTCTGGCTACCAATTTTATGCTCTGAAATAAAGAAACGATGTTAGGGCGTTGCTTAGGAATTACCAGGGCTACAAAATGCAGGAAAAAAATGTAAAAGAAGACGCTCACATTTCAAACACAGGAAGGGCTGGTTGCACAGGACCACATAGTGACCAAGGGAAGTTCTAATCTTCACATTTTATGAACTTATAATTCATCTTTTTGTTTTCCTGGCACCTGTTTTCATTCACTCCCATTAAGACATTCACTGTTTGGCGTTTTTCTCCCAGGAATTTAGAGCTGACAGATAACTCCATGCCTAAGCTAGAAAAAATAACTTTGTGGAGTTTGCAGCATCCAACCCATTTAAAATCACCTCCCAGTATAGAAGGTGGTCACTGCAAATCGTCACTTTCATAGAACTGGTAAACTTCATTTTTAATGAACACAGTGTTAGAACAAATCTATCTGAGGCTAAGATAATTTTAGCTTCTTTCTTCTATTTTCTAGCACAACTTTAAAAAATTCTTCTTTTATACCTGGTAAAATGCTTTAGGACTCTTTTTATTTAAATCACATATCTAATCCCATATCTGAGTGTAAACTAAAACAAAAATCATCAATTCTCAGTAAGACAGCAGTGCTATCTTCACATATAGATAATCCACATACACTCAATAAATCCACACAGGCTTCAAGCTCAAAATTCTCCTGGAATTGAGACCCCAGCAATACGGCAGTAATATCTGCAGTGCCAAATCCCAGTTCTGCATGAGAAAGTGAGTAGTTTGCTGTTACTTATAACCACTTTATCTTATTTATGTCTCTTGAACATGGGCGGTAACTCACAGTAGCAACACAATTTTGAGCCACTCAGTGAAAATTTGCGATTGCTTCCTTTTTTCTCTTCTTGTTTTTATTTTGATTGCTTTTCTGCCAGGTCTTGGGGTGCTCTTGGAGTGCCCGTGTCTGTGTTCAGTACCCCACATGTGTATACACCTATCTCCTTGTGTGGGAACCCCTGGGTAGCTAGCTACAGGGCTGACTAGACAGAAGCTTCTAATCAGTTTGCCAAAACTGTGGTAAGAGTTTTGTATTTTTATCTGAGAATCACACCTTCACAATGGTTCTTGCATGAAACGCAAAGAAATTCAGGGTTTTGTTTCATTTCGTTTCTGGTTTTTTGTTTGTTTGTTTGTTTTGTTTTGTTTTTTCCTGAAACTCTTGGAAAATACCACTCAGGAAAGGCACAAATTGGGCAACCTCATTCTAACCCATTAATTCCACCTTTGGGGATTTTTCCTGAGGAAATAATAAGTCATGTTACTTACTTACACCCTTTATAATAGGAAAAAAAATATATATGAGAGGACAAAATAAGAAAAAAAGATGATAGAAAAATATTGAAGTACCTTTCACAATAGGAAAAAGCTAAAAATACCCTGAGTGTCCAAAAATATAAAATGGGGTTAAATAATGACGGCAAAGTCATAGGATAGATTCTCTGCAGTCCCTTGGGGAAATTTTTGTAAGAATAATAAATGTTAGAGGAAAATGATCATGATATGATAGAAAAGATAGATTATAAAGCACTGTGATTCCAAATATGTATCTATCAGTTGACAGTGTTTATCTCTGGATGGTAATGTTATGAATGCTTTTTGTTTGCTTCTTTTTTTCTATATCTATCTTCTAAGCTTTCTACAAAGACTTTGCATTTCTATTGTAATTTTAAAAAGAAGTGCTAGAAATCATAACACCTGGACTCCTTTTGCTTACACTCAGAGCCTCCTTTGCAAAGGCTGGGACCTTGATGCTCCTAAAGGCATCAAGTGGACCCTGCTATGGGCAGCAGGGAAGAGTCATAATTGGGGCGGGGGTGCTCCTGGGGCAAAGCTCCTCACTAGAGGGTGCCCCCTTGAGTGGAGCTTTTCTGGAAGCACTTTCTGATAAGACACTATCAAAATTTTACCTAGAATCTAACTCATTTGCTGGTCGTACTTACTACCTTAGCATTCTCTTAAAACTGATGATGAGAATATTAAATGACATAGAAAAATATTTATTTATATGGTGAAGAAAGCAGGTTAAAAAATTCATATGCTTCTAATTGGGTTTTTTTATGTTTTTCTTAGTTGTGACCAATGTATCATGGTTATGTAAGTTGTGAACAACAGGGAAGGCTGGGTGAGGGGTATACAGGAGCTCTCTGGACCCCTTTTGCAACTTTTCTGTAAATCTTAAATTATTCTAAAACAAAAAGTTTATTTTAAAAATAAGAGAACTTATTAACTGCATAGCACACATTTCTCAGTGCCTCAATTATTTAACATTTAATACAATAAAACACATTGGAGATGTCAAAAAAACTATGTGTGTACTTTTATATATCTTATGTGTCTATTTACATGTAACTTACAGAGGAAAAGTATATCTGAAAAATATACCAAAATGATAACAGCAGATATATCTGTGGAATTTGGAATCATTTTTATTTTTTCTCTAGTTTTTCTGAACTTTTAAGATTTTCATATGATGAATGTAAGATAGCTTTACATAATTATTACTTATATAATTATATATTATTTATGTTATATTTATGTAATATATAAATATAAAATTACTTTTATAAGGTTGCTTTCAAAATTAAAAATAAGTAAATAAAAATGGCCACGTAGATTTCTAAAGATCCCCAAGATTGGCCGGGAGGCTGAAATTGCACAAGGCTGGGAAACAATACTGGCAGAACAAGAAGGTTATGTATGTGCTCTGGCTACTGTTCAAACTCTAGGTACTATATATGATTAATATGAATTAGACACAAGCAGCTAATAATACTTTTGAAACCACAAAGTCAAATTGATAATGATAGTATTCCTAATTTAGCGCAATGAAAAGCTTGGTAACTATTGCTCACCTAATGAATGGGTCACAGAAAGGAAAGCTTCTTTTCTTTGTAAAGCTCAACATTAAAATTAGCCGTTATCTGTTACCTTAGGTGAAAGAAGGAAAGACAGAAGGCTGCTCATTCAGCTGATATTTTGCCTCTGAGATCTCTACGCCCTAGCAACTCATGTTACAGATAATAAGTGGAGAAGGCCCTAAGACTCATCACCCAAAACAGTTTTCGGAAAAAGTCAAGAGGAGGAAATAATTTCAAACCCTACAACAAAGAATGGTGCTTCTCTAGGGGTGTAATAATTTTTCCCAGAGAAACCGCAAAACAAATGAAAGATCAATGAAACAACATCCTGGCAACAATGCAATTGGTCCTGCTGTGGTCATGAACATGTAAATAGCAAGACTGCAGTTAGAAGACCCCAGACTTCACCTAGAAACAAAATATTCAGGCTGCTGCTGTTGTTGTTTTTTATTGCAGGATTTTGAGTGGAAAAGTAGTCTCACTTGTCAATCAGCTAAGTTGCAGGGGCTAATAGATTCTGGTGTTTAGGGGGGTCAACACAGAATTTAATTTAACATCTCACAATACACCCACATGCCCAGAAAATGTGGACAGCTTGATAGGGTTCACTGAGCCAAAGAAGCAAGACCCAAACAGTGCATTAATGTATAGGGGAAGAATAGTTGCAATCAGCCCCTTGTGAATTGGACAGAGGGCTCAGAGATGAAGCAATTATCAGCCATCGGGGATTAATAGTAAAGTGTGAATACCAAGCTGTATATGTTAGGGGCAGAATATGTTGCCTATAGAAAACAACAAAGGACGTTTCTTACTATTAAGTGAGATTAAACGTAATGGCCTGATTTAATCACAAAGGCAGAATTAAATTCAGATGGCAACTTCAAAGTGGACACATGAACACAGGCCACTGCTTACATTTACATATAGCTGGCATAGCTTGGCCTGCAACACAATAGGATAAAGTTTCTTTGGCCACTTAAACAATTTTCTATTCTTCACCTTTTTTTGTGAATACTCACTGTATTTATTCCCTGGCTGCATTTAGTTAATAAAAAGGAGCTAAGAGTTATATTTATTCATGGAGTCTATAATTTTCAATTCTTTCAAATTATGGGGAAAAAACTGCAAAAGGTCAACAAAAGCATAGTTATAATCAGATGGGCACCAAAAAAAAAAAAAAAGGCAGCATAAAATGAAACAAAACAAAACAAAAAATCTTTCTTAGAGAGATCCAGTGTCTTATTTTTTAATCTGCCCTTAACTTAAGAACCCAGCTCTTGAGGTCCAAATTCAGCTCTGTGAAATGCAGCTTTCTCCCTCCTCATGTTGAGATACATGTTATTGTCCTGGAGTTCAACTGAGTTGTTTTTTGATCTGGGCCAGTGTCTCCTTCCTTCTGTGTTAATGAATGCTTGCTTCTTTCTTTGCTCCCCACCTTAAAGGAAGTTCTTATAAGAGGTTTGAAGGATATAAGCCTGTTGCAAGGGTTAGAGGGGCTGAGGCACTTATTGTTAGTGGGTCCCTGGGGAATTTCAAGTACCCATTGCTTGAATGAAAAAATTAAGCATACTATCTAAAAAATATGGTTTCCTCTGTTCTCCCCAAGAACTGAATACATCTAAAGCTTTGGGAGTCATAAAAGTTCCTAGTAAATTTCAC
Source organism: Cynocephalus volans (assembly GCF_027409185.1). Taxonomy (NCBI): domain Eukaryota; kingdom Metazoa; phylum Chordata; class Mammalia; order Dermoptera; family Cynocephalidae; genus Cynocephalus; species Cynocephalus volans. The sequence continues at coordinate 180,310,831 of NC_084460.1, forward strand.
ATATATAATTTTATAACCACATATATTATAATAAGTATATTATAATATATTCTATATTATATAACATATGTGTAACATACTGTATATAGTATATATTATATAAATGATTAATGAGCCTACCTTTTGAGCCAGCAAGACTTCTTTGAAGAATTTATTCTATATAGGCATAGCATAAGGGCTTAAAGATTTATGTATCAGGACATTCATCAAAAAGTTGCTTTTAATATAAAACCGATAAGAATTGACTAAAATGTCCATCCTTATGGAATGAGTTTAACAAATTTTGCTATGCACTTACAGTAAAATACTATACAGCCATTATAATGATCTGAATCTGAAATAATCTGAAATGATTTGAAATAACGATGTGGAGTTTTAGTTGATTACATACACTGATACTTAATTACAGAAAGATGCCCATAGCAGTTTGTAAAATTCATGTATAATATAATCTTCAGTATATGTAAGCAAGTGGAGAGAGAAATGTTTGTGAAAATGTTGGCTAGGTACTAGTGTTTATCTCTGGGTGGTACCATTTGGTTGATTTTTACTTTTTTTCTTGGTACTTACTGATTGTTTTATCTTACAGTTAACAAGAATTACTTTTACAATTGGAAAAAAAATCTGTTTTATTTTTGAAAAAGACATGTTTTTGAGAGGACTTGGTGTATGTTTTGGAAGTGATTTTAAGAGCAGAAGATGAGATCTTCCAAGGCCAAACTGAAACACACGTTGACACGAACCCCTGGTGGCTAGACCACTGCAGGACAGGTGTCACACTGACCCCAGTGAGCTTGGGGGCCCAAACTGCTGGGTTCTACCACTTGCCTTTCTTCAAAGCCCTACTTTTGGCTTTGGAGAACTTTTCTTCCCTTTTTCATTGCCCCTTGGTGTTAACAGAGATTTTCTGAGTTTACTTTGCCCCTTGAAAAGAATAAGTTGATCTTCTATAAATTTGCTGCAAACCAACCAGATTTAGGAAAAAGGCTGGGAGAGGTCGTATCTGTGAAGAAGAGGTAGAATTGTGGATCCAGCCCTTTGTTGTCAGATAAAACTAACTTGGAACTGTGTTAGGCTCTATTTCGAGCGATCAGCTAGTCAGCATAAATGTAAGCTCCGAAGTTGGACAAACTCAAGTGTCTGAGTGTCTTGGTAACTTCCCAACATCAAGTGTGACCAGGAAAAATACTCTCCAATGGTGGCCTTCCAGGTTTGCACCATTTCACTCTGACTCTTAAAACCAAACTTTTTGGTTCCAGGTCATTGCAAGACATTCCTCTGTGGGCTTAGAAGAACAAGGAGTGTACAAGATAGGGATGAACCTGATCCACAAAACATCAGGTTCCTAAGGGTCGCCAGCTACAGCAGAAGGGCCAAGATATCTTATTCACCACCAGTGGAAACAGACCCTAAGCAGATCTCTGCATGTGCCTTTACCACGTGCATCGTCAGGTGCCTTTGGGCAGAGATTTGTTCTGGCGATGGTGCAACTGGACCAAGCTAGGGGTGGGTGATTGACACCTGCACTACGTTACAGCGTGTACACTCACACGGGGATTTATTCTGCTCATTCTCTAGCACACAGCACCAAATTAGGAAGAGAAAGACTGGCAAGACAAAGCAAACAGGCTAGATTATTGGGAAACAGGGTAAGGCACAGAAAAATGCCAGCTCTTCTTTTGATCACCTCAAGAGGTAAGATTACAAATTCCAGTTCTTTCTTGGCCCTTTCGAAGTCACCTCTTGAAGGTGGAGGTATATGTCAGGTTAGATCCTCTCTTTCAAACAACCCACCCCAGGTTTCTAGAAAAGTGGCAGTTGATTCATTTTCAGGCAAATTGAACAGGAATTAGAGAAAATTTCTAGGATCTTTAAAACTTGCACAGAATATAAATGCGCATATTTTAGAATCAACATTCAGTGTTTCTGATTACAAAGGACATGCAGTTGCACGTTAAATTCAAACAAATACTGAAACATAGAAAGAAACTGTATATTATGTGTAATCCTACCTCCCACAGATAGCTATTTTTAACACTGAAGAGTGTTTCCTACCAGTTGCTTATTCTATGCATTCATAATTAGAACATATAATTTTATTTTTTTGGAGCTGGTATCATATGGGCTATATTATTTTATTTCCTCCCTTTTTATTTTAATATTCCATCAGAGTATAAGGAAATACAGTGCTCTGAGACGTTCTAGTTATAATAGTGGGAGTAATATAGTTAGTAGCGGTACTATAGTTAATATTTATTACAGTCTGGATTATGCACCGGGCTCTTCTCCTGGGAGCTGAAAGTATTTTATATTTCTTTCCTAATTGACCTGGAATAAAGAAAAATACACAGCCAAGACTGTCTAAAGAGCTGAAGACTTCTTAGAGTCACACAGTCAGGGCATAAGCAGGAGCAGACAGACCTGAGTCACCTCAAGCGATATGGCCTTCCCCTGACTATAGGCAGACAGTGCGCAACATCAAGCTCTTACTTGCTGATGAGAGAGGAAGCTCCTCGCCAGCATGTGCACATGCACACTCCATGGAAGGACTGAGTCACCCCGAGGTTGGAATGCAGGGACCACAGTCCTGGCTTCCCTTGTGGCCGCCCTCTCCTGTGGTGCTGTGACTGCCACCACTCAGAGCCCAGCAGTCCCTGCCGGCTCATCACTCCTGCTGCACTGAGGGCGGGCTGACAGTTGTAATGCCATCATCATGTCCCCTCACAGAAAGAGCAGGAAGACCAATTTCTCCACACAAAGGCCTGAAGTGCTCGTGTGAAAGGTCACTAAGTACTGTCATCTGGGTCAGGAAGGGGCCGAGAAGGCGGTGCCCACTAAGAACAACAGACGAAGAGCAGGATCTTAACCTCGGCCTGTGGCCTGGGGTGTCCAGGGGAGGGACAAAGAATCTCAAGTAGGAGACAACAGACTTGGGAGTGAGGACAGCCCAAGGGATGAGAGGTGCCTGGGCCTGTTCCTTAGGCAACCGGCGGCCCGTGGGCCTCCATAACTCTGCTGGGAGGCTGACAGCTCTTATTCAGTCCCCAGGCCGAGCAGGCCTGAAAGGAGAGAGGAAGCCAGAGGACAAGTCCCCAGGACAAGCCCCTGGGATGTTCCAGGCTCTACAGCTAGGCCCCTCCCATGAGCCTTCTGCTGGGGGGGATGGGAAGTTAGGGAGTCCTTTGCAGAACCCAGGAAACACAGTTTCACAAAACCCAGAACTACTAAACATACTATTTGGTGTGAATTAGATACTATTTAATGTCACATTTCAGTTTGTAAACGTGGCCACAACTGCAAAGAATTAAGAAAAAACTGGAGGTTGGAAGCAAAATGGAACAAGAAAAAAAAGAGGGAGCCATTCACTTGCCCTCAATTGTCTCAGCAAGCTGCAGGCAAGGACCACGGTCATTCATTTGTCATTAGGACACTTGAGTGTAGGCCGAAAGACACTGGTGCTCTGAGGGACGTAATTTAGGAACTGCTGAAGACTGAGACCCAATGCAGTTCCCTGCCATTTCGAGGCATGGTTTGCAGTACTCTAAAATACGGGTCTGAACATCAAAAAGCAATTTTGAAGCCTTGGGCAATTTATTTGAACTCCCAGTGCCTCAGTTTCCTGATCTGTAAAAAGGAGTTGTTTTTGATTATTAAATGTATTAATACATGGAAAGTCTTAGAGCAGTGCCACATACAACAAACTCCATAAATGCTGATTATCATTATTTTCATCATCATCGTCATCGTCGTCATCATCATCATCATCATCATCATCATCATCATCATTCTGAGTGGTAGAATTGGTAGAATTATTGGTGAATTTAATTTCCTTTTTATAATTTTCTTTATTGTCCAAAATGTCCGCAATGGTCATGTATTATTACTACAATGAGAAAAGATGAAACCCTTTTTAGAGAGAGAGAACAGTTCTAATGTTGCCTTCCAGAGCCCCAGTGGAAAGAGAGAGCAGAGAAATGAAGTCACAAAGGGAGGGACCACCTGTCCAACAGAAATTTGTTTCCTTCATAATTAGAAAAAGATGAAGGTTAAGGTTAAGATGGGCATTTTTCTCCTCCTGTCATAGCACATGTAGAAGCTAACAATATTCACACAGCATACAGACCTGCCCTGGGGCTGAGGCAGGCTGATCGACTATCCCACTGTGCCTGGAGGTGGGACTTTGAGTGCTAAAATCTGCACTGTCCCAGGCAAACGGGGACAAGTTGGTCACTCAAGCTCAGGGAGCAAGTTTTCTGGCATACCCGTGACTTGTGTCAGGCACACCAGCTGGGAAGCTCTGAAATTTTTGCTTTGGGGCTCAAAATTTAAACCGTACCCACAAAGCTAAGCATGAAGCATCCTTGGTGCTCTGGAGAGAGTTTAAGAGTACTGGAGTTGGAAAGAAAAAACAAAAAAGGAAGGAGCAGTTGAGTCCATTCCTTTTGTGGGAGAGCAGCCTTTCCCTTGAGGCAAAGCAACACCCTTGGTAGACCCAGGCATTTACTTCTCTGTGTGTGGTTTCTAAAAGGAGCCCCTCACTGCAGATACACACAGCACCATCCCAGGGACGATGTGCTGAGCTCCTACAGCCAGTGTGGCCCAAGGAAGTGCCTGTCCTGCACATCTGAGCTGAATGACAGCCCCAAGAAGGAGAAAGGCAGTGGAGAGCTGGGAGCAGCTGGGAATCCAGAGAGAAATTTGCAAACATACTTTAGGATGAGCTGAATGACAGCCCCAGGAAGGAGAAAGGCAGTGGAGAGCTGGGAGCAGCTGGGAATCCAGAGAGAAATTTGCAAACATACTTTAGGAAGAAGCCATGTGGGAGCAGTTTTGACTGGCCCCACAAGGAAATCTTCGGAAGTTGGCAGTAGCTATTTTATCCTAGCTGTAGTTGAATTTGCCCAAGGTCACATGGCTAGAGGCAGGGAGCTGGAGCCCCAACGGGGCTTACCACCATGCTCCCAGCCTCTCTCAAAGGAGGCACCACCAGGGCTGAAGAATCACCCCCAGGACACAGAAGAGGGGGAGGGAAGGATGCGGGGCCGGAAGGGGGAGGACAGGGTCCCTTGGAAAGGTCTGTGTATCAGTTTCCTGCGGCTGCTATAACAAAGTACCACAAGTTTAGCAGTTTAAACAACAAACATTTATTCTCTCACAGTTCTGGAGGCTCAAAATCTGAAAGGCAGGGACTTGCTCTCGCCAAAGCGTCCAGGGGAGGATCCTTCCTCGTCTCTTCCAGCCCCTGGTGGCTCCAGGCATCCCTTGGCTTATGGCTGCCTCCCTCCAGTCTCTGCCTTTGTCTTCATGTGGCTTCCTTCTCTTCTCTCTGTGTCTTTCTTTCGAGTGTCTGTTAAAAGGACCCTTGTCACTGGATCATCCAGGATGATCTCATCTCAAGATCCTTAACTACATCTGCAAAGACTCTTTTTCCAGATAAGGTCACATTCACTGGTTCCAGGGGTTAAGACATGGACATACCTTTCTGGAAGCTACCATTCAACCTACTACAGCCTGGGGACAAGGAATATTAGAAACCAGGCACAGAGTTTGTCTGGGCTTTTTTAAAAAAGGTCAGCACAGCTGAGCACAAATCTGACCTGGGTTCTGATTTACACTTCTCAGCCCAACCCTCAATTCTGTCAGCAATCCTAAGAGATTTTTGCTGCTCAACCCATGCTCTGACTCTCTGCGGGGCCTTCCAGACCCCCTCTGCTCTCTGCAGACCACTGTCCTTTTACCTCCCCGTGGCTCTCAGCAGACAACCTTTTTGCCACTTCATAGAGGAAGTAGAAGCCATCACAGAGGAACACCCTTCCTTTCCCTACCCCAGCCCAAATACTTAACTTGTATCAGCACTACCCTCTCCTTCATAACCTCCCATCATACATGTACACTTAGAATTAAGTGGTCTTATATACAAAAAGTACTTGGCATATTGCCAATATTCAGTAAGTCTTAGTTTCCATTTTACTTTGATTATAGAATTTGAATCTTAGAGATCATCCTTGTAAGCATTTTAAGTATACCATTGAAAACTTGCTAAGAAATGCCCAAAATGAAAGGAGTCATCAAAACTCTATTACTTGTATGAAACTTGCATGTTCACAGAATTTCACAACTGTAGCATCACTCTCCCTTGAGTTCCCATGGGTTTTCTGTAACCCACACTGGCTTCACCGTAGAGTAAACTGAGGCACAAAGTGACATATAAAGGACACACCACCATTAACAACAGAACAGCCATCATGCAGCAAAACACCCCAGTGAGTCTAACTGGTTTTCAAGAAACTTACACACCAGCCCCTAAGGCTGAGCCAACAAAATCCAAGTGAATGCAAGACGAGATCCCAAAGATGGTTTTTTAAGTGAAAAAAATATTGGTCACCATTTGACCAATATTTATTGTGGTCCTATTATGGATCTAGAACCACAGCAATGAATAAGACAAGCATGCTTCTGTCCTTGTGGAACTTACCTCTTAGCAGGGAGGACATATTAAGCAACTAGCTATACAACTAATTTTTACTGAATTTCTATGTGATAAAGGCATGAAGGAGAAGGGCCAGGAAGGTGTGCACATACAGCAGGGAGCCTTCACACGGTCTGGGAGGTCAGTGGGTGCTGCTATGGGGAGGTGATGTCTGACACAAACTCTGAAGGCATCAACTAGATGAAGTGTGTATGTGCTCCGAAGGCATGGCTAGAGCCCCAGCAGGTTCAAAATGAGGCTGGTGAGGGATTTGGGGCCACATGTTGCAGAGCCAAATTAAGGATGTGCCTCTCTGTCCCAAGAGCTACGGGACCACAGTGATGAAGCCAGATGCCAGCTGGCGCACCTGAGCACACTGCTCATGGCCAGTGCAGCTTGCTGCCCCCACCTGCAATAACATTTTGGTTAGCTCAATTTTACTTTAGTGAATGGTTGCCCAGCTTAAATGACTCGCTAGTTGAAAAAGTATTTTATAAACCTGAAAGTGTAAGCCTGAAGTTAAGCCTACTTTTCAGATGTTCAGTGTTGAGTGGGTGAGACCCCAAATGTTATGGGAGGGCTAACCGTGGTTCTCCACCTTCACTGCACACTGGAACACCAGGAGGACTTCTAAAGCCCAGGCCTCACCCTGGACCAGTGAAATACAACCCTTTGAAGAGTGGGATCCCGGCATCAGTTTTTACTGTTTTTGTTTTTGTTTTTTTTTTAACTCCTCAGTTGATTCCAAAGTGTAGCCAAATTGAGAAGATGTAAACCAATAGACTGTTCTAGATGAGTTTATCCTTCCCCCAGGTGGGAGGAAGAAAGGAGAAAGCAGTGACAACCCACACAAAGGGTTCAGGACAGGTTGTTATTTAGCCAAAGAAGGGAAGAGACGGTGGGAGAGGAGAGTATCCAAATACAACCTGCAGTTTAAAAGGAGCGCCTACGAAACAAACAGGCGCAGGACCTGAACGCCAACAAACCCAACACGTCTCTCCCAGGTTCGGCAGTTCTTTCCTTCCTGGAGGGCGTTTCTGGCGGGGCAAGCGGGGCCCTTGGCCCAAGTCCTCAGCCCCCGAGGCTTGGGCCACGGATCCGAGCCGCGCTACTCAGCAGACGGCGCCCTCGGCGAGCCCTGGTCCCCGCGCCCCGGCGCCCGCGACGCAGGTTGCAGCTTCTGCATCTGCACGGTCCCCGCTCCCGGACATCTGGCTGAGTGGCGCCTCTCTCCCGCTCCATCCTCCGCCCTCCCCGCCCCACCCCGCCCTTGTGTGGGGCGGTAAGGTCAGGAGTGTCGAACAATTCAACGTGGGAAGTCTCTCTGAGGAAGTGCCCGGCCATAAATTTCACCCAACAAGAGGCGCCCATCCAGCTCAGGCTTGTTAGGAAACCTCCCAGCCACTAACCGCTGACCGGGCAGCGCCAGGGCAGGCTCCAGGGCAGCCAGGGTGCAGGCGGGACAGGGGCTGGGGCTGGGGGCACAGAGAGTCGTTGGGGATCCATGTGTTCAGTGCCATATTTGTATGCATGTGTGACTCTGCCTCCATGGTACCACCTGGCTATATTACAACCTTTGGATGCCCAATGGGTTCTTGTGGGGGGGTTCTTGCCCACACCCAAGGGCACATTTGGGAGAGAATGGTAGTGGGAGCTTCTCTTCACATTGGAGAGGTGTGCTAAACCCCACCTGGATGGGGTCAGGCCTTATGTTCATGAAAGGAAACATTTGGGTAAGTATAATGATGTGTGGAATGCTGCGTTACACATGAATGCTGTTACATTTCTTGCCAAGTGAACATGATGATGGTTCCCAGGAAAAACATACAGCCCGGGGGTTAACAACAGGGGTTCTAGCTCCGGACCTTGCTGTGGGACACTCAGTCAGTCACTTTACATCTCTGACCTCCATTCCCCGCTGTGGAGGGTCAGGGTAAGGGACCTCTATGTCCCTGAGGTCTCTAAGAGCCTCTGATCTTCGCTCCTTCTCTCTCCTCTGTACAACACCAACAGGGTGAAAGGAGGGTCTGATGGCATTCAGCCTTCGTCCTGCTCGCTGGAAACCTTTCCAGGGACTGGCACCCTGACTTGGTTGGAAAGACAAGGGTATTCAGCTCATGGCAATCAAAGGAGGGTTTAAGAACTAAATCTACACCTGCCCTGTGCTGTGCCGAACAGAGGAAAGCAGTTTTGGAGATTATTCACTTCACCCACATTTATTTAGCACCTCTTGGAAGTACTCCAATAAATAAAGTACAGTTGCCTGTCAGTATCCCAGGGGGATTGGTTCTGGGCCCCCCAGAAAGCTCAAGTCCCTGATATTAAATGGCATAGTATTCGCATGTAACCTACACAGTCCTCCTATATACTATAATCATGTCTAGTTGATGCCTGCAGTAGGGCAAAATTATTTTTTTTGAGATGAACTATGTGGGTAAGTGTCAGATAGAAACTCCAGGTTGCATTTCATCACTGATGCTTTCTGCTTTATGCATGTTTTGCAAGTGTTTTAACCAGGTGGTGGTAAACTTCTGTATTTTTCAAGCTTCTCAGAGGACCCACTTTCTGTGGGGTGTCAAGCTCAAGACAGAAGCCAAAAGAAAAAATCGCAGTGGTCTGTAGCTGTCCACACACTTCTGCAAAGAACAATCACTTACTGCTGCTATTGCGTTCTGCTCAGGGCCCTATTAATTCATCTTCTAAGCCAAACTTCTGTCAATTCTCCCCACTCATCTCTCTGTCCAGCATTTTGGTGCTGGCTAGATTTTGCTCAGGTTATCTAGCTGAGCTGTATATATTTTTCCCACATGTCAGAGCAAACAAAATCTGCCTATATGGTCTTCTGATAATTGATCCACTTTTGAATCTTTCATTGAAAATATCTCCACACCAAAGAACACCTGCAATAGACATAAAGCATAAATGCCTCTTAATCAAATGGTTCCTTGCATCAAAGTGGGCTCAGAAAAATAAGACCCCAGTTGACCCCACAGAAGAGAATTTGTCCTTCAGCTCATCTGGGATTGGAGAGCCCATTTCTTCCTGATGTGTAACTTGGAGGCCTCCAACCTGCAAACAGTAGTGTAGCTGCTTCCCTGCAAAATTAGTCAGCTGAAGGTTGGCTGTGTTTCCCCGCCCAGAATGTGGGACAATGTAATTCTAACAGTGGGATGCTTTCTGCATAGCATAATGCTATATGATGCTGTGCTGCATGTGCGTGCGTGTGCACGCGCGCACACACACACACACACACACACACTCTGAGAGAGAAAAAAAGAAATAATTAGGAATAAAGATACCACAATCTCATGGCCTCAGCACCAAACTGGTGCCCGTCCAGTTCTACCCCAAGTGAACTGTGATGTCTCTGAATTCCCTTTGGCTGCCACTGAAAGCCCCTGCTTTTCCCTGGGACTGTGGGAGGCTCTGATGGGGTGTGGAGGGGATTGGGGGTGGGATACAGAGAGCTGAGAGCTAAGCTCCATCCTGGCTTCACATAAAGGAAGCAAAATCAAAACCCAAGCCTGAAGGAAAAAAAAAAAATCTAAATTTAATTGGCTAAGAGACAGGATTCCTGGGGCCTAGGCTTTCCCAGCTTCCAGAGAAGGATTTAGGCAAAGGACACTTCCCCGCCCCCAGGATAGAAAAAAAGGATTAAATTCAGGTTTGGTCTGGCCAGTACAAATTGCGTGCAGAGTATACAGTTGCTTTGCATATTGCATGTGCTTTCATGGAGAGAGAAAAGGGGGGAAGGGAGAGGGTGGGGATACTAAAGAGGGGGAAAAAACTAAAAACAACTTGCTGTTTTCATATGGTCAGATAAAACTGTTTTGTCTCTGTAACTTGCAGAATGTGGGCACCGTGTCATGACAAGATTTTTTTAAAGTTGAGCTAAGCTCATACCCGAGCTGTAGCCCCCCGAGGTATTGCAGCTTTAATTGTGTTCAGTATGATCTACGGGACAATATGTCTTGATAAATCTGAATGGTAATCCAGCGCACGGTTCCCCTTGGCATTGCTGCAAAGCCAGGCCTCGCTTTAGTGAACCCGTTCAGGAATGTGGGTTAATTCGGCCGACCCTTTTTACCCCCACAGCTCTGTTTTTGTGAGGTTGGCAGAAACTGACACGTTTTCTTTTGCTTAATTAAGTTGTTCAGTAGAAGGCTGGTCAAACAGTTGCATCTACGTGGGGAGTCTGGAGATGCACAGAAAGCCGTGGGCGTTTCCAACATAAAAAGGGGGATTCTGTTATTGTTTGGGTGTAGACGGGTCATTTTTTCAAAGTTACTGCTGCCTGAATGACCACAACCCTGTGCGCAGCCCTCAAAGGACATTAAAGCTGCTTAAATACAACTACCTTGGGTTCTAACATTTATTTTTTAAAAGAGAGAGAGAGCAAGAGGGAAACAGAACAAGCAAGAGAGAAACGAAGCGGTCTCATTTCAGTAGGATTTTATTTCTTTCCAGCCTTTCTTTTTTTTTTTTTTTTTAAGGCAAAGAGTGGGCTCATTTGAATAAGAGATGCTCATCCATTATGAATTGCAGCTAGTATGAAACTCTTTCCAATCTGTTAAACAAAACTGGTACCCATAGAACTTGCCTTGGCGCTGACCTGCTGGACAGAAGAGTGGGATCTAGTTACCCTCGTGCCAGGCACTGGGGCTGGGAAAGTTCACCCACGACATCCCAGCCGGGAAATTCCCGCTTTCGTTCCTTGCTGATGTTATGACAACCACAAACAATATCAGCCTCATGGATACTCAAAGGAACTGAGGACCTGATTGGAGGCCTCCCCCATCACATCTCCATCCCTTTTTGAATCCTCCTATATTTCTAATTCAAATTACCTTTATCATTCATATGCAGATGCCCCCTGGATTCTCTGTGGATATTTGGTCCCACCAAGAGTTTTCCTTATTGTACATACTGTGTGATATAATTAAGAGGAGGCATGTGGATGGGACTGGGAAATGGGCTTTTGGGTCCTCCTGTTAAAAATAACCTTGATTTACTGTATGACCCTGAGTAAGTTCTTATCGATGCCTTTATGCCTCAGTTTATCCATAGCAGAAGATGCCCAATGGTGGGTACTTAGCAGGCACCTAATACACATTTCTGAACTTAACTTGCCCTCTTCCTCCCTCTGCAATAAATCGATATTTGGAAAACCCACTGATTCCACAAGTACTTGCCACCATCGTTGTGCTGATAATCAGTACCATGATTTTCAGGCTCCCATCAGTTCTGCATCACAGCTGCAGGGCTGCTCAAGAGATATGTGCACACTCTTGGTCTCGGCAGAAAACCGTTATGCTGATTTGAAACCACAGACTAGAATTTTCTGCCAGGTTGCAGAACAGCAACATTTTGGAAAGCCCAAAGACGTGCAATTTCCTTTTAGAGAGGGACCAGACTGGATGGTCAAACATTTCAAGAGTCTTCACCATGATTTTTCACTTCTCTTAATGTACAAGAAAGAGTGGACAATTATTTGATTGATTTAAGTTGTATGAACGGTGAAATGGTTCTTTAGGCCAAAAAAAAATCATTTTGGAGTACAAATTACCTGAATCAGCAGTTTACACTGACAAATTGTTCATTATAAGCAATACCTGCTGACTCCCCAGAGGTTGCCAGAGTTGGTTATAGATCTACCCAGAACACCATGGCCTATATTTAGGTTTGTATTCAGTTCACAAAAATACACAAGAAGATGCCTGGATTTCAAGATCCTTCCAACCTGCCAGTACAGAGGGTGGGGGATCTAGAAGTCCTGTTTGCACAACCATTCCCCAAGTGACTTGTTCTTCTAAAGAACGAAGCCCAGCTGCACAAAAAATGCAAAATGCTTTCCCCAGTTCTGGTAGTTGGCCTTTAAGGGCCACACAGGAAATTGGTCTGTGATGTCTTATTCCCTCCTCAGTAAGGCTAAAGGAAGGCCCCAGAATCCAGGTCTCGTCCACCAGTCTTCAGTTGTAGGGCCATGATGTTAGGTCACCTGTCTTACCTTCAAAAAGGCCAAACTCAAAACTATGCCTTCTCGCACACAACTTTTAAATAACAGCTGACTGGCTGATCCCAGCATCTCTTAAAGAGGGGAACTGTGGGAGGACAGCAAAGGCATGAGCAGATGGCAGCCGACGTGGCCGGACGGCAAGTGGCTGGGAGAGTCACGCCACCTGGCCATCTTCCCATAGTCTGGAGGTGGTGTGTGTGGCTGGAGGTTCCATTCCCACTCGAGGTGGCAAGCCCTCTCCCCCTCCCCAATTCCCTGACAGCCCAGGCAGATTTTTCTTTGGCTTTTTAAAATCCAGGACACATCATTCCTCAAAGTCGCCAAGTTCCAGCTGCTAGGGAGAGCTGCCTTTCACTCTGTTGTCCCACCACCAATATTATGTCTTTACACCCAGGGAAACAGAAGGCACTTCCTCCGTGCGGGCAAGCCCACAAGAGTTCAGATACTGCCACTTGGGTCCTGGAGACAGAGGAGGATTCACAAGGGCTGGCTGGGAGCCATCCCACTATCCCTGGCACTTGCAGCTCCACATGGAGCTCTGCAGCTCTTCAGGACAAAGAGGAGCGTTTTTATCAGCCCAACGTTCTGCTGACAAATGCATAATAAACTGACAGAAAGCGACCAAGCAGCATCTCAAAACCCCCAGTTACAGGGGAGGCCAAGCCTGAGTGGGGATGGTCACTTTCTGCAGGTGTTCAGCCAGTGTCCCCACATTTGCATGCATTTGCATATACTGTCAAACAGTTGGCTGACAGAAAGTCTGAGGAGGTCTGGACACAGCCCAAACCTGTCAGTGGCTTTCTCCTTGCCAGTCAAGGTTGGCTTTGGCTGCAATTAAAGCAGGAAACGAATACTTCTGACATTGCAATATACCCAGCCACAGCTGGGCGAAGTTCAATGGAGAAGTGTGCTTCATTTAGAAAGACAAGATGCATGTTGAAATTAAAAGAATAAATAAATAAAGGAGGCAAATAGTGCTAAATGCTCAGAAAGTGACACTCTGAACTTACTCTTCAAAGGGAAACAAATATTTCTCAACTCTTCCAGGTTGCTATGCTGTGTTGTTGTTTGGGATAACTGAGTAGATTTCCCCACTGAGTGAGACCGATACAGCCCGGAGAGGAGCTCGCCAGACACTGCACCTTCTGTCTTCAGAGCATCAGGAATAATCTCAGGCAGAAGGAAGGAAGCAAATCCCAAGACTGCATTTCCGTGGCACACATGCTACCCTGTAAGGCTCCACTGTGCTGTTCAGGGTTGACAACTAGGTAGCAGTGATTTGGAGGGGGTGAGAAAGTTGGAGCCCCAGCACAAGCATCATGTTGTTCCCCCACCATACAGCATGAGGATTACAGATCATATTAGCATATGGATTGCAGTGGGAAAGAAACGAAAATCGGAGCCTTCTCTACTGTAAGAGTGAATGGTCTCGAGAGACGGAGGGGGCAGGAAAGGAGGAAAGCCAATAGAAAGGTTGTTGTTGTTTTTAAGAATACATGATAATTTATATTTTTGGAGGCCTTCATCCTTCCAAGATGTTGTTTTACAGATTCTTTAAGCGAGACCTAACAATTTATTAAATACTACATCTCTAAACAGTGGTGGACACTAGAGTTTCATGAGCAGCAGACAATAGATTCTGTTTATTCACCAACAATACAGACACTGTTTAGCTCCGGACTGCAAGTGGCTGAGCCATCTGGCTCATATCTCCACAGTAAAACATTGTCCGTGACACAAAAAATGACTACATCCCCAGGACAAACTAGTGTGACCTCTAAATAAAGCCTTCCTCTGAAGCTATGATATCACACTGCACAGGGGACACCAGCACAATTGAATCTGGCCACCAAAAGCCCAAGTGAGATAGGACTATGTAAATGGAATTTTATAGGAGACCTTTTGTCCTCCATGGCAAACCATCCAGATCCGTCCACAGCACTGAAACATCTTTTTCATTCACCCTTGGGACAACAGTGTGGTTCTATTTGGGGGTTGGCAGTCCTCTTTCTCCCGCACCCAACCCAGGAAGCACACGTCCATGTTCCAGAGGCAGCACCTGCAGCCTCTGCTTCCAATAACTTTTCACTGATGGGGGCCCCACCTGCACCAGCCTTTTTGCTGATATTTGGAAACAAGTGGCCCTTTCTCCTCCCTGCCAGGGAAAAGGCCCTAGTTTGCCAGCTTCTTCACAAATAGCCGAACAAGTCACTCACAGCCTTGCACCACCTGAATGCCCGCTTCACGAGGCAAACAAGTACACACACACACACACACACACACACACACACACACACACACACACACACACACACACACACACTCCCCGTCACCCTGTCCAAGAAAGGGGCCATTTCAATGGAAGAAGTGCCATTCTCCGGAAAAGACCCAATTCAGTCTCCATTACCAAGGCATTTGTGTTGCTGTTTGGTGGGAAAATTTCATTACAGAAATTAAGACATGATGAACAGACCCAAAAGCTGGCTTGGCTGAAGCTTTCCACCTGTTCCAACTCCTGTTTGTGTTGTTTTGTTTTTTAGAGAAAAAAAACAAACCCGACCTCACACCCTGTGCATAAAACATTTTGCACATAGAATGCCTCCTAAAATAAGATTTCTAACTGCTTTCCGAATGCAAGGAGGCACTGGGCATTTTGCAGCCAGTGCCCGGAGGCAACAACACGCACAGCCGTGTTAGAAGCGCTTGGAGGTAGATAGAGAAGGGCTGAATTCCTACTTGAACATTTGCAAAGCCCGATCACCTTAGGTGAATCATTTAACCACTCAGAGCCTACTCTCAATTGTAAAAAGGGATAACAAATTGTTTTTCACAGGAACTATATTTGGAAAATAAGTGAGAAATGCTTAACATAATGCCTCGTGTACAGTAAGGGCTTAATAAATGGTAGTTATAATAGATAATGGTAACATTGCTTCTATGACTCCTAGAATTTCAGTAGAAAAACAGCTTCCAGGGTACCAGTCATTTATTTA
The DNA here is from genome assembly GCF_027409185.1 of Cynocephalus volans. NCBI lineage: Eukaryota > Metazoa > Chordata > Mammalia > Dermoptera > Cynocephalidae > Cynocephalus > Cynocephalus volans. Next base: position 180,326,309 of record NC_084460.1, read on the forward strand.
AATACGCTGACCCTTCATAACAGTAACATTTATTTTTATCATTCATATTTAGCATAAACCAAAATTATTTGGCAAAATTGGATTAAAAACTGTACAACTGTGGCTTCTCCTCTATTCTATTTCTGAGATAGAACTTTATTCCTGCAGCATGAAACTGGCCAAATTGTATATTGTGATTCTTGTGACAGTCGTATTTTTTAAAAAAGGAAAGAAACAACACGCACAGTTGCCATATCTCAGGCGTAAAGTCATAGGTACTGGCTTGATATCTTAAAATGATTTATTTAATTTTGCTTTAGTTCCAATCAATCCCAAGGTTTTAATTGCTTGCAATTAAATTAAGAATAGGGCTGGCCGGTTAGCTGAGTTCGTTAGTGCATGTTGTCATAACACCAAGGTCAGGAGTTCAGATCCTCAGCTACCTCAAAAAAAGATACCAAACCTAATCTAAGACTAATCTTTGCACTTACAATGGTTGATTTCTAGAAATGAAACTGTTTGGTTGAAATTATGAAAGCTGATTCTTCTCAAAGAGTCAGTTAGTTGAGAGAACACAATCTGGACTCAGAGCCTAGGAACAATTCTTTGTAAAAATACCAACAATGCCATATTTAACCAACTATAAATTGAGTTCTGGGTACTTCGCAGTCCAAAATTTATAAAAGGTGTGTAAATCAATTTAGTAGGACATAAATAAGGCTTTGATTACCATTGATATGACTTCTCCAGATATTTTCCATAGAAATTTAAAATGTTCCCAAAGTATTAAAGCTCATGGAAATTTCCACATGGAAAATCTTCCAGTCTTTATATCTTTGGAAGAATGTGAAATATGCAGTACGTACAAACTTCCACCTGTTTTCTTATTTTGTTTTTTGTTTTTAATGCCTAAACGTGGAAGCTATTATACAGATGGCGTTATTTCTATGAATTCTGGTTCATTTCGTAGAAAAACTGCTCCCAGAGTAATAATCCACTCTGTGAATGAATGCTGATCTGGGACCCCGGGACCTATAGGAAGTCCAGCTAACAACATATACAAATGTAATTAAACTTAGAAATACACCTTTGGGATGGGAGGGTGTGGTCAAATTCTCTAATATACTGTCGGTGGTAGCATGGGTTGGAACACCTTTTTGTACAGTAATTTGACAGTCTCTACCGACATGTAAAATGTTTACATCCTCTGACCCAGAAATTCCACTTCTGGGACTATATCCTACTAAGCTACTCTTTCAAGTGTGCAAGCACATATGTACTTGATTATTATAACATTTGCAAAAGTGAAAAATTGGAGATGTCCTAAATGTCCATCAATAGGGGTCTGATTGAATAACTGATGATACATCAATAAAAAGAACAATGGGGAACAGATGTACAGCATGCTTTATCTCTCTATCTGCATCTATGTCTATTAATACATAGAATTTTCTAGAAGAGTGAACACCAAGCCATTCAGAATATAAAAAGAGGACTTTTTATTTTTATAGCATGCCCTTAGGTGGTATTTGAATTTTTTTAAATAAATTTTTAAAAAATCCTTTCGTACTTTAAAAAGTTATACAAATAAAAAATCCGTTTCCCAGTATTGTTGTCAGGCTGCTGATACTCCTTGGCACAGGATATACGAGCTGTATAAGGGAGAAAAGGAGAGGGAGTTGGCCAGCAAAACTTCCTGGATGCCACTGTAAGAAGGAGTCAATACCAAAGTCGATACCTAGGGGACTTACTATGGCATAATAATTCTGTGGCTAAAAACTATATAATATGAAGGAACTGGATGATTTGACTTACCCCATCTGTAGGGTTTTAATGGTTTGTGGTTGTTTATTGTTGATTCTGCAACAAGACAGGCCATATAATGTAGTGTTCAAGAGTCTGGACTCTGAGGTCACACTATGGCCAGCTCTGTCACTTACTAGCCATGGGATTTTGCTACTTTGTGTTTCTGGGCCTCAGTTTTCTTCTCTGTAAAATGGAAATAATCGTATTATCTACCTCACAGAGTCTATGTAAAGCACTTAACACAGAGCCTGGTATGTACCACATGCAAAGCATATGCCATGAATGTAGCATCATGAATCTAGCTATTGTTATTTTTGTTCCTCTAATAATAACCACTGTTATTATTATTATCACACAGAAGGACCAGCACAATGAAGACCACATTTCTGAGGCTTGGCTGACCCATCATCAGGTAGTCACAGGTTTGGAGTTACTCCACCAATAAGGGTATCTGTGCTTCAGCAACCACACTCTGCCTACATCCCTGATTGCATTTTTAACAGACTGGGGTAGGGGTCCTATGGACCCACAACAAAGGCAGGCTCCCTTGCAAATGCTGAGACAGAAACAGGCAGTTGTTTAACCAAGATCTACAGAAAAAAATACCCACCATGCCTCCAGACAGCTCCCAGGTGACCCTGGCCCACGGGATGGTGTCTCTTGCAAGGACACAGGGTTTCCCTCCCAGGAGCAGTGTGTGGCAAAACTGGAGGTGATTGCAGTAATTAGACACTCCTGTCTCCCCACTTCCCCCATCTCTAGGTCATGCCTTTGAGTCCTGAGACGGCTGTCGGGGATACTCAATTCAACCCCCTTTGCCTGAGAGTGGTATTAGGCAGGAAAGCATCCAGAATGGAAGCCTGCTTAAGTCACCTGGGGGGAAAGGGGTCCGAGAGTCCAGGTGCACAGGCACAGAAGCCTGGAGGCCCCAGGTAGCCATGCTGCCTTCTCCTAGTGGGGTTTCTAGTTCTTTCTGGTCCCTCCTCCACCCTCCTACAAATTGTACTTGGCCCTCACTGGCCACGTGCCCTGAACCCCACAAGTCCTTTTTGCTGCCTCACCTGCCTTCACTGGACTAATTCTTTCACTGTTGCAATTCCAACCCCACAAGAGGAACAAGAGCATCCCACCCATTTTTCCAAGTTAGAAAAACTAGTCAGAAATTACCAGCAGGTAGTGTAGACAGTGGCCTCTTAAGCCTATTATGGGGCTGTGGGTGGGCAGGTCATGACTGACACCTCTAGTAACCACTAAGACCTAGAAAAGAATCTGCCCCCTACACTTAGTCAGCACTGCTTCTAGAGGCCCTCAGCTGACTAGAATCTGTTCTCCCACTTAACACGTGCAGAGGGCCCTTGGGGCCAGGAGAATCTTGGCTGTATTTTCTGTGAGTAAAATACAATTGTATTTGTTGGTGATCTCAAAAGTATACAACATTTTTTCCATAACTATATTATCAGGTGTAACTCATAGCAAGGGTGACTGTATTACTCCCTTTCTGTGCCTTATAACAAAATACTTGAAACTGGGTACTTTGTAAGAAAACAAAATTCATTGCTTATAGTTTCCAAGACTGGAAAGTCCAAAGTTCAGGGAACACATCTGATAAAGGTCTTGGTGGTGGTGACAATGACTCAGGGGTCTCACATGGCAGAAAATGGCAGAGCAGAGAGAGAGGCTAACCTCTTCTTTCACTCTCCTTTTAAAGTCCTCCAAACCACCCCCATGACCATCATTATTAATCCATTCACTACAGCACGGTCCTGCAATCTAATCACCTCTTCAAGGCTCCACCTTTCAATAATCATAATAGGATTTCCCACCTCTTAACACTGTCACAGTGGGGGTCAAATTTGGGGGGGACACTCAATCCAAGGCAGTGACCCAACAAGTCATTTTGGACATTATCTTTTTTTATTACTAATACCAATGCTTTACTTATGTACAGCTGTTTGCCTTTCACAAACTACTTTCACACATGCTAATTTGGGTGATATACAAGTGAGGTGTATCTTATCTCCATTCTGGAGAAGGAGAATGAGGCTCAGAGAGGCTGAGTGACCTGCCCAAGCTCACAGCACTAGAAAAGTAATTCGGGGATGAGAATCCAGCTCTCCACACTCTTAGGTTAGTCTTCCTTACATGGTTTTGGACGTTTTATACGGTATTCAGAAGAGTATTTCCTGAATGAATGAGATCTCACATTTTCCCCTCTCTCCTGTTTTCTATTTTGAAAACTTTTTCACCTTGAGGGTCAAAATAGTAGGTAAAGTTAAAAAAAAGAAAAAAACAAACTTTCCACAAGTGCAAAAATAAAGTTTCTTAACTCATCAGAAAAATTGAGGACTGATATGTGGACCCATTAACGAAACAGTAACTCATTAGACAGGCCTGGCAGGAAGTGAAAAGTGTCCCCACAAACTCTTCTCATTGTTGAAGGGACACCCAGTTATGACAGTGGAGGGTGGCCACCCTCGCTTGCTTTATGCTTTGTGATGAATGTGTCAACTGCATGAAGAGCTCAGTGCCCTGTGGAGAGGGCCTCTGACCCCTCTCCAGCCTGTGTGCAGCAGAGAGGGCTGGGGACTCCCTTCCTGTGTCCCTTTTCCTAATGTAGGGTGTCTGCTCCTCTTTGGCCTCAGAGCAGAGATGGGTGACCCAAGAAGACAAGCTGCCTTTGGACACTGTCCTCTTCCCTGGTTGTTAAAACACAGTAGAAATGCTCCTGTGCCTTGCACGTGGTGGCCCCAGTGACAGTCTGGGCCCACATCCTTGCTTCTGGCCATGTTTGTGGCTCTGAAACTTATCACTGGGTGGCAGTCTGCCAGAGAATGAGCAAAATGGAGCCAGACTCAGCATGTAAATCAGCTGGTGTGAAACACCTTCAAAGGGAAAGGGTCTTTCTTATTCACAGTGACCCTGAAGCCCTTAGAGGCAAACAGCCTGCCCGAGGGCAAGCGGCTCACTGCTGACAGAGGCCAGGCCAAAAAGAACCGGGCTCTCTGGACACATGGAGCAAAGCCCAGCACCCCAATGAAGCCATCATCAAGGATTCACTCACCCCAAGTGATGTAGGTGTTGGCCACTGAAAACAAGAGCCAAGGTGCAGAAATTGTCCAGGGGTCCTCACCCTTCCAAGAGGGGTGCCAGTGCCCAGAGTCCTCTTGGACCTCCTTCTGAGACCCGAGCCTACAGGGAGGCACCTCTGCATGAATAAACAAATAAATAAATGGGTCAATGAGCCAACCAATCGCACCCCGTATCTAATGAGCTAAAGCCAATGTGTCAGGGCTGGCCACGGGCTTAAAAATGTGCATGTAAGAATTAATTCTGCATTCACATGTGTTGAATCAGAAGAATCTTCCATGACCTGACCCCCCTTTACAAAAGGAAGATGGAGTTGTGTTGGCAAAACAGGGAAAGCAGGATCCACCTCTTCCCAGGCCCCTGGAATTCTGAGAAGGTGCTTCTGCCTGCAATGGTGGACACCAGTTATGGCAAGACTTGACAGTCCCTAGCCAAAACTATAACAGGGCTGGTATGAGTTTCTGCAACATGGTACCTCCAAGGCCCCTCCTTTCTCACAACAGGCAGAGTCTGCCGTCTTAAAGAGTTGCTGTTTGGGGCAAGCTTTCTACATTAAAAAATGTCAGGGGCTAGCAGGCAAGAGGGTAGAGGGCAGGGAGGAACAGGAGGGGACACCCAGTGCCTGGCTCCATTCACAACAGGGCCTTGCAACCCCACCAGAACGGAGAGCACAGTCCACATCTGGCAAGAAGACTCATCCCCACTTGACTTGTCCCAAATATGAGAAGACGGGTGGGGCAGGACAGCTTCTCCTTGTTCACGTTTTGTTGGCAGACAAGTGTCTGTAGTCAGAGCCATGGAGACTCATGCTGCAGACTGCAAAGCCACCTAGCCATCTGGCCCAAGATCCTGTGACCTGAACAGTCTGCTTTGCCCTGTTCCCCTGGATCCAATGCAGACCAGCAGTACTCCCACTATGTTAGCAAATGATGAAATGCTAAAACAGGATTAGACAAATTGTCACCTATTTCCAAAATTTATTTCTAACATAGATGCACAATGAAAACACAGTATACTATTCACAAATAACTGTAAGGTCTGCAAAAAATTCTTTCATTGTGCACTTCAGTGTGGCCTGGCCTCGGGGCCAAGTACACGTGGGGCCTTTCACAGCTGGCCATCCTTCTGGAGACCGTATGCCCAGCTGTGTTCCAAGAGAGCACCAAAAGTCTAGTTTTGAGGTCTGGAAGGAGTGAGGCCCAGGCAATGCCTCTCCTGGCCCTCCCTTTATTGGAGCTGATGTCTCTTCCACCAGTTGGTAAGTTCGAGTTCCCCAGAATCTGGCTTTGGGGTTGAGGAAGCAGAAACAACTCTGCTTTTTATGTAGAGCTGAATGTTTGTCCAAAATTGCTTCCTTGCTTTGCTGTGTGGGGACATGACCCAAGTCGGAAGAGTCTTCGATTCTGGCACAAGAACATCTCATCCAGCCTCCGGTCTCTCTGTCCTGTGGTTCCTTAGAGGAAACTGAGCTGTCACCCCAGGCCACAGGGGTCCCCTTCAAGGCTCCCCTGCTGCCCCACATCCACCCCGTCTGGAAATTACCAAGTTCTTACAGACTTTGCTCTTTATCCATTCACAAAGAATGTAAGATTCCATTTTTTTAAGAACTGAATAGAAATCCCCGTGTCACCATATCAGGGCGGCTGTTCCACACCAACTCAGTAATTGCCCCGTTTCTAGTGCCTTTTTTTTTTTTCCTCCACCAAAGCCAACTTAAGCTGATTACCGCCATCTCAAACAACCTCACTGGGCTCTAGATATATCCATTTAATATGGCCAAGACAAGCAGCCAACTGCTGTTTTCAAAAGACGATCTGACAGATTCTATTCACTTTCAAAGTAGCTCTCCATGGCTGGAATAATTATCTTTCATTTCCCTCATTCTGACACCTTTCAATGATTTGTTGACATCTGAAGAGTTATGGGCAATCTTAGAAGAGGCAGCTGGACTTTCCACCCCCAAAGATACAAATACAAAAAGGATTCCCATACAGCATCTGAAATAACTCTGTTCTTTGCAAATGGATATCCAAATCTACATATTAATAGGGGCACTTTTATCTTTAAATATAACCCTAAAAAAGAAAGAAGGGATGGTATTCATTTAACTTGTTCACTGCCAGCTCAAGAAAGTGCACCTTTCCCCCAAAACCAGGGTTCCCTCACTTGACTGATAAAAATAAACAAAAACAAAAAGCAAATATCCTGAGTTTTCAAACATCTCATGTTTAGTGCAGTCTTCTGTTGCAAGAGACCTCCACCTTTCATCTGTTGCCAACAGGTTTTAAATGAGCAATGCTGGAATAACGTCTGTTAATAATTTGTACTTCTATAGCCCTTTCTTGAGGGTGTCTCTAAGCATCATCCTATGAACACAGACGCTAAGGAAACTCCTGCCTTTGGGCTTAACGCCTCCAGCTCCAGTCTCAGTGCAAAGAGGCACAATGTCTTTAAAAGAGGTGGGGGGATTTTTTAAAAAGATATGTACAATATATGTTATCCAACTATGAGTATATGTCCCATCACAAGTAGAATAGATATGCAATGCAGTATCTTTGGATTCTTTTCTTTCTCTGTTTTTTCTTTCTACCCCTGCTCTCCACATCCCCACCACCACCACTACCACCACCACACACAATTTGAGGACTTTAGTTAATTTTAGTAATCTATTAAGCCAAGTAATTAATAGATTTCAGAATAGGGAAGCAATGCCAGTGACAGCAAGAAAGAATAGGATTCAGACGTCATCGTTGTCAGAGATAAAAAGACATAAAGGCAGTAGGAAAGAGAACAGGAACAAGCGGGCTGCACTTTACAGCCTGGATCCCATCACAGCAGTCCTTTTTGTGACAGCCTGGGGCCCTCTGCACTGCTGGGGAGGGAGAGATGGCTGGAGGAGGGGAGGGGGCTGTCAGGCAGGACTTGACAAGGGAGCAAAAACTGCCGTGGGGATGGGTTTTTGTTCAGGGAGGGCACAGCCTAGTGAGGCTGCTGAGGTTGAAGCCACTTGTTCGAGTTTTCCAGCTCTAATCAGATCGTCCCCCAAATAGGGAAGCCTCTGAGGAAGCAAGAACACAGACATCTGCTGGTCACTTCTTTTCCCCAATCCCCCAGCCTCAGTCTCTCAACCAACAGCGCCCCTTACTGGCCAGTGAGTTATAAACCCTGAGGGTTCTGGGGCTCTTCCAGTAACCATTGGCAACCTGGAAATTGACATATCTGATTCTTCTCTAGTTACAGAATTTTGAACACACTGGGAAGAGCAGCTTTGCAATCTCAGCTCAGGTTCCTGTCTTGAACTCTAGTCTCAGTAAAGTCAGGTTTACCTGCGGAAGTTTTATCACCGGGGGATCTGCTTCCCCCAGGAGACCAATAATCACAAAAATACTGTATGTGATCATAGCAGATCCAAAGCATCAAGAAGCCTTGTCAAGATCAAACATCACGGCAGGAGATTCCATGTTTCCTGTGATCAGAATGGATTTGAATTGGTAGTGGTTGATGTCACAGGGCAGTCATTAAAAAACAAAGATGCCTTTTTCAGACATCTTTCTGGAGTTCTCCAAAGAAACCCTCCTGATTGAAGTGCACAGGGTTTATTAGCAAACACAACGAATGGGTCAGCTGATGACAGGAGTGAAACTGTGGCTGGCAGAGGCAGCAGCTGGGCAGGCGGGCAGAGCCAGCCTGCACTATTTTAGGTGAGGGGGTTGGCCCAGAGGGAGACAGAGAGGTGGAGTGAGTTTATTTTGGTTGAGGCGCTTTATTTTGCTTTCTTGCTTGTGAGGACTCTTTCCCCTGGGTAATTTAAAGTTTGTAAAGAACCTTGTGATTCCTTAGAGAGAAAGCACCATTGCAAATAAAATAAGGAGGTCACAACGTTAGTGATGGTGGAGAGAGGTAGCAATGCTGTCCCTTCAGACTCTTGGGTTTTTGGCTAACAAGTTAGCTAAGGTTTTCAAGCATTTTAGGGAAGCACCTCCTGTACACTTTAAGTCATCTCTAGATTACTTATAATACCTAATACAATGTAAATTCTATGTAAATAGCTCTTGTACTGTATTGTTTAGGAAGTAATGACAAGGAAAAAAAGTCTGCACATGTTTAGTACACATGCAATTTTTTTTCCTCAAATGTTTTGGTTGCTTGAACCTACAGATGCAGAACCCATGGATACAGAAAGCCAACTGTTTGGGGGCTTGCTATTTGTTAGTGTATTTGACATTTATTGTTCCCAGCACCATACTATGATTTTTCCATGCATTAATTTATTAAATTCTCACTACAACCAAAAGTATTCATTAATTACTTCTGAATTCACATGTATTTAACCAAAAGAATTTTATAATACCCATGTCCTCTCCCCTAGAAAATGGGGACTAGCCTTGTTGACTGCTCTGAGTCAAGCTTCTTAATCCCTCCCAATGCCACTGTCAGTATATTACTCCCAATTCAGGAATCAGCAGTGACTCCCCATGCCTACTCCATCAAGTCTGATTTTCTCTGCCTGGCTCAGAAATCCTTTTGTAAGACTCTGCTCCTGTCCCCTTTCTTCCAGTTGCACCCCGACTCCTCCACACAAATCCATAACTCCAATAGTGGGTCCAGTGTCCTGGAGGACACAATCAAAATCCACAATCCAACAGTCTTGCTATTGTCTAGTAGAAAAACATGTTTAACCACATAGAATATATACACTGCCTTGGTATTTTCCAACACATGTGGAATCTACAGGCAGGTGGAGATCTAGGTGTCGTTTCTCCAATGCACTTGCTCCTGCTCCTCCAATAGGTATGGATATACCCTTAGTTCTAGGCTCTTGAGGAGCACCATGTGGTAATATGTGTACACTTAAGAGGAAGAAGAGAAAACTACACCCGCTATTATAAAAAACACACCCAATACTTGGAAATAAAGCATAGGAGGACTGCCATTCAATGCCAGGCTGGAGCACTCAGGATCACCACATTGTCTGGGGATGTATCTTTGTTTGACCGGTTATTCATTATGGAATAGGGCCCAGATTCTGATGTTACGTGTTAACTTGTAGATTTAATTTTTTTTTCCATTTTATTTTATTTTTTTTACTGTTCAAGTTTTATTTGGTGTTTTAGTTGGTATGACACTTGGGTAATTGGTTGAACTGATTATATTTAGATCTTTCTTTTTACATTATATGGCAATGTACACTTCTGATACATACAGTACACAAAATAAGGTAATTTAGAACAGTTATGCACAAGACATGCAATACTGGATTTATACACTGGATCCCATGATGTGACTGATGGGGGAAAAAGTTGGAATAGGCATGTTTAGTGAAGGAACCAGAAGTTACATAACATACATCTAGTCTGTAGGGTAATTGCAGCATGTGCAACATTGGCAGTGGTGCCTCAGAGGTGGTAGAACTATTTTACACTAACTAGTTTAGGAATATACAAGAAAAGTAGCATCCAGCATCAGGATATAGCCATAAGATTTTAGAAACCATTTCTCTTTCTAACTTTATGAAAAAAGGACAACATGCACAAAGAACCTCCAACTAAAATCCTGTTGTAGCCTAGACAGTGAAGTGGTATGACAGTAGAAGCTTATTTTTTTGGCAGCTGGCTGGTATGGAGATCCCAACCTTGACCTTGGTGTCATAATGCCATACTGTAACCAACTGAGCTAACCTGCCAGCCTGACAGATTTTAAAACTGCAGCTCTTTTTGGATCCCCCAAAGTGTATCTGCACTCTTCTTCAAACGGGCCTCTTCCTCAGAAGTCAGGGTCACCTTCACAAGGTCTGACATTCCATTCTGTCCCAAGATGCACGGAACACAAAGGAAGACATCATCCTTTATTCCATAGAGACCCTTAATCATGGTGGAAGCTGGATGCACCCACCTAAGATTCTTCATTATGCTTTGTGCCAAATCTGCCACAGACAGTCCAGTGGCCCAGGATGTATAGCTTTTCAGTTTGATCACCTCATAAGCACTCTCAACCACCTGCTTGTGAACCTCTTTCCCCTGTTCCTTTCTGTATCAGTGCCTAAATCTCGGTGCAGATTCTTCAGGGAGACACCAGCAACACTCACTCCACTCCATACAGGAACACATGGAGATGCTCCCCAAGGACCCAGCCATGACAGCTTAATGGATGTCCCAGCGTTTTTCCCATCAGGTAATGGAACTGGGCTGAATCTAGATTGCAACCACTTCCAATAACACGGTTTTTTGGAAAACCACTTATCTTCCAAGCCACAGAGGTCAAGATATCCACTGGATTGGAAACAGCCAGCAACTTGCAGTTTGGGCTGTATTTTACAACATTAGGAATGATGAACTTAAAGATGTTCACATTACACTGAACCAAATTAAGACAGCTTTCTCCCTCTTGCTGACATGCCCCAGCTGTGATAATAACCAGCTTGGAGTTTGCAGTCACATTATAGTCTTTGCCAGAGACAATTTTTGGTGTTCTAAGGAAAAGGCTGCCATGTTGCAGATCCATCATCTCTCCCTTCAATTTGTCTTCTATGACACCAACGAGCTCAAGTTAATCTGCCAGTTCCTTTACTAAAATGCTGATGGTACAGGCCATGCCAACAGCACCAACCCCAACAACTGTAATCTTATTCTGGGGAATCTGTTCCTCCTTAAGAAGATTATGAATCAGCTGATCCTTGAGAGCTGCCATACTGGACTTGGAACCAAAAGGAACTGGGAGTGCACGTCGGGTGGGCGTCAGGGGCGCGCGGCAGTGGGGTCCGGACTCGACAGCAGCAGCTCCTCCATTTCATTTTTAAATAATTTCAAAATTATAGAAAAGTTGCAAGAATAGTACAAGGAGCTTTTTTTCCTAATTCATTTGAGAGGTAAGTTGCCGATGTGATGCCCCATTACCCTAAAATACTTTCGTGTGCATTTCTTATGATAATGAAAGATACTCTCTGTCTTAGTCCGTTTCTGTTGCTTATAACAAAATACCTGGAACTGGGTGATTTATAAGAAAAAGAAATGTATTGCTTACAGTTTCAGAGGCTGGAAGTCCAAAGTTCAGGGAACACATTTGGTGAAGGCCTTGGTGGTGGCAACAGTGATGGCAGGATATCACATTGTGAAATGGCACAGCAGAGAGAGAGAGACTAACCTCTTCAGGTGTTGTCCTTTTAAAGCCCTCAGAACCGTGCCCCTGACCACCATTATTAAGCCGTGGACCCACAACCTAAATCAGCTCTTCATGGCCCCATCTTTCAATTACCACAATAGGATTTCCCACCCTATTTACACTGTCACAGTGGAGGCTAAGTTTCAGGGGGACATTCAACCCAAGGTACCCTCTTTCATAATCAAAATACAACCATCAAAACGAGGAAATTAACATTGATACATACAGTCAAACCCCAGTATCCGTGGGGGATTTGTTCCAGAACCTCCCATGAATACCAAAATTGTCAGATGCTCAAGTCCCTACTATAAAATGGCCTAGTATTTGCATATAACCTATGTACATCTTCCCGTATATTTTAAATCATCTCTAGATTACTAATAATACCTAATACAATGCAAATGCTATGTAAATACCTCTTATACTGTATTGTTTAGGGAATAATGACAAGGAAAAAAAGTCTGTACATGTTTAGTACAGATTTAAACATTTTTTTCCAGATGTTTTCCATCTGAGTTTGCTTGAATCTACAGGTGCAGAACCCACAGATATAAAGGGCCGACTGTGCTATCATCTAACCCTCAAATCCATCCAAGTTTCTCCAGTTATTTCCATAATGCCCTTTCTAGCAAAAGGACCCAATCCAGGATTACTGATCCATCATACTTAGTTGTCACATCTTTTTAGTCTCCTTCTGTCTGGAATGGTTTCTATCTTTCATGGCCTTGACGCTTTTGAGAATTAGAGGCCAATTCTTTTGTAGAATGTCCCTTAACATGGGTTTTTCAGATGATTCCTGTTATTAGATCCAGGCTATGCATCTTTGGTAAGAACATCATCACAGAAGTGATGCCGGGTTCATATTGCATCTGGACAAGTGATACATGGTTTTAATTTACCTCAATACTGGTGATTTTGATGTAAATCAAATGATGAAGGTGATGCTTTCTATGTCTCCACTGTAAAGTTACTTTTTCCCCTTAGTCATTTATAAAGATTTTGTGGGGATTTACTTGAGACTGTGCAAATATCCTACTCCTCATCAGACTTCACTCACTATTTTTAACATCCATTGATATCTTGGTTGGATTAATAATTACTATAATGGTTGCCAATTAATGATTTTCTAATTCCATCATTCCTTCTATATTAAAGAAGAGTTTTTACTTTCTTCATTTATACATTCATCTGCTTATTTGTATCAGTAGAAATTCATGGATTTCTACTTATTTAATAGGTTATAATATGCTCCTATCATATTTATTTTTATGACCAAACTGTCCCAGATGTGGCCAGAAGGAACTCCTTCATACTGGCATCTGTGTTCTCTTGACACACCTCTTCACTTTTTGAGCACTTTCTTACTTTATGGCACCAGATGTTCTAGCTACATCTTGTGCTTTCTCTGACCCTCCACCTGGCCTGGAATCAGCCATTTCTCCAAGGAACTCAAGTTCCTTTTTGTGGGGACTTTAGGAACCAAGATCTGAGCACTGATGTGTTCCTGCTACTGGGTGACACTGCCCTCTCAGTGGACAGAGCTTGGATATACTTAAATATGAGTTTACACTGATACCTCCAATTCAGGAACTTGAGCTCCTTGGAGAAATGGCTGATTCCAGGCCAGGTGGAAAGTCAGGGAAAGCACAAGATGTACCTAGAACATCTGGTGCCAGATAGTGAAGAGGCCCCATAGGATCAAGTTGAAAGCTTATCTCCTTCACACCCATTAGAAGGGCTACTATCAAAAACAAAACAAAAAATAAAAAGGTTGGTGAAAATATGAGAAATTGGAACCCTCATGCACTATTGGTGGGAATGTAAAATGGTGTCACTACTATAGAAAATGGTATGGCGGTCTCTCAGATAATTAAAAATACAGTTACTGTATACACCAACAATTCCACTTCTGGGTATATACCCAAAAGAACTGGAAGAAGGGATTTGAAGAGATATTTGTACACCCACATTTATAGAAACATTATTCACAATAGCCAAAATGTGGAAGCAAGCCAAGTGTCCACCAAAATAAAATGTGGCATATAAATACATAAAAATGAAGGAAATTCTGGCACATGCTACAACAAGTATGAACCTTGAGAACATTATGATAAGTGAGATAAACCAGACACTAAAAGATGAACACTATATGACTCCACTTATGTGAGGTACCTAGAGTTGTCAAATTCATAGAGACAGAAAGTAGAGTGGGGTGGCCGGGGATTGAAAGGAGGAGAAGTGAGGAGTTGATGTTTTGCAAGACAAAAGAGTTCTGCAGGTGGGTGGTGGTGATGGTGGGACAACACTGTGGGTGTTCTTAATAGCACTGAACTGTATACTTAAAAATGGCTTAGATGAGTTCCAGTCAAGATGGTGGAATAGACGGTCCCCAGTGTCACTCTCTCCCACAAATCAACTAATTTACAACTATATAAAAAAGCAACAATAGCCAAGCTGGGACTGCTGGAGCTCAGGGGAAGAAGAGGACAGACCTACGGAGTTCATGAAGGGGGAGAAGCCATGATGAGAGAAAGAAAAAACTGCTCTGGCCATTTTGTGCTGCTGCCACTTTAAAGGCTGGAGCTGCTGAGCACACAGAGCAGGAGCCAGTAGAAGCCACAGCTGTGCCCTTCAGATGGAGTTGCTTGGAGGCGGCAGGGGAGAAGAGGGCCTTGGTGGCCCCCAGGCCAGCAAGAACACTAATAGGGTTCCCATGGACCCACATAGGAGCGAGGAGCCAGAACAACCGAAAAAATGGAGCTACTCAGAGGCTGGTGAGTCATTGCAAGGGACTGGTTCATGGCCTGTCCCATGGGAAGTGTTGGCAGCACGGGCAGTGGGAGAGATGGGCCCAATGGGGAAACACTGGGGCACAGCAAGGACAGCTGATCGGCACCCCAGTTAGTGTAGGACCACTCAGAGAAGACTGGTCAGGAATATAGAATTGCATGGGGTGCAGTTTGTTGAAAAGACTCAGGCCCAGATCAGAGTTACTACACAACCCAGGTACACTGAGTCTCTGGAGAGCTGGAAGTACCTATAAAGTCAACCATTATAACCTGAGCTGCACAAAAAGCCTTCCCTAGGGAAGCAGCAGCAAAGCAACAATTTAGCTAAACCACAGAGCTCAAGTACTGGTCCCAACAGGAAGTTCCCCCACTTTAGAAGTAAGTAAAAGACAAAAAAAATTATTTCTGGCTCAGACACACCTCCAGTGCCTTGGGTCTACCGAGGGATGTAAGGTCTGGAGCTGGGACTGGAGCTCCCTCCCACAACCAGGCACACTGCCAGTGACTCAGGAGCCACCAGGAGACCTGAGGCATGCAGCCCAGGACCGGAACCCCCTCCCACAACCAGGCATACCATGCCAGCACCCCAGGGCCATCCCAGGGACCTGAGGTATGGAGCTGGGGACCAGACCCCCTACCACAACCAGGCACACCACCAGTGCCTCAGGGGCCACCAGGGCATTCAGCTGGGAACTGAACCCCCCTCACACAACCAGGCACACTGCACCAGCATCTTGGGGCCCACCTGGGGACCCAAGGGTGGAGCCAGGGACCAGACCTCCCTGCCACAACCAGGCACACCACCAGCACCAAGGAGCATGTCAAAAACATCACCTCCATGTGGGTGGCCCACCACAGCCACCACAATAACCATGGCTGCCACTAAAGCAGCTAGTTGCCACAACTACCACACAGATGGTCCGCCAGCCACTGGAGTGCATCAGCACAAGGAGAGTCACCAGCAGAGATAAAGAAAAGAAGAGGCTGTCTCTCTCCACAAAGCCCATTCCAAAGTGACAGAAGAAGAAGCATCTGCTCTACGATGATATTGGGGGACCTGATCACACCTCTTAGCATTGGATAGATCATCTAGGCTACAAATCAACAGAGTAATCATTACTCTTTCAGAAGAAGAGAAGAAATCTAGGGTAATTAGAGGTGGGAGGGGGAGGGGAAGGAAGATGGGGTGAGATTAGACAAGGGGCATAAAGAATAATTATGATTTGTAACAATACGTATGCTAGTAATATTGATTGGATCAACATATCTCAACGTTGAACCCCCAAAATATGTATAATCAATTTTGATTCAATAAAAAAAAATTTTTTTCAATGGCTTAGGTGATAAATTTTATTCATGTTTATTTTACCACAATTTTTAAAAACCAAAAACTTCGTCTGCTCCTCTGAAAGGTGGAAAGGTGACAGCTGTGAAAACTAAATAAAATAATATACATAAAACAGCAGGTACAAGGTTTGATGCATAGCAGGTGCTTGATAAATAACAGTTATGATTATGGTTTTACAAGACATTCAGTAAACAATAGGTTAATTGGGTAATTGATTAAGAGATATAGTGTTCTTCCCCCAAGTAAAGCTTTCTGAGTCTTGCACAGTGGGAAGTGGAGTGGAGGGAAAGACATGTCCGAAGAGTTTGACTGGACTTTTGTGCAGAGGTTAGTAGGGGCTGCTGACAGAGCATGTGACTACCCGCATTGTTGTGTCGCTCCCGCGGCCTCCAAACTCAATCCATTAGAGTCATTTCTCTGGCAAAAGCACCATCTCCAGAAGGCCCCTCTGTAAAGTACATATGTTAACCTAGAGGGAGAGTCCATTATCACCCTAATCCCCATTAGCAAGGACTGTGTGGCTGGATTATCTTGCTGTCACCTGGCAGGAAGCAGGATCCTATAGAGAAGGACACCAGTTAGCATATTGTCATGGGGGAGAGGAGTGGGAAAGGCCAGGAGTGTGGCATGTGGTCCAGGGGCAATGCCCAGATGGAGCCTGCAGGCAGCTCCCAGGTCAAAAGAAAACACCCAGGCAAAGCTGCCCAAGCAAAGCTCCCTTGACCACCTGCTCCAGTGACGCCCACGGTGAGCTCACCAGAGCTTACAGTTTGAGCGGTCTGGTCGGTTCCTGCAACAACTGGGTAAGGCAGGTCTCATTAGCTCCATTTTACAGAAAGGAGGATGAAGATCAAGGCAGGTAAGTGTGGCTTTTGGTGAATGTCGAACGACTAACCAGGGCTCAAACCCAGGTCTTCTGATTTCCCCGTTGGGCATTCTTAGCACAACTGGTATCTGTGTACCACTACTGAGAGCTAACATCTAGCGCTGCTAGATGGTTAGCTTTAACCTGACCACTATTTTATTTTGTGCATTCCTCTTATTTTATTTATAATATATTTACACATATTATTTATAATATTTACAGATAAATTATTATTATACCATTTTAATTTATGTTATTTTTTATAATTTTTACTTTTTTAAATCAAAACAGTTGATTGTACGTATCTTTGGGATACAGAGTTGAATATCAGTACCTGTGTGCAATATGTGATGCTTAAATCAAGATAATTAGTGTATTCAACATTACACAATGTAATCATTTTTCACAACCCTTTACCAATTCCTCCCTTCCTCCCCTCCCTCTCCCCCTTTCCTGCCTCTGGTAACCTCAGTTCTCTTCTCTCCTTTTGAAAGTTCAACGTATTATTGTGATTGTTGTATTTTTCCTTCTTTTTTTTTATTTATTTGTTTATATTTTTAGCTCCCACTTATAAGTGAGGACATGCGGTATTTCTCTTTCTGTACCTGGCTTATTTCACATAACATAATTTTCTCTAAATTTATCCATGTGGCTGCAAATGGCGATATTTCATTCTTTTTGTGGAAATTTCATTTTAGGTTCTTTTTTCTTTTTAACATTAGGAAGCATTTGTTCATGACACTTAAATTATAGAGTAAGGACTCTCTAAACTTATCATTATTTGTTGTTATGTAAAGTTTTCTTCTATCTTTTGACCACCCAGAAAACGAAAAATCTTTTGTATATGTAATGTACGTGTGTGTTACACATTAAACAAAATAAATTTTTTAAATATTTAAGTGATATATGAGAATTTCACAAATCTTGAGACATCCAGACATGTCTCATGATTCTGTTTTTACAAAGCTGAGTTTCTGTTGCCCTGTGGAGGACGCTTGGCCACTGCTTCCTGGGTTGGGGATTTGCTTAATTGTAAGAAGCCACGAGTCAGCACCTTAGCTCATTAAATTGCTTCAGAATTACTGGAATAGGGCATTCTACTTCAGTCTTAGTTCTTTACGTCTGTAAACCATCCTGGCAGTAAGGTTGTGGGGGGGATGGAGAATCACCACCATTTATTACCTGTGTATGTGTGTGTGTGTGTATATACACATAAATACAACTCTCCCCCTCCAAAAGAAAGGAGCTAGAAAGTTCATATGACTGTAACTAAAGCCTTTTCTGGAAAAAAGAGAGCAGTCAGAAGAGGGTAAAGAACTGCTTGGCCAGAACTGGATGCTGGCTAGGACAGGAGTGGGTGGGCAGGATGTTGTCCCAGGAGCTAAGCTGGGACTGAAGTGCCCAAGGCTCCCATGCTTCTCAGCAAACTGGATTTCCGTGTGTTGGGGGCAGGCAACAGGATGTGTCAATTCATTATGACAAAATGACACGTTGAGAATTTTTGCTGTCCTACGAAAAAACCTCCAATAGCAAAGGTGCATACTCGTATAAGTTAAGAATGCTGTCTTCCAGACAGTTAGCTGTTTTCCAAATGGGTTGACATTGAAAATAGAAGCCATTTCTAACAATGGGCTGAGAAATATGTATTTGGCACACATTTATCAATGATGTGAGTCTGTGGTTTTTACTGTGCACGAAGCTCAGGACTTCTTGCCCAGAGACATGGGTCTAACAACACAAAAGCCTTCACTGAGCCTAATTTTATCTCTGCCCGCACCTCATTACTGTGTGCTAGCTTGTTTCGTACAAACAATTGCCGGTTTCTAGCATAACAAGGAGGCCCGTGGTGTCTGTATCGAACATATTCCTCAGAGAATGAGAAATCTCCAACTGGGAAAGAAGAGATTCTTGTTAAGCCCTGGAAATAGGCTGAAATGTAAATGTGCGCCCCCTCCACAACGTGCCTAATTGCCCATAAATGTCATTAAGTTGAGAAATGTTTTCTACCAAATTAACTTTGACTCGTGATGTCTAATTAGCAGTAGAAGCTGGAAGATAACAACTTATCAGTCACTATTTAAGAAAACATGTTTAATGGGTGACTTTTGGCTAGCAGCAATGTTGAACCAGATATTATAACTGTCAAAATCGAGCCTGAGCCCAGCAATTAAATACAATGTCTCTTTTCTAATGCCAAGAATTTTACAACTCCCTCACAGATGTTTTTGAAAAATTTGTGAGGAGTGTGGGTTTCCTAGGAATGCATTGTGTACCTAAACGATAGGTTTAGCCTGGGAAGAAAAGAAGATATCTGTGATGAGCTCAAACCTCTTTGGCAGAAAATTTGAGAGCAATGCATCTGAGAAGGATTCATTCTATTTTTAGTTTTTCTCAAAACTTAAGGAGCAAACTCTCCTTAATCAAGAGCAAAGAACATTTACATAGTGCTTTTACTGCTGGCAAAGCACTTCGTCACACACTTGTGGCTCCCAGCAACCCCATTAGGTAGTTGCTATCACTGTCTCCATTTTACTGGTGGGTAAACTGAGACCTAGAGAGGGTGTTACTACCTTAGATTCATACAGCCAGCCAGTGGTGGGCTGGGATTTGAAGACGGCTCTGGCGACTCTCAGGCTGGAACCTTGGCTCCCTGTAGCCTGGTGCCTCCCTCTGCAGCCAGCATGCTGAAAGTGGGCTCCTGCGTTCACATGGGGAAACTTAGATGAGGAGAAATAACATCCGTGTTTTCACTAACCTCTAACTGAAATTTTCAAGTTCATTACGAACGCAGGGCACAAACCACAGAAGTATTTGCGGTATGGGTGCCTGTCGAGCAGGAATCTCAAATCCTTCTCCCCCTTCCTGTGCAGATCGTGAGTCAGGTAATTGAAAGGAGACCCTGGCAGCTTTATGCAAGGTAGACAAACTTTATTCTTCACATGTGAGCTTCACAGACATGCTTTATTCCTCCAAGACAAGCTCAGGCTCTACTCCACTGACTCTCCATGCTCTGCCCCGCTCTGAGCTCTGCTGACCTGCAGTACAGAGGAGTTGTCTCTTTTATATTACAAGTACACAATAGTGGCCACAAGCCAAATGCATAACGTAACTACAACAAACATGCTGAATTAGTAAATGGGCACACATGCACAGTTATACTACTTTTATAACGCTACTTTTATAATTTGTTTCTAGTCAGTGTTCTGAACCTTGCCCATTTGTAACAGATGTGCAGCAAGTGAACCTGACTAGACTTTTCTTTATTTTACACTGGTTCTGCTTTCCTTACAGTGCTTTTGTCATCAAATAAAATTTTCAAATCATGTCACAGTTGTTAGAGACATCTTGAAATACTGTTTACACTCATCACTATTTCAAAATTATGTGCATGTTCGACTTGCCACTACATCTTGTTACCTAATTAGTTTTCAAAGAAATGCATAATTATATATCACAGAACTGTCTTTTAAAAATATTCTCATTGCTGTATTTCAATATAATTGATTTCCTTTGTATTTGTGTTTTATTTTATGCATTTAAAAATATTATTCTGAAGGGTGGTCTAGGTGCTTCTCCAGACCCAGACCACACAAAAAAAGGGCAGCGCCTCTGCTCTGTGGCTGCCGTGGTTAACAGTCACAGGCTAGAGGGGCTGGGAATCCACGTGGAAACTGTGACTGGATGGGCTTTGCTCTTGGGTGTCTCGCAGAAGACAACAAAGCGCCATTTAAACACAAGCAAGACATTGGCCCTGAGCTTGGTGGGACCGCGCACTACGAGATCTGAGCTGCGCCCTGGCTTTTGGGGAGGAGGAGAAGGCTGAGCATCTCTCACTTGCCCAGGTGATCTTTCATCTCACCTCCTCAGTCCTGCTCAATCATCACACTGTCCTATCCCCTAAGTTAGTCTAAATGAGAACAAGGCTTTCTTTCTAAACAAGAACAAGCATGGAAGCCACAAGCATGCACACACGCATGGGCAGGAACACAGGCCCCGTCCCCCGTGCTGGGAAAATGCACACGAGCAGAGAAAGCAGCAGTAGTGGCCCGGGAAGCCACAGAGTAGGTGCTAGGCTGCACACCCAACTGGCACCATAAACCACTTGTCCTCTGGCAGACGCTGCATTCTCACCCTGGGGCCCAACGTGTGACAACAGAGGCGTTTGGTACCTGGGTTTTGCGACGAACTGCCTTTCTCTGAGATTTCCACCTGGCCCTTGGGAAGCATTTGGGAAGCCACAGCCAAAGAGGGACAGGGAGAATTTGCCTGGGAATGAGGGGAGCTGGAAAAGAGGAAGGAGCAGGAAGCCGGGATATGACGGGCACTGAAATTATGTATTTGTAAGCACAGAGTGCTGCTATGATAGTGGGTTGGGGGGGGGGGTTGTTTGTTTTTTTAAAAAATGATCTGATGAGTGAGAGCAAGTTGCTGAAATGCACCTAAATGACTGGTGTCAGCATAGGAAGGGTTATTCTATTAAGTGTTGGTCATTCTCCTTGGGACAGAGCCTTTGGAGGACACAAGGAATAGACCTTGCGAAGGCTCCAGAGGAATGGGCCCTTCGGGTAGGTCAGAGAGGGTGGGGAGAACCCTCCTTGCTGGCCGGGCTTCCTCTGCAGCTCATTTACCGGGACTGCTTTGCAGTGGAGTTAAGGTACATGGTGGCTGCCCAATATCTAGACAAACTTTAGGGCAGAAAGGGGAGAAATTGCAAGACCACTCCCCACCCAACCTCCAAGAGAGTGCAGCTCCTTTGCGTCCCAAGAGCCCAAGAAATAGGATTGAATCACTAAACACCAAAGCTATTTGCAAGAGAAAGAAGGGAGTAGGAGGCCATTTGAGACTGCTCTGTCCCCCTCATGCTTATGGCTGTGTCAAGAAGAGAAGGAGGGTGGAGGAAGGGTCTGTGAAGGTGCTTGGTTATGGAAGTTATGAAAACAGACACCTGGAAGAGGAGAGGTTCACAGGGCATTATTATCCTTAGTCGCCCACCATGTGTGACAAGATTTTTGCATATGTGGGATCCATTTGTCTCTGAGGTAGGTTTAGGCCCCTCACTTTGCAGATGAGAAAGCCGGGGTTCAGAGAGATGAAGGTACTCACCCAAGTTAACTCAAAAGCGTCACAACAAAGCATTGAAGCAAGCCCTGTGGGTTGTTAAAATCCACGCGCTCCACCCAGCTCAGTGGGAGAGTCACCCCAGGGAAGGAGACATTCCCCAACCAGTCTGGGAGGACCTAGGCATGAATTCCCTCTTGGACACCTCTTTATTCCTGATTCCTGTCATAGTCCCTGGAACGTAGTAGGTGCTCAACTGGTATTTGTTGAATGAATGGATCAATGAATGAATTTTGGTTTCCTGAGGGCATAGCTTGAGAAATGTTATCAGAAAGTGCTCTGAACCCCACACCTTTTGAGGGTGTTTTCTAGCTTCCAGAAGTGGGACAAATGGGAAACTTCCTCTGGAGTTTTGGGGTTGAATAGGCCCAAGGAAACCAAGAGCACGAGCAGAGGCATCCACATAGGCAAAAGTGACAGCCCACAGCTCAGAGCCTTGGACTCCTGCCAAGGGTTATTTTTATTTATTTATTGAATTTATTTACACCTACCACTTTCCAAAAAGGACCTTAAAATGACTGCCTGATGTAGTTGAAGTAGAAAAGATGAGCAGGAGACAAAATACACCCAGAAGTTCAAGGGTGGGATGTTTACTTGGCAAGAGTCTGAGTTCTGTGTGGAGCTCTCAACTCATAAGGGCTTGAGCCAAGAAAGAAATCAGAATGGGAATGTGAAGAGGGGAAGAGAGAAAACATCGGAGGTGTTGGAAAAGGAAAGGGAGAAGCAGTAAATAAAGAGGCTGGAACTTAGGAGAAGAAAAGACCACTGAGGTGGTTCTTGGGCTGGTCATCACCTGAGACTCACTTCCTGCCAGTGCAGACAGGGGCAGCTCAGATGACACCTTCCAGGAGAGGAGGTGGCCGCACAGGGGCAGACATTTCCCCACATAGCAGGATCTTTTTACGGGGGGGGGGGGGGGGCTGAGCTCATCACCGATGTCTTCTTCCCTCCCGTCCTAAATCTATCATTTAAGTACACAATGGATTCCTAGGAAGGCCACTCACCACAATTTTTAAAACACATCTGTGAACGAGTTGTAAAATCCTTGGCACCGAAAAAGAGACATGGTGCTTCATTGCTGGGCTGTCATGATTTCGACACTTGAGTGCTACAATGGGAAATATTCCTTCAAATTCTAGGCTCACAAATTAGCCTGGCATTGATGTTGTCAGAATGGAAAGCCTTGGAACCACAGGGTCCTTTTGGTAAGTAAGTTCCTTCCCCCTTTTATTTGGGGGAGTGCAATTGAATAAGGGGGATTGGTGTTTAGATTGCAAGCTGTTGCCACGTTTCAGTGGATGTGTGATCTCTTCGGGGGTGAGTACTAAGTGTTGTGGGGTGCTTTTGTAGGAGGCCCCATGCATAATAGTCAAGTGCTTGAGCTTAGAGTCAGAAGGTCCTGGCTCCTGAACTTTGTGGCATCTGTCTGTAAAAAGGTATTAATTGCAGAGGCAGTGCCCATAAAGCACTTAAAACACCAGCACACAGTAATTGCTCCATCAGTGCTGCTCCTGTTGTTACGTCTCATCACAGGAGGCCCTGCAGTCATAGCAGTTGGAAGCATCAAATCGCTTAGAAGGTGAGATTCTCCTTTGCCTTGCACTTTCGATTAGTGTGGTGGTCTTACTCTGTTAGGAGGTCACTGATCTCTTTGAGTCTTCTCCCCAGAATAGTGTGCACATGTGTGTGAGAGTACGCACATGCATGAGTGCACATCATGCACACATATTTGCCTTCAACCTTAGGGAGTTCACGGCACCTTACCCCAGTGCCCCTCTCTGGACCCCAAGTGGGTGTTGGCCTATCTGAGAGCTAAGGTATAGGTGTCCAGTTTGTCTAGGGAATGCTACATCAGCCCAAATGACAGTTGCAAAGACCCAACCCAAGCTCCAGTCAAACATGGAATGCCTTCCCCTCAGTATGGGGCTCACAGTGGAGGTGGAAAGGACTTGTACATCTAGTTCACCAGGGAGATAAAGGAGGAAAGCGTCTGTAGGTGACTGTGAGTCTTTATTTCATTTTACTCATATTTGGGGACAAGGAATTGTCAGTATTGTCTGACATAATAAAGTCAAGGTTAAAACAGTCTATTTGTCAGCAACTTCCAGATAAATGTACTCCAACAAGATTAATAAATGTCCTGTTTAACCACACCCTTTAGTTTGGAAAAGGGGGTAAAATACAAATATATGGGTGAATGGTGCTGATACAAAGAAGAGCCTTATTGTTTAAACACATTAGGGTCATATTAATGACACTGCAAAGCTATGATTATATAAAGTACCATGTGATGATAATAATATCTCACTTGGCTAGTGCCACCTCTGTACTCTTGTAAGCCTCCTTGCCAAAGGCCACACAGTCCCCCAACTGGTGAACTCAACTGGTGGTAATTGACCAATATGACATGGGACGCATACATAGTACGACTGTGAGATAAACTAGTTGAAATCCTGTCCCTTCGTGATCTTTCTTTTCTTGGAGAAACAGTGAAGAAATTAACCTCATAAATGCTCTCCAAAAGTGAACTGACCACCTAATTAGCCCCAGGTGAATATTTAACTTACTGTGGAAAAATGGCTGTATCAGTTTGCCATTGCTGTGTGATGAAGCAGGCACTCCGCGGCCTAAGGCAGCTATCGTTTATTACCACCCGTGCACCTGCATGTCCTGGTTGACTGGGGTTTGGCTGATCTGGGCTGGGTGGCTCTGCTCCATGTGTCTCTCACCCTCCTGGACTGACAGGCTGTCCAGACCTGCTCTTTTCATGGCATCGGCAGAGGCACAAGGGAGCAAGCCCAATCCTGCAAGTGCTTTTCAATACCTTTCATTGCTTTCAGTCTACTAATAACCCAGTGACCAGAGTCACAAGGTCACCCCAAGTTCCATAGCCATGCCTAAAGTCAAATAGTGGCACAACTATAGAGGCAGGAGAAGGAGTAAATACTTGTGAACAGTAATCTAATTTACCACAGTGGGAGAGGGGGGAAAGCTTAAGAGAGACAAAATGTTTTGCAGTGGTTCTCAACTTTGCACAGTAGAGTCACCTAGAGAAGCTTAAAAATACTACAGATGGGTCCCACCTCAAAGTTTCTGTACTAGGGTACAGTCCTGGCATCAGGGTTGCAAGATGCAGCCAAGTCTGAAAACCACTCTCTTAAATACTCCTCAGATCCCTTCCTCAAGAGCACTGGTCTCACCCCTGGCCGCTCATTAGAATCACATCTGGAGCTTTTATAAACTCCACATGCTGGACACCCTCCCAAGATCAGCATATTATTTTTTTAAAAAGCACCCATGATTATTCTAATATTCAGGCAAGGTCGAAGACAACAGTTGCTTAAAAACAACAGCATCCCATTTCTGTTCTTTTATTCATTCCACAAATATTCACTGAGGGCCCGCTATGTGCCAGGTGCTGTGCTAAGGCCTGGTGACACCACAGGGAGCCCAAATGGACATGGACTCTTTCCTCACTGAGCTTAGTGCAGAGAGAGTCTATTAAGTAATCACATTCATGAATGAAAAAAGGGCTCTGATGGAAAGATAGCGTGAGTCCGTGACAGCAACAACAACAGGAAGTCACAGAGCTTCCCTGAGGAGGTGTCCTGGGTATGGGCCCAGCTTTTAACCCAACGAACCAGTACTGTTAAGCACAAAATAGGAGTGGAGTTGGCACCACATCCCACCCGATCCCAGCCTTGTTCCAGTGAACAAAGACACACATCGTGGAATGATTCGAGGGAGGTCGTAGGCATCTTCGCAGATACCGAATAGGCTGAAAGAGACAAAGCATACACACAGACCCATCGGTCACCATGA
Source organism: Cynocephalus volans (assembly GCF_027409185.1). Classification (NCBI taxonomy): domain Eukaryota; kingdom Metazoa; phylum Chordata; class Mammalia; order Dermoptera; family Cynocephalidae; genus Cynocephalus; species Cynocephalus volans. The sequence goes on from NC_084460.1 coordinate 180,352,281, forward strand.
AGTGAGAGGAAGGTAGATGTCCCTCACCCCTTTTCTCCCTCTCCAGGGGCAGCGTCATAAGTGGACACTTTGAAAGGAACACACCCTCTTCCAGAAGTGCTGGAGGGGATGGGGGATGGAGATGTCTGAAGGGAAGTAGATTCAGATGGTGGGGACTTTGGGACTGGAGATGTCTGGGGCTGGGAGGTTTCTCAATTAGGCAGGCATATCCGCTGCTAGGCTCTGAAGTTTTGGAGCTCTGGAGACTTTGGGGCCCCTAGTGGTGGTATGGGAGAGCTGATTATGCTCATCTATTCTCAACTCCGTTGAGTGACATTCTGTTGAAGGCTAAAAATCAGCTGTGGTGGAAGTATTTACACGACAGAAATTGGTAAGTGCTAAAAATTAGGGCTCTCTCTATCTGCACCTCCACTGGGAGAGCCAGTTAAACCTTTACCACCCACCTCTGGCTGGAAGGAACTTTTAGCTTGGAAATTCTTGACTGTTGAGTTCCAGACTAATCAAGTAGGGTTCAGAGGGCAAGAGAAGGGAGCTAAGGTGGAACCCAGGCTGCAGAGAAGAGTCAGTGCAAAGGACTGATTGGGCATCTGGCTGGAAATACCCCTTCGCTCTGCTGTCAGGAACCTGGGAATGGTGGACACAGGACATAAGAGCGTGAAGCCATTCATGTGTACTACGAGTAATGAGCTCTTGGCAGGGAACTTGTCTAGTCCTTAGAACATCATCTGCAAAATAAGGGAAATTCTTGTCTCATTGCAGGACGAGGCAACTTGTTGAGTTTCCTTCTAGTGCTAACATTTATGATTCTAACTATATGCATTCACACATGGAAAGTTAACTAACAATATAAAAGGAAACCCACACGCCACACCACTGGTCCTGTCCATAAGCTTGGATAATGAAAAATGAGGTGGATTTACTCATTCATCAAATTCAAATTATTTTCGAGACCTGCTGTGCTGCAGCATCTTTCTTCCTATGCGTTGTGTATCATATTAAGACAAACTATCTCCACCTCTCCACTCCCCTACCCTCTGCCTCCATCACTTGCATTGCACACCAGCAGAACAAAACCAGGTGAGGAATCCATAAATCAGGTGAAATGAATGTTGTCAGTGTCCTGTCAATATCACCTACACTCTGAAGATTCTTCCAAAGACGCTTCTTTACTTGAGGACTTTTTCTGGCCTTGAGGCCACATGTGCGGGGAGCCATGGAAGTGCTGGAGTGTTAATGCCTCTAGAAGCAGTTTCAACCAGTGACAATGGGGAGCTGAAGAGCCTAGCATCCTTGCTGCCAGTTGGAATAACTCTGAAGCATGTTCTTCACTGTCACCCAGAGTCCCCCAGAGGGTTGAGCTCATTTCCCCACAGGGTCAACTAGCTTGATAACCCATTTCTAGTTGGTTTTCTCCCCTTTCCCATCTCACTTCCCCACTCCCCTCCCCATGTTTTCTGCAATCACCTTCCAAATAAAATATTTGCATTGGAATCTTCATGTCAAGGTTGGCTTCTGGAGGAATTCAAAGAGAATAATGGGATTCTAAAAGCATGCTGTGAAGCCTTAAGCAAATTGCTGAACCTGTTTTAGTCTTGCTTTTCTCCTCCACAAAGTGGATTCCCATAAGACCGTCTCTTACCCTCTCTCAGAGAGGGTGCAAGGTAGTGCAAGACAAGAGATGCAGCAGGGCCTGAGAGAAGGGAAAGCCCTTAAGGGGGAGAATTCTTATGGTGCTTTGGAAGATGTTAGATGTCTCTGAGAAAGATGGAATTAATTTCCTATAGAGCTTCTGGAAGAGTACAGACATACTTGACCTAAAGGGGTTTTGGAGCTGGGTCTTGCCCAAAAAAGAGAGAATGAGAGAAAGGCAGGCAAGAAAGAAGGAGGGAAAGGGGGAGACAGAAAGGAAAGGAAGAGAAGAAAAGAAAACAGTATTCGTATCATCTTCTAGTCTTACAAGTCGACAAAGACTCTGGTGTTTCTGGACTGTCCCTAAAAGACTTGGAGAAAACCTAAGGACGTGATGCTCAAGAAAACCAATGGCACAACTTATGCTGCAGAATTTCAATAGAGACCTCGGTTTTTCAAGTCACAGAGCTACAAACACGTAAAGATAAAACTGACTGGATGTACGAAGGTTGGCAAGCTTCTTAAACACGACTTTTGTGCTACAAGAGAAGAATGAGGGGAGTGGGGAAAGAATTGCAAGTAACCAGTTTCAAACATGCCTCTAACCCACATGCTGGAATATAGCTTCATAATTAGAGGACCGTGCAGAGCACAAAGCTGTGGCCCAGGAAAGCGCATACGTTACTGGGACCTTCCTTCACACCACAACAGATTTGTATCAAGTTCTAGAAGAACAGGGAGAGTCACACTCCAGGCCCTGGATCTTGCTACTGTAAGACTCAAAACTTTCCAGTGAACAATTTAGGATAGAGGGATCAGAAGAAAAAAGTAGCACAGGATTCTTCCACGGATGCCACCTTGCTAACACTTTGTGTGGTTTTAAATGGGTTTTTTTTTTTTCTTCTTTTAGTTCTTAAAAGCTCACATTGAGCCAGACAAGTTTCAATCCCATATTAATTCAGATGATAAATCCACACAAAGGCCCCGAAAGGTTTGCAATGGAAATGGCCACTGGCCCTTAACTACAGAGCCCAACATGACACTCGCAGTGTCATTACAGTGTCTGATTTGGAATTCAAATTCCACTAAAGACAACGGCCCTTTATTAAGTTCCTGACGTTCATTACCTTGCCTGCTGGCCTGACCGTATCTCATTGCCTGCTTATCCTGGGGGACATTCTAACTCTTCACCCAAACACACTAAGAAGGTGAACTAACCAGAGGGAACCACGCAAGGAGATGGGATGTTGTGCAAAACTGAGTCTGACACGTGCCACGCCCCAGAGTCCTGTTCTGTCTTCCGCTGCCGTTGGCTGGCCACACTGGTTTGTTTTTCTGAGCCACAAAACGGAAAGGGCTGTTTCTGTGGCTGAGCCAGGTACCTGTTGACCAGCCTCTCCGCCTCTCCAGTTCAAATCCTCTACTGCTGTCAGTGACACATGCTTCCTGGCTCATCTGGGTGGCCCAGCCTCATTAGGAAGGGATTTGGTGCCTGTTAGTTAATTGAAGCCCGTTCCTGCCACCTGCCACTCGCGGGCCTCATCTGCGCACTAACTGCTCCTAATTGTCATCATACGGCGGGATCCCCACAACAACTTGAGAACAGATCCCGAGCAGCTCATGCAGGCTCCGTGGTGGTGCAGGGAGCAGGGGTTCAGGGAGCAAGTGGCTCAGTGATGATTTATCAAGGGGCCAGATGTTTGGAGAGGAAAGGCACCTTGCGCCAACATCAGTGTGAAAGTCTGTCGTTCATTCTACTCTCCGGTGCCACTTTATAAATGTAGGGACAGTCTTTGCAGGATGACTTAGGTTAGGGTTAGTACAAGGCTTCCTCTGGACAGGACAAACTCAGTAGAAAACAAGGGGCTCGTAGACGCGGATTGCACATCCAACAGAAACGGCGCTGCTTATCCATGCACAGTTGGAGCCTGTGCATTTGTCTGACGCCTCCAACTGAGAGCCAAGTAAGTGTTTAGGATGTCAGGGCACCATGCCTTGCCCTGTTTCAAAAGAGTTTGGGTAGAAAAGGGTGCAGAGGTGAGTACGAAAAACTGATTAGCCACTTAGGGATGGAGAGAGAAGTGGAGGAGGAGACACAGAATGACCCAGAGGGAGAAAGTCAAACCCACAGAGAGACACGCATGTGAAGAGAGATGGAAGGAAACATCACAGAGCTGAAGAGTCGGAAGGAACTTTGGCAGGTGCAGAATACGTACCTAGGGAGAAATGGAAACAAATTCTAAGGCAGAGGATAAGAGGATGATATACCTATTAAGACACACAAAGTGAGGAAGAGGAGAAAGGAGAGAGATTTTATTATAGAAAATCACAGGATTAAGGGGCTCAAGATCCATGTCTGTGAAGAATCCATCTGACCTTAATAGAAATCAGACTACGGCAAGTAATGTGATTAGTTTTGGGTTTTTTGTTTTGTTTTTGTTTTTAACTATAAGCACAACCCCAACACACTTCCCCAGGATTCTGAGGCCCAAAGCTCTCGCAATGCCCCATCACTAGGGCGTGTGTCAGGTCTTTCCACTGACATTTGGGAAGCATTTTTTGCTTGGAGTTTTCTAAGTCTTGTCTGCCATTAGTTCCTCCCTACTGGTAGAGGGAAAGGAAAGGAATTAAGTAAAACCTGGAATGAGCCCTATGAGGGACATGGTAACAGAATAAGAAACAAGAACAGAAATAGCTAAACACAAAAGCCTTGAGTATGGAATTAAGGTTAGTGAGACACCCGGCTTCCATCCCCACCGACTCAGCAGATAGAAATGTTCCTCTGCGCCAGGTTGTGGCGGGACCTCCCCTCCCCCATCTCCAGGCTTTCAGAAACAAAGCAGAACAAATGGAAAGTAAAACCTGACTGCAGTGTGTGGCTTTCTGAAAAATAAACCAAGTTCTGGAACTAATTTTATCCTCCCAGCAGAGAAGGAGGAGAAAGGAAAGAAAGAGAGAGAAAGAAAGAAGGAGGGAGGGAGGGAGAGAAGGAAGGAAGGAAGGAAGGAAGGAAGGAAGGAAGGAAGGAAGGAAGGAAGGAAGGAAGGAAGGAAGGAAGGAAGGAAGGAAGGAAGGAAAGAAGGAAAAAAAAGAAAACGGCTCAGAGACCCAATTGCACGTCATATAGAAATGGCAGGGTGTGGCGGATCACTTCCAGAAGCGGTTTCAACTGTTAACAGCCAGAGTCACCACCTTCAGGAAAGGGCCCACTCCGCCAGTCACCCGTCCCCCATTAATGAATATCGGACAAATATCCTGTTTTAAATGTGATTGCCAGGGCAGCTGTGTTAATTCAACACCCCAGAGAGCTGGGCGAGCAGTGCCTCTTACACAAATATACCTGTTCTGTTGGTTTCCTCCGTGAATATCAAGTGATTTTTAAGAAACCTGATACCACTGTGTTTCTTGCTAAGTTTTGATAAAGTATTTTAAGTCTTCCCAGAGCTCATAGATACGCCACAGAGGCAAAGCCTTAAAATGTCTTTCTGCATAATTTGCTAATCCCAGCACCTGTGCCTCATCTAAACTCAATTCTGCCCACGATGCAAACCCCAAAGAGCTGCTCTTTTCACATCTTGCCTGCTTGCTACTGGCTTTCCTCCTCAGCGTCCCTCCCTGGATGTCACTCAGTGCTTATCCCCACTCACTTCCTCCAGCCTGTGAACCCAAGGGGCCTAGTCTAGGCTGCTTCCGAGAGCTGGCAGATTTCAGAGGAAAAAAAAAAACCACACGAGAGAGAAAGAATGGCAGTTTGACACTGCACTGTCACAGTTAAAACGGGCCCTGTGCGTGACCCAGGCCTGGACACCGATGCCTCGTGCCCAATCACAGCTGAGCCTGCATCTGCCACGGTTCACAGACCCGCAGCTCCATGCTGGGGGACCAGATGCCTCTGTTTACGCTCCTCTCCTCCCGGCCTTCTGCCGGACGGTCGGCAGCAGGACAGAGCCTGGTAGCCCGTCACCAGACGTCATCTGTCTCCGCAGCCTTGTCTTTCAATAGCTTCTTTCCTCCACCCCTTTCTGTCTCCACACCCCCGCCCCAAAGGGCCAATAGGGGGATTTCTCTTTTTAAAGTCTGACCCGGTAGAACAAAGCAGAAGAAAAGGCTAACCAGAAGGACTTCGATTCCTGCCACACGTGGGACAACACAGAGTGTTCAAAGATCAGGCCAGGATACCACTGTCACCTCACTCTGCTTCCCCCGACTTCCTGTTTTAAATGTCACCGTGATGGTTATGAACATCAACAGTGAAGAACCAGGATTAAATGATGGCACTCAATCCTTTTAGTAAAATCGACCTATTTTGCTGGAAGTTGGAGATTGGGAAAAAGAGTGACAGATTTGAAGCCAGCATTCTGTGGCCATCTCTTAAATGCCCTCAAAATGGATTTTGGTTTTAAGTAAGTCACCCTTGGTACATTTGCCACCTCTTCTCCCTCGCTAACCCTGAGGCATGTGACTTGCACAGAGGGAATATCTGGGCGTCCCTTCCAGACAAGGTGAGTTGAGCACATGGAAGGAAGAGTATTTGTCCCCAGGGACCAAACAAACTCTTGTCTGGGGCACATGGCAGACCAAGTGCCAGTGGCTTTCCCCATACCCTACTGCCCACCCTGCAGCCCCAGAGATCCAGGCTGGAGCCTTGAGCCTCCACATCATAGGAGCATATTCAAAACAGACCCAGCCCACCATTCTGTGGCTCCCCAAAACACTACACATCTGGCCACAGAGGGAGACAAGGTGAGTTTTCACTGACAAGCTCTCTCTGGTCCCCAAATGTGATGGCCATCCCTCGCACATCAACAGTTGTCCTTGCTGAGAACTCATGTCCTCGTCTTGGGGCCTAGAATTCTTCCCCTCAGTCACCGTAATTGCTCCTGGAAATGCCCAGGATTTGCTTCCTCTTCTCACTTTCCCCTCCCCCCACCTGCCCCTCCCATCACCCCTACCCCATCCCCTGTTACTGGACACTTCTCTCTTTAGAACTGAACTTCAGAATGAGTTTTGGCCTAGAAGTTGTATTACCCCCAGTGGCACTAGAACTCAGCCACCTCACAGGTTACACTAATTTTTCTGGGCCGGCCTGGAACTCTAACAAACATGTGGGGATGGGTAAATAACCAGGCTCCCCGCCCTCAAGAAGTTCACAGCAGCACTGGGAAGACTGTCACTGATCCATCAAAATACAATGTGCTAAGTGGTACATGTTGAAATACTATGGGATGCTGAGAAAGGGGCAAACAAATTCTGCTGGGGGTCAAGGGGAAAATTTCACTGAGGGTGTGACATTTTAGCTGAATCTTGAAGGATTCAAAGAAAACAAGAGGTGATGGGATGGGAGGGGACATTCAGAAAGAGGGGAAACTCTCATTCTTCCCACTACAAAGCACATGCTCCAAGCCAGACATGGTACTAGCTGTCAGAGACTCAAAAATGAGACTCAATGCCTGCCTCCAGTACACTTTCTGACATAGGCAGAAATGGTGGCTGTGATGATATTTTTATTGGGAAATATGCAGTGAATGCCATGTGGTGATTTAAAAAATAAGGTTTTGAAAAGCAATTCACTTATAACTTGGCAGTCACCTAAATATGAATGTCAAATAGAGACATATACTTTGCCACATTTCATCCTTCAAGATTCCCTGGGACCAACATTCATACAAACAGCAACAACAAAAACCCAGAGAAAATTGTGTTGATCATCCAAATATTCATATAATATTTATTATGCATGGAACGGATGCAAAGCTCCTACTAAATGCTCTTTGTGAATTAAAGAGGTATATGAGTTGGTACATTTGAGTTTATACAGACCAATATAATATTATAATATGATATTGTAAGTCCTTTTTATTACATAGTTTTGCAATTAAGGTACTGTCAACAATGATAGTAATTTTAAATACTCAACCCAAGTGTTCTTTTTAATCCCTAGGTCTTCCTTCAGGCCACTGTCATCATCAATGGGCTACCTGAAGATGCACTATACACTAGAGGTTACCTGGAAGGCAGGCCAGTCTGGGCCAGCAAGACAAGAACCAGGAAGCATCTTTTCACCTGGGAAGGGTTAAACTAAAAAGCAAAATTCAACTAAGGGCAAGGGCAAGATAATTTATATTATAAATAAATGACCAGAAGCAATTGATGGTTACAAGGGTTTTTGAGTTAGTGAAAACATATGCATGTATCTGGTGTATATCTAAAAGTCTAAGGATTCTACGTTTCCTAGTAGGAAATTATTTAAGAAAACAGATCCACCGGTATTGGGAAGTCCCTACTACATGGAAAGCATTGAATTAAAGCTCCATGAGACACCACTCCATGCCCAGGGCCTAGCACAGAGTATGTGTTTAATGAATGTTTGTTGAATGAATGAATGAATGAATGAATGCAATTCTAGCTGCTCTAAAGACTACAAAAATAAATAAGGCATGATTCCTGACATCTAATGTTTCCAATGGAAATAAATAATGGTTGAATAAATGTGACCTGCTTAATTTACCAATAAAGACATTATGTCATGGCAAGACTTTATATCAATGGCAAGGGCTATTTTTCTTATGCAGATGCAGTGTAGGAAAGGAAAAGAGGTGGTAGGAAGGGAGGCATAAAGAAAAGAAGGAAGGGGAGTTTTTTTTAAGACCCTACTGACTCGACATCTTCCTAGATTTCCAGTGTATTCTACTGAGATGTCATTTTGCAAATTTAATTTCAACCTAAAAATTTTTAGCAAAAAATAGTCAACATATTTTAGCAAACTATCATTCAAATATTTCAAAAAATGCTTTCTAGGTGTGATATTACATGTGTGGAAACTTCCTCCCCCGCAAAACCCTAACACACACTTTCCTTTTTGAAAATAATTTGACATCTGAGTCAGAGCTTAACACACATGGTTAACATAAAGTGACTCCAAAATATGGCACAAACATTGACTAATTAATCCCCACAACAACACAGGGAAGCCCTGAAAAGCTCTGGGCAGCACCATAGCCTTATTCTTAAGAATCTTGTCCTTTCCAAGATTTTTCTGACTGGGACATTCCCCACCTACCCCTCCAAAAAATGAGACAAAACAAACAACCACCATCCAGGAATGTAGCAGCTATTGCTGCTGCTGCTGCTGCTGCTTCTCACTCCCTCTCCTCCTCTCCTCCTCCTCCTTCTCTCTCTCTCCCTCCCTCCTTCCCTCCCTCCCTCCCCCTCTCTCCCTCCCTCCCTCTCTCCCTCCCTCTCCCTCTCCCTCTCCCTCCCTCTCCCTCTCCCTCTCCCTCTCCCTCCCTCCCTCCCTCTCTCTCTCTCTCTCTCTCTCTCTCTCTCTCTCTCTCTCTCTCTCTATCTATCTATCTCTCATCAAAAGCAGAGACATTAACGCTGGGTGTTGACGACCAGACTCCCTACCTATAATTCAGCACCAAGGACAATTCCCACGCTTTGGGAAACTGCTAGGAACAGTCCACTCTTATTATAAATGAGAGCTTTGAATCAACACACAAAAATCAGTAGCATTTCTTTTCTCCAATAGTGAACATGCAGAAGGAGAAATCAAGAAAGCCTGCCCATTTACAATAGCCACCAAAAAAATAAAATACTTAGGAATTGAGTTAACCAAGGAGGTGAAAAATCTCTATAATGAGAACTACAAACCACTGCTGAGAGAAATTAGAGAGGATACAAGAAGATGGAAAGATATTCCATGCTCTTGGATTGGAAGAATCAACATAGTGAAAATGTCCATACTACCCAAAGTGATATACAAATTCAATGCAATCCCCATCAAAATTCCAAAGACATTTTTCTCAGAAATGGAAAAAACTATTCAGACATTTATATGGAACAATAAAAGACCACGAATAGCCAAAGCAATGCTCAGCAAAAAAAATAAAGCTGGAGGCATAACACTACCTGACTTTAAGCTATACTACAAAGCTATAATAACCAAAACAGTATGGTACTGGCATAAAAACAGACACACTGACCAATGGAATAGAATAGAGAATCCAGAAATCAACCCACACACTTACTGCCATCTGATCTTTGACAAAGGCACCAAGCCTATTCACTGGGGAAGGGACTGCCTCTTCAGCAAGTGGTGCTGGGATAACTGGATATCGATATGCAGGAGAATGAAACTAGATCCATACCTCTCACCGTATACTAAAATCAACTCAAAATGGATTAAGGATTTAAATATACACCCTGAGACAATAAAACTTCTTAAAGAAAACATAGGAGAAACACTTCAGGAAATAGGACTGGGCACAGACTTCATGAATACGACCCCAAAAGCACAGGCAACCAAACGAAAAATAAACAAATGGGATTATATCAAACTAAAAAGCTTCTGCACAGCAAAAGAAACAATTAAAAGAGTTAAAAGACAACCAACAGAGTGGGAGAAAATATTTGCAAAATATACATCTGACAAAGGATTAATATCCAGAATATATAAGGAACTCAAACAACTTTACAAGAAGAAAACAAGCAACCCAATTAAAAAATGGGCAAAAGAGCTAAGTAGGCATTTCTCTAAGGAAGATATCCAAATGGCCAACAGACATATGAAAAAATGCTCAACATCACTCAGCATCCGGGAAACGCAAATCAAAACCACATTGAGATACCATCTAACCCCAGTTAGGATGGCTAAAATCCAAAAGACTATGAACGATAAATGCTGGCGAGGCTGCGGAGAAAAAGGAACTCTCATACATTGTTGGTGGGACTGCAAAATGGTGCAGCCTCTATGGAAAATGGTATGGAGGTTCCTTAAACAATTGCAAATAGATCTACCATACGACCCAGCCATCCCACTGTTGGGAATATACCCAGAGGAATGGAAATCATCAAGTCGAAGGTATACCTGTTCCCCAATGTTCATCGCAGCACTCTTTACAATAGCCAAGAGTTGGAACCAGCCCAAATGCCCATCATCAGACGAGTGGATACGGAAAATGTGGTACATGTACACAATGGAATACTACTCAGCTATAAAAACGAATGAAATACTGCCATTTGCAACAACATGGATGGACCTTGAGAGAATTATATTAAGTGAAACAAGTCAGGCACAGAAAGAGAAATACCACATGTTCTCACTTATTGGAGGGAGCTAAAAATTAATATATAAATTCACACACACACATACACACACACACACACAAACCGGGGGGGGGGGGGGGAGAGGATATAACAACCACAATTATTTGAAGTTGATACAACAAGCAAACAGAAAGGACATTGTTGGGGGGGAGGGGGGAGGGAGAAGGGAGGGAGGTTTTGGTGATGGGGAGCAATAAACAGCTACAATGTAAAAAAAAATAAAAATAAAATAAAATAAAATAAAATTTACTATCTTAACCAAAAAATAAAAAAATAAAAATAAAAAATAAATGAGAGCTTTGGTCTAAAGACCACCAAGAAAACTAGCTCACCAAGAAAAGTATCCCCGTATCCCACCCCAAGTATGATTCCAGTGATGACTTTCAGGTTAAAAAAAAAAAATAAGTATTTACTTATGTTTATTGTAATTATATTAACTAATATTTTAGTTAATATTAATTAATTAATATATCTTAAATATGGTCCTTACTAAGCAAACACCTGCCAAAATGATCTCATTTATAGTATAAAATAAAATATAAAATGATAGATACAGATGTCCAGATGTATGGGACCTCGGGGAGCGGCTGACACCACATCCTCTTTGTTTCGCGGATGATGAGACCAAGTTCCATCAAGATGATGGGACCTGCCTGGAGTCCAGGAGGTCAGGGGCTGTTTTCTATTGGACATTCCTTCCACTAAATTTTGCTCAAATATTAGTAAAGCAGCTTTATGCTAAAAAAATTTTCCACTTCTCTCCCGAGAAATTTTCCCCTGTTGATAAATTTTTTTAATACGTAGGCTTTTGAAAGGACATCTCTTTGGGGATTTATTATAAATCAGCAATTTACAAAACTTTTTATCCCTGTCTCCCAGCCCCCACCTCAGCCTCAATCAGATCAAGAGCTTTCACTTCTGAGCCTCTCCTACGGTGCCAAGAGCTCTTCACACATGATCACGTTCATTCTCACAGTCAGTCCATAGTGTGGGGGATATTAACCTTATGTTTATAGATGAAGAAACAAAGACTAAAACAGCTAAGAGGCCTGCCCAAGAGCACATGGTTAATAGATGGTAAAATAACGATTCTCATCTGTTCTGTGGGGAGGGTGAGACAAAGAGAACCAAATGGTTCAGCATAATAATAATATGTAGGCACTTTCACTTTTCTCTGGGTTCACACAAAAGATGGGAGTTTTGTGGAGAGGAATAACTTGAGAATCATGGAGGTGGATAGGGACTCCACTGGAAGAAAGTAATCCCAGGAGCCCAAGACCAGGCTGGGGCCAAGGGAGTGGTGGTCAGCAAAGGAGGTCCCATGGTGACTGTGGCAGATGTGTTTTCCCAAAATAGCCACAACAACATTTCCATTCCCACAGGCTGTTTCAGAATCTTGTCACTCTCCATCAAAAAATTTATGGAAATATTCATATTATCTTTTAATTGTATTTTTTCATGAACTTTTTGAAGTACCCTCACAGAAGTAGACACCTACTTGAGCTTGGGCAGAACTTTGTGACTGCCTGCACCTAGTGGAAGTAATGCTTAGAGCCTCTGAGGCTAGGTAATAAGAGGCAGTACAGCTTCTGCCCAGCTCGCTCTTTCTTGGGATGCTCACCTTCCAAACTTAGCCACCATGTTGTGAGGAAGCCCAGGCAACATAGAAAGTTCACTTGGAGGTGTTCCAGCTGACAGTTTCAGCTGCAGTCTCAGCCAACAATCAGCACCAACTGCAACCACATGAGTGAGTGAGCTTCCAGCTGATGCAGCCAACAGCACTCAAGCCCCCTCTGACACTGAGTGGGTATAGGTGAAGAACTTCAATACAATGGTGATGGAAAACTAGTTGTAAGTTTTTAATTTGTCTGTGCTATAATTACACTCTGGCATTCCCATACCTTCAATAAAAAGTCCATTATACAGTAAAAATTCATTAGCATTATATTAGAGATGCCTGAGAAATGAAGGAAGGGGACTATAGTGATGCTTGGGGGAGAGCAGCAGGAAGAGGGTGGCAGACAGCGTAACAACAAGCAAACCCTCAGATGTGCTGGAGAAAAAAGCCAGGGTCCAGCATGGGGAAAGAGGTGACAGGAGCTGACCAGCAGAATGTAAGCTCATCCCCACCCCAACACATTCTCACACACCAGAAACATCACAGACACTGAGAAGGGACTTCATTTCTCTTGAAAACAACTTTTTAAACTACTGATTTATGCAATATTCTGAAGGCTCCTTTTAAAAGGTAACTATACAACTTGAGAGGAAAAGCACAAAATAACCACTGAATACACTGGATTAGTTGTATATTTTATATAACCACCAGCTGGTAAGAAGAACAGCTCTGGTCTGGGTGAGTTAATACAAACAGGTAAATTTTGAAGGGAAAATGGAATTTATAAATTAAAATTAGTTTGGTTCCCGGTAAGGGCACTGGAAAAAATAGCTTACAAAAGATATGTTTATTTCTGTCCTGTGAGACTCTGGATTCAGGCATCCTGGTGTTGGTATGGCTTCTCCACCATCAGCTAGGATCTAGTCTGTTTCCAGTTCTCTTCTCTGTTATTTCTACAGTATGGCCTTCATCTTCATGATCCAAAACGGAACTCCAATCATTTGTCCACAATCCAAGCAGCAGATTATAGGAAGGGGGAAGACAGAATGAGGGGTCTGAGCCAGTTACCTCTGAAGGAAGGTCCTGAGAGGCTGTTGCACTACTCTTGCATCCTGACCAGAAATTAGTCACATTTTTTATTTATTTTAATTTCTATTAAGGTCATGTAGGCCCACCTAAATTTAGGTGGGATTCAACAAGATGGTATTACTGTTGCCAGAAATGGTCTTGATAATGTGGTCATGACCCCTGGTCTGGTCTGACAGGTTAATAAAAAATTGGCAAAGTGTAAGAAGCATGCACTTTAAAGTGGTTGACTAAATAATACCAGAACCATCGTAAAAACAGCCCATCAAATGCTGGCTCAAAGATGTCCCAGTTTTGAAACAAACAAAAAAAAGATAAACCAGAGGAACTTGATACTATCCCACATATAGAAGCACTGAGGAAAAAACTCAGGATTTTTGGAGAGTTTGGAGTTAATCAACATTTTGAAAAGTAGGCATTTTTGCATAGACTCTATGTTCTTTGTGAACATCTTAACCGACTGTGGGAGGTTCAATGACAATGAAAAGACACAACCCCCAAATAGATTAGCTGCAATAAACTGGAAAAACAGTCCATAGTCTTCATTTATTTCTATTTATTTAATCTGAGTTATTAAAATAAAAGAACAGGGCAAAATACTTACAATCAAAACAATCCATATTTCACCCATTTAAGCTTCCCTCCCGTGAGTTCAGGATTGAACTAAGACTCCATTCCCATCATTACTTGTAGCCATAGGACACATTTGTAGTCACTCCAGCTCATCCAGACAGAATTGGAAGGAACCGCTGTGAATTTTGCAGAAGTCATTGCTCTGTGACAAAGTTCACAGCTCCCTGCACCACCTGCCTCCGGTTCCCACCAGAAGCCATCATCCCCTATTAAAGCAAACACTGTCAATTCAGCCTCAGCCCAGGCCACTCCAATCCCCTCTGAAAACATTGCCAAAACAGATTTCTGATTGGGTCACGTTAGGTCACAGTATCCACGGGTGGACAAAATGTAGTAAAATTTTTATGGGCCACTTGAGACGTATTGGATCAGCACAGAACAAGCACTGTCCAAAAGAGCACAGTTGGCTCCAAGTTTGTTCAGAAACTCCTTGGCATGTGGAAACTTCCCCAAGAGTTCTCAGCCTGTTGCCCCCACTCCCATCATCCCCTTGTCAGCCCAGACAGCGAAGCCTATTCTCTGTCAGCTTCATGCCTGCGATGGAACAAAGGAAATTTCAGAGTGGGTTTCTTGCCTTTGTTAAAACCACAAGAGCTCTTCCAGGAAGAGAGAATGGGTGTTGGAGGTGGGGCAGTGGCCTTTCCAGAAACTGTAGTCTTTATCAAATGCTTATTGGCTTCCAACAAGTATGAATTAACTTTGAGAAATGATAAATATATGTGTATAAAGATATATATACATATCACATTGTGGAGGGCACTGAACATCCTGCAAAGAGATTGAAGTCTGATCCTGCTGGTGCTGGGGAGCCACCGAAAGTCTTTGAGCAAGGGAGCAAACTGCTCTGAGTTTTGTATGAGTTTTAGAGGACACTTAGCTCCCAGACACTGCAGAATGGCTCCTGAAAACTGTGAACAGCTTCCCCACACCCACAGGGATCACCTGGTGGAGGCTTTAGTATGGAAACCAGAAATACTTAATCCTAGTTAGCCCCAGTTCTATTATTATGCTGCACCTTGGGACTCTTCTGTGAATCTGTTTTTTCATCAATAAAATGGGAAGAAGTCTTTGTTATATACCCATACATGCATAGGCAAGCAATTTTTTTTTAAGTGATATGTGGATGAGTGCTATTTAGGGCTTAGGCCTCAAAAATTACTTGACATGTTTTCAGAAGAAGAGACTTTCCAGGTCCTTAGTTTCAAAATGAAAGGCTCCAACTCCTTGAGAACTGTTCAAAGAAAGGCAGCTTCTCCCATCACTGATGGATGGGTTGATCATCAGAGAAACTTTCTGTTTTCAAAATAATGTTTTAATTGACAGTATGGTGTGTTTTATATATATATATACATCTTCCAAAGTTGGCTGCAAGAATATCTCTCATCCCACATGATCTTCTATAAAGGCCTTTGATTTTCCTTCCATTGAGAGGCAGGGATCTATGCCCACTTCCCTTGAATCTAGGCAGACTTGTAACTCACTTGTAACTAATAGACTATGATAAAAGTGACACTGTGTAACTTTTAAGGCTGAGTTATAAAATACAGCTTCCACCCTGTTCACCGGAACACTTGTGCAGGGTCCTGAGACACCATGCTATGAAAGGGCTCATGAGGCAGCCATGTTGTGAGGAAGCCCAAACAATCCCAGATACAAAGACCTCCTGCAGAACCACATGAGAATACACAAAGAGAGAATGAGATGTACAGCCAGCCCCCTGCTGCTCCAGAGCCCTGTCTCTAGCTCTGGCTACCATCTGACTTGAGAGACCCCAAGACAGAACTGTTCAGCTGAATCTTTCCTGAATTTGTTATCCACAGAAAGTATGAGAGATAATAAGATAATTGTTATGTAAGCCACTAAATTTGGGGGTGATTTGTTGCCCAGCAATGGTAACTGGAATAAACAGCAAGGCAACAGGTTGATACAAAGACCAGAGATGGTTAGTAGCTGAGGTTCAGCAGATGCCGCATGGCTCAATCTTTCCCAACCAGCCACCAGCAACCTCCATCCTCTTCCTCAGGTTAGCACAATGGCCACACTCCACCCAACCTAGCATGTGGGCCTCATCCTTCCTAGTCACTTGAACTGACACATCTGCTCTCAAGAATTTGCACCCATGAAATGGCAACTTACTGCCACTTTCCACAACCTACCTCCACCTCAAAGCTTAGAATCGATGGATGTCAAGCTTTAGTGCATGTAAACAATCACCTATGATAACTTCTATCCCCTCCCGAATTCTACCCAGATTCTAATTCAGCAGGTTTACATGGGAGCCAGGTAGCTCTCAATGCAGGTAGAGAAATTCAGCCCAAGAAAATCAGAAAGCAGAATGTGATGAATTTGCTTGAATCCAAGCATCAAATGCCTGCTCCAAGGAGCTGCATTGAGACCAGCAGCTCCTTCCACCTCAAAACAGGGATTTTCTTCTGGATTAATTCTGAAGCCACAAGCTTTATGTCCCCCCAAGAAAAGGTTTTCTCTAAAAACAAACAAACAAAAACTTTTGTTGGATGGAAACCACTGCTCTGGTGCTAAGCTTGGCAGAGGCATGAAAATCCAGAGCTGAGAGCATCCAACGGCTCTCCCAGGACATCTGGGATGTCTTTGGCTGAAAGCTGGGCAAACGGGGTCACCAACTGCTCCACTAGCCTGCTCTGGGCAGCCCCTCCCCTTCTGTCCCCACTGGTCTCTGTGCAGCGGGAGACTGTCGCTCCTTCAGCAGATCAGAGCCCAGCGATGCTCAGCCCTGTCCATGGCTTGGCTGCCACACGCAGTTCACTCTGATCCTTTCTGTGTTTCCCTGTTCAACCCAGAACCGGGTTCACGTTCCCAGAAGGCTTTGTTTCCAGGCTTTTCATGCCTCAGTGGAACGCTCCAAAAGGGTCTTTTTGACATGTCAAAGTATTCATTCGTTCCAAGTAAACATGGAAAATATCTCATACTTTCTGTAACTCCGTTTTGGCATTCCTTCTTTTTTCTTTTTCTTTTTTCTTTCTTTTTTTCTCCTAATATTTCAGGATCTTAAGAAAATAAAAGTAGCCCCAGCCTTGCTCAACTTCTGATTCTGAGATGCCTCATGCACCATTGTGTTTATTTCCCCCAGACAGATTTAATTTTTCTTCAGATGTTTTGATCCTGACTCCACCTGTGAGGGATAAGATAACAATGAAAAGACTTAAGCTCGATGAAGGTAAGAGCCTGATCTCCTTTCTTGTATCCCCCTCCAAACCAGCTTGTTCATGGTGCCCAGGAAGCTGGTGATGCATGACACATACCACTGTGCGGTCTTATTTCTTAATTAGCTGTGTGGCCTCTCTGAGTTCCGGTATCTTTGCATGTAAAATTAGGGTGATGATACTACCTACCTGGCAGGGTACTGGAGAAAGTTAAATATGATTCTGTGCATAATACATGTGACATAATCCCTGACACATAAAAGTTGTTCAGTGAATCACAGCTATTCAAGCTGATTTGTGTCCCCCCAAAAACACATCGAAGTCCTAACCTCCAGGCTCTGTGAATGTGACCTTATTTGGAAATAAGGGTCTTGGTAGACATGATCAAGTTTAGATGAAGTCATACCGGATTAGGGTGGGCCCTAAATCTAATGATGGTGTCTTTATAAGGAAAAGGAAATTTGGAGACACATGGACAAAGGGACGATGACAACCAAGTCAGAAAAGAGAAGGATGAAACCACAAGCCAAGGAATGGGAAGGATTGCTGGTCACCACCAGAAGCCCGAAGAGAAAGGAGGGGTTGGTTGGTTCTCCCTTCGAGCCTTCGGAGGGAGTGTGGATCTTCCGACACCTTGACTTGGACTTCTCACTTCTGTAATTGTGAGAGTATACATTTCTGTTGTTTTAAGCCACCCAGTTTGGGAGACTTTGTTATGGCAGCCCTAAGAAACAAATACAGATTTTGGTACTGGAAAGCGGAGTATATGTTTTTGAACAGAAAAAGAAGAGCCATTGGACAAGGGCCCAGGCCATGAGGCCTATGCCAATGC
This sequence comes from Cynocephalus volans, assembly GCF_027409185.1. Classification (NCBI taxonomy): domain Eukaryota; kingdom Metazoa; phylum Chordata; class Mammalia; order Dermoptera; family Cynocephalidae; genus Cynocephalus; species Cynocephalus volans. The sequence goes on from NC_084460.1 coordinate 180,370,369, forward strand.
AAAGCCACCTCTAGGCAAGGTCTAATCCCCTCCTTGCACCAGCAGCTGAGGACAAACTCCACAGCCCTTCCTCCCCCCACTCCTCAGCAGCCTCACATGGCACAGGACCACCCACCAGGAGAAATGTGGCCAACATACAGTTTGTATCTTTGGGCATTTAATTTAGAATGTGATCCAAAAATATAGGTCTCGGACACCTGCTCCCTGCTGGGCACAGCATCAGTGATGGAGACGTGGAGGTAAATAGACATAGCTCCTACCCTGAAAGAACACAGATAAATGGAGCTTTGCTCAGCAGAGGTTTCCCACAGCTGTGGGGCTGTGCTCAGCGCCATGGCAGGGGTCAGGGGTGTCCACAGGTTATGCCCAACTTGAGTCCTAAAGAACACATGAAGATTGGCCAGACGGCAACATTCTGGCAAAAGCATCATCAAAAGTACTGCAGCATGAAATGGTGTGGCACGTGCCAGAAAAGCAAAAGCAGGCTGGCATTAACAGACTATTGAACAGGAGGAAGAAAGCAACACATGAGGCTGGAGAGAAAGGGAGAGGCCAGGTTAGGGAGCGTCTTGTGTTCCACGCCATGGAGCTAGGAATTTATTCTGTAATCGAGGCAGATGTTCACTCAGTATAGATCATCCTTGTTAAAATGTGGACGATGGATTACAACAGAACAAGGGCAGAGGTAAATCAACCCCGGTGGCTGCTGCGAGCCGTCCAGAGGAGAGGCGGTACGGGTGTGGATGCGGGGAGAGGTATCGGATGAAGAGGAAGAGCTTCGAGGGGTGTCTTAGCCTGGGCTCCCACCAGAAGCAGGGCCTGCAACAAGGGCTTATATGCAGGAAGTTTAGGAATTGATCCCAGGGAACAGCAATGGGGGTCTGGAAAGAGCAAAGAGGCAAGGAGGAGACATCAGTCCAAGGTAGAGTGATTGGCTTGGTTGCTGCAATGGGCAGCTGGGGTTGGATTCCTTGGAGACCCTCTGAGGAAGCATGTAGAGGGCAACTCAGAATTGTCCCCTCAAGACATAGATGGAAGGAAGATTTACCCATCAGCTCCTGCCCGCATTGGTCAAGGTTCACCCCAAGGAATACTACCTCCCTTGAACTTCCAAGTGTGCATATGAGCCAGAACGACTAAGCAAGTCCCCAGGAGCAGAGCAGAGAGTAAGAGATGCCTACTGCAGCTGCTGTCAGGCCACACCTAGAGAGCTGGTTGTCAGCAACACCCAGCGCAAAACAGTGAGCCGGGACAATGTGAGAAGAGGCATCGAAGGGGGAAGGTGGAAGAAGCTGGTGGGATGGAGGAAAGGAAAGGGGGACACAAGTCTGGCCGGATGCCCCACTTTCTGGACTGGGCAGTCCTGTGGATGGTGGTGCTCTGTCCACGAGTATAGGGAACCGAAGGACAGGAAGAGATTTGGGAAGATAAGGGGTTTTGTGCTAAGTTGAAAGGACTGCAGACTCTCAGGGAGAGATGTTCGGCAAGCTCAACACAAGGCCAGGCTGCAGGCGGAGGTCACCGAGACTACGAGATCACAAGATGGGACAAGAAATTCCGGGGGGTGCATACAAAGTGAGGAGCTTCATGACCCAAAGACGTGGGCCAGAGGAAGTAGCTTGCTAAAGCGGCAGAGGAGCTAACGAAGGAGGTGAGAACAGAAAGAGAAATTGGAGGAGAGCACGTCACAGAAGCCAGTTGATTTAAGCGCATGTTGGGTGCCCTGGAGGGTTTTATGTACAAGTCAAATATATCATCATTGCTCCCTCCTGTTTATTAATTAATTAATTTAATTAAAAGGCCTGAGAATCATTTATGAATACGCATGTATGGAAAAAACACACTGTACCCCATAAACTTGCACAAGTAGAAACAAACAAATAAATAAAGACACTGCTCCCTGTCCTAAGTCCCCAGTCCTACTCCTGCCATTGCCTTCCCCATCATGAAGTCCTGTCATCCTTCCCTACAGGGTCACTCACACTCCCCCTTTCTTCTCTGTTCTCACCGCTACCATCTAGGTTCAGAACCTCATTCCCTCTGTCTGGACTATCCTGCCCCAGCCTCCCCCTGATCTTTCCATCCAGTGGATCTTTCCAACATTCAGAGCAGATTGCCCCCTGCTCTCTCTCTCTTTGGGAGGAACATTCTGTTTCTCAGCAGCATAAACAGTGCTGCCATGACTGTTGAGCTATCTATCTCCCGGTGCACTCGTGTGGGAGTTTCTCTTGGCCATACACTTCAGAGTGAGATTTCTGAGTCAAAGGTATGTTCATTGCTTTCCTAATTCTCAACTTTTTTCTTATGCTCACCCCAAAATCCTACATCCCAAACACATAGAGACTTTGCCTTTGTTGTTCCTACTGCCTGGAATGCCTTTCCCCTTTATCTCCAATTGTCCAAACCTTGCCATCTGCTGAGCAGAGCCCAGAAGGGGCCTCTTCCAGGAAGGCCTCCCTGTTTCCTCTCTACTAGAATTAATCTTTCCTTCCTCTGTGTTCTAAAGGCACTTGGTTTGTTGCCCCATCCTATTCTTGCTTGTTATTGTCGTCATCTCTCTGCACGGTTTTTCTCCTCTCCTGTGGGCAAGGGCAGTTTCTAGATCATGATCTCCCACTATGGCCATTAGACTGTGGTGCATATTGCACCCAATCAATCCCAAGACCCATATTCTTTTCACACTTTCACATCTCTGGCCTAGGAAAGCATCTTACATTTCATAGTGTGTCATAGTCTAACTGGCAGCTTTTCTCTTAAAGCTTCTTAAAATACCAGCATGCCTTACAGTCAATGATATCTTAGATTCCATTCATTACAGTAGGAGGTATTCAACCAATGTTTGCAAAATTGAATGAGCTTGAGTCATTTGAAGTAGCAGAGGGAATCTAGACCCACCATCCGGATTTGAGCAGTTTCACTGCGACTTAGGCTGTCCATTTGGCTGGTGGCGAGCACACCTGCAAACACTTCATATGAATGAGGGGAGGTTCCAGCAGTCACCACTGAGAGCTTCCCCTCTCTTATGCCCCTCCCATCCCTATCTGTCCTGCAGGCAGGGTAGACAGCAGGACTTACCTAAACTTGTGACAACTGACTTATGGCCCCATGACAAGGCACTTGGGGAGGAAACATCACCAGGAATAGCAGGGTAGGAGGGTAGGAACTCTGCTTGGTCTGGGAGTCAGGGAGCTGGGGAGATGGGAGCAGCACAGAGTGCTAGGAACAGATGGGGCTTTCCGGGCACCAGCGCTAATTAACCAGCTCGGCAGCTCAGGGGCTGGGCCCCAGCATGGTATCTGCAGCCCCCAGGGGCTGAGCACATGGCTGCACACAAGCAGGGACTCTCCAAGACAAGAGTCCAGCCCAGAGACCCCAGCTAGGAGAAGGAGAAGGTGGGAGGGAGAGGGGCAATCTAGGGAACAGGCCATCTTTCCACTCCCCAATCCAGAGGTCACTGCCCTCCCTGGACCAAAGAGCAAATTCTTCTAACATGGATCTGGGCTCCTTTCTCAGCAGGTGCCAGGGACTCAAGGAGAGGAATAGAGGGAAAGGAGGCAGGAAAAAGAATGAGGACCCCTGCCTAAGGAGGTTGCTGCCATCACCCACCTGCTCTAGGTCAACCAGAGCCCAGACGATAAACATGAAACTCAGAGATCAAGAGAGACTCTGTGTGTGGGGGGGGGGGGGGGTGCCCGTGCTCATCACAGGCATTTGACAGCTTCTCAGTCACTTCGTCTTCAAATCCAGGCAGCTGGTGGTACCTCCCACCACTCAGGGAGCCCCATGGGGACCTGGTCATGCCCAATCCCTGTGGGGTCTCCCCAGCCTCCTGCCAGCCTTTCCTCCTGTGTTCCCTCCCTCATCCTTCCCTCACTTCCAAGAGCAGCATTCATTTATGTGTTTCTGCCCAGACCAGAGGCAACGTGTGCAGCGCTGGGGAGGAAACTGAAGAGAAGCGATTCAAACTTTTCCACACATTCAAACTTTGGCATCACATATGTGAGGAAAGGCGTCTTCTTTAGTTAGTTTGTTTGGGATAAGACTACAGACACCTAAAATGGGCTGTATGTTATATATCCCACATTAATTCATAATCAATACTTGAAATTTGACCAGAATCCAAGCATCTTTTTAAATTGTGGACAAGGAAAAGAAATATCTACCTGACACAAAGCAGCCCTTAAACACCCCTGCCATAGACAGTGTCAAGCTATATTTACATTTATTTGTATCTGTTTTTGTATCGAGGCTGATTCACCTGAATCGCTCCCAGCTTGGGGTGTTTTATGTCTGAATCCCCAATTCACAGCACATTCCTGGCTTGTAGTAGGAATTAGCAAATATTTGTTGAATAAATAAATACTCTTTTCAAAATACAAGTCCAGATCATAGAAACAGAGTAGCTACCGTTGCTCTTTTATTGAATGGGGCAAGTACATCCCACTAGCAGGTCTATAGTGATCAAACAATGCTGGAATTCTCACCAGTTGGCAAGCCAGGATCCAAAATAAATTGCCTTTGTTCTATATTGTTGTGTTTAAAAAGTCCTTCTCTTCCATATTCTAAGATATTTTTGTATAAAAATAATATGAAGTCTGGATTTGCTCCAAAATACCTCAGCAGACTGGGATTTTAGATGAGTCAGGACTGGCCATGTGTAGATAATTGTTGGTGCTGAAGACGGGTATGTATGAATTCATAAAGCTATTCTCTCTACTTTTAAAATTAAACTTAAAAAATGCGTTTGAAATTTCTCATTATAAAATGTTTTTATTACCCCTGTCCTAGGAAAAATGTAATTTAAATGAAGTAGAAATTTTGGAAAAAATTAAGCAAACAACTCACAACATTGGTGCTGTAACTCTTTAGGACACGGACACTACCCCATGGCTCCCATGGGTCCAATTCAAGAACTATGAAGTTCAAGGACTTTCTTTGCTGCAACCTTGCTGCTCTGCAAATATACACCCTAAGTCGCCCAAAATAAGTAATAGTAAATTGCACTACTACTTCAATGACTTCTTCAGTGGTAACCAATTAAAAAGAGAAAAACTAGTAAACAATCATAAAGACAATGTTTCAGTATGTGGATCTTGGAAAACCTTTTTCAGAGTGTAAGGTAAAATTATTTATAAGCAATTTCTAGCCAAGTTCCATTACTTCAAGTAGCCTTACACAAAATGTGAGGTAGAGGGGGTAAATACATATCCATATGCTCGTATTTTTAATGACACTATTTTAGTGTTAAAGAGCATCTTCCATGTTTGGGTTTGTAGGATGTGTTCAGTTTTGAACATTTATTAAAATTTTTATTCTATGTCTTTTCTGTGCAATTTGGAAGTTCAGTTGTAAAAACAATTTAAAATACCTGAAAGTTTAAACTTTGTTTCTAATTTCAAAAGGCAACAGTGTTCCTAAATACGTACTATCTAAATAATATTCAAGTAAGTGCCATTCAGCTGAACAGTAAAATAAGTAAGTGTACTTGGACATTTTAATGGACTCCCAAATGCTATCTGGAAAATCAGGTTGTCCTGTCAAAGAGATCATCAGTAGATTTCCAAAAGGGAAATACTGCAACGTCGCATAACCTATCGTTAGCAAGCACAACCATTCCACAAATGCTGAGACTGTATTTCCAAATGCATTTCAGAATGACCTTGGAAATTCAGTGCAACGAATATAATATTTTTCAAGGGGGATGGTGCTGGAATCAAGAGAAAAATAGCACATTATTATTTATCAGTGAAACAGCAGGAGTGTAAGAAGAGAGCGCTCAACTCCAAAAAAATGGATCTAAAAATAACAGTAGTTTTTAATTACCCCCACATTAAAATATATATGTATGTGCATACATGTGTGTATGTGTATATGCATGAGGGCATGTCAAAACATTCATGGAAAAATAGAATTAAAAGGTAGTACAAATCTTTTCATGAACTTTTTGAAGTACCTGTGTGTGTGTATGTGTGTGTGTATGTGTGTGTGTGTGTGCACGCGTGTGTGTATGTGTGTGTGCACGTGTGTGTGTACGTGTGTGTGTATGTGTGTGTGTGCGCGTGTGTGTGCGTGTGCGTGCGTGTGCGTGTGTGTGTGTGTGTGTGACAGGGCAGCTACTTTTCAGGGAAAGATGGAGTTACATGAAATAATAAATATTCTTATTTTGCAAATTTGAATAACTATTGAGTACAAATATGGATTATATCATGTAATCCTCATCTCTGCTCTCTCAAATAGTCACTGGTATTATCCGCACTTTAAGACTGTGGAAACTGAAGTCTGGGAAGGTCACACAATGTAACTAAGGTCATACACCCATCGAGAAACTCCCCCCATCTCTTAATTTATAGTGATCTACTGTATTAAAGTCTTGCGAATATAAATAGTGGTTTTCCCAGCATTAATTTCAGAAGAATTACACCTAGCTGTGTACTTGAGAATGTTTATCATCTCCCACCCTTTTCTAAAAATAATTTCTCCCATTTCCTAAACAAGCACTCAAAATGAATGACCTCTGAGTGAGGTCTCCATGGACAAACCAAACATTAGTCTTACCAAAAGCAGCTGGTTGTCTCCATATCCTGGCTATTGTGAAAAATGCTGCAATAAACATGGGGGCAGATATTCTTCAAGATACTGATTTCATTTCCTTTGGGTATGTACCCAGAAGAGGGATTGTGGGATCATATGGTTGTTCTCTTTCTAATTTTTTGAGGAACTTCCATACCACTTTCCATAGACTGTGGCATATATATGTATATAAGTTCTGGAGACCTAAAATACAGCTTGGTGACTATAGTTAGTAATAACGTCCTCTATACTTGAAATCTGCTAAGAGCAGGTCTCTTGTTCTCACCCACCCACACACAAAGTATGTGAGGTGATGAATATTATGTTAATTAGCTTGATTGTAGCAATCATCTCACAATGTATGCATATATCAAAACATCACACTATACACCTTGAATATATACAATTTTTATTTATCAATTATACCTCAATAAAGTGGAAAGGGAAAAAGCAGCTGATTTATCTGTAGGATGAAAGCCAGGGCTCTCAGTGGGAAATTCCACCAAAGGCTGGAATAGACAGGGCTGCTTGGATAGAAAATGAAAAGTGATAAACCCATGTGCGGACCACCAAGCAGACCGTGACTTCGCAGGACTAGCAGATGGTACCTAAGAGGTCACTGTGGTCTTTCCCGCCTTCCTGAGTCACAGCTGTGGCTCTGGCCAAAACCTCGGAGGCATGTTCAACTCACTCTCTCTCTCACTTCACGTCCAATCTGGCAGGAAATCCTAACCTTCTAAATATACCCAGGATATGACCACTTCACACCTCCGCTGCCAACACCTCATCAGGGCCTGGATTCTTACACTCCTCTCGCTTGCTCTTCCTGGCAGTCAGAATGGTCCCTTAAAAACCTAAGTCACAGCAAGTCAGCTCTCTGCTCCAAACCGTTGAAGGGATCCTCTATTGCATTAGAGTCAAAGCAAAGTTTTTACAGCTCCCCAAGGCCCTACATGATCTGCCCCGGTCCACACCCCATCCCTGGTCCCTTGGACCTCATCTGGGACCTGCAACTCTGGCCCTGGCTGGCTCCACTCCATGCACATACAGCTCCTGTGTTCCTCACATGCACAGGGACTTTGCATTCACTGTGTCCTCTCCTGGGGCCACACATCCCCAGGCAGCCTCATGACTCACTCCCTTAGTTCCCCCAAGTCTCAGCAAAGGCTCAGATATCACCTTCTCTGCTTCGACCTATTTAAAATTGTAACCTCCTCTGCCCAGCCCTCTCATCCCCCTTACCCTGATGTTACCCATAACACTTATCACCTTCTTACCTATAATATCAATGACCCATTTTGTCACAATTACTGCATAGTCAGTCTCCCCACTCCTCCCCCCAACACACACACACACACAGTAAGTAGCACCAGGAGGGCAGTAACGTTGGCATCCACAGGAATGCAGTGCCAGGCCCATCATGGGCATGGTTGTGAACAAGTTAATAAGTAAGTGAATGAACAGTCATAACAGAAAGACAAGGGCTGAAGATGAATCTCCCAGGAATCTTTTCTGTCTCTCCTCCCACCTCTACCTCCCACCATGAAAAAGAAGTTGACATGGTAGAATGAAAGGCCCCTAATGTACTTGAGGAAAGAGTCATAGATAGGACATTCCCCCAAAACTATATTAATAATAAAACAATAATTTAAAAAGGCATTTACCAAGGACCTTCTATGCCCCATGGACTGTGAAAAGTGCTTTACCTGCCTCAACTTAAAATGTAGAGGAGGCACTCAGCTCTCATTTGTGAGCAACTTTATTTTCTGGTAACTATTCTGACATCAACTGGGTCCTGCAATACTATCCTGTCACTAACTACCCAAAGTTGACACAGATAACACAAAGTAAAGGCTCAGTCTTCCACAAAATGACTCTTACTTCAGAAGCAAGCCACACTTTGGGAGTTCCCAAGCTACCTGCATTTCTGACTGACTGGCTACAAATTCAAGGGTTTCCCTGACCCCCTTGGGTTTGATAATTCTCTAGAAAGTCTCACAGAAATTAGGAAAGCACTAAACTTACAATTACAGTTGGATTATAAGAGATGCAAACCAGGACCAGCCAAAAGAAGAGATTCATAGGCCAAGATCTGAGAGGTCCTGAACGCAGAGCTTCCTCTCCCCGTGAAATCTGGGCATGTCACCCTCCTGACACATCCATTTCTTCACCGACCTGGAAGCTCCCCACACCTCAGTATCCAGAGTTTTTATTTCCATTTCATAGGCATGATTGATTGAATCACTGGCCACATGACTGAACCCAATCTTCAGGAGCCCCTACCCTCCCCAGAGATCAGGCTGGCCCAAAGCCCCAACCCTCTAACCACGTGGTCAATCTTTCTGATGACCAGTCCCCATCCTAAGTCCTCTCATCCCTTAGTATAAACTCAGGGGGGATGCAAGAGGCTCAAGAATAACAATGACTTGTACAACTTGGGAAATTCCAAGGATTTAGAATCTCCCTCCCAGGAACCAGGAACAAAGGCCAGCAAGTTCTTTATTATACAACAGTAACATTACACAAATTCTCTTTCAACATACTCTTTGGCAGAAAGGCACAAAGAACTTTTTTTTTTTTTTTTGGCTACATTTTCTCCAGGATTCATTTCTATTTCCAGAGGGGCTTGGGGCTCACATGGCTCTAAGATGGCAGGGGGAGGAAACGTGTACCTGGGAGCCAGTCACCTCTGCTTCAGCTGTGCCACTTGCAGCACCTGTGTGCAGGAGACTCGGGTGAGGCCCGGCCCACCTCGACCCAACCAATACCCGCAGTCTCCTTTTCTCTCTGGGCTCTTAACCGCCTCTCTGGGATCTATCTGGAGCACGAGGCACAAGCCTCCTATGCTCTTCTATTACACAAATCTTTTTCTTAACCCAGGGTCATCTGGTGGGGAGGGTAGGCCCTTTTATCTCAGGGACCACAAATGTTTATGCACCCACCTTCCCTCCACCTGTTCTCTCCCCACAGCCTGGAGAACCCCTTTCCAATTTCAGAAGCAAAGAGCCTTTTTCTTATACCATTATGCTTCCTCCTGGATCTGAAAGATGTGCCTAAATCTGTTTCTTTCCTCACCAAGGGCTAGCTTCTGAAATCCAAAGGCCTGTTTTCAGCCAGACGTTGTGTGCCTCCTGATAAAATGCAAGTGTGCATGACACTACTAGGACATAATCTTGTCACAAAAAGTTGAACCTGAATCTACTCAAACCTGCACAGCTAACTTCCACTCCATGGAAATATGGAGTGTGGAAGAACAAGGACATGACACCATAAGGAAGCAAACAGACACATGCAGAATGTGGGACGCTCTCTGGGACAACTTCCCCGGTCTCAGCAACAAATCAAGGGGAGGGGAATTAAAAAAAGAAAAAAAATGGAGTCTGATCTAGAGTAAAAGACACACAAGAGATATAACAACCAAATGCCATGAGGGGACCTTGTTTGGATCCTGATTGGTACAAACCAACAATAGAGACTCTCTGGAGACAAGTAAAGAAATGTTATTCTGGATTGAATATTACATTCAGTATATTACCAAAGGTGTGGTGTGCATTTTGTGAATTGTAATAATTGTATTATGGTTGTGTAAGAAAAGGTTCACAGTTTTCAGAACTATGTAGTAAAGTAGCAATTAATTGATGTGATTTCTTGGATTTACTTTAAAATCCTCCAACATATTAAAAAGGGATAAATGAAACACATGCAGCAAGATTTGTTTTTAAATCAGTGTTACTGAGGTTTACATACAGTAAAGTTCACCCTTTTAATTAGTTTTCTTTTTTTTGTTTGTTTTTTGTCTTTTTTTTGTGACTGGTAAGGGGATCACAACCCTTGGGGTGGTGTCGCTCACACCACACTCAGCCAGTGAGTGCACAGGCCATTCCTATATAGGATCCAAACCTGCGGTGGGCGCAATGCTGCGCTCCCAAGCGCTGCACTCTCCCAAGTGCGCCACAGGGCCGGCCCTAAAGTTTGATTAGTTTTGACAAATGTATACAGGTATGAAACCACCGCCACATTTGAGACAGAACATTTCCTTCACCCTACAAAGCTCCTTTGTTTACCCTGAGGTTTCCATACTTATTGGATCTAGGCGATGGGTGTATGGAGGTTCACTATATTATTTCCTTACTATGGCACGTAACTCAGAGCAAGATCTGGCAAATAGGATCTGGAATTTACTTGGGGGCCTGTGATGACCCTAAGACTGCTAGTGCACACAACAAGTGGACAGATGACTGTCTGATTCTGGAACTTGGAAGAGAAGTGTCTCCAGCAGAGTTCCCAGAAGCCATCCTGAGGCAAGGGCTCATGAGTAAGTGATTTTATTAGGAATGTGCTGATGAGATCCAGAGTGAAACTCATAGCACAGCCTGTAAAATATTCTTGCCAAAATAGTTGAATCTATTCCAGCCTCTAGAGCTAAATTCCTTTTCCTGGTGATATGGGGGATAGAGGATGAGAAAGGTCAGAAAGGGGAACCTTGATTCACTCACCTGCTTACCCCAGAAATCTGGGAGTGCCCTGAACCTCCCCTACTCTCACTCACAACCAAATCCATAACCAAATCCAGTCCATAACCAAATCCTGTCAATTCTCTCCCAAGATAAACCTTCCACCACCTATTTATGCCATGCTCCTGCCAATCCAAGCCATGAACTCCTCTCACCAGGTTATGGCAATAGTGCTCTCACTGGTCCTTTCTTGCCCCAACCCAATCTATTCCGCACACAGCAGCCAGGGGTCTCTTTAAAAGGAAAATCAGAACATATCACTCCTCTGCTTAAAGTGCTTCTGTGAAACAGTCTGGAGTTCCTCAAACATAGAGTTACCGTATGACTCAGCAATTCTGCTCCTAGGTATGTACCCAGGAGAAACTCGTATACCTGTGCTCATAGCAGCATTATTCGTAATAGCCAAGAGCTAGAAACAACTAAATATCCAACACTTAAGTAAAAAGTGGTCTATCCACACAATGAAATATTATTTGGCCCTGAGAAGGAAGGAAATACTGACACATGCCATAACGTGTGTGGTTCCTGAAAACACTATGCTAAGCAAAAGAAGCCAGTCATGAAAGACCCCATATAATAAGATTCCTCTTACGTGAAAGTCCAGACTAGAGAACTCTACAGAGATAGGAAGTAGACTGGTAGTTGCCTAGGGCTGGGGAGGCACAGGAGGATAGAAGAGTGACAGCTAACAGGTATAGACTTGGTTTCTTTCTGAGACACTGAAAACGTCCTAAAATTGACTGTGGTGATAGGCACGCATGACTGCGAACATACCAAAAACCATTGAATTGTACATATTTAATGGGTATATTGTATGGTATGTGAACTATATCTCAATAAATATCTTCCAAAAATTCAACAAAATATATCTCAGAAAAATAACTTCCATGGCTACCCATTGCCCTAAGGATTCAATTTCAAAGTGGCCTCTCAGGCCTTACGTGAGCTGGTCCCACCAGCTTTATCTGGTCCCACTCTTCTCCCCCTCTCCATGCTCCTGCCACTGCAGTTTCTTGTAGTTCTTTGACCATGTAATTCTCTCTTCTTACTCAGGGCCACTGTTTGGGCTATTCTCTCTGTCAGCAACACTGCTCCCCCTCCTTGTTCCTGGCTCAGTACTCAAACTTCACATTGTTACCTGGTGTCCTTGCCCTAAGCAGGTTCCTTTTTTACATTCTCACAGTCCTCTGTAGTGTTCTTTCAAAGCCCTGTCACAGTCTGTACTTATACATTCATAGGTGCAATCATTTTTCAGTGTCTCAAAGAGAACAGAGAGTTTGGGATTTTTTATCTTTATCTCCCTCGCTTCTAGCCCAATGCCTGACACCTAAAAAATCTTTGTTAAATGAATGTTTTTAGGAAAAGAAAGACTCTTAGGGACATGTCTTAGTCTGGTTTGTGCTGCTATAACACAATGCCCAAGACTGGGTAATTTATAAAGAACAGAAATTTATTTCTCACAGTTCTAGAGGCTGACAAGTCCAAGATCAAGGTGCCAGCAGATTAGGGCCTGGTCTCTCTGCTTCCAAGATGGTCCCTTGAACTCTGCCTCCTCCAGAGGGGACGACCGTGTCCTCACATAGGAGAAGGCGGAAGGGCAAAACAGAAGGGGCTCCCTCCTTTTATAAGGGCACTTAATCTCATTCATGAGGGAGGGAGGGGCCCTCATTACTAATCACATCCCAAGGGCCACACCTCTTAGTACTGTTGCATTGGGGATTAAATTTCAACATGAATTTTAGAGGGGACAAAAACATTCGAACCACAGCAGGACATAAACATGATTTCTCATTGACAAGATGGGTACAATTAAATGGTTCAGTGGTGTTGATAAAAATGCTTACATGTCCAAGCACTCAGCTAAATGCTTATAAAATTATATCAATCAATCTACAAAATAATAACTTTATGGGGTAGGTGTTCTTATGATTCCCAATTTACAGATGAAGAAACTGAGGCTTAGAAACTTTAAGGTCTCAAAGCAACATTGTGAGTTAAACCAAAGTACACATAGCTCCCAATCATGAAGTATGGGGAAGGCTGCTGAGCCACCAAAAATCAACTTGTGGCATGATCCACCGGCTGAGTGATCAACTCACGGAATGGTCACCCAGTCATTTTCTGAATTTACTGAGGATTGATGGAAGTCCTCATGTCCCTGCAGATTCACTACAGTTTTCACTTCAGTCTTTCTACTGCAGTGGTTTTGCTCCTAATCTGTTGGCCCAGGGCAGCTGAATATTGGCTTTCCTGGTGTTTCACGCTTCTGGTATTGAGCAATTGTCCATCACATTGTGTTTTTCATGTGAATGCATGAGCTATGCTGTGTGTGAATTTCACTGTCCTCTGTTTCTGCAGACTTTTATCCTGCCCCTGCCTCTGCCTTTACGGTGAAAGTAAAATCTGCTTAGACCCAATTCGAGGTATCTACCTCACAGCTTCAGCAAATGGGTTGCCTGTGAATTAATTTTCCACTAACTGACCTGAGCCCCAGTAACCAGAAGAACCAGGAGAACCGAGACTCAACATGCTGTGCTGTGGTCTCCAACACTCCGTCGCCTTCCCTGAGCTCTATGTGAGGTAGTCCTTGGCTGAGCGTCTGGGTGCTCAATCCCGGCTTCCCAGTCAGGTCCTGGCCCCTCCAATCCAGCCTCTTGTGTCAGCCCAAGTGGCCTCCACTGTACCTCCCTGGTACTTGTTCTGCATCTCTGAGATCATTCCACACACAATTAGGTGCCTAATAGAGGCTGTGCGCTGCTGATGACGGTAATGATGATGTGATGGCTCTTGTGATGATCTCAACTGGGAGCAATTGAATGAAATTATGCAGAGGGGATGTTATGCCAAATGTCAAAATCTCCTGATGCTGGAATTTATAGAATTGTTGATTCCTCCCTAGGGCAGGTTGGAAAAACTCCTCCTTGGAGACAGCCCATCTCTATATATATTGGTGTTTTTATAGCCAGTATCACTAAACATAGGAAAAGGTCTTTGAAGAATGTGCTGCCAGACCCAGAGTGCATGAAAGGGAAGCCTATGTGCCCTTTTACATCTGCTTTTAATAGCAATTGATCAGAAATCTACAGACATGTGGACATGTTGGTTGTGCTGCATTGAAGATGACCATATAGTTTTCATGCTCCTCCATTGACAGGTGGAGTCTATTTTGCCTCCTCCTGACTCTGAGCTGTTCTTATAAGTTGTTTTGACCAAGAGAATGTGGCAGAAATGACCTCGTGCCAGATCCAGATCTAGACTTTAAATGGTTTCCCAGCATCTACTTATGCTCTTGCGGCTCAGCTGCCATGCTGCGAGCTATACTATCAGACGAGAGACTGTATAGGGAGAGGACCTGGGGGATGAGTGTCTATCTTGGACATGTCAGCCCCAGTTGAGCTCTGAGTTGAAAGCAGCCACATACATGATCCCAGAGACATCACTTAGAAGAAGAACAGCCTAGCTGAGCCCTATCTGACCTCCTGGACCACAGAATCCAGAGAAAGAATACAATGCTATTGTTTTAAGCCACTAAATTTTGGGGTGTAATGTTATGCAGAAACACATAACACATAACACGTAACACACAATTGCTCCATTGGCGCCAATGGAAAACTGAGAGAAACCACTACTGGACTCTAGAATCAGTCCCTGATTCAAAAGTCCTTCCAGGCAGGCCTGTCCATGAGAACAGTATAGTCAGAGGAGCCCTGGTTCTTGCAGAAAAGACTCCACCCCAGAGAAGACCATGAGATAAATGGCCCCTGCTATGAACTGAATGTTTGTGTCCCCTCAAAATTCTTATGTGGACATGTGATAGTATTGGGAGGTGGGTCTTTGGGAGGTGATTAGGTCATGAAAGTGGAGCCCTCATGAATGCGATTAGTGCCGTTACAAAGGGGACCCCAGAGAGCTCTCTCACCTTCTTTCCACCATAAAAAGACAAGTCTGCAACTTGGGAGGGGGCCCTCACCGGAACCCAACCCTGTTGGCAGCCTGGTCTTGGACTTCCAGTCTCCAGAACTGTGAGAAATAAATTTCTGTTGTTTATAAGCCACCTGGTCTATGGTTCTCTGTTGTAGCATCCTGAACTAAGACAGCTCCCATGGCTCTCAGCTCTGCCCAAACCTTCTCTAGGGGTCACACACCCCAATATTTTCAGGGGCTAGGCAAGTAACATAAACAAATGAACTGGGCAGAGTGTTTGCAGATCAATCAGGAATGAGTATTCCTCACATCCAAAAGGAACTGCGTATTTCCTTTTTTTTTTCCAGACAGGCAGCCCTCCCTGTGTGTTTCACTCACTTTTACTAGAGATGTAAGAAAAAAAGAAGTGATATCCACCAGATACCATACGAGGGTATCTACAAGTGACAGGTGGCACTTGGCTCAGGCTCAGGGAGACAGTAGGGAGTGGTGGTGTGGTGGCTGCTGTGACGTGCTGCCCACATCCCTCTACAGCACTGGGAGCATGCACGCTGCCAGCTCTCAGCAGGGTCACTTTCAACTACCCTCAGTTGAAAATAGACACCTTGCCCAAGGTCACACCCCCTCCTGGGGGCAGCCCACATCCAATGATGATTAATGTGGCTCTTTCCCTGAGGCAGGATACCTTTGGAAGACCACCCTAGCTCCAGTGCAGTGGGCTAAGCCCTTGGTTAGATCTTCCACACTGCGACTCAGCTCCCCTGTCCAATCCTTCCTTCATCCTCACTATCAGTGTTGATACTGAGACCACTTCCCAAAAACTCCTGACTGCCAATCACCATCTCAGAGTTGGCTTCCCCAGGAGCCCCACCTAAGGCAGGTGGGGACGAGGATGACCAGGAGAGGGCAGTTGCTGCTCTAGCCCGTTGTTACATGTTGTAACTGAGCTACATCTCGCAAGCTTTCAGGTTATAAATCTAAAATTCTATGTGAAATATTGTGATATTTAAATGTCAACTTGCTTTCTGACTGTCCCATTTACAATCTCTGAATTCAACCTTCTTCATCAAAGATCATAAATTTAATCATGAAATATATGCTGTCTCTCGAACTCAGGAAAATAAAATCTATATACTCCCACATTCCACCTTATCCCCTCAAACTCTCGGATCAAACATGAAAAGAGATAGTGATAGCATTGACCTTTACATAGGCTAACAATCTTATTTATGTCCATTGCCTATTCTTAGGATGCCTTTACACTGCATCATTCAAGTCATGAGTCAATTATGCATCTTGCACCCACTGAAAATGACCACTGGGGTCTCAGGTGGGTCACAAGACAGGACACGAGGACATTGCCTCTAGCATTATGAAGATGCCCCACTTTCTCAGCCTCTCACTATCCCACCCACTCACCTTGTCCTCAGGCATTGGAACAGAAAGTCACTAGCCATGTTGATCCTGATCAATGAAACTTTCAAGCTTTAGCTTTAAATTTTTACTTATTTCTGAAACTGTTGATCCAAATCAATGCCCACATCTATGCAAATCAGCACTGACTGAATTGACTTGTCCTCCCCTACAGTTCCCCAAATGCAGTAACTTATAGATATTCCCAATACCGGCTGGATTAGAGACTGGGAGACTCTAGAGGTGTTCCAGCTAAAGGTCTATGCCATCGTCGGCCCCTCCCTGTTTCTCACGCACTTTCAATAAGAGATTTCTTCTGCATCTGCTTCTTTCAAGCTACTGATCCAAAAAGGCAACAGGATGCCCATTTGTTGTTCCTGTCCAGTGTAAAGAAATGCCCATTGCTTCTTGATTCCACAACAGGAACGCAGCCAGATGGTTTTGCCCATTCACAGCCAAGGATGGATCCCCTGAGAAGGTGGATGGTACCATGCTTGTGACTCTGGCCAGTCAGCATTTGTCACTGCACTGTTGGCATTAATTGACACCTCCTCTGGATCACAGGATGACTGGGCAGCGAGCAACACTCTCTTATAGCTCACAGAAAAGTAAACGTGCCATGCTATCTATGCTTTTTATCCAACTGTGCAGGATTTTCCAGGGATGTGGTTGATACAATAAATATTTGTAGGATAAATGAACATGTATCAGTTCAGGCTGTTTCTGAATGATATTCTGATATAATTATTTAGATGCTCAGAGCTTAAACATGGGCCCCAGATTTTATCAAATTATTTTACTTTCCCCCCAAGTAATTACAATGTCAAAAATTGTGGTTGTCCTTAAATTAAGTGACCAGACTACTGAAGGCCCTAAATGACCTGCCCCCAACTCACCTCTTCAGCCTCATGTCTCTATAATCCCCCTCCACACGGTGGTCTGGACACACACAAGTCTCTTCACTCTTGTATAGGGCAGGCCTCTCCTTGCCCCAGGACCTTTGCATATCCTGCTTTCTCTGCTGGGACATTCTTCCACCATCACCACCACCACTACCACCACCGCCAGTCCAATTCATCCATACTCACTCTTCAAGTCCCAGATTTGATGTCACTTCCCTGGGACACATTCCCCAGCCCCCTACCTCCTCTGGGTTGGGTGCACCTCATGTGCTCCTGAAGTTTCCCTATGTCAGCCCTCATCACACTGCATTGCAAAGGATCACTACCTGCTGTGCTTCTCCCCAGGCTGTAAACTTAATGCGGGGAAGAGTATTCACGATGTATGTCCTAGGCCTGGCAAGTGCTCATTACATATTTGAGTTTTGGTTGGTTGAATGAATAAATGAATTGGCCATGAGAGCTCTCTTCTTGTGCCCTCCATGAGGTAGACAATGCAGGATTTGCAGAACAGACTGGAATCAGATACTTGGGTGTGCGGCCTGGCCCCACCCATAGCTATTCATGGAAGACAATAGAAACCACTCCAGATAGTTTAAACCTTAAAGGAATTTGTTTTAAAATATTAGTTACCTCACAGAGGCTTGGGGAAAAGTAAGGAATTGAATGTGCCACCTGTTCAGGTTCTAAGACATGCTCCAAAATTCTTGCACACTTCTTCCATTAAAGGTGAAGTTTACTTCCCCTGCCTTTGAGTATGGGTCAGCATTACTGACTTTCCTAATGAATAGAATATGGGAGAAGAGAGGCTTTTTGATTTCTGAAGCTAGATGATTCAGCTGTCTGACACTCTCCTCTTTCTGTCTCTCTTCTCCATTTTTGTGTCTCTGTCTCTATCTCCTTTTAGCTCTTTGTGTGTCTGTCTGTCTCTCTCTCTCTCTCTCTATCAGTGTTTACCCTTGGGAACTTGCCTCCATGTTGTCAGGAAACCGAGTAGTCACATGGGAAAACCACTTGTAGGTGTCTGGCCATGGCTACAGCTAAGGACCCAGTCAAGAGCCAGCATCAACTGCCAGCCATGTGGGTGAGTCGACTTCAGATGGTCCTAGTCCCTAACCCTCAAGCCACCTATCCCACACTGGGTGGAACAGAAATGATTGTCCCTGCCAAGCCCTACCCAAATTGCACATTATGAGCAAAATAAACATTGTCATTGGTCTAAATATTTAAGTTTTGGGGTGGATGCTTACAAAGTAATAGATAACCAGATCAGTGGCTCTGCAGCCAAGAGCATCACCCAAATTGTGTTGCAGGAGTACTGCAGCAAAGGTCCCAGTGCCACCTCTGAGACCCGTGCAGCTCAGAACACAGATTCTGGACACCACAGTCAGTGCTAGAGCTTCTGCCACAGCTGCCACTGCTGTGGCCATGATGAGAAGGAAGAAAAGGTGGCCAGGCCATCTGGGAGTATGTGTGCTGGCTGAAAGTGTGATCTCAGAAGCTAGATGGCACAGCTTTGCTGTTGACTAGCTGTGTGACCTTGGGCAATTCTCCTAACCAGTCTAGGCCTCAATTTCTCTTCTCTAAAATGGGATCAATAGCTCATAGAATTGCTGTTCTAGGATAAGACAAATGAGAAATGAGAGCAGCGCTTGCTGAGTGTTCATCATTACTTTCTACCTTAGCTCCCCCAACACTTTCTGTCTCGTGACAGTCTTTCCTTACTAGCCTTTATCACTGCATGACCCTATCAAACAGATTCACACATTCGCTTGTTCATTGTCTGCCCTCCTTCCTGTTGGGTTGTGAGCTCGATGCGGGAAGGGAAATTGTTCTATTGTCCCTGAGTCTTCAGCGCCTAGAAAAGTGTCTGTGGAGCACATATCATGCACTCAGTAAATTCTTGCTGGGCAAATGAAGACAGAAGCTGATAATATCATCCGAGAGCTAAGATAGGGCCTCAAATATGAGTAACACTGCTACAAAACAGAATACAGTGAGGCTTGTAGGAGAGGTGCTCAAAGCTGCAGGCCTTCAAAGGAAAGCAAAATAAATCAAATCAATTGAGAATTCTAAGGCTTTAGAGAAGGGGCACCATGGGGGATGGGCCTGAAAGGGGAAGGAGGATCTCAAGAGATAAAGACGTGGTGGGAGATGGGACCCAGGGAGAATCAGTCAAAGCAAAGGCAGAAGTCAGAAAGGCCAGAGCATGCTTAGAAAATGCCCAGCCCTGCCCCTGGGCTGGTCCGCAAGGATCAGACAGGCTGAGATTACACAGACTGGTTGAGATCATTGTTACCAGCTTCCAGCATGTACCTTAAAGGGTCCGGTACTCTCCAGATCCAAGGTGGATTCAGCACAGGTGCCTCCTGCTCAGCTCCGTCCAAGCCAGGAACAATCCACAGCACCACTCTCATGGCTAAAAGGATCCCAATAGCTTTTGCTCTTCTTTTGGGGGTTGGGCTTACAGTTCTAAATTTCAAAGAAGGGAAGACATCCTACCTTTAGAGCCAGGAGTCTCCCCCAACATTATCCAGCGATGGGACAAACAAGCACGTTCCCAAGAATGTCCAAGAGCATTGCATATCCCAAGTCCAAGTTCTACCTGGCCCCTCAAAGAAAACTTCCTTCTCAAAGGAACAGGTGCGGGACAGAGTAGGAACAACTATCTAGAGGGAAAAACCCAAATCTGTCACTTTCTGCACTTATACACAAAGAAATGACTGGACGTTGCCTATTTAGAAGGCAGTGCCATTACCAACTTCCTTGTCCAGGAGCTGATATTTTGCAGTTAGTAGGGTAGAAAGGACGCCTTTTTTCATCACATGCAACAACAGTGAAAGTTAAAATAATCACCTGCGAACGACTGTGTATGTTTCATCTAATTAGGTAATCTGCCCAGGTGTTTAGCACCAAACCTTCTATGCTTTAATTGGAAAAAGTCAAGGACAGATACTAATTAGCAGCATTAATCCAAACCAGAAGTCTGATATTAACCACAAATCACCATTGCAATCAGGAACCTCTATTCTAAACCATTTTCAAAGTGGGGGAGGAGGAGAAGATAACAAAGTATTTGTGAGTTTTAGAATACTGATTTCCAACCACTAATTCCAGGTGACTTTGATGCACTCTCTCCCAAAAAAAACCTGAAAGAATTGTGATTAACTAAAAGGCAGCACAGAATTATAAGTGAATGAATACTTCACCCATTTCCCCTTTTCTAGGCAAGAAATAATTAAATAACCATCTTAAATTCAGGAGCATCGGTTCCATTCATACATTCTTCCTCATCCCCCTCCTGGAGTCCTCTCCAACTTATAAGTGACGATCCACATGTACCTGAAACTTGAAAGGGCAAACGAATTTTTATGACCTCGAAACTTCAAAAATTTCCCTCTGATTCATTTCAGTTTTTATTTCAATGTGAAAGAAATAACCAAATTCCATGAGAAAAATCCATGATTCCAAGGTGGCTAATGGGCTGCAGAGTTCATAAAACCAATCCACTGTTTTTATTATGGGCCTCTTCAGCTTGCACCTTTGGTTCTTTTCCAGAATTTTTCAAATCTTGTAGCATTTATTTAGAAGAACTGATGGTCTGAAAACACAGATAGACAGAGCACATAGTGGTGATTTGTTTTGTTTTGTTATTAGCTAACATAAAATAACAACATAATTTTAGATTTTTAGCACTCTGACATTTTAAGTGAATAATTAGATAAAAGTCAAGTTGGATAAAAAGCCCAGTTTAGGACTGGGCTGGAGACAGTAGAAGCCACACTGCAAGGATCAGGAAACTCAAACGCACATCAGTCCTAACGTGTTGTAACAGAGTGCATTTCTCTGTTCCTGCCTCTCTCCCTTGATGAGCTGAGTTTTGTTAGTGTTGCTAGCAGAATCCCTCAAGGTTAGCACCAACTCACTTAAACTTGGGCCCCACCAGGAAAAAGAAATTGAACTGTCATTCTGAGTTCTAATTCTCCTCTGATTTTCTGTTCCTCACTCCCCGTCTTCACTACCTCCCAATCCCCAGGTTCTCCCAAATAGACAAAATTTGAAAAAAGAAAGACTAACTTTTCAATGAATAAAATCTAGAGATTTGCATCATTTAGTATCTGCCCTTTGGAAATTGTTAAAAGAGGGGAAAAAATGATTTTCACCACCCTTCCCTCTAGGATGTAAACTGACTCTGCCTCATGAGAGCATACCTGTGTCCCAAGCATTGGCCCTTGAGAGGTTGTGGCTTAGAAACCAAAGAGTATAAATAAAAGCTGTGTATAAGGTAATGCTCCTGGCAGTTGCTTTGGGAGGTTTTCCTGGTTTGTTTGTTTATTTTTTTCCATAGTCTCTTTGTTTGACCCACACTAGCTTTTTCTTAGCTAGGTATCAAACATGGCTCATGTTTAAGGGTTAAAAATAATGGGGTCATTATTGGGCTATTCCCCAGGAACAGGCAAAAGAGACCCACAGCAGACTTGCTGCAGCTGTTAGGCGGCCCAATTGCCATCCACAAGGGAATTTGCTTATTTCTATATCACAATCTCCCACCTTGATAGAAAAGAAAAAACACATCCATTTCATTTGGACTGTGTACTAAGAATAATTGCCACCAATATTGATTGGCCCTTGGGGACCCAGCTGAATTTAAAAATTGCAGACTGTGAAATCCCAGCTGATGTATCCTCACTGAGATTGCTGCTTATTTATGACATGTTCCTATGTTTAAACTTATCTATGAAAACTGTGAAATTAATATCCTCGTGTTGAGTACAATATGGTCACACACCCCACTGAAACACACAGCTATTTTTATTCTTATTGTCTTACTGCTGGCTCCTGTCTGCACCTCGTTGCAAATCTTGTTGGTAATGAAGTTTAAGTACATTTGTTACCTAGGGTCTCATGTTCTTACCGTCTTCTATTTCTTCTCAGGGATTGCACATATGTGTGTGGTTTTTCACCTTCTCTGGCTACACAGTTAGTTTTAGCTAGTCTTTAACCTAGCAGGCTCTCCCAGTAGCCCCTGACTTGGGTGTGAAATTATCACAATATTCTCCTTCTGCTTCATCACGCATGCTTCTGACACAGGAGGCTTGAAGCTAGATGTTTCCTGACGTGCTTTTGTCTGCTAAAACCAGAGAGGGAAAAAGTGCCAGAGTCTTAACTACTAAATTCACGTGATTAAGTTGCAAAGTTGAAATACATCAAGGGTGGAAATTTCAAATGTTTCTGAAATGAATCACAGCTGAAAAAGAAAAGTTAATCCTGCTCATTCATTCTTAAATCATGCGGAAAGGTGATTTTAACCCACACACAAAATATATATGACTCTGATGATAAAAGTTTCAGAGAGTCTTGGGCTATTACTCGGGCGTAAATAAAAGCAGCAGAGAGCGATGTTGCTCTGCTTTCTATTTGTCCAGCAGTTCTTTGTTTTGTATCTCATTATCAGAGTTGTTGCAAAATCTCATCTTCCTTCCTCTTGTTTCAGTTTTCTCCGTTCCTCATATTATACACAAATTAAATGACAGATTTAAAAGAACCTGGGCAACACCTTTTTTTTATAATAAATATTTTTTAAAAGGACTGGAAAGATGTATGCTAAAATTCACAGAGATTGTCTCTGCCTGGTATTATCTGTGATTTTTATTTTTATTTTTTTTTGCTTGTCTTTATGTCCTAAATTTCCTACAATGTATATGGATGACGTTGGTAATAAGAAAACAATTATATAAAAAAGCAAAACTGCTAGAAAAAAGTAGCATGACTTCTAAACTTCATGTGCAAATTATATATAATTTCACTTCTAAGTTATTTTAATGTGGAAATTATAGAAACAAAAAATTGATATCAGCATTAACAGCCATACTTAAATTTTGTTTAAAAATTCACTTTTATGTTAAAATTTTTCAAGTTAATTCTGATATTTCCTAGTGAGTAATTAAAATGCAGCTGTTCTTTTTATTTACTTATTCATTGGTTGGTTGGTTTCATTTGCAGTAGATTTTCGTATTTTTCACATTTATTGAGCATTTTACTTTATTATTATCAACTGCAGTTTCTAACACAGGGCACCCGTTTCACAAATCCAAATCACAACTAATCAGTCGGAAAGCCTGTAGAATGTGAAAAATACAAATGTAACACATTATTTCATTATCCCAAAATTTGAAAGTAGTTTTTAAAATTGCGGTTTAGCTAGTTCAGCAAATACACTTCTACTGGACTAGAGAACAGCAGGTAAGTCTAAAATCTTCTGTTGTACCTCCAATAGAACCATAAATTAATTTAATCAGCAATTTAATGTACAAGTACTGTCAAATAGACCTCGCCTTTTACTAAAAATAGAGCGTAAGAAACAAAGTGTATTCCTAAATGCTTGAGAAAAAGTATCAGCTCCAGGGATACTTTAGAATCAATGTATTTAAGACTGTTTTGTCTGGAGACCTAATGTACAGACTATAGTCAATAATAGTGTATTCTCTACTTAAAATTTGCTAAGAGAGTAGATCTGAAATATTCTCACCACACACCCAAAAAATGGTAACTATATGTGAGGTCATGGATATGTATACTAGCTTGATTGTGGTAATCATTTCACAATGTACGGGTTTATCAAATCATCATGTTCTATACCTTAAATATATACAATTTTTATTTGTCAATAATACCTCAACAAAGCTGGGAAAATTTTTTGAAGTAATAAAAAAAATTTGAGCAGGCAAAAAATAAAACAGTTTGAAGCTGAGTCCACAGTGTTGATTTTACTTGTACAAAATATTTCTGCAAAAGTTACCCTGTTGTGTGGCCCTCTCCAGCCCCACCATAGAAACCTCTTACATTGTCGGTTCAGGACCTGCAGACTCATTGCAACAGGCCGGTTGTCTCTGGGGCCACAACAGCCACACAGGGAGCTACCAAGTCATGAAAGGGGACACCCCATCCCTACAGTCAGCTGTGACCTCCCATCAGAGTGTCTTGTTATTACAAAAAGCAACTACAGTTTGCTTTGTTGGGTATCAGTAATTTTTTTAACTTGTGATTGCAGGTGTTTGGAGAAAAGATGGCAAACCAGGCCATCCGGTTATCTCAGCTAAGTCTGGTAGTTTGTTTACAGTCATCGTTCCCCTAACTAGAAAACACAAAAGCTTTGGGTTCTGGGACTTTCCCTCCAAGCTTGGGCATTGCAAGAAGTAATTACCAAAAAGTGACATAACACTGTTGCTATTTCAATAGCCACATCCTTGCCAGGAGTTATGGGTTTTCTTAAATGATAAAAAAAAAAAAAGGAGGAGGAGGATTTCCCCTTATTTAAATTTGGAAGGTTAATGGCTCAACTCTGAGCACAGATACACAGATGTTCGCCACAGGCTGTACTGGGAAGAGGTGTGAGGGGCCTCATATCCCACATCAAAAACAGCACTTGGAAAATTGCAAATGAAATTGTGTGAAAGTTGCCTGCAAAACAAATCGTTAGTTTCCCCAAAACATATTAGACAGACAAAAGAACAATTAGTTTTTTTTTTTTCCCTGATTGGTGATGTGCAATCCATTCACAATGCAATGTATTCCTGGAGGTATCCTAAGATGGGTTTAATTTACTAGAAGAGACTTTTAAAGAGTACTCAGTTTAGGAAATGCTTATCTGACTATAGAATACAGAGGCAGGGGAACCAAATCCAGGTGTCACCTGTGGAGATATCACAACAAGGCTACAGATGGCCACTACCTTCAAGGTGCTTCTGCCCAGGACCCAGGAGCAAGTGACAGTTGACTGAGGCCATTGGTCACTCACAGGGTCACCAGATAAGATACAGGACACGCAGTTAAATTTTAACTTCAGATAAACTATGATTTTATTTTCAGTATAAATGAGTCCCAAATATTGTACAAGACATACTAAAAAAAAAATTATACTATAATTTATTATCTGTACTAAATTACATATATTAATATATTAGAAATTAGTATATTATACACAAGACATATTCATTGTTGATCTGAAATTCAAGTTCAGCTAGGCATCCTGTATCCTTATTTGCTAAATGTGGCAACCCTCACAGTGACTCACTGGTGACTTTGGAGGACAAGAAGAAATTTCCCTGCGCCCCTCTACATGGCCCATCCAGTCTTCCTCCCCTCTCCGTGTATCCTCCACCACCGCACCTTTCCCCCACTCCCGTCCCCCTTATCCTGCCTTACTTTCCTCTGTAGCTTCTCACTATTTGCTATACTAAATAGTTTAAATAAGTAAAGTTTATTTTGTCTCTCCTCCTATGCTCATGAGGCCAGTCATCTTCATCGTTATTTTCAGTCCTTAGTATCATGCCTGCCACGTGGTGGGCATCAACAAATATTTGTGGAATTGCATAAATGAGTGACTATATGCAGAAGGTTAAAACACTGATATGAAACCAGAGACTGGACTGAGGTAAATGTCTTTGGTTGTTTCAGCTTGTCTGATAGATCAGTGTGTTCTGGTCCGTGCGAGACTTACCTGGAGAACCCGGACAAATCGGATTCTGATTGAGTAGGTCCAAGGGGATCTGAGATTTTGCATTCCTGACAAGTTCCCAGGTGATGCTGATATAGCAAAGAGAGGCATTGCAGAGAGCCTGGGAAGAGGTGAAAGTAAAGAGCAGGTTACAACCTGGAATGTTTGCAATTCTGTGATATAATAGGATGGTGCAAGGCGGGGGGGGGTTAAATTACTTGATAAGCACTATTTATCAGAAAATAAAAATCCAGTCTTTCTGAATCCAGTAGACCCATATTCCAGAAATTCTCATGAGTCTTCCGTAGTCCTCAAAGAAGGAAAAAACAAATACGAGAATAAAAATTTTTTTTAAAGGGGGTGCTGCTATCACTGAGATATCTCCTATTTGATCAAGAACAGATTTAACTCATGCCTAGAGCAGAGCTCCATACCCCACTCTTTTTAGTGATCTTGAATTCTATAAGACAGGCTCCAACCCCCACTGACCACATCTTGATAACCCCTCCATGAGAAAGTGGAAAACATTCTTCACTTTCCCAGGTAAACGCCATCCCCAGAAAGTAAATAAAAGCCTGCTTTGCAGAGCAGAAACCTACAAGATGAATTCCAATTCTGCACCTGCCCCTGGGGATGTAGTTACCACACCCACTCCCTAACCTGCTTCATTTTCTATGAATTAGGAAAAGGGATAAAAATAGCTACCTTGGAGTTATTTTTATTATGCTATCCATGAGAACCTTTTAAAAACCCAGATATTGTCTCAATTGTGATCATTTAAACAGAAATAATGCTTACCAACATTTCAAAAGAAGTCAGTAGAGAATTAAATTCCATCCCATACCAATTATTTTTCTTCTTTCATATGTATGAAGAGGGAAAATAAATTATCCACTAAATTACAGATATATATAAAAATGCTTTTAATAATAAAAGCCAAAACAGCTTGAATCTGGCCTGTGATTAAGAATAATAGACTTTTGAAATGCAATGACAGTTTAATTCCTTGAAAATATCACCAGTGTAGGTACCAATGATTTGTTCAGTTTTCTTTTAAGCATTATGCATTGCTTGATATCATTTAGGACCAGGAAACGCTTAGAAGAGTAGCGAAAATTGCAAATGTTTATGACCTGGAAGGCCTGTTTCTAGCCTTGTCTCTGTTATGAAACTGTGGTGTGACTTTGAGCAGTATCTGTGTCTCAGTTTCCTTGCCTGGAAAGTGAGGGAATTAATCAAGATTACCTCACAGAATCTCTCCAAATCTGATATTCTGTCACTTCACACATACTTCAATATAGGATACCAGCAGCCACTATGCCTCTTCTCTTTCCCTGAGAAACAGTGCCACCTTCGGGTCATACTGGCCATAACAGAGCTGTCGGTGAAGATGCTTCAACAGACAGGAGCTATTTGCCCTGATCCACAGAAACCCTTCCCCAGAGTCCTTTGGGACATGGTCACACACTAGTGAGTCTGCTAGCTGGGTTAAGATCAAGGGATGTGGACATGGAGCCAAGCCAAGCTAACTGGCCCACAGGGGACAGATGCATGACCTTTGCCTAATTATCACAGCCCCCAGCTAACAGAGCTCACCCACGGAATAGTTCCTTGTGGAACCCTACAAAGAAGGAAAGGAAAGAAGGAATACACTGGATTAACTGAAGCCTATAAAACAAGGATAATGGACACACCTCTTCTCTAGGCAATTCCACTTAAGACAGTTTCCAACCTGTTCTTATTTCAGCAAAGTGTCTACTTGGAGATGTCTGTTGTATATACTTTTATTATAAAAAATTACATAGCAGACCCTTAAATAAATATTTTTTCACCCAAAAAATATTTATTGAGCAACCAATTAATACCAGCACAGTGCTAAGGGCTCTCACAAAATTACTTTTATTGAGTTTCCACCACAGTCCTTGTGAGGTTGGAATTAATATTGCCATTTTTCAACACAATGAAATGGAGAATCAGAGAGGCCCAGAAATGGCAGAACTGGTGCCCCAGCTCGAGTACACAGATGCACATATTCACACAGTCCTCCTCAGAGAACATGAAAACAACTGCCACTTTTCAAGAGCTTATCTCTCAGCACAGCATTGATCTACCAATTGCAATCAGCAATTTGGAGGCAAAGGCAACTGGAGAAGTCAGTTTAGTTCTTTAAAATGTGATCTGTATACAGACAACGGCCCTGTCTTTGCCAGCCAAACTCAGCTGCAGCTCCCTAAGCCACTGAAGGTTGCAGGACAGTGTAAGGTGTGATACGGTAATTTGTTACTAATTATCACTGTTTCTAAATTGGTGACTCTTCTGAGAAATCGAGTAAGGAATATTTCACATTGTCCTTTCAACAACATCACATCACTCCTTACATTCCATAGGCTTTCTAGGCTGGGAAAGCGGTGGAGCAATTGCCAGCCCATAGGAATGCATCATATCTGGAAATATCATGTTCCCTGTGCATCACAGAGGAGAGAGGTAGGAAGTCATTGCTCAGTGCCAGCGTGCTCTGGGCTACTTAGCTCACACTTTCCTGTATCTGCATGTGTTTAGATGACTCTGGTCAGCGAGATCAGGTTTTCTACTCTTTGTACCCCCCACAGCACTTAACAAAATGCTGGCACATAAATATGAAGTTACTAAACATTTTCTGGTATATTAAAACAATATGTAGTCTACATGCAGACAACAGGAATTACGTACAAGCTGGAGTGATCAGACATATTTGAAATGACAGCTGGGTTCTTCTAGGGTAGAGTTTAAGGAAGGAGGCCAGCTGAGAGGGGGATCGGGAAAGTGCCTGGGAATCTTTAGATTATGGGTGGAAGTAGAAAAAGACCCAGATGGAACAGGTCAACAGGGTTGGGTTGACCCTTTGAGGAAGGAGAAGTTAAGATATGACATCTGAACCTCAAGGCAGATGCCAGAAAAAGAAAAAAAAGAATAATATATTGTGTAAGCAAGAAATTTCCCAATCTTAAGCATCATATTACATTCAGGTGAAGTTGTGTTATTCAAAGTTGAATTGATGACTAAGTTGCAGCAAACCAGGAGTTGAGAAAGAAATGTCTGGTGGTTGTTATCTAGTGTTTGCACAATTTGGAACTGTCAGCATCAGTTCTGTAATATCTCAGAAGCTAAGCCTGAGAAGGAGGAAGGGAAGGGAGTTGGCCTGGTCACACAGCAGAGGCCACCATAAAGGTGAACTGGAGGAGAAAAGCAGAACCATCTGCATGGCATGTGTCACTGAAAGAGTAGCATGCCGCCAGCCCTCATAGCAGCAGCAGTGGCTGAGCTAATCCTGCTTGGAAACCTGTAAGACCCTTCTCAAGCCCCCAATAGTGATGATGGTAGGTAAGCAATCCACTGTCATTTGTCAATATTGTACATGTTTCTAACCCGGCCTGTCTCCTCCTTTCTTTCTACCCCACCCTCATACTTTCCTTTACAATTTCTGATCTGCATGAGACTAGGAGAACAGAAAGTCAAATAGTAGTTAGCATTGTATATAAAATAAGAGTTAATAAGCTGGGATGAAGTACTGAGGGTTGCTTCTGCAGGGTCAAGAGTGTGGTCTTCTGTGTCTTCTTTTCTGAAGCTGCCTCCTTGTGTTCTTGGTAGGGTCTGGAGGGCCGGTGTTGCTGCAGGGAGGTGCGGTGTTGGAGACTAAGAGTGTGCGTGTATCTCATCTGGGGGTTGCAAACAATTGTGCACATGAGTAAGTGACAAATGGTGCTACAGTGAGGCTGGATTCAGGCAGAGTAAGAAGTGTTTCCATAGGGAGGTCCCCATGCTTCTGAAAGCAGATTCATTCAACTCTGCATTCTATTGTACAACTACTATGTGCCACACATTGGGCATAGAGCAATGACCATGACAAACCGAAGTCTTGAGTGATCCTAATGGATTGTAAGCAAATGAGGCCTTGGGTAGGATCCAGAGGAGGTGAGAGTTTATGCAGGGGATAAATGATGTCTTCCTGAAGATCAAAATCAGGGAAATTCTCTGCCAGGGGTGGATGGAGAGCGGCTTCACCTGAATAGAGCAACCGGTACAGGTGGGCAAACAGGTAAAGACGAAGACCGTTGCCTGTGAGGAGCACCAGGTCGTTGGAGCAGAGGC
The DNA here is from genome assembly GCF_027409185.1 of Cynocephalus volans. Taxonomy (NCBI): domain Eukaryota; kingdom Metazoa; phylum Chordata; class Mammalia; order Dermoptera; family Cynocephalidae; genus Cynocephalus; species Cynocephalus volans. Next base: position 180,400,314 of record NC_084460.1, read on the forward strand.
TTTAGCTGGAGCAGAGGCTTTAGCTGCTCAGAATTCGGCATACTTTCAGTTCCTCAAACGATCCAGGCCCAGGACCTGTCAGCTCACAAGGCTTCTTTGAGCCAATTTGGGAAAGGCGTACCCTCCGGGCTGGTGCAGCCCCGCTGTGGGCTTGGCCAGCAGAGGGCGCCCTCGTGGGAACTGGGTAAAACCCGCAGCCCCCACCGCGACCCCCAGCCCTGCTCAGACAGAACTTGCTGCCTTGGGCATGTACACGTGTTGTTCCGTCTTCCTGAAATGCCTCCCCACGCGCCACCCTCGCCACCAGTTTCACCTGAAAGGTGACTGCCGCAGGTAAGCCTCCCACTCTCTTACCTGGAAGTTTCTCAGTTTCCACTCTCAGGTTGCCTTGTCACCCTGTATGTCTCCGTAATTACACTCGTCACAATTACAGACACTTGTGAAATAGCCTTCCTCCCCCAGGAGAGTCTAAGCTCCAGGAAAGCAGGGTCTGTTTCCCCCGAGTTCACAGCCGTCTTCCCTGCACGTGCTGGGGATGCACTCGGTAAATGCTCCTTGAATTCGTGAATGATAGAATGAATGGAAGTTCAAGTTAGGAGTAATTGGAAGCTGCCTTATCTTTGTAAGGGAAATGATGTGACCACACGCCTACAGCCCGGATGTGCCAGGACAGTCCCTAACTCAAGGGCTAGGCCCTATTCTCAGACCGGCTCCTGGAGGCGGAGGCTGGAAGGCTAGCCTCTGCCTCTTCTCTGCCTTCAGCCTTGCTTCATTTGTATCCAGGAGAGGCTCTCTGTGCACTTTACAAAAATATGCTATCGTCTTACCCAGACTATAGAAGAAAAATCCTGATTTTTATAAAGGCAATGTAGAGCAACTGAGTGACTGCTCATGTTTGGAACACATGGCTTTTCATGGTATTTTCATTTCCATCCCCACTCACTCTTTTGAAAAATATTTACTGGGCACCTACTATGTGCCAAGCACTGTCCTAGGGACTGATTTTTCCTTTCTCATGATAGCTTTTTAGAACACAAATTTCTTGGATTATCTACTGTCTCGCAGCAATAATGCAAGGCTGAAGGTGGTGGAAAGTTTAACCGTCTAACTGAAACGCACTGAGCTTGGTCTCCACACTGGTCTTGACCACCAGGAGGAGAGCGAGGATAATACAGTAACCCGACCAACAAGGAATGTGTGTTGAATAACCATAAACCACAGCAGGATGGAGATTTCCTTCTTAGAAAAGCATATTTTCTTGTGGATGATTTCTAGGAGCAAAAGACTAAAGATTTATAGTTTTATAAGGAGATATTAGAAAACTTTTTATATGATGACAAAGTGATCTTCAGCCATACGACTTTATCTTCTGTCCTGGTTGGTACATGTCGCTTCCCCGAATGCCCTGACCCCAGTCTTCCCCACACTGCCCTGTCCACCCAGCCCCACCCACAGCCCCACCTGACCCCTCCTCACAGTCCAGCATCCATCCACAAGGTGCTCAACCTGGGAGCCACACCACTTGCTAAACATTTTTAATATCAAACCCAATTACAGGTGAAGGATTCTAAAAATATATTCTATAAAGATTCCATATTCTTTTTTCTACATAGGTTCTATAACGGATTCTATAAAGATGAATCTAAGTACTTTATTCTTAATCCTATATTGTCCAAACATGAAACTCACTGTTTTCAGGACATCATTTGGCATTAACCATAAAGATCCAGTAGAGGGAGTTGTTTCCTAACATGAAGAGCTTTGTATCCTAGCAAGATGGCCGTGTATGAGTTTGCTAGGGCTGCCATAACAAAGTACTGTACCTCCGACTGGGTGGCTGAACAACAGAAATTTATCTTCTCACAGTTTTAGAGGCCAGATGTCTGAAATCAAGGTATCAGCAGAACTGGTCCTTTCTGAAGTCTCTTTCTTTGGCTTGTAGTTGGCCATCTTCTCTCTGTCCTCACATGGTCTTTCCTCTGTGTCTGTCATAATCTCTAAAGGACACCAGTTGTATTGGATTAGGAACCACCCATATGACCTCATTTTACTTTAATGATCTCTTTAAAGACCGTATCTCCAAATACAGTCACATTCTGAGGTAGTAGGGGTTAAGACTTGAACATATGAATTCGAAGGGACATAATTCAGCCCATGATAGCCATCCTGGTTTCAATTTTGTTACCTTTAAAAAGATATGTATTTTAAAATGTTTTTCCATTATTTTCTAAAATGATATTGTCTATATTGTTTTTACTTCCATAATGATTCAATGGTTTGAAGTATTGGTCCCACACCCATACAGGGAAGAGAACAAAGGAAAAGTCCAAGGGCAGGAAAGGAATTCAGCAAAGGAAGGAAAACGTGCTACATCACAGAGGCAGGCCAGCTGCAGGGGAGTGACACTCTCCCGGTCTTTAAGGGAAAGAAAACAACAATCTAGCATTACAGATACCACCTTAGGTACCGGGCTTTGCAAGGAGCCCTGAAGTTCAAGCTTCATTGGCCTCAGGATAAAGACACTTCTGATTACAACCCAATACACCCACATCGCATACACCACACATACCACATGTACCACACCCCACATATACCACACACATCACACATACCACAACATAGACCGCGCACACAAATACCACACACACATACACCACACACACCACATATGCCACGTTCACACACACTGTATTTGTCACACATACTTGAAACAGGTCTATACTTACCCTTACTACCTACTGTATGCTCTAATATTTTCTATTCTATTCCATTCCCTTTTTTTTCTTTTTATTTAATGATGTCTGAGACTCACTAAATTGATTTCATGACCACTTATAGATCCCAAGCAGCAGTTTGACAAACACTGATCTGGAGGGAGGCAAAGGAAACCCACAGGCCAGTGTGAAGTGGAGCTTTCACCTGTGGCTGCCCTTGACCTCTAAGCAGGCTGGGGCTGCCAACTGGTGGGACCCTGGCCTGAGACACAGCTATGCAAAAAACCACCTCACCACTGCGGCTGCCTGGCTGAGAATGGGAGCCTCACAGCCCACCAGGCCAGCCCGCAGGGGCCCTTCATTGTGTCTGCATGGCTGACTTTAACCTGAGACATAACTTCACCGGTTCTTGTTTTCAATCACCACTTAATTCCACCATGGCCTGTGGGTTTCCATCACCTTCCTCCACATCCATGTTTTCCAAACTGCAGCGACGTCATGAAATCAGTTTAGTGCGTCTCAGATAGCATTACGGAGAAAGAAAAGGAAATGGGATGGGATGGAATAGAATAGAACAGAAAATAGCAGAGCACATGGCACATAGTAAGGATAAGTACTGACTTGGGGAGTGTGTGTGTGTGTGTGTGTGTGTGTGTGTGTGTGTGTGTGTGTGTGTGTGTGTGTGTGTGTGTGTTTTCTGGGTTTTAACTTTTCTTCAACTGACAAACCAGCCATTCAACAGATGAAGCTGTAAATACAGGGCAGAAAGAATCCATCTGATGATTCAGACACAGAAGTACAGAATGAAGCAACTCAAGAAACTACAGGCTGAAAAACAGAGAAAACATTGACTGAATCTGCTTGATGATGACTCAGTGATTGCTGAGGAACTTGATCATCTCAACCACTCTTTTTCCTGGCTAATATTCAACCCAGGCAAGCATTCCTCTGGTTCAAGCAGGCCCGTCTCTGGTGCTGAGCAAGACAGGGGCCTCCAGGCATGGGTGACTCACCCTCCCAGGAGTCACTTCAGAAGCCCTTGGGCCCAGATGGTTCTTGTCCTCACATACGCCTCTGCCAGCAAGATAGCCAGCCACTGCTCACAAAATGGGGAGGGACTCCCCTTCTGGAATTTCCTGCAAAGCTGCTCTTCAGTCCTCAGACCATGTGTCAGGAGATTTTGAACAATGCCATCTTTACTAGAATAATTTGTTAGAATATTTACTGGAATAATCAGCATCAGTTGGGTTTGTTTCTTAAAAACAAAAATATCTTCCCAACTAAAAATTATGACAAGGGATCTCAAGTTGATTATTTTTTCTGTTTTGTATGACTTCTATGAAAACAATAACAAAATTATAAAGTTAAATTCTATTTAAGTGCCTTTTTAGTTAATTGCCTCTGTTAGAAAGAATTAAAATTTTTTAAATAGGATGGTCCTAGAAAATCCAGGAGGTGCGGTCATTGAGTATGAAGATCGGTACCTGCACACACAGGTGTCTACACAGACCACACAGGCTCACCCCCGCCCCCCACCCCACTGACCTCATCCTTGCTCGACTTCTCAGTAGACTCAATACAAAAGACTTCCCTCCTCTTCTAGAAACACTGCCTTCTGTTGGCTTTGTGGGACACTGCATGTTCCTGCTATTGCTCCTGCCTCTCTGGTCCCTTCTTAGCTTCCTTTGCCACCTCCATTTCCTCTTCAAAATCTCAATATTGAGATGGTCCTAGGCCCTTTCCTCTTTTTATTCTAGATTCTCTCCCTAGGCCACACGTTCTCAAGGGAAGGTGGTGCTGGGAAATGTGTGAGAGCAGCTTTGGGTTGTCACAATGATGAGGTGGATGCTGTGTTACTAGCATTTCGTGGGTGGAGGAAGAGAGGCCAGACAAAGGGTAATATCACCAAAGAACTGTCCACCCCAAAATGCCAAGACCTGCTCCACTGAGATAAACACCACAACAGCATCCACCCCTGTGGATTCAGTTACCAGGTCAAGGATTCCCCCACCAGACCTCTCCTCGGAGTGCTGGTGTTTCACTTACACATCTCACAGGCACATCCAAGTCAGCATGTCCAAAGTCAGCTCATCATCTTCTCTGCAAATCTGCTTCTCCTCCAGGTTGTTCTGCCTCAGTGCTCGGAATCACCATCCAGCCACGTGCTTAAGCAAAAGAATTTGTCTGCATACTTGCCTCTCCCTCCGCACCCAACCCAATCACCAAATCCTACCAAGCCCAGCTCATAAATATCAGCAAAACCCATCCAATTTTCTCCACATCCACTGCCAGCAGCCCAGTCTTAGCCACCATCGTCTCTACCTGGACTCCTGCAGTAACCACCTCACAGGTCTCCAGAGAGGACACTCCAGAGTAATAGAAGAAGCATCTGCTATATAATATATGTTTGGCCTTAGTCCCCATTTCTTGGCATAGAACTCCTAAAATCCTTGAAATCTTCAAAATGATAAGTGTCTTTTTGTATGCTAATAAGTTGACTGATAGCTGGTCACCAGGGAGACCAAATATATATTTGGACTAGAGGGTTGAGACTATCCGCCCACCCCCAATATCTGGGAGGGTAGAGGGGCTGTTGGTTAAATTGATCACCAGTAGTCAATGATTTAATCAATCATGTCTAGGTAATCAATCATGCCCAGGTAATCAATCTTCCATAAAAACCCAAAAGGACTTGGTTTGGAGAGCTTCTGGATAGCCGAACACATGGAGGCTCCTGGTGGATGGCACGCCCAGGGAAGGCATGGCAACTCTGCACCCCTTCTCCCGTACCTCACCCTATGCATTTCTTCATCTGCATCCCTTGAAATATATTTCATAATAAGCCAATAAACGTGTTTCCCTGAGTTCTGTGAGCCACTCTAGCAGATTAATCAAACCCAAGGAAGGGGTCATGGGAAGCCCAATTTATAGCTGGTTGGTCAGAAGCACAGGTCACACACCCTGGGCTTGTGATTGGCACCGGAAGTGGAGGGGGCGGTCTTGTGGGATTGAGCCTTTGCGGGATCTGGTGCCATCTCCAGGTAGATAGTGTTGGAATTGAATTGGATGACATCCCGCTGGTGTCTGATGTAGAACTGATGCTTGCTCGCTGGTGGAGAGATAACCCCCTCACAGAAGTCTTCTGTGTTGATTGTCGTGGTGTGAGAGCAAAATCTTTTGTTTTGTTTTTGACAGAGTCCCAAAATACTATCAATTTAAAACAACTAAAGTGTTTAAAGTACATTTAAGGAATACGTATAGATGCTATAAAGCAAGATAAAGAAGAAAGCGGGGAAATAATGGATGGACTCTGGATGACGGTTGCCCAGGTGTGGGGGAGGCAGGGGGATTCGATGCTGGAGGATTAGATGCAGGTTGTTGTCAGGGGCCTACTTTTTTGCGGGGGGAGGAGGTAAGTGAGTTCATAAAAGTTATTATGTTATTTAAAATAACTAATTAATAACTAAATTAAAACAGGACAAGTGTGCACCTATGATGAGAGAATGTCATGAATGAAGGGTTATGATTATTCCTGATCTGTGCATCTGAGGTCTAATTAAAATGAAGAAAATAAAAAAGACTTGTGAAATGAAAGAACATTACGGAATTATAAAATGTACTCCCTCTAGGGCAGGGGAAGCAGTTTCATTTCTAAATAGCATCAAATTGGCACTGAGTGACTTATCTCCTCAGGTCAAACCTGTCACACTGGAAACCTTCCAAAATGTAAGTAGAAGTTATCATTTGTTCCTAGAAAAGCCTAGTCAGAAAATATTAGGGACGATCAGATACCAGTTTCCTCCATTCAGACCTCGGTCTCTACCTTATCCCTGTTTTCTGTTTCCTCTACCTCCCTAGCCTCTGGCTCCTCTGTGTGGACATTTAAACATCCTCAAGGCTGTTCTATTTGGGGGAGAAAAAAGGAGACAATGAAGCAGTACCCCTCTCTTCCCCACATCTGCCTTCAGCTGCAACATGCTCTCCCTTCCAGTAAAACTTGTTGGAAACAAGCCCTCCCCGCTGCACAAAACCTGCACTCACCCAAGTCACCAGTGACTGTCCAGCGCTTAATCCTCCGGACATCTCAGTGCCCTTGGATTCTGTCGACTCTTCTTCCAAGGACACGTTTCCCTTGGCAGCTGTGACAGCACTCTGGTTTTTCTGCACTCTGACTGCTCCTTCCCTGTCTCATCTGCTGTCTCCTCTGCCATTTCTCAGATGTCAAGGTCGCTTGTAGCTCTGTCCCCACTTTATCCCTCCCTACTGTCTAGTCTCTCAGGAGTAACACGTCTACAATCACAGCATCAGTTGCCAGGTGTGTGCTGCTGGTCTCTAAAGCCATTCCTGCAGCCAAAATCCTCTTCACTCTGCACACACAGAAGCAGCTACCTCCTGGAAACTTCTTCAGTTCCCTAACACTTCAACTCTCTGTGCCCCAAACTGAATTCATCATTTTCTCTACCCCCCAACAACTGCTCCTTCCTTGATGGAAACCATATTAGTCAGAGTTCTCCAGAGAAGCAAAAACAATTGAGTGTGTGTATGTCTGTGCGTATACATACAGTCCGCCCTCCGTATCCATGAGTTCTGCATCCACAGTTCAACTGAGGATCAAAAATATTTGGGAATAATAAATAAATAAAAATAACAATACAACAATAAAAAATAATACAAATAAAAAATACGACAACTATTTACATAGCATTTACATTATATTAGATATTATAAACAATCTAGAGATGATTTTAAGTATGCAGGAGGATGTGCATAGGTTATATTCAAATACTATTCTATTTTATATCAAGGACTTGAGCATCCGTGGATTGGGGTATCTGTGGGAGGTCCTAGAACCAATCGCCCATGGATACCAAGGGACAACTGCATGTATACATAGGGAGAGAGATTTAAGAAATTGACCTATGAGATTGTGGGGCCAGCAAGTTCAAAATCTGCAGGGCAGGCTGGCAGGCTAAAGACCCAGGGAAGAGTTGATGTCGCAGCTGTGCCTGAAGGCAGTCGTGAGGCAGAATTCCCTTTGCCTCAGCATATCTCAGTCTTTTCTCTTAAAGTTGATAGGATGAGACCCACCCCCATTATGGAGGATAATCTGCTTTATTAAAAGTCTACTGATTTACACATTAATCGCAGTTTTAAAATGGCTTCACAGAAACATCTAGACTGGTGCTTGCCCAAACAACTGCATACCATGGCGTAGTCAAGTTCCCATGAAATCACCCATCACACATACCATCTTAGAAAATGGTACCACCATCTCACAGATGCCTAATCCAGGATACTGGGAGTTTGCCTTGGGTTCTTCATGTGACCCTGACTCCACACAGCCAATCTAGCACCAGGTTCTATTACTCTCCTCATCTCTCCAACTGTTTCTAATCTGTCCCACCCTGGTCCAGGCCCTGCCACATCTGAACTCCCACTAGAGCCACTGCACTCACATTTCCAGTCTTACCTTCTTCTGCTTAACTTGGACTTGTCATAAATGCCACCGCTGCCACGCAGTCTAGAACAGGTGTGATCTATGTAGGCTCAGATATTATGAGCACTGTGTGATTGGTGTGTGATTGGTATGTGATTTTCCAAAATAGAGAGGAATGGTAAATTTCTGAACAAAACGAAGTACAATGTTATCTCAATTTACATAGCAGTTACATTCCTGGAAAATTCAGTGACATTAAAAACCATACTGCCCCACAATGTATATCGACAAAATAAAATTTAAAAAAAAATAAAAATAAAAATAAAAAAAATAAAAAATAAAAAAAATAAAAAAAAAAAAAACCATACTGCCTGGGCCGAGCCCGTGGCGCACTTGGTAGAGTGCTGCGCTGGGAGCCCGGCGACGCTCCCGCCGCGGGTTCGGATCCTATATAGGAATGACCAGTGCACTCACTGGCTGAGTGCCGGTCACGAAAAAATGACAAAAAAAAAAAAAAAAAAACCATACTGCCTGAGTCTGCTCAGCTGCTATAACAAAATACCATATGATGGGTGGCTTAAACAATAGAAAGTTATTCCTCACAGTTCTCGATTCTAGAAGTGCAAGATCAGGATTTGCGTCCTGGTGAGGGCTCTCTCCCCGGTGGGGGCACTCTCCCCGGTGGGGCACTCTCCCCGGTGGGGGCTCTCTCCCCGGTGGGGGCTCTCTCTCTGGTGGGGGCTCTCTCCCTGGGAGGGCTCTCTCTCTGGTGAGGGCTCTCTCCCTGGTGGGGGCTCTCTCTCTGATGGGGGCTCTCTCCCTGGGAGGGCTCTCTCCCCGGTGGGGGCTCGCTCTCTGGTGGGGGCTCTCTCTCTGGTGGGGGCTTTCTTCCTGGCTTGCAGATGGCCGTCTCCTCACTGTGTCCTCATAAGTCTCTCACATCTCTTCTTATGAGGACACTAACTGCATTATGACAGCTTTGTCCTCATGTCCTAATCGCCTCCTAAAGGCTCCATCTCTAAATACCCTTATGTTGGGCATTAGGACTTCAACATATGAAATGGGGGGGGTGTCACAATTCAGTCACATACCAAGAAAAATATGGTTAAATGTAAAAGAGTTAGGTTAGGTTCTATGGCCAAATAATTACAAGCAGGTTTTTCACCTACGTGAAGGTCCTGACGTGGATTCAAAAGTCTTGAAGGGCTCAGAATCACTTTCATCATGGGAGACCGTCCTGAAATTACAGAATGTTTAGCATCCCTGTCCTCTGCCCACCAAATGCCAGTAGCACCCACCCATCATCCTGATAACCATTATTGCCCACGACTTTCCACAACGCCCACTGGGGGTGACTAGCCCTATGGAGAACCTCTGCTCTGCAGTTCACGCCCCACCACTGTCTTCCACCCCTAACTGTAGCTCGAGTCCAGCTCTCTAATCACACATCTTAATCCACTGGCCAGGAATCCCTCCTGTTTTGCTGCCACGTCACCCTCTACCCCAGAGCCTTTCATCATGAGCAATTCCCCCAAAGCTTCGGCATCCTTACTGAATGCTGATACTGAATCCTTACCCTATTGCTGACTACATTATACCCACCTGTTCCCCTTCCCAATTTCCAGACCAATGGGAAGTCCTTCATCACTCCTCTGATCAAGCAATTAATCAGAAACAATATAATCAAATTTGGCTCTGAACTCGAGGGGCCCAGTAAATATGATTTACAAATATAATCCTCACTTTTTCTGGACACACCTGACCAAGAGATAGACAGGAAGGGGTCTGGACAGCAACAGCAACAAAATGATCCTGAAAATTGCCTTTGGTTCTGCTCTCCCACCCAGAGAAATTATTGGAACTCCTAGTCCAGTCTGCATCACAGCCCCTGTGAGTCCCAAAGAGTGGTTTAGCAGAACTATCCAGCCTTGCAATTTTTTACTGGGTTCCCCATGGCACTCATCTTTGAGTTTCTTACTGCTCTCCCCGCAAGAGACTCTGACTAGGTTCTCCTTGGGGAGAGATTTGGGATCCTTGAGGGATGCTATGCCCAAAGACACTCCTTCTCCCCAACAGCCCACCAGGACCTATGATCAAGTCCAAGAACCTTGATTAGCCCTTGCCAGCCTCATCTGAGCTACCTGCTCTCTTTGGCAGCTACTCTAGAAAAGCAGGATCTCCTGGGAATCCATCAGGTCCTCTTGCACATAGATCTCCCAGCAGATGGCCATGGGCTATTGGGAGACCCAAGATACATGAGAAACAGTTGGTGAGATTTGGGGTATTTTTTAAGGGAACCTGCATTTCTGTAGTAACTCACTAGATGAGATTCAATAATGTATATGAAAATTGACTCAATGCCACAGAATAAAGTCTCAAGAGACTTCAGGAATCACATGGCCCATCAGCATGTTCTAGGTGAGAAAGCTGTCTCATACTCCCACTGTCTTTCATCTTTCCCTCAAGCACTGGTTGAGCCCCTTTCCCAAGCAAGCTGGGGGATGGTCTGAACTGTGGCAGCCCCAGGGCCCTGATACCTTCCATAAGAAGGCTGGTAGGGTGAGGATATGGGCAGATCCACGTCCCAGTTGGTGATATTGGCTTAAAAAGAGAGTGAAAGAGGAAGGAAATGACTAATTCTGAGAATTGGGTGTAGAAAGAAAGAGGGTCATGTGCATATGGCTTAGTCCCAAGTTGCAGTTGTGTGGGAGGGAGGAAGCTGTCTCTATTATACAGGCCAGGAACTTGCCAAATATTTGCAACACCCTATGGTAGAGACCTCTAGCAGCTGAGCCAGAAGAAGCAGCCCTTCCCAACCCCCTTCTTCCCACCTGTCTGGGCTAAGGAGGGCAGCTGCCAAAAGAGAGAGGCTAAGTGTGGTAATTGTGGTTTGGAGGTTTCTTGGTCAGAGACTCAGTGGAGGAACCAGCCCCTATCATCATCGCACATGCAAGTTTGAGAGTGAGCTTATAGTTTACCGTTGGCATAGCCATCTGGAACCTTAGCCAGGACCTGTCAAGAGGAAGTTAGAGCCTCGTATTTGGCCTCAGAAGTAAACTTGACCCATGAAATGTCCATGCCAGAGTTGGGACCAGATCCAGTTCTGCAGACTCCTAATTTGGAGTTCTTTCCACTGACCCAGGAGAGTGGAAGGTTGTATTGGTGTGGATTTTAGGAAGACAAGGGTCAAGCCTACATCAGTACTTTCTTCAACCCACAGAAATGGCTTCACTGAGTCACCTTCCATCATGAAGCTTTTGATACACAAGAGTGTTCCACATCCTGTTCTTTCCCCCCACAAACCTCCTTCATGACCCTTTCTCCACACTTCACTCTCAGTTGCCACACACTTCCTGCAAAAAGCAGAAGCCGTCAGACAGGGACTCTCTCACCTGCCTCTTTGCCTTCCTTTCCCCTGTTACAATAGAATGCAGAGTCCCTGCTGCTGTCTAAGATCATCCCCTCCACATGTTCCTGAACTCTCCCCACCTCATCTCAACAACTTCACTCTTGCCTTTATCCCCTCTCCTCCCCATTATCAATTTCTCACTCCCTAAGGATCATTCTCAATAAACTATGAACATACATGATAATCTCCCATCTTCGAAATACCCACCCCTTTAAAACAACGACATATCACTACACACCTATTAGAATGACTAATCTCCAAAACACTGACAACACCAAATGCTGACAAGGATGTGGAGCAACAGGAAGTTTCATTCATTGCTGGTGGAAAAACAAAATAATACAACCCCTTTGGAAGACAGTCAATGGTCTACAAAAGTAACCATACATTACCATATGATCCAGCAATCGTGCTCCTTGGTTTACCCAAATGAATTGAAAATTTGTCTTTATGCAAAAATCTGCACAGAGTGGTTTGTTTATAGCAACTTTATTCATTATTGCCAAAATTGGAAGTAACCAAGATTTTCTTCAATGGATGAATGATAAACAACCTATGGCACATCTACTAGACAAGCCACAAAAGGATGTGTAGGAACCTCAAATGCATACTGCTAAGTGCAAGAAGTCAGTCTGAAAAGGCCACATCCTATATGACTCCAACTACATGACATTCTGGAAAAGGCAAAACTATGGAGACAGTAGAAGGATCCAAGGTTGCCAGGGGTTGAGGGGATGGAGGGATAAATAGGGGGAGTGCAGAGTGTTTTTAGGGCAGTGAAACTATTCTGCATAATACCGTGATGGGGGATACATGTCATTATGCACTTAGCAAAACCTATAGAATCTACAACACCAAGAGTGAACCCTATTGGAAACTGTGGGCTTTAGTTAATAATAGTGCATCAGTATTAGTTAATCAGTGGTAATGAACATACCACACCATCGTGAGTTGTTAGTAACGGGGAAACTGGCAGTTGCGGGGGAGGGTATTAAGAGGAGGTCTATAGGAACGCTTCATCCTTTCCACCCAATTTTTCTATAAACCTAAAGCTGCTCTAAAAAATAAAGCCTATTAAGTCAAAAAAATAAAAATACCAATCCTTGCTCTCCCCCACAATGGCCCCACTCTGGCTCCCACCCCATTCCTCTGCTCACTTACACAACAAAGCTTCTTCAAAGATGCTTTCTCTCCTTTCTTACCTCCCACTTTCCCCCAAGCATCTCTCTCTGTGTCAGTTTCCTATTGCTGCTGTAACTAATGATCACAATCACAGTGGCTTAAACAACACAAATTTATTATCTACAGTTCCAGAGGTCAGAAGTCCTAAAGCCAAGGTGCTGGCAGGGCTGCATTTCATCTGGAGACTCTAAGGGAAAAATCAGTTTCTTGTGTTTTTCTACCTTCTAGAGGCTTCCTGCATTCATTGCTCATGGAGTTTCTTCATCTTCAGAGACAGCAGCACAGTCTCTGCCAGGGTCTAGTCTCTGCTTCTGTCCTTGCATCTTCTTTCTCTGACTCCAATCCTCCTGCCTCCCTTTTACACAGACCTCGTAATTACCTTGGGCCCACTTGGATAATCCAGGTTTATCTCTCCATCTCAAGATCCTTATTTTAGTCACATCTGCAAAATCCCTTTTACCATGTAAGGTAATATATTCACAGATCCTGGGGATTAGGACATGGACATCTCTGGGGGCCCATTATCCGCCTACCACACTCTCAAACTGGGCTCTGTTGAAACGGCTCTTGCCAAGAGGTTACGGGCAGCCTGAGTTACAAATCCGCATGGTCACTGCCTCTGTTTCCATGACCCTTCAGCACAGTCAGCAGAGGTGATCACTCCCTCCTCCTCAGAAATTCCCTTGGCTTCTGTGACACCCCGTCGCTTGGTTTCTTCCTTCCGCACTGACTTACTCCTCAGCCTCCTGGCCTCACTTCTCTGCTGGATATCCAAACATTGACGTGACCCAGGGCCCAGCCCTTGACCCTCTTGTACTGTTCTCTAGGTGAAGCCAAGCAACTGATGGCTCCACATTCCAGCTCTATGCTAAGGACACACAAATTTATACCTCCAGCTAGTACCCTTCCACCAAGGTCCAAAACTGTATCTCTCCCAAACACCTTCTTTGTATGTCTTCAATAAATTTTTACTTTTAAATAATCACAAACTTAACAGAAAAGTTGAACTACCATACAAAGAACCTTTTTTCTGAATGATTTCCCAGTGCCCCATCACCCCTAAATATGTTCATGTTTATTTCCTACAAACAGGGATATTCTACTACCTAACTACAATACAACCATCAAAATCAGGAAATTCAGGAAATTAACTCTGATACATTAATACTGTCTGATCCTCTGACCTCCTTCAAGTTTTGTGGGCCATGTCCACTATGGTAAAAGATCAAGTTCAGAATCACGAATAGCGTTCAGTTGTTGTTTCCCTTTAGTCTCTTTCATTCTTGAACTCTGACCTTCATGACCTTGACACTTGCGACTACAGGCCAGTTATTTTGTAGAATGGCCCTCACTTTGGTTATGCACATTTGGCAAGAATGTCGCAGATGTAATGCTGTCTTCTTGTTGCTCCCTGTTGAGTGGCATGAGATTCTGCTTTGTCTCATTATCAATGATGTTCAATTTCATCATTTAAGATGACCTCACCAGGATTTGCCACTGTAAAGTCACTCTTTTCCTCTTTGTAATTAGTAAGTATTTTGCAGTGAGATACTTCGGAACTATGTAAATATCCTGCTCTTCATCAAACTTTCAATTTATTCAGTACATAAAAAAAGAAATCACAAGCATGGACTCATGATTTCTTTTTCTATTCAATGTGTTATAATCCACTCCCAGCATGAGTTCTATTGGTGCTCAGATTATCCCCATTTCGGCCAGTCCTTTTGACCTGCCCAGTGTTCTTTGAGCACTTCTGTGCCTTCCTGCATAACATGTTCCAAACTTACTTTGTACTCTCCCTGCCCCTGCCCCTGCCCTGCCATAAGCCATTCCCCAAGTTTGAGAATGCAAAAATACTCACTGTCTTTCCTCTGCTCTCACAGCACAATTATCAACACAGAAGACCGACTTCTGACTTCTGTGACCAAACTGGGGGTGGTTCCCCCCACCAGCAAGCAAGCAACCAGTTCCACAGCAGACACCAGCTGGGTGTCCTCTAATTCAATTCTGATACTATCTACCTGGAGATAGCAAGAGATCCCACAGGTTGAGGGCTCAGTCCCCAAAACTGCACCACCACCACCCCCCAGATGCCAGTCACAAACCCAAGCCTCTGGAACTTCTGACCAACCAGCTATAAATCAGGGTTCCCACAACCTCCTGCTTGGATTTGATTAGTCTGCTTGAGCAGCTCACAGAACTCAGGGAAACTTGTCCTTACATTTACTGGTTTATGACAAAGAACATTACAAAGGATACAGATGAAGAGATGCATAGGGTGAGACATAGGGATGGGGTGTGGAGCTTCCATGTCCTCCCCAGGCACCGACCTCCGGGAACCTCCATGTGTTTGCTGTCCGGAAGCTCCCCAAACCCTTTGCTCTTGGGTTTTTTAATGGAGGCCTCACTACATCGGCATAACTGAAGCATGGACAACCTTGTAGAAATGTGACTGGACAAAAAGACTGTAGTCTAACGTTAATAGACTGGGTGGGGAACCCAACAAGGCCTGTTTGTTCAGGTTCTTTTGACATCTCTGTGCAGCATTCCTCCCTCCTGGGTCGGGGATGAGACCCCTTCTGAAATGGGGGTTTATGATCTACAATCAACTAAGGTAGGTCTGCCTCGGGAGAAAAAGGAGCAGGTGAAAAGAGGGCAGGAGAAGATTAGAGAGTATCATGAGCGAGGAACTGTGGACAAAAACCAGTATATAAATATCATAACATCACACCAGGGAACCCAGTTCCTTTTACTACGGAATTATACTTAGAATCAAAGATCTGGACACTATGTGTTCTCATCACTACTAGAGTGTTGCCAGGCCTTTCTGAGGGCAGAGCTGGGGGGAAAATACACACACGCATGTGCAAATGCGTGCACACACACACACCTCAGAGGACAGTTAGAGGGAAAAACATACACATACACCCACATATACACACATTTATATGTGTGTTTATTTCTATATCTATATCTATCTATCTTTCTATGAATTATCTATTTATCAAAAATGATGAGTTCACATCAATGCCTCTAATTCCAACCCCACACTCCAGAGTTAGTTCTAGTTTCTCCCTTTCGGTATTTGTAGCTTCCTTCTTGAAGACTGAGAACCCTAGCTCCCATTATCCTTAATAGATTTGTAGTTTGGTCAATCGCCTGCATGTAACCAATCTCTCATGCCCTCGACACCCACTTCCCAGTATGGATGCCCTCCTCAGCCCACCTGAGCTCTAATACCCTCTCCCGGCTGTCCCCTTGAGAATTCCCTCCTCATTCCTCTCAGGCTCAGATCCTCACACTTCCCCCAATATAGACGTCCCCTTTGCCCAACACTTCCCAGGTTGCCCCCATGGGTACCCCCTCACCCTGCTCACAGGTACTGTCACCTGCAATGGGCTTCCATGCTCTTCCTCCCAGCCCTTGCTGGCATGGTCGCCCACCTGGCAATGCCTACCTACAGGCTTTAGGATTCTCTCACGTCCTTCCTGACTCTCTTCACCTGAGCATCAATAGGCATCTCAAACTTAGCTCTATAAAACAGCATTTGGTTTCCATCCTCTACCCTCAACTGTTTCTATCTCGGTCTTTCCCACATTGATTCATGATACCACCAGCCAGCCCATTGCTCAAGCCCACAGTACAAATCATCCATGATTCTGTGAGGGACGCTTTCCTTTCCTTCCTTGGCTGGTACCTGCTCCAGGGCCTTTTGGACTTTAGCATTTGCTTTTCTTCCAGCCTGGCCCTCTTGGAACTCTGGCCCAGGATTCCCATTGTTTAGGTCTCAGCCCAGATGTCCTCAGCAAGGGAGCCCTTCCAGACCGGCTTGTTTAATGCAGCTCTCCCGGGCACTCTCTCACTCGCCACCTGGCTACTTTGTCCTCATGTCACTCTGAAATTATCCTGTTCACTTATGGGCTTGTGTCTGCACCACCTCCCCCCCTTAAATGTATACCCCACGAGACAGCAGCAGCTTGGCCTGTGTCCATCACCTACAACAGTGAGCATGGGTGGCGCTCAATAAATATTTACTGAATGAATGAACAAATGTGCATTTTTTTAAATGACTTTTTTATATATAGTTATATAAATTTATATTTATATATTTATATACAGAAAATTAAGCATATAGTTCAGAGATCTCCCATATACTCCCTTTCCCCCACTCTCACAGTTTCCCCTTGATATGAACTGAATTGTGTCTCCCAAACTTACATGTATTAGAAACTTAACTTCCACTGTGACAGGGTTTAGAGGGTGGGAAATCCTGTCATGGTAATTGAAAGGTAGGGCCTTGAAGAGGTGATTAGATTGTGAAGACCGTGCCTTAGTGAATGGATTAATTCATTGACAGTTTAATGGTGGTCATGGGCATGGTTCTGATGGCTTTACAAGGAGAGCCAGTGAGAAGCACTCTCTCTGCTTCTGCCATTGTCACCATGTGACACCTTGTGTTGCTGTGAAGAGTCTCTGCCAACAAGGCCCTTGCCAGATGTGTTCCCTGGATTTTGGACTTCCTAGCCTGCAAAACCGTAAGCAATAAATATTGTTTCTTTATAAATTACCCAGTTTCAGGTATTTCTGTTATAAACAACAGAAACAGACTAATAAACCCCTATTATTAACATCTTGTCATTATGTGGTATACTTTTACACCATTAGTATGGTATATTTTTACAATTGATAAGCCAATATTGATACGTTATTATGAACTAAAGTCTATAGTTTACATTATGGTTCACTCTTGAGTTTTGTACATTTTGTATACATTCCATGGGTTTTGACAAACACATAATGTTATGTATCGACCATTAAAGTATCATACAGAATAGATACACTGCCCCCCAAGTCCCCTGTGCTGCATTTATTCATCCCTACTCCCACCACCTTGAAACTCTGGAAACCACTGAACTTTTTACTGTGTCTATAGTTTGGTATTTCCCAGAATGCCATATTCTGTATGTAGCCTTTTCCAACTGACTTTTTTCATTTAGTGATAGGCATTTAAGGTTTCTCCATATTTGTGGCTTCATAGCTCATTTCTTTTATTACTGAATATTAATTACTATATTGTCTGAATGTCCCACATCTTGTTAATTCATCTACCTATTGAAGGAAATCTTGGGTTTTTTCTAGTTTGGGGCAATTATGAATAAAGCTACTATAAACATTTGCGTGCAGGTTTTTGCATAAACATAACTTTTCAAGTTGTTGCAGTAAATGGATGATTGCTAGACCACAGGGTAAACCTATTTAGCTTTGGAAGAAACTGCCATAAGGTCATCCAAAGTAGCTGTACCATTTTGCGTTCCCACCAGCAAGAGTGAGAGTTCCTGTTGCTCCACATCCTTACCAGCATTCCGGTGCTGTCAGGCTTCTGGATTTTAGCCATTCTAATAAGTGTTTAGTGATACCTCATTGCTGTTTTGATTTGCAGTTTTCTAATGACATATGATGTCAAGAATCATTTTATATGCTTGTCATCTCTCTCTCTCTTTTTTTTTTTTTTTTTGTTTGTTTTTTTGGTGAAGGCTCAGTTCAGATTCTTTGCCCACTTTTTAATTGGGTTGTTTGTTTTCTTAATGTTGACTTTAAGAGTTGTTTGTATATTTTGGATACAAGTCCTTTATTTTTTAAAAATTTTTATTGAATCAAAATTGATTATACATATTTTTGGAGTTCAACATTGAGATATGTTGATCAAATCAATATTTCTAGCATATATATTGTTACAAATTGTAATTATTCTTTATGCCCCTTGTCCAATCTCTCCCCATCCCCCTCGCCCTCCCCCTCCCCCCTCTAATCACCCTAGATTTCTTCTCTCCCTCTGAAAGAATAATGGTTACTTTGTTGATTTGCTGCCCAAATGGTCTGTCCAGTGCTGAGAGGCGTGATCAGGTCCCCCAATACTATCATAGAGCAGATGTCTCTTCCATCACTATGAAATGGGCTCTGTGGAGACAGACATCCTCCTCCTTTCTTTATCTCTGCTGGTGACTCTCCTTGTGTCAACTCACTCCAGTGGCTGGTGGACCATCTGCATGGTGGTTGTGGCATCTAGCTGCCTTCACGGCAGCCATGGTTATCATGGTGGCTGTGGTGGGCCACCCACATGGAGGAGATGTTTTTGGCCTGCTCCGTGGTGCTGGCAGTGTGCCTGGTAGTGGAGAGTGTCCAATCCTTGGTTCCGTGCCCTGGGTCTCCAACTGGGTCCCGAGGTGCTGGCATGGTGTGCCTGGTTGTGGGAGGGGGGTCCAGTTGCCAGATCCTTACCCTGGGTCTCTAAGCATGCCCTGAAGTGCTGGTGCAGTGTGCCCGGTTGTAGGAGGGGGCTTCGGTCCCCTCCTCCATGCCCCAGGTCCATGGCAGGCCCCAAGGCACTGGTGCAGTGTGCCTGGTGGTAGGAGGGGGTTCCAGTCCCCTTCTCCATTCCTTGGGCCCTTGGGCAGGCCCTGAGGAGCTGGCACAGTGTGCCTGGTTGTGGGAGTTGGGTCTGGTCCCCAGCTCCATACCCTGGGTCCCCAGATGGGCCCCAGCACACTGGCATGGGGTGCCTGGTTGTGGGAGGGGAGTCTGGTCCCCTTCTCCATGCCTAGGGCCCCTGGGCAGCACCCTGATGCAGAGTCCCAGCATGCCTGGCTGTGGGAGGGGGATCCAGCCCCCTTATCCATGCCCTGGGTCCCCTGGCGGGCCACAAGGTACTAGCATGATGTGCCTGGTTATGGGAGGGGGGTCTGGTATCATTCTCCATGCCTCGGGTCCCTGGGTGGGTCCCAAGGTGCTAGTGCTGTGTGCCTGGTTGTGGGAGGGGGTTTGGTCCTTAACTGCTAGCCCCAGCTCCCTGGGTGGGCCCCTAGGCATTGGTGGTATGCCCGTATGTGGGAGTGGGGTCCGGTCTTTGGCTCCAATCCTCGGGTTCCCGGGTGGCACCCCAAGGTGCTGGTGGTGTGAGTGGCTGTGGGCATGTCCCCTGGTGGGCCCAAGGCATTCATGGTGTGCCTGGGCCGGAACTAAGTTTTTGTCCTTTGCTTGCTTCTAAAATGGGGGAACTTCCTGTGGGAACCAGTACTTGAGCTGTGTGGTTGAGGTAAATTGCTGCTTTGCTGCTGTTTCCCTAGAGAAGGCTTTTTGTGCACCTCAGGGTTTAATGGTTGACCTTATAGGTACTTCCAGCTCTCCGGGTACTTGGTGCACCTGGGTTGTGTAGAAACTCTGATCTGGGCCTGAGTTGTTTCATCAAACTGCACCCCATGCAATTCTGCTTTCCCAACCAGTCTCCTCTGAATGGTCCTGTGCTGATTGGGTGATGGATCAGCTGTCCTTGCTGTGTCCCAGTGTTCTCCCGGTGGGCCTGTCTCCCCCACCACCCATGCTCCAAACACTTCCCATGGGATGGGCCCTGCGCTGGTCCCTTGTGATGACTCACCAGCCTCTGAGTGGCTCCCTTTTTTCAGCTGTTGTGGCTCCTTGCTCCTGCATGGGTCCACAGGAACTCTGTCAGTGGTCTTACTATCCTGGGGGCCACCAAGTCCTCTTCTCCCCTTCCGCCTCCAAGTGATTCCATCTAAAGGGCACAGCTGTGGCTCCTGTGGGCTCCTGCTCCATGTGCTCCAGCATTAAAGCGGGCATGGCCCAAAACACTGAGAGCAGTTTTTTCTTTCTCTCTTCATGGTTTCTCCTGCCTTTGTGCACTCCATAGGTCTCTCCTCCTCTTCACCTGAGCTCCAGCGGCCCCAGCTTGGCTAATGTTACATTTTTATAGTTGTAAATTCATTGATTTGTGGGAGAGAGTGACGCTGGGGACTGTCTATTCCACCATCTTGACCAGAAGTCACAAGTCCTTTATTAGATACATGTTTTGCAAATATTTTCTCTCAGCCTGTAGCTTATCTTTTCATTATCTTAACAATATGTTTCACAGAGCAGAAGTTCTTTTATTTAAATGAAGTCCAATTTATCATTTTTTTCTTTTACAGATCCTATTTTGATGTAATATTTTAAAAAGTCATTGCCAAACGCAAGGACACCTAGATTTTCTCCTGTGTTATCTTGTAGAAGTTTTCAAGTTTTGCATTTTACATTTAGGTCTATGATCCACTTTGAGTTCACTTTGGTGAAAAGGGTAAGATGTGTGTCTAGAATCATCTTTTTGCATATCCAGTTGTTCCAGCACCATTTGTTGGAAAAGCTATTCTTTCTCCATTGAATTGTCTTTGCTGTTTTTTCAAAGACCTGTCGACAGTATTTGTGTGGGTCTATTTCTGGGCTCTTTATTCTGTTTCGTTGATCTATTTTTGTCTGTTCTTTCACCACTACCACATAACCTAGATTACTGTAGCTGTATAGTAAGTCCTGAAGTCAGGTGGTATCAGTCTTCTGACTTTGTTCTTCTTCAGTATTGTGTTGGCTATCTGGGTCCTTTGACTTTCCACATAACTTGAGAATCAGTTTGTCGATATCCACAAAATAACTTGCTGGGATTCTGACTAAGGTTGCACCAAATGTGTATCAAATTGGGAAGAACTAACATCTTAACAATATTGAGTCTTCCTATCCAGGGACATAAACTATCTCTCTGTTTATTTAGATTTTTAAAATCTCTTTTATCAAAGTTTTATAATTTCCTCATATAGATCTTCTACGTATTTTCTTAGATTTATACATTTATCAATCTGTTTCTGTGGCTTATAACAAAATACTTGAAACTGGGTGATTTACAAAGAAAATGGAATTTATTGCTTACAATTTCTGAGGCTGGGAAGTCCATAGTCCAGGGAACACAGCTGGCGAAGTCCTTCCTTGGTGGTGGCTTCAGCAACACAAGGTGTCACATTGTGAAATGGTGGAAGCAGAGAGAGAGCTAACCCTCGGCTGTGGATTGATTGAATTGTGCCCCCCAAAGTTCAAATATTAGAAGCTTAATTCCCACTGTAACTGTTGAGGGTGGGGAATCCTATTATGGTAATTGAAAGCTGGGGCCTTGGAGAGGTGGCTGAATTGTAGGACCATGCCCTAATGAACAGATTAAAATGGTGGTCAGGGGCATGGTTCTGAGGGCTTTAAAAGAAGAGCACACAAGAGGTTAGTTGCTCTCTGTTCCACCATTTTCTGCCAAGTGAGACCCCTGGGTCACTGTCACCTCCACCAAGGCCTTCACCAAATGAGTTTCCTAGACTTTGGACTTCCCAACCTCTAAAACTATAAGCAATAAATTTTGTCTTCTTACAAAGTAAGTAACCAGTTCCATGTATTTTGTTATAAGCAACAGAAATGGACTAACATACTGATAGAGTTTGGATGTGTTGTCCTCACAAAAACTCATGTAGAAATCTGATCCCCAATGTGGCAGTGCTGGAAGCTGTCCAAGTCATGGGAGTGGATCTCTCATGAATGGATTAATGCTCTCCTTGGGGGAGGAGGGGTAGTGAGTGAGACCTTGCTCTGTTAGTTCCCATGAGGGCTGGTTGTTTAAAAGACCCTGGCACCTTCTCTCTCTCTCTCTCTCTTGCTTCCTCTCACCATGTGATCTGCTTATACCCACTGGCTGCCTGCCACTTTCCACAATGAGTAGAAGCAGCCTGAGACCCTCACCAGACACAGCTGTCCCAGAATCGTAAGCCAAATAAACCTCTTTTCCTTATAGATTACCCAGTTTCAGGTGTTTCTGTTATAGTAACACAAAACGGACTAATACATATCCCTTCTCAGTTGGTTCCATTTACTAATTCAATCTACAGCCCCTTTTACCTCTAGGAGATTGGAGTGGGGGGAGCTCTGGAAGTTCCAGGCATCATTGACTTCAAGTCTTGGTGTTTCAGGTGGCCAGCTCCCATCCTGAAGTTATCTAGGGACACAACAAAAGTTGCCTCATTAGAACAAAGAGGCTCCTATCACCCCTATCACTCAGGAAGTTACGAGCTCTATGTCAGGAATCAGGACAAAGACCAAATATCTTTCTATGATATCACAGAACTCTTAGCATATTAATCATAGTGATTTTAAATCCCTGGTCTGATAATTCCAAATTCTCTGCCACATCTGAGTTACTTATGGTTACTTTCCCCCTACCCCTAGCCAAACAGGAGGGGATTTTTCTCTGGTCTTCACCATGAGAATCTCATGGGGCTCCTTGGAATTTAACTCAAGAAAGTGAGGGATATCCCACTAAAACTGGACCCCCTGGAGTTTTTAACTCTCAAGCTAGTCTAATCTTAGCCCCCAGCAATTAGTTAATTACATTTTAAGTTTTCCTATGATTTGAGAGGCTTCTGGTCCCTGTAAACTGTGATACTCCGCATTTGCCTGTCTCTCTGGTTTTTGAGACTGCAATTTGCCCTGTGACTCAATTAATGGGTGGACCTATGAAGAGTTGTTGATTTTTCATTAGTTCAGCTTTTCTTTTGTTGTGAGGAGTGCGGTGACGACTTCCAACATCTTCATGTCGTGGGGTGGTTTGCATCGGTTTTTAAAAATCTTTTTCCTGATTCTATAAGTAAAAATATTTAGTAGAACATTTGGAAAGGGAGAAAAAAAGAAAATCATTTATCATCACCCAATCTGCAATTAATCAAGTTAACATTTTGATATATTTCTAATTTTAATATATATGTTTATATAAAAGTGTGCATGTAGTGCATGAAGTTTTGCACTGGCTTTCTCCCACTTTCAGAAGCTATTTCTGCAATTTCTCTAAAACTGTGGCTGAAAATATTTTGAATGTTGAAAGTCTCTTGTAAGGAATGGGATCCCAGATGTGTTCCCTTCAGGTTCTATGGGGCTGGTGGAAATTCTGCCAACTGTAACAGTAGAGGCAGAACTGTGACACTCTCTTTATGATCGCCCCTGTGCCTAGCCTACAAAAGAGGACCAGCAAATGTTGGTTGACTTTATGGATGAAAATATTTCTTTTTTTCCATCTACAAAAATTGTGAAACATCCTCCTACCTCTCTTCAGAGGCTAGAAATCTGAAAGTGAGATTGAATGCTCAGTTAGAATAACCTAGGTAGTTAGTGTATTTTTTTTCCTTCTCCTTCAGAAAAATTTTAACATTTCCATTTTACTAGCTTTAATGTTTAGAATATATGTACATTTTACTGAAAGCTACCCCATATTCTATTTTGAACGTTGACAGAGTATAAATAATAGGTAAACAAACTAATGAAGGATTATCTGTTTTTCCTGTTCATCTACCTGGAAACATGTTGATCAGTGGTGGGGTTGGGGGGGGGTAGGAGTATGTAGGAAAGACTCATGCAAAAGGGCGAGGGGATGATATTTACAATATTAACAAAGGCTTGCTTGAGTCCGGTACTCTGGCAAGCCTTTACAGCTCATGGTAGGTGTTTTTATCCCTGTTTTATTGATTGGAGAATTATGATCAGAGAGGTTTATGTAACTAGTAAGTGGGGGAGCCAGGAGATAACCCATTCACCCTTTCGTTCGTTCATTCATTCCACACATTTTTAGTGCCTTCTAAGTGCCAGGCACTGTTCTAGCTCCTGAGGATACTGCAGTACACAAAGCCAGAAATCCTTTATCCCTTCCCCTACGGAGCTGACTTGGTGGAGGGGGCTGGATCAGGAGCAGTCAATGGGCAGTAGACGCTAGTAACGTTGCCCGATCTGGTATCCTCGGTCCCACCCCCGGCCCCGCCCCGCCCCGCCCCGCCCCGCCTGGCGCGTGGGTTTCCGGAGCGCGTCCTGCTGCGCTCGCCTCCCGGCCCTACAGCCTTCACCCTCTGGACCAGGAGGAAGCCCCGCGGACGAGCCAGGCCACCCTCTCGAGCGCAGTCCGTGGGCCACCACCCGGCCGCAGTGCTTAAGGAGCCGCCTGCAGTGCGTATCCGGATCGCCCGTGCGGAATCCGGGAGCCGAGGGGCGGCCGCGGCCCGGCTCAGGACGTGGGCCTGCGGTCAGCATCGCTGAGGAGCCACCAGGCGAAGCCGCCGAGGTAACGCGGCGACGGCGGGGACGGGGGAGGGAACCGCTGGTGCCGCTGACAGCAAGGCAAACGCCGCCTTCCTGCGGTCGTTTCCCGGAATCCTCCTCCAGGCCCCCGTCCCTCTCCCGACTCCGCCCCTTCCTCCCTTCCCTCCTTGTCCTGGGGACTCGGGCTCGCGCGCCCCTGCGCCCCTCCCGGTGCCGCCCCAGCGACCCCCGCTGGGTCCTGGGTCCTTTAAATGGCTGTCCCCACGCGGCCTACCCGGGTGTCCTCCGTTCGTCACCCCTGCTGGGAGCCCTCTGTCTCTGCGCCCCGCCCTGCGTCCCCCGCACCCCAGATCTCACCAAGGATGCTCGGGACACCCGGGTACTTGTCGCTGCAAGATGTGAGTCACTTGAAGTTTGAGAGTCAAATTCCTCAAAATCCACCCTCCCCCCCCCCTTGCAAAACTGTGTTACCCTCTTGGGCCTCCGCTTCGAGGTCTCCGGCCTGGCCCCCCGTGAGAACCCCCGGGATTAACCATCTCTTGTTCCCGCGCGGGAGAGAAGTCTCAGAAGGGCAGCCGGGGCGGGAGTGACCTACATTCTTCCAGATCCATCACTTGAAAGCTACTTTACCGTGAGGGCCCCTTCTTACTTGGAGGAATAAAACTGGTGGCGTGCAATCCGGGGAAGAATAAAGGAAAAGTAGTTAGGAGAGGAGGTTGACTGAGAAATCACAAGAGGGGAAAAGCTATGTAGGATGGGGAGTTCAGAGCCTCCGAAGATTTTCTCCAGATCGGCAGGAAAACTAGTATATTCAGTTACCCCATAAGCCAGGGTTTTACAAACTGGTAAAATGAGCGATCTCTTTAAGCATTGTCGTTGGTTTTTGTTGTTGTTAGTTTGTTTATTTTTAATTCTGAGGTTTTTAAAAATATATTTAAAGTTTACGAGTGCCCCAGCCACCAGAAACTATACTGGCAGCTCAACAAAAATCTTGAAAATTCTCCCTAATCAGCAGGAAGAAGCAAACTGAGTCTCACCGTCCTTAGCTTTTTCCTTCTCCGACAAAGGAGCAGTGGGCCTTTGTGGACCTAAAAAGAAACTGAGGCTAAATACAAATAGCCAGGATTTATTGAGCCAATATGACTGTTGCAACCAGGAAGACACATAGATCGGGTCACCCTGAAAATGTAGGGGAGGAAGATGGAAGGAAATATGAAAATGCAAACATTCTCATCTTTCAAAGCATGGATCATTAAATATGGTTTAAAACTGAAAGGTGCTGTGAATATATGCTACTCCAACTTCCTAATGTTATTCATTATGTTTTTAAAACTTAGGGATATTGTAGGAAGTTATTCATTCTTACGGACAAAAAACATTTAAATCTTATATGTTTAAATTCCTTAAATTCTTTCAGCTTTATTTCATTTTTTCCCCAAGTAAAATTAAATTTAGGCAGAAACACCGTATGTGTGTGTATGTGTGTGTGTTTATGCATAGAAAGACCTGTGAAATTATGCTCACCTAATGTTAATGATGGTAATGTCTGGATGCTGGGGTTTACACTTTTATACGTTATTTTAATTTCTTTAAATAAGCATGTAGAAGAATTTTTACCGAACTGAGAAAGATATTTGAAAAATAAACTAGAAATAAATATGCCATGGTTGATGCTGTATGGTGGAAATAAGGATGATTGTTACTTTGCTCTTTATACTTTTTTGTATTTTTTTTAATTTCCAGAAAAAGATATGTAATCGTATTTGTGTAATATTTCTAAATCCAGTTCATTCATTATTCATTGTCTACCTGGCTATATGCCAGGCATCAGGCTCTGCCAGATAGAAGAAAAGACACAGTTGTGCTCTCTACCAGGGGATATTTGTCTATCCATCTGTTAGGAGGAGCTGGAATTTAGAGAAGAATCGCTTCACCCAGGTAACATTCATTTGAGCTAGGTCTTGAAAGTCCGTAGTATAGATGGCAAGGGGGTCTCCCGGGGGGGGGGGGGGGGGGGGCGAAGGACTGGAGAAGTTCCCAGCAGGGAGTGATCTGTTACTTGATGATTCATCTCCTGGAGTTTAAGCACATGTGTGGGACAATAACTCCAGGTAAAACCGCAAAAGTCAGTGACCTAGAATTCAACCTAAGGAGCTTGGTGCATTGTCAGGCAAAAGTGAGCAATGGACTGGGCTGGCTTCATAATCTGCAGGGCCTACCCAGAGCAAAATAAAAATGTGTGGCCCACTCATGTAAGGAGCAGGGAAAAGTACCTCTAAAGGTACTAAAATAGAAAGCTTTTTCTTTTCTTCCATGGTCTCATTCTCTCTTTCAACTTGTCATGTTTTGTATTTGCTATTTAATATCATTCTAAGTAAAATAATAAAATAAAAATTTAAATTATTAGGATTGATTTTGCAGTTCTTTATACTGTACAAAGATTTAAGTGCAGATATAAGAGTATTGAACTAATCTGTGGAATGACTGAATTAGACAGTTAGTATTTTATAACACATCTTGGGAGGTTGAGTCGGCCAGAAGAAGCAAACTCAAGCCAGACTCAGGAATGCTGCAAAGAGGAAGAGAGAGTTCTCCCCCACCCAGTCACAGAGTTGCCCAAGGGTGCAGTCCCCAGGCACAGGGATACAGAGGGGGCCAGGGCAGTTCCCCACCAGTACCCAGGTCCCTCTTCCCAAGGACCCACCATTCCAACCTACAGCATATGGCCACGTCCAAGGGTCTTTAAACCTCTGGTCTGGATGTGCTAGGTACCTGAGTCAAGGGTGACCTAGAGACTCATCCCCACCAGACCCAGCCTCCAGCCAGCCGTCTCCTTGGCAAGGCAGACACTGCCAGCCCAGGGTAGGAGTAGGCTTCACCCTGCCTGGCCCCAGTCTATGACAGGTCTAGAGCACCTGACGTTGAGCTCCCCAGCAGTGGCACCAGAAAGGCTTCTTTCTGTGCAATGTTGGGACTCTGCCCGTGTGACCCAGTTGGCACCCCATGCAAAGGGTGGCAGCAGTCGTGGGACATAGAGAGGCCAGGTACAGCCTGGGACTTGGCTGCTGAGAACCCATCCTGCAAGGGAGGAGGGAGCAACCCAAGTGTGAGCCAGGCTCCTAGCTCAGCGATTCTACATTGTCCCTTCAGACTTCACTAACAAAACACAAATGCAAAGATAAAAGTATTAAGAATTTCAAGATAGCCACAAGAGAGCATTAAACCAAGTGTGGGACCCTTCTGCATGCAGGGGGTGGGGACTGAGGCCAGCCCTGGCTACAGAGATGAGAATAACAAGAGCCATACTTTAGGAAGACTGATCTGTTTATAGATAGGGAAAGTTTTAAGGAGTTCTATTAACAATACAGGCAGGATGCCAAGACAGGAAATTAGATTTTCCAAACAAACAGAAATCTAGTTATCAGACATCTAGTTCTAAGTGGAGTATGGATCACAGGGACCAAAGCAAGGGGAGGAGGCACTCCCCAACCCAGAGGGGGAGAGTAGGACTTCTGGTGTGTGTGTGGGGGGGGCACTCCCCAACGTGTGTGTGTGTGTGTGTGTGTGTGTGTGTGTGTGTGTGTGTGTGTGTGTGTGTGTTTCTTGGCCACAGGCCAGATGTTCAATATAAGGGTGCCCCCAGCATCAAGGAGAATGTTCATAATCATGCAACCCTTCTGCCATAGAGTAATGACGGGAGACGGCATCACACATCACAAAGATATCTCGGCAGATGTTTCTAAATGGCTACAGAATTATGGGATAAATTGTGGGCAGAGGTGCCTGGATATCTCATGGATGATGGAGTCTGAAGCAGGGATGGAAATTTTGACTTAAAATTTCTTGGATTTCTCTAAGTGAATACCCTGGATGGGACCTGTTATGAGGGCAGACAAGAGAATTTCTAAACTAAAATTGTTTCTAACTGGAACTCAGTCTGCTATTTCATGGTCTTTTTTCATTTTGACTAGGGGCTCAATACTGCCCCAAAGTTTGGGGGGACAGAAGAGTACCCAGAATCTATAGGGCCTAGTGGCTTGGATGGGGACGAAAGATCTGAAGGAGAGAAGGAACAAGACTAACTGGGGCTCCTTAAAATTCTTCTTGAAGAATTTCTTTAGCACCTTGGAATGGAGAAGGCTTTGTAACTTTAACTCAAAATCAAGAAGCTAAGTAAGAAAATACCTTTAAATCTGCAAGCATAAAACTCAGAAACTTCTGAGTGGTTAGAAAATTTAGAAAACACAGGCAAATCAAAGGGCAAGTGACAAACTGGGGAGGGAAAAAAAAGAAAGAGGTGTGGTTCATACCACAAAGGGCCAGTTTCTAAAAAAAGCTGCATAACAATGAGAAAAAGAGCAACAACTCATTAGAAAAATAGGCAAAGGTACAGACAGATGGTTAACAGGAAAGAAAACACAAGCAGCTCTGAAATATGTGAAAAGATGCTTGTTCTCACTCAGAATAAGAGAAATAAAAATTAATATTAGCGTGAAGACAATTTTTCATTTATGAATTTGATAAAAATCCAAGAGGATTTTTATGATATCCCTGCCAAGAGGCAGTGGGAAGCAAAATTTCTGCACATTGCAGGTGGTTATGTAAGTGTGGTAGTTTCTATCAGAATTACAAATGCACGGCCCCATTCCCAGATCTCTTCTGTCTGCCCCTCCAGATGCACCCTCCACCTTCCCCACTCTTTACTTTGCCCTGGGATCCTGTCTTGTGTGGACACAGCCCCAGCCCCCTTGCCCTATGGCTTCGGGTTGGGTTCAGCGAAAGGGGAGCTCCATGTAAGAGAAGGGAGGGAAACACGAAGGGATATTGATTTCTCAGCCCCCTACCTGCATGGTCACCTTGGGCTAACCTTGTCGTTTGGCCTTATGTCATATCTCCTCACACAAGACTCTCTCCTCCCAAATTCCAGGGTTGGCTCCTTCTCTTCTTCCTTCCAAGCCGAGTGTTAACAGGCCCCACTGTTGTTCGCTCCAGGTGCTACACTGCCTTATGATTTGCTTACATCCTGCTCGCATGTTTGTAAATAGCCCCTTGATTAAAGTCATCCTCAAAATATTCTTTTTTAAAAATTTTTATTGTAACAAAGTTGATTGTACATATTGGTGGGGCACAGAGTTGAACATCAATCCTCATGTGCAATATGTGATGCTCAAATCAGAGTAATTATTATATTCAATAATATACACCAGTCATTGCTATCCATGGCCCTTTACCTATTCCTCCCTCCCTTCTCCCTTCCCACTTCTAGTAACCTCAGTTGTCCTTTTGAAAGTTCAATGTGTTATTGTGAATGTTGTATCTTTCTCTCTATCTTTTGTTTATATGTTTATTATTTTAGCTCCCACTTATGAGTGAGAATATATGGTAATTCTCTTTCTGTGCCTGGCTTATTTCGCTTAACGTGATTTTCTCTAAGTTCTTCCATGTTGCTGTGAATGGCAATATTTCATTCTTTTTATAGCTGAGTAACATTTCATTGTGTATATATTCCACATTTGCCTTATCCAGTTGTCTGATAATGGACATTTAGGTTGGTTCCAATTCTTGGCTATTGTAAATAGAGCTGCGATAAACATGAGGTTGCAGGTATCTCTTCAACATGATGCTTTCCATTCTTGTGGATATATACCCAGCAGTGGAATTGCTGGATCGTGTGGCAGTTCTATCTGAAGTTGTTTAAGAAACCTCCATACCATTTTTTATAATGACTGCACCAATTTACAGTCCCACCAACAGTGTAGGAGGGTTCCCTTTTCTCCACATCCTCTCCAGCATTTGTTGTTCTCCATCTTTTTGATGATAACTAACTGTGGTGAGACGGTATTTTAATGTGGTTTTGATTTGCATTTCCCCAATGCTGCATGATGTTGAGCATTTTTTTTATGTGTCAGTTGGCCATTTAAGAGACCCTGAATAGCCAAAGCGATGAGCAAAAAAAAATAAAGCTGGAAGCATAACACTACCTGACTTCAAAGTACACTACAAAGCTATAGTTACAAAATCAGCATGTACATTCTTGTTGCCTTTATCAAAGATCAGTTGGCTGTGTGTTTGTGGGTTGATTTCTGGGTTCTCTATTCTGTTCCATTGGTCTAAGTGTAAATTTTTGTTTCATTGTTCCATTTGTTCCATTGGGCTGAGTGTAAAAATTTCCATATGTAGAAATTTTGGGAGTCGAAAAAAATCCATATGTAGAAGAATGAAACTAGATTCATACCTCTCACCATACACCAAAATCAACTCAAAGTGTAAAGATTTAAATATAAGACCTGAAACTATAAAGCTCCTAAAAGAAAATGCAGGGGAAACACTTCAGGAAGTAGGACTGGGCAAAGATTTTATGAATAAGACTCCCAAAGCACAGGCAGCAAAAGGAAAAATAAACAAATGGGATTATATCAAACTACAAAGCTTTTGCACAGCAAAAGAAATCATTAACAGAGCAAAAAGACAACCTACATAGTGGAAGAAAACATTTGCAAACTACGCATCTGACAAAGGGTTAATATCTAGAATGTACAAGCAACTCAAACAATGTAACAGTAAAAAAACAAATAACCTGATTTAAAAATGGGCAAAGGAACTGAAAAGGCATATCTCAACAGAAGATATACAAATGGCCTCAAAATATTCTAATTTGAATGTGCTGTTTCCTGTTGAGACCCTGACTCATAAGCCCTTCACCTAGCAATCCTACTTCTGGAAATTTTCCTACACTTAGACTTGCACATGTGCAAAATGCTGCATGTCCAGAAGAATTCCTTCTAGAAAAGATTGGAAATGATTCAAATGTCCATCATAGGGAATTGATTTTATAAATGATGGTATGTCCATAGAGGAGAACCCTATGCAACTATTTGAAAACAAAAATAAGAAAATTTTCTTTGGCGAAAAGATCTCCCAAATAGATTTTTAAGTAGCAAAAGCAGGTAGAACAGAGACAGTGCATGCTATCTCTTGTCTTAAAGAGAGGGAAATATGAATATATGTTATTTTTGCTTATACAGGAAGACATTCTGAAGGATTTGCAAAAAAAAAAAAAAAAAGTCAAAGTAATTTTCTAAAGAGAGCAAGACTCTTTACTATTTACTTTTTCGTATGTTTAAAATTTTTGAACCAGAATTTAAAATTTCTCCCTGACTAGGGAGAGGATTGGTCTCAGAAATGAAGACCAGGCTGCTTGAGTAAATGGGTAAATGGTCTTTCTCCTGAGAGGGCAGATAAAGTCTGGAGGCAGGAATTTTGCTATTTCTTGCTGGTCTTTCACTGTTTTGTCTTTGCCCCCATTTTCATCCTTGCAATTTAATTACATACTTCAGGATTTTGATCACCTGGTGTTGATTTTCTTTCAGATGTGAAAGTAAAGAAAGGACTTAAAAAATAGCAAGGATGCTTTTGAGTCAGAATGCTGCAGCAATCAGATCATTTAATTTGTTTCTCATGGGTAAGTGACACTTTTTACCCTAGATCTTGTAGGAGCAAGCCTGTGATGTTATCATCACCAAGATCCCTGTTGGAGAGCAGCAAACTGATTTCCCTGACTGGAGGACCCAGTATCAGCCTGCCCAATGTCAGGAGTTAAACAGAAAGTAGATAGGAAGCCTGTGCTTATGGTTTAGATTCAGTATGGATTTCTGCCCTAACTGCTGATTTTAGGAAAATAAACCAATAAACAAGAGTGCCATAAGGCTCAGTAATGATGGGGAATATTTTCATGTATAATTTGAAGAGAGATTTCTCTTTTGGTAGGGGCAGCAAGCTGGTACAGGATAAAGAGTGACTTAATACTCTTATTCTAATCCAGGGTCGAATTTATCACCCTATTCCTGTGTTTAGGAAGAGACCAAACCCCCATCTCCTACCACATCCACCAGACTGAAAAGTCATCCCTGAACTTTGGTTTCTGCACTTCATTTGCTATTGACTTTTCTCCACGTTCCTATTCATTTATGCCTTATCACTACCTTTGTCTTGATTCTATTTCACTACCACTGTGTCATCTGTTCCATAGTTTATCAGTAGGGGATCCATGAGTGAGACAGTTCTCTCGGCGAAGGGCCATCATGCACTGGATAATGTATAGAATCCTTGGTCTCCATCTATAAAAATGTCAGTAACGCCTTAAAGTCATTGTGACATCCAGCAAACAAATGCTCCCACATATCTGCACCTACCCCAAGCGGATGAGGCTCACCAATTCCAATCACAAACACCCTTTCTTCCTCTACCACCCATGGTAAATGTCTTTACCTTTGAAGTTTATTAATTAGCAATGCACTTTTTCATATTCTGAGAATTTTTCCAGATAGATAACTCTTTCTCAGGACACTTCTTCAACCAGCCCAACCCTTGTTGTTAGTGTCAGCTCCCAAGTGGATCTTATTTTTGGATCCGTTCCCACTCAGGACATAATTCTTGGATGATGTGCTGGTGGGACCAGTGTCGACTAAGAGCCATTTACTTGAGCTTTATATTTTATTTTTTAGCACAAGAAAATATCAATCCAATATTAATACATGTGTGTAAAAGAATCCCAGACTTAGAGTGATAATTATAAGTTGAGCCCAGAGAAAACTTTCTTGCTTCTCTAATGTGTTTTTCTTCCTCCTAGTGTACATCAGCCTAGTGTTTGGTATTTCACCTGCTTTGACTGGTAAGAGATTTTCTTGGCTTGACTAAATTTTTTCTAAAGGTCAAAGGGTTGGAGTGTCAATTCAGAAGTAAAATATGGGAAATTTGATTTCTGATCCCAGCCCTGTTGCCTATTTCATTAGAATCCTTTCTCTGTAAAAGCAGCTAAAATTAGCTAGCTTTGGTTTTCACGTTTGCCACACAAAATTGTTATAAGAAATTAAGTCAAGGATGATTTAAAAACCCATTGAAATAATATTCAAATGCTTACTATTCTCACTAATAGAAGAATGAAGAGACACAGGCTATGCCAAACAAAATATGATCCAGACATAATTGATAAAATGATAGCACTTTTTTAACTGAACTTCTTAATCTGTCCACAAAACTTCATTAAGCATTAAATATGTGTCCAGCCTTGTAATAAGCATTGGGGCATGAAGAGTTGGCAACCAAGAAGCAAAGGCCTTGGTCCTAACCACAGGAAACTTGGGTGATCTTTAGAAATGTAACCATATAGGGCCGCCCAGTTGCTCACTTGGTAGGGCGTGGTGCTGATAACACAAAGTCAAGGGTTAAGATCCCCTTAACAGGTCATCTTTTAAAAAAAAGAAAAATGAAATGTAACCATATAATGCAGGATTTGACAAGTGTAGCTTCAGAGTCTCACTTGCCACTGCCACTTCCCTACTGTGTAACATTGTATAACTTAGTTTCACAGTCTGTAAAATGGATCTATTAATAGTACCTACTTCAGCATTGTTGTGGGGCTTAAATGCTTAGAAAGGGCGGGTCTGAGCACTCATTGTATCCCCTCCTCTTGGTGAAGGGGAGAGTAAGTGCAGTGAAGAATCCAGAGAAAGGAAAGCCTACAGCAGGCTGAGCAGCTTACGGAGAACTTCATGGAGGAGTTGGAAGCTGAGTTGGCAGAATGGGGTGGGGAGGGAGGCTGCATGAGGGAGGAGGAGGGGAAGCAATCCCTGTGGCCCACAATAACCTGGACTATTTTGGTCCAATGAGCTATGGAGACTCAATGATAATTGGAGAAGTCCTCTGTCCAAATTCTGCTTATGCAATGCTGAGTTCCTGTTTCCCAAACTTGCCTGCCTAACAATGTGTGTATCTCATTAATTGACTGTATTAGTTCATTTGCCATGTCTGGAAGACTTACTATGTTTCCAAGACCCCAGGGCTCTCCAGAGAGCTTCTCTGGGCCCTAGATCCCTCTGGGCCCTAGATCCCAAGGGACAGATTGGATAGTGGCCAAAATATAACCTTGGGTTCCAAATTTTAATTCTTTTTTCTCCCCCTCCTGTTCTCTTTAGATTTTTCAGTTGAACCTTGCATTTTAAATATGACATTACGAAATTTCCGGTCAATCTTGTCATGGGAACTGAGAAACCATTCCACTGTACCAACTCACTATACGTTATGGTACACAATCATGAGGTTGGTTTGACATTTTGTTTTTCTCTTGATAAATATATTATACTTCTATATAAAGGAAGTGGGGGAAGAGTTATCTTATATTCTTTCTCTCTCTTTTTTTTTCTCTTTCTTTTTTTATTGAGACCCTTAAAAGGCCTTAAACAGAAAAAAATTATATTAAGTGAAATAAGTCAAGCACAGAAAGAGAAATACCACATGTTCTCACTTATTTGTGGGAGCTAAAAATAAATAAATAAATACACAAACAAATGGAGGTGGGGGCGGGGAAGAAGACGCAACAATCACAATTCCTTGAACTTATTAAGACAAGTTAACAGATATGATATTGATGGGTGGGGGGGAGAGGGAGAGGGGAGGGAGGAATCAGTAAAGGGACATGAAAATCAACTACATTGTGTATTGATAAAATAAAATAAAATAAACAAATAAATAAAGGCCTTAGACAAAATACTCATCTATTTTTAAATTAAATTGAATACTTTAATAATCCAAAGCTATTTTTGACAAGGCCTGTGTTTATAATTAAAGCCAATTTCTATAGGTCAAAGCCTCTTGAGAAAAATAATGGTTGAGTATGGTTTTATAATGATTTCTCTAGTTCAGTCAGTCTGAATGTTTAAAAGACCTATATTTTTTGAGGCCAGGCGCCCAAAAGTCTATTGATCATATTGATGGTTCACTTTTCTTTACTCTGGTAGGACATCAGAAAGCTACCTGGCCCAGTCTAGGACAGGCCTGGGTCCAAAGTCTGGTTTGGTCACTAACGAGCTTGACACTTGGCAGAGAGCTCAGCCTTTCTGAGTTAATGCCTCCACTTAGGGGTTGCTACAAGGACTAATTGTGTAATGAATGGAACCTGCTTTGGCTCTCTTCTTCCCACATTTAACAATCACTTTCCTAAGTCACTGCTTTGACCCAGCTGCCCCTTGGAATGCCCTTTTGTTGCTGTTGCTGTTGTGTGGACCAGTGGAGAGCCTCTTGTGAGTTTCCCTTTGGTGCCTGCTTAAGTCTTAGTGTCTCTGCATTGAGCAGTCACGTGTTTCACCCACCTGCCTTTCTGAAGCTTGGTAGATTAAATGTCTGTGTTGTCTGTAAAATAACACAGAGCTGACTTAGGACTGGACTGTGTAGTCTTCCGCCAGAGAGGGAGGGGGTCTCAGGAAAGGCATTCATGATTGTCCTGTAGGGAGAGGGAGATCTGGGGCCTCTACCATGGAAACCTAAGTTTCATTCATTCATTCATCTAGCAAAAATTTACTGAGCACCTATTACATGCCAGGGGGTCCAACCATGAGCCAAAGTCACTGCCCTGTCAGAGCAAACATTCCAAAAGTAGGCTGGAAAATCAATAAACAAATAAAGATATAATGTGGCAGGTGGAGGTAAATACTATGAAGAAAAATAAAGGAGGGTAAGAAGGACTGAGAGTGCAGGGGTGAGGAGGGTGTAAGGTGTTCCATTTTAAATAAGGTGGTCAGGGAAGATGATTTGATACAGTGATATCTGAGCAGAAACCTAAAGAAAATGAGGAAGTGAGGTGTACCGAAAACAGATTCTCATTACATACATGGTAAGTTTTCCCTTTTCCATTTCTTTTCTTTCCAAAGTAGACCTGAAGATATGAAGATTGTTGACAACTGTGCAAATATCACGAGATCATTTTGTGACCTAACAGATGAGTGGGAATACATAAGCGAGAACTACATCACCAGACTCATAGGATTCAGAGGCAACACAGCAGTGGTCTATTGCATCCACAGTTTCCATCTGGCTGTGGACAGTGAGTCTACTTATTTCTCAACTTTGTCCTTTTTGTCAAGGCTGCCACTGTTTGCTCTGCCATGAGATAGGGAAGCCAGTAAAAATACTTTATCAGCACCACACTCTCCCGAGTGAGCCACGGGCCGGCCCCTCAGTAAAAGTACTTTAGACTCTGGGCTGATCTCACCTCCTGGTCCTGCTCCTTCCTTGCTCTGTAACTGTGGACTAGTTACTTTGCTTCTCTGAGCATCAGGGGGTTTGGGGGTTTTTTGTTTGTTTGTTTTTGTTTTTAAAGATGACCGGTAAGGGGATCTTAACCCTGACTTGGTGTTGTCAGCACCATGCTCTCCCAAGTGAGCTAACCGGCCATCCCTATATAGGGATCCAAACCCACAGCCTTGGTGTTATCAGCAGCACACTCTCCCAGGTGAGCCACAGGCCGGCCCTTGAGCCTCCGTTTTTATCTGAAAAGTGGAACAACAATCTCTACTTTGCTAGTGACTACTCAATGACTGTATTAAGTAGGCATTGAGGCAGTTGTAGCTGCTATTTTTGTTTCACAGCCTGTCATGAAGTGGGAAGCTGGGTACAAGTAGCTTGTATCTAAGCTGGTACAGCTCTTTGGGCCAGTGTTTTACTTAACACAGCAACTGTACCTCCAGATTGTAACGCAATAGCTCTTGAATATGTGAACACCCAGGGGTGTGTGTGCCCCTGGGACCCAAAGCTCAGAGGACAAGACTGGAGCCTAAAAGTGAGCCTGCCCCTTCTTTCTTTCCCTGGGACTGGAGCCAGCTCCCTAAGGTACTTGCATTAACAACCTCAGCCCTGTTACTTTTTCAGTTTCTCAGTTTACAGCATGGTTTCCAAGAGAACAATTTGGTTTCAGCTCCCTGTTACGGGCTTTGTGGGAGTGCGCACACACGGGCTTAGTAAAGCGATAGTGATGACTGAGTGGCAAACGATTGAGATGACTGTGGCAAACAATTGAGATATGAGACTTGCTGGAATTGTTTGCATGTTTACACATGTGTATAAACAGACAGATCTGTGTGTGCACACATAGAAAAGAATGAAAAGCACAATTTACAGATCATGGTATTTGGGTAATTAAAAAATGCACATTAAAGTAATAATGAGATATTTTTCATGACTAGAATGATAAATATGAAAAAATACATAGATGACCCAAGTTTAGAGGGAATACAAAGATTATGCTTTGGCACAGTCTTTCTGAAGGTATTTGGCAGTATGTATTAAAAACCTTAACACGTGCCTCCTCATCCAGAATTCCTCTTTAGTAATTTGTCCTAAAGAAATTCTTAAGAAAAATGCAAAGATTTTGACCCAATAATACTCAATGATACCTTGATTCTATTCAGAAAAATTAGAGACTATCTACGTGTTCAAAATAGTGAACCAGTGAATCATGGTACAGCCACTTAGTGAAATGGAATTAGCCATAAAAAATTGTGATGTAAATCAGGGGTTGGCAGACTTTCTGTAAAAGGCCAAAGAAGAAACATTTTAGATTTTGTGGGCCATTGTGGTCTCTGTCACATTTTTCTTCTTTTTTTTTTTTTAACAACCCTTTAAAAAATAAAAGCCATTTTAAATTTGCAGGTTGTACAAAAGTCCACAACCCACAGGTCATAGTTTGCCAGCCCTCGCTGCAGATATATATGTATTAATATGCTTATGAACTATAGTTAAGTAAAAATTATAACATGCAAAACAATGTGGGTTATCCTTTTAGTTTATATATACATATACACACACATGCACACACACTACTTTAGTTTATATATGTGTATACCTTCCAAAAACTCATGGAAAAATGGAATTAAAAGATAATATGAATCTTTCCATGAACTTTTTGAAGTACCCTCATATGTATATATTTACACAAATGGCATAGACAAAAAATGGTTAACCACATCCAGAGACAATTGCCCATCTGTATTTTCTGATATTTCTATAATGATTATGTATTATTATTTTAAGATGAAATCATTTTTAATTTTGTGTTTAGAATACAGCCTGAAAGTTGGGAGAGTTACTGACTTTCATTCCAGAATCTGTCCTTGACTTCCTGTGGTAATGTTAAACAAATCACTTCACTTTTATTATTCTCAGTTTTTTACCAATAATATAAAAACAATCCATGCTGCAACTAGGATCTTAGGCAGACTAAAAAGAAAATAGCTGTCTTTAAAAGAAGTAAGATTATATGATGACAATTGGAGGTGTTATTGCT
Source organism: Cynocephalus volans (assembly GCF_027409185.1). NCBI lineage: Eukaryota > Metazoa > Chordata > Mammalia > Dermoptera > Cynocephalidae > Cynocephalus > Cynocephalus volans. The sequence continues at coordinate 180,439,106 of NC_084460.1, forward strand.
ATGTGATCATTAACTGACATCGGGACTTGTTTCTGACTTTGTTTCCTACACAGTGTCTCTTGAACCACCAGACTTTGAGATTGTTGGTTTTACAGACCACATTAATGTGATAGTGAAATTTCCAGTGATCCTTAGGGAAGAATTACAGTTTTTTCTATCACTTGTCATTGAAGAACAGTCAGAGAGGCTTGTTAAGAAGGTAAGTGGTCTCTAGTGTTAGCATAAAAACAGTTCTGAGTTGACAATGGATACACTTGACTCTCTTTTACCAAAAGAAATTTGTAGTTGAATGATTAAAACTAACAAGTCTGGTGACTTTAGGAAAGAAGTCTTATAGTTCATTCATTGTGAAAACATGTTGATCTAACCCTGCAGCTCAGCCTTCTTTAAAAGACTAAGCCACATGCACAACCCCAAGAGACACAGAAGAGAGAGAGATGTGTGGTGTAGACAGGAGAGCAGCCACGTTTCAGCAGGCCAGGGTGAGATTTCTCTGAGAGGATGGTTTAGCTGAGCCACACATGAAAAGCATCTGTCTCTGCCTCTGCAGCCTCATACACAGTTAGGGAAGTGGCTCTTTTCAGCAGTTCTGTCCCCTCCTTATTTCTTCAAATGACCTAATTGAATGTCAGTAACCTCTGGGTGTCTTGGTAGACCTGACAGACCTGAACCTTCAACTGCTGTTGTCTTTATCCCTCAGAATGCTAGAATAAGTGGAAATGGACAAATAGCACTCACCAGTGGGCCCTGCTGTAACAGCAGCTTACATTTGCAGAGCCTTTTGCCAATTATAAAACCCTTGCAAGTAAGACCAGCCTACAAGATATCAGGGCAGAGGAGGTACAAAGGCCTTGAGGCTGGAATGGGTCCAGTGGATTTGAGAAACAGCAAGGAGAGGTGGCTGGAATAGAGTGACTGAGGGAGGGGGATGGCAGAGGTGAGGTCAGAGGGGTAATGGGGCTGATGTTGTAGAGTTCTGTGGGTCTGAGTCTTCTGAGTCCAATAGAAGCTGCTGGCGGACCCGAGGTTTAACAGGGCATCTTGTCTGGTGTGTTAAGAAGAGACCAGAGCAGGCAAAGGCGGAATTGGGAGACCAGTTAGGAAACTGTTAGGATGGTAATCACTTACTAGGCAGTAACAAATTATATATGATTATTGCCATTTTTCCTTTAATGTACACATAGATTATAATCAACACTCAAGTAAAAGGAAACAGAAATAATGGGGAAAATAAGTTTATGTGGCTCAGGAACTATATTAAGTGTCATTAAATAGCCCGTTTTGATCATGTCTCATTTATGTTCATGAATTACTGTGTTTTAGATTATTATTACTAAAATAAGAGAGGTATGCTTATTAGGATACTGAAAACACTGTAAGAGGAAAACTATAGTTAATAGGCATCTTCTTCATTAAAGAAAATTAGTCTTTAAATTAAATCAAGAAAAAAAGGTTTTTGGTATAATCCAGGCAACAGACAGTGGCGGCTCAGACCACTTGGCAATGGTGGGGTAGTAGGAAGAGATCAAATCATGCATGTATTATGCAAGTGGAGCCAGCAGTATTTTCAGATAGATTGGATATGCAGTTGCTGTTAATTAAAATGGGGAAGATTATGGATGAAGCAGGTGGGGGTTGGATATCAATAGCTCAGTTTTGCACATGTTAAATTTAAGGTGCTTGAAAGGCATCTGGGAGATGCTAGGTAGGAGCTGGATGTACCGAGCATGGAGTCCAGGGGAGAGCTCCCAGGTAGGGAGACGTCCTAGGGAGTCACTGGTGTACAAATATTGAATGTCTGAGACCAGATAAGATCACCTGGGAGTGGACACACCGAGAGGAGAGAAGATGTCCAAAGACAGAGCCCTGGAACATTCCAAAAGTTGGAGATGTAGCAAATGAGGAAAAAACGGGAAAATAGACTAAGAGGGAGCAGCCAGCATTCTAGGAAGAGAAACAGTTGAGAGTGATGTCCTGGGAGCTGAGAGAAGAAAGTTCCAGGAGAGAGTGATGTGCCGAGTCAAATGCTGCACACAGGACAAGGCAGTTGAGTATGAGCGGAGGATTGGGTTTAGCAATGTGGTGGTCATTGTGTGCCCTGGATAAGAGTAGTTTTGGTGGAGTCATGGGGCAAAGGCCTGGTTGGAGTGGACTGAAGAAAGAGAGGCAGGAGAAAAATTGGAGACAGTGAGGAGAGTTCATTCTTAAAAGGAGTTTTTCTATAAAAGGAAGGAGGGGTTTATAGACGTGGCAGGAGGGGAAGACGGGGTCAGGAGAGGACATTTTAAGATGGCAGAAATTATGGCATGTTCATCCGCAGATGGAATGTTCCAGGGGGCATTGTTGGATTGATGGCCTAGAGTAGATGAGAGTGGACAGTGTTTTGAAAGCACAGGAAAGGGATGGTCTTGGGTGGGAGCGATGACTGTGCATGCCCAGCTCTGGGCAGAAGTGGAGGGTGCAGTGCAGATGCAACGCATGGTGGGAGCTCCTGCTTGCTCCATGGAATAGGAAGCAAGCGTTGCTGACGTGCTAGAGATCGCTCAATGGCCACCCTGAGGGTGGAGCCCAGACATCTGGCCCTCAGCCACATTGTGGTCATCTACCGCGAGGCAGGAGCCCTCCCGTCCTGATACAGTGTCTGCTCCTGTCCCCTCTTCTTCTTCTTTACTTATTTGCCGTGCACGAGCTTTTAGTTTGTTGGGTTGTATATTTATTTGTTTGTTTTTTCAATAGCCCTTCCTCCTTCCAAACAGAAACTTGCAGAAAAACATTGTTACAGAAGGCTTTATTTGAACTGTTAGAAATCCTAATTTATAAAACTACTAATAAGAATGTATTTTGAAAATTGTAAAACAGAATACAGAAGTTGTTATTCTTGAAAGAAACTTCATATTATCTTTTTAATTCCAAAATGAAATAGAACTACATGGGAAAGAAGAGGCAAGGTGTTTTAAGGGAGAAGACAAAAAACTAGACATCAGCCTCAGTTCTGCCACAGACAAGTTGTGTGACGTTGGAGAAGTTACTTTGCTGCCGATTCCTCATCTGTAGAATGGAGATAATGCCTACTTTGCAGACTGTTTTGAAAGTCAAAATGAGTTAATATGTATGAAAGCACTTTCTGAGGTGTGAAATAAACACATTGTCAAAGAGATAAGATAATCTTGTAAAAATGACATCACAAAGACCCTTATTTCTCTTTGGGGCTTTTTCTCCTCATTTGTAAAATGAAGTTGCTAGGCTAGATTTCATAGTTTTAAAGTACGTGTGTGTGCATGTGTATAAATACATACACATGTGGTTTTGTGATAAATTGCTTACCCTAGTGACTTATAAATCTTTTTTCTTGCCAAACCTATGACATTTCTAACCCTATTTAAGATTTGAAGACAAATCCCCAAAGAAGTTTTTAGGGCCTGACTAATTTCATACTCAAAGTCTTATTGGTTTTTTGCTTATTTTTACAGCACAAACCCCAAATAACTGAAAACATAAGTGGAGATTTCAACTATGTCCTTGACCAGTTACTTCCAAACACAAACTACTGTGTATCTGTTTATTTTGAGCCTTACGTTTTGGAAACAGAAAAATCTCCCTTAAAATGCACCTTCCTTCAACCTGGCCAGGACTCAGGTATGTTCGTTTTTGAAAATTTATGTTTTTATTCTGAAGGAAAGCCTATTTAAAGAAGAGAATCTAAAATTCATGGGGAATTAAAGGTTTTTCTTCCAATAAAGGCACATCACAGAGAGATTTTTTGTTGGTCAGCCTCTGTTCTCTGGTAGAGTCATTTTTATGTTGTCATTCCACAGGGACACTCACATATCTACCTTCATAAGGTCAAAAATCTAGAAGTTGAAATGCTTTTATTACATGGAGTCGGGATTAAATTCAGTGCCCTTAGCTTGGTCATTGTTCGGCCCAATGCTAGCAGATGCAGAGTTGCTTAAAGCACCTGCGTTCTGAGACATCAGAGGGGGGAAAATGGATGTGGTGAGGTTGGATGTGGTTCATAGAAGTGGCTCGACCGGATAAAACACACACACACACAAAAAAAAGAAGTGGCTCGACTGGCAGGAGCATGGGCTGCGCCTCATAGACGCGAGGGAAGCTTGCTAGTGTGGATGAGATGGTCACTAATGAAAGCAGAAAGGCCTTCTGATGCAAAGCCATCAGAACAGTAAACAGTGTGATTCAGAACCTTCCTCTGTGTGCAGAAATGTGCAGTGAGAACAATCAAGCTTAGGAAACTTCCTGCTGATGATTTTCTCAGGAAGTAGCTAGGTCTCCAACTGTTTTACCACTAGTGAAAATCTATGAAAAACTCCCTCAAAGAAACCCTTCTAAATTTCCCAACCACCATGGAAGTTTCTTTAATGTTCTGATTTACCCAAGTAGGATTTATAAGGAAATGACTTTAAGAGATATGGTTATTTGTGAATTTAGTGAGCTACACTAAACAGTGTCTAGCACATTAAAGCACTCGATGTTAACTACAACTACGGGGTAGTGTGATTTTATTCTCTAGTGTTCCTCAAGACTGAATGATGCATAGACTGATTTTAAAGGAAAAAGTATCTCAAACCTTTAGCTTAAGTTACTTTTATAACATCAATTAAATACAAGCAACCCAAAACTGCATACAGATCCTCTATGCCTATAGCTCTTACAAAAATATAAACCCAAAGTAAATTTACATATTTATGTTCTAATACCAATTCTGTGACACTAATTAGATGTCCAATAATTCAGTTCATTTCAGACACCAAATACCCGAAGTTACCACAGGCCCTACAGGTTAAGGGCTAAGTCCCACAAGACTGCCCCCACTTCAGATGCCAGCAGCAAGTTTGGGGTCCCTAGGCTACCCACACTTCTATCCAACTTGGCTACAAATTCAGTTCCCACGACCTCCCCTCAGGTTCAATAATTGGCTAAAATGACTCACAAAACTCAAGAAAGTGCTATATTTATGATTACCATTTTATTATAAAGGATATAAATGAGCAGCCGAATGAAGTGGTATATAGAACAAGGACTGGAAGGGTCCCGAGCTCAGGATCTTCTGTCACTGTGTAGTCGAGGTGTACCACCCTCCCAGTACATTGAAATGTTTACCAAACTGGAAGCTCCCAAGCCTTAGCATTCAGAGTTTTTATTGTATTTTATTATGAAAATGTGATTGATTAAATGACAACAGGGTTGGGCTCAGTCTCCAGCTCTTCTCCCCTTCCTGGAGGTCAGGAGGTGGGGCTGGAAGTTTCAACCGTCTGATCATGTGGTTGGTTTTTCTAGCGGCCAGCCCTCATCCTGAAGCTATCTGACCACATATAAAGAGTCACCTCATTAGCATAAATTCAGATATGGTCCCCCAAAGGGGCTCATTAGGAAAAGACATTCCTATCACTCAGGAAATTCTACGGGTTCTTCAAGCTTTGTGCCAGGAACCATGTTGTTCATGCAACAGCATGCTGTCAGGTCATTTCATCTTTACCTGGTGTGAACATATCATGTTTCATATTAAGTCAGCCTCCATTCTTTTATCATTATCCAAGACAGTTAAAGCATAGGTATCCCTAGCTGTCCAAATACTTGATGTCTGGATTCTTGTCAGGAACTAAATAAGTTCAGATAATGTGTCTCTCACTAGCCATTTGACATCTGAACTATCCTCGACTAACCAAACTCAGGAACCAGACAGGTTTGGATGATGAGGGATCTTTGAAGTGTAGGTTGCAACCAGCATTAACTCACTGAGACTCAGCAGTAAACACACTGTATTAGTCTGTTTTGTGTTACTGTAATAGAAGTACCTGAGACTGGATAACTTATAAAGAACAGACGTTTATTTGGCTTACAATTCTGGGACAGCTGCATCTGGCATGGGCCTCAGGCTGTTTCTACTCATGGTGGAAAGTGGCAGGCATCCGGTGGGTACAAGCAGATCACATGGCGAGAGGAAGCGAGAGAGCAAGATAGGAGGTGCCAGGGTCTTTTAAACAACCAGCTCTCGCGGGATCTTATAGAGCGAGAACTCACTCATTACTCCCCCCACCTAGGGAGAGCATTAATCCATTCATGAGGGATCCACCCCCATTACTCAATCAGTTTCCAACACTGCCACATTGAGGATCAATTTTCCATGTGAGTTCTGAGAGGACAAAACATCCAAACTTCATCACATGCAATCTCAGGACAGACTGATAATGGGAGGATTTTAGCCCACAGATCTGGAGAAACACCTTCCCCTTGTCAAGCTCTAAGTTAATTGATTGGCTCTTTTAGTAAGGCTCTATTCATGTATCTGACAGATATTTATTGGGGGTCTACTATGAGCCAGATTCTCTTCTGGATATAGCAGTGAACAAAATAGATAAAAATTCTTGATCTCGCAGAGCTGACTTTGCAGTAGGAGATAGAATAACAAGATAAAGAAAATAAAATATAGGGGCTGAGCCCGTGGCGCACTCGGGAGAGTGCGGCGCTGGGAGTGCAGCGACGTTCCCGCCGCGGGTTCGGATCCTATATAGGACTGGCTGGTGCACTCACTGGCTGAGTGTCGGTCACGAAAAAGGCAAAAAAAAAGAAAAGAAAATATATAGTTCATTAAGTGACAGTAAGTACTGTGGAGAAAAATTAAGCAGGAAGGGAGACTAGGGGAATGTCAGGTGGAGGGGTGGGTCGCTATTTTAAATAGGGTGGTGTCTTGGTTCCTATAAGCAGAGCCTGGGATGGGAATTCTTGTTCAAGTGTGATTTATTAGTGAGGAGGAGGGGGTCTCAGGAGAAGAGGAATGAGGGAACAGATAGGGATGGATGGGGAGAGAGAATTTAACTAAGCAAGCACGTGTTCTGGCAGAGCCTAACTTGAGCCTGATCCTAGTGTGTTCTCTGGAGCATGACCCGTATCCTCAAGTCAGTCAGTTGGTCAGTTGCTTTGCTGGTGTGATTGTGGTGTAGCCTTCAGGTGAGGCAGCCCCACCTTGGCCAAGGGCAGTTCCTTAGAGAAGGATCAGCTCTGAGATGTATCAGCCATTACGCACGGCAGCCCTGGGGGGTACATGATGACTGGTAAAGGGGACATGGGCAGGACACCTGCATCCCCCATCACAGACGGCCAGAGAGGGCCTTTCTGAGAAAGTAGCATCTGAGTAACCACCCATGGGATCTGTGATAATCAGAATAATGATTCCCCAATGATGTCTACATCCTAACCTGCATATATGAACATGCTACCTTCCATGGCAAAAGGAAGTTGTGATTTGCAGTTGTGATTAAATTAAGGATCTTGAGATGGGGAAATTATCCTGGGTCATTCAGGTGGGCCCAATGTAAGCACAAGGGTCCTTATAAGGGAAGGAAAGAAGCAGGAGACTCAGAGTCACAGAAGAAGCTGTGACAGCAGAAGCAGAGGTCAGAGAGGGAGAGGCTCAGAGATGCTGTTAACACTGGCTTTAAGGATGAAGGAAGGGGCCACGAGCTGAGGGATGCAAGCAGCCTCTAGAAGCTGGGAAAGGCAAGGAAATGGCTTTTCCCCTAGAGCCTCCAGAAGGAAGGCAGTCCTGCCAATGCCTTGATTTTCATCCTAGTGAAACCGATTTTGGATCTTTTACCTCCAGAAACTGTTAGATAATATATTTGTGTTGTTTTATGCCACTAACTTTGTGGTCATTTGTTACAATAGTAATAGACAAGAGGTGAAGGAGTGAGTCTGCAGACACATCAGGGGAGAGAGTTCCATGTGGAGGATCCAGCAAGTGCAAGCCTGAGGCAGGGTTATGCCTGACATGGTATGGCAGGAGTGAACTGAGCAAGAGAAGAATAGCAACAATTTAGGTCAGAAAAAGGTGGAGGACCCTAGGTGATGTGTAGGGCCTTAGAAGCCATTGAGAGATGAGGACCCCTCAGAGGGTTTCGAGCAGGTTGGCTCCTCGCAATCTGACTTAGGATGTAAAAGGAGCATCTGGATGCCACCAGATGGGAGCCAGGCAACTGCTGGGCTGATATCACAGTAATCCAGGTGGCAGGGGGTGGTGCCTGGTCCAGAAGGGCAAGCAGGGGAGGAACTCAAGAGACTGATGTTAATCATCATCAATCTTTTGACAACGTTCTTTTTGTTTTTCATTAAAGATACTAGTAATCAGATATTACCTGCCCTTATTGGTCAGCTCAGCCCTCTGCTTGTGAGGTTTCTTATGTTTTGCTTAAAAAGTCTTAACAATGAATCCAAAGAAAGACAGGTTCATCCAAGGCCAAATTTTGAAGGCACAACCTGGTCTACCTTCCCAAGATGGGTTGATTAATAGCAGTAACATCCAATTACAACTTCTCCTTTCCAAGTTGAAACATTGACAGGATTCCTATTTTCAAATAGAAATATTTAAAAATAGCATGCATGCATAATTTGTCATGACCCCAAGAGACACTTGTATTTTTTAGATTATCATCAAGGTAAAAACAAACAAAAAACTTAAGTTCTCATTAAGAAGTCTCAGACTCATGAGAATACCCCAAATTGAGCAGTCTTGTTCTAGCATATTAACTGCAATTTACATAATTTGGTTTATAAGATATCCTATTAAATAGATGACACATGGTCCTTTGTAGCTATTCTCTAGAAAACCGTGTGGGTCCATGAGTCAGAATCTCAGTATTATGCCATTGCTTCACTAATGAAATCATTTTGGTTGACAGTATGCTTTCCAGAAATGTAAACTCTGTACATGTAAGAATTGTGTATCACAAAAAAACCGGGGGGGGGGGGGGGAAGATATAACAACCACAATTACTTGAAGTTGATACAAGCAAACAGAAAGGACATTGTTGGGGGGGAGGGGGGGAGGGAGGAGGGAGGGAGGTTTTGGTGATGGGCAACAATAATCAGCCACAATGTATATCGACAAAATAAAATTTAAAAAAAAAAAAAAAAGAATTGTGTATCACAAAGGTGTGCCTCTGTGGCTAGATCTGATTCTAGAACTGTCATTGATATGACAATCCCTCATTCAGTCTTGATGGGGCAGAGAGAGGGTTCATGAATCCTGTGCTGATAGTGCAAGGTTCCCTACTGAGTTTCTTTCTATTCATTCCTTAATCTTCTGAAAGATTTAAAGTACATATCCATGTTTATTTCCTTTTTCCCCTCCTGTATCTATGTTGCCTAAAGCTGTAGTTACAAGATTAATATTAATAAAGGTCTTTCTGGAAGTTGAAGAGAGCCTAAGTGACATAATTACCGATTTCTTTTCAGTCCATTCAGACTTATGGACAAAGGCTATTTTCAATCAGAAAGTTGAGGTTTTGCAAAAGGAATTTTGACAAGAAACTAAGGAGAACTTGTACTAGCACAAGGCAAGTTCTGCAGAGCCCTGATTTGGGGCCCTGGCATGGCCAAAGTCCAGCCCCAGAACGACCCCGTTGTTTTTTCCAGACAGACTCTTGTTCCCCCTTCTTCCTGCCTGTGGTGCATACCAAGCATTTGAGATGTGGCTCATATGATTGAGAAATCAACCTTTTAATTCTACTTAATTTTGATTGTTTAAATTTAAACAGCCACAGTCAGTGGCTACTATATTGGACAGTCCAGTTACAGAACATAATGTGGAAGAAATTTTACTTTTAAAAGCTAAAGCTATCTTATTGTTTAAAAAATACACACTTGGATTACTCTCACTTTAGTATTTAGCAAGATAAAGCTATTTCTGTAAACTTTTGCTTCCTTGATGTTACCTTCTAACACCAGACCAATGTGCATTTATTTGTATCTGTATTTGTTTATTGGATTTCTTTTGAAATAAAGCATTTAATTTTCTTCAACAGAATCTGCCAAAATAGGAGGAATAATTACTGTGTTTTTGATAGTAGCAGTCTTCATAAGCACCATAATAATACTGAAGTGGATTGGTTATATATGCTTAAGAAAAAATTTACCCAAAGTCTTGGTATGTAGTTTTTTAAAATTTTCTATCTTCATTTTTTATTTTAAGAATTTTTATTATATACTCAAATATTTTCACAGAAGAAAATCTCATTTTCTAAAAATACCAATGTGTTTTATCACTGGGGTTCTTTTCCGTCCCTACAGGTATATATTTTGCAGTTATAAGTGCATTCTATGTTTCCTTTTTATACTTTATCTACCTGTTATTCATAAAGATCACATAGAATTCCATTATTATTAAGGTATCATCTTTCACTTAACCATTTCCCAGCTGTAGGATAGTTGGATTGATTTCCTTTTCATTTTTTCCCTTTATTTTATTTTGTTTCTTTAGCCGTTATGAATAGTGCAATGGATATTTTTATATAGACTATCTTTTTTATTTTAGATTACTTCAGTGGAACATATACACAAAGTGGATTTATCTTATAAAAAGATTTTGAAGAACTGATTTATAGTGCCAGTGGCGATATGTAGGTGTACATATTTCTCCAAAGCTCTGCTGACATTGATTAATCATTTTTACTACTTTTGTTCATTATTGTGTGTATAATGGTTACCCTGTAGTTGCTTTCATTTGTGTTACTTTCATTATTAGTGAAAACAACTGTTTGCTTGTCTTTTTCTTCTCTGTGCTTCTGCTGAGAGCCTTTACTCAACTGAGTGTATTAATCTTACATATATATTTTTTGTATTCTCACACAAAAAGAATTTTTTAAAAAATTTTGGCCACAAAACAAGTCTTAATATGTTTTAAAATACTAACATCATAGAAAATATGCTCTCTGACCACAATAACAAAAGGAAATTTAGAAAATTCACAAATATGTGGAAATTAAACAACACTCTACTAAATAAACAATGGGTAAAAAGAAAAATAACAGAGAAATTAGAGAGTACTTTGAGATAAAAATCAAAGTACAACATATCAAAATTTATAGGATGCAGGGCTCATGAAGTGCTTAGAGGAAAAATTATGCTTGTAAACACCTATATTAGAAATAAGAAAAATTTCAAATCAGAAATGTAAACTTTTTCCTTAAAATAGAAAAAGAAGAGCAAACTAAACCAAAAGACATAAGTAGGAAATAACAAAGATTGCAACAGAAATATATCAAATGGGGAATTAAAAAACAATAGAGAAAATCAACAAAACCAAATGTTGATTCTTTAAAAAGATCAACAAAATTTGCAAACCTTTATCTAAGCTGCCCAAGAAAAAAAGAGAGAAGACCAAAATTACTAAAATCAGAAATAAAGCAGGGGCCTTATGTCATAGGTCATTGTCATTATAGTTTTTTGGTGGTAAGGTTTAGTTTCTTTCTCTTTCTTGTTTTCATTTTTGTTCTGCCGTGGGTTTTGTTCTTTCTTGTATGTTTGCGGTAGTGATTATAGTGATTATCATTTTTCGGATTCCAGATGCAGGACTTCCTTGAGGATTTCTTGGAGGGCTGGTGATGTGGTGGCAAACTCCTGCAGTTTTTGTTTGTCTTGACAATACACTGTTTTTCCCTCATTTCTGAAGGATAGCCTTGCATGGTATAGTATTCTTGACTGGCAGGTTTTTTTGGTATTTTGAATATATCATCTCATTTTCTTCTAGCCTGCAGAGTTTCTGTTGAGAAGTCTGCTGTTAGGCTGATAGGGGCTCCCTTAAAGGTGACTTGATGCTTTTCTCTTGCTTCTTTTAAGATTCTCTCTTTGTCTTTGAGCTTTGCTGGTTTGACTATAATTTGTCTTGGAGAGGATCTTTTTGGGTTGAATCTGTTTGGGGATCTTTGAGCCTCCTGGATGTGAAGGTCCATGTCTCTCCCTATACTTGGGAAGTTGTCCATTATTATTTCATTGAACAGGTTTTACATGCCTTTTCCTTTCTCCTCCACTTCTGGAACACCCATGATTCAAATGTTTATGTGCTTTAGGTTGTCTGCTAGCTCCTTTAGGTTTTATTCATTTTTTAAAATTCTTTTTTCCTTTTTTTTTTTTTTTTTTGTTCTAGCCTGCTGCTTAAGCTATTGACTCTGTTTTTCATTCCCTTGAGTGAATCTTTCAATTCCATGAGTTCTGCTACATTCTTTTTCTTTTTCTTTTTTTTTTTTTTTTTTTTTTTTTTTTTTTGGTGGCTGGCCAGTATGGGGATCCAAACTTGACCTTGGTGTTACCAACACTGTACTCTAACCAAGTGAGCTAACCAGCCTGCTACATTCTTTTTTAAGGTATTAATCTCTTCGTAAATTTCCTTCCTTCATATCCTGGGTTTTGTTTTTTGTTTTTTTTTTCTCATTTCATTGTGTTGTCTGAGTCTTCTTGGATCTGAGTGAGTTTCCTTAAGATTGTTGCTCAGAATTCCTTTTCAGTCATTTCAAGAGTTTCCTGCTCTGGTGTTTGAGAATTACTGTATTCTTTTAGTGGTGTCATATTTCCTTGGATTTTCATATTTCTAGTATCTCTGCATTGATGTCTGGTCATCTGGTAGAGCAGTTGATTTTTTTATTCCTCTGGGGTGAGCTTTGAGGAAAGAGACATACTCTTCTTTTTCTGGTCTCCACTGGTGACTCTCCTTGTGTCAGTGCAGTCAAGAGTCTAGTGGGCTGCACAGTGGCTATGGCTACTGCTGTGGCATTGAGCTGCTTTTTCAGCAGCCATGGCTGTGGCAGTGGCTGTGGGGGCCACCCACGCAGAAGTGGTATTTTGAGCATGCTCCTGCCTATCACCCCAAGCGTGCTCTCTTGCCTGATTCTGGGCAGAGGAGCTAATCTTACATGTTTCTAAAACCTTTTCATGTCTTTGGACTCAACTACTCTTGCCCACTGTTATCATTTTCTCTACCCCATTGCTTTCTTTTTATGTTTTGTAATATTTCATTCAGAAATGATGTGGATTGAATCATGTCCCCCAAGTTTTATGTATTAGAGGCTTGGCCCCACTTTGAAAGTGTTAAGAAGGTGGGAAATCCCACTGTGGTGATTGAAAGGTGGGGCCTTAAAGAGATAATTAGGTTGTAGGACTGTGTTGTAGTGAATGGATTAATAACAGTGGTCAGGAGCATGGTTCTGAGGTCTTTAAAAGGAGAGCATGTGAGAGTCTCTGTCTTCACTGCAATTCTTGCCATGTGAAACCCTGTATTGCTGTAGAGTCACATCACCAGATGTGTTCCCTGGACTGTGGACTTCCCAGCCTCCAAAGCTATAAGCAATGGCCCAGTTCCAGGTATTTTATTATAAGCAACAGAAATGGACTATTACAAGAAATATTTTTCTATGTTTGAACACATTCACTTTACTCTCCTAACTTTTCAACAGCCATATAATTAAATATCCCTCCAGTTGATAAAATTGCACTCTTCTTACCATGTTGTTATCTTGTGTCTATCTAGTATTTCTCCTTTTAAATTTGTTGATCTATGTTCAAGTAAAAACTCAGAACTCTGGGCATAGTGTGTTTCTGTATGTATGTTTAATCAAGAATTAAAATGTTAAAATTTTGAAATGGCTTCTTTTCTTTTTATTTTTAATTTACCAAATATTTATCAAGCATCTATTATATACTGTATTAGTCTGTTTCTGTTGTTTATAACAAAATACATGGAAGTGAGTAATTTTTAAGAAAACAAAATTTATTGCTTACAGTTCCAGAGGCTGGAAGTCCAAAGTCCAGGAAACATATCTAGTGAGGGTCTTGGTGGTGGTGACAGTGACCCAGGGGTCTCACATGGCAGAAAATGGCAGAGCAGAGAGAGACTAACCTCTTATGTGCTCTCTTTAAAGCCCTCAGAACCATATCCTGAGCACCATTTTTAATCCATTCACTATGGCATGGTTCTACAATCTAATCACCTCTTCAAGTCTCCACCTTTCAATAACCATAATAGGATTTCCCAACCTCAACAGTTATAGTGAGAATTAAGCTTCCATGGTTGGGGGCAGAGGGCATCCAATCTACAGCATCTGTCAACATCTTCTATGTGCTAGGGATATAGAATTGCATGAAACAAACAAAAAGCCTTGTCCTCATGGAGCTTAGAGTCAGGAATGGGGTAGAGACAATGATAATTTATAGATGATACAATTGTCTAAATTTAAAAAACATGTGAATCTGGAGATAAAATGTGAGCATTAATAAGTTTAGAAAAATTTTTACAAAATCAATATTAATTTTACAAAATCAGTATTAAAATGCTTGCATTTTTAGGTACTAGCAGCATTCAATTAGAAAATATATATGAAGCTGTTTTTCAACATTCAAAAAAGTACACACATCATAGGTGTAATGTTTGGTGAATTTTCACAAACTGAGCACATGCATGTATCTCATGCCTCAATCAAGAAAGAAGAAATGACCAGCACCCCCAGAATTTCTCCTTCCACTTTCCAGTCACTACTTCTCACCAGGGGTAACCACTATTCTGATTACTAATAGCACAGATTAGTTTTGCCTGGTTTTGAACTTCATATAAATGGAATCATATAGTTACAAAAATACCATTGTATTAGCAACAAAGAATATTTTTAGAACATTTAAGGAATAAACCTAACAGACAATGCACAACAAAGAATATTTCTAGAACATTTAAGGAATAAATCTAACAGACAGTGTACAAGATGATGGAGAAAATTATCAAATCTTATCAAATTATCAGAACTTTGTGGAGAAAAGCATTATAAAGACCTTATCAAATGGGGAGCCCAGAAACAGACCCACACATATGGAAACATAAGTGATAGAGAGGGTACTGCAGATTGGTGGGAAAAGGATGGGATGAATGATCAATAAATGTTATTTATATGGGGAAAAAATGACATTGGATCCCTACCTCACACCATACACAAAAATCAGTTTGAAGTAAATTAAAGGCTATAATGTGAATGTCAAAACTGCTAAAGTTTTAGAAGGCAATAGAGGAGATTCTTTATGACTTTAAGGTAAGGAAGTTTCTCTCAGACACAAAAAGCAACCATAAAGGAATAAAATTGATACTTTTTCTTAAACTAAAAATAAGGATTTTTTTTTTTTTTTTTTTTTTTTTAAAGATGACCTGTAAGGGGATCTCAACCCTTGGCTTGGTGTTGTCAGCACCACGCTCAGCCAGTGAGCAAACCGGCCATCCCTATATAGGATCCGAACCCGTGGCCTTGGTGTTATCAGCACCGCACTCTACCGAGTGAGCCACGGGCCGGCCTTAAGGATTTTTTTTTAATCAAATGTCATCATAAAGAGTAAAATGATAAACCACAGACTAGGGGAAAATATACAGAATATAAATAATCAACAAATAGTGTACCATTACATAAAGAATTCCTATTAATCAATAAGAAAAAAGATGAACAACCCAGTAGAAAAATCCACCCCAAAGCGGATCAGTCTGACAACAGGATTCTCCAACAGGGTGAAACTCGGCCTGCCTCATTTTTTCTTTAGCTTGCCCCACCCCACTGTATCCTGGGGGTGTTTTCTTCCAAGTACTGGGTAACAGGCTCCAGTCTCCCAGCCCTTCCCATCCCTGATTCTTCAGGGGTCACATGCATCTTAACGGTCCAGACCAGGGGGCATGTATTTCCTGGGGCCTTTGACCCCAAGTGATGGAATCAGCTCCCTAGAGTCCTTCCTCCCCCACAGTTCCTTGACATCCCTGAAGAATGCTTTGACAATCCAGAATTGAAATCTATTCAGCCTAAATGGAGCGATTCTCCTGACAGGCAAGAAGCAGCAAAGTGAGAGGAACCAGAGAGGAGAGAGTCAGAACAGTCTCTGCTGCAGGCAGCCTGCTTGGTTTGAAATCCAGCTGCCACCACTCACTAGCCATGAACCTCAGGCATGTTTCTTAACCTCTCTGCACCTCGTGTTCTCATCTGTAAAGTTGGCTTAAGAATAGTAAGCCTATACTTCATAGAGTTGTGAGGGGAAAGTGAATTTTGTGTAAAGCACGGAGAGTAGTGCCCGGCACATAGTAAGTATTGCGCAACTGTTAGCTTTTACTACTGTTGTTGTCATCGTTATTACCATCAGCATCATTGTGCAGTCAACCTCGTTAAGTTTTATCAGGTAAAACATAAAAAGCAAACACAACTGATACAAACTATTTTTTGGTTTTTTTTTTAAGAATTTTCGTAACTTTTCAGCCTGGATATTTCCTGAGCAGCCACTCTTGGAAGCAGTGGATATGGTGGAGGTCATTTTGATCAACAGAAAGAAGAAAGTGTGGGATTATAATTATGATGATGAAAGTGACGACGACAATGAAGCAGCCCCCAGGACAAGTGCTGGGGGCTACACCATGCATGGACTAACAGGCAGGCTTCTGAGTCAGGCCCCTGCCTCCTCAGCTGGGACCTCTGAGGAGTCCCAGTTTATGGACCCAGACTCTGAGGAGCTGCCTGAATTGTCCGACGCTGATGCTGAGCCCCCCATGGTGCTGGGGCCCTGCCCCTGGCAGTCAGAACACACAAGTGGGTCTTATGAGAGGAGAGAAAGTCCACTCCAGGACCCCTTTCCTGATGAGGACAGTAGCTCCCTTGAGGAGTCTGGAGACAAAATTATCTTCAATGTGGATTTAAACTCTGTGTTTATAAGAGTCCTCAACGACGACCCAGAAGAAGCCCCTCTGATGTCATTATCTCTTCCAGAAGAGAGAGACAACTTAGAGGATCCCAATGAAACGGAATCAAGCCTTCTGGTGACCACAGGGGAAGGGACACAGCCACCCTACGCTGGCTCCTCTTCAGAAAGCCTGTGTCCTGAAGATGCTCCATCAGATAAAAGTGACACTTCTGAGTTGGATGTTGACCTCAGGGATGGTTATGTAATAAGATGACTCCAAAACTATTTAAAGAACTTGGACAAATATCTGCGGGGTTCTCGCTCCTTGCACCCTAACTTGCTGCTTTGTGGTCTGCAAGTATTCTCTGAGGGAAGGAGTAGGAAACCGTAGAGTCTGCCCCTTTCTTCCTGGTAACATCATCTATGCAGATTCCCAGCCAGGACATTGTCGACACATTCAAAGCACTTTGAAGGGAGCATGCTCTGCCCATTCCCTTTAATGCACTTTTGATGCATCTGCATCATGTTTCCCAGGGAGTAAAGTGCCCTGTGGTTTTCAGGGGTGGTCCAAGGCCTTGTTATATTTCTGGGAAATAATTAAATTGGGCCAGGGTGGGAGGGTGGAGAGAAGAGGAAAACACTGAGCAGGAGAAGTCAGCTGTGTTAGTAAGTGGAGACTCTGAGCCCAGCAGGCTCAAGGAAAGAGCAGCACAGCAGGCAGAAAGAGGGGAGGAAGGGCAGCTAGACAGAAAGGAGGGGGACACATGAGATAGAAGGGAAGGGCCAGCAAAGTTTCATTGAATAGGCCCTGAGCACCTCTCAGATGTCATATTCTCTCTCCTCTACTCAGAATTCCACTCTCAGTCCCTTGGCTAGCCCTACCCCGTTTGAGTGGGGAAGACAGACATATACATGCATAACTCTAGTGTCAGGCAGGAGGAAGCATTGCATGGGGGAGAGGGATAAAATTTCAGTGCCATATTTTAAGATTAAAGAAGAGAACAAAAGCAAAAGGGCTTTAGAGTCTTCTGAAGAAATATTGCATACAAGTCCCAGAAATTCTTTTTGACAATTTCAGAAGTGCTATGGGTGCTGATTCCAAATGTCTTCCAAGTGATTACAGTTCCCAGGAATCTGGGGGAAAAAAAATAAGGTTCTAGAATGTAGCAAACAGTACAAGGCCTGGGACTCAGAGGGCTGACTGCCAGCATGTCACTGTGTGACGTTGGGCATTTGCTTAGCTTCTCTGAGCCTTGTTTTTTTCATTTTTGAAATAAGAGGACTGGACCAGGTAATCTCCAAGATCTTATGAATCTAGGGGAGGTATTAGAAAATGTACAGGAATAAAGAGTCAGGTGGAAGTGCTGCAGCCCTGAGGCTCCCAGGAAGAATGGGAGATACAGGACCCTCCCATCTCACTCCCCTCACCTCAAAAGCCAGTTTCTCAGACCTTTCTCCTAGGCCCATTCAAAAGGGGAAAAACAAAAATTATCAGCCCTATTTCAAGGACTTTGAATAGATTATTTGCATATTTGCTCTGAAGTTACTCAAAAGGTGAGGACTGTGAGGAGGGAAGGCCTTATTTAATAATCTAATGCAATTCCACTGGAAAGAGACCTTGTCATGTACATAATCCATTTCTCTGCCCCCTGAATGCATCTATCATATTTTGATTGATCTTTTGGTATAACCTCTCTAAGGCTGTGTGTGTGTGTGTGTGTATTTTTTTAAATTTTGTATAATGGAGGTTGGAAAAGGGTAATATAAAAATACTTTTTAAATAGAAATTTGGTGTGGTCTTCAGAGTTGCTTCTCGTTAGAAAGTGTATGTATGTAGCAGGTACCGGTTTCTGGGGCTTCTGCTGGCATCTCTATCTCTAGGATTGCACCAGCTCCCTCTAACTCCAAGCAGTGGCCTGTAGGAACCTAGGGAGCATTTCCCCTCCCTCTGCTACAGTTGACATGGGGAATCCTATCGTTACTCAATACATCGGCCTGCTCCGGGTTTTCCAGCCTCACCGCTGCACAAGTTTACAAGGAAATTAAAACTTACTCAGCAGTCCTTGAAAGCAATTGGTTACTGCGAAATAAATAATTTGGTTTTGTGTTGTTTATCGCTGGAGTTGGGGTGTAAAGAAGTCCCTCTCAAACTGCGCTTGCAATAGAATGCTTTTAACCCACCTTCTGTGCGGGCAGAGGGTATTTGAAGGCCATGCCCGTTCACTGGAGAAAACTTGGGGACTACCAAACAGTATAAACAAAAAACGACCACCACCCACAATCCCACCATCCAGATCTAATCCTCGAACTGGCGTTTCCGTGCATCTATTTAACCTGAGGGACCTGCCAAGCCGTGACCCTGGCTTCTTGGGCGGGGTGCGCCAGGCGCGGGAAGTCCCCGGGCGGGGCCGGGGCCAGCGGTGGGGCGGAGCCCTCTCGCCCCGCCCCATTGCTTCCCGGAAGCGGAAGCGGGCGGGCGCTCGGGGTCGCAGGCTGGGGGCGTGTGCCAGTGGCTGCCGCGGCCCCCAGAGCGCCCTCCCTGGCACCCTGCGCGGCCATGGAGTGGAACCTCGGCAGCTGGCTGGCCGGCTGCCTCCTGGTCTCAGGTGAGGGGTCTTCGGGGAGGGCCGCCGGGCGGGCTCCGGGGCGCGCGCTTGTCCGCGCGTCTCGCGCCTCCCCAGGCCAGGCAGCCTGCGCGGGGACCCGGGCCCGCAGCCGGCCGAGGCGCGCTTGGAAACCTGGAGGCCTTGCGGGACGCGCTTTGCTACACACGTCGGGCAGTGATCGCCCCGGGGGGAGACCCCTGATCGCACCCCACTGGCCCCCCGAAAGTGACTGAGTGCTGGCTTGGGCCGCCAGGACCTCCGGGCCACAGTCGACTGTTGATACGGGGCACTGCTGTTGCTGTCGATCCTGTAACTGAGGGAGCCCCACCCCGCCCCCAGATTGCAGATAGTCTGGGCCAAAGGCGGGCATCCAGCGTCTTTTTATTCCCTATCCTCAGGCAGACCCCCGCTAGGTTCTAACTAAAGTAGTTTCTCTGAAAGACCCAGAGCATCCCTTAATGGTTGTCATTAGACCCTCCGGAGTCCACCGGGTCTAGTGGAGACCCCAACATCCTTCCCCTGACCCCAAGACTTCCCCCAGAGGCCGCTCCGTTCCTCTACTCCCCTCACAGACAGACCTCCTTTCAGGGTTCAGTCCTCAGCACCCTGAAATCTGAATTCTGCCCTTCGGCGCCCCAGCTGTATGGCTTCTAAGTTCTAAATCCAATGAAATCTTTTCTGTCCTCCTCTAAATTGACTGACTAGGTGCAAACAACGCGACGGCCCCACCTTGCTTTCTGATTAACTCTGCCCTGGCCTTCGGGACACCGCACCCTCCCGTTCTCCTCCTACCTCCCAGGCTCTTTCTACTTGGGATCCTCCTCCTCTGCAAGATCTCTCTATAGCTAAGTTTATGTCCGAGGCCTCTTCTCTCCTCCCCTACACTCTCCTTCTAGGGGATTTCAGAACTCTGGCATTAAATATTGACTATAGGCCCATGACTCTCTATTGGCACTAGTTAGGTGATAGGGGGTGGTTTATTATGCTCTTCTCTCTACTTTTGTGTATGTCTGTCTCTAGCCCAAATCTGTCCTCTGCGTGACCAACAGGCTCATTTATCCTGCCATATTTCTGACATCCCTACTTGAATATCTCTCCAACATCTCCAATTTAATGCAGCTAAAATGGAACCCTTGAGTTCCCTGCCCCAACCCCCATCAGGGCCCAGGAGCTTAAGCCAGAAATGAACATTAACCTCGACATCTCCAAATCAAATGTATCAGGAAGTCTAGAGTTCATACTTCTGGAAATAAATCTAAGATCCATCTACCCCACCCTAGCCCTTCACACCTTTCTACCATCACCCAAATCCAGGTTATCTTTATCTGTCCCCACTTTACTCTTACTTCCCCCACCCCCAGAAATTTCTTCTTGTGGCTCTTTAAATAAAACCCAGACACCTCGGCACAGCTAACGTGTCTCTCTGTGTCTTTCCCTCACCCATATGGCATTTAAAGACATGGAGCCACAGGGGAAACCCAAGTGTTGGACGTGGTCATTTTCATGGGCAACCTTTTCGAAGGAAAATCGTTGCAATTTTTTTTCCTTTATTTTAACAGCATTAGGAATGGTGCCACCTCCTGAAAATGTCGGAATGAATTCAGTTAATTTCAAGAACATTCTACGGTGGGAGTCACCAGCTTTTTCTAAAGGGAATCTGACTTTCACAGCTCAGTACCAAAGGTAGGTCTGGCCTCACTAGTGGCAGGAAGGCACCAGAGGATGGTGGGGAAATTCCTGTGGTCAGCTCTTACTTTTTTCATTTTCTTGTTGTGTGAATTCATGGTTTGACTGTTTATCACAGGGATGCTGGTAGATATAGACATCATGTGTATGTGGACGTAACCAACCACAGTGGTAGCCTAGTACTATGTAGAATCTAGCTTGCTTGTCACAATTGATGTGTTTTCAGAGAGAAGTGCCACTGCTATCATCTCCACTTACTAGAGCAGTATTGCTAGAAGTCAACCATGTACAAGTGGAAGCTATCCAAGAAACTGAGGTATGCAAAGTGTAGAGGATTCATAAAGCAAATGTACTTCACAGGGCCTGGTTTTCCAAAGCCTTGCAGTTTCAAATATTGACCTTGCAAACAACAGGAAAATTTCCCCAGGCTATTAAGTCTCTATTGCAAGATAAGAATTGTAACACAGTGAGGTTGCTGGCTCAAAGACAGACAAGTTATTGATTGATACATAAAGATCCTGGGAAATTGTGGTAAGAAGAGAATGTTTGCTAAAATCTAGCCTTTGTTGCAAATTGCATTACAGAAGGTCACCTTGCTTGACTTACTGAATGTTACCAGCTTCTGTTGTTAAACTTGTTAAACTGCACTTAACAAAACCCCAACCTATGTCTCTTCCTGTAACTTCTTGGTCTGGAGAATAAATGCAGGAGGAGAACCCCAATTCGTGGTTAATTTCCCAAATGGAAGCAATGCCTCGCTCTTGAGGATTCTGGGACATTAACCCCTTTTTGAGGATTCTCACTGCTCAGAAGAGATGGGCTTTGAGTAATCTTTGGTGGCTCTGTCACCCAGAGGAAAAGGGGTGACAAATCCATGGGAGGCAAGCAACACAAAGCAGTCAAAAAGGCCCTTGCTACCGTACCATCTACCCGCCTCCAGTGAGTTATAACAGCATGCCTCAATGTGTTGGGGTACAAGTGATTTGTATAGTGGGCACTCAGTTATTCTGTCTGTATCCTAAAATTGAAAGTAAGATAGCTACTGGCTGTCAAAAGCTCTGTTCTCTGACAACAGTAGAGGCTATGAAGGAAGGGTGAATGTCATGCTAGACGATGATCTCAGCGATGGTCTGAACTCCCTGTACCTGTCCTGCCTTTCAGTATTTCCCTGTGCCTGGTGAAAGAAATCCATGCCAGCCCTCCCTTGGCAGCCTGTCATCATACGCCACAGGCTGGACTGCAAGTGACATACCTTTATGCTGGGTGCAAATAGCAGGAGGCTAAAGACCTGCCTTCTTGTGACTCAGAAACCAGAAAAATAGGCAAGTCCTTAGTGAGTTAGGTGGAAATTCAGCCTCGGATCCCATTAATCCTACACTCTTTCCCGTCCATCTGTCATTTTACAAACATACCTATGGCCTGCTAAGACAAAGAAGTGGAAAGATGACTAAGATGGTCCTACATGTTGGGGTTTCTTTTTAACTTTTTAGTTCAAAATAATTCCAAACTAATGGAACATTTCAAATTTTCAAGTATAGAACAAAGAGCTTCCAGATAGCCTGCATCCAGATTCACTAATTTTTAATGTTTGCCACATTTTCTGTCTCCCTCATCTCTGTCTCTCAAACCTCAGGCCCTTTGCCCCTTAATAATCCAGTGTGTATTTCATAAGGATTTCACAAGGGTAATCTTTTATATCACAGCTACAAGTACAGTTATGAATTCAGGACCTTTGACACTGATACAGCACTTTCATCTAATCTATAGTCCATAGTTGGTTTTATCAGTTGTCCCAAGGATTTAAGAAGGGTTATTCTACAACTCATTTTTTTCTGAGGTGCATTCTCTAGTACTGATTGGTTTTATCATTACATCTCTGTGTATTCTCCGTGCAGTCTGGATAGCCATAGAGATTTCATTATGGAAAATTAACTTCCTTCTGTCTCTTTCCCCTATAGCTTATTTCTTATTGTTCTGTGCCTTGCTTTTTTGCCATCATATTAGAAGCATTTGTTTGGGTGTTCATCTTTTAGATGAGAGATCCCGGTGACTTCATGAAGTTGTAGGGGCAGGAGATGGTTATTAACCAAGAGTCCATGCCTAGGTTCTGGGTTTCCTCCACATGGAATTACAGACCAAGCATGGTATGTGCTGGGGAAAACAAAACACATGCTGGACATGTCCTGGGGGAAGAGATTTGATCCCAAAAGATCTGACCACTGTTATATGGCTCCGTATAAGGTTTGTTTAGAATTTAGCCTGAGCAATTGCATAGCACAAACTTCTGTTACCTGTGTGCATGGGAGCAGTGGTGGCCAGAACAGGGGGCACTTCAGAGAATGTACTGGTGATTTTAATATGGAAACATTCAAAATGATTAGATGTAAATATGGGGAATGGGTGATATTGCCTATTTAACAGGGAGAAAAATGCTTGTTAGTGCAATAAAAATAACCTAATGAAAGAGAAGTTATTGCAAAAATAACATTTGAAATACTGCATGTGTCAGCCAAGCTATGCATTAGTTTAAACGATGGAAATGGCCACAAGTGAGAAAACCCCCTAATGAAATAATCCCTGGATTTTCCAGATGATGGGATGGATGTTAGGCAGCCGTGAAAAGTTGATTGATTAGCAAAATGTTTGTGCTATACTAAGTGGAAAAAGCAGATTGTAAAATAGTATGATCCCAGTTATCTCTACCTCCTTTTTGCTAGAGATTGTTCTGGACATCACTAAGAATGTGGTGAGGTGTCATGTGGTGCCTGAGACCATAGGCTCTGAAGTCAGACAGACCTGAGTTGAGTTGTGCAAGTTTCCTAGGCTCCATGCCTGACCCCTAAGTGCTCGGTAAATGTTGGCTGTTACTACTTTTATCACCGTCATCTTCATCGTCACTTTTGAGAGCAGCCAAATTGGCTTTGGCACCTAGACAGAAGGGTTCATTGGCAAACCAGTCAGACAGCCTCCTCACTTTTCACAGGAGGACAGCCTGGCTTTCCTTAGTCAGGTGGGGTCATGACACCTCCTCGTACTGTTGTCAGGTGAAGTAGCAGGAGATGCATTTATTTGCATTTAGCAGGTGTTTCCCAGCGTCTTCTCTTCTCTTCTTCCACCTCACACTTCTGCCTCCCTCACTTCAGTGGTTGCCAGGGTTCTGACTGAGATCAGTAAACTGTTTTATAATTTTTCCAGAGTAGTTGCAACAATAGTCATTTATAGGATTTTATTTGAAATCATTATAATGGCCTTATTTTGGTTATCAATATCTCACAAATCATGTCCCCTGCTTTCAGAAATACATAATCAGGGAAGGAAGCTCTTTGATCAAGTATGTTGAATACTCAACCCCTTTTTGGAGAAGCACATGCTTATTAAGATATTAAAATCTCTGAGAATTTCTGTTATGAAGACCCCTGTTTTTATGTTTAACCCAGTTTTCCCGCCAAATTATTTGACCATGGGATGGATTATTTTTGAAATGCCTTATGTCTCAAGGATCACTAAGGTCCCATGGGGCACAGTTTGGAAAATGCTATTGTAAATTATACATACTGTTCACCAAAATTGATAATGAAGAATTCACTTTATTTTTCTCTCATTATCCTCCGTTATCCTCTTTGGTAGCAGAGGGGATAAAGCACCAGTCAACCTCAGAGAGACTGAAGTTAGAACTCTCATGATTTTATCTTTCTGATTGTGTAGTTATAGGGGATTTCAAGATATATGCATGAGTACTGCCTTGACGGAATGTGATTTCTCAAATCTTTCCAAGTATGGAGACCACATTTTGCGAGTCAGGGCTGAATTTGCCGATGAGCATTCAGACTGGGTAAACATCACCTTCTGTCCTGTGGATGACAGTAAGCCATTTTGTTTTCCATTTTGTTGTAATGTCATCATCTTGCCTTGGTTTTTTTCCACATTGGTTGGTCCATCATCAAGAATTGAGTGCCCACAAAGTGGATGGCCTTGCACTAGGAGTGTAGGGAAGATGAGAAAGAGGTCTGTGGCCTTAAGAAGTTGATGGGGCCTAAGGAAAGGTTAGCATAGCATCAATAAAATAATTAAATATAAATTGAATGACTTTAATGCTTCAAGGGTGTGAATAAGTTCTGTTAATGGGAAGAACTGTAAAGATTCACATGGTAAATTTGCTGGGAGGAAGTCAGTTTGAAGTTATGATTTAAGGAAATGTGACAGGATAGACAAGAATAAAGGCACATGTGGAGACAGAAGGACCAGATGCATCAGACCCCATGACTGGCCAGCCACCAAAAAAATAGCTGAGAAAGACCAGGTGCAGATAGCCAGCTTGCTCAGAAGGAAGGACAGAAGGGAGGGATACAGCTGATGGCAGATGGGGTCGGGCAGGCTGGCTGGTAGCATTGAAAAGAATGTTCCCAGGTTAGATCTGGAGGGTCATGGGGACCCACCAGAGGTCATGAAATGAACATATTTAGAATATCAGGAATTGGGAACTAATTAAACCACCAAATAGCAATTTAGAGAGTAAAGAACCTCATTAACAAAACTCATGTACAGCC
The DNA here is from genome assembly GCF_027409185.1 of Cynocephalus volans. Lineage (NCBI taxonomy): Eukaryota > Metazoa > Chordata > Mammalia > Dermoptera > Cynocephalidae > Cynocephalus > Cynocephalus volans. The sequence goes on from NC_084460.1 coordinate 180,464,424, forward strand.
CTCCAAGGAGGAGACAGAGAAGCACTAAAAGAATTTTTTCTATGTGAGGAGGGGTCTTTAGACCAGTCCCCTGCTCTGGACCCCAATGGTTTCCCACAATTACATCCTCCCTGGTAGAGAATGGATGCTAGGATGCCTTATTCCCTCTTCCAATTCTGTCCCAAGCTTGGGCAATAAACTCTTATTTCTGGAATCAGAAATTATCAAAGTTATATTATCTTTTCTAAAAGTACCTTTATAAAAACAAACAAAAAAATGAACCCAAAACTACAATCTAACAATAGTCAAGTTTCCAAAACATAGTACATGTTCCTGTTCCTGTAATTGCTAACTGATTTACCAGGTCCTGCCTGGTTCCAAATCCTATTTATGTCCCATCTCTGGAAGGTCCCTTTAGAAACTGAGGTACAAAATGGTTGAGCAGATCACTGAAAGGTCACACAGGTAATGAGTGACAAAGCAAAGATTCAGACCCAGGCTCCTGCATCCATGCTCTTAGCAACTACTATGCTATGTTGGATATTTGCCTCTTCAAAGTTATATATTTTAGTGATAGGAAAGTGCTTTAAGAGGTCATACAGAACCTATTTATACCTGCTTTGGAAAAGTATCTAACTAGTTATCTTGTCTGGTTTTCAGACCAGTAGATTTGAATGGTGGAAGCAGGCCCATTAGCAGCTCCCCAAAAGTAACAGTGGTCAGAGAAGAATACAGGACAGAACTTAAATGGCACATTTACCTGGAACCATTTGTTAATTATTCAATATTATTATTGAGCAACTACTATGTGCCATGCACATTTTTAATGCTGAAGCTACAATAGTAACCAAGATAAAATCCCTGCCCTCATGAAGCATATATTCTAATGAGAAAGACAGATAATAAATAGATGTATATTTTATGATAGGTAGTGACTGTGGCTCTCAAAAAAACTAAAACATGTTAACAGGACAGAAAGTGATAGGAGGTGCTCTCTTACATAGAGCAATAAGCCTCTGAGGCTGTGGCATTTGAACAGAGACCCAAATGAAGTGAAGGGGCCAGCCACATGAATATCTAGTAAAGGAGCATTCAGGAGGGGAACAGCTTTAGACTTTGTTGGAAAAATATATTTGGTTAATTATATATGTTAAACATTTAAGAGTAGCCACTAAAAGTAATAGAAATACCATTTGTAGCTTCCAACCCAGCAAAGGAAACAAAATTCAAGCTATCAGAAAGCAGAAGAAAAGGAGAAAAAGCCAAATAACTAGACTAAAATAAGATTTTTAAAAAGGATTCTTTACAAAAAAGCCAATATAGTTTGAGTAATTTCAAATATATCAGAAATCACAATAAATATGAATGGACTAATCTTGATTAATAAACACAAAGTTCATCAGATTTTTTTTTTTAAGAAACAAAATTCAACTATCCTCCTTGACTATACTAATCAGTGTCATAGCAATAGTATATTAAAGAGCAGTGTATTTCAGTACACTAATTGTTCTGCACACTTATGAAAAATTCATGTTGAAGTGAAGTTTTTAAGATGTGATTTTTGATTGCCATTTTGCTTTTGTTCTTGCACTTAGCCATTATTGGACCTCCTGGAATGCAAGTAGAAGCGCTTGCCAATTCTTTACATTTGCGTTTCTTATCCCCCAAAATTGACAACGAACCCGAAACATGGACCATGAGGAATATTTATAACTCATGGACGTATAATGTGCAATACTGGAAAAATGGTACTGATAAAAAGGTAAGTATGGCTAATCACATGTATTTCAGATGTAGGTTCCCATGCTTAGTTTTGGTCTGAGGCCACAATGATAGAGAGAAGGCCAGGAAGCTCTCCAGGCAGGGTCTTGCAAGGTGGCAGCACCTTACAGTCCAGAGGATCTAAGGCCTGGTCTTTGGAAAGCCAGAAGCTTCTCAGCTGGGGGATGATCGGTATCTCTGGCTCATGATTCCCAGACCCCCAGGGGAAATGTATAGAGCAGACTTTTCAGGGTGAGGTCTGCACAGTGTGAGCAGATAGATCTCTTTCTCCCTGAAGGGAAGTTGCAGGAGAAGGCAGAGCTGAGTCAGCAGTGGGCTGGGGAAACTTGAAGTGAGGAAATCAGGTGATCAACTGAATGACTACTCTTTCGTGGCCTCAACCCACACATACTCAGATCACTCAAGTCCATGGTCAAGGCAGCCCCACCCCTGGACACTTTATGAACAATATCACATTGTACCTTTCTGACCCTGGTTTTCCCCGTTGCTCTCTTCAGAAGAAAATTCCTTTAAAAACATGGGCTTGGACTCTAAGGACTCGATTGGAATATTTCCCCTGCCACTGTGTGGCTCTGGTCACATTCCTGACCTTAGCTTCCTAATGTCTGTAAAATGGACACAATAACCTGCTTCATTAATAAAACAGGGACAATAACCTACTTTAGAGGAGTGTTGGGGAATTTAATGACATAACAAAAAACATAAATTTGTCCCATTGACTGAAACAATGTATATGGTCAATGCTGAGGATCCTTCTCCTATGTAGACATGTTAAGGCTATTTTCATTCATCCTTGATCAGGTTTTATTCTTACACGTGGTGCTTCTGAGATGAATGCTATTTGTCGTCCTGAACTGACATGTATGTTATATAAGTTATACATATGTATCACCTCCATATTAAATATTGATTTTATTACTTAATTCTCAAGAGTTCGGGAGGAAGGGATCACCCACGTTTATTATCTTAGGAATGATGTAATTAAATTCATGTATACACACTGCACAGCCTGAAAAAAAAGTCTCAAGTTAAATTTTTCCCCCAAAAAATGCTCCATTAAATGATTCAGTGTCTTAATCCATTTGTGCCACTATAACAAAATACTGCAGACTGGGTAATTTATAAACTAGAGGAATTTACTGCTCACAGTTCTGGAGGCTGGGGAGTCTAAGATCAAGGCCCCAGCAGATTCAGTGTCTGACAAGGGCTCTCTGCTCCCCAGGTGGCACCTCGTTGCTATGTCCTCACGTTGCAGAAGGCAAAGGGGGTGAGCACCTCCCTTGCCCCTCTTTGATAAGGTCATCAATCCCTCCTGACCTAATTACCTCCTAGAGGCTCCAACTCTTAATACTATCACATTGGCAATTACATTTTAACATACGAATTTGGAGGGGGACACATACATTCAAACCATAGCATGCAGGATATCTGCCCTCTTCACAGAATAGATGATTTTGCTTATAGTCAAGACCCCTGAAAATGTGTGCCTGGAAAGCAAGAAGGAATATTTAGTTTTATAATCACTCATCAAATGGAGGTTTCTCCTGCTGAGTCCTGGGACACAGAGATAAGACTGATTGCTCCCCTCCACGGGTTAGCAGCAGACTCCAGTTAAGGGTCTGTTTCCACAGTGACCTGGCTGAGTGAAAGGCACCGCATGTGAAATGCAAAGCCCACTTTATATTTAGCTTCTCATCTAGAATACGCCCACAGCGTGGATATCTGGTTACACTTGTCTTCTCATGTCGTCCTGGTCATGTGGAAGCATTTGGTGTGACATACCACATGCTGGAGAGGCTTCATGCTCCACGCTGTCTTCTCACGGGTGCCTGCAATGTCACCACTACTTAAACCGGTTTATACAGTTGCCTTCTGGAATGCAAGTATGCCTGAGACTATGCCAGATTAGGTTCCGAAACTAATAGCAAGATAGGCTTCTGGAAATTCTGTTTCTTCTTGATGGGAGAAAGTGAGAAGATAAAAACAGAAGCTGGCCAGAAGTGAAAGGACAGAAAAAGGACCAAACTGACTTGAATAGGTAGCTTTGTCCCCAGCTTATCTGCCTGCTGCTTATGGGTTGGCTCTGAGTCTAATCTTTGAAAAAAATTGTATTGGAAGGTTTTAGAGGCATTGGACTTCTAGAAATGAAAGCCAGGGATTTTATTGTTTTATTTTGTGTTTTGTTCTTTAATTAACTTCTTAGAAGTTATACCATACTCTTCATGCATTCAATGGGTATAATCCACTTCTTGCGCTCAATGAGCTTAGCTTCTCTTACAATAAAGGAATATAGATAGCTGTCAACAATCCCAACCCCAAAAGAAAAATGACCAACTACTAAAGTAAAAAAAGAGTCTGTGCTCACTTCATATACTCTTTTAATTCTCTTCACTTTGCCTGGAACTATTTTGGTTTCTCAAATTTAGAAATATAACATTAGTGTTGATATCATACATTCAAATTAAACTAAGATGCATCCGTGATGCCAACCACCAGAGTAGAGGCAGGCTGTGGTATGTGCCCTCAAGCTGAGGTGGGGCCTCTGAGGTGCTTCCCAGGTGCACAAGAGAAGTGAGTCAGAGGAGAACCCCAAGCAGCCAGAAGCAGAAACATGCTCTTAACTTAGAATGAAACCCCATGGAATCTTACTGCATATGACTGGCGTATTCATTTGCTAGGGCTGCTATTACAACGTACCACAAACTGGGTGGCTTAAGCAACAGAAATGTATTGTCTAACAGTTCTGGAAGCTGAAAGTTTAAGTTCAAGGTGTCTAAAGGGCCATGTTCCCTTTGAAGGTGCCAGGGATGGATGTGTTCTGTTCCTCTCCTGCCTTCTGCTGGGTTGCTGGCAAACTTTGGCATTCGTTGGCTTGTAAAACCATTACCCCATCTCTGTCTTCATAGTCACATGGCATATCCCTGTGTGCCTATGTCTAAATTTCTCCTTTTTATAAGGACACCAGGCATATTAGATTAATAGTAACCTCTATTAACCTCATTTTAACTTGATCACCTCTGTAAAGACCCTATCTCCAAATAAGGTCACATTTTATAGGTACTAGGGGTTAGGACTCCAACATATGAATTTCTCTGGGACATAGTTCAATCTTTAAAACTGGTTTTTCTTTTTAAAAAAGGAAGTGAGATGGTTTGCGTGTCATTTAAACCAGATGGTTTGTCAGCATCAGAGTAAATCCTTGCCACATCCTTTAGAATGATGCCGGGGTCCCCTGAAATGAACTGCAAGGAGCTCCTGCCACCTGCTCCTTCCTATTTTAAGTCTGAAACAGAGATTATAACTGGGAAGTGTGGAGAAAAAAGAAAAAAAGGATGGTGGCCCTTCACTGCTGATGCATATTCTTATTTTTATCTCTATTACTAGTTTCAGATTACTCCTCAGTATGATTCTGAGATCCTCAGAAACCTGGAGCCATGGACCACTTATTGTGTTCAAGTTCAAGCCTTCCTCCTTGATTGGAACAAAACAGGGGAATGGAGTGAGCCTGTCTGTGAGCAAACAACCAGTGACGGTGAGTGGTGAGATGCACACCCTGCAATTCTCCCTCCTCTGGGCACTGTAAATAGCTTTGTAGATGGCAACTCACAGACCCTTAGACATCTTCACATCCATCTCAAATTCCAACCCAGTTCAGAAATCTACATCACTCGATGTGGTCTCCCAGCCCTGATTGATCAGCTTCATGCTGGGATAGAGACCAGAGACCACCCCCTTCCGAGGCAGCTCATTCACTCTTAGACCTCAGGGATCAATGAGAATGTTGTCTGTCCAGTGAGTGGGGGTGCCTCCACGAGCTCTCTCAGGCTCCCTGAAGCAAGGCTCATCCGTCCTCCCAAGACCACCCAGCAGAGCTTGTGCCCTGACCCACCCCACACCCGAAATCTTTCCTCCTCAGACTGCTCGTCTCCAAGCCTGCAGACATGTGATGGGAAGGGAAAGTTTAGAAACCTCATCACTGTCCGCAGTGCCACTCATCTCAGGGCCACTCGTAAAATGTGGAACCAGGACCTTGACACAGTCCTCTAGATGCGATGTGGACCACAGTGTACTAGCAGAGGGTCTCCCCTCTTGGTGTTTCTTAAAAGACACAGAAAGGGAGGAAGTGAAGGGGAGAAAGAGAGAGAAAAGATACCAGTTGGCCTGGACACTGAGTATTTATGTGTGGGTACATTGCAGCTGCATGCTAAGTGAGAAGAATCTTTGGCCCAGATGTCTGCATACAAGCAGCTGACCTTTTTAATTTTTAAAGACATTGTTGAGATATTCAGCAAACTCAGACCGTGGAAGGAGGGACACACACACAAGCCCACTCAGGTCATGAAACATGGTGGTATAGATTGATTGAATTGTGTCCCCAAAGTTCATATAGTAGAAGCTTAATTCCCACTGTAACCGTTGAGGGTGGAAAGTCCTATTATGTATGGTAATCAAAAGGTGGAGCTCTTTGGAGAGGTGATTAGATTGTGGGAGCATGCCTTAGTGAATGGATCAGTCATGGCGGTCAGGGGTGTAGTTCTGAGGGCTTTCAACGAATAGCACACGAGAGGTTAGTCTCTCTCTGCTCTGCCATTTCTCAATGTGATACCTGCTATCACTGAAGTCACCACCCAGGAAAGCCTTAGCCAAATGTGTTCCTGGACTTTGGACTTCCCAGCCTCTGAAACTGTAAGCAATAAATTTCATTTTCTTATAAATTACCCTGTTCTATGTATTTTTTTTACAAGCAACAGGAATGGACTAAGACCCATGGCATGAGGCAAACAATTTGATCAAAAAGAAGAGTATTTCAAATAGTTTGTGAATATAAATGAGTACCCATTTGCTGACAAAATCCAGACATTTTACAAAAGAAAATTATAACCTGCTTTTGTCAAACATCATTTTAGGTTTCTTTTTTTTTTTTTTAACATATTTCATTTAAATCTCATAACAAGTTTTCAATGAGTATTATAATGATCTTCTCCCCTTTTACAGACTAGAAAATAAAGGTTCAGTGAGGTTAAGTAAATTGCCCAAAGCCACTCAGCTAGCAAATGACAAGGACTAAACAGAACACAGATCAGTCTAAGCCTAGGTTATGTTCCCTGTAACTTTCTACAGCTTGAGTATCTCTTATCTTAAATGCTTTGGACCAGAAGTGTTTTGAGTTTGATTTTGGGAATATTTGCATTACTCTTACTCGTTTAGCAGCCCTAATCTAAAAATCCAAAATGCTCTAATAAGCATTTCCTTTGAGCATCATGTCAGCACTCAAAACTTTCTGGATTTTGGAGCATTTTGGATTTCAGATTTTCAGATTGAATTCCATAGGTAAAGTAAGGCACCATGTCCCTGTAGATAAAACAGAGAAAGGTAGGCTGCCCGCCAGTACAGTCAGGATCTGAAATACGTTAGAGAACATTACGCAGAGGGGGTTGGTTAGTAGATTCTCCCACGGTTCACATCCTGTGTAAAGCAGAGTCTTTTCTCCTTCCCCTTCTGAGACTCTCCCTCCAGGGTAACAAAAATATCCCTTGAGTCTTATCATCATCAACCAGGTGTGTTCTTGCCTAAGGTGCTAAGATGTCCCCACTAGAGACACAACGAGACCCAGGTGCTGCCCTCCAGGGACTCATCACTCAAAACAAAATGACGGGGTGGGGCCCAGCAATCAGTGTGTTCATGAGCCTTCTTGGTGTTTCTCACACATACCAAGTTAGAAGACTACTGAGATATTAACGGGAGGATGGGTGGATGAGTCGGAGCCCAGAACTTTTTTTTTTTTTTTTAACTTTTATTTTGTCGATATACATTGTGGTTGATTATTGTTGCCCCTTACCAAAACCTCCCTCCCTCCTCCCTCCCCCCCCCTCCCCCCCAACAATGTCCTTTCTGTTTGCTTGTCGTATAAACTTCAAGTAATTGTGGTTGTTATATCTTCTCCCCCCGCCGGTTTTTTTTTTGTGTGTGTGAATTTATATATTAATCTTTAGCTCCCACCAATAAATGAGAACATGTGATATTTCTCTTTCTGTGCCTGACTCGTTTCACTTAATATAATTCTCTCAAGGTCCATCCATGTTGTTGCAAATGGCAGTATTTCATTCGTTTTTATAGCTGAGTAGTATTCCATTGTGTACATGTACCACATTTTCCGTATCCACTCATCCGATGATGGACATTTGGGCTGGTTCCAACTCTTGGCTATTGTAAAGAGTACTGCAATGAACATTGGGGAACAGGTATACCTTCGACTTGATGATTTTCATTCCTCTGAGTATATTCCCAGCAGTGGGATAGCTGGGTCATATGGCAGATCTATCTGCAATTGTTTGAGGAACCTCATACCATTTTCCATAGAGGCTGCACCATTTTGCAGTCCCACCAACAATGTATGAGAGTTCCTTTTTCTCCGCAACCTCGCCAGCATTTATCATTCAGAGTCTTTTGGATTTTAGCCATCCTAACTGGGGTTAGATGGTATCTCAGTGTGGTTTTGATTTGCATTTCCCGGATGCTGAGTGATGTTGAGCATTTTTTCATATGTCTGTTGGCCATTTGTACATCTTCTTAGAGAAATGCTTACTTAGCTCTTTTGCCCATTTTTTAATTGGGTTGCTTGTTTTCTTCTTGTAAAGTTGTTTGAGTTCCTTATATATTCTGGATATTAATCCTTTGTCAGATGTATATTTTGCAAATATTTTCTCCCCCTCTATTGGTTGTCTTTTAACTCTGTTAATTGTTTCTTTTGCTGTGCAGAAGCTTTTTAGTTTGATATAATCCCATTTGTTTATTTTTCCTTTGGTTGCCCATGCTTTTGGGGTCGTATTCATGAAGTCTGTGTCCAGTCCTATTTCCTGAAGTGTTTCTCCTATGTTTTCTTTAAGAAGTTTTATTGTTTCAGGGAGTATATTTAAATCTTTAATCCATTTTGAGTTGATTTTAGTATATGGTGAGAGGTATGGGTCTAGTTTCATTTCCTGCATATGGATATCCAGTTATCCCAGCACCATTTGCTGAAGAGGCAGTCCCTTCCCCAGTGAATAGGCTTAGTGCCTTTGTCAAAGACCATATGGCAGTAAGTGTGTGGGTTGATTTCTGGATTCTCTATTCTATTCCATTGATCAGTGTGTCTGTTTTTATGCCAGTACCATACTGTTTTGGTTATTATAGCTTTGTAGTATAGCTTAAAGTCGGGTAGTGTTATGCCTCCAGCTTTATTTTTTTGCTCAGCATTGCTTTGGCTACGCGTGGTCTTTTATTATTCCATATAAATGTCTGGATAGTTCTTTCCATTTCTGAGAAAAATGTCTTTGGAATTTTGATGGGGATTGCTTTGAATTTGTATATCACTTTGGGTAGTATGGACATTTTCACTATGTTGATTCTTCCAATCCAAGAGCATGGGATATCTTTCCATCTTCTTGTATCCTCTCTAATTTCTCTCAGCAGTGGTTTGTAGTTCTCATTATAGAGATTTTTCATGTCCTTGGTTAACTCAATTCCTAAGTATTTTATTTTTTTGGTGGCTATTGTAAATGGGCAGGCTTTCTTGATTTCTCGTTCTGCATGTTCACTGATGGAGAAAAGAAATGCTACTGATTTTTGCGTGTTGATTTTGTATCCTGCTACTGTGCTGAAATCATTTATCAATTCCAAGAGTTTTTTTGTAGAGGTTTTAGGGTGTTCGATATATAGGATCATGTCATCTGCACACAGAGACAGTTTGACTTCATCTTTTCCAATCTGGATGCCCTTTATTTCCTTCTCTTCTCTGGTTGCTCTGGCTAGTACTTCCAACACTATGTTGAATAGGAGTGGTGAGAGTGGGCATCCTTGTCTAGTTCCTCTTCTTAAAGGAAAAGCTTTCAGCTTTTCCCCATTCAGGATGATCTTGGCAGTGGGTTTGTCATATATGGCTTTAATTATGTTGAGATACTTTCCCTCTATACCTAACTTATACAGGGTCTTTGTCATGAATGAGTGCTGAACTTTATCAAATGCTTTTTCAGCATCTATAGAGATGATCATATGGTCCTTGTGTTTGAGTTTATTAATATGGTGTATCACATTTATTGATTTGCGTATGTTGAACCAACCTTGCATCCCTGGGATGAATCCCACTTGATCGTGGTGAATAATTTTACATATGTGTTGCTGTATTCTGTTTGCTAGTATTTTAGTGAGGATTTTTGCATCTATATTCATCAAGGATATCAGCCTGTAGGTTTCTTTTTTCGTTATATCTTTACCTGGTTTTAGTATCAGGATGATGTTTGCTTCATAGAATGAGTTTGGGAGATTTGCGTCTGTTTCAATCATTTGGAATAGTTTGTAAAGAATCGGTGTCAATTCCTCTTTGAATGGTAAAATTCTGCTGTGAATCCATCTGGTCCTGAGCTTTTCTTTGTTGGGAGCCTTCTGATAATAGCTTCAATCTCCTTTATTGTTATTGGTCTGTTCAAATTTTCTACGTCTTCATAGTTCAGTTTTGGGAGCTTGTGTGTGTCCAGAAATTTATCCATTTCCTCCAGATTTTCAAATTTGTTGGCATACAGTTGTTTATAGTAGTCTCGAATGATTCCTTGTATTTCAGATGAATCAGTTGTAATATCACCTTTTTCATTTCTAATTTTTGTTATTTGAATCTTCTCTCTTCTTTTTTATGTTAGCCATGCTAATGGTTTGTCAATTTTATTTATCTTTTCAAAAAAACAACTTTTTGATTCATTGATCTTTTGTATTGTTTTTTGGGTTTCAATTTCATTCAGTTATGCTCTGATCTTAATGATTTCTTTCCGTCTGCTAACTTTAGGTTTGAATTGTTCTTGTTTTTCTAGTTCTTTAAGGTGAAGTGTTAGGTTGTTCACTTGCCATTTTCCATTCTTCTGAGGTGAGCATTTAATGCAATAAATTTCCCCCTTAATTCTGCTTTTGCAGTATCCCACAGGTTTTGGTATGATGTATCATGATTTTCATTAGTTTCAATAAATTTTTTGATTTCCTGCTTGATTTCTTCTTGGACCCATATGTCATTAAGTAGAATGCTGTTTAATTTCCATGTGTTTGTATAGTTTCCAGAGTTTTGTTTGTTATTGCTTTCTAGTTTTAATCCATTGTGGTCTGAGAAGATACATGGGATAATTGCAATTTCTTTGAATTTATTGAGACTTGATTTGTGACCTAATATGTGATCTATCCTGGAGAATGATCCATGTGCTGATGAGAAGAATGAATATTCTGAGGTTGTTGGATGGAATGTTCTATAGATATCTGCCAATTCCAATTGGTCTAGAGTATTGTTTAGATCTTGTGTTTCTCTACTGATTCTTTGCCTAGATGATCTGTCTAATATTGACAGTGGGGTGTTCAGGTCCCCTGCTATTATGGTATTAGTGTCTATTTCCTTCTTTAGGTCTAATAGAGTTTGTTTTATGAATCTGGCTGCTCCAACATTGGGTGCGTACATATTTATGATTGTTATGTCTTCTTGATGGATCAGTCCTTTTATCATTAAGTAGTGTCCCTCATTGTCTCTTTTTATGGTTTTTAGTTTAAAGTCTTTTTTGTCAGATATAAGAATAGCTACTCCAGCTCGTTTTTCTTTTCTGTTTGCATGGTAAATCTTTTTCCATCCTTTCACTCTTAGTCTATGTGAATCTTTATGGGTGAGGTGGGTCTCTTGTAGGCAGCATATGGTTGGGTCCTCCTTTTTAATCCAGTCAGCCAGTCTGTGTCTTTTGATTGGGGAATTTAAGCCTTTTACATTAAGAGTTGTTATTGAAAGGTGTTGATTTATTCCTAGCATTTTATTGGTTGTTTGGTTGTCTTAGGTGTCTTTTGTTCCTTGCTTTCTGATTTACTGTTTGGTTTCTGTGTTTGTTGGTTCCTTAGGTTGTAGATAGCGTTTTTGTTTGTTTTCTCTTCATGAATGCCATTTTTATTATACTAGTGGGTTTTGATTTTTCTTGGGTTTTTATGGCAGTTGTAGTTATTTTTCAGGAACCGAACCCAGTACTCCCTTGAGGATTTCTTGTAAGGGTGGTCATGTGGTAGTGAACTCCCACAGTTTTTGTTTGTCTGAGAAATATACTATTTGCCCTTCATTTCGGAAGGATAGCCTTGCAGGGTAGAGTATTCTTGGCTGGCAATCTTTGTCTTTTAGTATTTTGAATATATCATCCCATTCCTTTCTAGCTTTTAGGGTTTGTGATGAAAAGTCTGATGTTAGCCTGATTGGGGCTCCCTTATAGGTGATTTGACGCTTCTCTCTTGCAGCTTTTAAGATTCTCTCTTTGTCTCTGAGTTTTGTCAATTTGACTATAACATGTCTTGGAGAGGGCCTTTTTGGGTTGAATACGTTTGGAGATCGTTGAGCTTCCTGGATCTGAAGATCTGTGACTTTTCCTATACCTGGGAAGTTTTCTGCCACTATTTTGTTGAATATGTTTTCAATGGAATCTCCATTTTCCTCCCCTTCTGGGATACCTGTGACTCGGATATTGAGCGCTTAAGGTTGTCTGATATCTCTCTCAGATTTTCTTAAATGTCTTTGATTCTTTTTTCTTTTTTTTTTTTTTTTTGTCTGCTTATGTTATTTCAAACAGCCCATCTTCAAGTTCAGAGGTTCTCTCTTCAACTTCGACAAGCCTGCTGGTTAAACTCTCCGTTGTGTTTTTTATTTCACTGAATAACTTCTTCAGTTCAGCAAGTTCTGCTACATTTTTTTTCAGGACATTGATTTCCTTGTACATTTCCTCTTTCAGGTCCTGTATACTTTTCCTCATTTCATCATGATGTCTAGCTGAGTTTTCTTGTATCTCATTCAGTTTCCTTAGAATTATCACTCGAAATTCCTTGTCAGTCATTTCAAGGGCTTCTTGTTCTATAGGATCTAGAGTTTGAGATTTATTAACTTTTGGTGGTGTACTTTCTTGATTTTTTGTATTTCTGGTATCTTTTTTTTGATGTTTATTCATTGTGGCAGGGGGTTTCACAGTCCACCGGTTTGAGACTATTGACTAACTAAGATGTTGCTGTGGTTGCCAATTTGGTATGGCTACCTCTGTGACTGCTCAGTTAGCCTCTAGTGCCTTGTATGTGTGGTTGCCTCGGGTCTTGGGCCTCTCCGGGGAGCCACCTCTCTGGTCAGCTTGGACTCTGCTGGGCTGCTGGATCACAGGGCGGTACCACAGGGTGTGTGGTCTCTGCTGAGCTTCCACTTCCCGTGCAGGACTTCTCCCTGTTCCGTGCGCTCTGGCCTGGGCTGTTGGATCACACAGTGGCGACCCCACAGGGTGTGTGGTTTCTGTCGAGTCCCCGCCTCCCTAGCTGGACATCTCCCCGCTCTGTGTGCACTGGGCTGGGCTGGGATGTGTCTTCTGCAGCCCTCATCTATCAGCTGGGCCTTCAAAACCCTGCCGACACCACCTCGCCCAGGAAGTCTACCAGATTTCTGCTAGGCGCAGATGACCAGTCACTCTGGGTGCCTTTGTAGCAAAGCACTGTGTAGATCTTTCTCGGGACTTATCACCTTCCTCCTGGTTTCGCGGTTATTTGTGTACTTGTCTTATCTCCCACACCAGAGCGTGAGCTCCTCGGGGGAGGAACCCGCAGCACACGGTTCACCTTTGAATCCCCCGGCGTGGACCGAGTCTGGTGCCCGCCCGCAGTCAGCTCTCCGGCAGGTTCAAGCGAACTCAGGAACTCTCCGACCACACTATTCCTAACCAGAAATCAGTTAGGCGTTTTTCCGAACTGGTGGCCGCAGAGATAGTATCTGCCTCCCAGTAACAGGAAGTTTACCAGGGTCCGGTGCCCAGGGTGCGGTGGAGTGACAGTCGGCCCAGCCCGTACTTCCTTGCCCTCCTGATGCTGGCCAGGGATGCCCCACGCCACCAGCCCCGCCAGAGAACCGCGGGGGGCGTGGGAGGGGAGGCTGGCCCGCAGGCCCCGGGAAGCCCCGCGCTGGGGCAAGCAAGTGGGAAGGCTCAGTGAGGAGCCGAGCTGGGCGGGGAGGACAGGCTTAGCCAAGCCAGCCCGGAGCCACCACCACCTGAGAAAATGGAGGCAGCCCCGGGGCCAGTGTGTGGCCCGGTGGGGCAGGCAGAAGCCGGGCGGGCGTCTGCACCCCGAGCAGGGCCGGGCCAGGGGTCACTCACAGGGCTGTGCCGGGCTCGGGCGGCTCCCTCTCTGCCTCTGCATCGTCACCATCCCCGTTCTCGGCCGCCGCCGCCGCTGGCTGCTCACTCGGTCCCGCAGCGCGGCTTGGGCGCTCCCAGGAATCTTCTTTTATGCCAGCCTGAAACTTTGAATCCTGAATAGGGCAGCTGGCCGCCTTCAGCGCGGCCCTGGCCTCCAGGATCCCGGCAGCGTCAACAGCAGCCCCGGCGCCGTGTTCCCTGTTTAGAGACTCGCCTTTGCAGCTAAGAAACAGTTCTTTTCCTGCTCCATACTTCAAAGCTGTTGCCTGTAAACGAGGCAGCCTCTCCGGTCGCAGAGTCTCCTCAGCCACTTGGCAGCGCAAGCGCCAGCAGCACGAGTAGCACGGCCGCCACGTTGCTGTCCACGTTCCGCCCCCAACCGCCGCCGCAAACCACCCCAGAACTTTCTCAAGAGCTGGGATGTCAGATCCCGGTTGAGCTCATCTCATCAGCCAGGGCATAGCCCGGGCCACTGCAACCAGCCCCTTCACCGCAGGACCCTGCATTCCCCACAAAGAAACACGACAAGCTTGAGCTGAACACACTGAAAGTGTGGGATAGAAGGAACTACCCCTTGATTCTAGCTCTAGAAACAAGGGTTCATGGGGAACTGGAATAAAGAGTTATGAACCTGGCAAGGGCATGAGCTGGGAAGATTACGAGGTTGGTGCCATCAGTGCCATGAGGACAAGGGAGGGAGGCAGAAGATGCTGCAGGTTCTTCCCAGCCCTTCTTTCCAGACAGACACTACACCTGTCCCTCAGATATTTAGGGAGCATCCACTGTGAGCCACGCACTGTGACCAGTGATGTGATTAGTAAGATGCCAGCAGGTGGCTGTAGTTGGTGTAGCTCCAGGACCAGTGTGCTATTTCGGGGATATTTGATCTGCCTTGCGTAAGTGGCAGATCAAATTTGCCATTTTCCCCTTAAATGACTCAAGGACCAGCCCGTGGCTCACTTGGGAGAGTGTGGTGCTGATAACACCAAGGTCACGGGTTCAGATCCCTATATAGGGATGGCCAGTTAGCTCACTTGGGAGAGCGCAGTGCTGACAACACCAAGTCAAGGGTTAAGATCCCCTTACCGGTCATCTTTTAAAAAAATAAATAAATAAAATGACTCACTCTTCACAGGGAGGCTTTGTTCTTCTGGCTCCTCTCAGCACCAGATGCATTGGGCTTTGCTTGAGTTGGGGTGCTGCTTGGCAGGAGTTGGGCGTAGGGAGGTGTAGTAGATTGAATCATGTCCCCCAAAACTCTCTGAAGCTTGAATTGTGTCCCCCAAGTTTTATGTATTAGAAATTTAGCCCCCACTGTGACTGTTAAGAGGGTGGGAGATCCTGTTATGGTAATTGAAAGGTGGAGCCTTGAAGAGGTGATTGGATTATAGGACCATGCATTAGTGAATGGATTAAAAATGGTGGTCAGGGGTGTGGTTCTGAGGGCTTTAAAAGAAGAGGAGAGTCTGTCTTTCTCTCTGTCTCTTGTTCTCTCTGCTTCCACCATCTTGCAATGTGAGACCTGAGTCATTTTCACCACCACCAGATGGACTTTGGGCTTCCCAGCCTCAGAAACTGTAAGCGATAAATTTCATTTTCTTTATGAATCACCCAGCTTCAGGTATTTTGTTATAAGCAACATAAATGGATTAATACAGGAGGTTAGATGCCCAGGGCAGCTGGAGAAGGTGCCTGGTGCTGAATGAGAGAAGGTAGGACGGCAAATGACCAGGGGGACGTGCTAGGCTCTGTCAAAGATAAACAAAGCTGGATGTTGTTAAAGTGGTAAAAACAGATTTTATTCAGTAATGACTGCAGTAGGGGAAAGAGGTGACTGGGTGTTTTAAAAGGAGAATGAGGGATTGGCGGGGAGCAAGCGGGGACTCGAGCACAATCAGGGAAGTGAAAAAATTACAAGAATCAAGAGGGTGGCCCAGTGCCAAAGCTATTAGGCCATCTGTGTCTGAACTGGCATTTGTCACAGTTAGGCTTTTACCCTCCCACAGAGCCTGGGGACAGAGGCCCTGTCCTTCCTGACAGTTTCAAAGGAATGGCTCTTGTGTCCTTGAGAAAGACATTCCTGGGTTGTAGGAGATATGTTATTTCTCAGAGGGCAAGAGGAAGGATTCACAGCTGTAAGCCCTTTTTAGTAAATGCTCTCAGAGAGGTCAGGGGCCTGTCATCAGGTGCTGGCAAGAACAAATGGTAAGTTCTTTAGGCAGCTTTGAGTTTTTCTGGAAGGAACTCCAGGAGGGCGGGGTCATCCCAGGGTCATGGCCTAAGGCAGCTAGAAGCAGTGCTGGAGTTTGGTCTGGTCTCTTAGTGCAGGGGTTTGGATGAAGTCCATCATGTGGAGAGTTTTTGCAGTTCTCGTACAAAACACTGTGGTGCCTGTGTTGAACCGGGCTCAGGGGCCCACGGGAGTCTGTTCTGCTGCTACAAGGCGGAAGAGGCGTATCCAAAACAGAGAGGCTCATTGCTCCCCTGTGAGTAGGTAATGTGGGTCAGAATTCTTGCTTGTTATTCTTTTTATGTATATCAGCAACAATGCCAGAAACCAATCTTTGAAGAAGATAGAAAGGGGGTGAAACTTGTTGAAAACCCCTGGATACCACAACCAGCTGCTGTGTTTCTGAGACATCTTCCAAGAAGAATGTACGGCCCGTTTTCAAGGATTGCCACTGAACTGTGGTGGCCAAACTTGTTAAGTTCACTGTGAGCCACCCTGTACATGACAAGAATGTAACCTACCCTGTTGTCCTTGCAGATACGATGCCCTCCTGGCTAGCGGCCATCCTCCTCCTCGCCTCCGTCTTTGCCGTCTTCCTGGTGCTCCTCGGCTGCTCTGCCTTGCTTTGGTGCATTTACAAGAAGACGAAGTACATCTTCTCCACCAGGAATTCCCTTCCACAGCACCTCAAAGAGGTACGTAGGAAGGAGCAAGATGTGGATTAGAAAACCCTGATTGGAAAGAGTTTTCCTTTAAGGTCAGGACAACGTCTTGCTGCTGGTTTAGTCCCTTGTGCCCATTTCAGGGAGGTCTGAGGTGAAGGCACAGCACCAAGGAAAGGGGGGAGGTTTGTTCCAGAAGCCTCCCTGCAGCCTGGACATTGTTCCTTCTCAGCCTTCACCACCCAGAGCCCAGGTCCTCTGGGAGCAAAGGGACAGTTCTGGGGCAGGAAGGGGACAAGAAGGGTGGAGGGATGAGAAAGAAAACTGTAGCCTAAGTGCAGCAGATGGCCAGAGGGGGAGCACGGGGGGAGGAAGAGGCGTGTTCTTCAGGTTTGGAACTTAGGAGAGTGATTGAAATTCTGGGATGTGTAGTCTAGACTTCAGGAAGGTTATTTTCGGAAGAGTTATAAAGAAGACTGGTCCGAAGGTAGTGAGTTATCTCAAGTGATTGTCACAGTCAGTTGCAAATCAAACTCCTTCTTCTCTTTCCCCCTTCTCACTACTGCACTTGACTGTCTTAAAATAAGAAAAAGAATTTAGAAAGAAGAAAGGATGAACCTGGCTGAAGACTATAGGACTGAGGAGGCCCTAAGAAGTGAAATTCTGGATACACACTGACACTTGAAAATGAAAATATGCCAAGCCCAAACCCAAAAAAGGACTATCGTTGGTCTTATTTCCCAGGAAACAGACTCTAAAATGTTGATTTGCATTCAAAAGGCTTAGTGGGCAGTACCCTTGAGAATAATACCTCTAAGGGAGTGATGGTAGCAAGATGGGATAGAGACAGAGGTCGAGCTGTCACACAGTCACAGCAGAGGCCTCAGCCAGTCCCACGGGGGCTCTCAAGCTGGGATGGCCTTTTAGAGATGTCCCAGGCTGAGGCAAGAGGGCCGAGCCTATGATCCCCACATTGATCATGCTGGATGTGGGCCACCCCCAGGAAGGGGGCCTAACCAGGGTGAGGCCTGAGACCTGGGCAGCTGGTATTCCTGGCAGGTGGGAGATCACACAGAGTCCATTACAGTCTGCCCCTCAGACCACTTGGGTCTGCTGGGAGCAGCTCCTCCAGGACTTGAGTTGACTCTTTTCCTGGAGAGGGTTACAAGAGGAAGGTTAGAGGAACTGCCTCCAGCACTGCAGCGGTCTCTGGAACACAAGTGACACTCGTGCTTTCCCTCCTCTGCTGTCCCTTCAAGAGTTGCCTCTTCCCTCACCCGTGACTAGCCTCTGCTGGTAAAGGGCTGCTGGCCTGACTGGGTGATCCAGACCATCATCCTTGAGAGGACTGAGCCTCTGGTCACCAGCCCCTTCTCAGGCAACCGCTGCCATACTGATGTAGCAGCAGCTGTGTCTCCTCTTGATGATCATGTGGTGACTCCTTTCCCTGCCCGCTGCTCTCTTGGCATGAGGAGTTAAAGTTTAATGGCCTCTTACTGTACCCTGGAGGAAACCCACCCCCTCTGGGAACCCTCCAGACTGGGGTCAGCAAACTTTTTCTTAAAGGGCCAGGTAAAAAGCATTTTAGGTTTCGCAGGCCAAGAGGTAAAATTTAAATTATAGAGGTACTTATAGAACCATTTAAATGTAATCATTTAAAAATCTCAAACTATTCTTGACTCATGGGCCATACAAAAAATAAGCGGTGAGCCCGATTTGGCTCATTGACCATAGTTTGCTGACCCCTGCTTCAGACTCACAGGACCTAACGTTGCACGGACAAGGAGCACTGGTTCCCCAAGTAGGTAGGTCACCAGGAGTGATGGTAAGCAGAGCCACTCCTACGTCCACCCCTTGGTTCCTGAACCTGTGTATTCTCCCTCCTGGGGACACAGCATCACATAATGGTCATTGATTTTGGGTTCATTTGAGGTGCTGAGGGACAGTGCCCCATCCTCACAGGGTCTCATCTTCTCCAAGCTGGCCCCTCACATGCACTTCTAACAAGCCAGGCGGTGCAGCATGTGGCACAATCAGTGTATCCCAGGGTCCTGTGCCCACTCCTGGCCTCCTTTGCTGTCAGTATGTCCCTTGGTCTGACATAATTTTATGTGGGATCTGTATAAGTTGCTAGAGCTGCCGTAACAAAGTACCACAAACTGGATATCTTAAACAGCAGAAATACATCATCTCACGTTGGGAAGGCTGGAAGTCCAAGATCAAAGTATCGACAGGGAGGTTCCTTCTGAAGCTGGGCAAGCACCTGTTCCAGGCCTGTCCCCTGGCTTCCTGGGGTTTCTGACAATCTTTGGTGTTCCTTGACTTGTAGAAGCATCACCCCAGTTTCTGCTCTCTTCTTCACGTAGTAGCCTTCTTCCTGTGTGTGTCTGTTTCCCCTTTTTATAAGAACTCCAGTCATACTAGATTAGGGGCTCCCCTTACTCCAGGGTGAACTAATCACATCTGCAAAGACCCTATTTCCATTCCAAATAAGGTCACATTCTTAGGTACTGGGGGTTAGAAATTCAACATATGTGTTTTGTGGGGACACAAGTCAAGCTGCAATTTGTGCCAGGAGAGCACACACTCTGTAAAACCTCGATGACACTGACTAAAGCCCTGAAGGACACGAACAGCAAATCATTCCTGAAAGAAGTGTCAACTCCAGTCATGATGCACCACTGTCCCTTCTAGAGTGCAAGAGATTCTGTCCCATCAATTTGCTACCAGGTGGCTGGTTGGTCTCCTGGAGGATGTTGTCACATCAGGGGCTCACCCTTGATCTCTGTTGCTGGCAGGTTAGACATTCAGCTGCAGCAGCAGCTATGTCAGCTGTGGTGAGAGGAAGCCCTGCTCTTGGGCTCACACAGAGCCTCCATCCCTGCACCACAGCTATTCTGTGCCAGCCAGAACCTTCTAAAAGTACCAGCACAACTACAGCACCAGAATGAACTAAGAATCTTCTAGAATGAACTAAGAATCCTCTGTGAGCTTTTAAGAAGCCACAGTTGTCAGCAGGAAGAACAAAGAGAGGTGGGCCCTTTGCTCTGGGTAGAAGGTGTTTTGTTAACTGAGAACCAACAGGAAGCAAAACTATTCACCTGCTATTTTTGCTTTGGCTTCACCATCAAAGAGACTAATCAGACAGGAAAAGACAGAGGGAATGAATGTGCAGACAGGCAAATCAAAGCCAAGACAGGCATAGTACAGGAATGAGCTCTGGCATCCAAGACTAGGAGACCCTGTGATGTCTGAGAAGTAAGGGATCAGGGTGCTGGAGAAGGACCAGAGGAATGAGAGCGAAGGAACCTCCAGGAAACTACAGAGCTGATCGGGGTCCCCACATCACCAAAGTCCCCAGTTTGACTCATAATGTA
Organism: Cynocephalus volans; assembly: GCF_027409185.1. Classification (NCBI taxonomy): domain Eukaryota; kingdom Metazoa; phylum Chordata; class Mammalia; order Dermoptera; family Cynocephalidae; genus Cynocephalus; species Cynocephalus volans. The sequence continues at coordinate 180,484,657 of NC_084460.1, forward strand.
TAGAACCCATTAACCGTGACCCAAAGAATCACTTTGAGTTTTGGGAGATTTGCTGGGGATGGAGATTTTGAGTTGGAAAAGGAATAGCGAGGTTTATCCAACACTGATCTATTGAGATGGCCAGTTTCTGTGTATGTGTCCAACCAGGAGATGCAGCCTGACACTTGCTTTTTTGAGATTTAATTTAACATCTTCCTCGTTCTCCTCTCCTCTCCCCTTTTCTCAGGAGAATCAGGGTAGCTTCCAGCTTGTTCTCACGAATCCACTGGATCTGAATTTTACAGAGCTTATCCTTCCCCCAGCTTTGCCCTTTGCCTGTGTGTCACTTAAGGGTGGGGGGACAAGGGGATATGTTTTGAGAAATGCATTGTTAGATGATACTGTCATTGTGCAAACACCGTAGAGTGTGCTTACACAAACCTAGGTGATAGAGCCCACTATACACCTAGGCTATATGGTGTAGCCATTATAATCCTGTGGGACCTCCGTATACGCAGTCCATGACTGTAGTTCCCCTTTCCCTCCATCAGCTGCTTAAGACCCAGGAGGGAAAATTCTGACAGGTCCACACCAATAGGTAGTGCAGCCGCCCTCAACTTAAATTAAGTCATATCAAAAGGCCAGGTCTGGAAATTACATGGAGAAAGGAACAGACTGGTAGATTAAAGATGGAACCAGAAGGATTCCACCTGGAGGGGAGGGATTAAAAATGCAAAGCTTTAAAGAATGTTTCTCCATCCAGTTGTCAAAATTAAGTACATTGGTGGCCCTACAAGGATGAAGAAGGGAGAATGTGAAATCAGCAGAGATTTCAGGAAGCGTATGTGGGCATCTCCACTGGTCAAAGCATTGGAGAGACCAAGATGATTGGACTGTGGCCCCTGTCCTTAACCAGCCCTGTCTGCAGGAGAGACAAAACTGAGGAGTCAGTGCCCATCCATGTGCTAAGGCAGCACTGTCTGACAGAAAAATATCGCAAGCCACATATTTTAAATTTGCTAGTAACTACATTTTTAAAACGTTAAACAAAACAAGCAAAATTAATAATATATTTTATGTAACCCAGTATAGCTAAATACCATCATTTCAACATGTAATCAGTATTTTTTTTTTAATTATTGAGACTTTTTACATTCTTTTTTTCATATGAAGTCTTTGAAATCTGGTATGTATTTCACACTTATAGCACATGTCAACTCGAAATAGCCACATCTCAAGCAGCCAGTAGCCGCATGTGGCTCGTGGTTGCCATACTGGATGGCGCAGGGCTAAGGGCTGACATTGAGGGGCAGGCAGGATACTGAAGAGCACCAAAGAGGGTCCCCTAACTCAGCCCAAGGATGCATGAGAGAGTCTGTTTGTTATTCCAAGACATTTATCCAGGACCTGCCACGTCCCCGCTTCCTGGAGGAAATGACACCCGGGCTATGTCAGTCCCATAGCATCGTGATCAGACTAAAAAATCTCCTCCCTGGTTTGAAAGGGGAACTATCAGAGGGTGACATGTGATCACTTGGCAAATGAGTTGCAGATTTTTTGTCATATCTTTTTTAATTGTAGTAAAATACACATATAAAATTTACCTCCTTAGCCATTTTTCAGAGGACAGTTCAGTGGCAGTAGGGACATCACACTGTTGTGCAGCCGTCACCACCATCCACCTCCAGAACTTTTTCATCTTCCGAAACTGAAATTCTCTGCCCATTAGATAATAACTCCCTACTCCCCCTCCCCCCAGCAACCACCACTCTACCTTCTGTCTCTGAATTTTACTATTCTGGGTTCTTTACGTAAGCGGAATCGTATTATATTTGTCTTTTTTGTGTCTGGCTTATTTCATTTAGCATAATGTCTTCAAAGTTTCTCCATCTTGTAGCATGTAACAGAATTTCCTTCCTTTTTAAGGCTGAATAATATTCCATTGTGTGTATGTACCACATTTTGTTTATCCATTCGTCTGTCAGTGGACACTTGGTTTCTTCCAGCCTTTCAGTTATTGTTAATAATGCTGCTATGAACACAGGTATACAAATATCTCTTCAACACCCTGTTTTCAATTTTTTGGGTATATACCTAGGAGTAGAATTGCTAGATTATATGGTGATCCTATAATCCCTTTTAATTTTTTGAGGAACCGTCATACTGTTATTGTCACATTTTGAAAATAGTGTTTTCCAGCCAGGAGTCCTGCATAAAATCTTTGTAAGCGCGGAAGAAGTAATGGGAAAATTTGATAATTAACTTTCCTTTTTTTGTTCCACAGTTTTTGGGCCACCCTCATCACAGCACTCTTCTGTTTTTCTCCTTCCCACTCTCTGATGAGAATGATGTTTTTGACAAACTAAGCGTCATCACAGAAGACTGTGAAAGCCACAAGCAGAATCCTGGTGACAGCTCTGGCCTCAGGACCCCCCCTGGGCCAGGACCCCTGGAGCTGGTCTCTAAGGAAGAATCACACACAGGTGGATACAGTGACCCCTGCTTCTCACATCTGCCTCATGGGGTGATCAGAACAACAGACAAGCTCCAAAATCACCTGAGCAAACCCCACATCTAGAACTCTCAGACACTGGACATAGCTGAACAACCAATGAGCTAGATTTTAAAGATTCACTTGGTAAAAATATTCCATCTTGGGAACTCACTGCTTTCTAAAGGCTTTAATGATTTAAAAAAAAAAAAAAAGTTGACCACTGAGAAGTATAATTTTCAGCCTCTTATACTCACTAAAATAAAGACCACATTTTAATTGTGAGAAAAATATTTAAAAGGAATGAAAATGGAGATGCTGTAAAATCCTGCCAAACTGCCAATAGACCATCTGAAAAACACCCTCACCTCAAAAGTGGTCAGGACAGCACTGTACAGATGCAGACCTTTTGTATTCTCGGGGATATTTTGACTAGATTTATTTTTCTACCTGTACACATTTTACGTACTTCTGGTGCTCTATTAAAGTTTTACTCTCTATTTAATTGTATATGTTAATGGTACTACATTTCTGTAATTCTTAGATGTTGAACAAGGCTCTCATTTGCCATTTTTGAGGTCCATTCATCCAACAGGTATGTCTTAGTCCCTGCCTGCTGCCAACCAGGCACTGTGAGGTCCTAAAGTCATCTGGGAGCTCTCAGTCTAGGAAGCTTCAAAGGATAGAAGGGCCCTGGGCTTTGAAGTCCAACCCAGATACTTACTAGCCTCTCAGTTTCTTCATCTGTACATGAGGATGAAAAGACCTAAGGATTGGTAATGCTACATAAAAAAGCCTACTGCAGTGCCAACACATCACGGGTGCTCAATAAATGGTAGCTATTCTTACCAGCAACATAATCTCATGGGAATGATTCTACCTCCACAAACATAAGCTAGCTACAAATACCCCTTCCTCTCTGCCAGATGGCCCATTAAAGCAGCTCCATCAATGCTTTTTGAAATCGTTTGACATTTTTAAAGTGAAGCATCATGGAAGAAGATCAGAAGTTTGTTGAATTTCCCTATACTCATTTTACAGTTTCATATTTCTAAATTATTTTCATTAGCATATTTTCAGTTCTTAGCACCTGTGAAGGGCTTACTCTGGTCAGGGGCTAGTTTTACAAGACAGAAATTAATTCCCTTCCCCAGTGTGAGGAAAATAGAGTAGTTCGGTCAGACCCCCTCACCTCAGGTCCAGCTGGGTGTGGTGTAGCACATCCTTTGTAAACAAGTTGTGTGGGAGTAGAGTTAGTTGGCATGCTGCCCATGTATCTTTTTGGCTTGTTGCTACTTTTTTGTGCTCTTCATTGTGTGAGGAGGCCGCTCTGAACTGCTCTCGTGTCTAAAAATAAAGCCTGTTGTTTTCTTCACCCAGGGCTCCAAGGATCTTTTCCTGTTGCCTAGCTCTTAGATCTGCATGTGAAGGGTTTGTGACCCAGTCTGGACAGGAGGCTTGTGGGGTCTGTGAACTCCAGCCCTAGCTCTACACCCAGTTAAGCTCTTCCTCCTTGCATGTGGGGTTGACGGGACAGTGGTCTTAAGTTCTACCTGATGTGGATGCATCTGGTTTGGGAGAGACAAAAATGAGCTATCCCTATCCCATTCTTAATCTTATTCCTGCAGTGGGCACTTGGTGTTCTTTTTGCCTGTCATGCATCTGAATCCCTTTGTATGTTTGAAGACTCTCTCATCTTACAATTGTGAACCCCTCTCCTTTTTGAGGGGCTCAAATGCCACATGCTCATTTCCCCAGCCCCCTTGCTGCTAGGCTCTAGACACACAACCCAGGCTCTGAACCAGTTCTGAGGTAGAAGACAGGCGCAGCTGCTGAGGCAGGGGTCCTGGCAAAAGTGTCCATGGCCAGGGAATTCAGCAACTGCAGCAGTGATGTCCCCACCAGACTGGATCTGGTTTGGACATTGTTTCTTCCTGTGTCCCCCTTGAAGCTTTTTCTCCAACCCTTTCAGAGATTCTGTGAGCTCCCCGGTATCATATTAGGAAATTCCATTTCTGCTAATATCTGCCGGAATCGGATTCTGTTGTTTGCATCTAAAACCCTGAACAGGCCTCAGAAAATGAAATGGAGTGGATGTGGATTTCTCAGTCCTAAAAATCCACCCAGTCAGGTGCAGGAGCAAGGCAGGAAGGAGGCCTCTCTCTACATGGTTTCCCAGCAGAGGGATTTGACAGATAGCACTTTCCTGCAGAGGTGGGAGGTCTTCAAGGAAGAACAGTTGAAGGCCAAGATTGGCTAGCTGGGGGCTGGGGACAAACAGCCTCCCTACCAAGAAGGGGAGGCACACTGCAGGAGAGGAAGAGGGAGAGAAAGGCACAGGCCCTCCTGGGCCAGTAGCTGACAACTGAAATGCTGTCTCACCATGCTGGGGAAGACCCTGGGATTTTGTGTGTTGGGGGTGGAACTAGAGGCAACTCAGTGACCAAGGATTCTACCCACACTGAGAAATGCAGATCTATTGTCTGCTCACCTCCACTCTGCACACACACCCCACCTCCTACACTGGATATTTGCTTAGTGCTGAAAACAAGTCCTCCCACGTATCCAACAGCCCCAGTTTTTCTCTTGACCAACTGCAACAATGAAATCTGCTCGTGCCCCTGACATGATGAATGGTAACGCATGTCTCTGTCATCTGGCCTGCAAGATTTCAGCAACATTAGGGACAAATGCACAGAATATTTGGAACTGGATAATGTGTGTAAGAAAGTGACATTTATTGCTTACAGTTTCAGAGCCTGAAAGAGGTGACTCTACAGCAATGCAGTGTCACGTGGCAGAAATGATGAAGAAGAGAGGGAGAGAGCTCCTCATGTACTCTCATTTTAAAGCCCTCAGATCCACACCCCCGCCCACCATTAAGCCATCAACTTAATCACCTCCTAAAGGCCCCCTCTTTCAATTACCATAATAGGATTTCCTACCCTCAACAATTATAGTAGGGATTAAGTTTTGGGGGAACATTCAATCCAAAGCAATGGCCGACTGGGCAACCGCCCTGACACTCAAGTGAAATCAACTAAAACGCTGGATGTAATGTTTAGAAAACAAGTTTTCAAAATTTTCCTAGCAAGGAAGGAAGGAATAATCAGAAGCCAAAAACTAGAGGGGTTGGTCAAGTGCCACCTTTCATCCTGAGGGTATTTGATAAATTCTGTGAGATTTTAGCCCCTCACAGAGCTCAGGGGGAAAAAGATAAAAACCCAAGGATCACCCAAGGTGGGATGTATAGAAGACCTCCCCATAAACCTGAAATCCCAAAGAATTACCCCATCTGTATAAGGGTGAACTAAGAATAAATGAATCCCCATCCCCCACTCCTATATTCATTTCCTAGGGCTGCTATAACAAATTACACAATCATGATGACTTTAAACAACAGAAATTTATTCTTTCAGAGTTTTGGACTCTAGAGGTCTGAAATCAGTATCCCTGGGCTGAAATCAAGGTATTCTTGTCAGAGCCTGGAGGCTCTGACAAGAATCCATTTCTTGTCTCTTCCAAATGTCAGTATTCCTTGGTTTGTGGCCACATCAATCCAATCTCTGCCTCCACATTCACATCAATTTCTCCTCTTCTGTCTGTGTGTAATAGCCTTCTGCTTCTCTCTTATAAGAACACTTGTGATTGCATTCAAGGCTCGCCTGGATAATCCAAGGATGCTCTTCTCATCTTGAGATTCTTTAACTACACTTTCAAAGACTGTTTTTCCAAAAACAGTCATATTCGCAGGTGCCAGGGATTAGGACCCAATATCTTTGAGGGTTGTTATTCAGCCTACTACACAGCCATCGGGGACTATAAGGAAACCATTTTGGTTTTGGTTTTGTTTTCTGAGTGAAAGGGCAAAATCTTTTTCCTGAAAAGTTATAGCCTCAACCTGATCCTCATGCAGGTGTGCAGGCCCAAATCCATTCTCTAGGTGGTCAAACAAAACTTCAGGGTTAACTGTGAGAGATCACAAAACCCAAAAGGGAAGCAGCATGACCAAGGGCCCACAGAAGCAGCAGCAGCAGCTGAGCCAGACCCACAAAGACTTCAGACACATATAGAAACTGTCAGAGAATATACGAGTGTGTTCAGCATATTTAAATAAGTGTAAGAGGCATTAATAATGTGAGGCAAGCACAAGAGACTGAATCATTCAGCTTTGCTGTGGTCACAATGAACCCCAAATCTCAGTGGCTTTTTACAACAAAAATATAAAAATACTACATGTGACTAAGGGTCCCTGTTGGTCTGCTCTCATCCCAGTGAATTCCTCATTCCAGGATCTAGGCTGAAGTACATGCCAAAAGGGAAAATGAATGCCAGTCCCTGCAATGGTTCTTGGAGCTTCTGCTTGGACGTGGAGCTGCCACTCCTGTCTGTCCTTTGGCCAAAGACATGGCCAAATCCAATGTGAACAGAGTGCAGAGGTGTGCTTCTCCCCAAGGAAGAACTGCAGGTCACGTGGCAACAGACAGGAATGTATAATTCTCTTACAAGGAGGGGAGAGAATACTTGGAAGCAACAATTACAATCTACTACAGACTAAGAAATGACTGAACAGATTGGGGGTGGGGGAGAAATACCCCTAAAAATGACAAATATAATAATTGAAGTTTAAAAAGTCAGAGAATAGGCTAAACAGAAGATTAAACACAGCTAAAGAGAGAATAAATGAACTGGACAGGGGAGTGTATTAGTCAGGGTTCTCCAGAGAAACAGAACCCATGGGATGTATATATACATAGAGAGGTATTTATTTTAAGGAATTGGCTCATGCACTTGTGGAGGCTGGCAAGTTCAAAATCTGCAGGGCAGACCAACAGGCTGGAGACTCAGGGAACAGCTGACATTGCAGTCTTGAGTCCAAAGGCATCCGGAGGCAGAATTACTCTTCCTCAAGGAAAGAGTTAATTTTTCTCTTGAATTCTTCAGTTGATTGGATGGGACCCACCCATGCTATGGAGGTTAGTCTGCTTTACTCCAAATCTTCTGATTTAAATGTTAATCTCATCTAAAAAATACCTTCACAGCAACATCAAGACTAGTGTTTGACCAAGTATCAGTACCATGGCCTAGCCAGGTTGACACACAGAATTAACCACCATAGGGAGACTGTATCTGTGATTGCTTTTTTGAAACTGTTTTTTTCCCCAATGTTTGCTGCATATTTGTAGAAATACAATTGATTTTAGAAGTTGTATTCTAAGACCTTGTTAAACTTAGTTTTTTTGTAGAATCTTTAGTATTTACTTTTTTAAAAAAGTGGTTATTCAGGGGTGGCTGGTTAGCTCAGTTGGTTAGCTGATAACACCAAAGTCCAGGGTTCGATCCCTGTACCAGCCAGCCACCAAAAAAAAAAGGGAGGGCTGTTATCCAGGTCATAGGACAGAGAAACAAAAAGGATGGAAATATGAACGGAGTTTGGATGTCTTGTCCTCCCAGAACTCATGTGGAAATTTGATCCCCAATGTGGCAATGTTGGGAGCTATTTGAGTCATGGGGGCAGATCCCTCATGAATGGATTAATTCTCTCCCTGGGGGTGAGATTCCTGAGTGAGTTCTTGCTCTATTAGTTCCCGTGAGAGCTGGTTGTTTAAAAGACCCTGGCACCTTCTCTCTCTCTCTCTCACTTCCTCTCACCATGTGATCTGCTTATACCTGCCGGCTGCCTGCCATTTTCCACCAGGAGTAGAAGCAGCCTGAGGCTCACACCAGATGCAGCTGTCCCAGAATCGTAAGCCAAATAAATCTCTGTTCTTTATAAATTACCCAGTCTCAGGTAATTCTGTTATAGCAACACAAAACGGACTAATACAAGCAGTTAAGATATAAGATATATGAAAGATAGAGTGAGATAATCTATTATATGTCAATCAGAGTCCCAGAAGGAGAGGTGAGAAAAAATGTGGCAAAAGCAATATTTGAATATTTGAAAAGATAGTGGCTGATAAAAAATACCAGTCTACAGATTTAGGAATCCCAACAAATCCCAAGCTGGACTAATAAGAATAAATAAGAAGAAATCACATGAGAGTAAAACTGCAGGACAACAAATACAGAGAATGCAGATTATCTTCAAAGGAAAAAGAACTTACAGATGATTTCTCAGCAGTAATACGAGCCAAAATGTGGTGGAGTTGGAATACCTTCCATGTTCATCAAGAACTTTGTCAACTTAGAATTGTATGTCCTGCAAAAAATATCTTTCAGGAAAAGAGATAAAATAAAGACTCAGACAAATAAAAGCTGAGTTTGACATCAAAAGGCCTTTATTATAGATCTAAAGGATTATTTCAGGCAAAGAAAACTGATTCCAGATGAACGTTATGACATTAGGAAAAAATACAGGAAAGAAACTGTAAATAAAACAAACATTGACTGTATAAAACAATAATAATTTAAACTAGAGATCTATTTCACAACATGGTCACTAATGTTAATAACAATACATTGTACTCTTGCAGATCACTAAGAGAGTAGATTTTAAGTGTTCTCACTACAAAAAAAAGATGAGTATCTGAAGCAACGTATATGCTAATTAGCTTGATCAAGCCATTCACAATGTATACATATTTCAAAACATCACGTTCTACACAATAAATATATACAATTTTTATTTGTCAATTAAAAATAAATTAACTATTTAATTTTAAAATATTTTAAATAGCAATGAGTTTTAAAAACAACTAAAACACAGAGAGGGGAAAATTGAAGTTAAAGTATTTTAAAGTTCTTGTGCTTGAAAGAAGGATTAGTACACTGATTAATTTGAGACATAAATAAGTTAAATATATTAAAATTTTTAGAGTATCTTCATTACTAGAGAAGTGTTTTTCAATGGCAGGGAGTTGATGTTGTCTGGGAGACATTTGGCAATGTTTGAAAACATATTTGGTGGTCACAGCTGGAGAGGGTGTTACTGGCATCTAGTGAGTAGAGACCAGGATGCTAACCATAGAACAATGCACAAGACTGCCCCCACACAACAAAGAATTATTCAGTCCAAAACATCAATACTGTAGAAATTGAGAAACCCTGTACTAGAGGGAAAAAGTGAAATAAGAAAAATTACTCAGTTAAGAGATTACTTCAACAAGAAAGAAGAAAAGAAGGAACATAAAAAAGAAAAAGGCAGAACAAGTAGAAAACATAAGTACAACAGAAATAAACTCAAAAGTAAATGGACTACACCATCCAGTATAAGACAAGATTGTCAGACTATTTTTTTTAATAAAGGTAAATATTTAACTGTTTTCAAAAAAAACACAGAAAACATAAGGTTATAGAAAAATTAGAATTAAAAAGAGGACAAAATATATACCGGGAAAATTCTAACCAAGAATGCTGATTTTGCTATAATAATATCATACAAAATAGACTTTAAGGCACAAAGCATTACTAAGTTAAACAAGACTACTATGTAATCATCAAAAAGTTTAACTTCACCAGAAAGATACAAAAAATTCTAAATGTATATGAACTTAACAACATAGCTTCAAAATACATCAAAATTGACAAATCTATAAGGGAAATTAGGCAAATTCATCATCATATTAATATAATAATAGCTAACATGTGTATAGCATTGACAGTGAGCTAGACAAATTGCTGAGTGCATTACCAATTATGTTATCTATTGAATCTAAGATGTCATCAATTATAAGATGCACCATTAGTACAACAGGGGAAAAAAGAAAATGTTGTCACTTAAGAGATACTTAACCATCTATTGTAAGACATCTACATGTCAGAGATGTTTGTGTGTGTGTGTGTGTGTGTGTGTGTGTGTGTGTGTGTGTAGGGAGAGAGAGAAAGAGGAAGCAAAGACAGCAAAGTGCTAATAGTGATTCTAGATGAAGGGTATTTGGGCATTAAACTAAAGGTTTAAAAGTTTTTAGAATAAAAGTTGGGGAAAATTGTAATGAATATACAAATGCTTATGAATAGTCATCATTCCAACATGTATTCAATTCTCATATGTGTTCAAAACATACAGTATTTTCTCAAAACATGCTAATAATGGGTCTTTGTCTCAGAAAAAAACAAAATTTGTTCAGGCATATTACATTTGTTTTGATGCTTAACCTTAGAAATTGTCTTGTCACAGAATCTTTCTGATAGGTAACATTTCCACTCCGGTCTGACAGGGACGGTATTATTGGGGGACATCCACATGAAGGGACCCTGCCTAAAAAGTAGCTCCCAAACAGCTGAGCAGTACTGAGCACCATGCTCTGGTATGCAGAGTGTCGGCATTAGCTGATGAGTGAGATGGGCTGAGGCTGTGCACCTGGCCAGCCTTTGTGAGGCTTACTTGCACAGACACAGGAGAATAGCAGAGCTAATGGCATTCACACGGCACCACAAGGATGCTGGTGAGGGCAATGGGCACAAATCAAGGGGAAAAATTCCTGTCTTGGTTAATTGTCCAGCTGATTCCGTTTTATTTGTATTTTTGCTAACTCTGTTCAGGCACTCAAAGCCCTTTTCTCCCCAGGATTGTTAATCTTTCTACATCACAGAACTATTTAAGGACTGGGCAATTAAGACAACAGTAGTCTTCCTCTTTTTAAATGTACTTGAATCTTCTTTTCAAACAAGTAGTAATATTGACAAAGGTATTGCTTACTATGTGTCAGGCTTTGTGATAAATACTTTACATATATTATCTCATTTATTCTTTGTGGTTGAACCTTCAACAGGAACCTCTGAAACCATGTAACAAAAGCCCAAGGCAGCAACGGGAGCCACGCTAAGAGTTCGCTAAGAGTTCATCCCGGATGTATGGGAACCATCATGTCCTCAAGACCTATACCCTGCTGATACTAAGGGTGGATTTTGCAGCCTTGTCAAATCTCTGGGCTGGAGCACCACTGTGTTGGGAGGATGTAGCAACCAGCTGCTGAGGCTGCAAGCTTTGCAGCCAGAAAGTGAAGGAGGGAAGAATGCCACCTGTGAGAAAATGTCCAAGAATTCTGGGACCAGACAGGACTTCAGCAGGTTATCTTTTGCGGCCACCACTAAGACATTCCAGCAGAAAACACAGGTCCCATTTGCTTGAAAGGCCCCTTGAGGGAGGTGAGTATGAGACATCTTCACCTCATCCCTATCTTTCCCCTTTGCCACTTCTTTCTGGAAGCTTAGCCTTCTCAAAAGGACCTCACTAAACTTTCTCATAGGGCCTGCCCCCGAGACTGGGCCAGCTCCAAGATACCTATTTCTCCCTCTCACAACAGGGGAGCTTTAGAAATGTCAATGCCCAGGCCTCACCATGACCAATTCATTCCAGCAGTCTGGGTTGGGACTCCAGAATCAGTATTTTTTAAAGCTCCCAGGTGATTCCAATGTGCAGCCAAGGTGGAAAACCACTGCTGTAGCAGAGCAGGTATAGTAGGTTGTAAGGACCTTGCTATGGTCTGAGTGTGTTCCCCAAAAGTTCATGTGATGGAAACTTCATTGCCATTGTAACAATATTAAAAGGTGGGGCCTTTAAGAGGTTATTAGATCATGAGGGCTCCACCCTCATGAATGGATTAATGCCATTACCCTGGGAGTGGTTAGTTATCACGGGAGTTCAGCTCCCTCTTTCTCTGTCTCATGTGTGTGCTATCTTAATACGTGATGTCTTCCACCACGTTATGACACAGCAAGAAGGCCCTCAGCAGATGTGTCCCCTCTACTTGAACTTCCCTGTTCATAAAGCAAAGGATTCATAAAGCAAATGTACTTCACAGGGCCTGGTTTTCCAAAGCCTTGCAGTATCATATATTGACCTTGCAAAGGACAGGAAAATTTCCCCAGGCTATAAGTCTCTTTTGTAATATAAAGAATTGTAACACAGCAAGGTTGCTGGCTCAAAGACAGACAAGCTACTGATTGATATGTAAAGTTACTGGGAAGCTGCTGGAGGGAGAAGGAATGTTTGCTAAAATCAAGCTTTTGTTGGTGGATCACTTAATTGCCTAATAGAATGTCATCTGACTTGTTTTTACTGAATGTTACCAGCTTCTATTGTTAAACTTGTTAAAACTATGTCTCTTCCTGTAACTTGCTGGGCTGGAGAATAAATGCAGGAAGAGAACCCCAATTCGTGGTTAATTTCCCAAATAGAAGGATGCCTCACACTTGAGGGTCCTGGGATATTGACCCCTTTCTGGGGCTTCTCACTGCTCAAAAGAGATGGGCTTTGAGTAATCTTTGGTGGCTTCGTCACCCAGGGGAAAAGGGGTGACAAATCCGTGGGAGGCAAAGCAACACTTCCCAACCTCTGGAATCCTGAGTCAAATAAATTCCTGTTCATTATAAATTACCCAGTCTGTGGTATTCTGTTACAGTAGCAAAAAATGAACTAAGACAGACCTATTTACCTGCACTTGCTATCGCCTCTTTTTCTCTGGCCTGCAAAGGGCTCACTCTTGCTTTTAACAGCCAACTAACTGGGTCCACCCATTACCCCATGCTTCCACAAGAAAGTCAGAAGTTATCTCAGTGTCTTTCCCAAGGGTTGTGCTACCCCTTTCTCTGCACCAGCACCTGACATAGTGCCTAGTAGATAGTAGCTGTTACTAAGAAATATATGTTGAATTAATGTGTAATAAAAAATTGTAAACTGAAACCTTCTTGAACACATGACAATTACACATGCAGATTAAATAGAGAGCTATATATTAACAAAACAATATAAAACATATGCAGGAGAAAACAAAATTAGTAAAAACATTCCAGTAAAAGAAAAGGGCTATACTCTGTGTAGGTTATCCTGATGCTATGGTCTGAATGTTAGTGTCCCTCCAAAATTTATGTACTGAAATCTAATTCCCAACATATTAAGAGGTGGGATCTTTGAGTGGTGAGTAAGTAATAATGGTGGAGCCCTCATGAATGGAATTAACGACCTTAAAAAGAGGTGCAAGGGTGCTGTTCATCTGTTCTGCCATGTGAGGAGAAGCCACCATCTATCAGGAAGAGACCCTCACCAGACACTAGATCTGCTGATGTCTTGATCTTGGACTCACCAACCTCCAGAACTGTGAGCAATACATTTCTATTGTTTATAAGTTACCCAGTCTAAGGTATTTTGTTATAGCAGTCCAAATGACTACTTTAAAATTGAGTTGAAGTTGTTTTTCAACTTTAAGCGTATATCAAAAGTCCCTCAGAATTTTAGAGCATCTCATTTCTAGTCCCCATTTTTAATATTTTTGTTTCTTATTACTAAAATATTGCCCTTATTTTATTTAGCAGCAGAAGAATAGGTTAAAAATTACACCCTTTGATGTAAAGTTTAACATTAAAAGTCATCTTTGATTACAAGAGCCAATGATGGAATATTTTTTACCAAATGAGCTTCTATCTAGTGCTGGAGAGTTCTAGATTCAGTGTCTAGTCAAATGTTCTTGGTCTTTTGTTTGACACTCTGAGCATCCTTAGAGGCAAATGTGAGAATTAAGAGGTTGCTGTGCCCCTAAATTTATATTTTCCTCAAAGATTGGCTCCAGGATTCTTGCCAAGAAAGGGTCCTGAGGCCACAGCCACTAATAGGAGCTTGTGCACTGCTTGTGGTGTCCTCAGAAATGCCATTTAGTTTATCAAAAGGTGAATAAGAAAAAAATGGGAGCTGCGATAAGGTGGACCAAATACCGCACAAGTTAAAAAAAAAAAAAAAATCAACATTTTCCCTTTCTTTTCCAAGCCTTTCAGAGATTCTACACAGAATTCATGGCTATAAAGTATAATTTTTTAAATGACAACCAATTGCATTTGCCAAATAAAATGAGGGAATGCTCACATTGTTTTAAACCAGAAGAAGCTTTTGAGGCCAATCACAATGCTGGGGACACGCACACCCCAGACATCACCTCCAGAAAGCTGCAAAGAGAAGAGATACTCATGATGGCTGTGCCGTGAACACAGGAAGCTGTCTGTGAACCCTCAAACCTCACTAGTGGCCTTTGCCCCAGCATCGTGTGTGTACTTTAATTTCAGCACTCAAGAATAATCCAAATACCATACAATTTACCCACCTGAACCACACAATCTGAAAGCTTTTAGCATATTCACAAAGTCGTGCAACCATTACCACTATCTCATTACAGAACATTTTCATTGCCCTAAAAAGGAACCCGCCCCCATAAGCAGCCACTCCCTATATTCCTCCCTTCCCTTCGCAGACCCTGGCAATCACTAATGTACTTTCTTTGTCAATGGATTTGCCTATTCTGGACGTTTCATGTAATTGAAATGATACTGTGTGATCCTTTACAACTGGCTTCATTCACTAAGCATAATGTTTTCGAGGCTGATTGTGCTGTAGCATGTGTCGATGCTTCATTTGTTTTTACTGCTGCATAATGCTCCAGTGTATGGATAAACCACATTTTGTTTATCCACTCATCAGCTGATGGGCATTTGGGTTGTTTATGCTTTTGGACTACAATGAATAACACTGCTATGAACATTTGTGTACAGGTTTTCATGTGGATGTGTGTTTTTAATTCTCTTGGGTATATACCTAGGAGTAGAATCGCTGGGTCACATGAGAGTTTTATGCTTAACTGTTTGAGAAACTGCCAGACTGTTTTCCTCAGCAGTTCGGCACTTTCTAACACTGTCTTTTCACAGCGTCTGTCCCCACTGCTAGACATTAGAACAGTGGGATCATATTCTAGTCCTAACCTTGGCTCCCAGCCCTTGGAACAATGGTGCTGACAGATATTGGCTGAGCCTTCTACCAACATTCTTCATGGCCCATCTTCCTCAGCCCACTAAGGACCATGATACTCACTGTGAAATGGAGAACATTTCTTCTTAAAGCTTTACATGCTTTTACTCCACCTTCCCTGAGCTAACTCCTTGTTGACTGTTCCTTAATTAGTCTGCTTCTCGCTCATAATTTCTGCTGCCAGCCTTTCATGTCCCCGTATGGGCTCCATGTCTTCACCTACCTCCTCTGCATCAGAGGAGGAGAGCAATGGGGGCTGGGCAATGTGGGCAAGACAATCTGTGTCTGGGCTGGCTTGGGGAACTGAGGGAGGGGAGAAGGGAAAAGGGAAGTCCCAAGGACTAAATCCAGTGGATTCAAGAGATTATACATTCAATTCTCCTCGAAAGGGCAGAGGACAGACATTCAAAGAGAAGAGGGAATAGTTAGCTCGCTCAATATCTCAATGTTGGATAAACCTCCCTGTTGCTTTTCCAACTCAAAATCTCCATCCCCAGCAAATCTCCCTAAACTCAAAGTGATTCTCTGCATCATGGTCAAGGGGTTCTACACATTATGAGTCAAACTGGAGACTTTCGTGATGTGGAGACCCCAATCAGCTCTGTAGTTTCCTGGAGCTCCCTTCGCCCTCATTCCTCTTGCCCTTCTCCAGCCTCCTGACCCCTTATTTCTCAGATATCACAGGATCTCCTAGTCTTGGAGGCCAGAGCTCATTCCAACAGGCCCCTATACTATGCTTGTTTTAGCTTTGATTTGCCTGTCTGCACATCTGCACATTCATTCCATCTGTCCTTTCCTGCCTGATCAGTCTCTTTGATGGTGAAGCCAAAGCAAAAATAGCAGGTGAATAGTTTTGCTTCCTGTTGGTTCTCAGTTAACAAAACACCTTCTACCCAGAGCAAAGGGCCCACCTCTCTTTGTTCTTCCTGCTGACAACTGTGGCTTCTTAAAAGCTCACAGAGGATTCTTAGTTCATTCTAGAAGATTCTTAGTTCATTCTGGTGCTACAGTCACGCTATCACTCGTCTTAGAAGGTTCCAGCGTCTCTGAAATAATTGCCTTTGGCTATGTGCCCACTTCTTTAGAATGGATCCTTTTTGAGTCTGGGATTGTAAACATTACTTTACCTAGTTCCACACCCTTTTATGTTCAGGTATTACTCCTTGTAATTTCAATTCTTAGGGCCTCTTCCTCTTTTCTGTCTTTAGCCTTGGTAGCAGGCTTTATTTGACAAGCTGCAATAAAGGACTAAAACTAACAATTTCTCTTTAGCACATATTTTTACTGAATTGAGGCTTCTCATGCATGAGAGCCGAAAGAAGAGCCAGGAATTGACAATGAGCTGGAGATTGTATTTGGTGACAAACTGAACTGGTAACTTGTCTCCTGGGAAGCTCTGTCACCTGCACCTGTATTCTCAGAATCCCAGCATCAGGCCACAAGGACTGTCCACTTCCTGAGCCTTCCACAGCCTGGTCATTGGCTCATCTTGTTTTCTAAGAACACCAATTACCAATCAGTGCATCTGGGTTAAGGGTAGATGTGGAATATACTATAAAGCATATGTACTTCACAGGGCCTGGTTTTCCAGAGCCTTGCATTTTCAAATATTGACCTTGTGGAGGACTGGAAATTTCCCTCAGGCTATAAGTCTCTGTTGCAAGATAAGAATTGTGGCACAGCAAGTTGCTGGCTCAAAGACAGACTAGTTACCGATTGTTATGTAAAGATACTGAGAAATTGCTATAGGAAGGAATGTTTGCTAAGATCAAACTGTTGTTGATAGGACCACTTAATTGCCTTACTGGAATGTCATCTGGCTTGTTTCACTGAAAGTTACCAGCCTATACTATTAAACTATAACCCTACCTATGTCTCTTCCTGTAACTTCCTGGTCTAGAAAATAAATGCAGGAAGAGAACCCCAATTTGGCATTAATTTCCCAAGGAAGGGATGGCTCTCACTTGAGTGTCCCAAAAGGAGATTAACCACTTCAGGGCCTCTCACTGCTCAGAAGAGATGGGCTTTGAGTAATCCTTTCATCTCCATCACCCAGGGGAAGTGGGGTGACAAATCCATGGGGGGCAAAGCAACACAAAGCAACAAGTATAAAGAAGTTCTTTGTACAAATCTTACAACTTCTCTGTGAGTGTTAAGTTACTTCAAAATAAGAAGTTTCAACTAAAAAGGAAAAGGAACACTAAGTATCTAAGCCCTCTGCTGGGGCCATGTCATATCATATATGGATAATTACACTTGGGCCCTGGTACCACCGTGAAAACCTGTAGCACACTGTGGAAAGGACGATGGGACAGGTAAACGTTTTAAGGAACTAATATACGGCAGAGGGGCTGATCTTTTCTTGGGCTGTCTTGCAGAAGACCAATGAGAAGGCAGAACAGAGAAGGTGGATTCATCGAGGCACACCACAGCTCACCAGAAAGATGACGTTTCCAGCCATCCCTTAGGTTTAAGAGTGAATGAGCTGCCTTGGAAGGGAGTGTTCTCTGGTCTCCATCCCAGCATGCAGCTGATCAATCATGGCTGGGAGACCACGTTGGGTGATGTAGATTTCTGAACTGGGTTGGAGTTTGAGCTGGATGTGAAGATGTCTAAGGGTCTGTGAGTTGCTGTCTACAAAGCTATTTACACTGTCCAGAGGAGGGAGAATTGCAGGGTGTGCATCTCACCACTCACCATCATTGGTTCTTTGCTCACAGACAGGCTCACTCCATTCCCCAGTTTTGTTCCAATCAAGGAGGAACACTTGAACTTGAACACAATAAGTTGTCTGTCCATGGCTCAGGATTCTGAGGACCTTAGAGCTGTAATGGGAAGTAATGAGAAACTAGTGAAGATAAAATGTGAAATTGTTTGGTAGTTGCACTGGATTGAATAGTATCCCACAAAAATTCATGTCCACTCAAAACCTCGGAATGTGACTTTATTTGAAAATAGGATCTTGGCAGATGTAATTAGTTAATTTAAGATGAAGTCATACAGAATTAGGGTAGAACCTAATTCACTGACTGGTGTCTTTACAAGAAGAGAAACAAAGTAAGAGACAGACACAAAAAAGGAGGCCACATGGAGACAAAAGCAGAGGACTGGAGTGATGCATCAGCAAGCCGAGGAACCAAGGACTGCTGGCCTCCATCAGGAGCTAGCAAGAGGCAAGGAAGGACCCTCCCCTAAAACCCTTGGACAGATCATGGCCCTGCCAACATCTTGATTTTAGACTTTTGGCCTCCAGAACCATGAGAGAATAAATTCCTGTTCTTTTAAGCCACCCAGTTTGTAATAATTTGTTACAGTAGCCTTAGGGAATTTATTTATTTATTTATTTATTTTCTTTTTAAAGGATGACCGGTAAGGGGATCTTAACCCTTGACTTAGTGTTGTCAGCACCACACTCTCCCAAGTGAGCCACAGGCTGGCCCTAGCCCTAGGAGATTCAACACAGCAATGAAAGGCTCCACTTTTTCATTTTGACCAGTTGTAATCTCTTAGTGCCTAAAATGGGAAGGAGGAAGAAGTAGGAGGTATGAGAATTCGACACCATCCTCTCCTCAGCAAGGGACTTAACTAAGGGTGACTACAGGCTGACTCACTATTTCGTTCCCTGAACTCTCCAGTTCAGAACACGTTCAACCTATCTGCTTCCTTAAAAACCAAAAGAAGGGCTGGCCAGTGAGCTCAGTTGGTTAGAGCACAGCCTTGTAACACCAAGAACAAAGGTTCAGATCCCCATACTGGCCAACCACCAGAAAAAAAAAAGGAGTGAATATGAAAAAAAGAAAAGAAAAAAGAAGTCTCTTTCATGCAATGGAGACAGTGCGATTTTCTTCCTGAGTCAAGTTCGTGGTTTTGTCTCCCGGCTGTCTCATCATTCCTGTTTGGACCAAGCAGATACCAAACAATACCTTCATTTTCACACCCATCAGAACTCTTAATTAAACAGCCACTAACTAATGAGCTGGCCCTTTATAAGCCCAGATTTATTGCCAGTGTTTTGTAACTAAAAATGTTCCCAGAAGGTTAAAACTATGGGGATAATGTCTATGAGCAGGAGAAATGTGGCCAGGACCGACTTTCTTAAATAAAACCTCAATAAAATCAGGAAACAGGGGGAAGCTGCAACTCCTTCCCTTTCTGCCTTCTGCCTTGGACCTGCCCTGCTTCTAAGCTGCCCCCGTGGGCTGCATTGGCCAACAGACCCCATAGAACTGCTGGGATGAAGTACTAACAGCCAGCCCTTATTTAGCATGTCCTATGTGCACGCCCTTTTCTAAGCACTTTTACTTTTTTATCTAATTCCCACAAAAACCCCACAAAGCAGATACTATTATTTGCTTCATTTTTCAGAGGAGGAAACTAAGGCACAGAGAAGTTCAATAACTTACCTAAAATTAC
Organism: Cynocephalus volans; assembly: GCF_027409185.1. NCBI lineage: Eukaryota > Metazoa > Chordata > Mammalia > Dermoptera > Cynocephalidae > Cynocephalus > Cynocephalus volans. The sequence goes on from NC_084460.1 coordinate 180,504,273, forward strand.
ACAGGCAGGAAGTGACAGAGCCAGCATTTGAAGCCAAGTGGTCTGGCTCCAGAAACTGTGACAGGCAAACTCTGAGAGGGCCACCCATGATCCCCACCTTCTGCTATACACACCTCTGAGTAATCCCCCCCCACCCTGAGTGTGAATAGTACCTATGACTTGCTTCTAACCAAAGCCTAACAAAGGTGATGAGATGCCACTTCTATATGTAGGTTTCACATCTAAGGAAGGTCTCCATCTAAGGTATCAGTTTTTCCACTTCCCAGAATTCCTCCGGAAACCTTGTTCTTTATTCTGGCAAACACGATGTCATTGCATCAGAATAAAAAAGAGACAGGAGCTTTTGCTTTAAAGTAAATCACCTTGCATTTGTAAAAAGTGTCCTGAAAGATTCTAAACTTCACAACTTTTGATAGAAATTGCATTATATTTGTAAAATATTTGGATATATTAATGAAGTATTATATCTGAAAAGAATAAGATTGCTAATTGTGCTTAAAATTAAATGAAGTAAGTTAATATTTTATTAGTAGATGAAAGAGCTGTTAACATGGACAACGGCTGGTGAGGACACCTCTATAGGTAGAAAATTCTAAATATCCTACCATCACGGATAAGAAACTTTGACAGCCTACTAGACACAATACAGCACATGGAAAACTGTATATATCATATTAGAAGATCCCATGAAAGGAACAGAGACTGTAAAAGATGTAATTGTCTAAGTTAAAGGTGAGAAGAACATCAAAATTCTTTAAAGCACTGTTTCTCAAAGTGTGTTCCCTGGACCAGCTGTGTCAGCATCACCTGGAAACTTATTAGAAATGCAAATTTTCCAGCCCCACTCCAGACCTACAGGTTCAGAAATTCTGGGGGTGAGATCTATATTTTAATCTGTGTCATAACAGGCCCTCAGGTGATTCTTCACTGAAGTTGGAGAGCCACTGCCTTAAAGGAGCATAAGTTATTAATTGAGTACAAAATTTTCAGGTTTCTGTGTTACCGTAACCATCTATTTTTGTAGAAGTAGAAAAGTGCTCTATTGTGGTGGTGGAAAACGGATATGAAACCCCAAGATCAGCAGAAGAGTTTCTTTATAACAGCTGGAACCTGCATTCCAACTGTTCTTGCAGACTTGTGGTTTAACTGTCACAGAGATAAATATGCCACATTCTTGGTGTCAAGATTCTGCCCACATTCTGGGCAGGATCAAAAAGCACATTATAGAAAGCACAGGAGTGAAAATGTGCCCATCCCCACCAGAGTTTCTTATTGACCTTTTTGAGAGAGCAGAGGTGGGCTTTTAGTGTGAGTATATAATAATTGGGGGAGTGCCACTTTAGACCTATATTACCATCTATCTTAACTGGATTCCCCCTAGAAGAAGATCCTGAGATAAAGACTGAGATCATGTAGCTTTTCTGGGAGGTACAGGAACAGCACCAGAGTAGAGGGGAGATGACACAAGGAAGGTAAGCCTTCCAATAAGCCAGCTCTCTAAATAGGTGAGTAAATTTTAAACCTATGGAAAAAGCTCAAGAATATGGTGTCAAGCACATGCCTCAGAATTATCCTGGCCAAGGCGGGAGAGAATTGGATATTTATACCACTGCATCCATCAGGCATTGCTTAAGAGCTGGCCCCCAGGGGAACTTTAGTTCCCAAAAACTTCTGGCCTGCATCCAGGGGTTAAATGACTGCTGCATTGTTTCATGTTTCCAGGATTTTTCCTATCTTTGATAAACTCTATGAAGGAATTTTACTAAGAAAAGAGTAAGGCTGTCACTGGTATTCCAAAAGGTGCACTACATGACTTGTGGAAACCATAGTAGCCCTGCAAAAAAAGCCATGTCATCCATCCATGTACAGGTTCAAGCTTAAAATTATTCCTGAGTTAACAGTGGGATATTTCCCTTTATCTGCCCCATGGTACAGAGCCCAAGAGTTTTCCATTAATTTCCATATAAAGGCTTTCTATTAACATGGTAAACAAAAGAGAGCAGAAGCCGTAAGTCAGAGCACTCTGAGTGCCTGAGTTTCAGGCAAACAGAGAGGTGACCTGCAGACCAGAACCCGACCGGGGCTGCAGACTAGTAGCAACCAACATGGAAAGGAAACAAATATTAAGACTTCTATTTTTATTTTTCAAATCTTTAAAAAATGCCTTTAAAATACCTTTTAAAATGTCTATGAAAGGCATCCTTTTCAAATGTCTGTTTTATATATGATTGACAATATACATAAAATAGTACAGTAGTATGTATTTAACTTATAAATAAATAATGATACACATATTGGGAATGTATGATCAGAGTTTATTTGTTTCTTTGTTTTTTCCTGTTGGTATTATGTAACAAAAAATATCTAAAGGCACTGGTCTTGGCTCAGAGATGGCAGGAAAGTAGATGAGGAGGTACAATAATTAATGGCTTAATTAAAAGTCTATCAACAGAATGATAGTGCCAGAAAGTGCCTCTGCCTGCCTCACCCCTTCTTGAGGCAGTTGGGCATTTACCCTTAGACAAAAAAGTTAGAGATTTATTCTCTTTAAAAAATGAATTAACTATCCTGGGAATATTATTGGGCTTTTCAGTAGACCAAAGCAAAGTTTCACCATTTGGGCAGTTGCTGTCCCCAACCTTGCAATGGCAGGCTCCCTGCTTACCTACCCTATAGGGAAACTTCCAGAGACAAGTTCTGCCTCAAAAACAGATGACTTCATTTTTTCAGGAAAGACACTGTTTACACTAGCTAATTAGAGAAATCAGTCTGTCTTCTCTTTTTAAATATAAATGGATACCCAAAGATCACCAGACAATGAGGAAAAAGTAGCAGCATTACAGAGAAAGACAAACAGAACAAATTGACTCGAAGAAACACTTGTAAAACATTGGAACAGAAGAGAATGTCACAAAAACCCAAGTCCTAAAATATTTCACATTAGTGTACCCATAAAACAAGAACAGAATGCTACATTAAAAAAACAATCACAATAAAAAAGTGATTTTTGAAAATTAAACACATAATAGCAGAATTAAAATTCCATTAGAAGTCAAGTAAGTCTCCCAGAACCAAGGGCAAAAACACAAAGAGATTAAAAACTAGGGAGAATAGGTTAAGAGACATCAAGGGTCAATCCAGGAAGTACAATTTTCTACTAATCAGAGTTTAAGGGAGAACAGAGAAAAGGGCAAGGATGGGGGGGAAGTATTTAAAATGTAGTGCAAGAGTGGGACTTCTGCTTCTAGCCATGATGGAGTAATATGGACCAGATTTACTATCTTGCTTTAAACTACTAACAAACAAAAAATACATAGTAAGCAAATTTTTTTTTTTTTTTTTTTTTTTTTAGCTATTAGATAATAGGCAGCCCAGGACAGTGATACCTGAGAGAAGGGAAACAAAGGAGATGAACTCTACAATTGCCCAAGCGCACTTTCTGGAGAGAATTTTCAGACCTCAGCATAAAGAAGAGGAACCCAGATCCCTGTGGGTTGAGAAGATGGAGCTGGGAGTTCAAGAAGGCTGAGGCAGCTAGATTTCACAGGGCAGAGTACCAGACAGAAGACAGCTGCACACAAAGAAAAAGCTCTGAAGAGCCACAAAAGATACCCATCAAATATTCACCTAAATACTGATTAAACCATATGTTGGGAGGAAACTTGAGGCCAGAAAGAATCACTCAAAAAAGCAAAGGGATCAATCCCCAGGGCTCATATAGGGTTGGAAATAGTTCACCAGTTATAGTGGAAAACCTCATAATTCATGGAGCATGAGGTAAATTATTCACAGGGATATTATCTCAATAGTGGGGCAAATTTGGCCCTACATTAAACACTTCTCTGGTCTTGACAAAACGAAGCCTCAAAAGGACCAAACCATTTCCAAGTAACTTAACTGCATCCATAAACAAAGCTCAAGCATATTTATAGAAATACAAAAATATCTAGCACACAACAATGTAAAGTTTACAATGTCTGGCATCCAACAAAAATTACCAGGCATGCAAAAGGCAGGAAAATACAACCCACACTAGAAGAAAAGTAAATCAATAGAAACAGTAGATAGAATTAATAGATTGGTACATTAAAACAGTTATTAAAACTGTGTTTCATATGTTTAAGAAGGTAGAGGAAAACGTTAGTATGTTAAGGAGAGACATGAAATATATATTTTTAAAAAGACCAAATCAAACTTCCAGAGATAAAAAGTACAATGTCTGAACAAATAAAAAAATGTACTATGCAAAAAAAAAGTACAATGTCTGAGATTAAAAACACAGAGTTTAGATTGATAGCTGATTAGACACTAGAAAAAAGAGCAGAGAACTTGAAGATAAAGCAATAGAAATGATCTGAGGTGAAAGACAGAGAGAAAGAAAAGGCTGAAGAAAAAAATGAAAAGGGTATCAGTGAATACGACTTCAAGTAATCTGATATATGTGTATTTGGAAAGAGAGGATAAGAAAATTTTTTTTGAAAAAAGAATGGTCTAGGGCCCAGCCCATGGCTCACTTGGGAGAGTGTGGTGCTGATAACACCAAGGAGACAGGTTTGGATCCCTATGTAGGGATGGCCGGTTAGCTCACTGGGGAGAGCCTGGTGCTGACAACACTAGGTCAAGGGTTAAGATCCCCTTACAGGTCGTCTTAAAAAAAAAAAAAAAGAATGGTCTATAGTTTTCCAAACTTGATGAAAACTGTAAACTCACATATCCAACAAGCTCCATGAACCCCAAGCACAAAAATAGTATAGGAAAATTTCCTTCAGCTAAAGGGACACACAAGTCTTCAAATGGAAAGAGCCCACTGAATGCTGTTAAGCAATCAGGTGTCTGGGTGGTAATTAAAGTAACAATCAAGCCTTTATTCATTTACTGCAACAGTGCAAGCAAGAAGCAAAAGAGAAGCACCAGCTCCCCAGTGTTCCCTTTTCCCCCACAGAATGGTTCAGCCAAAGAAGTGTCAGGTGGATGAATGGGCTCCTGCCTCTTTATGGATTTTATGGACTGGTGGAAAGGGGAGGGAGAGGGACCAGGAGTGGAAAGATACTGAATCAAAGTAGAGAAAAGTGCCTCAACCTAGGTCCCTAGTAAGGAGGCCTCTGAATGACAGTGCCTGGGCTAGGAATGCAGATATGCTTATGGGCAGGGCTGGCCTGGGGAGAGGGGGTTCCTGAGTCCTTGACTACAAATCCCTCTAGAAAACTGTGAGGCACTGCTATGCACCAAATCTGGTGTGGGGATGGCAGTTTCCTCCCCCATGAAGCCTAGCAGACAAAGCTTTGTAATTTCTGTGATCAGGACTGAAAGATCACACAAGATTATGGCCGGAGGCCAGACTCCTCAACGGAGGAGCAGAATAGTTGGGGAATAAAAGCCCCTCGTTCCCTTTCCAATACACTGATGGATAGAAAACCTGGATAACAGGAGAGAGATCTAGACTGAAGACAAGTTTGGGAGTTATCAGCATAAAAGAAGCCAATGAACTCACAGAAGGGGAAGAGATCACTAGGGGACATCACTTAGAATGAAAAGAGAAGGGGTGCTAGGACAAGGCAGTGAGGGACACCAATACCTAAACCACAAGCAGTGCAGTGGGTTTGCAATGGAAATGGAGAAGAATAACCAGAGACAGAAGGGAGAGCAAATGAATCAAGAAATCCCAAGAAAAAGGGCACAGAGAATGATAGAAATCAAATGCTGTTGAGAAGTCAAGTAAGGTAAAAGCTGTAAAGAATCTAATGGATTTGAATACTAGAAAATAGCTAGTGATCTTGGTGAGAATGGAGTAAGAACAATGATAGGAACACAAAACCAGACTTAATGGGTTGAGGAATAAATGGGAAGTGAGAAAACAAAGACAGGTAGGGACAAATGTAGCCAAATTTGGCTATGAATAATAGGAGACTAAAGGACAGCTTCTGGAGGTGCTGTGGACTGTCGTCTCCCCAAAACTTAGTCCCCACTCTGACAGTGGAAAGAAGGTGGGAAATCCTACTATGTAATTGAAAGGTGGAGTCTTGAAGAGGTGATTGGTTTGTAGGACCCTGCCGTAATGAATGGATTAATAATGGTGGTCAGGGGCGTGGTTCTGAGGGCTTTAAAAGGAGAGCACATGAGAGCCTCTCTTTCTCTGCTCCACTGTCTTCTGCCATGTGAGACCCCCGCATTGCTATAAAGCCACAACCAAAGAAGACCCTCACCAGATGTGTTCCCTGGACTTTGGACTTCACAGTCTACGAATGAAGCAATAAATTTTGTTTTCTTTATGAAATACCCAGTTCCATGTATTTTGTTATAAGTAACAGAGACAGACTAATACAGGGGGGAATGAAGGATATGCCTTTTAAGTTGGGAGAGACTCGAGAATGTTTAACTCCTGACGATGAGCCAAAGGGAGAAGACGAAGTCATGGGAGAAGGTAATCATTGGGAAACAATCCCTACAGAGGAGTTCTAGAGAACCAGATAGACAGATTATCATTCAACTTAAAGTGGGACATCTTCCTCATAAGAGAAGGAAAGAAAGAATGAATGCAGGTGTAGTTAAGTCTGAAATTTTGGTGGTGGGAGGCTGAGACCTCATCTGCTGATTGCTTGTGTTTTCCAAGAAAGTAGGAATTGGGTGGGAAAACATCTGTTTCAACTTCTGTTGAAAATGAGAAGAGAAGTAGTGGGTAGAGATTTGAAGTAAGTACAGAGGTTTTTAATTTCAGCTCGACTGAGGTTGGAGACTATGAAGTTTTCATCACTGGGGTTATGTGATCCTTCAGGTTTTCTCTAGCAAAACTAGATCTTCCCCCATGCCCTTCTAAAGAAGGAAAAACAATAACCACAATGGTCAGCAAAAAATAGCCAGAATTGATTGAGCATCAAGTGTCATACCCTACACTAAGCTTTTTACAAGCACTAATGAACTTAAACCTCATCACACCACTATGACATACATACTTTTTTGGTCCCCAGAAGGAAACAAGATTAAATAACTTGCCCAAGGTCCCAGAGTGATGGAGCTGGGATACCACCCCAGGTCAAGTCAACTTCAGAACTCATACTCTTAACCAGTAGACCCAGTGTCTGTTTCAGAGATACTTAGTTACCTGTTGGGAAGGGGCGTGGCTATCCTCCTTGGTATCACTTAAAAACAGACATGTTTCTTTCCCTGTATTCAGTGAATATGCAACCAAGTCTTAATCTTTCCTCAAGCAACACTGAACACAGACTTTCAAATATGCTGTTCTATTTGCTTGGAACCCTGTACCCCTCTTCTTTTCCAATCGATCTCTTACTTATACTTACACTTAAATACCTCTTGCTCCAGGTCATCTGCCACAGTCTGTACCCTTTACCACCAACTAATTGAATGTTCCTACTGTTTGCTTCATATATATGTTTTGTTTTGTTTTTTACTTAGTTGCCTGTCTACTGGGATGAGGAAAGGAGTAGGATGATAAAGCATCAAGAAGGAGAAAGGCAAGTCTGGAGGTTCCAGAGTAGAATTGCTCAGAGTCCTCCCTGAGCATCCTGGAGCTAGTATTTACACACCCTAAAATTCTGGGCTGCTGGGTTGCCGCTTAGGTGGTGACTCTGCACTTTATTCTATCAACCTCTCTGCCCAGAAAGAAGTGAACTAATTCTTCTGAAAGGTTCTGGAGCAGTGGTTTCTAAACTGGGGTGTGCCCACCCTAGGGGCTTGTGTTGGAATACAGGATCCACTGGGGTGCAATGAAATCCTATTTGCATTCTTTAACAAGAAATAAATTAAGCTTTACAAGTATTTGATATATGGCCTAGCACTAGCACCTTCACTTAGTCCAAATGTCAGAAGATCAGATGTGACATTCAGTGATGTGTGACACACCTGAAGCAGAATGGGAAGCCCACAAGGTGGAAATAAGCAGTGATGCTTCCACCTGTTCACTTCTGGAGTTTGTGACTATGTCTAGCCATTTACTTGGCCATAATAAATGTGTTTGCAGATTATGTTACCTAATTTTAACTAAACTAATGCTCACAAAATGGATGTGACAAGACTCCTGCAAGTAAATTAAAGATAATATTATTAGCACAGAATTGAATAAGATGACGGCAGAATTGACCCATCTCCTATTGCTGTTATGAACATATGATGATATAAAAACAATGAAAATCTTATCAGACTCTTCAAGAGTCAGTTTTAGAAGAATCATCACAAAGACTATTTGTGAAATGTATTCACACCCATTGTCATTAACCATTCACCCCTCTCTAAATTATATTGAGCCTTGACACATTAGCTTATTCATAGTACATTTTCCAAAAAAGCAAACCTCTACAATTTTTTCAAGAGTGTTTAAAGTCCTGTGATGCTCATTTCCTCTGGTTCTTTACAAAATTTCACAACTATTGGTGACAATATTTAGAAGCTGTTTTGTTTTTTGTTTTTTTAAAGATGACCGGTAAGGGGATCGCAACCCTCGGCTCGGTGTCGTCCGCACCGCGCTCAGCCAGTGAGCGCACCGGCCATCCGAATCCGCAGCCTCGGCACCACCAGCGCCACACTCTCCCGAGCGAGCCACGGGACCGGCCCTAGAAGCTGCTTTTGAGGTTCTTAATAGCAAAGACAAAAAGTTACATGCTACTTGTGCTTCTTGCACAACATGATGATAAAGTAAAATATATTCCTTAGTCAGCAATGCTATTGTCAGATGTATAGAAAATATGTCCGAAGATTTTAAGAAACAAGAGTTAAATTTAACAGTGTGGGAATTTTGCCATATAATTATATGGCAACGTGCCATCAAGTACACGTTTCTAAAGTGCAAGTACGCCACAAAAGCAAGCAAAAGAAACAGAGAAAGAGAGATGACAGTCGAGCGCTTGCGTATCTTGGAGGGATGTTCTTGAAGGCCTTGAATAACACCCTTGAAAAGGGTCTCATATCCTGATTTCCAATTATTAGAAAATTAACAGCTGTGCATATTCAATCGCGTTGTTCTTTACATTCATTTTAACATGTAAATGATAATAATAGTTTAGTTGTTATAAATATTTGATAGCTTACTTCATCTCTCATCCTTTAAATTTCATTTTGCCTATTTTCATAATGTACATAATCTATTATTAAGGTATTTAAGGAAACAGCCATTTGAATGGTGGGCTCCATTGTTTTCTGATAAGGTCGGTGATCATAAAAGCTCAGAGACCACTGTTCCGCAGACCACCTCAAGCTCAGAGGCTGTCACGGTTCTCTCCAACGGGCCCGCGCGCTCCTCGGCCAGGTCTCCCCGAAAACGAGCGCTCGACGTCTCTTTGCTCTCCTCTGGAGCTCCCATCCTTCGCTCACAGCGCTCTGCACACAGGAAACGGCCTGGTTCGCTCAGCGGCTTCCTCATTCAGCGGCTGGGGACTCCCAAGGCCGCTTGCCAAGGCCCCTAGATCAGTGACAGTAGGAGGGAAGGGCAGGACAGGAAGCGCGCGACACGCGCCCGCCCCCCGGCGGCCAAGAGCGGCGGAGGAACTCCAGCACTGCGACGTCTGCGCAGGCGCAGTAGCAACGAGCCGCATTGCGGGGAGGCCTCGGGTTGGGTGCGATCTTCTGGGAATGAGAGGGTGGGCCGCGACTGCGCAGTCACTTGCCGGAAAGCGGACTCGCGAGGAGGAGGCGGGGCGGCCTGCAGCTTTCCAAGGCCCGCGCGCGTGCGCGGGAGAGACGGCTCCAGCGTGGAGGTTTCCGGTTCGAGGCGACTGAAGATGTGACTGACGGGCCGGCGGCGGCCAGCGAACGATGCTCGCCCTTCTGGGCGCGACTACCCTGGTGCTGGTCGCCAGGGCGCCGTGGGTGCTGCCCGCAGCCGCAGGTGAGAGGCGAGGGGGCGGGGCGCGAGGCTGGGCTGCGGCGGCGGCGATGGAAGCCCCGGCTGCTGGGAGGTGGTGAGAGGGGACAGACGCCCTCTGTGGGGAGCCTCTGCGTCGGTGCGCGGTGGTTTAGGGTCGGTAGCCTCAGCGCTCAGATCGAAGCTGACTTGGGCTGGAAAATCGAACAGGAGAAAGTGGTGTTCAGAACCCTTCCACGCCGCTTGCTTGGAGCCGGCGTCCCCGTTCCCGGGCTGGCGGACCCTCCCGGCCGAGAGTCTGCGGGCTCCCACCCCCGGGAAGCGGGCTGTGCGAGGGAGCCCTGAGTCGAGTTGGCTTCTTTCTGAAAAAACCGGCAGCTCGGCTGGCCCGATTGATCACAAACACGGCAATTCCTGAAACGCATTTGCTGAATTTAGTAAACAATTGCTCAATCCCAAGTGAGAGTGAGATGTATTGGAAGAATTCCTCCGCCCTCAGGGTTCGTACAGCCTATTAAAAATAATGATAGTAAATACAAAGGCAGGGAGACACCAGGCTAGTTTGCTGCAATTATTAATACTTAGCCTGGGTGCATCAGGGGAATGGCAAGTATTATAAGGTTGATGAAAGAGTGATAGGTAGTTCTGTAGTGAGGAGGGGTACCCAAAGAGAAAAAGTGCTTTGCATCCCAGAACAGAAATCCAGGAGGTCTGTGAGGCTGCTAGTGGGTTTAAAATACTTAACTATTTGCTTAGAAAGACATATAACTATGTGGTATGTGCTGCATGATATCCTATTTCTCAAACTCTACAAATAGGGTGCGAGGGTCCTGGTGCAACCCATAATAATTTCTTTGATGTCTTTTGTCCATAAGAAATTTGTATTAATCTTATGTTTGCTTTAACGTAAAAAGAATTTCTCTAGAATTTTTATGTAGAATTGACATTCCAGGAGGATGTGCATGAAGAAATTAATTTTAAACTTGGCTACAGGAGAGCTGCTAAAATATAATTTTTAGACAATTCGCCTTTATTGAGCTCTTAACTATGTGTCAAGCACTAATCTGTTTTAAAGGTATAAATTCATTTAACTTTTAGAACCACGAAAGATACTATTATCCTCATTTTATATATGACGAAACTGAGGCAGTGCAGTATTAAGTAACTTGCCTAAAGCCATACAGCCAGCCATAAAGCTTGAGTGGTATATTAAATCCTAAGAGTCTGGCCTGATAGCCCTGGTGCTTAACCAGCCTAGACTGTTTTACTAAAGGCCAAACAATTTAAATTCTTGATTATTCACCTACATGTTAGGTGCCTAACTATCAGTATCTTTCAATTAACTAATGTGCTTTTTTCCCAAATGGGTAATAATGTTCAAAACTAAATGAAATGTTAACACAAACTGGACATCATAAATGTTGCTCTTTCAAAAGTCATAAAAATATTCATACTTTTAACCTAGTACATTCACTTCTGTGATCCTAGACTAAGAAAACTATCCAAAATATGGGAGGACATTTTTATTCATATTTGTATGGAAATGTGTGTTTGGATTTATGTCACATAAAAAGATAGTGAACTGTTCTGGTCATGAAGATGAGTGTGATATGTTGGAAGCAACCGGGAGGGAGGGAGGGAGAGAGAGAGAGAGAGAGAGTTGGATTAAATGCCCATTTTTTAATTTTGCAAGCTAAAATGTGAAATTAACTTATTTTTTAAAGGGTATTGCTAATTTGAATAGAGCAAAATCTGTTAAAACGAAAATCCTGCTTGGTAACTTTATTTCCAGTCTCCCAAATGCCAGGATGCTTCTAACTCCAGAGTCTCCTTTCTTTAGCAATAGAGGAAGTTTTTTTTTTTTTCTCTGAGGAAATCCTAGCTCTACCCGCATCAGATTTCCTCTTCTTGTTTCAAGACCTGGAATTACTAGAATTGGAATATCCTGGACAGGATATTATAAATACTTTAAATGTTAATTGGATCTTTTGTTAGCCCCTGTGTATTAGTCCATTTTCTGTTGCTACAACAGAACACCTGAGACTGGGTAATTTATAAAGAAAAGAGATTTATTTGGCTTACGATTCTGGGACAGTGCATCTGGCATGGGCCTCAGGCTGCTTCTAAGCAGATCACATGGCAAGAGGAAGCAATGAGAGGGAGGTGCCAGGATCTTTTAAACAACCAACTCTGTGGGAACTAATAGAGCAAGATCTCACTGAGGCCCCCTCCCCCAGGGAGAGCATTAATCCATTCATGAAGGATCCACCCCCATGACTCAAACAGCTCCCAACACTGCCACATTGGGAATCAGAGTTCCACATGAGTTTTGGAGGGGACAGCACATCCAAACTCTGTCATTCCGCAGGGGTTTGGGGTATAATTCAATCCACTATACCCTATAAACCCAATTGCTGCCCTTTGGCTGCATACAATCTATAAATTCCAATAAATGGAATGGAAATTAAGAAGAATGGGATAGGGGGATGTGTTCTGTTCAGTTTCAGTTGAAGTTTCAGAGAATTTGTGAAACAAAATTGAGGGTAGTAAAATCTGATGGGCACCTTCTTAAATTAAAATAAATTAAGAATGTTCAAAAAATGTTTTCTCAGATGTTTCCCCTTTCAACCCCATACTATAATATCTAACTGGAAAATAGAGGAAGCAGTCCCAATTAAGAAAGTTCTATACAAGGACCTCTGAGGTAGAAAAAGTATGCAAGGAGATAACATGATTGCCCTAAGGCACAAGTAAAAGCTAGAAATATTGTAAGAACAAGAAATAAATTTAAAACCTGGTCTTTTAAAAATTATAGCTTATCAAAGCAAGAGATCAGTTCTTTATGATGTTTAAGAAATTCCTGTGAACCCAACATTATCTGAGTACTCTGACAGATACAAATTAAGTATAAAAGCTATATAGATTCTGCCTTTAAGAAACAATCTGGTTAGACACAGTTTAGCACAAATAAGCAGTTTTTTAAAATACATCTTTTAAAGATTCTGGAAAGATGGCAGAGTAGAAAGCACCAAGAATCTGTCTCTCCACCTAGAGGAAACTTGTACTGGCAGAATCTGTCTGATGTAACTGTTTTGGAACTCAGAGGTCTGTTGAAGGCTTGCAACTTCCAGGGGAAGGTTTGGATGGTCAATTGAGGTTAATTTCCGTCAATTTCAGCTCTTAGCACAGTAGCAGCTACCCATCTCCCACCTCCCAACACTTGTCAGGCAGCTGTGCTCATGTTTCTGGAGCAATCAGTACATGATTTGCAGGAGCCCTGTAGGCGAAAAGAAAACTGTAATCCAAATACTGGCTGTAATTGCTGATTGCTGCTTCTGATCACAGAAGTGCTCACAACAAAGAGGTGGGTGGCCATTGTTATACCTTCCCCCATTGTTGCAAACTCTCCCCCTCAAGTGATTTCCAGGAGATTTAAGGGCCAGCACCCTCTCCTTTGCCCACCCCACCCTCCTGCTTTTTTATTTTTTCCCCACTTTTGGGAGTTAGACATTAAAGACTAGGACATTAAAAAACACATGCATGTATGGAGAAAATTAGATAGCAACTGTGCATACCCAGGGAAAGGCTCAGAAAAGACCTTAAGTTTGCACCTTAGGTTGATCCTTGGCACAGAGACAGCCTTCAGCAATAAAAAGAGCCCCAAAACAATAAATAAAAACAATAACAACACAACAGCAAACCCTAGAAAGGGAGAGAATCTGATTTCCAGAGTTACCACGTTGTTAGATTTAAATGCCCAGTGTTCAGCAAAATATCACAGAGCATACAAAGAAATAGGAAAGTGTGACCCACTGAAAGGAAAAAAAGCAAATCAACAGAAACTGTCCCTGAAAAAGAGAGCTGACACACTAGGCAAGGACTTTAAAACACCTGTTTTAAATATGCCAAAAGAACTAAAGGAAGATGGGAAAAAAGTCAAGAAAATGATAAATGAACAAGATAGAACTGTCAATAAAGAGATAAAAAACCTAAAAAGAAACCAAAAAGAAATTCAGGAGCTGAAAAATACAATAACAAATGAAAAATTCACTAGTGGAATTCAAAGATAGATTTGAGCAGACAGAAGTGTTGGCTAATATAACCTCCGCCAGAAAAGTAAAATGGCGTTAAAGACCGAGATACACAAAATGGCATCTGAGAAAGTTTCCTGGAAAGCCCCCACCCAGAAAAATCCCCTAGCTGCAATGTCACCTTCCCATGCACACAATTTTGCCTGCCTATGAGAAAGTCCCAGCTCAGCTTAAACCCCACTCGCTTCTCTCCCCTTCCTTCTTAGCCAATAGGAACGGTCCAGCTCAGCCTAACTGGATATAAAAGGCCCACCCCGACTCTCCCTGCTGCTGCTCCCACTTTCGAGAGGGCAGCCCATTTGTTCATTTTGCCTGCCTAATACACTTTGGTTGAGTCCCTGTCTCCTGGTGTGTCTTATTTTGCGCTCGGGCCAGGGTTTTTCCTTTCAAGAAGAAAGAATCAATAAATTTGAAAATGGGAGGATAGAATTATCAAATCTGAGGAACAGACAGAAAAAAGTTTGAAGAAAAGTGAACAGAGCCTAAAGGACCTGTGGGACACCATTGAGCGGACGAACATTCACATTTTGGGAGTCTCAGAAAGAGAAGAGAGAGAGAAAGGGGCAAAGAGAAAATTTAAAGAAATAATGGTTGAAAACTCCCCCAAATTTAATAAAATACGTGACTGTAAACATACAAGAAGCTCAGTGAACTCCAAGTAAAATGAACTCAAAAGAGTGGATGAACACAATATACTCAAAAGAGGAAAGAACACCAAAAGAGGAATGAACACCAAGATGCATTGTAATCAAACTTTCGAAAGACAGAGAGGAGTGACTCATCACATACAAGGGATCCTTAGTAAGATTATCAACAGATATCTTATCTGAAACTTTGGGGGTCAAAAGTCAATGGGTCAGTATATTCAAAGTGCTAAAAGAAAAAAACTGTCAACCAAGAATCCTGTATCAAGCAAAACTATCCTCCAGAAGTGAGGGAGAAATAAAGATGCTTTCAAATAAACAAAAGCTGAGGGAGTTTTTTTTTTTTTACCTCTACACCTATCCTGCAAGAAATGCTAAAGGAAATCCTGAAAGGTAAAATGAAAGAACACTAGAGAGTAACTCAAAGCAATATGAAGAAATAAAGATCTCAGTAAAGGTAAGTACGTGGGCAGTTATAAAACTGTTATTGTAACAACAGTTTGTAACTCTACTTTTGGTTTCTATATGACTTAAGAGAATAATACATTAAAAAAATAATTATTAGTCTAAACGCTAGTATTACTATAACATTGGTTTGTAACTCCACATTTTGTTTTCTGCATACTTTAAGAGACTATGCATTTAATTATATTTTGGGTCATAAACTTGTGATTTTGTGACATCAACAACTGTGAAATGAGTAGGGACAGAGCTGTAAAGGAGCATAGTTTTTGAATGTTATTGAAGTTAAGCTGGTATAAATTCAAATTAGAGTATTATAACTTTAGGATGTTAAATGTGATTCCCATTGTAACTACAAGGAAAATAGTTATCGAATATACACTAGCAAATGAGAAAGAAATTCAAACATTTCACTACAGAAAAAATCAGCTAAACACAGAAGAAGATAGTAATGCAGGAAATGAGTGACAAAAAAAGCTGAGGTATGTAGAAAACACATAGTAAAATTATAGAAGTAAGTCCCTCTTTATCATTAATTACATTAAAAGGAGTAAAGTAAAAGGCAGATTGGCAAAATGGATGAAAACACATGATCCAACTATATTCCATCTAGAAGGAATTCACTTTAAATCAAAAGACAAACAGATTGGAAGTGAAAGGATTGGAAAAAGATATTCTATGCAAAATAAACTTTAAATCAAAAAAGGTTACAAGAGACACAGAAGGACATTATGTATTAGTAAGAGGTTCACAAACATTTATGAACCTAATGATAAACCAATCAAAATATATGAAGCAGTGCTGGCTGGTTAGCTCACCTATTTAGAGGGTGGTGCTTTTAACACCAAAGTCAAGGGTTCAGATCCCCTTACCGGACAGCCACCCACCAAAAAAATACCAAAAAAAAAAAAACAAAAACCCAGAATATATGAAGCAAAAACTAACAGAATTGAAGAGACAAATAGACAGTTCTATAATAGTGGTTGCAGACTTCAATACCCCCCTCTGAAAAATGGATAGAACAGCTAAACAGAAGATAAGTAAGGAAATGGAGGACACTGTAAACAAAGTAAAAAGGCAACCAACAAAATGGGAGAAAATATTTGGAAATCATGTATCTGATAAATGATTAATATCCAGAATATATAGGGAACTCTTAAAACCCAAACCCAACATTTTCACTTGAACATATGCATGTTTTAGGGAAAAAAAGTTTTGAAAATCTAGAATTTCCATTTAAAATAAGAATAAAATAACTTTGTCCTTTAGACATGTGCATTACTTTTAAAATGAAAACTATTCTTAAGTCAAAACTCAGTGTTTATTTTTCCTAAGTTTCCTTATTTGTAAAACTATAAACCCTCAAATCTAAATAATGATACATTATAAGGAAACATTTAAATATTAATTAGATTAATAATCTAATTTAAAAATCTGGTAAAAAAAAAAAAAACAACAGCAGCAAAACCTGATTCAAAAATGGGCAAAGGACTTGAATAGATGTTTCTCCAAAGATATACAAATGGTCGATAAGCACATGAACAGGTGTTCAACATCGCCGATCATTAGAGAAATGCAAATTGAAACTACAATGACATACTGTCTCACATCCGCTAGGATGGCTGCTCTCAGAAAAACAAAGTAACAAGTGTTGATGAGGATGTGGAGAAATTGGAACCCTTTTGCACTGCTGGTGGAAATGTAAAATGGTAAAGCTACTGTGGAAAACAGTATGGCAGTTCCTCAAAAAATTGAACAGAATTACCATCTGATCCAGCAATTCTATGTCTGGGTATATATATCCAAAATAATTGAAAACAGGATCTTGAAAAGATAATTGTACATTTATGTTCATAGCAGCATTATTAACAATAGCTAAAATCTGGGAGCAACTCAGGTGTCCCTGGACAAATGAATGGATAAGCAAAATTTGCTATATACCTACAATGGAATACTATTCAGCCTTAAAAAGGAAGGAAATTCTAACATTTGCTACAAGACAGATGAACCTTGAGAAAATTATGCTAAGTGAAATTAACCAATCCACAAAAGACAAATACTGTATGATTCCACTTATATGAGGTAGTTAATATAGCCAAAATTATAGAGACAGAAGGTAGAGTGGTAGTTGCCCAGGGATAGTGGGAGGGAGGAATGGGAAGTGTTGGGCTGGATCTTGGACCCTTCTACCCTGTCCTGTGCAGGTCCTGAGCCAGGTAAATGAGTGAAAAACTGAGCAGCTGCTGGCAAAGTGGACATGCTTTTTCTTAGACGCGAGCTCCTCCGACCAGCAGTTCAGAGCTGCTGCCTTCCATACCAAAGAGCACACACAAGGCAGCAACGAGCCAAAGGGTACAGGGGAGTGCATGCACACTAACACTACTCTTACGTGACTTGTTTACAATGGATGTGCTGAATCATACCCAGCCAGACATGAGGCAAGAGGGCCTGACCAAACTAACTCCACTTTCCTCACAGGAAGTTATTGTTTAAGGGGTACAGAGTTTCAGTTTTACAAGATGAAGAGAGAGAGATCGATGGTGGTGATGGTTGTACAGCATTATTAAATATTTAATACCAATGAACTGTGCGCTTAAAAATGGTTAAGATGGTAAATTGTATGTTATGTGCATTTTACCACTAATTAAAATGAGAAAAATACATCTTGTACTCAACAAGTATTTGAGAGCTGAACACAGCCACTTAGATGTGAAATTGAGTTGTATGGATTAAATGATACAGAGTTAAAGAGAAGAGCAAGATCAACATGAGCTGGAGTATTCAGGGAAGTTTTTCTATAAGGGGTCAAATGTGAGGTGGGTTTTGGATGATTTGGGTGGTCAGAGAGGAAGAGAAGTGCATTGCAGATTGGAGAGGGCAGAGAAGAAAAATGAGAAGGGAGGTAACCCCATTGGTAGAAGATTTGTGTATGGAGTACTAAGAAATAAGGTAGGTCCATAGATGGAAGTTCTTAAAAATAAACAGAAGGGTTCAGACTTGATAATGTTCAGCAGTCAAGACCTTTGTAGGTTTCTGAAGGACTTGGCTGACACAAATATCCATACTTCTATCTCTCAATTTTGTTATGTGAGCATTCTGTTCCTGTAAACAGCTGCCACCTTTGAAATCACATCAGTTCTCTATCAGATGGTCCCCAACTTGTGTTAACTCAATTTATGATTTTTCAACTTTATGATAGGCTTATTGGGATATTAAATACATTTTCACATATGATATTTTTGACTTACAGTGGGTTTATCAGGACATAACCCCATCATAAGTCAGGGAACATCTATATCTATTTCTGAATATAGAATGTGAAACTAAATTGAAGCTGTCAAACAGTTTGAACCTTGTATTCTTTACATCAGTTTCACTTTTAAGACCTAAGAAAAATTCTATTTTATACAGACATGGTTTGTCTTTCAATTGAAAGACTCGTATATGTGGGAAAAAATCACCATTTTTTCCAGCTATCTCAGATGCAGAGATACATTAGCAGCCTCCCTGTGCTGAAGGCAATCATTAGGATTTTTAGATTTTTTAAAATACAAGTGTACTTCAAAAAGTTTGTGGAGGAATTGAATTAAAAGATAAAAAATATGAACTTTATTTCTCAACATAAGTTCCATCAAATTTAAGACACTTTTGTAAGCAATGATACCATTTAGTCCATCCCTAAAGAATTGAGGATCTTGGGAATTTAACTATGTCAATTCAGTCTTTTTTACATTATTAACTGAAGAAAAATAGGTGCTGTTTAAAGACTTTTTTAAGATTAGGAAACAAAATGAAGTCAGAAGGAGCCATATCAGGACTGTAAGGTGGGTGCCTAAGGATTTCCTCTAGAAACTGTTGCAAAATTGCCCTTTTTGATGAGAGAAATGAGCAAGAGCTTTGTCATGGTGGAGAAGGACTCTGGTGAAGCTTTCTTAGGTGTTTTTCTGCTAAAGCTTTGGCCAACTTCCTTAAAACGCTCTCATAGTAAGCAGATGTTATCACTCTTTGGCCTTCCAGAAAGTCAACAAGCAAAATGAATTGAGCATCCCCCAAAAAACTGTTACTGTGACCTTTGCTCTGTCTACTTTTGCTTTGACTGGACCACTTCCACCTCTTGGTAGCCATTGATGTCATTGTGCTTTGTCTTCAGGATCATTAATAGAGGTTTAATTGTGTCCCTCAAGTTTTATGTATTAGAAGCTTGATCCCTTCCATGACTGTTGGGAGGATGAGAAATCCTGTTATGCTAATTGAAAAGTGGGGCCTTGAAGAGGTGATTGGATTGCGAGGATTGTGCATACTGAATGGTGGTCGCGGGTGTGGTTCTGATGGCTTTAAAAGGAGCCCAGTGAGAAGGTTAGTGCTCTCCCTGCTCTGCCATTCTTGCCATGTGACACCCTGCATTCCTGTAGAGTCACATCCCCAGATGTGTTCTCTGGACTTTGGACTTCCCACCCTCTGAAACTGTAAGCAATAAATTTCATTTCTTACTGTTGGGAAAATATAAGGAAAATGGTCAGGGCCCCACGGATGTTTGGAGTCTTGCCGAGCATCTGAGGTGGGTATGTGCGTGCGCATGGGTGTTCGTTGTCTAATGTGATTGCGCATGTGCACCCGGGTGTTTTTTTGGATTATGGACTTGAGTGTAAAGGACTACGGGCGCAGATGCGGAAAGCTTTGAGAGGATGACCCAGGAAGCCATATTAGGTCGAATGTTCCTAGTTCAGAATAAAGCCTATTATTTCTTCACCCATGGCAACAAGGAACTTTTCCTGTTACCTAGCGTGTAGACCTGAACGTGGAGGGTTCGTGACCCAGTCTGGACAATGGGCTCAAGGGGTCTTTGAGCCCTAGCACTAGCTTTACACTTACAAATCACGATTTCTTAAAAATTATGGAGTTTTGCAATCCATGCACAGTTTCAGGCATTTTTGTTACAAGCAACAGAAATGGACTAATACAATCATACTGGTAAAGCCATTTTTCATCTCCTGTTACAAAAATGCTTCAGGATCTTGATCCCCCTCATTTAAAATTTCCATGGAAAGCTCTGCTTTTGTCTGCAGCTGACCTGGGTGCAACTGTTTTAGTAGCCATCAAGCAGAAAGTTTGCTAAACTTTATTTATTTCTTCTTGTTGTTGTTTTGTTTTGGTGGGGGTTGGCAGTTGGCTGGGTATGGGGATCCGAACCCTTGGCCTTCGTGTTATTGGCACCATGCTCTAAACAAGTGAGCTAACTGGCTAGCCCTGCTCTACTTAAATTTTTCAGTCAGAATTGTGTAAGCTGAGCCAAATGAGATGTCTCTGGCATTGGCTATTGTTTCTGCTGTTAATCAGTAGTCCTGTTAAATTAGAGCATAAACAAGATTAATTTTTTCTTGCAAATAGATGTGGATGGTCTGTCACTGTGAGCTTCACCCTCAACATCATCTCATCCCTTCTTAAAATGATTTATCCATTGTAAACTGCTGATTTCTGTGGGGCTTTGTCCCCATAAACTCTTTGTAAAACAGCCATGATTTCACAATACCAACACTATAAATTTGATGTTTGCTTCAATTTCAGCAGAATTCATGTTGCTCTGATAGGTGCTCTTTTCAAACTGATGTCTTATTTTTCGTGGTGCCTCAGACTAGATCCTGTTCAGACATGTATAACAAGTTAATATGAATTTATTTTGGTGCAAAATAATTTTGCAATCCATGCATAGTTTTTTCATAATACCCATTTTCCATGAACTTTTTGAAGATCTCTCGTATACTTTGTTATATTTGAATGTATTATTTCTTTTAATCAGGGATGTGAGGGGAAGAATAACACTATAAAAAAATCTGTACAGTGTATTTATAACTGTCTTCTTTCTTGTTACCTTTATAGGTGTAGAAAAACTAAAATCTCCTCAAAATGTAGAGGTCTACATCATGGATGACAACTTTATCCTGAAGTGGAACAGGAGCAATGAGTCTGTTGGGAATGTGACTTTTTCAGCAGAATATCAAATGTATGTTACTCTACTTAATTTGCCAGGATAGCCTGAATAATTTTTTTTTTTATTAAATCATAATTGATTATACATATTTTTGGGGTTCAGCATTGACATATGTTGATCAAATCAATATTACTAGCATATGTATTGTTACAAATCATACTTATCCTTTATGCTCCTTGTTCAATCTCTCCCTATCCCCCTCCCCCCCACCCTTGATAATCCTAGATTTCTTCTCTCCTCTGAAAGAGTGATGGTTACTCTGTTGATTTGTTGCCTAGATGATCTGTCCAATGCTGAGAGGTGTGTTCAGGTCCCCCAATATTATCATAGAGCAGATGCCTCTTCTGTCACTCTGGAATGGGCTTTGTGGAGAGAGACATCCTCTTCTTTTCTTTGGTCTCTGCTGGTGACTCTCCTTGTGTCAATGCACTGGAGTGGCTGGCAGAACATCTGCACAGTGGTTGTGGCATCTATCCACTTTCATGGGCTGTGATTATGGTGGCTGTGGTGGGCCACCCACATGGATATGATGTTTTTGTCATGCCCCTTACCTAGTTGGTGGTGGCAATGGTGGTGTGCCTGGTTGTGGGCTGGGGGTCCAGTCCCTAGCTCCATTCCTCAAGACCCTGCGTGGGCCCCATGGCACTGGCAGTGTGCCTGGTCATGGGGGGGGGGGGGCGGTCCCTGGTTGCAGGCCTCAGGACCCCGGGCAGGCCCCATGGTGCTGGCGGTGTGCCTGGTTGTCCCCCCTTTCTGGCTTGGTAGCCCAGGGGACTTCTGGTCCTTCTAGGTGTTATAGGTGTTCTTTGGTGAAAAGAGACCTTAACTAGTTAATATAAAACTTTGTCTCTGGTTGTGAGTACTCTATTTTTTCTTTCAGTTCTGTGTTGGATTATTTGCTGTTTCCACCACTTAAACTCTGTGCTGGAACTAATTTGTTGTCCTTTGCTTACTTCTAAAATGGGGGAACTTCCTGTGGGGACCAGTACTTGAGCTCTGTGGTTGAGCTAAATTGCTGCTTTGCTGTTGATTCCTTAGGTAAGGGTTTCTGTGCAGCTCAGGTTTTAATGGTTGACTTTATAGGACTTCCAAGTTTAGTGAAATCCAATGCACCTGGGTCGTGTAGAAACACTGGTTCGGGCCTGAGTCTTTTCATCAAACTGCACCCCATATATTCCTGACCAGTCTCCTCTGAGTGGTCCTACACTGATTGGGGGGCAGATCAGCTGTTCTTACTGTGTCTCAGTGTTCTCGTGGGCCTGTCTCCCCCCACTGCCCATGCTGCAAACACTTCCCATGGGACGGTCTGTATGCCGGTCCCTTGCGATGACTCACCAGCCTCTGAGTGGCTCCTTTTTTTCAGTAGTTCCTCACTCCTATGTGGGTCCACAGGAGCCCTATTAGTGGTCTTGCTAGCCTGGGGGCCACCAAGGCCCTCTTCTCCCCTGCCACCTCCATGCAGCTTCATCCTAAGGGCACAGCTGTGGCTTTTGCTGGCTCCTGCTCTGTGCGCTCAGCAGCTCCAGCCTGGAAGCAGCCGGGACTCAAAACGGTTGGAGAGGTTTTTTATTTCTCTCACAGGCTTTTCTGGCCTTCATGAAGGTCTTTCCTCCTCTTCCCCTGAGCTCTAGGCACCCCAGCTTGGCTGTCGTTGCTTTTTAATAGTTGTAAGTTAGTTGATTTGTGAGAGAGAGTGAAGCTGGGGATCGTCTATTCCACCATCTTGACCAGAAGTCCTGAATAATTTTTACAATTTTAACACCATAATTCCTTTTCAGATTTGAGAAACATTTGGTTTTTCCATTTTTTAGAAATTTTATGTCTGTTTCACCTGATATTTATAACTTCATTTCTACAAAATAGATGCTTAGTCAAATTTATTTGGGCATTGAAGCAGAAGAGATTTGGGGATGAGAGTGGTAGTCAGCTTCTCTAATCCACAGCTGTACCTTCTCTGCTCTGGATGTTGCAGCTTCATTAAATATAAATTGGGGTGTGAACTGGAGCATATCTTGAGGATATGGGCAAGTACCCCAAAAGGCTTGTCCCAGGTCTTGGAATAGGCCACTAGGCTTCCTATTGCTCAGGCTTTTCTACTATCTCCATCATACACAATATTTTAATTTTAGGTACAGTGTGTATATGTCAATATATTTGACCCTGCATTTCCAAAGACTTGATGTTTCTAGAATTTCAGTGCTTCCTTGCTAGTACTGACTTTCTACTTAATAGTTGCCAAGAGTATAGGCACTCAGAGATTTGCAGAAGAAAGGACTGCAGAAGGGAACACAGCTCAGGAAGTACAGTACTTTGCCTCCTAGTCAGATATTGAAGCCCTGTCTGTTAACCATGTTCTCCTGTCCAAGAAAAAAGCAGGCAGAGAAGAAACAAGGTGTCAAGATCTCCAGAACCAGGATCCCACCACTTCAACCACAGTCATGGCACTATTGTCCTCTAATTGTTACTAAAACTGGGGTATTACCCACACAGCTTTAGTAATTGTGTGTGTACACACATATATAGGGCTTTTCTCAGAATTGATAATTTAAGAATTTTTATCTCTAGAGATTTTCTTTAAATTGAACTTTGAGTTTTATTACCAATTTTGTTCTTTGCCTCAGTTTGGAAGTTTCTTATGAACAACTGTTTTAGATACAGCAGGGACTATTGAGACCCTTATTTGTTTTTTGGTTTTTTTTTTTGACCAGCAAGGGGATCACAACCCTCGGCACCATGCTCAGCGCACCGGCCATCCCTATATAGGATCCGAACCCGCGGCCTCAGCACTACCAGCGCCGCCCTCTCCCGAGTGAGCCATGTGTCTGGCCCTTGAGACCCTTATTTTAAAGGGGTTATCCTTATGTAATGAACAAAGAGCTACAGACCATGCTCTCATACTCTTGTTCCTTCACACGTTATTGGTTATATTAATTCTGCAGCCCATAATCATCTTTACTCTTCCATTCTGACTTTAGCATCAAATGCATTATTCATTGCTTTCTTACCTTATTTTGTTCTGCTAGCTCTATAAACAAATTACCTTGTAAAAATATGTCAGACTACAAGTTTGGGAGACAATATAACACTAGCGTAGTGTAGTATGGATTTGAGCCAGGCTACATTTAAATCCATCCTCTGCTGATTATTCTCTGTCTCAGTTTCTTTATCTGTTAAATGGAGATAATAACTAATATGACCATATATAATTTATCATCCAAACCATGATACTTTTGAAAGTGAAAAGAGGCACTTCATTGTAGATAAGCTGGAACAAGTTTAAAGCAGGACTGCCCCAAGTAAACTTGGATCGGACACCCCAGTAATAAAGTATCTAACTTAGAAGGTTGTTCTGAGTTCGAATAATTATATTGAATAATTGTATATAAAGTATTGAATATTTAATAATTGTCTTGAATAATTGTATATAAAGTGCTTAGGAGAGTGGCACAAAGTAAGCAATCTACTGAGTTATATTTATATAATTATAATTAATAGCAGCAGACAGGTATATTTGAATATAGTCTTTCTCAGAACATAGGACATATACCACTGGTAATAAATGAAACACTGATGAATAAATAAGCTATTATGATTTCAGTGCCTACAGAACATGTGGAATCTAAAATATCAGTGATTGTAACTTACATCTAACATATCTAAATTTGTAACTTATTATGTTTATAATGTATACAATTCATTCTTTCATTCAACAAATATTGATTAGCTTCTATGCCAGACACTCTTCTGGGCACATAGAATACCTCAATGAATAGGAAAGACAAAGATGGCATGAATTTAAATTATGGCACTAGTTTTATGAAATGAATATTATATTGATTACTTATTCATATTTCAAGTTATATTTTATGATCTAATTATTGTATATGATAAAGGTTTTTTTGTTGTGGTTGTTGTTTTCAAGAAAATATAAAAGTAGCTACTGCTGCAGTAGTAGCTCCCTTAAATGCACAAGCAATTTTAATGGAACATGCAACCACCTCTCCTGGAGCAGGAAACACAGACAGATATAAAGGGTGACGGTGGGTTAAAAACCATAATAAGGCTTAGTTTTAAATTTTTGATAAGATTTTCGGTTTATAATAAGAGTTTCTGGATTTTTAAAAATAGATTTTGATGTGGAAGAGTTTTTCAGGAATATTTGTTTAAGGTATTTTTAATGCCAGTTCTAATCTCAGACCTCACACAGGTAAAGTGGAAGGGGGAACTTGCCAAAAATAAAGTGTTCCATAGGCTAGTACATATTTTTGGTAATTTTTTTAAAAGTTTCCTCTTTGAAAAATAAGGTAGATTTGTATTGAGGTCAGCACAATAATCATTTTGATACCGTCTCTGGTTTCTAATATCTTAAAGCATCTTTAAAATGATGTCTGCAGTATTACTTTTAAAATTAGTTAATATGGATCTATGAAATAAGCTTGACAAAATTGCCATCTCGGAGGATAGCTTCTCTGCCTTAACACAGGCAAAAATTCTAAAATATGTTAAGTTTTTCTGTCCCCCACTTTTATTGTAGCCTTTTTTCTCCTTTGTAGCAGGCACTCCATGCTAACTTGATTTTTTCATCTATTTTCCCCTTTTTTATTTATTTATTTATTTTTAAAAAGATGACCGGTAAGGGGATCTTAACCCTTGACTTGGTGTTGTCAGCACCAGGCTCACCCAGTGAGCCAACCAGCCATCCCTATATGGGATCTGAACCCGTGGCCTTGGTGTTATCAGCACCACACTCTCCCGAGTGAGCCATGGGCTGGCCCCTATTTTCCCCTTTTTAAAAAAGATGAACTTTTTGATTAACCAGTTCCACTTTGAAGAATTTATTCATTTATGTTAACATTTTAAGTTTTTTGTTTCTGGTGATGTACTAGAAGGAATTATGGAGACGGGAGGGATAGTTTGATTTTGGAGAGGGCAAATGAAGCCCAGAAACTGTACTGATTCTGAAGTCTTCCTTAGGGCAGGTAAGTGTGTTCGTAGAAGGAACTCAGAAGGGAATCATGAAATCCAGTTCCCATATTTTTAGTAAGATAAGATCCAGCAACTCAAAATAGTTTGCCAGAAGTCAAGGTATTTTGAACAAAGCCAACACAAAATTCACTTTTGCCTTATGGGTCATCTATTTCTTTGCTTCCTTGAAATCTGAATGGCAACCACCCATAAAATTATATATAGAACTGTATTAAAAAATTAACTATATGTCCAAATAATTCCATTTTATAAATAATAACTTGGTTTAAATGCACTCAAAAGGTGGAAGGGCATACACTGAAATGTTAACAGGACATTAACTCAAGTAGAAGAAATAACTACTTAAACTATTAGTAAATAGAAAATATTAGTAAGTAGAAAATATATTTAATACTCTTCTGTATTTATACATTTGCTCATTCATTTATTTGCTTTTTTACTTTAAAGGCCTAAGATGGATAATTGGATAAAACTGCCTGGGTGTCAGTATATTACTAGTACCAAATGCAACTTTTCTTCACTCAAGCCAAATGTTTATGAAAAAATTAAATTGCGTATAAGAGCAGAAAAAGGAAATGACACTTCTTCATGGTATGAGGTTGACTCATTTGTACCATTTCTAAAAGGTAAGAGAAGTTGCTAGCTGAATTATATTCTTTAGCAAATACTACCAGACGAGTTCATATCCTAAGCTCATTCATTTGCATGATATAAACTCTTCTGTCTTAAAAAAAGAAAAAAAAAGATTCCCTTAAACCTGTATTGCTCTCCTGCTATGACTTCATTTTTCTGCTTTCTGTATAGTAGTGGTTCTGAAAGAGTGGTCCCCAAGACCCTTTCAGAGGGTACATCAAGACAAAATTGTTTTTATAATAATTCTAAGACTTATTTGCCTTTTTTGTTTTCATTCTCTTGTATACACAGTGGAGTTTTCCAAAGGAGGCTGTTTGATGTGTGATGTGGTGACTGGTGACTGATCAAATGCACAAATCAGTATGGGATCCATCTGTCTTCTTTGTTAATCCAGACATTAAAGAAATTTGGGAAAATATGTAGAACAGCACCACTCTTCACTAAGTTTTTTGTTGTTTTGGAAAATATAACAGGTTTATCATTGTTATTTTTTAATGGATTAATACATTCTTTTAAATTTTATCAGTTTTAATTTTTAATATGCTGAATATCAAAAGACATAACCCATATAAACAAAAGCTCTTTGGGAGCCTCAATAATTTCTTTTAAGAGTATAAAGTTCCCTGTTACTGGCCAGGCACCAAAAAGAGTATAAAGGGATCCTGCGACCGAAAAGTTTGAGAGCCCCTACCCTACACCAAAACTCAAAAACATTATCTGGACTCCCTTTCTGTTCTTTTTCTCCCATTCCCTCTTTAACCCTCTCCAATCAAGCTTTGTTTCTCATCACTATACTGAAACCACTCTTCTCAAGGTCACCACAACCTCCACAGTGCCAAGTGAATTTCCAGTCCTCTTCTGGCTCAGTCCCTCTGTGGTGTAGGCATGGTCATCACTCTCTCTTTCTTGAAACACTTCATTTACTGGATCTCTAGGATGCTTCTCTTTTCTAGTTCTCCTGCTCATTGGTTGCTCCAGTGCCAGTTCCTCCTCATCTCCCAGACTTTTAAGTGTTAGACTGCTGCAGGGCTCAGTCATTGAACTTCTTCTCTTTCTGTGCTTACTCCACTGGTAATCTTATGGCTTTCCATGTACTCTTGACTCCCAAAAGTGTATCACTAGCCCCATTTCACCCCTGACCTTTAGACTTGTATCACCGTCTCTATTCAGCATGTCTACTTAGATCTTTAGTCATCTCAAATTGAAAATGATCAAATAAAGCTCTTGATTTTTCCCTCAAAACCTGCTCTTCCTGCAGTTTTTTTCATCTCAGCTAATGACATTACCTATTTGTTTGCTTACGCCAAGAGCTTGGAGTCGTCTTTGAGACCTGTTTTTCTCACATCCTACATCCAGTCAATCAACAAATTCCTTCTGATCCATCTTCAAAGTACATCTGATTTGTTCTCACTTCTGTCCCTGCTACCAGCCTTTTCCCAAGCCTCTTAATTTTTCGCTTGATTTCTTACCAGTAGCCTGCTTCCTCATGCATTAACTAGGATGATCTTCCTAAAATGTAAACGAGATCATGGCGCTTCTCCAGTCTCAACCCTCCGATGACTTCACAGCTCTGCTATGACTGCAAAGTTCTTCCTTTATTATCTGGCCTCCAGCCACCTCTCTCACTCATCTTATTTTCAACCACTTTCAGCCATTCTAGCCCCCTTACTGTCTTTTGAAAATGTTAAACACATTCCCATTTGGGGGGCTTTGCACTTGATCCTGCCTTAACCTGGAGTACTTTTTTCCTGAATATTTGTATGTCTACTCTCTTACTTTATCCAGGCTGCAGTTCAGATGTCTTTCTCAGAGGGGCTTTTCCTGACTAACTTACCTAAAACAGCACTTGCTACCATTTTTTGTCCCTTTATACTTTATTTTTCTTTATAGCCCACATGATATTCTATGTTTGTTTGAGGTTTTTTGCCATATCCCCCTTGCATATAAGCTCCATGAGTGACTTCCTCTGTTTTACTATGCCAGGCCTCTGTTAAGCACTAAGAATTATTTGTTGAATGAGAGTTTTGGTATTGTATTAATAAAGTTGCATAGTAATTGTTTTGATTTTTACAGCTCAAGTTGGTCCTCCAGAAGTACATTTAGAAGCTGAAGATAAGGCAATAATAATAAACATCTCTCCTCCTGGAACAAAAAATAGTATCATGTGGAATCAGGAGGACTTTAAATATAGCTTGGTTATCTGGAAAAACTCTTCAAGTATAGAAGTAAGCATTATTTTTAACCTTTGATGTGAGAGAAAAATGAGGTGAATTAATTCTAAAATTTGACTTTATACTTTTTTTTAAAGAACATCAATTTTTTATTATAGGAAAGAGCTGAAACTGTTCATGCTAGAGATAAAATTTATAAACTCTCACCAGAGACTATATACTGTTTAAAAGTTAAAGCAGAACTATATTTGCAGATGAAAGTTGGTGTCTATAGTCCAGTGCATTGTATCAGTACCACAGGTAAGGAGGATGTTTTGCTTTAGATTCAATAACAATATATATAGATTGGCAATATTACATTAGTTTTGGCATTTTCCCAATAGTTGCTGAAGTTTATATAATGGCTTAATAGATATTAAAACCATTATAACAGCATTTATATAAGCAAAGATATGCTGTCTGGGATTTTTGTCTCAAGTAAATAGTAATGAAAAGTAATTCTACTTAAAAGTCCAAATAGGGGCCGAGCCCGTGGCGCACTCGGGAGAGTGCGGTGCTGGGAGCACGGCGACACTCCCGCCGCGGGTTCGAATCCTATATGGGAATGGCCGGTGCACTCACTGGCTGAGTGCCGGTCACGAAAAAGACAAAAAAAAAAAAAAAAGTCCAAATAGTTTTAAATGACAAAAACTGTTTTTATTTGTTCAGAATCCACAAAAAAGGAGAAGGTCATTGCTTTAAAGTAAAGTTTTTCTCTCCTGCCTTCTTACCTCCAATTTCATTTGCCAGAGATAAGCATTGCTAGCAGTTTGTGTATATCCTTTCATAGTTTTTTCAGAACTTATATGAGTATATACACAGACCCACAGTTTTTTGGGTTTTGTTCTGGTAATTTGAAAAATAGGATTCTGCTAGGTATGTTTTACATCTTGTTTGTTTAACCTAATATATTGAGGATATCTTTCTATATCCATACATACATATCTGTCACATTCTTTTAAATGGCTGCATAGTATTACATTGTGTGAATATACACCATAATTTATTTAACTATTATAATGATAAAATGTAAGCATTTAATCTTCTTGCCTATGCTGTTAAGAATTCTTGCCATATATTAACTCAATAGAATAAAAATGTATGCTTTTTTTAATGTATTCTTTGGCTTCTAGTTGAAAATAAACTGCTTCCACCAGAAAATATAGAAATCAGTGCTAAAAATCACAGCTATGTTCTGAAATGGGATTATGCATATTTAAATGTGACATTTCAAGTTCAGAGGCTCCAGTAAGTTCTATTCCGTAAACTTCCTTTTGCTCAATTTATTTATGATTGTTTATACCCAGTTTGATCATGCTTCTTTTCACTTTACTCCTTGCATATAGAATGACTGAGAGATGGATATGAGATATTGGAAACTTGGGAAAATTAATTCCAGCCCCAGCTCTGCCAGTAACTAGTTAGATGACATTAATCTAATCACTTAATGTCTGTGGGCCTCAGTTTCTTTATTTGTTGTAAAATGGGTGTATTCTAATACCTCGGGTTTTTACTGGCTCTTTTATTAAAAAGGTGTGACTCTAGTTGCATGTATTATTTCCCCAGTCTGGACAGTGGGGATTTAGGCTTCAATGAGGTTGGGGCAGTGCGGTGGGGGTGGTGGGGGAGGATCCAGTCTACAGCACAGGTGAAGTTAAGTTGATAATTAGTAAAATAGTTTATTATAACTACAAGGTATTTAGTGTAAGCCTCATGGTAACCACAAAGCAAAAAATTACGGCAGTCAAACAGTAGAGAGAAAGGAATTAAAGTTTGGCATTACAGAAAATCACCAAATCACAAAGGTAAACGAGAGAGGAAGCAAAGAACAAAGGATCTACAAAACAGCCATAAAAGAGTTAACAAAATGGCAGTAGTAAGTTCTTACCTATCAATAATTACTTTGAATTTATAAATGGATTAAATTCTCTAATCAAAAGACAGAGTGGCTGAATGCATAAAAAAGCAAGATTTGAGTATATACTGCCTACAAGAGACCCACTTTAGCCTTAGGATACACATAGGCAGAAAGTGAAGGGATATAAGAAGATAATTTCATGCAAATATAAACCAAAAGAGAGAGTGGATGATTATACTTACATCAGATAAAATAGACTTCAAGTCAAAAACTCACAACACACAAAGAAAGCTATTATTTAATGAAAAAGGGTTCAATTCATAAAGAGAACATAAAAATTGTAAATGTGGATATATATTGCACCCACCATCAGAGTACCTAAATATATAAAGCAAATATAAATGAAAATGAAGAGAGAAACAGGTAGCAATACAATAATAGTAGGGCAATTTAATACCCCACTTTCAACAACGGACAGATCAACCAGACAGAAAGTTAATAAGGAAATACTGGAATTGAACTGCATTTAGATAAAACGGACCTAACATGTATAGAGAACATTCAGTCCAACACCAACAGAATACACATTCTTCTCTAGTGCACATGGAACACTCTCCAGGATAGGTATTATGTTAGGCCACAAAATAAGTCTCACCAAATTTAAGAAGACAGAAGTCAAATCAAGTATGATTTCCTATTACAATGGTATGAAACTAGAAATGAATAACAAATTTTGGAAAATTGACAGACATGTGGAAATTAAACAACATGCTCCTGAACAACCAATGGGTCAAAGAAGAAATCAAAAGGGAAATTTTATTTGCCCAAAGGTTAGCAGAAAGAAGAAAATAATAAAGATCAGAATAGAAACAAGTCAAATAGAGAATAGAAAAACCATGGAAAAAATTAATAAAACTCACAGTTGGCTTTTTAGAAAAAATAAGCAAAATTGACAAACCCATAGCTAGACTTAAGAAAAAAAAGAGAGAAGACTCAAATACATGAAATCAGAAATGAAAGTGGAGACATTATAACAGATGCCTCAGAAATGAAAAGGATCATAACGACTATTATGAACAATTATGTGCCAACGAATTTGATAACCTAGGGGAAATGGGTAAATTCCTAAAAACAAATAAGCAGAAACAGCCTACGAATGTTGAATCAGGAAGAAATAGAAAGCCTGAACAGACTGATAACAAAGAAAGAGATTGAAGTAATACCAACCTAACAAAGTACAGCTCAGGACCAGATTTCTTTACAGCTGAATTCAGTCAAACTTTGAAAGAGGAATTAATAGCAATACTTCTTAAACTCTTCCAAAAAATAGAGCTGGAGGGAATGCTTCCTAACACATTTTCTGAGGCCAGCATCACCACAAAAAAGAAAACTACAGGCCCGTATCTGTGAACATTGATTTTCCTGAATATTTTCAATGCGTGGTTGGTTGACCCCACAGGTGAAGAACGCGTGGACATGGAGGGCTAGCTGTGCTTGAGGAAGGTGTATGTGGCTTCATTGTATGTGGGCAGTGGACTAAGGAGACACCAAAGACTAGGAAATCAGTTAAGAGGATATTGTTGTTCAAGACTTGAACTGAGATGCTTTTAGATGTTGGTTTCTGAGCAAGTTACTTAACCTGTTTAGTCTCAGCTGAGTGTCAATACTTCATTCAGACTTGCTCTCATAACACTGTGACGTGTATATCTATTACAGCACTAATCCGTTGATGTACTGGTACATGGCTTTCCAGAGGGGAACGGTCCTATTTGTAGTGCTTGCTGATTATTGTGCTATATAAATATTCCCACTATGCCATTTTCAAGCTACCAGCATGATATCCTTTAATGTGGAATTGGAAAGATATGCACAGTCGCACAACATTATGTATTTCTACCATATAGATACAATAGACATAAATAGCCTCAAAAACATGGATAATAAAATACAGTAAAGGAACTAGGACAAGATGGGTTTTGAGTAGTTATTATCTTTTATTTGCAAGTTTTTATAACAACTTTTAGTAATGGCTATGTTTAAAAACCAGCATGCAACATTCCTGAAAATTTAACAGTTGTGCACACTGGCATGAGCCACCTCTAACACACTACTACTTTATTACATGCTGGGGAAATCTTTGGTTTTCTTTTGCCTTGGTTACATGTCTCTTCCACTGTATTGTGAGTTTCCTGAGGGTGGGAACTTTATTTCTCTAACCTTAAGCCCTAACAGAGTGTCTGGCATACTATAAATACTTATATAAATACTCAATGAATATTTATTGAATTAATGTGTTTGAATTAAAAATAAAAATTTGTCTTTAAAGTGCCTATTTAAAAAGGGATTCTGAGAACTATTCAGATAAATGGGAATCAATACCTAACTGTGAAGATATCAGAATTACCCAGTGTGTTATTCCTCAAAAAAAATCCTCAAAAGAAATTTACTTTCTCCGTGTACGGGCATCTGATGGAAATAACACATCTCTTTGGTCTGAAGAGAAAAAATTTGATACTGAACAACAAAGTAAGTCAATAGTTTTTACTTGAGTTTGTAATTCTCAGATTTGGTGCAAGTTCTTAAAATTGTTTTTCTAATTGAACATTATGTCTTTACAAATTTTTTCTAGCTATCATGCTTCCTCCAGTCATTAACATAAAATCCAGTAGCGATTCAATGCGTATCTATGTCAGTGACTCAGAAGAGTCTGAAAAAAGACCTGTGAGCCAGGATTACCCACCAATTTATGAAATTGTTTTTTGGAAAAACACTTCAAATTCTGAGGTAAAAAGACTATACTTGTATAATTTTGTAACTTAGAGTCATAGCTGTGATTTGGGGTAAACAAAGCTTGAATGTGAAATTTGGGGGAAGTTTTTAAACTTTAAGACTATGTGATTAACTCAGATATTTAGAATATGAAGAATATTAGCATTTTTCGTGTTTTGCGTGGTAGAGTTATGTATCACCTGCATCTGGGCCCAGTTTGATTTTAAAAAACAGATTCCTGAGCCCATTGCTGCTGAATCACAATCTCTGGGGGTAGAACTCAGGAATTTGCACTTTTAACATGATTCCTAGTTATTCATCTAACCAGGGTTTCTCAACACTATTGACATTTGGGCCAGATAATTCCTTGTGGGGGCTGTGCTGTGCATTGTGGGATGCTTAGCATCACCTCTGCCTCTCCACACTGGATGCCAGTAGCACTCCCTCCCAGTTGTGACCATGAAAAACAATCTCCAGACATTGTCAAATGTCCTCTGGTGGCACCTCCAAGGGGACAAAAATTGGTTCTCATGGGGCAAAAGAATCTTAGATATCACAGTCATTTGTGGCCCTCAAGAGAGAAAGCATGCCTCCAGAGTTCAACTTTGCCCAACAAAATCTCATTCCTTAGTATTTAATTCCATGATGGGGGAGGGATTAGAAAAAAATTATCTGAGAAGTCTCTTTAGGGGGGTAGTAAAAAAAAAGAGTTGAGAAACACTGGTCTAAACACAAATTCAAAAACTGGGGCTGGCCAGTTAGCTCAAACACTGGCAAAGATAATACACAGTGTCCTAAAATCTGCATGATTCCTAGATTGCTTTTCCTTTGTGCAATTACAATCAAGGAATCAACCTTTAAAAATCTTGTGCAGTAGAGTTGGTAAATTCTGTAACTTCATTTTCTTTTGGAATTCTAAGCATATTGCTTAGATTTGAGGAGTGACTTGGCTCTTTTCATTTTGACTGTCTGACTACTGTAACCACAGCATAATTTAGGCCATTGAGAATTATGGTCAGTTTTTGACTGTCCCTGGATCAGACAAACCTAAATTTGTGTCTCACGCAACCAGATTGTATAACTTCAGGTAAGGTGCTTTATCTCTTTGAGACTTTGTTTCCCACCTGCCAGTGGTGGTAATCATAGCAACTAAGTTTTTCAAAAGGGTGCTTATAAGGTTTCAAATGAGGTAACATATATGAAAATACCTAGCACATCATTTGACAAACAGTAAAGATTTGATAAATTTTAGTCGCCACCCGATCCTGTGCTAGATAATACATCAATAATTATGATAACAGCAACTCATTTATTGAATACTTAGTATGCATCAGCTACTATGTTAAGTATTTTACTTGAATTATCTCATTCATTGTTCAAAACACACCTGCCAGACGATGTGGTCCATTACATTGCTGTTATTACATGCTTGGGATGGAGGCTTTATCCCTGCTCCACTGATGCTGAGCTTTAGACAGTGGAGCCTCAGTGGGTGCGCTGTGAGCTGAGGCCTTAAGTGTGCTTGCATGGTTTGGTTTGGCTCTTATGTTTTCTCCTGTCTGCCAGGAGGAAAGCGTATTCCATGTACTTGTAGTCCAAGGGGGATGAGAGGCTGGTGGAGCAGACCTAAACCTCATCCACGGCCTCAGGGGGAGCTCCCCCAGCCAGTCCGTACACTTGTGAGTGAGAAGAAGAAATAGTTATGTTTCAAGCCACTGAATGGTGAGGTGGATTTGTTACACAACATTATTGTGGCAATAGCTAACTAATACAGATAGGAGCAGTAATTGTCCACGTTTTACAGGTCAGGAAAGAAGGCACCAAGAAATTAACTTGCTCAAGGCCACACAGATGTACGTGATACCATAATATGGCAGTTTGAGGCCAAAACCCCTACACTGAACCATTCTATCATTAATCAGACATAACTGGCAATTAAATCAAATCAGCATGTACTTAAGTTGGAGTTGTCTTAGGAATATATCATATGCATTTTAGGCAGCAGCATTTTTAACTGTCTTGATTTGGTTATAATTAGTTGCTGAAAACAAATTTGTATTTCTTAAACACATGCCACCTGAGTGGGAGAGGCCAATCTTAGATTGAATGTAAAAGAATTCAGAAAATAGATATTTCCTGTCTGATTTCATGAGGTGACTAAATTTTATCAATGATTTAATTGTTTTTATAGAGAAAAATACTAGAGGAAAATGCTGATTTTACTGTTCCTAACTTACAACCGCTGACTGTATATTGTGTCAAAGCCAGAGCACATCTTATGAATGGAAAGTGGAATAAAAGCAGTGTTTTTAGTGAGATTGTGTGTGAGAAAACAAAACCAGGTCAGAATCTTCTATTATATCTTTTTTTTAAAGTGTAGCTAGATGTAAAAATAATTCAGTACATTGGAATTGTAAAATATTTACTCTTAACTGCCAAAAATAGAGTATTTTCTTCATGAACTAGATGAATCAAAAGTAGACCTTCAAGCTAAGTATTTCAGTTTTACAAAATATTTTTAATGTTCAACTCAGTTCAGTGTTTTTGAATGCTTTATAATTCATCCAGTATCCACATAATTAATTTCTTTAATTATTGCTCTCCAGCATTTAGTAAGACTATTCATTTTAAATTTGCTTCCATAATCCTTAATATAATTATCATGTGGCAATCACTTAATTAGTTCAATTGTGAATTTTTTTAATGTGGGAATGGTTTAGTCTCATTTTATATTTTTAAAGTTTCTGGTGTTGACTTGGAGCCTTAGTCACAGAATGTATTTTAAAATTTTGCTAGTTGTATGTTGTAGAAGTGCTGAAGGATACTTACGGGTTTGGGCCTACATGTCAATACTTTATTCTTCCGAAAGGATCTCTTACTTCAGTTCCCAGGCCAGTCTTTAAATGTAGATGTCATTGCCTACAGTTGTGTACTCAGTGCTACCAGAAATATTTTTAAGGGTATTATTTAATAGATTTTATATTTCCTCTCATATGGCTAGTCTCTCACATAAGCTGTCAGCACTGTGAACGCATTTGTGTGTCAGAACATGTATTGATGCTAAACATTATTTGTGTATTTTCAGGACATACTTCCAAAGTTAGGCTTATAGCTGGAATTTGCACTGCATTATTTGCTGTCCCAGTTGTCATCTGTGCTGTGAAAGGCCTCTGGAGGTGCATCAATTACGTGTTCTTTCCATCAGTTAAACTTTCCCATGTGGCTGAGGTATGTTACTTTTTTTGTCAAGAGCTAGGAAATGAATAGGAAATATGAGGTACTTCAAAATGTTCATCAAAAAATAGAATTAAAAAATAATACGAATATTTCTATGAACTTTGTGAAGTACCCTTGTATATTTGATTTCAACAGAATATATAAGTTTTCTTGGTATCCAGAAAATAATACAGCCTGATTAGGGTATTTCCTTCAAAGTTTTCATAAGTTAAGTTTAGAAACAGTCATGTAGCATAATAACATAGCATGGAATACTAAGGCTTGTCCTTAATCTCATATTTTTCTGGCAATTTGGCTTCTTTGGCAGTTGTTTTACCATTTAAAGTCTTTGTGATTCTTCACGATATATCAAAAAGACTGAAACATCTATCAGTGTAGAAAGTATGTTCTGTGGATGAAGTCACAGATAATGAAACAACTGATGAAAACATGAGTTTACTTTCATAGCACATCACAGTTTTTTGTTTCACTCTCCTAAGAGGTTAGCATATTTCATGAAAACACTAAATGCTGAGGGCCTACACGTAGAGTCTGTGCCTGGCAGGTGCATTCACCTGGGGTGGTTTTATGCTTGCCTTGGGAGGCAGTCTAGGTAAGAGTTCAGGCTTTGGAGTTAAAGAGACCTAATGGTGAAGGGTTGGTAAGCTGTAGTTGGTTTGCATTTTTGTTATTTTAAAGACTACATTTCTATTTTTTTCCTTTCTTAAATTAGTATTTCTCTGAACAAACATTAAAGAATCTTCTACTTTCAACTTCTGAGGAACAAACTGAAAGGTGTTTTATAATTGAAAATGCAAACATGATTTCTGCGGTAGAAGAAACTAATCAAATTGATGAAGATAACAAAAAATACAATTCCCAAACTACTCAAGATTCAGGAAACTATTCTAATGAAGATGAAAATAATGGAAGTAAAACAAGTGAAGAACTTCTACAACAGGAAATCATATGGCCAGAGATTAACTCTGTGTACTGTTAGGTGGTTTTGTGGGAATTACACTGGCAGCCTGAGCTCCCTGCTCCTCTCAGTGACTATAAAGAGGATCCTCGCTTGTTGGGGAAAGAAAACATCTTCAGATCATAGGTCCTAAAAATACAGGCAACACTTAACTATTTAAAACTGAAATTACAGGAGTTTGGAGAAAAGTTTTCTGTGTTCTTTTCTGTGTGTAAGATCTTGACTTTTCTGTGTGTAAGATCTCGAAAGACCCGGCGTGGGACAGTCTTCTATGAGGAGTTAAATCAAGAAGATGGCCACCCGTGTTTCTAATGAGAGCTTAAGTCCTGCTGTGCTATGTGTTGTGGCTAAGGAGAGTATGAGGGCACTTCAAAAAGTTCATGGCAAGATTCATATTATCTCTTAATTATATTTTTCCCTTGTATTTGTGTTTCTGTCAGTTGATGCTGTCATGGGTGCTGCTGGTTACTACGTACGTCATCTATTCGTTCTCCATTCCCAGTATTATAGTTCATTATTTTTCAGGAGATATTTTGAACATTGGGTCTTTTAACACTGAGGTAGGCCCTTAGGAAATTTATTTAGAAAAATCTGAATTCCATTATCACTTGGTTTGCTGAAAAGTAGCTTATCCTAGAAAAGAGCCACAGATTCCAGAAAGATGACTCTTAAAAATGTTTGGGGAAGTTCTGTCCGTTTATACCAAGAACATTGGCTTCTGCATCACATTATCTTTCCCTTACATGGTTTAGGTTTAAAATCAGGTGATCTTTTACTACACATTAAGACTTCCTGATTTCATAATTTATTAAAACAATAGCTTCTCATTAGAATTGGCAGTCCCTGAAGTCATAGAGAAGTGGGTAGTCACCTAATTAGAGAAGTCATTATTACACTTTAAGATCTGAGAGCATTTACAGGTTAGTCACGGTGTATGCAAGAAGTCTTGTGACCAGAAAATGCCAATGACAGAAGAGACAGAGAAGTAGAATAATTTAGCAGGTAAAGAAGTAGGTGAGAAAATAAGAATAGTATATGTAATCAACTTTTAATTATTAACTCTCTACATTTGTTTGTTTTTATGGCTCATCTGTATCTCTTTTAATACCAGGCCAGCTGCTCTACACTGTCTGCCAGTGTTCAGGCACCCCTTCTGCTCAGCCTGCACGTACTCAAGAAAATGCAAATTATTTAATATCAGGGTGAGAGAAAAAAATGTAACTAGGAAGAAAAACCTAATTTTAAAAATTACATAATGCTTTCCAAAGGCACCTGTAGCCTATTTTTAGATTACTTGATATTTGGGATTATCCGTGAATATCCTTTGAAGGCAGGAAGTCTAGGAATTTGGGTGGCCCCTAGGGCAGAATTCTCACTCCATTTGTTGCAGCAGGGACCTGCAAAAGAGAAAGTTACAGAGGGCAGCATGCTGGGGAGTGTGTGTCACTAAGGCCAGTCTTACTTTTGTAGTTTCCTCTGCTGAGGTAACAGCATCGTCCTGGTAGAAGAAAAGGTTGAAAGCAGCTACACTGGGGAGGGCTGTGACAATCAGCACACCCTGGGCACATACACAAGTCTGCAGACCACACCATATGGGTTCCTGGCCCTGCCGCTCCAGCTTCCTGAGCCATTCTAGCAGAGTGTGACAGGCCATAGAGAAGGCCCAGGAATCTCCTCCAAGACAGCTCTGCTGGAGAATCCCTACGGTGACCCGAACACATCTTTTCATCTTTCTGACCAGAGGCAATTGGTTTAAAGCACGTCTTCTGGGTTGGCCTCATGTTTGTAAAGGCCCTGTCACTTTGGAAGTTTGCTTCTTTAAGGAGACTGGGAGCATGTCATGACACCCTGCCACCATTGCCTTTCAGAATGTGCCAGTTCAATGATCCTGTCCAGCACTTCTGGCCCTGCGTTAACCACAGGGAAAAGGATGCCTCAGACTGGATAGCCTGAAAAGAAACAACAGCTTTGCAGGATGTGGAGAAGAGAAAACTCAGACATTAGCATTAAAAGGCACCAGTGAGATAATTAGGTCCCTAAGATGTAGGAACACACATCTTCAAGTTATGAGACTATCTGGTTTTCAGTGAACAAGCACCTGAGCCAGCAGCAGCAGCAAAAAAAAATTTTTTTTGCTTTGTCTTCTAGAAATAGTTCTATTTCATCCTTCATTATACTGCTTAATCAGGATGTGCTTAGTTGTAAGGCAGTGAGTATTTGTTCTGAACAATAACATTCTTAGAAATGCCATGCACTGGGAACACCAATAAATTGCCTCAGAATTATAATATTCATAGTTCTTTGTCTGGATATAATCTAAGAATTGTATCTTTTCCCCAAAAGAGGCTATGATGTTTAAAGCAGCCTCAAATTGCTCTTAAGGCATTCAGGGGTGTACAGAAGCTCCCCCCACCCCCTACATGACTCAAACCACCTGACATGTTATACATTTGTTCTGTTTGGTGTCTGTCTGCCCCCACCAGAACAGAAGCTGGATAAGTGAGGACTTTATTTTACTCATTACTGTATCCCCAGCACCTATAACATTGCAGCGCCTTGCACACAGACAATACTCAGAAAGTAATTACAGAATGAATGAAATCTAAAATTGAACAAGCTGGGTGTTCTTGACTGTATTATTGGGTTTTGGAAGGACGTAAGCACGTTTTCAGTGTTTCTATGCAATAAACTTGTATCTTTTATTTGTATTTTTGTCTTAAACCCTGATGTTGTACACAATCTTTTATAATAAACACTGGGCCCCAAAGTCTTTGCATTTGTTTTGTTTTGTACTCAATACATTTTTATGCACCAAAGGTACTGCAGCTGATGCCTTTAAAAGGCATTCATTATAGAGGGGGCTGATACCTGTACCAAATGTCCCAATGCCACATCAAGCATCCTGAAGCAACCACTGTTGCCAATACTGTTGTGCAGAGCCTATGCAGAAAGAGCTTGTTTGCTTGCTTTTTTCTTTTGACACCCTCACATAAAGACTTGGCTGGAATACAACCTTCATTAAGTGAAAGTTTGCAGTGGTACTGCATACTCCTTGCTTTCTTTAACTGAGCTTCCTTCCATTTACAAATATTTCTCCTCTCAATCAGTATAAGTTCATTCTAAGGAGGCCCCTCAATCTGACAGGTAAATAGCTCTCTCCTGCCATCTAGACACATTGGGCTTAGAAGTTGATCACAGTTTGTAGTCAAGCGGAGAATCCTATATTTGTGTTTTTAAAAGTTTCCTCATTCTTTTTCTTGATGGATGGGGAAGCAAATATTAATAAATCAATTTATCTCTGATACCCGAGAAATGCCCTGTTACTTAACAGTAGTGACAAGTACCAGTAATACCCAGTTTTTCTCACTACTTTTTTTTCTTGGGCTTAGGGTCATCACAGAATTACAGATCTGGAGGGCAACATAAATATATGTGGATATTTGTGGTGGAGAATTTATGATGACAAAATAGAAATATTTTCTTCACCTGAAGGAAACAAAGGCAAGAAGAGAGAATTTGAAAGTACCTTTCATAAAAAAGATACACAAGGTTTCTACTCTTGTGTTCTGTCCCCACTTGGGACTCATGTTCTAGCAGAGAATATCATCTGGATGAGGGAGTAATTAATGAGGAGAGAGGGAAAAAAGTTGGCCGAGTACACCTCTGGCTTAGGGGAAAAAAGGTCTTGAGAAGTGGGAGAAAATGGAAAAAAATCACACCACCCAATAGCTGGTTTAAATTTAACATCGTTTCTCACAGTGACGCACCACTTCTGCCTCCCCCACCCACTGAGTTTTCTAGATCCATCATAGAGGAAGAAGCTGAGGGAAAATTGAATAAGAAAAACCTATTTTCCTATCTCTACAGTAGAAAGTCCATCTTTCCAATATTAGCCCTTAAATATATAACAAGTAGCATCGTGCCTTTTTGTGTACCTAACTCTATTGTCTAATCCCAAATTTTACAATGCCTTTAGTCCTCTAAAATTTTACTTATAGAAAGAGATGAACATGAATGTTATAAAGGTACATCATCTGCTCCGAAATCGTCCTAAAAGACCCCACCGCAGACACGTGTAGAAGTCATCTCTGTGCCCCATCTGTACCATATGTTTGTCTAGCATGCTCCCTGCGGAGGGGTTTTATACCAGTTGCCTTACGTATGTCTCCTTCTACCGCATGGCAAGCTCCATGAAATCAAGGACTGTCATTTTTTTAACTTTGTAGCTGTGATTGTGGGGTGTTGAAGGTACGTGCATTGACTAGATTCACCACTAGAGGGCAACAAGTTTAGGCTCACAACTGGCTTAAATAGATTCTTTTTTTTTTTTTTTTTTGTCTTTTTCGTGACCGGCACTCAGCCAGTGAGTGCACCGGCCAGTCCTATATAGGATCCGAACCCGTGCCAGGAGCGTTGCCGCGCTCCCAGCGCTGCACTCTCCCGAGTGCTCCACGGGTTCCGCCCTTAAATAGATTCTTAAATGGCTGTGTCATGAGGAAACATGAAGAAGGATGTGTAGCTGAAGACCGTGTACATCGTTCAAGGTTGCTAGACGCCGCAAATAAAAATACAGAACACCAGGTTACATTTGCATTAAGCTTGAATTTTGGGTAAACAACTTTTTTTAGCAT
This sequence comes from Cynocephalus volans, assembly GCF_027409185.1. NCBI lineage: Eukaryota > Metazoa > Chordata > Mammalia > Dermoptera > Cynocephalidae > Cynocephalus > Cynocephalus volans. The sequence continues at coordinate 180,546,555 of NC_084460.1, forward strand.
AAGTATATTCCAACTATTGCATTAGACATACTGAAAGTTTTTTGTTGCATAATACTTCGAACATGCTGGCATTTTACAGGAAGAGATCATTATGAATTTTTAAGTATAAAAATGTATCATTCCCTCTGAAATCTACAATTACATCTACCACAAACATAGAAGTCACCTTTGTGCTGTGTTTATAAGTTCGGATAAACAATTTTTTAGTGTATGTCTCACGCAATATTTGGGACATTCCTGTGGTAAAGTAGTATTCATTTGATTGTCTGAAATTCACATTTAACTGGGTGTCCTGTATTTTCTGGTAACCCTAGTAATGTTAAGCTTCAAAAGTATGATGGGCTCCAGCTACATCCCTCACCTCCTGCCTCCCACTCAGCAAACTGCAACAATTTTCTGTTATTCTCTGAATTTGCTGAAGTTTCTCTTTTCTCTGGTCTTTTCCCTTGGCCTGAAACACTACCCCAAGGGTCTGCAAACTATGGCCCATGGCCAAATCTAGCCTGCTATCTGTTTTTGTACAGTCCACGAGCTAAGAATCGTTTGGGGATTTTTTTTAAGGTAATGGATTTTTTTTAATGTGATAGGGGTTTTTTAATGAAAAGAATAATAATATTTTGTGACATAGGAAAATTATATGAAATTCCAATTTCAATCCCATAAATTAAGTTTTATTGAAACACAAACATGCAAAAAGTACGATTGGGCCGTCCAAATCCCCAAACCAATATAAATAAGGCTTTATACAGAAATTAATATTAGTTTTATTTGTAACAGGTTTTATTTACAATTTAAAACGTGATTTAGAGAGTTAATATTGTAAACATTATATAGCCAGAAAAGTAAATTTCAGTATAGTCTGTCCAGAGGAGAACGTGCTCAGGGAGGCATCTCCATCCCGGGGGTGTGCAGGCCCTTCTGAGAAGTGTGACCTCTCGTCACTTCTCCCGTGGCTCTGATCACTTGTTTCATATTTTGGGTACTTTTGTGTTTGTCTTATCTTTCCCGATGGATGTGAGCTCCTTGAGGTAAGGAATTGTGTTTACTGGCTTTTGATTCCTCAAGCCAGTTGGTACCTGGTGTACTGTGAGTAGCTGCTCAATAAACAGTCTGTTGAATTGAAATGGACGTTTTCTTTTGAGTTCTTTGCTTCAGGTCCCTCTTCAGAAGCAGGATGACTTGCTCAAAAAGCAAGAATATTTTTGCCATCTGATTCTACCATATTGCATTTATTTGTGTACGTTTCTATTTTGCCTACTAGACTGTGCCCTCCTTCAGGGTAGGGACAGCCTTGTTTTCATGTCTTTACCCTCTTCAGCACCTACATTTATTGATCGCTTACTAAGAAATCAATAAGCTTAGATGAATAAATGAACCTCCAAACTCCTGTCCATTCCACTGTCTGCCATCTCGGTAAATGGACCTACAGTGCGTCTTTTGCTCAGACCAGAAACCTACGAGTTGTCCTTGACTCTTCGTTCCTCCTCGGTCCTTCACCGAGTCTTGTTGGTTCTACCTTCTGAGCAGCTCTCGAACCTTCCACCTCCACCCCAGCGCCCCGCCCCAGTTGAAGCCTCCATCTCGTCTCACCTGGGTGGTCACACACTGGCCTTCCACCCACCTTTCTTGCCCTGCTCCAATCTCTCTCCTCACAGAATAGTGATTCTTGAACAACATCATTCTGAATGTGCCAGGGGCTTCCCCATTGCCCTGGATGAAGCCCAAATCCCCGTCATGAGGTCCTGTCTGTCGTGGCCCCTGCCCCCCTCTGAGCCTCACCTTCCCAGCCTGGCCATCCTGACCTCGCTCCCATTCCTCACATGCTTCCACCTCAGATTCGTGGCACATTCTTCTGCCTGCGAGACACCCCTCCCTTTCTCCTGGCTAAGTTCTCAGCCTAAATGTCTGTTCTTCAGGGAAGCCTTCCTGATGTGTGTGACAGCTTCCCCCTCCAACCAGTCCAGGTTCTCCTGCTGTCGGCTCCCACAGCACTCCACACCTCCATGTCACCCTGGAAGTACTTGTTTAATGGCCTCTACTAGACCGATGGTTCTAAAGACGGGAGACTGGGATGGTCTTGTTCATTCCCGGGTCGCAGTACTCGGCATGGTGCCCAGCACAAGGTAGGGTGCCTGGCACAAGGTAGGTGCTCAATACATGTTTTTAAATGAGTGAACGAATTGGATGCCTTTACTTGTTCCCATGAATCCACACTGGCAAATGCCTCGGGGCCTAGAATGGGAGAAATTGGAAATCAGAAACAAAGGGGTTTGGGGAAGAGGTGTGTGAGTGGCCTCTGGGGACAGCACAAAGTGTGCAGGTCTCCATGCCTCCTGCGATCCTTCCAGAGAACATTCACCACAGGGCAGACACCCGACGGCCAAGTGGACGGGCCCAGTCGCCCGCGGAGGGCAGTCAGCCACGGCCCACAGCCCCCTCGGTGTTAGACAGTGGGCTTGTGACAGGCGTGGCCATGACAGAGGATGTGCACGTGCCCAGCAGCATGGGCTCCCTCTCAAGGCTGACCGTCCACCCCACAGTAGCCTCGACCGGTGCTGAGCCCTGCCCAGGGACACCCATCACCCACCCACGCTCCCACCACAGGGCCACTTGCACCCTGGAGGGGTGGCAATTCCTTTTTGCTGGGATTAACACTATATCCCACGTACCCAGCAGTGCATCAGCCCCCACCACTCTCCAAGGGTCCACAGAGTGATGGTGGCATTTTACTGGGTCAGCACAGCTAAGCCTAAGCTCCATTTCCCAGAATTTCCTTCCCTGTGTGGTTCCAGGTTAGTGGTCACCTCCAGAGCAGGTTGCCCCGATATGGAAGGAGAGGCAAGGCCATTGTGCAGCCCCACTGTCACCTTGGTGGCATGGCACAGCAGCTGGCCTGCGGCACCCCCTTTCCCGCAGAATCTCCTCCTCCGGCGTCTCCACGTCCCAGGCTTGCAGCTCCACGTGCAGGGCAGTGAGCAAACAGGGGTTCCCGTTTGCCTGGGGAGTTCGATTTGTCCCCACACATTCCACCAGGTCCCAGCTGTCCCCCATTCGGGTTCAGCTCTTTGCTTTCTGACTGCCAGCCCTGCTGCCCTTTGGGGACTTCAGACCTCTGCAAACGCTCAGGTAATAGTCCCCCGTGTTCTTCTGCACCTCCTGTAACTGCTGAAGGTCTGATCCTCACTATAAGCACCTGCGTTCATTTTCTGTTGTTCCTCTAACGAATTACCACAAACAGTAACTTGAAACAACACAGACTTATTATATTACAGCTTTCTAAGTTCTGTACTTCGGAAGTCCAAAATGGATCTCTCCAGGCTAAAATCAAAGTGTCTGCAGGGCTGTGTTCCTGTCCAGAAACTCTCAGGGAGAACCCGTTTCCAGACTTTTCCAGCTTCTCGGGGCGCCTGTATTCCTTGGCTGTGGCCCCTTCCTCCATCTTCAAAGCCGGCAACTGCAGGTCAGATTCTCATGTCACGTCACTCTGACCTCTGCTTCTGCCTCCACCTTCCACATTTAAGGATGCCTGTAACTACAATGGGCCCACCCAGATGATCCAGTGTAATTTCTGTTTTAAAGTCAGCTGATGAGCAATCTTAATTCCATCTGCTCCCCTAATCCCTCCTCTGGCATCTAAACTAACATATTCACAGGTTCCAGGCATTAGGACATGGACCACCTTTTAAGGGGAGGGCAGACATTATTCTGCCTATCATAACACGTGATTCTACATCACTCAGTGATTCTGCTTCTCTAATCGTACCCTAACTGATGCATTGCCTCAGACCAATGGACTCATTTTATATCAAAGGAGATGCAGCAATGAGCTCATGACCATGAGACCCAGTGGTCCTACCTAGTGATTGCTTCACCTAGATGCTACTGGCCTGATAGAACATTGGAAAGACCTAAAATGCCACAGCTAAGACACCGGCTGGTGGTGAACCTTGAGGGGCTGAGGAGCTAAGTTTCTGACAAGTAGAATACAGGGTCTGGGAACCAATGGATGAAGGTCCAATGACACCTCTCACCATCACTCCCAGTGTCCCACTGAGGAATTTGCACTTCCTGTCCCCACAACTTTATGTTTAGCTGAACTAGATGTCCTGGTTTCCTGATGCAGGGAGCAAGGGGTTTCTTTGCCAAAGGACACAATAAGGGTTCCACTAAACCAAAGCTGTGGCTCCTAGCTGGTTGTTTTGAGTTCTTCATGCCAGTAGACTGCAGGCAGAGGTAATTTACCCCAACTATTTCAAGGTGAAAACTACATAATGGGGCAAGGAGGAGCAGATCTGGAGCCCAGGGAATTCATAGGGACCCATCTAGGTGCTTCCATGCCAAGTGATGACTGTGAACAGGCAATTACAGTAGCAGAGACAGAAAAAGGCACAGTAACTGGGGGTGCAGGCTCCTCAGGGACAAAGACTCAGATCCCACCAGGCACGCAACCCAGGTCAGCAACGCTAGCTGAGAGCAAAGAAAATCTCAAATGGGAGGGAGAGGAGGGAGATGTTTCTTGTGGATTTAAGACCATCTGCAGGAACAGGGACTGCAGCTCTTCCACTAATCTCCCTATCATAAGGGTTTTTCTTCTTTTTTAATTGTGACTGGCCATCACCTGGAAGAATCATTTACAGTGTGGAGTGAATTAAAGTTGGACACAGTGGCTCTGCATGGTGCAGAGTAAGCCGTAGCCCATGCTCTTGGAGCCTCCCTTATCTCCTCAGCATTTAATGTTTCTAAGCATAAAGGAACTTCCAAATCCAGCACCTGTGACTCTTTACTAAGGGCTTTTTCTGGCTTCCAAAGCCCATCTTATACAAGGATTAATGAGAGTTGGCACTTGTGGATAAAGGCCTGGGATGCTGCTAAACATCCTCCAATGCACAGGACAGTCCCCAATAACAAGAATGAATGTTAAAATCAGCTTGTCAATTTCCACAAAAAAAAGCCAGCTGATATTTGATAGGGATTGCATTAAATCTGTAGATCAATTTGGGGAATATTGCCAGATTAACAATTTTAAGTCTTCAAATCCATGAATACAGGATTTCCATTTATTTAGGTCCTCAATTTCTTTCAACAATGTTTTCTACTTTTCAGTGTATAAGCCTTACACTTCTTTGGTTAAACTTATTCCTAAGTATTTTATTCTTCTCTTTTTTTAATTTTTAATGTTTGCAATTATCTTTAAGGGAAAGGGGGGGGAGGGACAGGGACAGGAGAAGTTCCAAGAGTTTAGTTAACATTTAGTAACAGAAGAATCATAGAAATACTCTAAAATCCAAATTGCATGACATAGAATATAAGCTTTACAAGCAGAGTTGTTAGAGCACAGCCTTATAACACCAAGGTCATGGGTTTGGATCTCCATACTGGTTGGAGTTTCTGAGGCTGGGAAGTCTAAGGTCTATGTGGTGGTGACGACAGTGAACCAGGAGTCTCACATTGCAAGATGGTGGAAGCAGAGAGAGCAGAAAGCTTATTCTTTTTGACGCTATTGTAAATGGAATTTTTTAAAATCCTATTTTCAGATTGTTCATTGGTAGTGTATAGAAACAAAACTTTTTAAAAAATTTATCTTGTATCCTACAACTTTATTGCACTCATTTATTAGCTTTAATAGTTTCTTTCCTATTTTTTTTATTCCTTAGGATTTTTTATAAACAAGTTTATATCATCTGTAAATAGGGATAGTATATTAGTCTGTTTCTGTTGCCTATAACAAAATACCTGGAACTAGGTGATTTATAGGAAAACAAAATTTGTTGCTTACAGTTTCAGAGCTGGGAAATCCAAAGTCCAGAGAATACATTTGGTGAAGACCTTGGTGGTGATGACAGTGACCCAGGGGTCTCACATGGCAGAAAATGGCAGAGCAGAAAGTGGCAGAGCAGAAAGAGACTAACCTCCTCACGTGCTCTCCTTTTAAAGCCCTCAGAACGATTATTAATCCATTCTCTACAGCATATTCCTACAATCTAATCACCTCTTCAAGGCCACACCTTTCAATTACCATAGTAGGATTTCCCACCCTCAACAGTTACAGTGGGGATTGAGCTTCTAATATATGAACTTCAGGGGGCATAATTCGATCGGTCCGCAGCAGATAGTTTTACTTCTTGCTTTCCAATCTGGATGCCTTTTATTTGTCTTCCTTGACTAATTGCTCCAACCAGAACCTCCAATACAATGGTGAACAAAAGTGAATAGAGTGTCTTATTCCTGATCTTAAGGGAGAAAGCTCACAGTCTTTCCCCATTAACCACAATGTTAGCTGTGGGGTTTTTACAGATGCCCATTATCAGATTGAAGAAGTTCCCTTTCATTCCTAATTTGCTTAGTGTTTTGTTTTGTTTTTTAATCATGAAATGGTCTTGGATTTTTGTCAAATGCACTTTTTGTCTCTACTGAGATGATCTTTTTTTCTTTTATTTTATTAAAATAGCATATCACATTATTTGGTTTTTGTATGTTAAACCAACCTGCATTCCTGGTATAAATCTCACTTGGTCATTGTGTATGATCTTTTTTATATGTTGTTGAATTCAGTTTGCTAGTATTTTGTTGAGAGTTTTTTGCATTTTTATTCATAAGGGATGTTGGTCTGTAGTTTTCCTTTGTTCTGATATCTTCGTCTGGTTTTGGTATCAAGGTAGTGCTGGCCTCTGTTTTGCATCCTTTTATGTGATGGTCACTCAGGTATGGTCACAAGAGAGGTTCAAGAAAAGACAAAGCTTATTATACTCACAGGTCCTAGGGACAGGAGGCAGGGGACACCACGCAGGGCCACATGGGGCACCAGAGCTGTCAGGAGGCAGGAGACAGAAGTGAGGAGACCACTGCCTTTCTTGGGAACAACAAGAAAGGGCAGGGCAAACAGTTCCAGACTGGCTGGTTTGAATAATTTCAATAGGCTTTGGGCCATAGGGATGGTTCCTAGTTGCCTGGAACTTGGCACTGGAATAATTAGGCAGAGTAATATTGCCTCCTGGGACTTACAAGCCAGATAGAGGAGAAAGGCTCTGGATTGGTTAGACTATATATCAAAGTCAGGCTTCCTGCTGGGCCCTGTATTAGTCAGGGTTCTCCAGAGAGACAGAATCAATAGGATATGTTATAATTATATGAGAGGGATTTATTAGGGGAATTAGCTCAAGTGACTATGAAAAAAAGTCCCACGATAGGTCATCTATAAACTGGATGCCAATAACGTGGCTCAGTCCAAGTCCAAAGGCCTCAGAACCAGGGAAGCTGATGATGTCCTTGGTGTAAGTTCTGGAACCCAAAAGCTGAAGAATCTCAAGTTCTGATGTCCACGGACAGGAGAGAAGAGTGTGTCCCAGCTCCAACAGATCGAGAGAGAGAGAGAGAGAGAGAGAGCTTCACCTCTTTCCTCTGTCTTTTGTTCTCTCCGGACCCCCAGTGGATTGGATGATTCCCACCCACACTGAGGGTGGGTCTTTCACACCCAGGCCACTCAGACTGTCACACTAATCTGTGCTGGAGACACCCTCATGGACACACCTGAAAAGATAGCTTTACCAGGTGTCTCAGCATTCCTTCATCTAACCAAGTTGACACCTAGAATTAACCTTCACAGGCCCTTTACTGTTGCTGAGAATTGAGAAGCCCTGGAAGGAGCAGTGTCTCCCCATCCAGAAAGATTTTTTGATATGTTGAAATATCATAATATACAAAAAAAATTAAATATATTTACAATATAGACTCATAGAATGAGTTGGGAAAGGCTCCCTTCAACTCTATGTTTTGGAACAGTTTGTGAAAATTTGGTGTTAATTTTTCTTTAAATGTTTGGTAGAATTCACCAGTGAAACCATCCTGACCTGGGCTTTTCTTCGTGGAAAATTAGACTATAATTGGATTGGATTACTAATTCAATCTCTTTACTTAGAGTCTATTAAGAGTTTCCATCTCTTCTTGAATCAGTTTTGGCAGTTTGTGTCTATCTAGGAATTTATCCATTTCATCTAGGTTATCTCATTTTTTGGCATGCAGTTGTTTGTAGTATTCCCTCATAGTTCTTTTGATCTCTCTAAGGTTGGCAGTAATGTCTCCTTTTCATTCCTGATTTTAATAATTTCAGTCTTTTCTCTTGTTTTCCTTGATCATTCTAGCTAAAGGTTTGTAAACTTTGTTGATCTTTTCAAAGAACCAACTTTTGGTTTCATTGATTTTCTCTTCTGTTTTCTAATTCTCTATTTCATTTACTTTTCACTCTAATATTTATTATTCACTTCTTTCTACTTGCATTGAGTTCAGTTTGCTCTTCTTTTTCTACTTTCTTTAGGCAGAAGTTTAGGTTATTGATTTGAGATCTTTCTTCTTTCTTAATCTAGGGGTTTACAACTATAAACTTCCCTCTGAGTACTGCTTTCACTGCATCCCCTAAGTGCACTTTTTCTTTTTCATCAAACTATGTGAGATTCATCATAGTTTGATGGGAAAAAAAAAATAATAATGGCTGAATTGGTTCATGACAGAGTGTGTGGTAGACGAGCCATGCTGAACTCAAAAGAACCTACATTCTGACCAGAATCATTCTGCCAGTGGCAACTTAATTTCAACAAAACAACATTATTTTTGAAACATTGAATACAGTTAACATCACTTGGCCACATATGGCTGGTACACATCATATTAAGCCCATCTCTGTTTACGTCCTGGAAACGATCAAAATAGTGCGACTGTGCCTCGAGAAGATCCTAAACACACACACACAGTAAATTTATTCTGATGATTCCAGCATACACTTAATTTTTTAAAGATTATCATCAAAGTGAAAGCAAATTTTTAATTTCTGGAAGGGAGGTAGTTTACTCTCCAAATAACTCAGCAGTTTGGAAAACACTGGCTAGAATTCTTCTTTAATGGTTTGCCTTGGCCCTTTCCAAAGGGCTCGATGTGAATCCTTAGACACTGTTACCCTCAGAAGATACTTACTCAAAGTATATTTATTCAGGGAGTTTCTTAAAGTTCTATTTGTGATTACCTCATCTTGAGCAATGAGGAAAAGAATACAAAAACAAGAATCTCAGGCTGCTCACCACGACCTGATCCAGGAGTGGTTTGGTGGTTGATTTTACTAAGCAAAACAGAGCAGTGGAGCAAATGCTCGGCTACAGCCTCCTCTACCACTACCACCTTCACCTTTTAATGAGCAGGACTTTGCAGTAAGGGAGTTGTTGAGAAGGAAGCCCCACATCCATGGTAACAGCTGTGGACACAGTGGGAAGAAGTAGGCCTTGCTTCAGGGCTGAGATGGACCTGAAAGGAGACAGCCCTGGCCCCAGGGAATGATCACCGCACTGCACCCCCTGCTGGCTGAGATGACTCATGATGGTCCGACTCAGCTCCTTACCCTCACTTTTGAACCATCAGCTAAAAAGGCAGAGAACAGAACAGTCAGAGACCAAAGAAATGACTAATACTTCAGCGTCACCTGCCCTATCCACCCCAGGGAGAGGCCAGACCATGCAGGGTACCAGCTGGAGGCTATGGCAAGGGTGGAGTGTGGGAACAGCATTTGGTATCACTACTTCCTTCTTTGTCCGCTGTAACCAGTAAATAGCAAATTATAAACGGTTTATGCCATCTCTTTCTACAGAAACTCATTAACTCATGTGGGAAGGTTTTGCAAGGACTGGAATAGAATGTTTGCCTTTCATCTTAAGTCAACTGTTTAACTCAGGGATAGAGGTTAACCACTTTTAGAAGATGCAAGAAAGCAAAAAACCTTTTCCCAAAATGATAGGCAGATTAGTTTGTTAGGTACACTGTATCCTAAAGTTCTCTTCCAAATTTCTTCTTAACAATCCATGAAACTGGGTCCCTCCTTACATTTTACTTGGAAGATTTGTCCTAAGCCCAATTTTTATGTTACTGAACATTACTCTACTTGCATCTCACCGACCATCTGTTCAGAGTTATATTAAGACGTTTTGCAATGTTAACTGAGCTTTCTGACTGCATGCATGATAGGAGGAACCTGGGATGGCTTTCTAATAGAGGAAGAACATGAGTTGGGTTCTTAATTTTCACCATCTGGCACCTCCCTCCTCCCAATCACATAGCACGTCTACAGTTCAGGCACATCCCAGAGGGCTCAATCTGAGAACTGCTCTCCGTCCTGTCTAAGCATGGCTGAGAGAGCATGGCAGAGGTGGACAGGGCTCACGTAACCATCCACTTCTCTGAACATAGAAAGCAGAACAGCACATCAGCTTCGATATGCCCTATGAATGTTCCTTTGCTTAAACCACAATTCAACATTATTCTGCAGGCAGTTCAAGAGGATGGCCTCTACCGCCTCTCCCACCTTCACCTCTAGCCTTTTTTCTCCTTACCTACTACACTCTAGCCGTATTGACCTCCTTTTTGTTCTTGAAGCTCTTTCCTGCCATGGGGCCTTCACAGACAGGGAGCTCCTTGCATCCCCACCCCCATGGTGGCCCCACCGTCCCTCCCCAACCATCCTCACCTGGCAGTCTCTTGCTCTCAGGTCTCAGCTTTCATATCACCTCCTCAAAGAGACCTCCCTGTTAATCCCTAAACCACCTCCTGATCATTTTCTGTAGAGGATATTGACTAAGAAGTTATTAATGAGATAGAAATAGAACACATGTATATCGCAGGACCGAAGTCCTTAGCATAGAAGGCCAAAGCCCAGCTCTCTAGGAAAACACATAGAAATGCTGAGATTGAGAAAGACCAGAAAACTCTCACAGGACTAAAGCCTTTGATGTAGATAAGAGAACTGAAGCACAGCAAAAGTGATTGCTCTGGGGGCAGTTGCCCTCAGTGCAGCTAAACCTAAATGATGGGAAAGTATGTGAGCTAAAATCTTCAAGGATATTCTGCTAGTTAGTGCTTGGGGGACATTCCACATCTTGCCCTAAACTGTTTCTTTGAGTTTCTTGGGGAGTTAAGTGCTTTGGTTATTATCTCATTGTTTCTTTTTGCACATCACATAGCTTAGTTTTACAACTCCTTTTGATGGTAAATTGCTTGAACTACTTTAAGTTACAGCTGCTTTAATAAAGATTGTCATGTAGCTAGTCTGTTTATGTTTTCACTATGATTGATCAACCACCTGTTTTTCTTCTGTAACTTTCTTGTCCTTACAGTAAAAACTGAAGCAAAAACTGACTCAGGGCTGTGCCTGGGCTCTCCTCTCTTGAAGGAGTTTTCCTCGGTGCAGTCCCTTCGGGCTTCTCATTGCTCTGAATACATGGGCTCTGAGTAATCTTTTGCACCTCCATCACTCTGCAAGAGGTGACAATTTTCTTCATTGTTCTTATCACAATTTGTCATTTTTTTATGTGTTTGGTTACTAGTTTATTTTCTGTTTCCCTCAGTAGAATCTAGACTCAAAGAGGCAGATATCAAGTGTGCTTTATCCACCAATATATACCCAGATTCAAGCATGGTTCCTGAAATATGTGGGCACGTGATTTATATCTGTTAGCGAAAGAATAAATAAAAGAAATAACTTCAAAAATGTTTATTTTCTGTAGAATCATAGCTGAGGATGTCATCTAGTATATGACTCAATAGTTCCAGCAAGGATAAATGAAATAAAATTTCCCATTAAAAAAAGTTTGTGTTTCTAGAGTGCTAAATTCAGGGCAGACTAATGGACTCATCAGAGTTGCCAAAAATTGGTGGCATTTCTATATACTAACAATGAACAATCTGAAAAGGAAATTTTTTAAAAATCCCATTTACAATAACATCAAAAAGAATAAAACACTCAGGAATGAATTTAACCAAAGACTGCTAAGTGAAAGAAGCCACTCTGTGAAAGCTACATACTGTGTGATTCCAACTGTACAGGGGTCTTCAAAACACTTATGGAAAGATTTGTATTATCTTTTAATTCCATTTTTCCATGAACATTTGAAGTATCTTTGTATGACATTCTCCAAATGGACATTAGTCCGAGAAAAATATATAAATGGCCAGCAACCATCTAAAAAAGACACTCAGCATCACTAATCATTAGGGAAATGCAAATCACGATGAGATGTCATTGAGATATCACCTTACACCCATTAGGATGGCCACTATCAAAACAACAGGAAATAACCAATGCTGGTGAGGATGGGGAGAAATTGGAAACCTTGTGCATTGTTGGTGGACATGTACAATGGTGCAGCCACTATGGAAAATGGTATGGAGCTTTCTCAAAAAATTAAAAATAGAATTATAGTATGATCGAGTAATCCCATTTCTAGGTATACATCCAAAAGAATTAAAAACAAGATTCTGAAGAGATATTTGTACACCCACGTTTACTACAACACCATTCACAGTGGCCAAGAAGTGGAAACAACACAGATTTTCAGTAATGGATTAACAGCTAAAGAAAATGTGGTGTGTACATACATTGGACTATTAATCAACCTTAAAAGAGAAGGTAATCCTGTCACATGCTACAAATGGATGAAGCTTAAGGACATTATGCTAAATGAAATAAGCCGGTCACGAAAGACAAGTACCATATGTATCTACTTGATAGAATCGTATATTATGAGGTATCTAAAGTAGTCAAATTCATAGAAACAGAAAGTAGAATGGGGGTTGCCAGGGCCTCAGGGACGAGGGAATGGAGAGCTGTTGTTCAATGGTATAGAGTATCAGTTTTGCACGATGAAAAATGTTGGTCGTACAACAACATGACAAGTTAACACGACTGAACTGCACATGTAAAAATAATCAGGATGGTAAATTTTATGCTATGTGGTTTTTACTGCAATTTTTCTAAAAAAGGAATTAGCTATGGATGTTTAGTCAAAGTCCATAATTAGTTGTTTTAGAAAAGAAAATAAAAATTTAGGGATTTTGTGTGTTTTTTATGTAAAAGATTTCAATCACGGTTTAGCCATTTTGCAAGTCTAGACTTTCAAATTTTGGCTTTTGCTGATGAAGAGCAAACCTTCACATTATTACATGTTTTTCATAGGAGATTCTTTGCATTTTATTTCCTGTCAACAATTAAAGAATTAAAGAATCAGATTTGGATGTTTTCAACACTGGACAAATCATCTGAGTTGTACACAAACTGAGTCAAAATAAATTGACCGGTAAATGAACTTAAACACTCCAGGATTAAAGGCTAATATATATTTTTTTTTTTTAAAAGATGACCGGTAAGGGGATCTTAACCCTTGACTTGGTGTTGTGAGCACCACGCTCAGCCAGTGAGCGAACCGGCCATCCCTATATAGGATCCGAACCCGGGGCCTTGGTGTTCTCAGCACCACACTCTCCCGAGTGAGCCACGGGCCGGCCCGGCTAATATATTTTTTTAAATGTGTCATTTTAATTTTTTTTTTTTAATTTAGGGAAGACTTAACAGTAACCACTTCATCCTTGGTTCCTGATAAATTATTTCCTCCTTTCTTCTCTGAAGGAAATCTGCTCTCTTATCTGCCATTGTTTTATCTGCCCAGAATATAGAAATGTTTTATTATAAGCTATGCAAGTCCTTTTTGAAAGTAAGCATAGAGTGAGTCACACAGGCTTTTGTCGATGTTGATATAAAGCAAGTCCCTATTTCCCTGTTGCCTTTACTCAGTGGAGAAACATGAATGCCAATGTTCAGACTGAGAAGTACGGCCGGGAAATTGGAGATGGGAAGACACTGAACATTTAATGTCTTTAAACATTTTGCTTGTTTACTCCTAAAAGAATTTTGTGAATCAGTGTGCTCCTCCGCACATTTTAATTGAAATCTAAAATATTTCCTGACAAGTTAAAATAGTTGCAAAGGATGTACTTTCCAGTAGGTTGTAAATATTAACATTTTAAAATAAACATGCTTTATCACTCTTATAAGTGCATACAATGAAATCTAATACCAAAACAATTTGACTTGCACCATCATCTACTTTAAAATTACCAAAACTCTTCTTTATTGGTTCTGAAACTTTATATCGTGAAAGTTGTCAGAAGCATAATGGAGTCACATGTGTTAAAAACCCTGACAAACAGAGCCAAGGAAAGCCATGGAGCGGGAAATTCTCAGGCATAAATGCCTGCTAACAAGAATCACCACAGGACTTGGCAAAACCACAACTTGGCACAAAAAATATTTTGGTGAGGATGTCTGCCCAGCAACTGCCTGCGCAACCTTGGACTGGTGTCACCTTTGTTATTGATCCATGTAGCCAAGGATAATTATTCCAACATAATTATGTAATCCTCCATCATTTTTCCTTTAATACCTTTGTCTTCTGTTACCTCCCTAAACACTCACAAAGTTTGCTATGGCCGTGTATTTCCATTGTGATGACCTATTCCCAGTTAAACTCATTATTTTTTAGAGAGCCTCTCTCTGTTATATAGCTTGACAACACTATTCCTTTTTCTCCTTGAATTCATATTCTTCTTACCACAGAAGTTTATCGTAATGCAATAGATTTATTAATCATCTATCATATATCTTTGCAATGAAAAAGGATATAAATTGATATATTTCTTTTTTATTTTCTATAGTCTCTGTTAAAAAAATTCTTTTGGATTGAATTATTATTGCAATTATTAATATACAATTAATCAAGACAAATATTTCACAGCTTTTGATAAATAATTTTTAGGCATAAAAAGCAAAATGTCCTTGTCTTGTTCCTATTCATAAGGGAAAGGTTTTCAGCTTTTCCCCTTTCAGGATGATATTGGTGATGGGTTTGTTGTATATGGTTTTTATTGTGTTGAGATATTTTCCTTCCATACTTAATTTGCTGAGAATCTTTATCATAAAGGGATGTTGAATTTTGTCAAATGCTTTTTCTGCATCTGTTGAGATAACTATATGGTTTTTGTCCTTGATTTTGTTGATGTGGTGTATCACATTTATTCACACATATATTGAACATCCTTGCATCCCTGGGATGAATCCCATTTGACACATACCCACTTGCTGGTGTATAATTTTTTTGATGTGTTGCTGTATTGTTTGCTAATATTTTGTTGAGGACTTTTGTGTCTATGTTCATCAAAGATATTGGCCTGTAGTTTTCTTTTTACGTTGTGTCTTTGTCTGGTTTTGGTATCAGGGATGAGTTTGGGAGAATGGCCTTTGCTTCAGTTTTCAAGTTTGAAGAGAATTGGTGTTAATTCCCCTTTAAAAGTTTGGTAGAACTCCACAGTGAAGCCAACTGGTCCTGGGCTTTTGTTTGTTGGGAGACTGCTGATTACTGCTTCAATCTCATTACTTGTTATTGGCCTGCTCATGTTTTCTATGTCTTCTTGATTGCCTTGGTAGTTTGTATGTGTCTAGAAATGTATCCATTTCCTCCAGGTTTTCAAATTTGTTGGCACATAGTTGTTTGTAACAGTCTTTAATGATTCCTTGTATTTCTGTAGTATCAATTGTAAGGTCTCCTCATTCATTTCACATTTTTGTTATTTGGGTCTTCTCTTTTTTTTTCAGTTAGCCTTGCTAATGGTTTGTTTATTTTGTTCATCTTCTCAACAAACCAACTTTTTGTTTCATTGATCTTTTGTGTCATTTTTGGGGTCTCTATTTCATTTAGTTCTGCTCTGATCTTAATTGTTTCTTTCTGTCTACCAATTTTGGGATTGGATTGTTCTTGTTTTCCTTATTCTTTGAGGTGTAGCATTAGGTTGTTTATTTTAAATTTTTCTATTCTTTTGATGTAAGCATTTATTGCAATAAACTTCCCTCTTAGTACTGCTTTTACTGTATTCCACATGTTTTGGTATGATATGTTTTTATTATCATTGTTTCAAGAATTTTTTTGATTTCCTGTTTAATTTCTTCTTGGATCCATAGGTTGTTCAGGAGCATGTTGTTTAATTTCCATGCATTTGTGTAGTTTCCCGACTTTCACTTGTTGCTGATTTCTAGTTTTAATCCATTGTGGTCTGAAAAGATACTTGAAATGATCTTAATTTTTAAAAAATTTGTTGAGACTTGATTTGTGACCTAACATGTGATCTATCTTGGAGAATGTTCTATGTGCTGATAAGAAGAATGTATATTCTGTGGTTGTTGGATGAAATGTTCTGTAGATATCTGTCAGGTCCTATTGGTCTAAAGTGTAGTTTACATCCTGTGTTTCTCTATTGATTCATTGTCTAGATGATCTGTCCAGTGGATAGAGGTGTGTTCAGGTCCCCAAATATTATTGTATTGAGGTCTATGTCTCTCTTTAGGTCTAATAGTATTTGCTTTATATATCTGGGTATTCCAGTATTGGGTACATATATTTTTTTGATTGTTATGTCTTCTTGTTAGATAGATCCCTTTATCATTATATAATGGCTTTTGTTGTCTCTTTTTGTAGTTTTTTATTTAAAGTCTATTTTATCCAATATAAGAATAGCTACTCCTGCCCATTTTTGGTTTCCATTTGCATGGTGTATCTTTTTCCACTCCTTCACTTTTAGTCTGTGTGTGTCTTTACAGGTGAGGTAAGTCTCTTGTAGACAGCATATGGTTGGGTCTAACTTTTTAATCCAATCTGTCAGTCTGTCTCTTTTAGGGAATTTAATCCATTTACATTTAGGATTGTTATTGAAAGGTATTGTCTTACTCCTGATGTTTAATTGCTTCTTGCATGGTTGATTTGAATATCTTTTGTTCCTTTCTTTCCCTTTTATTATTTGTCTTCAGTGTTCATTGGTTTTTTGAGGTGGTATGGTATAGTTTCTTTCTCTTTCTCCTTTGTATATCTGCTCTGTTGATGGTGTTCTTTCTCCTGCATTCATGTGGTGAATATTGTTTTTCAGGTTCCAGGTGTGAGACTGCCTTTGGATTTCTTGTACAGCTGGTCAGTGTGGTAAACTCCCACAGCTTTTGTTTGTCTGGGAAATACACTATTTCCCCTTCGTTTCTGAAGGATAACCTTGCAGGGTATAGTATTCTTGTCAGGCCGGGTTTTTCTTTTAGTACTTTGAATATATCATTCCATTCTCTTCTGGCCTATAGGATTTCTGCTGAGAAGTCTGCTTTTAGTCTGATGGAGACTCCCTTATAGGTGGCTTAATGCTTTTTTCTTGCTGTTTTTAGGATTCTCTCTTTGTCTTTGACTTTTGGCAGGTTGACTACAATGTATCTTGTAGAAAGTCTTTTTGGATTGAATCTGTTTGGAGATCTTTGAGCCTCTGGGATCTGGAAGTCAGTATCTCTATGAAGTTTTCCTCTATTATTTCATTAAATATGTTTTCAAAGCCTTTTCTTCTCCCCTTCTGGAACACTCAGAATAATTTGAATGTTTGTACACTGAAGATTATCTGTTAGCTCTCTTAGATTTTCTTCATTTCTTTAAATTATTATTTTCTTTTCTTTTCTTTCTTTTTTTGTCTGCTTGGGTTATTTCAAAAAGATTGTCTTCAAGATCAGAAATTCTTTCTTCTCCTTTTGCTAGCCTTCTGCTTCACTCTCGATTGAAGTTTTTATTTTGTTAAATGAGTCTTTCAGCTCCAGGAGTTCTGCTACATTCTTTTTTATGGTATTCATCTCTTTGTAAATTTCCTCCTTTGTAACCTAGATTTTTTTTTTCACTTCAACTGAGTCTTCTTGCATCTCACTGAGTTTCTTTAACACTGTTACTTGGAATTCTCTTTCAGACACTTCAAGGGATTCTTGTTGTTTGAGGTCTGGCATTTGAGAATTATAGTGTCTTTTGGTGGTGTCATATTTTATTGCTTTTTCATGTTTCTAGTATTCCTACATTGATGCTTAGTCATCTACTGGAGTGGTTGCTTCTCCTATTACCCTGGGGTGGCTTTTGAGAAGAGAGACTCCCTCCTGTAGATTTGTTATATATTGCTTATTGAGTGGGATGTTTTAGTTTTGGTTCTTGGTAGACTCAGTAATTTCAGTACTTCCAGGTAGACTCAGTTGTTCTAGTTAGACTTAGTAGTTCTGGGTAGACTCAGCCATTCTGGGGAGCTAGCCAGAGCAATTGGGCAAGGGAAAAAAATAAAATGCACCCAGATTGGAAAGACCAAAGTCAAATGGTCCCTGTTTGCAGAGGACATGATCCTATACATATAAAAACCTAAAGACTCTGCCAAAAATCTCTTAGAACTGTTAAATGATTTCAAATTGCAGGATACAAAATCAACACACAAAATTCCATAATGTTTTTATACTCCAACAAAGAACTAGCAGAAAAAGAAATCCAGAAAGCAAGCCCATTTGCAGTAGTTTCCAAAAATAAAAGAACCCTACAATGAGAACTAAAAGTCACTGTTGAAAGAAGTTAAAGAAGACACAAAAACATGGAAAGACATTCCATTCTCTTGGATTGGAAGAATTAACATTGTGAAAATGTCCACACTACCCAAAGTGATCTACAGATTCAATGCAATCCCCATCAAAATACCAATGACATTATTCACAGAAATAGAAAAAACAATCCTAACATTCATACAGAACAACAAAAGACCCTGAATAGCCAAAGCAATCCTAAGCAATAAAAAATAAAGCTGGAGGTATTATACTTCCTGACTTCAAATTATATTACAAAGGTATAGTAACCAAAACAGCAAGGTACTAGCCTAAAAATGAACATTCTGACCAACGGGACAGAATAGAAAATCCAGAAATTAACCCACATGCTTACAACCAACTGATCTCTGATAAAAGCACCAAGAAGATACATTGAGGAAAAGACTGCCTCTTCAATAAATGGTGCTGGAAAAGACTGAATATACATATGTAGAAGAATGAAACTAGACTGATACTTCTCACCATATTTAAACACTTAAATATAAGACTTGAAACTATAAAACTCTTAAAAGAAAACATAGGGGAAACACTTCAGGAAGTAGGACTGGGCAAAGACTTTATGAATAAGACCAAAAGCACAGGCAATGAAAGGAAAAATGAACAAATAGGATTATATCAAATTAAAAAGCTTCTGCACAGCAAAAGAAACAATTAACAGAGCAAAAAGACAATCTACAGAATGGGAGAAAATATTTGCAAACTATGCATCTGACAAGGGATTAATATCAAGAATGTAAAAGGAACTCAAACAACTTCACAGTAAAAAGACAAATAACCCAATTATAAATGGGCAAAGGAGCTGAATGGGCAATTCTCAAAGGAAGATATACAAATGGCCAACAGACACATGAAAAAATGTTCAACATCACTAAGCATCAGGGAAATGCAAATCAAAACTACACTGAGATATCATCTCACCCCAGTTAGACTGGCTATTATCAAAAAGACAGAGAATAACATATGCTAATGAGGACGTGAAGAAAGGGCAACCCTCCTACATTGTTGGAGGGACTGTAAATTAGTGCAGCCATTAGAGAAATCAGTATGGAGGTTCCTCAAACAACTACAGAAAAAACTGCCATGTGAACCAGCAATCCCACTGCTGGGTATTTATACAAAGGAATGAAAATCATCATTTCAAAGGGAGACCTGCACTCCCATGTTTATTGCAGCTCTATTCACAATAGCCAAGAGTTGGAACCAACCTAAATGTCCATCGGCAGATGACTGGATAAGGAAAATATGGTATAAATACTCAATGCAATACTACTCTGCCATAAAAAAGAATGAAATTCTGCCATTATCAGCAACATGGATGAACTTTGAGAAAATTATGAGTGAAGTAGGCCAGGCACAGAATGAGAAATACCACATGTCCTCACTTATAAGTGGAAGCTAAAAAAAAATAATAATAATAAATAAATAAATAAATAAGAAAGAAAGATACAACAATCACAATAATATATCAAATTTTCAAAAGGACAGAACAGAACTGAGGTTACCAGATGTGGGAAAGGGGCAGGGAGAAGGGAAGGGAGTGTCACCAAGAACTTGGTAAAGAGCCACAAGAAATGATTACATTGTGTCATGTTGAATATACTAATTATCCTGATTTCAGCATCAAAAAAAAAAGTAAAATTTCATTGGAAAACACATCTCTTAATGAACTGGATGGAGCTTTTTCCTTCTTCCTCAATGAGTGCATGTATCTGCAAATGAATTTTCCTTCTTGCCAGATTGACAGGATCTAAAACCTCCCCTGTCCTGTTTTCCTTGTTTTAGGGTGAAGCTTTGCGATGGGCCTAGAAGAAGTGTTGATGTGTCACTTCCACTTAAGTCTTGAATTCTTTTGGGTTATTGGGCAAAAGCTACTTAGTAAACATTCATCCAAAAGTATGTCCATTTAGTTGTTCAGCATCAGGGGCTAACATCATAAAAATAGAAACTCCCTGACATTATGCATCTCCTGACCAAGGACACATCACCACCTATGGAGCAGTCATGCCAAAATATCCATCCTGTCCTGGCCTTAGATCCAATTACCAACCTACAGGAAATACAGGGGACAAAGAAACAGACTACATGACATCACACAGAAAGAATTTGCAAACTCCAGACTGTAAGCAAGTTTATGGCAAATGATTTGGTTTCTTTAACAAATCAATTGCAAGGACAAAGAGGGAGGGATCATCTGTTTTCAATCGTGTGTGTGTGTGTGTGTGTGTGTCTGTGTGTCTGTGTGTCTGTGTGGTGTGTGTGTGTCTGTGTGTCTGTGTGTCTGTGAGAGAGAGACAGAGACAGAGAGACAGAGAGAGAGGAAATTATGACATTATGAGACAATTAAAATTTTTAACACTAACTGAATTTTTATAATATGAATTACTATTTTATTTTGGGTCAGGTAATGATATCACGGTTCCTTGTATTTTAACGAGGCATACTGAAACGTTTACACGTGAGTTAATACAACATCTGCGATTTACTTCAAAGTAACAGAGGATGCAGGGAAGTGAGTGGGGTTGTAGAGATGCTGTGCAGTGCAGTGTTTGGATGGGTCCACCTGCTGAAGTGCTGCCAAGGGACAGCCTAACACTGTCGGTATCTTCAGGAAGAACCTCCCTGAGGAGCACTGCCTTGCTCACCTGTGGGGAGCCCCCGCATGCATCTTATCCATGTAATGTCTTGTCCATCAGGGGTTGCCCACCTTGGAATAGCTTTGAAGACCATCCCTAGACCTCTCTCTTCCCAGTCCTACTTCCTTCCCTCTCTTGACAGAGTTGATCCTGGGAGCACTCCTACTAAACTTCCTGCAAGCTAACCTCGGTCTTGGAGCCTGCTCCCATGGAATGCACTCTGCAACAAGATGAAACAGGATTGGCCATGGGTTGATAATTCTTGAAGCTGGGTGTGTAGGCAGAATTCAAAGATGATCCGTAAGATCCCCACCCTGGTGTAAATACCCCATATAGTCCCCAGGACTGTAAATACAATGTATTTTACTCCTGTGATTATATTATATTATATAGAACAGTTGACTTCCAGATGGGGAATTATCCTGATGGGCCTGACCTAAATCACATGAGCCTTCTAAAAGCAGCGTGTCCTCTGGCTCTTCACAGAAGAGGAAGTCACAGGGTTTCAAAACACCACTGCTGGCTGGAAGGTGAGGAAGTCACAAGGCAAGGAATGCGGGTGGCCCGTAGGAGCTAAGGGCAGCATCGAAACAGGGCCCTCAGTCCAACTGCCAGGAACTGAATTCTGCCAACAAGAACAGGCTTCAAGTAGGATTTTCCCCCAGATCCTCCAGATGAAAACTCAGTCTAGCTTGACTTCAACCTTATGATATGCTGAGCAGAGAACCTAGCCATGCCCTCCTGGGCTTCTGACCTGTATGTAGAGCATGAGCTAATACACAGATTTTTTTTTAAGCTGCTAAAAATGTGGTAATGTGTTAGTTAATAGAAACCTAATGCACTGGGTGACTGGCACATGGATGTTTACTACCCTCTCTCATTTTTGTACAAGCTCAAAATTTTCCATAGTCATCACAGAAGTTTAAAATGTTGATTTCAATATTGCTGATTTAAGTTGAGCAATGGGTACTGGTGGCTCATTGTATTAGTCTCTCTAGTTTTAGGAACATATAAAATTTCCCATAGGCTACAGATTGAATTGTGTTCCCCAAAGTTCCATGTATTAGAAGCTTAAACCCACTATAATTCTTAAGAGGGTGGGAAATCCTATTATGGCAATTGAAAGGTGGGGCCTTGAAGAAGTGATTAGATTGTGAGGACTGTGCCCTTGTGAATGGATTGATCCATTAATGGAGTAATGGGTGTGGTTCTGATGGCTTTAAAAGGAGAGAGAATGAGGAGGTTATTCTCTCTTGTTCAGCTATTTCTCCACGTGATCTCCTGTATCTCTTGTACAATCACCACTGCCAAGAAGGCCCTCACCAGGTATGTTTCCTGGACTTTGGAATTCCCAGCCTCTGAAATTGTAAGCAATAAATATTTTTTCTTTACCAATTATCCAGTTTCAGGTATTTCTGTTATAGGCCACAGAAATGGACTAATACACCATAATAAAAAATTTCAAAAATTATGTTTAATCGTTGATCAGCAGGCAAATTGAATAGTTCCTCCCAGTCACTGGCGTCATTCTGTTTCTCAAGTGAATTGTCCCTTAGCTCAGTGCCCCAGAGATTTTCACAGCCAGGGACATCCTAGTGAGTGTCCAGAAGAGGGAGAAAGGGGTATGCCTTCCTTTATAAAGTGAGGTAGAGTGACTATGGAAGGGAGGGTGGAGAACCTCAGGACATGAGCTCAGCAGATGAGTTTTAGGCAAAAGTACTTGTGCAAGCTGAGAAACTGCAAATTGATGGCATTAAAACAGTGGTTCTCAACTGAACAGTTGTTCTCAAATACCCACAGGGGAATTTGGCACTGTCAGGAGACATTTTTCATTGTCACAACTGGAGAATGGGGGTAGTTGCTACACGTCTAGTGGTCCATTGCACAGGACAGTCCCTCTCCCCCCAGCAAAGCATCATCTGGCCCAAAATGTCATTATTGCCTTGGTGGAAAGATCATCTTCTAAAAGCATATGTGCCCAGTACTTCTTGGAAACTCACCAGGAACCCCCAGAAGTGCATATACCCCTGACTTTGTTGCTTCTTTGGAAGAAATGTTTCTTTATAAGTACTTAAATTTTTCTGTTAATAAATGTTATTGCTTGCTCTTGGGTAGGTGCAACGAGCATGTGGTCTTGCATTTGGTTACTGCAGATACAGGCCAGCGGTCCCAAGGCCTGCAGTGAGACATTCAGGCCTGGCTGTCTCTTCATGCTAAGGGAGACCTTAGAGGAACCCTGCAGAGCTTGGAATCGCTCCACATGACACCACCCAGATATGTGGGTATGGTAAGGTTGCCTAAGGGCAATGTCATTCTGAAGAGGTTGGTACCTTTGAGATGGCTGGAAGGAGGAGCAGATGGGAACCCTTCAAGGCCCTGACCTCCTTCCTGTGGGTTCCGAAAGTGGCCCCACTGGGCAGCATTAGCAAGTGACTGTCTGGGTTGAAATCCCCTTTTCTTACCCTTGGACCTCAGGGAAGTCATATTAAATCCGTAATCTTGTCTCAGCTCTCTCTTTGGAAAATAAAGGAAGAGGTCCATGCGCATACTTGATTGAACCAGTAGAGGGGAGAGCAAAGAGCAGGAGGTGCCGTGTGGTGAGGAGAGCCCATGGGAGAATAGAGAGGAGGCTCCGCAGCCAGGTGACTGGTAGTTTAGAAATTGGGAGACTTCATCTGAAATGACTACTTATCAGGTTCAAGTATATATTTATCCTGGCCAAGAAGAGTTCATTTGATTT
Organism: Cynocephalus volans; assembly: GCF_027409185.1. NCBI lineage: Eukaryota > Metazoa > Chordata > Mammalia > Dermoptera > Cynocephalidae > Cynocephalus > Cynocephalus volans. The sequence continues at coordinate 180,570,214 of NC_084460.1, forward strand.
CTCTAAAATCACAAACAACAAATGAGTTTTGATTTTGTTATTTTAAAGAGAGGTTGGTAACATGAAGCATTCATCTCGCGTATTTGTTTTCCTCTAAAATTAAACTGGGATTGTACCTTAACACTTCTCTCCGTAACCAGCCCTGTACCAGCTTTGGCTGGTATCTGCTTCCTGTAACTCATGTGTTTATGATGATAATCATCAAGAATAAATACATCGACTGAAGCCTGGGTCTTCCTAATTCTATTGCCATTTGTCATTTCAGGGAAAGGAAGTTGAAAACCAAAAGACCAAATTTGTTCATCCATTCAACAAACCCTGAGCGTGTACCGTATGCCCCCCTAGGGCATGTCTCTTCATTACCGTGTTCAAAGATCACTGGCTTGGACCAAGTACAAATTTAGGATGTGCAGTGCTTTTGTGTTGTTCCTTCAATTTTCAACGATTATTATGGAGAAGTGTACATTTCTCTGATTCTTTGCTGGCTGGTTGAACTGTTGACCCACTTCCTCAAATGTATAATGTTTTTTATTTTGAAATTTTCTCTTTGACTAAGCATGCAGTATCTAGCTACACTTCCTCTCCAATGTGGGGAAGCTTATATTTTTCATGTGTGCAACATAAAAAGCAAACACTCAATTGCCATAAGAAAAAACAAATTACTGAGTTCACCATACTAGACTATGAGAATGGATAATCCAGATTTATCACCAAGCATTTCTTTCTTAGGCAGCACAACGTTCAGTTTTGCAATCAGGCATGAAGCTATCTTAAAGGGATAAGGGGCTCAGGATTCAGCAACCCAACTTAAATCCCAACGCTGCCACTTACTGGCTGTGTAATCTTAGGCAAACGACTTCACCTCTCTGTGCCTAAAACCCAAGAAGTGCTTGGTAAGTATTATATGATACATCACTTAGTAATAAATATAAAAGTGGCATGTTCACACCAGTGTCACAGACGGATAGCTTCTAGCACAATTCACAGTTGCGGTATTATCTAGAAGTTTCTAGAACCATGAGCTTCAGATTCATCTTCTTTTAAAAGAAAAAGTCATCCATTATAAAATGAGGGATACTGATGCTGATTTGAAACCAAATCAAATCATCCTGCTCCTCAGTCTTTCCCCATCACAGTAAAGAGAACTCCTTTCTTTCAGTTGCTAAGAGCAAAACCTTGTGCCACCTGACTCCTCCCTCTCTCTCATGCCCCACATTCTGTCAGGAAATCCTGTCAGTACTACCTCCAAAGTATCTTGAATCTGACCACTTTTATCACCTCCACGGCTACTACTCTGGTCCAAGCCACCATCCAGAAAATTAGGTATACATCTAAAAAATGCTTTCACAGAAACATCTAGAATAATGTTTGACCAAATATCTGGGTACTGTGTCCTAGCCAAATTAACACATAAAATTAACTACCATATGATGTTCAATAAATTATTAAATAGTTAATTGATTCATTAAAATAGAGTTCAGAGGGCTCGCCGGTTAGCTCAGCCTGATTAGAACATGTTGTTATAACACCAAGGTCAAGGGTTCAGATTCCCAAACCAGCCAGCCACCAAAAAAAAAAAGAAAAAAAGAAAGAAAGAAAAATAGAGTTTAAATGCTTAGTTTAAGCTATTGTCATTGAAAGAAAAAAAATACACTACTTTTAAAATACTTTCAAATTTCAGGTTGGTTTTTTTTTTTCAGATATATTTTTTTCTCTAACCATAATTGTATTTAAGGTATTTTTAAGAGTTAAAAGAAAAATGTTCTAAAACTGGATTTTGGTAATAGTTACACAATTCTGTATAGTTACTAAGAATTATTGATTTGCACACTTAAGATGAATGTTTTGTGGCATATAAATTATACCTAAATAAAGCTTTCTTAAAAATTGAACAATCAGGCCAAGCCCGTGGCGCACTCGGGAGAGTGCGGCGCTGGGAGCGCAGCGATGCTCCCACCGCGGGTTCGGATCCTATATAGGAATGGCCAGTGCACTCACTGGCTGAGTGCCGGTCACAAAAAAGACACACACACACAAAAAAAATTGAACACTTAATTAGATGTTAATCATGTACAAACATTCCTATTTCATGACAAATATCCAAATGAGAGAGAAATCCAGGGCTGAGACAAAAACCAGATTCCACAGTTTGTCATCATAAGTGGAATAAGGTCTGGGGACACTTGAAAAATAGTGTTACAGACAAAATCTTGAGCAGACACAGGGAAATAATCTTTGAAAAAATAGCTTTGTTTCTGTTTACAAAGGCAACAAGTTTTTTCTTATAAATTTGGATGACACTGAAAACGTCAACTGCTGTGGAAAGACGAGGGCTGAAAATCACCCTTTGGATTTAGCCAGAAAGAAGTCCCTGGTGGTCGTGCTAGTGGCGGTCTCCCTCTGAGCTCAGAAGGGCATCAGCACTGGGCCTCTAAAGGGCCTGAAAAAAAGAGCTCTCTTCCTGCCACCTTCCTCCAGCTCAGCTCATCCACATAGGGGACAAAACCTTCCAGAGAAATGGGCATCGTCTGCTCACCTCTGGCTCCCTCGTTTTCTCCCAACAATCACATCATTCTCAGCCTGCACTTTCCCTTATTTATCCTCCCCTTTTCTACCTGGGTCAGCCACCTTTCTCTACTTTGCCAACTTTTCTTATTGTTTTTAGGGTAAATGGGATCTTTTTTTTTTTCCTATCCTATCACAAGTGTCCCATCCTCACAGCAGTGACCACAGTCATTGCAGTATTTTGACAGGTAGGTGATGGGACTCAGTAAGCCAAGGCCACTGCATGCTCAACTTCCCTGAATGTGGTGCCCTTCTAAAAGGCCCTGGACTGTGTGGGTTCACAGACACAGATGTCACTCACACCTTCAGACTTCCGTGAGGTCAGGGACGCACCAGTACAGACCCCACCCTCAGATGGCAGTTCCGGCAAAGGAGATGAGCTGGAGGAAGGGAAAGCCCAGCCATTTGATAAATGCTTCATGAATGCAAAGGTCTGGCTAGTGGGCCAAGATGACAGAGAGGGTGGCAGATTTCGGAGACTGTGAGAACATGCTCCACCTAACCCCCCTTGGCCCAGCCTCTCTCAATCACCAGCTTCCCCCAGTGCCCAGGAGCCATGGGAGTATCAAGGCCATGCTGAAAGGGCTGTGGGAACCCTGTCTGAAAGGCCTGGCTACAGGTCCACAGCAGTCAGCATCAGGGTGAGCAGCACAGCGGGGAGGGCCAACAGCACACAGTAGGGCTGCTTGCAGCAGGTGCAGCTCTGAGAATATGTGCCAGCCCTCCTTCTCTGTCTACATATCCCATCCACCTTTTTTCTCCCATCCAGGAACCCTTCGAAGGAATGACCAGAGAGAAGATCCCTTAAAAACCCTGGACTTCTAGCAACACAAGCTAAGGGACATCTGGATTATTGAGATTTCGGATTTTCTCTACAGGTGCTTATGGTAAACACACACACACTGAATTGAGCCTGGGACATTCTAGAGATCTTGTATATGGGAAAGTGATTCATTTTCATACATTTATCATTTATCCAGTCACCTTACCAAGCTAAGTGATACTAGTAAAACTTTTATCTGAGTCTCTTGGGTATTCCAGAATATCATTTCTCAAAGTGTGGTCCAGAAATGTTTTCAGGGAGTCTGCAATGTCAAAACTATTTTCATAATAAGGGATTATTTCCTTTTTTCACTCTCATTCTCTCAGTGGAATGTGCAGTGGAATTTTCCAGAAGCTGCATTATCTGTGCTAGTGCACCTGCTAAGAGTACAGCAGACATAAGAAGCCAGCTGCCTTCCTTTAGGCCAGAAATTAAAGAGATTTGTAAAGTCTTGTTTTAAAAGAATAGCATTTTCTCACCAAATACTTTTTTGTTTTGGAAAATATATTATTTTTCATAAAAAAATATGTTGTTTGTGTTAACATGTAATTGATTGGCTATTTTTAAATGAATTAATATGTAAATATTTAAAACTTTTTCTCAGTCCTAATTTCTAATAAGGTAAATACTTATATATCTATATCTATACCCCACATAAACAAAAGTCCTCTGGGGTCCTCAGTAAATTTTAAGAGGGTCAAGGGGTCCTGAGACCAAAAGGTCTGAGAACTGCTGTTCTAGAAAGAGTATCATACTGTATGCAAATAGTGATAATTTTGTATTCTTATATCAGATCATTACACCTCTTATTTACTTCTTACTTTGTTAGCCAGAATTTCCAGAGTCAGTTTAAATCATACAGTGAGAGAGTGGGTGCCCATTTCAGTTTCTGGCTGAAACATTAGAAAGCCTTATGTTTCCCAAGCTGTGTCCTGTTCCAGGAAATGTTGACAGGTGTTCCAGAAAAACAGTTTGAGATACCCAGCTCTGTTATTTTGGAGTTGTTTCAAGATAAAGGTTTCTCTTTTGGTACTAAAAAAGTAGCCTTTATTTCTAGTTTCTCTGCAATTGTGAGCAAATCTTTTTACCTACCTGAACCTCAGTATTTCTCATTTGTGAATGAGGCTGTTGGACTAAATAAGTACTTCTAAACTGTGGTTGGTTGACATTAAAATCATTTGTGAAATAGACACAGAAAAGCTTTCTTCACAGAAGAATTTCAGCCAATAGAGGAAAATTAATGAAAACATCATACAATTAGAATTTTGCAACTCCCAGTGAAATAATTGATTCAGGAAAGGCTCATCGATGGATGTTAAAACCATTCAGTGAAAAGTTGTTGGGGAACAGATTTGCACAGTGACCATATTCCACTCCACAATTGCTTACTAATTGCAGTGGGAAAAATGGAACTTTACCATCGACAGACCTGGCGGTCACCACCTTAACCAAGTGGTCACTAACATGACACACCCAGACATTATGGGCGTATGCATCCCTATGAAGTATTCTTTCCAAAATGTTTAACCTGAACCTCAGTGAGCCTTTAGCCAAGGGACAGATTCAAGTTTCGTGAGGCCTAACACATTCACAATGTTGGGAGAAACATCCCCTCTTTAAGAAAAAGAATACAAAATTAGGTACAAAAGTGAATATTTATGCAGAATGAGAAAATAAAATTACAAATTAAAAATCTCTAAAAGGGATTAAATATCATGAACATCCCAAAATCCAGGAAAATAACATACCTGTATTAATTAACTACCTCCCCCCACCCCCATTTCCAGCTGCTTGCTATGATCAATTGTATTTTATCCTTTTCTATAGAAAAAGGGTTCTCACCAAGGCTGCATGCGTGAACATGCGTGAGTCCCCACCATCACCCCAATTGACTCGGAGGCTCCGTGCATAAGCCTGAGCATTGCTAGTCTTTGGACATGCCCAGATGTCTCTAAAGTGCAGAGCTGAGAACTCTGTCTGGGCCATCTCTAGGCCTCCCTCACCCCCAGCTACACTTGCTGTGACTCACAACAGGATGGTAGACAGAGACTGGGTAAGAGACAGGAAGCCAAAGCCCCAGGGCAACAACCAGCTCTGTGACCCAGAAAACCAACATTTGATCAAAGGCACGCCTTGGCATGCTGACAGCAGTGGGCGGCTTGCTCCTCCCTCTGGCTGGGTTGGCCTGGTTTCTCCCTCCCCCTCACCCACGCCTCATAGACTCCTCCACATAGAGCTGGTCTTAAAGCATAAACAGAGCCCAGGATGCTGGGCCCACAGGGGTTAAACAGCACAACCCCAAAAGTAAGCAGAGCATCTGCCAGCCGGATGTGCTCAACCCATCAGCAGACCTCCCCAGGTCCCACGCCCGCCAGCCCCGGGTATCCTTTAATGCACATTCTGTCTCTAGGAATGTGCCTATTTGGAATATTTCATATGAAGAGAATCATACAATATGTGGTACTTTGTGACGGGTTTCTTTCACTTACCATCATGTATTCAAGGCTCATTCATGTTGTGGCATGTGTCAGTACTCCATTTTTGCTTATTGCTGAATAATTTCTGTGATATGGTTACACCACATTTTGTCTATCCATTCACAAGTTGTTGGACATCTAGGTTGTTTCCACTTTGGGGCTATTAAAAATAGCACTCTAGCTGCCCACTTCTGATTCACACTCAGCCACCTCCCTGAAGGCACTGTTGTCCCCAGCAGCCACACCAGGGCTTTGGTCCAACCTTTTCCATCCATTTCCTCTGCAACGTTTGATTCTGTTGACCAGCCCCTTCCTTCCAAGAACTCTGTTTTCCTCTTCCTTGGCCTTACTTATCTCGGCGTCATTCGTGTTCCCAGGGTATTCTCCTTTTTGCTTACAAGATCCCAGAGGCAGAGTCTGTGTTATCATTGTACATCCTTTGTAATGACACATGCCCTACCAGTTCTCAATAAATATTTGTTGATGAGAAGTCAGTTGAGCTGTTTGTGTACATTTGTTTCCAGAATGAGACAGGGTGCACCTTGACTACCCTGAATCTTGGTGAAAAGCTCTCTTACCTCTCATTAAAGGATCAAAAACCTCCAATTACTCTTCTACAGGACCTTAGAATGTACCCAGAAGATTCATTACCAGGATCTGATTTCTGGGCACACCGGGAGGGTTTTAGCACATGAAAGAGCATATGACCTTGAGCTGAGAGGACTCTTTGATTTGTATGCAGTACTGGATGTCATCAGAAGTCTTCGAGGAATAGTTTCCTGGGTTTCCTTGATGTTCGTAGTGCTTACTGTTACTTTCACACTTAGCTAAGTAACCTTTGATACTGTGTGGTTATAACGATAACCACACGACGTTCTGTCTTCTCTGTCAAGGGTGAAGAATTCGAAGGACTTTAACCACTGGTAAAAGTGTCTTCTCACATAAACCACATAGCAGCAAGTATTATGTGAACCAGGTGGTTAGTCTCACCAAGTGGGTTGGGTAGAAATGACAGCCAAGTGCAAAGTTGCCTGGGCTGGGTTGAGCATAGGTTAGCCAAAAAAGAAGCTGACTCTCTTCAATCCAGCCCTTTCCTGTGAGTTCTAAGCAGCCTCATGGCTGACCCCAGCTGCCGAAGTCTCTCTGCTGATGCCACCAGAGTCCAAGCTGTGTTTACCTGAACGTGCTCTGGGCCATCCCAGACTGCAGTCGTGCCTTCCTCTGCCATCTGGCCTTTTTCTAGCTTAGTGGAGCTGCTTCTAGGAGGGTGGGTGCTACCCAGTGGGGTGCCTGGGACAGGGACTGTCACAGGCAAGTGTCCAGGGTAGGGGCCTCTTCAAGGCCATGGTTCTAGAGGAGACTCCCCTCTCTTCTCCAAGGAGGATTCCAAGCCCTCCTTGTCCTGAATGTCTACCTTCACCAAAGGACCCATCGGCCCAGCCCACCTCATTCCGCCACAATGCCACCTCCGGGTCTGAGGGTGTCCTTAGAAGCTGGGAAACTCACCCTCCTCTTTCTCTGGCCCTACCTGGGGTGATCCCCTGAGTGAACCACTATATCCTCACCCGCCAGCTGAGACACACATTCTGCTCCTTTTGGAGTTGTCCCTCTCAGTTAATTCCTTCTCTGTCCTGCTGGGGGAAATGTTGAAATCTTTAATAGGATTTCCAGGACTTTCTCTGCCATTGTTGATGGTGAAACTGACCCCAGAGTTGCATGGTAAAACATGTCCCACTGAGGACACCATTCTGGCCAGGTGCCTCAGTGCCTTTGGGAGGTCTCCTCCTCTTTAGGGAGACAAAAGGGGCTCTTTGGGGCCCTATTGTTCACATACCACACACTTCTGGGGTTGCACTGAGAGCACTAAGGGGGCTAATCGATGCTGTCGGCTGGCAGCAAAGCCACCCACTCTGAGATCCTTTCCAGAGCCTGGTACAGGAGCATCTACCTGCTCACACTTCCAACCCAGACCACCTCCCTCGGGTGGGGGCTGAGCAAGAACACAGATACCGATGATGTTGGAGCCTCATCCCTGAAGCACTGGCCAACTGGGGGCATCCTGCTGATTTCATGAAGACCAGAGCATTATCATGTGTCTGTATTTTTAGGCCTCCAGAAGCAACAATACCCACCACCAGAACACAACTTTTGTCCACATCATGTGTGATGGTAGGTGAAAGTAGAGGCAAAGTCATCTCCATTTGAAGATGGTGTGATGGTACATGTAAGGAGCAGAAAAGAATCAACTGGAAAATGAGAAGAAACAATCAGAGAATTTAATCATGTAACTCATTAAAAAATAATATATGAGGGCCAACCCCGTGGCTCACTCGGGAGAGTGCGGTGCTGGGAGCACAGCAGCGCTCCCGCCGCAGTTCGGATCCTATATAGGGATGGCCGGTTTGCTCACTGGCTGAGCGCCGTCACAAAAAAAAAAAAAAAAAGTAATATATGAAAAACAATTTCCTACATAGAAACAAAAACCAATTAAATTAGATATAATGGAAGAAAAGGTTCCTTTCGCAAGAGTGGCAACAGCACATCAGAAGATGAAATGTCAAGGAATAAACTTAGCAAGAAGCACTTTGAGGGGTATAAAAGAAGTCTTGGATAAATAGAACGGTACGCTTTCGTCTTGAAAAATGTGTCAATTCTCACCAAACTATTTTCTAAATTCAATAATATCTCAATTAAAATCTAACATTTTAAATGAAAATGTTGCATTTTAAAATGCTTAAAAAGACTAAAATTTTAATCTTTAAGGGGGAAAAAAAAGACTCAAATCCTAACTTTATTCTTTACCTGAATATTAATTACAAATTGATCAAAAGGAAACAATAAAAGTCCTAAAAGATAGATGAATTTTTTAATATTAAACTATGGAAGCCATTTCTTTCCAAGGGAAAAAAAAATATGGAAACATAAAGGGAAATAATTGCAAATTTAATTAGATTAAATAATTAATGTATTGATTAATCTTTTTGAGAAAGTAATACATCTTTTACATATCACAAAATTCAAAAAGGAACAAAAGGGTCTTCAGTAAAGACTAGAAAGTAAGTCTCCCTTTCCACCTTCTCCCCTGGATGGTGCCCATAATATGCTACCATCTGTCTTTTTTTAAGGGGGATGCATACGCATGAAAACAAAGTGTGCTCATGCATCCAACCATTGACATTGTTTTCTTGTGTATCCTTACACATATTCAGTGCATGTACAGGCTTATTTTCAAAGACAAATGAGATGTACTATACACACTCTCATTCTCCTGAGATCTTTTACTTTATCCAGCTCAAAGTCCAACCTCTATCTGCACATTTGGTGTGGACTCATTCATTCCCATTTGTATAATAGTTCACATTCAGTAGATGGGAGTAGTTATCAGTACTGGCCCACTACCCCCTATCTAGAAATCTCAGGGGCCAGAAATGTGTTGTAATTTGGGGTTTTAGAAAGGTGACATGGTACAGATACTACCAGGGAGCACTCCCAGAGGGGCGTGGAGCAACACCATGTAATCAAACCGTTTATAATTCTCCAGGGAAAGTATAGTATAACTATTTCACATTTAATGGGATAATTAAGGACTATATAGAGCTTCATGTTAATTCAGGTCATGAGTTGTGGAAAAGTTTGTGATTTTCAAGAGCTCTTTGGATTTTAGAGTTTTGGACTGGGATTTATTTTCCCATGGACTAATTATTTTATTCTCAATTTTTTTTTTTTTAAACTGGGCCAAATTAGAATTTATAGAACACTCCATCCAGAATACATCATTTTTTTTTCAAGCACACATGAAGCATTTGCCAAGGTAGACAAAATCTTTTTTTTTTTTTTTTTTGCTTTTACTTCCCTATAGCTTTGTTTTTTTTTTTTTTTTTTTTTTTTAATTTTATTTTGACGATATACATTGTGGCTGATTATTGCTCCCCATCACCAAAACCTTCCTCCCTTCTCACTCCCCCCCTCCCCCCCAACAATGTCCTTTCTGTTTGCTTGTCGTATTCTCAATTTTTAAGAAGTCTTTCAACCCCAGGCTGAAGTATGACATATCCTGTTCTCAGTGCGGACAGTTCTGGCCTCTTGGCCTGTCTTCCCTTCTTATCAGCGCCGTGACCTTTGTGCCGAGGTGGGGTGAGTCCCAGTTTTTATATGACAACACTGGGTTGTTGGCATCTCAAGCCCAAAGTGCCACTGGAATTTCCCCAGGCCTTGGAACTACCTTGAGGTCAGAGCCACCAGCTCTGAATGGGCATCATTTTCATATGCAGGTCCTAGTCTGATTTCCAGGAGAGGAAGTCTCGGGATTCCCGATTCAAATTAAGGATGGAATATCTTTACGGTTAAAATTCCCTCTCATTGAGGTTCTCTAAAAGACAGAATTTCACTCACAGAGGATTTAGATCGATCTACTGCCGTGACAGTCATTGACTAAGCATTTTGCAACACTATGTTTAAAGTCTTTACATACAATTTTTCTTTTCTTTTTTTTTTAAGCAGGTTTAATTCATATATACTTGCTGTGCATATGCAAAATGTACATTTTTATGTTTTTACATCATGTGAAATCATCACCACTATGAAAATAATAAATATCTATCACCCCCAAAATTTTCATCGTGAACAATTTTAAAATAAAGGATATTGAAATTATAAGGGAAAGTAAAATTTTTCTCTTTGTGGCTGGCTGGTTGGCTCGGCTGGTTAGAACAAAGTGTAATACCACCAAGGGCAAAGGGTTTTGATCCCCTGTATTGGCCAGCCACCAAAACCAAAAAAAAATTTTTTTTAAATTTTTTTTCTCTTTAGCAAGTTCTTGATTGTAAGGGAGAAATCCAGTCGTCTGTCTTTTGGATCTGTTTTATTTTTAAAAAGCAAATAAAACTCCAAGGAAGTTCCAGATTCAAGATGACATGTAATTAATTCTACCCTATTTGTATTCCTTTATCTTCCACTTCAAAAAGAATCCAAGGTAATGTAATGTGGTATCCTGGATTGGATCCTGGAACAGAAAAACTCATTAATGTGGAAGCAAGTGAAATTCAAAAAGTCTGGAGTTTAGTTAATATTAAGATATTAATATTGGGGGCCGGCCCGTGGCTCACTCGGGAGAGTGCGGTGCTAATAACACCAAGGCCCCGGGTTCGGATCCCATATACGGATGGCCGGTTCGCTCACTGGCTGAGCGTGGTGCTGACAACACCAAGTCAAGGGTTAAGATCCCCTTACCGGTCATCTTTAAAAAAAAAAAAAAAAAAGATATTAATATTGGTTTCTGGGTTTTGAAAAAGTATCTTAGAATGGTAAAGTGTTAGCTTTAAGGGAAACAAGGGAGGCAAGGGGCATAAGGAACTCTCTGTACTATCTGTGCACCTTTTCTGTAAATCTAAAATTATTCCCAAATGCAAATTTTATATTTAAAAAATCTAATGATAAAAGTAGTTACTGAAGGAAAACCATGTTTTATCACAGCTACTGTGTTCTAAACTTAAAATTTAAATAACGGGCAAGCAATAGTATTATTTTTTAAAAAAATAATAACAAGCGCCGGCCCGTGGTTCACTCGGGAGAGTGCGGCACTGGTAGTGCCGAGGCCATAGGTTCGGATCCTATATAGGGATGGCCTGTGCGTGCACTGGCTGAGCGTGGTGCGGATGACACCATGCTGAGGGTTGCGATCCCCTTACCGATCAAAAAAAAAAAAAAAAAAAAAAAAAAAAAAAAAAAAACACGTTCCACTTTCCCTCATGATTGGTTTTTATCATCTTTTCTCCTTCCTTTCCATCGTCATCTGGGGGGTCCTCTACCTACCCACAGCAACCATTTCTAAATGCAAAGTTGAGCAGAAGGTTGGTATTTCGATTCTTGGAAATGAGACTAATCTGCTTCTAAAGTGAAGCGACTGAGGAATTCAGTTCGTGGACAGGAACAGTCTTTTCTGTCTGCAGTCACCCTGATGTGGATACTGCTGTATGTAGCGCGGGGGTAAATGCTTGCAGAAGGATACAGCGTGGAGAGAAAGAGAAAAAAGATCATTTTCCCTTCCCTCGCTGGAGCCTCCAGGGCCCTGAACTCCAGGGGTGAGTTTTGTTTCCTAGGCCCCAAGGAGAGAGCTGGGCAGACCCAACCCGGGCAGGAAGGCTTGTCTCAGAAGAAGGTAGTGGGGGCGGACCCCTTGGCTCACTCGGGAGAGTGCGGCGCTGGGAGCGCAGGTTCGGATCCTATATAGGGATGGCCGGTTCGCTCACTGGCTGAGCGCGGTCACAAAAAAGGAAAAAAAAAAAAAAAGAAGAAGAAGAAGGTAGTGGCCCAGCCGGCAGGGATGCTGATGGGGAGGACGCCTGCGGTGGAGGCAGGAGCTTGACTGGCAGGAGGGGGAGTGATGCTCGGGAGCCAGGAGTGGGCGGGGCGAACAGTGGGCCCAGCCCCTTTGAATACACTGAGGAGCATTCGGCTGAGCTCAGGGCAGGTTCAAGGGCTCCCCACGTTTTCTGAGCTTTGTCCAAACCTAGAGCCCTGGGAATTGGGGCATGGAGCCTGACTTAATTTGATTTCGATAGCAAAAATGATTGGATGGTTCTTATTTCCGAGTGTTGTGAAGCAAACGCAGAGCGGGTCCCCTCTCTTTAATAAAAGATGCCTTCTTCAGGCTGATGAAAAGACTTATCTAGGTCAGGAAGTGCAGAATCTTTTCAATAATCAGTTTTGTCCACTAACCTTGCTTCCTTTTTATACGACGCTTTATACTCGTACGTAGTTATCAAATTATTAAAGTCCTAGGTGTTGACGTTTAATTTTAGCTACAGTGCTCTGGTCACCACTATTTCTCAAGTGTCTAGAACAATGTCTAGCACATAGTGAGTGCTCAATAAATATCTGTTGAAAAATAAAAAAGTAAGTGGATCTGTCTCTTTCAATACTTGGATAAGTCAAAATGCCAGTTTTATATTTTTATTGGTGTTGCCTTCATTTGAATCAGTTTTTTAGGACAACTTGTTTTCTGAGGCAATGTGGGTGATGTTCACTTGGGAAACAGGAGTGTCCCTGAGTCTTGATTCAGAGATCTTCCAGGTAGGCTCAGCGGCTTCATTTGCATAGATACTCCTGTGCCACCTGGGAGAATGAGTTAGGAGGTATTTGCAGATGTATCCAGGTCCCTGGGTGTTTGACTAGGACAGTGACAGGAGGGAATAGTGCCCTCCCCACTGCATGTCCTGGGAGGGCCAAAGCAGGACAGGAGGCTCCCCCAACCAGGGACTGGGGGTGAGGCCCTTTGACAGATGAGAAGAAACTGCCACCCAGCGAACACCTCCCAGGTGCCCAAGCTAGTGCTTCCCTTAAGCTGCCGTCAAGGACGTTGAAGAGCTGTGTGAGTTGGTACTTCTCTGGCACAGCCGGATGGGCCATCCCAGTTCCTGCCAGGGGTTCCCCACCTCCCACACAGAGCGTCCAGCCACCATGGGAGCTACTGCTAGCACTGAGCAGAGGAGAGAGAAGGGGCTTCTACAGACCCCAAGAGCATCACGTGGGACTGAGGCACTCTGACTTGTCATCCTCTTCACAGCATGGTCACTGTCATCCCAGACACTAGATGCTGTATTTGATGATTGACCTGGGTGTCTTCTGTCACCTCCACTGAAATGTAAGTGTCACAAGCTCTGAGATTTTATTTGTTGTGTCCAGAACAGGGCCTAGCATGGAGTAGACGCTCAGTAAATATTGGCTAAATGGATGGAAGAAGGAGAGTAGGAAAGAACAAAGGAAGGAAGGGAGAGAGGAAGTCAGGACACAATACTGAAAACAATCTTGTGCTTTATGAGTATGCCTCACTGTCCCTGAACTCTTTCTGTTCTTGCCTTCACCAACAAATATCCCTAAATTGCTTTGTATGGTTATAGATAAATGTCACATAACAACGGTGTTCCAGGTTTCCAAGAAAAAAGAAAGTTCGTGGTGACGATAGATTAAGACTCTGCAAGAGAAGGGACATTCACAAGGCATTTCACATTGACAGGATATAAGATACTCGCTATATAACAATCTACTGCACAATGCCCGTGACCTTGCATGACTGTACCTGGAAGGAGTCAGCAGCGAAAGCTCAAGCTTGAGCATTGCCGAGAGTGCACATGAGGCATCTGGCATCTCTTTTTTTCTCTGGCCCCAGTTTTGTTTGGGGCTTTGCAAAGTCAACACCGTATCTGTAGAGAATGTCCTGAAACTACAGGCAGCCTGTTTTTTATGCAGTCATGAAACACGTGAGAAGCAAAAGATCATTTCCTCCTCTGTCCTGGATGTGCCCTCCACAGCCTTCTCAAAAAGGGTGAAGTAAAGCTGCCCCCTTGCCACTTTACTGGTGCTTAAAACTTCAGGACTTTCAGGATATAAACTGTAGTTAGTTCTGGGTTGTGAGATTTTGTAGGAATTGTTTTTCTTCTTTACATTTTTCTGTGTTTTATCGTTTTATGATAATGACCAAGTACTACTAATATAAGAAGGAAACAAACAGTAATAAAAGTTTGTGTGTATTTGTTTAGAAGTTCCAAACTGGTTAAAATCTTAAGTTAGCCCACATACTAAGGGCCCCAACAGAGGCAGAAGTCCTTTTAAAGGCAAAAGTGTCATTGTCAACAGCAGAAGCCAGGCTGGAAGCAAAGTGCCTGTGCCTGTGACCTGGCTTTTCTTACCTCTGATATCAACACACCTTTGGACATTAAGTAGCCCACTTTTTATCTGGTCCCTAGCAAGCTGATTTTAGTAAATGTGCAGGACTTTTTGATGACATATGGACACACTACCTCCCCACATACTCTGTCTTAATTTCCCAGACTCACGTGTTTTCCCTAGGCCTGTAATTTTTTAATCTAATATTTTGTATCATACATTCTTTTTTACTTATAAATCTTTACATTAAAAAATAATACACCCACATGGTACAAACAGCCATTCAGTATATTCATCATTCTAAGCTGCTTTAGAATTCTAGGGAGCAAAGTCCAGAGTTAATTTTTTTTTTTAATTGAATAGTAGAATCCAGCTGATTTTTCATGGGAACTGCCCAAGCTAATCCATAGAGTTGATCCAGGTAACTGGTGCTACTACACCATACTTTTTCTGGAATTCCCAATTCTGACATGGGCCTTTGCAAGGGGCATGTGTACTCAGAAAGAATTGTTTGTGGAGAGGAAGGCATTAAATAAAGAAGCCTGCTGTTCCCGATGACCTTTCTCTCCCTCCTGTAGACCTAACGACTACCTGGCACTGCCCAGGTCATGGCCCCACTACTGCCTTATTGCAACCAGAAAGTCCGGCCTTGTCCATAAGGGGATTTATACAGATTATTCCAGAAGTGCAGAAAATCCTTTCCAACCCCACTTGCCCTGACCTCCAGCCCCAGAAAACAATTTTAATTCTTCTTACTCCCTCTATAGTTTAAGGCAGATTTTTATGGCCCTAATTTATCGATGCACTGAATTTAACAAGACAAGAGTGAAAGCCAGCCTCAGAACACATAGCCCTGCAAGGGCCAAGGGGCTGCAGGTGTTGAGAGGGAATGCTGGTGTTGTGGCCAGCTGGAGGCTGCCAGGCTCGGGAAGTGTGGGTGTGCTGGGCAGGAGGGAGGAGAAAGTCCAAGACAGAAGTGGGGCAAAGAGCCCGAGGAAGAGATACTGAGAGCAGCCACCCACCTGTCTGCTGTCACTCTGTGCAGCCCCTGTGGTGGGCTAACTAATGGCCCCCAAAGATGTCTATGACCTAGCCCCCAAAACCTGTGAATATGATAGCACGTGTGGTCAAGGGACTTAGGAGATGTGACTAAGTTAAGGATCTTGAAATGGGGAGATGATCCTGGGGTATCTGGGTGAGCCTAATATAAGCACAAGGGTCCTTGTAAGGGAAAGAAGGAAGCAGGAAGGTCAGAGGAGGAGATGTGATGATGGAAGCCGAAGTAAGAGAGGGAGGGGGGAGATGCCACACTGAGGGCTTGAAGATGGAGGAAGGGCCCACTGGTTAAGAAATGTGAGCAGACATATTCTCCCCTAAACCCTCTGGAAGGACCACAGCCCTGCCAACCTATTGAGGATTTCTGACCTCTAGAACTGTGAGATAATAAATTTTAGTTTTAAGCCACTAAGTTTACGCTGATGCATTACAGCAACAATAGGAAACTAATACAACCCCCAAGAACAGAGGGCCCAGGTAGGTCTCCACAGGGTGCTCTGGCCGGAGGTATTTGACCACCCATCTCTGAGCTGTGGGTTCTCAGCCTGGGTCCCTGCATTGTTGGAAGCCCTGGATGGAAGAAATAAAGGCCCCTGCATGGTCTCAACCATTCAGAAAGCCCTGTGGAAATCACTTGTTTGCTCAGGAAGGCTTCCTGAGAGAAGTAAAACACCAAGTTTCTTCGCTGGTGGATAGCATGGTACCCCTCAGTGTGGCAGTGCAGTTCTGCCACTGGGAACACAGACTGGCAACTTCTGAGTGACTGCGACTTAGTTCACATGATTATATTGTGTTACTGACATTATGTACACGCACTGACTTTTCTGGAATCGTGACTATTGCTGTCTCTTACACAATCTGCATGACATGACAGGGACATCCCAGACAGAAGCCAGGTGATGTATTCACTTCGGTTCCTAACATCTCTATTTTATGGGCTCTTTTTTACGCATTGTGTAGCCAAAGACCAAGACCCCTCCGAAACACACACACATGTGTGAACACACATACACACACACGAGGAAGACTCTTGCACTCACAGGTGAACAAACCCAGAGTATTCAAGAGTTTCAAGAGGCTCAAGAACACGTTTTCCAAACATGAAAAGTAACAGTATTCAAATCAAAATATATGATTGTAAAAAAGATTCAAAGATATATTTTGGAAAACAAGGAGAGTCACAATAAACAAGGGAAAGAATATATCTAAAAGGGTATCCATATAAAATCAACTCTTGATTTCTGTATTTTGCATAGGAAATCACCAGCAATTCCTTAGCCAGGGAAAGTGTGGGGACACGATAAAATATGCACTAAAAGTTTTTAGTGTAATCCTTTTTTATCACCGAAATAGTTTATATGTTTTATGAAATATTTGAGAAATACAGAAATGTGCCTCCCCTACAATGATCATTCATAATCTGACATTAAAAAGTAATCATATGAAAGGTAAAAAAAATTAAAATTAAAAAAATAAGGGTATCCATATGTATGTTTGCAAAGAAAGTTAGAATAATAAGTGATTCTGAGAGTATGTGACATAAAATTCTTTCAATTATAGGAGGCTGATTTCCCTTATGAAAAATTGTTGAAGAATTGGGGGTCTGCAGAGAGGTGGTTCTTCAAGGCAAAGTTTTTTTGTGATTTTTGGCCCAGCAAAGCTGTAAGAGGAAGGAAGTATCTACAGAAGGTGTGACTGGCACAGGCCAAATAACACGGCCACATCCTGGCTGCAAAGAAGCTAGAAATGCTCATAAGACCGAAAATTTCCCGGATACAGCAAGGGTATTCTAAAGACACTGGGCAGTCAGAAAACAAGATGAATAGACACTCACCCTACCTAATTGGTTTGTTCTGAGGATTGATGGAGCAATATACACAGTGTTAAAGTAAAAAAATAGAGAGAGAGATGAATTTCTAAGAAAATGTTTCATTTGGGAAAAACAAGATTGCCATCTAGGACATACATACAGACCCCGGTTGTCTCTATATGTCCAAAGAATAAAGAAAGGATTGGGAGTTTTATTAAAGAGAGAAATGTTATGTATTGTTTTGAAAGAAAGCAAAGTTTTTGGAGTTGCCAGGTATGGGTTGTTGAGCAACAGCCGTAGGTAAAATCAGTCTTACAGTCATGACGGGTCATTTCAGGAGCTACCAGGTAAATCTAGTCTCAGGGTTACAGCAGGCTGATTCAGCAGCTGGGCTTGTAGAAAATTCTTCTTGGAGCAGGTGCTATGTGCCTGAAATGCTTTTTTCTCCTGGCCCCTTGACTCTAATTTACTTTGGATGTGACAGGAGTGACTCAACAGCACAGGGTCAGATCTCAGTAAATGCTGCCTCTTCTTAATGGAGGTATGGGCATAACTCCAGTGTGCTGATGGCGTGTGCAGTGGCGTCCCGTCTGACTCCTTCTGGCTGTGCTACGTATACCTACGACAGCCGCTGCCTAGACTGAGCCATGTGACAGTGAGCTGCTCCTACTCATGCCCAGCCTGCCAGGATTTTCCTGGAAGTCAACAAGATTCCAGAGAGCAGACTTAATCACACACACACACAAAAATGGTGTGATCTTAATCCTTCTAGAAAATGGGTGTTGGTTTGAGTTTCCCTGAATTACAAAACCCAAGAGGCTTCATTGCACAAATCCTGCTCTGAGAACCCAGAAAAAAAAGATCTCAGGCCTGCCCCTTACCATTCCAACTGGCAGCTTCCAGAGGCTCTGAGCTCTGTTGTTGGTGCTTTTCATACTTACCAGGGTCAGGAATATTAACACTTTGACATCTATGTGCAGGAGTCTCTTCTGTTTTTAAAGGGGTGGGAAAGAGCTTTAAAATTTTCTCTTCTCTCTGCTTGTTCTCTCATCTCCCTGACAAATTTCAGGATGTTATTCATTCTCTGGTTTAAGGAGGAGCGAAATGTAAGAAGTGTCATATTTTGTAATAGTAACTGTTGTGAGGGTCCTTATGAGAGGAAGTAGAGGAGAAAAGGCTAGGTATTTTTGGCATGAGGTTTTATGGTGGCCCCCCTGAGGAAGTAGAAATGCAACATTTGCAGAGTGGTGACAAGGAGGGGCAGTGGCCTGTGATGAACAGAGTAAGAAAACCAGACCCATCACTGGAAACCTGAATGAATTCATCCCTTTGCTGATGTGCCAACCCCTCTGACCTTGATCCTGGAATTTCTTGAAACAGAGGGTACCGAGTAACGCATCAAGCCCCACTTACTAGTTATCAAGAGCCTACTTTGGGTCAGAGCTCCTGTGACTCACTTCAAATCTATCAGGACACTCACCTGTCAACACACACAGGTGTCAGAGGCCCTGACTTTAGGTGGTGCTCATCTCCATGGAGACCAGTGACGACATGAGATAGTGTCTGTACTGGATTAAATTATGTCCCCCCCAAAACTCACTGAGGCTTGAATTGTCTTCTAAGTTTTATGTAATAGAAACTTAGCCCCCACTGTAACTGTTAAGGGTGGGAAATCCTATTATGGTGAAGCCTTGAAGAGGTGATTGGATTGTAGGACCCTGCAGTAGTGAGTGGATTAAAAATGGTGGTCAGGGGTGTGGTTCTGAGGGCTTTAAAAGAAGAGGAGTCTGTCTCTCTCTCTCTGCTCTCTCTGCTTCCACCATTTTGCAATGTGAGACCCCTGGGTCACTTTCACCACCACCACATGGACTTTGGACTTGCCAGCCTCAGAAATTGTAAGCAATAAATTTCATTTTCTTATAAATTACCCAGTTCCGTGTATTCTGTTATAAGCAACACAAATGGACTAATACAGTGTGTCACACAGTGGAAGATGGTGATCAGAGAAGGTGATGGAGTTCCCAGGAAGTGGAAGCCCAGGCAAGAGAGGGAGTTTTAGAATTTAGGTTGTGGGAATGGGGAGGGGTAAAGGGTGGGGGTGAAGGCAGGAAGAGAGGTGAACAGGTGGGTGAACAGCATGGGGAGAGGCAGAGAAGCAGGGCACACGTGACCCTCATAAAGTACAGCTTCAAAGACTCACTGACAGAATAGCAAGGTCTTGTTGGGGAGCTGTGGAGACTGTGATCCGACTCAGGGCCAGGCCTGTCTATGGGGGAACCGAACGGCAGGATGAGAAGTTTGACATGACATGCAAGGGGCTCTGGAGCTAGACAGGACTGTCTGGGAGTCCACACCACCACTTCAACAAGCTGTGTGATTTGGGGCATGATCAGCTAGGTTTTGATCAGAGTGTGTGTGACATTACAGGGACGTGACCTTAGACAGTCACAGGAGTGAGTAACACAGTCTATGTAAGAGTGTTTTTCCTGTGTCTGGTCCTGAAGCCTGAAGTCCTCAGGGCAGAAGGTTGGGAAGAGAGGGTGAACAAGAAGTGGAGGAAGCAGGGGAGGGCTGGAATCTAAGGCTGAGCTGGAACCCCTCTCAGTCTCTCTCCATCTCCATGCCTCCAACTTACATGACTACACGGGGTATCCTGCAGGAAAAGCTGGTCCCCTTTGTCGTGGAGCTGAGCACACACCTGGCTCAAGAGACAGGGAAACTGTGGCAGAAGATCTGGCAGGAGCTGGAGGAGCCTTGGGCTTGGCTGTGGTCCCCACCATCCAGGACACCAGCAGATAAGCCACATGTTGTGAGCTGCGACAATGCCTCACACCGTGCCTCAGCCTCCCAAGTGGAAAGGAATATAGCTGCCCTTCACTGCCACCTTCCAAATCTTGCACACAAACGTCTCTCCCTCTCCATGCTAGTGCAGAACTACTCAAGGAGGAGAATTCTAGGAAATGTAGCCACAGCTCAGCAAAGTTGCCACAGTACAAATCCACCACAGAGCAAGTCACTTAACTCTGCTGGTCTCCTCATCTGTGATATATATGGCAGTCATCACCTGAACTGTGAGGACTGAGCGGTACCACACACGTAGAGCATCACCTGCCATCAGCCAGTATTGGCTTCTTCCTGCCACCCCCATCCTCCCTCCCGAGGGGACGAAGGGAGCCCGCTAGACTATGAGCATGAGGAATGTGTTTCAGAGGTCAACTGGTTGGAAAGTGGCAAATTAAAGAAAAGCTATGAGCCAGATTCAGGTTTTGCAGGGCTGAAGTTTATGTGATATGTGGAATCCTCTCTATAAAAGAATACGCAACTAAGAATACAAAATTAGACCAAAACAGTGAGTATGTATTTAGAATGAGAAAATGACAGGTTACAAATTTTTAAACGCTGCCAAATACCACTAATGTCACAAAATCCAGAAAAATAAAACAATATTTGTTTTGATTAACTGCCTGACACACCTCTGTAATATTTGGCACCTGCATTTTTTACTGTTATCTTTGCCTCTAAATATGACAATCTTTTGTAATATTCTCTATAGAAATAGAAAGTTAATTCAATCTTTCCTCTACCATAGCTTATCAAAATTTGATTTTTTAATTATTGACAGTTTAGAAAAGTTTCTTTTAACTTTACAATTAGTTGAGATGTACATATGCTGTAAAACGGCAAATGTTGATCTATGTACCTATATTAATATATACATATATGTGAATATGAATAAATATTCATTATGTGAATATATATACATATGTATTTAGTCTTTCCTCTAGCGTGATTAATCAAAATCTGTTTTTAATTATTGATAGTTTAGAAACGTTTTTTATTTTTATTTTTTTAATTTTTTAATTTTATTTATTTATTTGTTTGCTTTTTTATAATAACAAAAAAATATTTTACTAAAACATAGATTTACAGAAGTTTCCAGACAAGCCATACAAAATGGTCACAAGCTTTTTTGAAGGGGGGAATCTACACTTGACAGCAAAGTCACAATGTTATTATTAAGGGCTGTGATATTTGTTTAATATTCCCATTTTCGTTCAAATAATCAAGCTTATCCATCTACAGAGTCTAAATAAAGTTAAACTTGGCTAGAGAGCATATTCTAAAGAACTGGTTAGCTGCTTTTAACCAATGCAATTAGATCACCATGAATAGGGGAAAAGGAAACATAAAATTAAAATAAAACTACCTCCCCCCTCAAAAAAATAAAATAAAAATACCCATACCCCTGCAGCTAACCTTGACAGCTACCTTCATTCACAGTGCTTTATACTTAAACCATGTTGGGGGAAATGAATAAAAGCAGAGAGAGGCCACTGCTTTTAAATGTTTCGCAACAATCCAGATGATACTTCTAGCCTCCGCTCATGCTTTACAATAGTGAATCAGGACAAGACATAGATTTACTAATGTACATTTAATCACCAAAGAACTGAACATGTCTGGGCTTTTATTCTGTAATGTTTCTAAGACTGTGTCCAATAAATGCAAACAAAAAAGGAAGAAGTCTTGGCAGAACAGAAGTGATGCACACTTGATGGTCAGATCGATTTAAATATTATACCTGGCATATAGCCTAGTCCATGCTCTGGCTGTTTCTATGGCTTGGGCTTTGTTGGTCTTCCATGCTCTGCTACATCCTTTGCTAGTGGATCATCTGGATTGGGAGCACTTAACAAAGCCCGGATCGATAGCAGAACTGTGCGGATCTGCAGTGCTGGGGACCACTTATCTTTCAAAATCTAGACATATTCTTCCCAACTTGTCTACATTAGGATGATCAATTTTGGTCATGAAACGTACTTTAGGGGCTGCCATTGGGTATTCTTCTGGAACAAATAGTTCAAGTTAAAAGCCCTCCCTCAAAGGGCGAAGCCTGGGGGCCAGCAATGACCACATGGAAATAACAGGCGTTGCTCTCATCTGGTTCCGCTTTAATGCCAAGAACTGGTTCTGCCAGCAAACGCTGGGTTTCCTTGATGGTCCTGTGGGGCAGCCCAGTCGTCTTGTCAGATCCCAAGCTCAGTCTCTCAGAAAAGTTAAAACTTCACAATTTGTCCTTGATTTATATCTATATATACTTTAATATGTCAAATGTTGATATATATTATCTATACATATATACGCTCTAAAATATCAAGATATTTCTCAAAAATCTCACAGCCTCCCCAGTACCACCCTATGTGATATTTCATAGGGAAACTCAAAGAGGAAAGAGACAGAAGTCTTAACAAGTGTGGTTAAAATCTCTTACTTTGCAGATTTCATAACTGCACATGACTATGTAAACACAGTGTCATGGGAATAGGCCCTGCTAGTGAGGGCCACTGAGGTTTGGGCTTTCAGTAGGTTCACAGTAAATCTGCCTCCAAAGGGGAGAAACCGCTGGAGGGAACTCACCTAAGAGGTTATATGCCATAGTGGAGGTACCAGGCATGGTGATGTGCAGGGGTATTAATGGAAACAGACAAAAAGCAGTGGATGCTAGACACCCTTCCCAGGAGATACCAATAGGATTGGTTTCCTGTTCTCTTCAGATCGAGATCTCAGTGGAAGTAAGAGACAGCTATCGATGACTTCAAGATTCTTCCAGTCAGGAAGGACAGGAACACTGAGATGCCAACCACTAAGAGCTGGCCTTTCTTTCCATGGCAAGATGCTTTAGGGCTGGGGATCAACTACAGTGGTCCCTCGCTATCCACAGGGGATTGATTGGTTCCAGAATCCCCCACAGATACCAAAATCCATGGATACTCAACCTCTTTTATGAAATGGCATAATATTTGCATATAATCTAAGCATATCCTCCCGTATACCCTAAGTCATCTCTAGATTACTTATAATACCTACTACAACATAAATGCTATGTAAATAGCTGTTGGACTGTATTGTTTTCTCATTTATATTTTTTATTGTTGTATTGTTATTTTTTCCCTTGAATATTTTCGATCTGTGGTTGGTTGAATCTGAGCATGTGGAACCCGTGGATACAGAGGGCCAACTGTATTACAATTGGGCACTTGAGATAACAGGGCCCATCCAAGGAGCCAACTGGGTGAGCTCCTCTTAATACTCTGCCAAGGACTTCTGTAAGAGAAACAAAAACTCTCTAAGATTTAGCAGAGAAGAGCTCTGGAAGGAGAGAGCGGGCGGCACCAGCATCATGCCAGACAGTGGCAGTGAGGCCTCCTGGAGCCTCCCTGTGCCTCTGACGCTGAGGTTCCCAGCACATCCTCCATGACCCCGCCAGCCTGCCTCCAAGAAGGAACCAAAATGCCCAGCCTCAGAGAGGAGAGTGAAGAGAACAAGGAAGAGGAGGAGGAGGAAAGAGGAAGAAAAAGAAAAGAGTCTCCTTGTGGAAGGCAGGAGGGAAAAGAGAAAAGCAGAGAGGTTGACAGCGCAAGTCTCTTCCAAGAGAGCCGTTCACAATTGCACAAGGAAAGGGGCAGAAACTTTGTGAAATTGAAATGATATGTTTCTTTCTAAGTAAGAAGAAAACGGATGAACTTAGAAGTGTACGCAAACTGCTTTACAACAGACCGGGCACAGTGTCCTCATTAAAGAAGAATGTGGGTCGGTTCAGTGGCTTTCTACTTGAAAAAGGAAGTACGCAATAGAAAAAGGAGGAAATGTTGAAACAATTTAGAAATGCCATGTTAAAGAGCATCTGCAAGCGGAACTAAGGCCACCAGTGGTGGTAAAGCGGGGAGGGGAAGGGGGGATAGCAAGAAATTGGTAAAAGGTTGCAAAAAATCATTACATTGTGTAATGATGAAT
The DNA here is from genome assembly GCF_027409185.1 of Cynocephalus volans. Taxonomy (NCBI): domain Eukaryota; kingdom Metazoa; phylum Chordata; class Mammalia; order Dermoptera; family Cynocephalidae; genus Cynocephalus; species Cynocephalus volans. The sequence continues at coordinate 180,594,404 of NC_084460.1, forward strand.
ATAGTAATTATCTTGATTTGAGCATCACACATAGCACACAGGTATTGATATTCAGCTCTGTACCCCACAGATATGTACAATCAATTATGTTTCAATTTTTTTTAATAACAAAATTAAGATTTTTAAAAGAGCATCTGCAAAGTTCTTGATTTGGAGAGATAGGTATAAATAGTGAACTAGCAAAGAGGGTATTTGAATTTCTTAATGCATCCAAAGCCTTCTGGCAAACCAATGCCAAAATCTTAAAAAAAAAAAAAATTCTAGTAAAGGCAGTAAAAAGGAACAGAATAGCTCTGGAATGGCAAGGAAAGCTAAGCAAACCAAGCCTCCTGAAATTCTGTTGGATGAATGTAGGAGTGATGAAGATGAAAAGAAAAACAAGAAAAAATCTTCAGATGAAGACAGAAAGTGAAGAGGAGCCACTGAAAAAGACAACTAAAAGAGAAAGACGTAAACAGAAAGCTACTTCTGAAAGTAAAAAAGCTGTAAAAAGTGCTAATGGTAAGAAGGCAGATAGCAGCATCACCAAGAAAAATCAAAACAGTTCCAAGAAAGTGAATCTGAGGATAGTTCAGATGATGAATCTTTAATTTAAAAAATGAAGAAACCTCCTACAGATGAAGAGTTAAAAGAAGCAGTAAAGAAATTATTGGCCAATGCCAACTTGGAGGAACTCACAGTGAAGCAGATTTGCAAAAAGGTATATGAAAATTATCCTGCTTATGATTTAACTGAAAGAAGAGTTCATAAAAACAACCATTAAAGAGCTAATTTCTTGAGATAAAAGACAGAGACAGATGACTTGTTCCCATAGATTTGAAGTTCTGATTTATATCATTATACCAGAAAAGAGAGTGTATTTCTTTTTCTAAATTCTTCTTAAGCATTGCGTTGGTAGAACTTACTTCTGACCTTTTCATCTTGAGCGTTATGTAAATTTCTTTGCCTTTTAAATTGCATTTTTATGCAGTTTTTAGTTTAAAATCCTGCATGACAATAATTGTTTTTTGCTTTTATAGTTGTATTTTGTACATTTTGAATTTCTTTATATAAGGTCATAGATTCTTAACTGTTGTGTTTTTTAGTGCACTTAATATTAGCTTGCTTAAGACATACTTTTAATCAAGTAGAACAAAAACCATTATAACCAGCATTTGTACATGCAGAGACTACTGCAATATATATTATATGGAATATTTTGAATACACTTCTCTTCTGTTGGTGTGCAAATTCAGTGGCAGTGGGTTTATTATATTAAAAATACACAAGCTACAGCTGGCCAGATGACTAAATTGGAACTTTTCTCCTGCATGTGTATATATGCCAAATTGTTGGCATGACAAAAGTGACAGATGTTATTTTTGTATTTTTTAAAAACCAATTTGCTCTATATAAAGTAATTTTTTTCTTTTGTACAGATCAATTTTTAAACTCACATAGGTAGGTATCTTTACAGTTGTAAATTATGAAATGCAGTGTTCAGCCAGAGGGCATGATGGAGCAGTGAAAGTCAGAATTTAGTGACCAAAGCACTGCAGAAAGAGTTCTCCTGCTTTGTCTCAAAAGTGTCATCAATTTGTACTTTTAGAGTTAACTCTGCAAAAGTGTCTATAGGTACTTTTAATATTAAGGACAGACACAAATCAACACATCAAGGCTTCAAAAACTTTGGGAAGGGGTGGGATTAAGTACAAGCACAGTTGGCTTATAGTAGAAAAACTGATTTTTAGTAACTGCTTTTGCTCATATAAAATGCTGATATTTACAGAAAACCTGGCTACCTTCATAATTCTGATAAAAATACCAGGTATAATGCCAGAAGATAATGTGTAGGCAATAGCAGATATCTCTGACAAAGTATTTCCCAAAACTGATAATACTTATCTTTAACATTAAAGAAATTTAACACATAATCAAGGCTATTGGGTTTTAAATTTTGGCTAATCAGGATTCTAGGTGATCAACATATGGACCACTCCAGAATGAGACTCAATTCATACTGTCTTTTAAATTGACTGTCTTGATCAGTTTATTAAATAATCTATCTGTGGATTTTAAAATAAAACATGCTCCTTATGACAGAATTAGATATTCGATTGAATGTTTAAAAATATCTTTGCATCATAGAACGGAAATATGTAAAAATAATATGTGGAATGTTAACAGGTATTTTCACAGGTTTGACTTGTTTCTTGATAAAGTTAATAAGACATTAAGTAGAATTGGCCTTTATTTTAAATATTTACTTTGTTCTTATAAACCTTGTCAATAAAAATAATAAAACACACACACACACACACACACAGAAGAGCTCTGGAAGGAGACTCTTCTAACGGGGAGAAAGAAGTAACCCCAGGGTTTTACCAACCTGAGTCAAGACCAGGCTTCAGTGCAGCTGCCCAGGAAAACGCTACCTCAGAGGAGATCACAAGCCCTCCCTGGCCTCAGCCAAGACAGACATGCACACTGTCCTTTCCTTTCACAAGATTTCCCCCACGGATAATAAAAGTAAAATATGCCCATTAGGGGAAAAAATAGAGAGGTATTAAAAAAAGAAAACTGTTACATACTCTCACAGCCTACTTCATATTAGTATTTTGGCATATTTCCCCCAGTCGTTTTCAATGCATCATTTTTGCAAGGATTCCAACCTAATCCTGCTTTTCCAGTTAACAGACAAACGCATCTCTACGTCTTGAAATACTCAGAACATAATTCTAATACCTGCTAGATACTTCATCACATAGTTTTACAAGAGTGGCCAATTTCAAGAGTTCGACAAAAAGGAAGTAAAATGCATGTTGCCAACCCACCGAGCAGGCTGCCCTCTGGGCCCCTATGACCCTCTCCTTTAATTCTTGGTGTCCCCACACCCACTGCCGTCTTTGTCCCCTTCTTTCGTGCCGAGCTGTCTTTATGGCCCATCTCGGGAGAAGACAGGAGACCCAAATCCCTCTCCCAACAAGGCATCGAACTGGGAACAAGCAGGCGCAGGCTGGAGGCCTGTCCCCGCTGTCGGGGCCGAACCCGCGACGGTGACGAAATGCGTGCGGGAAGCGTCTCCCTCCCCGCGGCTCTGTGCATATTTTCCCAGCCCCACTCCTCCCTTCAACGGGGCCTTTTCTAAAGTCCTAGACCCTTAAAACGCTTTTCAAAAGAGGGACAAAACGTAGTCCGGCGGTTATCAAGACAGCAAAAGTCTAAACTAAAGGGACGAAAGCGGGCATCAGAGTTACGGGGGGCGGCTTGGCTTTCGCGGGGTCCTTCCAGGAGGATCGCCAGCCCCCGGAGGGGCGCCTCTGGCGGGGCTCGGGCCTCGGCCCCTCCCGAGTGCCGTGGGGGGGCCGGCCTGGGTGGGGTCCCGGCTGGGCCTGTCACAGAGGGGGCGGGGCCGCGCTGGGGCCGCCCGGGCCGCGGTTCCCGGGAACGCCCGGGAAAGTCCCGCGCGGGGAGCGGGGAGCGGGGAGCGGGGGACGCGCCGCCGCGGGAAGGGGCGGGCCCGTGCGCCCTGCGCTCGCCATGGCCGCCGGGGCGGCGCCGTGAGCGGCTCCGCGGACCTCAGGCAGGGGCCGGGCCGCGCTCTGAGCCGCAGGCGAGCCGGCCGCGCCGAGCGCCCCGGGCCATGCGGCCGCCGCCGTGGCCACTGCTATGGCTGCTGCTGCTGCTCGGCGGCCGCGGTGTCGCAGCGCCCCAGCCAGGTAAGCCGGGCGGGGGACCGCCGAGGCAGGGCGCGGGCGCCACCGCAGGGGGTGGGCTCCGAGGGCTGCCCCGATCGGGTGGGGTCTGCAGGGTGCCGGCAGCGGGTGGGGGTGGACGGCGGGGAATACCAAGCAGCCTCTGGGCAAGGAGCTGGAGGACAGGAGGGAGCCGCGTCCTGGCCCCTGAGACGTCCCTCCCAGGAAGGGGACACACACACTGCCGCTTCATGAAGCTGGACACACTGCCGCTCGCCCTCCCCTATCCCGTGAGCCGCCCGAGCAGGGAAACTGAGTGCAGCTCGAGTCTCCGAATTTCTCTAAACGAAAAAAAGAGAAAAACGGATCCAGGACTCAAGAAAGGGCCGCCTCTGCTGGCCATAGATTCTTCACCCTGGCTAGTCTGAACTCAGGCTCTGCCTGGACTGCCCTCCCCCGCGGCCTGAGCTGGAAGCTGGACCCAGTCTATCTTGCAGCTTCGTGCTATGGAAGTCAGCCGTGGGGCAGGGTCATCCGTCTTGGACATATGACCAGGACTCAGTTCATACTTCGGCCAGGAAGTATTTGATACTGGGTATGAAATCTAGATAGTCAGTTCCCCAGGATCATGTAAATGAGGAAAGGCATTCAGGGCAAGACCCAGAAATGTCGGGTCCCCCCGCCATTACTGGTGTCAGCTGAACCAGGCTTTTTATCCCAGCTCTGCTCCCATCCAGAAGGCCCATTACTGGGCCTAGACTCTTGCTTACCTCTGACACTAACTGACCATACTTATGAGCCAAACCTAAAAACTAAAAGAAAAGAAAAGAAAACCCGCAATGACAAAGGCATCATTCTCTGTGCACATATATCTGTTTGTGTTTTGCTATGTTCTTTCCCATGGAGAAACTGATATCACAGGTTGGATAGCACTTAAATAGTTTCAAGAATTTGGAAGTCTCCTCCCATTAGAAGTCATAAGGTGGTGGTGGAGGTTTGGTTCTTCTACCAGCATCCCATGCAAAGATCTTGCCTATAAGCCTGTGCCCTGGTTAAGTGGTTAACCCTTTTCCATGAGAGCCAGACCAAACAGGTTTGAATCCTGTCTCTACTGCTCCCCAGCTTCAAGTCTTGAACAACTTATGTATGCCCCCTCCCTAGGCCTCCTTCAGATAAAATTTGGTAATTGCCCAAGCTGTGCGGTGGGCGAGAAGTGGTAACTTTATACCAATGCTACTCAGAGTGTGGCACTGACTAGTGGTGTCTGTGCACTGTTGTAACTTACCTGTGATGAGTTCACAGGTTGAGAGAAGGATTTAGAAAATTTACAATTTGACATTGCCACAGCATCCAGGTGCATGTCCATCTTTCTAACAATTAACTTTTATTGTATTCTACAAAAGTTTTGGTCTGTATGGTGCATTGAAAGTAAACTAGATCCATAGATCCTTTGAAAAGTAGTAGCATTTTATACTAATCTCTTTTAGTGACTGAAAATTTTCAAACTAAATAATTTTTTTAAAAAACTGGGATATTTTTAAAAGGAACCCTTTTTTAGTCAAAACACAAAGCGAAAATATTAACAATGATTATATGGTAAGTGGATAGTAGAAAAGTTTCCACACTTTTCCATAACTTACATGTGTCCTTCAGTAATCATGAAATTACTTGCTTTTATGGTCAGAAGGGAAAAAAATGAGTATCAGAAACAAATTTTACTTTATTTTTAAAGAAAATGCTTGTTCCACTGCATTTATTACTAATATTTTTTTAAAAGTTAAAAAGAAAAAAAACTGATTCTCAGTTCTCCAATGGCTCTCATCCCTCCCTCTTGCCCACACAACTCCCAACCCATCTTCTCAGGGCCAGTGCAAAACTGAACCTGTTCACTGCCATTTTCACAGAAAACAACCTATGCTGGGGATGTAGAGGAAGAGTGTTGAAAGAAGGCGACAGTACTGTTCAGGTTCCACCCAAAGAGAGGCCTGGTGGAGATTCACAGAATGAAAGGAAAGGGCTGGTGGCCTCATGATGACATGGTCTAATTGAAATGGGCTGGAGGCTGGCCGGTTAGCTCAGTTGGTTAGAGCGTGGTGCTGATAACACCCAGGTCCAGGGTTCGATCCCTGTGGCCAGCCACAAAAAAATGAAATAAAATGGGGTGGGGTGGAACCAGGTAGGGTAGGCCCATCGGAGGCTTTTCAAGACGTCTCAGGGGCCTCTCAGACCCAGAATAACCAACAGCAGGAGGATGCGCAGGACCAGGAAGGCAGTCTTGTGGAAGGTTTCACAATCCTCCTGAGTTGGGAAGTGGGGAAAGTCCAGAGGGCACCAAGACCCGCACTCCTTTCAGCTGAAAAACTTGTTCTAGTGTTGGGAAGTCACAGAAATGCCACAGCCACTGAGAAAGTCTGCAAGGGAACGCACAGTTTCCTACAGCACAGTGATCACAGACCGTAGTGGTGGCAGTTGTGCTACTGACAGAGAAACTACGAAATCCAGGAGCAAGGAGAATGGCCTTTCAGGGAGTAACTCTGTATGTGTCACCCATACTTAACCCCAAATCAAATAACCTGGTGAGTTCCACAAGCAGCTGACAGTATCAGGGATAGGGGGTGTCACATAAGAAGGACTTGAAACAAGCAGCTAGAAGAAAGGAATGGCTGCAAACCGCTCCAGGGCTCTCAGGAACCAAGGGCAGTACTGGGGGACGGGTGGACAGGTGCACAAGAAGCAGCACCAAACAGGTGTCCTGCTCAGCAGTCACAGGCAAGGGGGGAGGATATCCAGGAGGCAGATGAAGGGACCAAAGACAGGGTCCCAAAGGCGAGTCTCTGGAGACTGGACCAGAAGAAAGCGTGCACACCACGCCCCAGTGACAAAATGCAACTCTGGACCCCAAACGGGGGAGGTTACAGATGAGGGTGGGTGTGCTAGCGGCTGAGGGTGTTGGGTGGAAGAGCCTCGCAGTAGCCATCACAGGGCCACAGGGACATACATGGTCACTTGGTCACAGAGGGCTCCTTCAGCCTGGATGGGAAGACACAGTCACAGAGGAGATCCCTTGACACATGGGTGGTAGAAGGCACAGAGGTCCTCTTATCGACAGTGGCCCTTTTTGGAAGTGTCAGCAGACAGGGTGAGTGGATTTGTCTTCCCTAACCCGGGGGTCACCCTCAGGTGGACATGTATTCTTGATAAGAGACCAGCTTTTGAGCCTCCGAGAGTTTCTCTGCTCTTTGTGAAAGCGTTTCCTGGAGGGACTCCCATGGCCTGGCCCTGGAAAAGGAGGTTCAGTGTTGATCCCCCACCAACAGCGACCATATGGGCCAGACCTGGGTGAAGCCTTCCCAAATTGGGCCTCTATCCCAGGAAGGAGGTGGGGGACTGAGAAGTGGTGGAATCCTCAGTGCCCTTGATCCTGGAGGACCCCTTTTGAAGAGCTGACTTGGGGTGGTTGGGCTTTCCATTGGCCTTGGGGGCAGGGCCCAGAGGGCTGGATGGTCCCATGGAACACCATCCTTCCCACCTCCAGTCTCTTCCTGCTCCAGCAGTGCCAGCTGCTGCTGATTCTGCTTCTTTCATTTCAGCATGATGGCTGTGGCAATGGCTAGAAACAGATTTTTAAAAGAGAGACTTACAGTATCTACCCCTTACAATTGTTATAAGGGTAGCAAATATAAAATATTGGACCTGACACAATTTGTAGCAATGCTTTGTTAATTGGTGGCCATTTGCTGTAGATAGAAAATGTAATCAACAGCACAAAAGTGCAAACTGACTCTTTAGTTAATTACCTGAGTGTTGAAGAATTAAGGCTTCTACTTATAATTGTAGTAGCTGCTGCTTACTCTTCCAGTGGATTGGATGTGTACTTGTGCCACAGAATTTTATTACCATTATTTACTGACTTGAATATCCAAAGGTTTTAATGTGCTTGGAGACCACTGAGAAAGACAGTAAAGCCCCAATAACATAAAAACCATTGCAAACAGATGTACATTAGCTAAACTCCTGTTTGTCTTTAATCTTAACAATTGAAACTGTCACGTAGCTGGAATGTTTTTGGCTAACTTTATCAGTGATAATCACAGCACCACTTATTCAGCCACTATTCTAGGTCAGACAAGGTGCTAAGCACTTTGTATACATTATCTCTCTTAATTTTCTCAACCATTATTTTGCAGTAGATAATATCTCCATTTTATTCCCAAGAAAGGAAAACCGTTCTTTGTAAGAAGAGACAAACTATCTAGGTAAATAACATGATTTCTAGTATTTACTGAAGAGAGAGCATCTTGGGAATGGTTTTTTACTTCTCCTCACCTGCAGTGTGTTGGAGTTGAGATGATTGATGTTCACTATAACTGATTTTCATCATAATGCCCCCCACACAGAACGATCCTGAAGGGCTGGTCCTTGGTTGTCAAGATTCAATGATTAATTTAATGTTAGTTGTATTTTACTTTGTTATCTGTGTGTGATGTGTGTTAACCAAACTATGCTGTTAAGACCCAGCATATCCTATTCTTAAATATGTATGATGAAGTCTCAAATGCCTGGATCCAGGGTGGATCAGAGGTGTGGGTTGGGACAGAAGGTAGGATAGTAGGAGCTGTGGTTGTGAGGTACCGAGGTCACATGTCATTACACCTAGTTTATCTCTTCTTACCATTAATAGTTTACGAGTCATTGTCCCAAAAACCATGGAGAAGGTAGAGTGGAGCTTTGTACGCCCTCTTAAGGATTGTGAACTTTTATCTTATAGGAGCTGGGGTGTCTTTGAAGCCCTGGTGGCCACCTATGGGGACTATGTTAGTTTCCTATTGTTGCTGTAACAAATGGCCACCGACTGAGTGGCTTAAAACAACAATTTATTATATTACAGTTCTGGAGGTCAGAAGTCTGATGTGGGTTACACTGGGGGAAAGTCCAGGTGTCAGCAGGACTGCATTCCTTTCTAGAGGTACCAGCTGGGGAAATCCATTCGCTTGCCTTTGCCAGCTTCTAGAGAAACACCCTTGTTATTATGTTAGTCCTATCAGATATTCCAGAATAATCTCCCTGTTTTAAGGTCATCTAATTAGGAACATAAATTTCATCTGCCATCTTAATTTCCCCCTGCTGTGTAACCCAATATATTCACAGGAGGCATTTTGGGGGCCACCATTCTGCCTATGACCGGGAGGGAACTATTGAATACCATGCCTGGTACGGGGCCACCCGTTGGTGGTCATTGAGGGTGGGGTCTGGGGAGCTAGTTGCTGTTCAGCTCTTGCAGAAGCAGCCATTCATGGGGAATCAGAACACCCTGAAATACTCACATCTTAAAAATGACACTTAGACAACAGGGTCCAGTTTGCCTTTCATTTATAGTCTTGCATTTGGGAGAGTTTTATGAGGAATCTGAGGCTCAGGTGGGGACTTGGCAGGATCCTGTGGCTGTAGGTGGCAGGATCAGTATTCCAGCTGAGACCCTTTGTCTGTAAATCCTATTCTCTTCCCACAAGCCTCTGTCAGCACCTGACAGCAGGTGTATGGCCCTGAATATACTGACTCTTAAGAGCCATCCAGATAAGTCATGGTCCAGAGTTGTCCACCCATCCTCTGCCCCAGCCTTTGAGACCAGAGAAAAGGGAAAGTTTTAGGTGGAAGGGGAAAGAGGGCCTGAGCTTTGTGCGTTTCTAGTGGATGAAAGCAAAGCCGAGGACACCATTCATTCACCAAGTCTCGAATGCCTACATTCCAAACACTGGGGATGAAACAGCCCCAAATCCAGCACCACCTTTTTTTCCAGGGCTCACTGCTCTAGACTCCCAGGAGAGACTGTTAGGTAAGACGCAAGAAATGAGAAGGGGCAACGATCATGTAGTGCTTACGGGTGCCAGGGCTGCACATAAAATTAACTCGTTCATTTCTCATAACAACCCTGCAAAGGATGTACTGTTACCATTCCCATTTTACAGATGAGAAAACTGAGGCACAAATATCTTGCCCAGAGACCTACAACAAGGTAGTGTCAAACGCAGGCTTTGAGTCCAGGCAGTCTAGTTCTGGAATTCATGCTCCTAACTGGTGCAAATAAAGGACTCAGGTGTGAAGAGTACCTTGGAGAAAAGTCAAAGCCAAAAACAGGGAGTCTGGAGGGTGGTTTTTCACTTTACCCTCTGCTCTGGATATTTTATCTGATAAGGAAGCTCCTGAGCAGGGACCTGAAGGGAGTGGGGGGAGAGATCGGTGGTATAAGGAGAAAGGGAACAGCAACGCAAGTGTGAGGTCCCGAGGAGGGAGTGTGCACAGCGTGGCCCAGGAGCAGCCAGGGGGCCACGTGGCCGGAACTGGAAGGGTGAGGCTGTGTGAGGACAGGCCTTCTGAGGTGTGAAGGGGGCAGTTTTATAAAGCGCTTCTCATTGAATGGGCAGTCTTTGGCACTTCCCTGAGGAGCCCACAGCTCTGAGGCTCGTTCTCTCCTGTGAATGTGGTGAGATAGGGGATTCCAAGAAACTCACGTATTGTGTGGGTCCCTCCCACACCTCAGGAAAATGAAAGTTGAAGATCGTGGAAGGCTGGTCTGGAAACTCCGCCTCTGGCAGAGATGTCTTTCTGCTGCTCCACATGTCAGTCAAGGGACAGTGGGAAGGCAGAATAATGGTCCCCAAAGATGTCCACATCCTAATCCCCAGGAACTGACATGACTTTGCAGATTTGATTCAGTTAAGGATCCAATGTGGGGAGATGATCCTGGATTGTTGGACCATATGGGTCCAGTGTAATCACAAGGGTCCTTGAAAGATGGAAAAGGGAGGCACCAGAGAGGTGGCAGCCCAAGAAGGACTCAGCCCTACATTGCTGGAGGAAGGGGCCACAAGCCAAGGAAGGTGAGCGGCCTCTGGAAGCTGGAAAGGCAAGGAAACAGGTCCTCCCTGGGAGCCTCCAGAAGAAGCGCAGCCCTGCAGACACCTTGATGTTAGCCAGTGAGACCTATTTGAAACTTCTGACCTCTAGAACGGTAAGATAATAAATCTGGGTTGTTCCAAGCCTCTAGGTTTGTGGTAATGTGTTGCAGCAGCAATGGGAACCTAATACAGGCAGTAAAAGGAAGTCTGTGAGATTCTTTGGTGCATGCCCAGCCCTAATCAAGCACTCACCCCATGGGGCTCTACACAGTCCTCCCTGTGTCAGGCCTTCAGGTTTCAGCTCCAGTTTGGGAACTGCTACGTCACAGCAGCCACAGTGTGCTAGATGGGTCTGCCTCCAGCCACGTGACTTTGCCTGTCTGCCTTTGGCCTGGGTTGTCGTGAGGCCTGGCGTGAATCAGAAGTTTTGGTTAGGGCCGAGCCCGTGGCGCACTCAGGAGAGTGTGGCGCTGGGAGCGCGGCGACGCTCCCGCTGCAGGTTCGGATCCTATATAGGAATGGCCGGTGCACTCACTGGCTGAGTGCCGGTCACGAAAAAGGCAAAAAAAAAAAAAAAAAAAAAAGTTTTGGTTAGCTGATTGAATAAGGATCCAGAATGAAGGTCAGCCAGAGCTCATAGATGTGGAGACAATGGGCGTTACGTAAGTAGACATGTGGCCACAGACCCTTAGCAATGTGTCTTTCAGAAGAGCTGGCAGCCAGGCTATTGGCTGATCTGAGCCCTGTTCTTCAAGGTCAGATACATTTACCGAAAATGTGTGGTTTGAATTTCCTGCTTTGAATTCTGGAACAGCGTGTTTTTGAACTTTTCTTTTTACCTTCTAGGAGTTTCTCATTAATCTCTCAACCAGAGAAAGTGTTATTTTGCTTTATTTCTAGAGAAAAGGCTCCCATGCTTTCAATTTCTGGCCCAGTCCTGTAAAGTGCATAAGAATCAGCTGGAAACCATGTTTAAAATGCAGATTTCCTGGTCTGGAGTGGGGCCTGGGAATCTGCATTTTAACCAGATCCTCAGTGATTGTGACGCTGGGGTCTTTGAGAAACAGGGCAACTGTGATGAAACCCAGAAGACAGCTCTCGCCCTCCTTTGTACCTTTGGGCTTTGTATGCCTGATTTGGGGAGTTAGTGTGTGTGCATGCGTATGCACATGTGTTTGTGGAGGTTTACCAAACACTCCCTTTGTACCAAATCTGGGGCTAATGCATGTCACATGCCACCAATTGAACCTTCACCACAGCCCTACAGGGTGTACTATTATTGATCCCTTATTCCTGAAGAAGAAACTGAGGCTCAGACAGGTTAAATAACCTGCCCAGAGTCAAACACACTTACTAATTGTAGAACTGGGTTCCCAGTCCGGCCAGATGCTAGTGCCCAGGACCTGTTTTTAACAACAGGAACCTGCAGGTGGAAAGGTGGCCCCAAGTGCATCTTTTTTCCCACTGACTGTGTCTATAGTGCCATCTTGTAGTCAAAGGTTGGGGGCGGCAGAGGATGCCCAGGGAGAACTGATAATACCATTTCTGCACGTTGACAAAAACTGAGTTGTATGAATGACTTTGGTAATGTGCATTGAAATATTTTTGTAATGGATTTTTCTTCTCTTTTGCATTCTCCCTTTCCCTCTCTCCCACCCCTCCCCCTTCCTTATTCTCTGTCCCTTTCAAGACTCTCTTTCCCAGCTTCCTGCTCCTGAACACCCAAAGATTCATCTATACAATGCCGAGCAGGTTCTGAGTTGGGAGCCGGTGTCCCTGCGCAATGACACGAGGCCGGTGGTCTACCGGGTGCAGTATAAATAGTAAGCCAGATGTTTCTGTTGACGTCCTTGCTGAGATTTGAGGGGGAGTCGTATGGAACCATAGGCCGGCCACTAGTTACTGCTTCTTAGCAGGATTGTAATCAAATCCGTGGGAAGCAGATACTCCTTTTGTACTTTTAAACTCTCCAAGGACAGAGATTTCACAGCTTCCCACTCATCTCAAGGCTTAAACAGTGCTGCTGTCAGAGAACTCTGCTGTCTAACCAACCACATGGCTTCTTGATTTGTTGAAAATCTATTCTTTCATTGGTTTCAGGAGGAGGGTTGTTAAAAAAAATGGTTTCCGGTCTTGGAAAGACAAGGAAGGTTGTTAAAAAAAAAATGGTTTCCGTTCTTGGAAAGACAAGAGGCAGATTTTAGAAATGTAATCAGTGAATTACAATGAATTCTCAGCTTCTCAATGGGTTTTCCATTTTGTATATTATTCTGGCCCCCTCATTCTATCTCTCACCTTCTTTTCAAGATTTTTCAGAGGTGGCCATCACTTGATTTGTAATATAAACACATATAGAAAGAAGACAGGCAAAACCTAAGTCCTCAGTTATTATTTGTTTACCTTGTTAAATAGGTTAAGTAAAGATTAATGTAAAATTATTGGCTATCACTTTATACTGTTAAATAAACAAATTTAAAGAAATGGTAACATTCAGCGCTTGTGAGAATGTGGTTGATATATGCTCACATGCTACCTGTTGCACAATTAATTAGCATAGCCCTTTTAGAAAGTAATTCTACTAAGCATTTAAAGAATCATGGAAATGTCCATGCTACTTTTAAGCAGATAATCCAACCATCTGCCCATCAGAAAAAAAACCAAAAACTATTCTATGAACATATACATTGAAGTTTATATTTATATCCATTAGTAGAGACAGGGCAAATTATGGCAAGCTTACTTATGATTGAACTATTAGTTAATCACCGAAAAGATATTTATATGTCATCTGGTAGAAGTTGCAACTGTGTAAAATTTGGAATGTATTTATGGTCAAGAACAGGAAGGGAACATGGAAAAAATACAGGCTGTTGATTTGTTAGAGTGGGTTTCCAAATGACTTCTTTTTCATTCTTAAGCATCCACTCTAACAGTCTTTGCTGAACAGATGCTAAACTGGGGTTTGAGAGTTATCTCAAATCACATTTATCGGTTCCTCTAGTAATTTTAAATTACCTAAATGGAACAATCCCACAGGACTGGCTGCATAATTTTCGGGGCCCAGTGCAAAATGAATATGTGGGGCCCCTATTCAAAAATATATCAGAATTTGCACCCTCAGAGCATCAAACCAAATACACTTCTAAGAGTGGGGTCTTCAGGGACCACACAGGTCACGGGCTGTGAAGTTGGCCCTACTCGGTATACAGTAAACACAACATCCTAGAGCTAAATGCGAGGATCTCTGTAAGAGGAAGTCACAGCTGGTTTATTGACCAGCGTTCCTTACTCTTGAACGGGGAAGTACGTTTGTGCATTGACAGAGGCACTGCACCTCTAAATATTAGAAAAAACTTCACTGAATTTTTTAAAAAGCCTTTGACAGAATTTCATATCATAGACTAACATGTTTCACTTTGTTTTCTTTTCAGAAAGCATTTTGTAGAGATGTTTTCAGGGATAGAGGTTGGTTTTAGTAAAAGAAGCAGAGGTGGAGGTGAAGTGAATGCCCCTGTTAGAAAAAGTTGAGGGGTCACTAAAAGCTGAAACTGAGGCTAATGCTGTTTTCTTTCCCTCGTGTAGATTTCACGGTAGAAGACGGACGCTGATTTTGTTTTGCTTTTAGATACTTTTACGTTTGGCACTTTTTATTAATTTTAAACTTTCCATTCTATTTCTCTACTGTAAAGCATTACTATAATTGTCAATGATGGTGCATTTGTGTTTTTTTGCTTTTGTGGTTTTTTTTTTTGACAGTCACAGTAGCAAAGCCAAAATTAAATTACATGGAGTGCTTTGTGGGAGAAGTTAAAGTTTAAGTCACCGGTTGCAGATAGTGGCCTACAGGCTGTTTAGCCCCCGGTGTTTAATTTTTTTTTTTTCAATTAGTTGTTAACATTCAGAAATCTAGAGATTTTACTTAAAACAAACAAACAAAAAAAACCCCAAACCGTGGTTTGAGGTTTTTCTTGAAAATGCAGAGTCAGCAGCAGACCCCTTCCCAGTTCATACTCATCTGGCCTGTGGCAAGCTCACTCTTAAACCTGCGAGCCCAGTCTTCTCAAAAAACTTTTTTTAATTTTATTTTTTCCTGATTTTAATAGCAATACATGTTTTATAGAAGATCTGGAGAACCCAGAAAAGTAGAAAGAATAGAATTAAAATAACCACTTGTCCTACACTCCAAGGATAATCACCATCCTCATTTTAGTGTATGTCTCTCTAGACTTTTTTTCAAACGCGTGCCCTTGTTTGAAAACGTGTATGTGTGTGTGTGAAAACAAAACACAAACTGTATTACACTTTTGGGTCCTGCTTCCATTTTTTTTTTTTTTTCCTTTTCACTTAATGTTGTTAAGGGTGTGAGTATTTTCTTCCATAGGATTATCTCTGTGTAAACATTTTTGTCATGTTTTATTATGTGAAGTATTGCACATGACGTGTGCAACTTTTCCCTGCTTATGGGTGTAGCAAGTTGACAGCTTGTGACTATCGTTAAGTCACGTCCTCGCATATAAATCATCTCGGATTGTTCTGTTACATTTCTAGAAGAGGGATTGCTGGGTCAAAGGGGACAAACTTACTTATCGTTTTTGTAAGTGACCTAACAGAGACTGGACAGTGGCCAGCGGTGGCAGTGAGCAGGGCCCTGCACTGCGTGTGAGGAAGAGCAGCTCACAGTGCTCTTGGAGGGTGATGGCTGCCTCTCTGTCTTTTAGATTGAGGTGGAAGGGTGGCTTCCACCTCAGTTCTGCCCCAGAGGAGGGCTCAGGGTATCATCGGGGAGGCCCCGCCTGGTCCCAGGCACAAGGCCCTGAGGCCCTGTCTTTACATCACACTGAACTGAGTCTCTCCTGAAAGGGAAGCCCACCACAGGCACTTCTGGGTTTCAGTCCCAGAAGGCAAGAGCAGGGCAGGCCAGAGGACCAGAATTTCTCAGTGTGGTTGAGTAGGAAGAGGGAGAACAGCTGTGGAAGACTTGCCCAGTACTGACTCAAAGATCCCATCCCAAAAGGTAGAAGTACAATTGTGCTTGTTTAAGAAGTACTTACTTGGTGCTTACTGGGCACCAGGCCCTGGCATAAGTGCTTTCCTGATGTCCAGTCATGCAACCTTCTCGATTACTCTGGGAGGCAGATACTGTGGTTTACCCTGCTTTATAGATAAGGAGGCTGAGGAGCAGAGAAGTTAGGTAACTGGGATTTGAACCCAGCTAATTGGCTCCAGAGTCCACGGGTTGAACCACTGTTTGATGCTCCTCCTCACGACGAGGGTCGCTTTGAAAATGAGACATGTTCTGGAGCAGAGGAATCCAGAATAGCTCATCGCAGGGAGGAGCCAGGATGACTTTCTGGGGCCAGAGGCTGGGGGTCCATCGATGGGCATTGCCATGACATTAAGGCTGTGTTCATTTCATTATTCACTTAGATGGGACCAACATTACCTGTTTTTACCCTCTGCAAACAAATGGGGAGGCAGCTTCCTTCGCCACTCTTCCTCCCCAAACTGCTGGCCTTCGTGTGTCGGCTGTCATTTAAATTTGGATGGCTCATTCCCCCTTAAATCTCTTTTCTGGGAAATTTTTAAAAAGTAATTCTGAGAAAGTGGCAAGCTTGGAGGAGAGGGGAGGTGGCCGAACATGAGTTGTTAATTCCTGGGTGAATCAGGGAATGAGCCTTTGAGATGTAGGGAGACTTTTACCCAAGTTCAACAGCGGGGAGGAGGTCAAAGTAGCGTTAAGTATCTGTATACCTTGATAATGAAATCACTTACCCCTTCTAGAGCATGCCCCCCACCCCCATCTGAGAGGAGGTGCCTGTGGTTTGGGATCCCTCTCCCCATTAGAGTCTGTGACCCCGGGGCTGGGTTGTATGTGTATATGGTGGGCATCTTCCACGGAAGTCCTGACCATGCATCTTGAAGCGTCTTCCAGCTTGTCACTTGCCACTTTGACAGAAGATTCATCTCAGTCAGGGTCAGAGGTACACTTAGAAGCATGTGTGGTGTATGAAAGCTAGTGGCATTGGGGACAGGCAGGGATCTATTGCTTTCTAGGCCAGAGTTGCTGTCCTAAAGGGGATACTTTCCACTGTCCCCACTCAGGCTCCTAGCAGCCACCTCTGTGGCTTTTCTGAAGACTGTCACATAAGACAAGGATAGCAGTCAGAGCTGGGGACTACAGTCCCATGGAGGGGGTGTGGTATTAGGACTCTGGGAAATGAACTGTCACAGGGATGTATGGCCACATATTTAGCAAGCTTTTCATATGGGTGAGGCAAACCCTTTTTAAATAGGCAGCTATGGGGTGAAAACAAACTCCAAACCAGCAGAACACATGGGTGGAGTTTGCATTAACACAGTATCATTCCTAAGACATAGGCTACAGAGACTGAGTTCAAAGCATTAAAATCAGTTGTGGAATAGAATGGGAGAAAATATTTGCAAATCATATGTCCAATAAGGAACTCGTATCCAGAATATATAAAGAACTCTCATGACTCAACAATTAAGAGATGAATAGCCCAATTAAAAAATAGAAAAAGGATTTAATTAGACAGTTCTCCAGAGAAAATATACAAATGGCCAATAAGCACATGAAAAGATACCCAACATCAATATTCATCAGGGAAATGCAAATCAAAACCACAATGATATACCACTGCACACACACCAGGAGTGCTCTAATCTAAAAGACAGATAATATTATGTATCAGTGAGGGTGTAAAGAAATTAGAACTCATACATTATTGGTGGGAATATAAAATGGTGCAGCCACTTTGGAAAACAGTCTGGCAAGTCCTCAAAGCGTTAAACGTAGAATTACCGTAAACCCCAACAACTGATGAAAGGATAAACAAAATGTGATCTATTCATGCAAGGGAATAATATTTGGCCATTAAAAGGGGTGAAGTACTGATACATGCTACAACACGGATGGACCTTGAAAACATGCTCAATGAAAGAAACCAGTCACAAAAGAGCAATCGTATTGTATGATTCCCTTCAGAATAGGGAAATCTGTTGAGGCAGAAAGTAGATTAGTGGTTGCCTAGGGCTTGGGGAGATACGGATGGGAATGAAGAAAAATGGGGAGTGATTGCTAATGGGTACCAGGTTTGTTTTTGGGGTGATGAAAATGTTCTAAAATTGGTTGTGGTGATGGTTGCATAACCTTGTACATACACTAAAAACCATTGAATTGTACATTTTAAAATGGGTGAATTATACAGTATGTGAATTATACAAGGGGGTCTTCAAGAAGTTCATGGAAAGATTCTTGTTATCTTTTAATGTCACTTTTCCACGAACTTTCTGAAGTATCCTTGTATCTCAAAAAAGTTGTTTTTTAAAAAATCAGTTCTGGGGAAACTATTGTACCTGAAGCAGAGAGAACTCTGTGAATTAAAATCCTGTTTTTCCTTTCCAGCCCTGAGAGTCAGTGGTGCGACACCGAGTTTTTAGAGGTGAACTGTATGCAGATCACAGCAACCGAATGTGACTTCACTGCTGCCGGCCTCTCAAAGGGCTTCCCTATGCATTTCAATGTCTCTTTACGTGTTCGGGCTGAGCTGGGAGAACTCGTTTCTGCCTGGGTGACACTGCCTTGGTTTCAACACTATCAGAATGGTAAGAGAACTTGAGTATAAAACTTCCTTTATACTTTCCAGGTTTTCTTCACTTACCTCTTCAATGAGCAGTATCAATTTTATGCACCTCAGTCCTGCCCCTCACCAGCGGACAGATGGGTAGGATGGTCAAACCCAAGCATTGACCCTGGAGGCTGATGCTAGGGAAGTGTGATTTGCTACGCCAGGGGTTGGCAAACCTGAGGGCCAAATCTGGCCCACCACCTGTTTTTTTAAATAAAGCTTTATTGGAACATGGTGATGCCCATCTTTTAATGTGTTGTCTATGGCTTCGTTCACATTACAACAGTAGAGATCAGTGGTTACAACAGGGACTGTCTGGCTCATAAAGGAGCTCTGGCCCTTTACTGAAAAAGTTTTCTGACATCTATGCTAGATCAGACACTAGCATATTGGCTTCCCTGATTATCCTTACCTGTTCGGCACAACTTCTTTTATGTTGAAGAAACACTTTCATTCAGCCTTGAATGGTGCCTGACACATAGTAGGTATTCAGTAAATATTTGTTAAATGATTGAATGAACCAGTGTGTCTCCAGGTATTGGAGAGAGGAAGAAGAACCCTCAGATACTAGTTTCTACATTTGTGTCTTCAATGATTTATTTTTCATATGGTCATCTGTGCCAGATGTTTCTTCAGTGTCTGTGGCTTATGCACAATGTATTCAGATCCTGATTCAAACTAAACAAAAGTATAAGACAATTAAGGACACTTTAAATATGTGCAGTTTTTTGTATGTCAGTTATATCGCAATAAAGCTGCTCAAAAAAAAAAGATAACTGAGGAAATGTGATCACCGTCTAGATGTTTGATATATTGAGCAATTATTGTTAATTTATTTTGTTGTTTTTTCATAACACTAAGGTCAAGGGTTTGGATCCCTGCACTGGCCAGCTGCCAAAAACAAAAAAAGCAAAAAAAAATTATTTTGTTGTTTTTAAAAGGGGGGGTTCCTGATTAAGGTGGTAAATTTTATATGTTATCTGTATTTTATCACCAAAAAAACAAAATGGGTGAAAAAGAGGGGTCCTATCTTTTACAGGTACATATTGAAGTATTTGCAGCTGAAATGATGTGTTGTCTTAGATTCATTCAAAATGATTGAAATAACCCACAGAGTGGGAGGACAAAGTGTTTAGGCACAGAAGAGGCACAATTGGCCATGAGCTGAGGGTTGATTAAGTTGGGTGATGAGGACGTGAGCGTTTGTTATGACCTTCTTTCTATTTTCTATGAGTTCGAAATTTTCTGTAATAGAAAGTTTTTTTAAAAAATCACTAGCTGATGTGAGGGACAGAAACATAGAAGACAGGGAAGCCCCTGCTGGCTGGTCATCTACTGTGGACAAGTCATTTGTCCTTGGGTAGAGAACCAGCACACATTTGAGCTATAAAGTGTCACCTAAGTAGGAATTAGGAGTAAAAGAAAAAGTAATGATAGTTATCGCCACTGCCAAGGGGACGAGAGATGGTAACAGAAGGGGGACCTGTCGCAAAAGTCGGGCCAGTGTCAGCCAGCTACTGCTCTCAGCCTGAGCTGGCAGTGATGTTCTTAGTTAACCACCAGCTTGGTTGCCCCCTTGCCTGCAAAGTCTGAGGCAGCGGTCCACTTCCACCACTTCTGGTGGAGTTAGAATTAGTAGCCAACGTGAAAATGGTTTACACACGGAGGAATGAGAAGGTATCGGAGGGGGTGGCTTTGGCATCACACAAACCTTGGTTCATATCCTGGCTCTGCTGTGTACTGGCTGGGTACTCTAGGCAAGTAATGGGCATCAGTTTCCTCATCCATGAAGTGGGGATAACCTTACACAGATCTGTGTGAACATGCATGTCAAGTCCATGTTGCCTAGAAGCTGCCATGGTCAGTTATTCATTGTTCCATCGAGTCACAGAGCTTTGAGAGAAGGTAGGTATTTTCCTACCTACTTTGATGAGGCTTTTCAGTTGATATCGGATTCCAGACCCTGGACTCTCTTCAGAAGGGCAGGTCTGTGAGCACTGGCCTTTCCCCAGGAAGTGATGAGTGGGGGCTGGCACCCATGTGGCCACGACCTCTCCTGTCAGGGTCCTAGAGGCAAGAGGCCTGCAGAGGTGGTCAGGCCCTGCAGGTAAGCGTTTGCCAGGTCAGGCTCTGCTCACAGAGCTGTGCGAGGGGAAGCTGGAGAATGTGTGTACCAGTGTCTGTGAGCAGGTTTCATGAAAGAGCTTTTTGTCACTAGCAGCCAATCTGCTAACAGTGTTCTGGCTGGTAGAGGGCCAGGCAGGCCTAGCCCTGACTCTGCTCTGTCTCAGCATTGTTTGGACTTAGCGCCTCCACCAGAGCAAATAAATCAGAGGGCACAGGTGCAAACCCTGTAGGAACTAGTTCTTTTGCACTGATAAGCTTTGATAAGCTTGGCCAGACCATAGTGAGTGGAGTGCCCAGGGAAAGCGTGGAAATGAATACATGACTGTTCACAGTGATACGATGGTCTCCTTGCTCAAAATGTGTAGAGATAGATCTCTTAGTGGGGCCGGCCCCGTGGCGCACTCAGGTGAGTGAGGCGCTGGGAGTGCTGAGGCCGCGGGTTCAGATCCTCTATAGGGATGGCCGGTGCACTCACTGGCTGAGCATGGTGCAGATCACACCATGCCAAGGGTTGTGATCCCCTTACCAGTCAAAAAAAAAGAAAAAAAAAAAAAGAAGAGAGAGATAGGCCTCTTAGAACTTGGAGGACCCAACCTGTACTCTGATCATTTTCTCTGGTTAATTCTACAGTGCACGTGCTTACTTGAAAAATGCTGTGACCTTTCATCTATAGCCCTTCATGAGTCAGAGTCCTTAGCTTACCTGTGAATTATATGAAAAGCTTTAACAAATAGACTTTCCATGGCAACATTTCTCAGTTATTATATTCAAACATGGTATTACAAGAAGCTAGGAGACAAAGGTACTTAGAAGTTTTTAAACACCACTTTTGCTCGTTTATGTTGGAATTTTTATACATAGTAGGTAACGGCTAACAAAATCTCCCCCTCTGCATGAAAAGTTGACCTTTGGTTAACCATCCACTCTGGAAAGCTGATAAAAGCATCATATCAACCATGTTACTAGGCAGCATTGCTTATGGTCAAATGACCCCTGTTTGGTAAACTGCATCTCATTTGGGACAATCTCAGATACCTGGTAGATAGCCATATCTCTGGGATCTGCTTAATACGGTGATTCTTGTAACTGGGCGTGTCTCTTGCTGGGACTCTGGAAACAACTCCTATAGAGTTGCTACAAGAGGTTGTGGCTCAGGGGGCCTTCAGCCAGGGAGGCTCCCACACTTACCCGTTGTGATCTGGCCTCTCGTTCCTGAGCTGTCTCCTGAGGGGCCAGCTCTCAGCACCGTGTGGACTGCTGTAAGGACCCCATGTTCTACTTGGAGGTTTACTTCCAAGTAAATCTCACGTCCAGAGCAGCCTCTCATAGTCTTGTGCATCTGAGTGCAACCTCATTGCATCTACAGATATAAATATGTGTGTTTATATATACACACACTATATATATTATATATAATACACTTATATATGTGTCTATATGCATATGTACGGTTTTGTGTTTGTCACTCTATTTCAGTCACCATCGGGCCTCCAGAAAACATTTGGGTGACCCCCGGAGAAGGCTCCCTTATCATCAGATTCTCCCCTCCCTTTGACGTCGATTCCTCTTTGGCCACTTTTGAGTACTATGTTCATTACTGGGAAAAAGCAGGAAGCCAACAGGCAAGAGCATTTTTCTTCTTTGTTTTGATTTTCTTTTCTTTGGAGTTTCTGATTTAGCAAAGAAAGAAAACTTTAATATGGGCAAAGAGAACAGGGTATCCCATTGTCTCTGGAAAGTCTGAGCCCTAGGCCTACTTTGATCCTTCTTTTCAAGACCTATTTTTCTCCTCACTGGGCTGAGACTTCCCTCCACATGATCGATCTGAAGAGCCCTTCTTTGGTATTATATCGTTCTCGTTGTTTGGGGTCCAGACTTTGCTGGTGCGTTGCTCATGATGCCTTTGCCACGCTCTGGAGATTGGGGGAGGGTTTAGTAGGCCTGTTTCTGCAACAGGGAATCCACTACTAGGGTCTGTAAGCTTTAACTATGTGAGTGGTTTGAACAGTTTGCAAAGAGGGCATATGTGAGTAGATGGCAAATGTACTGGAAGGAGAAAGAGCATTCCAGGGGGAAGTACTAGCAGGTATGAGAAGGCTTGGCACGTGTGCAAAACTGCAAGGGCTTAGATGGGTCAGAAATGGAAGCCACGTGAGGGGGCTGTGGCAGGCGATAAGTCTAACAGAGGTGCACCAGCTCAAAGGCGCCTCGTCAGCCCTGGGTAGTACAAGAGAAAAAAGATGGCCTTAAAACACCTCCAGTGCCCAATTACCCCAGCTGCATTTAATGGGCTTTTATTATCTATGTGAACTTATTATAATTTTTAGTAATAATACAAGCTTAGGTTTATCGGAAAGCTTTGTTCGTGTTCAGCACTGGGCCCAGCATTTTAGAGACATCATCTCATTTAATCTTTATACTAACTTGTTTCACAGAGAGGGAAACCAGCTGGTTAAGTAACTTGCCCAAGGTCAGCGGCTAACTGCTGGCAGAGCAGAGACATCTGGCTCAGGGTCCCTGCTCTTTACCGTCATGTTTTTCTGCCACATACTTTAGGTTTGCACTTTCTTCACTTCTTTATAGTGAGTATAAAACACTGTGGGGGGCAAAACTCACTGGAGGACAGATTCTTAGCATTTAGGGAATGGGCGGGGGAAAGTCATTTCCCCAAATCAGAGCTCAAGATCTGGGTCAACTGGAAGAATCAGACATGGTGCTGGAGATGCAGGAGACAGGATGGTAGCTCTGGCCGCATATTTTCTCAGCCCTCTGATCGGCTTCTCGACTGTAGTCAACAATATAGCAGCTTCGTCTTTCCATGTTTTTGAATGTATGTTATACCACCATTTCATGTAGTTATAGTGGATGCTATTGTATCTCCAAGTTAGAAAACAATCCTTTATAAGAAATCCTATGTTGCCATAACATCTCTTTTTCTTGTTTCCCTATGGAACAATAACAACTTTATCCAGGATGAGAGTGAGGGGTTTTAGACTGGAGTGACTCCGGTGTGGAAGCTACAAGGCCCGAGCAAGGGCAGTAGCAGGAGAGTGGAGAGGGGACAAAAGTCCTCCAGTCTGGGGGCCCAACTGCATCCTGATGACATAAGTCCCTAGGTCAGTTTGACCAAAACTATAGGAGGAATCAGCACATTTCAGTTTAAACTAGAAGCAGGTTGGGAATTAAAGGAACATTATTTCTTAGAATAATTTCTTCTCTGTTTCTTGACTCCCTCGAGGTGTCTAGACTAGATTAACCATTAAATGTAAAATGTTAATTTTAAAGGAGAAAATGTTACCCTAGAAATTGGAATTTGCTGAATTCTAGTTGCTGCAGTTGGCCCTCCAAGACCTCACAACCAGAAAGACAGCTGTAAAGCCCCCAGCATCGTTCATCATGCTATCAACACCTTTCACTTGTAAAATGTGTCAACCCAAGCCAGGAACTCTTTAAACGGCACCTTGTTATTCTTTGATTGTTCACCATGAATTTGAGGAAACAATGGGAAAGATAGAAGTGGCTTGGCTATGTCTATTTGGTTGATTTATTTATGTGTGGTTGTGTTTTTAAATAGTTTAAAGACCATTCCAGGAGGAACACCATTTTATTGGATGATTTAAAACCCTTCAGAGTATACTGTTTACAAGTCGAGGCACAACTGGTTTGGATAATGAAAAATATCCTTACACCTGGGCTTTTAAGCAACACATCTTGCTATGAAACAACAGCAGACGGTAAAATATACCTTCTTATATCTTTTCTGAGCTGGGAAAAGAATACTGTACCCCCAAAATAGTGAAATTTGGGAATGCTTATTGGGTGACAGGTGGTGGGAGTGGGGAGACCCCAGAGAGAAGGGGGTAAAAAGAAAACACCTAACTGCAGGTGTAATGAATGAGCTTGTGCTGAGATCTACAAGAGCAAAAACCCAGACAGCTAACATCAGCTTTATTTCATTACAGGATTGCCTTCACTAGGTATTAATTTAAGCAAATGGGGTGGGGAGGGGGAAGGGATCTGTCCATTTTACTGGGACATGAATACTCCTTAAGCAATGGGTGATGAAAAATTGATGTTTGTATCATGTGTGTAATGCATCCTGTCCACTTTTATGTCATCTTTTAGCCTCCACCAAGCTTCAACAAGTCATTCTGATCTCTGTGGGGACCTTTTCATTGCTGTTGGTACTGTTATGGGCCTGTTTCTTCCTGGTCCTGAAATATAGAGGCCTGGTTAAATACTGGTTTCTTTCTCCACCAAGCATCCCATCACAAATAGAAGAGGTATGTGTGCACACATCTAAGTGGTGGACACGTCAGTGTTCCACTGCCCTCTGGAAACCCCTAAGAGTGCAGGAATGGACAAAGCCATGGACACAGAGATCTGAGTTAAAAATGGTACGGGGTTATTTGCATACCATGTTCACAGGAACATTACTCACAATAGCTAAAACATGGAAGCAACCCAGGTGTGCATTGGCAGATGAAGGATAAGCAAAATGTGGTATATATATATATACACAATGGAATATTATTCAGCCTTGAAAAGGAAGGAAATTCTCACACATGCTACAAAATAGATGAACCTTGAAGACATTCTGCTAAGTGGGACAAACCAGTCACAAAAGGACAAATGCTGTCTGATTCCACTTATATGAGATACCCAGAGTAGTCAGATTCATAGAGACAGAAAGTAGAATGGGGTAGCCAGGGGCTGGGGGAGGGGGAAGTAGGGAGTTTTTGTTCAATGTGTACAGAGTTTCAGTTCTGAGTTCTGCAAGATAAAAAGAGGTCTGGAATTGGGTGGTGGTGATGGTTACACAGCAGTGTGAATGTACTTAACACTACTGAACTCTACACTTAGAAATAGTTAAGGTGGTAAATTTTATGTTTTTTATCACAACTCAAAAATTTTTTAAAAAAATATCACTGAGTTGGCCAAAAAGGTGATCTGGCTTGTCATGGCCAGGAGATTGGCTGCAGTAGGTCCCTCTCTGAGGCAGCACGTCAGTCCTCTGCTTTCTGGAGAATGCCCCCAGCGAAGCTGGACTGGCAGATGTGAAAACTGGACATTCACCTTCATGAAGGCAAGAGAGATAGGAACCAAGAGCATGCATGAGCTTTGGGACAGACAGTGCACTTGGGAGAACTCTAGGGAAGAGTAAACACACCCAGAGCTGTGAGCACCAGGCCTTGTACACTAAGTGCTCAGAGGATGTCACTAGCATGTTATAAAGGACTTGAGAAAGAAAAGTGGGATGGGTCTCATGGAGTCTTGTTTTCCTGCATTATTTTTCAGTAAACTCAGAGTAAAGATATTACAAACAGAATCTTGCTTTGTTATATCTAGAATGAATAGATATTAGACAAGGTCCTGGTCTGTAAAAACATTGGTGCTTCTAAAAAGAACTATAGTTACTTGTTCCTTCATCCATCACGATGTATTTAGAGGACACGGGAATTATAGGAATTACAGAAGCCTTAAATTCCCTATTAGAGCCTCCTAGTTAATATTGTCACTAAATAACAGCTCTCAGTGTGTCTCAGAATTTTACTTGAATAATAATCTCTCTCAGGGTAGAACTACCAGCTGGGCCCTATCAACTGAATTTCCTCTGGGGCATGAATCTAAAACACAGTCTTTCAGTTCCCTTTTCTGGGAAAATGTGAAAAATGTCTACCAAAGTTCTCTGAATATGCATGAGAATAATGAATCATGTTTCACTTATATTTCTGAGGTTTCACAAGTGCACACGATTCAGTTTCGCTCCTCTTTTCATCAGTCAGCTATACACTTGCTGTGTTTCAGTATTTTTCAGCATTTCCAAGAGCTAGGCGCTAGGTTCTCGGCGGCGTGGTGAATTTATGGCTAAGCTGAAAGCCTAAGCAGGAGCAAAAGGGAAAGTGAAGCGCCACGAACCGTCCCTATACATTAAGGACCTCCGCTTCCTAACACCCCCACACCCCCCACCCAGGGCTGCACCAGGCCGAGGGCTTCACGCCCAGACCCTGCGCCTGCTGTGCGTGGTGTGAGGTGGAAACCCCGGTAGGAAGGAGCGGCTGAGAACAGTGCTTGTCAGCTTTCCCTCTTCTTCCCCATCACAGCTAAGCAGGAAACCCTGTTTCCTCCTTCACTGAAAAGTTACCATTTTAGAGACGTTTTAGGATTAACAATCCACCATCCTTCACGGAAGGCAGCAAGCGAGATCTGCTTTTCCTGAGTTATGCCCTTTTACACTTTCAGCCTATTAGCACGGTTGGCCCTCGGATTTGTATTAAAGTTATTACTGGAATGAAGGGTAAAGGGGTATTCAAGTATTAGAAGCTGTTCCACTGGTGGACAGAATAAAGTGATACCTGAATAAAACATAACTACACCGGTGAAAACTAAAGTAAAAGGTCTGGTATATTGAACTGATTAATGACGATTTTGGT
Source organism: Cynocephalus volans (assembly GCF_027409185.1). Taxonomy (NCBI): domain Eukaryota; kingdom Metazoa; phylum Chordata; class Mammalia; order Dermoptera; family Cynocephalidae; genus Cynocephalus; species Cynocephalus volans. Next base: position 180,621,184 of record NC_084460.1, read on the forward strand.
TTGCAACTTTTTCAAGTATTTAAGGGACCCAGCTCAGCCCATCTTAGAGGCCTTGGACAAGGACAGCTCACCAAACGATGATGCCTGGGACTCTGTGTCCATCATTTCCTTTCCAGAAAAGGAGCCAGAAGATGTTCTCCAAACACTGAGCCAAAGCGCTGATCCAGTCTGCCAAGCCCCAGGAACAGGCCATTGAGTCAGTGAAGCTGCTGATGTTCCCGTCTGGACTTTCGAGACCAGCACTCTGTACTCCCACTTCCAAAAGGGTTGTCAGTGCCTAGTGAGAGACAGTGGGTCTCCTGGAGGAGACAAGCTTTTCTATTTCTTTAAACTAAGAATTTTCTAAATCATACAAGTTTCTAGAATAATTTCTACAGAGCTAGCCCAGAAAAATTAAGGTTTCTCTAAACACTAAAAAGGTATATAATTATTTGTTAGCAAAATGGCTATGGCACATCTCTGATAGTCTCTCATTGTTGGTTGGGCCAGGCCATCAGGTGACTGGTTCTCTCCTTGACTGTGGCAAATGACCTGGGGCCTCTCAGGAAGGTCATGTGACGTGTCCCATCCTGTCCCAACAAGGGGCACCAAACACCCTTCACATCCAGTCTGCTGGTTTAAAATGTCATTAATCCTGTAAATATTTCCCTAATAATTTAAATATTTGTTTTAAGCTAGAAATAAAAGACTGTGTAGTGAACTTTTTTAAAAGGTCTATGTGAAGTTTTTTCTCTCCACTTCACCTTCTTTATTTTGGTCTGTTTTCTGCAAAGTTTTGACTTTTTAAATTTATTCTATCTAAACTTGTGTTTTCTTAAATAACACCTGATAGAGCTACTGAGGCTTCGTAGGAACTCAGCAAGAACTTTCTATGGGGTATCACTTGATTCCTCGAAAAAGGTATGAAGGAGATTTTCAGAAGCCACATTAGTGCTTCATTTATGTGATGAGTCACACAGTGTTGTCAGAGGCAGGGCTTTGTGGGCAGTAGACAGAATGAGCTAATAGACAGTAGTGTATGCAAGTCATCTGATCGTGCCAGATTTGGGGGGGCTCTTTTGTTCAAAGGATGTTATTAAAAACCCATTTAGGGGCTGGCCCATGGCTCACTTGGGAGAGTGTGGTGCTGATAACACCAAGGCTGCAGGTTCGGATCCCTATATAGGGATGTGTTGCTTTGCCTCACACGGATTTATCACCTCTCTTCCCCTGGGTGAAGAAGCCACAAAAGATTACTCAAAACCCATTTCTTCTGAGCAGTGAGAAACCCCAAAGGGGTTAATTTCCCAGAGCCCTCAAGAGAGAGGCATTCCTTCCTTGGGAAATTAACCACAAACTAGGGTTCTCTCCCCACATTTATTCTCCAGACCAGGAAGTTACAGGAAAAGAACATATGTGGGGTTATAACTAAGTATAGTTTAACAGTAGAGTCTGGAAACATCAGTGGAAGAAGCAAAGTGACATTCCATAATGCAATTTACAAAAGGTTGAGTCGATCCACCAACAAAAACTTGATCTTAGCAAATACTGTTTTTCCCTACAGCAATTTCCCCAGTATCTTACATATCAATCAAGTAACTTGTCTGTCCTTGAGCCAGCAACTTTGCTGTGTTACAAGGCTTTAGCCTGAGGAAAGTTTCCTGTCTTTTGCAAGGCTAACATTTCTATATGTAATTCCAAAAGGTTAGGCTAAACCTGAGACTACAGGGCTTTGTAAAATAGGCCCTGTGAAATACATTTGCTTTATAAATGTTAGTGCTCTCTACAGGGATGGCCAGTTAGATCACTTGGGAGAGCGTGTTGCTGACAAAACCAAGTCAATGGTTAAGATCCCCTTACCGGTCATCTTTTTAAAAAAACAAACAAAAAAACCCATTTATATGACTTAACATTAAGGAAATGGATGTGTAGATTCACCCACCTCCCACATAAAGGGAAACAGTTGCTATAAGGTCAGCTTTAGGATGAAAACCTGTTGGCAGTCTTATCTTGACAGTGGGAAGAAGAGACACTAAGTTTATGAAGCTTCTAGCACTAGTTGATGGAGCCACTTTCCCTCCTTCTGTTGGGGGTCTGTACTGCTGGTATGAAATGGGCTAACTTTTTAACTAAGCATTGTGCACCCTGCCATCCAGGGTGGCAAGAGTTAAAAGGACACCCATCCACAGCCTCCCAGCCCAATGCATGCACATCCTCTTGTAAGGTATTTATTTTATCTATTAAGTGCCCCTTGAGTTGGAAGATGTTTGGAGGAAGAGTTTGTAGATAGATCATTTAGGAAATTTTAGAAGAGCTTCCTCTGTTGGGCCATGGGATGAGGCCTGTGAGGAGTGGTGGATGTGTATTTAGCAGAAAGAGCACAGGTGGGCGTTCGAGCCCAGCAGGAAGAGGGACAGATCAATTCTGTTAGAGAGTAAGCTCATCTGTGCCACCTTGTTTAAAAGGGAGTTAGTTTGTCAGGGGCAAGCTACAGTTACAGTTTGTCTTGAGGACCAGATTCTGGAAAGGCTGAACTGGGTTCAGGGCAGGTTCAGTCTAGTGTCTTTGGGCAGGAGGTCGCTGTGGTTCAGGACCAGAAAGGTAACCCTGCTGGTTGAAGGCAGCGGCTTAAGTCAGTGACAGACTTAGAACCCATGCCTAGAGCATGGGGTTGGGGGAGAGAGCTTTCCAAGGTTATTCCCTTGTAGGGGAGGGGCTGACACCAAACCATATTCACCGAGTCCAGACGTCCAGTTTTACAGGCCCTTTTCACCATTCTCACTCAGTAAACATCTGAGTAGTCATGGGGCTGGCCTATTACTCAGGGAGAAAGAACAGGAATTATTTGAATAAGTAAGATACTCCCTTTTTTATAGTATTTTTCCAAAAAGAAATGTGTAGTTCTAGGGCCGGCCCCATGGCTCACTCAGGAGAGTGCAGCACTGATAGCACCGAGGCCGAGGGTTCGGATCCATATAGGGATGGCCAGTGTGCTCACTGGCTGAGCGTGGTGCTGACAACACCGAGCCGGGGGTTACGATCCCCTTACTGGTCAAAAAAAAAAAAAGAAAAAGAAATGTGTAGTTCTACTTTGTAACATAAATGCCTAATCAATGGGATTAATACTTGTACTAATTTAAGACTCATTTAAATTAAATTTTAATTTAATTAAAATTTCTAGTCAAGCTAAGTATATAATCATAAAATGTTTGAGTTGGAAGTATCTATAACAGGGCATAATCTATAATCCACTGGCCAAATCCAGCCCACTCCATTTTTTGTACAGCCTGTAGCTAAGAATAGGTTTTGCATCTTTAAATCATTTTTAAAAATCAAAAGAATATTTTATCACACATGAAAATTATATGAAATTCAAATTTCAGTGTCCATAAATAAAGTTTTATTGGAACCCAGTGAAGCTCATTCACTTATATATGGTCTACAGCCGTTTTCACACTGCAAGGTAGAATTAAGTAGTTGTGACAGAGACTATATCGGCCCACAAAGCCTAAAATATTTACTACCTGGCCCTTTAGAGAAAGTTTGCTGACCTCTGCTCTATACAATGAAGTGTTCATTGTATAGGAGAAAACAGACCCACTTCTATTATTTAGGTTTATGCAGTTACAGAAGGCCCACCCATTTGATGTGGAGGTCAGGGGTCATATTGTATGGGGAGGGGATATTTAATTCTTGTGTATATCCTGTAAAGAACATTATAGACTATGTACTAGGTAAGGCTGGACACAGAATTTAGGAGTATGCAGACAAATTGAGGAATGTGGGTCTGATACCAAGAACTGGTCATCCTAAGGTGACATAGATTAAATGGATCAAGGCAACTGCTAGCCTATAAGGTACCTGTGTGAGTCAGATAAAGGCACCCATCTTCAAGACATTTTATTTTCAAGTGCCACAAAGTTTCTTTTTAAGTGAACATACACATCTTCTGTGCCTGCCATTTGAAGGATAACCTCTGGGGTTGCCAAGTGCTCACCTGTGCAGACTGCAGACTGGACACTGGTACCCTGAAAGATGAAGCCTCTGGGTGAGCCCACCATTATCCCGGATAATGCTAAGCCCAAGAAGGTGAGGAAGAGGGAAGCATCCAGCGGAGCTGATGGGCATGGGGGCGGAGATGGGAGGACCCATGGCAGGAATTGGAGGCATGGGAGGGGCAGAGAAAGGAGTCTCTGTATCTGCAGGACACCGACTGATGTTCTACACTGAAGAAATCAGTGCTACCCTCTCACCCAGGAATTGCCTGCCAGGGGAACCGCTCAGTTCCTAGCAGTTCCTAGGAGGTCACCCGCCTCTGTGACTTTCATTTCACTTTAAATTACTTCTCCGTCCATGGTGTTTTAGTCACTTTAATAAATGGATTTCTCTGTCCACGGTGTTCAAAAAAGTCTGCATGGACACTATGCAGTCACATATCTCTTTGTGGTGCCCCAGGGCCCTCTGAAATATACTTCCTGTTTACCAGTAGCCTGCAATTGAGAACATGCTCAACCATCCTTCCTGTTTGGTAAGAAGTGAGACTGTACCCAGGCATTTTCATGGACGCCCTCAGACCTTGAGGAGCCACCTGCTTCCAGTTTGTGGTGAGGGAAGACAGCTGGCTGCACTGGGGAGGGGATGGAAACGGGTCAGAGTGGTACAAGTGACCTAGGGCCTGGGAGCAGCTGGTTGTTCGGGAGAGGGCTCTGGTCAGAGCGCTCGCCAGTGTTCTGGGAAGACAGAATGATGAAGCCTAAAAATTCATCTCGGTATATTAATACAGGCAGCATGAGCTTTTCTGGGCCCCTCAATTATCAAAAAAAAGAAGGGGGGAGGCAGACTCCCAGGGTTACCTTACATATATACACTTAGTTACAACATAAAATCACTTTCAAAAGACATTATTTTCCTTGTAACTAAATAGTGGTATGAATAACAATATATAATAAATGTATATATTCATTCAACCTATTTCATTTTTGCATTCAGGGTAAATAAAAATATTTGATATACTTATTGTGGGTAATAACTTTATGTCTGTACTTGAAATGCAAAAGAGAATGTTTAAGATCATAAAGAGCTGATGAGTCCAGGTAGGACCGCGAGGTCCTTGTAGAAGGGCAGGTATAAAATTTTGCCTGGCACGAAATTCAATTAAACAATTAAACCGATGTGTTTCTTGCCAGTTTCCTTTTTGAAATGTTGCTGTGAACCTTAGTACAACCCTGTGTACCTTGAAGTGTCCCCTAAACACTCCTCAACTGGCCAGCCCCGTGCTACTACTAAGCGATGTAGAGTACCAGTAGGCAGGGCTATGAGTATATTTGTGTAGGCTGTGCACTGCACAACCCCAGGGGTGCTGTTTATTCACAAAGGACACAAATGTACACAGCAACTGCTAGTATAGTTGTCCCTGGGTATCCATGAGGGAATTGTTCCTGGACACCACATGGATATCAAAATCAGCATATATTCAAGTCCCTGATATAAAATGGTATAGAATTTGTATATACGTACACACATCCTCCTGTATAATTTAAACCATCTTTAGATTATTTACAGTACTTAATACAATGTAAATGCTATGAAAATAGCATGTTCTTAACACACATAATCCATGAGAATTAAAATAGTTATAATGTATTGTTTAGGGAATAATGACAATTGAAAAGGCATGTTTAATCATCTGAAAATCCTATGTAAAATGACTTAAGCTTTGATAAAACTGCTACAAAGATAATAACAATAATAATCATCACTGGCAGACAAAACAAAAACTGATCTGACTCGTTTTTCTTAATGTGCTGCACCACCTTGTGGCGAAAGCTAAAAAGCCATCGGACGAGGAAGGAAATATCCCTCAAAGCCATCAAGAGAAGGTAAGAAGGCCTGCACTTATTGATCCCTTGCTATTTCCAGGAACGATGCTAGGCATTTCCTCAAGTAAATCCTCAAACACACAAATAGGGAAACAGTCTCAGGGTCACACAGCTAAGTGGCAATGCCAGAATAAGGGAGAAGTAAACCAACCTATACATGTGAAAGCCATAGTTCCCCAAGAACCCCAACTCCAAAACCACAAAGAATTCTCTAGTAACAGTGCAACTTCAAGTATTCTTCCCACTGTGTGCCCTCGACACCATTTTTATTCCCCATAATCAGGCTGGCTACGGTCTTTTCCCAAAGCCAGCAGCGTCCACAACTACACACTTCCCTCTCCTTTTGTTAATTCCCTGTGTTCTATCCATTCTATAGCCACCACAGCAGCAGTTTACCCAAATTACATTTCTCAAAGTGTTCCAGGAGATAAATTTCCAAGTTTCAAGTATGGAAAACACCATATAATTGATACCTCCCTACGAAAACATACAATGCACATTTTAAAAGAAGTTCTAAGAAAAAACTTTACAGAAGAAAAAGATGTTTTGAACTAGTTCACCCCAAGATTTCCCAAGCTTCTATAATGCAAACACTTTTTCCTGAGTACACCTAAAGGGATACCAGTGTTCTATGAGCAGCTTGGGAAATGCTGGCTGCGTGAAGAGCAGGGCTTTGGGGTCAGGGAGAAAATCTGAGCCATGATCCCAACCTGTGGGCAAGTTACTTAACCTCTCTGGATCAAAGTTCTTGCCTCCAATTTGTGAGGACATGAGAATCTGCCGGCCACAGAGTTCTCAGTAAATGTCAGCTATCAGTGTTGAGTAGAGAAATGGCACTGAAAAAAGCCCTAAAGTGGGATGATTAAGCTGGCAGTAGAGCATTCTATGAGGAAAGAAATAATGGACTGTAATAGATATGATGAAAAGATAACACCGTATTAAGGGAAAATAAGGTCAATAAGAGCTCCTTAGCTACAGTCAATCCTTATTATTCACGGACTCCGTATTTGCAAGTTCACCTACTCTTTAAAATTTATTCGTAACCCCAGAAGCAATACTCAAGGAAAGGGTATCATTTCCTTGATTTTTGAGGGTGTGTGCAGAGAATAATGAGTCACCTGATGAGCTGAGGTGAACGAGACAATGCTCTGCCTTCTTGTTTCATTCATTCCTCTCATACTGTAAACAAGTGCCCCTTTCATGATCTATTTAGCACGTTTTTCACATTTTTTTTTTGTTGGTGGTGATTTTGCCATTTATAATGGCCCCCAAGTATAGTGCTGAAGTGCTGTCTAGTGCCTAAGCACAAGAAAACAGTGGTGTGTGTTAAAGTTTCATTCAGGCATGAGTTATAGTGCTGTTGGACATGAGGTCAATGTTAATGAGTTAACTATATTTTAAGAGATGTCTTTATAAACAGAAACACACATAAAGCCACGTTATGTATTGATAGGTTGAGGACAACCTTGTGACCAGAGGCTCTAGGGAACCTACCCGTCTTTCCCCTAGGGACAATGGTTCAGTATTTGCTAATTCAGTGTCCTTATAAAACCTACCCACTGAGAATAACAGAATTGACCATATTTGGAAAGCCTGTAAGTTTAAGGTATAGGGGAAAGGGGAAAGAAGTAGAAAACTATTTTGGGCATGGCCATAAAGAAATTCAGGGGACAAGAGGATAAGAAAAGTGGAAACTTTTAAAATATTAAACCACCAGGCTGGAAATATAGATTAAGTTCATTTTTAACAAAATGAAAATATAATAAAGACTTTCTAGGAAAGTGGGGATGGGTGGTAAAAATAAAAATTGTGTAACAATTCCCTCAAGGTAAAAAATGACTACAGGATTAAATAGGCATGCCCTAATCTTCTTCAGTAATTTTTTAGGAACAGCATTGAACCTATCAATAACATCAGCCTATTCCTTTGTTTTCAGTCTGAGAAATAAGGAAAACCAATCTACAAAAATGACTCAAGTAAGTTCTACTTCAAGTAGTTCCTACTTCAATTTCTGATCTTTTCTGTCTGAATAGATGATGTAATGAAGAGATTGCTCTGAAATAACACAGGCTTAACTTGATTTCTTTTAACAAAAAAAAATCTGACTAATTGTTTAGAGTAGAATAAAATTAGCTTCAGATATTTCTCCCCCAGGGTTGCCTAACCGATTGTTACTTGAGATTAAAATGTCTAATCTAAAAGTAACCCTAAACTTTCAAACTTTAAACAGAATCAAAATGAGTATGATGACAGGGAAGTAAAAGAAGAACTGGGATAAATTCATACGACTGGCAGAGATTATTTGATATAAAGAAATCTAAAAAGGAGCAATGAAAAAAAAATGTTCCTGAGTTGACATTATGACTGAAAATCTTTCCAAGAGGGAAAATGTAGAGAATAGAGAATATGAATTCAATGCATCTGTCAAACACATTTGGGGTTCTTGAAAAAGTGGCCAAGTTACATGGTTTGATATCATCAATCTTTGTCTTCCAATTTCATTATGTTGATATACGTCAATGTCCTGTACAGAGGGAAAAAAAACCAACTATATAATGGAAAAACCTAGCCTCTGTTTTTTCATCTGCAGAAACACAAGGAATATAACAAGGCTCTTAGAAATAGAGTAATAAAACAGAATGCTCTGGTAACACTGGTCCACACACAAAAGACACTCAGATTCAACAGCCACTGAACCTGTGTAACAATGAGACCTTTATTGAGAGAATCACATGTATTTTTAAGTGATTACCAAGGATTCTATCCTTTCTAACTTACAATATCTGTAAGAGTGGAAACTAACATATCTCTCTTTTTTTTAATGAGGAAACAAACAGAGGAAATGAAATGATTTGTTTGTGATTAAAAAACAGCCACCATTTTCAGTCGGTCTTCAGGGATGCCCTTCACTGACCTTCACACTAGCATTCTACAAGTCTGAGTACATTATTTCTTCTCATTTTATAAACAGCTTATTTGATCAGATGTGCATGTGGAAAATAAAGAGCAAACCAATATTTATGGTTCATTTTCTCTAACAAACTTAATAATATTAAAATGTGTAAGTAATATTTATTCCAACAGGTTATGAGAGTGAAAACAATTTGTTGGAAGCAAGACAAAGCTTACTGCCATTTTGAGGGGAAAAAAAAAAGAAAGAAGTAATCAAACAAGAGGGCATCTAGACAAGGGCACAGCATTCCACAACTGCTTCATACTCTGTGCACAGTGAATCCTCTGAGAGAGAGAGAAGATACACCACATAAGTCTTGCATAAGAAGCTGCATATACAACCATGGTTATTCTGTCTTACAACAAAAGGCTCTACAAAATTCCTCTGGGGAAAGAAACACAACACAAAATCTGTATAACGAAGGAAAGCAAAAGTAGCAATAAGGCCCACAGGAATACACACAATGCAAAAACTGTATTTCAAATTCAAGAAGAGAAGTTTTTGACTGAGGTATGAACTTTCAAGTTGAAGGTGTATTTCACGGGAATGTTCACCCAAAGCTTTAGAACTAGAGCAAAAAGAGACTTGCAGTTTGTAATTAGTGGACAAAACACCTAATTTTCACTAGGCTTTAATGATTCCCTTCAGGAAGAAATGCTTTATCTTTAAACTAATTATTCCACTTTTTGTTATAAGGTTGACGCTTTTAAATTGTATTTGTCTCAAACTTGCTTGCTATTGAATTGCATAATGGCAGTCTGTCAAAAGATAACCCCAGTAGATAATTTAAGCTGCTTTTATGAGAAGCATGCTGTTGAACTGCCTTACAGTCTTTTTACCTTAGCCATAGAAAACTGAGTGTATTTGATCATGTATTATCCCTTCTCAAATAAAGTCATATTAGAGGAAATCTTTTTAAAAGAGGCTTCCAAACTAGTCCTTCAGGCATTTAAAAAATCTTTATATAAAAGTCCATTTCTTTAATACATAAGAACAAACATTTTCCTTTTTAAAAAGTCTCATTTTTAAGCCAAAATAAATTACAACTTGCTGAAATACCTTCTTTAATGGCTCAGTGCTTATTCCAGATATATGGAGCTATCTATATTTTTTGCACATCTTTAGAAATTAAAGGTACTAAAACAGAGTAGTTACCTCTAAAATGACATGATGATACAACCCTGGCTCAGGAAACAGATCAAACTTTAAATCTCAGGAATAAAAAACTGATATTCATCATCCAATCTATATAGTTTTATATTATGTACATATTAACAGTCTATTCAATGAAAAAAAGGACAAAAGTTTCATAAAATTATTTCGAAACTCAGAGCATAAAAATGTAAAGAAACAAAACATTCAACATACAATCTATTCCATTTGGCAATGTGTAAATTATACTGAAAGATAAAAACTTATCTACAAATAGAATATAACAAAAGGAAAATGTGATTTAAGGAGCAATCTCAGGTCCAGAGCTCTTCAGTTCTTCCAAATTTGTAGATCAGAGTGCTAGAAAGATATGTAAACAAATCATGAGGAAAACAGCATATGGACAAGCAACACAGAATTCATTTTCTATATATACTTTAACAGGTATCTCACTAATCCCTTTGGATCAATTTCTAAAATTAAATAAGAGCATGGTGCTGTTGGTCTGAATTTGCTTATTTTGTAAAGCAGTTTGTTAACCATGATGGCTGAGCTTAATTGGAAAGTTATTACACAGGAAATTTGTAAGGAAAACAGACATTTCTCATAGTGGCAGGCATTAAGGGCATTTTACATCTCTAGGAATCTACGAGCTATAATCACTGAAGCATCCTAAAACAGACAATACTGCAATTCTCAGCTCCTCTAACAAATAATCATTGTGCACTGAGTACTGGCAATGCACCAGGTACCTGGCTACATGCTGGGATGTGACTATGAGTCAAAATGGACAAATTAGCTCCCTAATGGAGCTGAGAGTCTAACGAGGGAGACAACCAAATAAATATACACTTCCAACTACAAAAAAATGCTATAAAGGAGAGGCACACGGTATCGTAAGAGTGAAATATAGGATCTGGCCTATTTGGAGAGACAGAGAAAGGTTTTCTTGAGGAAGTGGTGACTGACCCAAGTTCCAAAAGAAGAGTGGGAATTATCTCAGCAAAGTGGGGAAGGGAAGGAGGAGGGAGGAGCAGAGAGATGAAACACTCTGGGACCACGAGTTGAGTTGTAGGCATGTAGAATGTTGGATCTGAAACGTCAGTAACCCAGGAAGGGATGTTAAGTAGGATTCTGGATACATGGTTTAGACCTGGAAAGAGACATCTGTGAATCACCAGCATCAAAGCAAAAATTAAAGTCCTAAGCATAAGTAAGCTCACTTAAGGAGAGAAAAATAATGAGAAGAGAAGGCCTAGAACATAGCCTTAAGAAACTTGAAAAGGTAGTGGCCTGGGAGTGAAGGATCAGCTTGCAAAGGAAACAGAGAAGTGGCCAGAGAAGTAGGAAAGGCTGCACCTTGGGGCTTAGAACCGGCCCATCCCCTAGAAAATACGCAGGTTGGCCTGATAACTGGCCAGCCTCTGGGCAGAGCACATAGTTAATACAGCTGTCACTATCCTCCTGAGCACAGGCCTCAATGCATACAGTGTTTCCGTTCATCCAACTGTCATTTATGTGGGTTCATTTACCACCACAAAGGGCTGAATCTAAATATAAATTTAATCTCTAAATGTTGCTGAAAATTTTTTCATGAAAACTTACTGTACTCCCAGAAGGCTTTGGTCACATGCCAAGAAATACAATCACAAGAAAGCAGAAACTGTCAAACATCTTTCAAAACCAGGAGTGTCCAGACCACAGTGCAATATGAGGAAACTGAGGCAGAGCATGGCAGTCTCCCTGAGTTTTGAGAATTTGGGGAGATCAAAGCAGCTGGAGTTTGCAAGAAAGAGTACAGACAGCTACATAGAAGAAGCCCTGAGATCCACAAGGGGTGCCCCTTGAGTCTCAGCTGAACACTGATCAGTCTGTACATGTGAGGGAACTACCCAAGGCAAAGAAAGAACAGTTCCCAGAGCTCCCACAGGCTGGAAAGAGTTCACATTCTAACAAGCAGAGTGGAGAACCTCAGACTATATGGAGCAACAGGAAGAATACGCAAAGGGTATTATTGCCTCAGAAGGGGGGCAAACTAGTCCTAGACTAAAACTGCTCTGGTCCTCTCTAACAAAGCTTAAAAACAAGACTCAAAAGGATCAAAATGTTTCCAAGTGATCTAACCGCATCCCAGAACAAAGCTCAAAAATGTTAAAAGGAATACCAAAAAATCCAGCCCAACAAATTGCATGCAAAGCAGCAAATAGGGGACAACAGATTCAAAATGAAGAGTAAACAGAAGCAGAAATAATCAACAGAAACAAACCTAGAAATAATACAATTAGACAAAGACAGTGAAACAGTTCTAAACATCATATGTTCAAGAAGGTAGAGAAAATCATGAGCATGTTAAGGACAGACATGGAAAACATAAAAAAAGATTCAAATCAAGCTTCTAGAAATGCAGAAACACACCGGCTGGGATTAGTAGTAGATTAGATTTTGCAGAAGCAGAGATAAGTGAATTTAAAGATTCAACAATAGAAACTATCCAAACTGAAACAAAGAGAGAAAAAGAAAAACAAACAAACAAACAACTGAGCACTAGCTGAGGGACAACTTTAAGCAGACTAATATACATGTAATTGGAATCCCAGAAGGAGGGCGGGGTGGACATAAAAAATATTTGAAGAAATAATGGCAAGAAAGAGTCCAAATTTGATGAAAACTATAAACCCACAGATCCAAGAAACTCAATGAACCCCAGGTACAAGAAATATGATGAAAACTACACCACGGTACATCATAATCAAATTGCTTAAAACCAGTGACAAAAACAAAATTCTTTGAGGCTTAGATCTTACTTAATGATTTGGAGGAGAGATATATTTTATAAATGGATACCGAAAATACTCAAGCTTGACATTAAAAGACATTCATTCTGAAAAGCATAGAATATGGGTTTTTTATTTTGGTGGCTTTTTAGAAGTCTACCCCTAAAAAAACTTTTTTAAATATTGTTTTATTTTTATATTTACTTTATCTTAAAAACTTAATCAGAAAACTCAATTCCTCAACAGTTTTGTATATAACATGCATACTATATATTAATTCTGATTTTTGTTTTTCCTTTTTTTAATAAAGGTACCTGATATGGTTTTTTAACAAAGCACAAGCTATGGAAGCAGAAGTCTGAGTTCAAATCCCAACTCTGTATTTACTAGCTGGGTGTCCTTAGGTAAACTCTGAGCCTTATTCACCTATAAAATGGCAATAATACCTGACATATATTTAAGATAGTGAACTGGTAACAAGGTAACACATATAAAGCATCCGGCTGAGGTCCTGGCACACAGTAGGACCCATAATTAAAAGGCTCTTATGTAACAGTGGAATTTTCACCTTTTAAAAGAAGTTCTATCCATTATAACTGATCCAAGGAATTTAGATGTGTTCCATATATGCTGCTCTTATAATAAAGTTGACATTTCTGTAAATGTTATAGTGTGGTTAAGAAATTAGGCAACTTACCTAAAAAATATAAGTGCATTTTGGAAAAACACAGCTAGTCCTGGATAAACATCAGTATCTGCACACACAAAGTAAAATAGATTAGAAGATTACAAAGACAAACAGCAGTAACAAAGTATTTGTGCCATTCATAATGACATGCTCTGTATAATATACTGCGAATATTCATTAACTCTAAGACATCTATAATAAAATAAGAAAATGCCAATTTCATTCTCCCAAAACATAGGATTGCTCCTACTCTGGATATGATTCAATGAGCTTATCAAGTTTTCTTTTTGTCTAAAGTAATTGCTATGGTTCTAGCTTCATCAAAACTGCTGAGGAAACAGCAGCTTGTCCCTTTGCCTCCAATGGCAAACATAGAAATACAAAATGTTAGAAAGATACAAATTAAATTCCTGATCATCGAATAGTCTGTTAACTTATTCTCTCTCATGAATTCAGGAGTTTTATTGTGCAAACGTGAGATATAAAAAGTATCACTGCAATTGATCACCATGCTCTTTCACTGAATCTACAGTGGAGGAAATGGTTACTATCTTCATAGGAAGAGAAAAGAAAAAATGAGAAACTACTTAAATTTTGGTGGATAATTAACTTTTGTAAAACTATAAATGTTGATTAAAAATAGTGGGCAGGATGAGGAAACTGGTTCAATTTTTTAGCTGTTGATACCATAGCAAACAATACAGCAGTGTGGTTAAGAGCTCCAAGTTTGAGACAGACCCTGGGTGTGAATCCTAATTCTATCAGTGACTAAATATATGACCTGGGACAAATTATTTAACCTCAATATGTTTTAGTTTCCTCACCTGTAAAATGGTCATTTTAACAGCAACTACTCCACAGAATTTAAGAATTAAATGAGTGACTATGTGTAGTGCTTAGAATAGTACCTAGCCCGTAAAGTGGTATATAAATGTTAGCTGCTATAATGAATATTAATAGTTCAAGAAAATCTGTAGAGTAAAAGATTTGAAATACGTGAAATAAAAGCATATTCACTTTACAAACAGAAAAGTATATATAATGAACAATGCTGTTGAAATAGAAAGACGAGATCCATAACTGAGAAATTTCTCAGTATGTACTAGTTCTTTAGAGATTAAGATATAATCAATAAGTATACAACCTTTACAAACAATACTTCCCTACACATCTTACAGGAATGATCATTTATTCCTATTTTCACTATAGAAACTGTAAAATTTCATGTGTGGGTTCAAGTAACTGTTAAATAAGCAGGAGATTATTAGCCTGAGGTTATTGCCCTACTTTGAGTTCCTAATGACAAACCAAAACCTAATATAGTACATAAACAAACTGAAACGTATCTTGGGAATATCGTTTTTGTAACAAATGGCTGGGTTTCAGCCAATCACAAATAGCTGAACTTCAACAGCCAATTACAGTCAGCCAGCTGATCAGACCATGTCCAGTCCAAACACAGCAAATGCCTTAGCTGTAGCCAAATCAAAAGACTTCTCTACTTTACTTCATGATCAACCTATAAAAGCTAACACTGTTGGGTACAGCTCTCTGTACCTCTTCTGGTTCTGAGTGCTGCCTAATTCATGAATTGTTCTTTGCTCAAATAAACTGTTCAAGTAATATCTCTAAATTTTTCTTTTAACATAACTATGCAGGCTTTACAAGGAAATCAGTATTAGCAGCCCATTCTTCTTACAGTCAGGGATAAAATGAGCTTAAAATACACTTTCCTATATGATCCAATTTATGTGAAATAGGCTGATCTATAGAGGCAGAAAGTGCACTAGTGGTTGCCTAGGGCTGAGGGAGAGGGGTGATGGGGAATGACTGCTAATGGGTATGAGATTTCTTTTTGGGGTGATAAAAATGTTCTAAAACTGGATTGTGGTGATGGTGGCACAACTCTGTGAATATACTAAAAACATTCAATTGTACACTTTAAATGGGTGAATTACATGGTATGTAAATTACATCTCAATAAAGCTGTTTTTAAAAAGCACCTTCCTTCAGATGAGCTTCATTTCATACTAGAACCGTGTGCTCTATTAATATTTTTAATTGACTAAAATAACAAATTTTAGATATATTTGGTGGGCAATGTTATTTAAACATTAGCCAACCACTGTCCTGTTGCACTCTGTCTCATTTTGTGCCAAGTGAAAGACAAAAGAAAGACAAAGGTATTCCAAAGATCTCAAACCAGTAAAACTGTGAGAATTAAGAAATCCTGTCAAAAGTATTTATAAATTAGCTGTGGGTCAGAACAAGGAGATGTGACAGTTAAGCAAAGAAGAGTGACAAAGAAATTTCAGAAGTTAGCAGGGTCAGAAGATGAATAAATGGCATTCTCTGAAACTGACTCCTATCTTTGGAGTGATAGACAACAGCCAGTGAAAAACGGTCTTCCAATGCTTCCAGAGGCACTGTTGTGACCGGTTCTGCTTTTCAACCAAACCCTGGATGAAAAGCTATGGTGCGTGGCACAACTGGAAAACTCAGAATGGTACAATAAGAGCTCATTCCACTGCATCAATTGTTTCTGCATGAAGGGTACACATATGTCTTCAGTACTGCCCTTAAAAATTCCCTTGTACCTATGACTGACAAATTACAAGATAGAGTTGTAGAGAAGAAATGCTGGTGGAAAGAAAGAGACCCGGGTCCACACCCCTCACTGAAATCCTTGGGACAAGGTATGTATGTTTTGGAATTCAGAAATTTTCAGATGTAAAAACAGTAACACATAACATATATATTACATAAACCCCAGCTGGGTCTGTACCAGCACATCCCATAATCAAATACATTAACATTCATTCCTTCAATAAAATATTTGAATACTTCCACATAAATTCCATGTCAATTTAGGTCAGGTTTTGCTGCCAAACTGGCTATGAAAGACTTCATTTTCAGCATTTTGTGGATTTTAAAATTGTGTATAAGGAATATAGACCTGTGTATATAGACCTGTACTGGTTTCTCACTTTTACCACAGCAGCTCTCAGTAAAATGGTCTCTAGTAGAAGAGCCTGGCTGTCCAAGGTGAGGAAGGAAATCAGAATCTCTAGAGATGTCTGAGAGGTACAGGCTTTGTCAGTGGCTTGGATTTCCTAACCAGTAGTGCATTCAGTGACACCCTCAACAAGCTTTATTAAACAACTCGTGTATCTTCACACCAAGTAATATCTTCAAATTAACTGAGTAATTACATTAAATTTTACTCCAGGTGGAGTCAACAGACTAAGCAAAATATAAAAGACATCTGAATCTGTTCTATGAAATAAAGGAGAAATACATACTTTGGGTAACATATGCACCAAAAAGAATCCACATGGAAGCAATAAGTGACCCAAACATCAACATGAAACCAATGAAGAGCCAAACTCGAGCACCTGTGTGGAGAACAGACTGTATGATTTTGCTCATTTTTGCAGCTCTATAATGTCTTAGGAATACATAACTCTAGAAACATTGTTAACATAATATATATTATGCATATTAAAAATAGTCACATATTTATATAAATCTGCTACAATATTTAATTGAATGAAGATAAAAAAAAAAAAAAAAAAAAAAAAACTAAACGAAGTTAAACCATACCTGGAAAGGGAAAAAGAAGGAAAGTTACCCTTTTACTGGCTAGAGAAACTCATACCTGAGTAAGGTAAACTAGGCAAGCCTCATTAGTAATTATTTGACTAAATTGATTAATTAAAATCTAACTGGAAAAATAAATAAATAAATAAAATAAAATAAAATCTAACTGAAAAATTACCCTCTAGTATATATCATGAAAGTAATTGCTCTATTAGAAGTAGCAAATGTGTCAAATAGCCATCAACACAGAGAAATGAGAGATTTCAAATGAATAAGGACCAATATGTTCCCTTTTAGTCAACGTTAAGCTTCTAAAATCACATCATTACTCAACATGGTGCAAACAGTGGCCATTCCTCAGGAGTACATTCAGCCTTTTTTATGGCTGAGGCAGCCCCCCTGTATCACATACCTTTGAAAAGTTCAAGGTCAGAAATATCTCTTCAACCCTCTATTGTATGAAATTCTATAATCTCAACAACATAATTATCTGGACACTCAAGTAGATTCAATACATTTTTAGGAAAGCAGGTTAACACTTGTGCCAGACCATGTTCACACGTATACTGACAGCCAATCGCCCTGTGGAAGGACCGGTGGAAAATAAAATCCTAGCCAATTTTCTCAATAGAAAACTAAATTTGCCTCAATTGCAGATATTATGTTACTAGTGAAAAGAGATACATATACTTTAGACACTAGATATGCAGGAAGCACTGATCAAAGATCAGCATGTTTAGAACAGCTGATGTTTGAGAGAAACAGGCCTCTAGAGTATCTAAATTTTAATTTCAAGAAATATACAGTAATGTTTCATTCCTTAGAGAAAGACAACTTGTAAGCTATATTTAATCACAGATTTTACCTAAAGTGAATATAAGGAACTATCAAAAATTATTCCAATTATTTTTCATCATGTCCTTTATATTTGGCCATATACATTAAACTTTATAATAAAACTAAACAAGAAAAAATTTGTTGAAAAATGACTATGCTTTTGTTTAGCAAAAAACAAAAGTATACCATTTTCCCTTTTTTGCTTTGTCTACAAGAAACCTCAGAGTTAAGGTTAATGAGCAGTTAAGAGCACCCACCCTGTCCCAGATTCTAAGTACAATAATGTTTCTTCTATCTTGTTCCTGTTCCTTTTTACAGTTTTATTATTTAACAGTCCCATTTACAGTATATTTATTATTTTGATGATACTTTCCTAAAAATTCTTCTGGGAATTAAACAGTTTACAAATAAATCATTTAAACAATATGAAAGTTTAGTGTAGCAATGCCTAAGCATGCCTATAAGACAGTTTGCTCTTAATTTTTGAAGCACCAGATAGGACTTGCACTATACGAACCACATATAAACTGTACTGTGAATTTTAACTGGGTAGGGATTAATCATGGAATAAAATGTAACAATCACTTAGTGAGGGTAAAAAGTATGGGCTTGGGAACCTGCAGACCAAAGGCAAATATAAATTCCACCTTTAAGCTAAAAAACTTTGGATAAACTGCAATAAAACTTTCTATAAAAAATAAATAGTAACACAGTCCACAGCAAAGTCTGTGGAATATTTTTGTGTGTGTGTGTGACTGGTAAGGGGATCGCAACCCTTGGCTCGGTGTGGTCTGCACCACGCTCAGCCAGCAAACACACCGGCCATCCCTATATAGGATCCAAACCCGCCGCCTTGGTGCTACCAGCGCCACACTCTCCCAAGTGAGCCACAGGGCCGGCCCTGTGGAATATTATTTAAAGACAAATCATCAAGTAAATTATTGTGTGCTCTGCAAATGCAGTGGATATGCAGTGGACGGGCACCCCCCCATCCCCAAAGTCATTAAAGCTTAATCCCCATTGTAATTGTTGAGGGTGGGAAATCCTATGATAGTAATTGAAAGGTGGGGCCTTAAAGAGGTTATTAGATTGTAGGGACCATGCCATAATGAATGGATTAATAATGGTGGTCAGGCGAGTGGTTCTGAGGGCTTTAAAAGGAGAGCATGTGAGAGTCTCTCTCTCTTCTTCTGCCATCTTGCAATGTGTTATCCTGTGTTGCTGACGCCACCACCAAAGACCCTCAGCAGATGTGTTCCCTGGACTTTGGACTTCCCAACCTCCAAAACTGTAAGCAATAAATTTCATTATCTTATAATAATGTTCCAGGTATACTGTTATAAGCAACAGAAATGGACTAATACAACAAACAACACTGTCACCTGCTAATACATGCTTACCCTCTCTCACTCCTGACATTACTGCTGAGGCTGGGGCACAGGATATGCTAAAAAGTGAGCATGCCTGCACGCGCACACACACTGTGTACTTTTTAACTTCAGATCATCTGTCATTTGTCACTATACACTCCTCCCCAATTCTCCATGGACCCCAGTAGAAGTGAGGTTATAAATATCTACATCAGCATTTAAAGCACCTGGTGGGAGAGAAAACTAGGCTTTTCCGTAACTCTTTTATTTGGTTTAAATGTTATGATACTGTACGATTCCATTTATATGAAACTATAGAAAGGGCAAAACTACAGGAATAGAGAACAGATCTACGGTGGCCAGGAGGTGGGCAGAAGAGGATAACTACAAAGGGGTAAGATGGAACTTTTTAGAGTAATGGAAATGTTCTATATCCTGATTATAGTGGTAGTTCTGCAACGTATACATTTGTTAAAGCTCATCAAATTGTACACTTAAAATTGGTGAATTTTACTATACATAAATTTTACTCAATCAAGGTGACAAAAACAAAAAAAATATGGGACTAAACCCAAGAGACCAATTGGTTCTAGACTGGAAATAAGCACAAGGGCTGGAAGCATAGTCTCCAGAGCCAAGCTGAGGGTGTTCAATCTTAGCTCCAGATGCTCTGTGACTCTGGACAAGTTATGAATGCTCTCTGTGTTGGACTAAGCAGGACTAAAGCCATGTTGGGACCTAAAACCACATGGGTTCTAAAAGATTTTAAAAGGACACACTTTTTTCTTGACATGCATTTCTCTGAGTTCCCTCTCTTCCCGTGGTTATTTGATATTTTGAACCTTGGTTATGGGGCAAGATGACATTCCTTACATGAATGTAAAGCTGTTTTCCGGCCAGCCTAAAGCTGCAGACTTGCACGTACTACAGGGACCCTGAGATAACAGCAAAGATAGAAGCAGAAACCAGACAGAGTCTTGGCGAGACTTTGCACCTGAGACTTTGCATGAAGCCCTTGCTGCTCATTTGCCCCTCCCTCCTGCTTTTCACTTTCCCACATTCCATTTCCTCATCCCCCTCTTTAAAAACCCCTCAGTAGGGCCGGCCCATGGCTCACTCGGGAGAGTGTGGTACTGATAACACCAAGGCCCCGGGTTCAGATCCCATATAGGGATGGCCGGTTTGCTCACTGGCTGAGCGTGGGGCTGACAACACCAAGTCAAGGGTTAAGATCCCCTTACCGGTCATCTTTATAAAAATAAAAAAAAACCCTCAGTAAACCTAAGTCCTTGAGATGGCTTTAGCCTGGCCATTCTTCTTCAGGTTTACCGTGAGAGATGGCCTTAGCCTAACAGTTCTCCTCAGGTCACTTGTATTCCTGAATAAAAGCCGACTTCCATTTTCACCATTTGACTTTTGATTGGTTTGCTTGTGTCTGGGGGCAGGCAGCCGGACTTGTGAATTTGGTATCAATTTGAGGGAGACTCAGACAGGAGCTGAGTGTGCCCTGTAACATCCGTGTCTTAGTTCCTTCATCTAAAAATGGAGACAATAAGAGCACTTACTTCACAGGACTACTGTGACAAATGAGTTAATGTGTAAAGCCTTCAGGACAGTCTCTGGTACATACTAAGCATTCCACAAGTGTTTGCTATTCTTTTTTTTTAATTCAGGTTTTTAAAAAAATTTTAACATTTACTTGTACATATATTGGGGTACAGTGTGTTTTTTCAACATACGCATATACTGCACAATGATTCACTTAGGGTAGATAGCATAGTCCTGTACCAGTTAGTCCACCACTTCTCCTCCCTGATGTTATTCTTAATCATCCTTCAAAATTCCTCTCCCACCTACTCTAAATTTCTGACCCTAACCACAAATCACCCTCTCTGCTCCTGGAAGGTCGAAAACAGGACTGTGTAAAAGGCACAGGGCACTGAAATTCCACTAAAAACAAACTCCGCAATTCTAAGAAAATGTGTCATAATACGAATAAAAGAAAAATACTATTGGATGACAATTCAAAAGAATTCAAATTACAAAAAATAATTTATTTGTAGACAAACAACAAGTTTCTTCTAAACAATTTTGTTAGTCTGAGGGTGGCTACTCAGATAATCAGAACTGAATATGAAAAACACTGTCGTCCTAGGTTTGATCCCCTAATGTGTCCATTATTTTGCTGTTAGTAATCATGGTCAGCCATCTCATAAGCAACATTTTTAGTCAACATCTGGGATAAGAATAAATCCGTTATTAGCACTGGAAGAGTAACCTGGAGTCCAAGATCCATTGATTTTGAATAGTAACATTTTATCTATACCATGGACAGTACAAAATAACAAAAATAGTAATTTCTGGCAGTAACTTTAACTTTCTCAAGGATTTAAATAACACTAAAACTTGTGGCTTTGTTTTTTCTACTGATAAACCCCTATTTTGTCAGCACACATTAACAGCTCAAAGTGCCTTTACCTGTTCTTCCTAAACAGCCGCTTTCATAGCTGTCACCTCTCACCTGAGCATTGGACACAGCATTTATCCTAGAACAATATAAAATCAACCAATGAGCTTTCATACTCTGCTTTTTTAACTCTGTGTTAAAATAATCAGATATTTACATATAACTTAGAAAGGAAATAGATTCTTTCCTAACTAAAGTCAATATTTGAATAACTGAACTTATCAAAAATCCTAGTGGAAAGAAATGTTACATTAGTCTTACTTTCCTAAAGTACACCCAGAAAACTATTTTAAGAGATACCTATCACTTGTCTCCAGAGATTATAAAAGAGGGGCCAATTTTCTGACGTCTTTGCCAATTTTACATTTATATGTAAATGACTCAGTGTTAACTAATCCCATTTTAAATTATAATCAAGAGTTAAATCATTTCTCTTTGTGTTAAAAGTAAAGTGATTTTCTCTGTTCTGTTTCTTAAACTCAGAGAAAATTTAGTCTACGTATAATAAATAGGCCTACTTTATTCAGCTTCTCTTTCCATTTTTGTTAGAGCAAGTTGCATTAATTGGCAGCATGAATTCCTTTTCTTAGCAGCCTGAATGGATATAAGTAGTTCTGTTTTCCATAATATTATGTTTTATTAAACTCCTGACACTATAATCTTAATATTTAATATATTTTAAAAAATCATTAAAAGACATCCATGAAAAGCTTCCAAACTCTTTTATGACGTCAGATAACTGATAAACCTGAAAATGATTTAATAAAAAGAAAAAGCCTCAGACAATCTCATTTGAGGCCAATGCTGCCCCACCCCCACCCCCAAATATTAGCAAACACAGTCAAGGAGCACATTAAAAAAAAATAATACTCCATGGTAAAAGCTGAGTGCATTACAACATTCAAGGATGATTCACTACTAATAAATGTACAAATGTAACATATTTCATTAAATCTAAGATGCCACTGACTAAAATGCATCATTATCTTTTAATACTACCAAGAAAGAAAAAATGTTAACAATTATAATTCTAAGATATCATGGCTGTAAGATGCATCTTGATATTCAGAGATACTAAAAAGCAAAAACATATATCTTAGAGCTGACAAAACATGGTGATTAATTAGTTTAAATAATACAAGGAGAAAAACCACATGATAATCTTTAGAGGCTAAAAATATATTTGATTAAATTCAATACTCATTCTTGGCCAAAAAAAAAAATCTTAATATAATGGGAATATATATTTATCATGTTAAAGAAGAATCATGAATTAAATAGTTACTCAAGAAAGCATTGAGGGAAAAATATTCTCAGAAAAATAATCTTGACTTGAGAACTACCTTCATACTTACATGAAGAAAGCCAATGTGGAAAACACACCACATGTGTGAAAGGCATGGTTCAACTGTTCTGGCTTAGGATATACCACAGCTGCATCAATCATTATCCACCAACCTGTGAAAAACTTAAGAAACAGCTCAAGTCATTAAAACGCTAAAACTCTTGCTTAGCACAATACTTGCTGCTCTTAAACATTCTTTTCTTCCTACAGATCACATAAATAAAACATAAAATATTTCTACTTTGAACTTTGTATGCTGAAATATAAAAAAAGAATCCCTTGTTTACTTATTCTTTATAGCAGATAGGTGAACACAGCTAGTCAAATCTGTATAAGATTCTAAAGTTCTGTTCTCTCTGCAAGATAAAAAATTTTATTATTCAGGAATGGATTATCTGCTTCCTTCTACCACAATCAAATGCAGGAGAAATTCTCTTAACTAACTTCCAGTGCAACCAACTCCCTGATTACCTGGTGTGTTTCACTCTCTCTGAAGAACATTCCTTTTCAATACACCCAGGAACTTTTTGCTCCCATACACGAGTTGTATGCTTAACAAGAGTCAGTTGTCATGTCTCCCAAACTATTTAAGTTTGGTTTTAATTACATACTTTAATTAAATACTGTATAACTGAGCATATGTTTGTAAAATGTAATGTTTCTATGTAAACTAAAGGTAAAGTAGACAAGTTGCTCAAGAATTTCTTAGACAAATGAAGTGCAGGTGAGATGACCATAAAGAGCAAGAAAAACTGATAAACATCTAAAAGAATTCTGCATGCAGACTGCTTCACAATGATCTTCAGTTCCTACTCTGTTTTATTTTGTCTGGTTTTTCTATAGGACTTCGGGTGTAGAACTGTACATTAATTTTTAAAAAGTAAAAGGTTCTGAAATTTGCTTCAAAGAATGGAGCAGGGACAGGAAGTGGCTAATGAAATGATAAGCAAGATTGGCCATGATTTTCTTTTCTTTTTTGAAGGTGAATGACAGGTACATGGGATTAGGCGGGAAAGGAGATCTTTATACAATTCTCTCTACTTTTGCTTATATGCTGACATTTTCAATAATAAAAAGGTAAAAAAGAAAGAAACAATGGAAAGAAAATTAAGCAATAGTTTTCTCCACAAATGTCTTCCTCTTACATCTCTGCAGTGCTACAGCTGGAAAAATGGAGATGGTATCTCTTCCTAAGAACCACTGAAGAACTTTAGTTCTAATGCAGCCTAAGGTTGTTACTGCTGTCTACACATCCTGACCTTCAATGAATCACAAAAATAATTTTTGGTTACATCAAATTCTGAGACTTTGGGGATCTAAAAGTTCTTATACAGATTGTATCATTAAGTTAAAAATGCTCCTACCTATAATAATCATATTATCACCGGAACTGAAGTTTAACAAATGTATAAAGTCATTTAACAAATGTACAAAGTCAAATTAACTAAGGGCCTATGATACTCTTTCTAGTAATTGTATCTAGAACTCTGATAATTTTGTGTACAAAACATCAGTGAAATAAATAGTTCTCGAGAGGTACTCACAGTTCAAAGGAATCAACATTAATCTCAGGGCAAAAAAAGGAAGGATGATAACCAGGCCTTTTTCTCTTACCAATATACCTGCTACCACAGAAGCCACGGCATTTCTTCTCTCACTCCAGTCAATACATTCACATTCCGGCCAACGGAAATTATCTAGGAAACCTGCCATTTTTACCCCTTAAGTATGGATTTTTCATTAAATACTGTAACCTAACAATAAAAAGGCAAAAAAAAAAAAAATCAATCTAAGAAATGTTTTTAAGCAGGGAAATATGTTATTCCTTTCTTAAAGCTTTAAACATGAATTAGGTCCTATTCTTTTATAGTTAGGAAGCAAAATTCAATACTTCAATAAGTACCTATTGAGATGTATGTAGAATAGTGCTAGAACATAAAGGGGAGCTTCCTATTTGCTAAATTAGCATTGTGGTTTTGAAACATGCCTGTAAATTCTTTAACATTCTCCCATTCAGAGGTGGATTCATGTCCTTCCCCTTGAATTTGGGTCAACAATAAAGACTGGTTGACCAAAGGAGTAGAAGTGATGTTATATTACTTCTCCCACACAACTTCCATGATTAGGTCATAGAACACAATGCAGCTTCTGCCTGTTTCTCTGGAACGCTAATGCTAGAGTCCTGAGTCACCATGTTAAAAATGCAAGCCTACAATGTTGTGAAGAGACCATGAATAGGTGTTCTAGACCACAGTTCCAGTTGAGGTCTCAGCCAACAGCTATCATCAACTGCCAGACAAGTGAATAAAGACACTTTTAGGTGACTGCTGTCCTAGCTGTAGCATCACCCCCAAACTTTGAGCCTTCCCAGGAGAAATGCCAGATATATGGAGCAGAGGTACAGCATCCTGGCTGCACACTTTCCAAATTCCTGACTCACAGAATCCAATAAGCATAATAAAATGGCTGGTTTAAGCCACCAGTTTGGGAGTTAATCTGTAATGCAGCAATAGATAACTGGAAGGAGAGAAATCACATGCATAAAGAACTATGAGAGTGTAATATATGGGAATTTTTAGAAACAAAGAGATTATGTCCAGATTAGGTAATTCACAGCCACTATACATACATTCTAGAAGGAAAACAAAACAAAACAAAACAAAACACCTACTTGAAAGCACAGGAGAGCGCTGAAAAGCAGGCAGAAGGAAATTTGACTCCTGAAAGAAGAAAACACAGTTAGTGCAATCCACTTTTATATAGCTTTTCACCTAAGGAACCCCCAGTCCCTGACCTCCCACTCCCAGCCCAGGAAAACCCAAGCAAAAAGCTACAGTCTTATTAGCTTGAGATGTCAGATGATAAAATTCAGAACTATCAGAGCAGTTGGAAATTAAGGGGGAAAATCCCAGGAAGGGATGACTCATGAGAGCAAGCCCCAAGCACTTTAATATTAAACTCCCTTTAAATACATGGCTAACTGCTGTACAGCACATGCATGGAGAAGACTCCAAGGAACCCAGCATAAAAAAAAATAGCTGGAAAGCTAAAAGAATTGAGCTGAGATTTCAGCCGCTGCCCACTACAAGGAAGATATTTTGGAGTTTGAGTTCCACCAAGTCAGAGAGGAATAGTAAACACCATGGGATTTCCAGACAAATTCTAACAAAGTATAAAGCCAAGTCTCCACAATTTCAAGATTATCAGCCAATTTAACTACTTGTTACAGCAAAAAGCAATGCTCTTCAGATGAAGATACCTGAATCCAGAGTTTTCTAATGTAGTATTCACAATGTCCACTATACAGTAAAAAATTACTAGACATAAAAAAAGTTTAAAATGTGATCTATTTTTCAGGAGGAAAAGAGCAGTCCATAGGAACAGACCCCCCAAATGACTCAGATATTGAAATCGGCAGACAAGGACTTTAAAGATGCCATTATAATTACATCCAAGGACCTAAAGAAAAACATGGTCAGAATAACGGAACCAATGAAAATCTCAGTTGCAAAAGGGAAACTATTTTTCAAAAAAAACCAAATGTAAATTCCAGAACTGAAAATTACAATATTTCAATTTATAGTTTCACTGAAAAGGCTCAAAAGCATATTAAAGACAGTAGAAGAAAAGAACAGTAAACTTAAAGAAGATGTTTATTAAAAAATCCAATCCAGAAAACAGGGATTTTAAAAAAGGTTGGGGAAAAAAAAGTGAATAGAACCTCTATGACATGAGGAACATTAAGTGGTCTAACATATGTGGAACTGAAGTCCCAGAAAAAGAAGAAACAGAATGAGGGAGAGAAAAATATTTAAGGAAATAATGGCTGTACATTTCTGAAATTTGGTGAAAAATATTTGCTTACAAATCAAAGAAGCTCAGCAAACTCCAAGGAGGATAAATACAAAGAAAATATCATAACCAAACTTCAAAAGTTTCTGAAAAGAAACTCTTGAAGCAGTCTTAGGGAGAAATAATCAACACGTTACATACAGTGGTAGAACAATATGAATGACAGCTGACTTCTCACTGGAAGCAATGGAGGCCAGGAGACAGTGGAATGACATTTTTAAAAATGCTTTAAGACAAAAAAAAAAAAAAAAATCAATCCCAAATTCTATACCCAGTGAAAATATTCTTCAGGAATGAGGGTGACAGCAATTCTACTCCTATCTACCTATCCAAAAGAAATAACACTACAAAAAATATTTGTACATAAATGTTCATAGCAGCATAACTTATAAAAGCCAAAGAGTGGAAGCAACCCAACATATATCAACTGATGGTTAGAGTGTGGTATAACTATACAATGGAACACAAACTCAGCAATAAAAAGGAATGAAGTACTGATAGATGCTATAACATGGATGAACCTCAAAAACACGTTAAGTGAAAGACAAAAGATTACATATTGTATGATTCTATTTACATGAAATGTACATAATAGGAGAATCTATAGACAGAAAGTAGATTACTGGTTGCCCAGGGGTAGGGGGTAGGAAGACAGGGAGTAACTGCTAAAGGGCACAAGTTTCTAAAATTAGATTGTGGCAATGACTGCACAGCTCTGTAAATATACTAAATATCATCGAACTGTACACTTACAACAGGTGAATGTTATAGCATATATATTGTATCCCAATAAACCTGTTTTTATTTATTTAAAATAAAGATATTTTCAGGTAGACAAAAACGTGGATAATTCATCACCAGACCTGCACTAAAAGAAATGCTAAAGGGAATTCTTCAGGCTAAAATGAAATGACACCAGAGGAAAGTCAGATCTACAAGAAGGAATGATGAGTACCAGAAATATGTGGGTAAATAATAAAAGACTATCTTTTATTCTCTTTACTTAAAAGACAACCACTTAAAACAAAAATTATAACACTGTTTGCAAAGATAAATTTATTTCTAAACAGTATGTCAGTTACATTTTTGAATAATATGTGTAAGTGTGGTTTTAGGTGAAATACTTCTAAATTTAAAGTGATGGGTCCAACTGTTAATCTGAAAAAAGTACAATAAATATACTACAGAAGGTCCAAACACTGGAAACACAGACTGGGAGACAATATTTGCAAAACAAATACATGGCAAAGACTTGCCTCTAGAATATATAAAGAATTCCTAAACATAAACGATAAACAGATAAACAAAATATAGGCAATAAAAAGTGTGCAAAAGACTTAATCAATAAACACTTAGAAAGGTATGCAAAATCATTAGTCATCGGGGAAATGAAAACTAATAAAACACTATCTCACATCCACTAGAACAGCTAAAATTGAAAAGACTGACAAGTGGAACTCTCACATATTTCTGGTGGCAGTTTTTTATGAAGTTAAAAATAAACCTCCCTATAACCCAGCAATTCCATTCCTAGGTATTTTCCCAAAGGAAATAAAAACACATGTCCACAACCAAAAAGATTAGTATTTGAAATTTTATAAAAGTTTTATTCATAATGGCCCAGTACTGAAACCTAAATGTTCATCAATAGAAGAATGGATAAATGAATTATATCTGTTTATACAATGGAATAGTACTCATCAATAGAAAAGAATAAACCAATACAAATAACCACACAGAAAAAAAATCTCAAAAAAATGATTTGAATAAAAGAAGGCAGACACAAAAGAGTATATACTATATGATTCCATTTAAATGAAGCTTAAGAAGAGATAAAATTAATCAAATGGTCACAGAAATCAAAACACTGGTTACCTAAAGGGGGTGAGGAGTGACGAGAAGGAACTTTTTGGGGTGATGAAATGTTCTATATCTTGATTGGGGTAGTGGTTATGCAGGTACATAACAATTATCTAGTCACTGAAGTGTACACTTAAGATCTGTATATTCTACAGCATGTACGTTTTATCAAAAACGGTTTTAAAAATTTTGTCATTTAGATATGCTATATAGCTACACTAAAGTCTTACTCTGAATACAACATGGAAAGATTTTATCAAGATATTCTGGAGACGTGTTGGTAAATTGTTAGGAAATATTAAATATTTACGGGTTAAAAGCAAGTATAAGAAAGGCCATCATGAGTTTACGACAACGCCTGAAGATCAAAACAGTAAAATTCATTTCCCATATGAAATTCATTATAAAATTCATTTTCCATATATTAACCTATTTTAATTAGTTCTGCAAGCAGAAAATATATAACTATTTCCATATGTAAGAACCCAAATGCCCCAAGGGATCACACCCTGATCACATAAGCCCTTCTCGGCCACACCCCATCATGGCACTGGTTGCCCTTCTCTTCGGTATTCTCCTTCCCACCGGCGCGAATCGCACACCAATCAGCTCACCCCCCAAGCCCCATGCGGTATGCTAAGTAGGGATTGTATTTTAAGCCAATCAGCTTTCCCTTAAAACCCTATATATGTGTGTGTGTGTGCTGCCTAATAAACGAGCTCTCTCTGGTGGATCGTCAACTGGTGTAGACTCGTCCTTTCACCATACACTGATTTATGAAATAAGTCAGGGTCTCCTCCTTCCTGGGGTTTAAGTTAGGTGGGTCAGTTATGGAGTGGGGCAAAAGAAACATCAAAACAAATTTATACAAATAACAGCTATGGAGTAAATGCACAGGATCCAAACAGAGCATAAAAGGAAGACCTATTTTAGAATGGTGGTCAGGGAAAACCTCTCTGAAGAGGTAAAATTTGCTAAAATATAAAAACCTACTGAAATTTATAAGCTGAGTAAAGGTAATCAGATTAAGGAGAAGAGAAAGAGGTACAGCAGGGAAAGAGAAAATTACACACAAAGTACCTATGTCCCTTTGGTACCAGCAAGGAAGAATTAGATGGTACGAAAGACAGTCAGAATAAAGTAAGTCAGTGGAGCAAGTGGCTTGGAATAAAGTTGAAGAAAGACATGTAAGGGCTGGATCACATTAAGGATTAATGTGGACCTCATTTAAGGATTTTTAAAAACTGAGTTGTAAAGGGAAAGCCAACTGAAGAAGTTTAAGGAGAAGAGGGGCCAAGATACCTAGAGCCCAGTCACTGTTGTAAACATTTAGGAGGGGAAAGTGAGGGGAAAGGGCTCCTACACTAAAAACACTCTCAACTGGGAAGATCAACTTTCCATGAGGGCTTTTATGGATGTTTACCAAAGGTTAAGACTATTTTATCATGCCACGCTTGATTTAGTGGAAACTGACAATACTAACCCTGGATCCCTTGCCTTAAAGTGGAAACGTACACAATATTTAATATAAAATAATAGGCTTTTGGACACTTAATGAAGGCAAAGAGTACTTAGATAAAAACTAAATGGCCAATAATAGAATGAATGTTTAAGCACAATAGTTTACTTAACCCAGTCATTTAAAATCTATTTTGAGGGCTGGCCATATAGCTGAGTTGGTTAGAGCATGGTGCTGATAACCAAGGTCAAGGGTTCAGATTCCCTTACCCACCAGCTGTCAAAAAAAAATCTATTTTTGAAAAACACTTAATGGCCTGAGTAATTGGTAATGACTAATATTAAGTGCAAAAAAGCAGGCCATAAAAGTACATCTATAGCATTATTTCCTTTTCAGAAAAAAGAACTAACAGTATTTGCATATAAACACACACATATATAAAAACACTGGAAAGACAAAGGACAGACACCAGTACTTTCATAACATTATTATGTGGGTAGCAAGCTCATGTGTTTGTTGTGCTTTTTGTTTATTTGTATATTTTCAAACGTTGCTGCACTGAGCATGAATTATGTTTTTTAAAATACAAAGTTTTTTAAAGTTCTTGTAATAACACAATGAACTTCCTTATTCTTCTTGCCTGTTGAGAAACCTCTTGTGTAATGTAATACATCTGTAACTGCTTTTAATAAACAAAAAAACTTGAGGTCAAAGAAATTATTCTCCCACAAAACTCACCCTGGTACCAATAAAAGAAAAAAAAATTACTGAACTGTAGAGGATTCATAAAGCAAATGTACTTCACAGGGCCTGGTGTTCCAAAGCCTTGCTGTTTCAAATAATGACCTTGCAAAGGACAAGAAATTTTCCCCAGGCTATTGAGTCTCTGTTGCAAGATAAGAATTGTAACACAGCAAGGTTGCTGGCTCAAAGACAGAAAAGTTACTAATTGATATGTAAAGTTACTAAAAAGCTGCTGGAAGGAAAAGGAATGTTTGCTAAATCAAGCC
Source organism: Cynocephalus volans (assembly GCF_027409185.1). Taxonomy (NCBI): domain Eukaryota; kingdom Metazoa; phylum Chordata; class Mammalia; order Dermoptera; family Cynocephalidae; genus Cynocephalus; species Cynocephalus volans. Next base: position 180,652,409 of record NC_084460.1, read on the forward strand.
TTTGTTAGTGGATCACTTTTTTTTTTTTTTTTTTTTAAAGATGACCAGTGAGGGGATCTTAACCCTTGGCTTGGTGTTGTCGGCACCACACTCACCCAGTGAGCTAACCGGCCATCCCTATATGGGATCCGAACCCGTGGCCTTGGTGTTACCAGCACCACGGGCCAGCCCTGTTAGTGGATCACTTAATTGCCTAACAGAATGTCATCTGACTTGTTTTTACTGAATGTTACCAGCTTCTGTTGTTAAACTTGTTAAAACTATGTCTCTTCCTGTAACTTCCTGGGCTGGAGAATAAATGCAGAAGGAGAACCCCAATTCATGGTTAACTTCCCAAATGCAAGAAATGCCTCTTGCTTGAGGAAGTTCTGGGATATTAACCCCTTTCTGGGGCTTCTCACTGCTCAAAAGAGATGGGGTTTGAGTAATCTTTGGCGGCTCCATCATCCAGGGGAAAAGGGGTGACAAATCCGTGGGAGGCAAAGCAACACTGAACTGGACTAATGGATTACTGGTCTAACCCACAAGTCTTACAATACATTAGATAGCAATTATTCCTATTACTGAGAGAGGTAACACTTTATAAAAGGAAATAATAGTCCTTTTGACAGGGCATTTTAAGTGATTCAATTGTCAAAATTTCATTTCCAAGAAATCAGTTCAGGAAACCAAAGGACACTTGCAAAGAGCAAGAGGAGAAAATAACTACACATTTTTACGTACAAATAATGGTCTGAGCAATCACCACATGCATCAGAGTCGCAAATAACATCTAATTTGGAAATTCATCATTTAATCATTCCTCTAGAACACCATCTGTTTGTTCACCTATCTCCTCACTTGTCATTAAATGCTACTAGTGTTGAGCACTGAGCATATAAAAATGATTAATAAGACAATCAATGTAGAGAACAGTCTAGCTAGGTCAGAAGAACAAATAATTATAACTCAAATTACAATGTGTGCTATAATAAAAAAGTACTATAACAGAAATATGAAAAAAAGCATTATAGGACACTAGTTGACAGAAAGGGTTGAGAGAAGTTCAGTAGAGGAAGAACAAACTGAGCTGGATTTTGAAGCACCAATAGGAGTTTGTCAGATAAAAAAGAAATAAAATATGCAAAATTATATAGGTCCAGAGTGTAAGAACCCAAATGCCCCAAGGGATCACACCCTGATCACATAAGTCCTTCTCAGCCACACCCCATCATGGCGCTGGTTGCCCTCTAAGCAGGGATTGTATTTTAAGCCAATCAGCCTTCCCTAGAAGCCCTATATATATGTGTGTGTGCCGCCTAATAAACGAGCTCTCTCCGGTGGATCGTCAACTGGTGTCGACTCATCCTTTCACAGAGGACAACAGGGTAAAGTTTAAGGTATTTTAGAGAGTAATAATGATTAACCTGTTTGGGACAAGATCATGAAGGATTTTTCAGCCTACTCAAGCCTGAACTCTATCTTCTAAGCCAGGCACTGGCAAACTTTTTCTGTAAAGAACTAGATAGTATACATTTTAGGTTTTGTGGACCATACAGTCTGTCACAACTACTCAACTCCACTGTTGTAGCATGAAAGCAGCCCTACACAATACATGAAAAAATGAGCATGGCTGTGTTCCAATTTACAAAACAGGCAGCAGGCCAGACTTGCCCATAGGTTAGTTTGTGGATCCTTGCTCTAAGCAATAGAGAACCACCAAAGGTTTGTAAGCAAGGAAGTGACAGGATCAAATCTGTGACACAGGAGAAAATTCTGGTAGCAGCAACATGGAAGAGGTATTGAAGAGGAATGTTAAAGAGATGCTTACCATCATTCTAGACAGGAAGAGAATAAGGATGTAAACTGAGGCTAAATTAGTACAAGTTAAGGAAAGGGTTTTTATTTGAGAAATATTAAAGAGGTATTAACAATAAATAGGAAGGAGCTAACAATGACTTCCAGGCTTCTAGGTTGGGTGCCCAATGGCTGGTGAGAGACTGCTAATCAAAACAGGGACTGCTAAAAGGAAGAAAAGGAGATCCCAGTTAGTTTGGGCATGATGCATTTGATATGACTGAAGGACATTTAGGTGGAGATGTACAGAAGACAGCTGAAATCTGAGAGAGTAGTTTTAGTCAAAGATACAGATTAGAGGTTCTTGGTAATTAAGTGATAACTGAAATCATCAGGGCATCTAAGGTATCACAGGAAGGAAAAACAGAAGAGAACTGAGTACTGAATCAGTGTTCATCTCTCTCATTTCCTCTCTTCCTTGGATTACTGAGTCCTTGGTATTATAGCAGACCTACACATATAAGGGTATTTAATCAGCACAAAACTCCTCTAGAGCATATTCTAAATATTTACAGAATGTCTCCTACAAGCAAGGCACTGTAGGGGAAAGTAGAGATTAATAAAACCTATGGGGCCAGCCCATGGCTCACTTGGGAGAGTGTGGTGCTGATAATACCAAGGCCACAGGTTCGGATCCCTATATAGGGATGGCTGGTTAGCTTACTTGGGAGAGCGTGGTGCTGACAACACCAAGTCAAGGTTTAAGGTCCCCTTACCGGTCATCTTTTTAAATAAATAAATAAATAAATAAATAAATAAATCTTAGTCCTCTTCATTAGGGGATTTACATGCTAGCAGATATATCAATTAACACTTTTAAAAACTAAATTATAATCTGTACCATTAAAAATCTGTTGCAAAAAAATCAGTAGATTAACAAAATTAAAATAAAAACGCCATTCAAAATATTAGACCTACGTAGCCAGAGCAAAACAAGTTGACTGAAATGAAACAAAAATGGAATCTACATCTTCCCCATTATTACTACTACTAGCTGTTAGTTATAGAGTGCTTATAAAGATGCTAGGCTCTTTATAGACTACTCCATTCAATCCTCAAAGAAATTCCTTACAGGGACTATTCCATTCAATCCTCACAAACATGCCACAGCAGTTACTATTATTAACCCAATATTACTGAAAAGGTTTAGAGAATAGTTAACTTGCCAAGATCACACAACTAGCAAGGAGGAAAATCAGGCTTTCCACTGAAGTTCAGATCTGATTCCAAAATCTGTGTTTATGACCGTTATGCTATATTGCTGCCCATCATCATATACATTTTCACAGCATTTCTCTCATTTCAGATTTCATGGGAAGAAAATTACAATTTCACTGCCTGTGGTGAAAAAAGCAAGAAGAACAAGAATATGAAGACTAAAAAGCCCCAACTTAGGGGAACATTGTGATCATTTGGAAATAGAAGAAAGCAGTCCAATGAGGCCTACAATGAACTTAATTATTACTGTTGATTCAAACCTTGCCAAAGGAGTCTGGAGAATATAGTGTCTTCTTGAGTTAGCTATAAACCCAGCTTCTAGGCACTCACACTGTGAAAGTTTTATAGGCCTTAAAATCCAACAACATGAATTATTCAGAGATTTAAGTACTTTTGGAAAAGACATTTTACATATTTAATCTGAGAGAATTCTTACTTGCCTTCTGAATTATAACACATATAACAAGAATAAAACTTAGTAAGCTTCATCAATTTTGGTAAAATATTCAAATCTAAAACCAAAGTAAAAGATAGGGAGCATAATTCTTAAAGAGACTTTAATTTTATAACTTTATAACCTCCCCCAGTAATACCCTCATTAACAACTTTTAATTATTCAAAATGTGGATTATTTGGTGAATCCTCCCCTCCAATGCTTCTCTATAAAGTTAATTCACAAATTTAAATGTCCAGTCTCAGATCCATATATCAAACTACCTGCTTTATATCCCCTGTCCAAAGTCACCTTAAAATCAACATGCCCAAACCTGAGTTCATGATCTCCTCCAAACCTGATCCTGTTCCAGGATTCCCTACAATGAATGAACTGTCATTCCTCCAGTTAGACAACCCAAAAACCCAGGTATTATCCTTGCTACTTCTTTCTTACCTCTCATATCCAATCCATCACCTGAATGTGCCTCCTAAATAGCTCTTGAGTCTAACTGTCTTCATCTCCACCAACACCATGACCTGAGTACTATTCTTTCTCACTTCTCATTAAAATAGCCTCCCAACTGATCTAGCCACACCCACTATCAATATGTTCTCCATACTAGAGCTGGAATGATTTTTGTTATTAAAAAAAGCACAAACTGGACTGGCTGGTTAGCTCAGTTAGAGTGCAGTGTTGATAACACCAAGGTCAAGGGTTCAAATCCCTGTACCAGCCAGTAGCCAAAAAATAAAATATAAAAATTAAAAAATTAAAAAATTACAAAGTACAAATCTGGTGTCTCCCTCCTGCTTAAAACATTTAATTGCCTTCCCATTTGTTTTACAATAAAGACAGAACTCTACAGAATGGCCCAGTTCCTCCTCTAACATATTCCCTCTTTTTCCTCCAGTCACACTGGTGCCTCATACTTGATAAATCACCCCACCTAAAACTCACACACTCTCTCTTTGATATCTTTCCATCCCCAGCTCACCTAAATAACTCCCACTCATACTTCAGATGTCAGCTTAGTCCCCAGTTTTCAACTCAAATATCACCTTTCCCTTCATTCATTCATTCATTCACTTAACATTTATTTTCAGAGCGCCTACTACACACAGTGTTCTGGACACTTAAGATATATCAATGTTAGAGTACAGCCTAATAACACCAAGGTCATGGGTTCGGATCCCCACACCAGTCAGCTGCCTCCCAAAAATAAAAACGAACAAACAAAAAGATAAATCAATGAACCAATAAAAAGTACTGGCTATGTGAAGCTTTAGTGGAGGGAAGGAGAAAGAGACAATAAACATAATAAAATAAGTAACATATACTATGTGAAAAGGTGTTGTTAAATGCCATGGGGAAAAAATAGAGCAGAGCAAGGGGCTTAGATGTACAGGTAGTAGTAGGATCAGCTGAAATATCAAATTGGCGGTCAAGGTAGCCACTTCTGAGAAGATGTCAGCTGAGCAAAGACTTGAAGGTGGGGAAGGAGTTAGCCACGGGGATATCTGACAAGGAGAAAAACAGCCAGGGCAAAGGCTCTAAAGGCAGTGCCTGGATATTCAAAGAGCAACATGGAGAGGTCAGTGTGGCTGGAGTGAATGAGAGAGGAAAGTAGAAAATGAGATCAGAGAGGTAACAGGGGCAAAGGACAGATCACTACAGAGCTTCACGGGCCACTGTGAGAACTCTGGTTTTTACTAATTAAAATAAGGAGCCATAAGAAGGTTTTGAGCAGAGTAACTTTTTTTTTTTTTAAAGATGACCGGTAAGGGGATCTTAACCTTTGACTTGGTGTTGTCAGCACCATGCTTACCCAGTGAGCCAACCGGCCATCCCTATATGGGATCCGAACCCGTGGCCTTGGTGTTATCAGCACCACACTCTCCCGAGTGAGCCACGGGCCTGCCCTGAGCAGAATAACTTCTAAAAGTATCCCTTTGGCTGCTGTGGGAAGAACAGACTGTGAGGGTAACTGTGGGAAGAGAGAAATTAGTTAGGAGGCTACTGAAATAATCCAAGTGAAAGATGATACTGACTTTCATGGCCTCCTGGCTCCATGAGAAGATCTAATTCCCCTATTATTTCACTATTAATCTTATTATTTCATTAAACCTTCCTCCTCCTATAGAGAGTAAGCTCCATGAAGAACAGTCCTAGTCCATTTTTGCTCACCATAGTTTTCCCAGAGCCTAGCACAGTGCATGGCACACAACAGGCACTCAAATACATGTTGACTCAAATACATGTTCAATGACTGAATCTATTAAAGCTTTCAAAATGTGAAATGCAATACATTATTATTCTATCACAAAAAGAAATAAAGTCAACTGTATACCTAAATTTATTTAAATTGACAATTTATACATACAATATGATTTGTCAAATAGAAATAGGAAGGAAGGAAGGAAGGAAGGAAGGAAGGAAGGAAGGAAGGAAGGAAGGAAGGAAGGAAGGAAGGAAGGAAGGGGAAGAAAGGAGGGATAGAAGGAGGGAGGGAAGGAGGGAGGGAAGGAAGGAAAAAAGGAAAGGAAAGGAAAGGAAAGGGCAACAATTTATAAAAGGTGGTAATAAGAAACATCAATTCAATAAGGAAAATAAATTCTGCTGTGACAATATATTCAAACACATTATTTCTTAAAATCATCCTCCTTGCTTCCTTAAGTCCATATGCTACCAGAATTTTCTCTCTAAAGCTCAAATTGTATTATGCCATTCACTTTAAAACTTTCAACACTCTGTAATATGAAGTCCAACATATACAGAGTACTTACAGTCTTCTTCTAATATAGCTTTCTTATCTCCATTATTCTGACACCATTCTACTTCAGCCATAAAGAAATAGAAGGGAGAAGGCAGCTGATGCCTGTTGAATAGCTGTTGGTTAAGAAAACTGCTAAATACATATATACACATACATACATATACATACATGCACATATATGAAAAAAAATTTTTTTACACACAAACTCACATGCACATATACAGTGCTCTCTCTCCTTGGAATGCCCCTTTCATCTCTTGGCTACAGGCAAACTTCCAGTTCAACCTTCACAACACACATCAAATGTTACCTTCTATAGGCAGGATTAAATTAAATACTTCAATGAGCAGTTTTCTGGTTTTTGTGTTTGTTTTAATCATTGCACATCATATTGAAGAGCAATTATTTGGTGTGCATGCTTGCCAAAGGGTACTTGTAGTTCCCAAAAACAGGTCCATGGACTAGTGATTGCCAGGCTAACTTCACAGTAACTTAGTAAGTTTAAGGAAAAAAAAAAAAAAAAAAGGGTGGGGGTAATTGGAACCCACCCCTAAAGACCAGAAAGTCAGGAGTAAGGCCAGGGAACCTATTTTGAAAACTCTCCAGGTGAACGTGATGATCAGCAAAGTTTGGGAATCACTGCACCAAATTACCCAAAGGCCCTTCTGTTGCCAAAATTTTAAGTCTCATCGTCTCTCCAGTTCTAAGGAAGTCTTCAAGAGCAATATGAGGTACATTCTTCAAAAGATCTCATCACTAATTTCATCTACGTCAAAAACATACTATTAACAAATCAAGTGAAATGTGTGAAACTTTATTGATTATGGTTCAAAAAAAAAAAATTTTTTTTTTAAAGCAGTCTTGGGCCATTAGGAAAATCTGAACACAGGTCAGACATTAGAGGATATTACAGAACTATTTCCTTGGATGTGATAATGGTAGAACTGTGGGTCTGTAAAGAGAATGGCCTTATTTTTAGGAAATACATTGTGACAGTCTGAATGTTTGTGTACCCCCAAAATTCATGTGTTAAAATCCTAACCCCGAAGGTGATGGGATTAGGAGGTGGGAGATCTTTGGGAAATGATTAGATCTTGAGGGTAGAACCTTCATGAATGGGATAGTGCCCTTATAAAAGAAGCCTGAGAGAGACCCTCACAAATTCCATCATGTGAGGACAAATCTAGAAGGTTTTGTCTATGAACCAGAAAGACCACCAGACACCAAATCTGCTGATGCCGTGATCTTGGACTTCCCAGCCTCCAGTACTGGAAAAATAAATTTCTATTACTTATAAGCTACCCAGTTTATGGTATTTTGTTATACCGGCCTGAATAGACTAAGACAGGAAATTGGTACCAAGAGTGGGCATGCTGCTGTAACAAATAACTAAAAATGTAGAAATGGCTTTGGAAATGGGAACATAAGTAGAGGCTGAAAGAGTCTGAAGGTCCAAAAAAGCCCACATTGCTGTGAATGAACCATCAAAGGTGACTCTGGTGAGGGCTGAGAAGGAAGAGTAGATTGAGCTTTAATCTTCTTAGAGAATACCTAAGTGGTTAGGAACAGAATATAGATGGAAATACTAATTACTGTAAGGCCATTCTGATGATGTATTAGACAGAGATGAGGAACATGTTACTGGACAATGGAGGAAAGATGACCCTTGTTACAAAGTGGTAAAAAAAAATTTGGTTGAATTGTGTTCATGTTCTAGTATTTTGTGGAAGATAGTACTTTGTGAGTGATGAAATTGGATATTTGGTTGAAGAAACTTCTAAGCAAAGTGTTGAAGGTGTGGTTTTGCTTCTCTTGAATGCTTATAGTAAAAAGCAATAAGACAGAAATAACTTAAAGATAGAATTGCTAATAAAAAGAGAAACAGAACTTAAAAAGTTGGAAAATTCTCAGCCTATCCATACTGGAAAAAATTAGAAAGCTTGCTCAGGAGAGAACAAAGTTATGGCCAAATGAACATTTAATAAGATTAGTATGTCAGCCATCTCAGTGGAAACTGCCAGGTGTTACTTATCAAGAAAACAAAAGAATGACCCTGGAGACAATTCGGAAATCATCAGGGCTGCCACCCCCTTCACAGGCCCAGAATGCAAAAGCCCTAAGAAGACACACATGCTCACATATTTAGGGGTGAAATGTCCATGTCAGCAACATACTATCAAATGGTTAAGCAAAATAATAATAGATAAAGCAAATACGGTGAAATGTTAACAATGCTCTGTATGCTTAAAAATTTTTATAAGAAAAAGTTGAAAAAATAGAAAGGCATACATCATGAATTGCCACATAAATGCAGATGACTACTACACAATCCAAGAGGTGATCCAGCCATAGCAAAATGCCACTCATTCAGAGAAACTGGTTGCAGGGTCACACTTTCAACCCACATAAGTAAAAGGGAGCCCTACTGGCAAACAGTACTGGAAAAGAAAAGGCATTATTAAGATGAGTTCAGAAAAGGCCTGTAGTAAGAATATTTCTAAAGGGCACAAAGAAAGTGAACCACCTTGAAGTATTAAGGAACATCTTCCAGCATTAGCCACCACAGAGGTGGCTAAAAGTATGGGTTTTGGAGTTGGCACTGACCTGGGCTCACTCCCACATACAGCCTCTTCCCAGCTGTGCCTACTTGGACAAGTTCATTTATACATTGCACTCTTCCCAGAATAGCTGCTATGTGCTAGATATTGTTTGAGCTCTATACCTCCCCAGGCTAAGGTCTTCTGGTGTGTAACTGGGATAATGACAGCATGTCCCTCAGAAAGTGAGAATTAATGAGAACAGTGTGCACACATGAACACTCAATCCTGTCAACCAACCACAAAGATGGCTCACATGCATATGACTGCTCTGTAGAGGACATTCTTTTCCTGACAGCGCTACTATTACTCTCAGTTTGAGAAAAACTATTACTATTTCTGTGTGGAGATGGTAGATTGTTCCCTCCTGAAACGCCACTAATACTACAGGAAAGGGAATTTTTAAATAAAGAAGTCATCAAATTCTAACGATGGGAAGAACACGAGACAAGAGCAATAAAAGTGTGAAAGCTGAAAAGCAGATGAACAATGATAACTGCTTTAGCATACCGAAGAGTGCCAAATTCCAAGGCGGCATTGGGAAAAGGTGAGAACCAACCCAGTAAAGACTGGGGGAAACAGTTGTAAAACAGATCCCCAAATGCTATCCCTTCTCTCTTCATGGTGTTGGCAACTGCTCCTTCCATATCCTGACAGAAGTCTGAAATTTTTTCCTACTTCCTGTGTTCTAGACTGGGAGATACCAGACACAATGGAAGATGTGGGTATCATACTGAAAACTGGACATAAGGGAATATATGCTAAATGGGGAGAGTTTCAGCCTCTGTTCTGGCTCAGGAGACTAGCAGCAAGATCCTTTCCTTCCAGGCAGGGAAATTCTTCTCTGGAGAACCTGCTGAGCTCAAGAGGCAAGGTATAAAAATATTGCTATCAGGGCTCCCCCTAACAGACAGCCCAGCCAGATCACTGTGCCGGGAAACACACAGTTGACAAGCCTCATCCACACCCTCAGAGCTGTCAATCACCTTTTTAGTCCTCTCTTCTTAATCATAAGCAGAGTCACGGATTACTATACATCTAAGGTAACTCTTAATATGGAAGGCACACACAGAGTAAAAAGGCAGCTTGACAGAAGCAAACTATGCAGGGAGAGAAAACTTAAAACAAAATCATTGTAACCTGAGAGATAAAAGAACATATTGCATCTATGAAACAAGAATGGGATGCTATCATAAAAAACATTGAAAGACTGAAGAAATAGCCTTTGGAATTTAAAAATGTCATAGTAGAAACTTTTTAAAACCCAAATAGAATGGTTGGGAAATAAACATTAATATAGCAGTAAGTTGAGCAAAAAAATAGAAAACAGATTTTCTAAAAAATGAGAAGACCAGTATAAAAGACTCACATATAAATAGCAGGTATTTTAGAAGAGAGACTACAAGAAAATAGAAAAAAAATAATCAACAAAATATTTCAAAAATCTTTCCCCAGAATAGAAGTTCATATATTTCCAGATTTACAGGGTCCACTGAATTCTTAACCTAATGGATGAAAACAGACCCACACATCATTTTAAATTTCAAAACACTGAGGTCAAAATGTAGACTCTATACGTTTGCAGAGAGAGAAAAGTCACACATAAAGGATCAGAAATCATAATAGCTTGGAATTCTCAACAGCAACACTGGAAGCAAGATGACAGTGCAACTATAACATCAAAACTCTGAAGGAAAATTATTTCCAACCAAAATTCTATTACTAGCCAAATTATCTATAGAGTATGAGGGTAGAATCATAACTTATTCAGACACACAACATCTCCAGAAAACGTTAACTCTTCTAGTCAAGGAGCTACTGGAGTTTGAGTTTCGTCAGAGAAAGAAAATCAATAAAAGAAAATATAGGATATAGGAAAGATTCAACAAAGAGCTAAAGAGAATCCAGCTGTGCCCCAGAAGCAGAGGATAACCAGGCCAGATTGAAACAGTATAACTCAAGAGATGAGGTCCCTGCTGCTATAGCAGATTTTTAACCTGAGGACTGACTGCTTGGGGAACCTGGCCCAGATTCCTATCTGTACTCAGCGGGGCTTGCCTTGATCTTAAGCATGTGCTGATACAATTCCTGCTCTTCTGCAAGCTCTGCAGCCTGCATCAGCAGAGGACATTGACTTCCCTCACAGAAGTTCTGCTTTGATCTACCCTGATAACTGCAGGGAGGCCATGGTCAGCTAAGAAGCAGAAAAGGCAGAGCAGCCACTCTCCCTCTGACCCTATTTCTGCCATCCTTCCAATACTTGGAAGATGCCCTCCAGATGCCCTGACTGAGGTGAACTCCATTCACTAGGACACTGACCACTGACTTCATCAGAAAGAGCCCCTGTAAATGGAAGCCAAAGGCATTCTATTCAGATCTTTTCCTGGAAGCCTTCATCTAATAGTGACAATATTGCTCTTTCCTTACTTATACAGTCAAGTATGAGTTTATGATTATAAAACAAAAATGTAATCCCAAATTTAGAAAGCACTTGCATTTTCTAATAAACCTGTTTGGACCTCATCCATGCTCTGGGGGATTTAACTTTGTTATCCCAGTTTATTTAATTAACAATCCACTATTAATAAAGACACAGATAGTGTACAGTTCTGTAAGATTTGCGTTTAACCACAGAATAAGTTGTTATGACTTACAGCTTGGTAGAGAAAATTAATCCCAAACATATTATAATTTTGTTGCCCAACTATATCTAACTTAGCAATTTTATTGAGACATTTTTTTCCCTGTGAACTACATTAATATCTATTCTTTTAACTCTCTTAAAATTTGCTCTTTGTGGTACTCTCAAAAACATAAAAAAAAAACTCTGAAACACATTCACTATTTGTATGAGAATTTTGTTTTTAACACTGTTCATTCAAAACTAAATACACTGTTTAGGATAGAGGGATGTGTGTTTGTGTGTGTGCTTTTATGTATATATGTGTAAATATATATGTATGTGGATTTATGCATGTACGTGTAAAGCTTATTTAAAAAGCAAGAGAAAGATTAACACAAAATCAGGGTAGAGGCTATCTCTGGAAGAAAAATGGAAATGTTATGTTTCTTAATCTCATGGTGGATATAATGATGATCATTGCAATAGCATTCTTTAAATTATATATATGTCCCATACACTTTTTTCATAACTGAGATACATTTTGCAATAAAAGAAATTTATTTTTAAAAAGAACAAGCATTTCTGTTACTGTTGCATTTTCAAGGGGATTACCACAGGATGTACACAAAATGTCTATTCATTTGTCTTCTTGAAGGCCCTCACTATTCATTCCTGCCACGCCAATCAAATGTTAGGCAATATAATCTTAAGGTTAACAGACTAAATGGTAACAACGTTAGTAAATGTACCATTATTTAACACAGTCCTCAAATTTTTCTCTGACCCAGTATCTAAATAGAAAAGGATACACAAATTCTAATTCACTTAATGCAAATAGACTTAGCTACTATCTTTAAATTATAAAATCTCTAAGTTTTAAAAAGATTCTTTGAAATAATATACTAACGTGCAATAAACTGTCTAAATTATCTACGTGAAACTTATCCTACAATGCCAAAAGGATTTTCATACAGCAAGGCTTTTAATGGCTAAAACCCAGAAACAACCAAAATGTCCATCAATATGGGACCAGAAAAATATAATAGGAGACATCCAAAAATGACATACTATGCAGCATTTAAAAAATGAGGTAGGAGTTGCTGAACAACGTTATGGTGTCACCATCCCCTCCTGGGGAGTAGAATTGAATATGTAAAGGGTGAAGAGAGATCAAGGAATTCTAACTCTTTATTTGATATACTTCTGTGCTATTTGAATTTTTTTCCATGATATTCTTCTGTAAAGCTTACATTTATTTTTACAACTTGAATGTTACTTTTATCACTGAAAAAGGCAAATAAGGATAAAATACGATAAATTCTTTACCTTGGACCCCAGAAGTGAATTCAGAATTCAAAAAAGACTAGCCAGTTAAGGTTGCTGTATGTAATCCAGAGGAGGAACTGGTGGGGCAGGGGGGAGAACGTGGGGAGGAGGGAGTATGCGAGGGTGTGTCTCTGGAAGAGGAAAAATACATCCTCACCTTTCTCTAACGAAACCTGCTTTTCCTGCTACATCAACATTCAAGATAACTTTTGGTTTTCATTTTAAGAACGAAGAGTCTTGAAACACTATGCTGGGTTAAAACGTTTAACATCTGCTCTACGTTTGAAACTTAGGCAGGTTTGAAGGACGAGAAGACAAAACAAGAGACTGAAATTAATGACAAAGAAGGATGACAAGCCTAGGAATAAGAGTCTCCGGAATTGTTAAGAAGAAAGACTTACAGTACAAGTAGGAGGGAGAGTTTGAAAGAGCGGGACACTCCGTAAAATGAAATCCATGTCTTCGACAGCGATAATGCTGATTACATGTCCACACCAAGGAGACTGGAGTTCCCGCGCCCCCTCCTCCCACCGCAGCACTAGCAGAGGGGAGCGGGCGGGCATGCTCCATCTCACTGCTCTGATTTTAAAAGGTCTTGTATTTGCCTTCCAGATGTAAGCAACCTCCAGAAGCCAAAATAGTCTTGCCCACGACTACCATTGCTACAGTGACAACTCTCCTGCTACTTCTCTAAAAGGACCCTCAACACGTAACTAATTCTCAAAAGAATTTTGTTCCTTTTCCATTTCCCCTCTCCACCTCTGTACTTGACTCTGAAACGGATGTAGTCAGAAAAGTCCACAGAACGCTGACAGATTTCTAGCAAACTGGAGAGGCGAAGAAGGGCTTGAGTCGTCCCCAGACACTCGTTCGGGCCTTAGAGGGGCGCCGCGGCCGCCGCAGAGTGTCCCATAAATCGTCCTCTCCCCTGCCGGTCGCCCTGAGAAGCTGAAAGGCACGAGCTGGAAACCTCTGCAGACCTCTCCAGTAAAAGAACTTGACGAGAGAGCGCGGCCTGCCCCGACTGAGTGGAGGTCAAGGCCGCGTCACGGCCACAGGGCGCCAGCCGGGGCAGAAGGAGGCAGAGGAAGCCCCGCCCCGCAGGTCTCCTGCACGCTCCGCGGGCCCGACTCGACCGAGAGGCGCCCGGCGCAGGGAAGACCCGGAGGGGGCGGCGCCGCAGCACCTCGTAAGTCGGGCCGAGCCTGCCGGTGGTGCCTCCCGACGCGCGGGCAGTGGGCACGATCTCCCTGGCGTCCCCCGCCGCCCGAGACCCGCAGACCGCACTCACCCGGCTTCCTCCGACGCCCAAGCCGACCCCGGCCGCGCGCGCGGAGAAGAGGCGACAGCTCCGCGGCCAGGAGGGCGTCCTCCGGCTCCACCTCAGCCCCGGGAGCCCGGAGCCGACGGCGGGCGAAAGCGAGGGTGCCGGTGGGGCGGGGCGGGGCGCCGTGCGCACCGCAGCAGCCAATCGGCGCGCAGCAAGTGGCCTGCAGGGGGCGGGGCAGAGCTTCAAGGGGCGTGGGCGAGACGCCAGTGGGCGGGGCGAGGGCGTGGGCGAGGTGCGGCCCGCGCGCTCTGCAGCGACCTATCCGCGTGCAGCAACTGGCCAGCCAGGGGTGGGGCGGGGCGGGGCAGGACGACAGCACGCCGGTTGGGAGCGCCTTGTTCTGTCCGCCTTAACGAGTCGCGGTCCGGTCTGGGCGCCTTAAGGTTTCCAGCGGCGTAAACCGCTCTCGTTTTCTTCCGTGCGGCGGTGGCCGCCGGGCTCCCACTGCTGCGTTTCTGCACGAGGACAAGTGCAGCACCTGTAAGATCACGTTCTGAGGGAGCCCAAGAACCAGAGGACAGGGTCTCCCGTTGCCTATAGGCCCATCAACATTGTCCTTGAGCTGTCCAGAGTAAGGCACGTGACCCAGGAGGGTTCTCGGGAACTGAAGATCTTCAGAGATGACTTTTTCTAATCCTCGCCATTCAGAAATGGAGCCCTAGAAAGGTGACGTTACTCCAAGGCTACCCACCTAGTACTGGTTGCCGGAGGTTACCAGCACAATACAACTAATCTAATTCCTTCCCGATGCTTTCCCCGTCCATCGACCCAGATTTTTGGCTTTCTTGGGGTCAGGTCTCTTTCTGTCTCCTTTAAAGTCACTAAACATTTTACCTGAGGTATAACGAAGTAAAAGGTTTTTTTATGAAGGAATTATCACAAAATGCCATTCTGGGTAATGTTACTCCTATAGCTCTTATATATGTGCTAGGATCTAGGTGCTCAATAAATGTTGAATAAATTAATTTTGAAATATGCCATTATGGGGCCGAGCCCGTGGCGCACTCGGGAGAGTGCGGCGCTGGGAGCGCGACGACTCTCCCGCCACGGGTTCGGATCCTATATAGGAATGGCCGGTGCACTCACAGACTGAGTGCCGGTCACGGAAAAGACAAAAAAAAAAAGAAAAGAAATATGCCATTACGCCTGTAGTCCAACCAGCAGAAGAGAGGACATAGAAAGAGCAACACCCCCTCTCATTAAGAACCTTTCCCAAAGGTTGCTTGTACCATTTCTGCTTTTGTTCTGCTGTTCCTCTTAGTCACTTGAGGGCTGGCTGGTTAGCTCAGTTGGAACAGCATGGTGCTGGTAACACCAAGGTCAAGGGTTCAGATCCTCCTACCAGCCAGCCACCAAAAAAAAAAAAGTCACCTGACTAAACTGCAAAGAAGGCTGGAAAATGGGATTTCAGTACTGAGAAAGGAAGAATGGATATTGGGGGACACCAAGAGTTTCTACCATAGTCTTAAATCTCATCACTTTGTTGTTTGTTTGAGCAGCTGGCTGGTACAGGGATCGAACCCTGGACCTTGGTGTTATGAGCACCATGCTCTAACCAACTAAGCTAACTGGCCAGCCCTCTCATTTTTTAAAGTATTAAATATTTTAACATTCCCGACGATATTTTAAAGCTTTATTACAGAAGAATATCTGTAAGAAATGTTTACCTCCGTGTGTGAAGGAAGAGGTTGTTTACCTGCCATTGGGATGCACAGGTTGAGTTGCTTTTCAAGGAGTGGAGATTTAACGCTAATGCAGCTTGCTTCTCTCATTCTATAAACCTGTTCCAGAATCAAACGTGTATTTAGCTATGTTTTCAAAAATATGGGCATTTGAAAGATATTGTGATTAAGCTGATGATGTCAACATTTCAGTGTTAGAATTTCAAATTTACTCATTTAAATCTTTAGGAAAATTGCACATCAGCCTTAAAAAATACCCTCTAAATATGCCCTGATTCAATTGGTATTCCACTGTGTAGCTAGCTAAGCATATGTTTTGTTAAATTCCTATTACTTAAGCATCTCGGAGAGGCTGTCCTGAATTCTGAAGACTTTGTGACTTCAGTACCATTTTCAGGGCCTTAAAAATTAACGCCACCTTAAGTGACATTACAAGTGGCGCCATTATGGGCCCACAAGGGCGTATTAATGTGGCAGCCTAAGACTGCGCTGGGAGGAAGTAGGGTGGGAGTGTCTGCGGGAACCTTGCCTTAGCCCTTATTGGCCAAATACGTGCTTCTGCGCTCGTGAACACTGCGTGATTGCAATAGCTAGGCATTGAGACAGGATGCATGCTCTTGTAACCCTTAAGCTGATTGGAGGATGTAAAAAACCTCCCTTCCCCATTTGCCTTTAAAAGCAAGTGCTTGTGCGATAATAATTGGAACTGCTGGACAGAGCCCCCGCCACGTCTGAGTGTCCTTTAAACTGGGCTGGTTGGGGCCGGCGGCTGAGCTCACCTCTCTTCACAGCTCTCTTCCCCCGTCTCCTTCCAACGGGGACAGGAGGGAAAGAGTAATCTGGGCCATTCACTCGCCCACCAAAAGGGACGAGGCTAGGGCTGTTTGGGTCGGCCGGTGGCAGACCCCACAAGGTTTGGGCCAGGACAGGTTCTAAAAGACCTACTTCACCTAAAATTGGACAGGTAGAATCCAGTCCAGTTGGTACAAGCTGTAAAGTAAGGCAAATCATAACTAAAGCCAAAATGTTTCATTATTTTAGTTATTTTAGTTATACTAAGTTTCCATTTATATTGTCAGGGTTAGGGCTCAGACCCTCCAAACCCACTGTACAGACTGGGTCACCAGACCCCTCACATGCAGGTCCATGCTAAGTAATTGGGAAAGATTCCAGGAGCAGTTGGCAGATGACAAGAGCTCAGTCCTCAGCTTCCTCAGCAACAGCAGCTTACAGGTGGAGTAGCTTACAGGTCCGGCAGTCTCAGTGGCCTTGCAGGGGGTCCCAGGGGCACTAGCAGCAGCAACCTCCAGCAGCAGCAGTAGTAGGGGCATCCCGGAATGGGGAGGTGCCATGGATCAGAGCCACTCATCCTTAAGTCCATAACCCAGGGCACCTGGCTGCACATGCGCAATTACACTAGACTATAACCAAGGAACACCTGAGCACATATGCCTATTTACATCAAATGCTCGGCAAGATTCTGAACATCTGAAGGGCCCTGACCATTTTTCCTATATTTTCCCAACACAGGCCTACTAAGAGTAAGGAACAATCTAAGCTGTCCTTCACACTAGGTCCCATGGGTTCTAGTTTGTTTTTTTTCAAGGCTGCTTCATGAACTCATCTTTGATACAGTGGTATTCACTTATTTTTTGAGAGTACAAGCCAAATGTGTACCACAGGAACTAGCTGAAAGACTAAAGCATGTCGTTGTTAAAATACACCCAAACAGAGAGGAAAAGATGGACTGTGGCTAAAGGAGACACTCAAAACTACCAAACAGAACGAGATGAGGGGTCAGACATGTATCCCCCTGTTTGCACTGTCATGAGGTTTTTCTTTCCTGTAACTCAGCAGAAACCAGCTCTTGGAAAATAAGATAAATCAATCAGCTATAGCTGGGAATTCTACATTAACCTTCAACAAGTCCACCTGGTACCAGTCATCAATCCCCTCCCCGCCCCTCCCTCCCCCCGCCCCTCCCCCCCCTCCCCCCTGCCCCCCTCCCCTCCCTCCCCCCTCCCCTCCCCCCTCCCCCTCCCTCCCCCCTCCCCTCCCCCCTCCCCCTCCCTCCCCCCCCTCATCCTTGGGGGCCCACTGCAGCTCCTACTGAACAGATGGTTGGCTTCACAGATGTTTTCTCCTGATAAGCCCTCCAACCCCAATCCAGGTGTTTGCAAAATATAGAAAAAAAGTGGTCAGGGCCCCTCCAATGTTCGGAGTCTTGCCGAGCATCTGAGGTGGGTATGCACGTGCGCACGGGTATTCCTTGTTATTGTCTCGTGATTAGGCATGTGCACCCGGGTGTCTTTTGGATTATGGACTTGAGTAAAAAGATGCATAGCACTTCTTGGGATGCTCTGAGAAGCCATTAGGGCCGTTGCTCCTATCTCTGAATAAAGCCTATTAATTTTTCACCCACGGCTCCCAGGACCTTTTCCTATTACCTAGCTCGTAGACCTGCGTATGGAGGGTTTGTGACCCAGTCTGTACAACTGGCTCGAGAGGTCTGTGAGCCCAAGCCCTAGCTTTAAACCAGGTTTGTCTAGTCTGTTGAGTCTATGCACAAAGCCACCTTTGTGCCCTGTACTTACGTCTTGATGTTAGGAGTCAAATTTCACCTCGTTTTAATACTAAATCTTCACCCCAAAGGGACCAGATGTATGTTTTATGTATGTTTACTCACTGTGCATACACATGACTTGCCTCATAAATATTCATTGAATTCTTCTGAACCTGCTGAATATGTATATAAAACTGACCCTGCAAAGCATAAAAACATGTTCTTCACCTCCATCCCTTGGAGCACAAACTTTCGTGTTTTCCCCAGAGGTCATGTTTCCCCAATCTGCAGATTGTTTCTCTCCTGGAAAAGTAAAGTCTCCCTTCTTCTCTCTTTAGTGGATCTCATGGTCCTTTTTGTCAACGTTGTGTAAACATGTACTTCCCAAAATATTGTCTGTCTTCCTCATTTAGGTTATGGGGGTGTGTAACAAAAAGACTTCATGTGAATAAGTCTTATGCAGCTGTTAGAACTATTGTAGTCTGATAAGGGTGTCTTGAAACTAAGATCATACTTCCTGTGGGTATGAAATTGACCATCTCCTGAAAGGATAGGTATTCAGTGTCAATCGTGTAATTAAACCATGCTTGGCCCATTCACCCAATGCACAGCTAATTCCAAAACACTGACGCTTGTTGCAGTGAGGGAAATTAAGCTTCAATTGCAAGACTGCGAAATGGAGATCAGGTGGCTAATGCACAGAAAGTTTACAGGCAGCGATTTTTAAAGGAAAGTGTTGGGAGTTGAGGAAGAGGCTGCTTGAGTAGCCAGGGGATGGTTCTAATTGGCTGAGTCTCCAAGGACAAAGAAGCAGGATCTCCAAGGACAAAGAAGCAACTTTGGATTTCTCCTGTCACTGACTCATCCAGCTCTTATCCATCTATTACTTGTGACAGTTTACCTCCAATCGGCACATCCCAAGGGCTGGGAAAGTTCTGGATTTTGTCCCTATAAAGACATCTCAAGGATAAGTGTCAAGACAGTGTATCTCTTATCCCAGGAACTTAGTGACTCTGATTTATGACTCTCCTTATCACTTAGGTAACATCCTGTTCTGCCCAGCTGCCTCCTTTTACTCCTTTTCTCAATTGCTAGTTGTAAATCTTAACTCCCTAATTGGAGAGTCCTGTTCCCAAAGCCTAAATCACTATCAGCTTGAGGGACCAAGGCCACAGCTTGCTTTCATAAAACTTTCAGAGGAACTTCATCTGAATGGGGTATCCGCTCAGTTGCGACCATTTGGGGGAAAGACTGATCTTTACATGACAATAAGAAATCAAAGCCTAAAAGATAATTTGACTCCTGCAGAAGAGGAAACATTTGTTCAGTCTAGGCTCTGAAGACAGTGGATACATTTATCAGTTGGTTTCTTTCAGTTGCAAGTAACAGAAAAAAACAATCTCCAACTGGCTTAAATAATGAAGATTCTATGGCTCATGGAACTTGAAGATCAGAGGTATGGTGGGTGTTATGATCTGAATGTTGATGTCTCCCTAAAATTCATATGTTGAAATCCTAACCCCCAAGGTGATGATGTTAGGAGGTGGGGCCTTTGGGAGGTGACGAGGTCATGAGGATGGTGCCCTCATGAATGGGATTAGTGCTCGTATAAAAGAGGTCCCAGAGAGACCCTTGTCCTTTCCACCATGTGATGTTTCAGTAAAAAGATGGCAATTACGTACCAGCCAGCTACAAAAAAAAAAAAAAAAAAAAATGGCCATCTATGAACCAGGAAGTGGGCCCACACTAGACACTGAATCTGCTAACACCTTGATTTTAGAGTTTTCAGCTTCCAGAACTGTGAGAAATAAATTTCTGTTGTTTATAAGCTACTCAGTTTATGATAGTTTGTTACAGCAGCCCAAAGGGACTAAGACAGGGGGCTTCAAAGAAGCATGCCCCTTGGGACTATTAATCTCATTTCACCTTTTATATCCATTGTGTTGGCCACAGAACTGTTTCTTCCAATCACTGGCTCGCCTTCTGGTCGCCAGAAGTTGTTGGATTCCTGTATGAATCCAGCAAAGAGCTTTCTCCTGATTGGACTATCCATGAACTAATCCCTATACCCAGTGAAATGCCAGGCAGTGATTGGTTCAGGCCTGGTTACCTGAACCAATCACTGGAACAAAGGATTGCTCTTAACTCTATAAGGCCAAATGTCGATTCCCTTCTTATAATAATCGTATAGAGACCGTTAATTATCTTGAAACGGAATTCCTGGAAAATGTGACCTACCCATGTGTATAATTTGTAAAATATCAGTAGAGTGCCCTAACCATATAATAAGAGAAATGAAAAGATAATTTACAATTTTAACAAAGCTGTAATATGTAAATGATCAGACAGGATCACACTAAAGGACATAATGAAGTAGTCAGATGCTTGCACCTACTTAAATTGAATGTTTCCTTTTTTTAAATCTTTAAATGAATTTATTTTATAATACCATCATTAGAGAGAGAATGTAAAAAGCAGCCAAATACCAAATACTTTCACAGTCAACCGTAATGGAGTTAGGCCTGGGAGCCCTGAGAAATGAAGCCTGGGGCCTCAAACCAAAAGAGCTGGGCTTCCAATTAATTCAGGTGAAAAGACCTCACAGTTCAACTCAACTCAATGTTGCTGGAAGAAACAGGTCCCTAAACCTTCTTGGAGGCCTCACTACTAAGATAGAGAAAAGAAGAAAATAAACACCCAGAACCCATTAATCCACATCCATAGGCTCCACCTCTCCCCCTAGCAGAGGGTACACACCAACCCCTGCCCGCACCCGTCTCACTCACACTCTGAACCCTGGGACTGGGACTGCACCCATGGGTCTGGAGGCGGCCTGACGATCCTAAATTGAATAAGTTTGGATTTGAGGGAAGTAAGAAATCTGAAGGCATTTTGATCAAGAAGTGCAGAAAAAATGAGAGTGCTGAGATACAGATGGAAACCTAGTTTTAGGATAGTAATGACATGACCTATTTGCATATGACAGAAGAAGGGAAATATAGCTTCAATTGAGATAAAGATAAAAGTGGATAAAATGGGGAGTGTGATACTCTCACGATTTAGTCAGGTCTTTTTATAAGTATTGTGTTAAAATAATCATCTATGTCATGATACAGAAAAAGATGGCAATGAAATATCACAAGTACTCTGTGTCAGGCATACATTCAGACACCAGTGTTTAAAAGGCTGATATGGAGACAAATTCTTCAATGGGTAGCAGGGAATAGAGGATGAGTCAGAAAAAGACATAATAATACAAGAAGCCATACGAAGTTATGTGGAAGGCATCTGGGGACAATATAGGTAAGATGGAACCATAAGAAGTGACTCCAAAATTAATAAATCATTTCAACATGTAATTTTTATAATACAGTTTGACTCTATCACTATACTACAAAGGTAGCATATATGAAATATTTTTAAAATAATGCATATTGATGAAATTAATGAGATCACTGAGTTTCATGTATTTCCACTGTATTTGTTATCTACTGACATATAGCAAATTATCCCCAAACTTAGCAACTTAAAACATCAAGCATTCATTTATTATCTCACACAGTTTCAAAGGATTGGGCGTCTGGGAGCAGCTTAGGTGGGCTGTTCTGGTACAGGGTCTCTCATGAGCTTGTATTCAAGCTGTCAGCCAGGGCTATAGTCATCTGAAGGCTTGACTGGGGCTGGAGGTTCTTCTTCCAATAAAGCACATTAACGTGGCCGTTGGCTGGAGGCCTCAGTATTTTGCCACATGGGCCTCTCCAGGGTTGCCTCAAGACATGGCAACTGGCTTTGTCCACACTGAAAGATCTGAGAGAGAGTGAGAGAGAAGAAAACTTCTCACCTCAAAAATGACATGCCATCCCTTCTGCTGTATCCTACTAGTCACACAGACAAACCCCGATACAATGCAAGAGGACACTACCCCACATGAATACCAGAGGTGAGGATCATTGGGGATTATCTAGGACACTGGCTACCACATGTGCTAATTTAGTAATATTTTGTTATAAAATTAAAGGGATTTCCAATCTCCTCTGGTACACATTTTCATTGAACACTACAAATGAAAACTGCAATAGATGTGTAGTACTGGTACTCAAATACAATAAGCTGTAGTGCCTTTTCTGAGATGGGGTACAACTCTTGATAAAATTCCAAAAAAAAAATTAAGTACAATTTTCTCACAAATTTTCACAGTAGTTGTATTTGTGAAAATATTACTTTATTTAAAATCATGCAAATAATATGTTGTGTTTATATGTGAAATATGATTCTATTCTAGGCTTGGATGATCGCAAGCAGGTTTTTCACCCCCTTGAATGTTTAGTGGGACATGTGAAAGTTGGACAGAACATGGAACAGTTCCTCATTATGGCTGACTACCTTGCACATTTTGAAACACCCAGCATCCCTGGCCCCACCTCCTAAATGCCTGGGGTCAGGAAATAGTTAACAACTAGGATGGCATGGACTTACCAACCAATCAGAATGGGTGCCAGCCAGCACAACATACTGGTACAAATCAGCTAAATAGCTAAATAGAAGGTCTGTGTCTTGCCCCTATAATCGTGTCAATTAAAGATTCCCATATTATTTCCAAAATGTCCTCTGGAAGAGAGTAATGCCTCCACTGAGAACCACTGATTTACCAATCAGGACCCTACCCTGCAACCAGCATTTCATGTTCATTATCTCTAAGGAATAGAACAATCCTGTAAGTTGGGCCTGATTATACTCATTTGACAGATAGGAATGCTGAAGCTTGGGAAGGTCACACAACTAGTGAGTGGCAAAACCTAGATCTGAATTAAAATCTCTCTGGCTCCAAAGTCCATTCTTCTCCACTACATCTCATTGCCTCAGTTCATTGGTATTAGGGGCAGTCATAGATGCAAGGACTCTTGGGAAATCAAGGACAAGAATGATAGCCCAACTAGAAAATACTGAATCTCAGGTGGCCCCAGGAACCTCAGCAAATGGAGTTCTTTAATCTATACTCAAGAAGCTGTCAATAATGTGATCTGCTTTGGTCTCCTCCCTGCCAACAGCATAGGGTAGTGCATGGGTAAGAACAGGCATCTGGAATCAGACCAATCACTGACAACCTGAGTTCAAATCCCACCTCTGCTATTTTCTACTGTGGGCCTCAAGGTGTCAATCTTTCTGTGCCTCAGTTTCCTCATCTCTTAAAAAAAGTTAATATGAGACTACCTATGTCATACAGTTGTTGTGAGAATTAAATTAGTTAATGAAAAGAAAGCAATCAACAAATGTAAGCTATTGAGTATTAAGTGTAAGTGTATGTCATATCTCATTCCTGACCTGATAACTTCAGCTTGCAATTTTTCTCTCTCTACCTTGTGGTCTCTCTTGTGTAACACTACACTGCTATTTATTTCATTTGTTCAATACTGATGAGTTCTAATTTCCATGAGAGCATACAACAGTACCATGCAAATTAACAAATAATGACATAGAGCTATATTTGATAATTTGGAAAGATCTTGAAGATATTTTAACAGGCTGGTGAATAAAAAGGTGTAGAAGAGTATATAGTGTACATTTGTATGTGTGTGTTTGAGAGAGATAGTGTATGTGTGTATATAAGTTATATATATAAATTTTGGAGGATATATATATAATGAAGTATATTGTAGTAGCAGGATAATGCCCCCAAATATGTCCATGTCCTATTCCCCAGAATCTGTGAATACATTGTGTTGCATGGCAAAGAGAAATTAAGGTTACAAATGGAACTAAGGTTACTAATCAACTAACATTAAAATAGGGAAATTATGCTGGATTATCTGGGTGTCCCCATTGTAATCACAAGAGTCCTTAAAAGTAGAAGAAAGATGCAGAAGGTCAGAATGATGTGATGTGAGAAGGATTCAACCTGCTGTTGTTGGCTTTGAAGATGGAGGAAGGAGGCCACAAACCAGTTGTATTAGTCAGGGTTCCCCAGAGAGACATAACCAATAGAATATATATGTAGATATATGAGAGAGGATTTATTAGGGGAATTAGCTTATGCAATTTTGGAGGATGAGAAGCCCCACGACAGGCCATCTGCAGGCTGGAGACACTGGGATGCCAGTAGCATGGCTCAGTCCAAGGCATAAGGCTTCAGAACCAGGGAAGCTGATAGTGTAACTCTCAGTCCAAAGCTGAAGGCCTGAGAACATGGGGGACCACTGGCATAAGTTCTGGAGTCCAAAATCCAGGGAGCCTGAAGTTCTGATATCCAAGGACAGGAAAGGAAAGGTGTATTCCAGCTCCAGGAGACAGATGGACACATTCAGCTTTCCTCTGTTTCTGTTCTCTTCAGCTCCTGGCCAAACAGACACACTCCAAAATAATGTTTTACCAGGTTTCTAGATATTCCTTAATCCAGTCAAGTTAACACCTAAAATCAATCATCACACCAAGGAATGCAGGCAGCCTCTACAAGCTGGAAAAAGCAAGGGAATAATTATTCCCTAGAACCTCCTGAAGGAGCACAGCTCCGCCAACATCCTGATTTTAGCCCAGAGAGATCCACTGAGTGTGAGCTAAAAGTATAATGCCCACCACACTGAGAAGGGATCTTGAAATTGAAGAATGAAGCAGTCCACTCCTTGTGGTTTACAAGGAGTTTATTATTATATTTATAGGTAACTTACAGGGAACAGATTGGGCAGAATATCAGTCCAGGTGCTGTGCAGCTGCTTTCTCCACAACCATAGATTTTCTCTTTGGCATAGCTCCACCTTTGTCTCTAAGTCCCTCATAAGTTTCAACTCCTTTCCCCCACTGTGTGGGACTCCAGAACTTATACCAGTGGTCCCCCATGTTCTCAGGCCTTCAGCTTTGGACTGAGAGTTACACTATCAGCTTCCCTGATTCTGAGGCCTTCTGCCTTGGACTGAGCCATACTACTGGCATCCCAGTGTCTCCAGCCTGCAAATGGCCTGTTGTATGGCTTCTCATCCTCCACACCACACGGGGAATGTGGGGGAAGAGTTGAAACTTAAAAGAGACTTAGAGACAAGGTGGAGCTATGCCAAAGTGAGAAAATCTGTGGAAGTGGAAGATTCCCAGGGGCCACTCAGCCACTGGTTGCTTGAACTTGACGTTGCTGGCATCACCCCCCTTATCTTACACAAGCATAGCTCTCTGTTCCTTTCCCTGCCTCAGTTGTTAAACAACCTGTGCAGGGAAAATATTGTAAATATTAAAGCCAGAACTCTGAAGGCCAGGAGTTCTGACCAGCATTCCTACAATATACTTACAACGTCTAGCCTCCAGAACTGTAAGATAATAAATGTGTGTTGTTTAAGCCACTCAGTTTGTAGTAATTTGTTGCAGCAGCAATAGAAAACTAATACAGATATACAGTACAAGAAATTGTTGATGGTGATTAGATCTCAGAAGTGGGCTCAATAGGTCTGGATTTGTGGGGGGTGGGGGTGAGGATCCAGAATGGAAGGGGAACTCATTTGTTCATTGTCTATCCTACTGCATTGATTACATTTTTTTACTACATATGTGAATTTTCATAATAAAATTTTTTTTTCCAAAATAAAGAATCTGATTTATCATCTCACCTTTTTGTGCTTCACCAGCCAACATTTCACCAGCCAATTGAAGTACCCTTTGGCCACCGTAGTTGCTGTGGGCAGGTATGCACCATAAGTGACAAATTTAGAACAGGCGTCTCCTAAACTCTTCAAAATACTCGGGTCTGTACGAGTGGAACCCAAAGGCATGCACAGTTGTTCATCCTTCCTCTGCCAGCTCCCTGACATCCATGAGCAACTCATTCCAGAAGGCACCAGGTCATGACTTCTCAGGGCCACTTTTTCTTGGGTGTTGGAGAGGAGAAAGAGAAGGGGCAGCATGTAGACTATCTAGGCCTCTTCTTCCCCACAGACTGTGGACAACATGATGTATAAAGGAAAATAGTGGGAATTGAAATCTTCATTACTGCTATTGATCACCTGCTGGGTTTTAGAATAAAAAGTTATATATATGTAATTAAAGACGACTTTCAGTCATTTCTACAAGATGTGCATGTGCTTTTATCTAGCTCTTCTCCACTTTGTGGATTCTTTTTTATGTAAGGCCACTTCTCAGCTTCTGAGTAACTATTTGTTGAACGACTTAGTAACAGATGCCTGGGTATACTGACAAAGTTTGTTTATTCCAAAAATTTGTACATAATAGTCAATTTTCGCCACAGATGTAAAAGCGTGTTTAAAGTTCTTAAAACATTGGCATTCATTTTATGCTTAACATGATTTAAAACAGGTCTTTGTGTCTTATGCTTCCAAAGACATTTCTTGCCTATACTAAAGTAGTAATCAACCTACCAAATTTGGAGACATTTGCTTTTTTCCTTTTCTTTTTAAACAGCATTTCACATGCTACAAAATTTATTCATTTATAATGCACAATTCAATAGTTTTTAGTTCGTTCAGAGTTGTGCAACTATCACCACAATCAATTTTAGAACATTTTTAGCACTCCAAAAGAAATGTATCCATTAGCAGTCACTCCCCATTTCCTCCCAAACCCTACAGCTCTAGGCAACCACTAATCTACCTTCTATCTCTATAAACTTGCATATTCTGGACTTTTCAGATAAATGGTATCATATGATATGTGGTCTTTAGTCACTGGCTTCTATGTTTTCTTTCTTTCTTTCTTTTGGGGAGGAACTGGCTAGTAAGGTGATCCAAACCCTTGACCTTGGTGTTACAAGCACCACACTCTCTTAAGCAAGCTAACTAGCCAGCCCCCTTATGTTTTCTAGCCCTCTGCTAGCTGAAGGCATGACAGAGAGTAGTTTCAGTAAATTTGGGAAATCAATTGGAACTGGCAAGATTAGCTCTGAAATCAAGACTTCTCCAAGAGAAGAGCTACAGTACATTTTTTCAATAAATCCTAAATAAAAATAAGAACTTCTATTTATTATTATATTAGCACAACAGCATATATACTGTAATTTAATACTTAGAATGAAGTGTTCATTACGTGTCAGAAACTGGATTCTTTTCTTAACCCTCACAATAACTGTTTATACATGAGATCATTATTACTGTTTACACATGAGAAATCTGTAGATCAGTGAAGTTCAATCATTTGCCCAAGATCACACGCCTACAAAGCCGCAGAGCTGAGATTCTAGCCAGAACCCATGTGTTGCTTATGCTCCAATCCAGTTTATAGCTCCTATTTATCCCAAAGCCACGAGATTCTCATGATCTCATCTGCATCAGTCAACAACACTTAGGTGCAAACGACAGTCCCCATTGTTCCAGAAACAATGCTTACAACCACAATGAAGAAATAGCCTGGTGAGAAAACCACTGCTGCTGTGACCACTGCACTCTTGAAGCCAGGAACTTGGCTGCCACTGCCATGGCACTGATGCCTTTTCTTCGCCAGGAACTCCACCTGGCAGCCACCACCCTCCTGCACCAGCGAACTGGAACATCCATGAAGAGCCAGCATGTTGCCTTCCATGGCTCATTCTGAATCCGTGTTTCCTGAGGACAAGTCTTGTTGGCAGAGTCTAGGTCACAGGCCCATTTCTGTGCATATTTTTTAAAATTAGGGATTTTCTCTCCCATCAAGACCAACTTCAAAGGCCTAGCTTCCTGTGCAAGTAAACACATCTTCCCCAGGTGAACGATGTATGCCACCATCCATATGGGACATTTGAAAGATGACAGGCAGTCAAAAATACACTAGCTGTCCACTACATCATTTAAACAAAGCTCACTGAGACTCTTGGGGCCCAACTGGGAAAATAACAGTGTAAACTGTGGCTGAATGGAAGAATTGAGAGGATGAGGCCATGAAACCAGGTTCACCCACAGGAGACAGAGACTCAGCTATAAATGCCAAAGCAGAGTCATCACCAGACCAAACACTCCTTGCTAGAAGGTCATCAAGGGCACAGATGTCCTCTTTACACCAAACAGGATCCCTTCCCACCACTGTGAATAGGTTTTTCTGGTAACAATGTTAATTAAACTAACTGAGGTGTATTCAGATGTATCTGTCCTCCTGAGACCTTTGGATAGGGTCTGTCTCTTCTAAAGGGAACAGGGGACAGGAGCATACATCTCAGTCATCTGGGAAAGATGTTGGTCCTTGCACAAGCTAGACCTTTGAAGTTGGACTTGGAAGGAGAGAAAATCCCTGTGTCCTTGGGCCTTACTTTCCAAAGTCTAGAGTTGGGGTAGTAGAGTCATGCTCAGGACACTTGGGGGGCTCTCCTAGGCAGTGTGAAAATGGTAGGCTCTGCTCCTCCACAGCAGGCTGAGAACTAGGCTCAGAGGCTAACTGGAAATGGCCACAAAGGTTGTTCCATTCTAGGGACTGTGTTCCCTTCCCTATGTCATCCCCAAGCCTTGAGGAAAGTGGTATTTGGAAGCTCCAATCTGGTCTCACCTGGGCAAGGGGTATTATGACAACATTTGTGGGTCTGCCCTTAGGTCAGAGGAGTAGAGGAGCCCAGTGTCCCCCACCTGGAGCCAGGATGGTGGTGGCATCAGTTATCACCAAGAGAAGTGAATATCTGAGAGCTACATTTGAGGCTGAGGGCTCCATTTGACCCCCTCAGTTACAGATATCTGAGAACCCAGGAGGTAGAATGGTGGATTCCCCTTCAAGATTTCACAATAAATGAATGTTTGATACAGCATCAAAAATACTAGCTTAGTATAAGGGCAGCCATGTTAGAACTTAACACTGAGGAAAGAACTCTGCTTGAACAATGAACAATCACTGTAATTTGTAGGAGGAGTAAAGCAAGGCCATAACTCAGCAACTTGCAAAACTAACAGTCTTGTTTAAAGTTGCAGGTGTTCTGGGAAAGAGATAAAGCCAGAGCCAAGAAGTCTGACTCCAGGCTTCACAGGACTGAGACCAAGGACGAAGATGAAGACATGCTGATCTGCACATAGTCACCGACCCCATCCCTCCTGTATATTTCAACACACTTCTCCCTTTGTCCTTTTATCTTATGTAACCCACCCTGAAACCCTAAAGTGGAGAGATAGTTCTATACTGTCTCCTTAGACGTCTGATAATAAACTTCCTGCCAGGCACCAACATTTGGGACTGATGAGTCTTTTGTTTCTGAGCAGAGAGCAGCGGGACCTGGATGCTGGTAACATGTTGAATGAACAAAACATTGTCAAAAGGGAAAGGCAATACTTCCAGGAACAGGCAAATCAGCAGGAGTCGTCCTTGGGAGATTACTGGAATTAAATTAAAAAGTGGTTGGGGCCCAGCGGTGGGGACCCAGGCAGTTGGTAACAGGGAAGTATGTCAGGAAGTTAATAGGCCCCAGCTCAGAAGCAAGGTTAAGGGAGATTCCGTGCCAGGGAGAGGTGCCCTCAAGAGCAGAGCGATGTCCTGGGGGCAAAAGGATGAAGAAAATGAAGAGTAATGAAATCGCTCTCTCGAGGGACTTGAACTTTAGTCCTGAGGTACTAGCAAAGCTACCAAGGCCAAGATTCAAGTGTGTAGAACAAGGGCAAAAACCAATTCACACAGCTGGGAAACAGAAGCCAGTGATTTGAGACTCTATCCTCAGGATGTTGGGCCAGAGTTTGAGGAATGGAGTACAGAGATAGGAGCCATGAAAAGACTGGGGACCAAGCAGAGTTTGACATGTGCCTATTAGTGAGTTCAGAAATCTCAATACATTTCTACTGCACTTGAAAAGCTGACAGAAGGTAAAAAGCTAACAGGCCTGGTCAGTTAGCTTAGTTGATTACAGTGTGATGTTTGGATCCCCTTATTGGCCAGCTGAAAGAAAAAAAAAAGGTGACAAAACCAACAGAAAAAGATCAATGCTGCATCATAAGAGAGAAAAGTGTCAAATGCCTATTCAACAAACTCTAATAAACTAGCCAAAATCCTTTTTCTGGCCTGTAATTCAGTTACTTAAATAAGTGAATCTGTTTTAACATAAGTAAATTTGCCTTCTTGACAAGAAGAATCTACGTCACAGTCAGCTTTGATATTATCAACCAAAGAGACTTTTAGGGGCGGCCAGATAGCTCAATTGGTTAGAGCATGGTGTTGGTAACACCAAGGTCAAGAGTTTGGATACACACACCAGCCAGCTGACAAAAAATAAAAGGATCTTTAAAGCTGTATCTAGTCATCCAAAAATCTGATTATTATTACTATTACAACAATGGACCATTGAATAATCATTAAAATAACTTTATTAATATAGACAACATTTACAAACATAAAGTGTGCTGTGCTTAAACTAAAATTTAGTGGAGTTTTCTGATAATTTTACCTTCTCATTGTTTAATATTGAAAATGGTTTCATTCATATATGTTGCTGCATTGCATTTAGCCTTCTTACATTGTTTTGTGATTATGAATATGCTAATTACCCTGATTTGATCATCACACGTTGTATACATGTACTGAAATGTAACTCTGTACCCCACAAATATGAATAATCAATACATTTCTATTAAAAAACAATTCCCATTTTAACAAGATTCACAGAATTACAGCCTTCTAAAATGTTTTTAGAACTATAGCTTTTATTATAAGTCTATATTGCAGCTCCACACAATTGTTTATAATAAATACTATCACTGTAGAAGCCAAATGATAACTCACTCAATAAAATAATCATGCATTAAGCCAATTAATGCCCTGTCATCTAAGCAGAAAGGCCCCAAATTTCCTTTTCAGCACCACGCTCAGCCAGTGAGCAAACCACCGGCCATCCCTATATAGGATCCGAACCCGTGGCCTTGGTGTTATCAGCACCGCACTCTACCGAGTGAGCCACAGGCCGGCCTCCGCCAAATTTCCTTTTCAAGACATAGTTTAGTGGTTGTTTTAACCATCACACCCTTTACAAAATAACTTGGTCTTCCAAAATCAAAGTGGCGAGCAGCACGGTTTAACACCATCTACAACACAGTGCTCTGGTTTAAAGAAGGAAACACACTGGCTCCTTTGACTACCCTCCCCATCTTTCTAGTTGCCCAATTCTATGGCAAAAGCAATTTTCCAAACCTAAAAAAGTCCAATTTTCTGAAGTGGATGGGACACAATAATCTCATGAAAGTCAACCTCTTAGGGCCGGCCCCACGGCTCACTCGGGAGAGTGTGGCGCTGGTAGTACCGAGGCCGCAGGTTCGGATCCTATATGGGGATGGCCGGTGCGCTCACTGGCTGAGCGTGGTGCAGACAACACTGTGCCAAGGGTTGCGATCCCCTTATCAGTCAAAAAAAAAAAAAAGTCAACCTCTTATTGTTTGCCAAACATGCAAATGCACAAAACTCAGACATTTTGTCTTTTTTTATTAAAGGGTCCCTAAGACAGGAAATTGGGTTTAGGTCCCTACAGTAAGTTAGGATTTTCCTATTACTTACTGAAAAACTTCTGGGAGGCTGTCCATTTAGCTCAGTTGGTTAGAGCTCAGTGTTATAACACCAAGGTCAAGGGTTTGAAAAGTCTCTAGAGAGTCTGATATAAGACATAGGGAGGCTTGACATAGACTTATGGAAACCTAACATTTTAATCTCTGATTAGAGATGAAGCTACACGTAAAACCTTACATTTCCATTGTGCCCAAGGATTTTTATCACCTCCGAAAGGTCAGAAAACACATTCAAACTCTTTAAAAGTGCACACTGAAGTCATTTCTACAATTGCTTATCAACTAGCTTGACTGATTGACGTCTGCAGCCAATGGATCATGAAGACAGGAAAAAGGACAACCTAGATGTTTGGTTTTATCATTCAGTATCCACAGAGAGGCTATTATAAGGAGAGTGCAGTAACTCCATTAGGCTAATTTACTGATCTCAACATTTTCCCACCCATAGAGGGTGTCCCAAAAGTCTTAGACTAGTTTTGAGCTTTAGTAAGTTCAGGTGTGCAAATGCGGCAAACTTTCAAAAAACATAGATCATTCGGAGGTTTAGTCTGTTAAACTTCATTATACTTCTTCAGTTTTGTGACTTTTGACAACACATTTTCAGGTTTTGCTATTGCTACTTAAGTACCTGTGCTTGAAAATAGCAAACAGCAATTGCTTTTAACTTCTTAGAGCTTAAAACTGTGCTAAGACTTGTAGAATACCCTATACGATTCCCACATCTGAGTCCTAGTTCTAGCTCATTTCACCTGATGACTGACATTTAAACTCTGAAATGGAATGTTTTCTTTAGAAGTCCTCTTATTTTCTTGCTATAACCTCAGGGCAAAGCTGACTGAAAATTTCTCTGTTTCTTAAAGCTTCCTCAGTTACACATGCAGGGATGTGATTAATTTTGTAAAAAAACAAAGACTCACAGTTCTCAAATTCTGATGGAATAGCACTAAATCTCTGTCTCTATGTTTGATGACAGTTCCACTGAAAAGGATTTGGGGCAGCACTGTGATACAGAACACCAAAATGGTCATATTTTAATAAACTTCCACAGATTCATCCAGTTAAAAAAACCTGTCTTGACTCCAGGTGTTTCCTCTCCTTCACCTTGATCAATGTTATTTGGGTTTTTATCTGTGACTTCTTTTGTTTCTATAAGAGTTTCATATATTTTCTGGGCTCTGATAATTTCTTTCTGTGCATCAAAATGGACTTTTTGCCTGGTCAGGATGGGAACAATTAAATTAAAATCATTAATTCGCTTGTTTAGTTTTCTGATGTTTTCCTGAAACTGCTCACAAACTTGTTTCCACTGTTTCTGTTCAGTTGGTGTCATTGGATTCCCAAGTTTTTTCCTAGACACTAAAATTGCCTCTCTGAGTTGCTCAATAGTATCCTTTATTTCCTTTTGCATTAGAATCCATTCTGGTTGGTATCCATTATCTATCAATATTCTGTTCAGGTTGTGAGTCATGGGATCAATATATGAACAGCCAGAAAACTTTTTTAGAGGTTTTCCTTTCCCACTGAGATTGTCAAAGTCTCCTTTTGCCATTGATTCCTGAATGAGGTCCTCCACTAAACGCTCTATTGCTTGAGTTATCTTTTGTTCTTTGCTCTGTTTTACATCTTTAACAGTTAGACTATCAGTGAAATACTGGCTGTGTAGTTTCTGCTTTTGATATTCCATCACTTGCTCTGTTGCACGGTCTGCCCTAAATTGCCTATATTGCTTCTCTCGTTGACTTGGAGTCCCAAAACCAATACCTTCAAAACTTAAATAATGCCGGTGTTGGGGTGTTTTATATTTGAACTTTTCTTCTTCTTCTTCTGCTTCAACTTTACTCTGTCTGGCATTTGTTTGTTCTATCACGGAGGAAAGCACCCTTCTATAAGCTTCTTCGATCCTTATAAATGTTGCAGAATCAGCGTTATTAGAGCCACTGTCTGGATGGTATTGCTTGGCCAACTTACGAAAAGACTCCCTGACATCATCTGCAGAGCATCCTTCATTCAGATTCAGCAGCCTATAATATTCTTTGATCTCCTTTTTGGATTTATAGGTCAACATCATTCTATTTCTAATGATGCCAAGATATGGAAGCATTTTCACTCGACTAGGGATCACTGAGGCATTTATCAGATGAGATCTTAAGATTTGAGCCATCATCCCGCACATTGCATTCATTATTGTACCCAGAGTTCTTCCTAGGAACAATCTGTAAAACAACAATTATAGATTAAATAAAGTTGTATTATCAGATAATTTCTTATTTTCATTAATAAAGAAGACAGGGTGTGAAATCACAAGTACACTAAGGGGCAGTTCC
This sequence comes from Cynocephalus volans, assembly GCF_027409185.1. Classification (NCBI taxonomy): domain Eukaryota; kingdom Metazoa; phylum Chordata; class Mammalia; order Dermoptera; family Cynocephalidae; genus Cynocephalus; species Cynocephalus volans. The sequence continues at coordinate 180,686,535 of NC_084460.1, forward strand.
TTGTAATGCTGCTGACAAAATTCTTATAGCTATATTTCACTGATGTTAGTAGAGAAATGGAAGTTGATGATGTTTAGCATTAACATATTGTGATATAACCTGTATTCTACTCCTCATTAACCATAGAATTTTAGAGATGCAAAGTTCTTAAAGATCATCTCATTCAATTTCTCCTTTAACAAGAAAATGTAGGCCCAGAAGGTTAAACAACTCAACAAGTCACATAACAAGGTGAAAGCAAAATGGTTAGGATTAAGACGCTTGCTTAATCGTCTCTTTCCCCGACAGATTATAAACTTCATCAGCATCACTATTTCTTCAGTTAGTTTATCATGGTCTTCATCATCTCAGGGAGTCTTCTCAGAAGACTTATGCATATGAAACAAAGAACATTACAAAATATATATCTAGTCTGACGCTAGATTGAATAGAATCAAGTTTCCGAAAGATTTTAAGCTCCGTGGCTCGTCAGGGTAGAGCTAACTACGTGTCAAGAAAATCAAGATGAATGGTGAGCTCTCCCAACAAGTTCACTGCTTTAAAAACTCATGGTCTAGTAGAGGAGAAAAGCTTCTACATAGACAATGGCAATTAAATCCTGGAAGCGGCTTAATTGGAAATGTGACTTTTTTATACGTAAACCCTAAAACGGAGCTCCTGGGAACCCTATTTTCGGGACAATTGAGGTCAACACCTTTCAGAGTTGGCTGGGACGGTGGTGGCTATGCCTTCCTTGGCCCTTGTGGCGATGTGCCACGCCAGCCCCGGAACACACCCCGCCCCTCCCCACTCACCTTCACGGGCGCGGGGAAGGGGTCGACCACTCCCGCCCCCACGCTGCACCTCTGCGCATGCGTGCGCGGCCCTCCTTTCTCTCTCAGCGTCTCCTCTGGGCTAGGCCATCTGCCGTTTTACAATGAGGGGACCCCAGGGGGTGCGGAGGGCAGAATCGTACCTGATTGGGACAAGTGACCTGCCTTACCAGGGAAACTGAAAATCTCTCTTAAAACGAACTTTCCCCAAGAGGACACAGGCAGGACATCTCGAGAGGCTCCGCCTCCGCCCCCCGCCCGAGCGGACGCCGTTCGGCCGATTGGGATTGTGGGAGATGTAGTTCTCCGGGAGGTACAGACGCGGACCCGCTGTGCGCCTGCGCCTCCCAGGAGGAACGTTGGGGGGTCAAGAATGGTACGGAGGCGTGTGGGGCTTGTCGCAGAGTGTGGTGGGGGCAGGAGTATATGGGACCTTTGACGTCGTTGTGGTTCGGAGGGCAACGGCCCTCGGTAACTTATTTCGGCCCGGGGAAGACTAGACCGTTTCCCCGAAAGGGACCTGAACAGCCTCTTCCGGGTTTACTGAAGGGAACAACTGCGCACATACAGGAAAGATCTTGCGGGAGGCCACGAAGCTACTTAGCAGATATGAACGCTTGGAATCCTGGTCTCATTAATTCATCGAGTACTGTAGAGCAGCTTGCAAGGCGCCGGGCGTTGGTAGAGGCTGGGGACCGGTCAGAGGACAAAATGAAAATAGAGGTCTTCTGGCTTGCGTTCAACCACTGACCTGGGGATTACACATCCTCCTCGCCCCCTGCTGTACAGGAAACAGTTTAAAACAAAACAAAACAAAAAAAAGGACAAAAGAAGGAAAAGGCAGAGGCTTGGGAATTTTCAAACGTGGTTTGGAAATCTTGTTTCTTCCACTTGCTGTGTACCTGAGGCAAGATACTTCTCTGTTTGTAAAATGAGAGTACCAATAAATAGTAAACATGTATTTAGCACTAAATATTACCAGGCACTGTGCTTTGTGTTTTATATAATGTATTCTCTTTTAATCTTCACAACAGCCCTGAAAGATAAATGCTGTTATTTCCCCCGTTTTACATATGAAATAATATTTGCTTCAAACTCATTTTTATTTTTTACTTATTGATTGATTGATTGATTGATTGATTGATTGTGGGAAGTACACGATGTGTGTAAATGACTTGACACAGTACCTGGCACATTAAACAATGTTTTTTGTTATGACTGTGTCTCCTCCCAAAGGAGCCAGACGTAGGTACTAGCCTTTCTAACGAGTTATAAACCATATAATCGTTTATTACCTTCTGTGTAGGCAGAAAAAGGTACAAATTCTGATTCAGAGGGATTTAGTTACAAGCAAGCAATAGGCAAAAAATAACTCCCGTGTGAAATAAAATAGTGTTTCTACAAATATTAACTCTTCTAGTCAACATCTTAAACTGCATAAAAGGGGGGGAAAGCACGAATACAGTATAAAAATACCAAAACACTCATGCTTGTATGGCACTTTGTGTTTTACAAAGTATTCAACACAAATCTCATTTCGATGTCTACATCTTGCAAATAATTAAGTGACTGGGTTAGGTTGGCAAATAGCAAAGCTAGGACTGGAACTTTACATCTATTTCTCTTTTTAGAGTATCAATTTTATGGTATGATATTCTGTACATGTAGAAAGTGAATTGGGATTGGCTGAGTTATCACTAAGAAATGCTTTCAGCTTCAAGACGTAAACTAGCTAACACTGACTTGGATCACTTCTCTCGTGTAAGAAACGTGGAGGTAGGCAGCTGCTGGTGGTATTGGTTCAACTGCCAAGAATTCACACATTTGCTTTACCATTCTCTTTCTCTCTATATATACGTCTTTTCTCAGTGATATAAAACTTAATTGCATACATCATGTGCCTTTACCCAAAAATCTTAGTATTTATTTCCTTAAAACAAGAACATTCTTGGGACTGGCCAGTTAGCTTAGATGGTTAGAGCACAGCCTTAAAACACCAAAGTCAAGGGCTCAGATCCCCATTACCAGCCAGCTGCCAAAAGAAAAAAAAAAAAAAAACAAGGACATTCTTTTATAAAACCACAGTACTATTATCAAATTCAGCAAATTTAACATAGATACAATATTATCTAATCTATAGTGTTGTATTGCAGTTTCACCAATGGTCCTAATGATGTCCTTCAGAACAACACATAGATCCTTAAATCAGCAGGTCAAATGAGTGATAAACCAAAGCATTCTTGTGCAGTATACTTATGGGCCAAAAGGGTCCTCCCATTTAAAAAGGTTGCTGCACACTCTGCAGTCAGCTGTCCCAGGGATTACATTAAGATGTTGTTAAAAGATCAAATTTAGAGTCAGAACAAGACACTCAGGCTTACTAGCATTTTAAATTATTATCATTATAATTTTTTATTTGGCTGGCCAGTACAAGGATTGAATCCTGGAATTTGGTGTTATCAGCACCACACTCTAACCAACTGTGCTAACCAGCAAGCCCAGCATTTTAATGTTATGTTACTTTGTTTAATTAAACTCCATAGATTATTTTTAAAAAACGTTCAGTTTTCAATATAACATTGTTAACCATTTAAAGGTTATGTCATGATTAAAATCAACATGCTTTGGGCTGGCTTGTTGGCTCGCTTGGTTAGAGCACCACCTTGTAACACCAGGGTCAAGGGTTTGGATTCTGGTATTGGCCAGCTGTCAAAAGAAAAAAAAATTAACATGCTTTAACCTCAGTCTATCATTTTCCACAAAGTCGGTGATAATTACCTCGGGTTTATCAATAATCTTACACATAAAGACTGGTTTTAAATGAAAGTATGGTGGATTAGATGTATGTGGAATTTCTTAGTTCAGAACATCTTTTTCTTGATTCTGTGCTGTTACAATATAGTTGAGCATTTTGAAACATTTCCTAATAAAGAGTGGAGAGTAGATGGTTGGCACAAATTTAGTTAGAAAGCACACCAAAACCCAATTATTAATTGTGTTGCTCAGTGAGTGGAGAATAGATGTGATATTTTAAAAAGTTACTAAAATTTCCTTACTTTATAGTTATGTATTAAATATTTACTGAGCTACTGCAAGAAATGTGCCAGTGCAAAAATAAACCCTTTTCTCTTTGTATACTCAAATGTCTTGTAATTTTACACTTTACCTAGAGCAAGCGAGGACTCTATTTTAATCCCCCCCCCCCAGCCTTTTGTTTGCTGGTTCCATGCTATCTGCAAAGAAGTTAACATGTTTCCAATAAATCATGGTGCCATAGTAACCAAAGTCCACACCTCCTTGTAGATTGATTTAAATTCACTTTCTGCCTTAAAACCACATATTGTCCAATGACGTTTGCAAATGGTATCATCTTGGAGCTGTAATTCCTAGAATCACTGTGAATATGCTTTCCTCTCTGATTGCCATCTCAATTCCTCTTTTACGCTATTTGATCAAGGAGGAGCTTGACAAAGAGAGTGCAGCTATAAAAGAAAGAAAGTGGTAGATCAAGTAGCACACAAATACTTTAAAATATAGAGGATGTGGGGGAAAGGTACTGTGGAAAAGAGAAGAATCACACTCATTTGGATATTTTGCCCTTTCCTCTCTTCCTAGCTGGGTAAACCAGTCATTGAACCATCCTAAGGTGGTTCAGTAAGAGCCACACACAGGATTTGTGGAACCTTGCAAATGGTACCCTGCCCTCCCCCACCCAGGCTGTCTGATTTTAATTCCAAGCTTTGAAGTGATTTATTGTCACTTGAGCCTGAATTATCTGCATTTGGCTGGTGCTGACCAGCACTTTCTGTTCCTTAGAAATTATGAATAATGTATATACCACCTGCTAATTGCAGGCTACTAGTGGGGAAAACGAGTGCACATCAGCTGCCTGGGAATCAAGATTTGAATTGTTTTCACCCATATTCCATTTACCCAGCATATTTATTGAAATTGCTGCTTTACAGCACAACTAATCTTTGCTTTCCTCACCCTTCAAAATGTTTTGATAAGTTAAAAATATCTTAGCTCGGTTGGTTAGAATGCAGTGCTGATAACACCAAGGTCAAGGGTTTGAATTCCTGTGCAGCCGGCGGCAAAAAAACCAACCAAGCAAACAAACAAAAAACAGAACAAAGAAGTTAAAAATACCGGGACATGGAGGGTTTGCTTCTTTTTTCTCAGCACTCACCAATCCTCAAAGATTTTAGCATCAACACTCTAAATACATTAAAGCTGTCAATAACACTATTTGCTAGAAAATCATCTATGATGCTTTAACAGACAGAATTGGTTTTAAGGCAAATCTAACTCCGAAAACAGCTTTGTAATGAGATGCAAGGGTGCTTCCATTGAAAAAGCCCACTGCTAGGGATGGCCAGTTAGCTCAATTGGTTAGAGTGTGGTACTGATAACCTGATAACACCAAGGTCCAGGGTTTGATCCCTGTACCTGCCAGCCACCAAAAAGCCCACTACCCAAGAATTGCCCCGAATGACCCTTTCACTTTAGGCCTTGTCCAGAGAGACCTCAAGGTCTGGGTGGGATGAGACTGGATAATATGCCCCATGCTATTCTCACTAGAAGAACACAGAAGATAAGCACATAAATCCAATTGTTACCCAAGCTCCCCTTTGAGAAGTCTTGACCAAATAAATAGCATTTTTATATTAAATTAAAGAATCACATAATTTCTGTTCATTCCTTGACAGCTGAAATTTATTTACCTGCTCTGGGGGATATCCACAGTGAGTGTTTGATTCTGTCCTTGTTCTTAGGAAATTATACATTGAAATGTTTATGGATAAAATGATATGATGTTTGCAAATTACTATCTAAATGATTTAGAAATAAATGCAGGTGTGAGAGAGAGATCATGCAAATTATAGAGTACGTGGAGTCAAAGTTTAATAGGGAAATCTGGGCAAAGGGTGTTTAGGAGGATTTTGTATTATTCTGGCAACTTTTTTGTAAGTGTGATTCATTTTTAATCTTCGAAAATAATTTATTTATAACTGCCAAAAATTTGAAGCAATCAAGATGTCCTTCAATAAGTGGATAAACTCTGTTATATTCATACAATGGAACATGAGGATATTTCAAAGAGTTCATGGAAGATTCTTATTATCTTTTAATTCTAATTTTCCACGAACTTTTGGAAGTTCATATTATTCAGTGATAAAAAGAATTGAGTTATCAAGCCATGAAAAGACGTGGAGGGAAACTTAACTGCATATTGCTAAGTGAATAAAGCCAATCTGTAAAGGCCGCGTACTGTATGATTCCAACTATATGACATTTTGGAATGGAAAAAACTCTAGAGGCCATAAAAAGATCAATGGATTTAAAAATGGGGAAAGAACTTAATAGACCTTTCTACAAAGAAAATATACAAATGGCCAAAAAGCAAGTGAAAAGATACAAAAACATCACTATTTATTAGGGAAATGCAAATTAAAACCACAGTGAGATATCTCCTCATATCCATTAGGATAGCTGCTATCAAAAAAAAAAAAAAAAAAAAAAAACACCAGAAAATTACAGGTGTTGGCTAGGATGTGGAGAAATTGGAACCCTTGTGCACTGTTGGCGGGAATATAAAATGGTGCAGCTGCCATGGAAAACAGTATGGTGGTTCCTTCAAAAAATTAGAAATAAAATTACCATGTGACCCGGCAATACCACTTCTGGGTATTTATATTCAAAAGAGGGCTGGCCAGTTAGCTCACTTGGGACAACGTGGTGCTGGTATCAACAACAACAACAAAAGCCTCATATCCAAAAGAGTTGAAATCAGGGTCTCAAAGAGATACAAGTTTGTACACCCATGTTTACAGCAGTGTTATTCACAATAGCCAAAAAGTGGAACTAACTCAGATGTCAGTTGATGGATGAACGGATAAACACAATGTGGCATATACATACAATGGAATATTATTCAATCATTAAAAGGAAGGAAATTTTGACACGTGTTAAGACATGAATGAACCTTGAGGACAGTATGCTAAGTGAAGTAAGCCAGTCACAAAAAAAGACAAATACTTACTTGAAGTATCAAGAATAGTCATACTCATAGAAACAAAAAGTAGAATGGTGGTTGCCAGGGACTGGAGGGAGGGGGGAATGGAGAGTTGATGTTTAATGGGTATAGAATTCCAGTCTTGCAAAATGAAAAAGTTCTGGAGATTGGTTGCACAGTGTGGATATATTTAACACTACTGAACTGTACACTTTATGATGGTTAAGGTGGTAAATTTTTTGTTATGTGTATTTTATCATTTTTTTTTAAAAATCCAGTAGCATCCCAGAGTTGGGGGTAGTTAGTGACAAGGGTGAATAGGTGTAACATGGGAGATTTTTAGGGCAGTGAAATGCTGTATGATGTACTGTAATGGTGGTGTAAATGATACATTATACTTTTGGCAAAACCCATAGAACTCTGTCACATAAGGAGTGAACCCTAATGTAAACTATGTAGACTTAGTTGATATTGATGTATCAATATTTATTCATCAATTATAACAAATATTACACTTCAGTGCAAGATGTTAAGGATGGAGGAAACCGAGGGGTGAGGGAGAGGGAAGGGCAGGGGGAATATAGGAGAACTTCCTGTACTTTCTGCTCAATTTTTTATAAATGTAAAACTGCTCTAAAAAAGTCTATTAATAAATTTTTTAAATCGTTTTTTTAAAAACAGAAGAAAATACCCTCTGAGATGTACTAAGCAGTAGGGATGCATAGATGAGCAAAGTCACATGCTTTTATTAGTTGCCCTGGTAGAACTTACATCCTAGGAGGAAGAGCAACTTTTATACAAGCAACAGCACTGGAGTGTGGCAGCTATTGCAATAGGTCATATACAGGGAGTGGAGAAGGTGTCTGGCACATTTGACCCTTTCTCTGCCCTTGTCCCAATATGTATAGACTGGCAGAGCCAGTGATGTTCTGGTTGGAGCCAGCTCACACTGACTCATGAGAGCCATTTTCACATCCAGTGATATCACACTGGTAGCTTGAAATCAACCAAGGTGAGAGTATTTACATTACGGAAATCAGCAAATGCTACAGTCAGAGCTTTTATCCCCAGGAGAGCCTGGTGTTAGACATTTACCAGCACAGCCCCGGGACACAGAGCTAATCAAGAATTCATTCCATATCCACTAGAGTGAGGTGCTTTGGCCCAAAGCCAAGGCAGCATGGGGAGAATTTAGTAAAAAGTATGCCAGTAAGTTTATGGACAGACATGGCATCCCAACCACAGGGTAAAGAGCCTTCATCAGTCCTGAAGAAACCTGAGACTTCATTTACAGGTAAAGCATTTTGATCTAAAGTAAAGCTCCATCACTTTCTCTCCTGTGCATTGGATTTACCTAATGTTATCTAGTGTGCCTGTGCCTTGGAATCTCCTACATTTACTATCTTTGACTTTCACCATTTGACTGTGATGTGTCTGGGTGTGCATTTCTGCATTTATTCTATTTGAAGTTTGTTGAGCTTCTTGGATGTATAGATTGTTTTTCATAAAATTTGGGAAGTTTTCAGGCATTATTTCAAGTATTTTTTTCTGAACGTCCTTTATTTCTGGCACACCCATTATGCATATGCTGGTGCACTTAATTGTGTCCCACATTTCTCTGAGGTTCTGTTCATTTTTCTTCATTCTTTTTTCTCTCTCTTCCTTGGGTTACATAATCTCTGTTTGATCTATCTCCAATTTCACTGATTCTTTCTTCTGACAGCTCAAAGCTGTTGCACCCCTCTAGTGAAATTTTTATTTGTTATTATTTTGAACTCCAGAATTTCTATTTGGTTCTTTAGAAATTACTCCAGTCTTGGGCCGAGCCCGTGGCGCACTCGGTAGCGTGCTGCGCTAGCAGCGCGGCGATGCTCCCGCCGCGGGTTCGGATCCTATATAGGAATGGCCGATGCACTCACTGGCTGAGTGCCGGTCACGAAAAAGACAAAAAAAAAAAAAAAAAAAAAAAAAAAAGAAATTACTCCAGTCTCTTTATTGCTATTCTCTATTTGATGATACATTGTCCTCATACCTTCCTCTAATTCTTTGAGCGTGGCTTCCTTTAGTTCTTTGTACATATTTAATAGCTGCTTTGAAGTTCTTATAAAGTCCACTATGTAGGCCCCTTCAAAGGCATGTCTATTGCTTGCATTTTTTCCTGTGTATGTCAAATTTTCCTGTTTTTTTGCTTGTCTTGTAATTTTTTTATTGAACATTTTTTTCTGGACATTTTAGATAATATATGCTGCAACTGGATATGACCCCTTCCCCCCCCCAAGGGTGGTTGTTATTGTCATTTGTTTGTTGTTGATTTGTTTAGTGACCTAGCTGAACTAATTATGTAAAGTCGATTTTACCTCAGTGTGTAGCCTCTAATATCCCTGCTCAGATTCCCACCTCCTCCCTTCTTACTCTTTTAACCTGGCTATCTTGGGGTTGCCCCTGGGTAGTGATAAGCCACTTATTGGTAAAAGGTTGTACTTAAACCCTCTTAGCCAGTTATTCTTTTGCTATCACAGTCCGGGGAGTTTATGTTTTTACCCCACATTCAACCAGGTAGCTTGGAGGTTCTCTGTCTGATTGCTCATGAGAGGACACCGCCTTGGGCATGCACACAGTCTTCCAGAATGCCAGGGATGAGTACGATATTTTTAGGTCTATCTAGGAGTTGCTTCTGGGTTACAGTAGCTTATTGTTGACCCAGTGTTTGGTCACTGGTTGTGTTTAAGCCCCCTGTGCCTGTGAGGCTTCTGCCTTGCATTGATGGGACTGTGTGTGGCTTGAGGGATCCTTTTTAAGATCCTTTTGAAGAGGAGATTAGATTGTAAGACCATGCTGTAGTGAATGGATTAAAAATAATGGTTTTGAGGGCTTTAAAAAGAGAGTAAAAGATGAGGTTACTCTCTCTGCTCTGCCATTTTCTTTTCTTTTCTTTTTTCTTATAAAGATGACCGGTAAGGGGATCTGAGCGCTTGACTTGGTGTTGTCAGCACCACGCTCTCCCAAGTGAGCCACTGGCTGGCCCCATTCTCTGCCATTTTCACAGTGTGATACCCTGCTATCACTGAAGTCACCACCAAGATCCTCAACAGATGTGTTCCCTGGACTTTGGACTTCCTAGCTTCCGAAACTGTAAACAATAAATTTCATTTTCTTAAAAATCATCCAGTTCCATGTATTTTGTTATTAGCAACAGAAATGGACTAATACATTGGGCAAGCAGCTTAACTCGTCTGTGCCTTAGTTTCTTCATTGGTAAAAAGGGAATGATGACGGTGTCTGCTTTATTAGGTTGCTATAAAGATTCAATGAAAAGAAAAAGATTCAATGAGCTAGTGTTGTAAAGCTTGTAGCTAGCGCTATGTCAATGTTTTTTTTTTTTTTTTTTTTTTTTTTGTCTTTTTCGTGACCGGCACTCAGCCAGTGAGTGCACTGGCCATTCCCATATAGAATCCGAACCCGCGGCGGGAGCGTTGGCGCGCTCCCAGGGCCGCACTCTCCCGAGTGCATCACGGGCTTGGCCCTGTCAATGTTTGTTTTGAAATTAGTTTTCAATCATCAGTGAGAATCACGCACGTGGAGTCTTTTTCCTTCTTTTGCACTGACCTAAATTCACCCAGAATAGTATTTGATGATTCTTTCTCTTCACATTTGGACTTGGAGGGACTACAGCAGAGTTCTAACACTGTAGTGTGCATAAGAAACATCTGCGGAGCTTCTAAAAATTTAGATCCTGGTTTGCAGGTTAGCTCAGTTGGTTAGCACATAGTGCTAATAACATAGTGCTAATAAAGGGCCAAGGTTTGATCCTGGTACTGGCCAGCTGCAAAAAAAAAAAATTCAGATCCTAGTGCTACATCTAGAAATTCTCATCCTGTGCTATTGGGCAAGACCCAGGAGTCTGTATCTTTCCCACATTTGCAGGTGATGCTGATGCAGAGGATCCATGTGCCCCACCTGAGGCAAACAAACTAGGCCCTGGGATCCTTCAGGGGACACTAGACCAGTGGTCCTCAACTTGGGGGGAGGTAATTTTGCCCCCAGGGGACATTTGGCATTGTCTAAAGACATTTTTGATTGTCACAATTGGAAATTGTTCCAGGCATTTAGTGGATGGAGGCCAGGGACGCTGCTCAGCATCCTACAAAGCACAGGACAGGCCCCCACAATAAAGAATGATCTGGCCTAAGACATCAACAGTGCCGAGGTTCAAGGATCAGCTACCAATCTTTCTTTCTCTCATTCCTCCTTTCCCCTCATTTCTCCCTAGATCTATTATGTTTCAATCAAAGAATTTTACAATGTTAAAACTAGAGAAGACCTTGGAAATCATCTAGTCTTACTCATCTGAGAGAGATAAATGACATGCTTAAGGCCACACAGTTAGTGAAAGAGCCTAATACAAAATTTTTTCTATAATCCTTCCCACTCAGAGGACAAACATATTTAATTGCTATAGAAGGGAAAGAAAGTGCTAGAGTATTTACAGACTAGTTTGGCATATAGCTTTCTAGAATAATTTCAGTTCTGGGAGGAGTTATTTCAAAATGCAGTTAGTAATACCAAGCCTTTGTTTAGTCATTCATTAGATTTTTTAAAATATTCTTGTGTCCAAAACATGAGACGACAAAAGTGCTGAGAATAATAAATCATTTTCCAGCAAAGCTCCCAGGAGCCTCCCCCTTCTGCCTCCAGCATACCTTCATTTTACAAGTTACCAGTAAAAAATGGACATTTCTTTAAAGATTTTTTAAGAGGACACAAAGGGGAGTGTTCCTTCATAAGCCACCAAGATGAACTTCCTAAAATTTGCCAATACACATCCCACTCTTCTGCCCCCAGGCTCAATCAGACGCCTTATATCTCTCAATACATTCCTTCTCCCTGTCTTGCCTCTAAAATGCTCCAAGTTTCAACACTTCATGCAGAAAACAGAAAGCTTGAAGTTAGCCATACCACCCAGCTGCTTAAGGGTCATTTGCAAAGGTTGGGGGAGGGGTGGCAGTATCTGTCCTGTTCCCAATGTCAAGTAGTTTATCAAAGTATTCAACCCACAAAACACATCCCTTCTTTTCTCTAGGTACAGGGATAAAATTCTACTAGTAAGAAAAATAAGATTTTTTCCCTCCAAACCAGTAACATGATAAAAAAAAAAAAAAAACTTAAAACAAAACAAGGTAGCAACGACAGAATGTTCTAATAAATTGCTCATTTAAAAGGCCATGCTCAGCATAAGAATGATTCACACAAACTTTAGAATTGTAATTACCTCTAAAACTCTCAGGGGTGAGGTTCCAAGGTTTTCATTTGAACCACTATTTATAATAGCAAAAAAAAAAAAAGAAGAAGAAGAAAGGCAGAAAAAAAAAAGAAAAAAGAAAAAAAAATCAAACTGCACTGAGTTGGAGAAATACATTTTGAAACATCCCATGCTCTGTAGCCTGTAAAAAGAATGACACAATTCTGTAGGTAAACCTATGGAAATGTGGCCGCCTTGAATAGATAGATATTGCTAAATTATGTTCAAGAAAGGATGAACTAGTTTGCATTGCCAGCATATTTGGGAATGCCTGTTACTTCACCCTAGATAACACATTAATAATCTCTTCTTAATCTTTGTCAGTCCAATGGTCATGTGCCAATACACACACATACTTAAAATTTCTTTATTCTAATTGCTAATGAGACAGTCTGTCCACCCTCCTAGTCCATAAAATTGGTGGAATAAATAGTAGTTGCTTTGATTTGTGGGGCAAATTTCTCTGCCCTGGTGGTGAAGTCCTATGGGAAGGGTGGGGGAGGGAGGTAAGGAAAGTGCTGAGAAAAGAAAAATAGAAGAGAAAGGAATATTTCCTAACTCATTTTATGAGGCCAATATTACACTGGCACCAAAGCCAAACAATGACATCACAAGAAAAGAAAACTATAGACTAATATCCCTTATTAATATAGATGTAAAATCTTCAACAAGATACTAGCAAACAAATCCAGCAGCTAGGACTATCCACCATGACCAAGTGGGTTTATCCCAGGAATGCAAGGATGGTTCAAATATGAAAATCAATAATGTAATACATCACAGCAATAGAATGTAGGGGGGGAAAAGAACATGATCATCTCAATTGATGCAGAAAAAAGTTTGACAAAATCCAACACTTTCATGATAAAAGAAAAACACCCAACAAACAAGGAATAGAAGGGAATTTCCTCAACCTGATGAAGGACATCTACAAAAATTCACTTAATGCTGAGACTGAAAGCTTTCCTCTATGATCAGTAACAAGACAAGGATGTCAGCTCTAACCACTTCTAGTTAATATTGCCCTGGAAGTTCTAATGAGAACAATTAGGGAAGAAAACAAAAGGTATTCAAGTGGAAGAGAAGGAAACAAAACCACATATGTAGATTACATTATGTTATATATAGAAAATCCTAAAGAACTGACAAACTATTATAGCAAATAAGTAAATTTAGCAAAATTGCAGGATATAAGGTCAAAATACAAAAAGAAATTGTATTTCTAAACTCAAGCACTGAACAATCTGAAAGACAATTAAAACAATTCCATTTACAATAGCATCAAAATAAAAAACAAAAACCGTGTAAGGATAAATTTATTTGAGGAGGTACAAGACTTGTACACCGAAAATTACAAAACATTGCTGAAAGAAATTAAAGAAGACTGAAATAATGAAAAGATAGTCTATTAGTCAGGGTTCTCCAGAGAAGCAGAACCAATAGGGTATGTATATAAATAATGAGAGGGGATGTATCATGGGAATTGGCCCATACAATTGTGAAGGCTGAGGAGTCCCATGATAGGCGGTCGGCAAACTGGAGGATGATAGCTTGGCTCAGTCCAAGTCTGAAGACCTCAGAGCCAAGGAAGCTGGTGGTGCCATTGGTATAAGTCCTGGAACCCAAAAGCTGAAGAGCCTTGAGTTCTGATGTCCATGGACAGGAGAGCAGAGTGCATTGTAGTTCCAGTGGGTAGAGTAAGCAATTGACCTTTTCCTTCATTTTTATTCTCTCTGGGCTCTGTATGGATTGGATGGTTCCTGCGTATATTGAGGACAGATGTTTCCAACCCAGTCCACTCAGGGCCACATGCTAATCTCCTTTGGAGATACCCTCATGAACATACTAAAAAGATAGCTTTGCCAAGTTTCTAGGTATTCCTTAATCTAGTCAAGTTGACACCTAGAATTAACCATCACAGATGGCTTATATTATTGTCTTCATACATTGGAAGACTTAATATTGTTAAGTTGGTAATACCCACCCCCCAAATTGATCTACAGATTTCAGATGATTCCTTTAAAAAGTCAAGCTGGATTTTTTTTTGCAAATGTTGATAAGCTGATCCTAAATTCATATGAAAGTTTAAGGAACCCAGAATACAAAAAACAATCTTGGAAAAGAGCAAAATCATAGTCACACTTCCTTATTTCAAAACTCACTACAAAGCTACAGTAATCAATACTATATATATTTATATATAATAGAATGGAGAATCCAGAAATACCTGGGTACTTCAAAAAGCTTTTGGAAAGATTTGTGTTATCTTTTGATTCCATTTTTTTCCACCAACTTTTTGAAATACCCTCATAAACCCATACGTTCATGGGCAATTTTTGACAAGGATGCTGTATTAGTCAGGGTTCTCCAGAGAGACAGAATCAATAGGATATGTTATAATTATATGAGAGGGATTTATTAGGGAAATTTAGCTCACGTAACTATGAAGAGAAGTCCCACGATAGGCCGCCTATAAACTGGATGCCGGTAGCATGGCTCAAGTCCAAGTCCAAAAGCCTCAAAGCAAAGGAAGCTGATGGTGTCCCTGGTGTCCTTAGTGTAAGTTCTGGAACCCAAAAGCTGAAGAGTTGTGAGCTCTGATGTCCACAGACAGGAGAGAAGAGTGTATCCCAGCTCCAGCATATCTACAGAGAGCTTCACCACTTTCCTCCGTCTTTTGTTCTCTCTGGACCCCCAGTGGATTGGATGGTTCCCACGCAGTCCACTCAGACTCTCATGCTAATCTCTGCTGGAAACATCCTCACAGACACACCTAAAAAGATAGCTTTACCAGGTTTCTCAGCATTCCTTCATCTAACCATTTTGATACCTAGAATTAACCTTCATAGATGCCAACCCAATTAGACGAGATTGGGCGCGTTCAGGGTGGTATGGCCATAGACAATGCCAACCCAATTAAATGAGAGAAAGAATAGTCTTTGCAATAAATGGTGTTGGGACAACTGATACCCACATTCACATGAATGCTGTTCAACTCCTACCTCACAACATATGCAAAAATTAATCCAAAATGATCACAGACCTAAATGTAAGAGCTGAAACTATAAAACTCTTAGAAGAAAACAGGCATAAATCTTCCCGACTGTGCATTTAGCAATCATTTCTTAAATATGACACTAACAGCACAAGCAACAACAACAAAAAAGAGAAATTGGGCTTCATCAATATTAAAAACATTTGTGCTTCAAAGGTGCATCAAGATATTGAAAAGACAACTCACATAATAGAAAATTTTTGCAAACTGCATATATGATAATGGTCTAAGTATCCAGAATGTATAAAGAACTCTTATAAATCATCAATAAAAAGACATTTAACCCAATTTAAAAATGAGCAAATAATTTAAGTAGGCATTTTCCAAACAAGATATGCAAATGGCCAATAAAAAATGAAAATGCAAATCAAAACCATAATGAGATACCACTTTACACCCACTAGTTTGGCTATAATAAAAAAGACAGGGCTGGCCAGTCAGCTCAGTTGGTTAGAGCATGGCATTATAACACCAAGGTCAAGGGTTTGGATCCCCATACTGGCCAACTGCCAAAAAACCAAACCGAAACAAAACAAAACAAAAAACTGACAGATAATAGTGAGTGTTGATAAGGATGAGGAGAAATTGAAACCATCATGTATTTCTTCTGGTAGGAGTGTAAAATGGACCAGCCCCTTTGGAAAGCAGTTGGGCAGTTTCTCAAAAAGTTAAACACAGACCCAGAAAGTTACCATATGACCCCACAATTCCATTCCTAGGTATATGCCTAAGAGAAATGAAAACATACTTCCACACAAAAACTTGTACACAAATACATGCATATTTATTACAGCATTATTCATAATACCAACAAGTAGAAAAAACCCACATGTCCACCAACTGATGAATGAATAAATAAAATGTGGTATATCTATATAATGGTATATTATTCAGTAACAAAAAGGTATGAAATACTAATACATACTACAATAGAGATAAATCTTGAAGACATTATGCTAAGTGAAAGAAGCCAGACACAAAAGGTGAGTAATTGTTAATGAACAGGAGTTTCCTTTGGAGTAATAAAAATGTTCTGGAATTAGATGAGGTGATGGTAGTATAACCTTGTTAATATTCTAAAAATCACTGAATTGCATACTTTAAAAGGTTAAATTTCATAGTATGTGAATTATATCTCAATGAAAAATCAAAAAATATTTTTGTGTTAAGAAATTAGAATACATTTGGATCTTACATACTTTAATATTTAGAAACTCAGATTGTAGTCCTTGGCTTCTCAAGATGGCGGCGGCTGCGGCGGCTGGCGTGGAGTAGCTGAGGTGGAAAAGGCGGCCACTGGGCCTCAGGCAGCCGGGAAACTTGTGGACCTTCCTCTCGCCATCTCTTAAGGGAGGACTGCTGCTGCTGGCCGGTCGTGGGGGGTGACCGCCACTTTGCCCCCGGCAGGAGAGGCTGCCTCATTTACAGACAACAGCTTGAAGTGTGGAGCAGGAAAAGAACTGTTTCTTAGCTGCAAAAGCGTGTCTCGAAACAGGGAACAGGGCGCCAGGGCTGCTGTGGATGCAGACAGGATCCCGGAGGCCGGGGCCGTGCTGAAGGTGGCCAGCTGCCCTATTCAGGATTCGAGGTTTCAGGCCGGCATTAAAGAAGATTCCTGGGGCCGAGCCCGTGGCGCACTTGGGAGAGTGCGGCGCTGGGAGCGCGGCGACGCTCCTGCCGCCGCGGGTTCGGATCCTATATAAGAATGGCCGGTGCACTCGCTGGCTGAGTGCCGGTCACGAAAAAGACAAAAAAAAAAAAAAAAAAGAAGATTCCTGGGAGCGCCCGAGCCGCGCCGCGACTGAACAGCCCGAGGCGGCAGCGCCGAGAACACGGAAGGCAACAAACCAGAGACAGAGCGAGCGCCCGACCTGGCACAGCACTGTGAGTGATCCCTGGCACAGCTCTGTTCGGGGGGTGGATGCCCACGTGGCTCCCGCCTGCACCACCAGGCCACTCACCGCCTGGTGCGACCTCCATTTTCCCAGGTGCGGGCAGCTCCGCCCTGCTCGGCCATCACTGAGCCCTCCCACTTGCTGGCCTGGCGCCAGGCTTTCCGGAGCCTGCAGACCGGCCTCCGCTCCCACTCCCTCCGTGGTTCTCTGGCGGGGCTGGTGGCGGGGGGCGTCCCGGGCCAGTGTTGGGAGGGCAAGGAAGTACAGGCGGGCCGACTGTCACTCCACCATACCCTGGACTCCGGCCCCAGGTAAACTCCCTGTTACTGGGAGGCAGATACCATCCCTGCGGCCACCAGTTTGGAAAAAAGCCTAACGAATTTCTGGTTGGGAATAGTGTGGTAGGAGAGTTCCCAGGTCCGCTTGAACCTGCCGGAGACCAGGCTGCAGGTGGGCGCTAGACTCGGTTTATACTGGGGGGATACAAAGGTGAACAAGACCCGAGAAAGATCTACATAGTGCTACAAAGGCACCCAGAGAGACCGGTCGTCTGTGCCCAGCAGAAACCTGGTAGACTTCCTGGGCGAGGCGGTGCCGAGCAGGGTCTTGAAGGCCCAGCTGATAGACGAGGGGTGCAGAAGACACGCCCCAGCCCAGCACAGGGCGCACAGAGTGGGGAGACGTGCGGCCAGGGAGGCGGAGACTCGACAAAAACCACACACTCGGTGGGGTCGCTACTGCACGATCTAACAGCCTGGGCCAGAGCACACGGAACAGGGAGAAGTCCTGCACAGGAAGTGAAAGCTCAACAGAGACACACACCCTGTGGTACGTGATCCACCAGCCCAGCAGAGTCCAAGCTGACCAGAAAGGTGGCTCCCCGGAGAAGCCCAAGACCCGAGGCAACCACACACACAAGGCACTAGAGGCCAACTGAGCAGTCACGGAGGGAGCCATACGAAATTGGCAACCACAGCAACATCCTAGTTAGTCATTAGTCTCAAACCGGTGGACTGTGAAACCCCCTGCCACAATGAATAAACACCAAAAAAAAGATACCAGAAATACAAAAAATCAAGAAAGTACACCACCAAAAGTTAATAAATCTCAAACTCTAGATCCTATAGAACAAGAAGCCCTTGAAATGACTGACAAGGAATTTCGAGTGATAATTCTAAGGAAACTGAATGAGATACAAGAAAACTCAGCTAGACATCATGATGAAATGAGGAAAAATATACAGGATCTGAAAGAGGAAATGTACAAGGAAATCAATGTCCTGAAAAAAAATGTAGCAGAACTTGCTGAACTGAAGAAGTTATTCAAAGAAATAAAAAACACAACGGAGAGTTTAACCAGCGGGCTTGTCGAAGTTGAAGAGAGAACCTCTGAACTTGAAGATGGGCTGTTTGAAATAACACAAGCAGACAAAAAGAAAGAAAAAAGAATCAAGGACATGGAAGAAAATCTGAGAGAGATATCAGACAACCATAAGCGATCAAATATCCGAGTCATGGGTATTCCAGAAGGGGAGGAAAATGGAGATTCCATTGAAAACATATTCAACAAAATAGTGCCAGAAAACTTCCCAGGTATAGGAAAAATCACAGATCTTCAGATCCAGGAAGCTCAACGATCTCCAAATGTATTCAACCCAAAAAGACCTTCTCCAAGACATGTCATAGTCAAATTGGCAAAACTCAGAGATAAAGAGAGAATCTTAAAAGCTGCAAGAGAGAAGCGTCAAATCACCTATAAGGGAGCCCCAATCAGGTTAACATCAGACTTTTCATCAAAAACCCTAAAAGCTAGAAAGGAATGGGATGATATTTTCAAAATACTAAAAGACAAAGATTGCCAGCCAAGAATACTCTACCCTGCAAGGCTATCCTTCCGAAATGAGGGGCAAATAGTATATTTCTCAGACAAACAAAAACTGCGGGAGTTCACTACCACACGACCACCCTTACAAGAAATCCTCAAGGGAGTACTGGGTTTGGTTCCTGAAAAATAACTACCACTGCCATAAAAACCCAAGAAAAATCTAAACCCGCTAGTATAATAAAAATGGCATTCATGAAGAGAAAACAAGCTAACAAAAACACTATCTACAACCTAAGGAACCAACAAACACAGAAAACAAACAGTAAATCAGAAAGCAAGGAACAAAAGACACCTAAGACAACCAAACAACCAATAAAATGCTAGGAATAAATCAACACCTTTCAATAACAACTCTTAATGTAAAAGGCTTAAATTCCCCAATTAAAAGACACAGACTGGCTGACTGGATCAAAAAGGAGGACCCAACTATATGCTGCCTACAAGAGACCCACCTCACCCATAAAGATTCACACAGACTAAGAGTGAAAGGATGGAAAAAGATTTACCATGCAAACAGAAAAGAAAAACGAGCTGGAGTAGCTATTCTTATATCTGACAAAATAGACTTTAAACTAAAAACCATAAAAAGAGACAATGAGGGACACTACTTAATGATAAAAGGAATGATCCATCAAGAAGACATAACAATCATAAATATGTATGCACCCAATGTTGGAGCAGCCAGATTTATAAAACAAACTCTATTAGACCTCAAGAAGGAAATAGACACTAATACCATAATAGCAGGGGACCTGAACACCCCACTGTCAATATTAGACAGATCATCTAGGCAAAGAATCAGTAGAGAAACACAAGATCTAAACAAGACTCTAGACCAATTGGAATTGGCAGATATCTACAGATAATTCCACCCAACAACCTCAGAATATTCATTCTTCTCATCAGCACATGGGTCATTCTCCAGGATAGATCACATATTAGGTCACAAATCAAGTCTCAATAAATTCAAAGAAATTGCAATTATCCCATGTATCTTCTCAGACCACAATGGATTAAAACTAGAAATTAATAACAAACGAACCTCTGGAAACTATACAAACACATGGAAATTAAACAGCATTCTACTTAATGACATATGGGTCCAAGAAGAAATCAAGCAGGAAATCAAAAAATTTATTGAAACTAATGAAAACAATGATACATCATACCAAAACCTGTGGGATACTGCAAAAGCAGTATTGAGGGGAAAATTTATTGCATTAAACGCTCACTTCAGAAGAATAGAAAGATGGCAAGTGAACAAACTAACATTTCACTTGAAAGAACTAGAAAAACAAGAACAATCCAAACCTAAAGTTAGCAGACGGAAAGAAATCATTAAGATCAGAGCAGAACTGAATGAAATTGAAAACCAAAAAACAATTCAAAAGATCAACGAATCAAAAAGTTGGTTTTTTGAAAAGATAAATAAAATTGACAAACCATTAGCATGGCTAACAAAAAAAAGAAGAGAGAAGACTCAAATAACAAAAATTAGAAATGAAAAAGGCGATATTACAACTGATTCATCTGAAATACAAGGAATCATTCGAGACTACTATAAACAACTATACTCCAACAAATTTGAAAATCTGGAGGAAATGGATAAATTTCTGGACACACACAAGCTCCCAAAACTGAACCGTGAAGACGCAGAAAATTTGAACAGACCAATAACAATAAAGGAGATTGAAGCTGTTATCAGAAGGCTCCCAACAAAGAAAAGCCCAGGACCAGATGGATTCACAGCAGAATTTTACCAAACATTCAAAGAGGAATTGACACCGATTCTTTACAAACTATTCCAAAAGATTGAAACGGACGCAAATCTCCCAAACTCATTCTATGAAGCAAACATCATCCTGATACCAAAACCAGGTAAAGATATAACCAAAAAAGAAAACTACAGGCCAATATCCTTGATGAATATAGATGCAAAAATCCTCACTAAATTACTAGCAAACAGAATACAGCAACACATACGTAAAATTATTCATCACGATCAAGTGGGATTCATCCCAGGGATGCAAGGTTGGTTCAACATACGCAAATCAATAAATGTCATACACCATATTAATAAACTCAAACACAAGGACCATATGATCATCTCTATAGATGCTGAAAAAGCATTTGATAAAGTTCAGCACTCATTCATGACAAAGACCCTCTATAAGTTAGGTATAGAGGGAAAGTATCTCAACATAATTAAAGCCATATATGCCAAACCCACAGCCAATATCATCCTGAATGGGGAAAAGCTTTCAGCTTTTCCTTTAAGAACAGGAACTAGACAAGGATGCCCACTCTCACCACTCCTATTCAACATAGTGTTGGAAGTACTAGCCAGAGCAATCAGAGAAGAGAAGGAAATAAAGGGCATTCAGATTGGAAAAGATGAAGTCAAACTGTCCCTGTTTGCAGATGACATGATCCTATATATCGAACAGCCTAAAACCTCTACAAAAAAACTGCTGGAATTGATAAATGATTTCAGCACAGTAGCAGGATACAAAATCAACACACAAAAATCAGTAGCATTTCTTTTCTCCAATAGTGAACATGCAGAACGAGAAATCAAGAAAGCCTGCCCATTTACAATAGCCACCAAAAAAATAAAATACTTAGGAATTGAGTTAACCAAGGATGTGAAAAATCTCTATAATGAGAACTACAAACCACTGCTGAGAGAAATTAGAGAGGATACAAGAAGATGGAAAGATATCCCATGCTCTTGGATTGGAAGAATCAACATAGTGAAAATGTCCATACTACCCAAAGTGATATACAAATTCAATGCAATCCCCATCAAAATTCCAAAGACATTTTTCTCAGAAATGGAAAAAACTATCCAGACATTTATATGGAACAATAAAAGACCACGCATAGCCAAAGCAATGCTCAGCAAAAAAAATAAAGCTGGAGGCATAACACTACCTGACTTTAAGCTATACTACAAAGCTATAATAACCAAAACAGTATGGTACTGGCATAAAAACAGACACACTGACCAATGGAATAGAATAGAGAATCCAGAAATCAACCCACACACTTACTGTCAGCTGATCTTTGACAAAGGCACCAAGCCTATTCAGTGGCGAAGGGACTGCCTCTTCAGCAAATGGTGCTGGGACAACTGGATATCCATATGCAGGAGAATGAAACTAGATCCATACCTCTCGCCGTATACTAAAATCAACTCAAAATGGATTAAGGATTTAAATATACACCCTGAAACAATAAAACTTCTTAAAGAAAACATAGGAGGAACACTTCAGGAAATAGGACTGGGCACAGACTTCATGAATACGACCCCAAAAGCACGGGCAACCAAAGGAAAAATAAACAAATGGGATTATATCAAACTAAAAAGCTTCTGCACAGCAAAAGAAACAATTAAAAGAGTTAAAAGACAACCAACAGAGTGGGAGAAAATATTTGCAAAATATATATCTGACAAAGGATTAATATCCAGAATATATAAGGAACTCAAACAACTTTACAAGAAGAAAACAAGCAACCCAATTAAAAAATGGGCAAAAGAGCTAAGTAGGCATTTCTCTAAGGAAGATGTACAAATGGCCAACAGACATATGAAAAAATGCTCACCATCACTCAGCATCCGGGAAATGCAAATCAAAACCACATTGAGATACCATCTAACCCCAGTTAGGATGGCTAAAATCCAAAAGACTATGAACGATAAATGCTGGCGAGGCTGCGGAGAAAAAGGAACTCTCATACATTGCTGGTGGGACTGCAAAATGGTGCAGCCTCTATGGAAAATGGTATGGAGGTTCCTCAAACAATTGCAGATAGATCTACCATACGACCCAGCTATCCCACTGTTGGGAATATACCCAGAGGAATGGAAAGCATCAAGTCGAAGGTATACCTGTTCCCCAATGTTCATCGCAGCCCTCTTTACAATAGCCAAGAGTTGGAACCAGCCCAAATGTCCATCATCAGATGAGTGGATACGGAAAATGTGGTACATCTACACAATGGAATACTACTCAGCTATAAAAACGAATGAAATACTGCCATTTGCAACAACATGGATGGACCTTGAGAGAATTATATTAAGTGAAACAAGTCAGGCACAGAAAGAGAAATACCACATGTTCTCACTTATTGGTGGGAGCTAAAAATAAATATATAAATTCACACACACAGACACACACACACACACACAGACACACACACACACACACACACAAACCGGGGGGGGGGGGGAAGAAGATATAACAACCACAATTATTTGAAGTTGATACGACAAGCAAACAGAAAGGACATTGTTGGGGGGGAGGGGGGAGGGAGAAGGGAGGGAGGTTTTGGTGATGGGGAGCAATAATCAGCCACAATGTATATCGACAAAATAAAATTTAAAACAAAACAAAACAAAACAAAACAAAAAAAGAAAGAAACTCAGACCTCATAGAATTCTAGGATGGTCTTAAACTATAACTGAAAATGTGTAATTTAGTGATTTAGACTTTGACTTAAAATCAAAATTTTCCTAAATTTACGTACATTATTAGAATATTTAAGAGAATTTTAGCCACCAACATATTTTGTAAGTTTAACGTACCAGAGTAATACTCAGATTTTTCATTTTCTTCCACCAGATAATGAAAGTACAGTATTTGGAAAGGAAAACAAATACATAAAACTTAATATTCAGCCTCAAACCTTTTTCATTTGTCAATGGAATCAAATATTAACAAAAATCTCCTTAAAAATGATGGTTAACATATGCTAAAGCTGAGTTTTGAATTTGTAATTTTAATAAATTGAATACTTTAAAAAACAAAATAAGTTATGGAGGGAAAGGAGGAATTGGTAAAGAGACAGGAAAATCAACTATATTGTACATTGTTAAATTAAAATAATGAAATAAAAAAATTTTTAAAAAAGCTTGAAAAATCTCCCCTCCCCTCCCCGTCCCCACCTTTGCTGAGACAATGGTACTAGTTGCTTTCATGCCCTTGCGGATAGTCTGTAGGAAAGAATGCTCTCCCCCTCCTTGTTTAATACAAATGGAAGCATACTGTACATACTTTTCTTTACCTTTTTCACTTAATGATATATGCTGATCGTTCCAGAAAAATCCCACTATTATGTTGAAAAAAAATAATGTTCATAGAGGGCTTCCTGGGTTTACTTTCTACTTTTCATGCTCTCACTTGTTCAAAGTCACCTCTCTGAAGTACTGCAGCCAATGCCGATGGCGGTTGGGGCTGGCCCTTCTGCCCAAGTGACTGGAAAATGCCACTTTAGTGATGGCTCTGTGGCACAGAAGGGCCATCCAGAAACTTACACCTCAGGTGTGGAGATAACATGTGTTATGGGCTGAATTGTGTCCCCCCCTAAATTCGTGTTGAAGCCCCAACCCCCAGCACCACTGAATTTGGAGATAGTGTCTTTTTTCTTTTTTTTCTTTTTCGTGACCGGCACTCAGCCAGTGCACTCACTGGCCATTCCCTATATAGGATCCGAACCCGCAGCCGCTGGGAGCGTGCCGCGCTCCCAGCGCCGCACCCTCCCGAGTGCGCCACAGGCTCGGCCCTGGAGATAGTGTCTTTAAAGAGGTGATTAAGTTAAACTGAGGCTGTTGAGGTGGGTGCTAACCCAACCTGACTGGCGTCCTTGCAAGAGGAGGAAATTTTTTTTTTTTTTTTTTTTTTGTCTTTTTGGGACCGGCCGTACTGCGCTCAGCCAGTGAGCGCACTGGCCATCCTTTATCCGAACCCGCGGCGGGAGCACTGCTGCGCTCCCAGCGGGGCACTCTCCTGAGTGCACCACGGGTCGGCCCAGAGGAGGAAATTTGGACACAAACGTATGCGAAGTATGCACAGGCACAGAGGAAAGTCTGTGAGGACACAGCGAGAAGACGGCCACCTGCCAGCCAAAGAGAGAGCCTTAAGAAGAAACCAGCGGTGCTGACACGACACCTTGATCTTGGACTTCTGGCCTCCAGAACTGTGTGAGAACGGTCTGCTGTTTTAGCATCGCCGTGAGTGGTATTTTGTTATGGCGGCCCTAGCAAACGAATGCAGCAGGTCTCTTTGATCCTCTTGCTTTCCTTCAGTAGACCCCAGGAATTTATACTATCCAAACCGTTTCCTCCCAGATGGAAAACTCTGAAAGCAGCTCGGAGCTTGTGCCCGTCTTTCCCCTCTTGCTGAATACACCGTGTCCTGCAGGTCCAGCTCTGGCCGCTGCCTGCAGCTTTCCTCCTTCAGTGTCTTCCCGCCAGCTGGGGTGTTTGCCTGTGGGTGGGGCACGCTGGGGGCTCAGAGCCTTCCCATCCAGTGGCACGAGTTTAAGATCGTAGGGTTTCTGGCACGCCGAACGGTGCGAGCGTGGGCGGCGGTGGCTCTTCCTCTCCTTGCTATACTTGGCCTCTGAAGAGAAAGGAACCAGAGGCTCATTCCCCACTCCTCGAAACACTTCTCTCCCAGCTTCAGGGGCATCCCTCTCTCCAGGGGGGGGCCTCCCCGCTGCGCTGCCATGCTGCTCTCAGATGCTGAGCGCTCACCTAATCTTCATCTCTCTCTCTTTCCCCCCTCCCCCTCCCTCTCCCCCTCCCTCTCCCCTCCCCCTCCCCCTCTCCCTCTCTCCCTCTCTCCCTCTCTCCCTCTCCCTCTCTCCCTCTCCCTCTCCCTCCCCCCCCCCCCCCTCTCTCTCTCTCTCTCTCTCTCTCTCTCTCTCTCTCTCTCTCTCTCTCTCTCTCTCTCTCTCTCTCTCTCTCGGTACCAAACGAATGCGTAATTGAAAAGGTTGATTTGCTGTAGGTGCTGAGAAAGGGAAATCAATCCTTTACAAAACTGGATGGTTTCCAATACCTGTCTTTCAACAAAAGTGAAGGAGGACCTAATAGATTTGTCGGTTAAATATTTTATTTAAAAGGATTTTTAACTGCATATAACTGAAGTATTCAAGGAATTGAGTGATATTGGTATAACAACTATTTTTTTTGCTATAAATTTTTGGAGTTTGGTGTTGCAGAAAAAAAATGCAGTTTGAGTTTTAGGGTCCACAAACATTTCAATTCATGAATGTCTTTTTTTTTTTTTTTTTGTAAAATGAAATCAATTAGAAATATTAAAATCTTCATGTCTTCTTTGCAATGTTCAGAATACAGGTGGGCAGCTGAGGAGTTAGCATTTTTAATAAGCTTACCCATGAGGATTACCAGGTTAACAGATGGAGGATTTGAGGAATAGGCTTGTAACTCAGCGATTATTTAATGTGACTTCTGTTACAAAGCCTGGAAGTTCCTGGTATTCATTTAAAAGACTTGATGCTCTGAATATGAAGTATTTTTTTTTTTTTTTTTTTTTTTGTCTTTTTCGTGACCCGGCACTCAGCCAGTGAGTGCACCGGCCAGTCCTATATAGGATCCGAACCCGCGGTGGGAGCGTAGCTGCGCTCCCAGCGCCGCACTCTCCCGAGTGTGCCACGGGCTCGGCCCTGAATATGAAGTATTTTAAATGTAATTCTGATATATTTCAGAAACTGTGAATCAATTTTTTTACAGTGATGAAGGAGTTGTGTCTCTTTTTTGGGAACAGTTTAATTGAGATATAATTCATATGTCATATAATTCACGCATTTAGAGTGTACAATTCAATGGCTTTCAGTATGTTCATGGGGTTATGCAACTATCACCACAATCAAATTTAGAACATCTTTATCCAAAAAGAAACCCTGCACCCCTTAGTCATTACCCTCAAAAACCTCTATCACCCTATCCCCGCCCCCACTGCCAGCTGTAGGCAGCTACTAATCTGCTTTTGTCTCTTTTTCATATAAATGGACTCATACAATATGTGGTCTTTTGTGACTGAATTATTTCACTTAGCATGTTTCAGGGTTCATGCGTGTTATAACATCTTAATACTTCATTCCTTTTTATGACTGAATAGTATCCCATTATATGGATAGATTACATTTTATTTATCGATTCATTTGCTGGTAGACATTTGCATTGTTTCCACTTATAAATAAATTGTTAAACGTTAATTAACAATTGGCTCCAGATTAAGAAAAATGACCATGTTCTGGTAAATGTATAATTTACATGGCTTGTGAAAGAATGGCTATTGGAGACTGCGTCTTTTAAAGAGTAGTAGAGGAGGCAAAATTTGTGTATCAGAGAGATATTTGCTAAAAAATAGCTCGGGAGATAAATACAATTTTGGTGGGGGGTTTTTTTGGTTTGTTTTTTGTTTTTTCCAGCTGGTTGGTATATACAATTTTGATTTTAAAAAGCCAAGAGAAACTATCAGCATAACATGAATTTTGAAAAAAAATCAAACTGAGGTTTTATTATTCCTGAATTACTTACAGCTGCATCTGTCACCTGAACTGTGGAGTTGAACCTTTGTCATATGGGGTTGCTAAGCATGTGAATTCCTTTGCTGTGTTTGGGGTACCCACCATGTGTGAGAGGCAGCTTTCCCTCTCTGTGTGACAGCCCAAAAGGCTATATTTCTGTTCTCCCTGACCCCTGGCCTGAGAGCAGAGTGGGTGACCTAAACTTGGCCACTCACATCATCCTGCCTGGGACTTTAAATCTGGATGAGCCACCTAAAGACACAAGGGGTCAGAGTGTATTTTGGCTGTGAGGGCAGCTGCAGATCCAGTGCCAACTGGAAGTGGGGACAGCAGGGCCCAGCTGGGCCATGGCAGTGATGCCCTGGCCACTCTCTCCTGGGGGCACGATTTCGGCTATGGTCCTGGCTGCTTAGCCTCCTTCCCACCTGCTTTCTGAGCCTGAGTGTCCAGTTTTGTCATTGCTACTTTCAGCCACCCCGTACCTTCCAGTGCCTTTCTTTTCTGCAAAGTTAACTGGATTTGGTTTCTCTTGCTTGCAGCCAAGAACATTGACAAGTGTACACTAGAGCAGGGGTTTAACATTTCTATGCCATGGACCTCTTTGGTACTTTGCTATCACCTAAAACCCTTCTCAGCATAATGTTTTAAAAATGCTTAACATAACATACATAAGAGTACATATTACATTGGCAATAATTATCACAACATTTTAGAAAACTTTGTATTACAAATACTTCTTTATTATATTAATGCATTAAAAAACAGGATCTAGCAATATGTCCATAACGACAGTGATTTCTGAGGTACCAATGAACATAATCAGAATTTTGAGGTATGTTGTATAACTATAATGTGATATAAAAATACCCATAATTTCTTTTGGTGTAAGTACTTCCCAATACCACAGTGGTTTGTTGTCTACATTCACAATAGAAAGAGGTGCTAAAATTCAGAAGTTAATGAAAATAAAGATATAAAGGTATAATTTTTTTCCCTCCTCCCAGTGCAAATGCCCCTGACTTCCTAAGAAAGCTCTGGGCTAGACGTAAGAGTGAGGCCAATGCTGTTTTCTGCACGGCTTATCTGATCCTTACAGGTTTCTTTCTCAGCCTGGGTCCCGCATCTTCTCCTTCTGGGTCCTGCCCTGGGGCTGTGACTTCAGTGCCTGTCTAGGTGCTGATGGCTCCCAGGGCTCTCTGGCAGCTCTGTGCTAGACTCTTATGTTTCAGAAAGCAGGTGTACTCTCAGGTTTACCTTAAGTCGGGGTGTTTAACCTGAAGAGGCACATGGGCCCACAGAAGCAGGAATATTGATTATGCAGCACCTCCAGAAAGCACGTTTAGGACAGACCAACAGTCTGAGTACCCCCAAACCAGTTCTGTGACTCATTCAGGGACGTGATAAATATTTATTGAGCATTTTCCATGCCCCATGCTTTGTGCTAGGTGGAGCATGTGCAGTGTGAACAGGGTAGGCATGGCTGCGCCTCACATGCATGTGCGAGGGGAGAGAGGAAAACAGAGAACAGAGAAAATCATTACAGACTGTGGAAATGGTCTGGAAGGAAATTGCAAGATTGGAGAGAAAGTCACTGGGACTGGGTGCGGATGCTGCTTTAGAGAGGGCAGTCAGGGAGTGCCCTCTAAGGAGTACACAGTTTGTCCCATCCTGGTCTCTTGTCTTCAATCACTGTGACAACTTCAGTGCTACTCCTGCTGCATCAAAATATCTTTTTGTCTTATATTCAGAGTCCCCAAGGATAGGATCTGATGGGTTGAGCCAGTCATTGGTCATTACATAAACACCCTTATGGTGGGACTTTTACGTTAGGTTAACTCATAGACACTGGCCAGCCCACGAAATGGCTGCCTTGGGTCATGGGTCCACCCCTGCCCTAATCACTTGTCGTCAGTGAGATAGGATTACATGACAATAGAACAAGGCTACCTTTGTCTAAAATATAGTGTAGGACTTCTTCCTTAACAGCAGACCATGAGAGTAGTAGGTACTCTGAGGCTCCCTAGGAGGGTCAGTTAACTGGAAAGTACCTTACCTGGCCTGTTTAGAAACCTGGCCCAGAGCTCTCTCCCAAGCTCCAGACCCATAAAGCCTATTGCCATCTTCACTTGGGCATCTCCCAGCACCTCAAACTCAACCTGTGCAAAATCGAGCTCTTCTTGCCTTCTACAGCACCATCCTTCCCCCCAATGCAAAAGTTAGTAATTTTTTTTAAAAAGCCAACTCAATTTATAATTATACTTCAGTTTGCTACTATACCATTGCAATTTAGTATATTTAGGAATTATAGACTCTTCTGGAAGTTATTAAATTTAATTTTTTCATTTTAGCTGTGGAAATACCATGTTCCAACTTAAGTGATTTCTAAAATCTCAGGTCACAATTCTTTTCTTTTTTAACCTACTTAGTTCTTGGGACCTTTGTATAAATCACAGAACCTGAAGGCCAGACCTACCTGCGAGGAGAAAGATTTTACATACTTAGTTAATTTTACAGTTTTTATATTTAAAAGTTTCAAGCCCACAGAAACGATGTAAGAATAGTACACTAAATGTTCATAAACTCTTCACCTGGCTTCACCAGTTAACATTTTACTACATATGCTTCATCTATCTGTCCACATAGATAAATGAAAAAGCATCCTTAGGGTGTGTGTGTGTGTTTGTGTGTGTGCATACAGTGTGTGTGTGTGTGTGTGTGTGTGTGCACATATCAACTTTTTTTCTGAACCATTTAAGTTGCAGACATCATGACTTATACCCCTAATTACTTTAGCATTTACCGTCTAAGAACATTTTCTTACATAATAATAACATAAATTAACAATTTAGTTATCAACTTCAGGAAATTTAATATTAATACTAGCTAATACCAATTTATTTAACATTGAATATCAAGATTAGCTAGTATATAGATGATGTTCAAAGTCTGCCAATTGACCCAAGAATGTCCTTTATAGGATTTTTTCTGATCCAGGATCAAATCTAGGATTATGCATTCATTTAGATGTCATATCTCCTTCCTCGAGAGCAGTTCCTCAGCCTTTCCTTGCATTCCGTTGCATTAGTGTGCTTGAAGAGTACAAGACAGTTTGTTTAGTTGTACAGTCATTTCAAAGCAGTGAAAATTTAGTTAAAAACTTAACTTTGGAACAAGACTCTCTTTTAGACACCCTTCTAAGGAAAGACAGTGAAGACAGCTTTTCTTCGCTGGTACCCCCCACCCCATAATTTTAATTACCCTTGGCATGTGTTCAATTTCTATTTTTTTTGTAAATTATTTGTATATTTCTTAACATATAGAGATTTATCCCATCATATTCAGGCTCTCGTTGTGGCTAGAAAATGGTTTCAGGCCCTATATAATTTCTGTGGTCTCTCTTGTAACAGGAACCAGGTCTTCTGTCTCAAGCCTGGTGGGGGAAAGGGGGTTTGGGAGTGACTCAGGGCTCCACTTACCTGGTGACTTCCAAAGATAAAATGAGAACAGTGATTGATAAGGAGTTTACCATGATCAATGTTAGAGAATTGAACAAAGGCAAAAAGAGATGGCAAAATTATAAACTGTTTGTACAGTAAGGGGGTGCTTGGACTATACTTCCTAGCCCTCCTGTGATGGGACTCATCTGTCCCTTCCCCCACTCCTTTGAGCTCCTGAGCCCGTTCAGTCATCAAATACTGTTTTATTAGATTCCTGCTAAGTGCCAGACACTGTGCTAGGCACTTGGGAATGGCTCATGTCAGGGACTGTAGTTTGGTGAGAGATATTGGAAGATACTTCTTGGACTGCAGATTTATATTTTGTGGGGCCTAGCCTGTTATGATTTTGTCACACTTGGCCTTTCCTCACCATTGCTCTATATTCAGATCCCTTAGTTCCCGGCCATACTTGACCTTTTCATTCCTCATTCTAATTCTAGAGCTAAAGATGGTTTCCTTTTTATAAATTAATAAATTGAGGCTTGGGAGGTTCTGACTCACCTGAGGACATTTGTTTGGCTTTCAAAGTGGAATTCAGGATGTGAACTTGATCCTGGGATCTCTACATGTCTTTCTGTGATACATTCCAGCTGCATCCCTATGAAAGTTCCCTAACTCTGTACTTTCCCTTCTGGATCTTTGATGGCAAATGGTGGGTGCTGGAAGAGGTTAAAAAGGATTATGGCAAAATTCTCTTCTGCTGTTAACCTGGATTCCTTGAGTACCCCCCTGTAGTAGTTGTTTTTTGTATTTGCCAAGACTCTTTGGACCAGAAGTGAGAAACCTGAAATAAAATAAGTTGAAAAAAAAGAGAGAATTTATTGACTCATGTATGGTTGTGTAAAAACAGACTCAGAATTTAATGACAAGATTTAGCTGTTTGTAAGAAATACATAGCAGGCTGGAGGGAGGTTTTTTAATACATCAAAATTAAAGACTTTCTTTATAACCTAAGACCCCCTCTGAGATTTTCCTCTGGTTAGCATAAAGGGTGAGATTCTAGTAGGGAAGATGAACCTTGGGAAGAAGGTTAGAAGGAAGGGGAAGATGGGTCTTATCATAAATCAGCAAACAAGACTATTTGAAAGAGGGTACTAATGACATGGATTTGAGAAGAGGGTAAATGTACATTGAAAAAGTCTCAATTTCATTAGTCAACTGGGAAATGCAAACCACAATGTGAGAGTACTATCCATCCACAAAAATGGCAAAAATGGGGGGGAGGGGCAGGGAAGACCATACCATGTATTGGGAAGGTCATGGAACAACCAGAACTCTCATATACTGCTGGGAGTGTAAATTGGCCTAATTACTTTGGGAAAACAACAGGCAGTTTATCTGCTAAAGCTGAGCATATGAATATACTCAATGGCCCAGCAATTCCACTCCTAGGTATATATGTAATAGAAATGTGAAGATTAATTCACCAAATAAAGATGTACAAGAATGTTGTGCATAACAGCAGTATTAATAGCCCTAGACTGGAAACACCCAAACTGGCATCGATAATAGAATGGATAAATAAACTGTGGCATATTCATACATGAATGATGATGATCCACAAATACATGAAACAATATGTTTAAATTTATTTTTTATTTTTTTGGCAGCTGTTTGGTACAAGGATCAAACCCTGGACCTTGGCATTATCAGTACCACACTCTGACCAACTGAGCTAACTGGCCTGCCCCTACATGCGACAATACGAATTAATGTGGGCTAACAAAGCCAGACACAAAAAAAGTACATCTTGTGGGATTCCATTTATATAAAGCTTAAAACCAGACAAAACTAATTAGAAGTCAGAGGAGTGATTACCCTTGGTGCGGGTGGGAGTGGAGATGAGTAATGACTAGAAGGGGTAAGAGAGAAGTTTCTGGAATGTTGGCAATGTTTCTTTACCTGTGTACTGGTTCTAAGGTGTGTTCACTTGGGAAAATTGGAGTGGTGTGCTTATGATATGTGCACTTTTCCCCATGTTACACTTCAATAAAAAATTTGAAAATATATATACATTTGAAAAAAGGTCTATTAGTTTGAAAACAAAGTCACTGTATGTAAAAACCGTGTAAGGTGATATAAAGTGCATAAGAAAAAAATTTTATTTTATTTTATTTTTTTTTGTCTTTTTCGTGACCGGCACTCAGCCACTGAGTGCACCGGCCATTCCTATATAGGATCCGAACCCGCGGCGGGAGCGTCGCCGCACTCCCAGCGCTGCACTCTCCCGAGTGCGCCATGGGCTCGGCCCAGAAAAAAAATTTTAAAAGCACAGGCGAGGGGCCGGCCCATGGCTCACTCAGGAGAGTGTGGTGCTGATAACACCAAGGCTGTGGGTTCGGATCCCATATTGGGATGGCCAGTTAGCTCACTGGGTGAGCATGGTGTTGACAACACCAAGTCAAGGGTTAAAATCCCCTTACCGGTCAACTTAAAAAAAAAAAAAAAAAGACAATTCTAATGGAGGATTTGAACATGGCCTTTAGGTGCCCTTCCAGTAAGGTGCACCTCTGTCATGCAGGCAAGGGTCTTAAGGCACACCACGTTGAGGGCTGCTCAGCAGTTTAAGGATGGTTGGCTGTCTTTGGGCTGCATGGCCATTCCTTGCTCAGTCAGCTGTGGTAGCAGAGAAATGTGGTACTAAGCATGGTGGTTTACAAGTAAGGTTATACATGTATCCGATATGTCAGCCTAGACTGCCCACTTCCAGAACTGCATATCCAGAAGGGAAATGACTGGCTTGAGTGGGAAATACATGCAGTCCCATTATACCTCTTTCCTGTCTCGGTAGATTACCCTCCATTTGCCCTCATCCTTCCCGAACAGTACCTAGCACGATTCTAATGCTCCATTGATCACCACTCTCGATTTTATGCTTAAGATATATTTGTTGAATAATGAATTACAATAACTTTCATGACAGGAACTATAAAATAAATACTAACCTCTGAGTGCCTACTCTGTGCTACATACTTCACATATATTAAATCTAGTTATCAAAACAACTGGTAGGCATTTGCCTACTTTAATTATGAGGAAATGACCTCTAGTGATTTATAAAAGTATGCTTATAAACCATAGAATGACTGTGAAACTAAAATCCATGTATTACAGAAACTGTCAATAACTAGAGGAATGTTTAATGATATTTTGAAGTACAAAGGGCACTATCCCTCAGAAATAGGAGCTACTCAGAAATTTTATGACATCAAATTATGATCAGGATAATCGGGGAAGTCTCAATTCAAATCAGCAGATACACAATATGAGGAAGAGAGACATTCACTTATTATACTTGGGGAAGATACACTTGACCCTGATCAGGAGGAGGTTGGGCTAATTCTACACACTGGGGGCAGGTAGGAATATGAATGAGACCCAAGGTATACATTTGGGCATCTCCTCATACTTCCTTGCCCCACTGTAACTCAGACACATTCAGCAGCCATGCCTTCAAAAGCAAATGATCAAAGATTAGAGAACATATAATGTAAGTCAGTTGAATTACGTCCCCCCAAAACTCCCTGAAGCTTGAATTGTATCCCCCAATTTTTATGTATTATAAACTTAGCTCCCACTGTGACTTTTAACAGGGTGGGAACTCCTATTATGGTAATTGTAAGGTGGGGCCTTGAAGAGGTGATTGGGTTGTAGGATAGTGCAGTAATGAATGGATTAAAAATGGTGGTCAGGGGTATGGTTCTGAGGGCTTTAAAAGAAGGGGAGAATCTGTCTCTCTCTGCTTTCTCTGCTTCCACCATCTTGCAATGTGAGACCCCTGGGTCACTGTTTCCACCACCAGATGGACTTTGGACTTCCCAGCCTCAGAAACTGTAAGCAATAAATTTCGTTTTTCTTTATAATTACCCAGTACTGTGTATTTTGTTATAAGCAACACAAAATGGACTAATACAGAAAATTGGTACCAGAAGTGGGGTGTTGCTTATAACAAATAATTGAAAATATGGAAGCGGCTTTGGAACTGGGGGTTGAGGAGAGGTTTGGGGAATTTGGAGGAACAGGCTAGAAAAAGCCTAGATGCTAGTGAAAGTCTTGAAGACAAGAAAACCAGGCAAAATTTTAGAGATTGGTTAAATGGTGGTGACCAAAATGCTCACAGACATATGGATCATAAAGACCATTCTAAGGAGGTCTCAGATAGAAATAAGAAGTTTTTCAGAAACTTGGGCAAAGATCACCCTTGCTGTGAACTGGAAAGGAACTTGGCTGCATTGTGTCCACACCCTAGGACTTTGTGGAAGTTAGAACTTAGGAGTTGTGAACTGGAGTATTTGGTAGAAGAAATTTCTAAGCAACAAAGCTTAAGGAAGCTGAATGGCTACTTCTAATCGCCTACTCTGAGTTTTGGTAGCAGCAGCAAGGCATGACATAAAGCCAGAATTTAAAAGGGAAGAGAGAGTAAAGATTTGGAAAATTTACAGCCTGGTCATGTGCTAGAGAAGCAGAGAATAGTTTCAGAAGGAAAATTCAATGGTACTAATAAGATTAACACAAAATAACAAGATTATCAAGAGAAGGGGGAAAAGGCCCTGAAGGCATTACAGAAGCCTCTGGGGCCAACCCTTCCATTTCAGGCCCAAAGGCCTAGGGAGACAGAGTGGTGTTGGGGAACAGGCCTGAGGCACTCTACATGGGCTTGCTGCTCAGGGCCACCTCCAGAAGCTGCTTCCAGCACCAGCACACCAGCTGCTTTGGCTGCTCCAGCTGTGGGTAAATTGGCCCCAGATGTGGCTGGACCTGCAGCTTTGGAAAATACAAGCGGGAAGCCTTGGCAGCGTCCACATGGTGTTTGGTCTGCAGGCTTGCAGAATGCCAGAGCTGTGGATGTTTGGGAGTCTCCATCACAATTTCAAAAGATGTATAGAAAAGCCTGGGGACCCAGAAAGAGAGAAGTCACAGGGGTGGAGTCACTACAGACAGCCTTCACTAGCGTAATGCCCAGAAGAAATGTGGGGTCGGAGTTGCAGCAGGGAAACCCCATCAGAACCGTGTCTAGTGGAGCCATGAGAGCAGGACCACCATGGAGACCCCAGATCTGTGGAACTACCAGCAGGCGAGAACTAAATCATCAGCCTGAGACCAGGAAAGCCACAGGAGTGGAGCTGCCAGAGGACTTGTGGACTCAACCCCCACAACAGCATGCGAAGGAGGTCAAACATTGAATCAAGTTACAAGATTCACCAGCTTTAAGATTTAATGCCTGTCCTGCTGGGTTTCAGACTTGTTTGGGACCTGTTTCTCCTTTCTTTTGGCCTATTACTCCCTTTTGGAATGGGAATACATACCCTATGTTTGTCTCACCATTGTATCTTGGAAATGGACAACTTGTATTGATTTCACAGATGGGACTTTTAACTTTGGACTTTTGAGTTAAAACAAGTTAAGCCTTTGGGGATGAAATGAATGCATTTGCACATGAAAAAGACATGAGTTTTGGGGGGCCAAGGGTGGAATGTAGTGGATTGAATTATGTCTCCCCAAAACTCCCTGAAGCTTGAATTGTATCCCCCAATTTTTATGTATTAAAACTTAGCTCCCACTGTGACTTTTAACAGGGTGGGAACTCCTATTATGGTAATTGTAAGGTGGGGCCTTGAAGAGGTGATTGGGTTGTAGGATTGTGCAGTAATGAATGGATTAAAGATGGTGGTCAGGGGTGTGGTTCTGAGGGCTTTAAAAGAAGGGGAGAGTCTGTCTCTCTCTCTCTGCTTCCACCATCTTGCAATGTGAGACCCCTGGGTCACTGTTTCCACCACCAGATGGACTTTGGACTTCCCAGCCTCAGAAACTGTAAGCAATAAATTTCGTTTTTCTTTATAATTACCCAGTTCCGTGTATTTTGTTATAAGCAACACAAAATGGACTAATACATACAACATAAAAATGGAGGTGATATTGGTCAAAAAAAAGATAAGAAAGACTGAGAGTTTTGGTGTCCTGTTTGGCTGAGAGTGAAAAGAGTTCTGAATGACTAGCTTGATTATGAACAAGGTCCTAAACAGGTAAAACCTGAAAGATCATGGGAGATGTGTATGTCTTCGATATGTTGCACTAATGAATCTCTGTTCATGAAAAAATGGCCAAGGAGTTACGGGTGAAGTCTTTTTAAAAATTTTTTTTTAAGCCGTTTTTCTTTTGGGCTGAGTCCATGATAAAAAGCCACCATACAAACAGCTATAATTCTTTCAAAACTGGCTCCATTCCTGAACTAGGAGGCTTCATTCCTCTTTGACCCAACAGATCTTGCCATTTTCTCCAAGCTGTACAGTTCCACTGGCCACCAGCTGGAGGGCTGCAGGAAATATTTTATGTTCTGCTAATTTCACTCTTTCAGACAGAGTCGTAACAGTGTCACCCCTCTTCACGGGAACAGCTTCTTGTAAAATAATTTGTCCAGCATCTACATCTTCCTGTGAAAGAAAGCAAAAGTTTTGAACATTACTTCTAGCTAATGCAATTGACATCTAAAAATGAGTACTACTGGGGCCAGCCCGTGGCTCACTCGGTAGAGTGTGGTGCTGATAACACCAAGGCCACGGATTCGGATCCTATATAGGGATGGCCGGTTTGCTCACTGGCTGAGCGTGGTCCTGACAACACCAAGCCAAGGGTTAAGATCCCCTTACCGGTCATCTAAAAAAATAAAAAAATAAAAAAATAAAAAATAAAAATGAGTACTATTTTGGTAGAAAAAGACATACTCACAGTTACAAAGTGTACAGTGCACCCAGTAATTGTGACTCCAGTTTCCAGGACTTGCGCATGGGCATTTGAACCCTTAAAAGAAGGGAGCAAGGAGGGGTGGACGTTGAGCATTTTTCCTAGAAATTAAAAAAGCATAGTGGTAAGAATTTTAGAATCTCATGTATTCTGTCAAAGGAATATGTTTTCCTGTCTAGAATCAGAAGTCAAACAGAAGTTGGATCTCTGGGATGGTTGTTTTCTTTGCCAAACATAGAGATGAGGTAAAGAGAAATACAGTTCTTATTGGAGGAAGTCCTGGTAGCAGCACGTGCCTGCCTTGCACAGCCAAAGGCATGCTGGGCAGGCTCTGAACAGGTAGTCATGGTGACAGGAAGGCGGGCAGGGGGCGTCTAAGCTGGATGGTAGGGCTCCTGAAGAAAATTTAGGTTGTGACTGGCACATACTATCAGAAAGAGGCAAGAGGTTCTTGCATAATGTCTGTGTGCTTGACTTCTAACCACAAAGTGATGTGTCCTCCAGCTGCATTAGCTAGTTCTGTGTGCCTTATGTTACCAAAGGCATTGCCTGTTTTATATTACATCACAAGGATCTACCTATATTCACCTAAGAAAACAAACTCTTTGGTGAGAAAATGCATTTATTCCCCAAATGTGTACACAAAAAATGAAAACAGGATGCAAAGATTTTGGGGAAAAAGGCAATAACACAAGACGGTACATGTTTTCTGGCAACAATGCCTTCCTTCCCATCTTCTGGCAATGGTGTATACTTCCTAAGGAGAGGAGGGATTCTGCATTTTGAGAATTTCACTTCCTCTTGCTTCTAAACAAGTAAAAAAGGTTCTTCTGAACATTTATTCAAAAGATGAAATATTACCTTTACAGTAATGTGAAACAAAACTGAGTTACTTTTTATTAGAAAAAGTGATTAATTACAGCAAGTCAAACAAAATGGATAGATAGCAGATTAATGAACCATCATTGGGTCATTCTTAGGACTAAAGGAAAGGAAATTAATTTATGACCTGAGTTAAGTAAAATATTACAGTAAATATTCACTACTGGGATTGTTTGGCAAGTTCACTACTGAGATTGTTTGACACTCGAGCTCATTTTCAGTTGATTTCCAACGAAATGTCAAACAATTTTTGCTTACCATTCCACTTTCTGACAAAGGGGCCAGATAGAATTCTCATGAATCCTGCAAGACAGACTATGTCTGTGGAGAATTCTTCAAGGACTTGGTCAATTGCATTATCAAATTCTACACGATTTTTATATAATTTATGATTAATTACCTGTAATAGAAAAAGATAAGCACAATGTTTTCCAATGAATTACCAAAAATTAAAATTCACACTTTATATAGATCATTTTTCACTTCCTTGTGAAGACACAACCAATAGAAGATAATTAAGGAATGGACAGGATGAAGTAGAAAGGCAAGCCTACCACCCACCCAAAATGCAGAAGTCCAAAGAACAAGTGCTCCACAGACCCTGGCTCTGTGAGGGCAGATTATGAGCTTAAATACAGCCTGCAGTTAAGATACTTTCCCAAGTAACTTACTTTGGTGGGAATACCAGCTCTTTCTGCTTTATCTAACCCAGCCACTGCAGCTTTGTTGGAGATAACAACAACAATGTGTGCAGAGCTATTTGGATCCTGAGTACTGTCTATAAGTGCTTGGAGGTTCGATCCTGAAAAGGGAGAAAAACACAAGTGAGTTCACACTTATTAAAAAGAGATACGTGCCATTTTGAATAGGGAATTGACAACCTTTCTGAATAAATGTCTTGGAAAAGACTGGCAACATATGTCAGACTTTTAAATTCTATTTCTCTTGGGATAATGAAAAACATAGGTATTCCCGGTTCTAGGGATATATAAGATAGTATCTTATGATCTAGCATTGTAGTAGAAATAATGTAACATGATTTTAAAACTGGTTGATGAGAAATATGCTGTTTACCCTCTCAAGAATAAACCACTATGGCCCTTACCATAGTTCCTTTGCTTCACCATAAACTCGGGCCTCAATGATATAGAAGCCTTAAAATCATTTTGTAAAGCAATTATATTTCTGGGGATGTATTCTAAAGAAATAATCAAATATGCACTTAAGGACATCTTGTACATTTACAAAAATGTTCACAGCAATGTTACTTACAATGGAGAATAAAAATCATGATATATCCATCTTGAAGAATACAATGCTCTTATTATTTTACCCCTCTATCCAAAAAGGCCAAACATAAATTTCTTGTTCTTAATATTCTTAATAATAAAAAACCTTCAACTATTTTAAGACGTTCCAGCAATGAAGCTGTGATACAAAAAAATTTGGAATTTCCATCCTTTCTGTCTTTTCTAGTTTCTCTTTAACCATCTTTCTTTCTCTACTTCTTTCTTTGGGAGTTGTTTCAAATTCATAAGAAAACTG
The DNA here is from genome assembly GCF_027409185.1 of Cynocephalus volans. NCBI lineage: Eukaryota > Metazoa > Chordata > Mammalia > Dermoptera > Cynocephalidae > Cynocephalus > Cynocephalus volans. Next base: position 180,726,501 of record NC_084460.1, read on the forward strand.
GAAAGATTAAGGATGTTGAAAAGATAGTACTACTGAATGATTCCTCCCCACTCCCCTCAGACTCTGCTGAGAGTATCCTTACAATCTGAAAGAGTTTTTTTGTGTGTGTGTGTCCGTAGGTGGGTGAGGGGTAGGGGTTGGGGGTGGGGCCAGGGAGGAAGGGAAGAACATTTCCATAGCTCTACAGTACAGAGGAAGCCACATCTTACCTGTTCCAGATATTAAGACAGCCACTCTTGCCTTTTTTGGTTTGACAGAGAAATAGTTTTTCAGGGAGCCATTCTCTAAGACTGACCCATTTATTTGTATGGTTTCAGTCAGATTCTTGACTTTCACACGAGGGGAACCTTCATTTAAAACATACCCATAAATAAACAAATAACAATTGTGAATTAACAGGAATAATGGAAAGAAAAATATTTAACGAAAACTTTAGAATACCATATTTTATTCTGAAAATATGGTATGCGAGGACTAAAATGAATAACAGGTTTGTATCACATAACATTACTCATTCATAAAAACTTCCCAAAGGTGAATGTATGTAATTACCTACTTTAGCTAAGAGCTATAGAGCACATTACTATATTGAAGCATATAAGGGATGTATTACTGCTTGCCACTGGTCTGCCCCTACTTCCCAAATCTTCCCAGTGAGATCATCCATCATAGTGCCATAACCTCCTGGCCTTGGGCATCCATGTAACCCAGCAAGTCAATTCAAAGACTGGAGAAAGCGAAGGTCTCTCTATAAGACATTGAGAAAGAGAAGGTCTCTCTTTCTTATTGTAATGTGAGCTGAAGGATGTTACCTTTCTAGTATTTGGAGAACCTGCCTGAAAATGAAACCTACACAACAGAGGAAATGAAGGCAGATACAGGTAAAGTATACAAGCTCTGACATCTTTGTTAGCTGATCTGAGTGGATTTTGTGCCCCTGTGCTAAGTTCTAGCACTTCTAGCAGAGTCCCAACTAATACACAGTACTTGTTAGGGTGCTTGCTCACTATTCCTTGAATTGAGGTGAACTACAATGCACAGCCACAAGGTCTTGTGTGCAGGGAGATTACTTTGGGAAGAGATCCTGTGGGGTGTAGTTGCGCACCTGTGAACATTACACAGAAGTGTCAGAGTCCTGATGTGGAAGTGAAGAGTATGTGGTATCACTGGGGTGGGTGCTGTCATATTACACCTGTGTAATGATAGTTGCCATAGCAATGGCTGGAATAAAAGGTGGGCACAGAGCTTGTGAGGCAGGGCTCTGCTCTATTTAAGATGATATACCTAAAAACAAATAAGGAGCGATTACCTTTAGGACATGCCACCACACTGCCTATCACCCAGGCTTCTTCCTTGTGCTGCTGAATATCCCTCAGAATCTGCTCTGTCTGATCCTTTGATACCACAAGGGCAGCCCCAATCCCACAGTTAAATGTTCTGGCCATCTCTTCTTCAGAGAGGTGTCCTTCCTGCTGTAACCATGAGAAGACTCTGGGGATCCTCCAGGACCGGGCATCTGAAAATAGGCAAGAGTTGTTTAACCTACCTATTGCCTCACACAAAGTATAAAAGTATGTACATATACAAAGACAGAGACATTACAATCAGGTTTTGCTATTTTATATAGGGTAAAAGTACAAACTGACTTTTCAGAAGTTTTTTTTTTAGGATACATGTGTATGTAAGACATTAAGAACATTTTTTGTTTACACACTTGCTAGTATTCACAATTGAGTGAAGTTTTGTGTTGCATTAACTAACTAGATCCTTAGAAAATCCCTCACGGATTACATGTGCTAGTAGTTGAATTCCAGTAAAGGCTGGCATACCACTCTTTTTTGACTGTTTAGCTGGGTCTTAGTGATGAGCAAAATACATTCTAAATAGGATGCAAAACTAGGTGGGTTATATACAGATTTAGAGAAAACGGATATACCATTCAAGTCATGCTACATAGAAGGTTTAAGATCAACACATTGTCCATCTCATTTATTTTAAAATTTATACTTAGGGCTGACTGGCTAACTCAGCTGGTTAGAACACAGCCTTATGACACCAAGGTCATGGCTTCAAATCCCTGTACCAATCAGCTGCCAATAAATAAATAAATAAAAATTAAAGAAAAGTAAAATTTAGAATTCTTAGGTCTATACAAGAATATGTATTATTAATACATTTTAATAATACGTATTAATACAACCAAAATCTCTAATAAAAATTTTTAGGTAAAGGTCTATATGTACATGCAGAAAATTCCTGAATAATAAAATAATTTGGATAGTTCTTTGCAGTCTACAGTTATGCGATCTAATTTCCAAAACCTATATTGAATTATTTATGAAGCTTCCCCAAAAGGGAAGCCACTTAGCTTTTTGTTAAATAATAAGGATTCTCTTCTGAGTCTGTACAGAATTTAAAAAAAAAAAAAAGAAAAGAAAAGAAAAAGAAGGTTGATTACTGGTTCCCCCTGTTTATTTGGTATATTTAAGTATAATCAGTTGTTTCATGCTCTGGAATTGATACAGTTTTTAAAATGTATCACATGTCTATGAATCTTCTCCTGTATTAGAATTAATTCCATTTATACTAGCTAGGAAACATCCATTCTTAAAAGCCAAGCTCAAGAGATTTAGTGACTACCATACCATGTTCACTATGCTCTCAATAGTCAAGTCAACAGCAACTTCAAATCAAATAGGAGTACATCCATAAAACGGAATAATCTTCATAAAAAATGTTACTATGACAAGTAGATGTTGATGATATATTAAATGGCAGGACAAATACCAGATTACCAAACTACAATCTCATTTTAGCCACAAGTTTTACAAAGTATTTATTTGTAAAAACAAGACTGACAGGCTAAAAGTGTAGTTTCTACAAATGAACACATACTTACGAATAATACAAGTCGTAATTTTAATGTCGAAAATTTCTGACTTAAATCTATTGTTGTCAAAGTATGTTTCCTGGAAGAAACCTTAGAGGCTGATTCAAGAGGTTTTTATTGGAATACAGACATGTATAACTCAAAACATAATGGTTTTCAGGAATATGGCTATATCAGTTTTCAATTTCCTAATGAGGTGACCATTACATTATTTTTAACCAGTGGTATGCTAGAGCCAGCTCGTAGATGCTGTTAAACACAGATATTTTTCAATTAATTGGCTGTGGTGGGAGTATTTACATCACAGAAATTGGCAAATGTACAAATTAGTCCTGCCTCCCTTCTCCATTCATCAGCATGCCACTGTTTTTCACTATTTGAAGAGGACAATAAAGAAAATACTTCTTAAGGTTTTTGTTTATGCTCACTGGAAAGCACTTCTATCCAAGGAATGCCTTAAACCACTAATTTAACCCTCCTATGAACCCTTTAACTCTTTACTATGCTCATTCCACGGATCTGGAGGGGATTCCCACTCAATCCAAACCCAGCCTGTCTGTTCCCATTCGATCATGCTCTTCCCTACCTTGCATATTTCCTCACTCCTACACAACCTACTTCTGCCTCTTTGGATTCTATCCTAGCTTATTCACCTCTATCCACAATGGCTTCTCCCCCATGAATGACCCCTGTTCCTGCCCAGCCCAACTGATCAACACAATCAATCTGTTTTTTTCTGTTCTTACTTATATAGGCTATACACGCTCTTATTTTGAGAGGAAAACTACACAACCAGCTTCAATTTCATTTGGGTCTTATTCTTGTTTCTGATCTTGACTGCTTTATCATTTTTTTCTCTCTTCAAACTCCAACTCCAAGTCTGCTTATCTCACTAGGCCCTTAATTCTTCTCTGGAAGTTATTTTATGTGAACTTCCTCAGTTTCTATTCCTTCGAACCAATGTACATTAGTTGACTATGACAGCTAGAATAGTTGAACTTTGTCTCTTTATTCTATAAAAACAGGGAGGGAAAACCCCTGTCCCACACTATGGCGAGTACATAAGTAATCATTTCCCCTTCCTTTTAACTAGTAGGTTTCTTGAAACAGTAATCTCCACCCACTGTGTCTACATTTCTGCCACCCATTCCCCGCATAGTAATCTGGTGGGTGGTATCTACCTCCAGTAGGCTGCTTTTGGACCTAACTGGCCTCCTTTGGGTCCTCATCCTAGATCTCTGTGTTGCACCTGACACTGCTAACCAATGTCATGTTAAAATTCTTCCTTAGGTTTGATGATGATACTTTTACATGGTTTACCCGCCTTCTGACTGTTCTTTTCAGTAATTCTACCTCTGAGGAGCAACATTTGGTCCCTTCCACTCTCTCGGCTATAACAATTACTACGTGCATATAATCACCCAACTTATCTTCAGCTTGACAACTTCTGCTCACAGACAACTTGAAATAAACATACTGAAGATTAAAAAACTGTATTCCCATTTCCTACTCCAAACCTTCTCTTACTCCTGCATTAGTAATGTTATCATCTACTCCCCTGCTTAACTAGAAACCTGGGACTTTTTCCTTCTATGGGTAAAATGATTCTCAAATTTGTCTTCCTTCTCTATGCCTTGATTCAGGTCCTTTTATTTCCTGTGTGGACTACATAGTAGCTACCATTTCCCATCCTGGCATGTAGGGTTCCATCTTGATAAAGCTTGAAGTTACCAATCACCTTGGAGGATCTGCTTATAGCATTTCATCTTTACACAAACCAATTACACGAAAGGATTTTATGCCTTATAAATATGGAAAATAAGGCAGAAAGAGGAAGAAAAGAATCAGCCTATTTTTTCTCCCAAGAAACCCCAATGATCAAGAATTTTCCATGTATAATAATGTGTGCACTAACTACCCGCAGTTTTCTCCCACATGCATTTTTTTCCTTAAGTTTTCTAAACAAAAGTTCCATTTAATTATCTTACCTAAATCCACTCCAAATTTTTGAGGGAGGACTCTGGGGATGTTTTCTAGCAATCCTCCACCAGTAATATGGGCAAATGCTTTGACATGTCCTGAACGTAGGATAGGTAACAGTGAACGGCTGTAGATTCTGGTTGGAGTCAGAAGTAAATCCCCTGTATATTGGAGGGATAAGACAAAAACTGAGCCTATGAATTTAAAACGAAAACATAAAACAACTCTGAAATGGAGAATGAGTTTGACCTTGTACAGACAAACCAGTTGTACAATAATATCCAAGCAGCCAAACCACAGGATAATGTAATACATTCAAATTTAGCTTTAAGTAATGAGAGTCTAAACCCACAAAGTGGTTACTCAGACATTTTCAGGCAGGACAGTTTAAACGTGAATGAGTTTACCTAAAGTCTGGTCACCACAACCATCAGGTGCTGGAGAGGAGTAACAGAGGGAAGATTTTGCCACAATTTTCCTCACAAGGCTAAATCCATTGCTGTGAAGTCCAGATGAAGCTATTCCAATAACAACATCCCCTTCAGTGATTCTTTCCAGGTGAGGGAGTTTCTGATCCCGCTCCATGGCACCGACAGCAAAACCAGCGAGGTCGTACTCTCCAGGAGGATACATGTCAGGCATTTCTGCTGTTTCACCTCCTGGCAGGATAAGACAAGAGCAAAGAAATCACATAATATTTATAAATCTGCCTAGGTAATAGTGACACTAGCTATTCTTAACACGAACAATTAAACATGTGGCTATAACCTGCAAACAGTCAATAAAACATACTCTATTAGCTGCCTAGCAGAACTTTCAACCAAGCATGATTCCAGGGGAAACAGCACTAATCTCTACAAAGGGTGAGATAAGGTAATAACAAGTATGCATGTAGCCTCCAAACATTACAACTTTCACGGGATGAATGCCCAGTTGAATATAACATCATTTCCATACCAGTTTAGTTTCAGAAATACTTTCACATATTTTATCTTTATAATCACTCCATTTTCTAGATGATGTATAGGCTTATGGAAGTGATTCAACCAGAACTGCCCAACTCCAAATGCCCTGGCCTAAAAGGTATAACATAGTATACTTTATGATCATATCATGTGAAGTTATAAGGTAGACTCCAAATTAGAAATTGTGTTCTAGGGCCGGCCCGTGGCTCACTCGGGAGAGTGCGGTGCTGATAACACCAAGGCCACGGGTTCGGATCCCTATATAGGGATGGCCGGTTAGCTCACTTTGGAGACTGTGGTGCTGATAACACCAAGTCAAGGGTTAAGGTCCCCTCACCGGTCATCTTTTAAAAAAAAAAAAAAAAAGAAATTGTGTTCTAAAAGATGGTTGAAAGGCAATTTTTGGCCTTTGGGACAGAACTGTCCGCAGAAATGGTAATATAAAAAGGTAGTTTTGTTCCTTGGTCAACCTACAAATTAATTTTGCTCAAAAATCTCATATGCAGTTAAGCAATATTTCTATAAAAACTGGGTACACTTTATTTTCTATGTCACTTCTGCAGGAAAATATGGTGTAAGTTAAGATCTTGGATGCCAGGAACCTATCTGCCTCTTCTGTAGGGCCAGTAAGAAGGAAATAACCGCTAGGTCTGTTTAAGAGATTACTGAGAAAGATGGGAATGAAAAAGATGGTCAAAGACTGGGCAGAAAAATAAGGCCTGGTTGACAGTTTTATGGGTCTGGGGAACAAACCCTTGAGGAGGGGTTTGAGGGCCACCAGGGTCTAAGTTTAATTCAGGTAGTTTTATCTGTATCTTATTTGCCACATCTTGTGGATATACAGTTTCTCTTGCTAGCTATATTGGCACCACTTTTACACATAGGGCTAAAATACAGTAAGAATAAGGACATGTGATTAAAATGGATGATCATACCAAGGAGAGCACATCCAGCATTTCCACAAGCTTTAGCGATTCCAGCAACAACAGCTTCAGTTGTACTAAGGTCAAGTTTTCCGCAGGAAAAGTAATCGAGGAAGAAGAGTGGCTCTGCTCCTTGTGCCAGAATATCATTTACACACATTGCAACCAAATCTTGACCAATGGTATCATGTTTATTGCATAGCTGCGCAATCTACAGAAGAACAATATAAACATCTACATTGGAGAATACGCTCCAAATTGTCAGTTTATCAATGGAGGCTAACAAACACCACTGACTTTGGATAGCTGCTCTTAACACTTAAAGACAAAAGAACACTAATTTCTGATAAGCCACTTGGTCCAAAACTATCCCTTTTTATCACCTACAATACTCTCTCATACAAATATAGCCTCAATAATATTTTGTTGTTAGAAATGTGCAGATATGTTAAGCACATTATATGGTTATTTGATATGGTTCTTTTTAGCTCATTTATGTCAAGAGAGAAAAAATATGTATTTGATATACAGTAAATTCCCTCTTATCCATCACAAAAGGCCTTTATTCACAAAGGTATCTGATTACCTTCAGTTTAGTTCCAACGCCATCTGTTCCAGAGGCCAGGAGAGGATCTTTGAAACCAGCTGCTTTCAAATCAAAAAGACCAGCAAAACCTCCAAGGTCAACTTCACAGCCTGTTGAAGAAGAAAGTTAATCACCTGCTGCATTATAACAGATTAGTTAAACATGATATACATACCACTTCTTCATTAGAATGGCTAAAATAAGAGATGCCTTTCTTAAGAATAGAAGATAGCAACATGTGCTCAAAGAATTGATCAAGAAAATAATTAAATATTAAAGGAACATATAATCATGTATCTTTTTAAGTTTAACATCACAGATAAGAAATGCTATCCTTAATATTACAGATAAGAAAGCAGAAGACTATGGGTTTGCCTTAAGTAGGGCAAGACTTATAGAACCTGGCATTAATTTGGAAAAATTTCCTCAGTGAAATATAAAGCCCAAATCAATTCACAATGTCTGTCAAATTTAATGAATTAGCAAAGTATAGGATCTCACTTACCTGGTCTGGAGGTGGCTTTTGCTAAAGGCTGAATCTTCTTGACTAGCATATTTCCAGCTGCAATGTCTACCCCAGATTCCTTGTAAGTCAGGCCCCTAAAGAATTAAAAAACAAAAGCAAAGAAACAACTAAAACATCACCTCAATGCCAGGGAAGGTTATTTTAATCTTAAAATACTATTTGAAGCAGAAGCCATCCCAAGTGATTTTCACATTACCTAATGTGATTAAAAATTTTTTTAATGTCAATGGCTGGGCCCCATCCATAGAGGTCCTGGGAATTGAAATGTGTTTAAACAACCTCTCCAGTTGATTTGACTGCATTATCTTTGTTGAAAACTACTGCTCTAATTTAATCACCTATTTCCTTCAGAAGTACTTCTCACAGGCTGCTAAATATACTGATTTTGTTGTGCAACCACTACCACCATCTATCTTCATAACTCTTTTCATTTTATAAAACTGAAATTCTACTCATTAAACAAAAATTCCCTATTATCCCCTCCCTGCAACCCCTGGCAACTACCATTCTGTTAAATATATTATTTTGCCACAACCTTTCTCCATTCAATTTCAGTCTGGGCAGGAAAAGAGTGCTAAAACCAAGTCAAAAAAAGTGAAAATTAGGATGATAGGAACTCTATAAAAATATCCCTAAATAATCAAATTGATTTCTTACTGCAATAATACATAACTGTTTCAGTTTCCTTTTAGTTGAGGACAGTAAGAAACAAAATCAAACCCTATGAAAAAAGCAAAACCAGGTGATGATATTCAGTGCATCATTTCCTTCTATATAGGACCAATGCACTGGAGCAGTACACTTAGAGATCAAGTGTGTAAATGGGACTGCAAACTCAATAGTCTTGCCCTGCAAAAATGAGAACTTTGGCGTACTTGGATGCAGTGATACATGAAGAAATATGTGACATTTTATTAAAAACAAGCTGCCAGGGTACAACTAGAGTTGAGAGCATTGGCAGTTAACTCAAAGTCAGCAGCCTAGAGCCACTCTCAGGTAGTAAACAAAGTCCTACTGGTTTAAAAAACTTATTCTCACTTAGCAACTGGCATTGTGGCATCTCATTTTCTTCATCTTTAACTTAAAGAATTCAGACTAGAATTGAAATTACAGTTCCTTAAAATATGTTGTTTCAGTGGAATCTAATCATTTTAAAATAAAAAACAAACTTTTAGCATGGCGTTTTAATGTTCTTGATTCTTAAAAAATTCCAGTGTTTAAACTAAAAAAAAAAATGGCCTCTTAGTAACAGCATAACTTGAATTGTTACTAAAAACTTCTCATTTTCTCCTAAAATACTTATTAGCCATAGATGAGCTAGTAAATATGATACATTCTTAAGAAATCAACATCCACATTTGCAACTAATGGTTTATTGATTTTAAAAGGGATTAGTTGTACTTGCCAATAAATAAATCAATAAGGGGTAAAAAATACCTTTCAGCAATAGATATAAATGCAGTGACAAAATGAGGTTGCCCAAAATTAGATTATAATCAAATAAAACTATAAATTTAGATGACCAATATTCTCATCTTGAGTTCTTTGACAAAATCAGAAACTATGATTCAAATACAACAATATTTATCCATGTGATAACTCAAGGAAGAAAAATCTTTAGTATCATTGTGATTTTGCTAAACCTTTCAAACATAAGTTACCATAAAGTTTTTCCCATTTAATCTGAATATTACTGTAATAATTCAGTTTTGATTCAAATGAAATACAAACCAAGATCAGATCAGTCCCAAAGAGAGAAAAGAATACAAAATGACAGAGTACAGAGTTAATGGAATTTTCTACATAGCCAGTTAGGGCAGTGCTGAAACTGTGCTGTAACCACCCCAGGAAGAGAATTTTACCTGGGCTGCTGGAGGAAAGCTATGGCACGAAAGCCAATATCCTTTCTATAAACTGCTCCCTCAAACTTTATAGTAGCTAGTCCTTTCTTGGCTTCATCAAGGGCTGACAAGAAATCTTCCCGGATGGCTGTTACGGTAAGGACTCTACCCCCGTTGGTCACTACTTTGCCATCTTTGAGGGCAGTACCTGCATGGAACACCTCCAGTCCTAAAGCTTGAGCCTCAGGAAACCCTATAAGACAGCATATTTGAAATATGATTTGAAATAATATTTCACATTGTGAAGTGATTTACAATTTCCACAAGTTTAAAAAAAAAATCTTTATCATTTAAATGAATCTTCACAAGAATCCTATCAGGCAGAAATTAATGCAATATAATAGTAAATAGACCCTTTCTCCTAAGAACAGTCTGTTCTGTTTCGGAGTGACAGCTGTATTCCTAAAATCTTGTTATCATAAATCTCATTTTAAAAACAATTGTTTCAGTAGGAAGAGGGTGGAAAAAAAGCTATTTATAAGCTCTCTGATTTAAAAAAAAACTAACCATTCCTATATCTCCAGTTTGTCTTTTTCTTTTTCCTCCTGCATTTCTCTTTTTGGCATCCTGTTTTTACAGCACAGAGCCATTCAGTCATAGATAACCAACACTTGCCAGTATTGGTAATACCCAATATTGCTTTGTTGGAAGTGGCTATTACACTTGTTGCTTCAATCTTAGGGAAATTTCAAGAAGAAGGAACACTGATTCTATATCATCTCTTCCTTTGTCCATTTTCAAAAGCAATCAATTCCTAACTACCCACTTGTCACGTATGGGATTCATAGGACTTATTGTCTGGGCAAGACAGTAAATAGGGTGTTTGAATCACAGTATTGGGGTACCGAGAGACACTAAACTACAACCTGCTAGGGGTCACAGAGGTCTGCCTTGGGACTTATGACACTGGAACTTACTTAGCATTTTTATTTATTTATTTATTTTTATCCTAAAGATGACTGGTAAGGAGATCTCAACCATTGACCTGGTTTTGTCAGCACCATGCTCTCCCAAGTGAGCAAACTGGCCATCCCTATATAGGGATCCGAATCCTTGGCTTTGGGATTATCAGCACCACACTCTCCCAAGTGAGCCACAGGCCGGCCCTTTTAGCATTTTTAAACACTGCTTGGTTTAACATCATTAACCAGATGTCTCATTTTTTGTAAAGAGAAAGGGAGAAGGCTACACTCTTGAAACAGTTTGAATCCTGCCATCCAAGTGACGATGGGGTGCATTGTAAATTAGAGGTGGGTGGGTCAAACCACAAACGTTGTATGCATTTGTGATCACTCAGAGATATGCCTCTAAAATGTATCTTATTGATGTGGTTTACACTAACGTTCCTCTCACTGTCATGGAGTCCTATTATCACCCTGGCTCTGGGAGGGTGGAAGAGAAAAACTGCACTGGGTGATATTCTGGAAATTTGGTTGGGCTACTTATGTCTTCCTTGTACAGGAAGGGAAATGGATGGCAATTCTTTAAATACAGTAATTTTGGATATTTGAACACATAGCCAACAAGCAACATGGTTATGTTAAGAATCTCTGAAAGGTTTCTGATGGTTTACACCTTTAATAGAAGCAGGCATTAGCATGGGAGGGAGGCCTGCTGTGGCACAGGTCACTTGTCACATTATAATCAACCTCTTATTCCCCAATGCTCACCTGTTATCTCCACTCCCTTGGTGTAGTCTCCAGGATAACCTTTACTTGCCATGACAATAGTTATGGCAGTGTGGTTTTCTAGCCAAATGGGCAGAGATGTGCAGAGCAGGCCACCTAAAGTGGACTGAATCACTTCATAAAGATCACTTTTAAGAAGCGGGAGGATTACCTGAAAAAACCATAATCAATATAGCAACTGAGATAAATTTTAGTTTTCCTTAGACATTTTAATCTGAGGTACTAGCAGAACTTGTATGTAATTCAAGGCTGATAAATCCTGAGATTAAAACAACATACGTCTTGTACAAAGTAATACTTTATTATCTGTAATTATCGTTACCCACTTGACACTCTGGATCACCAAAACGGCAGTTAAACTCCAGAACTTTTGGACCATCCTTGGTCAGCATTATACCAGCATAGAGAATACCTTCATTAAAAAAGGAAAAAAAAAGAGAGAGAAAGGAAATCTATAATGAAGACATTGTACTTTGACTATAAAATCTAGAACATAAACTTCTAATATTCGAAGTCTTAGAATAATCAAAAATGTCACAACAGTAGTCAAATAAAACATGATTAAAAAAAAGAGAAAAAAATGGAAGTTTTATCAAAAGTGGAAAGTTACTCCACAATAATGTCAATGTGCTCACCTGTGTATGGAGTACCCTCCTGCTGCATGCCATCTACTGTCCTTTGAAGAATAGTATTTTTAATTGTTAGTAACAAATCCTTAGAAACCTAGGGAACGTGCAAAAAAACTTAAATGTAATTGGTAATTTAAAAAATCATTTTGTAAGTAGTATCACATGGAACAATGAAAGGGGATGATGAGAACTACCTGAGACAGGCTGAGCACTTCAAGTTCATATAATTTTAAAATCCTCACCATGACTCCATCTAGGTATTTTAGCCCTATTTTTACAGAGTAGGAAAGAAGAGTTCTAAAAGGTAAAATATATTCCACAGTCAAGGACATATTGCTAACAAATGGCAGTGCCTACTTTTTACTTGACTACAGTGCCTGCCTTACACACACACACACACACCCATTATTATTGTCACTATTTTTACTACTCCTTAATGCCTCACTAAACACATTAAGATTTTAATTTTTAAGTAATAAATGCTCTGAAACTGGTAAATTATCACAAGCAAAGGCAAGATTATGTGTTATTGTCAAATGAAAGATCAGTGCCAACCACCATTTTACAACTAAGTTGACTGTTAAATCACCTCTCATTACTAAACCTACAGATTTTCAAAAATATACACCCTTAAAGAAACTCACCAAAAATAGTTTCCTGAAACATAATAATAAAGATGAAAAAAGTCCTGTGCCACCATGAGGCACCTTTGTATCTCTCCAAAATATTCTATGCTTACCTCATAAGCCTATATACTTATGAATCTGAGTTCACAAATTGAACTGTAAAAATTACACCCAGAGATAGTCGCTATACTAAAATCACTATTACTAAATGGTAGTTTTAATACTTATAAAGTCTAAAAAAAATAAAGTTTGATTTATTTTTAATAATTTAATCAAGAAAAATATGTAAAATGCACTATATTAGCACAAAAGATTGTGAATATCATCAGTGAGAAGAATGAGTGAATTTCTGGAGTGCTAATCTACTTATAATATACTCAACAATGCAGACTTCTTATAAAAAACTGTGCAGAAATTGTTGGAAACATACTTTATCAATCCATATGAAGTAGAAAGACCAGAAGAATAAATTACAGTCTGACTTGGCTCTCAATTCATCACATACACACAGAGCACTTATGTGCTGGGTCCTGGATTTCCAAAGATGAATAAAAGATAAATCTAGAACTGTAACAGGCTCCCATGGGTTAAAAATTTGGTGTAGAGAGGAGAGGATAGGAGGATCTATTCAATACACACTAGACTTTACATTGGCTTAGTTCTTCAAAAGTTTTTAGAAAAGGTTTGTTTTACCAGAAGACATACTTTTCATTAATAGAACAATCAAGTTGCTAATTAGTAACATAATTTACAGAAACAAACAAAAAACCAAAATGAAACAGAAAAGCATCACCTATGACCTCTTTGAGAATATCAAACAATTACCACCAAACCTTAGCACAGCCTTTGGGAAGTACCTGAGGTGCTGGACAACAGGCTCCCATTCCCCCTGTGTTGGGGCCACAGTCTCCCTCCAGTAATCGCTTATGGTCCTGTGCTGGGGGCATGGGGGCCACAGTCCTCCCATCAGTGAAACACAGACACTATAGAGAAAACAAAATAGTCCTCTTAGGTTAAATACCAAAAAGTAAAATAATTTAATAAGGCAAATTACATATACCTTAACTCTTCTTAGTAGAAAAGCTTTCTTTTTTGAAGAAAAATGAGTTGAAACATAAATTACCCCTAACTACATATATTAAGATTCAGAAAACCTTGTGTACTTAACTTCTGAAGGATTTATAATTTTTGAAGTAGGTGAGGGAATAAACAAGCTACTTCAAAGTAAAATATTTCAACCTTACCCCACTTTAAGCTTCCAGGCATTAAAACTTTATTTAAGGTGACTTTATTCCCTATTTATTGTATAATAAACTGTATGTGAAAGAAAAAGCAAGAATGTTTCAATTAATCCAGAAGCTCAATAACGTGTGATATAAGTCCAAGTGCCTCCACATACACTGGGGATAATTAAAAGAGAAGGAATTCTTTTTTCATTTACATCTGAAATACTAAATGTATACAAATTCCTTTGTAACTGCTGGGTTTTTAGATGAAGCAATCAGAGTAAATCAAGTCTTTTCTGGGGTGCATAGGCCAGATAACAGCTTCTCATACTCTATAAAAACCTAAAAGATGAATATACATACAGACACCTCTTCTCCTTCAAGAAGTTCTTCAATGACAATTGTTTCTCCAGCTGCTCCAAAAGCTTTCTCCTAATTGTAGGTTTTAAAAAGAGGATTGGTAAATTTTAAGCTTTTTAATATTAGTTGACTTTTGCCACTGTCTACCATTTGTATTATGAACCAATACGTACTATAATTTCTCTTTCCCTTTCTGAAAGACTCCTATTTTTTTTTTTTTGTCTTTTTCATGACCGGCACTCAGCCAGTGAGTGCACCGGCCATTCCTATATAGGATCGGAACCCGCGGCGGGAACGTCGCTGGGCTCTCAGCGCCGCACTCTCCCGAGTGCGCCACGGGGTCGGCCCAAGACTCCTATTTTTAATGTGACAATGACTTAGAGCTAATCCTGATACAGATGAAATAAACACATTACTAATACTCTTCTGAGGATTTGGCTTTCTGGTTTCAAATAAGGTAAAGGAAAAACAGATGTTTTCATTGTCAGCATTTAATCCTTATTCCTGATTATAATTATATATGTTTGCCTATAATAATTATACTAAAGCATGCCTGGGAAAGTAGATTTCTATAAAGGGGAAAAACCACACAACCAAGATGGATCATGAAAGAAAAACAAAGTGTATTCATTCATTGGTTCACTTCTTTTAGATTTCAGACACATGGGACAAATACTTTTGTCCTCATGGATGGTTTGAGATTTTACTTATATGTTCTATAGTTTGAAGATTTTCTGCCTTTCCATAGTAGACAACAGAGGATGTTAGAACTTACTTCAAAAGAATAGAATCATGGTTGTGTCATCAATGCAGATCTGTAATAACCATTTTATAGAGATGGATTATAATACACGATATTATGAAAAGTAACTTAACCTGTATGTTTAGTAGATAGGTTTTCCTTCTCGTGAGGAACATTTTGTTAACTTAAAAGAGTATCCAATGTGAATAGAAAACTAAATTTTTTCAGAAGAATCAACCTACCTGCATGATCTCCTGTACAGCTTTGCAGGCATCCTCTTTGCTCTTAGCAACAATCACCCCTTTCCCAGCTGCAAGACCACTGGCCTTCACAACCAAAGCAGGGAAGTCTGAACTGTGAAGACAGAGTAACCTTCAACACTCGATAAACCATTACAACTCAAAATTTAAAAATTCTTTGGAAATTTGTAACGATATGCTATAGCAACAACTAAAAAGCAGAAAGAAAAAAATTACTTATCATTCCAATACCACTTTGATATATTTCCCGCCAGCATTTTTTTCCTATGCATTCCTTTATAGTTGTGATCATACAGTACATACAATTTTGCTTTTCACTTATGAGATCACATAGGCAAAATCTCTGGAAGAATAATAAAATGTATAGAGTAGACACAGAATGATCTTTAAGATACAAAGTAGTGAATTGTATTCTCATTCAAGTAGAAGATGTGGCTGTATAACACCAATATAAGTATGGATACACAGACTTTTCTGGAAGTATACATAAGAAACTATTAAGTGGGACTGGAGATCTGGAAGGAGACTTACCCAAAGTAAGTAACAAAACTGTTACTTACCCAAGGCATCTGGCTACTAGGAAATAATAATATTCAATGTCTAAGAAACCCTGTAGGATGAAGAATGAATAAAGAATGAAATTGACTCAACTGAAAGGAAAACATACCATGTAGCAGGAGGAAGTGTCAACAAAAAAAGGCAAAGGCATGTGTCTACCAACATTCATTCATTGCTCAATGTTTTCCATATAATTGAGAACAAATGATGTTTAATTTTAAGATTTAGAATTGGAATAGTGGTGGCAGACAAGCAAGTGATGATTCCTCACTCTGGTTAATTATTTATGACAAAAATCAATATCCTTTATGTTGTAAAATGCCACTGTTTGTCAATTTGGCTGTGAAAACAGCACATGACTGCAGAACCAAGTTCATTTCTTCCCCTAGTAACTTATTCAACAATAAATATTAAAAATTTCATCTTTCTGCCAGGGCAGAAGATCATATATATGAATAGAATGTCATTTTATTTTGGTGTTGGAAAAAGGCAATCTACCTAATATTTATTGACAATGTTTTCTTTTTCTTTCTTTTTTTGGTGGCTGGGCAGTACGGGGATCCAAATTCGTGACCTGGGTGTTATCAGCACCACACTCTAAGTGAGCTAACAGGCCAGACCTGAGAATGTTTTTATCCATAATTATCTTACTATAAGCTCATGAAAACCTAAAGACCTAGCATTACATTTTAAACAAAAAAGTGACCCATGTATTTAAATATCATAACAAAATGACAGCCCTTCACAGGCAGCCTTCTACCTACCTCATAATGAAGCTGCAGGCCTCTTCAGGTTTGGTGAAAGCTCTCCATTGTGCAGTTGGGATTCCATGTCGGTCCATAAACTCTTTGGCAAACTTTTTGCTGGACTCTAACTGAGCTGCTTCTGCTGTGGGGCCAAAGCATTGCACTCCTGCAGAGGTCAGATTCCCAACAATTCCTGTTGATGTAAACAGTAGACTTGGCTGAACCAAGGTCTTTCTATGGGCTTTTCAGACTAAAGATAAATTACGATTAGACTATATCCACATTTAGACAAGGCAGATGACTGGTGGCAGTGGGTAACTAGTTTACATGTTGTCTACTGGATATAAACAAAATGCTACATGTGATTCAAATCCCCAAAAGTTATTTGTTATATTCGAATATATGGGTTATTAAACAGACATCAAAATAGAGCAGAATAAAGACACATAAAATGTTTCCTCTGGCTGCAAATTTCATCTCAAAACTCATCACTTTACTGATGTTGAGGAGAATATCTAGAAGCCATAAATTTCAAGAGGGTGAAATCTCTTTTTCCAATATAAGTCCTCATCTATAAAATGAATTGGATTAGATGATCCCTAAGCTCCTGTTGGCACTGAAAATACTGTAAAAATAAAAAGAAATGAACTTTACCGGCAGCCAGAGGTGCCTCTGGTCCAATGACTACAAATTCAATTTTCTCATCTTTGCAGAATTGAGCAAGGGCATTGTGATCAGTGATTGAGATTGCTGTGAACAGAAAAAACCAACCAATTGCATTTACAAAAACATTGTTTACATTAACTAAGTGCCTCGCTAAAAAGTAAGTACTCATACTTTAGTATGTCTGTTAACTGTTGGTTTTTTTTTTTAATTGGTACAGATGAGTTTCACTATGAGAAATTCAGAGTAAAGGGCATTAGGCTAATCAATAAAGCCCAATTCTCTGCTATTACTGAAGCAAGTTAGATGAAAATACCAGTAAACTTTCCAAAGAGCCATAAAGTACCTTTTCGATTACGGTGTCTATGTCACCAGTGTTGACTTTATAGTAAACAAAAAACATACCACAGAATGTATTTAGAAACTCATCTTTGGGCCGAGCCCGTGGCGCACTTGGTAGAGTGCTGCGCTGGCAGTGCGGCGACGCTCCCGCCGCGGGTTCGGATCCTATATAGGACTGACCGGTGCACTCACTGGCTGAGTGCTGGTCACGAAAAAAAAAAAAACGACAAAAAAAAAAAAAAAAAAAGAAACTCATCTTTTAAGATTTCCTGAAAACCCACTATGTGTTCGGTAGTGTACTCGGTACCAGAGTTAAGATGCTAACACAAACAGGGGCCCTACACTTAACACATATACAAACAAAATAATAGCAAACATGAACAAATTAAACAAATTTGATATGAGGTGGATTGGGAGGCTATTTCTGGTAGAGTCAGGAAGGGTCTCTTTGAGACAGAGCTGTTTAGGTTAACTGGATGTTAATTTTAACTAAAACATGGGACTCTTCTCCAACCTATAAGGCAGGTAAATTTTCTTTCTTGATGGAGTTAAGTAACTAGCAGTAGGATCAACCACATACTAAACCTGGGTTGGTTCTACAGGCGCTCTCCTGCTTCAATGTATCTATACCGCCATTCTTAAGTCAGCTGAAGTCTCAAATCACTCCGCAAAACATGGTGTTTGTGGCATATAGCATCCAAGTCCAGAAAGGGCAGTGTTCTCTACAGAAACTGCCTGAGTGTGGTAAGGGTGGCATACCATACACCTTGGGTTAGTAGCTCCAGATACCACTGAGCTGAGCAGGGCCAATTAAATCAGTACAGCAGAGGGCAACGAGAGGAAGAAGACACACCTAACTTCAAACGGTAGAAGTCTCATGACAATCTTGGGAAATTTTCATAGGCTTGCCTGTGTGATCTCAATTACATGTAGATAAAATGTGCCAGTTCTTCAATAAAGATATAATACTCACCCCTAGAGCTAAGATCCCAGAAAAGGAGATATTTTGTTATTTGCCTTTTTCTTACTGTTTTTGTCTTACATACATGCAACTATCCTCTCCTAGTTTATGGCTTGTTGGGTCTATGCTCTTCTCTCCATAAATATTAAGTGCCACATAGGGTATTAAGCACTGTGCAAACAATGCAAAACAAGACAGACAAGTCCTTGTCCTTATGGAGCTTACATTCTAGAGCTTATATTCTAGGGGGTAAAAGGAGATAGAAGACAGATAATAGAAAAGTAAAAATAAATACAGTCAATGTTTCATGATAGAAAACAAATGAAATAAAATGAGGTGGACACTTGCTTTGGTTGGAAACTTTAGGAAAAGACCTCTTTGAGGAGGTAACCTTTAAGTGGAGCCCTGAATGATGAGGAGCCAATCATGCTAGGGGTGGGAACAAATACAAAGTCTAGGGCAGCTAACTATGTTTGGGAAATTGGCAGGGTAGCATGGATAGAGTACAGTAAAAAGAGAGCAAAGGATATAAAAGATCAGGCTGGAAAGGAAAGCAGAAGCCAGATTGCACAGTAAGAAGTTTGCGTTTTATTCTAAGTGCTGTTTAATGTAGCATATAATCATTTTTTTCATTTTTACCAGTCAAAGAGATAAGAGTTGAGAATTATTGTGGAGTTAGAACTGCTAGGAATTACATTTGATAGCACTGCTCAACTTTTCACTTCAAAAAATACACACTAAAATGCCTTCAAACTATATTAGGAACTTGCTATTCTTTCAACGGATTTGTTTCATAATCTTTAAAATAATTTAAGATAAGGAAATGACACATTCTGAACAATAGGATACCTTAAGCTTACAACATATGGCAAGTATTCAAATGACCATATACATGAGGGTACTTCAAAAAGTTCACGGAAAGATTTGTTTTTATTATCTTTTAATTCTATTTTTCTATGAAATTCTAAAAATACCCTTGTATTTTAAGGGTAAGGAAAGCATTCAAACCTGAATAGCCGTCCATCTTTATTATTATAAAGAACATATATGGTTGACAATTTGTTAACAAAAACATGATTACCAGTATTTGAAATCTTTTCAGAGCAGGCAGTGCCTGCATTTCCTGGGGCCACCAATACTTGTTTGACATGATGAGACTGTGCAAGTTTCCAGGCCAGCGTATGTTCCCTTCCTCCACTGCCAATTACAAGTACTCGGGCTGCCATTGCTCTGTCTGCAAAGCAGGAATTCCAAAGGACAATGAAACCTGCAGAAAGAAAATCATAGTTGATATTTTAGAATGTACACTTTAGAAGTAATGTTTTCTGAATGTGACTTTAAGTAATCACTTGTACTCATACAAACAATATTTTCATCCAGTGATTCATGGTCTGGCTGGTTAGCTCAGTTGGTTAGAGACTGGTGTTATAAAAAGGTTGAAAGTTTGGATCCCTGTACTGACGAGCTGGCCACCCAAAAAGATTAAAATTAAAAAAAAAAACAAATAAAACGGGGATTTATAACTTGAGAAATATGACTGTAATCATAAGGTAAGCTAGTTTAAGGATGGAATGGTGATTTAGAGACTTATCTGATAAGTAATCTACAAATAATCTTCCTTCTCTGGGCTTCACTTTTAGAAGATTTGAAAATCATCAAGAAAAATGAATCTTGATTTTTGAAATTTAGACCCAAAATTTAAAATGTTTTCAAACCTTGAGATTTAATAGATAACAGACTTTAAAGTTGTCATAATAAATAAATAAATATTGAAGAGGTGGGTCAGCAAACTATCTGTAATACTTTCAGCTTTTGAGAGTCATACAATCTCTGTCAATAACTACTCAATTCTGCCACTGTAGTATGAAAGCAGCCATTGCCAACATATAATGGACTAATGTGCCAACGTTCAAAAAACTTACTTTACATAAACAGGCAGTGGGCCAGAGGCCATTGCCTATCAGTGCTATAAGCAATAGGAAGCCAGCAAAGGTTAGTAACAAATAAGCACGACTGTGTTTCAATAAAAATTTATGTATGGAGACTGCAATTTGAATTGCATATAATTTTCACGTCATAAAAACATTTTTTTCCTTTTTCTCCCCAACCATTTTTATTTAGTGGGCTGTACAATGTTAGAAAATTGGTAGAGAAGGCAAAAATCAAATTCAAACGTATTTCACTTAAGTTTTGGCACTTGAGTCTGAGCAGGATGGATGCAACAGACCTTGCTCCATACTAGCTGGGAGACTTTGAGGGACTTAACTAATCTTGGGTTTTAGTCATTCAGAGGGGTAACTTATAAAGAGAATAAGAGAGCCAGGTAAAGCCATGTCAAAGGATTTGGGGAATAAAACAAAATAGAAACCAATTACAAAAGTCAAATAATCTGCTAGAGACAACGGGTGCATAACGAGAATATATGATAAAATAAAGGCCTTGATATCTTGGAAAGCAGGGAAAGTGATCAAATGTAAACTTCAGTTAATAGAAGCGTAAAGCACATGGCCAACTCCCGTCCACCGCATCCAAAAATAAGAATAATTTCTACATTCAACCCAGTTCCTACAGTTTCATTCAGTTCCTGATATTAAATTCCCACACCAAAGTATAAATGTACCCCATTTAAAAGTGTAGGAGGCTTACACACCGACACCAGACGGCCACGCCACTTGCTCTTGCCCACTCTCCGGAAGTCGGCCCAGAGGGATCCGGAGCCCGCCCCAAGCGCCCCGCCCCGGACTTCCCCTCCCCATTGGTCTGTGTCGCCTTTGGTTCCCCCCCACTCCGCGTTGGCGTAATCAAGTGTGTTTCCCTCCCGCCCTGGGTGCGGCCTGAGCCTGCTCGCGAGCAACACTACCGAAGTCCTGGCACGTTTATAATGTAACACTGTAGTATAGGGTGCCCGTGCCATCTCACGTCTCCATTCCTCCCCGAGAGCTTCCTGAACTCTGAGTGGGAGCGCTAAAATGCTATAAACCCACATTTAGCTGTGTGTGACCAGCTACTGCGGAAAAGTCTCGTGACACGTTTGGCTCCTGACTAGAACGCACCAGGCTTTGAACGCAGGTCGCTCAGGACCTCTCGGCCTATTGCTAAAAAAATCAGGGCCGATTATAGGATGCAATGGGAGAGAGGAGAAGGGCGTGTTCTTCGTGTTCACACCACAAAGCGGGCGGAGACTGATTAGTTCTTCCCCGAATGCATTTCCCTAAGGAAACTGAACTTAGCACCGCCCGCGAAAGCTTGGAGGCCCTGTGCCAAACATCGTGTTGCCCTTCTTGCTCCCTTTCCTCACGACCTTTATCCTGAAGCGGTTAGCTGCCACACCAATCCTCTTAAACCCCCAAACATTTGAGAGTGACAACTTAAGCTGACAACAGTCGCCTCAGGAGGGACTTCTCCTATAATGGCGCCTGCGTCAGACACTAACATGGCGGACACAGTCGTGCGCGGCGCAAACGTCAGCACCTCTACCACAGCGGCTCAGAAACAGCAGAGGAGAGCGGGACCGTGCCCACTGATTGGCTCGTCAGTGGAGCGTGCCGGTCGGGACGCTCCCATAGGAGCCAATCAGGAAAGCGAGAGACCGAATTGGCCGCTGCGCCTCCTCCCGAGGCATGCTGGGAGCCTGGAGGACTAGCGAGGAGGAGTTGAGAGAACGGAGCGGACGCCATGGCGACCAACATCGAGCAGATTTTTAGGTCTTTCGTGGTCAGTAAATTCCGGGAAATTCAACAGGAGCTTTCCAGGTAAACGCCTCCCAGACACTTCCGCTCCTAATGGACCGCTAGGGCCCCATTTAGCCTTCCATGGCGCTTTTCTTCGGAGATGCCGTCGTTCTCCGGCTCAGGCCCCGCTACGGCCCCGCCTGGGCCTGGGATCCATTTTCCGGGCCCTCCCCCCCCAACTCTCTCATCCGCTCCCTCCCTTCCCTCCGAGGAACTTCGCCTCTTCCGAGGTAACCCCAGACTCTCTCCTTTACAACGGAGTTAAGATGCTCATCTTTCTCTCCAGTTTGGTCACCCCTTATCCTTTAGCCACTTGAAGGCCTGGTTGTCCACCAGGGCCGGGCCTAGTTCCCTCCTCAGCTCCTCCTCCGCCGCCGCGTTTCCCCTCCCCCTCTCCGCCTCCGCGGATTTCGCCGGCCGGTGCCTATGACCGGAAAGGGTCTCTAACGGCCGTTTCTTGGGTAATTTTAAATCCGTTTTATTATTGCTAGCTTTAGGCCGTTTGGGGGTCAGGATCCACTAATTAGATTATTCGGGCCTTAGTGTCCTATGGTTTCCATCAGACAGTATTCGAATAGGGATTTAGATGGAAACAGCTCAAATTAATTAGTTGCTTTGATAAAATATTCGAGATGTGAATGGAGGGAGACTTCGAAATGCTAGTGATTACTTAATTTTAGTTAGTGAGTAGTGGACTTTGTGTGTAGATCTATTTTTCTTGCTGTCCCTGCCCCAGTTGATGTATTTGACCAACGTCGTTTTTGCTGTTGTTATTGGACTTAACATAGTTTATCCTTGGTTCCATGAAATTTGAAGGGGAAGAGATTTCTAAAGAAATAGTTGTTAGAAAGGAAAATAGTGTAGGTCATGTTGATCAGTGGTTCTTTTAGTATTTTTGCTTTGTACAAAGTACTCATTTCTTTAAAGTACAGAGGTAGGAAAGAGATCTGGATACGTAAATATTTCTTCCAATATTTTTGCTAATTGTATTTTGAAAGTTAATGGCAAAAGCGGTAAGAATTTGAAAATCAGCCGATATCGTAATTGTAAATTAAGTGCCCATATTAACATAGGATTCCTGGAGCAATGATGTATAGCTAAAATTATTAGTTTTGCAGGATATGTTGTTTTTTAGGTGGGAAATGTATTCGGTCACTAGATTGCTTTTTAAATTTTTGTGATATAGTTGGTGTTTTTAGGATGAGAAGAGACCTGAGCTAAAGGAATATTATTTTCTTGAAAACTCTTAAATAGTTGCATACAATAAGTAGTTGTTTGCTGGTTTCATAAGTCTTGTGTTTGTAGGGTTTAAAAATCTATTAGAAAATGAGTGTTTTATTGTAGAAAATGCAGAAAACATAAAGAAAATAGAAACCACCAGTTATTGATGTTCTTTATGTCCTTTTATTTTCTTTCCCTGTGCATACAGATACCCTTGTGTTTTGTGAAATGTGATTATCTTGTTTCGTATTGATTGTTTTTCCATGTTAATGTATTGTGAACAAGTTTGTCCAGGACAGTCTCAGTCTTTTGGATATTCTTCGTGGCTGCATAGAATTCGGTTGTAGAAATATATTATTGGATATTTAGGTGGTTTGAAATTTTCATTGCTTTTCAGTAATTGCAATGAACATTCTGGTAGCTTTAAGATGAAATCGTTATTGTTCCCTTATAAACTGACTTTTTTTTTTATTGTAGTTGCTTTTCTGATTTTAAATTTGTGATAATTATGTCTGTATAAGTGCTTAGGAAAGTAAAATAAAGTGCTCCAGGAAAAATGTCTAAAAAGAATACTAGACAAAGCAGTTTATTATTATTAGCTTCTTCTCAAACTACATAATGCATTGTCAGTCTAGAAACAAATTTTTGAGTATCTACCATTTCAGTGATCTATATTTTCTTTTTTCCCCATCTACTTTTACATACATCAGTGTAGGTGATGTACGTATCTAAGGCTAACATGTAGATAGTTAAAGTAAGTTCTCTAACTATTGTATATATATGGTTTTTAAGAGTATGGGGTCTGGTTTTAAATATCAGTTTCATTTCTCAGTAGCTGTGTGATCTTCATCTAAGTTTTTAGTCATCTTCGTGCCTCATTTTTCTCATTTATAAAATCAGAATAATAGTGGTGATCCTTATTAGGATTAAATGGGTTTAAAAGTGAAAAGTGTGACACTAGTAGTCAATAAATACTTATTACATGACTTATTGTGTCATAAAACCAAATACACCTTAATAACACATTTAGTTAACTACTGAATTTTTTGGTTTTTGACCATTCAGATTTTTATCTGGTATTGGAGCATAACTGTTTATGTGTTTTCAATTAGCTAAAATTAAAGTTAAATTAAAATTGAATGTGTTGAAATTATTTGATTTTTCAAAATTTTTAAAATTATACAAAAATAGTGAAAATGACTGGTTCTTGTTTATGTTAAGATTCTTCTGTGCTGGTGAATTGAAAATAAGCCATTCGTCCTTTTACTGTTAGTATAAATGAATTGCCACTTATTTTCTGTGAATTTTTAGAGAACTTATTTTAACACCAGGATTTTTGGTAGTTTTCTTTCGGAACTTTATGGCATTTTGGTAACAGTCTAAGCCTGAACAGAGGCTACACGTTATCCTTTTTACTCAGTGTATCTGTGGCTAACTTTTGTGGTCTTGATACTGTTGGTGATTGTGATTTATGCATAGGTGTGGTTCTATTGTGGCCATAGTTTCCACCATAATGTTAGGTCATATATTTTTCTTCGTATTTGGATTGGACTTATTAATTTTTCTCCCCAAAGAGAAATATTTAGGTAACCCAGAAGTCTCAGGTTAGATTTCTGGAATTATTTTATTAAAAAAAGAGTCACTTAGAAGCCTGTCTTAAAGACTTTTTCTTAACTTTCACGGTTCTGAAGACTGTGTGTGAAAATGAAAATGCCGTAACTGTATGTAGATAATGTTAAGAAAGCACCATTAGTGATGAATATCTGAAATAGGAAAAGGGGGAAATGTATGGATAATATAATATGATATAAAATCATTTTAATTAATTGAATTATTGGTATTAATTTATTGTATAGTGTGATAAAATGTTAATGAATTTTGATAACTTTTCTTGTCAAGTGGAAGGAATGAAGGCCAGCTGAATGGTGAAACAAATACACCTATTGAAGGAAACCAGGCAGGTGATGCAGCTGCCTCTGCCAGGAGCCTACCAAATGAAGAAATAGTGCAGAAGATAGAAGAAGTACTTTCTGGGGTCTTAGATACAGAACTACGATATAAGCCAGGTAAGGTGGAGATGATCAACTGTCTCAAAAATTTTGTTTTAAGATTTTTTTTTTTTGAGATTTGAAGGTTAATAGTATTTTTTGACTAGAGGGTATTTAAAATGTTCAGTAAGTCTAAAATTTTAGTAAATTTAAGCTTTTGTTTAATTGCTTTACTGAATATTTTCTTGTTTAAATCCTCCTTCGAAAATATAATTGCACTGAGACATGAACATTGATGCACTTGTTTGCTTTGCTGGTGGAATGTAATTTCTTTCTTTATCTCATTCATTTTTGTAGAGTCTCAGTGCCAGGAATTTGAATGTGGGTTTTCATTGAACAGTTGTGTAAATATCAATTTTGGAAGGTATGGTAGCCTGGCCCACATCTGTAGCAATTTTTAAAACATCTTGGGAGGTTTTATTTCAAAGCTCAAGCTTAGAGGTTATCTTGTTTTTGCATCTACCCCACTGCAATGAATGAGAGGGATCATTGCTTAGATATTTAATTTTTTGGAATTGATTAAATAATTGATGTTGAGAAATGAAGGATTTATGATTAACTATAAAAATAAGTCATTATCTCCACTTAGTTTTGGAATTAGGTGTGTGATATTGTTCTCTTTGCTTTGCTTCGTTTCTCTGTAGGGTGTGGTTTTAAAAAGCACAGACTTTAGCCATGCTTAGATTCGTGGCTCTAGCAACCTTTTCTTGATTGAAGTATAATTTAGATAATGTACCTTTGGTGTTCTGAAATAAACGATTAATAGAAAATGATTAGTTTTGCTTTGGCATATGCTTTGTGAGTTGTTTTATTTTTTCCATAGGCTTAATGGCCAGGATTTCTTATCAGTTTTTTCTGGGGTCTCTGAGATTTATCTAATTTGATATTGGCATTATTAGACTAAATCCCATTTGGTTGCAAAGTGGAATATAAACTACCTTCTCTTTAGGATATGCAAATTCAAATGTTTTTAAGTTACATGTTAAGGGCTATAAGAATTTTCCCCCCCCAATCACTTTATTATTACATTTTAAGAGGCCAACCCCGTGGCTCACTCGGGAGGGTGCGGCGCTGGGAGTGCCAAGACCGCGGGTTCTGATCCTATATAGGGATGGCTTGTGTGCTCAGTGGCTGAGCGCGGTGCGGACGACGCCAAGCCAAGGGTTGCGATCCCCTTACCTGTCACAAAAAAAAAGATAGAAGCACTTGAAATATTATTTCCTAGTAATTTTAGAAGAGTATTGGGGGGAAGTTATTTTTATTTCAGTGTAACAGGGGTGATAGACAAAATTCAGTTTCTCTGTTGATGCTTTATATTTGTTGTTCAGATATTTGTATACTGTATAGGAGCAGTCACTAACTTTTGCTTTGAGATTACTCTGTGCCAGGCATTGTTCGATGTACTTTGCCTGTTTTAACTCACTTTATCCTCTTAACTCTGGAATCCGTGGTGTGCAGTAATTTGGCCCAGGCCACTTACCTAGGAAGTGTTGGATCAATTCAGGATCCAAAATCAGGCAGTCTGTTCAGAGCCAACACCATGTTGTTTCTTGTATAAACGGGTTAGTAAAATAATTGCAAAAATTAGGTATTTTTATAGGAATTATAACAATTAATAGGAAATACATCAATTGATAAATATAGGTTAAAAGTAATTTGCTATTATTTGAGAGCTGGAGAAAATAATCATTTTAATAGAATTTAGTAAAATGTATCAATGTAATTCTAAATAAGTTTTGGTGATAAACTAAGAGTTTATTTTTAACCCAGGCTTTAGTTTGAAAAAGTGGCAATCTTAAGATTAATTGGTTTATGGAAAATAGTTTATTTGGTAACTTTTCATTTATCCTGAGGTGTTATACTATGGCGTTTTAACATGGAATGTAAATATTAGTGTATATGATTTATCTAAATCTACTTTGGGGAATGTCTGACAAAATTAATTTCCATTACTTTCAGACCTGAAAGAGGCCTCCAGAAAAAGTAGATGTGTATCTGTACAAACAGATCCTACTGATGAAATTCCCACCAAAAAGTCAAAGAAGCATAAAAAGCACAAAAACAAAAAGAAGAAAAAGAAGAAAGAAAAAGAAAAAAAATATAAAAGACAGCCAGAAGAATCAGAGTCAAAGCCGAAATCTCATCATGATGGGAACATAGATTTAGAATCTGAGTCCTTTCTAAAGTTTGATTCTGAACCTTCAGTGATGGCACTGGAGCATCCTATAAGAGCATTTGGCCTGTCTGAGACCAGTGAATCCCCTGCAGTTGTGCTAGAACCTCCTACTGTATCGATGGAGGTATCAGAGTCATACATCTTAGAAACTCCGAAGCCAGCTATAAAAACTGCGGAACTGTCAGTTGCGTCCACATCAGTAATCTCAGAGCAGTCAGAACAGTCTGTGGCAGTAACGCTGGAACCATCCACAACAAAGATTCTAGATTTCTTTTCAACAGCACCAGTGCCTACTACAACAGTAGTGCAGCAGTCATCTGAGCCAGTTGTAACAATGTCAGTGGAGTACCAGATGAAATCTATGCTGAAATCTTTAGAGAGCACATCTCCAGAGCCATCAAAGATTATGTTGGTAGAGCCTCCAGTAGCAAAAGTGCTAGAACCATCAGAAACCCTTGTAGTATCATCAGAGACACCTTCTGAGGTGCACCCTGAGCCAAGCACATCAACAACAGTGGATTTTCCAGAATCATCTGCAACTGAAGTGCTAAGATTGCCAGAGCAGCCTGTAGAAGTACCATCGCAGATTGCAGATTCATCCATGACAAGACCGCAGGAGTTGCTGGAGCTGCCTAAGACCACAGCGTTGGAGCTGCCGGAGTCGTCGGTGGCCTCAGCGATAGAGTTGCCGGGGCCACCTTCGACCTCCATGCTGGAGTTGCAGGGGCCCTCTGTGACTCCAGTGCTGGAGTTACCTGGGCCCTCTGCTACCCCAGTGCCAGAGTTGCCAGGGCCCCTTTCTACCCCAGTGCCTGAGTTGCCAGGGCCTCTTGCGACAGCAGTGCCTGAGTTGCCGGGGCCCTCTGTGACACCAGTGCCACAGTTGTCGCAGGAATTGCCAGGGCTTCCAGCACCATCTGTGGGGTTGGAGCCACCACAGGAGGTACCAGAGCCACCTGTGATGGCACAGGAGTTGCCAGGGCTGCCTGCGGTGACAGCAACAGTAGAGTTGCCAGGGCAGCCTGCAGTAACGGTAGCAATGGAGTTGACCGAACAACCTGTGACGACGACAGAGTTGGAGCAGCCTGTGGGGATGACAACGGTGGAACATCCTGGGCATCCTGAGGTGACAACGGCAACAGGGTTGCTGGGGCAGCCTGAGGCAACGATGGTGCTGGAGTTGCCAGGACAGTCAGTGGCAACGACAGCGCTGGAGTTGCCGGGGCAGCCTTCGGTTACCGGGGTGTCAGAATTGCCAGGGCTGCCTTCGGCAACTAGGGCACTGGAGTTGTCAGGTCAGCCTGTGGCAACTGGGGCACTAGAGTTGCCTGGGCAGCTCATGGCAACTGGGGCACTGGAGTTCTCAGGGCAGCCTGGGGCAGCTGGAGCATTGGAGCTTTTGGGGCAGCCTCTGGCAACAGGGGTGCTGGAGTTGCCAGGGCAGCCTGGGGCACCAGAGTTGCCTGGGCAGCCTGTGGCAACTGTGGCGCTGGAGATCTCTGTTCAGTCTGTGGTGACAACATCGGAGCTGTCAACGATGACCGTGTCGCAGTCTCTGGAGGTGCCCTCGACGACAGCGCTGGAATCCTATAATACGGTAGCACAGGAGCTGCCTACTACATTGGTGGGGGAGACTTCTGTAACAGTAGGAGTGGATCCCTTGATGGCCCAAGAACCCCATATGTTAGCTTCTAACACCATGGAGACCCATATGTTAGCGTCCAACGCCATGGACTCCCAAATGCTAGCATCCAACGCCATGGACTCCCAGATGCTAGCGTCCAACGCCATGGACTCCCAGATGTTAGCCTCTAGCACTATGGACTCCCAGATGTTAGCAACCAGCTCCATGGACTCTCAGATGTTAGCAACCAGCTCCATGGACTCCCAGATGTTAGCAACCAGTTCCATGGACTCCCAGATGTTAGCAACCAGCTCCATGGACTCCCAGATGTTAGCAACCAGCTCCATGGACTCCCAGATGTTAGCAACCAGCTCCATGGACTCCCAGATGTTAGCAACCAGCTCCATGGACTCCCAGATGTTAGCAACCAGCTCCATGGACTCCCAGATGTTAGCAACCAGCACCATGGACTCCCAGATGTTAGCAACTAGCTCTATGGACTCCCAGATGTTAGCATCTGGCACCATGGACTCTCAGATGTTAGCTTCTGGCACCATGGATGCCCAGATGTTAGCGTCTGGTACCATGGATGCCCAGATGTTAGCGTCTAGTACCCAAGATTCTGCTATGTTGGGTTCAAAATCTCCTGACCCTTACAGGTTAGCTCAGGATCCTTACAGGTTAGCTCAGGATCCCTATAGGTTGGGTCATGACCCCTACAGATTAGGTCATGATGCTTACAGGTTAGGACAGGACCCCTATAGATTAGGCCATGATCCCTACAGACTAACTCCTGATCCCTATAGGATGTCACCTAGACCCTATAGGATAGCACCTAGGTCCTATAGAATAGCACCCAGGCCATACAGGTTAGCACCGAGACCCCTGATGTTAGCATCTAGACGTTCTATGATGATGTCCTATGCTGCAGAACGTTCTATGATGTCATCTTATGAACGTTCTATGATGTCATATGAGCGGTCCATGATGTCCCCTATGGCTGAGCGTTCTATGATGTCGGCCTATGAGCGCTCTATGATGTCAGCCTATGAGCGCTCTATGATGTCCCCTATGGCTGAGCGCTCTATGATGTCAGCTTATGAACGCTCTATGATGTCAGCTTATGAGCGCTCCATGATGTCACCAATGGCTGATCGATCTATGATGTCCATGGGTGCTGACCGGTCTATGATGTCGTCATACTCTGCTGCTGACCGGTCTATGATGTCATCGTACTCTGCAGCTGACCGATCTATGATGTCATCTTATACTGCTGATCGTTCAATGATGTCTATGGCAGCAGATTCTTACACTGATTCTTACACTGATACATACACAGAGGCATATATGGTGCCACCTTTGCCTCCTGAAGAGCCCCCAACTATGCCACCTTTGCCACCCGAGGAGCCACCTGTGACGCCACCATTGCCTCCTGAGGAACCACCAGAGGGTCAGGCATTACCCACTGAGCAGTCAGCATTAACAGCTGAAAGTACTTGGCCTACAGAGGTGCCAGCATTACCTCCTGAAGAGTCTGTATCACAACCTGAGCCTCCTGTTAGTCAAAGTGAGATTTCAGAGCTTTCAGCAGTGCCTGCTAATTATTCAGTATCTACACCAGAGCTTTCTGTGTTAGCATCAGAGGCTGCCGTGACTGTTCCAGAACCACTAGAGCCAGAGTCTTCAGTTACATCAACACCTGTAGAGTCTGGTGTAGTAGCAGAAGAACATGAAATTGTTCCAGAGAGACCAGAGATTTCTATGGTGTCTGAAACTCCCATAGTGTTGGCTGAACCAACTGAGTTAACATCAGAGCCTCCTATTATGTCAGAGACAGCAGAAATATTTGATTCCTTGAGGGCTTCAGGACATACTGTCTCAGAGGTATCTACATCCTTGCTGGAGCCAGCAGTAACCATTCCAGAGCCAGCAGAGAGCAGCATTCTGGAACCGCCAGCCATAGCTTCCCTGGAGCCTCTGGCCACGGCTGCCTCAGAGCCTCTTGCCATGGCTGTCCCAGAGCCCCCAGCCATGGCTACTCTAGAGCCCCCAGCTGTGGCTGTCCCGGAGCCCCCAGCCGTGGCTGTCCCGGAGCCCCCGGCCGTGGCTGCCCCGGAGCACCTGGCCGTGGCTGTCCTTGAACCTCTGGCTGTGGCTGAGCCAGAGCTTGTTAACATTCCTGTGCCAGTCGTTTCTGCCCTGGAGCCTGCTGTGCCTGTCCTGGAACCAGCAGTGTCAGTCCTTCAACCTGCTATAATTGTTTCAGAACCATCTGTTTCTGTCCGGGAATCCACTGTGACAATTTCAGAGCCTGCTGTTACTGTCTCAGAGCAGACTCAGGTAATATCAACTGAGATAGTTTTAGAATCTGCGTCAATGATACTGGAGTCCAGTGTTATATCTTCATCACATGTTATGAAAGGAATGAATTTACTGTCTGGTGATCAAAATCTTGCTCCAGAGATAAGCATGCAGGAGATTCCATTGCATTCAGGTGAAGAGAGACATGCTGAAGGATACCAGAAAAGTGACTCTTACGAAAGTGAACATGGTATAACTATAGATCTTAATATAAATAATCATTTAATTGCTAAAGAGGTAGAACATAATACAGTGTCTGCTGCTAGCACTGATCCTGTTGGTGAAATTGGTGCAGAGAACATTTTACCCCGCAATGAGACTAAACAATGCACAGTATTGGATACCTGCCCTGGTGTTAATGAAATTGATGGAGGAACTCTATCTTCTACTGGTCCTCTTGCTCTGGAACCTGATGCAACAGAAATTAGTAAGGATATTGAATTTATCACATCATCTGCTCTCAGTTTAGTTAATAAATATGATGTTGAAGAATCTTTAACTACTCAAGATACTGAACATGACATGATAATTTCCACCAGCCCCAGTGGTGGTAGTGAAGCTGACATAGAGGGACCTTTGCCTGCTAAAGACATTCATCTTGACTTACCAACTAATCTTGTTAGTAAGGGTACAGAAGAACCATTACCTGTGAAAGAGAGTGACCAGACATCAGCAGTTGTTCTGAGCCCTAAAGAAAGTAGTGGAGAAGATGAAGTACCACTCTCTACTAAAGAGATACCATCTGGTTCAGGATTTTCTGCCAATGTTGATGATATTAATGAAGCAGATTTAGTGAGACCCTTACTTCCCAAGGACATGGAACGTCTTACAAGCCTTAGAGCTGGTCTTGAAGGACCTTTACTTGCAAGTGAAGTTGAACGTGACAAATCTGTTGCCAGTCCAGTTGTAACTAATATGCCAGAAAGAGCTTCAGAGTCTTCTTCAGAGGAAAAAGATGATTATGAAATTTTTGTTAAAGTTAAGGACACACATGAAAAAAGCAAGAAAAATAAGAACCGTGACAAAGGTGAGAAAGAGAAGAAAAGAGATTCTTCATTAAGATCTCGAAGTAAGCGTTCCAAGTCTTCTGAACACAAATCACGCAAGCGTACCAGTGAGTCTCGTTCCAGGGCAAGGAAAAGATCATCTAAGTCTAAGTCTCATCGCTCTCAAACACGGTCACGGTCACGGTCACGACGCAGGAGGAGGAGCAGCAGGTCAAGATCAAAGTCTAGAGGAAGGCGATCTGTATCAAAAGAGAAGCGCAAAAGATCTCCAAAGCACAGATCCAAGTCTAGGGAAAGAAAAAGAAAAAGATCAAGCTCCAGGGATAACCGGAAAACAGTAAGAGCTCGAAGTCGCACCCCAAGCCGTCGGAGTCGGAGTCACACTCCCAGTCGTCGAAGAAGGTCTAGGTCTGTGGGTAGAAGAAGGAGCTTCAGCATTTCCCCGAGCAGACGGAGCCGCACCCCCAGCCGGCGGAGCCGCACCCCCAGCCGGCGGAGCCGCACCCCCAGCCGGCGGAGCCGCACCCCCAGCCGGCGGAGCCGCACCCCCAGCCGACGGAGCCGCACCCCCAGCCGACGGAGAAGATCAAGGTCTGTGGTAAGAAGACGAAGCTTCAGTATATCACCAGTCAGATTAAGGCGATCAAGAACACCATTGAGGAGAAGGTTTAGTAGATCACCCATCCGTCGTAAAAGATCCAGGTCTTCTGAACGAGGCAGATCACCCAAACGTCTGACAGATTTGGGTGAGTCGTTATTTTAAAATTTAATGGTATTGCAATAGTGATGTAAACCTGAGTTTTTTCTGATCTTAAGTCAAATGGAATATTTTGGGTTATTGGTTTAGGATAAATATTAAATTTTTAATGGTTAGATTAGCCTGTGTTCAGAAAATACAGGAATAGGGTTGGCCAGTTAGGTCAGATGTTGAGTGTGGTGCTGATAACACCAGGGTCCAGCCAGGGTTTGATTCTTGTACCAGCAAGTTTCAAAAAAATAGAAAATACAGGGATAGTGCATTACTTTTGGAGTTAAAAAGACCTGCTTTGTAGTAGTAGTAGAATCGAGGTGTTTCCATACTTGAATGTTTTATTTTGCTTGGACCATCTTGCTGTAACTAAAAATGGAAAGTAGAAGCAGATATACATATAGAATTAAATTAAAAACAAGGATAAGATGCTCAGATACTGTATGTATTACAACATACATACTCATAAACATGCCTAAAATTATAATTTTTAAAAGTAAGTTAACATATCTTAAAATGGCAATATAGGGCTGTTAATTGCTTGTGAAGTTAATTCTGATTGGTATAGTTGGTAATAGAAGTGAGTAGGGAATTTTGCATGTGGGGAGTTAAGTGGTGGGTGATACTAGCTAAATAAAGTGAAATTTATTAGATCAGAGTGATTTTTAATAATCTCTGCAGTCTTACTTATTGAAAAATAAATGTCTAATTTTCCCTGCTTTTAAGTAGTCTGCAGAGGTGACTAAAACTTGATAGATAATGCATGATTACCTGCAATGAGTATGGATAATTTATCATTCCATTAGATTGGACATTTCCAGGTCAGGACTGTGTAAAGAAAAAGACTAAGAATAATAAGGGATAGTGTACATTCAGATCAACAAAAGTTTTCTGAGTGTTTTTATTCATAGCAGAAGAACGATATATAATTTTGAAAGAGACTACAAGTTAGTGGAGGAGACACGGGTAAAATGCATACAAATGTCTCTTTTGCCAAATAGCAAAACTGCCAAAAAGGGCAGAATGTGATGGTTACTGTAGTACTGGTATAGGTGAGGCACTTTAGGAACACAGTGAAGAGGAATGTTAATTCTGACTTAATGAAGACTTGTTAGAAGAGGTAGCACTTGAACTTGGGCTCAAAGAGTGCTTTAAGATGTCAGATTAGGAGAGTAATCTAAGGTTTTGATAATTTTGGGAAATAAAGTTGGCTTTGGCAGGTTTCTGTCTTAGAGTGTGTGTGGCAGGGTGATCATTATAGTTGTATAGTAAGGTGGCTATTTTCTGTAGTATTTGAATGGAAAGCTCAATGTGGACTTAATTCTTTAAATAAGGGACCACTGCTTAAAAACTTTGAGTCAGAGTGCTTTGATCACAGCTATAACTTAGGGCAGTCAATTGATGCCTTAATATTGTTAGCATATAGATTTTTGATAATACAAAATGTACAGTCTTAGAAAAAACTTCTTATTTTTCCTCTTACAGATAAGGCTCAATTACTTGAAATAGCCAAAGCTAACGCAGCTGCCATGTGTGCTAAGGCTGGTGTTCCTTTACCGCCAAACCTAAAGCCTGCACCTCCACCTACAATAGAAGAGAAAGTTGCTAAAAAGTCAGGAGGAGCTACTATAGAAGAACTAACTGAGGTAAGCTAGACAGAATTTGTTTTCATTCTTAAATGGATTATTCCAGTGATCTTGACTCTGGAGCGTGCCAAAACCCGAATTGTGGGCTGAACTGATAATGGCTGGCACCGAGTGGCCAAAACCCGAAATACAGATGTGGCAGCGGCAGAAGCTCTGTTTAGCAGGCCATTATCCGGGATGGCTAAGCTCCGCTAGCTAAAAGTTACTTCCCATTACTTTTGCTTTCCAGTTTTAGAAGCCAAACTGACTGAGGAGTGAGACGGTTCGTTTGAATGGAGGAGGTGTTGAGTGAGCAACACGCAGAAGCTCTCCTACAGTTTCCATTCACGACGTGTTCACTGATCGCCACGAGTGTACTGCATATACGCAAAGACACAGACAATCTTCAGAAATGATCTTTTGCCACCGGAGCTTGGAAATTAATGAGAATAGCTGGCCATTGCCTGAAAGGAACTTCTTTCGCATCAACATTTCGGGTTTTGGCTGTTTGGTACCAGCCATTGGCGATAATGGCCGGTCATTATCAGTTCTTCCTGCGGTTCGGGTTTTGGCAGTAACATATATTTTAAACACTTATTTTTGTTTTTAAAAATTCGATCTTTTCAATTGAGTCTTTCTTGGGGGGTGGGGGGAGCTTTGTTTTATTATTATTTTGTTTTGGGGGGGAGATGCTGAAATATTGCTGCTAGGATCCAGAAATACCAGTTTCAAATATTGAAACTTGTCATTGGCTAGCCTTATGCCAGCCCTGCCACTGTCAATATATTCTGTTCCCTGGGTTACAAGCTTGATATATTCTGTGTTTTTGGCTAAATGAGCTTTTTATCCTATTGTAATATTTTCAATTGATAATAGATGTGACAAATTCTACTGCTTATATAGAGACAGGTCTACCCAAATTTACTCTGACCTTTTTATAAAGCCAGGTAATGGAGTCTGTTCCTTAGCTTCTCAGGAAGGAATTGACTTTCCTTATATGTCAGACCTCATCAGTTGTACCCTCTTCATCATGCCTTATTTTCCATTCTTAAGTTCTATTCCTTAAGAGATTCAAATTACAAAACATTTACGGAGAAAGACATTACTATCTAATCCTGTTGCATATGTTTCAAATCTTTTATTTTGGGATGTAATTGGGGATCAGAAAACTTCTTAATCTGTTTCCTTGCTTAGATTTTATTACAATATAAATTACAACTTTAAAAAAAAAATTAAGGACCTAGTAAGAGCTTCTGTTGCTTACCAAATCCAAACTCCTTATCCAAAACTATGGACACTTAGTATTTTGCTATGTTTTAAGCCTCATCTTCAGCCCTCTTGTCCTTTCTTTCTTTTTTTTTTTTTTTTTTGTCTTTTTCGTGACCGGCACTCAGCCAGTGAGTGCACCGGCCATTCCTATATAGGACCCGAACCCGCGGCCGCTGGGAGCGTCGCCGCGCTCCCAGCGCAGCACCCTCCCGAGTGCGCCACAGTCTCGGCCCCCTCTTGTCCTTTCTAACAAGTTTCTTCTCACCTTTTTACCACCATCAGGGTAGGATGACTTTCTTTTTCTTTTCCTACCAATCCGTGTTCTTCATTATGAAAATCTGGCTTAGAAATCTTCAAGGATTATTCCTTGATTCTCTAACTCTGCCTGACTCTGTTCTCTCTTAAGCCTTTGTTCTTTTAGCACTTACATACTCAGTTTGTATTATATGAGTTTGCACTTGTTATTGTGTTGCTCTGTAAAAGCGTTCTTCAATTATTTCATGTATATGTATTCTGTCTCTTGTACTAGATTGTAAGCTCCTTGGGAGCAGGGACCATGTCTTCTATTTTTTTTGTATTCCCCAGACAGTGCCCAGTACAGTGCTCTGCACATAGTAGGTGCTCAATAAATGTTGTTGACTGACCAGCCAGAGTGTGTTTAAATAATGGCTAATAAGCTAAATTCCTATCTAAAACCTATCATTAATCACGTTTAACTTCTGAAAGTTGATTTTTATATGGTTTTGATTCTTTTTAAGAAATTACATGTTGTTCTACATAAAGCGTAAGATTTATTTTTTGTTTTTACTTTTAAAGAAATGCAAACAGATCGCACAGAGTAAAGAAGATGATGATGTAATAGTGAATAAACCTCACGTTTCGGACGAAGAGGAAGAGGAACCTCCTTTTTATCATCATCCCTTTAAACTCAGTGAACCCAAGCCCATTTTTTTCAATCTGAATGTGAGTATTAGTGCTTCTGGATTGATGAAATACACAACTTAGGTGACTATTTAAACAAAACCCAAATGGAATTTAGTTTATTAATTTTTGGTTTAAATACTCTGAGAAATAATAATTTTCTTCAGATTATATTGAAAATCCTCAGAAACCACTTAGTGTAGGTATTTGTTGTACTGAGTTTTAATTAAGAAAAACCTTTGTTTTTTTAGATTGCTGCAGCAAAGCCAACTCCACCAAAAAGCCAGGTAACATTAACAAAAGAATTTCCTGTGTCATCTGGATCTCAGCATCGAAAAAAAGAAGCAGATAGTGTTTATGGAGAGTGGGTTCCTGTAGAGAAAAATGGTGAAGAAAACAAAGATGATGATAATGTTTTCAGCAGCAATTTGCCTTCGGAGGTAAGTAAGAGGAATGTTAGGTATTTTTCCTTTTTTATACCTGAATCTGCCATTTTATTGTTACTTTATATCTGATTTGGATTCTGTTTCACTCTTCTTAGGGCCGGGTTAAACGGCAGGGCCGGGTTAGACGACAGATGAAACAGCCCGCAGCTTCTCATTTGACAGTAACTCGATGCAATTCACTTTGTGGAACGAAGCCACAAAGTGAAAAGCATCGAATTGCAGAGAACAGTGTTATCACATCCCTACCCAACATTGGGCCCTCTTTGCACTTGTGGGAAGGTAGCCCAAGGTACAACTATTTAGCTTCTCGTTTTGCTTCAAGGCTCTATAGCTCTAGATTTTGGTGGTAGCAAATTTACTGGGTGGAGGGATTGAGCAAAGAGAAGCAGATCCTCAGGTTCAACACAAGAACTGGGTTGGAAAAGGTCATTGTAGGCTGATGTGAGCATTCTGGGTACACAGCCCATTGTCCTTAAAAGGATGGTTTCCTACTATTTCTCTGGGTTGTCAGATAGCTTTTAGTTTTAATCATTTTCCCTTCCCTTTGAATTGGCCCTTTTGAATTCTTGTGTTTAACCTAATGCTCAGCCTTGGAACTCCATTCCCTTCTCCCTCCCCTTTTTGCTACTATTAAAAGTTGGAGAAGTGGAATTCACATTTTGAAATTTCCAGGAGGCTATAGTTGTATCTTGTCAAAATGACTCAGTAATAATGCCAAGTGTCAAAACAACCCCATTAAAATGCCGCCTGATTAAATAATGTGCTGCTAAATATAGTGCACATGAAAACAGCAAGACTGTATATATATGTAAATATATATATATCTGTATCTTTGTATGTATCTCTGTATCTGTACCTTTGCTGTATCTTTTAATAAACAGTTTACTTTTATTTAACTTGTTGTGCAAAATCACGCTTGGGGGAACTGGGAGGGTGGAGACTTACTAGGGGGGTGGGAGTTTTAAATGATAACATAGACTAGTTGTCATCACTTCTTGCCCTTGGTTTCCAAAGCCCAGACATTTGTCCAAGACTGGACTAGATATCTGATTCCCTTATGGATTTTTTTTTCTTGCAGTTCTGGGGTATGTAGGTCAGAGAGACCTATACTCTTCATTTCAGGTTCCTGTCATTGGCCATATCATCATCTTCCATAAACACCTCCAATTCTACAAGTAAAAACCCTATTTATAAAATCAGAAAGTGAACAGAACCCAAATCAGAAACTTTTTGATAGTATTTTTTTCCCCCTGAGCTGTTCACAGGCGACATTTTCACTGTGTTTTTTTGACTTGTGGCATTTTGAAAGGGAACAAGTTGTGTACAATGAAGCTGGACATGATAACTAGCCAATGCAACTTAGAGTCACAGGAGATGATCTATATTCACATGGGGTTCAACAATTGAAGCAAGTTATACCAACACCAGTGAGGGAAGAATAGTTGGTTTAAAAAAATATTTAAGTGAAACCAGTTGAGTAGCTCAGTTGCTAATCCGTAAATCAGGCTATCTGCACATCTCAAGAGGGAAAGGTTAGCAGACGTTTGCAGCTAACTTTATCTTGTAGTAGCTAAATATAAACCATGATAAGAGGGCTGCATGGACATACTTAGAAATCCTGATACATATGCATTTAGTAATTAATTTCTTGCAGACTCTCTATAGAGAGTCTTTATATGTGAAAAATTTTCCAGTGGTGTGAGGGCCTATAAATATTGCACAATTCCAAGGGATTTTCCTGAGAAGTGACCATAACTGTTTTGACTTTCTTCAGTTGAACATGGGGAAAGTGCTTGGTAAATCCTAATAACTACACTTCTTTTTGACAGAGAGAGTGCATGTGTATATATATTTGAAATTTAATACTTAGTCATTTTCAGTCTTAACACTGACAGTTAAATCAGATTTTAATGAAAGGTTGAGGAGCATTATTCTAAAGAATTCTGGGGGGAAAGGTTGATAGAAAAGGTTAATAATTATAAAATTGAGTAAAGGAGTCTTAAAACAGGAGAAAAAACCGTTCTGTTTTGAGGGCTAAAGGAATGAAGCAGATGTCTTTTGTAGGAAGGCATGTACAACTATTTGCTATAAGAAGTCTTCAAGCCACTTAGAAGATGAGAGTCAAAGAATATATAGGTTAACTTTAATTCTAAACAAAAGAATCCCAAAATGTTAGGGGGAAGAGGAATAGGATTGTATTTTGCTTTCAAATCTCTGTACTTTCACCTAGCAATAATGTGAAACACCTAGAAGAATGTTAATAATATAAAATGTTTAGTTCTAGTTATTTAGCTACCATTTAATTATACTATATTTGTAAAATCAGTGTTCTATATGCCAATGTTGGTGGATACCTTTGGTGACATTTTATGGGAGCATTGACCTTTTTGATTTCCTGTTAGAATTTGAAATAAAGGATTTCTAGAATAAAAGGAAAGTTCTCTTAAATGGTCAACTTTTTAACTAGTATTATTTTTTATCTGTCAGTCTTCTTCATTTTAATAAATATAAATGGAGTTTGTGGTTCTTTAGTCCTGAGTGTAAAACATTTAGGAAAAGACCATAGATTTTATTTCCATAAGGGCCAAATTAACTTTGCTATACTCCCTAACCCCACCAATTTTCTTGCACATGAGTGCTCTTCGTAAGTATGAGTGGATAGACATTTTGGATGGATCAGCATAAATGCATATCTTGTGGAAAAACAACTCATCAGACTCTGTGCTCTACTGCTGTAGCATCGTCTTTCTACCCAGAAACCAGCCAGCATCATCCTCAGTAAAGAGTGACTACAGAACTTTGACCATATTTGTGTGAATTTGATTTATAGCTTTATAAACAGTGAAATAAAAAATGTTGAAAAACTTAGTCCTCAGGGAAATTAGTTCTTGGTAATAAAGTTAGCAAAGGCTTATTGGATAGAAGATTTAAACTTTTAAAGAATTGTCTTAAGTGGAGTAATTAATAACTGTACTCATAACAACTAGTGTGGAGTTTGTGGGTTTAGTATCAATCATAAATGTTTTAGGGGTCTAGAGGTAGCTCCATTAAAGTCTATTGATTGCTTAGATGTTAAGATCATTTTTATTTCAAGCAGTGTGCTAGGTTTGTATTGAATCATATTTCCACATCCCAGTGGAACTAAAATTCTCTTAAATTTAGAACCTCTAAATGTATAAAGTCTAGGAAAGCTGGAATTTTAATTGGAAATGAAACACATAGGTCCTACCACTGTTAGAATGTGTGATATACAGACTTGTTATTCATTTGTTTTTCCCTAGATTGGTGGCTAACACTGAATTTCTCTGAACCATTTAATAGGTTGTTTTCCTGTTATAATTCATTTAGATTCATCTAAGAGTTACACATTAGAGAATTTTGTATGATATAATAAAAAGACTTATAATTCACTTTTAAAACCAATCAAACACATAATAACTGGGACATGCTGTGTTTAGTGTGGCTTTATTTTTGTAGTTGTCATTTTGCTTGTTTATATATGAACCTCTTTATATTTTATTAATTTTTGCTAAATATTTTAATATCACATTTTATATACAGGCCAGATGCTTTTTATAATTAAAATTTCCCTTTTATGCCTTCTTTTAATTTGAGATATCTGCAATAACCTGTATAGAAAATAATTTTCTTGTTATAGGAATTATTTTCCATACCCCATCCTAACAATTATCTTTAGTTCTTTTATATCCTTTCACTGACATTCTAAGAAATTTTTAAGGTACTTGTTCTGTTTATGTAAATAGTTGGGTTAACAAAAGGGGAGTAAATTGATTTAGAAGAATTTTTTACAATGAGAAATAAAGATATAAAAAGTATACTTATGTAATTGTATTATGTATTTCATTACACCTGACACCTTTGTGGGTTTTAGGAATAGTAGTAATCTGCTTTGTTGCTGAAGTAGAGAGATTAAAGAATTTGGGCAGTTTTTATTAATATGAGAATCAGAGTTATAATTCAGAACTTTTTTAATGTAGATTTTACCTTTCAGAACAAATATTAGAGAAAAGGAAGTTAAATATTTCCCCTGTTATAATACTAGAACGTTATGACACAATCATTTTTATACATTGGGTAGCAAGCTAGTGTATAATG
Source organism: Cynocephalus volans (assembly GCF_027409185.1). Lineage (NCBI taxonomy): Eukaryota > Metazoa > Chordata > Mammalia > Dermoptera > Cynocephalidae > Cynocephalus > Cynocephalus volans. Next base: position 180,768,366 of record NC_084460.1, read on the forward strand.
TATCAGTGAAAACAAGTAAGGCTTGTTGATGACAACTTGATAACAGTATTCTAGAAATGTAAGATTCTCTTTTTCCCAGTTTTTAGGAGGGCTTTTAGCATCATTTTGGTATCTTTCCCACATTTCCTGTTTCTGAACAATATTAAAGGGTGGTTAACATTCTAAAGCTACATTGTCCAATATAGTAGTCACCAACCACTGAAAAAAATCAGTGTCTTAATCATACTAGCCACATTTCAAATGCTTGGGAGATCTCACTTCAGAAAGTTCTATTGGACAGTGATGCTCTAAAGGGTAGCTATGGTATTTAATGAGTGTTTTAATACTGATATGTAACACGAGGTCTGACCCTTGAATATCTATGCTTTGGGGGTTATAGTTGGCTTTCTTTGCATTATTGCATAACCTGAATTACCTTGAAAATTGAAAAGACTTTTTGATATAAATTCCTGAAGATTCTTAAGAAGTTAAGATAGTGTTGATTCATTCTGAGTTGTATATTTTTTCACATTTAACTAATATGAATATGAAATTAATAGTCCGATTAGTATTTGATAATACTTGGCATGAACTTACAGCTAGCTCCCTTGGTAAGCCTGCTGAACAATAAGTGAAGTTGTACTATTAGTAAAAATAGTTGTAATTTTATCTAAAGTAAATTTAAAAGAGAAAAGTATAGTGATTTAAAATGTCTCTAGAAGGATCAATTAACAGATAGGTATATTCATTTACTTTCTACTTGGAAAGAATTAGTTTTATTCTAGAAAAGTGAAGGGTTTTCAGAGCCATCTAAATACATTTTTACATTTAATTTATAGTTGGAAATTGCGGATCAGGGCTTGGGGATGGTGGGGAGACACATTTTCCCCAGTATCCTCTCTGAGTTCAGCCTTTCCAGAATAAAAACTTATTTATGCCTAAGCACCCTAACATTTAGATTTATATAGATTGCCATGAAAACTAGTGTAAGTCTGGGAAGGTTAATGAGACAGTATTTGTCTTATTTGATGGGCCTTCAAAAATTTTCTTGATAATCTTACTTGACAATTTTAGGAAAAATCTAAGGTAGACCTAGGGTACAGGACATAAATTTTGGCCTGAAATATGTGTTCCCATTTAAGGTCCCAAGAATCAGAAAGAACTACAGTAGAAGTGAAAGGTGTAAATATTTCAATCCGAATTTGCTTAGATTAATTATTTCTTATAAGCCTCAGAAATATTCTAAATTGTATGATAATTTACTAAGTTTATAAATTGAGATTTTTCATTCAAGAGATCTGTAAATACTCTAATAAACAATTACAGAATGAATTCAGTTTAATTTTGCCTTTATTTTAAGAAAGCATTATATAAGAATCTAAACTTGAAGGAAAAACTTGATTTAGCTAAAGGAATATTAAGTGAATTCAGTAAGATAACTAAGAATGATGGACTGATTAAGGGATTCTGAAGGTAGGAAAAGTAAGATTAATGAATCCTTATGTATGAGATACAATTATTCTCTCAGTCATACAGCTTTCTTTACTATATAGATCTTATTTTTAAAAGTATTTCATCCTTATCTGTAAAGTGATGGTAAAAAAAAATTCATACATAATACATAGTCTAATTATAGCTAGCCTCTTTTAAAAATGAAAATTCTTAGCTGTTAACTATTTTATTGACTTCCTTCTATTTGTCATATATAATGCAGCACGTATTAATCATTCTTCGTATATGCAGACAGCAAAACCTTCCCATTTCAGATAAGCATTTTATAAATAACTTGAAAAATAATAAAATGCTTAAGTGGTATTAAAAGAAAAAATCAAGAATTAGTTGATACACATCAACTTGAGATCTTAATTATAGAACAAAAAACATTAAGTACTTAACTTGATAGGTTTTTCTTCTATGGTTAAGCCTTCCACAAATCTGACAAACAGAATTTGCTCTAAAGATCCTTTTTTAAAAAGTTAAAACATAAAATTACCTTTGCTTAGCATAAACTTTTAAAAGGTAGAATATGAGCTTTGAAAAGGGGGACCTACGACTTTTCAAATATAACTCATTTAAAAATGTTTCAATTGTTACTGTGGACTTCCAGGGAAATATTTTAACTTCAGTAATAAATGTATGGAAACTGAAAATAAAAGATTTACTTATACACTGAATATATTCTTAGAAGAAACTGGGTTTGTAAGACCAGACTATATTCATGTACAACTGTGAGAAGGTGAAAAGGTGTGCTGATGTGTAAAGAAGAGATCATTGACACCATAATGATTTTCTACTTGCTTATTCAAGAACTTTGCTTTCTGCTTTTGAAGGTTATGCTAATAAAATAGGGTAAAATGAAAACTGTTAGTATAAAATTTACAAGTTCCAAAAATTCTCAGTTTACTGTTTGTGACTTTTGTTGATGAAGGCTAGAGATTAAGTTCTTAGAGGAACTTTCTATGATTATAGTTTGATACAGTAGAAAATATACTGAAATTAGTCAGATTTTGGGGTGGGTTCTGCTGCCTCTGATCTTTGTGTAACTTACCTTAATCCTCATCTACTTTCCAAGGTTACTTTACTGAGTCTTCTCCCCTCTTTCCAAGATTATTAGTAAGACTGTTATTTTGTTTTTGATATGTAGCAACTAAAGATAGGAGCACTTTTCATAATTTAGGGGACTGTGGTAATTTGAGATAATTATCTGTGTTTTCTTTCGTAGCCTGTGGACATTTCAACTGCAATGAGTGAACGGGCACTTGCTCAGAAAAGACTCAGTGAGAATGCATTTGACCTTGAAGCCATGAGCATGTTGAATCGGGCTCAGGAACGGGTATGTAGCAGTTTTAATGTCTAAATGAGAATTTCACTAAGTAGGTGGTTGAGTTGTGATATAAATCATTTATCTTAATTAAATGGCTTACTTTAAATGAAAGTGATTTGGGATCTGATAATTTATTCAGTAAATGTTTATTATGTACTATGTGGCAGGAGCTATTTCTTGAGAGGACAAAATAGAAAAACTTCTATGCCCTCATAGAGCTTACAGTCTGGTATATAAAAATAGCTAAATACCCACAACAGCCCTATGAGGAAATGTGTAGATATTATTAGTTCTCATATTTTGGCTGAGTAAACTGAGGAAAAGAGTGGTTAAGTAATGCCCAAGTTCACACAACTAGTAAGTGGGGAAACTGGGATTCAAACCCAGGCTATCTGAATCCTGTCTATGCTTTTAACAATGGACAGTTTCTTGATTTCTCTTCTACCTAGTTTTCTATGGTAAATCTATATAGAGGCAGTAAGTACATGTTCAGACAGGAAGTACATTGCTGATAATACTAGGTGTTCAGTAAATAAAATCTGAATAAATGGCAACTGATACTTTAACTCTCAAAATAAATTGTTAGTGACTGACAGCACAGTTTTTTAAAAAAGCTGTTTTAGGTATTTGAGCGAACAGTTTACTATATTATTCTTTAAGTACATGTTGTGAATTTTTCTGGATTTGTGTTATCTCAAAGCAAGTAATTAACTGAAAAATCAAACTGTCATGACATTTATTAGAATGCATTTCTCTGAGAATAGGTAGGGAGGGAGGGGTGGGGATCATTTTGCCATATGGGCTCTTTACTACATTTTTTATGTATTTGTGTAATATTCTGAAGAATGAGTATTATAACTCTGCTTTTTAGTTGTCAGATATATCTCAAATCTTGTTATTAATGGGATTCACTGAACATTATCAAATTGCTTCAAATTTTGGAAGGCTTAGGAAAATGTTTAACTTTAAATATGTATAGATTATTATTTTGCTTTAAAAGTTGAATACTTAAGTCTTATTAAGTCTGAATATTAAGTATGTTATTTAGTTACAGGAACTAAACCATTTTCGTTTAGTGAATTATACTACCAGTGGCATTTTAATCAGGTCGGTAATTTTACTTAGTTAATCGAAGTGACTTCTTTTCTTCAGATTGATGCCTGGGCTCAGCTGAACTCTATTCCTGGCCAGTTCACAGGAAGTACAGGAGTACAGGTTCTGACACAAGAACAATTGGCTAATACTGGTGCCCAAGCCTGGATTAAAAAGGTACACAATAATTGTACATACAAAAGTGTCAAAGTACAAAATTGAAGTTTTTTCAAAAATGTTTTATTAAATATGTCAGTGACTAACCAAAGTTCCTGAGTAAATTTCCTGTGTGTATATGCTCTAGGATGGACACTGAAGATGGACCTGATTCATGAGACAATGGCAAATGTATAAATGTGGCTCAAGAGCCACTCAATTTATATTCCGAGGTTGTTGTTATTATATTTTGCTACTGCTGGTTTTGGTGGGGGTAGTCTTATTTAACTATGCTTTGAATGCTAACAGTGTCTCAGGTGCTGTTCATAATATTCCACAGTTCCTGTTGGACTACCAACGTAATCATTTCAAAGGAGTGGTTCTCAAATTTTTCTTCACCATGGGATACTTTATTTCAGGTTTATTTTTGGTGGATCACTGCCCCCAAGAGCCCTCTATCGCCCTAATTTTCTATTCCTCTATCCTTGCCCCTTCATTAGTGCCTGTACCTTCCTGTAAGATCCCTTGGCCCCCTACTTCTCATTCCTCTTGTGTCCTCCAGCCCCAGGACCCTCTGGTTGTCAGCTGTCGGTGATAGCAAGTGGTTGGGAGGACGTAGTGTTAGCACTGCATGTGGTGATATTGCCATGGGACTGGAAGACTGGGGGAGGATGGCTGGAGTGTGGGGTGATAGTGGTGAAGTGGGCTTGATGGGGAGGATTATCATCTGTGGACCATCATTTAGGCCCCGGTGGCCTCTGGTGATCCACAGGCTCAATTGGAAAACCGCCGATTTTCATGAAAAAACAGGATTTATAAGACCTAAAATCAAGGGAGAGGACGGACACCTCGTGCTATGAAGATGTAGGTGCACCTGGTTTCAGATTCCTGCAGTAAGACCTGTGAACTCCACCTATGGCTGCCTCATTTTGTTGGGGGAGTCATAGGTGTTAAGAAGGGCTTTCTGAAGAAATGCATTTTGTTGAAGGGACATGGCTTGGTTGGATGGGTGATGGGAAATTTGTTTCAGGAGTACTGGCAACATAACAGAGCTGAAACTGGGAGGCTGCGTGGTCTAATGGATTGGGAAGGTTTCTCTATCCTGCTGTACTCCTGACTCCCTGTGTGATCGTGGGCAAGTAATTCTTTGGAATTTCAAAGTCTCCTAAGTGTCAAGTGGAGACAAGTCCTTATTACTGCCTCAAAGATATTACTGCCTCAGAGAGTGATTATCAGTAATGTGTTGGGTACTGATGGAGAACTAGATGAGTGCCAGCACGTGAGCTAATTTCTGAAAAAAAGGAGATATTGGTTGCTTTAGACATTTAAAATATAACATTTACTTCAGTCTTGATAGCTTTATCTCTTTGATCCTCTTATTAACAAATTAATATAAAACATCACATATAAATCATCATATATCATTTCGCCTATTTTGGGAAATAGTTGCACTAATATATGAATAGTGAGTACACAGTCAGATTCATTAAAAAAATTATGACCTTATGTAGTTTTCTGGGGGTTGGTGTTGGAAAAAAGGAGATAATCTAGCAAAATATTTTAAGTTTGGATTAATTTCGGACTAATTTATATTACAGATAAAAGTATGAAAGTGATTTGGAGAGCATTCAGAAATGGTTTTCATCTCAGTGGAAGAATTGTAAATGTAGATCTTTTTCTTTACAGCTTTATTCTTTAATACTATTTAGTCTTGAAGCCAAGTACTCAGTATTTCAGTAAGTTAGACATGAAGCTTATGGATGTTTTTAATTAGGCACATGATATGCAGTTATATACAATACTAGGTAGAAACTTCTGAATATGCTTCCATTGCAAAATTTGAACGTAGTCTTGTATAATGAAGTGCTAATCCATAATGTTTGTAGGTTTCTAAATATGTTAACGTCAATAACTTTTACAAAGTCAATGATTCAGTGATTCAATTGGCTCCCTGTAAACTTACCCCTAAAATAATTTTTTTTGGTATTTTCAGTCTTGTAGGAAGTTTGCAGATTTTAAATAAGTAATTTATAGTTTAGTAGGAACTTTAAAAAGTTTTGTCTTCATATTTTATGTAAAATTATACTTTGGGAATCAAATAATTTTGTTAAATTATTAGGTAAAAGATTTGTTCATCAGGCCTAATTTTAAATTACAGAAAACAATGCTTTCAGGAAAAAATCCCTTTGTGTAGAATTACTGAAGAATATTTGCTGCTAATATCAATTAAGAAAAGAACACTATCTTATGAAAATGGACCAGAACAGTAGACAACTGAAAATTTAACATGTATCTTCACTGTTAAATTATCACAAGTATTGTCTGTCTGTTCATTGTTGAACTGTTATTACAAAATTTGTTCAAGTGATCATTTGGCTTTCCTTGCTTTAGTATAACCCAACACCCTCTTTATGTGTTAAAAAACCACAAGGAGTGCCAACATCTCCATGTTTTTAGTTTGTTGCAGTATATTTTTAGATGGAAAAGAATGATAGTTTTATGAGTATTCTCATTTGTCAGTAAAACATTTAAAATGGTTATTAATTTTAAAAAACCTTTATTTTTTGAACTGAAATGATTTGGACATGACCTGATAAAATAGTGTTTCTTTGTGGTCTCAATCAGCTTTTTTTGTGAACTGCATACACACTGGGTAAAGAAACAGATGAAGCTCTTAGAGAATGGAAACAAAACTGGAAATTTGGGTTATTTGGGGATTTATATTGTACTCTGCACAGTTGCCCTTTTTTTTAGGAGTGTTTCCTGGAAAAGAGGGGCGGATGAACCTGGAAGTAAGTAAAAGTCACTCTAGGCGTGTAGCATCAAGGCAGTTGATATCCAAGCATCAGCTAACTTTTCTCTTTATACAACTACACTGCATGGCCTGCACCAAATAAGGAACTGAACCAGGGGTATGTTTTTACCTCCACAGCTGCCTCCTTCCATCAGAGCACCTTGTTGAACTTAATGTCTAGTCACATGTCATTGGCATGTTTTCTCCCCAGCATTTAACTATAAAGCTGGGAAACAAGATCATAGTTTTATGACTGTGTAAAAACATGATTTTTTACATTTAGTATTAACTTATCAATATTGGAAATGATAATGCATACTATTTCCTTTTGCTACCGTTAATTTTCGACTCCCTCTGTTGATAAGTTAATGACTTTCAGTATATATTTGCTAGAGAATATAAATGTAAAATTTGATAACTGGTGGAAATAAAGCATGATTTGTAGATGTTTCAAATTCTTTAAAAAATGGCCATAAAGATCAACAGTAGAATTCAGTACTGTCTGTTATATGTACATGGATGCCCTTTAAAAAGGAGGCATTGAATATGTCTTAACGTGAAAATAATCAACTGTTGACCATGCTAATGTGTATAGATGTGCATCTTAGGACATTAAGTGGTTTGCTGCTTTGATGGAAATTACGGTTCAGTGGGTTGGATACAAGAGAGATGATTGTTCACAGAATAACCTGTGAACTTTCACCCCTCTGTATGGAAACTTGTTTCAGGGCCAAATCCTTGTAGCTGACTTCTTGCCCCGGTCAGTGCCAGCCGTACTATTCACAACACTGCTGCTACCGAGGCCTAGGTATGTAAACATTTAAGGAGTTTTTTAAAAGTCTTTTTAACATCAAGCTAGGTTTTAAAAGAATTCAAATTCATTTTGGTGTACTTACAGGGTATTTTATGTGGTTATCTTCTATGTATATTACTGTGTTAATTTATTTTAAAGAGTTATCTTTTTACTTCATAGGGATTTTTTAAGTAAAATATTTATACTCGCTTTATAGTAGAATGGGGAAGAAAACTTTGGATGACAACAGTATTCTTCAGTGTCCAAACTATTTCTAAATGTTATCTGGGCTTTATTCATAAACTAGGTACCTGGGACAATTAATACTGACTGTTTTAACACTGCCTTCTTTTTATTTTGCAAGCTAAGAAGAGATACCAGTGAACCTAAATAGTGGACGAAAACAGGAGTGTTCTAATTTTTTTTTTTTTTTTTTGGAGGGGGGCATGAGGGCCACTGTTTTAAAACTGCCATTTATTTACTTGCTTTGCTTGACTTTAAAAATACTATTATGTTAATATGAAAATAACTAGAATAAACACACTACAGTATGTATTAAGTACAGAAGCATTCAAGTTTAATTGCTGTAACTATAACAGATCTAGAAGTAAAATAAGATTCCACTTTTTAGAAAGTTGCCAGTGAGTTCTGTAGTCAAGTTCTAATTGTAAAATGGGGACATTTTACCTTTCTTTCTTTGGATAGGATCAGTTCTTAAGAGCAGCCCCGGTAACTGGAGGAATGGGAGCCGTTTTGATGAGAAAAATGGGCTGGAGAGAAGGAGAAGGATTAGGAAAAAACAAAGAAGGAAATAAGGAACCTATCCTAGTTGATTTTAAGACAGACCGAAAAGGTAAGTTCTTTCCCAGAATGTTTTATTTCATCTTTTTTATCATTTAGGGTTTCATTACCTTTTATACAATCTTTTGATCCGTGATCCTGAACTCAAAGCACTACTTCTTGTATATGTACAGCCACTTGACAGAAAAAACTTTAACCCATTTTCACACACAGCTTATTTTTACTTAAATATAGAGACAATGGTGTGAGCTTTTAAATGGCAACTTTTATCATGGTAGTTGCTGAATATTATGAAAATGTGAGTATATGTGATTAAATGATTATAATTTTAACTAGATTTCATGTTTAAAAAGTGGAATTCCTTGTTTTCTCGATGGTGACCATATGCTTGTCCTTACATTTAGAATTTTTTTTTTGCTATTTTAAATATTTTCCTCATTTCCTATTAGAGTGCTGTTTTGTTTGCACTTCACACTTTTTTTTTTTTTTTTTTTGCTTATCCTCTTTTCAAGCTCAGTGGTTGGGTTAGGTTTGTAGAAGAGACAACCAACTGCTGACAACAGCATCACCTCTTCATATTGCCTTGTTTTAGGGCACCTTAGAACTTTTATCATTGATTGTATTTTGCTTCTGCCTTCAGATATGAGGGGTGTGTCCTATATAGCCTATATGTAGTTGCTAAGTATTAAATACATGCTTAGTACCTATAGGTAACAGCCACTTGGTATCTTTTAAGTAATTTCTTCTCTTGGAATAATGTTCTAAGTGGAATAACAAGGGTCTGGGTCTGTCAGCTCAGTATGATTTTAATAACTTGTTTAAGCCTGATTTTTAAAAATTGGACAATTTAAAACTAGGATTTATTTTCCTTATCTTTGTAATCAAAGAGTTAATTTCAACAATTAATCTGTCTTAAGGAATTTGGAAACTGACTGGCTCTGCACAAAATATATATCACATAATTCCAGGGAGTATTCTTCCTGAATTGTGCAACATGGCCTGGGTATCAATTGAGAACCCATTTCCCAGGACAGGTTTGGGAAAGTTTATGTCAGCTAGAATGGAATTGGCAGAGGAGTGGTTGAAATTTTTCCTCTATATATGGAAATAGGGAAAGTATTATTTTGGGTTAATAATATAGCTAATCCCTTGGTAATAAACCTGTGGAGGAGGTTACACAGAGCAGTTATGTTTATATTTTGAGAACATGTCACATTTGTTGTCAGAAAGGGAGCATGTTCTGAGGAAAAAAGGGACTCATTTATCCTTGAGAGAGAGAAATATATATACACATTTTTTTTTCTTGGAAGTTTACAATCCTAACCTTTTTTGGCATGTACTCTTAACTGATCATTATTTGTTAAGAGATAGGAAAACTGTAGAAATTACTTGGAATAATAAGCTATTTTAAACTTCTAAAGAAATAGACCTGGAGATGTTGATAATTATATGGCACTCAACTTGTATCAGTATTCATATATTAAATTTTTAATTTTGTGAACATTTGATATTTATACAGTTTCTAATACCATAGTTTATAAAGTATAAACGTATACATTGAAATACAGCAAAGGAAAAGTTACGGTTGATATAGAAATCAAGTGTAGTAGGAATCCGTTGAATTATTTGAAGGCATAAATTGAGGTTCAGGCTCCTACAGAGGGATTGTTTTTCTATATTACAATTTAAAATGATGCTTGGAAATTTATTTTGTGAACAATGGCTTGGCATTTTTTTTTTTTTTTAAGGTCTTGTTGCAGTAGGAGAAAGAGCACAAAAGAGGTCTGGGAACTTCTCGGCTGCAATGAAAGATCTATCAGGTGAGGCTACACTTGAATTTCCTCTTGCCCCCACCATGATCTTGAATTCATAATTTGTTGCAAAAGTGGATGAAATGATTTATAACTGGTTATTTTTTTTCCTCCGCAGGCAAACATCCTGTGTCTGCTTTGATGGAAATCTGTAATAAGAGAAGGTGGCAACCACCTGAATTTCTCTTGGTCCATGACAGTGGCCCTGATCATCGCAAACATTTTCTCTTTAGGGTAAATATGAATTTCTGCATTAATTGTATATATTCATTAATTTGGTGACTTTAGTATTAGAGGGTGAGGGTAAGCATTATATGATCACAGGATTAATACTCTGTTGGTGGGTTGGGGTATATATATATGTGTGGGTAGAGTGGTGGGGTTTTTAAACATTGAAGGGTGCTTTAACATGACTTGTGAATATCTCATTTATAAAACCTTAAGAGGGAAAAATGGGGACAAAATTTAATATTTTCTAGTAATTTAGTACTTTTATCAGATTTTACTTTTTCTATTTGGAGACCTCTAAATTTGCAATCCCTTTTTCTAAATGATGTGTTTCTTCTGGGTTGAGATTAATTTCACTTACATAGTATGGGTTTTATATTTTTATAGTTATTTTTCTAGCATTTAGTGAAAAAATACAAAGCTAATAGATATTAAAGTTTGATGCTGTTCTTATTGTATGTTTTTCTTGAATAGGTATTGAGAAATGGAAGCCCTTACCAGCCCAATTGTATGTTTTTCTTGAATAGGTATTGATAAATGGAAGCGCTTACCAGCCCAGCTTTGCCAGCCCTAATAAGAAGCATGCTAAAGCCACAGCAGCTACTGTGGTTCTTCAAGCAATGGGCCTTGTACCAAAGGACCTCATGGCTAATGCCACTTGCTTCAGGAGTGCCTCACGTAGATAGATTGAGGTTTTATATTAATCATTTCAGATAATTTTACTCTGCATCACAATGTATTTCCTCTTTAATGTTGTAAATATTTGGCAATTTAAAACATTGTGTAAAAAAAAATCTGTACAAACATCTCCAGGCTTTGATTTTTGTACCATGGAAATTGTATTTAACCATACAGGGTTTTGGTATGTTTATATTGTTTACCTTAGTGATGTATTTGTTTAAGTGGCTAACATCCAAACGATTGTTTGAAGGCATCAGTAATATTCAGTGTGGAATGTTAAATAACGCTTTTATACTGTATTTTGTACTATGATGTAACTCCCCTTCCTTATGGCTAGGCTGCTGTAACACTTGCCTGTAATCAGTGAAGGGCTGTGCACCTTGTACTATTTCACAATGGGTTCTGCTGGACAGATACTGGGCCAGTGTTATTGAGGTAATCAAGCAAGATCTGTTCCACAGGGCTAATTGCCACCATCTCCCCTTAAAATTTTGTAGAGGTTATAAAAAAGTGGTATGTTTTGTGTGATGAACAGCACTAAGTCCTGCGTTCCTGTTAAAGCCACTTGAGTCATAAGAAGGGAGTTAAAATGAAGTCTGATTAGAATTCTACTGCAGAGGCCAAGTACATTTAGTATGGCATTGAGTTGTGATATAGTTTTACTTTGATGTGCATTTTGAACTTCAGCTACACCTAGATAGATATAAAATAATAATAAAAATGCTGTAACCATCTTATCTAATAAAATTGGCAACAGCCACTATTTTGTTGACTATGAGAAAGTTTAAATTTATGTTAATTTTTAGGGTCTGATAGAATATTTCATGTGTATTACAGTGGTATTCATATGCTATGTCTCTAAACTTTATTTTCAAAAGCTTAAGGCCCAAATACAAACTTCTCTGAAATAAACGTGGTGTTTTATTTTCTGGAATATAAAGTGAACACATACTTCACTAAATACTATTATTTCTTTACCGAATATTTTTGAGTTCTAAGCACTTTTATTTAAAAAATTTTGAATATACACACATGCACTCACACACATGCACACATAAAATACCTATAAGCACACCAAGTACTACTTTACCATGATAGTTGAGTATACTTCACAACTCAACACTATTCTATATGTAATACAAAATACTTTAATCCGAATTAACATGCATTAAAAAAAAGCATGAAACTAGAATAGAAAATTAGTAGGAAAGATGTTAAGGTGGAAGTATCAACAATTAGCTCGATTGATATTGTCTACATTTTTTTCCTACCTTTATAAAACAAGAACCTGCTGGTAGTCTTAAGTAAATTAACTGCTACAGATTTAGCCTCAATCTCCCATTTGCAAGAAAACACTGACATTGTTTTCTACTCAGTTTACAATTAGGTTGTAGGGATATAGAATTTTCATTCAAGTTATTTGAAGTTTTAAAAAGTCTGAGTTGTCTTCATATCTGAAAATCTAACCTGAAAATAGTAAAAACAAAATGTTGATTAAAACCTTAATGCTGTAATAAACTAATGTAGAAAGTGTTTATAAACATTTCAATATTCATAAGTATATTCCTTTAACTTCCAAAATGAACTTTAAAGCCAAAGGTATAAAAATCTTGAATTTCTTTGCTAGAAGGCTTTTTTCCTCAAAGATTCCTTTTAGGCTTACTTTGGTGTTCAGGATCTCCAATAATAAATGTAGTCACTCATTTCCACGTTCCGTAAAGATGACTTCCCCAGTAATGGTATTTGACTAAGTTGTTCCAGAGTCTTAGGGTGCAATCCACAGTTAGCAAGCTCCTTATGAACAACCTCCTGTGGAGAGATTATTATACAAGTCAGTAAAGAGCACAATTTCTTTGAACACTCAGATTTTAATAATTACCATGGAGACATTGACAAATAAATGGCTCATTCACGTAATTTATATCAATAGAAGCTGTTTCTAAGAATTTTTGCAGAGTTGACAAAATCCCAAAATACTAATGTTGATTATTTTTTACCAGTCTGGCAAACTGACAAATATCAGGCAATTTCAAAGGTCTTTATTCCCTCTAAAGAGAAACCTAAATATGTTCAAACTTAAAGGTAAATATGGTTAAGTTAATTACTCCATAGTAAATTATGCTTCCATAAAGTATAAAGGAATCAAGCACTATTAAAAAGTTTTGGATCTGAGAGGACAAAGTAAGTTGTCTGTTTTTTTGTTTTGGGAAATTCTTTAGTCACGAATATGACCTGAATATCTTACAAAGGCAATGTATATAGACATTCCTTCCTCTTATTAATTCATAATTGATAAAATCAAGTAATAACAGTGGAAACAAACTTGTCTCATCATAAATAACTTACTTCCTCCAGCTAGTGTGAGGAAACTAGTTACAACTAAAACAGTCTGTTTATAGGGGCCTACTTACCTTATCTGGTACTTTATCCACTGGTAGACAGATATTAAATATAGCAGTTGGCTCATGTGGATACAGTCCTGCAGAGAAAGACCCACTCTGTGAAGATCTGAGTAACATGGTCACAGAATGTAGAGAATGAGGCATGATAGGACCTGTAATTTCCAAACTAAATTGATCTCTGTATCCAGAAAAAGCTTGTGTCTTCACATTTATACTTCGTGCCTTCATGAAAAAAAAAGAAAATTATGATCACTATCTCTCAAGCTTCTGTCCCCTAGCTAAAAATATACTCAATACATTTTCATTTCAAGCTTCCTCTCTTTAAATAGTTGTGGAACAAAATAAGTTCTTAAGACATCAAAACAATGTTACGTGAGTAAAAATGTTTAGTAAATTCTCAAAGTCTCTGGTGTACTCTCCTTCATGTTGTGAGATTTTTTAGTAGACGTATATTATAGAGAATATCATTTTTTCACATAGTATCTGATTTAGTAATACACTATCAATACAAAATATTGGGAAAACATTAATTCTATTGCTATTAGTATTACATATATATACTTTGTATTTACACGTATTTTTTCAATAACATGAATATGATTCTTTTCACTTAGCCATGATCATATTTTTAAGATCATCTACTACAATTTAACATAATACACTTGGCTATGTATTTTCAATAGTGAAGAAATGAAAAAGATTATGCAAATTTCCTTAAATGGCAAAAGAAATTAACACCAAAATGCTTGTGTTGCCAATTACGCTTTATTCAATAAGAAATTACTTTCATATAATCCAAATAAAAAGAATTTCATACAATTCACGTATTTTCACATAATTTGATATAACTGTCTTATATCAAAGACTTCCTTTTTTATTAGGAAGAAAGCAAAAACAAAGCATGCACCAAGTACAAATGCTAAGAATGTAAAAAACAAGAATTTCTCCTATCAAGAAAAGTACTTCTTAGAAGGTAGGTGATGGGGGATTGGTGAAGTGTAGAATTTCTTTTTATTACCTTAAGCATTTGCATTGTGGCACCTCGGAAAGCTATAGGAGATAAGAGAGTTGGTGGAAGTCCTGCCTGTGGACCAGAGGTAGCAACTAGACTCTTACAGTTGATCAAAAAATTGAGCAAAGTAAAGGTGTTGATGCCTTTTATGAACACAACAGACTCAGGTCTGTGATCCATTTGTACTTCATGTTTTTCTTTACACCTGAGGATGACAATCAAGGAAACTTGCAAAAGCAAATCCCACACCAATGGGGATAGCAGTTATTTTAAATTCTCAATCACCTGGGACCCTTTTTCTCCATAACATAATGGAAATGCTTTTGCAACTCCCTCTTTACTACAATCACAAGATATATGTTTGAATCAATATGTTGACAATCTGAATTTGCTAAAAACTGACACTAACAAAAACTAGTTTCTTTAGCCAAAAATATGTTCTCTGGGCAGGCTCTGTGGCTCACTCGGGAGAGTATGGCGCTGGTAGCGCCAAGGCCGCAGGTTCGGATCCTATATAGGGATGGCTGGTGTGCTCACTGGCTGAGCGTGGTGCAGACACCACCGTGCCGAGGGTTGCGATCCCCTTACCGGTCAGGAAAAAAAAAAAAAAAAAAAAAAGGTTCTCTTACAAAGTTAACCAAACGGGAATGTTTTCACTGAAAAAGAAAAAAACTTCATAGTTCACAGTTTATTGATACTTAGGGGCTTGTTATTTAACATGATAATGGAGAATTAGTTTTAATATGTTCTGAAGATAATTTAAGATTACAGTCACATATATAAAATTGCCAGTCAATGTTAAATTGCTCACTAACTTAATTCAATCAAAATTAGTTCTAGTTAACAGCAACTGAAAGGATACAGCTTGATAGAGTGTATGTCTGGCTTTTTAATTTTATCTTGCACACCCATCTCTTCCAGCCAAGAAAAACTTTCCTCTTCATCCTCATCACTGATTGCTTGCTCCCTAGGAAATTGCTGTAGTTAGAGTTCCCATTTCACAAACCTGTTACCTCTACAAATCTATTTCACAGAGTCCATAAGTCACTGGATGATGTAAAAGGTTATTTTAATCACATACTCCCTGTGTTCCATGCTTGTTCCAACTGTTTTCTTCTTATGGCCATTTTCTTTTATTAAAGGTAAAGAAAATTCGATACCTAGATGAGAAAAGAAAAATGTAACTGAGTTTTATTCTGAAAGTATTTAACAGGTGTGCATACTTTTAGAGTATATGAAATTTGAAATGTGAGTTTTTACACTTGATCTATTAAGGCAGTAGTTTTCAAGCTTTCTTGATAGCAGTGTGACATATAAACACACAAATATCTCCCTGAAACAAAAGGTTCAGGAAACAATACATACTACATGTCTCATAAATTATACTGTATTCTGGTTCATTTTTTAAAAAGTGCTGATTGGGCCCACTAAATACAAGGGATCTTCAAAAAGTTCATGGAAGGATTCATATTATCTATTAATTCAATTTTTCCACAAACTTTTAAAAGTATTCTTGTAGATTTCATAATCTACTAATGGATTGACCCATTTAAGACAGTCATGTTATTAAGTGGGTAGGTAGTTTTGTATTGTAAGAGAGCTTCTATAAGAGTATATTCAGGTAGTGACTTTCTGGCCCAATATGTGTTTTACTTTAGAGATCAGAGATGGAAACACCATGAACTTAAAGCTATGTATAAGACAGTTTAAATAACTGCAGGAAAAAAAAAAATAGAAATGAAGAAATAATACATTTTCTAAAATAACAGAAAATCAAATGGTAATCAAGTGGTAAAAGACAATTTAAATTTTAGCTTTTAAGGCAAGTGTTTACTATATAGTGGTGTATTTTCATTTTAAATCTAAACTTTTACCTTCATTTTTCATAGCTTCTCTTAAACCTCTAGTCGTAGGAGATATGACAGCCGTGACTACATCATTTCCTGCTAATCCTGCTGCTCGGAACAGGACAGTAAACTGATAGGTACAAACGTAGAAATAGGGGCAAAGTTTTGTCTTCAGCAGATTATACAGAGAAGTAAAGCTTACAGACCTACAGAGCAAAAAAGATTTTCTTCAGGTATTATTAAACATTTAATAACTAAAATTTAATTTTGCAGTTTAATACTCACCTGGTTTAAAACACAACACAAGTATTTTAGATACTGGTTTGAATTTTTGAGATTACATACAACTTGCCTTTAAAGGACTAAAATACGTAATGGGGACTTTTTGATGACTCCTCAACACTTTAACAAATAATGCTTACCACTTAAATACTATTTTTTCTTTAAACAAAATTTAACTGATAATTGGTTGCTGACTTTCAGCAACTTCTGCTGAGAAAGGAAGCAGCTATTGACAAGAAGTAACATTAAAGAATTATGTCTATATATATTTATCAAACACATATACCTTCCATAACTGGATAAAAAGTGAGTAAGAGCTAAAAAGAAAGTAAACAGTTTAAATGTTGGTTATTAGGTTTTAGATGAAATTCAGAAGGACACAGAGGTCCTTCTACCACTATATATTTCCACATCACAAACACAGTAAGGAGAGAAAACTGCTAAAATAAAAATTCACAATGGATCGCACAAGTTTTTTACTTATCTTACCAGTCACTCATTAAACCGTGTTGCATGGTTTCATCATATGCCCAAGGGCTTGTTTTTCCAACCATTTTTCTATCAGCTCCAATACGAGGGAACAGTGGTAGCCAAGACAAGGCAGGGTGGAGCCAATAGATAAGGCTCTGCTGGAAGGCACATCTGAGCTCTGTGGAGAGTTTGGGATCCTAAAATCCAGAGGTGAAAGTGGGTGGTTTTAGTCCCAAAAAAAATGAGAATTTCATTAATGAGACAATGAATATATCAAATACTTCATCAAAGAATATTGCTTTCTATAGGAGAGCATTAATAACTGTTATGGGGCTAAAATGCAGTTTATCCTTGTTTGGGAAAAACTTTCTGGACAGCAATTACACTCTGTTAAAACGTATGTCAGAAGAAAAACAAACATAGATGATGGGATCATTCCCTTGTCTCTATCATCTTTAAGAACGACAACTATCTTTTTTATAATGATATAATGAGGGGTAGGAGTATGTGTAGGTAACACTATATTCACATGCCCTCCCCCCACAAAAACACTTTCAAAAAGTAGCCAGTAAACACTGATAAGACACAAATCTGGATTCATTTATTGGTAAAGATGTATGTACTAACACCTCCCTTAAGTTATCCTTTTTAACCAAGTTTGAGTTGATGAGATGCTTCAATGTACAGAAATATAACTGTATTTCTCTAAAACCATTCTGAAACTCATTAATCCCACTAAATTTACAACAAACCATTACCCAGGTAGCAAGAATCGGTGCATATAAAAAGCAGTATACTACACAAGAAAATAAAATCCATCTGCTTTTGCAATCCTACTCAATTGCTTTTCATTTCTTTTCCTTATTTTTCTGTCCCAAAGAGCCTTAGAGAACAATTATTTAGTTCAAACAATACCTGCCTGCAACACTGATTAATTCTTAGGACTCCTGAGAATTAAATCTCTAAATTTAAAGGGCAGTTACTCAATCAGATTAAAAAAAAAAAAAACTGTATAAAAGTACTATTTGGGAAAAACAAAACTTCCCATCCTTGTGTCTTTAAATGTCAGAAGGAAAACTTTTTTGGGGGGCGGGGGGAGACAGCTGGCCAGTACAGGGAAGAAAAACTTAATGAAAGGAAATGTCTCAATATTTTAGAGAGAAGGCCATTTTCCACTTATTACTTTAAAACATGGCTATTTATTTCAGAATTACCTGTATACTTTGAGGCAAAGTAACTTCTGTTGCCCTACAATGCTGAACAAGACCTTGGGCCTCTTCCTGTGCTTTCAAATGATCAGCCCAGGTAAAGGGTTGAGAAGAGGTGAAAAGAAGTCGAGTTTTAATACTCCAGTCTACAGGTAACTCAGTACTTTCTGAGGGTGGAATATCAGATTCAGAAAATGATGCGTGTGGAGTCTTAAGAAAACAAAGAACACAAAAATTAACAGAAAATCAAGGGAAAAAAACTTCAACCTAAGTATTTTATCAATTAACATACTCATGATCATTAAAATGTCAAAATTATTGGAACTGTATGATAAATAACATTAAAAATATACTACACAGTGTCAAAAAGTATGGAAGGAGCTATACTAAACGGTTCACAGTGGTTACCTCTGGGAAGTGGGAATTCTTGTTGGGGGTGGTGCTGGCAGAGAAACAGATTTCACTTTTTAGTTTACACAGTTGTTTATAGTACTACAGATGTTACTATCAAAGTAGAAATCTTCCAAATACTTTAAAAAGCACCTTTTAAGCCTCAAAAACTCCTGAACCAAGACCAAGCTGCTCCTCCTGCAGGTAACTTAGAAACATTTCCTGACCTCAAAATTTTTCCCACAACCTGTTTTGTTGTCCTTTTAAGTCAATATTCTCTACATTACGAGGATTCTTTCTGGTGACATCATCAAAACATCAGAAAGGGCAACTATCTCTAACAGACTATATGGAAGCCATTTATTTACAAGGAAAGGAGAGTGGATCTTGGGGAACTCTTCTAGCCTGTTCTCATAAGGACAAAAGGACAAACTATGTATTTCTCAAACTACCAAAACAGAAGTACTTGGGGAATGAAAGCAAGAGTGAGAGAGTGAGAGTGAGTGAGACAGTGTGTGTGAGTGTGAAAGTGTGTGTGTGTGTGTGTGTGTGTGTGTGTGTGTGTGTGTGTTGGGGAAGAGGCGGCAGCGAGGTTTGGTGCAGGTCACAACCTGTGGAGGTGAATTTGGGGATATGGTTTGAAGATGTGATAAAGGACTAAGTTCAAAAAGTAGCTTAGCCTGAATGGGCTGGCTCTGAGTGATGAGCTGGAGGCGTCACTATCCAAGGAAGAAGATTGTTAAAAACTGTTGGCGGTAGAAGGAAGAACCCACATCTACTATGTCTACTTCAGTGTTCCGTGCTATTAAAGACATCATTACTATATCTTACGAAGGCATTTACATTGACTGCTGACATCTTTTCAACCCTGGTAGAGATGATCACTCTCAAGCCTCTCTGTGAAACTACTTTCCAAGCAAGATGCTTCTGAGAAGTATGAATTTATAAGAAAACACATTCTAATGATATTTTAGAAGTATTACCTGTGGTGGTTCAGTTACGGTTGTTCTTTCAAGAAACGTCTCTTCCCATAGCAAGTCATTTTCTTGACTAGAATCTAAACACTGAGGTTTAAAAAATTGTCTCCATGAATCCTCAACATTCCTCCATCCCCAGAATAACTGAGTACGTGAGAGAAGGGAGGCCCTGAATCATGGTGGAAAAGCAGGGTCTCGTAATTTTCCTCACCGAACAGCCGCCTTCCAGGATGGCTGTTCTGATGATTTTTGGATCTATCCTCCAACTTATCTCTAAGGCCTCTAAAGGAGGCCTCCGAGCCGAACCTCGGAGAGGGTGGCGCGCTCCGGCGTCCTTCACTTCCCTCAGGACGCGACACGGCCCAGGTGAGCACATCCCCGCAGCGGGGCAGCTTGCGGAGCACCCTTCCCACGAACCAGACTTTCAAGAGAAGCCGCTCCCAATGCAGGGCACCCCAAGGCCACAGGCGGCTCAAACTTCGCGCCCACTTCTTTGCCTGGAACGCGAGAACTTTCCATCCCTACTTCACGGCTGGACCGAGCACGAAAGACAAGGGCCCCTCGGTTGCCGGGCACGAACACTCACCAGGCCCGGCGCCTCCTGTTGGCCGCGGGGCAGCCCATCGGGGGGCTCTGCGGCGACCCGCGGCCTGTTGTCCAGGCGGGCGAAGGGGTTCCGCCGGATAGCAGCCGAGCCGCCATCGCTGCCACCTCTGCCCGCTGAGGCCGGGAAGGGGCGTAGGGGTACCCCGACCGCTAGCGCAGAGCGGCGAGGCGCCGGCTGCGGCAGCTCGGGGGTCAGGGAGGGGGGCGGGCCACGGCTCCGGGCCCTTTTCCGTCGGAGCCGCAGCGTTTCGGGCGGTTTTTTGAAACTGGGCGAGTAGCCGGGGACAGGTAGAGCCATGTCTCGCGGCGGCTGAAGCCCGCCGGCCGCCCCGCAGGCACTTCCCGCGCGCGCCGGCCCCGCCCCCGACGTGGCGCCGCGCGGAGCGTGCGTGTTGGCCCGGCCGGGAGGCCCCGCCCTTGGCTGCGCTCCTCCGAGGCTGTCGCCGCCCCCTGGCCCAGGGGTGCCCCAGGCGCTCCTTCCGGTCCTTGGCCTTAGTCCAGTCGCCAGGTGTTATGACGCTGTGAAGTACGCGATCCAGGGCATCGATGTACAGTACCCTGTTGGGCTCGGAGATAGTTGAACGCTATTTAAGTCCGCAGCAGGGATGTGATCAGCCCAGGGCATGGCGCCTGGATGAAAAGGAAACATCGTACCTGAGCTGCGGCGGTGGGCTGCTGCTTCAATAACTTACAGAGCGCAGTAGCAACGTCAAGAGGTAGCGAGAGGGCCCTGAGCCTCTTTCCCCCAATCCCCAGATTAGAAATCAGCATGCTTGCTATGCCAGTGCAGCTTCCGGACAACCCTCCACTCCCCAATTCCTGGCCATCCCGGCCCTCCACGCAAACACTGCAGCTGCCACTGACGAGTTACTCTGTAATCCTCTTGTTTGATTTTGGGGAAACCCTGAGTGAATGAATATTTGAAAACACAAAATTTCAGTTGCTATGGGCTAGGTCCTCTGAGACTTGAAAATATACTCAAATGCTTACAGTATGACAGCAAAGGCTTGCTAAGGAAGGAAGGTGTTGAGAATGGGAATGATACAAAATTAATAACGTTATTTTGACAGTATAGCAAAGGCCTATAAGAACTTTATCAGTAAAGTAGTATGGCTTTTGCTGGATGCGGTAGTTTTCTTCATGGAAAGAATTTTATAGCAGAGGCAAAATGTATATAAACAATAAAAAGAATATTCCCTTTAGATGTTAATTATAAAATTATCTTGATAGTTTACACAGTGATTCTTTTCAAATACGTCAAATAACTGGGCATCTTCTTTTAGACAGCAGGAAAACATGCTTAAAAACAGAACAACTTGCTTGTATCTTCCTTGGTTTTTCTCAGCAATTTCCAGGGAAAACTCTGGCTTCAAATACTGGGATGGGTTCATCCAACTGAGGTCTGAGAAAGATGAAAATTAAAATTGAACAACTTGCTTTTTTCTTCCTTGATTTTTCTGAACAACTTCCATGGAAACTTTTGCCTCATATAGTAGAATGGGTTCATCCAACTGAGGTCTGAGGAAGAATGAAATTATTAGAAATGTCAGGTCTACTTAAAGATGAGTGGAATGCATAGGATGGTAGCCGACAATTGTTACAACTCAATTCTATTACTTTCTTACTTGAAACAAACTTGTCCATTAGTGTTTCTACTATTAAAAGTGGTTGAGTTTTGAAGGGAAAAAAATAGCTACTTTATCCACTCCCTATGATAAACATATCCAACTTAAAAAAAAAAAATCGTACTTTTCTCTCTTTTCAAGCTATGAGTTAGTTATTTCAGTTTGCTCTGGGAGGGGTGTGATGAGGAAAAGAAAAAAGTGAGGTATAGAATAGGAGTGAGGAAAACTCACAATCCACTTCTATCTTTGGGGCTACTTACTGGTGAACCACCAGATACACTTTGAGAAACATTAAAGAGCAACTATTTATCTAAACTAAATAATAAAATATGGAGACAATAGGTATACTGTAAAATATAAAAAATACAAATGGAAATTCCTGCCTTTGTCTTCTTCAGAATAGAAAAATAAACAAAAACAATGATTTGGTTACTTTATCGTACCTAAAAACACCAGTTGATAACTTCTCCATCACATCTTTTAAGATACGTAGCTGGAAGGATTGTTAAGGTGGCAATGAAAAGGATGAAAGATTAAATAAAATCATTCAATAAGCGGAAGATGCTAGGCAGATCACTTCTTTAAAAAAGTATTACACTCAGAAATTCAAAATATTAAGTTACAGAAATTCTATAAGCTGTCAAGTTTACCTCTCAAACCGGGAAATAATTTGAGAGAGTTGGTGGTATAATAGAGCCAAATTCTAAGGACAAGTGATGACAGCAGCAAGCCCAGTGTCTTAAGTGTGACCACCATTATCTCAATGGATGGTAAATGGAATAGTGTCTAGTTTTCATTTCTGCACTATGAATGGCATTTTTAGTTAAAAACAATTTCAGCACTTAAACTCTTTAGGTGCACATTTATTGACTAATCTGGTCGATAACAGGCTCAAAATTTGTTTGCAGAAATGTTAGATTGTGTGTGTATTTGATATATGTCACTAACAGAATCAGAAAATGATGTAAAAATTAAGAAAAAATCTATCTTGGTAATTTAATTGAAATTATGTTATTGAGATCAAGAATTTATGTAATAACTAGTACTGTAGAATTATTTATGGCATAGAATCACACAGTTGGAAGGACTTATCTATGTTAAACCACAAGCAGCAACTACTCATGTGAACTGAATGAGAGGGGTTTGCACAAGTGAGGATGAAAGTCACATTCAAAACCAACTGAGCGAACTGGCCAGCCCTTAAAAATTATTAAAAAGTAACTAAAGAATATTAATTCACATATTCACATCCCTACAAGTTCTCTCTCTACCTCTGTTAATGAAATTGCCATCTGTGTGTGTGAGTGTGTATAGTGTATATGTCTGATTTTGGTATAACATTATTAAATATAAACATGTCATGTTTCAGTCAGGTCTAGGAATCTGTCAAATAGGTTAAAATCACCTTATTGAGAGGGAGGCTTGGAGAGAATTAAGTTACATAACACAGGCAAAACAGTCAGCCTAGCTTCCAACATGTAAGATTCAAAACATACAAACCAATGTTACTTTTAACAGCTACATGGTATTCTCTACTGTTAGCATCCCCATTCTTTTTTTTTTTTTTACTGTACACAACACTCAAGCTGAAATTTTATTTTCTTTTTAATTCATGTTATTCTTGATAATTCCAATGTTATTGGACATTTAAGTTTTTTAAAAATGAAGTTAATTAAAAATTTTTTTAGAAAGTTAAAAGCTTATTTTCTGGACTTCCTGGTTAGCACAGTTGGTTAGAGTACGGTATTGATAACACCAAGGTCCAGGGTTCGATCTCCGTTACCAAAACAAAAAAAAAAGGCTTATTTTCCAAAGTTACTAGGAAAATATTTAATCAGAAATACCTTCTTTCAACTTTTGACTAGCCTTAAAAAAAAAAAATACTTTAAACTCACACTCACTACACAGAAGGGTTTTGAAATCTCCTTAAAACTCAACACATGCAGTAAACTAATTACACATTACTATTCAAAGCTTTGAATTAAGTCTGTCATTGCTCCCAAAAGGTGTTGGCCTTTGTACACATCACCTATATATAACTACACACATTTAACAAAAGTAAAGTATAATATTCAGTGAAGATAAATGTAAGGCTATGCAAATCTCTTTCTTCACACACACACATACTCTATCAAGTAATGAGAACATATTTTTCATCCAATATAACATTATCAAGTGTAACTGCCTTTAAAACAGTCATCTTAGGGGCCGGCCCCGTGGCTCACTTGAGAGAGTGTGGTGCTGTTAGCGCCGAGGCCGCGGGTTCGGATCCCATATAGGGATGGCCAGTGCACTTACTGGCTGAGCGTGGTGTTGTCTCGAGCCAGGGGTTGGAGGTTTGGACCCTTCATTTTGGAATTGCTTCCATATTCTCACAGGAAAAATTTTAATTACTTTTACCAAAACTGGAATGATCTGGGTTCATTCACCAGATTTGTCTCTGATTTGTTTTTAAAAATCAAACCCATCCTCATTTGATGAAGAGTTCCTAGCACTGATATTTATAAAAACACTCCACAAACTCTTTAATTTAGATAAGCATTCTGAAATGCTTTGTGCAAGAGCACCATAATGGGATTAAGAGTGCAACCTCACAAGGTGACCTGTGTGATTTCCCTAATGTCAGGTTACAAACAAAACAAAACCTTTCCCGTATCGTATCGTATCGTTTATCTCCTATTCAGAAAGGAACAAGACTGCTTGGTTGTGATTGTTGTTCTGCCACTTGTTAGCTGCCTCCTTGGGCATATATTAACCTCTCTATGCTTTAGTTTCTTCACCTGTAAAGTAGGGATAATTGTTTTAATGTTTAAAGGAATTAGTTCCTGCAAGGCACTTGAGACATTGTTTGGCATACTCAATCAAAGTTAACTGCTACTATTATTATTTCTTATTATCATAATGAAAAAACTTATGAGTAGAATACAATGAAAATTTCAAGCCAAAAACTCAAGTCAGTAGAAAAAAAGGATATAAAGATATTTTCCCTGCTGTACATTTGACAAATTCCAAATTTCGTCATTAAGGAAAGCCACTGTTGCTCCCTTGAGGAAAAGCCAATGGCTATCTGGAGGATCCAACTTGGATAAAATAAACAAAGACTGATCAATTACTGGGATTTTAACAGCAAAATGATGATTTGTATCTTGAGCCAGAAAAACTTCTACACAGATTAAATCATGTCCAAATCATAAATAATCAGCACAAAAACTTTAACAACAACATGGAAACTATAATGTTTTCTTTTCTATTTCATGGTACAAATGATGAAAAAGCAAAGTGGTAATTATAGGGCAGATACAAGGCCAATCTAGAATCTTGGCAATAAAGTGGTGGGGTGTGTATGTGAGCAGGCATTGTTTCTGGCTACTACTTACCAGTTATCTTCATGAGGATGTTGGAAAATCAATGAAGATTGGTGTATGAGAATTATGGTATTAGCATATCAGCCATGATATGAATATTTAATTAGAATTCTGTTGAAGAATATAACTTTGGGAAATAACATATATATACATATATAATAAATCCAATTTGCATAGAGAATTGTGATAATTTGATACAGAAATATTTTGCCAAGTATATGTCAACAATAATGTTTATTACTAAGAAAAATTGCTATTTGAAATACAATTAAAATATTCAGAAGTTACTTCTTGCAAGTCACTAAATAAAACTGTAATTCATTCTATTTGAACAAACTCCTCTACTAGGCAGTATTTCAACATTTTGGTCAACATGTTGCTAATGTAAAAAAAAGCTATGCTTCTTTAAACATAGGGTATAATTCAGAATTTATATTAATTTAGCCATACTTTGCCTCAAAAGAGACTTCTAGGCATTATTCTTTGTTAAATAGATCCATTTGGAGTAATGGTAATGAATTATTGTTTTTGATTATACCTGAAGATTTTCTTCTGTTGTTACCCAATGGCCTCCAACACCAAGAAGTGTGATGATATCATGTTTATGTGGTAGTAGTTGTAATTTTACAGCTGGTTCATCATCTTTGCTATATAATCTCACTTACAAGGAATAGTTTTAAGAAAAGATAGAGAGAGAAGAAATGTATTTTATAATAATTTGACAAAAATGTATTCTTCAAACAAGTTCTCTTTACTTTTTAATAGAAGCATTTAAAGGAAGGATTTTTCTTAGAAAAAGGCAACACAGTATATTCAGATACCTTAAAATATACTTTTTGCATTAAAACTAGTCATAAAATTTACTCTAGATTTAATTATAAGTGAAATAAATAAAGATAAAAAGTCTATTTTCACTTACAAACCTGGCAAGGTAATGTAACACATAAGGAAGCCTGATAATTTTAATCATAACATTGATTGCTTAATACATTGGTATAAATTGATTTCTGGTTAAAGTCATGAACTCAAAATTGTCAGACTTTGACAATTATTGAAATGTCCATTTGAGAAAATGACCTCAATGAAGTATATTCACTTCCACTGAAAGATTTTTCTCTGAGTTAATTTCACATCTTGAAAATACTGGTTAAAGAGACACAATGACCACAACTGTATTTACTTATGCATCTCATGATAGAAGATAAATTCTAACAAATTATAAATAGGAGCACTTTGCAGGCTTGTAAAACTTATGCGTTAAGGAGTGATGTTACTTACTACCTTAAGAGTGCACAGTTTAGGTGTTAAATAGATATTGATTCAACTAAAAAAGCTCAAGAAAAGTGAAAATGGAACAAACTTCTGTTAAGTTTTCCAAATAGAGACTGCAGAAGTCAATCACTCAACAGAGGGCAACCACATATGAACAGAACTGACTGAATAAGCATGTAGACAATAATGTCTATTATCTGGAAACCACTGAGGAGATCATGTTTATAGATTTCTTATATTGATGTCATTTGTTACTTAAATTTCAATGCCTATGCTTTAAAAGGTAAGCATGTTCTCTCTTCCAGTGAGACTATGCTTAAATGGGAATAAAGTGAAGAAGCGCCAATTTAAGTAGACAAGTCTTTAGTTAAAAACAAAACCCAAAACTAAACATCCAACTTAATAAATGCATTAATAATTATTCCCTGGTTAGATTTTTTTCCTGAAATTCACCAAACTAAAAAAATTATATAGACTACTGATTTTATAAGGTACCCACCTCCAGCATCTAGGACAATATCTACTCCTAGGCCACCTGTTTCTTCCAAACAGCTTTCAGCAACATGGACTTTCCCATTAGATACATCAATCACTCGGGCTGTAAAGGACAGGAAATCAGGCAATTGTACTGTTCTCTATGTGATTAACACAAACAAATTGGGGAAAAAGAAAAAGAAAAGCAATAAATATCTGTTGTCTAAAATGAGTTAAACAGTTCAACAATTACTGAATTTAAAAGGGAAAAAGTCAATTCAAGTTATACTTTTTCTCATCTAACCCAATATTAGTAAGGATCAAATGAAGAGCCAGGTATGTTCAATAAAACAAAAATGTGAGCATTTTGTGGGTATAGTGATCCAAGGCTGGTTTGTTGATGCAGAAGACTGTTCCCTATAGCAATAAGATATGTTGCCAGAACCGAGAATTTGAAAACACAGAGGTACATACGTAACAAGACATGAGCTGGAAGATTAGGCAGGTTCTTAAGTATGTTCAGATTTAATAGTGTTTAGAGCTAAAAAGTACAAAAATGTATTTGTGCAATATGGTACTTATCTCCCAGAGGCTGTTTTATCCTTTCTCAGTCATAGAAATCCCCCCTACTACTCCCCACGCTCCCCCAAATGAAGAAAAATCCTGAAGGTAAAGAAAAGGAAGATAATTGTCAAGAGTTAGTGAAATTTAAACTAATTTTAGCTGGTTACTTTAAAGTATTATATTAATATTACATTAATAAAACAATAGAAACTATTGAGAGCTTATTTAAAAAATTATTTTAAAAAATTTTCAGAATTTGAACCTGCAAATGCAGACATGTTTATAGTTCATTTTTGTATTTTTTTCTTTGTATTTTTTGTTCCTATACAACATTTTTTGACACCTTGCTGAAGAGAATTCCTTTCAGAGCTGCTCAGATTACAGCTGTAGTCCAATAATAATTGAGGATTTGGTAGGGGCAAGGGGAGGCGGGGAAGAAGAGGACACAAGGGAAAAGGGACTAAAGCAAGCTAGGAAGGGCAGAATTAACCAATAAGAAAACTTTCCCTTCAACAATACCCTTTATGCTCTCTTTCCACACCCTATTTTCAAATCTCTTCTTTATCCTTATTTCCTTCTTTCTCTAGTCCCTGTCTCCTCCATTTCTTGGTTATCTCTGTCAGAAGCATAATGAAACAATGGAAATAACACGGACTTTAATGTTAGATAGGCCTGAATTCAAATCACATTCCAGTCTTTTTCCTAGTTGTGTATCCTTGAAAAAGCTAGTTAATTTCTGTGAGATGCTGTTTCCTGGTTGGCCAACACAGGGCTGTTGAGGACTTATGGAGGTAACAGCCATATTAACCCTCAATGAATACTACTTTCCTTCCTGCCTACCCTTCACTTATACTCTGCTCAACCTCTTTGCTCTTCATCTGTAATTTTTCTGTTCCTATCTTTCTCTTCTCCTTTTTCATTTTTTTCATTCTCTATTTTCTTCCTCCTCTCCATATTGGTTGCTGTTTGGATAGGTTCAATCCTTTCAAGAGCTCATTGGCCTCCAGCACATCCTGTTCATCATAAATTACATCTGACCTATGTTCCCGTGTAAATGGATCATCTCTCTTCATAGTGTATCACAGAAAATAGACAACTTTAAAGATATATCATGGCATAAAAGAGGGTGAGAAACGTACAAAGTGATGCAAGAATATATGATTTATTGACTAAAACCAAAAAGGCATCAGATATTTCTAAACTGTGTCAAAGTTCACCTAATTCAAACCTGGATAAGTTGATAACAATGGGGCAAAGAAGAAGAAACATTGAAAGGTACAGGCTTAAAAAACTTAATTAAAATAACAACTGTAAGTTAAATAAAATAACAACTGTAAGTAAATTTGGACTTGGCACAGATACTAGGTGCATTTTAAAATTGACTTTCATTTGGGATTTTGTACATTGTTTTTTACAAGTGCAGTTTTTAAGGCAATTACCCTTCAAAATTCCATGTTTAAAGTCTGTGCCAGGGGGCCGGCCCGTGGCTCACTCGGGAGAGTGCGGTGCTGATAAAGTCTGTGCTGAGTAATATCACCCACCTACGGAAGGCCTAAGTCTTTCAAGGTATTGCTTATCTTCAAGGCTGCATGCAGTTGAAATCACTTTGGCTCCTCTATGGTGTGCTAATTGAATAGCTATTGTACCAAATGCCTGTGGGGAAAAAATATACAATGGGTTTATAGATATAGGGCAGAGGCCATATTTAATTTATTCTATAGATTGCTTAGTAAAGTGTAAGTCTCTAGTGTTACTTTAGTAGATTTTTAAATGTTATCTAACAGACAAAGAGAAAAATACAGAGAAGTTTAGTAGGGGAAATATTTGATTGAGTTTCTTCTTTGGAAGGTGTAGTGGAAAAGCTGGGTGTCATATGCTCTCACTCAGTCTGCCCACAGCACAAAATTTCAAGGATGGAGGGCCACATTCAGAAACATGGCTTTGGTACAGTTCCATTTAGATAAAATTCAAAACCAGGCAAAACTAAATGATACTGTTTAGGAATGCATACTTGAATGAATAAGAAATTGAGTTAGGGCCTTGCCAACATGATGGTCTAAGCTAATTATATGAGAGTACTTCAAAAAGTTCTTCGAAAGATTTGTGTTATCTTTTAATTTTATTTTTCCACAAACTGCTTGATATAGTACATATGGGAGTCCAGCTACTTCTCTTTGAACATCAAAGCACATCAAAAGTTCTGTCTTTTTGGACCCAGGGGGTAAGTTCCGAGAAACACTAGTATACTAATGTTTGAAATCAGGTTGAAGTCAATGCTGAAGATAGTTCTGCTTTTTTTTTTTCAAATAAAAGCAGGAGAAAAAGCATTTTTGTCAATAGTCAGATAGAAAATAAAACTATGAATTCATCCCAAGTATTATATACATAACATTTTTTGAAAATATTTTTATGTATTCTTTTAGTGTCTTGAACTATTTTTTTTTGATGGTACACATTATATGTCTAAATGAGCACATTTTAATCTTGTGTGTGATCCATCTATAAAATGGCAACACTTTATTAAAATAAGTTAAAGTGTGTGGGACATGATACAAAACTGGTAGGGAGTTCTGGAATAGGACTTCACAGACTCATGAGCTATTTTAGTCTTTGTGTAACAGGAATGAATAAAAATAGCTGTCTTTAATGTTCCAGCAGATTCAAAGCAATAAGACACTAATCACATTAAATCTAATTTTTGTCTCCTATTGATAAAAGCTGCTTATTGTAACAAAATGGGAGGTTGGTAAAGCAATCAGCGAATCAGCTATTGGCAAAAAATTATATTAGCAAATGGATTGCTTATTTCTAAATTCCCTAAGTTTACTGTATGTTGATCTATTTCTTAACAAAACCATTGACACCTACACTTGCTCCATCCATTATCAGCACCGATTTTCCAGGAGAGAGATGAGAAAGATAATGGAGAGCTGTATAGGCTCGTACTCCATCCCGAATGGTTCCAGCTGCTTCTGTCCAAGTAACCTTTTCTGGTTTATGAACTATGACAAAGAACAAGAGGAAACAATGTGTTAGCAAGTCCCATTAGTCCTGCCTCCTCAACCTGTTTATTTCTCTCCATTGCTGCAATGGGTTTACAGATGCAGAGCACAGGCCATATCTAATTTATTTTACAGATTGTTTAATATAGTATAACTCTTTAGTATTGTTTTAGTAGATTTTTAAATGTAATCTAACAGACAAAGAGAAAACAGGGGAAGTTTAGTAGGGGAAATATTTGATTGAGTTTCTTCTTCGGAAGACGTGGTGGGAAATTGCATGTGTCATATGCTCTCACTCAGTCTGTCCACAGCACATAATTTCAAGGATGGAGGGCCACATTCAGAAACATGGCTTTGGAACTGTACCACATGCATCCTCTTGTATCTTGCTTCTTATGTTCCACATTATGTTTTTTTTTTTTTTTTTTTTTTTTTTTTGTCTTTTTCGTGACCGGCACTCAGTCAGTGAGTGCTCCGGCCATTCCTATATAGGATCCGAACCCGCGGCGGGAGCGTCGCCCCGCTGCTAGCGCAGCACGCTACCGAGTGCGCCACGGGCTCGGCCCCACATTATGTTTTTAAGACATATCTTTTTTGCACATGAGGCTGTTATAGTGCTTTAATTTTTGTTGTTTTATGGTATTCCACTATATGGAAACACCTTCGATTGATTGTTGTCCAGCTAATGAGAATTTATGTTCTCAAGTTTTTGGCAGTTACAAACAATGCTGCTAAGAATGTTCTAGTATAAAAGATACTATTATAGTATGCATAGTTTTCTCAAGGATATTTGTTTTGGAGTGGAAATATTAGGTCCCAGGGTATATGTATACTACCCTTGACTTTACATAATTCGAAAGTGGTTGTATCAATTTACTCTCCTACCATCAGCATCTTGGTGTTGTGAATGTCCTTGTCACCCTTTATATTATCAGATTTATACACTTTTACCAGTCATGTGGGTGTGTAATGGTTTCTTACTGTGATTTTAATTTGCTTTTCCCTAACTTCTAATAAGGCTGAGCATCTATCCATGTCTGCTAGCCATCTGGAATTCCTTTTGTGAAGTGACCATATCTTTATCAATTTTTCTATTGTTTTGTCTTTTTCTTATTTATTGATTTATAAGAATTCTTATATATTCTAGATGAATCATTTGCCTGTTTATGTGCTGTAAATATTATTTTCAACTTTATGGCTTCTCTTTTCAATCTCTTTAATGGTGTCTTTGAAAAAGTAAAAGTGTGCAAATGATATTTTGAAAACATAAATAACACCTTAACACTTCTGTGTTTAAAATTCACCAGTGGCTTTAACTGCAATTGGTACAAAACACAATCTCCTAATATAGTTTTAAAAGCTCTACATGATCTAACCATTAAGCTGTGCCTTAGTATGTTTTACCACTTAATCTTTACTTTATGTTGTACACTGTGGTTTTTTTCACAGTACAAAAAATCCTTTCTCATTTTACCAAAATCAACTTATAACACTTTTCAGTCTTTACCAGCTCTTTCAGATATGTCTCCTCTAATAGCAATAGATAGATTCAGGTGGACTAGCCACAGGGCAGTCCGCACTGCATTTAGCAACTAACTAGTGCCATCTAGTGGGGAAGAAGAGCATTCAAGAATACATTTCAAAAATATTCAGGCAGACAAGCAGGGAATTAAAACAGTAAAAGCATACTGAGCTCCAAGTGACAGCACAAACAATACTCTATTCCTTACAAAATTCTTAAAGATACCTCCCAGTTTTACTGATAAAATGGGGTCCAGGGTAATTAATTTGCCTAAGGCCAAATAGCTAATAAGGTGAATGTATGACTCTAAAGCACATCTACTCTAATAGTACATGCTGAATCTACATACAATTTACTTATTGGCCTTTTTTGGGAAACATCTTCCATAATAAGAATTGGGACTACCATATTTTTATTAAAAAAATCAATCACGCAGTCCTAAAAAAACACCAACTACAAGAAAACTACATTTAAGATTTCAAAGGTTGTAAAACTGCATGGTTAGACGTGGAATAATGTCAAGATCCTTGCTTTTGTGTTAGGTGGTCAACAGATGCTTATTATGTTATAAAAACTGAACAGAAAATAAAAGAGAGCCAAGTGTGGACCAATAATAACAGTATGTCAGCACCCAATAATTATTTCATTTCTTTCTAGATTAGGTCCAAAGGAATAAAAGGACAACAATGCTGAAAATGTGTGCCAAATTTTGAATAAAAAATAAAACTACTTTTATGTTTGACAGAATGGCTTAAGAACTGAAGGTACAAAAAAGCTGGAAGAATTAATCAATTTTAAAACTGTATCATCAATATTTTGCAACAGGATTAACACCACATTTTGGAAGGTTGTTTGGACCCTAGTTCTTTGGTTTGGTGAAAGGAGAGACTTATTTAAGTGGAAGGTGATTGAGTGCTGAGCTCTCATTAAACAATCACCAGACAAAGAATTAATAGGAACTAAAACATAGTGGTAAACTGAAAATTTCCTGCTGCAAAGTTTTAGTGAACATAGTGAAATTATTTCCTCTTTCACAAAACGTTCTGCAACAGAGCTGCAAATAGAGCTTAGAGGTTATCTAGCATCTTCATTTATAGATGCAGTCAGTGTGCCTAGGATCTACCTTAAAGGTCCCACTGTTAGTGGTCATTCTTAAAGTATATCTTTTTAAAAAGTTTTATTGTTTTTTTCTTTTTCAAGGAATATTTACAATTTTTTCCTCTATATACTTAGATGAATTTTTGGACTATAATCCATCCTTCTCCTGGTTTACAAATAAATCAGGAAAATAAAAGGTCATTTGTGTGGTTTGCATGTTTTAGCTTTAACTTTATAGCTAGGAAACTGATGTTTCTTTTTTTTTTTTTTTTTTGTCTTTTTCGTGACGGGCACTCAACCAGTGAGTGCACCGGTCATTCCTATATAGGATCCGAACCTGCGGTGGGAGCGTCGCCACGCTCCGCCGCACTCTCCCGAGTGCGCCACGGGCTCGGCCTGGAAACTGATGTTTCAATTTGCTTTCCTCCTTCTGGTCAATGTTACAATTCTCCAGTGTTCAGCAATGTGTATGGAATGGGCCTTGTTTTGTCTGTTTTATATATTTATGTATTTTTTTCACGGCTGACTGGAACACAGCTCCAACCCTACACCTTGTTATCATCAGCACCACATGTGGTTCTTGCTTTAATAGTTTACCTTCTATAGCAATTTAGTTTACTTAGTCAAAACTCAAGTCTGGGAGTCCAAATTAAAGATTTTAGTTGACTGCATATGTACAAAGTTCTCAGAACAGGGCAATGAGGGCCATCCAAGGAAAGTCTGGGGCCAAAAATGGTATAGTTTCCTGTAGAGCTAGTGGCAGTCCTCAATTTTCAAGTTGCACGATATCAAAATAGCAATGAATCAGGGCTTTCACTGCATGGTATTTGAAAGAAATCTTTATCTTTCAAAGGAAGACACAAACTTGGTTCCATAGAGAAGCTTAATTTACATATAAGTAAACACAGGACTCAGATTTCTGGAAAACCATCTTTTGAAAGTTAATTTTTAATAAAGTAATATGGTATTACTTGGAAATTTTAGACACAGTAAATGTCATTAATTAAATACAAATTACCTGCAATTTATAGTTTTGGAAATGAAATGACAAAGATTTACTAGCCTAGTTCAAGTTACTATATGAACTACGTTCACTATTTTTGGTAGTCCAAAATCTACATTGGTCTCTGTCTCCAAAGGGTCTTATTAGGAGGGATTATATCATTTAAGTAAAGGCCTGAGAAAAATTATAATGAAATAGTTCAAGAATACAAAAGAATATATTTTCAGCTATAGATATGGTATGAAGAATAACGAAATGAATCCCAGTATAAGAAATATACAAGGGAGTAGCACTGGAGTCGGTGTGTGTCCACTCTGATCACATCCTCCTTTATTAGATAATTCTAAATTATTTTCTAAAACATTTGTACCAACTTACACTGCTGGTGCATAAAAGGTTCTGTTGCTCTACATCCTTACCAACACTTGGGGTGGTCAGACTTTTTAACTTTTGTCAATCTCGTGGGAGCATAATGGTATCTTTAGGTGGTTTAATTTGCTTTTCCCTGATTAGTTAGGAGATGAAGCATCTTCTAACTATAATTTCATGAAGTGTGTGTTTATGTATGTATTATTATTATTATGTGTATACACATATTCCTAAAAATTCCTAGCCAAAATTCTTAAAAATTAAAACAAGAAATTTCAGGGAAATAAGTAAAAAATGAATACATTCCTAATGAGAGGCCAGTAAATATTACTGTAAACTTTTTAATACTATATAGTATTTCACTTCACAAAATTATTATTAAGTTTAAATATACAATAAATCATTATAAGAAAAATTAAAATGAACATTTCACTTAAATTGAACACTGGTCAAAAGATATTAGCAATAGAAATCAAAGATGAGTGTTCTCGATTCTTTCCTGTCTCAGATTCTACATATATCGTATAGATTTTGTACACTGTTTCAATTAATAATTAAGAGTAAGAAATTAAAAAATTCTGACTGGGGATATAATTTCAGAGACCAAAGAGAAACCACTCTTCAAAAATCTCACCATGAGCAATGTTAGTAAAACTTACAGGTTATATGTATTGTTCAGTCTTAATATGAATTTTATGGGTACTAATTATAAGCTAAAAGTATTCACATGACCAGTGAACAGTTATTTATTACATACATGACCAGCCAAAAGTTATTTGTTAAATACACCACTCATGGTAGATTCAAAGAAATTAAAATGTTATGAAACACCATGTACACCAGTGAAAACTTATATGACCTCCAAAAGACTGAATTGCCACATACCCAAATAATGTTCATGTACTCTAACAACTTCACAAAGTCCAGGGTCTTCAGAATCCAGGGGCAAAATTCCTGAAAATTAAAACAAGAAATTTAAGGGAAATAAGCCCAAAATGAACACATTCCTAATGAGATGCCAGTAAATATTAGTGTATATTTTGGTCAGTGGAATTTTGAGGAAGGTTCCAGCAATTACTATGTGGGGAAGGGAGAGACTTCAGAAACACAGATGGGAAGTGAACCAATCATTTTCTGGCAAAAACACTGTGCCACTTGTGCTATCTCTTTCTTTCCTTTTCTCTCTCTTCTTTCACCTCTGAGTGATAATGAAGATGATGGCCAATGTCATAGAGGCAAATCAGAATCTTGGGGGCACTTGTACTTTTCATTAAAATCATCCTTGATACTTGGCTACCTTCTCATAATTTGGTTCCATAAGATACTTTGGTATTCTTCCAATAAAATCCCATTTCCCCATAAGCTAGTCTGACTTTATTTTTGATCTCTTACAAAAAGAACCTTGAGTAGTACAGAGGGTCACTGACTTCTTGGGCAGAAAAAAAGATACGAAAGATATCATCAATTCTACAGGAAAATACCTGAGTCAAAGGCAATACTGTAAAAAAAAGAAAACTTTCCTACAAATCTATTCTTTAACAGCTTCAGGCATGCTGTAAGGCTAAACATTTTAGAAGTTTATACAAATATCTTCCATGGAGAAATGGAAATTTCAAAGACTACTACAAAAATCATACACTATTTATGTTTGTGTGACTCTGTAGGATACAAGTATAAATATTTATGATAATAGTATTAGTTACAGATTTTTAAAAAAGTGTTTGAAGTCAATTTTTAGTTTTATAAGAGCAGCAAAGGAGAAGCTCTGTAGGATTCAAGTTGAAGTGAAGAATGGATCTTCTGCATGGCCCACTCAGTCAGCAGTCTTCAAGCACATGACCTGTGACTTTTTTTTTTCTCTAGAGACTTCAGTCTGGCCACAGACTGGGGCCCTGCCAGGAAAGGGCTGCATCAAGAACAGTAGCAACTATACTGACCTTTCTATCTATAAAATGGTTCTACAGCTAAATAGTAACAAGTTTTAAGTGTTCTGCTATTGAGATCAAACTCAATTTTCATTTGAGAAATATGAGAATTTGAGAGCAAATTCCAAAAATCAGGGAAGTATTTCTATTTAAAGCAAAGTCACAATGAACATTAATAATTGTATAGAAAAAGAAGAAAAATAGATAATTTGAACAGGACTATGAACTATAACTTACCAACTACTTCATCATCTGGTTGAAAGAATGATACCTTGCTTCCAACTAAATGGTGGAGAAAATTAATAGGTAATATTACAAGGTTATTAAATATAATTATTATTTAACATTTAAAATAAATTAAAAGATCTATGGGATTAAAAAGAGTCACTAACTCAGAGAAAAGGCCAAGAACTTCTAGGACATTTTGGTGTTCTGTAAGGACTTGTAGGATAGAACACTTCAAATCTGGATTCTCGTGGTTGTTGATACCATGCAGGAATGTGTCTCTCTCTGTGGCTCTCTACCTATTTAGCTAACTTTAAGGATCAAGGAGTAAAGGAAAATAATCCATTCTATAATTTTTATGATGATTATGTTGTTTTCTACCCCTCCTGTGGCTAGCCCAGTCTCCTATCATTATTTTAGTTGTAGAATCTTACACAACGGGGAATTCTAAGTCACATATAAAATTAATTTGGGAAATAAATTCAGACTGGCACCAAAAGTTTTTTTGAAACTTTACAGAAATGATATAGTTACATTTTCTCTGCATATGTAGAGAAAAAGCATCATTTATCAGGTAATTTGTTTGAATATTTTTGCTCAAAGAGTTAGAAAAGAGAGGGGAGGAAAAAAACCCAAGCACTGTTGAATGCCTACTTGGGCCTGGCATTTTAGTGTGTTCACACAATCTCATAACAGACTTATGAGGTAGGTTTTATTATTCCTATTTAACAGACAAGGAAATGGAGGTGAAGCAGTGAAGTAAGGTGGAAACTTGAAATCTGGAAGTCACTCCATTGACTGGTCCTGCCAGCAAAATGAACCCGGAATTCATTTGCTGGTACTCAGAAAGTAACTCTGAGTCTGGTATCCTACTTTCAAGTCCTCCTTTTGCAGCTTGCTGCTTCTTTGGATCCCGACTGTGCCTTCATCCTCCAATACTTTTGGCTTCTGATCCACTGCACTTTTCTCTTTCTCGTCAGCTGCATCCCATTATTACTTGCTTCTTTGTCCTCCTGGGATCACTCTGAACTTTTTTTCTTGCTTCCTTCATACTCCTTTTCTTTCAATTGTTCCTTGACCAGTGGCATTCCCAAAGGTTATATGTTTATCTCTCTTCCACTTCTACTCTCTTCCTGGGTGAACTAGCCAACTCTATTGTTTCAAATACAATATACATGCTGATAATTCTCAAATATATACCTTTCCAGCATAGATCTCTCATCCTCGAGCTTCAAGTCATATAACTGCTTACTACTAGATACCACCAGTGAGATGCCACTTAAGTACCTTGAACTCAACAAGTATAAATCTGAACTCACCTTCTTCCTCCAAATCAGACCCTCTTCCTTTATCAATCAGTGGTACCAATTCATGACTTAAGCAGAATTCTGTGAGTCATTTGTGGTTCTTACCTGTTTACAATTCCCTAGTTCCAAATCAATTAAATCCTGCTGACTTCATTGCTCCCAAATTTCTTGAATCTGTCCCTCTTTTCCATCTTTGCCACCACTGTCTGGGTTATGAATTTTGTCATTTCCTGCCTCTTGGTCTACACCCTAACCAATCCTCTTGCCCATACACTGATTTGCCTCAAACCTACCCTTCATATGGCTACCCAAATATCTCCCTAAAACTCAATCTGATAAGGCTCACCCAGAGTCTGGCCCTTGCCTACCATCCTGTTTCATTTTTGGTGGAAGAAATCAGTGTTCATATCGTCATTAAACTATTTTGCTCAATAGGTTTTATTCTGCTATATGTGAAGAGCATTTTTTTGGACAAAATGTTTCTCTGATGTTAAGTATCTTGCCCCTGACTCTTGCCTAGAACTTTATTTTGCTCCAGCAACACCAAACTCTTTGTAATTCTTACATACATCCCATTATTGCTTGCTTCTTTGTATCTGCTCATGATATCCTCTCTGCTGAGTGTGATTCTCCACTTTCCTGCCCCTTACTATCTGGACAACTTACTCCAAGAAGCCTTTCCTGTTTCTTCTGGCTGGGTTGGGCAGCTCTTCTCCGAGCTTTCATAATAATCTGTTCATACTGTATGTATGTATGTGTCTCTCTCCTAGATAGTGAATTCTCTGAACTCAATGAATATCAAGAATAGAACTATTTAGAAACAAATTATCTAAAATACTTATGCTTACTGTTCTGTGTGTTAGGATAATTTTTACTAAAAAAAAGTTAAAAAAACATTTTAAGGCAACCATAAAATCTCCCTAGTTATTTCTTCTCAGAAACCATAATTCCCATTTTTGATTAGCTCAGTTGGTTAGAGTATAGGGCTGATAACACCAAGGTCTAGGGTTTGATCCCTGTACTGGCCAGAAAAAAAAAACCCATTTTTGGATGAACAAACTGTTTAATTTTGCTCAATTTTAGACAAACTTAAGAAGGACAACGGTGGTCATCCTATTTGATACGTGATTACTTGTGGATTTAAATACATAATCCTGAAATATTTTCTAAACTGTAATAAGCCCTTCAATTATAAGATACCAATTAAGTCATATCTTTCTTTTAAATTTTTAAAAAAGTTATTTTTATATAATTAAATTTTATATTTGAAGGAGTGTGTATAAGTCTATGTACTGGTAAACAAATTAACTACCATTTAATTTATTTTGCCTTAGACAAAAAAACCCCCAGATATTTACAACTGTAAACTTACCATCTAACACAATTCCAGCAATTTCTCTCCCAACAGGAAAGAAATCCTTCTCCATCTTCATTTCTGCCAGAAGCTAAATCATGACAAAGACTGTTAACACATTATTGTCAAGAATAAATCCTGGCCTCTCTCATACATGATGAAAGTGAGGGCAAAAATGAAACTACAGAAAGAGAAAATATCATTCAATTTTTGGAATTAAGACAAAGCAAATAACTTGGCAAAACAGGTTTTTTTATAGGGCAAGAAACCAAGAGTCTGCTGAGAAATTAGCTGCAATGTAGGACTTAGGCATGAGTATCACTATTCAAATCACCATTAACATCCTTTGCTTAACATTTTTACTCTGCCAAGTATGAAGGGAAATTACGGACAAACATTTCTTGATTGGTTAAACACTGTTTATCAGTTACCTTACTGAGGTGGGGTGAGGGGAGTTTGGAGGGGACATTGTTGAATGTGGCCAATAAGAACAAAAGGTTCTCCACTCCCACACCCTAAAAATCATCAGAGGGGAATGTGGCCAATAAGAACGAAAGGCTCTCCACTCCTATACTTTAAAAATCATCAGAGTTTTTCTCAAGTTTTGGGTTAGGGAGCAGGTGGGAGGAAGTGATGGATATTCATAGGGATACTGCCATATGATTTCAGATTCATGGTAATCTTTTTTTTTAGGCTAAATTTTTATTTTTAGGAGATTAGTATTTTGTTAGATTCTGACCAAATTATAAATACTTCTTTTAAAGTAACACAGTGTACTAAGATAAGCCATAGTGTAAATTTCTGCCACTTATAATATTAGAGATGTTGAACATATTTATAGACATCACAGTATTTTAGGAAGAGTTATTTTAAAAAATGAAGTAATTCTCTTGTGTATTTCCTTTACTTTTCAATGTTTTGGTCTCCTGTATGTATACCTGATTGCCAGAAGTCTCTTTTTCAATGTGGAACTTTATACTTTTCCTAAGATGTCCATATGGCATTCTTATAGAAATATTGGGTGTTTTACAGTATCTTTTTATTTATTTATTTTTATTTTAACTTCTCAATATACATTGTAGTCGATTTTCATGACCCTTTACCCGTTCCTCTTCCCCCCTCCCATTCTCCCACCCCATCATATCTGTTCACTTGTCTTAAAAAGTTCAAGGAATTGTTGTGATTGCTGTCTTCTTCCCCCCCAACACCCTTTGTTTGTTTGTGTGTTTACTTATTTATTTTTAGCTCCCACAAATAAGTGAGAACATGTGGTATTTCTGTTTCTGTGCCTGATTTGTTTCACAATATAATTTTCTCTAAGTCCATCCATATTGTTGCAAATGGTAGTATTTCATTCTTTTTTATAGCAGAGTAGAATTCTATTGTGTAGATATAGCACAGTTTCCTTATCTAATCATCTGATGATGGACATTTGGACTGGTTCCAACTCTAGGCTATTGTAAAAAGTGCTGCAATAAACATTGGAGTACAGGTATCCCTTTGGCATGATGATTTCCTTACAGTATCTTTTTAATGCACATTTTTTTACAGAGTTATAATCACGGTTTTAGCAATGCATTTTGCTTCCTTTACATACCATAAGCATTTTCTTTCATTACTATACAGTTTTCATAACTGTTATATTTAAATATTTCATTCAATTGATTTTACTGAAATTTACCATTTCTTTCTGTTGGACAGGGAAATTATTTCCTAGATTTGGATTTTAATGGATTTTTCAGTTTTATTTATTTATTTATTTATATTGGTTAAGAATATTCATGGGATACAAGGCTGATTGTCTCCCCCGTGCCCTAGATGTGAAGCCCAGATCCATACTGGCAGAATGCCCATTACCACAAATTGCGATTGGACCCCGTGTCCCCCACCTAATTATCCCCAACCTCCCTCCCCTGCCCCTTTCCCCCACTCCACTTCGTATCCCTAGATATGTTCTCTTCCATATATGTTGTAAGTCCAACACACCACTGTGGTATTTCTTTCCTTCCTTCTTTCTCTCTTAGCTCCCACTTATGAGTGAGTACGTGCAGTATTTATCCCTCTGAGCTTTGCTTATTTCACTTAGCATAAGTTTCTCCAAGCTCATCCATGTTGTTGCAAATGGGAGAATTTCATTCTTTTCATTCTTTTGAATGAGTAGTATTCCGTGGTGTATATATACCACAATTTCCTTATCCAGTCATCCATTGATGGACATTTAGGTTGGTTCCATATCTTGGCTATTGTAAACAGAGCTGTGATGAATATGGGAGTGTCGGTATCCCTTCTACATGATGATTTCCATTCCTCTGGGTTTTAAAAAGAACATCTTCTGAACACAGAAGTCCACAGACAAGAACCAGTACTAGTATTCTTGGTGAAAAGACTACAGGGGATCTACATTTCTCAAGTCATGCTCATGTTACAGAGTTACCCAATGTAAGCTTGTTCTATAATTTCCCTAAGTGTGACTTTATCAAATAAAACTTTTAGATTCCTAGATATTATGGCAACATTATAATTAAGTAGTTAAGGGTCCAATAAACTATGGTATTAATCTACAAAAAACTGAGTAAATGGACCTGCTCTATTTATCATGGCTCATTCAACCATAGTTTATTTACCATTTGAAGACTTTCCATGTATTTTGTGCTCTATAATATAAGATTACTGAGGGTTGTATGAGGTTGGGGATGTGTGTTTATGAGAGACAGACAAATAGAAACGACAAGAAGAATATGAACCATATCCAAACACATTAAGTAGAAATATCTACAGAATCAGTGTCTAATAAATTAATTGACTGTGGTTTTTTGTTTTTATTGTATTTATAAAGGTAATTTCTTCCTAGATTATTGGTCTTAGTAAGTATGAATTCTCAGCCTTTTGCAAAGTAAAGGAGTTTATAAAATATTTTCATGTAATGATACAAAATACATGACTTCAATCAGACTAATAATTTACCCTAATGTAGAAATACACAACTACACACTAAATTTTTTTCCTCGTTTCTCTATTCTTCTAAGAATGATGATAATTTCTTGGCACTCAGAAGTTAGTTATTATTATATTTGTACACTAAATATAGTACTATGAAACTGTCATTTGACTTTTGGCTATAATAAAAGCACCAATACCTTCATATTTATCTGGCTCAGAGCACATGCTTTAACTTGAAGTTTTACAAAGTTATCCTCTGTGACAGGAAGATTTTCCTAGAACCAAATGATAACAAAATAATGTATTACACATTCTTATGAGAACATGACTTTATGTTGTGAAAATTTTCATACGTAATTGAACCTGGAGACGATTCATTCCCAGAGTCAATCAAACCTTAGATCCTCATCCTGATGCAATGGTAGAAGCTAAGCTGTCTGAGACTTAGACTCCTGATCTAAATGATTTTGTACTAAAAGGCAAGAGAGAAAAACTGGATTGTGTTCATGATCCAGAAATTCTTATTATTACTATGAAATACTGATATACATGAAGCACACACTTTTCATCTCTAAATTTACAGTGGAATGATTTTTGGCTTTCTACAAACCTTTCTAATAATTACCAATGAATAAAAATTCTACTATCTATACTCTAAGTGGTAAAAACTAGAGATCATTTAAAGCTTAGTGAATGAGGTAACTTTGCCAATCTCCAAAATTTCCACGAAAAACAATACTTTTCTATCTTTTTTCACAATATGAGACAATGTATTTTCTGAAATATGGTTATAATCTGAAAACTCACTTTATTGTGGTGTTCAGGATAAATTAGGTTAATTTTGCAACATATAAGACTAGTGAGGTTACTCTGCTTTCCTAATACCTTCATACCATCACCCCAAGGAACTAAAAACGTTTTTGTAGCAATTCTTTAAAAAATATACTACAATACAGACCACCATTTTCACATAAAGATTAAAGGAAAGTAATTTGAAAAGTTTCATTTAAGTAATTTTTGCTCATTTATTTCCACTCAAAATAACTTACTACAGGTCATTTAAAAGTGGGTCTATAGAAAATATACTATCTTATTTCATTTAATGATTAAACAATTTTCTTACCCTTTCTTGAAATACAAATGTTATCTCTTCATTTGTGGAACTCTGTTGAAAATATAAGCCTTTCATAGTCACCTAAAAAAAAAAAAAATACACACACACACACAAATAAGCAAACAAATAAGTCTTCCAGACCAAATGAAAGCAAAAATTAAAAAATAGTATTGACAAAGGATATGACAACTATGTAGTTTTCAGACAAGTAATTTAGCTAATAGTTCTTTCACAAAATGAAGAGAATATGCAGCAATCTCTAGGTACATGTTGTAGTGGACTGAATGTCCCCCAAAGTCATTGAAGCTTGAATTGTGTCCCCCAAGTTTTATGCATCAGAAACTTGGCCCCAACTGTGACTATTGGGAGGGTGGGAAATCCTATTGGGTAATTGAAAGGTGGAGCCTTGGGCAGGTGATTAGACTGTAGGATCACGCCACAGCAAATAGCTTAAAAACAGTGGTTGGGGCATGGTTCTGAGGACTTTAAAAAGAGAGTGAATGAGGAGGTTAGTTTCTATCTGCTCCACTGTTTTTGTAATGTGATAGTCTGCTGTCACTGT
Organism: Cynocephalus volans; assembly: GCF_027409185.1. Lineage (NCBI taxonomy): Eukaryota > Metazoa > Chordata > Mammalia > Dermoptera > Cynocephalidae > Cynocephalus > Cynocephalus volans. The sequence goes on from NC_084460.1 coordinate 180,812,441, forward strand.
TACCACCACCAAGACCCTCACCAGATGTGTTCCCTGAACTGTGACTGCTCAGCCTTCAAAACTATAAGCAATAAATTTTGTTTTCTTTATAAAATGCCCAGTTCCATGTATTTTGTTATAAGCAACAGGAATGGACTAATACCCGTATCTTACTGAGTATGGATTTACAGTTCAACCTTTCACTACAAAGGCAAACATATGCTCAATTTGACTTTCCTATTCAATAAAAAATATTAAATATTCTTTTAAAAAAAACCTTACAATGGACAGCAAAGCTCAGTTTTATTTACCAAAAGTGTCATTGAAAGGACTTTCAAAGTCTTTTTTTTTTTTCTTGTCAGCTGGCTGCTATGGGAATCCAAACCCTTGACCTTGGTGTTATGACACCATGCTCTAATCAACTGAACTTACCAGCCAGCCCTCAAAGTCTTAAAGACCATCAAAAAAGAAAAAGTGGACAGCCAAGATACTGGTTGAAACTGTGGCCTTAATTATTCTGTATCAATCTATAAGTCATTTAACGGAAGTATTTAAACCTATATTCTATGGACTTCTTGAAGCATCTCTAAGGATTCCACAGTTTTTTAATTTTCATAGTAATCATTTGGCAAGACTTTTTTAAAATACAAATTTTATAGAAGTATAAAATACATACAGAAAAGTGCACAAATCCTAAGCATACATCTTGCCAAATTTTACAAAGTGAATATGCTCATGTCACAGCAGGAGAAACATCACTAGAACATCAGAAGCTCCAGTATGCTCCCTTCTAGTCACTACCTTCCCTCCTCCTCCTAAGGATATCCAATATCCTGACTTTTAACAGCACAGATTAGTTATGTCTGTTTTTGAACTTTATGTAAATAAGTGAAACCATACTCCTTCATGTTTGTTTTCTTTCTCTCAGTATTATGTTTGTGAGTCTCACTTATGCTACTGCTTGTAGTTGTACTCCATTCATTCTCATTGCTATGTAGTATCCCACTGTATGAATAAATTACTATTTATCCTTTCCACTAGAGATAGACATTTGAATTGTGTGCAATTTGAGGCCTTTACAAATTGTCCTAAGAACATTCTTGTACATACTTTTGGGGGTACTATTATTTCATTTATTTTATGGATGAGGAAACTGAGTCTTAGAGAGGTTAAGTCACATACCTGGGGTCTCATAATATCCGCTCAACGAGAACTGAAACACCAACCAGGTGCTACTGATTCCAAAGTCACTACTCTTCACCATTATATTGAGCTGTTAACGATAGATATATCACTTAAAACTAGAATACTTTACCCTTTAGGATTGATAATTATTAAGGACTTGTTGATAGAACTGGCCACATAATTTGCAGGGCCCTGTGCAAAATGAAAATGTGGGGAATCTTGTCAAGAAATTATTAAAACTTCAAGATGGCAACAGGAGAACGTTATACCAAACACAGGTCCCTTCTGAGCATGAGGCCCAGTGAAACTGCTCTGGGTCCATGCCCATGAAGCCAACCCCATGTGTTGAATTTTAGTGGATCTCACTGGATCCATATAAAGGGTTTTTACTAAGTGTAGGTAAGCAATGGTTTCTGCTTTCTAGGATGTGATAATCAAATGCTGGAACTAATAGAAATGAATACACATTCAAGACATATATAGAAACTATGTATGTAGCGTGTATCAACAAAGTATATAAAAACTGGGTGAGCTAGGTCAAATGATTAAATTAATTCTAACCCTTTGGTTTTAGGTCTTTATTTGTGTCATTGTGTCTGTTGGGGGTAGGGGTGGTGGTGGTAACCTAAGCATAAATATAGCAGCTATATATTCCCTACAATATTAACTCTAACCTCTTCTGCCTAGCTTTCAAGGCTCTCTAAAATGCATACTCACTCTCTCTAGTCTACCTTACACTTCCCACAATTTTCCAACATATACTCTCTGTCTGATCTAGTCAGTATGACTTCATACCATATGGTTACCCCTGTCTCAGGACTTCCAGGCATGGCCTGTCCTCTACAGATTCTGCTAAGTAAATAAAGCTCAAGTCCTATCATCTCTCTGAAATCACACCTAATGACACTCAATCTACCCCATCTGTTCCATGCTTATAGATTTTGTTACATACTAACAAACAAAACCTTGCTTTATTTACTTACTAACTAGTGGGCTTTCCCAGCTATTGCTTAGGGGGAATCAATACCCATTATTATACAATAAATAAATCTTTGCTCCTACTCAGTCTGCAGCCACTAGGATTGCCTTTCTGAGAAGTAGAAGTTATGTATCAACACCTTGATTTCAAAGCATCTCCCTTTGTGACTCTGGAAGCCATTGTTTTCTCTGCCCATTGAATCTTAAAACATATGGCATGTCTCCTAGATCAGGGGTCACATGGCCCTTACACTGTGTTCTAGTTTCAAGGCTCTGCAAGATAACTGCTTGTATATACCACTAGGTATATAAAGCAAATATTATATACATAGTAACACCAATATTTTTAGTAAGATCATCCTAAATAGTTCCTCCAAATTAGGTGAATATCAGCTTGGCTGGTGGAAAAAAGTAATGTTTAGTTGGTCCAATTAAGAACTGTGTGCGAACAAGAATATTCTTAAAATTACAAAGTAAAGAGAGAGAGGTGTTTTTACAAAAGTGGTCAGAAGAAAACCGAGGAAATATTATTTGTTCTGCAAATCCAAAAAATGAATACTGAGTTCCTAGCACTAAGAAAATAGTAGAATAGACGGCATTCAAGGCCTACATGGTTTCTTGGGTACTGGTCTGGATTAAATGGAACACTTAGTCTGTTATTTAGTAAAATTTTTACTAAATTTAAAGACATTTGTTCCTCAGGAAATAAAATAACTGAACATCTTATAAAATAAAAATAGAAATTAAATATAAAATACTTATCATGACTTTTCTAAGAAAGTCATGTGACTTCAAAATTACATGTTCAGGGCCGCCCTTGGCTCACTTGGGAGAGTATGATGCTGATAACACCAAGGCCATGGGTTTGGATCCCTATATGGAGATGGCCAGTTAGCTCACTTGGGAAAGCGTGGTGCTGACAACACCAAGTCAAGGGTTAAGATCCCCTTACCAGTCATCTTTTAAAAACAAACAAACAAACAAAAAACAAAATTACATGTTCCACTATGATATGGATTGAATTATGTCCCCAAAGTTTTATGTATTAGAAGCTTGATCCTCACTGTGACTGTTAAGAGGGTGGGAAATCCTATTACGGTAATTGAAAGTAGGGACTTTGAAGAAGTGATTGGATTCTGAGGACCATGTCCTAATGAATGAATTAATAATGGAGGTCATGGGTGTGGTTCTGAGGGCTTTAAAAGGAGAACACATAACAGTCTCTCTCTCTCTCTGCTCTGCCATTTTCTGCAATGTGAGGCCCCTGTGTCGCTGTAAAGCCACAACCAAAGAAGACTCTCACCAGATGTGTTCCCTGGACTTTAGACTTCCCAGCCTCTGAAAATCTAAGCAATAAATTTCGTTTTTTTAGAAAGTACCCAGTTCCAAATATTTTGTTATAAGCAACATAAATGGACTAATACAGACTACAAACTTTGCTATATCAAAAATAGCCATATATAAAACTTTTTAAAATTTATTTTTTAAAATTAACAGGTAACATTGTATGTTTTATATCATATAACATGATGTTTTGAAGTACATATACATTGTGGAATAGTTAAATCAAGCTAGTTAACAAATGCATTACCTCACATAGTTATCATTTGTGGTAAGTTTATAAAACTTCTTAATGGCCACAAACCTTGTTAAAAATGTAGGCTGATATGTGCTGTGAAGTGCATAAAGACTTTATATTTTTACAGGTATATCAGAATTTTGAAATATTTGACATAAATCCACAAACTGGATTATGTTAGTAATACTTTAAATTTTCATAATGGGTACACATTAAAACCTATTAAAAATCTGGAGAGACAAAAATTAAGAATACATATATTTAAAATAATTTTTGGTAAAAGCAAAAAGCACTTTGTATAAATTACACATATGACTATAAACACTTCAAGAAAGTAGTTAATAAAGGTACTGATCTGTTAAGGGATTTCTAAAAAACAATCAATGGGAAGTAATTTCAAATGGTTTCATCTTTCTTATAACAGCAACACAAACTCCACTTGCTCTTCTCCTGCTATGCTCAATCCCCCAAGGAGCTCATCTATTAATAATTGTAAATAAAACCTCTACAGATCATTCTTTACCTACACTTTCAGGCAAAAAGTGTCCTGAGTATCAGATCAACCTCAAATCTAACACACATAAAACTAGACTCATTTTTCCCTCAAACAAGATTATGCTGTAATCTTCAGTCATTAGGGATATCTTAGATTCAATCATAACTCCTCCCTCTGTATTAAGTTATCAGCCATAAACATTCTTTTCCTTTATCATGTCTTGCCTAGCCTGCTCATTTTCAAGGGCCATCACCTTAGCACAGGTAATGTGTGAACAAATACCTCTATGCCTTAGGCCTGGGCTATGGCCACAGGCTGCTGAATGGCTTCATTTCTCTTCCTCATCCAATCCATCTGTTATACCCTATGGCCAACAAACTATCTTCTTGTATGCTCAAATTTTTATTATTCCTCAACAGAAACATTGTAATACTATGGCCACTTCAGGTTCAGAATTCAGTTATAATTTTCTAACTTTTTTATTTTAAAGAAAGCAAAGATATATTTTTAGGCAGCTAAGTTACAGAAAAACAAATGAAGTCAACTTTGAAATGTGGCCCCATATGCTCAACCTGGTCACCATACCAGACCTCTTGGACTGTCTGGGTATCCAACACCCTACTCCCCATCCTGTCTCAGGACTTGTGCGCAGCATTATAATACTAGCTGAACTGTTAGGGGGATATCTTCAGTTATATTTGATCATTCAGGAAGAAGTAACTTAATATCATTTTAACAATGTTCTTATTAATCTGTGAGACACATCAGAAAAAGAAATATGAGTCAAACCAGGTGCCCAAGTATTGGTTAAAAAATATAGACAGCATAATCAAAGTAACTAGCTGGACTTTTGGTTCAAATATTGTACTTTGCAGGCTGTGGAGGATGGTAGTGCTGACCAGATAGACCAACTGTGCTTCAAAAGGGAGGTGAATGCATGGTCATAACTGTCAGAGGACATCTTTACATTGTGTAAGCAACATTCTCTAGAAATCTGTATACTCTAAGGACACTGCATAAGCAATGAGTATGCGGGTGTTTTGCTGCTTATAACTGCACTGTTCTTTTGTGCCTTTTATGTGATGGGCACAGGAGATGGTGCAACAGTACTTGCACCCAGCTAACCCTGGAAAGCAAGTCTAGCTAATAAGATGTGTATTAAGAACCCTCTACTTTCATGTTTTAGGTATATAATTTAAAACTTAAGAAAAGAAAAATGAAGTTGTGTTGCCCTTATCACTAGAGGGGTTTAAACACAGGTTGGATGAGCAGTTACAGGGGCTTCATAAAGGGGATTCAAGCATCAGCTGAGTGGGAGGCAGGATCAGATGACTGTTTAGGTCTCTTCTAATTATGACAATCTAGATTTCTATGAATATTATCAAGTCATATTTGACTGAATTTGTACATGTGTGACATAATCTCTACATTTTACACAACCTGAGATCTAAAGATTGGGGGAGAAGCAGAAAAGGAAAATTTTTTTGATATAGGCTTTAGGCAGAAGCCAAAAAAGAAAAAAAAAGCACTTTTCAAATTGTTGCTCATCTATGCACAGTGGCTCCCAACAGAGACCTTTTTTGAATCTCAGAAAAATTTCTGATTACCTCTCCGTCCCCCCATGAGAGCTTTACTTTTATTATCTGTTCATTCACAGAATACATTTTTACTTAAGAGTCTAGGATTTCTTACATGAGGCACCCCTGCCAGTACCTCTGGAGGGTGGTGGGGGGGGGGGTAGGTTGTGTGAGGTGGGATGGTCATTCTCCCAAAGATTGGAAATCTGTGGTCTGGTTACTATCCAATGTAGGGCCATTTCATATAGCATGATCCAGAACAATTGAAACTTAACTTTCATTTATATTTTGAATTAGCATCATATTTTCCCAGATTGTGCTCCGGGGGAACAATGGAGCCAATGGTGTGATGAATGACAATCTTTCCTTTATGCTGGCTTAATCATGTGACACTGGGACAATGCAGAGGTCAGTGGTGTGAAGAAGATAAGCAACTGCAGGATTCTTGCTAATCTCTTATCACACTTTCTCCCTCCTCTCCAATTGATTTATCTGATCTTCTCCATCTACTAACATTATTGCATTATTACAGTTTATAAATGCTTATTTAATTTTCCCATTCACTATAGGATCCTGAAGAAATCGTTTCTTGTTTCAAATGCAGAATATGAATTGTAATTTTGACTAAATATTTAATAAAAATTTCAAAATCAAAAGAAAATAATTTCATAAGATATATCATTAAAATGTATAAAATAGAAGAAAATTATTTTGCAAAATACCATATTTTAGCATATGTGGATATGTGTATTTTTGCTCTTCTATTCATAGAGCTCTCCTTAGCTCAGTATAGTCACTGAGTCTACAAAAGGCATGAAGTTGTCTTTGAAACATTCTATGTGATACTTATAAAAGCAAAAAAAACATTCATTTTTATCAACCAAATAAAAAGAGTTCAACACAAACAAAACCCAAAACTGATTCCATAGTGAAACATTTTAAGAATTTTCAGGCTTTCCCACCTTCCTTCTTCAGAGAGGTACACAAATGAATCAAGACTCATTACTGTCCAGGGTATAGTACTGGTCCAGAGGCCTGAATAACTCCTTGAGGTTTTCAACTCTCTTCTTCAATCCAGAACTTTGACTTTAAATCCATAGCATGGAGAGTTGTAAGTGCCCTAAATATTTCACAGCAAATAATAGGCAGCTTGAACTTGTATGGGGAACTCTATTTCAAGAAAGTTGTTACAGATGTTTCAGATCTGAGTATCTTACTTCCTGCTGTAAGCTGGAGCAGAAGCATCAATGAAGTGAAATTTGTAATAAGAGTTAAAAATTATTTATTCATAATAAATTATACATTGCAGTGGTTGATGGATAGAACTTATTTATTTATTTATTTAGGTGGCTGGCCAGTAAAGGGATCCAAACTCTTGACCCTGGTGTTACCCTTGACCTTGGTGTTATAATACAGTGCTTTAACCAACCGAACTAAATGGCTAGCCCTTGAATTCAGAAGTCATAATTGACCCTAGTTTGAATCTCGGCTGTCCTAATTACTAGCTGCACGACTTTGGGGTAATTTTAACCTTTCTAGGATAACTACCAAGAGTTACCTCCAAGGGTTGCTGTAAGGATTAAATGATATAATCAAAGCACTCAGTACAAGACTTTGCTTACAATAAATGGTAGCTAATTTTACTATTATTTCTGTAAGTTGGGCAGAAACCCCTTAAAGAAGTTCTGAAGCTCATCTTACAGAGGGACGAAGGGTTTGGTAATGTGCAACCTTGTGTTTAACACATTAAAATTGGTGCAGTGGGCTATTACATCATCTGGATCTGCACTGTCCAATAACAGTAGCCGTAGCCACAGGTGGCTACTGAGCATTTGAGCTATGTCTAGGCGGAATCGAGATGTGCTTGCTGTAAGTGTACTCATCAGATTTAGAAGACTTAATAGGGGGAAAAAATCTAAAATTTTAAATATTTTATCACACGTTGAAATGATAGTTTTGGATATATTGGGGTAAATGAAACATACACAACTAAAATTAATTTCAAGCGTTTCTTTTCACTTTTTAAATGTGGCTACCAGGATATTTAAAATGACGTTAAGTGGCTCACATTACATTTGCATTGGACAGAACGGACGTAGAACCTTGCTACTCATACGTGGACTAGCAGCACCTGGGAGCTTGTTAGAAATTCAGATTCTCAGACCCAAGCCCAGACCTACAGAATCAATATCTGCACTTTAATATGATCCTGAGGTAATTCTTACGTATTACTCCAGGGTATTCCGCTGACTAGCTCAATTAAGAGGGCAAATCTGGCCTTATAGCCACGTAAATGCGAATACCCTTGCTTTAGGTGATTGCTTACCGAAAAAGGAAAGTCAAGGGGGAGAAAGCAATGGTAGAGAAAGGATAATGAAGAAAGAAAAAAACCCTCAAATTACAGAAACAAAAAGAAGCAGGGGGAAAAAACCCAACCTGGGGAGGTTAAGGCAGGGAACTTCCAGACCTTCACCACCATAAATGTGGAGGGAGATGCAATCTGAGATAAAACCTACAACCAAAACCTGTCAAAGGCCACGAAATCGACCGTCAGGTCTAGTCTTACCCGCCCCTCAGCGGCCTCAGCTAAGCTAGGCCTGGGCCGGAGTGGGTCAGAGGTTGGGATGAGAGGCGAACTACTATCCTCACCAGAGCTAGACGGTTCCATGGGGCGTCTCTCGATCTTTTGCCCAATGTCCCGTTTCCCAAGACACACAACACGTTACCCGGGCTCACCTGCTTCCGAGCGGTCCCAACAGCCTGAGCCTTCGCCACCGCTACCTCAAGTCCTTTTGCAGACAGCCCGCCCCTTGGGCCCATCCGGTGCTCCCATTGGCCAGGCCGCTTGTCACTCCCTCAGGGCGGGGCCGGACTCCCGGAGGCTGTAGAGACCGCCATAGCAACCATACTCGCAACTACAACTCCCGGCATGCTTCGCTCGGGGGGAGGTGCTAGACACCGCCCCAGAGGTTACCAATAAATAGGCGAAGTTGGAGTCGCCTGAATGGGTTTCGTTTTATGAAAATTTCACTTAAAAATTACACCCTTCCTCATTCCAACCGAATCCCCTACCACCTTCCTCGGACTGTGCCCCGCTTCCCTTCGACTCTACATTATTTTCTCCTTTAAAACCTTCCATAATTAAGTTAGTTGAATGCATCCTATATAGTGTCTTTCATGGCAATGGGCAGATGCACCAAAATCGTGCAACAAAATCTCCATAAATCCCGACAGGAAAATCCCAGACCAGAAAGCTCTAGTGACACCTTCGTAGGGGCGGAGGAAAGGGGGAAGAGTCTAACGCCCATCCCCTGCGAGCTTGCTGATTGGTTTATACGGCTGTCACTCCGTCCTTGTCCATTTTTTTTTTTTTTTTTTGCGGCTCCCTTTCATTCCCGCGGTAGGCGGGGCCAGTGGTAGGGGGCGGTGAGGAGGTGCGGATCTTTCTTCTGATTGGCAGGTTGCTGTCCCCATCCAGCTGTAGGCGGAGACAGAGGGGTGCCTGGAGGCGGGAGAGGCAGCTGAGGCAGCTGAGGAGATAGGCGGGAGCGAGGGAGTGAGGGAGGGAGCGAAGGAGGTAGAGAGGAGTAGAGGAGCAAGGGGAGGGAGTGCAGCTTGGTTGCTCCGTAGTACGGCGGCTCGCGAGGGAGAATCCCGAGCAGGCTCCGGGACTAACGGAGAGGCGGGCGGGGATGATTTGCGGGGCTGCAGCTCTTGCGTCCCTCCCCGCGGCGTGTGAGCAGTACTGATTTGTCCCAGGGCGGCAGCACGGACCCTTCCGGAGATGAGGTGAGGAACGGGCTGGACGGCGGCGGCCTGGACTGCGGGAGGCGACGGCGGGGGTCGGCGCAATGGCCGTCCGGGGCGCCCGTCCCGCGGGCCGGCGCGCGTCCCTCTCGCCGCCCTTCGCCCTTAGCCGCGCGCCCGGGAGGCGCGGCAGCGGCCGCCCCTCAGCCTTGTCCTTCCCATCCTCCCGGGGGCGGCCGGCTGACCGGCGCCGGGAGGCCGGCGTGCCACGGCGGGCCGTGGGGGTGGCGGTCGTGGGACAGGCTTCGGGTCGACTGGGCGTCCGCAGCCCGGGCCGGCAGAGCGGGCGGGCTCGCTCCCGAGGGGGGCATTGGAGCTAGTGGGTCCTTCCAGGGCTGACCTCGCTGCCCTCGGCCGCCGGAGTGTGGCGGGCCGGCCCGGCCTCTTCTCCTCTCCAGCCTCCCGCGGAACCCGAGCTCGCGGGAGCGGCATCACGTCGCCCGCCTCTCCGTCTGGCCTCGAGTACCCGGCTCAACGCTTTTTCTTCTCTCGCGTGCCTGCAGAATCCCTCTGTCAGTGAAGGGCAATCAATGCCGTTTGGCCCGAAGTTGGGTTTCCGGGGCTGCCTCTTATGGTATTTAGCAGAAAGCGGCTCCCCTTGCAGTGAGAGCGCGTCCCCCGGGTCTGTCGCTTTTCCTTCCCTTCACTCACAGACACGGTTTTATGGTGTGGATCCAAGGCACAATTGCGGTCTCTTCTTGCTTGAAATGTAATTCCTGATTACACTGAAGAAATATAGTCAGAATTCCCAGAAAAAGAAAACCAAGGAGGAATAGGCTTCACCTTCCTTCACTTCTGTTTGCCTTTGGATTAGAAGACAATTTTGTAGATTACATTTCCGATGGGCAATCTTTTGTTGTGATTCAGACTAAAGATGCCTTTGCTTTTGAAGAGATAGATTTAGCGACTTCTCTGTTGAGTTGAAGGCCATGGAGATTTTTGATAGCCTCTTTCTTCAACATGAAAGTTTCCTTTAGAACTTTGCCATCATCGGTGCTGTTCTGAAGGCAACACCAACCTGAAAATTTAAGTATATGCAGAGTCCGGCCAGATGCAGATGCATTGCTTTGTGCTTATCTGCTGGCATCCGTCTCTTGCTATTTCCGTTGTGAAAACGTACAGATAATAAAAACAAGTCCAATAAAACGTATAGGTAATAAAAACAAATACCATGCAAACAAATGCATCTGGAAAATCTCAATTCTGTCAGCGGGGAGGCAGTTTTACTAATCCGGTTGAACGGATGAAGAGAAAGGCTCAGAGATCTCATGGATTATGTAGTGGACAGGATGTGAGGGACTGGGGCCAGGACCCAGCAGGCCAGCTGGTTTCATGGTGCCACTCTAAATCCCCAAAATAGGAGGAATGTATTTGTTACTACTCTTATATTTAGGTCACTTTAAGGTTGAGTGCGGAAACTTAAACACCCCTCATAGTTATTACTTCTGTTTGCCTACCTCTGAGAACTAAATGCTATGGTTTTGTTTAAATTTTTTTTCTGCTAGTTTGCTTCAGACATTAGGTTGTTTTAATGGGAGTTTGCTTATAACTAAAAACATTTTAAAAAGTATTGGAGAAAATTCTTTCTGCAGGACAGTTTGTAAAGAACCCAGGAAGTTTTAGGTTATCTAAATTAAGAAATGAAGGACACTGATTTGGTGATGATATTAAAGTTATTTCAAACACCTTGAAGTAGCTCAGTAAGGAGCGTTTCTTATAGTACATTTTAAAATAATTGGTATTTCTTTATCTAAGAATGTTTCTGTTGAAATTGCTGAGGCATATGGTACCATCTCAGAGCTCTATTACTATTCTGCCTGAGTAAGAGAGGAAATGAACAAATTATTAATGTACTTTGGAACCCTGTGGATTGTTCAGATACTAAGCATTGTGAAATACGGCATAAAATGAGTGGTAGCAAGTAAGTTCCGTGAAATGTTTGTCCCTATTAGCATTTTATTTTTTTTTTCTCTCTGCAGTTGACTAGCAATTTCTTTTTTCTTAAAGCTTATCTCTAGTATTGGAAGTAGAACTCTGCTTAAATTTATCTTCTCCCCAAATGCCTAGTTTGAGGCAAACTCTCAAAGCTCCTGGATGAGATTAAGGTGGAGGTGCTGGTAAATTTCTCTACTCTTACTCATCTTTTTAATTAACTAAATTTGTGAGTTATACAGATTTGTTTGAGTTATACAAACCCTCATGTTGGGTTTGTATTACTCAGTTCAAATTCCACTGTCATAGAGCTGTTCTCTTTTGAGTGATCATTCCCTTCTGAATGACTCTACTTATTGGTTGGGTTTCTCAGGTCTGGACACTTACATCAACATTCACTGAGATACTTGTTAAAAATGCTGTTTTCTGTCATTTCACCTCAGAATCAGACAACTGGAGGTGAGGGCTTGGAATTGGTATTTTTAACAAGTTCTGTGGGATTTCTCCTGCACAGTAAAGTTGGGAAACCACTGACTTTGTGCTTCCTTCTCACAGAGACCATCTCCTGAAGTGGATAGCAAGTTTTTCAAGTGGCAGAATAAGTTTTATTCCTTAAACTGCTAATAAAAAACTACTGACTGTGACCTCCAGATATGTAATTGTACCTATAATATACATTTCAGAAGAGCAGAGACTTTGGTTCCCCTTTGTACTCCCAGTGCCCAAAACAGTGCCTGGAGAAACTCGAGTAAATATTTGTTGAGTGAATGAGTGAACTACATCGCAGTAAGACCGATTTTAAAAATCTTTACTTGTCAAATTAATCTTATTACTTACAGTCACTGATTATACAAATTAGGAGCCACAGGCATTATACCCCAGTCATTTCTGTAAGTTTGGTTAGTGTTAAAAGGAAAGAGCTTTTGCCAGGTATAGAGTGCTCAAGGTGATAAGCTGGAAAGAAGACTCCTAGAAAAATGTTTGCTTAGAGACTCAAAATATAAATTTAAGTTACAGTGCAGTAGTAAATCGTTTTATCATTGTATCAGAATACCATTTTATAAACTATGATAGCCCAGATAATACTATAAAAATTGGTTTCTAAATCATGTAGAAAATTGATATGTTTTCCAATTTTGCTTTTCATGCTAATAAAATTTGGCCTTCACACCCTTTTTTTGGAGTCTGCCATAGGGTATCATAAATAATAGGTTCTTTGTAGGCAGTTTATGTGGTTAGGGGTGCTGGATATTTAAGAATGAAAACTCTGAAGACTGCTGGGTTTGATCACACATAGTCAGTGACTAGTCACCCAACGTCTGAATGCTTCAGTTTTCTCAGCTGGAAATAGGAATAATAAAGTAGATTAAGTTCTTGAGACACATCCACTTTAGTAAATGGTGGTTATGATGATGATAAAGAATTGGGTTGTATAAAAATATGTAAAACTCAAAAGCTAACCCATTTAATTTTTGTACTACTGTACTTTATGGTAGTAAGTAGAAGTCTGCTGCTTAAGAAAGAAGTCCCTTGCTAATATGTATAATTTTTTAATTGGATAAGTAGATTAAACATTAAAGGTATTTAGTGAACTCAAATATGTAAATATATGTTTTTAAAGTAAAGATCTGTCTTGTGATTTTCAGCTTAATTGTATTATTTTAGTACTGATGATGATGAGCTATTGTCACTTGTATTTAAAAAAAAATTGCATGCTTATGGTAGAAAAGTTGAAATACAGGGGCTGGCTGGTTACCTCGGTTACAGCATGGTGCTGATAACTCTAGGGACAAGGGTTTGGATCACTGTACTGGCCAGCCGCCAAAACCAAAAAGGAAAAAAGAAAGAAAAATTGGAATACAGAAAAGTAAAAACTATAAAATACCCGTAAGTCCACTACCTGAATATGTATCTCTCCAAAACCTTTTTTTTTGTGTGGCTATTAATATACAATTTTTGGTAACAGAAATGGGATCTTGCTATACATATGGTTATTTTCTCACCTTTTTTTTTTTGGCTTAACATCTATCATGAATATCTTTCCATGTCTACGTCGCCAATTATAACAGTTTTAGTAATTGAATAATATTCCATTTTATGGATCTGTGATAATTAGCCAATTTATTTTTATTTATTTATTTATTTATTTATTTTTTAAATTTTATTTTGTCGATATACATTGTGGCTGATTATTGCTCCCCATCACCAAAACCTCCCTCCCTTCTCCCTCCCCCCTCCCCCCCAACAATGTCCTTTCTGTTTGCTTGTCGTATCAACTTCAGGTAATTGTGGTTGTTATATCTTCTCCCCCCCCCCCGTTTTGTGTGTGTGTGTGTGTGTGTGAATTTATATATTAATTTTTAGCTCCCACCAATAAGTGAGAACATGTGGTATTTCTCTTTCTGTGCCTGACTTGTTTCACTTAATATAATTCTCTCGAGGTCCATCCATGTTATTGCAAATGGCAGTATTTCATTCGTTTTTATAGCTGAGTAGTATTCCATTGTGTAGATGTATCACATTTTCCGTATCCAGTCATCTGATGATGGACATTTGGGCTGGTTCCAACTCTTTAGCCAATTTATTTTTATTGGACATTAGTTCGTTTCTTTTTTCCCTCCACTATTATCTGTAACCTTGCAGTGACTGTCCTTCTACATACATCTCTGTATATACTTGTAAGATTTCTTTTTTCCCCTTAGGATAAGTTTGTAGAAGTGGAATTGTAGGATTAAAGGATATGCGAAGTTTTAAGATTAAGATTTTTGATACATACCTCCAATTTGCCCTTTAGGAAGATTGTAGCAATTCATACTCTTACCATGGTGTTAGGAGAGTTCCAGTCTTCTCGGTTACTCACCCACCCACACACACCTGCTTTTGGAATGACTTAACCTGTGACAAACCTAGAGAATTTTTACTTTTAGGAAGAATTTAGGATGTTAGTATATCTGTTTAGTAGTGTGATATGGAAAGTCAGAAAATTCATACACTTGTAATATTGATAGCTAACTTCTATAAATACTTTTGCAAAATTTTATAAGCATTAACTCACTTAATCTTCCCAAAGCTCTCGTTTTACAGGTGAATATACCTTGGAAACTGAGATGCCAGCAGCTATTTAACTTAGGGAGCCAGCAAGTGGTTGAGCAGATTTTTAACTATAGAGTTCAAAACTCTTAGCTTATTTCCTAGACTTGTTTTATAGGTATTTGGGTACTTTTTACATTCTCGATTCCTGTTGTGGAGTAACTTAGAAGTTCCCTGATGTGTGTTAATTTATAAATTAGGTGGGGCACAAATCTGAATTCCTCTCATTGAAGAGTTAGTCACATAAGTTAGCTCACATATAAGCCTCAACTGTCTAGCATTCATCTCTCAAAGCATTCTTGTTAACTCTTACTCTAGTGGTTTTTCTAAAGTATCCCTGCATGAAAAACAGGATTAGAGTGCTAGAGGAGACTAATGAAATTAGAAAAGGCAGTTGTGGTGTGGGCTTGCCTTGGAAACACAAGACTCTGCAAAAGTGCGAGATAGCTAGCAGTCTGTCCAGACATTTCCGTGTTGGCCAGTTTGGAGATTTGAAGCAGCCTATGGAAGCTCACTTCAGAAATGCGAAGACCTCATTTAGAGAGATGTCACAGATCCACTGGGAGATCATTAAAAAACAAACTGAAAAACTTCTACTAATAAATGTGATCGTAGAATATCATTAAAGTTTTGTTGTGAAAGTTTGTAGGTCTCTAACAAAGTGAACTCATCACTGCTCTTCTAACTTTTTCTAGTAGGATTAATGATAGGTAGCTTGCCTTATTAGCTTACTGCCCAGAGAAAATGTTGGTGAAATTGTTTTGGATTCAGCTCCCTGGCCTGAGTTTGTCTGTGCTGCCCGGTGAGGTAGGACTGCCCTGGCTTAGATTTCAGGGGTCACCAAATCCTGTTCTCATTGTTATGTGCTGTGGGACTCCACTGAGGCATGAGGGAGTGGTACAGAGTGCATTTCACTTTTCAGTAAGTGATAGAGCCAGGAGTTGAACTGAAGGATGTGGCAGAGTTTTGGATTCAACTGAATTTGAATGTGAAAATAACAAGGTCATAACAGGTGGTCAAAGTTTTATCCCTGGTGGTTAAATTTAAATGTCCTCCCCTTAATCCAGGAGGACAGTGCTTTTGATCCTCTGTTGCTTTGGTGAGCATTTGATTTGTATTTTGACTGCAAGACCTTCTCGTGTCAGGTGGCATGAATTTGTGAGACTTGGATACAGTTCATGGAAACTGACAGTCTTCTGGCTTTTAGTGCCATGCTTTAACCAATCTAGTTAAGGAGGACACTGACTCTTAGGATTAAAACAAAATGCTATTGGAGCCATTCAGAGTGTGTTTGTATGTGTGTGTGTGTATTTGTATGTGTATATTTGTATGTGTGTCTGTGTGTGCAGGGCTAATTATTTCTCTCCAAGGCAAATTTCCTGGGTAGTTTTATTGTTCTAATAAGGGCAGTGTGTTGTATTATAAGTCATTGTATAAAAACACACACCATTCCTGTGCATCACCTATAAGAGTGTTTGTTGTGGACCTAGTGTTTTATAAAAATCAATTCATTTCTGCTATAAACTTAAGGTAGGAGATTTTAAAAACAAGTAATCTTTCAGTTTCTGAAATTATTTGAAACTCTTGCAGAATTGGAGTATTACATTTTGGCCACCGATGTATAAAAGGTAGTAATGAGAGAAATCTTGAGAAACTGTAAAAAAAAGTAGTGCCAAACTTGATATATAGCAGGTTTCAATGAGTAATAATTTCCCCCTCCTTTCCCTTTCCTTCCTTCCTTTACTTATGATAAATAATTAATATTAAACAAAGTCAGTAAATGATAATAAATCTGTATTATAGGTAGTACTGCTTATTTTTAGACCCCTTCAGGTATAGTTATTATTATTCTTCTTTTAATATTCTTTAAATGATCAGAGAAATTGAGGAGGAAGAAACTTGGTAGAGGGGTTGCTACTAGAATGTAAACTCCATGAGGCAAGGAGTGTTGTCTGTGTTGTTTGGGTCTTAGCCCCAGGACCTAGCCCCACGCCTGCTGCGTGGAGGACACTCACCAGTTATTTGTTGGTGTGCAGAAAAGAAGAATGAGAACCTGAGAGCCTGGAGGCCAGAGTGACCTAGCCAGTGTCAAGGAGAGAGGGCCCGGTTTGGACTTTATTCAGAGTCCATAGGAAACAGGAAGCTGATATAAGTTTTAAGCAGGGGCATCCATGATTTGCTTTTGTTTAAAAAGCTCACTCTGAATGTCATGTGGGGAGTGGATTGAAGGAAGGCAAGAGAAATGTTGAATTGACTCCACTTTCTTTGACATTTCTACCTTGCCTTGTACAATGAGGAAAATGTAATTTACTCTTTGAGGTCTCAGAGATGGTGCGAGATGAATGGTGATTTGTATAAACTTTTTGAAATTTTCTGAGGAAAAGAGAAACCCATAAAACTCTATTATTAATGATCAAATAAAATAGTAACATAAAATAAAGATCAATGTAAAATAAAGATTTAACTTTATAAACATTAAGTTAATTGAGATTGTGAATATAGGTTTCTGAGAGATTTCTGCTAGCTGTTCTTGGTGAAAGAAATTTTAAATATATGGAAATGAATCCTTAAAATAGCTATTTTGTGAGTTGAGTGTCTATAGAAGCTGTTCTCTTTGATGATGAACCACTTTTGTAAAACGCTGCTGTTGCCTGTCCTATCTGGAATTTAATTAGTATCAAAGGGAGGGGAATCCTGCAGTAATTGTAACCTTATGTTACTTCTTAGTTCAATTAGTTTTAAACCACAGTCATTATCTATTATCTTTAGTTGTTTTGATTTCATTAGCTGAAGTGATACTACAGTTGTGATTTGGTAATTAGAAAAATAGCATGTTTTTTCTTACTACAAAAGCAATACATGTTTATTGAAGAAAATGTTTGAAAATACAGACAAGGAAAGAAGACCAAAAGCTTACACAGAATCTCACTGTCCAGCGATAATGTTGTTAATACACTGTGAGGGGCAACATTCTCAAATTACCCAGCAGGTGCCTAGTGCCAAGCTGCTCAGCCTGGAAGACATGAAGGCTGTTACGGACTGTGGGCACTGAAGCAGGTCCCAGTGATGGGGCAGCCTGGGGTCAGTCAGCCCAGACCTTTGTGGCCCTGGGAGAATTCATCCTGGTGTTACTACACCTTCTAGTTCTTCAAGAGAAGCTGGAAATCTAGAAATGTGGATTTAATATGAAATCTCCCAATTTTTATGTGGGCCACAATTTTTATTAACACACTGGGGTTCAAACAAAGAATATCTGAGTGTGGTATCCAATCTTTGTTGCCTTGCCAGTTTGTAACTTCAGGTACATACAGTTTTGTAGCCTGTGTTTTTTCACCTAATATATTGTAAATATATTTGCAACGTTTTTTGATATGTTATCATATATTTCAGTCACTTAATGGTGTATATTTAGATTCTTTCCGTTTTTTTTCTTTAGTAAAGACAGGTGAAATTCTTAGACTAAAAGATATGTTTCCAAAACCTAAAAATATCATGCTGCCCTCCAATGTGTTTCCCTTATGGTGTGAGACATACCTATTACTTGTTCCTTTACCAGTACTGGGTAAAAACATTTTAAAAAGATCTTAACCAATTTTATTTGTTTTAACATGCTTGTTGTTGTTGTTGTTTTACCCATGAGTGTGAATATTTATTAAATGCTTATTGGCTTTAAGTAAATTTATTTGGTGACCAGCCACCTTGCTAAAACTCTTAGTTCCAGTAGTGTTTTGGTCATGTATTCAGTGCTTCCCAACCTTTTTAATATCAGATAATATTAGTACTGCTTTGGTACTAATAATTAGTACTAATCGCAGGTGCCATCCCTCAAAGCTGAGGGCGTCAGTGTCTTGGGCACTTCTATGACCTGTTTAAAGTACTGTGGTTGGGAAGTTCTGCGTTCAGTTAGTTCCGTGAATATTTGAGTACCTGCTTGTGCCTGGCATTCCTGTAGGTGTCCAGCCTGGAACCAAGACAGAATCTAAGCCCTCTTATGCTTTGTTCAGTTTTCTTGGTTTTTCACGTAGACCATCATATTTATAAAAGACTTTTCATTTCTGGAATTTGCAATTTATTTTTTAACTTGTACCTCTTTATTGATATGACCTCCCAAAATAGTGGTGAAACTAATTATCCTTTAATTCAGTTTTAATTCTTTTAAATTCTGTTAAACTATAGACTGTTAGCAAGAGTCTAGAATAGACTTCAGGATTAGTTTCTTATTTTGATTGTGAGAAAACCAATGTATAAAGCTGGGGCTAAGTAATGGAAACATTTGGAGTATTTGTCTGAATCAACATAAATTACTTGACCTACACACCCAGTCACTTCCAGCCTTCTCACAAAAGACAGTAGATTGAACTCAGATTGGGCACTTGACCAAGCTGGCCCAATCAGTGTCTCTTCCCTGGAAAATTGGAATTAGGCTCCAAAGGGAAGGATTTGGCTTTATCGTAAGGTAAAAGATTTGGGAATTATAGGCAGTTAGTTTCTGTTGTGTCTGGGAACAGAGAAAGGTTGTTTATGGATGGAGGAAATAAAGCAATATCTAGAGAGAAGCGAACACTACATGAGTCTCTGATAGCTTTAAGCCTTTCTCTTCTAGTTCTTTCTGGGGCCAACTGCAATCTTGTTCCTGAGTTAAGATTATCTCCCTGCCCCCTTTTGGTTTAGGCAGGCGGAGGGGTTTGGTTTCTGTTGTGATGTAAACATTCTCCTCGTTCTCAACACTATATTCTTTTTATACTACTAACTTGTTTCTTATAACTCTTGACAACTATCTGAAGAAATTAAATTTGTTATTATTTTTTCCATATAACAACATCAGAAGTTAAGGATAGACAGAAACACAGTACTCAAATTTAATCTAATTCAGATAATCATAGTTTGATTGGAAAGGCCATGTTGCAAATGTGGATGTTGCCTTTGACCTGTCTTAAACCAGTGCAGATCTCCATCTGGGGGAAAACAGGAAGGAAGAGATTTTTAACTTACTTCCAAATGTCCTAGAATTTGAGTTGTGTTATTTCCTTTCACATGCATATAAAATGTTGACCTCATGTAAAAAAACAATACTAGAGACATTCACTATGTACTCTGTTTTGTGGGGGGTGAGTTTGAGATCTGTTTGAGTGTGTTGCCACTGAAACAAGACTCTTTAATTTTAATATGTAAATATCAAGAAATTGAATTACAGAATAGTTTACCTAGGGCTGGGCTTAGTTCTTAGATTAGCTTTCTGTTTCATGGTGATGTCATCTATCAGGAATCTTCAACTTTTAAAAAAATTCAGTGGTAAGTGTAAGTAGTTCACTATCTGAAAGGACTTGGGTGAGGAGGGAAAAGAAAATAAAAGTGATAGGAAGAGAGCAGGATGGTAATGGAGAGAGAGGAGGACAAAGGAAGGTTGCTTCAGTGCCACAATTCTCCTTACTCATAGTTGTCTGAATGTTTTCATTTGCAAGTGGAAGCAACAGAAGCTGGAAATGATGATTGGCCTGGCTTAATCACTTAAATGATGGTTGTGCCTGAACCAATCACTATGGCTGTTGGGAAAATAGGTTGGCTGCACATATACTGTGTGTTGGGTGGTGTGGCAGAAGCAAGGACAGCAGTCACTGGGTCCCTGTCCTCACTCTATTTGTATTTTACTGGGGCAAACATACATATATATACACATAGGAAAAGTCACATGAAGAAGTGATTCACACCTGTTGCAAGTATTATAAAGAAAGTGTTCAAGACGACCTAATTTAGTCATGGAGTCCAGGGAAGATGTGATGTTTACTTGCAGTCTGAAGTATGTTTAGAAGTTAATCAGGGAAGGGAAAGAAGTTGTTTTTCAGGCTGAGAGACCAGCATGTGAGCAGGTTCTCTGGCAGATAGAGGTACAGTATATTTGAGAAGGCCACCCCTTGTGGCTGGAGAGTGGTGAAAGAAAGTGAGCTGAGATGTCTGGTATCGTTCAAGCTTTATTAAAGAAAGAAATCTGCTGGGCTGTGCTCAAAATGGAGGACAGCCCGGAGCTGCCCTGAAAATGGGGGACAGCTGCAACAATGGGTTTGGGAGAGTTTATATTAGCTTTGGGGTGTGAAATGTATGGGGGGAGGGACCATTAGGTTGATGTAACTGGGTGGAGAACCGCGCGATGCAGACGCCGGGAAGTTGTTTCTAAGTCAGGAGGCTTCTTGTAAAGGGAAGCGGGGAGGGGCTTGGTGCTGGAGTGGAAGACAAGACCGGTGGCTATTTTGTGCTGCTGCTTGTTGTGTGCACAGTGGCGCCCGCCAAGTCCAAAATCCATCAAGTGGGCCATGAGGAGATTGAAGAGGGAGGTAGGGCTCGACCTTGTAGGCACGTAAAAAAGAATTTGGGCTGGAGGTTTAAAAGCCCATATCTGATTATGCTGGTTTTCTGTCTTCTCAGTCCTTTTGTCCTGTGCTCCTTCTTTAACATCTGCTCAAGCTTTGTCTTCCTTGATGCTGTACTCCCTCTAACTGTCGGTACCTCCTGTCTTCCTTTAGTGTACGTGTTTCTTGGAAGACTAGTTTATGCTGGGCATCTTTCCTTTGTTCCTGCTACTCACTGCTGCCTGGTTCTGCCTCTGCCACTCCATTGTTGACTCCTGTGCACAATTTCCAGTCCGTTTTTTTCTTGACCTTTCTGTGACATTCGACACATTCTTAGAAACACTCTTCTACATGGTTTCTGCACCTATGCTCTGTGTTTACATCCTCCCCCCATTATATCTAAGACTTCTCAGTCTCCTTTAAGGGCTCCTTGTCCTTAAAGTATTGCTGTCCCTAGGGTTTTGTTTTTGACCCTCCTGATCTTGCACAATCTTCCCCTTATCTCTATTATCTGTATGTCTGCAGAGCTCTGTCCTTTGTTCTGAGTTCTAGCACTTTATCTGATTATCTCCTGTAGCTCATCTACAACCTTTCTTCTGACCAACTTCTTTCTTTGCCTGTGTATCCCATCTTGGTGAATACTATTATCTATCCTCTTGTTCATTCTTTCAACAATTATTTATTGAGGACCTACTATCTGTCAATAACTATGTCAGATCCAGTACTCAGTCATATAAGAGAGAGAGTGTGTGTGTGTGTGTGTGTGTGTGTGTGTGTGTGTGTGTGTTTTCTTGGTTCCTGGCATAGAGTTTTTAAAACCTTTGGAATCTCCTGAGTGGTAGTAGTGTGTTTTGTTATTCATAGTGAGCTCCTTTGGATCTTAACTGAGTTTATGCTAAAGAAATGACCCCTGAGGGGTAGAGGGTTAGATAACCTCAGGATGAGGGCTGTTCCCCAGGTTGGAACTTTCAGACCACCACACCACCACCACCTCCAGGGAAGGGAAAGGGACTGGAGATTGAGTTCAGTCACACAGCCAATGATTTAATCAGTCATGCCTACATAATGAAATCACAAATGAAAATTCTGGAATTATGAGATTTGGACAGCTTCTGGTTGATGAACACATTGATGTGTGGGAAGGTAGGGCCCTGTATTCCACAGAAGAGGAGAGGGCATGGAAACTTCACCTCTTCTCCCCATACTTTACCCTATGATTCTCTTCCGTTTGGCTGTTACTGATTTGTATAGTGCTTTCCTGCGTTCTGTGAGTTGTTCTAGGAAATTACTGAATTTGTATGGGGGTCATGGGAACCCCTGAATTTGTAGTCAGCCTGACAGCAATTCTGGGGATACACAAGACTTAAGACTGGCATCTGAAGTCGGGCACTCTTGTGGAAGTGAGCCCTTAACTTGTGGCGTTTGCACTGACTCCCCAGTGCTTAGTGTAGGGGCCAAGGGAGGACATCCTCTTCAACACCGTGAAGGTTCTCTGAAAAATCAACTAATAAACACAGATTAATATGAAGAAAAGGCATAACATTTTATTATATCAGTTTTATGTGACACAGGATCCCTTAGAATGAAGACCACAGATATAGGGAACACTTCCATTTTTATACTTAGGTTTTAAGAAGCAGGCACAGCTGTATAGATATGTAATTGGATTTAAAAAAAAGTACAATCTAGTGCTAATATACTGAGTGGGGAAACCTCGCAAGACCTCTTTGTTCAGTTTCTTCTTTGCCTCTCTGTGTAGCATTGATTTCTCCAGGGTGTGGGGCTGGACCCTTTCTGGAATGAGGGGTTCTTATGATTTACATGTCAGACAAGATAGGACAGAGAATTTCTTTTCTTTCTTTTTTTGGATCTAGGATCCAAGGATCCTGAACCCTTGACCTTGGTGTTATCAGCATCACTATCTGCACCACGCACTAACCAAGTGAGCTAACCAGCCAGCCCTTGGTCAGAGAATATCTTCATGGCCAGCTTACACAGAAAGGCCAGAGTGGGGGGTGGGATGGGGGATTAGAGTATAATTTTAGTCTTTATGGCAGCTTTGGGGAAAGGGGTTCTGGTTTCTGTGACCCACCTTGGGGAAGAGGGATTCTTCTTTCTATGGCTTCCCTCAGGAGAAAATGAGTCTGAGAGACAGGAGGGCAGGAGAAGGTCTGAGGAAAAATTTGCTTTTAAGGCTGCTTCTGAGGCCTTCATTTTGGGGTGTTGCTTTCTGAGCCCCAATATTAGTGTCAGAATTGAATTGAATTATAGGACACTGATAGAGTTTGGATGTGTTGTCCCCCAAAACTCATGTGAAAATCTGATCCCCAACTTGGCAATGTTGGGAGCGGTTTGGGTCATGGGGGTGGATCACTCATGGATGGATTAATCCTCACCCTGGTGGGGTGGTCATGAGTAAGTTCTCACTCTATTAGTTCCTGCAAGAGCTGGTTGCTTAAAAGGAGCCTGGCACCTCCTCTCTCTCTCTCTTGATTCCTGTCGCCATGTGATGTGCTTGTACCTGCCAGCTGCCTGCCACTTTCCGCCATGAGTAGAAGCAGCCTGAGGCCTGCTTCAGATGCACTGTCCCAGAATCGTGGGCCAAATAAACCTCTTTTCTTTATAAATTACCCAGTCTCAGGTATTCTGTTATAGCAACACAAAAATAGACTAATACAGACATCCAGTTGGTGTTGGAGAGCGGTTATTAGAACTCATATTCTACTTATAGAGTATCTGTACATATATACATAGTACAGACTTAGTACCTGCCTTTAAGCCAGATAGGTGGACAGGCAATTACAGTTTATGTTATGTAAGTTATGTAAGTTACAGTTATGTAAGTTGGCATCTTGGACTCTGATTCCGATGAAGTTGACTGCTTGATTCTGTCAGTGCTGCCTCTGAAATATCTTGAATTCATCCCTTTCTATCTCCGCATCCACTGTCTTAGTCAAGGCCTTTATCATTTTTCACTGTACTACCTTGCTCTTAATAGCTGCTGCTTCCTGATTGGTCTGGCTTCCCTTTTCTGCTTCATTTTACATACACATTGTAGCCAAAGGAATCTGTTCATGTGCTGCCACACAAATCTTTCCCTGTAATTTCATCTAAGGTGGCTGACGTCAACCTTTTTGGTATCAGGACCCTTGTATACTCTTTAAGTGATTGAGGGCCCCAAGGAGGGCTTCTTCATGTGGGTTTTTGTCACTCACTGTTTGCCAGATTAGAAATTAAAACAAAAATTTATAAAATATTTATTGGCTAATTTATTTAAAATAACTATAATAAACCATTTTTGTTAACATAAATAACACATTTTTATGAAAACTGTTTACAAAACAAAAAAAAATTACTGAGAAGAGTTACATTGTTTTATATTTTTGCAAATCACTTTCATGTCTTGCTTAATAAAAGACAGTTGGATTCTCATATCTACTCCTGCAGTCAGTTTGTTGCAAAATATTTTGGTTGAAGTGGTTGAAGAAAACCTGGCCTTACACATACATAAATAGTCTGAAGAAACAGATCTTTTAATAGCGTTTTCAGAAAACTGTGGTTATTCTGTAATAGCAAAACTTGACACTGGGTTGTTTCTTAAAGGTTAGTTGCAAAGTGGAATCTGAAATCACATCAGTGACCTTTTCATACTCTGTTACAATAAAATCTATTGGTACATCTTACACTATAAATGGATATTTTACTCCTGTATGATTTTGTAACATCATGTATTGGTCATTTGGAAAATATTGGTTTGTTGAGTTATGTATAAACATTTGGAAGATGTGTATTTCATTAAACATTATTACAGAATCCTATTTGTTAATGTCATCACCCATCTTCTTAGAAAATTGCTTTTTTTTGGTGGCTGGCTGATATGGGGATCAGAAACCTTGACCTTGGTGTTGTCAATACTGTGCTCTAACCAATGGAGCTAACAGACCAGCCTAGAATTCTTTAAATGTTGGGAATTAGTCTAGCTCACAGTGGCAGATACAAGTTTTCCAGGATTCTAATTTTCACCCAAAAGTTCAAGTTTTATAATTAGTAACAAATGCTGTCAGTTGTTTTACTTGCAGGAACAGGCTCACTTCATTTTTGAGAAATTGTCTGCCAAATCTGAATGACAATAGTTTTTTGTTTTCATTCTGCCAAATAAAAATTGTTTTCCATGAAAGAAGTGGCTAGTTTAGCTTGCAACTCAAACGACTGCACAAGCATT
Organism: Cynocephalus volans; assembly: GCF_027409185.1. Lineage (NCBI taxonomy): Eukaryota > Metazoa > Chordata > Mammalia > Dermoptera > Cynocephalidae > Cynocephalus > Cynocephalus volans. The sequence continues at coordinate 180,837,630 of NC_084460.1, forward strand.
TTTTCTGAAGACATTTGTTGTAGTTTGGTGTGCCATATGAGTGCTTTTTGAGTACTTACTCATATGAGTATTAAACGTGTACTCAAGGGCTGAGATTGAATAAAGTAATAATTTTTCATGGTTCATCAAGGACATTCTGGTGTGAAACTTGCCCTTTTTTTTTTTTTTTTTTAAAGTATGTGTGTGTGTGCATACCAGTGAAAAACACAATGACTGTATCAGTTCAGTTTGGTGCCACTGCTGAGGTAGCAGTTTCACCTGCCATTGTTTTTATATCAGTATAAATATAACAGAGAAAAGGGCAAGTAATGTCTGAGTACTATTATGATAATAATTTTGATCTTCCTAACCCCCTGAAAGGGTCTTGGGAACCCCAGGGATCCATGGGCCACACTTTGAGAATTGCTGCCTTAAAGAACAAAATCTAAACCTTTCTCACAGTCTAAAGAGTGCTTTATGCTCTGTTCCTGTTGACCTTTCTAGTTTCCTCTTCTTCTCTTCTGGCATCTGTATCACCATTCCCCATCCTGGCCACCTGCACTACATAATGTCCTTTTGTCACAGGTCACCATTACATTTCATTTCCTTCAACCTAGCATGTTCCTTGATGCTCTTTCTTTTGCCTCCCCCAGTCTGTTCCTGACTTATCTATTCTTCAGGCCAAACTGGGTGTTACTGAAATGAAAGCTTCTGCACCTCTCCCAGCGATAAGTTGTCTTTCTTTTGCTTCCCAGGCCCAAACTTTTAGCTATACCTCTTTCCTTCTATTTTCTATGGACCTCCGATTTACAGTTATTAATTATTTTTTTCCTTTTTTAAAAAATTTTAATTTTTATTGAATCAAAATTGATTATACATATTTTTGGATTTCAACATTGAGATATGTTGATCAAATCAATATTACTAGCATATATATTATTACAAATTGTAATTATTCTTTATGCCCCTTGTCCAATCCCTCCTCATTCCCCTTTCTCTCCCTGCTCCCTCCTCTAATCACCCTAGATTTCTTCTCTCCCTCTGAAAGAATAATGGTTACTCTGTTAATTTGCTCTCCAAATGATCTGTCCAATGCTGAGAGGCATGATCGGGTCCCCCAATACTATCATAGAGCAGATGTCTCTTCCATCACTATGAAATGGGCTCTGTGGAGACAGACATCCTCCTGCTTTCTTTATCTCTGTTGGTGACTCTCCTTGTGTCAACTCACTCCAGTGGCTGGCGGACCATCTGTGTGGTGGTTGTGGCATCTAGCTGCCTTTGAGGCAGCCATGGTTATCGTGGTAGCTATGGTGGTCTGCCCATATGGAGCAGATGTTTTTGGCCTGCTCTGGGGTGCTGGCAGTGTGCCTGGTAGTGGAGAGTGTCTGATCCTCAGTTCTATGCCCCATCTCCCCAACTGGGTCCCAAGGTGCTGGCATGGTGAGCCTGGTTGTGGGGGCGGGGGTCCAGTCCCCTTCTCCATACCCTGGGTCCCTAGGCATGCCCTGAGGTGCTGGCATAGGGTGCCTGGTTGTGGGAGGGGAGTCCGGTCCTCAGCTCCATACCCCAGGTCCTCTTGTGGGCCCCGGGGCGCTAGCACCACCCCAGGGGGGCCTGGTTGTGAGAGGGTGTGTCTGGTCCCCTTCTCCATGCCCCAGGTCCCAGTGTGGGCCCCAAGGCACTGCCATGGTGTGTCTGGTTGTGGGAGGGGGGTCCAGTCCCATTCTCCTTCCCCCAGGTCCCTGAGCAGACCCTGAAGTGCTGGCACAGGGTGCCTGGTTGTGGGAGGGGGGTCCAGTCCCCTTCTTCGTGTCCTGGGTCCCCAGGAGGGCCCCAAGGCACTGGCACAGTGTGCCTGGTTGTGGGAGGGAGGTTTGGTCCCCTTCTCCATGCCTTGGGCCCCTGGGCAGGCCCTGATATGCTGACCTGGCATGCCTGGTTGTGGCAGGGTGGGTCTGGTCCCAGCTCCTTAACCCATGTCCCTGGGCAGGCCCCGAGGTGCTGGCATGGTGAGCCTGGTTGTGGGGGAGGGGATCCAGTCCCATTCTCCATGCCTCGGGTCCCCGGGCAGTCCCTGAGGCACTGGCACGAGGTGCCTGGTTGTGGGAGGGGTTCCGGTCCCCTTCTCCATGCCTTGGGTCCCCAGGTGGGCCCTAAGGCGCTGGTGCTGTGTGCCTGGTTGTGGGAAGGGGGTCCAGTCCCCGGCTGCTAGGCCTAGGTCCCCAGGCGGGCCCCTAGGCATTGGTGGTGTGCCTGTATGTGGGAGTGGGGTCCAGTCCTCAGCTCCAATCCTCAGGTTCCCAGGTGGGGCTCCGAGGTGCTGGTGGTGTGAGTGGTTGTGGGCGGGGGTACTGCCTCTGGCTCCATGCCTTATGTCTCCTGGTGGATCCGAAGGCATTCATGGTGTGCCTGGGCCGGAATTAAGTTTTTGTCCTTTGCTTGCTTCTAAAACGGGAACTTCCTGTGGGAACCAGTACTTGAGCTGTGTGGTTGAGGTAAATTGCTGCTTTGCTGCTGTTTCCTTAGGGAAGACTTTTTGTGCAGCTCAGGGTTTAATGGTTGACCTTATAGGCACTTCCGGCTCTCCAGATACTCGGTGCACCTGGGTTATGTAGAATCTCTGATCTGGGCCTGAGTTTTTTTATCAAACTGCACCCCATGCAATTCTTCATTCCCGACCAGTCTCCTCTGAGTGGTCCTGTGCTGATTAAGTGGTGGATTGGCTGTCCTTGCTGTGTCCCAGTGTTCCCCTGGTGGGCCCATCTCCCCCACCACCCGTGCTCCAAACACTTCCCATGGGACAGTCCCTGCTCCAGTCCCTTGTGATGACTCACCGGCCTCTGAGTGGCTCCCCTTTTTCAGCTGTTCTGGCTCCTCATGCCTGCGTGGGTCCACAGGAACCCTGTTAGTGGTTTTGCTGTCCTGGGGGCCACCAAAGTCCTCTTCTCCCCTTCTGCCTCCAAGTAATTCCATCTAAAGGGCACAGTTGCAGCTTCTGCTGGCTCCTGCTCCATGTGCTCCAGCATTAAAGTAGCTGCAACCCGAAATGCTGACAGCAGTTTTTTTCTTCCTCTTTTCATGGTTTCTCCCACCTTCATGCACTCCATATGTCTCTCCTCCTCTTCACCTGAGCTCCGGCAGCCCCAGCTTGTCTGATGTTACATTTTTATAGTTGTAAATTCGTTGATTTGTGGGAGAAAGTGAGGCTGGGGACCGTCTATTCCACTATATTGACCAGAAGTCCTATGGTTCTTAATTTTCTAATCCCATCTTAACAGGAAAGCCTTTTACATCCCTCTTGTGACATAAACTTACTCATGCATTTTGCAACTTCTTATTCCTAATTAAATGAGACGTTTGAGCAAATAGGTGTTAGGGTTTTTTGGCGGGAACCTTCTGCTCTATCATAAATGGTATTATACATAGGTCTAGCCCAGGGAATAAACTGATTGCCTTTAACAACTATGTGAATGTACCAATTTTCCCAATCAGGAAGCTTTCCTGGTATCATCTAGATTCTGGCTTTTATATTGCCAAATTCATTAGATAAGTGACATTATTTATATATATATATATATATATATATATATATATATATATATATATTTAATTACTGGTAAGGGGATCGCAACCCTTGGCATGGTGTTGTCTGTACCACGCTCAGGCAGTGAGCGCACTGGCCATCCCTGTATAGGATCTGAACCCGCAGCTGCAGCCTCAGCACTACCAGCCACGGGGCCAGCCCAGATAAGTGACCTTTAGATAAAGGACGTGTCAGAGCTGTGTTCAGCTTATGTAGAGTGTGCTTTTGAAGGAGTTCTGGTGTTATCTGACCCACACTGCCCATCCCCCCGCACATCCCCCCCAACATACACAGGAATGTGTACTGAGTACCTGTCACATTTCAGGGATTCTGCCAGCCTTTCACATATGCCATCTAAGATTCGTTTTTCACAATTCTGTGAGATGTGTGGTAAGAACTTTATTTTACAGATGACGAAACAGAAGTTTAAAGTTGCTACAGTTTGTAGTCGTGAAAACATGAAAATGGCATATTGGGTAGTTGAATTTAAAACATTCTTGAGTTACACATAAGTAAATAACACTGTTATAACATTATGAAAAAAGACTTGGTATAAATGAGCTTTTATCAGTGTTAGCACATTGCATGGATTTAGTTTATCTTTTAATTCTAGAAGGAACGGGAATTGTTTGTAGAGCATTGTTCTAGATATGGCCTAAAGTTCCTTCAAATTCTAAAGTCCTATAACTCTTTAGGCAGTTGCACCAATGCTAGACAGAACAAATAGTTATGCCTGTAATTAGTGCTCAGAAAATGAAATCTGTAAACTCTAGCATTATGTTCACACTGGTTTTATTGTAAGATACGTTACCTTTTAGATTTCTCCTTATGAGATAGATTTTCTTTTAGATTCAGTTTACAAAACTATTAACTGATGTAAAATTTTTCTGTAAATTATGGGTTTCAGTTAGATGGTCCTTTAGGCCCTGGCTTTGCTGGCAACTATAACCTCTTGTAATTGCACTCAAGATACAATCCAGATGCTCTTTGTAATAGACTGTTGTGTCAGAATATCCTATATAGTATTTTGTCAGATTCAGAAATGTTAGAGAAGATCTAAATCAGGATGATAAAATGACATCCACCCATCTAGTTTTGGGCTTACATCTTTGTGATGTTCCTAACCTGATTAGTTCTAGAACTAAGAATTACTTAAAAGATTTGTGCGTACAGTGGAGGTTGGAACTTGAAAATGACATATCAGCAATGTAGTTATTAGCATTTTCTTAAAAAGTCCTCAGTTAGGTAACTGGGCAAGTTTTGTTATCATTTCATGGTTGAGAGTCAGGACAGTAAAGGAATTCGGGAGCCAAACTGCTCAGCTACTAACTGTGTAACCATAAGCAAGCAGTTTAACTTTTTTGTGCCTTGGTTTTCTCACCTAAAAGATCACAGTTCTTGCCTTATAAGATTATTGTGAGGATGTTAAATAAAAACTTAACTTACTAAATAGTAAATAACTTACTAAATAACTTACTAAATAACTTACTAAATAGTAAACACTGTATAAGAAATGACTGTTATTATTTTTATCATCATCTGTGATCTGAGCGTGGAATTTATAATTTAAGTCAAAATGAAGGTATTATATATGGTTTTGTTGCCAGTTGATTATATGACCTCTTTTAACTTCTCAATCACTCTTTCCATCATCTGGAAGCTTTGCCATTTGTTTTAAGCATGGAAGACAGGAGAGGACTAGATGCATGATAGGTTTAAAGTTCTGTCATCCACTTATGAAAAATAATTAGGTGTAATGCTTACAACTCAACAATAAAAACATAAACAACCCCATTAGAAAGTGGGCAAAAGACAGGTTTTAGTCCGTTTTGTGTTGCTATAACAGAAATACCTAAGACTGGGTAATTTATAAAGAAGACAGGTTTATTTGGCTTACGATTCTGAGACAGTTGCATCTGGCACGGGCCTCAGGCTGCTTCTACTCATGGCGGAAGAGTGGCAGGCAGCTGGCAGGTACAAGCAGATCACATGGCGAGAGAGGAAGCAAGGGAGAGAGAGAGAGAAGGTACCAGGGTCTTTTAAACAACAAGCTCTCGCAGGAACTAATAGATAGAGAACTCACTCATTTATCCCCCCTTCCCCAGGGAGAGCATTAATCCATTCATGAGGGATCCACCCCCATGACTCAATCACTTTCCAACACTGCCACATTGGGGATCAAAATTCCACAAGTTTTGGAGGGGACAACACATCCAAACTCCATCAGCATTTTTTCAGAGAAGATATGCAAATGGCCAAAAAGCACATGAAAGGATGCTCAACATCATTAGTCATTAGAGAAGTGGAAGTCAAAACTATGAGATACCACTTTACACCCATTCAGATGGCTATTATAAAAAGGTGGAAAATAATAAGTGTTAGTGAGGATAAGTGTTAGTGAAAAAACTCGTGTGAGTGTGAAATGGTGCTGTTTCTGTTGAAAACAATTTTTCAGTTCCTTAATAAATATAGAGCAATCCCATTCCTAGGTATATAGCCAAAACAATTGAAAACAGGAGTTCAACCAAAAACTTATATGTGAATGTTCATAGCAATATTATTCACAGTATCCAAGAGGTAGGAACAACCCAGATGTCCCAACTTTTGCGTATCAGTGGACAAACAAAATATGGTATAGTCATACCATGGAATATGATTCCGCTGTAAGAAGAAATGAATGATACATGCTACAACATTGGCTGATCCTTGAAAACAAGCTGAGTGAAAGAAGCCAGACATAAAAGGCCATGTACTAGTGTATGATTCCATTTTATGTGAAATACCCAGAATAGACAAATCTATAGAGACAGAAAGCAGAAGAATAGTCGGCTGGGGCAGGGTCTGGAGTTTCTTTTTAGGGTGATGAAAATGTTCTGGAACTATATACCTGGTGATAGTTGCACAACATTGTGAATATATTAAATGTCACTGAATTGTACACTTTAGGTAAAATGGTAAAATTTATGTTAAATGTATTATACCACAATTTAAAAAAAGGAAAAAAAATTAGACATGACATTTATTCCTAGTTTAATTTAGTGACAACTTTGCCAAAATACTTTCTTAAACCTTTTTTTTTTTTGTGGTAATTTTAGGATAAGATCATTTTCAGTTCATATGAGTTCAATGAAATATAATTATTTTATTCTCTTATAAATCTAGAAAAGGTAGAAAATGAAAGCCACAAGAGTTTTAATGCCTTCACTTAGTGCAGAGGTTCTCAAAGTGTAGTATGGAGCCCCTTTCAAAGGGTCTGCAAGTTCAGATTATTTTCATAGTAATAGTTGAGTTACTTGCTTTTTTTTTACTCTCATTCTCTGTAAGTGTACAGTGTTGTTTTCCAGAGGAAGCCTCAATAATTTTTAAGTATAGAAGAGTTCTGAGTCCAAAAAATTTGAGAACCAAATGCCTAAATGAAAATGTTATGTGCCAATAATGAAAAAATATATACGAAGTACCTGTTTTTATATGTTTTTGAAAATAGAAGTAAAGTAAGTTGTAAGCCAAATGACTTTCTTTTTGGTTGGTAAGCCTTTATCATCTTTATTGCTCAGAGGTTTTTTGATTTGAAACCAAGGTGTTCTCTGCAGGACACTGCAGATATTCTGTTTAGAAAAAGTATCTCAGTTACTGGTTAAGTCTATAATTTTGAACTTGAACACATTGTCACATTGTACAATAGGAATGATATTAGACATGGTGATTAATACAAATCCACAATGTATTTGACGTGATAATAACTAATGTTTACTGAGTGCTTAGCTAAGTGCAGGCAATGTTCTAGATGTTTCTGCATGTAATAACGCATCTAATCCTCCCAATTATTGGGCTCTCTTTGTCACCTCTCTCCCACTGGGTGATGGAGATGCAAAGGATTACTCAAAGCACATTTCTTCTGAGCAGTGAGAAACTCTGAAGGGGTTAATTTCCAGGAATCCTCAGGAGAGAGGCATTCCTCCTTGGGAAATTAACCCTGAACTGGGGTTCTGTCTCAGTATTTATTCTCCAGGCCAGAAAGTTACATAAAAGGAACATAGGTGGAGTTATGGCTAAGTATAGTTTAACAATAGAGGTTTGTAACATCAGTGAAATAACAAAGTGACATTCCATAATGCAGTTTGGAAAAGGTTAAGTTGATCTATCAACAAAAGCTTGTTCTTAGCAAACACTGTCTTTTCCTACAGCAGTTTTCTCAGTATGTTTACATAACAATAAAGTAAATTTAGGTTAACCTGCTCCAAAGGCATCTGTCCTTGAGCCTGCAATTTTGCTGTATTATATTTCTTTATCTAGATCAGAGACTTTAGCCTGGGGAAGTTTTTCTGTCTTTTGCAAGCTTAACATTTCTATATGTAATTTTAAAACGTTAGGTTATACCTGAAACTACAGGGCATTGGAAACTAGGCCCTGTGAAATACATTTGCTTTATAAATGTTAGTATACTCCACACCCAACAACTCTGCAGAATTGGAATTATTACTTCTATTTTACAACCAATACACAAAATAGTTAAGTGACTTACCTTGATCCCACAGCTAGTAAGTGGCAGATCTGGTATATGAACCCATGAAGTTTGGCTTTCGAATCTGCCCTATTACCACTATGCTATATACTAACTCTCCTCACACACAGTGTATAATAATAGCTCCCTTGTGTATCAGGTTCCCATTTGGAAGGCTGACACTTCTACTTCATTGGCTGATAGCGGTGGCTGTGATTTGGGAAGGGAGTTGAGTTCTTTTTTTTTTCTTAAAAGATGACTGGTAAGGGGATCTTAACCCTTGGCTTGGTGCTGTCAGCACCATGCTCAGCCAGTGAGCAAACCAGCCATCCCTATATAGGATCCGAACCTGTGGCCTTGGTGTTATCAGCACCGCACTCTCCTGAGTGAGCCACAGGCCAGCCGGCCCTGGGAGTTGAGTTCTGTGGCCTAAGGCAGTGGCTCCAGCAAAGAGATGGTTGGAGGAGATGGGGAGCCAGGATTGGAGGATGGGAAGCTGTAGAGGGCCAGTCTTCATGCTCAGGATGTTTCTGGTCCAGTTTGCTAACTGGACCTTTCCCTCCTAAAAGTGGGCTCAGCTTCTGGCTTAGAAGAGGACCTCTCCCCTTTTCTTTGACCCTTTGGAACAAGATACATTTTCACAGTTTTTTCCTAACCTTTGTACTTGAGTCAAGCTCTTAGTCCATTCAAACTTTTCTGAGGGTTTTTACTACTAACTAGAATGAAAGAAAAGGTTGAAAGGAGGAGATGGTGTTCAAAAGATACCCTTTAAAAAAAGTACCATAACTAATAGGTACAAATATTGCTGGTGACAGGGTCTTTGGGATTCAGATAATGAAAATGGAAGCTGTCAACCTCTTTAAGAGGGTCACCTTGCCATGGTGTGGGCTCCTCCAGGCCTGTCATCTCATTTTAGGTGGGTGCTCTGCCTTGAGGAGGAAGCCAGGGCCTCTAGCTAGGGGCTAGAGTGTTGCCAAGAGAGCTGCACTGAGGCTACAAGGTGTGCCCTCCTACCTCCTCCCTTTTTCTGTCCTTACTATCAGACTTAATACTGCAGATCCCTTCCTAGGTCCATGATCTGTGCTGGGGTGAAGTGGAAAGCAGGGGTGGGGACAGAGGATGTTCCAGGCAGTTTGCATGAAGGAGCTCTGTTTCTGTTAAAAATTGGGCATTCTAGTGCTTTTCCTCACCAGTTGTACTTTCACTTGAAGGCTTTTACCTCAAGGGATTTTCTTTGCCATGTGACCATATCCCTTACTCTGTCTTGAACTGCTCGGGAGGGAGAAAACAGCGCTGCAGGTGACAGCCCCAGGCCTTCCCAGTGGAGTTGGGAAAGCTCAGCCTTGCCAGTCGCTGACCTGTGCTTGGCACAGTCGGCACAGGAGTTCCAGAGAAATGTATGAAAGGGCAGCAGGTGGTCCCTCCCTCCTGCTTTTTTGAAAACCTCTGATTTAAAAGATTTTTGAGGCTTAATCCTTAAAGAAAACAAAAAATATTGTCTGGAATCCTAAAGATGCCCGGCTTTAGAAGGGGGCCCGTAGGGCGGGCAGGAGAGCGGATGCTCCCCAGGAGGCTTCTTTTCCACCTGTTCATGACGACCCTTCCAGCCTGGCTTGTTACACATATCAGAAGCAGGGAGAGAAGAAGATATTTTAAACTAGTATTTTATTTGCATGTAAAAGGGGTCTTTGTGCCAGTATTTTCATTCAAGCTTTTATATATTTGTGGGTTTATTTTTTATTTTTTATTTTTTTAAATGCCAAATAACCTGTTTATGGTATTAAAATCTCTCTGAGTGGCTTGATTGACCAAGCTGGAAGCTTACACTTTATCCTGCATTCCTTCCTCTCCCTGACACCTCCCTTCTAATCGTGCACCATTGATCTAGCTTAGTTCTCAGACTTTCCTCACTCTCACTTAGATACTGCACCAATCTCCTACCTGGTCTCTCTTCAGCCACTTTTGCCCTCTTTCCATATCTTTTTCCATTAGAGCAGAAGTTTTCAAACTGTTTGATTAAAGCTCAGAAATTACTTATTTTTAACTTATTTAGTTATTAATTTAAAAAAATGAATAATAAACCCATTACAAGTTAGCATAAATAACATTTTTTATGAAAATAACTCTTTTTGAAATGAAAAATTGTAGTGAGAAGAGTGGCATGGTTTTTTGTGTTGCAGATCTCATTAATGTGGGGCTGAATAGAAGTCAGCTGGATTCTCAGCCACTGCACACGTTGTCATCACAGCTAGGTCTCAGCTTTGTCAAACAATACCACTCACTCCCTTTTAGTAATTTATTTTTGGTAATGACTTCTTTGTCCTCATGAAATAAATTCATCAGTAATATAACTTACCAACACCCATAATTTCAAAAATATCAATGTAATGCCCCAACTTTTTTATAAAGAAAAAAATAAAACTAATTAATGCTGAAATAATAGTAGTTCAGTATGTCAATGCTCAGTCTTGACTATACTGGGGCAGATACTCACTGAGAACGCAATAGTTGCAGATGCACACTGGGAGAGGTGGATTAATTGGTGATTCAAATATCAAGAAGAGCATTAGAGTTAATGACACAAAAAATTGGTAAAGGTCCACAAAAATGATTACATTGTGTAATTTTTTTTTTCATCTGTGAAGCACTTTATTTTTACTTATTTTTCAGAATTTTAGATTTTAATTTTTAATTTTTTTTGAAGCACTGAATATCAATACCTGTGTGTAATGTGATGCTCAAATCAAGATAATTAGTATGTTCAACATTACACAATACATCAACATTGATCCCCCAAAATATGTAAAATCAATTATGATTCAAAAATAAAAGAGTTGATGACACGATCTCCAAAATTGTGAGCAACGTTAAAACTCAAAACAATCATCTTTTGATTTATATGGTAATTATACTCCTAGCAAATAGAACGAACATATAGGAAAAACTTGCAAAAAATCTTTTGTATTTATATGTAAAATGGAATTCGGTTTTCAGCTCAGATAATTATAAATGGGTATTTTCTCTACAGATGTCTAGAAAGATGTTCAAAAGCCACATGGGACAATTCCTTATATGAAACTGCTTCACATAACCTGTTAAATGTCAGTAGTGCCTCCCAATGAGTGTGACAACCAAAAATACCTCGACAAATTTCCAGTCATCCATTAGGGAATGGTACACACTTATTGAGAGCCACTTACTAATGGAATCTAGGCTGTTTATTTTATTGTATTTTTTTAAGTTGAATGATCATTTTAAAAATAACTTTTTTTTTCATATCTGAAAAATATTTTTTATTTTATTATTTAAAAAAAATTTTTTTTATTTTTTTAAATTTTATTTTGTCGATATACATTGTGGCTGATTATTGCTCCCCATCACCAAAACCTCCCTCTCTTCTCCCTCCCCCCTCCCCCCAACAGTGTCCTTTCTGTTTGCTTGTCGTATCAACTTCAAGTAATTGTGGTTGTTATATCTTCTTCCCCCTCCCCCGGTTTTGTGTGTGTGTGTGTGTGTGTGTGTGTGTGTGTGTGTGTGTGTGAATAACCAGCCCAAATGCCCATCATCAGATGAGTGGATACGGAAAATGTGGTACATCTACACAATGGAATACTACTCAGCTATAAAAATGAATGAAATACTGCCATTTGCAACAACATGGATGGACCTTGAGAGAATTATATTAAGTGAAACAAGTCAGGCACAGAAAGAGAAATACCACATGTTCTCACTTATTGGTGGGAGCTAAAAATTAATATATAAAAATAACTTTTAAAAGAATTACAGAGTACCGATTGCCCGAATCTCACCATTCTGAATAATCAGTATTAATATCTTGTTCTCTGTCCATCTTGCCTTTTTTTGTTCTTTTTAAAAAAATTTATTATTATTTCTTTTACATTCAAAGATGTTGCGCAGCAGTGGGAGGGGGAGAAGGGTAGGGGGACAGAGGTGGAACTGGGGGGGAGGGCTGGCCCACGTTTGTTTCCTTTGCTGGCCTGGTTGTGGAGGTGGGGCGTGGCCAAGGCCCACAGGCTCCCCCCACCCCACCCTCTGCAGCGGCGTGGTTGTTCTTTTATATAATTTTTCCCATTCAAAGATGGGATCACTTAAAAACTGTTTTCAAAAACTTGCCATGATGCTACTTGATTTTACCTAATTCATACCTTTTTAAAAGTCATAACAAAGTCAGTTTTATTCTTGATTTGATCGTAAAATTAGCACAAACTCACATAAGATGCAGACAGTGTATACGCATATGTCTCTCTTTAACATTAAAACTTTAATTACCTAGAAAATTGCAAATCAAAACCACAATGAGATATAAAGTCTCATCTGTTAGGCTGGCTGTTTTCAAAAAGACAAGAGATAACAAGGGTTGGTCAAAGTATGGAAAAAAGGGAAGCTTTGTACACTGTTGGTGGGAAAGTAAATAGGTGCAGCTGTTATGGAAAACATTTCCAATATGACCCAGCAATCCCTGTTCTGGTATATACCCAAAGGAAATGAAATCAGCACCTTATAAATGTCCCTGAACTCCCATGTTCATTGCAGCATTATTCAGAATAGACAAGATATGGAAACAACCTAGTAACGGTCTGTTTACAGATGAATGGATAAAGAAATCAGGAGATATATATATATATATACACACAAACATGTAGATTAAGATGATCGGAGATGCGAAGGAAGACACAGCAGACGAGATGCAGGTGAAGAGCAGAGGGCCACTGCTCTCTCAGGCGAGTAGCCCCGACCCAATCGCTGTTACAGCTTTTATTACATTTAGCAAGCTTGTGCATGCGAGATAAGCATTAATGCATAAATTCTGTTATATTTTTCTCAAGAGCAGAAGGCCGTTACCTCCCTTCTCAAGCACTTGGTTATCTATAATGTGCCTCCTGGGAACATCCCAAGAAAGTGTTCTCACAACTTCAAACGTTCTCAAGGATTGTTTGCAATCCTTGATATTTTTTGGTTGTTTACTCATATGCGAGTTCACCAAGTGAACACGTCCTTGGGTGCTGACCACAGATGTTCCTTAACCATTTCCTTCACACACATACACACAAATGGAATATTATCCAGCTGTTAAAAAAGGTGATTTGCCATTTTCAACAATGTAGATGAACCTGGAGGACATATGTTAAGTGAAATAAGCCAGACATGGCTGATCTCACATGTGGAATATAAAAAAATTCAAATACATTGAAACAGTATTAAGGGGGTGGTGATGAGGGGAAGTGGAGAGATATAGGTAAAAGTGTATAAAATTGCAGTTACATAGCATGAATAAATCTAGCATGATGACTGTGGTTAATAATATTGTATTTTATATTGGAAATTTGCGGAGAGAGTAGTTTCAGGTACTCTCACCATGCACACAAAAAGGTAACGTTATTACTTTGCTTGGCTGAAGTAATCATTTCATTATGTACATATGTATAATAGAACAAAATGTTGTGCACCTTAAATATGTACAGTAAGTGAAAATAGAAAAAAGTGGTGTTAGGTTGGAGGGCAAGAGCAGAGAATGGACTTTTAAGGAGTTGGGTGGCCTTAAGCAAGTGACTTAATCTCTCAAACCCTGAGTTTTCTTATCTGTAACATGTATTAGAGAAACTGTATGTAGTGCCCACACTTGGGGTGATTTCCTGTTTGTCCTCTGCTAATCTCCAGTTGGGCTGCAGGCTTCCAGAGAGCAGCCTGGATATCCCCTTTTTGTCTCTAGCACTAGCTCAGTACCTGGCTCATTAATCCACTGAACAAGTGAATGTGGCAGAAAATTTGTTATTGGCATTGGGCTGCCAATGAACTTTGTTTCATGTTTATCATGGTCATAAACCTATATCACAAGTAGGTAACCATATTAATTACCACATCAAACCTCAGTAGATCTTGCCCTAAATGGGATCATTTAAGGATAAAGGATCAGTTCAGTATAAAGACGTTTCTGAGGGGAGGGTGGAGGGGGATAGTGAGAGGTTGGTTAGTGGACACAAAATTATAGCTACATAGGAAAATAAGTTCTAGTAGTGTACAGTAGTGCTTGGCATCTATAATTAACAATAACTTATTGTGGGTTCTCAAATGGCCAGAAGAAAGAAGTTTAAATGTTCTTATCACTAAGAAGCAATAAATTTTTGCAGTGATGAATTTGCTAACTACTCTGATTTGATCACTACACATTGTATACATGTATTGAAATATAACTTTGTACCCCATAAATATGTACTACCAATACATTTCAATTAAAAAAAAAAAAGATGTTTCTGAGTTTTTATCAGACCTGATAGTTGTATTCCTGTCTCGATGTGGCTTGTATATTGTTATTACTCAGGAATCTGGTTGAATGTTTGATTGTATAGCCCTGCACTTGACATATGTAATTAAATGAGTTTGCATTTAGTGTGTTCCTTGAGAAAGCCAGATGTGTTTACCTCAGGTACTGCTGAAGGCTTGAAGCCATGTCTTTAGGATTCATTGGTACCTTTAAGACATCTCTACAGGTATGGTTATCTTTCAGTGTGGATCTTTTTTTTCCTTTCAAAAGTTAGAGATTTAGGCCGGCCCGTGGCTCACTCGGGAGAGTGCGGTGCTGATAACACCAAGGCCACGGGTTCGGATCCTATATAGGGATGGCCGGTTTGCTCACTGGCTGAGCGTGGTGCTGACAACACCAAGCCAAGGGTTGAGATCCCCTTACCGGTCATCTTTTTATAAAAAAAAACAAAAAAAACAAAAAAAAAACAAATGTTAGAGATTTAGTAGCTCAGTCCGTTAGAATGATTTAATGTGTTACTATTAGAATTCTGAGAAATATGATTTGAGATATGATTTGACTGTTTTTAGGAGAGTTTCAGGATTTTGAAGGCCCAAAGCATGTAGGCTGTAACAGTGGTTCTCAAAATTTAGCATGCATTCACTACATCTGAGATGAGGTCCAAGAATTTGTATTTCTAATAAGTTCCCTATGTAATGCTGGTGCTATTGGTCTGGGGTCCAGACTTTGAGAACCACTGTGCCAAAGTGTGGAAGACAACTAAAGGTAGTAGTATGAAGGGGATTTGGGGAGAAAATCCCTTTGTGCTCTCCAAAGACAAGGGAGCTGTAAAGAAAAAGTGGTTTTGGAACCTGAAGAGAAGGAAAGCAGGCATAAACCTTTGAAAATACTATGTTATAGTTATAATGGTCCTTAAAATTAAGATAACAAGAGATTTGGAAATAATTTAATTTAAAAAAGAGTTTGTTTTAACCCTGTTTATTTTAAGAGTAATGCATGTTTTTAATGGAAAGTGTCGTAATTCAGAAAAATTTCTATTTTAGAAGGGAGAAAAAATCTATCCAAAACATATTTTATTACTTGAAGAATATGATGTTACCTTTTTGGTAATTTCTATTCCATCTCTTTTGTGTGTAGGACTTTTGTTTTTGTTTTTCCACAAAATGAAGTTTTTGTTATCAAGGCAATATATGCTTACTATAATGGGAGAAGAAGAAAGGTCATAAAGAATACTCAGTCTTTCAGATACAATACTTAAGTTCTTGAAATGTATTATTAGAGATCGCTTTATGTGAACATATCCATTGATATGTATTACCCTGATGGTTATATAGCCTAATTTTTTCACTCAATATCTTTTCATGTTACTAGATGTAATTCTGAAGTATCTTTTTTAGGCACAGAATATCCTATTATGAAAAACATATTTGTACCTGAAGCTTTTCAAACAACCCCTGGCTCCTCTTCTTCCCTTGTTAGGATGAATTCCCTGAAAGTGGAATTGGTAGGTTGAAAAGCATGTAAAAATGTAAGGTTCTTGATATGTGTTACCGTATCATCTCCAAGAAAGGTCGTAGGAATTTCTGCTCCCTACAGCATTTTATCTTATTAAAGATAATTAATAATTATGGCCCTGTTATCTTAGACTAATATCTAAGTCTACACTCATTGCCATTTTAATATCTGTGAATTTTTCATGATAGGTAAAAAATAGCATCTCCTTGTTTTAATTCAGTTCTTTTACTAATAAGCTTAGCACTTTTCTTCGTGTGTCAATTGGTCATTTATATTTCTTTTCTTTTGAATTTCTCCTCTTGTCCTTGTCACATTTTGTTTTGGAGTTAATCTTTTCTCTTTATTTATATGAGCTTCTTATTCTTAAGGATATTAATTCCTTATGTCACTTGCTTTAGATATTTATTCCCAAGTTTTCATTTGCTTTTAAAACTTACTTGTGGTACTTTTCATTAATAGAAATGTTTAGATTTCCCTCCCCACCAATCACCATTATTTTCCATTTTTAAGGATTTCTGCACCTGGTGTCAAACAAGAAAGTCCTTTGATTCCAAAGTTTTATAAATATTACCCCATATTTTCGTCTAGCACGCTTTCGTGGTTTCATTTTTTTACTAGAATCTTTAAAACTATTTGTAATTTACTTTGGTGCAAGCAAATAAATTTATTCCAGTGTGAGCAAATGTGATTTATATTAATATTTAATTATTTTGATCACCCTCTAAAAACATAGGCAAATTTAGGCAGCAAGTTGGAGGTAAGTCATTAAGTTTCACACCTCTCTGAGGAGCACTGTGAATTATGATGCCTTAAAGAGTTTGCCATGGTAGCTGAAGTAGGGGAAGAGTGAGAACTGAGCAAGTGTGTGGGTATTTCCAGGTCCAAATTCTCCCAAGAACTACAGACTTAGATGGTCCACTATCTAATAGGCACATCTTCTCGGGCACCTAATAATCCATTCAAAACTAACATGGCCAATGCAGAATTCTGGATGTTATCCCTACTCTAATCTGCACACCCCAAACCTTTCTCATCTTAGCAAATGGTGGCATCATCCACCCAGTTGCACAGACCGATACTTGATAGCTATTCTTGATTCCTCTTCCATTCACCTTATGTCTACTCCATTGTGAAGTCTTGTCACCTTTCTGTCCAGAATATATCCCAAATCTGCCCACTTGCAATCATTTCCTTTGTGAAAACATTTGTCTGGGCCACCATTTTCTCTCACTGAGTATTTGCAATGGTTTCCTTGCTGGTTTTCTTGATTCTACTTTTGCTGTCTGTATCAGTTCCACACAGTAGCTTCTATATTGTAATCAGATCATGTTATTTCCTTGCTGAAAACCTTTCAAAGACTTCCCATTACACTTGAAATCCAAGCTTCGCTGTAAAAAATCCATTTGGCTGGCCTGTGTTGCCTCTCCATTTTCCTCTACTACACTTCCTTTGTCTACTTTGTACCAGTCAGACTGGCCTCTTTTAACCCCTTGAACATTCTTTTCCTTCATTGGATCTTTGCACTAGCTGACCCCCTAGAACTTCCCAGAAACTACCCCAGTGCCTTTTCAGGGAGGCTTTCCTTGAATACCTAGGCTCACAAAGAAGCCCCAAACATCACCTCTAGTCATCTTCTCCCATGTGACCCTGCCTTATTTTCTTTAGAGTGGATCTCTGTATGTGATCATATTTGTTTGTTTACTTGTTTATTAGCTCTCTTCCCATTCTTGGATGCAAGCACCCTGTGGGAAAGGACTGTTTTGTTCACTTATGAATCCCTAACACTTTACCCCATGCCTGGCTTATGGTATGGTGGTAGGTACCAGATAACCATTTGTGGAATTACTCCCACCTCATGGTCCCTGCTCACACCTTAATCAGAGCTGCTCTGGTGTTAAACCTTGAGCTTCACTGTGAAGTTTTGTTTACAGAATGTTTTCTTGGTTGACAAAAGTTTGAAGATAATTTCTTTGGAAGATAAGGATTCCTTCTAAGGATATATGAGGAAGAAAAAATATTTATTTATTTATTATTATTGTTTTTTAAATATTTTATTTTATTTTATTTTGTCGATATACAATGTGGTTGATTATTGTGGCCAATTACCGAAACCTCCCTCCCTCCTCCCTCTCCCCCCTCCCTCCCAACAATGTCCTTTCTGTATGCTTGTTGTATCAATTTCAAGGAATTGCAATTGTTATGTCTTCTTCCCCCCCCCTTTTGTGTGTGTGTGTGTGTGTGTGTGTGTGTGTTTATTTATTTATTTTTAGCTCCCACAAATAAGTGAGAACATGTGATATTTCTCTTTCTGTGCCTGACTTGTTTCACTTAATATAATTCTCTCTAGGTCCATCCATGTCGTTGCAAATGGCAGTATTTCATTCTTTTTTATAGCTGAGTAGTATTCCATTGTGTAGATATACCACATTTTCCGTATGCACTCATCTGATGATGGACATTTGGGCTGGTACCAACTCTTGGCTATTTTAAAGAATGCTGCGATGAACATTGGGGAACCGGTATACCTTTGACTTGATGATTTCCATTCCTCTGGGTATATTCCCAGCAGTGGGATAGCTGGGTCATATGGTAGATCTATCTGCAATTGTTTGAGGAACCTCCATACCATTTTCCATAGAGGCTGCACCATTTTGCAGTCCCACCAACAATGTATGAGAGTTCCTTTTCCTCCGCAACCTCGCCAGCATTTATCGTTCATAGTCTTTTGGATTTTAGCCATCCTAACTGGGGTGAGATGGTATCTCAGTGTGGTTTTGATTTGCATTTCCTGAATGCTGAATGATGTTGAGCATTTTTTCATATGTCTGTTGGCCATTCGTATATCTTCCTTAGAGAAATGCCTATTTAGCTCTTTTGCCCATTTTTTAATCGGGTTGCCTGTTTTTTCTTGTAAAGTTGTTTGAATTCCTTGTATATTCTGGAAGAAAAGATTTTAATTTGATGTTTCTGTTGGGGTGTTCCATCTACTTCCTAAGTATATTAGTTATATGTTTCCTGATTTTTTTTTTAACCTGAAGGGACAGGCACGAATATAGCATACTGATTTTAAACATCAATACTTTTTCTTTACTTTATTAAATCTAGCACGTCTTTTGTTTTTGTGTTTTTTATTAGAGCCTTACTCATTCTTTTATTTTTTAAACTCTTTTTCTTTTCTTTTAGGTGTATTTGTAGTTGGCTTGGCCTGCTTTCTTTTAATAATAGCCTATTCTTATTTAGTAGATATAATGTTCTTTTGCATTTATTGTTTCTTTAGCAAATATCTTTATTTTTAAGAAATAACTTCCAGTTAATGTATTTCAAAGGGAAGTGGTGGATTTCATTTCTCTGGGCATTTCTTGTTTTCTTGTGTCCTGTGAAATATTTTCATTTAGTGCGTTTTCACGGCTTTATTTAAGGAAGCAAATTTAATACATGTTAAAGGGTTGACTCAGAGGACAGTTCCAAATGTCTGAAGGTCAGCAAAAGGAACTGCCCAGATGTTTGGAAAGAAAACAAAACAAAGCAAAGCAATCAGTGGGTTAGGGACTGCATGGTTTGGGGACCAACATATCATCTACTTTAAGTTGTAAACCAGAGTAGGCACAGCTAGAAAGGAGGTTACTTTTTTCTACCTCTTGCCCATTGGTTGAGGTGTTCTATAATATATCAAAGTTTAGCTATGGGTATATGAATTAGCTTAGGAACAATCTGTGGAGTAGTCTCTAAATTTCATTAGTTTACAGCAACAAGTTTATTTCTCATATTAATGCCCTTTGTGGGCTTCATTCCAGGATCCAGGATGAAAGAGGGAAAAGAGCCATGGCAGAACCTCTAGAGGACTCTTAATGCTTCTGCTCAAAAGTGACATAGGCCATTTGTACTCAATCTTTATTGGCCAAAGCAAGTCATGTTGTCACACGTGCCCTCAGTGGCAACAAGTGTAACCTCATTTCCCATCCCCCAGAGTGTATGGGCAGGTAGAGAAGGATCTGATAAGAGAAGGACAGCAAATATTTGGACAATAGTACTATCTGTTGCAGTACCTTTGAATGTAGTGACAGTTAAAAAGGTTTCCTAAGGGGCTGGCTGGTTAGCTTATTTGGTTAGAACCTGGTGCTGATAACACCAAAGTTCAGGGTTTGATCCCTGTACCAGTCAGCCACCCCACAAAAAAGATTTCCTAGGTTTTTTGTTCAAGGTGAGAGGTGGGGGCAGAAAGGTATGCAACGTGCAGCCTATGTTCTTCAGCACCATGAGAATAAGAATTTACAAGTTACATATCTTTATTACCATTTTGGGGATCTCTGCCGACAGTGGATCTAATGCATGATAGCTGCTTAATAAATGTTTATTCAATTAGTGGACAAAGATTATTAACAATAGCAAGAGAGTAAATTGATTCTTTTCATGAATTTTGGTGCCTTTTGCAACTTATTTTGGAATAGTTTTATAGAGCAGTTCCTATAATAGCATTTTTTATGTATAAAATGAAAACTGCTTTTTTTGCAGTCATTTTGCCTTACTAAAAAATTGTGGGTTTCTCTAAAAGACTTACATATTCATTATAGAAATTCTGAAAAATGTGAATTAGATACAAGCAAAGTAAAGATTGTGTTCCATTTGGCTATTCATGACATCTACTGATGTTTTATTATATCTTCCTATATTTCTTTTTCTTTTTTTTCTCCATATAGTTTCTGAACGTCCATGTTTATGGTCATATGGTAATCACTTAGTTTTGTACTTTTTGTAGTATCTCTTGCTTAACAGTGTTGCAATTCAACAATTGTGAGGATCATTAATGAAATACATAGATATTTATAAGGTTAATTTTGACTTTCCCTTGTTCTTTTTCTCTCTGCCGAACTCTACTCCTTCATATGAACTATTCACCTAATCGAAAAGTTATACCCTCTTTCTCTTCCCTGTCTCACCATGGCAAGAATGGAAATGAACAGAATGATGAAAGGTAACAGCTGGCATGAAAAATAAGGTGCCTCAGTGAGTCTCAGACTGGATGATCATCTCCTGCTGAATAAAGCTCTGACTCTTTTTTTCTTTTTCCTCTTTTACTTTGAGATCATTTCTTCATATCCTGGAATTTGTACACTCTTGAGTGATCTAAACAGTCAAGAACTTGATAAGTTGATTTTAGTCCTACTATCTTTTTGCGACTGATGTACTAGATAAGCTTAATGTCAATCATTCAAGAACCTAGCCCCTGCTTGAACCTCTGTTGAGGGCCCTGTTTATTGAAGGTTGAAACATTTCTTTGCTAGCAGCTGATCTTTTGTGTAAGCAAGCCATTGTACAAGTTCACCGTGGCTTGTTCTTTTGCATCATTAATCATCTTTTCTCCAAGCCTTGGAAACATGGCTGAATCTTGAGTCATCTGGCTCTTCACAGTGCTGGAAATCCACCCTGCTGAGGCAAATGTGTACAATATTTGTTGTTCTCAGTGTAGATCTGAGAACTTGTTTGTCTCTTGTAATGCACGTATTAAATTCCTTATGAATATGTTACTAAAAGCTACCTTTTATGTCCAGTTTACAAAGAGATCTAATCAGGGTATAGATGACATGATTAACCAAAATATTTATTAAACTCTTTTGAATAACTCCTGTACTTAATGCAATTTCCAAATATTTTGAAATATCAAATGTAGAGTCAGGGAGCCCAGTGACCCATTTTCGTGTGTTTTGATGAATTTCCCTATTTTAATTTTTGTAGTTGCTATCTGTTTTAGAAAAATCCACTCTGCCAAGTAGGTTAGGAATGTGTGCAGAATGTCAGCTTAAATAATACGCATGTTTGTTTTTGTAGCAGATGCCCCTAAGTAAGGCTACCAGATCAAAGAGGACAAAGGGGAAGAAAGGAGGAGAATGAACCCATCGTGTAACATCTGTTAGAGACTAATGTGAGCCCTGCCAAGTTAGTCTTTGTTTCCCATCCTAGATTTTATTTTAATTTTCTCTATTCTATTAAAGCATTTCGATTAATTTTTATTTATAGAGTGCAAATAACTTTTTAAAGAAAAGTGATTCAGAAATAACTTTGAATTTCCATATGACTAAGTAATCTAACATACATCTTCAAGAAAAGTGTCTATTATTAAGGTCAACTCACAGGTCAAACATTAATCTCGATTGTCAAGTGTCTCAAATCATTTATGGAGACTAAATTGATCTTGATGTCACTCATCAGAGTACTGATTCTGTTGAAAAGACAGTCAGGGGTTTGGTTTCTTTTGTGTTTTAATTCTTAGCAGGATCTGAAAGAATGATATTTCCCAAATGTGGAATAGTATAATTTATGAGAATATTAAGATTAAGGTAATATATTAAAAAATTAATTTAGTTTAATCTAAGATTAGCTCTTTGAAATTGATAAAAGGGATATTTAAGAATTTGCCAAACTTTATTTAAAGCTTGGATTTTAGGTAAAAACAGTTTCCCTAGGGTAACTTAAAATTTCCTTTAATCAGGCTTAATTGCAGTGACATTTGAGGGAGAAAACGTATTAATCTAGAGATAGTTAATTTCCTAATTCAGCCTTTTCCTCTTGTGTGAACAACAGAAAAACCATAGGGTCATCCTAATTTATAATTTTAAATAATTTAAGAAATTAAATGGGTATATTATATTCCCTTAAATTCTTGGTTAAGCAATTCTTAAGGCAGGTTGAAATGGTTGTGTTATATTCCTATTTAATTCTTAGTTATGTAATTCTTACTTAAGGCAAGTTGAGAGGCGTTTATTTTCTAAAACTAGCTTTCTTCTCTCTCTCTAACCTTTTATTATGAAAAATTTCAACATCTAAAAATTCCACCATCTACAAAAGATAGGAGAGTAGTAAACCCCACTGAGATATCCACTACCCAGCTTCAGTAACTGTTAACTCTTGGCGAATCTTGTTTCATCTATCCTGCCACTGCCCACTCCAGATTATTTTGAAGCAAATTGTAGATTTCATATCATTTCATTAATAAGTTCCTTTTATAGTGACAATAGAATACATTTACCCTCTTGGCATTAGCACAGATGCTAAGCGCTGAATAAAATTTTAAGGAGACAGTCTCTGCATTGAAGAAACTTAACTTTTAAGAAAGACACTTATGTTTTCTCCGGATACTCAGTGTTCAGGGAATCAGGGACTTTCTTCAGGTTTCTCCTGTCTTTTAAATAGGGATGTTTTTGCAAAGTTCTTATCTGTTTGGAAATTCCTGTAGCAAGTTCAGGTTTAGTCATCCTGAACTGCTTTGGCTGTGCCTTATCTATGTAGCATTGAAGAAAAGAAAGAATTATTTCATCAAGAGTTGGCTTTGAGAGGAGTTAGATATATTGGGTATATTTGGGAAGTACTGTTAACACTGTAATAATATACCAGCTTTTAAAGTTACCTCATAATAATAGCTCTTAAGAAACACAAATAAAACACTTAAAGGTGATTTTTTTCCCCTAGCTATCAGTGGGACAAATTAATTCCCTTTTGAGTCAAACTAAATTTTTTTCAAGTACTCAAGATCTGCAAGTATTGGTTGACTCATCTTTTGTTGTTAAACCTATTGGTTTCCCAGGCCAGTGTGTCTTTCTGTATACTTTGACCTTACAGTTTAAACTGAATTCCTTTTGTCTTTTGAAGAAGGCATAAAACTGTCAGTTCCTGTTGGTGAGTGTGGGAAATAGAATTTTCACTAATCTCTATAATTTCTACATCTCAAGTGGCTTTGGTGATATTCGTAACTGTTTCTCAATTTACTTCTTAAAAAAGTAGGTTTGTCACACTGAATAGAATACTTGAAGTGTTTTCCTTCTAAAGCTAAAGCCAATTTTGCTATAATTGTTTACTCTTAGAGTTTAGTTCTTGAACATAGAAAACTGTGGGGTTCACTTTTATATTTTACTTTATTACAATTTTAAAGGGTATTTGGCGACGTGGCTGTATGGTATGCTTGAAAGTGTTAGACTGAGTTAGATCAAGAATCTAATTAGCAGCGTTATTGAATATGTGTCTACTTTTCTTCAGTAGCTAAACAGAAGTAATTATATTTATGTTCTACCTACTTCACAGGGATATTGTTAGAATTACTATAATTAGATTTTTTAAAAAATTTGCAAAAATATTTGAGCTGCTTCACAGATGCTATGTAAAAAAAGCAAGGTGTTAACATCTTATTTTTCTCGATTTGTGTTTTTGACACTAGCAATATAGTGATTTTTCTCTTTTCCTGGTATATATTGTGATAAATGTTTTGAAATTTGTTCTCAGTGTTTTTTGTAGGTGGGATGCTATGAAAGCGTTCTTGTGTCCTATTTTTAGTCCAGTGTGGGTCTGGGTAGATGGCTAAGTTAATGGCATGGTAATTGAATTGTGCTAAATGCTCGCCTGTGTATCCTTCTGGCCTCTCCACTTTCAGGGTAGAGTTACTGTGTTTACAGTGACACATTTCACTGTCTGTGGCTGGGCAGTGTGAATCAGTTCTCCTGTTGCCTGGCTGTCTTGAGTTCAATTTTTGTCTGATTTGCTCCCCCTCCATTTTATATCTTAAATTTCAAGATGGATGATCTACTTGTCTAACTCCTCCAGGGAAGAATAGTGCTGTCTAATAAAGACAAAGTAAGATTCTTTACATTGTGTGTCATAAATTAGAGAATTGTAGATCTAATTAATGAGCATACCTGAGACTAGAGCTGAGTCACCAGACTTCCGGTTTTCCTGGGCTCCCATTAAGTATTTATGAATAAAATTGTTCTCTTTACCAGGTGTGGCTTTTTTGTTTGTTAATGGCCAATATGGTTGATTTTTCAACACAACTTGGTCATGCTCCATATATATTTTGCAGAATGTTCATTTTCTTTTAGTCCTAATAATAGCTGGTCAACCTTATACCAATAGTTAAAGAATTTTCCAGTCTCACTGGGATGTTGATAGGCATGAACTTTTCATATAATGAGACAATCTGATGTATTTGGGTTTTGATATTTCTAATTTATAGAACTTGAAGGCCTAAGGATTTGGTTTTGGGGTGGTAGTTTTTCAGGGAATAGGACTTCATTTTCTCTCAGGGTGGTCTCTTTTGTGATATTGTTTTGTTGACCTACTGAAAAGGCTGGTTTCTGTTGTGTTTGCAAATGAATTAACATTTAGAACAAATGAGATGACTTGCTCAGGACAGCATTCCAAATATATCGGTAGAGATAGTTATCAGTGGCTTCTGAAATGTTTGAACTTGGCCCTCATTTTCTCATATAACTTGAATTGGCATCTGTGACAACCACTGTGCTTTTAAAAGGGCCTTAAAAATAGTAATAACATACTTCGAAACTGAGTAAATAAAATAAACAAGGAAACCTCTGATAGTAAACTGAATTTGTTTGATTTTCAGGCTGAATATATGAAGATTGTTTCTAAGAAAAACTTGTGCTGTGTGCAGATAAGGAGGAATCTCTTAAGCATTTTGATTGTTGCTTCCCAAATATCAAATTTCTAGAATATGACTACCTACTTTATCGTAAAAAACAAACAAACAAACAAACAAAAAAACCCACAAAAAAACTGCCTTGCCTATGTTAGGATATTAAATTTTAAAAAAGTCATCAGTGTTTTAATTGATTGCTTGTTATTTTTCTTCATGAAGAAACATATGTTTAAGCATCAGCTTTCTTAGTTAGACTGTATTTTACGTATTTTGGTCACAATTCAGATAACTGACTTGAAAATTATATGGCTGATATAATACCATGAAGTTTGGGAAGTTTAGGAAACTAGCTGCTCATTTCTGTTGTATTCCTTTGGAACATATTGGGATCAAAATCAGCTTTTAAAATCATTATTTCTTTTTTGCTTTGATTTTTTGTGTCTTTGGAGAATTTAAATTGGTTCCCAAACATTTGTAGGACTACAGAATGGGAAAATACTCCTTTAGTTATGAATTTATGCAAGTGAGGACTAAGAGACCACTGAAGGTGGAAAGGTAATGACACAGGTAACTCACTACTTCCTTCCTTTCTTTATTCATTTGTTCTAAAGTGTATTCATTCAGTACACATGGTCTGTGTGCCTTTTATGGGCTAAACCATAAGACAGATGCTGTAGAGACAGGTCCTTGCTCTCAAGGGAATAGTCTTGTCGGAGCAACAGTGAACAGCAGTTTACAATGCATCTAGTTCTAAGCTTAGAGCGTGCAAAGGGAGCAAGGAGGAAATCCACTGAAACCATTTTAGGATCCACACAGGACATGTGGCCCAAGTTTAGAATGGCAAAAAGAGGTAAATCAGAGAGGGAACATGGGCAGTGTTATGCAAAGGGTGAATTCAGGTCTTCTGCAAGAATAGTTCACAAGCTCGTAGTTACCAATTTGTAGTAGTTATACAGTAAATCAAATGTTTAGGACTGCCTAATGTTCACATACTAGTTTAGAATATTTTCCCTTGTGTTTCTACAAACTGTCCACGCTAAATTTTCTTTTACAATTTTGTACTTATTGATGGGCCATATCTACGTTCCCGCAAGTATACAATAACGTAATGTGTGTTTATTTAGGTTTAAGCAGCCACTTCCCCAAATCCAACTCCTCTTCTGTCTCAGAGGGAGCATTCTGAAAGGTAAATCAGGTTCTGACACATTCCTGTTCAAAATCTTTCAGTGGCTGACTCACCCCATTTGACCAGAGGGCCATGGTCTAGTTCCATCTCCACCCTTAACAGCCTTGCCCATAGTATGGTTTCATTCCTCCTGAGTGTTCACCCTCCCCTTAGAAAGCCATTCTGCAAACTTCTCTTCATCCTCTAAAATCTGCCTGGTCACTGGTGGCCCTTCGTCCATACTCAGTTCATCAGTTTCTCTAATCTCCTGCCTTTGTACTTGGATGTGCTCTCCATTGTTGTATGAAGTTTGCCGTGCCAGTATTTTTTGTTTACCCTCCGTTCCTGTTCTAAATGTGAGCTTTTTGAGGCAGGACCTGTGTCTGGCTGTTTTTTGAACTTTATATTCGTTATAATAACTGTCATATAATGAATAGTTAATAATTTATTTAAGCTGAGCAATGTAACATTTAAACATTTTTTGTTACATTTATGGATGATAAATGTGACTGAACAAATACTAACATTTTTGAGCTTTTTGCTCTGCGTAAGGCATTGTTCCAAGTTCTTTATTTATGTTAAAACACATTTAATTCTGCTTGTTAAAGAAAAAATTATTCTTACACTTGTTAAAGAGGTAAAGAAGACTTTAAGCTACTGCAATAGGTGAGAGAGGGGCTCAACTCAGTATAGCAAGGACAAGTGGGGATTTATAGCCAAGTAGCAGAGTGAAGAGGTCAGGGGATAGAAAATTACTAAGAGAAGACATCAAGGGTAGGGAGATTCTTGCAAAACTGACTATCTTATTCTGCTTAAGATGCTGTAACAAAATACTGTAGATTGGGTGCCTTAAGCAACAGAAATTTATTTCTCACAGTTGTGGAGACTGGGAAGTCTCAGGGCAGGGTATCAGCAGATTCAGTTCCTGGTGCTCTCTTCCTGCTTTGCATATGGCCATCTTCTTGCTGTATACTCCGTGGCACGAAAAGAGATCATCTCTCTGGTGTCTGTTCTTATAAGGGCACTAATCCCATTCATGATGACTCTACTGTCATGACCTCATTACCTCCCAAAGACCTCATCTCCAAATACTATTACATTGGGATTAGGGCCTTAACATATGAATTTTGAGGGGACACAAACATTCAGTCCATAGCACTGACCTAACAGAATTCTTGCTGAAGGCAGGCAAAGGATTTATACATCGCAAGTGGGGGATGAGAAACTTGATCAGATATCAAGGGTAAGGGAATTCTCCCTAAACTGACTTAGCAGGATTGTTTCTTCTAAAACTGAGCTAGGCAGGCAGAAGACAGGAGGGGGTCGGGGGAGATTGAGGCTTAGTGGAGAAGAGAGCTCAGAGGAGCCTGATTAAAGTTTGGTGAAGGAAACAATCTTTGTCATTGCTGGGAGCCTTTTGAGTTAGGCGCTAGCAGTACCTACCCATATTTTATAGATGAAGAATCAAAAGTTTAGAAAGAGGCTAAGCAACTCACACAGGTCCACAGTCAGTAAGTGCCTGAACTGGATGCTTGCTGGACTGCTTTCTGTCTGATAACTTTAAACTGTTGATCATCTACTGGAGTTTGTCCCCTGCCTGTGTTGGCTCAATTAACTTCTGCTAACCTATTGTGAGAATCAATAGAAGATTGCCTTTATTTTAGAGTGAGTTGTGGTGTTGCTGTTGTCAACGCTGTTGCGAACCCTGTGATTTCCAGTGGAGCAACATACTCAGGTTACGATTCAGAGTGACATTTAAATATTAGCAGCTTTATTGAAATTTAAAGTAGATGGTATAAGTATTTTACTCTATATACATTTCTGTTTTCTTTAAACGCTCATCAGAATGACATTTTTTCAGTCAGATTTCTGGATCTCACCTATTGATATATTGTCACAGAAGGAACAAAATATAGACTTTAGAATTTCACATGTTCTGAACATAAAAGGTGATTTTAAACATTAATCAGTAATCTTATTTCTGTGCAAAGCTCTTCAAATATGAGTGAGTTATCCTATAAGGTTTATGTATGAGTCAGCTGTTTTCTAAGAGCCAATCAGTGAAATATGACCATTTATGTGTGATTTTATTCAATTTTCTAAGAAAAATAAAAATTGAAACTTAGATAACTTGTATAGCAGCTGTCCTATTGAGAGCTTTGCGGTCTGTGTTGAGGGGAATACCTCTACACAAAGATTGGGTTCCTTAGTGTATTAATCTGTTTCTGTTGCTTATAACGAAATACCTGGAACTGAGTAATCTATAAAAAATCAATACTGCTTACAGTTTTAGAGGCTGAGAAGTCCACAGTCCAGGGAACACATCTGGTGAGGTGACTACTGCAGTGAAGGGTGTCACATGGTGAGAATGATGGAGCAGAGAGAGATAGCTCCTCCTGTACTCTCATTTTAAAGCCCTCAGAACCATGCCCAGGACCGTCATTAAACCATCAATTTATTAATCCATTTACACGGGCATGGTCCTCACAATCTAATCACCTCTTCAAGGCCCTACCTTTTAATTACCATAATAGGATTTCTCACTCTCTTAACACTGTCACAGTGGGGGTTAAGTTTTGGAGGGACGCAATTCAATCCATAATACTTAGTGCTGTGGATTGAATGTCCTCTCAAAATCATTGAGGCTTCCTCCCCACTGTGACAGTGTTAAGAGGGTGGGAAATCCCATTGTGGTAGTTGAAGAGTGGATCCTTGATGAAGTGATTGGATTGTGAGGATAATATCTTAGTAAATGGATTAATTCATTGATGGTTTAATGGTGGTTGTGGGCACAGTTCTGAGGGCTTTAAAAGTAGAGCCAGTGAGGTTAGCTCTGTCTCTGTTTCTGCCATTTTGCCCTGTGATACCCTGTGTTGCTGCAGATTTACCACCAAGAAAAGGCCCTCACCAGATGTGTTCCCTAGACTTTGGCCTTGCCAGCCTCTGAAACTGTAAGAAATAAATTATATTTCATTGTACATTACCCAGTTTCAGGTATTTTGTTATAAGCAACAGAAATGGACTAATATAGATGGAAAGGCATTCTTGAGGCTCCCCTCCACTACTAGATTCTGTTTCTCTGTACAGCAGAGAATGTTCCTGCCATTCAGAATTATTGACTAGTCCTTGGGTACATTTTGTATTTTAATACGGTGCTTTGCTCACGCCCTTCCTGCTGTTCTTTATCCTAGAATGCTATTCATGTGTGTATCTATCTATATACCGCTCCTAATTTAAATCTTACTCACTGCTATTTATTCTTAAATCTTACTCATTGCTGTTTATTCTGGTTTCTTATTTTTTTCAGTCAGGGTAGTTTTTTTCTCTGGGCTTTTATAGTCCTCTGGAAGGCCACA
This sequence comes from Cynocephalus volans, assembly GCF_027409185.1. Lineage (NCBI taxonomy): Eukaryota > Metazoa > Chordata > Mammalia > Dermoptera > Cynocephalidae > Cynocephalus > Cynocephalus volans. The sequence goes on from NC_084460.1 coordinate 180,867,436, forward strand.
AGGTTATCTCATTTGATACAATCTATATGAAAGTGGTTACTGTGAATCACTGTACAAGTTTTAGATGTTAGTGAGACTATCTACAACTTTTTATACAAATTTTAATTTTTTGGTATTTTTTTTCTTTCTGTGCGTTTTTAAAAATAAAAACATGGTGGACATAATACCTCATATAAAGTTCTGTATTTTAGTAAGCATTTTATTAGTCATATATTTCATTGTATGGATATATTATTATTTACTTAACTATTCCTATATTTTTGAACATTTAAGATCATTTCAGTTTTTAATTGTTAACATCTTTGGACATGTATCTTTGTATTTTGCATTATTTTCTGAGGGCAGATTTGCAGGAGTTGAATTATTGGTAAGGACATTTTCCCTACACTTGATGTATATCTTGTCACATTGCTTTCCAAAAGAATTGTAACAATTTGCCCTCCCACCAGCAGTGTGAGCAAGAGCTCTCTTTGCTATACCGTTATTAATATTAGAAATCTGTATTTAACTTACTTATTTTGAGGCCTTACTTCATTCCTATGTGATGAGCTTTCCAAGCAAACTAGCTGAAATTCTAAGTAATATTTACCTTTGACAAAACTTTATAAGATTCATTTTAAAAGTTGGAATGTCAAGGAAATAAAAGCTTTGTCAGAGAGGGAATGAAAGGGTTAGTTTTATAATATCCACATCTTGATGAATGTTATTCATTGAAGTACATATTTAATGAATTAACTTTTCTTCTCTTCAGTAATAATAGTTATATTCTCAAAATCTTCAGAATGTCATTTGGAATTTTAAAGCTTAATAGCTGTACTGGATTTTGCAAGACATTAAATGTAGTCAACTTTAAGTGCACAAACGTGCCTAAACTGTAATTCTAGATAAATTGGATTGTAATCCAAACACATTTTGAGTATAAAATTGGCTTCTACAAAGTTTTTCATATTATAAGTAGAAGTTGAACTTTTCTACAGAAAATACAAAGTTGAGAACATCAGGGATTTTCTTTTATTTTGAATCACAGGGTCTTCATGATTTTTAACAGAGACTTTCAAACTTCCTTTTTTGTACTTTATTGGTGCAGACAGATCCACTTAAAGAAATTGAGTGAAATCGCCAGTAAAGATGACCAGCAGCAGGGTTCTTTTCAGTTTTTCTCTTATTTTTTCAAGCTTAAATATATTTCAATCAAGTGAAATGAAATTAAATATTTGATTCATGTATCTGTTGTTGCCTTCTAAAATGGTCTGGTTTTCTGTTGGCTGCAGTCTAGTGATTTAGTGACACTAACGTTATTGAATGGTTTTTAGTCTTAAAGCTTCCTACTGGTGATAAATCTTGCTGTGCATAGAAGTCCTCTAGGTCACTTAGCAGAGCGCAGTTGGTTTTGTCAATGACTGCATTGTCATTTGCCCTCATTCATGACACCCAGTGACTTTTCATTGATGTTTCAGTAAGGCTTTTTCTTGAACTTCACCCATTCTTTACAAATTGGTAAATAATCTTCAGCTGTAGCAGGAGGCAGTCAGCATCTATATGCTGATCAGATTTATCAGTATGTACCTGTGCAGATTTTCTTTCTCTCCTGGTTGGGCAAATACTTGACAGTCCTTAGCAAAGACTCTAAGAGATTAAAACATACCTCCATTGAGTTTTGCACTTGCTCCAACTGGCATTAGGAGTCAGTTGTATTGACAATCAGGAGGGTCTGATTGTCATTGCTGTGCATTGTGGCACTATATCCCTGAAGATGTCAAAGATTTGTAATGTTTGCTAGGTTCTCAGTTGTGTGCTCATTATCAAGGCTTACATGTAGCCAGTTTAATTTTGATGAATATATTCAAATGTGGAGCATTTAATAATTACTGGCTCATAGTTTTTTACACAGTATGCACGTTTTATTTCTTCTTTTACTGTGATCTATTAGCCCATATTTAATTCACCCGTTTGCAGTTGTTGCACTATTTTGTTGAAGCAGGCTTAAAAATCTGGCCAGAGGCCATTCTACTTTCCTGCTCTTTTCAGTACTGCAGTGTTATTTTGCACAATTGGTGCTTTCTGTGTAGTTTCCTCACTTCTTTCCTAAAGCCGAAGTCTTTCTCTGAAACTTTTCTCTGCCTAGCCTTGGCCACTGTTCAAGTGTACTGATAAAACCAGACTTGGTTGCTGGCTATATTTAGAGGAATACTAAAGGGCTTCAAAAAATTCATGTGAAGATTCCTGTTATCTTTTAATTCTGTTTTTCCACAAACTTTTTGAAGTATTAACTAGAGACAGAGGTGAGAGTAATAAGTCATTGTACTGTGTTAAGACTAAATGTGATATCAATTGTTATGCTACAACATGGAAGTTCATTTTAATGTTTCCCTTGAAGTGTGCATGTGCCTTGTAATGTGTTGAAACTTCAGTTTTTATTTGGAGGAAAACTTTTAGATTGTCTCTTTAGCAACCGTATATATCCACACTACACAGACGAAAACATTTTGTTCTCCTGTTACCTGGTTTATTACATTTTTTTCGTGTGACAAAATAAGTGTTTACAATTACTTGTGAAATTTCAGTGTTTTTGGTCACTTATTAATTGCTATTTGAGTTGAAAATAAGTTAAACTTACACAATCTCTATTAATTTGCCTGGTAATCTTGAAATTATTCCTTAACTTTTATATTTAAAATAAAATTTTGATCTGAAATGCTTTTCTCCTACTCAGTGGTTCTTAAAATTATTGTTTGCTGTTTGGTTTTTAGTTATTTTTTTCCAGGAATTACTTTTTCAGCTTTCAGCACCTTGAGATAATGTTTTATTCTTAATGACCTTCTTGAAAATGGAAGCTTCTAGAAGAAATAAAGTCCCACACTTACTTTATTGAAGCCTTATGAATGATTATCTTATCTGTAGCTGCAGTGCTCCACAATCTGATTTTTCAAAAAAAATTGTACAAACTATAGGTAATGACTTTTCAAATATTACTTTGTAGTTAGTAGTCTAGAAGTAAAAGCAAGAGTTTCAAAGAGAGGACTATTAATTTCCATTTGTCTCCTAAACAAGAATTCCTTTCCTGTCTCTCTTTGCTTTCCCTCATTTTTCACCTTTGTATTGTAGCAATGTCTTGGTTTTATTGTTCCCTGATGAATTCTCTCTTATTGCAAATATTAAAGTAAGGATGATTTAGAGGAACTCAGGTTAAAATCTGCTTATTAACATTCTCTGGGCTAGATACCCTGGCATTTCCCTTTGTGGAAAAAAAGCAGAGTAAAGGGACAAATCCTTTGAAATGCCAGTGAATGTTGCCAAGAGATGTGCTGACAGCTGGGTCTGACCGTGATGGCTAACCATCCCCTTCTCACCTCCCATCCCCTTCTCACCTCCCATCGCCTGCTACCACTCCCCACTACAAACAACAACAAAAATTCTAGGAGGAATGCCTGTTCCCTTTTTAGAAGACAACTTGAGTGTTCACTACTGTTTTAGACAAAATGCCAATAATGTCTCTGAACTTTTTCAATCTTCACAATAAGGTTCTCCTTTTTTTCAGGTTTTTTACCCTTCAGTTTTACTGTTTTACTTGTGAACAAGCTGCAAATCCCTTTTAGGTCATTTTGCCCTACTTCAAATAGCAGCACATGTAGAAGCCACATTTGAAGCTCAGACATGACAATAGGGCATTGATTAGGTTGGCTATATGTTTGGGATTTGTCAGTTTCTTTGTCCATTTATTGTCTGCTTTTCAGTACCTTTTCTCTGTATTTTAAAAGAGCTTTGTGTACCTCCTGCCTTTATGTGTAATCTTACACAGCAACTTTCTTCTCTTTGTCTCCCACTCAGTCATCACAAGAGTAGAATTTGGTATGAGACTCACTTATAGAACAGGGTGGATATAGGCTTTTCTAGTTGTTTCCATTCATTGCAGATTTTTTTTTTTTAAATAAGAGAAAGAGCTCCTTGGATTTTTCAAGGTTTTCTAGTTTTGAGTTTTTAGAGATGCAAGGCCTCCGAAAGGGAACTATGTGGGGACAATATTTTTTTGTGTAATTTCTTTTAATTTTTATTCTATATAAAGGGTAGAATAATAGATAGATTATTTATAATAGAATAGAATAATAATTATAGATAGACTAATACCCAAAACCATACCCTTACAACTCTCAAATATCAGATATCATGGTGTGGATAGAATATTTTATAGATTTTTTATGTTCCTGGGGATATTTTTATATCCTTCAGGATGTTTAAAATGTGCATATATTTTCATTTTTCTCTGACATTTTGACATTTTTTCTTTTCCTTTTTCTCCTCTCAATGTTTCATTGAAGCCAAATTCTATCAATTTAAATTCTCTCTTATGTATCTTATAGGTACTGTATCTATAGGTACTTTAACCTAAAACTAAACCTTTTGAGCAACTTTAAAGCATAATTTTAAATATATTTCTTTATAAGTGATTAATTAAGTTTATTAATTCATTACCTTGAAAATTCATGATTATGAAAATCCCTTTCAAATAATTGAGTCTGAGTATTGGGAAGAGACACCACGAACTGGGTTCAGACAACAGACCTATTGAAATACAAGCCCAATGTGAATGTCTCTTAAATATGAGGAAGAACAGGTTCCTTTTATTCTTACCCCTCTGGCCTCTAATACCTTCTAGCCAACCTGCCTTTCTTGAGGGGCACAAATTTAGTTGTCCACAGTCTAGAACTGCCGGAATACTGTAAATTTAAGGAGAGTAGAAGGGAGAGTATATATCTAATTCACTTACAAATATTCCATTATGTACAAAATACCCTCCCTAATAAAAGTAATTTCTTAATTATTGAGACCAGGTGTTCTTTGGTTGTGCTCCAGCAACATAGATCAGTGGTGTCTTCATACTACACACAGCCTTGGCCTCTGCCTTTCTCCTTCTGTAACCTTTGATTGTCTCTAATAGTTGGCACCTAGTTTCCTTATTTATATAAGAGGATTATAAGATTTTTTTTTTTTTTTTTGGTGAGGGAATGGTCAGTAATTAAGTGAAAAACAAATAATGTATGTTCATAATCTGCTTTTAATCTTTAGGTCATTAAGTCCCAAATTAGCCTTGTTTTGGTGTACAGTGTTAGAAATCTGCTGATTATTTGAACTACATAATTGTTGAAGATTCCTTTTCCTGTGACTAACTATATGTTTGAATTACCTTGTTTCAGCTTGCATACTTATTTGTTTTAATATGCCTTTCCCCCCTTTAATTTTAAAAAAAAATTTAAAGTTTTTAAACCTTCAGAAAGTTGAAAGGGTAGCACAATGACATAACTTTTTAAAGACCTATTATAGTTTAATTATTTGAATTGAAGTTAAAAGGTTTTAATTATGCCAATAATTTAGACTTTAGAAATTTTATTCCTCATGATTAAATTTTGCCTTTTCTAACTGCTAAATTTAGTATTTATGTGCTGTAAATGAAAATTCCTAATTATACATGTTTTACTTATTTATTTTGTTTTTTTGAAATTGTTCCATATTTTTTGAATCATCTCCCTGTATTTGTGATAGCAAAACATTAAAAATCAAATAACAAACCTGTTTCAGTATACTTTTTTATCATGCAAAATGACATTTTAATAAATACTGTTTTAGGTAGTCATTCTATTTTATAAATACACATTTATAGAGGTTTTCTACTTTAAATATATTAACATTTGGAATTTTAATGCAAATACCAAAATTAAGAATCAGTAGTTATTCTTTTGACTTTTCATAGTTAGCTTTTCTTCCTGAAACTGAAATGAAGAAAGATTAAAGACTTTTCTCAAACATATTCTAGCTTTGGTTTGAGTCCTAACATTATCCAAACTTTAAAAAACTGCTGTTTACTTATTTCTTCATTGCTCAATATTTAGTCTGCGTGTTTTTCTTTTTTTGTGTGCATAAATATAGGAGTGTTTGCCTCACTTTAAGAATTAATACCTAAGTCTAGCAACATGTTTATGAAAGGTTTTAATAACTTGCTGAACACACGTATTATTATGTAAACTGTGCAAAGGAAGGAAACAATTGTATAGTCATTGAGAAAAGACTAAAAGGAAATATAAATACCAAGCTGTTAATATAGGATGCCTTCAGATAGTGCAATTGTGGATTTTTTCCCCCCTTCTTTCTATTTTTTCAATTTTCTAAATTTACCACAGTGGTCTTCTACAACCTTTTCATTAAAGGGGAAAGTGTGGACAATCATGATGTAGTTACTATTGTAAAGTAGAAACCTTTCAGAAGGAAGAAATAGTAAATAGTAAATGGGACAGGGCATATTTGCCTGCTTCCTAGGCAGTAGGGCTGGGGACCTTAGAAGAATGCCTTTCCTTGCTTTGCTTTGTGTTTCTGTTTGTTTTCAGCGTAGGTGACGTATCTTATGCTGCTAAAATCCTATCATACACACATGAAAAAATGCTCAACATCACTCAGCATCCAGGAAATGCGAATCAAAACCACTTTGAGATACCATCTCACTCTGGTCAGGATAGCTAATATCCAAAAGACTGAGAATGATAAGTGCTGGAGAGGTTGCAGAGAAAAAGGAACTCTCATACATTGTTGGTGGGACTGCAAAATGGTGCAGCCTCTATGGAAAATGGTATGAAGGTTCCTCAAACAATTACAGATAAGGCCGACCCCATGGTGCACTCGGGAGAGTGCGGCGCTGGGAGCGCGGCAATGCTCCCGCCGCGGGTTGGGATCCTATAAAGGAATGGCCAGTGCACTCACTGGCTGAGTGCCGGTCACGAAAAAGCCCAAAAAAAAAAAAAAAAAAAAAGCAATTACAGATAGATCTACTATATGACCCAGCTATCCCACTGCTGGGAATATACCCAGAGGAATGGAAATCATCATGCTGAAGGGATACCTGTACTCCAATGTTTATTGCAGCACTATTTACAATAGCCTAGAGTTGGAACCAGCCCAAATGTCCATTATCAGATGAATGGATATGGAAAATATGGTATGTCTACACAATGGAATTCTACTCTGCTATAAAAAAGAATGAAATTCTACCATTCGCAACAACATGGGTGGACTTAGAGAAAATTATATTAAGTCAAAGAAGTCAGGCACAGAAAGAGAAATACACATGTTCTCACTTATTGGTGGGAACTAAAAATAAATGAACACACAAACAAATGAAAGGGGGGAAGAAGACACAACAGTCACAATTCCTTGAACTTGTTAAGATAAGTGAACAGATAGAATGTAGCGGGGGAGGGGAGAGAGGAGGGGGGAAAGAGGAACAGGTAAAGGGTCACAAAAATCAACTACAGTGTATATTGAGAAGTTAAAATTAAAAAAAAAATCCTATCATACAATGTGAACTTCTGTCTTCCCTTTTTGTTTTTTTTTAATTGCTCTAGGCTTCCTATAATCTAGATTTTAAAAAATATACAACTTCCAGCTTCCATGTAAGTGCTTATACATCAGGAAGCTTTCCATTTGTGTGTAAGAAGTAAAAGCTCTTTGGACTTATATGTCAACATTCTATTAATCCTATTTTCCCCACTCGGTTTCCTCTGTGGTCTGCTATGACACTTAAAAAAGTTTTTTTGGTTTCCCTTTCTTCTTCCTTTTTGTTTTCCGGTCACTTAACTCCTTAGGACAGTATACCCCACACCCCACTTCTCACCCCCCAGCTTTACCCTGGTTGGTTTACCAGGCTAACTACTTCATGATTGTTTGATGAAGCCCTTATTCCTGGAATTATGAGTTTATGATCATGGCTCTGAAACTGGACTGACTCTCTCTTCCACCATTTAATGCCTATAAACTGTGCCTTAGTTTCCACATCTGTAAGATGGAATACTAATATTATTTAACCCATAGGGTTGTTAATAGGATTACAATGGCTGATACAGGTCAGGTATACTAGTAAACACTTAAAGTTTTCAAAACTCAGGTATTATATGCTACTTACCCTTTCTTCCTCCCCCTCGCCCCTGCACATTTTTTTTTTTTTTTTTTTTTGTCGTTTTTTTTTTTCTTTTTCGTGACCGGCACTCAGCCAGTGAGTGCACCGGTCAGTCCTATATAGGATCCGAACCCGCGGCGGGAGCGTCGCCGCGCTCCCAGCGCAGCACTCTACCAAGTGTGCCACGGGCTCGGCCCCTCCTGCACATTTTTAAAAAATTTTATTTATTTATTTTATTTATTTTATTATTTTTTTAAATTTTATTTTATCGATATACATTGTGGCTGATTATTGCTCCCCATCACCAAAACCTCCCTCCCTTCTCCCTCCCCCCCTCCCCCCCAACAATGTCCTTTCTGTTTGCTTGTCGTATCAACTTCAAGTAATTGTGGTTGTTATATCTTCTTCCCCCACCCCCAGTTTGTGTGTGTGTGTGTGTGTGTGAATTTATATATTAATTTTTAGCTCCCACCAATAAGTGAGAACATGTGGTATTTCTCTTTCTGTGCCTGACTTGTTTCACTTAATATAATTCTCTCAAGGTCCATCCATGTTGTTGCAAATGGCAGTATTTCATTCGTTTTTATAGCTGAGTAGTATTCCATTGTGTACATGTACCACATTTTCCATATCCACTCATCTGATGATGGACATTTGGGCTGGTTCCAACTCTTGGCTGTTGTAAAGAGTGCTGCGATGAACATTGGGGAACAGGTATACCTTCGACTTGATGATTTCCATTCCTCTGGGTATATTCCCAACAGTGGGATAGCTGGGTCGTATGGTAGATCTATCTGCAATTGTTTGAGGAACCTCCATACCATTTTCCATAGAGGCTGCACCATTTTGCAGTCCCACCAACAATGTATGAGAGTTCCTTTTTCTCCGCAACCTCGCCAGCATTTATCATTCAGAGTCTTTTGGATTTTAGCCATCCTAACTGGGGTTAGATGGTATCTCAATGTGGTTTTGATTTGCATTTCCCGGATGCTTAGTGATGTTGAGCATTTTTTCATATGTCTGTTGGCCATTTGTATATCTTCCTTAGAGAAATGCCTACTTAGCTCTTTTGCCCATTTTTTAATTGGGTTGCTTGTTTTCTTCTTGTAAAGTTGTTTGAGTTCCTTATATATTCTGGATATTAATCCTTTGTCAGATGTATATTTTGCAAATATTTTCTCCCACTCTGTTGGTTGTCTTTTAACTCTGTTAATTGTTTCTTTTGCTGTGCAGAAGCTTTTTACTTTGATATAATCCCATTTGTTTATTTTTCCTTTGGTTGCCCGTGCTTTTGGGGTTGTATTCATGAAGTCTGTGCCCAGTCCTATTTCCTGAAGTGTTTCTCCTATGTTTTCTTTAAGAAGTTTTATTGTTTCAGGGTGTATATTTAAATCCTTAATCCATTTTGAGTTGATTTTAGTATACGGTGAGAGGTATGGATCTAGTTTCATTCTCCTGCATATGGATATCCAGTTATCCCAGCACCATTTGCTGAAGAGGCAGTCCCTTCCGCCGTGAATAGGCTTGGTGCCTTTGTCAAAGATCAGATGGCAGTAAGTGTGTGGGTTGATTTCTGGATTCTCTATTCTATTCCATTGGTCAGTGTGTCTGTTTTTATGCCAGTACCATACTGTTTTGGTTATTATAGCTTTGTAGTATAGCTTAAAGTCAGGTAGTGTTATGCCTCCAGCTTTATTTTTTTTGCTGAGCATTGCTTTGGCTATGCGTGGTCTTTTATTGTTCCATATAAATGTCTGGATAGTTTTTTCCATTTCTGAGAAAAATGTCTTTGGAATTTTGATGGGGATTGCATTGAATTTGTATATCACTTTGGGTAGTATGGACATTTTCACTATGTTGATTCTTCCAATCCAAGAGCATGGGATATCTTTCCATCTTCTTGTATCCTCTCTAATTTCTCTCAGCAGTGGTTTGTAGTTCTCATTATAGAGATTTTTCACATCCTTGGTTAACTCAATTCCTAAGTATTTTATTTTTTTGGTGGCTATTGTAAATGGGCAGGCTTTCTTGATTTCTCGTTCTTCATGTTCACTATTGGAGAAAAGAAATGCTACTGATTTTTGTGTGTTGATTTTGTATCCTGCTACTGTGCTGAAATCATTTATCAATTCCAAGAGTTTTTTTGTAGAGGTTTTAGGCTGTTTGATATATAGGATCATGTCATCTGCAAACAGGGACAGTTTGACTTCATCTTTTCCAATCTGAATGCCCTTTATTTCCTTCTCTTCTCTGATTGCTCTGGCTAGTACTTCCAACACTATGTTGAATAGGAGTGGTGAGAGTGGGCATCCTTGTCTAGTTCCTGTTCTTAAAGGAAAAGCTTTCAGCTTTTCCCCATTCAGGATGATATTGGCAGTGGGTTTGTCATATATGGCTTTAATTATGTTGAGATACTTTCCCTCTATACCTAACTTATAGAGGGTCTTTGTCATGAATGAGTGCTGAACTTTATCAAATGCTTTTTCAGCATCTATAGAGATGATCATATGGTCCTTGTGTTTGAGTTTATTAATATGGTGTATCACATTTATTGATTTGCGTATGTTGAACCAACCTTGCATCCCTGGGATGAATCCCACTTGATCGTGATGAATAATTTTTCGTATGTGTTGCTGTATTCTGTTTGCTAGTATTTTAGTGAGGATTTTTGCATCTATATTCATCAAGGATATCGGCCTGTAGTTTTCTTTTTTGGTTATATCTTTACCTGGTTTTGGTATCAGGATGATGTTTGCTTCATAGAATGAGTTTGGGAGATTTGCGTCCGTTTCAATCTTTTGGAATAGTTTGTAAAGAATCGGTGTCAATTCCTGTTTGAATTGTTTGGTAAAATTCTGCTGTGAATCCATCTGGTCCTGGGCTTTTCTTTGTTGGGAGCCTTCTGATAACAGCTTCAATCTCCTTTATTGTTATTGGTCTGTTCAAATTTTCTACGTCTTCATGGTTCAGTTTTGGGAGCTTGTTTGTGTCCAGAAATTTATCCATTTCCTCCAGATTTTCAAATTTGTTGGTGTATAGTTGTTTATAGTAGTCTCGAATGATTCCTTGTATTTCAGATGGATCAGTTGTAATATCGCCTTTTTCATTTCTAATTTTTGTTATTTGAGTCTTCTCTCTTCTTTTTTTTGTTAGCCATGCTAATGGTTTGTCAATTTTATTTATCTTTTCAAAAAACCAACTTTTTGATTCGTTGATCTTTTGAATTGTTTTTTGGTTTTCAATTTCATTCAGTTCTGCTCTGATCTTAATGATTTCTTTCCGTCTGCTAACTTTAGGTTTGGATTGTTCTTGTTTTTCTAGTTCTTTAAGGTGAAGTGTTAGGTTGTTCACTTGCCATCTTTCCATTCTTCTGAAGTGAGCATTTAATGCAATAAATTTCCCCCTTAATACTGCTTTTGCAGTATCCCACAGGTTTTGGTATGATGTATCATTGTTTTCATTAGTTTCAAGAAATTTTTTGATATCCTGCTTGATTTCTTCTTGGACCCATATGTCATTAAGTAGAATGCTGTTTAATTTCCATGTGTTTGTATAGTTTCCAGAGTTTCGTTTGTTATTAATTTCTAGTTTTAATCCATTGTGGTCTGAGAAAATACATGGGATAATTCCAATTTTTTTGAATTTATTGAGACTTGATTTGTGACCTAATATGTGATCTATCCTGGAGAATGATCCATGTGCTGATGAGAAGAATGAATATTCTGAGGTTGTTGGACGGAATGTTCTGTAGATATCTGCCAATTCCAATTGGTCTAGAGTATTGTTTAGATCTTGTGTTTCTCTACTGATTCTTTGCCTAGATGATCTGTCTAATATTGACAGTGGGGTGTTCAGGTCCCCTGCTATTATGGTATTAGTGTCTATTTCCTTCTTTAGATCTAATAGAGTTTGTTTTATAAATCTGTCTGCTCCAACATTGGGTGCGTACATATTTATGATTGTTATGTCTTCTTGATGGATCAGTCCTTTTATCATTAAGTAGTGTCCCTCATTGTCTCTTTTTATGGTTTTTAGTTTAAAGTCTATTTTGTCAGATATAAGAATAGCTACTCCAGCTCTTTTTTCTTTTCTGTTTGCATGGTAAATCTTTTTCCATCCTTTCACTCTTAGTCTATGTGAATCTTTATGGGTGAGGTGGGTCTCTTGTAGGCAGCATATAGTTGGGTCCTCCTTTTTGATCCAGTCAGCCAGTCTGTGTCTTTTGATTGGGGAATTTAAGCCTTTTACATTAAGAGTTGTTATTGAAAGGTGTTGATTTATTCCTAGCATTTTTTATTGGTTGTTTGGTTGTCTTAGGTGTCTTTTGTTCCTTGCTTTCTGATTTACTGTTTGGTTTCTTTGTTTGTTGGTTCCTTAGGTTGTAGATAGCGTTTTTGTTTGCTTGTTTTCTCTTTATGAATGCCATTTTTATTATACTAGTGGGTTTTGATTTTTCTTGGGTTTTTATGGCAGTGGTAGTTATTTTTCAGGAACCAAACCCAGTACTCCCTTGAGGATTTCTTGTAAGGGTGGTCGTGTGGTAGTGAACTCCCGCAGTTTTTGTTTGTCTGAGAAATATACTATTTGCCCTTCATTTCGGAAGGATAGCCTTGCAGGGTAGAGTATTCTTGGCTGGCAATCTTTGTCTTTTAGTATTTTGAGAATATCATCCCATTCCTTTCTAGCTTTTAGGGTTTGTGATGAAAAGTCTGATGTTAACCTGATTGGGGCTCCCTTATAGGTGATTTGACGCTTCTCTCTTGCAGCTTTTAAGATTCTCTCTTTGTCTCTGAGTTTTGCCAATTTGACTATGACATGTCTTGGAGAAGGCCTTTTTGGGTTGAATACGTTTGGAGATCGTTGAGCTTCCTGGATCTGAAGATCTGTGATTTTTCCTATACCTGGGAAGTTTTCTGCCACTATTTTGTTGAATATGTTTTCAATGGAATCTCCATTTTCCTCCCCTTCTGGAATACCCATGATTCGGATATTTGAGCGCTTAAGGTTGTCTGATATCTCTCTCAGATTTTCTTCCATGTCCTTGATTCTTTTTTCTTTCTTTTTGTCTGCTTGTGTTATTTCAAACAGCCCATCTTCAAGTTCAGAGGTTCTCTCTTCAACTTCGACAAGCCTGCTGGTTAAACTCTCCGTTGTGTTTTTTATTTCGCTGAATAACTTCTTCAGTTCAGCAAGTTCTGCTACATTTTTTTTCAGGACATTGATTTCCTTGTACATTTCCTCTTTCAGATCCTGTATACTTTTCCTCATTTCATCATGATGTCTAGCTGAGTTTTCTTGTATCTCATTCAGTTTCCTTAGAATTATCACTCGAAATTCCTTGTCAGTTATTTCAAGGGCTTCTTGCTCTATAGGATCTAGAGTTTGAGATTTATTAACTTTTGGTGGTGTACTTTCTTGATTTTTTGTATTTCTGGTATCTTTTTTTTGGTGTTTATTCATTGTGGCAGGGGGTTTCACAGTCCACCGGTTTGAGACTAATGACTAACTAGGATGTTGCTGTGGTTGCCAATTTGGTATGGCTCCCTCCGTGACTGCTCAGTTGGCCTCTAGTGCCTTGTGTGTGTGGTTGCCTCGGGTCTTGGGCTTCTCCGGGGAGCCACCTTTCTGGTCAGCTTGGACTCTGCTGGGCTGGTGGATCACGTACCACAGGGTGTGTGATCTCTGTTGAGCTTTCACTTCCTGTGCAGGACTTCTCCCCGTTCCGTGTGCTCTGGCCCAGGCTTTTGGATCGTGCAGTGGCGACCCCACAGGGTGTGTGGTTTCTGTCGAGTCTCCGCCTCCCTGGCCGCACGTCTCCCCCCTCTGTGCGCACTGTGCTGGACTGGGGCGTGTCTTCTGCAACCCTTATCTATCAGCTGGGCCTTCAAGACCCTGCTTGGCACCGCCTCGCCCAGGAAGTCTGCCAGGTTTCTGGTAGCACAGACGACCGGTCGCTCTGGGTGCCTTTGTAGCACTGTGTAGATCTTTCTCGGGTCTTGTTCACCTTTGTATCCCCCCGGCATAGACCGAATCTAGCGCCCACCTGCAGCCAGCTCTCCGGCAGGTTCAAGCGGACCTGGGAACTCTCCTACCACACTATTCCCAACCAGAAATTCATTAGGCTTTTTTCCGAACTGGTGGCCGCAGAGATGGTATCTGCCTCCCAGTAACAGGAAGTTTACCGGGGGCCGGAATCCAGGGTGTGGTGGAGTGACAGTCGGCCCGCCTGTACTTCCTTGCCCTCCCGACACTGGCCGGTGATGCCCCACGCCACCAGCCCCCCCAGAGAACTGCGGAGGGAGTGGGAGGGGGGGCCAGCCCGCAGGCTCCCAGAAGCCCCGCGCCGGGCCAAGCAAGTGGGAAGGCTCAGTGACGGCCAAGCCAGGCGGAACTGCCAGCACCTGGGAAAACGGAGGCAGCCCCGGGGCGTTGAGTGAACTGGTGATGCAGGTGGGAGCCGGGTGGGCGTCAGCCCCCCGAACAGAGCTGGGCCAAGGGTCACTCACAGTGCTGTGCCAGGTCGGGTGCTCGCTCTCTGCCTCTGGTTTGTCGCCTTCCGTGTTCTCGGCCGCTGCCGCCTCGGGCTGTTCAGTCGTGGCGCGGCTCGGGTGTTCCCAGGAATCTTCTTTAATGCCGGCCTGAAACCTCAAATCCTGAATAGGGCAGCTGGCCGCCTTCAGCGCGGCCCCGGCCTCCGGGATCCTGTCTGCATCCACAGCAGCCCTGGCGCCGTGTTCCCTGTTTCGAGACTCGCTTTTGCAGCTAAGAAACAGTTCTTTTCCTGCTCCACACTTCAAAGCTGTTGCCTGTAAATGAGGCAGCCTCTCCTGCCAGGGGCTATGTGGCAGTCACCCCCCACGACCGGCCAGCAGCTGCCGTCCTCCCTTAAGAGATGGCAAGAGGAAGGTCCACAAGTTTCCCGGCTGCCTGAGGCCCAGTGGCCACCTTTTCCACCTCAGCTATTCCATGCCAGCCGCTGTAGCCACCGCCATCTTGAAACGCCCCTGCACATTTTTTGTTGTATATTTTCCATCTGTTTAATTATAAACTCCTTAATAGCAAGGATCATGTGAGAAAATCCTCACCATAGCTGACTCCATTATTTTGTCTTAATGTAGACCATTTTCTCTGATTCTGGTAGTAAGACTTTAAGTTGTCATTTGAATAATATAAGGACCTAGAAATCAGTTTTTATAAAACAATCTTAAAATGCTTTAATGAGACAAAAATCAGTGACAAACAGCTTTTTGTTTATATGTTGGATCAACACAGCTTAGTATTATACATGGAAATAAAAACTTTTCCTGAGTAAATTAAGAAGACTTAGAAGAGGTATAAAGGTATTATTATATAAAGGTTTATTTTCAAGTAAGCTCTAAATAGAAATGATAATCTGATCATAAATGAGAAGATATGAAAAATATTTAATATACTAATGCTCTAACTTGAAGGCAAAATTTAATATTTTAAAAAATTATCTTATTACCACTTGAGAATTTTGCTAAATCCAAAAGGATTTATGCTCCAGAAGTTTAAATGAAAGGCCTTAATAAAATATCCAGTCAAATACTCTTACTTTAGAGATAGAGGCACTGAAGTTTATATCACTCCTGTCATTCCAAATTTGTGTTTTATTTTAACTATACATTTTAATTTAGTTAGTTATGACAATGAAAGCGTTTTTCTGAAAGCCTTCTCATATTATAGGCTTTATAACTTGCCTCTAGGGGGTATATATATTTTCTCACATACATCAGAAGCTCTGAGGTTTCATATTCAGTTTACTGTTATATTTGAATATTGTTTATATACTTAAAAATACTTTGATATTCACATTTTTTCACTTAATTTGCATTAGGAAATATACAAATATACACACACATATCCAAATTCTGCATATTTTGATCTGTTTTTGCAGAGATGGACAAGTTTTTATGGGCTCAGCATGCTTCTGCTGCACAACTCTGCTACCTGATGGACAAGTTTTTAATTAGTTGCATTTTAAAGACTATCTCATATTTATTCTGTACTTTCCAGATGTTTTTTCCCACTTATATGAAGTATATGAAATCAGAATGTAACTGTTACATGCATTTGTTACTTGGTCTTATTAAAGGTATTTGGAAAATCACTGGTATTAGTATTTTTAATAAAAGGCATTCATTACGAAAAGCATTGGATATGTTGAACTTAAGATGAATAATTTGCATTTTCCAGTAAAGCATTTTGGTTCCAACATAAACTATTTCCCACCTCACTTCTACAAAAAAAAAAAAAGAATTTTTTTTTCTCTTTGTAAGCTTTACTAAATAGTGTCATTGAAGATTTTTATTCACACTTTGAGATCTACCACTTAATTATTGCTCATAAACCTTATTGTCCATCAGTTAAACTGTCCTTTCAGTTAAATTTTTATGTTGAACTTAAAGTTGAGGGTTTTTTTTTTTTTTTTTTTAAAAGATAAAACGTTTGAGATTTACTGAGAACTGCCACTTCTCTCAGGAGAGATGTGAATTCTACCAACATGGACATTATAATTTGTATTGAAATGTTAGGATTGCAGAACTCTTGACTTTTATTCTTAGTGTTTTCTTTATGGTTTGTGACCTTTTTTCAACTTTATTGGGGTATAACTGAAATACACTAAACTGCATATATTTTAAGTGTGCCTTTTGATCATTTTTGACATAAGCATACACCTGTGAAACCATCACCATTCCCAAGATGGCAAACACTTCCATTTCCATAGAAGTTTTCTTGTGTTTCTCTGTAGTAATCTGTCCCTTCTCCTCCCATCTTCAGCAACCATTGATCAGTTTTCTGTCAGTATAGATTAGGTTATATATATATTCCACAATTTTTACGAAAACGGGATCAAAGAGTACGTTCTTTTTTAAAACCTGACTCCTTTTACTTAGCATAATAGTTTTGAGATTCTTGCATGTTTTTGCATGTAGTAACAGTTGATTTCTTTTTATTGCTAAGTAGTATTTCATTGTATGTATAGATCACAGCTGTTTATTCATTCAGCAGTTGATTGCGATTTGGGTTCCTGTTTTTAGCCTTTAAAAATAAAGCTTGATATGAACATTTGTGTAAAAATCTTTGTATGGACATAAATTTTCATTTCTCATAGCTAAATACCTAGATGTAGAGTGGCTGTATAAATTTTTAAGAAAACTATTATTTTCCAAAGTTGTACCATTTTACATTCCCACCAGCAGTGTATGAGAGCCCAGCTGCTCCACATCCTTGACAGCACTAGGGATGGTCAGTCTTTTTCACGTTAGCTATTGTAGTGGAAATACAGTAGCATGTCATCATGATTTTAATCTGCATTTCTCTGATGGTTAATGATGTTGAACATCTTTTCATGTGTTTATTGGGCATTTCTGTAAGATATTTTGTGAAGTGTCTGTTCATATCTTTTAGCTATTTCTTCTCTGAGTTGTCTTATTTTTAAGTTGTTAGAGTTCTATTTATATATTCTGGATACAAGTCCTTTGATGTATGTGTTGCAAATGTTTTCTCCCATTCTGTGGCTTGACTTTTTTTTTTTTTTAAAGTAAACTCTCCTTAGGGCCGACCCCGTGGCTCACTCGGGAGAGTGCGGCGCTGGGAGCGCCGAGGCTGCAGGTTCGGATCCTATATAGGGATGGCCGGTGCGCTCACTGGTTGAGTGCGGTGCGGTCGACGCCAAGCCAAGGGTTGAGATCCCCTTACCGGTCACAAAAAACCAAAAACAAAAGCAAAAGTAAACTCTCCTTATTTACAGATGGTTTCATTTTCTTTCTTTTTTAACTTTGATGAAGCCTAATTTACCAATTTATTCTTTTATTAATCATGCCTCTTTGTGTTGTGAGAAATTATCTAGCCCAAGGTCATGAAAATATTATCCCATCATTTGAAAATTTTATATAAAGCTTATATGGTTTTACATTTAGGCTTCTGATCCATTTTGAGTTAATTTGTATGTATTATGTGTAATAAGGATCAATGTTCTCCCCCGCCCCCCCACAGGGATATCGAGCTGATTTAGCTCCTTTTGTTGAAAAGACTTTTTTCTCCAGTGATTTGCCTCTGCAATTTTTACCAAAAATCACTTGAGCAAACGTGTGTAGGTCTATTTTTGAGCAGTTCTTTTTTGTTCCATTGATTGGTTTGTCTATCTTTATACCAAAACCAAAAGATCTTGACTATGATTGCTTTATAGTAAATCTTGAAATCAGATAGCATAAGTCATCCAATTTTGTTCTCTATAAAAATTGCTCTCATTATTCTAGATCCTTTGCATTCCCATATAAATATTAATATCAGCTCACCAATTTCCAATAAAGCCTGCTGCAATTTTTATTGGGATTGCATTGATTCCATATGAAGAGAATTGCCATTTTAACAATATTGAATCTTCCAACCCATGAACTTAGTATCTCTGTTTGTTTATGTCTTCTTTATTTTTTCTTAGCAATATTTTGCAGTTTTCAGTGTAAAAGTCTTGTATGTCTTCCATTAAATTTGTACCTAGGAATTTCACATTTTTTGGTACTACTGTAAATAGTATTGTTTTTCTTAATTTTATTTTCTAACTATTTGCGGACTAGTATATAAAAATTCAGTTGATTTTAATACATTAACCTTTTATCATGCAATTTTGCTAAATTCACTTATTAGTTATAGTCATTTTCTAGATTCTCTGCGATTTTCTGTGTAAACAATTATCTCATCTATAAATAAGGAGAGTTTTATTTTTTCATTTCCTATCTTTATGCCCATTACTCTTTGCCTGTTGCTTTTTTTGCATTATTTCAGTGACTAGGACCTCCAGAACAGTGTTGGATAGAAGTGGTAAAAATAGGTATAATTGCCTTGTTCGTGATCTCAGGTTTAGAAATCCAGTTCAACTAACCTTGCATTTCTGAGATAAATCCTACTTGGTCATGTTTTATTACCCTTTTTATATAGTATTGAGATTTCTTTTTTTTTTTTTTTTTTTTTTCGTGACCGGCACTCAGCCAGTGAGTGCACCAGTCATTCCTATATAGGATCCGAACCCGCGGCGGGAGCGTCGCCGCGCTCCTAGTGCAGCACGCTACCGAGTGCGCCACGGGCTCGGCCCTAGTATTGAAATTTCTATTTTTAATATTTTGTGAAGAATTTTTGCATTTATATTCTTTAGGGATCTTGTTCTATAATTTATTTATTTTTTGTAATGACTGTTAGGCTTTGGTATTAGAGTTATGTTGACCTCAAAATTGAGGTGGGCAGTGATCCCTCTTTTGGTTGAAAAAGTTTGCATAATTTCTGTGTTATTTTTTCCTTGATTGCTTGACAGAATTCACCAGTGAAATCATCTGAGACTCTAGCTTTTCTTAAAAATTATATTTAGATTATATTGTTATTTTATAATTATAAAATTAGTTTAATAAATATAGGAGTATTCAGATATTCTATTTCTCTTTGTATCAATTTTAGTAAGCTTTATGTTCCAAGAAATTTGTTAATTTCATCTACCATGTCACATTTGTTGTTGTAAAGTTGTTTCCAATATTTTTTATCCTTTTCATGTTTGCAGGATTGATGGGATGACCCTTTTTTCATTTCTGATAGATTGAGATTTGTTCTCCAGTCTAGCTAGAGATTTGTTGATCTTTTTACAAGGAACTGGATTTTTGTTTTGTTAATTTTCCCTATTGACTATCTGTCTCTCTCTCTCTCTCTCTTTTTTTTTTTTTTTTGCATATCTACTTATATCTTTATTATTTTCTTCTTTCTACTTTTGGTTTACATTGCTTTCCTTTTTCTAGGTTTTTTTTTTTTCTTTTTTACTTTAGTGTTTAGATTATTAACATTTGATGTAATTATTGGTTACTAGAATTAGATCTACCATCTTATTATTTGTTTTATTTGTACTCTCTGGTCCCCCCCCCCTTTCTTCTTTTTCTCCTTTTCTGACCTCTTTAAATTTTTAACATCCCATTGACTTTTTGGCCATCTTTTTGTATTTTATTTTAAAGGAGTTGCTCTAAGGGTTAAATGTATTTGCCTAACCTTTGCCTAGTCTATCTAGAATTAATATTGTATCACTTCAAGTAAGATGTAGAAGGCTTGCAACCATATAAGTCCCTTTACTCTTCCCAACAGAACTTTATGTTATGGTGTCATATGTAATTTATTTATATTGAAAACCTCAGTAGACAGTGTTACAGTACTTGCTTTCAACAGTCTGTATTTTTTCCTTAATAGGAAAAAACTTCTAAAATTTCTATAATTTCCATTTGAATCTTTTTAAACTAGTTTTTCTTTCTCTGCTGAGAACTTGTGTCTTCCCATTTATTTCATTTACATGGAACATTGGGATCACAGCTGCATAAAGTCTTTGTGTGATAATTTTTAAAGCTTTTCATTATCTTGGAGTTGGCATCTGTTGGTTGCAATTTTCTTTTCTTTTTTTTTTTTTTTTTTTGAGAATTTGTCAGATTTTCCAACTTCTTTGTATGTCAAGTAATTTTGGATTATATCCTAGATATTATGTGTTTCTGGGTGCTGTTGAAATCCTCTGAGAGTGCTGTTTATTTCAGCAGGTGTCAAACCTTATTAGATTTGGACTGCAAGTTCTCTCTGCTGTCTATGGACAGGCGTTCCATTCTCAATTCAGTTTTCAAGATGAGTGCTGTGCTATTTTGGGTTTCTTCTGCATATCCATAGTTCACGTGTGAGCCTGACTAGTTGGAGTTCATTAATAGAACTGAAGTTCCCCTTCTCCAGCTTTCTTCTCTTACATTTTTCTCACACCCTATAACCCACAGGGTCCTTTTCTGTTAGTTCCTTTGGCAAGAAAGACTGGGTTTCTGTTGGAGTTTTAGTGTCTGTATGTACCTCTCCTTCATCATATGCTCCCTAACTGGGGCCCACCCTTATAGCAAAGCTGCTGTAGAAAAGAGACCAAAAAAGGGGGAAACTTTTGATTCCCCTTCAGAATCTGCCTACTTTTGTTTATGTCTTATTGTCCTCAGGTAGTTACATTTTTGTGTTTTGTCCAGGATTTTTAGTCTTAATAAGTGGGACAGAGAGGCTGTAGTGGATTTATACTGTTTTGGCAGAACTGGAACTCTGATTTGTGACGTTTTAAAATCTTGGATATGTGAATTTTTTTTTAATATGGTGGCCTGTTGAGCTCTTTTACCTGCCCATAATCCTGCCAATTGGACCAATTGTTGTGCTATGGTTGGGTCTGGAGCTCACAGACCCCTCGAGCCCATTCCAGACTGCGTCACAAACCCACCACACATCAGGATGGGTTGCCAGACCCCTCACTTGCAGGTCTATGAGCTAGGTAACAGGCCAAAAAGTCCTTGGAAGAAACCGTAGGTTGGAGAGCATGGCTGTGCAGGCAGACACCTGAGGCACACGCCAGCCAAGCCACGGAGCCGCGCATGCGCACTAACTCCACCCCCACACAATTTATTTACAAAGAATGCGCTGCACCACCCCTTAACCAGGCCTCATTAAATTATTCTATTTTCCCAACATGGCCCTTTACAAATTATTTTGTTTTTTAAATTGTAGTAATGCCTACAACAAATGTTTATAAAAATGAGGAACAAAACATCTTAAGAAAAGATGTCATTACCATGGTTTGTTCAGGTAGCATAGGACTGAAAAGGAGGTACGATCAGAAGATTTGATCCAGTTGCTTGATCTACCTGTTACTACTTTTGTTTGGAGTTCCCTAGGAACTGAGGAGAACCTAGCTGTGAATGGCATTTGAAGGACCTATGGTTAGGAAGGTATGTGAGAATATTTCAACCTCATCCTTAAACCAGCATTTGGCTGTTATGTTAGTAAATAAGCCTGGAAGGTACATCTTCATCCACACCTCAAAGTGATTTAGTTTTTATTAGATCTCGTACAAGTATCCAGCTGACACTAAAGGAATAGGGCTTTAATTAGGGAGGGGAAGAGAGAGAAAGTGGAGTCCATTCGGTTGTCACTTAACAGATGTGAGATGAAGGGGAAGTAGAGGTGGAGGTCAGAAGGTCCAGAAGATAAATGTTTGTCACAGTGAGATGGTGAAGGTGTTCGGAGAAGAGATTCATATGGTATAGGGAATTATTTTCTACATTCAGGGTAGGATGGTAAATAGCAAATTATCTTAGATGTTTTGCCAGGAGCTGATGTGATTTAATGTGTACTTTAGACCATAAGAGATAATATACTTATGTCTAGCTATGACCCTCCCACAATAGCTGTGAAATATTTAAAGTAAGTTGTAAAATTATTGTATCTATATTTATAAGTGAAAATGGTCTCTTTTTTATGATTTTGGTAACATAGTTTAATATTGAGACTACACTAGTTTCATAAAATAAGTTGAGGAGTGTTTGATCTTTCTAAATATAAATGTTATACCTTTATATTTCCAATTAATTCTGTGATTTGTTTAAGTTTTATGCTTTTTTAAAAGATAATTTTGATAACTTATAGAGAGGTAAAAATGCATCTATTTTCTCTAGATTTGTCACTTTACTTCATAGAATGGTGAATAACATTTTCTTAAGCAATGGATTTATGAAATGGATTTATTATATAAATTCTAGGATAATTTAATATTAGGAAATGTATCACTATAGTTCAGAATATTAATTAAAGGAGAAGTACATGATTATCTCATTACATGCTAAGAAAAGCTTCTGGAAAAAATTAGTAGCCATTTCTTAATAAAAATGTTAAGTAAAATAGAAAGAAGGTAACTACCTGAACATGGTAGAGACTATTTACAAAACTAGAACAACAGACCTATTGAAATATGAAACCAAAACTATTGCCATGAAAATCAGAGGCAATACAAAAATTACCACTTTCACAACTATTTTATATAGCTTAGTTTTATTGGTTTGGGCTGATAACATAAGGCCAGAAGATATAGATCTAGAAGATATTGCCAGAAGATATAGATCTAGAAAACCTAAGAGACTTATCTGAAAGACTTTGCACCAATAAGAAAATGTGGTTAAGTGGCTAATTACAAAGAAGGGAAGTCAATAAATTTATTTTGCAATAAATAGTAAAGAACGGAACTAAAACAGAATGAACATAATGTATTCTCGTCTTGTATATATCAAATATTTATTTTACTGTGCTTTTAAAATTCAGAGCTTGCCGTTTTTGGAAAGCTCAATAAAAAGATGCATGATGCCAATTTCAAAAGAACTTTATAGGGATTAAGTAAGGTAAAACACACTAAAGATTTTTGGAAAATTATCAGCTTTGCTAACATAATATATTGAGTGAGAAATAGAGGAGAAAGAGAACTGCAGCTGCAGTTTCTAAAGGAAATTAGTAATGAGAAGTAGTCTACTTCAAAACTGGATTCACAGACCTCCTTTTAACTACAGTGGCTTGACCAAATGTCTTTTCTCTTTTCCTTCCCTAAAGTCTGCCATAGTCACAAAGAAATCATAAAAGATGTGAATATATAAGGGAAAAGACAACAGTAGAGGAGACACTGACAAAAGATTTTAATAATTTTTTGCAAAACAAAGTCAATTGAGCAGCAGTAACTGAGTTCACAGAGGAATATATGAGGGTACTTCAAAAAGTTCATAGAAAGGTTTGTATTGTTTTTCAATTTGGTTTTTCCATAAACTTGTGGAAGTACCCTTGCACAATCTAAATGTGGACAGAGGTCAATAAAGAGAAGATACAAGCTGGCTTCTCCCAGGGGTGTCTTGAGAGACTTCCTCTTGTTTGGAAGCTCCAGGTATTCCCAAAGGCAGAGATCAGTTTTTCAGCACAAAATGGGAATTGTTTAAAAAGTCTATATTCAGATGTTTTGGACCATCTTTTCCTGCACCCCAGCAGAGATGGGAAGAGCACTACAACTAGAGATGCCCCAGACTAGAGGGGTAAAGCATGGGGATGAAAATAAAGGGATCATGCACAAGTCTACAGTATGAAGTGTAAGATGCTCACCTCCTCCTCCTCTCTTCACTCTTCCCCAACCCAGCACCTAGATGAGTTGTTCCCTTCTTTCTCCACCCAACACTTCTTTCTGGCAAAACTGAAGAGCTTCAATAGAAAAACCTCCACATACTGACATTTGGAGGTCTCCCAATGAAAAGGCGACAGTATACTTGATCATCACATGGAGAAGCCCATCAGTCAACAAGCCTGCCATCCACGCTGAGCTTCCCAGCAGTTTTTAGTGCCTCACTCTTAAATATGAAGGAGCATCCAGGGATCATTAGATATATGAAGAAAGCCTCAAAAGTGAAAGAGAGACACTCAAATCAGTCAGCCAGCCAGCCAACAAAAAGAAACTCAAGAACCAAATGATGGGCGAAACAGAAGAAAACTAACAAGCAAAATAAACAACAAAAAATCAGAAGTTGAAGTGTCCACTAAAAAAAACAAACAGGACAGAGTACTAGGAATAAAGAGTAGAGAACAAAAAAGTGTTTTGGAAATTTAAAAATGTGATAGTTGGAAAAAAATTCCATGGACAGATTAGAAAACAAAATTGAGGTGTCATTAGGGCAAGAGTCTCATTTTTTCAACTAAATTTATCTAAAATTTTTAATCTATTAGTATTTAGCACTCATTTTTAACTATGTGCATTTACCATGTCATGTTGTTAAAATTAAAAATTAAGCATAAGGAAAAATATTCATTAAATCTGGATTTTTTTTAGTTGGGGAAGAGGATTGGCTTTGTTTCACATTGGCTGTTCATGAACAAATAATGCCTGATGGGGGTTTTGGGAGCATTAGATTTGTGTTTGGTATTCTGGGCAGACATTAGTGTAATACACGTTGTTTATAGACTTTCTCAAAAATCTTTAAGCAGCAATTCAGACGATGTTTTTCATGGGTGGAACACAGGCTGTCCCTGCTAAAATCTCAGCTTGGTCACTTATCATATGATATTATTCTAATCACTTACCCTATCTGATTTTCATTTTCTTCATCTGTAATATGGTGATGGTAATAATAGTATCTGTCTCATAGGGCTGTGAAGACAATTGAAAGAGTTAAGACCTATAAATCACCTAGCACAATGTGCAGTGTATACTAAGTGCTCAATAAAAAGAAGCTGTTGTTATGATCATCAAGTTAGATGGACTGGTATATATAGATGGTTGAGAAAAAGGTATATTTAAAAAATAACAAATACAACATTGGTGATATAGTAAGCTGTCTTGAGCTAATGGTATTACTCATCAGACTGAAAGCTCCTTGTTGCCAGTGTTTCACCAACATTCCTCAGTGCTATCATTGTATTTGGCACTAAGAAACTGTACCGAGAATGAATGAATAAACCCCTTAATTGTACCTTTCATTTGTAGAGCTATCTCCTAGCTCTAGTATCAGCCCTCTAATTATTAAAGATAGCATGCTAGTGTGTTTATAAGTACACAGGAGTGAAGTTTTCATAAACTTAAATGTTATATTTCAATTACAGGCGTCGATTAGCAAGGTAAAAGTTACAGAACCATGGCTCAGTTTCCAACACCTTTTGGTGGTAAGTTTTCAGAAATTTCCTTTTTTAAAGTAATTTAGAACTGGATTTTAAAAACTTGATATTATGGCAAATTTCAAAGGAAAAAGTATAATAATGTAATCAACTCGTATGTACTCCATCATGTACTTTCAGTAATTAGCAACTCAGAGCCAGTGTTGTTTCATCTGGATTGTTTTGAGGCAATTCCCAGGCATCATATCATTTTGTCCATAAATGTTTCAGTATGGGTCTAAAAGACAAGAACACTTTTAAAGACATAACTGCAATACCATTATCACACCTGTAAAAATGTACACACCACTTTATCGCACCTATGAAAGTTTTAGTATGTCAGCCATGTTAAAATTTTCCTGATAGTCTATAGACACTTCTTGTTATAGTTTGTTTATTCAAATTGGGATCTAAATAAGATGTATACATTGCAGTTAGTTCATGTGTCTCCTTAGTTCATAAGTCTCTTACTTTGTTAACTGCCCCTCCATCCCTGTTTTTTCTTTGCAACTTATTTGTTGAATTTGAAGCATGACGTTTTTGTTTGTTTTACTTTAGTTTATCTGTTTGAAATACCAATCTGCATAAAATGTGTTTTTCAGGTAGTTTTTTTAACCTTTTTAGGAAATTGTTCAATGTTGTTCTTGCTTACTGGTCAAGTGTTTTTTAATAAAAGTGTGTTGAATTAATGAATTATTCTTGGCAGCTGTCTAATCTAGTCATCATGAAGAGAGTAAGGAGGCACAAAGCATCATCCTTTGATCACATCTGTAAAGGTCTATATGGGATTCCAGGACAGAGATCTGCAAACTTTTCAAAATCATTAGTTATTCTGTTTTATTTTGTGGGCGGGGGGTTGTTCCCCCTTCTTATTACTATATAATTTTTTTTTCTTTTGTTTATAGTTCCAGGAATGAATTCTGACAGTAAAAATACCTTCTAGAAGTTGTAGGACTGTAAGGCCTATGAGGGAAGGGAGTCTAACATAGTGCCTGGCATATACAAGGCATTCAGTAAATTTTATTTTAATGACTGAATTGATTTCCACTTTACCTATCAATGTCATACCAGACCTGGTAGAGAGGGGAGATGCAGTGTTTAAAACTTTTGCTCTTGTGCTGGGCACATGCACATTTTTGCAGCATATGTATTGTGTGTTCCCACTTTTTTTGGAAAGTGAACTTTTGAAAGCTTTTCACGTATGTAATCTAGAATTATTTTAGAGAATTTAAGGAGATCTAGGACTAAAGTGAAGAAGATCTTAGTAATGGGGGAGCTTCTAGTCAGTGTAAGAGCTGAAACTGAGGGAGAGCATAAATGTCATTCACTTTTGTTAGTCGTTATTTTTTGTCAGATACTATTTATTTAGTCAGTTGGTTTTTAGGTTTTTTTGAAAAAAATTTTATAGCAGTTTTAATTTTACAAAGAAATCAAGCAGAAAGTACAGATAGTTCCCATACCCTGCCCACACACTCATACACAATTTCTCCTATTATTGATGTGTTATATTAGTGTGGTACATTTGTTGCAATTATGAATCAATATTGATATATTATTATTAACTTAAGAATACCCATTTTAAAAAACAGTTTTAGTGAGATATAATTTACATACCACAAAATTGACTATGTG
This sequence comes from Cynocephalus volans, assembly GCF_027409185.1. Taxonomy (NCBI): domain Eukaryota; kingdom Metazoa; phylum Chordata; class Mammalia; order Dermoptera; family Cynocephalidae; genus Cynocephalus; species Cynocephalus volans. The sequence continues at coordinate 180,894,518 of NC_084460.1, forward strand.
TTGAATATTCCATATCTGAAATGCTTGAGGCTAAAAGTGTTTTGGATTTTTGATTTTTTTTTGGATTTTCGAATATTTGCATTATACTTGCTCCAGTGAGCATTTCCTTTGAGTGTCATGTTGGTGCTCAAAAGGTTTCAGATTTTAGAGCATTTCAGATTTTGGATGTTTGGATTTGGGGTCCTCAACCTGTAATTTTTTTTTTTTTTTTTTTTTTTTAAAGTTAACTGTTAAGGGGATCTTAACCCTTGGCTTGCTGTTGTCAGCACCACACTCTCCTGAGTGAGCCACGGGCTGGCCCCTCAACCTGTAATTCTAAATGTAAAATTCAGTGACTTTTAGAAAATTTACAGAGTTGTGTAACCGTCACCACAAAAGATTTTCATGAAATCACACAGGATACTAATTGTGAGGCTCAAGAACTTCTTTCACTTTCACCCTGTGGCATTTAAGGCACTTGAGAGTGCAGTTTTAAGTTTACCTTACCTTGTTGCTTAGGTTTATATAAATAAATTAACTTACTGTGTCTTTATATAATCCTGCAAACTATGGTATTATCAAACAAGTTTCTAAGAAAGGAATTTGTACCAATTTCTTTCTTTTTCTTTTTTATTTTTGTCCTGCTTTCCTCTTAGTTTTTAACTTTGTATGCTTAACTTCCAAGGACAAACATATTAATTTATCAAACCACTTATACACATTGATAGAATCTAAAAGGGCTATGGAGAGAGTATGTGTGTGTGAGCATTTTGTTTTTCTTTTCTCACTTAATAATTTGTCTTTTCTTTGAATTATAGGCAGCCTGGATATCTGGGCCATAACCGTAGAGGAAAGAGCAAAGCATGATCAGCAGTTTCATAGTTTAAAGCCAATATCTGGATTTATTACTGGTAATTGGAGTCAGTATTTTTACATTTTTTCTTATCAGTGGTGCTTTTATCTGTGAGAAATCTGTTAAGCAAAGCTGAGGTGGGCACACATGACTGAGGGGACATTTGGCCTGTTTGGCCTTAACCTTGAGCCTGTATTTTTGCAATTGCTTTTCATGTAATGCATTCACACCTTGTTTGCAATTCTTAGAGCATGTCAAGCCACTTGTTTTGGGCACACCAGTGATGGGAATTGATTAAGATCCAAGGACCACATTTTTTAAGTAATGCAAGATTAGACTGTCATCCCTGAACTGAAACACTTGCTTAATTCTGATCTTGAGCTGGTTTGGGAACTTTTTCAATAAATTAACAGATATTGAACATTTTTTAAAAAATGATTTCTTTTATTCCTATCTAACCTCAGGTTTGTTTTGTACTTTGCCTTTTCTATTATCTTTTCTGTTTTATTATTCTTCAGGAATTCATTTTAGGAAAAAGGGGATCTAGATTTTCTGGGAAATTTTTTGTTGTGTGTGTTTGTACTATAGTTCTCTTTAATTTATTGATTCTTCATCATTGATGTGATTCTTTTAATCAATATTGCTTATTCTTCATATGTTTATCAGAAGTACCCCAAATTTAGAATATAGGTATTATGAATGACAAAGAACTTTTTTATAAAATAGAAGTATGGGTCATCAGTTTTCTAAGGATTCCTGTAGATGTGCTTTGGCATAATGGGTAGCTGTTAACGTTTTAGTAAATAACAGATTAATTGAAGTGGACAATCTGTACCAGCAAATGGGGACCTTTCTGAGATGATTTTTAAGAGTGTTAAATTCTAAAGTCAATGCTGATAGGTTTATTTTACTGTTATAAGGCTTATTATTTGACTTTTATCATATATTTATTTCAGTTATAGGATTACCAGCCTTTTTTTTATGTTTATAATTTTAAGAAGATTTCCGTTGGCTGTTGTTTTCCTGAAATTTTTTTCCATTTAATTTACAGGTGATCAAGCTAGAAACTTCTTTTTTCAATCTGGTTTACCTCAGCCTGTTTTAGCACAGATATGGTAAGTTGGAATTTTATATAAGCAGAAGGTGAAATAAAATATTGTCTATTTCTATTTGGTAATATGATTTCTTATGCCAAAAACATGTATCTCTAACCTGAAATACTCTATTACTTCTTATCAGAGAAATACTTCTGGAAAGTGTCCTTCTGATATGGAACTTAAAAAAAAAAAATTAACAAAAAAACTGACATTTGAGTGATAGCACTCTGTCAAAAAGTTGAATTTCCAGTTGAGACATCTAAATTTTGATATTTTCTCACCAATTTGTTTTGGCTTCATGCACATCACCCATACTCATTTGAATGTCACACATTTCTTGCTTTATAGTGGAATGGTTCTTTATCTTCCATTGATTGAAGAATAAAAGGTGGGCTGGCTGGTTAGCTCAGTTGATTAGCGCATTCTTATAGCACCAAAGTCACGGGTTGAGATTCCTGAACTGTCCAGATGCGGAAAAAAAAAAAAAAGAATAAAAGGTAAAGAAAATATTTGAGAGTTACGGTTAGAAATAACCAGTATTTATTACAATATAGTACATGGTGAATGCATAATAAATATTGTTGAATTCTTTGATTGACTGTCATGAATAGGTGTTTAGTGTTTTGGAGCTGAAGTAAAGAAAGAGTTAGTGAAAAAGGATGGCAAATATGGTTTTGAGTTCCAGGTTTATGGCTTTGGGGAGCTATGCTAAATTCTGTTGTCCTGGGCGAGCCCGTGGCTCACTTGGGAGAGTGTGGTGCTGATAACACTAAGGCCACGGGTTCGGATCCCATATAGGGATGGCTGGTTAGCTCACTGGGTGAGCATGGTGCTGACAACACCAAGTCAAAGGTTAAGACCCCCTTACCGGTCATCTTTAAAAATAAAAAAATTCTGTTGTCCTGTGAGAAGTTGTGTTTTCCCACAAATTGTGGTTCTTACAGTTAATACTTCATTCCCTGATTGTATTAGTGTTATGGAGGCAGCTCACTTTAATGGAAAGAGCACATGATTTATAGTCATACACCTGAGTTTGAATCTCAGCTGTACCACTTTCTGTCTCTATGATTTGGAACATATATTGATCCACTTTGGCCTCAGTTTTGTAATCTAGGAAATGGGAATGCTTATATTTTTGCTACAGGGTTGTTGAGAGGATTAACAGAAAAATCTGTTCATAAGGGACTTAATTTGGGGTCTGGTGCCTAAAATGATCTTGAAACAAAACCCTAGAAAAGTAGCTATTATCATCATCAGGGACTGGGTATTCCATATAACTAAATTGTTCAACTAATTACTTGCCCCTTTAAATGATCAACCTTTTTTATTTATAGTTTTATGGAAATTACTAAAGGTTGACATAGCTCCTTGTTGCTTTCAAGCAGAGTCCACAGAACATAATCCAAGCTTTTTTTGTTAAGAGTCACTTTTATGAAAATCATTAACTATATTCTGAAATAGCAAAAACTTCATGGGATATATATATTTGTGTTTGGATATATTTGAATTGAAACTAAATGGTACCAGATTCCTGTGCTTTTTTTGGGGTATCTGTTTTATTTTCTTTTTCCTGGTTGTTAGCATATTGGCTTCCAGACTGTCTCTTTCAACTAGTGAGCTTGCTCCTATGAAGCCACTCTATTTCTAATTTCTACTAGAGGTAGAAAAATCAGATAACCAAATGTTTTTAGAATTATTTAAAAAATAAAGTAAAAGACTCAGAGAGAGAATGAATGTGTAAGAAGTATGCACATATCAGCACAGGAGCACTGTCCTGTCAGTTAAATACCCAAGTTTAAATGCAAGAGACCGTGGCACCTGTGTTAGTTGCAACAAGCTTCTTTTGCTTTGCATCCTGGTACATGACCATATTTTAAGACCTCTCACTAGAACCTTCTTTCTCAGGCTTAACTTCCTCAACCAGGTTATGCTTTTATGTTGTATTCCCAATTTTTGAAAGTTCATTCAAGAAGCAGTCTTATGATGAGCACTCTGCTGCAAGTAAACCTCACCCCATATGTATGCATTCAACACTGAAAAAGAATTTTATCAGATGTCTACTATGGGCCAGTGACAGTTGTAGGTGCTGGGCTACAGCAATGAACAAAATAGAAAAATTCTGTGCTTTCATCAAAATTACGGACTAGTGGAAGGAGACAGTCAATATCAATGTAAAAATTGTCACATGGTAATAAATGTTATGGAGGAAAGTAAAGTATTATCTAATGAGTTTCACTTTTTTCAATTAAGACAGTTGTTAGTTTTCCAAACTATTTTTAGCTGAGTGGCCTGAAGTCATTTTTGCTAATTTATGATTTTTATAGTGAAAATTTTTATTAACATTAAAGATGATGATTTGTCAATCTTAGGTTGAAACAAAAACGTTCTTTATATCTTTAATTTTTTTCTGACATTTTGTTAGGTAAATTTGGGATGTTGTTTTTATAAAAAATTGCTGGTAGGAAAAAAAGAAAAATCAAAAAATGCCTGTAAGTATCTTTTCCCAAAAGAAGTATCTTTGCAAAGTCATTTGAAATGTCATCAGCCACAGATGTCCTGCTAAGATGATAGAATAATGTAGTGCAAGGAATGAGCAAGACAAGACCTGTCTTCCAACTCTAGCTCTGATACTTACTTAATCACTCTGGGCATTACCTGACCTCTTCAAGCTTAGGTTTTTAAAACTGTAAGTAGCGACAGCTGATCTAACAAAACAGTTTCTCCTCCCTCTATCTCATACTAATCTTGTGTTCTTATGTGGGTTTTCTAGTAGGGTCCCAGGGTAGACCCTTGTTCCTTTTGGTAGAGAGGAATGGGATTGACTCTGAAGTTTCAGGCAGTCCTTGTGTCAGTCATCTGGGGAAGAAGAGAATTTTGGATTGAGAATTGGGAACAGTTTCTGTTCTCTCTCTCTCTCTCTCTCTCTCTGGGGTCCTTATGTTCTTTGTTCAAAATGTGAATGATGTGGACAGATGGGTTAGAAACCTTTATAACGTTTTTTTTTTTTTTTTTGACTGGTAAGGGGATCACTACCCTCGGTACAGTGTGGTCCGCACCACGCTCAGCCAGTGAGCGCACCAGCCATCCCTATGTAGGATCCGAACCCGTGGCCTCGGCGCTACCAGCACCGCACTCTCCCGAGTGAGCCACGGGGCCGGCCCTATAATGTTTTATAAATGTTTTATAATGTTTCCCATGTAGAAACTGTACAATTAACTAATGAACTTTTGAACTTTAACCTGTTAATTCTTTGGGGACTACTTGTCTCTCCAATCTGATTTGCAGTTAAGAATACAAGAAAACCTGAATTCTCAGAGGATGGAGTTAAGTCAGTGAGTGTAATGCCAAATTATAACAGTGGCCAAAGATGATGCATCTTCCTAGACATTGTCTTACTAATAAGGAACTGGAAGGAAACTGGCGAATATCCTTTTGGCATCTTCAGTGCTTATAATTGTTTCAACCTTACTCTGGTATGGAGGTGGAGAAGAAAGCAGAGGGGATAGACAAGAGCCAGAAGGTACAGGAAGGAAAAAGTGGTAGGGACAAAGAAGTTAGATGAGGCTTTGGGATTCAAGGCAGTAGGCCCACAGAAATGGAGAGAAGTAAGGGGAAGGCGGGGAGCACCACCTTGAACTGGCCCTAATAGAAGAGATGGGAGCCCAGAGATGTAAAGGCAAAGATTAGAGCAGCTTAGTGATCTGGCTTAAGGATGGTAGTGGAGCAGGGCAAACAGCCATAGAACGTGCACTGTCTTAGGACACTTCTGAGTATATGTCAGAAGAGCTATCAGCCCCCAACAAGATCAATTTGCCAAACTCATTTACCAAAAAAACCCCCCAAAACAAAAAGTCATCCTGGACTTCTTATCCCCTCTCCCCCATCCCTCATTCCTGAGTCTTCATCACAGTTTATGGTGTGGAGCATCTATCCAGCTGCCCAAACCAACACCTGGAAGCCACGCTGGTTCCTCTCTTTTCTTCATCCTGCGCATCCAGCCCATCAGTTTATGCTTTTGACTCCGTTTATAGACGTCATGCCCAATCTGGCTACTTCTTTCTCTTTCTACTGCTACCATCCTAATCTGTCATTTCACCTGGGCCCACTGTTTCACAGTATTCTCTTTCACACTTGCCCTTTTATATTCCATTCTCCAAACAGCAGTAGGCACACTCTTTTTAGAAAGTAAATCCATTTAAAACTCTCCATTGAGAATAAAATCCAAAGTTATTATGAAGGCTATAAGTCCCAAAATGATCTGTCTCTTGTTTTTTTCTCTTCTTTTATCTTGTATAACTCTCTTCCTTAATTTCTGTACTCCAGCTATACTGCCTTCTATTCTTTTCTTTCTTTTTCTTTTTTTAAAAGATGACCGGTAAGGGGATCTTAACCCTTGGCTTGGTGTTATCAGCACCATACTCTCCTGAGTGAGCCATGGGCCGGCCCCTGACTTTCTATTCTTTAAATGGGCCATGTTTCTCCTTGCCTCAGGGTCATTACACTTAGTGTTTCCTCTTCCTGTAATACAGTTCTAGATGCTCACATATCTACTTCATTACCTTTTAAGTTTTGGTTCATATGTCACCTCCACAGAGAAATGTTCCCTGACCAACTAGCCTAAAGTGGTTTCCTCTGCCTACCCTACCCTATGCTCGCCCTACCCTTGGTCTTTTCTTTCCTATTTCCTTAATAGCATTTATCACCATGTAGAATAGTCTGATTTGTTCTCTTGTTTAGTGTCTGCTTATACTGAAATGTAAGATCTGTGAGGGCAGGAACCTTGTCTACCTTTTTATCAGTTCTATCCCCAATTCCTAGATGTTGCCTAGACCTTAGTAGGTGCTCCCCCAGCCAAATAATTGGTTTCTTGAATAAATGAATGACTAGGCTAGATGGATCTGCATAATTGCTTAGCTTTACTTTCAGCCTAGTGGTCACCAAGAGAGATGAGCACCCTGTCACAAGCCTTTGTGGATGAGGTGGGCTCCCAAAGAAATCTTCAGGCTTCAGCCCTGGCGCAGTGAACGAGATGGGGCAAGAGGAGCCTGGTTTCTCTTAATCTCATAATATACACAGAGTAGTTTCAGAATTGATACACTCAGCTTTACTACAAACAACAAACCTGTTAAGTAGAATTCAAGATTACTTTGTAGTTCTTTTTGTTTTTAAATTGAGGACATGTAAAGTACCATGTTGAGAATTTACTTGGATTAGTTTTTTTCCTCTTCCTATGTGGATATGTTATTTATTTAAAATGCTGTCAGGTTTATTTGTTTTTATTTTTATTCAGTTTAGATATCCCCTCTCATCTTTCTGGCCTTAATTTTATTTTTTGAATACATAACACATTAACAAGGTTCTAAAAGCAAAAACTGTAGAAAAAGGTATATTCAGAGGTGTTCACTTCTCTTATCCCTTTATTCCTGTTCCTACCTATTTTATAAGTTTCTTGTTATTCTTTATTTGTTTATTTTTGTGAGAAAAAAGCAAGAATACAATGTATAATGTGTATATATTTGAATTATTTTCTCTTCCTCCTTACATTGAAGATAAACTACTATAAATGCTCTTTTGTTCTTTGCTTTCTTCATTTAAAATACCCTGGAAATCATCCATATCATTTCATACAGATCTTTCTCATTTTTGTTTTACAGTTACATAGCATTCATTGTAGGGAATATACCATAGTTTATTTTATTCAACCAATCTCCTGTGTATATGCATTTAAGTTATTTCCAATATTTTGCAATATCAAGTAATGCAGCAATGAATGAGCTTATGCATATGTGTTTTTGAACTGTTGGAATTATATCTTCAGGGTAAATTCCTAGGCTTGCACTTGCTTGGGTCAAGGAGTAAATACATACGTAATTTTCCCTGCACTTGGAATTGTAGCACTTTTTCCAACCAACAGTATATGAGTGATAAAAGAGTTTATTTGCACATATCAAACAAAAAGCTTACCCTTAGTATCCAGCATACCTCTGCTCCCTTTCTCATCTCACCTGTGCCTGTTATTATGTACAGATTTTAATATCAGGCTAAACGTTGTTTCAAGAGTCATATACAGCAGTTGTTTGACTTACCCTGTTTTTAGCACGTTTTTACTTTGGAAGTTTTGTGAATTTAATTTCAGTATTGTCAGACTTACAGTTAGTCTTTTGGGGGAATTATTAAAAACAAGTAAACTGGAGAAATAACTATAAATGGGAGAGGAAATGTATGGCAGAGATGAAGTAGTTTTTGGCACAGAAGCCGTGAGATATAGAATGGTCACTTCATGTCAGTGTACTGGGAGCCAGGGCAGGGAAGGGCTGATTGCTGAGATCAGCAGGAGAACTACTATACTTCCATAGATTCCTTTGAGTTTTCTATTATCAAGGTTTCCCAACAGTTATGTTTTGTTAATTGAGAAACTTTTTTTTGAAAGCCACAAAATTCTCAACCATGTGTTGGGCTTGTAGTGGGTGGTTTAAAGTTAAACCTGTAGAATCTGAGGATTACATGCTTCTTCTCCTTGCCCGGAGGCACTTCACTGGGAAGATTTTTAGAAACACTAAATTAATTTAATTAAGCTGTTACTAAAAAGTCTCTTCTCTCCTAACCCACTCATTACCCCACATCGGATATTTCTGTTTCTCACTAGAAAACATGCTTTTGAGTCAGTAGCATGGGGAATAGGGGTTGGGCATCTGCCTGATCTATTTATTTTAGTGTACATGTTGGTGTTGATTAATGGTAACCTTTGCCCTGGAAAACTATTTGAAATAGTTGAATATCTTTTTACAAATATTCAGAAAAACAAGAGGAGTTTGCTCTTTCATTTTATGTATTTCACTTTCTGTATAAAACCTTAAAGACAGTACAAAAATAAAGCAGCCAGAGATCAGTTTCAGTTATGAATATAGATGCAAAATATTAGAACAAAATACAGAATTCCACAATGTGTGAAAAGAATAATATATTATCACCAACTTGAGTTTATGCCAGAGATGCAAGATGGGTTCAGAATCAAGAAATTCTATCAAGATTAGTCTTTATATCAGCAGGTAAAAGAAGAAAGAAAATTTGTGATCTTACCAGCAGATGCATTTGATAAAAAACACAGTAACCATTTCTAATAAGTAGAAAGGGAACTACATAAATATGTCAGATCACTTGCCAAAAATCACTATCAAATGTCATTCTAAACAGTGAAATACTAAAGCCATTTCATTTAAACTTAAAACAAAGTAGGAAGGCATTCAATAGTATCTTAGATACAATAAGACCAATAAAAAAGAAGATTGGTATAAATACAGTCAAGCATAACAACATTTTCATCAACAGATCACATATACAATAGTGGTTGGAGCAATAGACCCTATGTGTCTATCACCTAGGTGTGTAGTAGGCTGTACCATCTAGGTTTGGTTAGTATGCTTTATGATGTTTGCCTAACTATGCAGTTCTTAGAATATATTCGTTAAGTGATGCGTGACTGTATTGGAAAAGAAAGATAATGCTTTTTTTTAAATTTTTGCCACTTACATGATTGTATACTTACTAAGCCCAAAAGATTTTAGATTAAAAAAATTAATAAGATTTATAGAGGTTTGGTAAGATAATTTAATACTCATATAATGTAAATAATTATAAAAAATAAAATTTTTTCTCTAAATAAGCACCTAATGGAAGTGGGGGGAAATGCTCCATTTAAAATTAATAAGTATTGCTGGGGCCGAGCCCGTGGCGCACTTGGGAGAATGCTTCGCTGGGAGCGTGGGGATGCTCCTGCCGCGGGTTTGGATCCTATATAGGAATGGCCAGTGCACTCACTGGCTGAGTGCTGGTCACGAAAAAGACAATCAATCAATCAGTCAATCAGTAAATCAATAAATAAATCAATCAATAAATTAAAAAAAAAATTAAATTAATAAATATTGCTGGAAAAGGTAGGTATTCATCTGGAAGAAATGTTGTTGAACACTGGGATAACCTGCCCCCAACACACAATTACAGTTGCTTTAAAGGTTTAAATGTAATAAAATAATAAAATCTTAGAAAATCAGGTACTGAAAACCTACAAACTTTGTGAAAAAAGAAATATTTTATGTATAACATGAAAAATTTCTGTATGGTAAAGATAGTCACAAAATAGACAAATAATGAATTAAATTTTTTTAACAAGTGACATAAACAGTTAATAGTAATATGCATGTTAACTGCTCTTATAAACCGTACTAATGTTACATTTTATTAATTTACATTTAATATTAATATGTAATATGTTAATAGCTCTTATAAACTGACAAGGAAAAGACTACAATCCATCAGAAAATTTGGCAAAAGATATGGATGAGCAGTTTATAGAAGTACAAATCCAAATGACCACAGAACATAAGGAAATGGATGGTTAGTTTACTAGTGGTGAGGGAAATTCAGATTCCACTGGGGTGGTTTGCTGAAGGATCATGACTACAGGAGAACCAGATAGCTCCTATATGAAGTGGAAAGGAGGTTCCTGCAGCCATGGAGCTTTTCTTCCTGCTTTATGATGTTTCTTTATTTTCCAAAATAAGTGTGCTGAGTTTTACATTTTTTATCAGTTTTAGAGAGTTTTAATCTTTGTCGTATGCCATGCTTTTTATTATGTTGCATGTTTTTTTAAGTCAACTCCAGCTATATAGGATTATTTTCTGTGTAACTTAATTTTCTTTTTTGGATGCTATCTGTATGTGGCTCAGTTTAAAAGATTGTTAGTCATGGCATTTTAATTGAATTAGCTGGTCTTATTTCATATTTCAAATAAAATTTTTTATTAGATTGGCTTAAAAAATAAATCTTCATGCTTTTAATATCTGTATTAAAAGAAATGAAGTCTGAATAAATGTTTTTCATATAGAAGATGTTAAGTCATGAATATGCACACTTTTGATTGTATAATAGAGTTTCCAATTGCAAGTAAAACCCTTTCTTGCTTTTGCTTATTACTCTTATTTGAGAGAAAATACTTTTCATAAAAGCTCATTACAAGTGTCACTTGGACTATGTATGTTTGAGTACCATTTTCAAATAGCAGGCACATTTGTAAGCTCAATTACAATGTTGCTGAGTAATACAGGGCAAGATTCTGGGGGGAGAAAAAGTTTTAAAAGCTTTAGTAGCATTATAGTGTAGTATAATAAACCATAGCATAGCATACCAGGCCATATCCCTATGTAGACGTTTGTAGAACTCCACAAAAGAATTAATCTAATCAAACATCTCTAGAGATAGCACTCTGTTTCTAAATCCTTTCTTAGTAAACAAGTTTTTTTGTTTTGTTTTGCTTTGTTTAGTTTTCTTCTCCCTAGGGAAGGAAGCTAATTATTTTTTGTGCCAGTGGGGGTTGTGGTTTGGAGAAGGTTCTCTTATGTTCACAGTTGTTCTGAGTCCATGCTGTTGGTTTGCAGGGCACTAGCTGACATGAATAATGATGGAAGAATGGATCAAGTGGAGTTTTCTATAGCTATGAAACTTATCAAACTGAAGCTACAAGGATATCAACTCCCCTCTGCACTTCCCCCTGTCATGAAACAGCAACCAGTTGCTATTTCTAGTGCACCAGCATTTGGTAAGTCTGAAAATGAATCGGTTCCTATATTTAATTGTATATTTTTAAAATAAGTATTTCCCTTTTTTCTCGTCTTAGTTTTACCTTTTTTTTTTTTTTTTTTTTTTTTTTTTTACCTCCTATCATTATGAAATTCTAGGAAATAATTCTGTCTGGAAAAATGATGGCCCTATGCAGGAAGATGTGATATGCTGAGGAGATGGAGCATGTTCATATTTGAACCCTAGGATGAAATGAAAGCCTGGTGTTGATACACCAAGGTCAAGGGTTTCAGATTCCTGAACCTGTCAGCTGCCAGAAAAAAAAAAAAAAAAAAGGAAAGAAAGCAAAGGTGCAGATTGTTGGTTAGAGTAAGAGGAGAAAACTTTCAGTTTGCTGCTGCATCTTCTATCTTTTTATTGCCCTTCACATTGACCCTTCACATTGTCACATACTTCCTTTTGGTTTTCCTTTTCCATAAAGTGTTTATTTCTCCTTGTGCATAAACAAGTCATTTGGATTATGCTGTCTAACAGTATATTTTTAGATTCACAGTATTGATGCAATTGGCCACATTAAATTCTTTCATAGAACAAAGTGGACTAGAAAAATATAGACATTGTTATCCCGATTAAAATCATAATTTCATAAAAAATTATCTTTCAGCCAGGTATTTTGCTTATAAGTTAATTGGTAATTACTTATAAGTAATTATTAGCAGTTTTGATTTCTTCTCTGTTCTCACCCTAGACTTTAATTACTTAGGTTGATTTGAAGATTGCAGTGGTCAGATCTAACAAATGATTCATGGGGAGGTTCTTAAACAGTTTAAAACAAAACAAAAATCAGTGGAGTTTCTTTTCCTCTCTTCATCCTGACATATCTGATATAATAGGTGATAAAATGAAGTAGATTTGGGATGGGGCAGTCAGCAGTAATTCAGGTTGTCTCTGATACAGTTAGTGATAAGCTAAGGTAAATATTCTGGTTTTACTGATTAGATTTTCTGTTAAAAACAAACTATGTATTGCCTTTCTTTTGGTGAGGTTTGGTCACAAGGCTGGTTTTCTTAAGAGAAAAGGTATGGATTTGGGGACAGTTTTTAGGCAAGTAGGATAGTGGTCCAAGAGAAGAAGGAAAAACCCATGTATGAGCGAAGGCTGGGCAGAGCAGAAGCGAACCATACAGTGGGCTGCATGTGACCATGGCCCTTGTCTGTGTTGTCTGTGGTGTGTTCACAGGACTTAGCCTGTAGTTAACCAGCCTTTTTAAGTGGAAGTCACTTGGACTCTCTGAAGATCCCTGTAGCCAACTTTTGGTCAGGATTTGTGATAAAACAGTTAAAGGTATTTGGTTTTCTTTTGGCCTCCTTCCAGTGCTGCAAGAAGAAACTTGAGAGTGGAGAAAGGGTCAAATGACCAGAGGCATCTCATTTCTTTTTTTCCCCCTCAAACCTGGGGTCAGTAACTCTTCCTCTAACAATTTGTTTTCTCTTACTCCATTCTGCTGTAGGAAATTCAACTGTAGAGATATTGCTGATTTGTTTTCAGGAGGTTATGGCTTCATTGTCAAGAGGGTTTTCCAGTCACTTAAGTAACCTGCCACTGCTATTAAGGGAACCTGCCTGGATTTCTGACCTGACACTGCCAGCCAGCCCATAACTCTTCCCTCAGGCTCCTCCCTGCCTTTTCACCTTGTTCTTAGCACATCTACAGTCTCAATAGGATAAACTATGAGGGAATATCAGGACATAGGAGAAATTAAAAGTACATGGTCCTAATCAAATTTGTCAGCACCGCGCTCAGCCAGTGAGCGAACCGGCCATCCGTATATGGGATCCGAACCCGGGGCCTTGGTGTTCTCAGCACCGCACTCTCCCGAGTGAGCCACGGGCTGGCCCCCTAATCAAATTTGCCCAAATTTATTCAAAGATCTGCTCTTTGCTAGTATTTTTAGTTCCACCTCTCAGTTCAACCTGGGGTAAATTTTTCTTACAGTTCTTCTGGCTACTTGAAAACAAAATAATTTATCATTGTTATCATTGTTTTCTAATTAATATTAAAAATTATCTGACCATGCATTTCCTAGCCCTCACAGGAAGTATGTGCCTTCACATATAGTATTTTACTTGATCACAACAATAACACTGAAAGTATGCAGAAATTATTAGCCCTGTTATGTAAATGAGAGAACTGAGATTCTAGGGTGAACCTTTTGCTTCAAGTCATGTTTGTAACAGGAGACATAAAACCTGTCTGAACCCAGGGTTTTTGTAAAGGCTGTAAGTTTCCTTATTTCCTTCTTTCTCTGCACCTTTATTACACCAAACCAGCTGGGTAGCATGGAGCATCACTCTTCCAGCGTTCGTTTGTGCATGTATATCAATGCAGGTGTTAACACATTGTAGAATTTAGGCAGGCTGGGGTCTGAGCAATCATTTTGTTCCACTCCTCCACGATAATAGAGGAGGAACATGGAGTGCGGTGATATTGTGACTTGCCTAAGGGCACCCAGCGGTATTCTAGGAAATTCTGTGAATATGCTTGGTTCTTTCTTCCCTCAGTATGTTTGCACATAATATGTTTGCGTAATTCTTTTTTTCCTCTAGACCCAGCTAGTTCAGGGAGAATTTATTTTTCTTTTGTTTGGTTTTTGTTTTGCCAGAGTACATGGTTTTCTTGGACTAAGCCAGTACTTTTAAAGCCCCTACTATGTGTTCTCGTTGCTGGGAACAGAATGGCGAACAAGACATCATGGCTTCTGCAGCTTTGGAGCTTATTTTTAAGTTGGGGGAAGCAAACAAACAAATAAATAATTTCAGGTAGGAATAAGTGCAATCAATGCATTAAAACAGGGTGAGAGAGACAGAGAGCGAGAGAGAGAGAGAGAGAGAGAGAGAGACCAATGGGACAGGGTGGCCAGGGAAGAATTCTCTGAGGAGTTTACTTTTGAGATGACTTAGATAATAAAAGGCATGGGAAGATCTAAGGGAGAAGCCTTTCTGGCAGGAGTAATTGCAAAGGTGCTAAGGTATAAACCAGCCTGGTGTTCACAAGGTGTTCCAGGAACAAAGATTAGGCATTTTCACATCCGTTAGGCCATAAGGTTAGGAAGGTGAAACAGAAGCCAGAGGGTTTGGGGCCTAACAAAACCATACTAAGGAGATAGAATTTTTTCTCTAAGTGCAATTGAAAGCTACATGGTTGATAGACACTTAGAAAAATTAGTCTGTGTTATCTCAAGACTGAATCATAGTGAGCTGGGTAGAATCCTGGTGATCAGTTAGGAGGCTTTTGCTGTGGGCAAGTGACAATGGTAATTTAGATGTGGGTGGTGATAATCTGTGAAGGACAGATTAAATTCATTATATTCTTTATTTTGGCAGAAAAGTAAAAAGAATTTGTCAATGGAGTGGAAATAAGAAGTTAGGAAAGAGAATTAAAGTTTTTAGCCTGAATAACTAGATGGATGGTGTAACCATATACTGAGATGGGAATATCAGGAAAAAGAATGGTTTGGAGGGGAAAATCAAAAGTTTTGGCCATGTTTGAGGGACCTAGTAGATTTCCAAATTGAGATGTTAAGGTGGTCTGGTAAAATGGAAGAAACCAGCAACTGAGACTAACAAGAATGAAATGGGAGAAGATTAGTATCCTATTAGCCAAGAAAAAGTGTTTCAACAAAGAGGGAGAGCTCTGTTGTTTGAGTTGCTTCTGAGAGACTGAGTAAGAATAAGACAGAAAAGTGGTGATTGGATTTGACATGATGGGCTTGTGAGTGACCTTGACAAGCAGTTTCAGTGGAATGGAAGGGACAAAAGCCTGATTGGAGGCTTGGAAGAGGGGAGAGAGTTTAACTGGAAAGAAGACAGAGCTGGAGGAGCACATCAGCTAAGTGCTCTCGCATTCTATAGAGTAGAGAGGGAAAACTGTGATACAGGAGGGATGGGAAAATTTCAAGAGTTAAGAGCACAGTCAGAGGTGATGGTATCCAGAGTATAGCCTTAGGTAAATGTATTTATTTAACAGATCATTTGTTCAGAAAAGGTAGTCAATTGATAAGGGGGTGGTAGTCTTTGCATGGCTATTTAAAAGCTGAGTGGGTCACTTAAAATAGAAAAATTAGGTTGTAAGATAAGATTTCCACACATTTGAAAGCTTAAAAGTTGCTTTTACCAGTCTGGTGATTAAACTGGTTTTTTTTTTTTCTTTAATGACTGGTTTTATCTAGTTTGGTTGGTGCCAGTTAATTTGAAGTAATAGTCTTCTTTCTCAGTGGCATTTTGAGGTAAGCCTCCTTTTACAATTAGGGGTCTATAGTAATGATGGGCTAAGTATCTTGAAGGTTAACTGGCTCACGCAATATCCTGTTATCAAGACTTTTTGCGAGTCTGAATGATAGCTCAAGGAAAGTTTTTAGTTTGTTTTTTAGCTGTTGCTTGATTACTGTTCTTACATAAGCAAAAACCATGATTTGAAGTATAATTTAATATAGTCATCAAATAATCTTTATTTATAAAACTTGGGGATTGTAAAACTGACAAGGTCTACTTGATACATATTGGTATATGTTGATATATAAAGTTGATCTGATACAAATGAGATGCATGGTAATGCTTAATAGTACATATATAAACTGTAAACCAGTCATCTAGATGACTGTAATTAATAAAGTCTTACCCAGTGAAACCAAGGTTAGAATTTTTATTCTTTGTTGGATTTTCAATATCTGTAAACATTATTGTTATTGTTTTTCAAAGTAAAAATATTTTTTTGCTCATTTTATAAGTAATAGATGCCAATTATAAATTGACAATGCAAAAAGATTTGAAGAAAAAAGTGAAAACTATTATTAATCCTATTACCCAGGGACAGCCACTGTGCTCAACAACACTATTTGAAAAATCTTATAATAGTAATACATGCTCTTAGTAAAAAGAAATACAAACAGAAGTGTGTAAGTCTGTAACAGTGCAGGAGAAAGAGGGAAGAAATAGGGTATCTGGTGTACTTGAGAACAGGAAAACCTCAAAATAGCTAGCAGCTATTCATGAGAAAGTTCAACCAACCAGTCTGAGAGCAGTGACTGAAACTGGGTGGGGTTATACTCTCTGAAGTACTGGCTGAATACAAGGGCACAGGGTTGGACGACCTGAAAGATCAGGAACAGTCTAGTCCCTGTGAACTCTCAAAAGTAACCTAACAAGGCCTCCTAGGACCCCATACTGAGAAGTGACTGAGAATGGAATCAAAATTGAGTAGTATAGGGACATGGATAAAGGAAAGAGAAGGCCCAGACAAGAGTGGGGGAGGAGGATGAAGACTGGAAATCCCAGGAAGCAAGGCTCATGTGAAAGTAAGCAACATAAAATATCAAGCAAGGTCAAATCCCACACAAAGTTATTATTAGGGAAAAGAGAACAAAGAGCCAAATAACACCCCTATAGACAGTGAAAGCACTCAGTCTTTCAAAGCAAACTAAAAGATCCTGAGAAAATGATACAAGAAGTGAAAGACCAACATAAATCAGAATTTTAAATCTCAGAAATAAGGTGAATTTTCAAATTAGAAATATCCGTAAGAACTCATAAGGCCTCCCTCCTCTGCTATCTGTTTATCTCTCCGTCTCCTAGCTCTGTCCACTAAAAAACCTATAAACAATGATCTACTCCAGTAGCAGTGTGAGCATTCCTAGTGCCCAGATTGTGGTCTTGAAATACCATTTCTCACTGAAATAAAACAGAGTTTCTTGGAGAAATAGCTGATTCTAGGTTTGGAGTATGAAATGTACATTATGGTCTTAGAAGAGCTCATCTTGTGATACTGGTCAGCAAGGAAGCTATCAAAGAATAGAAGGGTGATGTCAGAAGTTCTCGGAACCCAACCTGAAGAGGCTCATATTGGCCAAAGATAGGCCAATTTGAGCTTCAGTGATAAGTGCGAAGAATTAAAGCAGTAAATATGTTTATGTGTATGTCTTAGTAATAATATATATTAAAGAAGAATAATTCACCTTAGGAGGATTATTGAGAACCAGTTTATTGTCTTAAAAAGAGGTACAAGGAAAGCATCTGGCTGAGCTGTACAACTGAGCTATTCCCAAATAATAGATTCTCATTAGAACCTCTTTATTAGAAGTATTTCAGCTAATAAATGACAAAGAGATGGTAGGATTAGAACTTCACTATTTTGCAACTCACTGTGAATAAATGAATATAGGCATTATGCATCAATCATTGCCAAATCACACATACACAAAAAACCCACCAAAAAACCTACATGTGATGTGCCTATAGTCTTGCCAAAGATATTCCACCTGAGTTCAATCCAATCTTTGGATTAGCTGCCCATTTGCAGGAAATGCAGAGGATAGAGGAAATGTTGAGCTGTGGTATGAGGATGCAATCAGCAAAATCAGACTGGGAAACTCTACAGTCACACGCCTGGGTCTTTCAACAAGTAATTTGTACAGAAAAGAAAGGGATGGAGAGTGGCCTATATATTAAAATAAACCTAAGAGACATTTTAGCAGTGGAATTTCTGACCATGGCTAAGATCAGCAAATCCTTCCCCTTGTCTGCCATAGTTTTCCAACCCCAGCTCTAAAATATACCTTAAAAGGCTAAGTCATCTTATAATTTCAAATCACTACTTCCCAGAGATTTCAGTCTTTGTCAATAACTTCTTTTAGATCAGCTGGTGAAATCATATTTTAAATGGGAATATATTATAGCCGGAAAGTGATTTTCTTCTTCAAGCAGTACTGGATTAATTATTGAATGTTGAAATGTGATAAGATGTGAATTTTGGGGGGATTTTTTTCTTCATAGGTATAGGAGGTATTGCCAGCATGCCACCGCTTACAGCTGTTGCCCCAGTGCCAATGGGATCCATCCCAGTTGTTGGAATGTCTCCACCCCTAGTATCTTCTGTTCCTACAGCAGCAGTGCCTCCCCTAGCTAATGGGGCTCCCCCAGTTATACAACCTCTGCCTGCATTTGCTCACCCTGGTATGTGACCAGCTGATACCATAGGCTGAATTTTCACTACTTTGTATTTTGCTCTTCATTCTTGTTAAATCTTTTGGCCTCACTTTCTGATTATCTTTGTTTTTTTTCATCTAATTTCCCGTTTTTTCCCAGTATATTGAATGGGATATGCTAGAGTATTGGCTTACCAATACATAATAATAGGGTATTATTAGTGCGGGAAAGAGAATGGAATTATAGATCTCCGGGTACCACTGTGGACAAAGGTGAATTCAGCAGTGAAAGCCAAGAGCATAATTTCTTTTCAGGGGCTTGATAAGAGCAAGTGAAGTTGAATAGTATTTGAACATTTTGTGTTTTCATGTATCAGTTAGTATTTTTCTTTGGCTGCTATGTATAAATTGCTAATATGCAAGCCAATCCCCTAGGAATAGAATGAGGTGGGGTGGGGCAAGGAAAAAAAAGAATATTACATATTTTTTTGAGGAAGTTCAGCTTGAACCAGTCAGGCAGAATGGGAAAAGGAATTCTATTAAATGATTAAATATATTGAGGTCATAGTATTACATGCTTGCTTAACTAAAGGAAAGGATTTAAAATTTCTTAGTTTAGTTCATTTCATTTATTCAAAGACTTTATTTTATTTTATTTTTTGTCTTTTTCGTGACCGGCACTCAGCCAGTGAGTGCACCGGCCATTCCTATATGGGATCTGAACCTGCGGCGGGAGTGTCGCCACGCTCCCAGCGCCGCACTCTCCCAAGTGCGCCACGGGCTCGGCCCTCAAAGACTTTATTAAAAGGCGTTTTTTCCTTTAATTAAAAGAAAGCATCAACTGTAGATGTAGATAGGCTTGGTTTAACAAATCTTAATGAAATTGTATCTATACGGGAAAGTTTTTTTTTTTTTTTTCTTTTTAAAATACTTTGGATACATCTGAGTAAATTCAGTAGTAATGACAGCATGGTTTTTAGCATGATGAAACATTATTTCTATGCCTGAGGCCCCCTGGATTTATTTTATGTATCAGGATATATCTCTAGGTTATAGCCAAAGAATTGAAATGTACTTCTGTTTTTTTAGATTTTCTTGTCACAATGCAGTCCACCTGTCATATATGGCCATGACTGCAGATGTGACGGCAGCCAAGAAAGTGTGTGCAGTTGTTTTTCCAGCAGTGTCAGTGAATCCACGCACTCTGAGTCTTGTTTTCTTTTGTGGCTAATGGCAGATGTTGCAAGACAGCAGGCAAGGGTGAGGGAATGTGGCTAAGGCTCAGAGTGGTTTTTTCCTGACACACAACTAGCCAGCCCAAATGAGAATCAGACACAAAAGCTGACCCTCCTTAGTGTCACATATTATCTGGCTAAGACTGTGGTCTGTGACTTCTTGGCTCTTACATCTGATTTCAGCTCCTTTGTGCAGTTAAGAAAATGATATTATATATTTAAGTTGTTATCTTGTTAGCTATTGGAACAGGTCCTATAATGTGATATTAAAAGTGAAATGAAGAGTAAAATTTTATGGATGTCAGCATACTACTTAATAAGGTGATTTTCAGTAGAAGTAGTAAATGTAGAAATGTTTTTGACAGGATAGAATATAAGGAGAGAATAACTCTTATTAAGAGTCCAGGCTGGTAAGAAAGGACTATGCGTTTTACTTTTTGTAAATAGGAAAAAGTTTTTTTATTTTTTGTAGAATTAAAATTATTAAACATTTATTTTTACAGCAGCCACATTGCCAAAGAGTTCTTCCTTTAGTAGATCTGGTCCAGGGTCCCAGTTAAACACTAAATTACAGAAGGCACAATCGTTTGATGTGGCCAGGTAAGTTTTTATTTATTTATTTATTTGTTTGTTTGTTTGTTTGTTTGTTTGTTTTTGGTTTTTGTTGGCAGCTGGCCTGATGGGGATCCAAACCCATAATCTTGCTGTTATCAACACCACAATCTCCCAAGTGAGCTAACCCGCCTGCCTGGTTGTTTTGTTTTTAAATGGAAACTTTGGTTAAATCCATTTTTAAATGGGAAGTTTGGTTAAAACCATTGTCTGATTAACTCATAAATTTGAAAAAGAATTAACTATATTATTTATTTGTTACTTTCTTGAATTTTGTAGAATGCTAATAATGAGTTTTTTAATTCTGGGGAAGATGGCTCAGTTGGTTAGAGCATGTTGCTGATAACACCAAGGTCCAAGGTTCAATCTCTGTACAGGCCAGCTGCAAAAAAAAAACCCCCCAAAATTCTGAATGTCATTAGGTTTTATCATTTGTTTGTTGCAGAGATTACAGAAATTAAGGATGTGACATTTTCTTAAAGGCTTTGTATCCTGTTTTCTTAAGAGGATAACAAATCTGTCAAATGTTTAAAAATAGCATAATAGAACTCTAAGTTGTAGGGAAAAAAAGCAAATGAACTATTTTCTGTTAATCATTTAAAAGTTTGTGTGAAACTTTTTATATGAAGAGTACAGTCACAATTGGCCTTATTTTTAATTCTATCTTAGATAGTCTCATGGAGTCTGTGTGGATTATTAGTAAAACCCAATTAAAGACCAGTTTATATGTAATGAATTATTCAAATTATTCACATTAATCAAATATGTGGTTCAATTTTGATAAATCTCACATGACCTTGTTACTTATATTTTGGCTAACCTTAGTTTCATATTATCATTTTTATTTTCTCTTATCCTTAATTTTTTCCCTTGTATACTATTACACTAACATTAGAAATTAAGTCTCTTTGTAAGCTGTCTGAAAACTTTTGGAATTAAGGTGTATATGAATGAAGATGATTCCATCTTTTCTTGTGTCAATCCTCATTAGAAATCTTTTTAAGTGAATCAAGTCATCTTCTCACTTAGAAGAGCTTGTCGAATATAATTTAATAATGCATTACCTTTTAAAAAATGATTTAAAGAAAATCCATAAACTGAAAAGCCCTGTTCCAAGTCTTTATGCACTTTATTCATTATTCCCCATAAGATGACTCTATAATTTTTTCCATATTATAGATGAGGAACAAGCTCTGAGACATTACATAATTTGCCCAAGAAAATGAAACTCAGAAATGACCGAACTAAGAGTTGACCGAGCTTTCTGATTTTTAGGCGTGTGTTTTTAACTATGCAAGTTTTCTCTAAAAATTTTTTTGTTTTTGGTGGCAGCTGGCCTGTGCGGGGATCCAAACCCTTGACCATGGTGTTATCAGCACCATGCTCTAACCAAGTGAGCTAACTGGTCAGCCCTCTAAAAAACTTCTTTTAATTGTGGTACACAGGTATTTGTGTTCCACGTAATTAAGGTTCTACTCTTAAGATGCTGAACATTTATTGAGTATTTAGTTTGCCAGGCACGTCATTAATCCTATTCAACCCCACAACCACCTAAGCAGTAGATATTGTCTCAAGATTGTGAATGAGGAATCAAACCCAGAGAAGTTATATACCTCACCCTTAGTCTACAGCTTGGTAAATGGTAGAGCTGAGATTTAAAATTATGTAGTCTGACAGTGAGTTTTATATTTTTTTAAATTTTTTCTTCTATACCATGACAAAGTTTTGAGTTTTCTCTGACTTTGTACAAGGGATTTTGAAATCTGCCTTAAAATAGATATGTGACATTAGAATGAATAAACTATCAGTATTAACAAACATTAATGCCATTAACTGGGTTTTTTTTGTTAGTAGTCACCTTTTTTTTGTTAGTAGTCATCTTTTCAGTAATTAAATTTCTAGTAAATGTTTGCAATGTAGTACTTAACTTTTGTGAAACATATTAATAAATTCTTAGTTTATTTAGATTCTCAGGAATTTGGCAGAAAACTATGACTTGATAAGTATAATCTGGGACAACTATCTGTGTATAACACCCTACATTCCTGGGGTGCAGGAACAAGATAGTTAGCTTCTTGACAAATAGGTAGGAGTCGGAATCAGCAAAATATTAGTTAGTTTAAAATGAGAGAGTTATTGCAGAAGTACAGCAGAATAGATCATGGTAAGTTTTTTTTTTTTTTACTAAGAAACTCATAAAAACGAAAAAGGTGAATTTATGTAAGTACTTTTCAAGTGTTTGGGAGTTGTTTCCTGTGCTTTATGAACTGTATGTAATAAATATAAGTGCAAAGATAACACATACAAATGATGACAAGGAGGTTCAATGTATGATTAAAATTTTGCTTTTTCATGTGAGAAGCATATCTTCTTCTTGAAATGAAAGGAAATTGTAAGTGAGGCATTAGTTGATATCTGTCCTGGAAGTGGTATGCCATTTGTACTGTCAGCTCAGCCATTGTGTGTAAATTACTTGATTTAGACATTAGACTCTTAACCAGCCATTGGTACCAGTGTGACACTTGTGTCGCTGTGGATGTCTGGACCCTGCCTGCCTGCTGTTGGGGTTTCCTTAGGTCAGGGTTGTGGCACATTAGCAAGGAGAGGTCAGTACTGAATTGCAGTCAAGAAAGCGGAGCTCTGTCCATTACCTCTCCACTGATTTGCTGTGGCCCTGGAAATGTGCTGTTCTCTCTCTGGGAAATTCTCCATTCGGTGAGAATTTAAACTTCCCCAAATGAAATAATTTCGCTTCATTAAGAAATGAGCCCTGTATTTAAGTATCTGGAAAGGTAAACATATTGAAGAATTAGTACTTTTAAAGGCAGTTACTTGTTTATTGTCAGCATTGCTTTTCAACCAAAATAGAAATGTTCTAGAGGATTAGAAAAGCCTGTACGTTAATATATCGCCTCGGTTCCAAGGAGATTTTCCATACTTTTGTAGAACCTTTAAATTACTAAATTTTATATACAACTTGAAACAGCCACATGGTCTGTTGTGTTTATCCTTGATTCTGGAAAAATAATGAGCTTTTCTGTTTTGAGAGAAATTACTCATGGGAAGCACTCATTACAGAAAATTCAGAAGTATTGACTGGAAAATAAATAAAATATAGTTATAGTTAGATATCATTATTAATTCTTTATTAATTGTTTTAAAGAACTTTAGTAAGTAATTCCTTATAGTTAATCCTCTTTGTCTTCTTCCTCTTTCCCCCACAGTGTCCCTCCAGTGGCAGAATGGGCGGTTCCTCAGTCATCGAGACTGAAATACAGACAGTTATTCAATAGTCACGACAAAACTATGAGTGGACACTTAACAGGTATTTACAAATAAAAATTAATTTAGTGAAATGTGATCTTTGTTCTAAATGCAGATTGTTTCTTGATATTAAGTCAAAGATATTTTCCAAATGTCTTTCTCTATTTCCTTATTTCTCAGTAGTGTTCATTATCCCTATTTTCTTGGGTTCTCATCTACTGATAACTCCATCAATATTTACTTTATTCTGCCATTCCATGTTGCTTTTTGGTAAAATGGAACATAAACCAGGGAACCTCCTGTACACTAAAAACCACTAATATCCAAATTAAAGCACTAGCAAAGAAGCACTTCTGTGAACAAAAACTAGCCTCAGGTCTGAAGTCCAGCTTTGTAGATGACCTTGAAGAAGCTTACTCTCCAGGTCAGAGTTTGAGGCAGTATGCAAGGTGAAAGGGAATCACTTGGGAATTTGGAACATGGCTCTTCCTGAACATGGTGACTAGCTCCCACCTCTTTGGATCTTATTTCTTCATCCATAAAAAACTAGAGTTAAGCTGTATGATCTCAATGGATTTTTAAAAAATATGATTCTGTTATCTATATAATTATGGTAGAGAAGAATTTTAGGATACCATCCAAACCTTTCTCAAGAAAAGTTAAATACTTAAAACTGATTAACTCAAGTGTTATAAGGAAAAACATAACTTTAATAAAGGAAAATAGAAACCTCTGATAAAAACATAAGTGTAAAAGGATAATATTGTAACTGCCTTCTAACAAATATGAAAGGAAGGAGAAAGAGTTAATTTTCCTGAGGTGGAGAAGCAATGATATATAATACAAAACACTCTTAAGTACTGATTCTTACTACCCCCCCCTTTTTTGTTATTACTAGCAATTGCAATTTTTACTTCCAGAAGAAAAATGTATGTGTTTAAAAATGTAAGGGTTAAATGAGTCTTTGAAGGGTTCTGATCTAATCTTGAACCCTGATCCCATAAACGATCTCAACAGTCACTTGAAATAATCATGTATTTGTATCTGAAGGGGTGAATAGTAAGTATATACAAATTCTCTGTATGTCACACTCACTACCTGCTAAAGCAGTAGCTGTCATTTTTATACATAGTATGAAAAACCAGGGTAGCTTATGCAGGCACTGAAGGAATATTCAATAGTATAGTTTTAAGTACTGTTTTACACAGTTTGTTTGATACCGTTGCTCCATACAAACCCAGAACTACATTGCCAGTGACTCTGTAAATATTTCTTCAAAACATTGTTGGTGTTTGCTGTGAGTCAATGAAAATAGTATTAAAATGCAACGTTGATGTAGAAATTCTTTCTTTCTTGGTAGGATATGTTTTATGAGTGGAATTCAGTATCTACATCCCAAGTACAATGACCCAGGCATTTGAATATTTAGATTTTTTAAATATCTGAGATAGAAAGTGAAACTTGAAATATACTAGAAAGAAAGCAGATTTTGCTATTGTTTACCTGCACACTTATTACTAGTTTGTTCTGGCAAGAATTTAAGGTGGGAATTTTGTTTTTGAACCAGACCTTTGTATAGTCATGTCAAGTAGAATAATTTGTTACAGTAAATTTAAAATGTGAATAAATAGAGAAATTTAATTTGTTTTCCCATTATGTGCTTGTGAGGAATCAATACAGGGTATGTTTTAGGTTAAACTGGACTGTTGCTGGAAGCAGAGCTGATTTGTTGAGATGGATGAAATGTAAAGGTTATTGTCTTGATCACAACTATGAAAATAATTCTATGAACTCAGAGTCCCAAAAGCAGTTGTTCACTCAGCTAAGGGACAAGAGTAATATGAAGAAAGCTGATAAAGAAAGATCCCAGTATATAAAGAGGCCCAAGTGAAATATATAATTTAATATTCTTGATTTCTTGTTTTTCTTCCTTCTTGGTTTTGTTTTTTGTGGGTTCTTGTTTTAAAGCAACTAAAAAGCATTTTTGCAACGTGCATGTAATTATAATTCTTAATCTAGTGCAGTAATTCTCAGCTTAGGAGTTGTGATATCCTAGTGTTATGAATACCAGTTAAAAGTACAGGGGGCTGGCTGGTTAGCTAAGTTGGTTAGAGCACAACCTTGTAACACCAAGGTACAGGTTCAGATCCTTGTACCAGCCAGACACCAAAAAAAGAAAAAAGTACAGGAGTTGTAGGTAATTTGTTTTAATACAAATTGGAGGAAAATCTAGGTTATTTTTATACTTTAATTCACTTGCTTTCACATGTGTTTTTGGATTGGGGTGGAATTATCATTTGCTCTCCAAGAGTTGCACATAACCTGTAGCCCAGCTGATCTGTGCTCTGGCCTGTAGCAGATGCCCATTGTTAATATACTGTTGGTACTTAGTGGGATTCCTGATTATCATTATTTTCGTATTCTTTTGGATGCCATCAAATTCTGGCTATGTGTGTCAAACTACGTTGTGGGCATAAGAATGTCATTGATTGGTCCCAGCAGAAGAAAGTGAAAACCTCTGATCTTGTGACTTGAGGTAATCCACCTTGGAAAATGAAACTAATCCAGTGGTGGGTACACTTGTTTAGGTGGATACCCTGTTCTTCCTTTGCAACTTGGTGTGGAAGTTGTAGCATGCTCTTAAAAGAGACAGCCTTATAAAATAGAGAAGGCCCATTCTTTAATTAAGATCATGTAAGAAGCTGTAGAATTCTGGTAATCCTATTAATGCTAGCTCATCCTCTCAAAGAGGTATTTTATTATCTCGTTGCATTCTGAAACAATGAATATGCTATTCAGTTATTCATCTATTAATCAAAAAAGCTAAAGTCTTCGTCCTTTATTTATAAAATAAAGCATTAATTCCTTGTAATTATCTCTCTCTTTTCCATTCATACTTTCCTACCTAAACATGGATTCCCATAGTGGAGTTTGTGAACTTGAGATTTCTGTTTATTCTCATAATGTTTCCTTATAAGCCTGTGCTCCAAAGTCGCTATTGCTTTATGTACGTAGGTTTCCACAGGAGAGTTCTGTGCACACAAAGCTCGATTTTATGCTGTCCTCTTATGCTCAGATGCTACCTTAGCTGTTTTACAACAATGTTTTAGGACATATAGAGTATTAGAATTGAAAGAAATAATTGTGATCTTCCAGGGTAGGAATCAGCAAACATTTTCTTTAAAGAACAAGATAGTAAATATTTTAGGCTTGCGTATGTTCTGTGTTGCAGCTATTCAACTTTGCTGTTGTAGCACAAAAGTAGCTATATGTCATATTTAAATGAATGAGCATGGCTATTTTTCAATAAAACTTTATTTACAAACACAGGCAAGAGGCCAGATATGGCATACAGGCTGTAGTTTGCCAGTCCTTGCTCTGTATTATTTCCCACATTTCAGAGAGGAAAGAACTTCATTTTAGAGAGCTAAAATAGTTTTGTTAATTCCACATGTCATTAGGGAGTCAGGACTGGGATCCAAGCAAGTCTCCTGATATCCAAGTGCTGAGCCAGTTCTTCACATTTATTGTTACTCTTTTTATTTGGAGTAGATAAAATATTAACTTTCTTTTATGTAGTTATGGAGTGGGAAGAATTGTTTCAAGTGCAAATTAAGACATTCACTCAATTTTGCTATTTCTAATTTAATGTTGCCAACATTCTAAATACAATGTTACAGACTCTAAAGATAATGATGAGTGAACTCATTCCAGTATACCACCGAACCTTTAGAATCTTTGCATTAATTCAATAAAGATTATTTATTATTCTTAGATGCTCCCAATAAGCACACACACTCGACAGGAATGTAGTCATACGTTCACCAAAACTTAGAATGTTCACTATTCATAATAGCCCCAAACCAAAAACTACCCGACTGCCCATCACGAGTGGAATGGATAATAAATTGTGACGTAATCACACAATGATATACTATATAGCAGTGAGGATAAATGTTCTACAACTACACACAGCAATATATTGAGCAAAATAAGCCAGGCATCACAGAGGACATACTATATGGTTAGAGGTTAGGCTACACTTTGTGGTAGGTGATATGAGGGGGAAGGCGGAGGGGCTTTTGAGGTGCTGATTGTATTCTGTTTTTTGATCTGGGTACTGTTTGACCATTTTCAGTTTGGAAAATTAATTAAGCTATATACATGTGCACATGTATAAATATATACATGTATTATTCATCTATGCTGTTCTGCCAGTATTTTATATGTAAATAAAAGTTAAAATATTGTTGGTAATATTAGCTACCATTTATTGAATGCTTTTTATGTGCTAGTACTATGCTCATTGATATGGTTCCTTATATGATGGATCATAGACTTGTTAATCTGTAAAGGACCTCTGAAATGAGAAAATTAGGGTCCAAACAAGTGAAGAAACTGCCTCCCCAAGTCATTAACAAAGTTTGGACTGAGCCAGGAGCAGAGTCCTCAGCCTCCCGGTTTGCTGGTACTTTTTATTTCATTCTCTGGGGCTCCATTTTGCTGGAACCTTGCAAGGATTCTCAAAAAATCCCTCACTTCTACTGCTTGCTGTGCAAAACGCACCTACTGTGTGTTTTTGATGAGATAACATTTGAAATAGCTAAAAGCAAAAATTTATGCATAGGAGTCTTTTTTTAAACATAATTGCTACAGCTTTTTATTCTTTGGTTCATCTGTTTTCCTGGGACTACACCTTGAGAGGCAGTGCTGGAAATAAGACATTTTCATCTCTCTGTCCCTGACTCTGGTTTATTTAAACACTCAAAATCTCTCATTGTGCTTTTGTCTGATACCTAGGGCTAATTTCATGCCAGAAATAAAGATATTTATGATTATTTTAAGAAATGAGAGTTGATTTTGAAAGAAGAGTTGAAATTCCAGGAATTCTTTTTTTTTTTTTTTTTTCCCTAACATGGGAAGTGTGTTCTAGTCCTGGCTGTGATATTAGCCATTTGTGCAACCTTGAGCAATTTGCCTTTTTTTTTTTTTCTCTTTCTTAAGTCTATACAATGAAAAAGTTAGAGATCCCTCTATAGTCCCTCTTTCTCTAAGAGTCTCTGAATCTTCTGCTGCATTCATCTGGTATTGGTCATGGTGGAGGCAGCAGGCAGTGGCAGTGGCAGTGGCAGAAGATATTAGATTTAGAGAGAATAAGTTTCAGCTTTGTAAATAAAAGCCTAATATAAATAGAGATGGTCATCTAGACAGAGGGGCAGGTTTTACTTTGAAAGTCTAATCTTACATACTCCTTCTTTATTAAACATTCATTTAACAAAAATTTATTGAGTATGTGTCAGATGCCGTGCTGTACTTTGTGTTTCTTCCTTTTTCATTGAGGTTTAATTTCCTTTTTAAAAAGCCCCTAGGGTGATAGCAAATACTATTTAAGGCATTGTGATTGCATGAGATTGTGTAGTACATGTGTGCAGAGCCCTGGTCTTCCTGTACAGTATTTGCTGGCTCATCTTTTTATCTTTTTCCTGGTTTCTGTTTAGGTCCCCAAGCAAGAACTATTCTTATGCAGTCAAGTTTACCACAGGCTCAGCTGGCTTCAATCTGGTAAGAAGTGAAAAGTTCTTTGGTTTGTATAAAGTGAAACTTTATTTCTTAGATTGGTATGCCCTCATGGATTTTTAGATTAATATTGTTATTTATGGGGGCGATATTTAGAGTATGATTAATTTTCACTGAGTTGTGATGATTGCCTCTCTTATTTTTACCCCTATTTATTTTGAAGAATACAAAAGCAGAGAAATTAATACATTGAATTCTCAAGAACTTATAACATAGCTTAACAATTCTCAACTCATGTCCAGTCTTGGTACTCCTTTCTTTCTTCCTGATTATTTTAAGGCAAATATCAATTATATCATTTCATCTGCAAATATTTCAGTTGTGTCTTTAAAGAGATAAAGGTTTTTTTTAACATAACTGTATAATGCCAATAATTTACTTAAACATTTTACTATTCATCTTTATCATTAAGTTAATCAGGTAGTTTCAAATTCCTTAGATTGTTTCATAATCTTTTTATAGTTTATTTGTTCAAATCAGGACTGAAGTAAATCTATGCTTTGCAATATTTGATTGTTACATGTTGTAAGTCTTCTTTAATCTATAAATTCCCCTTGTTTTGCTGTCCACTTTCCTCCCAGTCTGCATCTCCCAAACCCATAGAAACAGACCAGATTATATATCCTATAGTTTCTTAATGGCCTAACTTTTGATGATTGCATATCTGTGGTGTTGTTTAATTTGTTCCTGTATTTCCTGTAAATTGGTAATTAGATCTAGAGTAAGGTTTCTCAGCCTTGGCACTGTTGACATTTCGGGCCCAATAATTATTTGTCGGGGGTGGGCTGTCCTGTGCATTGCAGGATATTTAATACTATCTCTGCCCCTGACTTGCTAGATGCCAGTAGCATGCCCTCACTCCCAGTTGTGACAGTCAAAAATTTCTCCAGATACTGACTAATGTCCCTTGGGGTACAAAATCATCCCTAGCTGAAAACCACCGATCAGATTTAAGGTTTTTTTTGTTTGTTTTTTGTTTGTTTGTTTGTTTTGACAAGATAGCCTCAAAGCTGTTACTGTGTACTTTCATCAGGAGGCACATAATGTCTTTCTATTTTGTGATGATTTTTAATAGCTATTGATGAGCATTGCCTAGATCCTATAGGTTTCTTTACATTTAAATGTTAACCAGAATGGTTTCTTTAGAAGTGTGCATCTTTTAGTTAAGCGTTGATGATTGTGTCGGGAAGGTAAACCTGGTCTATACTTCTCACATGCTAAGTTCATTATTTTCTTTCAGGGCACTTTTTTTTTTTTGAAGAAAACAAAATTTTATTAATATTGTTTTTTACATTCTAGGATGTTGTGGAGCAGTTGGGAGGGAGAGGGAGACGAGAAAAGGGAAGGAAATGGGATGGAAGAAGGAGGAGGGAGGAGGAGGGGTGGGATTGAGGCCTGTGGCACCCCCCTCATTCCTACAGGGGAGACCGCGGGGCTTCCAGCAGCAGCTTGGTCATTGCTGGGCTGGGTGCAGATGTCAGGGGGATGTGAAAAAGCCCTCGCCCCCACCGTCCCAGCTCTGGAACCTGGGGCCCTTCTTGCTGAGGCTTGGTGGTCATTCCTGGGCTGGTTGCACGTATGGGGGGGTGTGGCCGAGGCCCTCAGCCCCCACCTCCCCATCCTGGGAGAGCCTGGGGGCTTGCTGCCTGCAGCAGCTTGGTAGTCCCCACTAGGCTGGCTGTGGGTGTGTGGGGGTGCATGGTGAGACCCTTGGTCCCCCAACCCCCCTGGCTTGGGAGATCCCAGGGTGCTTCCTGCAGTGACTCAGTGGTTGCAGCTGGGCTGGCTGTGTCGGGGGGCCATGGCCAAGGCCCTCATCCCCCACCCTAGGGATTGGTTGCTGGTGTCAGGGGGCATTGTTGAGGCCCCTGGCCCTACCCCCTTTATGGCTTGGTAGCCCAGGGGACTTCCAGTCCTTCTATGTGTTATAGGTGTTCTTTGGTGAAATGAGACCTTTACTAGGTAATATGAAACTTTGTCTCTTCCTGCAGGTACTTTGTTTTTGCTTTCAGTTCTGTCTTGGATTATTTGCTATTCCCACCATTTAACCTCTGTGCTGGAACTAATTTGTTGTCCTTTGCTTACTTCTAAAATGGGTGTGCTTCCTGTGGAGACCAGTACTTGAGCTGTGTGGTTGAGCTATATTGCTGCTTTGCTGCTGATTCCCTAGGGAAGCTTTTTTGTGCAGCTCAGGTTTTAATGGTTGAATTTATCGAGAGATCTGAAACTCTGGTCTAGGCCTGAGTCTTTTCATCAAACTGCACCCCATGCAATTCTATATTCCTGAGCAGTCTCCTCTGGAGTGGTCCTTTGCTGATAGGGGTGCAGATCAGCTGTCCTTGCTGTGCCCCTGTGTTCTCCCAGTGGGCCCATCTCCCCCACCTCCCGTGCTGCAAACACTTCCCGTGGGACAGGCTGTGCACTGGTCCCTTGCGATGACTCACTGGCCTCTGAGTGGCTCCTTTGCTTCAGTTGTTATGGCTCCTCACTCCTATGTGAGTCCACGGGAACCCTATTAGTGGTCTTGCTGTCCTGAGGGTCACCAAGGCCCTCTTCTCCTCTGCTACCTCTAAGCAACTTCATCCAGAGGGCACAGCTGTATAGCTCCTGCTCCGTTTGCTCAGCAGCTCCAGCCTGGATGCAGCCGGGGCTTGAAATGGTCCAAGTGGTTTTTTCTTTCTCTCACTGTGGCTTCTCCTGCCTTCATGCACTCTGTAGGTTTCTCTTCCTCTTCCCCTGAGCTCTAGTGGCCCCAGCTTGGCTGTCATTGTTTTTTTATAGTTGTAAATTGGTTGATTTGTGGCAAAGAGTGACACTGGTGACTGTCTATTCTGCCATCTTGACCAGAAGATGCAAGGCACATTTTTATGGCTGCTTCACAAGTGACCAAGCTCAAGTGCTAGTCCCTTTGCCCCTCCTCTCCCCTCCTGCTTTGTATTAAACAGTCTGCCTTTGGCAGTAGAACAGATGAGTTAATAAGCATCTTATATCTATGGCACACCAGACTTCTTTAAGTCTGGGTATGTGCTAGTATCTTAGGGCCCTCTGAAATCTAAACTTAAGATCTAACATTTATGGAGGTTGATCGACAGTTTATTAGATTGTTCTCATGACAATAGTATACATAGAAATGTTTATTATACATTTCTCATTTATAACTTGCCCTCTTTGGAAAAAACACTTGAGGTTTCTCCTTAGAATGTTATTATATTCTCCTACATACTGAAAAGACTTTTTAATTAAATGTTTATAGCTATAATATATCAAGTATGGGGAAAAACAACTAAGAATTTCAACTGCCTTCTTATCTGATTTACCAAGGAGTGGTGAATGATGGGACCTGAAAAGGGGAAGAGAATAAGGAAGAACAGGCAGGGATTTTCATTTGTGGCTCTGTTCTGTTTAAAGATGGGTGTCTGACATCTAGAAAGGCAAAACTACAGGGACAGAAAAGAAATCAGTGGTTGCCAGGAGCTGTTGACTTTAAGGAGACATGGGAATTTTTGGTGGTGCTGACACTATTCTATATATTGTGGTGGTAGTTACACAACTGAATATGTTTGTCAAAACTTGCAGAAATGTACTCTAAAAAGGGTGAATGTTATTGTGTGGATATTATACCTTAATTTTAAAAAAAATTATGGCACCTGAAGAAATTTTAGAATAAAGAGGAAAGTTTGTTTTTTATCATTGGCAAAGCCAGTTTCCTAATGTAACATTTGACCTATTGACATTCTGGTGAGTAGATGTGTTGCTGTCTTGCATCTTCTTTTGTTGTCCAGAAGTTTTAAAGTAAAGTCATATTCTTGGAGATGCTAGGAAAATCTGTTTGCTTAATTAGCTACTTTGTCAAGTTCATTGTGAAGAGTGATAAAGATCGTATCGCAGAATTGCGGAAGAGGAGACACCTTGGCTCTGTGGCTGGAGGACATAAAGATCCACCCTTGTAAGTCTAGATTAGGTGGTGTCTCAAATCTGAATATAGCCATAGAGAATGTATAATGAATGGTGTGGCTGTTTATAATAAAACTTAATTTATAAAAACAGGTGTAGGCCAGATTCGGGAAACTGGCTGCACTTGTTTTTATAGAAGAAGTTTTATTATAAAAACAGCTACACCATTCATTATGTATTTTCTATGGCTACTTTACCACTACAATGGCAGAATTCAGCATGACAGAGATTGTATGTTTCACAAACCATGAAGTATTTACTGTCTGACTTTTTACCGATAGTTTGTCAATCCCTCGTCTAGAGCATAGCATTTAAAAATATGTAGAATATGATTGTGATATATTTTAAATGGACTTGCAAGGATTGAGCAGAGTATCATTATAATCATAGTAAGCATTTATTGAATGCTGAACAACTTGCCAGCTATATGAAATATTTCATTTAATCTTTGCAACAGTGTGAAATAGGTACTATTTTTACAAACTGAGGCTAAGGTCAGAATAAGAAAACAGCTTTTAAATCACTCATGAATAGTAAGAAGCATGCATTTTCATGAAATTGGAATACAGTGAACTTTTTGTTAAATAGGAATCTTTCTGACATTGATCAAGATGGAAAACTCACAGCAGAAGAATTTATCCTGGCTATGCACTTAATTGATGTAGCTATGTCTGGCCAACCACTGCCACCTGTCCTGCCTCCAGAATACATTCCACCTTCCTTTAGGTAAGAAACATTTGGCTCTTGTAAGAAATTGTGTGCTGAGTACGTAAATTTCAAACTTGGCTTTGTTGACTGTGTGTTTATAGTGATTTTCATTCCTGACAAGTAAATGAAATATACATGAATTCAAGAGAATCTTCTTATCTAGGTTCTCTGTTAATCCTGAGCCTGTTCTGTTCTTCAAAGTACTTGTAGTATATTAGTAAAACAATGATTGTTGATTTTTATACCAACCTGTATAATCAAAGCTCACCAAAAATTTTAGGAACAGATGCTAGCATTGAAAGAGAAACCATATAAACCTGTATATAGAAAATAAAGCAAGGAGATTGTACTATGAATTCTGCATATTTAAGGGATAACAAAAATACTGGCAATGTAGAAGTTATAATCAGGAAGATAATTAAAGAAAATGATCCTGGTCTGAAACCCAGTGTCAGTAGGGATGCCAAGAGAGTCCCCTGAGGTCCATTTGGGAGATAATCTGCCATACTTGGTGCCCCACCTACACACGTGCATGCACGCACACACTGTCTTAGACAGTTCTGTCTCCTGGCTTTAAACAGAAAAGACGGATATGAGATCTTACAAGTACAAAGAAGAATGAAAGAAAGAAAGATAAGAATTTCTGTCCTGAGTCCTTGAACTTCAGGAAAGACTGGAGCAAAATCCCCCTAAAATGAAAGCAATAGAACCATTGCTGTCATCCCATCCGAGGTACAGGAGTGAGCTAAAGAAAGTATGACTATGTAGGAAGTGACGGGTAGCTGAGGCAGTATGCCTGTGAAATCCCACAGCTGCAGGAATCACTGCAAGTGACATTTATCATTGGAAGCTGATTAAAAAGAAAGAGGGAGATTGTTTTCAAAGATCAGGTTAAAGGTATAAAGTGAAACTAGTCAGTGAGCTAAGTGATTTGTTTTAAGAACTATGAAGTACTAACATTTTGTGTGTTTATGAAGGGATGAGATGGAGAGACTTTGTAAAGGGAAGAGATACTGCCAATTAGTTGAGCTGCTGATCTTCTCTTGGAGAAATTTAAAGTTGCTTAAGAGAGTAATGATAATAGCAGCTAACACTGAGTCCTTACTATGTCCCAGGTATTGTTTCTAGCCACTTTATGATTATTAACTAATTCAGTCCTTTGGAGTTTTTAATTTTGGTGGCAGTTCTAAACATTTTGAACAAGCTTGGCACTCAGAGTCTGATGATGTTCGAATACTCATTTAAAAAAAAACTCTTTATAAATAGAGAAGACCAAATCTTTATCTTTTCCTCCACTATAAACGAAATTTGCTCCATGACTATGGTATAGTTTTTGAAAATTCTTTTTCAAAACGTATCCAGTTTTACGTAGACAGCTTTATGTGAATCTTTTTCTTTTTTTCCCCACAATTACAGAAGAGTTCGATCAGGCAGTGGTGTATCTGTCATAAGCTCAGCATCTGTAGATCAGAGGTTACCAGAGGAACCAGTTTTAGAAGATGAACAGCAACAATTAGAAAAGAAATTACCTGGTAAGGCAGTCTTTATATTTAAGTTATATCATATTAGAGATTTTCTATCTCTGAGGCAAAGATGGCAGTAAAAATAAATTTAGCTTTTGACTTTTTTCCTGTGTTCTTTTAACTGGCTTTAGTCAGGAAGAGACACTTTCAGCTACGCTTTTGGATTTGGATCTATGTAGAGAAATAGGAACATTATGTACTCTGCTAATGCACCCTTGTTCTAACTTTTAACTTGAAATCTGATTGTATAGTGCTAAACAGAAATTTTATAAATATTATTTATAGAATATAGAATACCAGAAACTGGTAAATGTTAAGGGGGTTGCTTAGGAATATTGGAAACTCCTTAATAGCAGCAACCTGTTTTAAATTTAATGTGAGCTTGTTTTAAATAATCCTTATTTATAATGGTAAATCTATCATACTATTAAAATAGTCTAAGATGACCATGAATTAGTAATGATGAGATGATAATGATACTAAGAATCAAATAAAATTTATTATGGAGTCTCTTTATGTTAAATACCTTGTCAGTTTCATTTTGCTGCGTTTAAAGTGCTTGGCAGCTAATTAGTCTGCTCAGGATATTAGCTCTCTTAGTTTATTCTCTAAAATAATTTTGTTCACTGATGAAATACTTACTGCAAATGTTCTGTGTGCAAGGCTGTGTTTTGACTAAGCAGAGAATCTAAATGTTCATAATACATGGTTTATGCCCTCTAGAAACTTGGATTTAAGACGTCCATATAAACAATCACAGGCTGTCTGGTTAGCTCATTTGGTTAGAGTGCAGCCTTGTAATACCAAGGTCAAGGGTTCAGATCTCCATATGGGCCAGCTGCCCCTTCTCCCCACCGAAAAAAAGCTCATATGAACAATCATTATAAATGTGATAAATTCCTTGAGAGTATTATACATGCACAGCAGAACATACTTGTGGCTGGTTGGCATAGTCTAGGAAAGACACAGGAATTAAATCTCTGTGGAAGAGATCACAGTTGAGTTGCGACTTAAAGATGAATAGGGACACTATAATTGGAAATGAGGAACATCAGAATTTCAGGGTTTTGTTTGTTGTTTTTTGTTTTTATAATTTTCTGTTTTAATTTTGTTTTTTAAAGTTTCATTTTATTTATGAATTTGTGGGGTGCAATGTGAAGTTTCATTACACATATACAGAATTTCAGGTGTTGATAGCAACAGGAGTAAATTCTCAATGGCAGATAAGGACAGGAATTGTTAGAATTTAGAATTTTTTTGTTGGTAGTTGGCATTTATTTAAAATTTTGAACAGGATCTTAGAATTTATTGAGGTTTCAAGATGGCGGTGGCTGCGGCAGCTGGCGCGGAGTAGCTGAGGTGGAAAAGGCGGCCACTGGGCCTCAGGCAGCGGGGAAACTTGTGGACCTTCCTCTCGCCATCTCTTAAGGGAGGACTGCAGCTGCTGGCCGGTCGTGGGGGCTGAACGCCACTTTGCCCCCTGCAGGAGAGGCTGCCTCATTTACAGGCAACAGCTTTGAAGTGTGGAGCAGGAAAAGAACTGTTTCTTAGCTGCAAAAGTGAGTCTTGAAACAGGGAACACGGCGCCAGGGCTGCTGTGGATGCAGCCAGGATCCCGGAGGCCGGGGCCGCGCTGAAGGCACCAGCTGCCCTACTCAGGATTTGAGGTTTCAGGCCAGCATTAAAGAAGATTCCTGGGAGCGCCCGAGCCGCGCCGCGACTGAACAGCCCGAGGCGGCAGCGGCCGAGAACACGGAAGGCGACAAACCAGAGGCAGAGAGCGAGCACCCGACCTGGCACAACCCTGTGAGTGACCCTTGGCCTAGTTCTGTTCGGGGGGCGGATACCCGCCCGGCTCCCGCCTGCACCACCAGGCCACTCACCGCCCCGGTGCTGCCTCCATTTTCCCAGGTACGGGCAGCTCCGCCCTGCTCGGCCATCACTGAGCCCTCCCACTTGCTTGGCCCGGCGCGGGGCTTTCCGGAGCCTGCGGGCCGGCCTGCTCTCCCACTCCCTCCGCGGTTCTCTGGCGGGGATGGTGGCGTGGGGCGTCCCTGGCCAGTGTTGGGAGGGCAAGGAAGTACGGGCGGGCTGACAGTCACTCCACCACACCCTGGACTCCGGCCCCCGGTAAACTTCCTGTTACTGGGAGGCAGATACCATCTCTGCGGCCACCAGTTTGGAAAAAAGCCTAACGAATTACTGGTTGGGAATAGTGTGGTAGGAGAGTTCCCAGGTCCGCTTGAACCTGCCGGAGAGCAGGCTGCAGGCGGGTGCTAGACTCGGTTTATACCGGGGGGATACAAAGGTGAACAAGACCCGAGAAAGATCTACACAGTGCTACAAAGGCACCCAGAGAGACCGGTCATCTGTGCCTAGCAGAAACCTGGTAGACTTCCTGGGCGAGGCGGTGCCGAGCAGGGTCTTGAAGGTCCAGCTGATAGACGAGGGGTGCAGAAGACACGCCCCAGCCCAGCACAGTGCGCACAGAGGGGGGAGATGTGCGGCCAGGGAGGCGGAGACTCGACAGAAACCACACACCCTGTGGGGTCACCACTGCATGATCTAACAGCCAGGGCCAGAGCACACGGAACGGGGAGAAGTCCTGCACAGGAAGTGAAAGCTCAACAGAGATCACACACCCTGTGGTACGTGATCCACCAGCCCAGCAGAGTCCAAGCTGACCAGAAAGGTGGCTCCCCGGAGAAGCCCAAGACCCGAGGCAACCACACACACAAGGCACTAGAGGCCAACTGAGCAGTCACGGAGGGAGCCATACCAAATTGGCAACCACAGCAACATCCTAGTTAGTCATTACTCTCAAACCGGTGGACTGTGAAACCCCCTGCCACAATGAATAAACACCAAAAAAAAGATACCAGAAATACAAAAAATCAAGAAAGTACACCACCAAAAGTTAATAAATCTCAAACTCTAGATCCTATAGAGCAAGAAGCCCTTGAAATAACTGACAAGGAATTTCGAGTGATAATTCTAAGGAAACTGAATGAGATACAAGAAAACTCAGCTAGACATCATGATGAAATGAGGAAAAGTATACAGGATCTGAAAGAGGAAATGTACAAGGAAATCAATGTCCTGAAAAAAAATGTAGCAGAACTTGCTGAACTGAAGAAGTTATTCAGCGAAATAAAAAACACAACGGAGAGTTTAACCAGCAGGCTTGTCGAAGTTGAAGAGAGAACCACTGAACTTGAAGATGGGCTGTTTGAAATAACACAAGCAGACAAAAAGAAAGAAAAAAGAATCAAGGACATGGAAGAAAATCTGAGAGAGATATCAGACAACCTTAAGCGCTCAAATATCCGAATCATGGGTATTCCAGAAGGGGAGGAAAATGGAGATTCCATTGAAAACATATTCAACAAAATAGTGGCAGAAAACTTCCCAGGTATAGGAAAAATCACAGATCTTCAGATCCAGGAAGCTCAACGATCTCCAAACGTATTCAACCCAAAAAGGCCTTCTCCAAGACATGTCATAGTCAAATTGGCAAAACTCAGAGACAAAGAGAGAATCTTAAAAGCTGTAAGAGAGAAGCGTCAAATCACCTATAAGGGAGCCCCAATCAGGTTAACATCAGACTTTTCATCACAAACCCTAAAAGCTAGAAAGGAATGGGATGATATTTTCAAAATACTAAAAGACAAAGATTGCCAGCCAAGAATACTCTACCCTGCAAGGCTATCCTTCCGAAATGAGGGGTAAATAGTATATTTCTCAGACAAACAAAAACTGCGGGAGTTCACTACCACATGACCACCCTTACAAGAAATCCTCAAGGGAGTACTGGGTTTGGTTCCTGAAAAATAACTACCACTGCCATAAAAACCCAAGAAAAATCTAAACCCACTAGTACAATAAAAATGGCATTCATGAAGAGAAAACAAGCTAACAAAAACACTATCTACAACCTAAGGAACCAACAAACAAAGAAACCAAACAGTAAATCAGAAAGCAAGGAACA
The DNA here is from genome assembly GCF_027409185.1 of Cynocephalus volans. NCBI lineage: Eukaryota > Metazoa > Chordata > Mammalia > Dermoptera > Cynocephalidae > Cynocephalus > Cynocephalus volans. The sequence goes on from NC_084460.1 coordinate 180,933,863, forward strand.
AAAGACACCTAAGACAACCAAACAACCAATAAAATGCTAGGAATAAATCAACACCTTTCAATAACAACTCTTAATGTAAAAGGCTTAAATTCCCCAATTAAAAGACACAGACTGGCTGACTGGATCAAAAAGGAGGACCCAACTATATGCTGCCTACAAGAGACCCACCTCACCCATAGAGATTCACACAGACTAAGAGCGAAAGGATGGAAAAAGATTTACCATGCAAACAGAAAAGAAAAAAGAGCTGGAGTAGCTATTCTTATATCTGACAAAATAGACTTTAAACTAAAAACCATAAAAAGAGACAATGAGGGACACTACTTAATGATAAAAGGACTGATCCATCAAGAAGACATAACAATCATAAATATGTACGCACCCAATGTTGGAGCAGCCAGATTTATAAAACAAACTCTATTAGACCTAAAGAAGGAAATAGACACTAATACCATAATAGCAGGGGACCTGAACACCCCACTGTCAATATTAGACAGATCATCTAGGCAAAGAATCAGTAGAGAAACACAAGATCTAAACAATACTCTAGACCAATTGGAATTGGCAGATATCTACAGAACATTCCACCCAACAACCTCAGAATATTCATTCTTCTCATCAGCACATGGATCATTCTCCAGGATAGATCACATATTAGGTCACAAATCAAGTCTCATTAAATTCAAAAAAATTGCAATTATCCCATGTATCTTCTCAGACCACAATGGATTAAAACTAGAAATTAATAACAAACGAAACTCTGGAAACTATACATACACATGGAAATTAAACAGCATTCTACTTAATGACATATGGGTCCAAGAAGAAATCAAGCAGGAAATCAAAAAATTTATTGAAACTAATGAAAACAATGATACATCATACCAAAACCTGTGGGATACTGCAAAAGCAGTATTGAGGGGAAAATTTATTGCATTAAACGCTCAGTTCAGAAGAATGGAAAGATGGCAAGTGAACAACCTAACACTTCACCTTAAAGAACTAGAAAAACAAGAACAATCCAAACCTAAAGTTAGCAGATGGAAAGAAATCATTAAGATCAGAGCAGAACTGAATGAAATTGAAAACCAAAAAACAATTCAAAAGATCAACGAATCAAAAAGTTGGTTTTTTGAAAAGATAAATAAAATTGACAAACCATTAGCATGGCTAACAAAAAAAAGAAGAGAGAAGACTCAAATAACAAAAATTAGAAATGAAAAAGGCGATATTACAACTGATTCATCTGAAATACAAGGAATCATTCGAGACTACTATAAACAACTATACGGCAACAAATTTGAAAATTTGGAGGAAATGGATAAATTTCTAGACACACACAAGCTCCCAAAACTGAACCATGAAGACGTAGAAAATCTGAACAGACCAATAACAACAAAGGAGAGTGAAGCTGTTATCAGAAGGCTCCCAACAAAGAAAAGCCCAGGACCAGATGGATTCACAGCAGAATTTTACCAAACATTCAAACAGGAATTGACACCGATTCTTTACAAACTATTCCAAAAGATTGAAACGGACGCAAATCTCCCAAACTCATTCTATGAAGCAAATATCATCCTGATACCAAAACCAGGTAAAGATATAACCAAAAAAGAAAACTACAGGCCGATATCCTTGATGAATATAGATGCAAAAATCCTCACTAAAATACTAGCAAACAGAATACAGCAACACATACGAAAAATTATTCATCACGATCAAGTGGGATTCATCCCAGGGATGCAAGGTTGGTTCAACATACGCAAATCAATAAATGTGATACACCATATTAATAAACTCAAACACAAGGACCATATGATCATCTCTATAGATGCTGAAAAAGCATTTGATAAAGTTCAGCACTCATTCATGACAAAGACCCTCTATAAGTTAGGTATAGAGGGAAAGTATCTCAACATAATTAAAGCCATATATGACAAACCCACTGCCAATATCATCCTGAATGGGGAAAAGCTGAAAGCTTTTCCTTTAAGAACAGGAACTAGACAAGGATGCCCACTCTCACCACTGCTATTCAACATAGTGTTGGAAGTACTAGCCAGAGCAATCAGAGAAGAGAAGGAAATTAAGGGCATCCAGATGGGAAAAGATGAAGTCAAACTGTCCCTGTTTGCAGATGACATGATCCTATATATCGAACAGCCTAAAACCTCTACAAAAAAACTGTTGGAATTGATAAATGATTTCAGCACAGTAGCAGGATACAAAATCAACACACAAAAATTAGTAGCATTTCTTTTCTCCAATAGTGAACATGCAGAAGGAGAAATCAAGAAAGCCTGCCCATTTACAACAGCCACCAAAAAAATAAAATACTTAGGAATTGAGTTAACCAAGGAGGTGAAAAATCTCTATAATGAGAACTACAAACCACTGCTGAGAGAAATTAGAGAGGATACAAGAAGATGGAAAGATATCCCATGCTCTTGGATTGGAAGAATCAACATAGTGAAAATGTCCATACTACCCAAAGTGATATACAAATTCAATGCAATCCCCATCAAAATTCCAAAGACATTTTTCTCAGAAATGGAAAAAACTATTCAGACATTTATATGGAACAATAAAAGACCACGCATAGCCAAAGCAATGCTCAGCAAAAAAAATAAAGCTGGAGGCATAACACTACCTGACTTTAAGCTATACTACAAAGCTATAATAACCAAAACAGTATGGTACTGGCATAAAAACAGACACACTGACCAATGGAATAGAATAGAGAATCCAGAAATCAACCCACACACTTACTGCCATCTGATCTTTGACAAAGGCACCAAGCCTATTCACGGCGGAAGGGACTGCCTCTTCAGCAAATGGTGCTGGGATAACTGGATATCCATATGCAGGAGAATGAAACTAGATCCATACCTCTCACCGTATACTAAAATCAACTCAAAATGGATTAAGGATTTAAATATACACCCTGAAACAATAAAACTTCTTAAAGAAAACATAGGAGAAACACTTCAGGAAATAGGACTGGGCACAGACTTCATGAATACGACCCCAAAAGCACGGGCAACCAAAGGAAAAATAGACAAATGGGATTATATCAAACTAAAAAGCTTCTGCACAGCAAAAGAAACAATTAACAGAGTTAAAAGACAACCAACAGAGTGGGAGAAAATATTTGCAAAATATACATCTGACAAAGGATTAATATCCAGAATATATAAGGAACTCAAACAACTGTACAAGAAGAAAACAAGCAACCCAATTAAAAAATGGGCAAAAGAGCTAAGTAGGCATTTCTCTAAGGAAGATATACAGATGGCCAACAGACATATGAAAAAATGCTCAACATCACTCAGCATCCGGGAAATGCAAATCAAAAGTACATTGAGATACCATCTAACCCCTGTTAGGATGGCTAAAATCCAAAAGACTATGAACGATAAATGCTGGCGAGGCTGCGGAGAAAAAGGAACTCTCATACATTGTTGGTGGGACTGCAAAATGGTGCAGCCTCTATGGAAAATGGTATGGAGGTTCCTCAAACAATTGCAGATAGATCTACCATACGACCCAGCTATCCCACTGTTGGGAATATACCCAGAGGAATGGAAATCATCAAGTCGAAGGTATAGCTGTTCCCCAATGTTTATCGCAGCACTCTTTACAATAGCCAAGAGTTGGAACCAGCCCAAATGTCCATCATCAGATGAGTGGATACGGAAAATGTGGTACATCTACACAATGGAATACTACTCAGCTATAAAAACGAATGAAATACTGCCATTTGCAACAACATGGATGGACCTTGAGAGAATTATATTAAGTGAAACAAGTCAGGCACAGAAAGAGAAATACCACATGTTCTCACTTATTGGTGGGAGCTAAAAATTAATATATAAATTCACACACACACACACACACACACACACACACACACACACAGAAACCGGGGGGGGTGGGGAAGAAGATATGACAAGCACAATTATTTGAAGTTGATACGACAAGCAAACAGAAAGGACATTGTTGGGGGGGAGGGGGTGAGGGAGAAGGGAGGGAGGTTTTGGTGATGGGGAGCAATAATCAGCTACAATGTATATCGACAAAATAAAATTTAAAAAAAATAAGATAAATAAAATTAAATTAAAAAAAATAAAATTTTGAACAGGAAGCAATATAATCAGAATATTTCATTTGTACATTCATTTTTTCAACAGTCATTTATTATATGCCTACTTTGTACTAGGAATAGTGCCAGATGCTGGAATTAAAAAAGATGTTTATCTCACAGATATGTACAATCAACTGTGTTTCAACAACAACAAAAAATGTTTAGAGATTTTCAGATTTTTTTCTAACTGAGATGAAATAAGCATAATGTAAAATTGTTCATTTTAAAGTGTACTATTCAGTGGCTATCTTAGTTAGCTTGGGCTGTCATAATAAATACTATAGACTGGGTGGCTTAAACAGTGGAAATTTATTTCTCACAGTTCTGGAGGCTAGAAGTCCAAATTCAAGGAGCCATATGATTTGTTTTCTGGTGTGGGCTGTCTTCCTGGCTTGCATACAACAGCCTTCTCTCTGTGTCCTCACATGGCTTTTCCTTGGTGCATGCATCCAGAGGGAAACAGACCTCTTTCTCTTCCTCTTTTTATAAGGCCGCTAATCTCATAAGGAGGACCCTTATGACCTAACCTAATTCTGATTACCTCCTAGAGACCCGATATCCAAATACCATCACATTGGGGTAGTTGGGGCTTCAATATATGAATTTGGGGGGTGAGGGACACAGACATTCAGTCCAGTCACAATGCTGTGAAACCACCACCTCTATTTTGTTCCAAAACATTTTCATCACCCCAAAGGAAAACTCCATACACAGTCACTCCCCATTTCCATTGCTCCCATCCCCTGGTAACCACCAATCTGCTTTCTGTTTCTTTAGATTTGCCTATTGTGGATACTTCATATAAATGGAATCATATTGTACGTGACCTTTTGTGTCTGGCTTCTTTCACTTAGCACAATATTTTTTAGATTCATCCATGTTGTCGCATGTATCATTACTTCATTCCTTTCTGTGGTGGAGGGACTTTTAAGGTGTCAGGGTAAAGAGGATGCTTCCTCCTCTAAATCACCAAAAATACAAGAAGAGCAAGAACACCAAAACATGCTTGATATCTTTGATCTCTAGTCCCTGATAACAGTATGTGAGGGAAGTCTGTCCGATCTGTTTCTTGTTTTAAAGTAACATTTGAAGATAAGAAGAGGGAGAATTTTGAACGTGGCAATCTGGAACTGGAGAAACGAAGACAAGCTCTCTTGGAGCAGCAGCGCAAAGAGCAAGAGCGCTTGGCACAGCTGGAGCGGGCAGAGCAGGAAAGGAAAGAGCGGGAGCGCCAGGAACAAGAGCGCAAAAGACAACTGGAGTTGGAGAAGCAACTGGAAAAGCAACGGGAGCTAGAACGGCAGAGAGAGGAAGAAAGGAGGAAAGAAATTGAGAGGAGAGAGGTAAATGGCTATGGAGCAATCCTGTAATTAGTGTGTGAGTGGGCTCTCTCTCTCTCTCCCTCAATATCTCTCTGTCTCAGAATCATTCATTATTATTGATCTATTAATACAGTCTTTCTTCCCCCTTTTACAGTTCGATAGTTTTAATATATTTACAGAGTTGTGTAGCTATCACCACTATCTAATTCCATAGCATTTTCATCACCCCCCAGAAACACCTACTCAATAAGCAGTTACTCCCCATTCTGCTCTCCCAGTCGCCCTGGTGCACTACTCGTTTTCTTTCTATCTCTATAGATTTGCCTATTCTGGATATTTCTTATAAATGGAATCATACAATTTGTGGCCTTTTGCGCTTGGCTTTCATTTAGCATAATGTTTTCAAGATTCATTCACATTGTAGTATGAATCTGTACTTTATTTCTTTTTATGGCTGAGTAATATTACATTATATGGATATACCACATTTGTTTATCCATTCATCAGTTATTGGGGTGCTTCTACTTTTTGGCTATTATAAATAATGTTGTTATGAACATTTATGTACAAGTTTTTGACTAAACAGTCTTATAAGTGGTTTTCTATACTTATACTTTTTTCTCTGTATTTATACACCCATATAAAAAATATAAAGGTTTATATGTTGGAGAGGGTAGGCATTTTGTAATTTTTTTTTAAAACCACTGTAATGGTATCATACCCATTATATTGTTCTACAAGCCAAGCTTCCTAAATTTGGTCCCATACCTGGATAGGGTCCAAGCCAGATCTCTTGTCTGTATTTCCAATTTTAGTATATTGCTACAGAAGCAATGCCATGATTCTCTCGTGTGTATGAAATAGAAAGATGAGGAATTTTTCTTTATAAAAAAATAATACATTGGTTTTCTCTCCTAATGATTGCTTTATAAAGCTTGTAGCCATAAGCTGCCTTTTATTCAGGCAGCTATACACAGATACTAACAAGATTTTAATTTTCATAATGGACAACCAAAAGATAGTCAACCTTCCCTTCTCAGTGTAAAAAAATTACATGTTAGAATATTTATTTTAACTTACTTAGTAGACATTTACCATGTGCCAGGCATCATTAGTGCTGTACGTAAGGTGGTGACTAGACACTCTACCTGTCCTCCAGGATATTTTCAGTGTGGTCAGAAAACCAGTAAGTCACAGGCAGTTTCAATAAAGAGTGCCAGGTGTTCTGATATGTGCTCTATCTAGCAGTCATCGGGGTCAGTGTTGAGGAGAACTGACATGTCCAAAGAAATTACAGAAGCTTTTGTGGTAATAAGGAAATGAAATTTTCCTTCTTCTTTGTGAGTCAGTGTATTAGTCTGTTTTATGTTGCTATAACAAATACCTGAGACTGGGTAATTTATAAAGAACAGAGATTTATTTGGCTTACAATTCTGGGACAGCTGCATCTGGCACAGGCCTCAGGCTGCTTCTACTCATGGCGGAAAGCGGCAGGCAGCTGGCAGGCACAAGCAGATCACATAGCAAGAAAGAGAGAGGGGAGGTACCAGGGTCTTTTTAAACAACCCTCTCTTGAGGGAACTAGTAGAGCGAGAACTCACTCATTAATCCCCCTCCCCCAGGGAGAGCATTAATCCATTCATGAGGGATCTGCCCCTATGACTCAATCAGTTTCCAACATTGCCACATTGCAGATCAAATTTCCACATGAGTTTTGGAGGGGACAACACATCCAAACTCCATCAGTCAGTAAATAAGAAAGAGCACTTTTTGTTTAGCACATCAAGTGTTCTTGAAAGCATAAGGAATGGAATTCCAGTGGTGAAATGATCCTGTCAGTTCTCATCTTCTGTAAATACAATCATTTTAAATATTCCCTTTTTTCCCATAGAATGAATATTGTACTTTTATAAATTTTTTGTTTTTTAGTATGATTACTTGTAATGTTTAATAATATTTCATCCCTAAAAGGAAAGACTTACTAGATGTTACTTTTGTTAAGAGACATTGTATAGTGCAAAAGCTGAAAAATTAATAAATTGTCTGTTTGTAAATGTCACAGGCTGCAAAACGGGAACTTGAAAGGCAACGACAACTTGAATGGGAAAGGAATCGAAGGCAAGAACTACTAAATCAAAGAAACAAAGAACAAGAGGACATAGTTGTACTGAAAGCAAAGAAAAAGACTTTGGAATTTGAATTAGAAGCTCTAGTGAGTGAAGCTTGATTATGCTTTGGAAATATACTAACACTGAACCATTAAAAATGGTAATAATTTCTATTTTTTTCATTTGTTAAAGAATGATAAAAAGAATCAACTAGAAGGAAAACTTCAAGATATCAGATGTCGACTGACCACCCAAAGGCAAGAAATTGAGAGTACAAACAAATCTAGAGAGTTGAGAATTGCTGAAATCACCCATCTACAGCAACAATTACAGGTGAGAAAAACATGTTCCTTAAAAGCTTTTAGGTTTATGTTCTTTTCTCTTAATTCATTTCATTTGTTTATTCACGTAAGAAGCATTAAACATCTACTGTGTGCTAGGTGCTGGGAAGCAAAGATGCAGGAAACAACGTCCATGCCAAAAAAGTGAGCTGTCAAATACACAAATTCAGCAAATGTTTGCTGGGCACTGCTGTGTGCCTGGCGCTCTTGCAGGCACTGAGGCTACAGTAGTGAACTGTTGAGACGAGAACCCCATCTTCCTGGAGCTTATTTTACCTTGTGTTTAAGGAGGTCAGGACAGGCCTTTCTGTGGAGGTGACATTTGAGCAAAGAGTTGAAATCTCTGAGCAGCTAAGCCATATGGATATCTGGCAGAGCAAACTCTAGGCAGGGAAACAGCAGTGCCAAAGTCCTGACATTGTGAGTCTCCGGAATATCATTTATAGCAAGGAGACCACTGTGGTTAGAGCAGATGGGGGCCAGATCAGACAGGATCTGTAGTCCAGCGACAGGTCTTTGGCTTTGCTGTGATAATTACAATAAATAAGTGCAATTAAGTACGTCAGAGGGATATGAGAGATATATGTATTGAGAATAGTTGTAGACACGATGGAGTATTATTAGTAGTTCTATGTTCATTTTATTGCTTATCCAAAGTTTCCTATTTTATTTTTTTCCTTTTATTGCCTATCTCCTGGTTTGGTATCAACTATTGAACTACAGGGGCATTAAATTCATGTAAATATTATCTGCAGGTCATCATATTGGAACTTTGGGACTCTTCATGACAGGTTTCTTTTGCCTAGCATGGCGTTTTTGAGATATATCCATGTTGCAGAGTTAATGATTAGTTTGTTTCTTTTCATCATTGAGTAGTATTTCCTCATTTGTCCATTCACCTGTTCATTAATATTCAGTTTCTTTTCAGTTTGGGACTTTTATGAATACAACTTAATGAGCATTTAAGTACAAGTCTTTATATGGAAATGTGTTTTACTTCTCTTGGGTAAATTTTTAGGAGTGGAATTATTATCATATAGTGTAAGTTCAACCCTATAAATAACTATCAAACCATTTCCAAAGGGTTTGTACCATTTTACATTCTAACCAGCAGTATGTGAGTGATACTCATCCTTGCTAATACTTGTTGTTATTATTTTTAATTGTAACATTTCTGGTGGGTGTGTAACAATATTTCATTGTGGCTTTAATTTGCATTTCTCTGAAGACTAATGATGTTGGGCATCATTTTATCTGTTTATTGGCATGTATCTTCTTTTTGTGTGTATCCTTGTTGAAATGTCTGAATCAACTGTTTCAACCTCCTCCCTTATTTGTGGGGGAAGGGTGTTACTTTTCTTACTGTTTAATCATAAGAGTTCTTTATATAGAGGGTACTTCAAAAAGTTCTTGGAAAAATAGAATTGAAAGATAATACAGATCTTTCCATGAACTTATTCTTTTTGTGGAGGTTGAGGTGGCTGGCCTGTACTGGGATCCAAACCCTTGACCTTGGTGTTATAACACCATGTGCTAACCAACTGAGCTGACTGGCCAGCCCTTTCCATGAGCTTTTTGCAGTACCCTCACATTCTTATTAACAAGTCTTTTTGTCATATACATATTTTAAAATATTTTCTTTCAATCTGTGGCTTGTTTTTCATTTTTTGTAATGGTGTTTTCCAAAGGGCAAAAGTTTAAAGTTTTGAGACAGTTCAGTTTACCAATTTTTTCTTACAGTGTTCTTGCTTTTTGTGTTTTAAGAAATCTTTGACTACTCCATGATTGCAAATATTTTCTCCCAGAAGTTTTATAGTTTTATATGTTTAGGTCTGTGTTGCATTTCAAGTTGATTTTTGCATGTAGTATAACATGAAGGTTGAGGTTCTTTTTTTTCCCATACCGATACCCACTTGTTGTAACACCATTTGTTGAAAACACTGGCCTTTCTCCCACTGAATTACCTTGGTAGCTTGTTGAAAATCAATTGGACGTTTTGTAGAGGTCTATTCTGGACTCGCTTCTGTTCCTTTGATTTATGTCTGTGCTTTCACCAGTACCTCACTCTGTTGATAACTATAGCTTTAAAATGATTTTTGAAATCAGGTAGTGTGAGTTCTTTACTATTGTTCTTCTTTTTCAAAATTGCTTATGGCTTTTCAAGGTCCTTTACATTTCCATATAAATTTTAGAATTGGCTTATCAGGTTTTACAAGAATACTTAGATTTTTGTTGGTATTCTATTGAATTTATAGATTAATTTTGGAAGATTTAACATCTTAACGATATTGAGTCTTCTGGCATATCTCTCAATTTATTTAGGTTATAAATTTCTCTCAGCAGTGTTTTGTAATTTTCAGTGTACAAGTCCTGTACATATTTTGTAAAGTTTATGCCTAAGTATTTTGTGGGTTTTGATGTTATCGTATGTTGCATATTTTTGTTTCAACTTCCAGTTGTTATGCCAGTATATAGAAATAGAATTCGTTTTTGTATACTAACCTTGTTATCTGTTTTGTTGCTTAACTAATTTATTACTTCTAATGGCTTTTTGTAGCTTCCTTAGGGGTTTCTATATACATACATGTGACATGTGTGAATAAGGACAGCTCTATTTTTTACTTTCTAAGCTGTATACCTTTTATACCTTTTTTTTTTTTTCTTACTTTATTGACCAGGACTGTCAGTACTATGTTGAATGGAAGTGGTGACAGCCTTGTTCTGGATCTTAAGAGGAAAGCTCTTGCACGATTAACTATGATGTTAACTAGGTTTTTTGTAGATGCCCTTTATCAAGTTTAGGGACTTTCCTTTTATCGTGCGTGCATGGGTGTTGAATTGGGTCACATGTTTTTTTCTGCATCTTTGAGATGATGATATGTGTTTTTTCTCCTTTATTTTGTTAATATGGTGATTTATATTAATTGCAATTTGAATATTAAATACACCTTCCATTTTTAGGATGAACTTCACATGGTCATGGTATATTGCCTTTTATAAAAATATTTTACTAGATTCAATTTGCTAGTATTTTATTAAAGATCTTCATTTAAATTTATAAGGGATATTGATTTGTAATTTTCTTGCAACGTCCTTGTATATTTTTGGTATCACAGTAGTACTGGCCTCAGAAAATAGGTTGGAGAGTACTGCTTTCACCTCTATTTTTCTTAAAATGTTTGTGTTGAAATGGTATTTCTTCTTTAAATTTTTGGTGGCGTTCACCAGTGAAGGCTTCTGGGCCTGGAGCTTTTTTAAATAGGGCTATTCAGATTTTCTATTTCTTCTTGAGTTTGTTTTAATAGTTTGTTAATAGTTTCTTTCAATGAGTTTGTTCATTTCATGTAAATTATCAAATTTATTTGTGTATAGTTCACAATATTCTCTATTACTCTTTGCTAGTTTGTAGTATCCGTAGTGATATTCCTTCTTTCATTCCTGATGTCGATGATTTGTGTCCTCTCTCTATCATTCTCTCTCCCTGCCTCTCTTCCTCCTCCTCCTCTTCCTCCTCCCTCCCCACCTTCCTTCTTCTCCCTTTCCTCTTGATCTTCTTCCTCCTCCTTCTTTTCTTGATCATTATAGCTGGAAGTTTGTTGGTTTCATTGATTTAAAAAAAATAAAAATTTAAAAAAACCAGTCTCTTGGCTTTATTGATGTTTCTCTATGATATGTCTGTTTTCTATTTCATTTACTAGTGCTCTTTTCTTTATTGTTTCGTTCCATTTACTTATTTTGGGTTTAATTTTTTTTGTGTGTGTCTAGTTACATAAGGAGGAAGCTTAGATAATTGAATTTGGAACTTTCTTCATTTCTGTATTTCATTTTAAGCTATCAGTTTTCTTCTAATCACTGCTGTAGCCATATTCCATAAATGTTTAGTATAGTGTATTTTTTTATTCATTCAACTCATAAACTTTTTTGACTTCCTTTGTGTTTCTTCTTTGACTAATGGGTTATTTAGAATTGTGCTGTTAGTTTCCAAATATTTGTGTTTTTTACAGATATCTTATTGGCTTCTGGTTTATTTTATGATCTGAGAGCATACTCTATGATTTCAGTCCTTTTTAATTCTTTAAAATTTATTGAGACATGGCTCAGCACATGATGTCTTCTTGGTGAATATTCCATGAGTACTTAAAAAGATTGTATACTCTGTTGTAGTTAGGTGGATTGTCCAATAAGTGTCAGTTAGATCAAGTTGATTCATGATAGTATTCAAGTCTTCTGTGTCCTTACTGATTTTTTGACTTTTATCAGCTTCTGAGAGAAGAGTGTTGAAATCTCGACCATTGTGGATTTGTCTGCTTTCCTTTCAGTTCTGTCAGTTGTTGTTTCATGTATTTTGGAGTCCTCAGAAAGTCCTAATCAATTTGAGATTTTAGGATACGAATGTATAAAGAAAACAGTGTCAGAAGTTGATTGTTTTAAATTATATAAATTGTTTAAAAATATTAAAAAGTGCATTTTATACCTTTTAAAAGTATATTCTTCTGTATGATAACTATCTTTATGTGTCTTTCATTAACTATTGATGAGAAATTTCACAAAATATTCCCCTGGAAAATTTAGAGGTAAAGGCTATGTGTTTTTTTATTATCTTGTATTATCACTGAATGCTGTGTGACCAAATACATTTTTATTATTATTTAACATTGGGGCTTAGAATGTTCAGTTATTGATGATAAAATACAAATAAGGATTTCTGAAGAAATAGTGAAGTGCAAAATAATACACGGTTTGAAGAAAGAAAGGTACATAAGTCGGCAATGAGATATTGTTTCCCTTTTCTTACAAGGATTAGCAGATACAGTTGTCTGTTGATATCCATGGGGGATTGATTCCAGGATCCCCCGCAATACCAAAATCCACGGGTGCTCAAGTCACTTATATAACATGGTGTAATATTTGCATATAATCTATGCATCTTCCCATATATTTTAAATCATTTCTAGATTACTTATACTGCCTAATGCAATGTAAATGCTCTGTAGATAGTTGTTATACTGTATTGTTTAGGGAATAACGACAAGGAAACAAAAGTCTACATGTTCAGTACAAGTGCAACCATCCAGTTTTTATTTTCCAAATATTTTTGATCCATGGTTGCTTGAACCCATGGATGCGGAACCAATGGGTATGGAGGGCCAACTGTACTTGGTCTGCAGGTGAGTCTTTCATTTTGTTTTGAGTTATTTTAAGAACAGGTTATACATTTTAAAGTAATGTTTATATAAATAAAATGACCTGTGTGTTCTGAGCCAGGCTTCATCTTGATATTTCACTGTTTGTCTTGGTTTGGAAAGAAAACTTTGGGATTGGGTAAGGGCCTTGCCTTAGTTCAGGGAGGAGAATAAGAGAAGGAGAAACTCAGAAGGCTCTGTTCTTTTGGGAAAACAATCTAATATGTGTATTCTGTTTTGTCAAGATTGTTTTTTTTTTTTTTTTTTTTGGTGGTATAGATTATTCATAGGAGAAGATGCTTCCAAATTTTCTCGAGCTAAATCTCTCTACCATTCAGACATGTAGTACACAAAAATTTATTCCACATAAGCTAGTCTGTATCTAAAGGTGGTTGTTCCAACAGAGACTGGTTCTTATCCTCTGATGAAAATTTTTAATTAAGGCATTTTTATTTTTTCAAACCAAAAGCTTATACATAGAGATAATTTTTTTCAAGGTAAAAATAAAAGTCAAATATTCCTTGTTATCCTGGAAAGGCTGCCATTTTACTGAAATGTGTAGTAACTATACAGGATAATTTCAGCTGAATTTAAGCAAATACTGTCCTTGGCAATTTATCCATGAAAACTCCAAACAGCCTTGTACAGTGTGGTTAAGTTTTTTCCTTATGTCAATTAAAAAAATAGTTGGTTTAAGACTTTTGTGTACCTATTTAAAATTCCATCCTGTGTGGTAGCAAAACATATAGCAGCTGAGGTGCTAGGTGTTAAAAATCTTTTTGATTTCTGTTTCCATCTTCAGGTATATTGTAAACCAGTGCTTAGCCCTACTAAGTATCAGTGTTCAGCACAGAGTACTTGAATAATTCCTATTTAAACTTCTGAGTTAGTTTACAAACAACAAGGTCACAGTATTTGCATTTGTGCCCAGTACAATTAAGAGATCATTACTTCAGTTCTCTCTGCTGAGACATACTTAAAGTACATTTTTTAAAGCTTATAAATATCCAGTAAGTCAACAGAAATATAAGAAATATCAAGGGCAGTATAACTATCCTAACTTTATTTTAGTGAATAGCATTTGGCAGAGTTAATAATTCATTGGCAAAAATGCAGGAGCCACCCTGAGTAGCCATTAGATGCAGTTTCAGAGGATTTAGGGTGAGATTAGAAGTCTTTGAGGGACGAGAAAACTGACTTAAGCTCTGTCTGCATGTTGAATATAGACATGGTCGTTTTCCCTGCCACTCATTATTCTTTTCCTCCTTCTCCTAGGAATCTCAGCAAATGCTTGGAAGACTTATTCCAGAAAAACAGATACTCAATGACCAATTAAAACAAGTTCAGCAAAACAGTTTGCACAGTAGGTGTTTTTTTTCTAAAGTTGATCTTTCCTTTTTTACTGGTAAGAATTTCCTTAAGTGAAATGAGAACCCTGAAAAACATTTTCCTCACTGCCAGTTAAAGTTTTTCTTATCTTGCAATGTTTGTCCTTAAATAGGAGATTCACTTCTTACACTGAAAAGAGCCTTAGAGGCAAAAGAACTAGCTCGGCAGCAGCTACGAGACCAACTGGATGAAGTGGAGAAAGAAACTAGATCAAAACTACAAGAGATTGATATTTTCAATAATCAGCTCAAGGTAACTATGCTATGTGTTCCTCCATGTATGTCCTACCCTTTCATTTTTCTGACAGTCCAGATGATTAGTTGATATTTACTCCCAGGCAGAAAAATTGATTATGCTGGTTTGTCAGCCTTTGGGAAAGCCTTTTCATTTATAAATGAATATTATACAATCTAAATTGCATTTTTCTCCTTTAAACTATAAAAATAAATTTGGCATCTATAAATTAGAGCTGAGTGAAGGGCCCCAGCAGAACACCTATCTTTAACCTGAATTATATTTTTATATATCTCCATCCCTTTGTCTATTTATAACCACGTCAAATTGAATTCCTGAAGCTAGGCTCTAAGTGCTTTATCTTTCTTATGTTCTTTGAAGACTACTAAAAGGGATTGGTTTTCTCTTTGAAAACTAAGAATTTTTCTGCCATGTCTTACCTTCAAGATTGTGCTTAAGTGTAGATCTTTATTTTGTTACCTCACATTATTAAAGTTTATTGTTTAGTGGAGTTAATTGCTTTTGTCTGTGTGGCAGAAGTGGTGTATGGTTTTGTCACATTTACACAATAAAACTCAGGAAAATGCCAAAGCTCTGAGGGAATGTGGAATGGTTAGATCATAGCCTCTTTCCGATTTGGTGTTTTCGATTTAACTTTACAATTTAATCATCTTAAGAATGTTAATTCTTATCTTGTAATAAAACCAGAATGCAAACAGCTCATTTCTTATATATAATAATCATACGCTATTTTAGATTTAAGTAGACACTGGAGTTTCTATCAATTATGTTCTTATAAGAAATTGGATGTTATACTTTTCCCCCTAAATGTTTTTTTTCTCTTTTCTAACTTAAAATTCTTTATACTTGATGCTGGCCAATTTATCTTTTGACATTAGGGAGAAGTAAAACTCCTATTCTTTATTGCTAAAAAAAACCTTAAAAAAATTAAAAAGCATATTTGAGATTTTTAGTTGATCTTTGTATGGAGATTCTAGGCCAAATTGTCTAGACATCTGAATTTGAAGTATTTGTGCTATTCTTTCAGAGTATTAGGTAATGAATATTTTCTCAATTGTACAGTTCCAGGAAAGTGCTCTTAGGGGAAATATTATTTGAGCCAACTTAGTGTTTTTCCTCACTTTGCTTTCATGCTTATGCGCACTGTGTGTGTCTACACTATATATGTTCTATATTTGTACATATATGATTGTGTATGGATGTTAGTATTGGAAGTACAGCTGTAAGTTCTCCATCCTTAGAATAAGTACAATAAAAATGCTCACATTAACTCTCATTCTGACTTGTCACTGTTTTAAGCAAAAGGAATTTAACACTGTTACAAACTTGTAGTGCTTTTTAATAGTCTCTTGGAATGTAAACTAAGTAGTATTCAGCTATCTTATTATCCCAGGCTGTAGTACAGGTTTCTGCCTTGATGTAAAGATTCCATTTTCTAGAAATTTGACTCCCCAAACAAGATTCAAGTATTAGAAAATGATATCCCAGTGGGAAAATTTTGATAAATGCCTAGATTTATGGATTAAATAATTTTGGCAACTGAATTGCTGTTGACAGTGTTAAATGGAACACCCTTTAAATTTGGTGCGAGCCACTCTTGCTGTGTTTAATTAACTAACGCTGCCTTCAATATCATAGAGTTCCTTATACAAAGGCTAATTTTAGCCCTTCTTTCCACTAGCCTTTTTAACATCCATTTGTAGGACTCAGTGAATATGTTGTATTGTCTTATGGTTATTATTTGTAGTATTTCTCTCAAACTTGGTGGAACCAAAACAGAAACAGTTAAATGGAAGATTCAAAAGATTTATAATTTGATTGAGGCAACTCAGAGGCAGATTTAATGTTTAATCTCTTTAGTATCTCCTGCCTAGTTTTCTTTGTTGTAGACACGCTGAAAATTATGAAGTACTTTTTCTGACTTTAGAGAGTGTATTAACTAACAACTATACTTTCTTATATGTTGAGATGGACAGGAAGAGCCAGAATCTTTACCCTTGGGATTTCTTTGAAGCACCTATTGAAATGGCAGTGTGTTTAGAGCATCCATACTGATAATGCAAAATGACTTCTCTCTTTCTGGGAGTGAAATATTGGCAACTGTCCAGTCATTCCACACATCTAACCTGATGGTGTGTGAATTTGCTGTATCCTAAACCTTCCTTTCCCAAAAGGAAACCAGCTGGAGAGTGTTGAAAAGGAATTAGGACTTAGCAGTTGTATTTCATGTTCATGTAGATTGTTCACCTGGAAGAAGAAAATGCATCTCACTCAGTATAGGCTCGTATAGTGACACTGGAGAGTGCAGGATTTTAAAATTAGTTGATTAGGACACTAAACTTATGTTAAATGGCTGGCCCCATGAATAATAACTGTTAACAAAAAACTAATTCTCGGTTTTATGGTTTTTGGTGGAAGCAAAACAAAACAAAACTACTTGCAGTAAGTCATTCACTTACTTTGATGCACACTCAAAGTCATGTCCAGTGTCTTAGGTATACAGGTCATGTAGGGAGTAATCGTCCTCCTAATTTAGCCCAGAGTCTGAGATAGAAGACAGTAATAGGAAAGTATATGTGTATTCAGTTTCTTTGAGAAAGAGTTTAGAGAGTAAGTATATTTTATCTTTTTAACTCGTTTAAAAAAGAGTATACAATCTGGTTTAGTCCTTTCTTCCAGAATGTCTAGTTCAGATTCATTCTTCTTTTGAGGTTTTCTCCCATTTCCTTCAGTTTAAGAAGATTTATAGTCTTGCCTTCCCTACCCAAGATCTGATCATCAATGATGGAAATTCTCAAGTCATTCATTAAAGAGGAAAAAAATTATTATTATAGTCAAGTAAACAGATATTTGTTTCATATAAGAGTAAAATATGGAAAATATAAAGTATACTTAAAATTATGGTCAACTGTCATTGAGTGGCTCCAGATTTAGCAGCAAGGTCTCTAGAGTCTTGACCTTTAGGTTTCTATCTGATCTCATAGAAACTGAGGGCTCATTCTTTCCTTTTAGAAAAGGCTATTTTTCCTTGCATTTTAATAAATATTTGCTTTATTGGCATGATATTTATATGTTAAAAAAGATCCCAAAATATAAGTGTCTTTCTAATTTATCATCTCAAACCAAGAATTACTTGAGAAAAGAAACAGGAATCTTAGTGTAGTGAATAAACTTTGCTTTTGCTTTTTAAATAAGTCTATGGAAAAAAGAGAGTGTGGGAGAAGAGGAGAAATGATAGCACCCTGAGCTATTGAAGCTCTTGAACTAGAAATTCCCCATTTTCAGCCTTTGTACTTATGCTACCTTTGATATGAATTGTACGTTTTAGCTTTTTGATGATCAAATGAAATATTAGACCCGTGAATTAACCAGAAATAATTGCTTTTGTTAGTGATTATTGTTAGCGTGAATTAATACTTCTCAAAATAGTTTTAATTCACTGGATCAAATGTATTTACCATAAATCTCTGCTTTTAAAATGTATTCTATATACAATAATGTTTTATCATGTTAAATCAGTTGTCTTCTCAAATTCGTGTTCCAGAAATGTCAACTTAAAAATGATCAATTGTCTATGACTTTCTCTTTATACCTCAGTTTACAGGAAAATCAAAACTCTCAGCTTTAAGGGCACATTGAGACATACTAATAGTTGTTTTTCTTACATATGATGCTTACCTATAGGTGTAAAATTATGTCCTAACAAGTATCAAATAACATTACTGATACGGACTTTTAGGACAGTACTCTTGACTTCATTTTGCCCTTGACAATGTTAGCAGTTACTATAGCAGTTTTCCTTGGCACTAACAGCCTAATGTTTTATATTTTAATATCTTAACTATAATACCAAGTAGCAGCATAAAGTATAGCTCGTAGTTTGCAAGGTTCCATCGTATACCAAATAAAGAGAATACAACACCCAAGGGGATAGATTTTGTGTTTCATGTTGAAAAGTTGAGTCCTTGTTGGTTCCTGTCTAGTTGCTGTGTACTGGACACGTCCTAATGTGAATGGCCGTTTACATTTGAGCATTTCTTTCTTCCAGTCAGTGGCAATGGAGGAGGCAGTGTGGCAGTGCCTGGCAGTTCTCCTGGGCTGCGTCATCCACTTAGACTTCTTTCTAAAGGTCTCCATGCCCTACTCAGGCAATGCACATCTTTCTCAGACTAAGAATGATGAACCAGCTCCAGCTCTGTGCTTCAGTTTCCCCTACGCAGATGAGTGCTCAGTGTCTAAGATAGCATTTACCATGAAGTGCTAAGCCTTCTTTGTAAAAGTTGGTAATGATTAGTTATTATTAATCTTGGAGTATGATTGAATCTTTCCTCTTAACAAGTTGTGTGTGTGACTGTCTAAGCTCTGAATTAAAAACTGGACAAGGTACTGTATACTGTAGTCTTGTCTTTATGACAGCATTTTAGATAATTGAATTTGCCACTGTTAGCAAAAATTTGAAAGATAGCACTTGGTTATTATTTGAGTCTATGTGCATATTTCCACTATGTGGGAAACAGTATTATGGTCAGCATACTATTTCAAAAGTGGATACTATTTCTTAGCAAAATTTGAATATTTAGGACTAATTCAGAATTGGAATTATATTCCTTAATATACTTGGGAAATCCGAGCTTCTTAATTAGACACAAACACTGTTAAAAATATAAATTCTCCCCATAATGATACCTGATAAAAATTGTTCTTAAGAATTGACTTGTGTTGAAATGAGAATGCCAGTTATAGTAAATAAGGTCATTTGCTGACCTAAGGCTTTTATGCTCTTGGTTTCAGACACTTGCTTTCATGGCAGGCTCATGCAGTGAAAGGCAAAATGTTAAGCAACTAGGGGGAAAAAGAAAGGAGCTAGAGAAAGAACTGCAGAATGGAATAAGAAGTCAGGAAAAAATGCATGTGAAGGGAAACAAGGGAAGAAAAATATCCAGAAAGAGGAGATGCAGAGCAGCAAGAGAAATCAGTGTGAATTCAAATAACATTGCTTTCTCATTATTAGTAGAATAATGTTTGCTTTTTCATGATTTGTTTTCTTATTTTGCTCAAGATAAAATTTTATTTGTACCTGTATGATCCTTTGGAAAAGACATCTTCTGCATAGGAGTAATAAAGTCCTTTAACTCTCATCCTGACTCTCATTACTTGTGATTGTGGAACTTTATACAGATTCCTCAAATATAGACAAATAATTAGAACACTCCCAAGGCTCAAAATACCTAAACAGATGTTGTATGTTAGATTCTATGCCATACCAGTAGGCTTGTTGGTTGGTTGATTGAGTTTTGTAGTCAGAGTGTGGGTTTTTTTTCTCTTTTCTTTTTAAGACTAAAAAATATTTAATAAAAGGTCATTTGGAAAATGGAGGGAAGAACTCAGTCTTTAGAAAAAAAATGTTTTCTTCTGTCTTTTTTTATTCTCTTGTTTAGCTAAGCTAATTGACAGTTTTATCCTTTAGAATGACAGGCATTTAAAATAATAGAATATTGCTTTGTGAATAAAACTAAAACATTTGGGGGAAAATTTAGATTTGCAAGACAAACTAGAGTCACTTTTCTCTTTCTGGAAATATAAGGGTACTCAGCAAAGCTTCATGGGGGAAGATTCTTAATTACCTATTTCTGTTGCAGAGAAGAGAGGATGTTATAGCTCTTCTCTCCCTACTGCTTCACACATAAACACCCTGTGCCCCAATTTCCCATAGCACTTAAGAGATGATACATTGACTACCAATTTGTGCCATGGGGAAGGGGACTTACTATTTGGTTAAATATTGTCTTCTGATTTACAACTAATATTTAAATGTGTTTATAAACATTAGTATACTGTTTCTTAGAATTGAAATAACCAATCATATCTTTTTTTAATACTTCTCCCACTTTTAATGCAATAAGAATGAATAAACTTTATAATTTTGTGATAAATGGAATATCAGTGTACCTTGATTTGGGTACAATTTCTATGTTCTAAAATAGTTATTTTTTAGATTTTTCCACAAAGGTACAAGTTTCCCTGTCTTTATTGGGTTTGTTGATTAGCTTTCTTTGATAGGTTTTGATTTGTTTCACAATCCCTTAATTGGGAAAAGTTAGTGTATTTTAAAACTCAAAAGATCTTTTATAAATTTTGATACTGTGTGCTACATATTATCCCTTAACAGCTGAAATTTCTGATGCTGGTACCTACATCAGTTTCCTATGAGTTCAATTTAATATTAACAGAACAAAAATTATTATAAATATGACATATGTCTTAAACAATTTTATTTTGATTTATGATGTTAAGTTCATGAATTTCAAGTAATTAATCAAGGTATGTTTGTTTTTGTCTCTTATTTCCAAGAGACAGCCTGAGGCAAAAACCAAACCAAAATAATCCTTTGAAACAATTAGGTATCCAAATTAGCAAATAAATTTCACAGGCCTCTATTGCTAGTTTATTATTTTCTTTTCATGAGCATTTATGCAAAGTAATGTTTATGAAAATGAATCCCATACAAATTGTTTAGGTGGATACTTTATATTTCAAGTAACATCACTTCATATAACACGTCTGTTTGTTAGTGTCTCTATGACCAAATGGAGGAGAAACAGGCACAGTTATTAAGTTATTCTGTGCCCCTTAGCATAGCAATAGAACCAACAACGTCTTCTGTAAACTTGAAAGTGAACCGTATTTCTTAGTGGTAAAATAGTTGGATCTTTTTAGGTATTCAATTTGTCAAGCGTATTGCTTTTGAAATACTTTGGCTGTATGCCATAAGATGTCCAAAGATGTTTTATGGTTTAAATATCTTAGTTCTTTAGGGGAAATAAGTGACTTTTCCTTCTTTGGTCTAGGGAAGAAAATTAAAAACAAGCTGATTTTCATTTATCTTAACAAATATAGGACAGTATCTTTATTTGTCAATAATTTTTTATTGTGGTTCATAATCTGTGTTTTATCAAAGACCCCTTTGAGATAGTAAAATCTATGAGCTTTCTTCGCCAGAAAAATGCCTTGCTTGCAGTTTCAGTGTTCACAGGGCTGAAGCTAATTGATGGACCCTGGACAGGAAACTCTGCTGTATGTCTTTAGAATTCTGTATATGTTATTGGTGATAAAAATCTTATTATTTTAATTTATATATACTACACATTTTAAAGTTTTGTTTTTCCCATATAAGTTTTTATTTGTAACATGTAGCTAAGACTTCTGGAATGCTTGTTTAACAATTTCTTATTTATTAAGAAATTAATTATACTTTATTAGAAGATAATGTTGAATTATTGCACACTATATCTAGTGTAAAACATATCCTACACTTGAATAGAACTCATAGAGGAAAAATCAACAGAGTTGTACACCCAATACCATATTGCTAGATAAACATCCAGCCAAGAAATATGTGATTGCAGAGTTACTGATTCTAGAAAAAAATAGGTTAATTTTAGGAAGAGCCACAAGTGAGATACTGCTGAGTTTTGATTCTTAGTAATTTCTTATTTATTCTGTTTTTACCTTTGTTATAGTAGAGACATAACTGACAAAGTACATGTGGATTTAATAGAATTTGCCAGGTCACTTTAATCAGGTTGCCCACCAGCAAAAATTGATACAGTTAGTGCACTGACGTTTTTCTTAGGTACTTCTCCTAATAGTTCACTTGTTTCATAGGTAAATAAAGAATTTAATGACACCAGATTTATTTTTCACCTTGAAATATTTTTCTCTGAAAGAATTAAGACAGTACTTTTAAGTAACTGTAATTGTGCTCGAGTAACAGTATAGAAAAAGAATGAGTGTGAAAGAAATCTGCAAGGGCTTTGTTAATGGCACAGGAAGGCAAGTCACTTACTAGTTTTTAGTACGTATTCCTTCATTCTATAGGTTGCCTTCTCAGAAGTTCAACTTTTCAAAAAGTTTATCAACTTAGGAATCATCAGTGTTCTGCTTATTTTGATTCATACCATCTTAAACTCCCAAGTCCAAGAAAAGAGAAGACCCAGAATGCCTGCCTATGTGTAGCATCTTGATTTCCCTACCATTGTTTATCTCTGCAGTGTTTGACTTGGATGAAGGAAATGATAGAAAAACTTTGCAGTCTTCAAATCTGGATCATAAGGTGCCAGAGCCTTCTGTTACCTTATCTGACATCTGTTATTTTATGATTCCTACAATCTCTGTTCCTTGGAAGTATTTAAAGCCACAACTTATTTAGACAGTTCCAAAGATGAGTTCAGCCTATTCTATAATGCTGCTGCTATACTCAAAAGGAAATGTATATTTTAGTTGTTAAATATCTTCCTCCATGTGTTTGATATATTTTTTAAAATTGTTTTTAAAACTGTCTCATTGGCATGATTTTTTTCCACGAGTTCTTTAAATTCGCTTCTTATTGCTTATCATTTTATAGTGCCTCCTGACAGACACATTGCTAGCTTTACTTCCATCTGTCTTTACTCTGTATCTGGAAATTAATGATCTGTAAATCCACATCCAATTACTAGAGCCCAGTATAGAAAGGAAATGCTCAGTGTAATTCTTTGGAAAAATGAAAAACTTTTCATTTGTGCCCGTGGTCTATCTGATACATTGGTACATCATAACCAGTGTCCATTCTGGTTGTGCAGTACCTGTTGTTAAATATTTTGAATACCACTCTGCTTATAAATACATTTTTCTTGGATGAAATGAAATGAAAATTTAAAAAAATATATAATCAGGTTTCTGAACATCAAGCTGAAATGTTCTTCCTCCCTTGTCATTTCTTACTCCTTTGCATTTAGTTTCAAATTGGGGTATTTTGTTTAGGCCTTTTTGGTTTATTCTTATAGTAAGAATAAAACCTTAAATAAAAGAGACACTGAAATCCAAGAGTACTTCAAAAAGTTCATGGAAATATTCATATTATCTTTTAATTCTATTTTTCCATGAATTTTTCAAAGTACCCTCGTAAATAAAGAATATGTTTTCATATGATGAACAGTGTCTAAGAATTTAACAGATCCTAAAGCTAAAAGAAAACCTAAAGACCATCTGCTTTGATTCAGCTGCTGGCCCATGTCAAGGACCTGAGATTTGGTTTCCAGGTTTCTTGGTTGCCAGTTCAGTACCTTTTAATTATAGCCTTTTGCCTCTGAACCTATTCAAGAGTTTAATGTTGTTGAAAATGCATTTTTAAAATAAGAATCAATGTAAATCAGTCACTTAGGGTGACTGCCACTGGGCTAATGATTGATTAGGCCACTACCATCTGGTAGTGCTGGGTGCTGACTTACGGGGCTCCGGTCCCTCTCTTAGGACGTTTAGAGTTTGATTTAATACCACTCCACCACTACAGTTCTCATTTTCCTATCAAGATATCAACTTGAGCCAAGAGTGAAGATCACTTTTAACAGCAGGAATGGCCCATTATTCCATTTGTCTCTGAAATATCAAATCCAAAATATTAATCAGGTTTTTCATTCATATTATTGGAGAATATTTATTCTTGGTTACAAATTATTATGAAAACCAATAGTACTTATTTTTTAACATATTAAAATTAAGTTTATATCCCATGGTGTGGCAGTGAGAAAGATAATGAAGAATGGAATTTATTTTGCCCAGTGTTGATTTTTTCCTTTAGGTCAGAATTTTAAAGAGTCAGAGTGAGGCTTTCATCATTACTTTCCAGTTTTTATTCTCTGCCCTCTCCCTAGCCAAACCCTTATTCCTAGTGTCCTTCTTGACTTGGAAGCGACTTGCCCAGGGCTTTTGCCATGGGGAATAGTCCGCCAGTCTGGGCCTCACAAAGTTACCTCTTCCTGTTGTGTCCTGCTTGGATATTACCAGTGTCATCTGCTGGGTTCCCCTCTGAAACCCCTTCCTTTCTTCTTTCCCTCCTTCTCTCTCCCTCCAATGCTCCCCTCCCAAGTACATTTCTCCCCCAGTCCCATAATCTCCAGTTGAACTATCTTGTGTCTCATTGTTTCCTTTTAGAACTTCTCAAAGTTTCTTACAGTTTACACAACACATGTACAGTTGTCCTTCGATGTCCATGGGATTTGGTTACAGGACCTCCCACAGATACCAATATCCAAGGATGCTCAAGTCCCTGATATAAAATGGCACAGTATTTGCATATAGGCTACACACATCCTCTTGTGTACTTTAAATCATCTCTAGATTACTTATAATACCTACTACAGTGTAAACACTATGTAAATAGTTGTTACACTGTTTAGGGAATAATGAAGAAAAAAAGTTTGTACATATTCACAACAGATGCTTTATTTCCTGAGTATTTTTAATCTGAGGTTGGTCAAATCCACAGATGCAGAACCCATGGATATGGAAGGCTGACTGTATGAGCATTCTAACTTTAATCTCAGAACTCTTAAGCTAGTAGGAAAAGGTTAGCCTAGCTCTTAGGGCTTTTTTCCAGTAACAAATGCGTTTAACACTGACTATCTCTTCACCTTTGTTGTTTCAATCTCTGAATGAATCTAAAGGAGGAATTTAGACCCTGGTAGAAACCTGCCCATCTGGATTTGCCAGTGAGCAAGGTGATAGGATAGAAGGCAGGGCAGAACTTAGTCCTTAAATCTCCCCATATAGACCCCTGGGCTGCCAACTGGGAGAACCAACCCTAGTTAATCCCAGAAGTCAACTGGAAATACACTGTCAGTTCTACTGGGCACTTCGACTCATCTGATTTATTGTTGACTGAAATAAGAGGAGTTTCAATGACTGAATCTGTTAGTGACGATTTGATTTCTGTGGAGTCAGAGGGTTTCCCCCTCAACAGGTGTTTCCTTGTTCTTCATACTTTTGGGTGTTCAAACTTCTGACTGGGTACTTTAGATATCATAGAATACATTTTATTTTCAGTAGCCTGCTAAGGAAATTACTGCCATTCCTAGACTGGTATCAAGTGAGGAAATTGTATCCAAGGTGGTCACAATCAAATTATAGCTTTTCACCTTCAGTCTGACTGCTGGTTTAGTTTGGGACAGTTGGCAACTTTGTGGATGGATTTAATAAGAAAAGATGCTCTGGAAGAGGTGTGATTTGAAGAAAAATAGGGGGGTAAGAGGTGAAGCAGTGGAGCAGAGAGGTGTCCATTTGTTCTGAGGTAGCATATGATAAGAAAGAAGTGAAGTTTTAATGGAGGTAGTATGTGAAGAAGAGGTGTGTGTATTTTCAGGCCAGTAGAGGTTAATGTTGATTCATTATATGAAGAACCTTAATTAAGGTTTTATTTATGATCATTGCCATACCTTAAAACTCGTTCTGTTCTGCTATTATCACTGAGGCTTTAGCAGTTTAGCTCCTCTACTGCCATTCCCTAGTAAGTCCCTTCTAAAGCAAATCATGGAAAATGGTATAGTGTGTGATAGCTCATTAGAATGTAATCTTGAGTAGCCTTTGGAAATCAGTCAAGTCAAATGTAGAGTGATTTTAGTTTTTTGAGTTAACATGTTCCAACTCTGAAATGTTATCTCCTAAGGGCCCTAGGCTTCCCCACTATAAAATGTTGCATGCTGATAAACAGTTAAATTGCCTATCATCATTACACGCTCTTATCTTGATTATTTATAGGAACTAAGAGAAATACATAATAAGCAGCAACTTCAGAAGCAAAAGTCTATAGAGGCTGAACGACTGAAACAGAAAGAACAAGAGCGAAAGATCATAGAATTAGAAAAACAAAAAGAGGAAGCCCAAAGGTGAGTCTTTACAGTGAATTGTGGACCCATCTGGAAGGAACTTTGAGTATTTATTATTCTTTGCCTGGCTTCTCCAAGTGCTTACTGCACCAGAAAGAGCCATAAGTCTCTAATGTGTGTGAGAGGTGTTTGTGTGTGTGTGTGTGTGTGTGTGTGTGCATGTGCACAAGCACAAACGGGTATATATAAATCTCTGCATATATGAGTATTCCCTGAAGTTTTTGATTAGTTTCCAGAGTTCTCCCAAGTTACTACCATGTAGATAAACAGAATTATACAAGGAAATTGGGACACTTGGTATGCTCATTTGAATGCTAATGACCAAAATACATTTCCAGTTAACAGCCTTTTAATAACAGTGGTGGTCAGAGTGCCTGGTTTGAAATCAAAGTCCCTGAGCTAGCTTACCACACAAGGCTTCTCCTGCAGGACCAAGAGTGTGTCACTCTGTCTTCTTTCTCCTTTTTTTCAACTGCAGATTGACTGGAATACAAAAGGAGAAAATTTGCTACTGTTGCTTAGGATATAGACACATTTCTGTCTGTTTTTGTTTGGATATTTGTATTTGTGTTTTTTTATTTTTACTTGTAGCTTTCTGTAGGAAATTGTAGAAATTTGTTAACTTTTGATGTGTCTGATTTTATTATTGGATATTTGCTTTTTAGATTTTAGTTAATTTTAGACTCCAGAAAATAAAAATGACCAAATGTCACAACAATATGCAGTAAATTATAAAAATTGGTTGTTGAAATTAGACTGAAAAGATGAGGAAACAGATACTTGAGGCAAGTCATTGACCTTAGTGAGCTGAACTCAGTTTAACTGCCCAGAGTGATGCATGCTTTGTTATGGGCATATATAGTATTCTGCACCAGCTGTTTGTGTATGTTTTTGTTTGTTTATATATTTGTTTTTTAATGCCAGTGGGGAGGTGGTTGGGGCCTCAAACCAATTTAGAGGACTATTTCATGGTTTTTGTGGGAGTGGGAATAAGGATTACCTCCATGGATGTGTTGATTAATTCTAATTTCATCCTTTTATCTTCAAAGTTTATAAAATGCTTTTATTATTCACACTATATTGAATTAAACTTTCACATTCCTACAGAGTAGAAAAAAGATAAAATACTGTGATACAAAAAATATCACAATACAAATATAATATGTAATACTTATTCCAATTATATAGATAATTAGTACCTAATTAATATTCCCTATTCCTCCCAAACATGTTTGTGTTCTCAAAAAAGACATTTTAAAAATTGTAAGTCTTCAAAATTTAAGTTAAAAAATAATTCTACTACACTAAATTTTCACATTCATACAGAGTAGAATAAATATAATTTTTGACAATGGAGAATAAAAGTATAATGTGTTTACATATGTTCCTGTGGCAGTTTTCTTTTTTTTTACATTAAAAAAATTTTTTTTTACTTTATCAATATACAATGTAGTTGATTTTCGTGTCCCTTTACCAATTTCCTGTGGCAGTTTTCTAATTCCAAGAGATGACCTTTATGCTGTTGCAGGATAACAGTTCAGCCTGGAGACTCTGGAATCGGGCTGCCTGGGATTGAACCCCAGGGACGTATGGCTATGAGACTTGAACAATTCATTTGGTATCTCTGCCTCAGCTTCCTTATCTGTAAAATGGGGTTAATAATAGGACCTAAACACCTGCTGAGAGGGCTAAAGGAGCTAATTTATGGAGAGCTAGTTATTTTCATATCATTTGTTATTGTACGTTACTTTCACTTAAAGTGTTTTCTGATTTTATAATATATCATGTAATGAGAGAAAGATCATTCCTGGTCTTTTCAAGGCCTAGATTTAATTGCAATTATCTATTTGTCTAAGTTACTCTGAAAAACAAAATAGTTGAAGTCAGTAAAGTACCTTCAGGTTTTGGGAACAACGTGTGTGCATGTAAATGTGGTAAGGAATTTTAATGATCTGATTGATCATGTGCTTATTTTAACAATACTTCATTTGCAATGTTGGGCATACTTTATTTTCACAGAAGTTATGTTCCTGTGTGTTTTGTTAGTTTTTTTTACAGTTTAATATGTTTTAACATTGAGAAGTATTTTTCTTATTCTTGTAAACCACTTTATAAAATACATCAGAAATTTCCTTTCTATGTTTTCCTAAATCATGTGATTTCATCTCACTCAGAATTGGAGCCCTGAAAGCCTTTGTTTCATTGATTTAGTTGCTCCATCTAAGAACAATATTCCCTTGATGTTTAGCATCTCATTGAGTAGATGGAGATTTTTGTGAAAAGAGATGACATAGTGTTAAATCAGAGTGGCTTCCTTGTTGTAATCAAGCATTTTTGTTGGCAGACGAGCTCAGGAAAGGGACAAGCAGTGGCTGGAGCATGTGCAGCAGGAGGATGAGCATCAGCGGCCAAGAAAACTCCACGATGAGGAAAAACTGAAAAGGGAAGAGAGCATAAAAAAGAAGGATGGAGAGGAAAAAGGCAAACAAGAAGCACAGGACAGGCTAGGTCGGCTTTTCCTTCAACCCCAAGAACCAGTTAAGCCAGCTCTCCAAGCACCCTGGTCCACCGCAGGTATTAGAAGCCAAAAAAAAAAAAAATTCTAGAAAAAAAGTCATCTTCTCTCCAGAGCCTCTTGAGAAATGTTCATATCTAATCAGGCCCTATCATGGCTACATTAGTAGAAATGAGAATGGCAGTGTCTTGTTTTGGGCTACACAGCACTTCCTTCTCCAGAATCATTAGAGACCTGTTTAATTCTTCCACCACCATGCTGACCTCTGCCCCGACCATACTGGCATCTAGCAGTCCTCTACAGAATGAACAAAAGTGGCGTGTATTTCCATTATCAAACCCCTTTTATACACCTGTATTCCAAACAGTGGTCTTAACCTATCCTGCAAAAAGAACCTGCTGCTTCTCCAGTTTGTTATTTTCCCCAGGAATTTCTGAGCTGTCTCTGCAGCAGAAGTGTAACCTTTCCCCCTTGCCTGCACAGGTGTAATGTTCCCTGTCTTCAGCCTGCACTCCATAAAACTGTGTGTTTTACCATTTGAAAAGTACGACAGTGTTTTGCTCTTTGAACGTAATTTGCCTCTTTAAAAAAAAAAAAGTAAATGAAAGACTTAGCTAGGAAATAGCTAGGAAAAGCTATCCCTTATATAATATCGGATACAAGCTAGAATATATTTTTAAAATTCTTGTGTGGTTGTATAATATTGAACAGCTTTACAAATAATACACAGCTGAAGAAAGTGATTGCTTTTTCTTTATATTTTAAATTATATCAATTTTATTTGTTTGGTCATCTGTGTGCTTTTTATTGCTATGGTTTATAGAAAGACAAAAAAGAAACACACTTTCAAGCTAGTCTGTAAAGGTTCACTTGTTTGCTGTCTGCACAGTGGGCAGGGATGGGAGCGAAGGTACAGGGTTGGGTCAGGCCCCATCTCTGCTGTAGGATGCAGCTGCTCAGGGGAAAAGATCATGAGGCATCAGATCCACACGGTAGCAATTGTGTCATAGGAGGGCAAATTTATTTTTTGATAGTTTTTAAAATCTGAAAATAATTTCACTGTCATTTGATCTTAGGCATTAAGTTCCTTCCTCCTAGTATAGTGCTTCCTCTGAGTGTAAAATGAGGATTTATTTTTCCTTTTGGCCACTGGGAAATTTTGCCTATCTTACAAGACCACATGCAGATCATACTTCCCCCCTTACTGCTTTGCGGATGGGAATGTGTCGAAATACTTGTAGCTCTTAGGTAGAAAAGTTCAGAGGGCTGTTATTAGTTATTGTTAACCAGAATCCAAAATATTCCCTGCTCACATGCACTTTTTAAAATTTTCATTTCATTTCAAATGAAATTATTTTCATCTAGGGTCCATCCTTAGGCTCTTTTGTTCCCTAGGAAATGTAGAGGAAGACTTCACCAGGGATTATCAGTAATAACCATTCTTGGTGAAATCAACACTTATGTTTATATGATCATGTTAAGTGCCTAAAACATCAGCATTTCCAAGTCTTTTAATATGGAAACTTGTGCTTCCCTGTCCCCTTCCAAGCAAATTTTCTCCTTGGCTGATTCAGATTTTGGATCATATCCTAACTGCTGCATTGTGCTCAACACCCTGGGTGGGAAGGAGGGGAATATTGATACTTTACAGATGTGCACTATTAGAGCTCAAGCCAAGAGGCAGAGAGAAGGGACCATCAGGCAACGTCACTGCACTCAGCATCAGATTGACTTTTGTCTAGAGAAAGTCTCTTAGTGAACTCCAATGGGTTTGAGTTGCTGACATTAGATTCAGCTCTCCTTTGGTATTCAGTATGTGTTTCAGAAATTTCTTGAACGGATGGAAATAGTTCAGATGTTAAGGTAGGCAACAGAGGAGATATCAGTTGCTTGGCTTGTTATACATTTGTGTTCCCTGTAATGTTTTATTTTTGTTGTCTTCTCCCCCTTTTCTGTAAACAGAGAAAGGCCCACTTACAATTTCTGGACAGGAGAATGTAAAAGTGGTATATTACCGAGCACTGTACCCCTTTGAATCCAGAAGTCATGATGAAATCACTATCCAGCCGGGAGATATAGTCATGGTAAGAAAGACTCCAGTGAGAGTGTCATTTCTGTTGATAATTAGCATCTGTCCTCTTTCAGCACTTTATTCGACAATTGTGAAATTGTTGGCCAATGTGAAATCCAGTAATCCAACATTTAGGTTTTGAAGTGTGAGGTCCAGTCTTCTTCCTTTTCTATTAGAATGAAAGATGGTGTTTAAAAAACATACTCTAGCATCACTTTAAAATACAGTTGTTAAACACATTGTGTACTCATCACAGCCTTAGCATATTTTTAAATCTATGAATGTCTGGTAATTTCAGAGTTTAGATTACTATTTATATACTATGGATAGTCTTTAAGAAAATAGTTTTAAATGCAAAACATTCTATTATTATTCTGATAATTGCCATTGATAACTTTTGTATCTTTGGGTCAAAGCATCTCTTTTTTTTCCTTTAGTTAACTTCGAATTATGTAGAAAGTAATGAATTAAATACAGTTAATTTGCTTTCCTACATTGTAAATTAACAGATAAAACAGTTCAGAATTTTGCTTTGTTGTAAATTCATCTTATGATTATGACTAAAACTATAAGTATCAGTTTAAGAAAGACAATAAAGCAATATGGTTGTCCTAAATTATTTTCTAAAAGAAAACACTAGTTCCTTGATCTAGTTATTCTCTTAAGAATAGGCGTCTTAGAAGTGGTCAAACTTTGCTTTACTCTTAGTGTTTTTTAAAAAGAGATGGGAATGTTTGAGAATTTTCAAAGAACTACCAAAAATTAAGAACTAAGACAACCATGTTTCTCATACTAGGACTAGGTGTCTTTGAAATATTAAAGGGTGTTGCATACCACGTTGTACTATTACTCATTCCTTCATCTTGCCTGTGTGCGTAATATCTCTGTGTGTAGAATATATGATCTGTAATGGGCCAAAATATATAGAAAGAACAATGTGTTTGGCACTTGGGGAAATTAGTCTCCCTTATTTTTTGACTGTTGCTTTTTCTGTAATAATCATGGGCTGGAGGAGTCAAGGCCAGAGGTCCCAAATCTTTACGTCAAAATCACCTTAACAGTAACGAAAACCTCTTCAAATATTCTCCATGCCTTCATTTGGCACAGTTACTGAATGCCTGAAGCATGCTGTGTGCCTGCCTCGCTCATGCTTTACAGAGGAACCGTTGGTTTTTCTGAAGTTTGGGCGCGCCGCTCCTACATGTGTGCGGTGACAGGAGGTAGCAACCATGTGTTTGTAGGCTTTCTTCTGTTTCCTGCACTGTGCTTTCCTAGTGGCCTGAAGCTGCTTTACTCATACTGCCTCATATTTACAATAGTGTGTCTTTTAAAGCAGATTAATTATAAAGTATGAGTAAATACCATGCAATAGCAGGAATCCCAAAATTCTGAAAATCTAAAAATTCTGAAAATACAAGGGTACTTCAGAAAGTCTGTGGAAAGGCTGACCGGTAGAGCATGGTGTTGATAACACTAAGATCTAGGATTTGATCCCTGTATGGCCCAGCCACCCTCCCCCCAAAAGTGCATGGAACTTGATTCCTGGACAGGAACTTTTTGAAGACTTTGTACAATGTGACATCAGATAGGGCCTCATTATAAAGTGGTTTTTTTACCCTGAAAAAAAGAAGCCTAATGTTTATGAAACTGGATTTGTCACAACACAATTGCAGAAGAGTAATGCTTACAGGATGCAGAAAAGTAATGCTCTCTTAAAATAAGGAAATGTTATGAAATGTTATGATAATGAAATGGTACAGGTGATTTCTATTTTAATGAGAAAGTCCTGCTCATTTTCAGGGTATATTCAGGTGTGCCCCTGTAATCTTAGTCCTTTTACAATGATATTGAATCCTTTCTCTCGAATTGGCTAGTTAATAACCAGCTTGATTAGACAAGTAGAGTTTATTAGATATGCTGTGAGAATAAAGCATGTCATTAAACATATATTTTGCCTTGCTTTCGAACCTTTGCTTTCCTGGTGGAGGTTAAAGGGGAATGGGTAAGTGCTACCTAACTGTCAGGAAGTCTGCATCTTATTCAATGTTTTGTTCTTTTAAAGCACTTTAATTCTGTCTAAGTACACGTATCTTTGGGTGTTGCTGTGGCAATAAAAGTGTTTTGAGTTCGTGTAGTAGGTTGTACTTAAATTAAAACAAAAAAGAAACAAAGAGGTAAATCTTCTGAATTTGTGTGCCAGGTTTCTAGTTACTAAATTCCATTTAAGGAGTAACTTGAAGGCTGTGTATTTGGCCAGTGATTAGGTCAAGTCTGCATCATAGGCCGTGGATGAAGAGTTCCAAGTAGATTAAATTTAAAAGATAACGTTCTAAAAATATTTTTTAAAAAAGAATATTGTAATAATTTTCTGGCTAAGCTGTAAAAACCAGAAGCTATAAAAGGCAAAAATGGACAGATTTGGCAGGATACAAAAATTTAAATTTTTATATTGGAAAATACATAAGAGACCAAGGGTTACTGTCCATATTACATAAAGACTCCAAACAGTTACTGTGAAAGAGACCCACAAGCCTTGGACAAGTAACTAGCAGGTAGGAGGGGATATTCATAAATTAAAAGTAAGTGACTAAAAAAGTACGTGAAGTGATGCTTAACTTCATGGGTGATCAGAAAATGCAAGTTAAGAAAAACCAAAATAGCATTGTTCCTTTATCAAATGAGCAAATTTAGAAGTTTGATAATATTCAGCTTTGTCAAAAGTGTAGGAAAAATGTAATACACATTGTCAGCATGGTTGTATAAATCGTTCAAGCCATTTGAAAAGCAATTTGTCAGTACCTTTTCAAATTTTAAATTCTCATTTCCCTTGGCCCAGAAATTCTGTTTTTCTCCCCGCTTTAGGCTTTTTTTGGGCATATGCACAAATATGTGTGTACATGGATGTTCACTGCAGCATTGTTGGTAAAAGCAAAAAAAGTAAACAGTCCAATGTCCATCAGTAAGGGAAAGATTGAAATAAATGATGATAAAGCTAGATAATATAATGAAGATGTTTTAAAAAGTATGTAGATACAAATAAGATCACCAATAAAAAAGCTGAAGGAATATATGTCTAGTATCATTTCATTTTGGTTAAAAATAAAACTGTATGTGTATATATGTGAGTGTTTATATATGCATAATTAGCAGTCTTGAAATATATACATGAAACTGTAAATAATGGTTACCACTGGGCAGTAAAGAGGAGGCTTTCATGTTTAATATAATTTTTTAATTTGATTTTTTCAAAATATTTTAACATTTGTACATATTTGTGGGGTACAGTGCATTGTTTCATGTTTAATTTTATTTACTTCTATATTATCTCATATTTATAAATGTATTATATTTGTAATTTTTGATGAAACACTAAAAATAAGTCCAACTTCAAGGATAAGTATAATAGAAAATGACTAACCAGGACTGGAATGATATTTACTTTATCTCAGACATCCTGGATATTTAATGAAATGGGGAATGTGCCATTAGGCATAAGTTATTGGCTTGCCGAAAGGACAGTGTCTTCATTTTGTACTACAGAATGCAGTGTGACACTTCAAGTGCCATTCAACTGTTTTATCTTTGTGAGATTAGCAATCAGTGCAAGAAGATGGAAATTGACATGTAATAGCAACAGGTTTTTTGTTTCATGAAGTTTGCAGTTAAGAAACATGAGCAGGCAAAATATTACTATCAATCAGATGTTCACTTTTACTTTTCTGCGTACAGTAATTATAAAATTTTCAGATTTCTCCAACTTCTTTGAAAGAAGCCTAACAATATTTCCTTTTGTAATGTAGGCAGTGTTGGGGGGTGAGCTTTAAAATATTTTTGCTTTTGGAAAAACTCGATTATCAGCCCAGTGTTCTCCAAAAATATATTTTTTCATTGTTAACAAAAATTTAATGTGATATATCTTATATGTGATCCTGTTCTAAATGTTAAAGAAATAGATGATGCCTGCCATTCACATTTAAAATCTTTTTAGAAAAATTGAAACACATGAAAAAGCCAATGAATTTCTCAGTGAATATACACTAACTGCTAGGAATGTAAAAGAAGAAAGGAATCGTGTGAACTAATATGCTTAGGGAAGACTTATTAATGAAAGCTTCTTAGTTGGGTTTGACCTTGAAGGCTAAGGTTTAGGTGCTTTGAGAATATATAGCCTCTCTTCTGATCTGGAGGTCCTAATATTTGGAGGGTGAATAAATCAAATTTGACATCCATAACATATTGGAAGAGGATGAGAAATGAGACCTCTGCTCACTGCTGTTTTGTTGAGGACAACTTTAGAACAACACTGGCTGATCATCTAAATGCTGATCCTTGGACTCTCATGGGACCAAGTGCATCTGAATTGCTTAGGGAGCTCCAAAAAAATAACCATGCCAGGGCTCACCCCCAGAGATTCTGGAAAATTTTAATCCATGTATGGTATTCAGAATTTTCTCCAGGTGGTTCTGTTAGGGAGTAGGTTTTGGGAACCACTAATCTAATCTCTTTTCCTGTCAGGACTAATCCTAAATCATTTCTCTTAAAAATATCTAAAGAAGGGCTGGCTGGTTAGCTTAGCTGGTTAGAACACGGGTTGTAACAACAAGGTCAAAGGTTCGGATTCCTGTACTGGCCAGCCGCCAAAAAAAAAAAAAAAAAAAAATATATATATATATATATATATATATATATATATATATATATATATATATATATATATATATATATATCCAGAGAAGAAGGGACTTCTTTAGCAGTTATCAGCCATCAACCAATTCAGTTTATTCTGAAAATTGTTTACTGTCTCAGTGTTACTCTTCCATCAATTTGAACTCACTTTTTTTCCCTTCTCTTGATGTGATTTGTTTTTAAGGTAGTCAGTACCTTTTCCTTCTACCTTCCTTAGATTTTTATAAACTTAACATCTGGGCTTGGCTTGTTTAGCAACAATTGGCCATAGTATCGCTGCTGTTTTGAGGGTCCAGTACACACATAGGATTATAGGGGTAGATCACATCTGACTCACTGCCTGTTATGTAATAAAGTTTTATTGGAACACAGCCAGGCTCCTTCATTCGCTTATTGTCTACAGCAGCATTTGTGCTACAGTGGCAGACTTGAGTAGTTGTAGCAGCAGAAAAATGTGCTGACCTCTAGGTTACAGCTTTAGAAAAGAGTCTTAATATCCTCATCTAGTAGTTTGGGGGGAAACCTTGTATTTCAAGCCTGGCAAATCCATGAAACATGGCTGCCACCCATTTCTCCTCAGCTCCCAGGCAGCCTGGACCAGCTGGTGTGAGTCGAGACACAGCTTAAATGTGTTTGCTATCCCTGTCCTTTGTCATGCTCTGTGAGGGAAGAAGGAATTTCTCTTTATCTCCTTTGTGGCAAGGTCAGAGGTTTTAGAAATATTAATAGTACCTAAAGGAGGCGGCAGTAACTGAGCATATAAACAATGAGAAAAGAGGCATAATAGTATCAGGCTTTAACCAAATGGACTTGAATCTGAAATGGCTGCTGGGTACATTTGACTATTGCATCAATGACCTACAATATGCAGTATATAATTACTAATATTTTGAAGACTAGCTCTGTAATATAGTCCCAGAAATGTAAGCAACATTTGAGATTTGTACTTCACTTTGATGTTCCAGTAGAATTACCCCCAAATACTTTGGGGTATTGCAGTGAGCCTGGTTAAGTAAAATTATATTAAGACCAAAGTTGTTGATAATAAAACCCCCCTTATAGCCACCAGTGGATGACGTACTTTATATAAAAGTCCACATTATAGTCAGCTATGTTACAAAGAAATTTGTGAGCTTGCCTTCTTGGTCTATCATGATCTTATGTTTTTTTCAAAATCAAAGTGGGATTTTGGGTAGTTTCCCAAATCTAGGAAGAAATATTTCTCGTTTTCATATGTCAACCTTTATGCTTTTTCTAAGTGGTTAATTTAATTTAGGTGTTAAGAGTGAGTTCTTATTATATCCTCTGAACCTTAAAATGTAATAATTTATTAAAATTAATGGATCCCAATAAGAATAAGTTAAACTAATTAAGACTTGTTTGGGCTGTTATTGAGATCAGTGAATTTTCCTTGGTTAAAAGTGAAAATATTGATTTTACTGTTGCCTTTAGGAATGGGAGAAGTTCTTGTTTGTAGGGATAAGAGGCTGAGGCAGCCCCTCTCCCCATCCTAAGTATATGTGTGCCTGTCAGTAGTGCAGCATGCTTTCTGTCATATCTTGGGACATGCTGGGAATGATCAGTTAACCAGGGTGGGAGCTAGACCTGCCTGCAGGGTGGAACATTTCCTCTAGGCTTCAGATCCAATTCTAGATGGCCACCAAAAGTCTTATTAATCAGACAAGACCCTGTGTCTCAAGGGGATGACAGTGGATCATAGTACATAATTAAAGCAGGTGAGAGTTGAGGAGGCCCAATTTGGACATAACCTGTAGGAGTGCCAGACAGGCAGTGGTCAGGGATCGACTTGAGCCCCTAAAGGATTACTATTGCCAGAAGATAAACCCAGAGGTACCAGGATCCCAGGCAGGCTCCTAGAGCAGGGAAATCCCATACAGAGAACCAGCCAGAGACTATAACCCAGAGTGAGGGTAAAGTAGAGACCAGGCCAGAAGCTCAAATCAGAGAACTGTAGCACAAAGTCAGAGCTGGACCACAGGAAGGATGGCTTTAAAAATCTGTCATTAAACATTTCTTATTTGCCAGGCAGTGTTCTAAATATTTAGCAGTCCTCTCAACCACCATAACAATACAGGTATTGTTATTATCCCCACTTTATAGATGAAGGAACAACTGAGGCATCAAGAGATTAAACTTGCCCAGAGGCAACCAGTTAATAATTGTAGAACTGGTATTTAAATTGAGCCAGTCTAGGACTGGCCACTTAGCTCACTTAGAGCATAGTGCTGATAACACAAAGGTCAAGGACTTGGATCCCTGTACCAGCCAGCCGAGCCGCCAAAAAAAAAAAATAAAAAATAAATAAATACATAAATAAATAAATAAATAAATAAATTGAGACAGTCTAATTGCGGATCCCTATTCTTGATTATTATTACACTTTGCTGTCTTGAGGTTCAATCATTGTGTGTTTGACCTAAGCTCCTAACTCATTCCTGCCTGACATCACCTTTGGCCCTAGAGTAGAGGGGACTGAGCTTGGTTGTTGAACCTGCTGAGAAGCGGGGGAGGCCCTGGCACGACTGTGGTAGAAACAGCCATGTTTACAGTGCAGAGCCGCTGCAAAGTTACAGTGTGTTGTAATTATCACCAGTAAGTATGAGGGAGGAAGGAAAGACATCTAGCTATTTGAGTTTAGCATAAAAAACCCAAGTAGGAAAGAAGTTATCTTAAATCCTCATCTAGAGAAACAATTGGGGCTGCCAAAAAAAAAGAAAGTAAGAACAAAACAGTGAGGGGGAGTCAAACGAAAAGTGGATGATTTGCTCAGATGGGTGGAAGTGTGAGCAAGAATGGCAGAACTGTAAACCAAAACTAGAGCCTTTGGAAGTTTTATTGCACTCTAACCAAGGTAACTCCTTTTTGGTTGTTTGATTTCAGCCTTAAAAATTGCTTTTTTCCATGACAATAAAGGTTTCTTAAGTTAGAGCAGCAAGCAGGCATCCTCTACTTGCTGAAGATTTTGTAAATAACCTGTAGAATTAAGTAGAAAGCTAGGTATTCTGTTTTCTCCTAGACCAGGGGACTCCCATACAGAGACTATTACTTAGAATGAGGATAAAGTAGAGACCGGGCCAGAAGCTCAAATCAGAGAACTATAGCTCAAAGTTTAACATGAAAGAAGACCCAAGCAACCCCTACCCCAAGTGTTTGTTTATTCAGATAAGCTAATGAGTATTAATTATACCCTGTTACTCACTGTACATTGAGTAGGCGTAGATGTTTGGTTTGTTTAATAGCTTTTTGTGTTATTTTAGTTTTTACCGAATACTTGAGTGGATTAGATAACTGATATTTTTCTAGATTTTCCAAAATCATTGTTGTTAAAGACCCTACCCACTCACTTCTATGATTCTAAAAAGCCATGTTAATGTCCAATGAAGAGTTCAATGTTTTATATCTTTAGGTAGTATATGAAGGCTAAAAATAAGATAAGATCTCCGATAGACCCTTACTTTGACTTATAGTAATGAAAATAATTTTCTAATAGTGAATATAATCATCCTCTGAAGTCGTTCTCCTGTTGCTCGTAAAATAGAAAGGGTAACTTGTAAAAATAAGTAGAATCATTTTGGCCATTTTGAATGATCTTTTTCAGTCAGAATTAAAATAAAATTATTTAAAGCAAACATTAAAAGCACTTGGTATAATAAATAGCTATGTGAAAATTTTAAACAGAATTCTATATTCTCATGTACACTTTTGTGAATATTAAAGTTAAATTTATGTAGAAGAAAACTATAGGACCTTATTGAAATTGGTGATTGCTATAAATAATCACCTCTTTAGTTTCCTCATCATGTGTCTGTGGAACTTTTCAAGGGCTAAACACAGCATTCAGCTTTGCTACTCATGGAATCCATCTAAGGCTGGGTTTTTTATTTTTCTTATCCTTATGCTGAATAAATACCACTTAGCACTTGGAGGTTTTTAGAGTTCTAAATTTGTATTGATTGCTCACTTTGCTTTCAACTTTAAATAATAAACCCAAGTTAAATTATTTTTAATAATTACATCACTTCCTGAATGTTGAAGACTGTTGGATCACTTTCCAATTCAAAATAGCTCTAAAAATTTAAACTATGTGCTTGAGGACTTCAGGCACTTTATCTTAACTGCCATTATTAGAAAAAGAAAAAAAAAAAAGCTACAAAAAAGTATAAAGAGTAAGGACTTGAATTATAGCACTTACTGTTTCTCCAGAGTTAATGATTAGAGACCTTCTTCCCCCACACTTAGAGTAAGGTGAAGAAATTTCTATGCCCCGTGTCAGTCTAAAATTGGCAGAGACTTGGGACTTTGTTGTGGTAGGGCGTTTGGGGTATTGGGGGTTGATTTATTTCCACTTAACTTAAATGTGTGACTTTCCCCACAGGTGGATGAAAGCCAAACTGGAGAACCGGGATGGCTTGGAGGAGAATTAAAAGGAAAGACAGGATGGTTCCCTGCAAACTATGCAGAGAAAATCCCAGAAAATGAAGTTCCTGTTCCAGTCAAAACAGTGACTGATCCAGCATCTGCCCCTGCCCCAAAACTGGCTGTGCGTGAGACCCCTGCTCCCCTTGCAGTGACCTCTTCAGAGCCCTCCACAACCCCTAACAACTGGGCCGACTTCAGCTCCACGTACGTGTAGGCATGCCATTTTTGATTATTTTTGAAATCCAAAGTTAGTACTGTTTTTTAATTTTGCCTCTCAGTGTTTTTATAGTCTTGGGTTGTCCCTCCACCTAGGGGAGTGGGCTCATTTTCATTACCCCTTTCTCTGGCTGGTCTACTGATTACGGTCTCTGAACTGTATTTAATGATATTATTGCTCAGTAATGATTTACCATGATACAAAATAAAACCTGTTATTTTGTTTTGTTCAATAATTTATCTGCCTTTTTCATACTGGTGGAAGAAATGGAGAAATACAGTTTCCTAATAATCTATTTTGACATCCATGTAAGTCAGCAAATATTGAGTCATTTCCTGCATGTAAATAGCACTTTTTTGTTGAGCAGAAACAGAAATTGGATTCAGTCATGTGGTTTTGAATAAGATAGAAAGCTGTTTCCTTTAAAGCTTTCTGCTTTCTTTAGTCTTATACAAATGTATATTGGGGTGAAGAGGTGTGTGCCCTTGGTTTGGGAAATGGCATTAACAGAACCAGGTGTAAGCAGAGGTTTGAAATGACAGATGAAACCGCTGTCTAGACTTTCAGTTATAAGGACATGATCTAGATATGCAGTTGTCTAAAAATATTTTATACTGGGATGCAAGTAAGAGTGATTTGAGTAAGAAGTGTTTTAAATTTTTTTTCAAGTCTAATCATTTTTCTGAAGAAACAAATCGAAGGTAAAGAGTCAAGACATATTGCTGGAGAAAGATCAGATGGAACAAATAGAGGGAAGAAAGGAGAATAATAGCCAAGGGCAGGAGGAAGTAGAGGGAAGGATATAAGGAATAGCAAGTTTTTCATACTTACATTTTCATGTAAAAGATTGAAGGTGGTAAAGAAAGTTCTTCTTATCTAATCTTTGCTTTTAAAAAAAATTGCCTTCCAAGTGGAGAAAAAACTGCCTTCCAATTTGAGACTCTCCCCTCCTCTTTTGATCTTGATTGAAAAGTTCTGACTTTTTAATCTAAAGCTTAAGCTAAAATAGAAAACTAATACCATGTTGTCTAGGATTTGGTTTTGCTGTGGATCAAATAGTATGACTCTTCCTCAGTAAATGTGTGGTGTGCAGCTCTCCTGCTATAATCATGGGATTCTTATTTCCCAAACCAAAAAGCAGGATGTGCAGTCAAAGGAATTATTTTGATTTTCACATTTGTTTATATGTCTTTTAAAGATGTAAAAAGTAAATTGCATTTAGATCTGTACTCACATAGATGTGTTTACCTAAAATTATAAAATCACAAAATTAAAACTGTCCCCAAGATCCAGGACAACTGGTTGCTCTAAGGATGCTACTTCTACTTACCATGGTGCGTATGCATATGACTGGGTGCTTGCTGAGGATGGATGGGACAGAGAAATGGTGTTGAGTAGCTCTAGCTGCCAAGCTGGTGGTTTTTATACGTGGCATGTAACTTCTTTTTGCTCATTTAGCTATTGTTATTCCAAATGATAATGATCACATGAGGACATTTCTCTGATACTGTAGACTTACAGAGTATTTCCCTGTTCAGTATCATGTGACCCTCCCAAATAACCTAAAGTGGCAGAATATTGTTTCCATGTTGTCAATGTGGAAATTCAGATTCAGAGAAACTGTTAGAATTTGCCTGAGGGTTGTCACTAGTATGTGAAGCTCAGACTCAAACCTAAGCCCTGTGCTCATTTTTCTTCTTCTCGTTCTTTGACTGTAGAAAGCCACTTACTTGTACTGGATTTGTGTGACACAGGCTCATAGATCACCGTCTCCTTTTTTTTTTGTACCTTGCTGAGGGTTAAAAGCTCGTGCATCAGGAAGTGCTTGCTATTTATGGTGGTGTGCTTTTCCTTCCAGGTGGCCCACAAGCATGAATGAGAAACCAGAAACAGATAACTGGGACGTGTGGGCAACCCAGCCTTCTCTCACTGTTCCAAGCGCTGGCCAGTTAAGGCAGAGGTCAGCCTTTACTCCAGCCACGGCCACTGGCTCCTCCCCGTCTCCTGTGCTTGGCCAGGTAAAGACAGCAGTGAAAGTGTGAGCACTTAGCATGCTGTGCAGGGCCCACGGCGTCAGCCAGGGCTTGTTGGCCATGTCATTTAGAAGGAAGCTGCCTTGTGTGGATCTGGGTTGGCCGGCAACGCAAGATCTAGTTCAGGAGCCTGAAATATGTGTGAATAGTTGGAGTTCAGAGGT
The DNA here is from genome assembly GCF_027409185.1 of Cynocephalus volans. Lineage (NCBI taxonomy): Eukaryota > Metazoa > Chordata > Mammalia > Dermoptera > Cynocephalidae > Cynocephalus > Cynocephalus volans. The sequence continues at coordinate 180,976,433 of NC_084460.1, forward strand.
GGGTAAACTTCTGCCTGGGTTGGTCAGGGAAGCTTCACTGAAGAGGTGGCATTTGAGTTGCATATTGACAGTGGGTAAGTTCTTACTAAGCAATGGAGAATGTTGACATAGCAGACAAAATGCTACAAGGAGAGGCTTTATGCCAGAAAATCAGCATATGTTTAAGGAAAATCATGGGTCAGTCCCCTTGGCTAGACCATTGAATATTTATCAGAAAAGATAGACTGATTGAAGGCTAACGGGAAACTCTGTAATGCCCTGCTAAGAAGCAGTCATTTCTGAAAGGATAAAGGTGGTTATTTTGAATATTTATGTTTTGCTTAATACAATAAAGATTAAGGAATGAAATTTCTATAAATAATCAAACCAAACAGCAAATGTCCATCTGGGAGGCACGAAAGGTCAGGAACAGTTTCTGATCTTGAAACACCCGGATGGCATTCAGGTTCTGGGCAGATTAATGTTGAGGTGATATGCAGGAAGGTTGGCATGGAGGTCCAGCAGGGTGGTGACAGCAGTATAACCATTGCTGTCACCCAGCGGAGAGCAAGGGAAGGTCTAGATTGAGCTTAGATGGCTGAGAAGAAAGGTGCCCATAGAAATAGAAGAGGAGAACTTGTGAGACACTGCAAAGGGGTATAAAAGGTTGGAGTCCTAGCACCTGTGGGAGCCAAGAGGAAGGGAAAGAGGCCTGGGATTGAGAAACAGGTTACACCTTAAAGGGAAATGAGGAAGGCAGATAGAGAAGTCGATTTTTAGTTAGAGGGAGGAGTTAGAGTTTAGTCATGGTAAGTTGAAAGTGAAGGTGGGACATCCATGTGGTCCTGTCTGGCAGGCTATTGGAACGTAGATCTGGCAGGTGGAAGAGAGGGCAAGACTAGGATTATATATTGGAGTCAACCCCATAGAGATCATAATCAGACCTAAGGAAAAGTGTGAGGTCATCCAAGGAGAGAGAATGTAGGGAGAAGATAGCAAACACACAAGAGGATGTGCACTATGCGGCTTGGGAGAAGAGGAGCTACTTACAGGAGGTGTCCTTCACTTTGCATCTGTCCCAGCTCCACATTTAGCACATTCACGAGCTCAGTAATGGTGGCTTGGTGATGGATGAAGGGCTGCAGGATAGGGAAAATGTGGGCAAGAGAGGGTGTTTCTAGAAAGCTTATTACAGTTTGTGCTCAGGGCAAAGAAGAGACCATTTAGTGTGGCAAGGAGAACATCTTTGTGACCTGGGGAAGAGAGGCTAAAACCAGATTGCAAGGGAGTAAAGAGGAAATGAGCGGCGAGAAAGTGGGCAGATTTGTGAAAGAAAAGAGAAGGAGGGCCAACCCGGTGGCTCACTCAGGAGAGTGCAGCGCTGGTAGCGTCGAGGCCATGGGTTCAGATCCTATATAGGTGCGCTCACTGGCTGAGCGTGGTGCAGATGACACCGTGCCGAGGATTACGATCCCCTTATTGGTCAAAAAAAAAAAAAAGAGAAGGAGCAGAGTGGAGGAGGGCACTGGGAAAGGCATGAGCCAACCATGTCGCAGTGAGAAAGGGGATCAAAAGGTCACATATCAGAGAATATAACTAAAAGCACAGAAAAGAAGACAGGATTCTTCTTCTGGGTGAGGAGGGGTGAAGAGAGACTGGAGAAGATAAAGTGGAGACGGAATTTCAGGTTGGGGTGCATGGCAGGCTCGTTCCCTGGGAGGAGGGAGCCCTGAGGGCCTATGGAGAGTGGAAGAGGCTTAGGAGGAGCAAGTTAGGAATCTGACAAAGGAGAATAAAGACTTGCCTGGCTGAATTTAACCCAACTCTGTCACTGATCAGTCATTGCACATTGTCTCAGCTCTCTCTAGCAGTACTTCATATCTTAAGACTAGGAATCATAAGAGTAAAATAGCCTACTACTATTATTATTACTGTCATAGCAATACTGTCTGTAGATCTTATTACACTTTCTTGACTTTTTGAAGAAAGTATCATCACTGTTTTACAGATGTGGAAACTGAAACTTAGAGAGATTAAACAATAGCTGAAGTCACAAAATTAGTGACAGACCTGGAATTCAAATCCAGAGTCCATGTGTTCTGTCTGACCTGGGCTGGGGTCACTGGGGTTGAAAAGGTTGACAAGGCAGGCACGGGGAAGATTTCTCAGGGGGAGAGATTCTGAAATGCCAGTGAGGGCACAGTTGGAAGGCTGACCCTGGGGTCCATTCTTGGGAGAGAAATCAACAGAAGTGGCCAAGAGGATTAGACCATAAATGAGAGCTGTGGGATCAGTGGCGGTCAAGGCAGGAGGCTCACTGCAGAGGGGAAAAGTGGAAGATAAAAACTGTATGGTCCTGGGGATGTTTGAAATCCAGAGAACCCTCCTCAGTTCTGACGGACTTGAAGGAATGTACCGCCGAAATGGAAGGGATGTTGTAGGTTTAAGGTGGAGAGAACCCATGAAGACCAAGATTTAGAGGTTATCAACATAGATACTGAAACTATTTGACCAGTTTTAAATTCTCCATTTATCAGACAAAATCAAAACTAAATGTCAGTGTAAAAATAAATTCCAAAGGGAAGTACAGATTGGTACTGAATTAACTCTCTTTGGGTGTTTTCCTTTATTCATGTCCATTGATGTATATCTTGGAAAGTTGACATTGTTTTATTTTTTATTAAATGTTTTAAGATATTGTAATGGTTTTATGCTGCAGTTTTTAAAAAGATGATAAATGCCTCACCCTGCCTTTCCAGCCTCATCTCCTACCACACCCCTCCATGAGACTAGGCTATGCACAGCCCTGGATCACCTTCTCTTCCCGGACCCTTTGCCTTGTGCCACCTTGAGGCCTTTGCCCGTGCTATGCCCTTGGCCTGGAGTGCCCTTCCTCTGAAGCCCTACCTATCAAAATCCTTCTCATCTTTCAAGGCCCAACTCAAATGCTGCCTCCTCTGTGAAATTTTTCCTGATGCCCCCAGGCAGAATTTATCCCTCATTTCTCTCTGTTCCCACACTAAATATTTGGAACTTCTTTTTAACATATTTCATTCTACCAGGTGATATATTTAGTGGTTTTTATCTCTTTCTTCCCCATTAATTGTGAATTCCTTTCTAATAATATACTCTTCATTTTTATAGTGCTTTATAGTTAATAAAGTGCTTCACCGAAGATTATTTGGGGGAGCAGAGACCATGTTTTATTCATCTTTGTAATCCTCACGGTGCCTTGCATATAGATGTATAATAAATGCTTATTAGAATGAATTTATGCTAACCAAACCCCTGTTTCTCTAAAAAGGAACTAAAACAAGCACAGTTCAAAGCAGGACATACTTCCCTGTGTCTACCTAAACTAAAATATCAGTTGATTATCTCACAAAATTTTATAAACTTTCTGTTCCGTGTTAATCCTCCACAAAGAATCCAAATTGGATTGATTGGACATAGGGAGGTGCCCTGGGCAACCTGAGAGTAAAAATAGAACCAAAATACAAAAGGCACACAGCCAGGTGCAACAGAATAGATATGACCTCCTGGCTTGTTTAAATAGAGAATTCTAGATGGCCAGACAATGGCTTTGTGAATAGGCCTCTACTTTTGGAACTAAACAATTACTGAAAAACAATGAAGCATCTAGCACTCCTGCTGTGCTCAGACAGGGTTTTTGGTGGCTCTGTGTGTGCTTGTGTGTGCTTATTAGGGAGGAGGTACCAGGGTACATATCTGCCTTAATTGATAACAAACCACAATGTAATGAGGGGTCCTTTATGTTATCCCACACAAGGGTGAAAAAGTGGAGGGGCTACAAGCGCAAGCCCTGTATCCTTGGAGAGCCAAAAAAGACAATCATTTAAATTTTAACAAAAATGATGTCATCACCGTCCTGGAACAGCAAGACATGTGGTGGTTTGGAGAAGTTCAAGGTCAGAAGGGTTGGTTCCCCAAGTCTTACGTGAAACTCATTTCAGGGCCCATAAGGAAATCTACAAGGTATTTTTGTGTTTATCTGCTTCTATTTGATGAAAATATTAGGCATTAAATTATTGTTTACACTAGTTAAGATTCCTAGATAGGAGTTGCAGGATTATTTTGTCTTCTGTATCTTTTACTGCACAAGTTAGAGTATATGAATACAAAAAGTTAGGTGATCATTTTCTTTCCCTTGTGGAAGCCCATACATCTTGTTTTTCACTGACTTGTTATATATAGTAAGGAACTCTACCCTGAGACCTGGAACATTCTTGTGCATTGGTTGGAGATTATGACTCTCTGTTTAGTACCCAGTACTCTACCAAATATATGTGAGTAGACATAGAAAAGCCCAAACAAAGCAATTTGGAAAATAATTGGAAGAATGAATTATCTTTTTCATTAAGGTCCTTATTATAGCATGGAACCTTAACAAGGTTGTTGCTTAAATTATTCCAACCATGTAGATGTTCAAAACAAATTATGAGCTTTAAGAAGATAAAAATAGCAGAATTATTAGATGAGCATCTATCAGTCATGCTTTGAAATAGACTAGTGCATAGGCTTTGTGTCTAACAGCAAGCACTGAAAAACAGGAATGTGTGCTTAGAGTTAGGCCTTGTCAGCATCTAATCATGTGTTTTTAACTTAGCTAAGTCAACACTTTTAGCTGCGGATTGTTAAAAGTTTTAAAAGTTAAGCAGTTTTAAAAGAGAAAAACCAGTGTCATTTGTACTATTTTCCTTTAAGACAAAAATTAAAATATTCTTTTCTTCCCTTCTTTCAGCATGGATTCTGGTTCTTCAGAAAGTCCTGCTAGTCTAAAGAGAGTGGCTTCCCCGGCAGCCAAGCTGGCTGTTTCAGGAGAAGGTGAGGACCTAAGTCATTTTCTGTTCTTTAGAAGGGTCGAAGACATGTCATACACACAGTAATTGTTTGAAATGAGATTGGGTTTCATTTTAAAATAGACTATTAATTTATGATCGGTATATTAAACTCTAAGGTAAATGAGTTTAATACTTTATGGATTCTTTCAAAATACTATCAGATATATTGATCATCAAAACCTGAATTTTCTAATTATATTTTATTATGAACTTTTTGACTTTTGAAATAGGCCCATTTGATTCACTAAGGATCAAGTTTTCTTAGTATCTCTATAGCTAAATTGTGGTCATTGCTGCTCCTAACACAGTCTAGTCTCATCTGACATATGTAGATAAGTATTTTGTTTTAAAACTAACTACACAGTCCAGTAAAGCTCTCACAGTAACATGAGTGCCATTTGTACCATCCCAAATGAAACAGAACCTCAGATTCTGTGTCCCGTGTAAATAATCAAATCAGATTATTTAAACCTAAAAAATCCATTTTGAGTGTTTATTACACAAGTAATTGCTTTCTTTCCCAGTCTCTACTTTGTGACATAATACTAAATATTATATAGATGTCAATATGTAGTAAGGATTATTATTTTAAATTTTAAAAAGTGAACAATGGCCAGCTGACCCAAAAAAAAAAAAAAAAAAAAAAAAAAAAGGGAACAAAGCTCACAGAATTCAGGCCCCAATGGTCAAAATCTCATGTCTTTCCTACATTCAACGCAGTCATTATCAATTATCATAGTACTAATTGAAGAGTGCTACCTTAGTTAGACAGGCTTTCCATGCAGAAGTCTGAGCAGTGTTTGTAGTTAACAGATGTCACAGCTTGCCAATTGTATAGTAATTTTTCATGGGTTCCTCAAATAAATTATACAACAGTAGAATGTTTTATTTAATTTACCATAATGAGATTATTATAATCCTTAGAAACCTTGCCTAATGAAAAGTAGAATTGTTAAAACAATTATTTCAATGGAGATAGCAAGGATTAAGGTTTAATGTTATTTCAGACTCATAGTAACAGCAACATTCCTTTTTCAGGAGGAATTTTAAAGGTAAATTTTTTTTTCAGTTATACGTACAGCTATAAAATCCCATCATCACTAAACAAATCAAGCCTTTTATTGCAAGCAGACTTTATTATTACCTTGAAAACAATTATTAGCATAGTTCTCTTTGTACATTCTCATTGTTTTGATGACTTTTTTTTGTTCAGTGTTAGGAGAAAAAGGTGAAAAGTTCCTTTAAACGTAACATGTGCAGTCTACCACCAAAAAACCCCCAAAACACTTCAGTGTGTTATATCCAGTTAAGTCTCACTAGCGGGCTGGAGTTTTCCTGGCCTTCCCACCTAGTAACCAATAAGATTGGGTCATGCCTTGCTTTCTTATCTGTAACCACCCCTTGAGGTAGGAAATTATTACAAGTATTATGAGAATATCTGTGTAAAGCTTTTAGAACAAAGCTCCGTAAATGTCTGTTGCTTTATTTCCTTTTTACATTATTTCCTGAATTACTGATAGAGCCACTTAATGCAGTGAGTGTTCTCACAGCAGTGTGGGGAATGTTTATTTGTTTTAAAACATGTTCAGAGGCCTCAACACTTGAAGCTTCAATGAATAGTTCACAGATGAACCACAGATGTACTTAAAGTTGGGCAACAGAATAGAGTTCAATTCTGATCTTGGTTGGCATTTATTATATCCATTTTGAAAAGACCTAGCTATTAGAAGTATTAGGAAAGATTGTGGCCATATGGAGGGGTGTGTGAGGACCTAGCATTTGAAATTCTGAGAAAGCTGTTTACATATATTAATGAGCTGCTTGTTAATACTGCATTGAAAGTAATCAATTTTAAAGTAAACCATAAAATAGATTTGGTAAATTACTAGTTTGGGTAGCTCTTAAAATACTGGCTTGGGGATAGCAGTGCCCTCTGTTAAATGTCGCATGAGCGGAGGATGACCAATGAGGAACCCTCCCCATCACCATGTTTCTGGATTTCTCAAGCAGTTCGCATATGCCTTGGTACAAGGCAGGGCAAGTAAAGCCTCATTGTCTTTCCAGTCTCCTTTAAATTTTATACTGCAGTATTCAGTTCAGCCAGAGTTTATTTTTCCAAAATTTCTTAAGCATTTTGATAGTTATTTCAAAATTTGGATCCATTTTCAAGAAAGGGACTTTTAAGTTGAGGAATCACTGAAAAAAGAATTAGTTGCCAAGGCCAAAAATGAACTAAAGAACAGTAAAAGGGAGCAAAATGAAAACAGAAGGATCAGAATATCGAGAAATCAGAAAAACAAGGACATTGATGAAAAAAGAATGCCCTTATTAAGAAGCCACCAAACGTTTCCTTGTGTGGGAAATCCTTGCTCTAATTTTAACTGTAGAGGTATGTGTTACCAGAGCTGAAGGGTTAAAGACAGAGAGTCTTCTGTTTTTCCAGATCGTTTGGATGACCTTGTGTCTGCTGTGGGTCCAGCACTTTTTACCAGCAGTTATTACTGGCCTTGGCACGTACAGGTCAGCACTGTGAAGTTGAAGGAGGGCTGCCCACATTAGCACAAGTGCTAGGGGTTTGGGGTTTTTTGTGTGTGTTTGTTTTAGTTTTCATTAGTACCTCCTGCAGAGGCTCTTATAATTAGCCAATGGAGTTCTCCATACTAAATTTCTGCCTATTAATCAAAATTAGAGGCTGCATTTTAGGAATATCATCTGAAGTTTAGTGAGAAACATACATTATCCATCATAAAAATGAACCTTTCAGGTAAATGGTGATTTTTCTGTTGCTTTTTAAAAAATATGCAAAGGCCTATGATAAAATGGAGAAAAAGTGGAAACAAGAAACATGTGCTTCTTTCTGTAAATCTTTTATCCTATACCTAGTGTAGTGTCTAGGATTTTCTTTCTGGTGATCTTTTTGAGAGTATGTCTTGATTCTAAGCCTTAGTAAAATCAACTAAGAGAAATGCAGAGTTTTAAAGAAAATCTTTGTCTAGAATGCACACCCTTCAAATTCAAGACACTAAGGGACATTGGTTTTTGTCCTTTAAGACTAAATTACTTGAATAATAAAATGTACTAATGTGATTTGTCTTTTAGCTTGTTAAAAAAGGCCTGATTATTTTCTGGAATTGGGTAGATATAACTTGCATCATCAGTTCACTATGCCTGTTTATGGGCTTGAATGACAAGTAGATGCCAATTTTTAGCTAAATAATATGTATATTTTATTTTGTGTTCTAACAGCTTCCTACCATTTATGTATATGGCATAGTAGGATATAAGTTTTCCCTTGTGTACTTGAAAAATGAAAAGTGTGTCTTATTTAATTTACACAAAGGACATACTCTACTAAAAGTTTTCTAAAATTGTGACTTGGTACCCTCAGAACTGAAATACAGATACTTGACGTACTTATCAAGAGCCTGCATAGGAATGCATCTGACCCAATATGCAGCACAAAATAGGTAGTCAGTAAACGTTAGTTAAAACTAAATGTGAAAACCATTTTCATTTAAAAAGAAATCATGACGTTAAATCGTAGATCACTGTTGGTACTCAGCGTCGGTGGACATACAGTTGGTTTTTTATTCCTGTGGCTGGGTCTTCACAGGAATTGTCTCCTTATCTTCAGCTACTGAATTTTTATGTGCAGTTGGGGAATTTGGAGCCCAGAGTATTCATCAGCTCTCTGTGTTATCTGTGACTAGCCTTTCTCTTGGATGGATCTTATCCTAACTTCTTTATTCATAAACTTGCTTTTGCAAACCTGTCTGGGATTTCTTTAAACAATCAAGCTCTCTCCATATTTCAATATTTCTCCCCACCAGAATTTATTGCCATGTACACTTACGAGAGTTCTGAGCAAGGAGATTTAACCTTTCAGCAAGGGGATGTGATTTTGGTTACCAAGAAAGATGGTGACTGGTGGACAGGAACAGTGGGCGACAAGTCCGGAGTCTTCCCTTCTAACTATGTGAGGCTTAAAGATTCAGAGGTAAACCCACATTAACTGTTTCCTCTCCCTTTCTATGTGGTGATTCTCTTTGCAGGGAGTCACAATGTTTGACAGTGGAACTTTGTTGGGTTTTGCTAAGTTCTGGAGCGTGACAGTAAATACGGTGTGACCTGTAATTGTTTGACCTTGTCATTTGGTGTAGCAGGGTAAGCGTTGGCTTCCCACAAGCAGAGCTTCCCACAGTTAAGTGGAGGCTGCATGTATGGGGCTGGTCTGTGTCAGCCTGGATAATAATATTCAGTATTAATCTCTACTCCTGCATGGAAATGACTTATGATTTGGAATAAACTTTCTTGATTAGGTCTTCATGGTCATTGATTTTTAGATACCTTAAGAAAGATACACAGCAATATTTTGCCCATGTAAACAAAAGTATTCTGGTGATACTGTCCCCAGAATACTGGACAGTAGAAAGTTTCTGAAATTTATATTTTTGTCTGCACAGTAGAAAGGCATAAAATCTAAGAGATTGGTACAGATTTTAGTATCTCCATTGATCGGGGACTGAATTTATTTTAAATGCTGTTATTTTTATAAATTAGAAATGGCTGCCATTGTTGTTAAATGGAGCCCTGGAAATATGATTGCATAAAATGTGGTCTTGAGATAGTGCAAGTAAAGAAATGGTGGGGTAGGTGGGCTTCCCACAGAGTATGGGAGCCCATCTTGTAATGGCCAATTTCAATTAGTGGAGAGTTTCAAGGTATAAATGTAGACATTTAACCGATCCATTGCACATAAATAAACCAACAGGAAATGGTTCTTTCTTTTTTTTAAGCATAGGCAGTCAATTCACAGTTATTTCCTTTTTCTCCTCATACCTCCTAGGCACTGAGAGAAAAAGCTGGCAAAAAATCTGTAGAGGCTACTTTCCCAGGTGTGAGTGAGTGGACAAAACTCTCTGATTTCAATGCCAGTAGGAGCTGTATACTGGTCTCTTCCATAGGGGGAGCTGGGTCTGGTGGCTTGCTACAGTAGTTCTGCCATCAGACTCTGCACCTTCCTTGCAGTTCCAAGGAATGGTTTTTTATTTGCTTGGGTTTTGTTTTTTTAAGGGTGTCATTATTGTTGTTTTTTTTTTTCTGGCTGTGGTCTTGAGAGCAGCTTGCTGAAATTCCCATGGATGGATTTGTATAAGTCTGCCCACCCTTGGAGAATTTGGCAGAAGCCTGGAAGAAAGTAACTTTGCCCTGTAAGACAGCTGGCATATTGGACTCTATAGATCTAGAAGGGGAGAATTAAACTCTTCTTCAGACAAGCAAGTTGAATCCAATAAGAATTATACAGATGATATTCCAGGGGAATGGGGGGAGAATGGTAAAAACTGAACTTGATTTCCACTATGATGCATGAAAACTCTTAAAAGTCCCTTTACCTTTTGGATCAGTTAAAATACAAAAGCCATCACTTGTGTTATATTTTAATAAATTACAGCTTTCTATAAAAAAATCTAAAATCAGTAAGTTAAAACAAATAAATGCACCGTGACATTTTTGAAAGGTAAGCTGAGTTGTAAGATGCTTTCTTAACCACAGTCTTAAATTATTAGACACAGAAGAACTAATAGTACTAAAGATTTTTAGATAAATATTTAGCTACATTATTCAATAATAATGGAAAAAATCTAAACAGTCAGCTCTTTCATCGTACTTGAATATAGAGTTCAGTGTATAAGCAAGGTATGCTACCAAACTTAAAAACCAGATCCAACTTCAGACACTAAAATTGATGTATGGGAATGGGAGGGGTTGTCCTGTCCTGCCTTCTCTGTGTGAGAAGGTCTGGGGCATGGAGCCTGGAGCAGCTTTTCTAAGGTGCAGTGAGGATAGAACCTGGCCTTCTGAATATGTCTTAACTTATGGTGCTGGTTGTGGTTTTTCAAAGGTAGCACATTGAAGCTACTTGAGCTCTACTGTTGGGTATTATCAATTGCTTTGTTCTTTTTATGGAATATAGGGAGTATATTATAAGCCTGTACTGGGAAAGTAACTTGTCACCAGGAATGTTGTTTCATTGGTATTTCTTTATTTGATACAGCCTATAGAAATTGTAAGAGAGATTAGTGTTATATAACTTTATTAATAAAGAATGCATAATTAGAGTAAAAATTTAACCCAAACTTTTCCTGGTAAATGGTTGTTAAATTTTAATAATCAAAACAAAGGGACCATGATAAATTATGTTCCTGGTAGATTAACTGCATATTTTTATTCTTACAGTAACTCTTTAGTTCATTAAGCCTTTTGTTTTGTTTTAATTGGAATACTTAATTTACTGCAAGATAAGAACTCAAGGGTAAAAATTAATTCAGAATAAAGTACTTTGTAACAACAGATTATACTCTGGCCCCTGTCCTGATTCTCCTGGTCTCTGTTAGTATACTCAGCTGGTTTAAAATTCCATGAGTATCTATGAGAGGAATTCAACCCCAAAGCACTTTTGCAACACTTACTAGTTGGAAAGAAATATGGTCTGTGTCTATGGCTTGTGCTCTCAGTATTGATACAGAAATTTCAGAGTTTAGACAGTGTGAAATCGGGTGGAAAGGCTACAGAGGACAGCAGTTACCTCTTTGGAGAGAGAGAGGTTAATGGGATGGGGGAGGGGGGGTTTCAATTGCCCCTGTACTGTTTTATTTAGTTCTTTAAAAAAGAAAGCTCCTAAAGCAAACATAGCAAAATATTAATATTTTTATGTATTAAATCTGGGTTGTAGGCTCACGGGTATTGGTTAAATTCTCTGTACTTTTTAATGTGTGAAATATTTTATATTTAACCATTTGAGAAGAAAGCATGAGCTTAGTGTTTAGGATGTAGACTAAAGTCTTTTTAGCATGGAACCTCCTGTTTGACTGGACTCAGGTCCAGGATGTGCCTGTGCTACATACACACAGTCAATACCTGAGCCCTCTGTGATCCTACAGTGCCCCATGCTTTGCTGCTTTTTTCTCTTAAAGGAAAGAGTAAAAGCCACATGTGTTAAAGTATTTGTTTTGTTTCATTTTTCCTGAGATATGTTCTCATGTCAGGTGATACAGTTCTACTATGTTTCCCCAGAATGAAAAGAGGGATTTAGGGGCTCAGGCATGTTTGTATCATTGTTAATCGTTTTTTAAGTTGCATGACCAAAACTCTTCAGAATGCAAATGAGACCTTTTGCTCTGTTTTAAGGGCTCTGGAACTGCTGGGAAAACAGGGAGTTTAGGAAAAAAACCTGGTAAGTTACAAACCCTCATGCTTATTTTTCAATGTTTTGAATGTGATTGAGAGTTGCTCACATCTTTGTTTTTGAGGGCCAGAAGCCTAAAGTAAAGACAAAAGAATCTTTCCTGAGAGTGCTTGGAGTAGATCCTTTCCTTGGAATCCATTAATAATGTATACATGGTTATGAAATTTCAGTGTTGCTTCACATATGGGAGTGGGGACATTATCAGACAGAATGTTCTCTTGGGTTGTGAAGAAATAATTCAGGCAAGGTGGTGGGGATCAGCTGCTTCTCACGCATCCTCTTGTCAGGCTCAGGAAGGCCTCTGTCATTTCCTGACAGCACATTAAGTCACAAGCAGTGGAGAAGATTAGAGGAGCCACGGATGTTATGAGTGTAGGTACCAGTAATTTAGAAGCCATTGGGTGATTTTCCTCAGGTACACATTGAAGGTATGAAATTATAGTCATGCCTCTGAATTCAAAGTGTTGTAGTTTATTTAAACAAAATCACATGTTCTATAAATAAATAGTAGCATGAAAGAGGGGAGAAAGAAACAGATGTAAAATAATATGGTTTGTTTGGCACATCTTCCTAGTCTAGGTCATTTGAGCTATTTTGTCATATCCTTAGGAAATTATAGGTTGAAACAGTCACTGCTGCACTGAGAGAGGAGTTTGTGTGTCTGTCTGGTGCTCAGCTCCACAAAGGCTTACATGGCCAGGAAAAGGGAGATTTTAGGTTGTCTAGAATTTTAGTCAGACTCTAGATATTGGATTACCTGGGTCAAATCTCTTTTAAATATGAGTCTTCTATGTTTTGAATGTTTGTCATTCCAAAGGATCCAGATATTTCATGTATGATCCCCAAGTGGGCTTAGCTTTGCCCTGAAACTAGCAAGCTCCTCAAGGACACAAAAAACAGCAAAGAATGTTGGGGCAGATCACTGGTTACTTATGCCAGGTCCTTTGAGGAGCAGGAATATCTGATGCCAAATAGAACACTATTTTGAACTTTCTCCAAACCAAAAACTCTTGGAATCTAGAGCTAGTTCTTGGCACATTACAGGAGAATCCTCATCTCAGCATATTTTTCCCAGCTAGAGCTGTCAGTCAGAGCCAAGGTATATGTAAGTTTGGCCCTGGGCTTTCCTGCTTTCCTGGAGCTCTGTGAAGCCTCAGGCAGGGCTGTCATGGTGGCTGACCCCTGATTGCAGAACAGGGTAACAGATTCACTTGCTAAAATACTTGAATCTTACTAGTTCACTGGAGTGAGTAGAAAAGTAGGAAATACTGTAACGGGCCCTTTTGCCACCTTTGTTTCTGACTTTTCTTAATTTCTTCTTTTTTCTTTCCTTCCTTCTTTTCTTTCTGTCCTTTCCTTCATTTTCCCTTTCTTTCTGCAACCAGTACGATAAGGATAGAGTATAGAGGACTAGGACAGTGTTCTCTGTTGCCTCTAGAAGTTCAGAAAGCAGTTACTTGTAGATGCGCCAGCATTCACCAGAAAAGGATTCTGTCTTTTCATTCTCGAATTCCTGTGCCAGTAGAAGGGTACTTTTCAGAGCTTGGACTGTGGTAGTGCTGGAATTATCCCCATGAGACTTAACATTCAGGAAAAGTATAGAACTATTTACATTTTTTTCCTCTGCTGAATTGTTATTTTTGCATAAAATTCCCTTCTTAACTCCAGGTTTCTCCTTTAACTTGAAAGAAAAAGAAATAAATTTGCATTCCCATGATTCATACTTGATATTCAGGGATCACTCTCATAATGTGAGCCATAAAGAAAATGGTAGTGGTGGTGGGAGTGAGAGTCGGAAGCAACAACTTGTCAGTGACCTACTGCCAGGCTCCTGATGGTTTCTGAGGGAAATAGAATTTCTCTTTCTACTCTATTTGCAGATGGAAAAGCTTCCCTTGAGTTCCTGTGTTCACCTAACTGTCATTGAGTACTCCTGTGCTGGGGTTGGGGATGAATGAGGCCCTGCCCTTGGATTAGGGTGTTCTGGGGATTTGTGGGAGGGGCTGTGTCCAAAGGTGCAGGAGTGGTACACAGAGGGGAACCTCTTGGTAAGTAAGCTCCATAGATGCTGAGGGAGTCCTACGGCAGATGGGGCAGAACAGAAAGGTCAACCCAAGCCTTGAGTGCTGCGTTTGCATGGTAGCTCTGGCACAAGGGAGCAGTTCACTGAGTCTTATTTGTTCAGTAGAAAACCAGCCCAATACATTGGTTTTGATTATTTTAATCTGTGAACCTGGGAGGTGGCTGTGTTGTCTTAGACTTTCCTTCTCCTGATTGTGACAGTGCACCACGATGTCTGATCTTGTTTTTCAGAAATTGCCCAGGTTATTGCCTCATACACGGCTACAGGTCCCGAGCAGCTGACTCTGGCCCCTGGGCAGCTGATTCTGATCCGAAAAAAGAATCCGGGTGGATGGTGGGAAGGAGAGCTGCAAGTTAGTATCTTTTCTGTTTGTCTAAAATTCTCTGTCCAAGTTTGAATGTGCAAAATTTTGAAGAGACACTATTTCATTGCAAAGTACAAATAAACCCTCACTGCCTAAAACCTGCATATGGATAGTGAGAGATACCACATTTTCTGAATCTAATTGGTTCCTAAACTTCAACCAGCCAGTAGCCGGATTCTGAGAGCTAAGGACTCATCTGAAAATTCATCTATTCCATTCCAGAGTTCAGATAGTGTTGGGATAGTGAGAATTCATATGATGAGAGATATCTGTAGAGAGTCATCTTTAAGTGTCATGGCATTGCAGAAATGGAGCTTTCCATCAGTGCTGATAGGTGTGTTATAATAGCAGGTTTCTTTGCATTCAAAGCCACATCTGTACCTCACAGTATTTTTAATTCCTGTGTGTGTGTGTGTGTGTGTGTGTGTGTGTGTGTGTTTATTCACATCATCTTGTTATTCTTTTTACCATTTCAGATGCCTCTTTTGAGTCTCATTTCCAGAGACAAAGATGCTTTTAAAAAGGTTACTGTTACACCACCGTCATGGTAAAGATTGTTAGAATCGATGGATGCCAAATCTAAGGAGAAATTTTAATAGGAACAGAAAACGTACATGGTCTTAAAATGACTCCCCACAGATCACTTATTATTTGCAAGGGAAAGCACGGTAATTACACAATGTAGAACTAGGACAACTCCTTACTTAGATCAAAATTATCATCACCAGTGGGACAAGTGGATATTATATGCATCAGACGTGCTGCGCTAAAAAGGACACATCACTTACATACTATTCTGGCCAGAAGGACATTGCCTGAATCTAATTATGAGGAAACATTAGGTAAACCTAAAATGAGAGATGTTCAGTCAAAAAGGGGGGAGGGAGCGACTGTATTCTTCAAAAATGTCAGTATCATAAAAGACAAAGAAAACCTGTAAAAGAACATTAAAGAGACCTGACAGCTATTACAATGTCTGATTCTAGACTGGATCCCGTATGAAAGAAAAACATGCTCTAAAGGATGCTATGGGATAACTGACAAAATTGGGATATGAACACTAGATTAGATAAAATTATTGTATAAGTGCTTAATTTACTAAAATTGATAACCGTACTATGGTTATAAGAGAATATCCCTATTTTTAGGAAATACACATTGAAGTATTTAGGGGCCATGATGTAAGCAATTTGTAATCAAGTCGTTCAGAAAAAGAAATTACAGAGAAGGGGGTGGGGGAGGGAGAGAATGCACAGATGGTGACGCAGGTGGGGTACAAGGTTAACAAGTGAATCCAGGTGAAGGGGATATGGGTGTTCTGTGTACTTTTCTTACTCTTGCACCTTTCTGTAAGTAGGAAATTATTTCTAAATAAAAAGTTGCTTTAAAAGAGTTACTACTATAGCAATTACTTGTAGATAAGCTGACTGATTCAAATAGGAAGTGTGTCTCCTTCCTACCCCACAACCTCCGAAGTGAAGATCCTCCAGACAAGGCAGGCCCTGGCTTTGCAGCTAGTGTGGAGGACAGCATCCTTAGGGGCCCATGAAGGGCTGAATTCCCCTGCAGCCCATCTGGCCTTAGTGCAGAAGGGGGTGTGTGTGCAGGGGGGACACAGAGCCCAGTGTCGTCCTTTAGAGTTGAGCATGGGGCTTGCTACAAAACACAGGCAAGTACTTGCTGAATACATGAATGAATGGTTTCTAGAAACCCCTTTGTAAAAACCCTAGTGTCCCTAGCAGGGAGTCTGCAGTAACCTTTTGGTATCCAGTAGTGTGCCTGTGGCCCAATTTATCAAATCAGCTGACTTTCATATGGCTGTGAGCAGGACTGTTAGGAATTAGGTGAGTCTGAGATGGAGGAGGAAGGCAAGAAGAGTTCGCTGTGCAGGGTGCTAGTGTGGAAAACAGGGCCTTGAGGGGTGCTGAAGAATCGGGGTTTGCACCAGCATGAGCAGGAGGCATGCTCCACAGGAAAGAAGGAAGGAGCTAGCTGTCCAGTCACACACTGTTGAGGCAAACTTTGGGGAAGGTCTATATTGTGGTGAGCTGAACATACAGTACCTTTCCGGATATAATAAATGTGTCTTGGCTGGAATAGTAGGCACAGCCTGGAGTGTAGCTAAAGAAGGAACTTCCCCTGGGGAACTTGCTGGTGGGAAGCCATAAAAACCCTGTCCAGAAGTGCTGGCCAGATACAGCTTACTGGCTTGGAATCTGACCTTTGGAGTCCTGGAAATCCACTCCCTTTCTTTAATATGCCTGCTCCCTCGCTGAGCAGGGAGAGCCTCCTCAGACCAGTGGGTCCCACTCCCTGTGTAGAATTGTCGCCCCATTGGCCATCTGATCCGGGTGGCCCTCTCCTGTTCTGAAGACCTGGGAGATACCCCTTGCCCTCCTCCTCAACCTGCTGGTGAAGGCTGCCCACAGAGCCCCTCTCTTTGCAGCCTTACATCTTAGCACTCTGCAGTGACATTGCTGCTCCATCTCATTTGGTGACTTGCTCTTTAAAACAACCAAAGACCCCAGGCTCTCAGGCTTCACTGCCTTTGCTCCTAACTTTTCTCCCCAAGGTATTGACTCTCACCTCTCTCCAGTTACTCAAGAGCTGGCCGTATCCCACTTTTTCCAGAAGCTTTCTGTGACCATCCCAACCAGAAGTGCTGTCTCCTTTCCTTAAATTCTGGTGGTGACCCCAGTCTGCACCACTTTTTGGTATTTCCTAGTCAATGGTGATATTATTACTCAGCTTTCCATGCCTGTTTCTTATTTCCATGTGTAGGTGATCAGCTCCCTGCATTCAGCAGCCATACTTTTTAGTCCTCACATTCCTAGCATCTTGCTCAAAAGAGAGATTTAAGTGGTTCTTGAAATCTGCAATAAAGTGGCCGAATTGCCATGCCCAGGATAGATTCTGACCCTTTAACCAGTGTGACTCTCAGTGTGGACACACAAATGAAGAAATTTCCAATGAGCTCTATGTTCTGCCCTTGTGAAACTGCGGAGGTGGGGGAAATAGTGGAGTCATTGTGAGCTGGTGGCAGTACACTGGATAGATAAACATGTGGGAACTCGCAAACAGATGACTTCAGTCATCGGTAGGGTCACTGTGAAAATAAAAGCTGTAGTCCTTGAGCCAAGGGCATGAAGTCTATCAGACCACAAGGAAAGTGAAACTTGATCTGCCTTCTAAAAGTAACCCAGAGGTATTCTCCTTGATAAATTGGCAGGTGGGGGGCAGAGGTGAGGTGGTTGAAGTTTTATTTTTAGCGTTATTTCCTTATTTTTGGAACAGATAATATATTCACATTGTTTAAGATTTAAAAGTTATAAAAGGGGATGCAAATGGCTCGCTCCTACCCTTGTCCCCAAAGGCAACTGTTTTTATCAGAGCCTTGTTTCTAGATAAGATATTCTCTGTGTGTGAGTGTGGACGCATGTGCACATGTGGGTGCAACTTGCATTGATTCTCTTTTCCTGATGCTGTGCAGAGGGTAGTCATTGCCCTTCTCATTATCCCTAACCAGAGTCTTCTCATGGAATTGCGTCCTAACTGCAAGTCTTGGCTCACCAACTTGATTATAAGTTCCTCCACGTCACATAGTATCCCTTTCCAACAACATCGAGCACATAAACTCTCCATAGATGGATCTTGTGTTGAGTCAGTTTGAAGTAAAGGAGAAAGAAATGGCAGTGAAAAAGAATGACTGAAGCCAGTATATGGGCCTGATGGTTTTTGAAAACAGCGTCAAATTGAGACTCCTTGTGTTCTGCATATACTGCATCTACATGATCTTGCATCTGAGGTTTTATATTACCCATAAAAAAGAGCACAGACGTGATTGTGAATCCCGGCTTGCCACTAACTAGCCTGTGACCATGGCCTTGGCACTGTCACTTAACTTTTCTTTTTTTTTTTTTTTTTTTTTTTTTTTTTTGTCGTTTTTTCGTGACCGGCACTCAGCCAGTGAGTGCACCGGTCAGTCCTATATAGGATCCGAACCCGCGGCGGGAGCGTCGCTGCGCTGCCAGCGCAGCACTCTACCAAGTGCGCCACGGGCTCGGCCCTGTCACTTAACTTTTCTAAGCCTCACTTTCTTCATCTCAAAATTGGGAATAATAATATTATCCTTCTGGAATTGTTGTGTGGATAAAGGCCCATAAGGTACTTAGCACAGAGTGTGGTTCATAAAAAGCACTCAATAAGATAAGCACTCAATAAGTATTATAATTATTATTCCTAAAATCCATGTATAATGTTGGCATTAACCGTAATCTCTACATTACCTGAAATTAACATCTGAGTGCTAATGTTAAATGAGTAGAGTTTTCTATCCCGGACACACACAACAGTATATCCTGAATTTGTGATCCACACAGTCCAGCCTGTGCAGAAACACTCTGGGCTTTGCTAACCCATGCCTGTCACAATTTGTATTTTAGCTACAATGTTTTATTTTTGTGATGTAGTAATTCATAGATTCTATTGTTAATGCTATTTGTTTTCAGTTATATGTAAACTTCACCTAAATGCTCTGTTACAAAGCAAACTGTATCATAAAAGAACACAAACCTTTTAAACTTTTTAATATAATTATTTTCTTTTAGGCACGTGGGAAGAAGCGCCAGATAGGCTGGTTCCCAGCTAATTATGTAAAACTTCTGAGTCCTGGGACGAGCAAAATCACTCCAACAGAGCCACCTAAGTCAACAGCATTACCAGCAGGTAAGGAGTTGGCAGTCTCTTGGAAAATAGTCTGCATGTCACCTTAGTTTTCCACTCAATTTTCTCATTAAATTTCTTAGATTGTTTTTCACATGTGCTTTAAGCACTTCTTGTACTTGCTGGGACTGACACCCAACTAATGTGATATGGAATATGTTTTTCAAAAGGACTGAATATCTAAGTAGCTTTACTGTACCGGGTACAACAGAGCCCTTGTTGGAACTCTCTTCCTAAAGGAGTCATGAATGCTGTGGCATTAAAACCAGATTTTTCTCCTTATTTTCTTCCAGCAGTTTAAATTGAGATTTGGGCTAAAGGGTGAGGTGACAGAAAGGGACTCCTAAAAATAGCTGGCTGAGGTCTAAATAGGTCAGGAGATTGAGCTGGAGGCCATGGGGGTCTATTGGTTGTAATGTGGTGTTCACTGAGGACTGAAATAGCTCCCCTGTGACATTTACTGTGAACAGAGGGGGCTTCGCTGAATGTGCAGGATGTTATGCACACTTTTCTAAAGGACTGGAAAAGAACAGAGCACTGCAGTTGACCTGGTTGGCTATTTTCTGATTGAAGGGACTAAATTTGATGCTTTAGTAATATTTGAGAGAGGTGAGGTTAGGGGACCAGATTTCTGCTTTAGGTTTTTAAGCCACCAGCTCTTGGGTGGCATTTGTGGAAAATGTAGAATTTTTGTTCCACTACCTTGTGGTTAAATGTCTGTGCTATACATCCCCAGTGAAATAAGATTAAAACTTGGCAGCCTTTGCAAGAAATTAAAGTATTGGCAAACTTGTGACTGAATCCCAACCCCAGCTGGGCCTTTTTGCTTGAGCTTTGGCCTCGTGTAGGCAGAGGGGTGTGGTATTGGCTCGATCTGCTGTCCCCTGGGGAGACCGGATGGTGTCTTCCCCACTGTCACTATACAACCCTGTCATCGGGTTGGTTGAAACCCACTGAAATCATTTGCTGAAGTGATTGAATTAGCTGAAGAATTTGAAAAACCTAAACCTATATATATCTATGTAGGTTGGTTAAGAAAGATAAAGTGTGGACTATGACCTAATGGTCCAGCCTGAGAAATGCCAGGGAACAAGAACAATTTCACCCCCTATATATAGGTTTGAAAGAAAACGAGAGAAGAAAAATTGTTCTTGAATGTGAAAATTTCTTTCTTTGAAGCAAAATTTTGAGATGCAAATATACAGCAGAATAATCTTTTAAAACACTGATTTTACTTTTCACTAAGATTTGGAATTTTTGGAGGTCAGACAATAATTACCTCCCATCTCAAAAAAAAAAAAAAAAAAAAAGAAAGAAAGAACTCTACTGAAGTCCCCATGATACACAGTTGGCCTGTGCAGCAGATTGGGGAGGGTGGGGGGGGTCCATCTTTCTGAGTCAGCGTGTAAGAATTCCACTTCACTCAAAATGAAAGCATTCAGTTATCACTGTAGGTATTCTGCTGACAAGTAAACATGGAAAAGAGGAAGATATTATAAAAACTAAAGACTTAGTGTGAAAGTTTTGCTATCTCTTCCTCTATTGCCCACACTATGAAAAGCCCTTTAGAACACTTCCACTTTATTTTATCATCTTCTGAAATGACACAAATGTTACAGGAGAATATCTAATGGCTGCAAACTGCCTGTTGCATGTGCTGTGGCGGGTGTGCAGCTGCTCAGCCTACCCTGTCTCCTGCAGTGTGCCAGGTGATCGGGATGTATGATTATACCGCGCAGAATGACGACGAGCTGGCCTTCAGCAAGGGCCAGATCATCAACGTCCTCAACAAAGAGGACCCTGACTGGTGGAAAGGAGAAGTCAATGGACAAGTGGGACTCTTCCCGTCCAATTATGTGAAGCTGACCACAGACATGGACCCAAGCCAGCAATGTAAGTGCCCTGGTGGCTCTGTCGCCTCTCTTCTCTGGAACCTTCCAGTGAAACATGCAGCATTGCTCTGATTCTGCTGAGCTTTGTTTGCAGAACTTAAAGCTAGACCATTGCTGCATTCACAACAGTCTCTTTGAAGACCTTCTGTAATGCAAGACTTTATCTTGTGGGGTTTCTTCTTTTTTTCTTTTTTGATTTTCATTCCTTCTGTAGCATGTCCCCTCCCGCCCCTTCCCCCTTTCCCCCCCCTTTTACTTTTTTTATTTTTAATCATTTTGGCACCATGCTGTTTACATGCCTGACTCATTTTCCTAGCTTGAATTTTGCTCATTGTTTTGTTTTGCTTATGTGTTGTTTTCCTCCTTTTTCTAGGAATCATATGTTGTCCATCCCCCCCTCAGGCTTGAAAGTCCTCAAAGAGACCCACTATCCCATATCACTGCCCAGAGGGATGATGGGAGATGCAGCCTTGATCATGTGACTTCCAGCATGATCACCTACTGCCTTCTGAGTAGAAGAACTCACTGCAGAGCAGTTTACCTCATTTTACCTTAGTTGCATGTGATCGCAATGTTTGAGTTATTACTTGCAGAGACAGAAGCAAAAATTACAAAAATACACAGGGTAGTGGGTCCTTTTGTGGCTTTCCTAGTTACTCAACTTGACTTCCCCCCACCTTTGCACAGGTGCTTTCAATAGTTTTAAAAATATTTTTAAATATATATTTTTGCCTTTTAATAAAAAAATTACTTCTTTGCTATTTTGGTTTTGCAAAAAGACCCACTATCAAGGAATGCTGCATGTGCTATTAAAAATTGTTCCAAATGTCCAGAAATCTGAGACTTGATGTATTTTTTCATTTTGTCCAGTGTTACCAACTAAATTGTGTAGTTTGGGGTTCCCCCCGCCACTATAGAAGGAGTTTCAGTATATCTGTTTTAAAGACATGTAGAATGAGCCCAATTAAACAGAAGGTGTTTTGTATCTGTTTGTGTGTATTAGATGTACTTTGTTGAGCATGTAATACATCTTGTACATAAGCAATTAGTTCTTTACATGGCAAAAGCTATTACCTTGTATGATACGCTAATCATATTGCATTAATTTTATTTTGCACAGTGACCTTGTAGCCACATGAGAAAGCACCTGTGTTTTTGTTCAGTCTCAGATTTATCTGGTTGAGTTGGTGTTTGTTTTGGGTTTTTAATTTTGTGTGTTTTCATACCATAAATCAGTAGACAACACCACTGAGGTTGTTATGATCAATGATATCTACAATCTCTATTTAGTCTCTGTTACATGAAGTTTTATTCCAATTACTTTTCATGGAATGACATATTTTGAACAAGTAATTTTCTTGACAAGAAAGAATGTATAGAAGTCTCCCTTCAATTAATTTCCAATGTTTACATTTTTTAACTAGACTGTGGAATTTCTACAGATTAATATGAAATGGAGCTCATGGTCCGTTTATGTGTTAGATGTGCTGTTGCCGAAGCCATGTTTGTCTTTTAAACACTAGTTGGAAGCTCTCAATAAAAACGCTCGTTGCTGACAGCACAGAAAATGGGGTAGGGGAAGCCTCAAGCACAATCTAGCTGTCCTACTAATGACTTTGTAACATGTAGTTCCCTCCCGTGTCCCCATCTCTCCCGGGAGACTGTGTGCTGGCAGTGGGAGCAGTCTCTCTCCATTCACGTGGTGCCGAGAACGAGGACTGCTCCTCCTCGTGCGGTTGCGCTGCTTCAGTATTTTCATGGATATGAATGTAAAATATATAAGTATATAAACCTGCGGCTTTAACAACTGTAATACAACCTTTTGACTTAGTTCCGTGTATAGATAATTAAATTCTTCATATAAAAGTTAGATGGAAATGTCTCTGTGTTCTTGGTGTTGGAACCTGGCAGTGGTGAGGGGAACCACATAGACTAGAGGGCAGAGGACAGCCCTCCCTCTCCTCTTGCTACCCTCCTCTCCCTGATCAATATGTAAATGATTACTGCTTGTAATACTGGTCTTGAAGCATAGAACTCTACCACCCTGTTTAGCAGTTCCCTGTCTCATCAGAGATTCGGTATATGTTGCTGACACATTGTGCCATGTGCAATTTGGTTCATAGTACAAAACATTTTCCAAAAGATGTATCATAATGGACTGGTGAACACCCAGCAAATATGTGGGTAAAGATGGAAACTTGCACATCTTCCATAGTATTGGTCAGGGTCCGCTTCTGCCTGGCATTCTCCAGTCTTGTTGCCTTTGCAGAAATAAACCAGCATGTACATTGATGAAACTGTTTGCTACAATGACCAAATGTTTGATTTCATCCCCATGAACTTCATTTATTGGGTTTCTTCTGTCATTCAGTTGGAAAGTGATTTCTTTCATCAGTTCACCAAATATTTTGGGGGAGACATCTGCCATATGTTCTACTGGGTTCTGGGTAGAGTGTGATTGAAACAAGGTCCCTGTCCTCATGGAGCTCATATTCTAATGGGAGGAACAAGCAGAGAACCATACTCCTGGAGTTCATATAAATCTACATGGGTGTGTGCGATAAGGTGAATTTCTGTGCTAGAAGTGTGTATGCAAGGCACTGCTGAGGAGGCAGGGCACAGGGAGGGCAGCTGCGGGGAAAGGGTTAAAGAACCTGCCAGAAGGAAGTGATATTTAAGCTAAGAACTGAAGATGAGGAGCCAGATGAAGCGGGGAAGAGAAGTGGTGTTATAGATAGAGGTGTCAGGACCTGCAAAGGCCCAGAAGTGGGTGCAGAGAAGGTCATCCTCACTGTCCCCAGTCAACCACTTGTGGAGCAGCAGTCCAGTTAGCAGGCCCCTTCTCTTCCCCTGGACCCTTCACCTATATAGGCCAATGTTTCTTCTCCAGTCTTGAGTTTGCCTGGAAGGGACACAGTTGTCAAGGTGGGTAACTCATACCTATATAACTCTCTCTAGTTCCCTCTCAAGATCATTCCTCCAGGCTTGTTTCTGGGTTTGTGAAGCTAACACAGGTTGTCCCCCAGGAAACTGCTCCTTCCCCTCACCAATTGTTCAGTTTGTATTTGATTGTAGAGTATCCATCTGACCCAGTGTTTCTCAGCCATAGGGGCTGCTACTCATGTCTAATGGGTAGAGGCTGAGGAAGCTGCTTAACATCTTGCAATGCATGGGACAGCCCCCTCAAAGAGAATGATCTGGCCCCATATGTCACCAGAGCCGAGGCTGAGAAACCCTGGTCTCACCTACTAGCTACCATGGTTAATGTTCATCTGGCTGCTTGGGACCAAAAAGGTAGCCCTGTTGGTGGCTACTGGGGTTGCTCTTGTAACTACTATTGAGTAAATTTAATCATCTAATACATTCATATCACATATCTGAGGCATAAAAAGTATCCCAGCACCTTGGTTTTATATTTAAAAATCTTATTCTTCTTGATTATTCTCCATACTCTGCACTTGGGTACTAGATTAAACTACTTTATTCATATTGTCAAAGAATCTGTTTAACAAAAATTTGAGTAAAAAGGAGAGAAAGCATCTTCTAATTAAATCAGTGAAAGGATACTAGGTATCTCTTTTGATCCCAGAGTTGAAAGGTGTGTTAGGGTTTGTGTGTGTGTGTGTGTGTGTATTTTAGCTATTCGTTAAACAAAAATAACTGGTCACTAAATCATTTAATTTCATATTGGTCTGTGTAAATGTATTTGCAAGTGAACTTTGGATACAGTTGCGCTCCATTGGCTTATAGACAAGAAAAGTCCAAACAAGATCACCTTTCTTGTGCACTTATGAGTCGGGGCCTCTCCACACTGCAGGACAGGACCTGGAGTGCTGAGGAACTAGGGTGGTCATGGCTCCTCAAGTGGCCCAAGGCCCAGACAGCCCCTGCATAAAAGGGTGTTGTTACAAAATATTACACCATTGCACGTATGGTGGAAAACCGGTGTCTGCCTTTTCTGGAAGGGAACCCAGGCAGACCCAGACTTCCCTTGCACATAGCAATTGGGTTGCCTATGCCTTCTTTGATACCATAAGAAGAAAAACTTAGAAACACTAGCTTAGGAAAACCCTCCAGATAGTGGGTTTAACCATATGAAGTTGCCAATATTACTGTTTCTTACCTATAGAAACAGCCATTTCATATGGTTCAACCTAGTATAATTTAACCATTGCTTGGCACATGGTAAGTTAGGTGTTCAAAAACACCTATGTAACAAATGGATTGAATGAGGCTGTATAGAAAATGCTAGAGTCCTACTTCTCGACACACACTGCATCACCCTTGGCGAGGAAACCAAGACATCTCTCCAGTTTCCTTTCCCTTTAGATGTGAGCTTTCCAAAGGCAATGATATCCTTGGAAGGGGCTGCTCCTGGAGCCTCTTGCTCATTCGCCTAAGAAGGAAGGTGAAGACCCTCATCTGGGCCAAGTCTCCACTCCAGCATGGGGTTGGGGAATCACCCCACGCAGATAACAGTTGGGAATGGGCACAGCAAATCACAATCAGTCCTGCCTCCTGGGAAATCGAAAATCATTTCTGAGACACTGTGAATATTTTTTTTTTCTTCTAGCAAAATTATAAATTAATCCTATTCATTCTTTTTAGTTCCAAAAATATCCAAGAGAATTTTTATAGAAACTATATTGAATGCCAATTGTCCCAAAAATGCATGGAAAAGCAGCCCCTTCTTCAAAATGGCTGATATTTAAATTGGATCTGGTAGGACAGGGGAATATGTTAAGATCAAAGATCACGATAGCCTCATGTGAACATTTCACTTCAGCTGGAGTTCTCTTGGGCCCTTTTTAAAGAAAACCCCACATATGAAAAACCAGACTTCTGGAATGTTTCCTGATGTGTAGTAAGCTATTCCATTTCAAAGGGTTTCAAAGCCTCTGAGGAAGATTCTATCAACTGAAAGCTCCCAGGCATTTTTAAATTATATGACTTGATTCACAAAAATTAAGATTTTAGTTGTAAAAAATGAGCATCAGCTATAAGATGTACACATATTGTCTGTGCAAGTTGCTGTTAAGCATGCTACCTCTTAGATGCTTCTTTGTTACTGTTTTATGGTGTCATCTGTGTGTCGGGGGGCGGTGCAGACAGACACAGGCGGTGAGACAGAGTGACTTACAGGTGACTTAAATGCCTGTGTCTGTAGCTCGGTAAAATGTGTTGAATGGTGAGGTCAGGATACTGCCAGAAAGCAGATAAATACCACTGTCCAGAAGATTCTGGCAGAGGCTTACAGCTGCTGTTTCCACATCTGCTTGGTGCACCATTACTGCATGATGTTGCAAGCCTCAAAAGAGGAAGCATCACTTCCTTTCAGTCAGCCTAGTGTATTTTTAAATGTTGGACAGTTCCTCCTCTTGATGTAGTTTCTCCAAACTCTGACCTAGGAGAGGGGAAGGCCCTTTTGATCTGCCAGTTTTCATTAAGGAAGCTGTTGCACTCGGTGAGAGTAGTAAGCCACTTGATGTCCCTGGCTTCCCCTCTCATGTCCCATGCTGTCCCTTCCCATGCTCAGTCCCTGTCACCACACGTTCTTGCACACTGATCCACTGTTGTGTTCCAGGCCCCACCAGGGAAGTGGGGAAGACTTTAGGTGGGAGTGTGGTGCAGAGATGCTCCCTGCAGATTATCAGATGAGGTCGAGAGCTTAGAACCCATTGGGCACAAGTCCTGCCCCTCACAGCTGAGGACACTGAGGGTCTAGGGAGACCCAGTGATGTTAGTTCTCTTCCTAATTGTACCATTTGGGAAGAGCAGCCCTATCTATCCCAGAGCCTTCACAGAATGAGTGAATGCGTCTTTGGAAAGATGGGGAATGTCCCTCTTCCCTTGTGCCATTCACTCATGGGAGTTGCCATGGGAGTCTACAGCCATTGGTGAAGATTCCAACATACTGGTGCTCATTTTCAATGCCTCAACCTTTAGTCCTTGTCACCTCAATTGCGAGCAGATTTCCCAAACACATAGGCTCACCCCAGATGCCCTCCCTCTGTGCCAGCATGAGGACATGTGTTGCGGTAGCTTCTCCATTTCCTTTCCTGACCTCCACAGAAAAACTTATAATAACATGGTTCATCTACAAGTTCAGTCTGATAGTTTACTTTATTCCTCTCACAATTCTGGAACATTTTATTTTCCTAGGGAATTGACATAACCACGTCCTGGGTCTTTACTGAGATGAAGAAGCAATCCAGGATGGCATCTCAGAGCATGGGTTCCAATTCCAGCCCTGCCACTCACTACTGTGTGACCTTGGGCAAGTTATTTAACCTCTTTGTGCTTCAGTTCTCCTGTTTACAATGGAGAGATGATAGTAACACCTAGCAGAGGGTAAGCACCTATAAACACTAGCCTGATGGTGGTGGTGGTTGGAGAGACAGGGCACTGTGCCTGGTTAGTAAGCATTACGGAACCCAAGCAGTGGCTTCCTGCTTTCTTTCTTGCCATAAACCAAGACAGCAAGTGGGTTGTGTGCATTTTGAGGCCTATCAGCTTAGGGATTTGAGAGAGAAAAGATTGGACAGCTTCCCTTAAAACTTTCATACATCTCATTGCAAGATTTGCCCCACTGATTTGTGCACAAATCACAGCCCCCTTTCCTCCGTTAGCAGGGTGCCCACCTGTGTGAAATTGAGCAGCTTTTTAAACCTATTTCCTGCACTCCTGAAAAATGCAGTGACACTGTCTGGACTTGAGGCCAGAGCCTGCTCAGCAGACTCTTGGCAATGTGGACAAGCAGCCCGTGTTTCACACGGCTGGCTGTGGGGAGGCCAACAGAAAGATGGAATGTGCAGGGCTTTTAAATGTCACGTCTGCGGACTCTGTTGGCAGGACCATGCAGCGCTCCACAATAAACCTGTCACAAATGCATTGACTCACTGGGTGCTTTATTTCTCATCACAGCATTCTGTGGCCTTGTGTTCTCTTGCCAGCAAAGAATGGAATGTTCAGCCCCCCAGACATGCCAGCTGCGAGTTTTTTTTTAAGGAATCATGCGGCTTGGATATGGGACATGTGCTACCAGGGGGTGCTTCCCCAAAGCACCATCACCAGAGCAGCTGCCCCCAGCATGCTTGAAGACTCCAGGAGGCTAATTCCCTCCCTGCCCTGTGGCACACACCCCAACATGCCTCTCAGGGTCCAGAGCTCTGGCCAGGAGGTTTTGCTGTTTGCTGGGCCTCCAGCAGAGCCTGAGCTACAGGATCTGCCCCAGCAGAGGAGGCAAGACCGGGGATGCCTCTTTCCTCTCTGGGGTATTACCTTGGAGTTGGGAGGCTCCTAGAGAAGGCCCCCACATGTCTGAGACCTCAGCAACGGCCTCTACTGACTTGGTAACCAGTAGAAACCCTCATCCCACTTGTCCTCAAGAGGCAGAAGTGCATCTGCCAGTCTCTCCCCACCTTCCCTTCCTTCCTCCGCCTGCTGGGTCAAAGGCTCTGGACATGCCTGTGAGACAAGGAGGGGCCAGGCTCCTGCTCCCTGCGAATCGAGGCTGAGAGATATGGAACCAGCCTATGATGGGGCTGTGCTGAGCAGATCACGCCTGCTCTTGCAGAGCTCGTGGGAGCAGGAGGAGACAACCAGTGGACCATTAATCAGAAATTCCAGCTAGTGATGGATGAGATGGGACAGAGTGTGAATAAGGGCTGGGGCTCTAGTGGATGCAATGGCCGTGGAAGGATGCTCTGAAGAGGTGACAGGGGGGTGGATACCTGACTGCAGAGAAGGACTCTGCCTGTGTAGATCAAGGGCAGGTGCATTCTCAGCCCAAGGTACAGAAAGTGCAAAGGCCCTGTGGGTGAAGGAGCTGCCCCTGCCCCTCTGTGAGGATGGCTCTAGGCTGCTAACTGGTCTCTCTGCACCCACACTTGCCTTCTTCCCTCTTCTCCACGCTGCGGGCAGAGAGCTATTTTAAAAACATGATTTCTTTGGTTTAAAATCATACAGGAGGTTCCTGGCCCCCATAGGATGAAGACCCAAATCTTCTACTCAGCCAGCAAGACCCCGCCTGATCTGCGCCCTTCTTCTCCAGCCCTCTTGCATTCTCTCTCCTCATTTATTCCTATTTGCCTTCAATTTTTAGCACAGCTCTGTCATCAGCTCCTCAGGGAAGCCTTCCCTAACCAGTGCGTCCTGTTATGCTGGAAGACGTGAAGTCCCAGGCTGGGCTGGTTATGGAGCTGGTTTTTAGGATCCTAGCCTGATGTTCTCTCTAGTTCTTTCTGTCACCTTTTGAGTTGCTGCCACGATCCTTCAGAGAAGTCCAGACATTTCTTGCTCTGATGGCTTTCCAACTGGCCCTCTTGAGAACCATCTCCTCTGTCCTGCAAACTCGTTATGGGAAAGTCCACTTTCATCATGGGAGTCCCTAGTGGGAGTTGGAGCCCGCACGTGCCCCATGTCAGGAGGAAGCTAGGGGTGCACAGGCAGCATGGAGCCTTCCCCAGCCCCAGAGGTGGCGGGGCTCAACCTCCCCAGCCTCGTCTACCACTCAGGGCACCTGTGTGCCCACCTGTCCAAGCCCGCCTAGTTGGGTGGTGGTACGTACATGGGCCCATCATCCAGCTCCACCCAGAATCTTCCCTCCATCACTACAGTCTCCTCACCACATCCCCAGGATTCCTCTCGAGTTTAAGACACTGGTGCACCCCAGCAGAAATGCTCTTACCCCATCTTCCTCACCTTCCCGCTCTGCCCACCTTTACCCTCCTGCTTTCTCTGCCACCTTCCCTCCATTAACTTGCCAAGAATCAGCTCTTTCCTGAATTCCTTGTCATGCATAAAGATGAGTGGATAGAGAGATTGGTACAACCTCTGCGGTAAGAGCACGAATGCATAGTGATAGTATCTACCTTGTATAGTTGACTTCTTGCAGGACACCTGTCCTCCCATTGATTATAAACTACTTTGCACTCTTGCATATCCCCTAAGGCACCTTGCTCTGAGAGGACAGCCCTGTGTCACCTTCCTGTTGTTCCACAGGCTCAGTCCTTTCTCCCTGATGAGGCTGTGTGGGGCAGGACACATCAGAGTGTCCTTCTCCTCACTGGTCTAGAACCCAGCTCAAAACCTGTGCATGGGAAGTCACAATCATTTAAAAAATAAATTCTTGTGAAAAGACTCTAAAACAAGAAATGAGCTTATTCATTGTAAAAATTGTTCTTCATCATTCTTATAACCACCCAAAATACTATGTGTGTATTCATTCAGTTTTCTAGGAGGGGCCTGGGTGGATCTATGCAGTTGCTGAAAATGAGCAGGAAATGTCACGGGCTCAGATTGTCTTCTGTGTTCCAGCAGGGTCAGTTTGCCAAGTTAGGAGAGTCCCCAGGGACCAGGCTATTCTCTCACCCTTCTGAAGAAAGTTCTGTTGGGATGAGAAGTACATCTGCCCCTCCAGATAGTCCAGAGCTGGTCTGGCCTCCAGAGCTTCCATGGGCTGGGGCTGTCCTGGGACTGGTTGTTCAAGGGTCATTTTCAGAAAGTACCCAGTTACCTTGACTCAGACTGGCCACTGCTGGCACCAGACAGCCCTGGGTTCTAAGGACAATCATGTCCTCTCAGCCAGATCTTGCAGGAATCTACTGGGAGAGGAAAGAGTATGGACTACCTCCAGGCCCACCCTTTGAAAAGCTGGTGGGTTCCTTCTGATTCCATTTCCTGAGACATCACAAACAAAGGTTTTATTCTTGATAAAGGAAGTCACCATAGGTCTCCAGACCCATGGCATTGAACAGAATGACCTTTGAAGCCTTAGCCCTGGAGGTGGGGGTTAGTGGTAGCCATGTGACCTCACATGCGGCTGCAGAGGAACCCCCAGAACAGATTGTCAGAGGTTCTCTGGGCTCCGGGCCAGGATGGCCTTGGAGGGACAGTGTCCTGTGGTCACGGCCACCATGCCCCCTTGGACACTGCTTGAGTGACCTGCCATGGGCTGGATTCTGCTCAGTAGTTGTAGCAACTGTCATGCTACAT
Source organism: Cynocephalus volans (assembly GCF_027409185.1). Classification (NCBI taxonomy): domain Eukaryota; kingdom Metazoa; phylum Chordata; class Mammalia; order Dermoptera; family Cynocephalidae; genus Cynocephalus; species Cynocephalus volans. Next base: position 181,007,577 of record NC_084460.1, read on the forward strand.
GTGCCACGATGGATCTAGTTTCCAAATCTCACCCCCTTTTTCTACCAGGTGTCTTGATTTCTGGGCTCTTTCCTCTGAGTGGTCCTCTCTTGGCTGCACATTGGAATAATATAGGAGCTTTACAAAGGACAGAGGCCCAGGTCCCACCCCAGCAAGTCAGATTTAATTGGTTTGGGGGACAGCAGGGACACTGGGATTTTTAAAAGCTCCTTCGGCGACTCCAACGTGCAGCCCAACTCGAGGGCCACAGCCCCTGTCCATCCTACACACAGCTGCCACAGTGATCCTCCCGTAACACAGCCAGAACCTTCTGGGCTCTGCAACCAGAGCCTCCTCCACTGCACTTCCCCACCTGTTATGGGCCTCATTGTGTCCCCTAAAATTCATATGCTGAAGCCCTAACCACCAGTACCTCAGAATGACTGTACTTGGAGGTAAGTTATTTAAAGAAGTAATTAAGTTAAAATGAAGCTGTTAGTGTGGGCCCTAATCCAATCTGACTGGTGTCCTTATAAGAAGAGGAAATTTGGACACAAAGAGACACCAGGAATTTGCACGCAGAGACCTTGTGAGGACATGGGCAGAAGGCGCCCACCTGCCAGCCGAGGAGAGAGACCTCGGGAGAAACTGGCCCTGCTAGCACCTTGACCGTGGACTTTTAGTTTCCAGAACTGTGAGGAAATTACTATTTGTTATTTAAGCCACCCAGTCTGTGATACTTTTTCATGGTGGCCTGAGCAAATGAAGACACCACTTTTCCAGAAGCAAGTGGAATGAGTGGTGGTTATACAAGAAGCACAGTGGTGAAGGGCATGAACTCTGGGGTCTGACTTCCTCTGCCATCTATTAACTGAGGCTCTGTCAACTGGCTTAACTTCTCTGTGCCTCAGTGTCCCTGGCTGTTCAATGGGAGAACACAGTCATAGCCACCACAGAGGATTATTGCTGGATTCAGTGAGCTGGTGTCTGCACACTGCCTGCCTGGGACCGTGGCGAGAGCGGAGTGGCCTTCCATGTGATCGCCTGTCATTTGCCATCGGCCAGCTTCCCCTGCCGCACCTTTCCCAGGGCTCCCATTTGCTCCAACTGTTCACTCTGTTTGAATCCCTCTCTACTACCCAAACACCCCACTGTTTGCCTGATGAAGTTTGACTCCAATTACTCTGCAGAATAATCCCAGATCCCTCTGGTAAAATCTATTGCCTCCTCCCTCATAGTCTGATAAAAATGTGTTTGGACTTCTACTATTACTCCTCCATCTGCCTTCATACTCAAAGGATTTATTCATGGCAGCTACTCAGGATACCTAAAATCCTGCAGGATAGGGAACAGTGAGAGCAGGAACTCAGGAAGAAAGAAAAACAAGCATGGTGACATAAATGGGGCCAGGAATGAGCTAAAAAAAAAAAAAAAATGCATACCATAGGGGACCTAACAGGACCAAGAGTCCCAGCATCAGTTACAAGGCCAGGAATGATATGCCCCCTTTTTTAACCCTAACATTCTTATTTATGGGAAATCAAGGGATGACTTATTGCTGTGGGGAGTTTGATTTTCACCATGTCTCAACAGTTGTGAAACTGCCTGGCAGCCTATGTAGACTGGATTCCCCTTCTTGGGAGAAAAAGAAGCTTATTTGGAAGCCACATTGGCCCCTTTAAGCTTCTGGGTTATGACAGTGCAGCTGAGTGGAAGCCCCCTGAGGGACCCAGCTACATGGGGGTAGGAAGAGTCCCCAGGACAGGCTGGAATGGGATGCTGGAGCTTAAATGGACATAGGCACAGGGGTCTTGGGTGGCATCGCATGGCGTTCCTCTGCCTCTCACTGCAGGCCTCTGTGCCTCTCCAGACCCCCCTAAAAATTGAATCTGAAGGATTTTGCAACTCTGAGGTCTCAAGGACTGGTAACAATGTGCAGTGATGCCCTTTAAGAAGTGCCTGCGACTCGGCATGGATCCCAGAGCCTGGGATGTCCAAGCCTCCAGGAGACTGCAGGCTCCCTGAGGACAAGGAGCCAACCGCCTTGCCCATCATTGACCCCAGCACCAAGCACAGAGGGTGGATCACAGCAGGACCACATGATTTCATTGCATGGAGAACACTGGGGTTCCAGACTTCAGCTGCAGGGGGTGAAGGGAGGGACACAGTGTTAGACAAGAGAACTCTCTTCATGTCATATCCACATTGGTTTCATTGGCTTTCCTACAGGACAGGCCACCCCACACGCACCACTCTACTCAGGATGTCAAGGACAGCACAATTAGATTAACTTTCCCAGGAGAATCCATTGCAGCCACAGGGGACCAGGGTCACCTGGCAGGAGACTAGGGCCATGGGGAGAAGTCTGCAGTGTAAACAGGAGCCCAGGACCCCAGTTAGCACGTCTCCTGCTGACCCAGGGCCATTTAGCCAGAGGATTCGAGCTGAATGTCCCCAGAGACGTTGGTATAGCTTTTCCTTGAAAGATAAAAAACCATTGCCCAAGCTTCCATATTGCTCTGTCTCCCAGTCCCTTCACATTTTGTCTCCAAACTCTTGTTCCAGCATCACGACCTCTGTAATCTGGCCCTTTCCTCCTTCCCACCTTCTCTCCCACAGCATCTCTGCATTTCCCTGCCACCCGGGCGAAGGCTTGTTCATGCTGGTGCCTGCAGCCCCAGAGTGATGGCCTCATCCTCCCCAGCTGCATGAAACCGAGCATCACGAGCAACCTTCCTCCCTCAGCATGGGGAGTGCCCACTTTTCTGCGTCCCTGCCATCCCCACCATCAGCTTCTTTAATGCTCGCTATTTTTAATTTAATTTTCCTGTTGAGTCTTCCCCAAGGTTGTGAGTTTCCCTGAGGACAAGGCCAGTATCTTGCTTATTTCTGTGTCTCTTGGACTTTATAGGAACTTAATAAATATTTATTGACCAACTGATTGTATGTTTTGGCCCTTTCATAACAGGAATGAAGCCTGTTTATTTGCGTTGCTCAATGGCCAGCTTACTGTGGGGGCTGGCTTGGTTTTCCAAATTATGCTCCTCTTGGGAAAGGCAGAATGATTAGAGGTGTCGGGGAGAGCAACGTTCGCTTTTTATTTAATGCTCTGTATCCTTTGACATTTTACAATATGCATGTGTTCATGTATTGCTTTTGTAATAAAATGATTTATTTAAATTTTGCTGTTCCTATGAATGATGGTTGAGAGTTACAAGATGACCTTTTCTGGGTAAAATTTTCCCTTATTTTTCTCCAGTGCCCCAGACTCAAGTCCTTTCCAAGGTACATCACAGTTCTCTCTCTCCACTTTGTAAATTTATCTTACTGTACAAAATTCTAAGGGATGGCATATAGATGAGGAATTTTATGTGGGCTGTAATGCGGATCATTTTTAACCGCCTGGGGTCATTTGCAATATTATTTCAGCTGTGAGTGGATTTTAGTTAGTTATGAGAATCTCTTCATCACACCAAGATGCCCATGGAAAATTGTTTGCCCTGCTTTATCCACTCGTTTTTCACTGGGAAAGAGGGCCAGCAAAGCATGTTTATCCTGGGACCCAAAGGAGAGAAGGGCCATGTACCTCTACCGATAAACAAAACTTTTTTTTATTGGAAATGTCTTTTCCACTTACCCTGCTTCAAATAATGGAGGTTTTAAACTCTCCTGTTTTTCTAAATATTAAAATTTCAAAGGCAGGATATTTTTGAGTTCAAAGTGTCTATTTCAAGTATTTAATGGTTTTCTTGGTCTGGCATTCACCAGCAAGAATTTCTAAAACAACATCCCATGGGTCAGTTCAGTGGCTAAAAAGACGATTCCAAGCCAACGTTGTTGGCACATAATGTGGAGATGAATCTCCCTACAAAACCTTTGCTTTTCATTCGTTCTGGGTCCTGGAGAGGCCACTGGGGCCATCCCCTTGCCTCCAGGCAGGCTGGTGGGTGGACCTATGTGGGGTGGAATTTGCTGCGTCGAGCAGCCCAGTGTCCCCCAGCACTCCCTGGGACCTCTCCTCTCAGCTCCGTCAGCTCTGACTTGGACCTTGCAGGGTGTATGGACTGGAAGGCCAGAGATGCCCGTGACAGGAAGCCATGCAGCAGCCCTCCCATTCATCCCGAACTGGCCCCGGGCACCTGAGATTCTTGGATCAGTGGCCCAAATTTACCCCGGGCCTTCTGCTGTTGCTCTGGCTCTGAGCTTCTTCACAACTTGCACTGTATACAACTCGAAGTCTCAGAGGAACTTCTGAAATCCACAGCAAGCCAGTCATCTTTCCTCACAGATCCTTGTTTCCAATTCCTCAGTCATCCTAAGAGTGTCTTCTGGTCACTTGCACCTCCTTGCTACAGAGCGAAATCCTGGTCTGGTTGTCAGTTGCAAGTAATGTCAGTGTTTCTCAATGGGATGCTATTGGCATCTGTGTGGGCAGTTCACTGTCCTGTATATTGCAGGTCATTTAGCAGTCTTGGTCCATCCTGGCAAATTCTAGCAGTTATCTCATCATTATGACAACCAAGAATACACTTGCACTGTCAGCCCTGGGGATAGGATTGGGGGCAGTACTACCTTCCGCCTGGGGGGCAGTACCACCCCCAGCTGAGGACCACTGAACCCCAAACTTCTTATCTGTACTCTGAAGGGCAGACATCTCTCTTCCTACATCCTGAATCCCCAGCACCAACGTAGTTAGTAGCAGACTTGTGGCAGGACATCAGTAAATATTGGTCAAATGAGTAAATGAATGAGATCCATGAACAGGCTTCAAGAGGGCCCGTGAACCACATAACATTGTGTGCTGAGTGTGTGTATATTGTGCGTGTTGTACACATGTGTGCTGGTGTGAGAACCCATAGCAGCCATCAGGTCCTCCAAGGGCACTGTGACCTAAAGGGACATTGGGAAGACTGGTCCCAATGTCAACTGGCCTGATGTGTGTGTGTCACTGCAAATATCACAGCATGATGTTTGTGAGGAGAATTTTAGAACTGCCACTCTGTGCCAGTATTTTACTATCCTATGGAAGGGGACATCCTGAAAACCCCTAACGTGACCCTGCTTCCGCGAGAGGGCACTCAAGTCCCATGGTGCCAGGGCTGCATTTGGCCCTTTCACAAGAAATGGCCTGAGTCCTGGACCCTTAGACTCACTCACAGGAGAGTGAGGCAAAAATAGGGCAGGAATGGGATATGTTTTCCCAGAGCTCAAGAATGTTGCTTGGGTGACTTTCCCAGTAAAAGTCAGAGAAATCGATGACATTACTCAGCTTCCCACAAACCTGAGCTCACATAGCAGCTCAGCAGAAGCTGGATGGAGTGAGTCAGTGATCATGGCTTGCTTCCTTCCTGAGAGTTCATTGTTGATGCAGCTGTTTTAATAAACGACAATCAACGCCCGAGGCAGGAAGAACAGCTGAACCAAACTGGTGGCTGGGCAGAGGGCCCAAGTTCAGATGCATCTGCAGACCTGTGCAAGGGTTCACACTCACCTGTGGCCTATGGAATTTTAGCTTGGCTGCACAGCAGTGGCTCTGAGTGAGGTCAAGGATAGAAGGGTGCTGAGGGTGTTAATATAACAATGGCTCATTCCCACAGCTTTCCTGGCATCCTCCTGCCTGTCCTGGGATGTTCCTGTTCCAGCAAGAGAAGTTACAGCATCCAGGAAGGGCAGTGGGCTAGGGGAGGGGACAAAACTGAGAGCTGGAAGTGCCCTAGCCCTAGAGTTAATCTCTAGGGTAGTGAAGCATTTGCCAAGGAGTATACGGTACATTTGCCCCAGAGGGATCATTTTATTTGCAGAAGCTTCCAGCACATAGACTAGATCAGTCATGAACCCAGATAACCCCCTCGGGGGAAGATGGAAACTCTGAGGAACCCTGGTAGTCCAGAGCAGGCTTATCCAACTCCAGTGTGCCTAAAAAATCACCTGGAGAGTTTGTTAAATCAGATTCGTGGGCCCCAACTCCAGAGAGTCTATTCAGCAGGAGTCTGATTATCTGCATCTCGAACAAGCTCCCAGGCAGTGATGCGGCTGGTCCAGGACTGCACTTTGACCGGTCTCCAGCAGCGGTTTTCCCACTGTGCTCCGTTGCGCTCTCTTGTGGGGAACAGAGGGGCTGAGAAAAGGAAGTGAATGGGATTTGGTTCTGACACCCCCACCTGTACCCACGACATCTCCCAGTCTACCTATTTTACAAATCTGGCATCTGCAATTACATAAAGAACCTCTGATAAGAAGAAGTGCGGGAGACTACTGGTCTGGAAGGGGTGGGCTCAAGCATGCACATGGTGTGCTCTCAAGAACCCAGCCTACCCACCCCTCATTCCAGCGTGCCTGGGGCAGGGGGCAGCCTCTACCAATAACAAGCCAAGTAAGCTTAGTCAAGGGCGGACACCGTCTCAGGGCAGCAGGGTAGCCCATCCCCTCAGCAGACCTGCCCTCTGTGGTGATCTTGTTCCAGGCTGACTGCAGCCGGAGGGGCTATCCTGGCTGCCTGAAGTTTTTCTGCTCAGCTTATACAGGGGCTGGGCAGCGGCCTTGTCCAGGAGAGTTTTTCCAGCATTGCCTTTGTGCATCCTGTGTCTGCCTGGTCCCCAGGCCCACCAGGAGTCTCAGCACAACCACCTCATTCTCCAAAACCCAGCCTCAGGATACACTTACGCCCTCTTGGAGGTCGGGTCCAGCAGTAGTGGTGTGGGGGAGAGCACAGCCTCCAGAGGCCAAGTCTCAGGCTTCACCTCTTGTCTTCATCACTCCTGAAATGAGAGATCTGGGGTGAGGCAACCTCTCTAAGCCTCAGTTTCCCTGTCTATAAAATGGGGATAATTCTAGTATAATATGTGAGCACTAAATGCAGTTGTCAATCTAAAGCTCTTAGCACAGTGCCTGGCATGGTATGAGCCCTCAGGAAATGTTAACCAATTGTTACTAAGTCTTCTCTCTTAACATTATTTTAGTGATTTTGATAAGTCAGGAGTGTGTCGCCTGTTTATAGGGCTGCCATAATAAATGATCACAAACTGGATAGCTTAAAACAACAGGGATTTATTGTCTCAGTTCTGGAGGCCAGAAGTCTGAAATTAGGGTGTCGGCAGGTCTGCACTTCCTCTGAAGTCTCTAGGGGAGGGTCTGGTCCAGACTCTCTCCTAGCTTCTGGTGTCTCCGGCAATCCTTGCCATGCTTGTAGACACATCACTCCAGTCTCTCTCTCTTCTGTGTCTGTCTCTGTATCCTCTTCTTATAAGGACACTGGTCATATTGGATTAGGGCCCATCCTAATTGAGTATGACCTTATCTTCATTTGATTACATCTCCAAGACTCTATTTCTAAATAAGGTCACATTCACAGGTACTGGGGGTTAGGACTTCAGCATACCTTTCTGAGGGACACAGTTCAACCCACAACAATGTCTACCTGGAGTGAAGCCACAGGGCGCAGCAGCCATAGAACCCAGGGAATCTTCAATGTGGTGCTCTAAGGGCTTCCCCAGACTTGGACTAAATTGTCCCAAATGGTTGTGTTTTCCAGGGTGTTCAGACTTACATCTCTTGGATATGTTGACCCCAACTGAAAGAAAGCGACAAGGATATATCCATGAACTCATTGTCACAGAGGAAAACTACGTGAATGACCTGCAGCTTGTCACAGAGGTAATGGCAGCTGTGCGTGGGGGGTGAGGGCACCTGCAGGGGGTAGGGAGAGAGAGGGGGGCCTTTGCCAAGGAGACCTCAGTGCTGATTCTGAGCCCGAGACACTTTCTATGTGTGGGGAGCATCTGGATGGCAGATTACCAGGGAGACTCACACCAAGAGAAGATGGTTAAATTCTCATTTGTGGTAAACTCTGAGTCATACTCACAGAGGGACAGATCACTCGTGCCAAGGGGCAAACGCCTGGAGAGGTGATGGGAGGGGACACATGTACTGAGAATTGAGAGTCCAGGCTCTAGTCAGAGAAGTTACAACTCAGCCACCAAATAGTTGATGCCATAGAGCCCTTCACAACATCTCCCTGACCCTCAGCATTGGCATCTGAAAAGGGCGGCCATCTGGCTGATATCCTGAGTAATTCCTAGTGCTCGTGTTACCTCCGAGGAAAATCTGTTGCTGAGAAGGAAGGTATTTCCTCCCAGGTCTCCATGAACCCCTTGACCGGGGCTGCTTCTCCATCTTGTCTGTCCTCCCAGATAGCCATTGAAGGGCCATGGCCACCCTGTCCACAAGGATGGGATATTCAGCAAGCCTTTGTCCATACCCACGGGAGTTGTCATATTAGGAGACAGGGATGTGCAGAGCACCCTACAATTGGAAAAGTACTGTAATCATTTGGAAACCCTCCCCACCACACCAAACAGTTGGGAAACCATCTTGTCTGACAGTCTTAACATCCAGGAAAGACACGCTGGGCTCTCCAGTGTTGGAGGAGTACAGGCCGGGTTGCTGTCCCACAAGACCACCGTTAACACATAGGAAGGGTTGGTGCAAATTAAGAAAAGTTGCTATTTTCTCAAGACATTTGACTGTTATTAAATATACAGTTAAGGATGTCTAGGATGTGAGTGTCACCCCTTAGAGAGGGCACCTTTGTGCAGTGCCCAAGAAGCACAGCTGTACGTGGTGGCCCTGATATACGTCAGGTTCAACTTCTGCTTGAGGACTCATGTAGAATAGTACTCGCAGGGACCAGCTGCAGCCCAGCCAAGCTTCTTTCAAAGATAGGCTGTACTCACTCCTACAGAGTCTTCAGAAGAGCCCCCTGCCTTCAATGGTAGACAATGATCCCTTGCAGACAGGGGCCTAACCCAAGGGTCTCCCACTGAGATCTGTGGTTTACTGTGAATTGCCCAAGCATGCAGAGCCTAGGAAGGGCTCATTTACTTCACAGGGCTCAGGAGAAGGGCAGCAACCACTCCCTTGTAATGGGCCTGCAAGTGCCGGCTCTGTCCTGGCCCAGCCCAGGAAGTTGAGAATGGAGCGATGGAGTCAGTCAGCAAGGTTGCCATGGTAGTGCTGCTTGTTAAAGGCTGTGCTGCCTTGGGCAGCTGTGCTCAGAATGCCCAGGCTGTCTGTGCAGCAGACGCCGCAGGCAGGAATGAAGGAACTGCCCATACCCATGAGCATCTTTAAGCCCCTACTTTTCCCACTGGGCCCATTTCCTCCCAGTGGGCAGGTGAGACAGCCCAGCCTGCCTGCATGACTTTGTACTGGTGGAGCCCCTAGAAATTCAGCTGGCCTCCCTCTCTTGTAAAACAATGCAGACTCTGATGAGGACCTCTGTCCCATCCCCTGGGGCAGAGGAGGGGCCATCTACTTCAATAATTCTGCAGAAAAGTGGGCGTCCAGCCTCTGGGCCTCCCGGCCAAGTGCAGACCCCCGAGTCCTTTTCCTTGCGCTAAACAGATCCGTGTGCGGGTGCATTTGAGTTTTGAGCTAACTGTTTGCTTTCTGAACTGCTTCGTTTTCTGCATCCGTAGATCTTTCAGAAACCCCTGATGGAGTCTGAGCTGCTGACAGAAAAAGAGGTTGCTATGATTTTTGTTAACTGGAAGGAGCTGATTATGTGTAATGTCAAACTACTGAAGTAAGCCTCTCCTCTCACTCCCAGCCCTGCCCTCACACACTAGCCTTCCCCGCGGGCCCTCCTGTGTGTGTCCCTCTGTGCATGCGCCTGGGGTTCTTGCTGCCTTCTGTGCTCTTTGCCATTCACAAGCACCATCACCCTGTGCTGCCCTCATGCTTTCCAGAAACGCGCCCCAAATTTCTCCCTGTGGAGGGTAAATCGCCAAGACATCCTGCTTTTACTGTGGCTCCAGAATTTCCAGGGCTAGGCCAACTCTGGCTCCTGGTCACCAGCCGGCTCTGTCCTGGGGAGAGGGGCAGCCCCCCCACCTCAGACCCGGGATCCCATGGGGGAATATTGGTCTCTTAAGACATTCTGGGCTCCTGCAGATGGAAAAGTGTGGAACTGTTCCCTGCCTGATGTCAGCAGCAGTTCCTCAGGATAACTCTGAGAAGCTGGCCTGAGGCCATCGATATTTTATTCCTTTATCAGTTCACAGAGGCAGCCGTGGGCCCAAGAGACCTGAGTTTGGATCCTAACTCACTGCCCTTCCTCTTTGAGCCTGAGCTTCCCCATCTGTAAAATGAGAGGGTTGGATTAGGTCATCATGAAAGTCTCTTCCAATTCTTAAAAAAAACCCAACAAACAAATTAAAATCTATGTCCACCAGACCCTCATGATAACATCACTTGCTAGAACACAGATGAAGTCATGGCCTCCAGGGCATGTGAAACACCCAGCTGACGAGGGTCCACCCTCTCCCTGCATGGCCTCCCTGAACCTTCTGTCCATTCCTGGTCTCTAGGTTCGTGTCCTAGGGAAGCCTCCATTTCCTAAATGTGGTCCCTGCATTGTTCTTATGAAGCCATTTCAGGTCCCCATTTTCTTGGGTGTGTGCTTGGGAGTGGATGAAGGGATGGAGAGAGGAGGTGTAGAGAGGTGGCCATGAGGAAAAATATCTAATGTCTGCTCACTCTGTGCTCTCGAAGACAAGTAATCGAAGACAACCCAGGTAGCACTTAGAGATAGTCTTTCCCTCATGTCCATGAGGAAGATGCTGCGGAAGTGTTCAGCATAGGCCTGGCATCAGACTTCTGCCTTTACATCCTGCTGTTGCCTTCTGGCTGTGTGTTGGGCAGGCCACTTAGGGTCCCTGAGCCTCAGTGTCCTCATCTGTAAAATGGGGATGAGAGTAGTACCGATGATCACATATCACAGAGGGCTGTTATTTGGAGGCCTTTAGACAACCTGGCACATAATAAGGGCTGCGCTTGGGCCCTGGTGACCCCAGTGGTGAAGCTGAGTACCCACCCTTGCCTTGGAGTAATGCTGCCCTGTCAGCCTAGGGGAAGGGGGTTAGTTAGCCCCTTAACCTACAAGTACCAAACCTAAAGTGTTGGAGATACATGGTTTTGAAATAGACACAAACATTTTCTGTTGAAAATATACCTATAAGTTAAAAGCCCTTTCCTTAGAAGGTGGGAGATGTGTCTGATTTTCCCAAGTGCCCCCTAGAGAGGGCTACCCACCCCCATCGGGGCCAGCCTGAGGGAAACTGTGGTGCTGGCATCGGCTCCTGATACCTTTTTGTCATCTTCCTATTTTTAACCCTCCCTCCTGCTGCTGTCCGGAAAAGGAAGCCCCTTTCTTGAGTTCTATCAAGGTCAGGCCTGTGTGTTCCTCCTGTTAGCTCTGACTTGCTCCAAGCCCTGGAGCGAGAATTTGAGAGTGCCTTTACAGCTAGGGAAAAGAAGCTCAGAGAGGTCGAGTGACTGGCCCAAAGTCACACAGTAGGGGGGCTGCTCTGTGTATGACTTTCAGGGGCCCAAAACTGTGGGTTCTGTCCAGTCTTGCCCCCGATGGAAAGAACATAGAACCGGGAGTCAGATGTCCCAAGTTTTTGTCCAGGCTCCAGCACCTTCTAACTTGTTTTGGGCAGTTACTTTGAGCAGGTAACTCTCCCAGATTGCATTCACAATACCTGTCCTGTCTACTGTGCAGGGTCATTTCAGGGAGTGAGGGGATCAGGTGTACAACTGGCATGCTGTCAATCGTGGCATGAATGTGCAGGGGCATTACCGACCCCTCTCCCATCATAAAGTCCCTGTTCTCCGTCCCCAATTCTCTGATTCTCTAATTAGCTAGTTTAGGTGAACTGGCTAATTTTTTCATCTTCTGGATAAGATACTTGTATTTAACAGGAGCCTTTTGGGGACCTGATTCCTTTTTTTTCCTTTTCAACATTTTATTATGAACAGCATACAGAAAACTTGGAAGATTTGGGGAACGAATACCCACATCATAAATTGTACAATGAACATTTTGCTATATCTGCTTGGCTGCAAAGACATCAAGCAAAGGAATGATCCCACTGATGGGGAGTGGGCTCCTGGCAAGCTGGGAGAGGGAGGCATCTTGGGATAAAGAGAATTTAAGGCAGCCATCCCTGGAATGCCACCAGTGAGCAGCCACCTATCTGCCACTCCTGACCAAGGATCAGGACACAGGAATTAGTAGCACTTGTATTTAGGGGGTGGGAGGGTCACCGGATTAATCAAACAAATAAATAATAAATAAAATGAAAATTAAAGGTGGCTACTAATGATGCTTCACTGGGCGTAAGAACAAACAGATGGCCTTCTTGCTAGGAAGCTGAGAGCTGAGAAATGTACCTTTTTAATAAGCAGTGTAGGGCAGAAAGATCTAGAACCTTTTTACATCCAGAGCCTAGGTGCAGGCCCCTCAGTGCAGCTATCAGAAGCGATTGCAGAAGGGAAGCAGAGGTGAGGTTGGATGGCTGACCCAGGTACTGGGGGCTGTTTGTTTTTTATCAAGATCTGTTCCTGGCCCCTTGCTGGAAAAAAAGAAATGAAAGAGCTTCTCCCGCAAAAGTGTTTTTCTTCAATATAAAGTATTTGACTCACCTTCTTAACTTAAGAAGAATGGACACCATTTTATTTTGCCTGAGCAGAAAACGAAAGAAAAATAAAAATATATCTTGGGTGGTGAAGACAAGATGGGGAGAAAGAGGAAAGAAGAAAGTTTGGGCTGAGAGAAGGAGAAGAGGGAGACAGAGAGCAGATATTGAGGCAGGGACGGCCAGGAGGGAAGTGCAGAGGCTGGGGATGAGGGGCTGGGGCGAGGGAAGCCGAGAGAGGCAGGAGGGCATGGTGGGGAGTGTGGAGCAGGTGCAGGAGGACAGGGCAGGTGCCCAGGCAGCTTGTGGTGGGGATGGGGGTCGGGGCCACCGTGCCTAAGGTTCCAACGGCAGGCTCTAGAGTCACACCTGGGATCAAGGTCTGCCTCCGTCACCTATTAGCTGCGTGACTTTGGTCAAGTCATTCAATTTTGTGTGGCTCAGTTTCCCCAACAGGAAATATGGATGACAAGTAATATATGTAAAAATAAGTGTTTGACACGTAGGAATCATTCATAAATGCTAGCTCTATAACTGCTCGGTCTGCTGACTTCCGAGGGTTAGGGATACTCATGCGTTCAGCAAACATTGAGCACTCTGAAATGTTTATTAGCCAATCGATTACCCTTTGCCGTTCAAGGCCTCTAATCTGTAAACCTTTCTATAAGATTGCAAATCAGCACACCAAAGGGCACAGGGTAGAGGGCTGTGGAGTCTGACCCCAGGCCTCATAATACCCTCCAGTCCTCATAAGTCTTGCCTGTGCAATAGATCATCCCGGAAGGAACCCCCCAACTGAACCTAATAGGTGCCTGGTACATAGTGAACCAGGCCTGGATTTTAGGCCTGCCTCCTAGCAGGGCAACTTGAGTCTACAAGTGTGTCCAGAATCCAGGAACTGGTCTTAACTTTCTCAAGATAGTGACTATCTGTGCATGGTCTTCTTTTCCCTTTTTCTTGTCCTCCCATCATTTTAAAAAACAGGGTGGAGGGTGAAAGTACTTTTATGCCCTTGCAGAAAAACTGCTCCTCTTAGGAAATTGATGGGATGATTGAATTTCTTCCTGTTTTCATTCATAGTGAGTTTGTAACATGGTTCTCCAGGTCTCTCAACTCCCAGCCTTGTTGGTAACATTCCCTTGAGCAAATTTCAGCATGTTGGGGGATATTCCACACCAGCCCTTAAAGAAGCAGTGGCCTTTGGGCCATCCTGAGGACACCACACTGCCACCTCTCCTCACAGCCCAGCAGCTGATGCTGACCTCTCCCCACGAAGACCTCCATTAGAAGTGGAATTACTGGTTGCTCAGACCACATAATTTATTGTCCCTAAAGTTTCTCTCCTTGGCTTGCCCAGTCCAAGGAATTTTTCTTTAGCCAAAAATATGGTAGAAAGAAAAGAACGTGATCTGAAGTTTTTAAAGCCCCATACTAATGTCACAGATTCTCCTTGGAATTATATAGCCCCACCCATACCTCAAGGGCTTCTGCAACGTGACCATGATAGCAACCAAAGGGATTCGTAGGGACAGCCTCCCAGTCTTATGTTAAAATCCTACACCATCCATCCATCCATCCAGCTGGGATCACGAGGATAGCTGAATATGCTCACTGGCCTCACATGTGTGATCCTGCCCTTGAAGTTCATAGCCGTCCTTGCTGTGGAGAAGCTCAGGGCTGTGCCCTTCTTCCAGATGTTGGTGTCAAGTTCACATATGAGACTTGGAAGGACGATAGCCAGTCCCAGCTAGCATGGCACTGCACACTCACACTACAGGTGAACCCCAGAACACACTCTTCCCAGTCCCACCAACACCCCTTTTTGGCTTCTAAGATATAAATTGTTTGGATTTGTTGGCTCATTATCATAGTAATAGACTTCTTTTTTCAGAACTCCTTTAAATCCAGTCAGCTTCAAATTAGCCACAGCAATGAAGCTACAAATGGCAGGGATAGTTCAAACAATCATTTATACCTGGCTTTGGCGAACGTAATGGGATTATTTTTCTGTGGCAGTTGATTTATCATCTTAATTATGTTCTGTTTGGTCTGAAAATGAGCCTCCCATTCTCTGGTGACGGCAACTTCCCTTGGGTGGCAGTGTCCCTGGAAATAGGTTCAGTACTTGGGCCACACCAGCCTGGGAATAAAAAGATAATCTGTGAAGTGAGACATTGACACAGGAATCCTTTGAGTAATTAAAGGAAAGATTCCATATTTCTCCACAAGAAACAAAGTGTGGGAAACAGCTACCATGCCAAAGAAAAATGTCCCAGTGATACCTCTCTGTAGCACCAGACTCATTTCTTTCTCTGTTCCCTGTCTCCCAAATAGAACCTTTAGTGGTCATGGATCTGTGCCCCTCACACACATTCTGTCTCTGTACGACCTAGAAGTGTGCCGTGGTGCTGTCAGACAGCATGAAGGCAGGGGCTCACCTCCCGTGTTTCCGTGCAGAGCGCTGAGAGTCCGCAAGAAGATGTCCGGGGAGAAGATGCCCGTGAAGATGATCGGCGACATTCTGAGCGCCCAGCTGCCACACATGCAGCCCTACATCCGCTTCTGCAGCTGCCAGCTCAACGGGGCTGCCCTGATCCAGCAGAAGACGGATGAGGCCCCAGACTTCAAGGACTTTGTCAAAGTAAGGAGACGAGTTGTATCAAGACCCTGCATCAGAGTCCTGATTTTCAGGCCGCTGGACATGTGAGGGGCTGATCCAAAAGTCTGTAAGCGTATTTCCACAGAGGCCAACCAGGTTTGAGGTTCTGGCTATACAATTGAGGACTGGCACGAGTTGGCAGCTGTGGCTGTCACCAAGGGGGTGGGCTTAGAGGTGGAGGGCCAGCCCCAGGCCTGGAGCTTTGAAGCTTCTTCAAGGATCTGTTTTGCAGGCCTTGGTGGTGGTATTTGGATGCATGTTTAAATCTTCCATCTCATTTGCCGGGCCCAGGCGGGTCTCAGGTTCCCTCTTCTGTTTAATCTCTGTGTCCTCAGCTCTTCACCTGCAGAGAGAAGGGCAGGAGCTCCAGGGGCCCCTTTGTTCCTTTCCCAGGTGGTTCTTCTCGAGGGGCTCAAGCTCTAGGCAGCCTGTAGGAGTCAGCCTGGATGCCAGGAACTCTGCCTTGGGGGTGTGTCCCCTGGGGGACATTTGGGGAGGTGGTGCCAATGCTTCTGGAGGCCCCTGGGACTTTGTCTTGGCCAGGGTGGGTCCCTGCTGGTCACGCCAGGCCACTCAAACAGCCCCACCTCTCCCAGAGGAAAAAAAATCAGAAGAGAATAAAGTAACTTCCATTAATCAGGTACATGCTGATGAATCAACAGAAAAAGAAACTATAACAGGCCTATCTCTGTACCTCATTGGTTTGGGAACAGGCCGTTCTTACCTCCCCATGAATCGCATTGGTCAAATCACCATTGTAAGCGTCAACGTGGCCTCTTCAAGGTCACACAGCCTCACCTAAGCTTCATGTTTCTTTCCCCTCCCTGCTGGTGTTCCTCAAAATTAAATGCTTAGATTTCCTAGCTGGTGAAGGGAGTGCTCCATGGTCATCCTACAGTGGGAAAGTGGGAAAGATTGCTTGGTAGGCTCAGGATGGATGCAGACAGGAGAGCAGATGCCGGGCTGCCGGGTTCTTCCTGGGCATGGGCAGGATGAGTTCATTACTGAATGCTCTTGAACTTCAGGGAAACGCTGACAGCAGCCCAGGGCAGGGGCCCTGGCATGTCACTCCCCTCCCCTCCCCTCCTCACGTTTCCCTGCCTCATCCCGGCGGGACTGTGGCATGCAGGCGTGCCGCACGCAGGTGTTCCTGGAATGTTGATGTTCTCTGCTGGTGCAGGTCCAGGCGCTGACAGTTTTCAGGTCTTGGGGCTCCAGGTCAAGGCAACTGCCCATTTCTAAGGCATTAAACCAGAAGAAATATTCTCTGTTAAGCCAGAATCTCATCTCTGTGAGGAAGGAAGCATGTGTCCTGCGGAAGGCATGCTGAATCTGTGGAGCAAGGTTTAACTCCGAATCTGGGGAGCAGGGTTTAACCCAAAATCTGAGAAGGAGGGTTTAATCCTGAATCTAGAGAGCAAGGTTTAACTCTGAATCTGGAGAGAAGGGTTTCTTAACATCTGTGGGGCTCCCATTCCCTATCTAGAAAGTGTCTCATCCTGGACTGGGATAACTAGTCAGGCCCTTCCAACCCCAGTTTGCATACTTGTCATCCAGATGAATGAGATAATGGGTGGGGAGTCCTAAATGACATTAGTGTTGACATCACCAACTTTGGATTTTGCAGATTTCTTGAGTACATTTAAAAAAAATCTATTTCAGAGATTGGCAATGGATCCTCGATGTAAAGGGATGCCACTCTCTAGTTTTATACTGAAGCCTATGCAACGGGTAACAAGATACCCACTGATCATTAAAAATGTAAGTACCCATTGCCTTTTCAAGCAGAGGAATGCTTTTTTGGCATTGGAAGGGGTGGGTCATGGGCAAGTTCCCCAGCCACCACAGATGGTAGTTTTTGTACAGAAATCACATGCCAACAAGGACTTTGGAGATGTCTGCTTGGTAACTCAGAGAGAAAAGCTGGTTTATTGTGAAAAGAGCTGATAATGCACAGCCTTCAGATGTGCAACCAAGTGGCTTCTCCTTGGAAGTCAGAAAATGAGAGCTCATTTCTTGATTTTTTTCCTAATACAGGCACAGTGCCTCTGTGCCTTGATTTTCCAAGCAGAAAAGAGAGAAAGAAACATGATTTCTACCACCCATCCGCAGAAGCCATTGTGAGATACTCTATGTTGATATTAGATGATTGTTTTTCTCCTGCTACTTTACGAAAACCAGTACCAAAAGAAAAGAACAAAATTAGGGTTTCGGTGTCCCCATCCATAAAATGAGTGAAAAGACTTAGATGTCCTCTGAGCCTCTGATTATATAACCATAGGGAATATATCTCCTGGAGAGAGGTTTTAGATCTGGTTCCTTTTAATGGAGAATGGTATTTAGAAACCCAGGTCTGGGCACTGGTGTATTCATTTCTACTGAGGTATCGTTGCCTTTTGGGCCTCTCAGTGGCAGAGCTGGGAAATATATGTGTGTATATTCATAAACACATATGTATAGGTATACACACATATGTTTATATGTGTTTCTAGATCAGTCTATTTATGTATATTAAAACCCATGAATTCACACTGATACCTCCTATTCTAATGCAGTATCACAGAATTAGTCCAGCCTTCCCTTTTCTATATTTATAACTCTCTACGAGAAGCCCGGCTCTCATTATCTTAAAAAAAAAATGTTTACTTATTTGCTCAGTCTCCTTAGATATAACAAATCTCCCTCCCAGGTGAGCCATATCCTCAGTACTGCCCCAGCTCGACCCCACAAATACTCTGAAGGTACTTTGGCTGAGTTAAATAATTAGTTTTGAAAAAAGCTTTCAACCTACTGTTTCTTCTCTTTCAACTCCACAGTTTATTTAATTAGCTCAATACTTCTCTTTACTTCCTCCAGTGTTTAATTGCAAATTGAAGTTGGAAATAAGCTTTTAAAATAGGTGTTCTAGATCTAGCCAATGCAGAGAAAAGCAAAAACAAAAAAGAACTAAGAAGCATAAATATTAAACAGGAAAAAGCAAACTGTCATTATTTGCAGAAACACAATTGCTGCCCTCCAGAACACCCAGGAGAATGAACTGAAAGCTAGCTGAACTAATAAGAGAATTGGAAAAGGTGGCCGCTTGTAAGATACATATGAAAACCACAAAACAACTAAGACTAAATATTTCTATAATACTAAAGTGGAAAAATTTTTAACATGGCATCGAAGACAAGCCTTAAAAGATTTAGAGTCATGGTAACCCAAAATAAAATATTTTATTCTGGGGAACAACCCAGATGTTCATTAAGGGGAGTAGTTAAATAAATTATGGTAGATCTGTACTATAAAAATATTTTAAAAGATAGAGCGAAACTTCTAGTCTGTGTATTAGCCTGGAAAGATATCCAGAAATGCTGTTATGTGAAAAAACAAAACAAAACTTATACAGCAATCCTACAGTATGGCCCATTTTTGCAAAAAGAGGGAAAAACTTTATGTATGACTCAAATATAGAGAGAGCTTCTAAAGGAATACCTTTCAGTCTGTTGGTAGTGGTTACCTCTGGGGTAGGACAGTGAAGGAAACTCACATTTACTCTGTATACTTCTATATTGGTTGAATCTTACATATCAAGAATGTGTTAATATATAATGTTTTCATAACCATTTTTCTTAAAAATTTCTGCATAACAAAGTATAATGAACAACGTTCAAAGACATATGACAGATATAAATTGGGTAAACATATTTTTAACTGTACATAAATAGGTAAAAAATATAAATAGATATCTACATCTAAATCAAGCATGCTTACAGCTCAAAAAGAAAAAGACAAATACTCCAATGAAAAATAAAAACTGGACATTGCTCAGAGGCAGCGTAGAGTAGCAGTAAACAGCACGTAGTTTGGAGCCAGGCTGCTGGGGTTTGAATCTTAGTACCACTGCTGTGTGCCGTTGGTCAAGTTACTTAACCTCTCTCAGCCTCAGTTTCTTGTCTGTAAAATAGGGACACTAATAGTACCTACTACTGCATAGTATTGTGAGAATTGACTGAGTTAATATATGTAAAGGATCTGGCTCATACTAGCAATAAATAAATGTTAGCTTTATCATTTAGTACAGTTATGTACTAAATGTACAAAAAAGTTTCAAGTTCACTGGTAATAAAGGACATGCATAACAAAACAAGAAAATACCTTGTTTTTGACTTGCCAGATTGGCATATTTTTTTTTTTTTTTTTTTTTCGTTTTTTCGTGACCGGCACTCAGCCAGTGAGTGCACTGGTCATCCTTATATAGGATCCGAACCCGCGGCGGGAGCGTCGCCGCGCTCCCAGCGCAGCACTCTACCGACTGCGCCACGGGCTCGGCCCAGATTGGCATATTTTGAAAAGATTGTAGGCCCCAGTGTTGGCAAGGATGCTGACAAAAGGTAAATTTGTACAGCCTTTTGGAGAGCAATGTATTGATCAAACTACACTTTCCTTTTAGTTCAGCAGCTTCACCTTTACGAATTTATTCTAAGGAAATAATCAGAGAAATATTAAAAAATTGGAAATGACATGTAGTGTTATGAGAAGGGAACTATTTAAATGCATTGTGGCTTACCCTTGCAATGACATATTATGGAACCCTTTAAAATAATAGTATAGATCCATATAAAATGAACATGAAATGATGTGCTATACAGCAGTGTACAAAATGGTAGTGTATCCAATTTTAATTTTTAAAAAATTGTGTATATATGTATCTGGGCAGACTATAGTAACTAAAACATAGACAGAGGTTTTTTTCCAGATGGGGAGATTTTTAGGTTCTTTATGACTTTCTGAATTTTCTAAATTTTGTACATTGTGCAATATTACTTTTATAATTAGAAAAATTGATAAATTCTCTTTGAAACAAAACAAAACAAATGAATCCACAAAAGCCAGCTGTGCAGGCTCCCAGTGAGTGGTGGGTGTCACAGTCTGCAGTGGCTCAAGTGGGCACCATTCGTTCTGTCCTGTCTCTGCTGGGCCTGGTCTCCAGGACAACGGACCCTAAGCCCACCTACATTGCCTAAAAGGGTGGCCTGATAAGGAGTGGATGTCTTCTATTCTCCTGTGTAGATCCTGGAAAACACTCCTGAAAACCACCCCGACCACAGCCACCTGAAGCATGCTCTGGAGAAGGCAGAAGAACTGTGCTCCCAGGTGAACGAAGGCGTGCGTGAGAAGGAGAACTCTGACCGGCTGGAGTGGATCCAAGCCCACGTGCAGTGCGAGGGCCTGTCTGAGGTACAGGCCTTCGGGGTGGGGCCTGGGCTGCCCCTGGCTGGGCTCAGCAGCCAGGCTGAAAGAGGACAAGAAAAGCCATGTACCATCCTGCTCTGTCCAGCCTGCGGCTTCCCGATTTCTCTTCAGCTGCTTCTCGTCTGTTGTTTCATCCATCCACTGAGTTTATTTCAATCATATTATTTACCATTGCTAGCAGTTCTATTTATTTTCTCCAATCTGCTGATTTCTTTCTTGTGTCTTCTTCCTTGCTCAAATGTTCATGCTTCCCAGTTTTTAAAAAAACATGTTCCTATATATTTCAAATCTGATAATCCCAATACCTAAAGTTATGGGTCTTATTTTTGCATCTGTTGTTTCTGTTAGCTCTTGTTAAACATGTCGTGTTTTTCTGCGTGTACTGTGATTTTTGACTGTGAACTCAATGTTCCTTGGAACTTTATCTGTGGGTATCTCTGTTGCCTGAAGTTGCATTCCTGATGAGAGGATTGCTACCAGGATCTCCCTAAATTAAATTGAGAGAGATTTTCAAGATCGCACCAGTTGTGTGAATTATGGTTGTAAACTTGTGTGAGAGCTACCTGGTCATCACAAATCTCAGGAGGATATTTTCCTCCACTTACACCAAGTCAAAAACAGAAAATTTTTCCTGCTTATCCCTTCTGTGCTTGAGTCTACTTGTCATTCATCCTCTGTTCCCACCTCATTGTGAGGATCTCCTGTTAGATCCCTCATCTCCACCTGGATGTATCTCCTGTCCCTGTACCCTACCTATGTAGCCATTAATATGGAAGTTCAGTGTCACCAGATTCAAGAGACTCTCTCACGGCTAACACTGGCTTTGGTGCTTGATTTCTGTCAAAGGTTCCCATTTTCATTCTGCTTTTGGCCTCTGCAAAGTTCTTACTTTTTTTTTTTTTTTTTTTTTTGGCCAGCTTACTTGCATTTTAAAAGTGGATTTTTGTATTGTACTCTGTTGTTTTTAGTTTTTATTGAGTGAGTCATTAAGAATTTTTCATTCACCATATTTCCAGAAACAGAAGTCTCTTTTTGGTCTTTAATTCTGTTCTTGTCACTTAACCTTTCCTTTAGTTGCATTCATTCTGTTTTTTCTGTCTGCTTCTGCATACACATGCACATGTGCACAAACACAGGCACACACATGCACACACATGCATGAGTGTACACACACACCTTTCACTAAAGTTTCCCAAAATGTCTCCCTCATCCACTTTTCTTCCTATAAGCTTCACAGGCGGTCACTACCTGAGAAGGCCACCTTTGCTGGTTTCTCCCTGGCCCCACCTCCCGTCCACCCAGTGTGGGTGTGGGCTAAGCACAGATGCAGAAGCCAAGATGATGGCTGTGAACTCCCATTTTGGAATTTTGTGTTACTGTGAATCCAGGGGCAGTCACTGCTTGGCTGACCTACTTATTCACTCACTCATTCATTCATTCAACTAGCATTTATTGAGTATCTGCCCATGTGTCACTGCTCAGTACTAAACCCTAAGGACATAAAAATAAACAAAATGTGATCCCCACTCTCAAGGAGCTTATAGTCCTGGAGGAAGCTGGAGGTTAAACCAATATTTACAGCAAAATGTGAGGGATGATGAGGCAGAGCTAGGCGCCAAGTGCTGTGGGAACATGATGAGAAGTGACAGTCATGTGGGGTGTTCAGGGAGGCTTTGGAGAAGGTGGTGCTTGCTGGGCCGTTGAAGGATGAGGATCTCTCTCCAAGGAGTTGGAGGCAGGGTGTTACAAGTGGTGGGCACACCCTGAGCACAGCATGGGGAGGAATGTAGAGGAACGAGAAGGCCAGAGGCTGTCGGGCAGGTTGAGGACAGGCTGAGAAAGGCCTGAGGAGCATTCATTCAAAGGAATGTTACCTTGATCCTGAAGACAGTGGACCTGATCAGTTCCTGAATCTGCCAGGGAGAGATGCCGATGTGGCAAGGTGCACTTTAGAAAGGGGGCCCTTTCCTGAGTTTGATGCTTCAGCCAGAGGGACTCAGTGAGGCCAGGGTCTTCATCTTAGATATTAAGGATAAAATAAGTTCTAGTCATTTGATTCTTGTGGCTTAGTGCCTTCTTTGAGATCAGATGGCTGTCTTTCTTTATTGGTTGGTCTTTCCTGGCTATTGCACACCAGCTTTACTTTTGTCTGTGGTGTTCACAGTGGTGGGAAGGGGCACATTGGCTTTTGTCTCCTGACTTGTGATCGCACCATGGACCACGTGTGGCCCAGATCTGGACACACACCAGTGATTAAGCTTCAAATAAATGCTGTCTTTGGCATTCTTGTCTGAAGATAGAAGAATGGAAATCCTATTCCCAATTCACGTATATTCAGTGTTAGCCTGGCCAATTAGAGGGTGTAAACTTTGGTGTGAATGAACAACTTCATCTTTATGTCATTCGTCCCAGTGACATTTGCCTTCTCTGAGTTCTTTGTCCCCATGTAGCTTAGACTCTCTTGGCATGCAGGAAAGGCTACACTGATCGCCAGGCTCCTATTTCGAGTCCAAGGGTGCACTCTGAACTCCTGTTGGGGTGTCACCTTTAGTCTTTTGGGCTCTCTCAGAGCCTTGGCGGAGGTTAGAGGCCATCTTTCCTCCTTGAAGCTGACAGCACAGGAGAGTGGCCACTGTCCTTGCCACCTGTACATCTCTGGTCACAGAGGCATTGCTGAATTTTTCTACCACATTGGAGGTGGACAGGTGGCCACCTGCATCTTTTAGGGGACACATGTTGTGAGCCTTGTCACCCCTTCACAGATACTTTCTTCAGAGAGGTCTGAAGAGAGCCTCGGCCCTGAAGGCTGCTGGATGGAGCATTGCCCTGGGGACTGAGCATGGGCAGGCAGGGACCATGAGGGTCTGTCCTCTGCCTGGATCGTCTCACTGCCTGGTCCACAGCTGTGGCCTTGCCTTGCTCGGGCTCTCCCCCTGCTGTCAGAAAGAGGGCCTTAGCCGGTTGTCTGCACCTTGGTCCTCCTCTGCCCCTCAGAACCTGGCATGAAATGGTAGAGCCCAGGGAGATGTTAGAGCCTTGTTTCAACACTTGCAGCTGTCTCTAAGGGTTGGTCAGTGTCAGGGAGAGAGTTGTCCCCTTCTCACTTTCAAAACTAGTGCATTGGGTGAGATTTAATGTGCACAATACAGTGTCTGTTCTATTTGGCTTGGAAGTGGTGTCACTAAACACCACTGAGTTTTGCAGGCACCCATGTGTTAGGGGTCTAGACTCCAGTTGTGCCTTGGAAAGTAGCATTTGTCCCACAGAATTGTACAGAGAGAATCCCTGCTGCTTTCCTCGCAAAGGACTGTTCGAGTCTTTGCAGGGAGCTGGTCCCGCCACTCCAGCACAGCACTTGCGTAGAGTGAGTCACCAGAGTGAGAGTGGCTGGGCGGTTTCCTTTCTGCTGCCATTTCCCCAGTCAGTAAGAGGGAGCAGTGTGCAAATCACACCCCATGACGCTAGCAAAGCTCTGGGGGGAAAGCCTTAGGAGTCATAACGATGCTCGTCTTGACACATGGAATCCCCAGAACCAGGCCTTGGACTGACTTTGACTTCTTGGCTCTGAAAGGCACTGCCTGAAGTCTTCAAGGCCATCCTTGATTTGTGCCTAAGACGCAGGCCTGCTAGGACCCAGCCTCAGATTCTGACGTGGTCCATGCTTTCAGATTCAGGGAAAGAAAAGCAAAAATATGGCCTTCCTTCATGGTGTCTTCTTTGGGTTTTGTTTTCCTTTCTCAGCAACTTGTGTTCAATTCAGTGACCAATTGCTTGGGGCCACGCAAGTTTCTGCACAGTGGGAAACTCTACAAGGCCAAGAGCAACAAGGAGCTGTATGGTTTCCTTTTCAACGACTTCCTCCTGCTGACCCAAATCACGAAGCCCTTGGGGTCTTCTGGCACCGACAAAGTCTTCAGTCCCAAATCTAACCTGCAGTATAAAATGTACAAAACAGTAAGTTCGATTCTAGATTGCAATATCAGGGGTGCTGTGATTGGGGAGGAAAAAGTTTCCAAAAGGAGTCAGAGTTTTAGCAGGGTTTGGGGCTGTGGTGTGGAGGAGAAAGCAGAAGGGACAAGCCAGGATTTAGGGTGACCAAAGCTGAGAACAGTCTGTATCTGCAGTAGTTCCAGTAACACTCAATTGGATTGATGAATCATTTATTAGCTGCCACTTGGCTGCTGTGGGTCTGCCAGGATATGGCAAAGTGCGCCTCACCCTGTAGGAGCTCACAGGCTTGTGTGTGGATGAGGCAGTCATGGAAAAGCTCGAGAGTAGAGGCACAAAGTCTTGTCATCTTCCAAACAGTTCCAAATCCCCCACCAAACTTCTCAAGGTAGCCTGAAACATCTGTGCCCCTTTCCCTTTCCAGCAAAAGCCTATCTAAACAGTCAACGCGTGAGAATTTCCCTAAGCTGTTTATCTGGTCTGCTCCTATGTGCACAGCTGTGTTTGTGTGTCTTAATGTCGTGGGGTATTGTTTTTCTAAATTTGTCTGTGTGGGAGTGTTTTTAGAGAAGAATTTTCTCTGAAGCAGCAGTTAGCTTTATTTCAGGAAGAAGAGCTATGTAGTTTGATACTAGAAACCTTGTATGAAAATCTTTGGAGGGAATTTCTTGGACTTAAAGTTGATGCAGACTGTTTGCTGTTTAGGATATACTATGGGAAAAACAGACCTGTTCGATCTTATTCTGAAAGACTTAAAAAATACCTGCAAAATGGAGGAGGTTGCGGGGGGATTCATATTTATAATTTGCAATACATAAAAGTTGATATTAACACAAAATCATTATTATTCTGGTATAGTTTACTAGAAAACACACACCCTTAGTATGATTGATTGGAACACACCCACGAACACGCACATACACCCTCAGTGTAGGTTACTGGAACACACACACACACGCATTCAATCTAGTTGACTGAAATATGTGCACACGAGTGTGCGCACACAAACATATACTGGCAGTTTCATTTTCTAGACCTTGCTCACATAATCCTTCCACACACACACACTCCTAGCTCGTTGGAACACCCCCCCCCAGCCTAGTTTTGTGATGCCTGTGCATTACTTTCCAGCCTATTTTCCTAAATGAGGTTCTAGTAAAATTACCCACTGACCCTTCTGGAGATGAACCCATCTTCCACATTTCCCACATCGACCGAGTCTACACCCTCCGAGCAGAAAGCATAAACGAAAGGTAAGAACTGCCACCTTGCTAGCACCTGGGTCCCACTGGGTGCAGGACATGTGTGGGGCGTTTGATTAATCGGCAGGTCCTGACAATTCCCAGTTGCAGTGCCATAACCTTTGCCTAGGGGAATGATACTTTCTTCTGGAGCCTCTCAAACGTTTGGCCCTGGCATGAATTTTTCAAAATAAAATGGATTGAAACTTTTTTGTTGGTGTTTAGAAATTTTCAGCATTCTTTGAGATAATGAAGCATCTTAGATTTCCCTGGGTTTCTCAGGTGGCAGAAACCAATAGGAAAGTAGTTTGGAGATTAACTAGACCACCCACACCTGAGCACCTCCTCCCCTGGCTCACTGGGACAGGCATTCTGGGCCCCATGCCTGTGGCTGTTCTGCTCTTTTGCTTCAGTCGCATCTTCAAGATTCTGTCCTGATGCCAAATGAAATAAGTCATTTTCTGAAGGGTGAACTTGAGACAAGTCCACCAACATTCCAAAGAGCATTTGTGCTAAGCAAGAAAATTGGCTGAAGTCATTGTGCATATGATTCTCAGAAAAAGCGAAGGGGGAAGCATACGTGGCTCCCAATCAGGGAAACGGTTTTTCTTCTTCCCTTGGGTGATTTTGTAAGAGAGAGCCTTCCGGCCCCACTGGGTTAGGCAAATACGTGCTGCTTTTCAGTAGGGGAGGAAGTGGAGTCGCTCCTGTCTTCTCCAGGACAGCACTTGCCACAGATTTCCTTCCGTGGGGACACAAGCACCGGTCTTGAGCACACCCATAAAAATGTCACTCATGCCTTTCTTATTAATGGTAGAAATCATTCGCATCATGTGATATAAAAGCAGACTTTCTTTCCTGCGCCTTTGTTGTTAAAATCAAAAACAACAGAGTCCTGGAAGCAGAATTTGAACAGACCCGAAGCCTTTTCCCTGAGTTCTGTTTGGCAATTTTCTGTCTTTTCCTGTCCAAGGACTGCCTGGGTGCAGAAAATCAAAGCTGCGTCTGAACTCTACATAGAAACGGAGAAAAAGAAGCGGGAGAAGGCGTACCTTGGTAATGTGCTGCGCGGTGCTAATGTGTGTCCTGCAAAGCTGAGTCCTTAGAGCCAGGAGATGCGCTTGGAGGGAGGAAGGGGTGTAAGATGGGATAGAAGTGGCCTGGGTGGCGTGCAGGGGG
This sequence comes from Cynocephalus volans, assembly GCF_027409185.1. Lineage (NCBI taxonomy): Eukaryota > Metazoa > Chordata > Mammalia > Dermoptera > Cynocephalidae > Cynocephalus > Cynocephalus volans. The sequence continues at coordinate 181,034,300 of NC_084460.1, forward strand.
ACGGAGGGAGGGCACATTCCAGGAGCAAGGAAGCAAGAGTTTAAGAAGAGGAGGGGAGACTGACTTATGAGCGAGCAGGTGCATAGAACAGATAGCGAGGCAGACAGAGATGGAGAGGCAGCGGATGTTAAAATGAGCATTTTGTGTTGTTTTCCTGTGGCCATAGTTCGTTCCCAAAGGGCAACAGGTATCGGGAGGTTGATGGTGAACATCGTTGAAGGCATTGAGTTGAAACCCTGTCGGTCACATGGTAAGGACCTAAGAAGCCCCTTCCAGCACGCTTTAGTATTCTGCAGCCCCACACCCCACCCAGCTTTAAATCAAACGTGCTAGCTCACCCTTCCTTCCTTCCTTCCTTCCTTCCTTCCTTCCTTCCTTCCTTCCTTCCTTCCTTCCTTCCTTCCTTCCTTCCTGCCTTCCTGCCTTCCTGCCTTCCTGCCTTCCTGCCTTCCTGCCTTCCCGCCTTCCTGCCTTCCTTCCAGCCGCTGGCTGGCACAGGGATTGATCCTGGTCCTTGGTGTAATCAGCACCACACTCTAACCAACTGAGCTAACTGGCCAGCCCCAAATGTGCTATTTCTAATCTTAAATTTCCTTCCAGAATTGGTTTGTCTAGCAGTCATTAACAACTTGAAGGTATTATTATTATTATTTAATTCTTCCTACTGTTCTACAAAATGAGGCCAAAGTGAGGAGACAGGAAGGGCCTGGTTTATAAGCCCACTAATCTCACTATTTTATTCTTAGTAAGAGTATGATGCGGAGCATGGGAGTTTTCACCCGGATTCTCCATTTAATGCCACTTATTAAGCGCAGCAATGGAGGGGAATCAAAACAAGGTGTCATTCCCGCCTGGCGAAGGCTTTTGTTCACTCCAGGAAAGAGTAACCCGTACTGTGAGGTGACCATGGGCTCGCAGTGTCACATCACCAAGACGATCCAGGACACTCTGAATCCCAAGTGGAATTCCAACTGCCAATTCTTCATCAGAGACCTGGAGCAGGAAGTCCTCTGCATCACTGTGTTTGAGAGGGACCAGTTCTCACCAGATGGTGAGTAGAAAGTAGAAACCCTCGTTTTTGTCTTATATCAGAGATCAGAGAAGAAGGGACAGTGTAACGATTCATTAGGAGAGTCCCAATACGCCGATACATGCCTTAAAGAGAAGCGATTCTCTCTCTGAGGAGGGTCTCTTTGTTCTCCTTTCAGATTTTTTGGGTCGGACGGAGATCCGTGTGGCTGACATCAAGAAAGACCAGGGCTCCAAAGGGCCAGTTACGAAGTGTCTCCTGCTGCACGAAGTCCCCACAGGAGAGATTGTGGTCCGCTTGGACCTGCAGTTGTTTGATGAGCCATAGGGAGTGGGCCCAGGAGGTGCTCAGAGAGTTACAGCCTGACACAGCTCATGCTGTTCCTTTTCTAAGAAACCACCACTTGGTGCCCAGCCACAGGGCAATGGGACAGCAAAGACAGGCCCTCAAACTTCTAGGAATAATTCTCGACGATCCTTCCCCCAAACAATTTCCCATTTTATGAAACAAAACAACTGTGTTTTCCTTTGTCCACACTGCAGGTCTCACCATGGCTTCTAGGGTCTCTGCAACCCCATATCCCCCCAGTGAGGTTCTGTTGGGGGTCTGGCCCATGCTGGGCTTGGGGCATGGGTCTGGTTACTATAAAGTAGATTTATAAATGCAATGTCTGTATTTTTGGAGAACTCATGTGACAGATTTCTTACCTCCACCAGCTCCCAAGTAGACTCCATGGCCTACAATGCCCAGTCCTTGGTGTATTTAGAAACAGTTGTGATAGTCCTGTTGTTGCTTCAGAATCTCATATCTCCACAGGGAAATGCTGCCATGGATCTGATCGCTTGGTGCGATCAGGCACTGGTTTAGCTCTTTGAAGAGCTGGTCCATGGAAGATTCCAGCATGTGTGCTGTTACAGTGGTTCCTTAGGCCTTGTATTAATATATGTCAATGAAAACACACTCACATACCATCAAGCAATTCAATTCTGATTCCCACCATGCTTGGAAGATGGTCACAGAAGCTTGTTATCTACAAAGTTATACTCCGCTGGATTAGATCACTGCAGGTCACCAGAAAGGCAATTTTACCGTGTCATGGGGACCTGGTTACCAGCCATGTCAGAAAATTCTCTTTTGGCTCAGAGGCCCTGGGATGTTTCCTGATAAGAGCAGTTGCTGGTGACCAGCTGTGAATCTATTCTGTGCTTGGATGTACCAGATTCTGACTGTCATGGGAAATTTTAGCAGCTCTGTTTGGTATGTTCCCAAAAAAGGTGTGTCCTGGATCCCCAAGGTGTGAAAAGGAAAAATGACAATCTGGAGGTAGGGTGGGAAGAAGTAAATCCTTTATGTGAAGTAAATCCTTTATGTGGTGGGGGAAAGAGCCTAGGAGCATGCAGAAATCTGGGGAGGAAGTTCTAAGACTCTTTCCCATACTCTAAGACACACACACCAACCTCTCAGTAATGGAAACACATGTGCTTGTTGCCAGAATCAGGAGTGTATGACCATGTGCTAAGCCATCTGGTTTGAGTGCTTTGATTTTTTTTCCTGAAATGCCAGGATATAGGCTGGTTAATTAGATGATAACTTGATTTACTGATGAAACATGTGGGCTATATTTTGTTCGCATGTTAATGTTCTCATAATCCTGGTGAAATGTTCTTTGCATGTTCTCTTGGTACTGGAGTCTAGCTTTCCTGCATTAGATGGTGTTCCCTTTGATTGTGGGTGCCTAGAATTTAATTAGGGTTGTAGAAGTGCTTTCTCAATGATAACATCAGCATAATGGCGGGGTACCCACTTTGCTGGGAACTGAATGCCTACTGTTGTAATATCCCATCAGAGCCCTGTCATATTTCCAGCAATTTTTAAAAAGTGTGTGTTGAAGAGGACAAGGTTTACATTTCACACTTCTAAGAAACACTTTATTATTTATTTATTGAAGATAGTGTAGAATTTTGTATCAAGAACAACAGATAGAAGTATTTTTTTGAAACAGGCAGATATGCCCTTTAGTTAGAAACTTTCAACTGAACATGTTATAGATCAAGTTTAACTTCAGGCGTGCATTTGTTTACCACTTCCCAGCGGAAAACATGGTTAAAATATTTTAAGTTTATATTTTTTGATGTTGTTAAGAAACTCTTTTAAATTAAATCTATAAATAGACATGCAACTCAAGCTTTCCTATGTCTATAACCAACACAGTTTGTTCAGTGCATTTATGAAGGACATGTTACCGTGGTAGAAAAAAGTGTAAATGTGTGAATGGGGTAGTGGCTCACCATTCCAATCTCTTTCTTTCTGTTCTCCCTTTTCTCCGTTGATGTTTTTTGAGTGTTAATGTTGGACTTCACTGTCCACATAGGTAGGGTGTAGTACGTGCAATGACAAACATCGTATAACCCTTTTAGATCCCAGGTCACCCACTCGTAGAGTCTCATGATTGGAATTAATGTAGAATGAAAAAGCAATGTGAGTCTTTTTTCTCCTGACTCTTTTGAGCATCTTTGAGATGCTCCTCCAGTGTAGCAACTTCTGGATTAGTGTCCTTGTATTTACTGGTGTCATTTATAATGTGACGGATTGTGCCTGTGAGTGAACTAGGCTGGCCCTCAGATCTAGCTGTGACTTATGAATCGTGTTGGGGGATAGAGGGAAGTGGGCGATGGATGGAGTCTCAAACCCTTGGACCTCTCTTCCTTCACGTCTACCTTCTTGACTGTCTAGGCTACATTTCATAGAAACTAAAAACCCCTTGCCAATTAGGAATCTGTCTCCTACCTCTTTGCTTTCTAAATGTAGGGATTCTTTAGGCCACTGCATCCTGGCATCCTGACCTCAGCCCTTTAGACACCGCTGCAGGCGTCCCTCTCTCTGTGCCACATTTCTGGCTCCTGCTGTATACTCTGGCTTCCTTTAGCTTGAGAAGAATGGGCTTTCCTGATCATACAGTTATGTGTGACCCTCAGCCATCCCTGAGAACTATCCTCAGAGATCTGAGGATAGGGGCCCTGGGCAGGGCCTTCTTCATTGACCAGCTCTCCCAAACGGACAGACCACACCTGGTCTCTGAGGGGCAGGGTTTCTCTGGCTGATATGGTCTCCCCTGTATTAAATAGACAGCATCATTTCCTGGAACCAGGTCTGTTGTGACCCTGAGAGCCTGAAGATGGGGTTCCTTCAGATCCAGGCGTGGCCTCATCTCGGAAGAGGAACCTTTCTAGACTAAGGTCACCAGGAATGTTCAAGAAACTGGAGTTAGATTTCCTTATTTGACTGCTTGGATTAGATTTCCCTGTCCTCTGATAGCAGAGGAGAAAGCTCTGCTCCCAAAAAACACTAATGTAAGATGGGGCATGTTTTTCTTCTTTGCTTTTTGAACAACCTAAAGTATGACCCAAGTATGTGAAAATAACTGACTTCATCTGGTTGAGTAGCCCTGAATTTAACTGGAAAAAAATCTCATCAGAAAATGGGTAAAGTGACCACTTGGATTATGTCTTATCTCAGTGATCTGGTACCAAAAACCCCAGGTGTCCTCCAGGGTTGTGTTCCAGGGTGCCAGGGGGATTAGGTTCTAGAGCCACCAGGGAAGGACCATTGCAGGTATGCCTTCCAAGCCTGGGCAGGCCAGCTGTGGCCATACAGAACAAGGATGTTCCAGAATCTGATGGGGCTGGAGATCAAGGGAGAACTAGACAAGGCACTTCCGGTTTTATTTGAAAGGTGGGGATCTTGGAGTGTATTGTAGAGTTTGCCAATACCTTGTATGAGGAGAAAAATACTTCTTTATCCCTATTCCAGATAGATTTTTCTAATCTGTTGGGGCTTTTTGATTTATAAGAAGAAAATTTGTTTTTTGTGTGTAATAATTTTAAGAATTTCCATTGGAAATGGAAAATATGATTTGATTTGGTTTGGTTTTTCAGTCTCCCTTCCCTTTCAGGGTTGGAGATGTGCTTTATAGCAGACACTAGCACTTTTACACGGATGCCTGGTATACTTCAGACACAACAGGGTCATTTCAGGCTTGAGGTTAGTGTGAGATTAGCACTGGGTCTGCGTCATCCAGTTCCTAAGGGTCTTCAAAAAGCTCATGGGATGCATATTATATTTTAATTCAATTTTCCCATGAACTTTTTGAAGTACCCTCATACTTGCTTTCCAAGTTTAAAGCATTCTATGCCAGAAAGTGAGGAGATAAAAACAAATGAGCCTGGATGTTTTTGTTTTGCTTTTAGGTATAAGAGGTTTAGCTCATCCCAGGCAGAAACATAATAGGTAGCCAGAAACCAGTGGCATGGTGAATCCCCCAGACGGTGTGTTCTGAGTCACTAAGAGTCATTTCACAAACTAACTTCTCCTTCTCATTGCACCCTGGGGTGCTGAAATGCCTGCCAGGGACTTCCCCCACTGCCTGGAATGGCCCAGGTCAGCTGCCAAGACTCACCTGGCAGTGCCCTGAGTCATGTTTTGCAGAAGTCACTTAGTATTATGTAACTATAATTAGGATGTTATTCTCCTCCTCTTCCCTGGAGTGGTCCAGTGAGACCACATTCTTGTGTTTCTCTGTTTCCAATTCATTCATTCAAAAGACACATTGAAGATGGATCCATTTCTGGGAAGGCTGGGATCAGATGAGGATCGATTGGCCAGCCTGTGTTCTGGGACAGATCTCAGGGACAGGAGCAGGCTTGTCCAAGGGGCGGGTATTTCCCTAGAACAGCCCTAACCTCCCTAGATGAGGAAGGGAGGGTCAGGAATTACAACACAGGAGCCAGGGTATTGATCCGCCAGCCTCCCTCCTCCTGCATGTCAACACACAGTTGCTTTGAGGCAGGGTCAGAGCTTGAAACAATGAGGACATTTTCCTTTTTTTTCAACTATACGGTGATTGCCTACCTGTCTTGGGCTGCCTTCTGGAGGAAGGCAGGCCTGTAATGGTCCCTCAGTCTGCACTCCCAAGGTGGTGCTCTCAAGCAGTGTAAGAAGGAGCAGAAAGAAGGACTGAGGGTGAGAAGAAACCCAACTAGGCCACTGAGCAGCTCCCTGCAGTTCATTGGCTGACTTGTTCTCACGGGCTTAGGAAGATCCCTAAGAGAGCTGGCTGGGGGGCCACGAGGCTCATCCCTGCAGCTCATGCCTTTTGGGGGCTCTGCAGATCAGACTGGGCTGGGGGAGGCCCATTCGCAACCCCTGCCACCCTCACGTGCCAGCACTCCTGTCTCTAATGAAGACGTGGCTTCATCCCTGTTCTCCTTGTCACTGTGGCTTGCACTTTCTGTGCATAGCCCCTAGAACCAGGGCAGCCTTCTAGAGTGAATACTTGGGTATTCTGCTTACATTTTGAAAGGTTCCGATTCATTAATGTCGCTTTGTGAGGGGTTTTTCAAGGAAATAATTAAGACCTCTTATGAGGTCTGACATAGAGGAAGTACCTGGCTGGTCAACATAATGACCACCCCAGCTTCCTCTTTCTGAGTAAGGCTCTTGCTCCTTTTACTTGGAAAGTAGTTGTTATTTGAAGTAGAGGAAAGGAAAGTTCAAGAACTGCTGTTTCCTTACCCTGCATTGTATCAGATCCCGGATATGTTTATAGTTCATCAGGCTCAACTAAGGCACGTAACCTTATATCTGTAGGAGCCAGAAATGAGTCTTTCCCTGATAAACACGGAAAATGTATTTCATACGAAAGATAGAAAACATCCGACAGCTCTCTATCTTGGGAGCGTTAGAACTCAGACACCAACACATTGGACAGTCTTATCTCTGGGTTGTGATCTCTCAGTAACATCGTCAGTAATGCTAATAGTGCATTGTTCATTCAGAGAGTCCCCATCCAGGCCCAGGCCACTGTCCAAGGGATTGGGAGGTAGCATAGAGAAGCTGCCTTTGTGGCTGTCAAGCCTAATTGTTGATCTAATTTTAAGTCATTTAAATAACACCCAACACATACAAATTCGTATCCACCTCCAATAACTATTTCAGTTCCATGTAGACTCAATCAGTTCCTTCATTAAAGGAACCGTGTTTACTCTGGCATTCGGGAACCTGATAACACCTGCATAATACAGTAATTTTTTCAACACTGTGTGGTTGTCATATTTCAGGGTAAATTTGCCCCTACTGTATGTCAGGGTGGTTTGTAAGTTACGTTTTAATAGAATTCTGTTCCGTTTTCTATACCCGCCTATATTGTTACTGTCATCTGACTAGTGTGAATATTTTAGTATTCAAAGCCCACCAAGTAAAACTGTGTCTAGAAGTGGGCTTATTTGGTCAGCCTTGAAAAAACTCAGCGTTTCTCTGATATTTCCTAAGAATTAACCAGTAACCAAGGTTTCTTTTTAGGCAGTAGTAAGAATACATATTTTCCTCTTCTAGGAACTCCGGTTTTATACTTTTTTCATTTAAAAGAATAATATTCCCGTGTGACTGTGCTTCTAAAAACTATGTCCCTTTGCGTTTCTCCTCTTATACTCAAATCTCTGATTTCCTCCTGTTTCTGGATCTTAAGCAGAATGAGGGCCTAGGGCAAACGGGAGCCAAAGAGAGGGTGGTGGCTCTGGTTGTGTAGCAGCAGCTGCCTTTCCATCCACTGTCCCCACTGTGGGTGTAGGAGCCTCCCTGTTGGACCCTTGCTGGTCCTACTGGCAGATCCAAGGTGCTGGCGCCACCTACCGCAGCTTCAGGGCATTGCTCTTGTGTGAATCACAAGGAACTTGCTGGTGGTGCGGTGGAGAGGAGCCAGTGGGGTGAAGTGGGGTGGAGAAGAGCGACTCAGAGCTGGGAATGTGGGCCAGGCAGAGCTGAGCGCTGGCCCAGGCGAGGGGGAGATAGAAGGTCAGAGAGGGGAGGAAGTGAGTGGCTGGAACCCAGTGCTTCTGGGTACCTTAGTGGGACTTTGCTGCTCTCTGCTGCTGGGGTTGGTGCTGTACAGACGTCCTTAGCCCTCATCTTTTCTGCATCTGCTTTAGTGGGAGCTCTGCAATTCAGCCTCTATGGGCCTCACATGTAAGTCGAAGGTGCCCCCACTGCTGAGTGGACCTCAGGGCAGGCCAGCCTGCAGGAGGCCCTCTCGCTAATAAAAGTCAGGTCCACTGTACTTGGATTGGATAGCAGCATCTCTACTCACAGACTTTGACTTCTGGAATTTTAGATACAAAGAACTGTTGGTGGGATGCAGCAGCTCATTGTGGGTTGTGTGTGTGTGCATGCGCACCAGGGGGCAGGGGATGAATGGACACAAGGATTGAACTGGAAAGCAGGAAACACGTGGCTCCAATTGTCCCATAGTCACACTCAGGACCAGCTATGTGGTTTGTGAGCTGAGTGCAAATAAAAATGTGATGCCCTTGTTCAAAATTATAAAAAATTGCACGATGCTGACAGCAAGGCATTAAGCCACATGTGGGGTCCTTCTGAGACTGGGGCCGTGTGTATCTGTGCAGGTCGCACACTATGATGCTGGCCCTTGCCATGCTGTATTTTCAGTTGGTTCTGGAATCTTACGTCGTCTTCTTTTGAAGGGTCTTCCTGGCAGGCTGTGGAGACTTCGGCAGATATACTTTCAAAACATCTGCCTTTATTTCCTAAAAGCACAAATGATCTGGGCTAATTAGAGGATACAGAGCTCCAGCTCCTTGTTCCCAGATTTGCCCCGAAGCTGGAGAAGGAGCTGTTTCTGGGGTGGCAAGGCTGGTCTCTGGGCTCCCAGGCCAGGGCATGTCCTAGGCACCAAGCAGCCTTCGAGCCTCTGCTATTGAACTCACTACTTTGAAATGAAACCCCTCCTTCTGGTTGTCAGTCATCCACTGTAGGCTTTTCTCCCCACTCCAGCCTTCTGCTTTCAGAGAGAAGCGGGGAGGGTCCCAGGAGTGCTCAGGACCCCTTCCCAGTGACTGGGTGCTTGTTCCTACAGCTGCCACCCCTGGAGAGGGTGGGCCAGTGGTTCACAGGTGTCTGGGAGGGAGTTTGCTTCTTAGAGATGTGACTTCCCCACTGGAGACCCCCATAGGATCCTAGGGTATGGCTTTTCGGTAGGGTAGTGTTAGGAGAGAGGAAAGAGCCCTCTGTGTGAGTAGCCTGAGTTCTAGAAGACCATGGCTCCTGGGAGGCAGGTGACTGTGGAGTTGAGCCTCCTGCTGTGTGCTTGTTGCTTTCTTTCATGAACTTTTGCTTTCACGGTGTTGGACATTACAACACATTTGCGGTTCTGCCTGCTTTTTGCAAATAGGTCCCATTTCTACACACAGAGAGCAATAATCCTTACTATGTTTCCTGATTCTGTCTAGGATTATAATGTTTGCTGAGTAAAAACATTGACAGAATGTGGAACAGAAATTGCAAACCCATCTCTTATGGATGAGTCACCTTGAATGAAATAACAAATTATAGCTTTGTTTTCATGTGTAATGCAGTCTTCCAAACTATGGAAATTTCCGAAAGTGTTCTTCAGAAGCATTTAGTTAATAGTGTGCCAGCATTAGTTTTAATGAATAAACATTTTGAGGTACATTTTAGAAATCGACATCCTTAAAATGTCATCTGCTAAATGTTCACTGTTAGAAAGCAGATATTCAAGGAAGATCTTTGGTAATATTTAGTTTTAGACATACATTTAGTATATACATTGCCAATAGCTGAAGTATCTTGGAACTGTGAAATCAACCTCAGATCTTGTCTGCTGTAACCCTGCGAGCTGAAGTCTGTGCCCCCTCATCCCTTCTCACCCTTTCGTAGCCCTGCATAGATAGGGGAGTTGGCTACATCCCACTCACGTAGGATCACTTTAGCTCCGTTAGCTTTGTACCGCACGTGTATAGGTGGTAAGCATATGTGTAAATATGTGTATACAGATGAGAAACTGCAACAAAAATGTCCTGTATGATAATCAGCTCACAGCTTCTGGTTTTCTGCATTTTATGTTGTTTCCAGCTAAGAAAACTGTAGAACTCCACTACATAAAGTGAAAAGGTTGTGATCTTTAAATGATTTGTCATGAAATCTCTGCTGTCTGTTTATGGGGTTGGCTGTGCCTAAGTGTATATATGGTTTGTAAGAGGCTATGATGTTAAATGTTGCATAGACTAATACAGATTCCGTAGTCAAAAATATTTAACTTGTTATTGTAAAATGTGATTTGTCACTGACATTATTTTTCTGTATGTATATGAGAGTATTTTAGGAATCTAATTTAAGTGCATAAAACTATAGAAAAAAATTAAAATGTATTCCAGGAATAGAAAATGCTTAATCAGATTACTTGGGCTTGATCCAACTAAATTTCTTAAATTAAAAAAAAAAAAAAAATCCAAATTGTGTATGTTAGAAATTCAAAGGAGTCACTTTTTTCCCCTGCAGGGAATATGATGAATTTCAATGCAACGGGTGGTGGTGTGACAAAATGGAAGGTATCCTGTAGCCATGACCTCAGATAAGACTTTGGCATTGCAAACTGATTTATATAGATACATTCTGGAAGGATGAGAGAACTGAGAGCTTGTTTCCATCAGATCCATGTGCCACAGAAGCTTCCTTGAGGGTTTGAGGAGATTACTCAGGAAGCTGGGGCCGGCCCAGCCGACCCACTAGAGAGTTTAGGAAAGTTCCAGGAGGCCACCCCCGACTTCCAGGTCACCCTTTTCACTTCTCTTTCTGGAACTGTTCAGCATATCCCCTTAGTGTTTGCATTTTCTGTGAAATTTCCTGGTGTGTCTTCACCATCTCTAACTGTGGCACAGAGGGCAAGAGGAAGGATGAGGTTTAGGATTTTTGGGCTAACCTGTTTTCGGGCAGGCAAACAGTCAGCACAGAGCAGCCTCCTGGATGCCCATGTCCCCAGGGGAGACCCCAGGAGCAAGAGAACTTCCTCCCTTTCCCCACCTTCCCAGAAAAGTATCAGAGGTCCAGTCTGCTTCTTGGGCACAGATCTTCTATATTTGGTCACCAGAAATGTCCCTGCAGGCCACCCAGGAAGGATTCCATGAAACTCAATGTCTAGCCCCCCGAGAGATGCATTCAGAAGTGATTTCAGGTGGGGGCAACCCTATGAGTCCAGCCTCCCCTAGCAGGCCAGAAACACTGCAGTGAAGAAGAGAGCTGATTTCTGGTGATTCGGGACATTGCATAGCAGTCTCTGTTTGTGGAAAGTTGAGGGCCGATGGCTTCAAAGAACATATAGAGGGTGTGAACAGTAGGATTTCAACGTTTCTTCCAACAAGCTGTGTGTCTTAATGCTGCTGACCAAAAGTCCAAGTCTCTTTTTTAAATAGGTTCGAAATTGGTAAAACTAGAGTCCTAGTGACTTCCTGAACTGCAGGAGCATGGGAAGTTGTGATTTCTGGAAGCTTCCTGGAATCTCTTGAAGCATATGAATAATTTGCATGTCACCTTGAGGAACTGTCCACGTAGTCCATAACTGGCTTTGTTCCCAAGGATGGGGCCACTTAGAGATCTCTTTGCTCAAGTGTAGCCAGGCAAGGCCATCTCAGGCCAGTGAGCGGAACTGGACAGACTCTGGTCCACCCCCTCAGAATTGCCTGGATCTTTTTCTTCAGAATGATACTCTCTGGGGTGGCACTAGGACTGTGAGTGGGAACAAATCAGCAGACAACTGCCCCCTGGGTTCTGGTTGTTCAAAAAAAAAAAAAAAATCTGGGGATGAGAAAAGCCAGAACATGGGGCCCTATCCAGTAGTGCTGGAAAGCCCTCCCAAGTAGCCTTTGCCTGTTTGAAAAAAAATGTAATAAATTGTAACATGAGTACCTTGTATTTCCAGTGACAGGTGGGCCATGGTGCTGGTGGCATGTTGGTCCCGACACAGCCCTGTCCAGGGGTAAGACTAGGCCACCCCTTGATGGATTTCCTGTTCATTGTAATATACTTCTGTTGTCAAAAAATGGTACTGTTTAATTTTACATAAAAAAGAGACTATATTGTCTGCTATGTAATGTTATTGGAGTTCTAAAAATTACCAGACACTATTGTAAATTGTAGAATTACGTATTTGTCTGAGGTTTGATGAAGCAGGTGAAAATAATAGGTTTCTTTTGTTTGTTTGTTTGAAAGAAACTGAGGTTAGTTTTGCTGTTTGAGTGTTCCTTTGGCACCTTATTATGTGTGAAATGTTAAATTTTACCTATTCAGATTATGGTAATTGAGATTTTTTTGTTTGTTCAAGCCAGTAGCAACAACAGTACAAACTGCTATTCCTGTGTATCTTGAACCGGAAAAGAACAATCTCTTCAAAACAACTCTTTGGTCATTTTGACCTGTATAGTTTAAATTAACATAGTTCATGAATAAAATGAGAAAAGTCAACCTTGCCCTGTTACAGTGCATTATTTTGGGTTCTATCTGCTCCATCTCCTTACTGAACACACACAGGAAGCTAATAGTCCTGCAAATGGCATCTTTTCTTACATGTTTCCTTTTCCCACAGATAAGGCTGTAGTTGTACAAGGAAGATTATGCAAAAAAAAAAAAAAAAAAAAAAAAAAAGAAAGAAAGAAAAAAAAGGAAAAAAACCCAAAACAAAAGAACAACCTTCAACTCTCCTATGCCTTTTTCAGATAAATGTTAGCACTGAGTAGAAATAGATTTCCCTGTACCAAGTGTTTTTGAGAACATGAGAAGTTCTGTGTTGCATAGCATATGAAATGCTGTGCAGAGGTCAGGGGAGAGCAAAGTGTCTTACAAAGATATTCAGAAGGATCACTCTGGATTTCCATGAGGTTTCTAACACAAATAACTCCACATGTTCAGAACTTTGACTTTTAACTCTGAGTGCCATTAGCAAATCCAACACTGAATTTTGTAAACATAGAAGTTATTGTATTATTTATAGTGTTTCCTTCTTTTCTGGTTTTAAAGCAATTCATCCTTATTTTATCACAGATTTAACTGACTATAAATAAGTCCTTAAATTCTCTACCTGGCTTCACACTAGTTGAATTGTTATATGTTGTGGCACATTTCTAAAAAATTGACTGAGAAGTAGTGAATCTTTGCCTTTTTAAAACCAGTAGGCCCCATTTTTGATAAACATAAAAATTTTATGCCCTTTTCTTGGTTGTAAGTTTTAAAAATAAATTAAATGTCATTAAAACAAATAAAATAATAAGTTATTTTCCCCAACTACACCTAATTCTCTCCCAGTCTGATGAGGTTTTCCATAACACAGCCCAGATGGAAGAAGGAATCATAGGTAGGCAACATGTTGAATAGCCACAAATTAAGTCTCAACAAATTTAAAAAGATTGAAATCATAATCAAAGAACTAGAAAAGCAAGAACAATCTAATCCCAAAATTAGTAGATGGAAAGAAATAATTAAGATCAGAGTAGAACTAAATGAAATAGAGACAACAACAACAACAACAACAACAACAACAAAACATACAAAAGATCAACAAAACAAGAAGTTATTTTTTAAGAAGGTAAACAAACAAACAGCTAGACTAACAAAAAAAGGAAGAGAGAAGACCCAAATAACAAAAATCAGAAACGAAAAAAGAAACATTATAATCGGTACCACAGAAATACAAAGAATCATTACAGACTATTATGAACAACTATATGCCAATGAATTTGAAAATCTGGAGGAAATGGGTAAATTTCTGGACACATACAAACTATTGAGACTGAACCAAGAAGAAATAGAAAACCTGAACAGACCAATAACGAGCAACAAGATTAGAACAGTAATCTTTAGTCTCCCAACAAAGAAAAGCCCAGGACCAACCAGATAGCTTCACTACTGAATTCTACCAAACCTTTAAAGAAAAATTAATACTAATCCTTTTCAATCTATTCCAAATAATTGAAACAAAGACCATTCTCCTGAAGTTACTCTATGAGGTCAGCATCACCCTGATACCAAAATCAGACAGACACTACAAAAAAAAAGAAAACTAAAAAAGGCCAATATCCTTTATGAACTTAGACAAAAAAAATCCTCAACAAAATCTTAGCAAACAAAATACAACAGCATATCAAAAAGATTATACATCACGATCAAGTGGGATTCATCCCAGGTATGCAAGGATGGTTCAACATAAGCAAGTCAATAAATGTGGTACACCACATCAACAAAATCATGGAGAGAATCTATATGATTATCTCAATAGATGCAGAAAAAGCATTTGACAGAACTCAACATCCCTTCATGATAAAGATGCTCAACAGATTATGAATAAAAGGAAAGTATCTCAACACAATAAAGCCATATATGACAAACCCACTGCGAATATCATCCTGAATAAACAGGAACAAGGAGAAAGAACAGGAACAAGACAAGGATGCCCACTCACACCACTCCTATCCAACACAGTATTGGAAGTACTTGCAAGAGCAATCAGGCAAGAGAAAGAAATAAAGGGCACCCATACTAGAAAAGATGAAGTCAAACTGTCCCTGTTTGCAGATGTTATATCTAGAAAAACCTGAAGACTCCACCAAAACCTCCAGGGCTGATTAACTTAAAGACTCCACCAAAACTCCAGGGCTGAATTCAGAAGTTGCCTGATACAAAATTAATACAGAAAAATCAATAGCATTTTTATACACTGACAACAAAATAGCAGAAAAAGAAATCAAGAAAGCAAGCCCATTTACAATAGCTACCAAAAGAATAAAATATCTAGGAATAAATTTAACCAAAGAGGTGAAAGATTTCTACAACGAGATCTACAGATCATTACTGAAATAAAATAAAGAGGACACAAAAAGATGGGAAGACATTCCATGCTCATGGATTGGAAGAATTAATGTTGTGAAAATGTCCATGTTACTCAATGTGTACTACAAATTCAATGCAATTCCCATCAAAACACCAATGATATTCTTTACAGAAACAGAAAAACAATCCAAACATTCATGTGGAACAGTAAAAGACCTTGACTATCCCAAGCAGTCCTGAGCAAAAAAACAAAACAAAACAAAACAAAACAAAAAAACCGGAGGACCAATGGAACAGACAAGAGAACCCAGAAATCAACCCATGTACTTACAGCCAACTGATCTTCAATAAAGGCACCAAGAACATACATTGGGGAAAGGACAGCCTCTTCAACAAATGGTGCTGGGGAAACTGGATGTCTACGTGCAGAAGAATGAAAGTAGACCCCTGCATCTCGCCATATACCAAAATTAACTCAAAAATGGATTAAAGACTTAAATATAAGACCTGAAACTATAAAACTCCTAGAAGAAAACACAGGGGAAACACTTCAGGATGTAGGACTGGGCAAAGACTTCATGAATAAGACCCCAAAAGCACAGGCAACTAAAGAAAAAATAAACAAATGGGATTATATTAAACTGAAAACTTCTGCACAGCAAAGGAAACAATCAACAGAGAGAAAAGAAAACCTATAGAATGGGAGAAAATATTTGCAAACTATACATCTGACAAGGGATTAATATCCAGAATATATAAAGGAACTAAAACAAATTAACAGGAAAAAACAAAACAATAAACAAATAATGTGATCAAAAAATGGACAAAAGAGCTGAATAGACATTTCTCAAAAGAAGACATACAAAGGGCTGACAAGTATGTGAAAAAATGTTCAACATCACTAATCAGGGAAATGCAAATCAAAACCACACTGAGATATCATCTCACCCCAGTTAGACTGGATGGATACTATCAAAAAGACAGAGAATAACAAATGCTGGTGAGAATGCGGAGAAAAGGGAACCCTTCTACAGTGTTGGTGAGACTGTAAATTAGTATGAACATTATGGAAAACAGTATGGAAGTTTATCAAACAACTACAGATAGAACTACCATTCAACCCAGCAATCCCACCACTGGGCATATACCCAAAGGACTAGAAATCATCATGTTGAAGGGATACCTGCACTCCCATGTTTATCAAAGCGCTATTTACAATAGCCAAGATATGGAACCAACTGAAATGCTCATCAATGGACAACTGGATAAGGAAAATGTGGTATACATACTCAATGAATACTACTCAGACATAAAAAAGAATGAGTTAGGGTTAGGGTTAGGGTTGCAAGAGCATGGATGAGCTTGGAGAAAATTATGTTAAGTGAATCAAGCCAGGCACAGAAAGAGAAGTACTGCATATCATCACTCAGAAGTGGGAGCTAAAAAATAAGAAAGAAGGAAAGAAAGAAAGAAAAAGAACAGTCTCAACAATATGTTGAAGTTTCATAATGTGAAAACAGGTCTGTGGTTACTAGAGGTGGAAAAGTGGAGGGGGAGGGGCTTAGCGAGAAATTAGTTAATGGACACAGAATGATTACATTTCATAATGACGAACACGCTAATTATCCTGATTTGATCATCACACCTTGTATGTAAGTATTGATATTCAACTCTGTACCCCACAAATATGTATACTTGTTTTTCTTTTTTCTTTTTTTTTTTTTTGTCGTTTTTTCGTGACTGGCACTCAGCCAGTGAGTGCACTGGTCATTCCTATATAGGATCCGAACCCGCGGCGGGAGCGTCGCCACGCTCCCAGTGCAGAACTCTACCGAGTGCGCCACGGGCTTGGCCCTGTATACTTGTTTTTCAATAAAACCTGTTGAATACTTAGATTTAGTAAAATAATCTCACATTTTGTTTGATTGTCTTCTTTTCAATCAGCTATATATATATTCTTCCACAACTTGATTTTTAAGGACTGCATAGTATCCCATTGTCTGATTGTATCCTAGTTTATTTAAACAATCC
Source organism: Cynocephalus volans (assembly GCF_027409185.1). Classification (NCBI taxonomy): domain Eukaryota; kingdom Metazoa; phylum Chordata; class Mammalia; order Dermoptera; family Cynocephalidae; genus Cynocephalus; species Cynocephalus volans. The sequence goes on from NC_084460.1 coordinate 181,051,047, forward strand.
TGAATGGCTACATGTTTAAGTTGTTTAAAAATTTTCATCTTGATAAATGCTATGAAGGTAACCATGTACAAAGATCTCTGAGGTAATCTCTGATGATCTGATGAAGCAATATTTGAAGTATTTAATCATTTCCCCCAAGTTTCTATATGCTTAGTCCATGGGAAGATTGTTGTGTTTGATTCTGAAGGATTTGGGCAGTATTACCAGCAAGGGGTTCCCCTAGAAAAGGTTTGGGCCCCAGCCATCACATGTTTGGTGAGTTCTGTGGTTTCACAGCGTGTGATGCTGTCTGGTGCAGTGTGGGCCTCACTGCAGTAAGGAGGCCAGCTAGGAGGAAGGTGGATGGGGCTCGGGGTCAGGTTACAAGCTCAGCTGCTAAGACACAGAGAGCCACCATCCTGCGGCCTCAGTGAGAGAGCTTCTCTCTCATGTTAACCCAGGGGGCAGTGGTCAGGCCTGTCAGGGTGCCTCTGGCCTTGGCATTACTTGGCTCTTGCTGGGGAGTGTAGCTGCTCCAGCTCCCACCATCTTGTCTGCAACTAGCCAGAGGCAAAGGGGACGAACTAAGAGAACTGCCGCCCATTGCTCATAAGGGCAGTCCAGGAAGGGCACACAGCATTTCCTCTCCTCACTCTCTTGCTGGAACTTGGTCCCGGGGTCAGGTGCTGCGTGGTCAGCAAGAGAGGCTGGTCAATGCAGTCTCTAGCTGGGCGGTCTTAGCCCACCTGTTAGGTGAATGGATACTAGGCCAACCAGCAGTCTTGGTACTCCTGGCTCCTGGGAAAGTACCAAGAGGCCCCCAAGTATTGTGTCTGTGTCAGTTGTCACTTTAGGTGGTCATGTAGCTGGTTTGCCAGAAGTGAGTTTATGGGGCCAGCCCGTGGCTCACTTGGGAGAGTGTGGTGCCGATAAGACCAAGGCCGCGGGTTTGGATCCCTATATAGGGATGGCCGGTTGGCTCACTTGGGAGAGTGTGGTGCTGACAACACCAAGTTTAGGGTTAAGATCCCCTTACTGGTCATCTTTTGAAAAAAAAAATTGAGTTTAGGCCGACTGTGACAGCCAGGAGGGTCGTGTTGTGCCAAATGGAGGGAATTAGTGTGCAGTGAGTAGCCCCAGGCTTCATCGTGGCCCCATAGGACTTCCTAGCTGCTGTCATCCTGCCTCTGCCTAACCTGGGGTAGCTCTGGGAACAGAATCGGTTTGTAGGCCAAACACTCCTGGAGGGTAACCAAGGAATGTGCACCTGAGATTGTTGCCTGGGGAACTCTATCTTCCCCATAAGGCCAAGAGGAAAAATGTAGGGGAACAGCTGACCTGGGAGCTGGTCTCGGTTAATGGGCAAATTGGGAGCATCTTAGAGATAAAGTGGGAAGGCGCACGGGGACTCACCTGAGATCAGCTTTGCCTGTTGGCTCTAGCAATGAGCTAGTGTGGCGTTAGTGATGTAGTGCAACCAACAGGAAATGGGGAGCAGAACACCTGGGCTTTAGGGCCTGACCCACCAGCTGTCCAGGCATGTGACCCTGAGCAAACCTCTAGGGCCCCTCAACCTCTTTTGTCATTTGTAAAGCAGGGTGATATGTCCATCCACCTGGATCACGAGGTCATTATGATGTTTAAGATGTACATGAAATGGCCTTGAAAGCGACAGAGCATCCTACAATTAGGTGTGTTATGTCGGGATTAAGAGCATTTTAGTAGGGAGAAGCCTCCCTGGGGGACTGATGAAGCAAGAGTCATCCGATAATCTATTAGGGACCAGGAGTTCTGAACAACCCCTTAAAGACATGAGATTTCGGCAGGCACTACTATCAGATGGACTTCGTTGAGTGACTACGTGCCAGATGCTGTGTTTAATCATTAATTAATTCCTAACAATAATCTGCAAACCAAATTCTCCAGTCAGAAGAGCTTAACCTTTAAACTAGGGAGATACTGAAAGATATAAAAATAAGGCACCCTGTATTCCACTTTTTTTTTTTGGCAGCTGGCTGGCACAGAGATCCAAACCCTTGACGTTGGTGTTATCAGCACCACACTCTAACCAACTGAGCTAACCAGCCAGCCCTCCCTGTGTCCACTTTTAAAGACAGTAAACATAATATGGCCTGTTCAGGAAGAATTTTATTGTTGTTCCAAGTTTAAGAATTTTCACTGACGACAGAAAATCAACACTTTCAGATAGTCTCTCGCATAGCCTTGCTCAGCTTCTGAATCTTGGTTTTTGCAGACATATCAACGTATTTCTCTCCAATACGGACAATCATTCCACCCATGATTGACGGATCAGTCTAGGAAAGAAAATAGGTTGGAAATGTAAAATCACATTGACATTATTTCACTAATCATATAAATAGATTAAAAATTGCTTTGTAAAGGCTAAATGTGCTATGCAAATATAAGATGTTCTAATTATATCTTGAAAAAGGCAGAAGTGGAGTTGTGCAAGGAATCAGATTATCATTTAAATTTAAAATATAAATTTTCGACTATAAGCAAATTAATACAGAATCAGATCTAATTTTTCACTAATACTTTTTATAGTCATTTTAAGTTTCAAATAATCTGAGGAAACATACCATAAATAACTAAAAACCTACCTTAACCTCCAACTTCAATACTTGGCCTTGACTTAGGAAGCTCTTCAGGACTATTTTTAATTCAGAGAGGGTAGCTTCATCTAAAGGCTAAAAAAGGACAAAACCATCCTTTAAATTTAGATAAAGCAAAACAGAAACTTCCCCAGTTAAAAGGAAAAAATAACCAGGCACACATCACCAAGACAGGCCTGTGGATTCCTGTCTTAACCATGAGGGGACCCATCATGGAAGTGCATTGCAGCATTCACTCCCTGTCAGTGCTGGTGGTTCAGGGAGCATGAGAAGGCCCTGCCTCATAAGGATACCTGGGTAGCTCCTGTTGGGCAGTTCACTTACTGCCCATAAATGCCACCTCTCCCCCTGTCTCTGCTCCATGGTACTAGCAGTACAACTTGGAACTAGGAGGGAAAAACCCCAAAGTTACAATGCCTGCAGATACGAGCCCATCCATGCAGGAGATGCAGGCCTCTCCTCTGTGCAGCCCTGTGGTCCAGCATACGCCTACTATTTCCTTGGACAAAAAGCTGCAGTTTAACCTGGTTCTACAATCTCTAAGTTTTCCCAGCTCTATTGGCTGTCTGTCTCCCCAGATATAATGCTTACCTGGAGCTCTGGCATACCACGCCACTCTCTGCATCTCACTGAGAGAACATGCAGCAGCTGGCTTTTTCCTGAAGTCAGCACAGCTGTGTAATCTGCTCATAAACAGCAAGCACCCCAAATGTCCAGACTGCATCTTCTCCTCTTTGCCCTAACTTTTACTCCTGGTTGGTTAGGTGATTAGGCGAGAATAAAAAAGGTTGCTGAAGGAAGGGCTTTTCACCTGTCACAGTCCTACCTCCCCACCCCCCATCCAAGAGTCCAAAAGATAGCAAAAAATCTTTACATTTTTGTAAAGATCTAATAATATCTTTTGGGTGGTGGTGGTGGTGGTAAAAGTCTATCAGGGTTCAATGAAAACATTCTTTGCTGAGATTACGAGCTTAGAGCACTCTGAAACATACACACACCTTCCACTGAGACATGCACTGAGTGCCAGGTACCTGTCTGTGCCAAGCATTTTACATCCACCATCTCCCTTAATCCTGACAATCCTGTGAGGCCAGCGATTATTATTCCCATCTGACATGAGAGAACTGAGGGTCAGAGTGGTTAAGAAACTTGCCTGCGTTCAAATCAGCAAGTGAGGACCAACATCAATGTTTGAAATCAGTCTGTGTATTTGTAGGGCCTGTGCCCTGGTCATTAATAAAGGTATACTTTTTCTTTTCTAAACAGTGGAAACTTATTTACCCAAGAGTGTCAACAATAAAAGCATTAATAACAGTTGGTTCTAAAACACTTTTGCAAAAATAAGCATCCTTTAAAAATATCATGTCCTTGTGTTCACCGAAGAATGATCTATACCAGTGCTCAGCCATGCAATTGGTGACTGTGTGGCTGGTGAACACCTCTGTGCTACACTGTCAGGAATAACCAGTGTGGTCACAGTGAGCTCCCTGCAAATGTCTGAGCTGTGATCGTTTTCAGCTAGATATGTGTTTTGGGGGCACCAAGTTCTGAACTACAAATGTGCAAATAAGTATTATGTGCTAAAACGCTTCAAGTTGAAACTGGGCTCTTTTGGAGAGTTAGAGCACCTTTTAGACACTGGGATTATTCATCTAGATGAGGTCAGGCACTGTGTATTCCAAGAAAATCTATCATACTCTGATTTTTTTTTGTTGTTGTTGTTGTTGTTGTTGTTGTCTACTGATGTTTAAGTCCTACAGACTGTTTTCCTGTACTGACTGAACTACATTAGGAAAAAAGTTCATATTTAACACAACAACAACAAAAATTTTTGGAAAGACAATGTGGTGTAGTTTAAGGAACATAAGCTTCTGAGACAGAGAGGCCTGCGGTCAAATCCTGGTCCCACCTTATGCGACATAGGGCAACCTATGTAATTTTCCTTGGCCTCAGTTTCCTCATCTGTAAAATAAGGACAATTCTATAAGGGTACTTCAAAAAGTTTGTATGGGCTGGCCAGTTACATCAACCAGCTGGTTAGAGCACAGCCTTATAATACCAAGGTCACAGGTTCAGAACCCCACACCAGCCAGCCGCACCCCTGCCAAAATTTGTGGAAAAATAGAATTGAAGGATAATAAGAATCTTTTCATGAACTTCTTGAAGACTACTTGTACTTCTACCTCATATGGGTCTTTTGGTATTAAATAAAATAATGAATTAAAAGTATCCAGCATATGGTAGGGTTCAATAAATGGTGGCTAGTTATCACAGCCTATACTAGCAAGTCAGAAAAAATCAAAGGGCATATCCTCCCTACCCCCTCCCATTCACTGCCACAAAAAATGAAAGATCAAACACTTAATAAGGTATTTACAAAATAATTTAAACTTATAATGGAACAAAAACCACTCTTTTTTTTTAAAACACATTTTGATATTCTTTACATTTAACCCAGTTTACAGTCCTTATGAATAATAACCAGTTACAGAAGCACTAAGAAGATAAACACTGGCCCTCACTTCCAAAGTAGAGGTTCATAGAAGCTGACATAAGAATGAAACGAACCTACCTCCCAAGTGACAAGTCATCTTTCCCAATTTGATTTTACCCTGTTTTTTCCCTTTCTTTCTGCAAAATGTGATGCATGTAATGTCCAGGAAAATGTGGCAGCAACCCCCGTTACTTACAGATGCAGTGGTCACTGTGCAAGGTACTTCTCCACGGTGGACACTCATCATGGTAGAAAAGGCAGAAATGACTCCTGGGGTATTGTTTAAGCGACCATTTTCAGCAAGCAAATCTGGGAAAGTGAAAGTGTCTCAGTAACATGAAACTCATTTAAACAGGTTGTTTATGAAGAATTACATTCACCCCAAAAGCAAACTTAGCTTTGTGGCCTTAAAAAACCATATTCAGTGTCCTTTAAGAATGCAAATGGAGAAGATACCTGTTATTTAAAAAGTATATTCAACGTTTTTTTTTTTTTTTAAAAAGACTGCACTGACAACATTTAAATTAGTAAGTGTGGGAGATTCTTGCCCACACAGATCTGCAACAGACTTCTTATACTCAGCTTGCAATTTAATTTTCATATTTATGTTACAGATTTCAATGTTTGGCTACAAATTCCCAAATCAACATACTGTCTATATTCAAAGACGATGGCATGAATGCATTTTCTTTGGAACTTGTATTTTGAGTTGGCCATGAGGATTTGAAAAGCATTCCAACTGTACCAAAGGATGCAAATGTCTCCAAGGACTAAGGCATACACCACTGGCCACAAACTATTTTCTCAGCATGAATCCCACTGGTATCCTCCATGGGCTCAAACTTCTGACTATGCAATTACACTCCTACATCTCAGTATCCTTTAGGCAATGCTTCTCAAACTTTAACGTATAAACGATTCCCTTGGGAAGATGGTTAAGGTGCAGATTCCGATTTAGCAGGTTGGGGTGGGTCCTGAGATTCTTTACTGCCAGCAGGCTCCCAGGCGATGCTGATGCTCCTGGCCACGGACCACATTTCTAGCAGCAAGGTTTTAAGAGACCTCAAATGAAAGTTCTAATACTTACTGATTAGATTGGACGTGAGAGGAGAAAATTTCTCTTTTGCTGTGATGTCATTTAGGCTTTTCACTTTAATGGAATGCTTCACATAGGGATTCAGAATAGAAGCAGCCAGTTTGGGTTCCTTCAGGAGTTGCTAAAAGTACCAAAAAAATATTTCTTAAGTTCTTTACAGCACAAATGATCCCAGCTGCCAAACTACTTTCTTATGAATTAAGTATTAATTAAATTAGCACTGTCAAGGCACATAAGTTTAAAAACAAATTTCTCTTGACTGCCTTTAAGAATGTACTGCACCATGATTTTGTAAAGAAGATGCTCCGTGAAAAATCTTAAAAATACTTTATGAAGTTTCTTAAATTTATTTTTGCTTTTCAAGAAAGAATGAAAAACTAAGGAGCCAAAAGCTTCAATTCATTGCATATTTTAATGTATTTAATACGGGTAATAGTTTAGTTTTTCTAGCAATGCTATCCTTCAAGTACAGACCCAAAAGACCACAAAAGAGGCCTCCTTGCCATTCCCTTGGAGGGGACTCTCTGCCCAGGCTGACCCTGATTCTGTCCTGCCTTTTCTTTTACAGAGCTCCAGAGAACCAACCCAACTCTGTGAGACTTCCGGTGTTTCCAGAACAACAGACTGATATGAGTCTGGAAGGCAGAGAAGACAAAAACAGGACTGCAACCACCACAGGAGAGCATTTTGTCACAAGTTTGTTAAATCACAAATGTCTGGATACAACAACCAAGTGCAGCTGCCAGCACCCTGCCCCCCTTACTATCAGGCCAGAGCTCTAACAAACCACCAACAGTCGGGCATCTTTCAGTTACTCTGCTAGCACCTCCTCCCAGGTTCCTGGTTAGAATCCAGGCTACTTGTCACACACTGTCGTCCAATGCTAAAATTTCCACTTGAGTTGCCCCACAGAAAAGACATCTTTCCATAAAATTGTAGGCTTATACAAATTAATAGCATTCTGCAATTTGGATTATCCAGCTTTTCATATTTCTTACCTGTTTCTGCTGCCTCATCCAGTGGACAGTTAGTGTGACATCTCTATAGTATCATATTTCCCTCTCAGTGCCAAAAAAGTGCTATTTTTCATTTATAAAGGGTCTTAAGGTAATTGCCTCCCTTCTTTTTCTCCATGTCTTGACTGACTGCCAGGTTTTAGTCAAACCCCATTCTAATGTCCACAACCCAGGTCGTTCTCTCTGTTGGGGACATGACTGTTTAGCTGGGTTTAAAGTGGGCATAACTGATAAGTAGCAGACAATTAATCATCACTTCCAAAAATGCCTGTGTGAGCTCCTGTCTACTCCTGCTACCCCTTCCCCCCAAGTGTCTCCAACAGTAAGGTTGGGCCCATTGGCTCTATGAAGATCAAAAGGGTTTATCACACCAGCTAAGACCTTAAGCATTATCTACAGAGATAACTGGACAGAGGAAGGAATACAGAACTAAAGTTACTCTGTTAGAACAAAAGTTCCAATAGGAGCTCAAAATGAAAAGGGAGTAAAACGTAAGTAGTATGGAACAACAGTACTTATAGAATGTAAGTATAATAATTAATACAGAATATAAATATTATACTATATAACTAGTCTATGAGTTGTTTTCTCTCTAAAGAATATAATAAAAAACTCTTTAGAAATATGTGGATTAAAAAATACAAGATACGTGCCTCCCTTCCCTTCTTTAACATAAACCTCATTGCCAGAGGTGGCAACTAGAAAATAAAAGGAAAGAGGAAGAACAAAATGAGAAAATTCAGTGAAAATTAAAGCAGAGATTCTCCTATTTAAGTTACAGTGTAGGCTTCTGTTACTTTGGTTTATTTACTCTTCTTTTCATGTCAAATAAAAATAGACTTTCCCCTGTAGCCTCATGGTCTTTTTTTGTCAGTTCTCTATTATCATTATGAAGCTAACACATCTTTACTAATTTTGCTGCCCGGCTGTGCTCAGTCATTCTCCCCTCACCTCTTAGGAACAAAACAATAATTAAGAGAGAAAAAAAGGTTTCATAAAGAAAATAATTTCTCAGTACAACAAATCATAACATATTCTAAAGATTATTTTGGAATTACCTGATTATAGGCATAGATTTTTTTTTCATTTGTTATGAATATTCACGGGGTACAAAGCCAAATGTCACCACTCGTGCCCAAGATGTGATGGCCAGAACCATACTGGCAGCAAGGCACAGATTTGTAAAGGTGACTTTTTCTCTTCTGAAATGTCAATTTTTCTTAAATTACCATCTCGTATTTTTATATTTCTATCACTTCTTAGCCTGAAATCTTGGTTCCTAATATTAATATCCACATATTTGTTCCTATTATACACTAGTTTCAGAATAATAAAAGCCAATATTATTGCTAATGACCTATTTTCAGAAGTTTTTGCAGTTTTTTTCTCTCATAGGAATTATACCTCATTAGGGATGCATAATCAAACAACTAAAGGAAAAAATAAACAGGGACTTAATGTGTAATGAACAAGAAAACTACTTACTGCTACCCTCAGCAACTCCTTTTCTACTTGTTCCAGTTTATTCTGTTTAGATGCAGCAGAATAAAGAGCAGTGGCATAGCGACCTTCAACACCATATACCTGAACAGGTGGCTTTAAAAAAAGAGTGGGGTAGGAAAAGCATGAAAAAGCAAAATAGTGAGACAATATTATACTGTCAAGAGAAGAATTAAGTATTTGTAACTTAAAAAATACATCTCTTATAACACAAAACAGTTTAAATACATCATCAAAGAGCTGTCCTACATGGAAATTCTCAAACAAATTAGGGATGTTTCCTTGGCCAGGTCACCCAGTCTCTGGCCTCTAATTCCTCATCTATAAAATGATGAACTCAGAAGACCGGTGTCTAAAGTCCCTTCCTGCTCTACCTACCTATAATTCAATTACTTTAATTTTGAGATGTGCTTATGCTCCTTTGAACTCAATTAAGTATTCAGTACCACATATGGGAGGTTTTTAACACTGAAAGAAGGCAGTTGGAACATGTTAGAGCAAGGAAAACAGGTGTTTATGAAACATATAAGTAGAGTCACGAGATGCATAAAGATATTTTGATCAACGACAGACCCCATGTACTATGGTGGTCCCATAGGATTATAATGGCTACCCCATATAGACTAGGTATGTGTAGACTACACCATCTAGGTTTGTGTAAGTACACTCATTCTATGCTGTTTGAACAACAAAATTGCCTAATGATGTATTTCTCAGAACACATCCCCATCACTAAGCAAAGCATGACTATACTTTTATATATTTCATAGTAATACTATAAATGTCCCCTTAGAGAGCCTCCCCATCAATGTTCAATTTAATAGAACCCTTTAGCAATTTACCAAGTACCTGGTACTTGAATTATTTTTCATGATAAACTGTAGACTTTTTCTACACACTACACACTACCATCAATGTATGAGTACATGTGCTTAGTGGTATGTATAGTTGTACTGGGAAAGTTTAGGCTTTGAATGAAAAAGATTTACTTCCACTCCAGCTCTAAGTCTAACCTGAGTAACCTTGGGCAAATTTTCCCAGAGCCTTAGTTTCCCCTATTATAAAATAGGAAGACCAGTTAAGTCCTATCACTGTTATCGGGTTTTAAGAAGTTCTCTTTTGAAGGATAGAATTAGACTATTCATAATGGTTTGTAGAGATCTGGCACTGGTAATGAAGGTTGGGGTGTAACAATCATTTTTCTAAATTCCATCTGATGTGGTTCGCTAAAGACATAGATGTGGTATTTTGATCGTTCCCTTAGGATAGTTTTCCAAGGGGAGGATTGGCTCACTGTTGATTGGGGAGCGGGGTTAGGTGGGTAGGAAAGAGTCCAGCACATCTTTGGGCCTGTGAGCTGAGAGAAGTTCCTGCTCCCTGACAGTTGAATCAATTCTCTGTCACATGGGAACTAATGGCTAAAGAAAATTACAAAATAACCCATGGAGATAGAGTTAGACTTCATGTTCCAACAGGGTTGTTACCACTTTTTAGCTATGCATCATTTCTGGGGGCTTCCTGGTGAACTTTGTTTACTAAGTCACTAATAGTCCTCTTCATCAGGGGTCAACTAGCTTGAAAAGGACTGGCAGATCTTTGAAATGGTGAAACTTTTTGGTGCCTAGTGGAGAAGTCTCTTTGTAAAAGCTCATTTTGTTTGGAGAACAGGTGTAAACAGTGTAAATATTCCTCACCAGCTGAAAGAGAGCAAGATGGAACCTGGAGAGTAGCAACGAAATTGCAATAGAAAGAGAGATACTTTGACTTTAATTTCAACTCCTGTAATAAACTACTGTGAGAACCTGGACATGTCACTTTTTCATTGAACTTGTTTCTCTCATTAAATAAATAAATGCTAGCTTGCCTATTTTGGAAGGTTAATGGGAAAAACAAATGATTAAAAAAAAAAGAAGTTCTCATATATAAAGTTTATGCCTGGGCTGTCACATAGCAAGCACTCAAATATTCCTTTTCCCACTTCATGCACACATCACATTTTGGGAACCACAAATTGTGCAGAAAGGTTCAGATAGTGACTACACAGAAGTCCATGCCCTAACTGTACTGTTGTTCGACTCACAGACTTTCATCTGCTTTGCAATCACAAGACTATATAATTAACATACCCTCACAAGCTTGGCAAATGGCTTCACCAATGATGTACTGAAGCATCGCACCTTCAAAACAATAAAGGAAAATAGATCAAAAAGAGATTATTTGAAGGATTTCTGTATTTAACTCAATAATAATAAAAAATTTTAAATGACTTTTAAATGATTAGTTTCGCATGTTTCTTTTATCATCCACAGAGATTACATGAGGGTGAGCTGCTCTTTACTACCTAGGAGTAAATTTTCCTACTGACACTCATTGCAAGTTCCTTGGGAAATCTCCAAGTTTGCCAGGAATGGGTTAAGGCCAGTACACCAACTTGAGAGTGCATGCTTCAGAAAAATTTAACAAAATTTTTGGCTTTATATTACCACACCCTGGAGCAGGATTTTAATAAAAGTGAGGGGATTCCAGAATGATATGCAACAGATGTACCTTCTTAGAAATCCAAATGCTATCTGAAAATACATATTAATTCTTTGAGTATTGCAGCAGTTTGATCAGACAACAGGCCCTAGTTCTGAGAGATGGTACTTTGTCTTTCAAAGGACATAATTAGAATTTACAGTTTAAGAAGCACCTGCGAAGGTCACCTTCAAATACTTCCAACTCTGAAATGTGCTATATCAAAACTGGATGTGAAGACTAAAAGACTGTTTTAACACTTATGGGAAAATTACCTAAGCTGCAAGGGGTCATGATATGTAAAACATCATGGTGAGATGTAGTACAAGGAGAATACATTTTTTCCCAACTCCATCTTCTTGTGACCCTGTGTGTTCGAATCTCAACTCTAGCACTTACTGGCTGAGCAGTCAAAAATGAGTTGTTCAAACTTATCTGTCTCATTTTCTTTACAAAACTGTGACATGTACTTTACAAATATTCCTTAGCACTGCTAGTGACCCCTGACAGGTTTTATCACAATAGCAAAAGAAGCGGATTTGGGTGCTTGGCCGCCTCTTTCCTCGGAGTCCCGGGAGCCCGGCCCCTCCTCCTGCGCCCCTTAAGCCAGCTGCTTCCCGGGCATGGACTCGGAGGGTGCCAAGGTCACGGCATGCGCAGCCCCGCACCATTTCCCCCTGGGCGTCCCGGGGGAGCAAAATCTGGGCCGCCCGGGCCACCCTCACTTGCCGGGCCCCACGACCTTGGCCGGGGGCCACGATTCCCCAGCTGCAGCCTCGCATCCTGGCTCTCGGGGTCTGGTACAGGTCACCCCGGGAGGAGTCCTCCCGCTGTCTTTGAGGACCTCCATTCTCTCACCTGCCGGGAGAGCCCTGACACTCCTGGGGCGGCCATCTTCTCCCGGGCAGCTGTAGGTCAAACCCGAGTTGGAGAGAAGCTCGCAAGGGCGCAGGCGCGCGTTAGCGTAACTGCTAGGCTCGCTGGGAAATGTAGGCTTCTGTCGCCATGCCGCATGCGCAATGAACACCCTCAGGCTGGGAGTTGTAGTTCTTAAAAGAATTGGTAAGGACTGAGGTGGGGCTAGTGCACTCGCACCGCATCTGAAAATGAAATCCTTGAGTTAACTAAGCGGCCCTTCTTGTAGAATGGATTTACTATCCCTAGTTTTAAAATTTACGCTGAGATAAACACGGTGGCATTTGTTCCATTTCACATTCATCACTAGCGTCATTAGCGACTTTACCCTTCTCCTAGCATGCCAAAGCTGTCCTCGCGCTACCCCCCCACCCCCCCCACCCCCCCACCCCCCCACCCCCCCACCCCCCCACCCCCCACCCCCCCCACCCCCCCACCCCCCCACCCCCCCACCCCCCCACCCCCCCACCCCCTCACCCCCCCACCCCCCCACCCCCCCACCCCCCCACCCCCCACCCCCCCCACCCCCCCACCCCCCCACCCCCCCACCCCCTCACCCCCCCACCCCCTCACCCCCCCACCCCCCCACCCCCCCACCCCCCCCACCCCCCCACCCCCCCCACCCCCCCACCCCCCCCACCCCCCCACCCCCCCCACCCCCCCACCCCCCCCACCCCCCCACCCCCCCACCCCCCCACCCCCCCACCCCCCCCACCCCCCCACCCCCCCACCCCCCCCACCCCCCCACCCCCCCACCCCCCCACCCCCCCACCCCCCCACCCCCCCCACCCCCCCCACCCCGGTCTTACGGCTCCAGGAGCAGGCACCACGCACCACGTCCCTCTCCCTCTTACCTGGGCCATTACTCCCCTCCATTCCCCTCCCCTCTTCCCTCATCTCACCTGAGTACAGCACCGACCTGTTGGTTTGTGAGGGCACCTGAGATTCTGGTGCCTAAATTCCTGATTCTGGGTATGGCAGAGTGGTTATTCGAGAATCGGACCTAAAACAGGAGAATCCGGGCTTGAGCAAACGTGGCATTGAAACTAGCCTTGGACTGTTCCTCTGCATTTATAAAAACAACCAATCTTCAACCCATTCCCCCGAAATGAAGCTTACTCTAATTTTCTCTTATGTAGAGCAGAGAATTTGATGAGCTGGGGTTCCTGGTCCTAATGATGGGGTTCTGTGATCAATGTAAAAGAAAAATTGCTCATCTCTATTATAGGAACACAGACTCATTCAGTAATTTACCCTTTTAGGGTACATTTTTCTCATCACTACAAATTTTTTTTTAATGGAGAAAAATAGAAGGAATGTAATTGCCCTTTCTTCTACAACCTAGAGGCAGCTGTTGTCAATATTTTGGTGTATTATTTCCCAATAGTTTTTAGGCTGTAGCCTGAATTACCCAAGCTTGAATTCCCATCAGTCCTGTGACCTAGGCCCAGTGATATAACTCTGTGCGTCCATTTTCTTATCTGTAAAATGGGTATTATAATAGTAACTGCCTTATAAGTTGTTAGGAAAAATAAAGAAGTTAACATATATGTAAAGTACTCAGAATAATGGCCTGACACAGTGGCGTCCAATAATGTTAGTTTTTTATTTGTGTTTGTATTGTATTACATGTACAGATTCACAATCTGTATTTAATTTAGTATCTTGCCTTTTTTGTTAATACCAGAGAAAAAAGGATACAAAATTATGTATGAATTGTGAATATATGCTTACAGTAATCACAATGTAAGCATGTTACCAAGTTATAAAATTTTCATAAACATTTTAATGGCTACAGAATAACCTGTCAAATGGTTAGCTATTCTGTAACTTAATCATTCCACGATTTATGATTTTTTTAAAACATAATTCAGATGGTTTCCATTTTTTTTCCATTTTAAACAATATTTTGTATCTTCTGGGCATCTTTAGACACAAACTTTTTTTTCATATTTAGGATAATTTCTAAATAGATTTTCAAAACTGGCACAGCTTGGTGAGAGAGTATGAACACTTAAAAAGCCTTTGATGTATGAGGCCAAGCTGCTTTTCAAAAAATTTAACCTTTACACTTTCACTAGGAGTACATAAAAACCCTTGTTTTACTCCGTTCTGCAAACTATTTTCAGAGACTATTTTCACATAAGCCTAATGGAAATCATTTAACACATTTTATTGAGTACCTATTATGTGCAGGCAGCTGTTCTATGACTAGAAGGTGGAGTACAAAAGGGACAAACTGCTTGCCTTCAAAGACCTTACATTCTATGTGAAATCAAACTGCAAAATCCATGTTTCCTGAAGTATGGGTGTTAATAGATATAATACAAATCAAAAGTTCTGAGGTCAAATACACTTCGGAGACTCTAGACTATATAATGTATTAAAAATTATAAGTAAGCTGTAAGGTTGTTTAGCAGAAGGGAGATGCCCTCTATTTATTTTGTATTTACCCCATTCCACTCCAGCCCTTTATGCATCTGCAAAATAGGCCTGGTATCCGCCCCCCATCCCATTTTATAGATGGGGAAACTTCTTGTCTCCTGCTTAGGCAGCTAATTTATTAAATGGCAATCAGGATCTCAAACCCAGCCACCTGCACCAAGTCTGGTCTCTTTCCACTGCCTTGGTTGAATGAATGAATGAATCCACTGGGCTGTTTTCCTGGGCATGGGATTTTGATGACAGTGAGTTTTGGTGATGTAAAGAAGCCCTGAGGGCTGATGCCCCTACAGTCAAACCTCCCTTCTGCCTGCTCTTGGATGTCTGGGAGGCCTGCTGAAATCTCACTGCAGGAAAATCTCTGCAATGACAGGCCAGGGCTCATATGCAATGTTCCCAGCTGTGTGACTGCCATAACTTCTGCAATGTAAGAACAGAGAATTTGGAAAGGAAAAAGAATTTTGTTTCATAGAAGAAGGGGAAAGACTTAACACCCTGCTGTGATAGCACTTTCCCTCCATACAAACTCAAATTGTTTAAAAATTAGTCATTTTAATAGCCAAGGCTGATGGAGTCAAAGGGATTGCCCAAGGCCACAGGGTAGGGCTACAGTGGGAGCAAAATCCAGACATCTAATCTCGACTCTTTTGTTTCATGCTGACCTTCAGCTGAAAACAAATATTGCTCATGTTTTATTCCCTCTACAAAGAAACCATATGCTATTGTAGAAAGTAGCACTGTGGCATCATGAGAGTCTCTACTGCATGTGTCTTAAAAAATGAAGTGACTCTCCCTTTAACCCCAAAAGAACCCTTCCAAAACTACACTAGTCAGAAATCTGGGCGAAGGTTAGTGTGCAAAATGTTCACTGAACTCACTTCGAAACAGCAGAAAAAGTTGGAAACACATGTCTCAGCATAAGAGAATGGCTTTTAAAATGGCATATTACGTAGCCATCAGAATGAGATTTTCAAAAAGTAGTTAATGACAGGAAAAATTATTTAATGACATGAGGAAAAATGACAAACTGCATTCTGTATTTTTCTGCAATGAGTATGTGCCACTACTATAATAGGGAAAAAGAAAAATAAGGATGACATGATCCTGTCACTTGTTAACTACCTGGCCCCTTAAAAGGGAGATATATCTGCTCTAGTTTCTGCATAACACAGTTTCTCACATGAAAGTCTGTTGTTTCAAGTTGATGAGCTCCATGAAAGACTGAGAAGTTGGACCAGAGGACCTCCAAGGTTTCTCCCAAAGAACAGCTTCAAAGTAAAATCCTACAGCCTGGGGGAATTTCTTTAGCTCTGCAGAATACATAGTAAGGATGGTATCTGTTCAGGGTAAAGGGCAATAATAAGGTTTCCCCCACAGGTTTTATTACATTGAAATGATGTAGGAAATGTTTGCATTATTTATGTACTTATTTATCTTGGAGCAAATTCTGCTTCAATTTTCTCTTTCTTTTGTTCTTTTCTCCACTTGTGGTCTTGGGGCCACAGGCTAGCCGCCCTCATTTAGAGCAATCCTTTTTCACCTAACCTATCTTTCTGTTTAAATCCCAAGAATGGGAAACAAAGGTCTGTGGCACTTCCCTGTTAAAGGGGGTTTTAGGGCAGTCCTGCCAATCTGCAGATATCCCTGGGCTGGAACTCACCAGGCTTTGAACAAGAAAAAGTGTTGACAAAAATGGACAATGGGATTCCAGGTAGTGTGACCGTATTAGTTTCAACTGCTTGTCCACAGGATTTGGTGCATCTGCTATAGAGGAAAAGAGCAAATAACACATCAAAACGGTTTCTTTGGTTTTTGAGTCTTTGGAGAAAGCTGTATTAGTAGGGTCTGCTGGACAGACCTCCTGTAAGTCATGCCACCTTGAAACTGCCACCTGCTCAGCACTCAAGGTCACCCTTTTCAGCTTGCTCCTGGTTTCTGAAGGATCCTCCTGACAGTAGGGGGTGCCATCTCCTCACACTGTAAACAGCCTCTGGAGTTGGGATCTATTTCTTTCTAGAGCTTTCCCTATCCAAACCTCACAAATGCAAGAATCAGAGTAATATGAGATCGACCAACAAAAGGAATCCCTGAGAAATACTTAAACCCAGGCTCTTCGTGTTTTGGGGCCAGACAGCTACAGTTTCTTGTCCCCGGCCACACAGCCCCCAGGCCAAAGCCAGCCTTAGAAACCCCTAGAAACAACCCCTTCTAATGTTCTTTCAACTCTACAGTGCCCTTTTGTACCCCAACCCTCAAACTTCCCGTAGCAACCCAGGTTTTGGTTATCTTGATTAGGTTTTGCTATTTGCTCCCCAGGTGCCACAGAAAAATGCTGCTGGGATGGAGCAGACATGACTTTGTTATCCACGTCCTTTTTCTTTCTGGGCTGGGGAAAAGTTATGCCATTAAATGGGTGCCCTATTCTGGAAGACAGTCATGATGGAAGGCATGGACAAATGATACATGGCAGAACATTTTTCTGCTGGTTGATTTGATCAAAATGTGGATGAGTAGTGCCTATAGTAAACTATACCTGTCTGGTGCCATTTCTGAGGTAAAGAAGTGCTCTGCAGTTCTGGAAGTACTAACATCGATTTGGTGGCCCCGTCACTGGGGGCTGGACACTATCCTGCTGTTCCTGCAGAGGTGGTGTCAGGCTGTGCAGCCTCCCAGCCAGGGTTGGGATCCCAGCCTTGCCCCTCACCAGCTGTTGTGCCTTGTGCAAGTCACCTAATGTCGGTGCCTCAGTTTCCCCACCTGGAGAATGGAGATAGTAGGTATTACGTGAGTTAATGTCTGTAAAGCATTTGTTAGCGCTCCGTAAATGTGAGCTGTTACTTTCATCCTCAAGGCATAATTCCTCTATACTTTGTCTTTCTTTAGAGGCAAGATGAGCACAAATGAGGGTCATTCTTCACTATGGAATGTTAATGCTTTATTGCACCTCCTTCCTGAGTTGTGGCCCAGAAAGCACAACAGAGCTTCAGTGTACCTTTCTGAAAGCCCCATTTTGGAGGGTCTGACCCCAGGGGACCACAGCTAGGTGAGTGAGAAGGGGGTGTCCTCATCGGAGGGTCTCCTAGGGAAGGCAGACTGGTGGTTTTAGAACAATCAGCAATCAGGACATATTAGTAAACAAGCAAGCATTGAGCATGATTTTACTTAAAAAAAAAGAGTATTATTTATGTTTGGTAGAAATAAAAATGTGAGAACAGCTGAGGCTTTGTAGGAAATCAATGTGGAAAAGGAAATTATATGGTAAAGAAAAGGAAATTATACATTTTTTCTTTACACAATTATGTAGCTGTAGTAAAAGTGAAAGTAAAAGTCAGGGCCCTGAAGACGTTCAGACGCGCGAAGTGCTCCCAGAGCGTGGGACAGCATGGGGTGCAGTCCCGGTGTGACGTGCCTCCGCGTAGTGGAGGGATTTTTCTGGACCCCACGGTGGGTTGCACTGCCCAAGAAGTTGTTGACAAAACTTGGTGGCAGCAAAGAAGCTCACAGAGAGGTACGCTTGCTTTGAGGTTCCTGGTACATCAGGTTGGAGCTGTTTGCGGGGAGGCAGTTTAGAACAAGGAAGATGGGGAAGGAGGACAGTGGGTGCTATGGTCACCTCGTCACCGCTGTCCCCATGGAGAGGCTGGGAACAGCATGGGCGAGATGACTGGAGAATAAAGGAGGCTTTTTCTACCCCGGAGTTTAAAGGCAGCCACAGTTTCTGTAGCCAATGAATTAGTGTGACCTTGCAGATGGCCCTTGACTGGAAAGTGGTAAAGAATGCCCCCATACTTTTCATCTGCTGAGCACCTCCTGGGGGGAGATGGGCTGGTAGCATATTTCTGTGGGTTTTTGATTCTGTGGAGAGAATTGCAAGACTGAATAAAAGCACCATGCATACTGAGTTTTTTAAAAAAATTTGTTTTACATTGTACTATTTCCTTTATTAAATTCAAAATATTTTAACATTTACTTGTACATATTTGTAGGATACAGTGTTGTTTCAATACATGTGTATACTGCACAATGATTCACTTACTGTAGACAGCGGAGTTTTGTACCCATTAGTCCACCATGTCTCCTCCCCCACCCCTCTCTCTTCCTGTCCTCTGGTTACCATTATTCTAACTCTCCACTTCTATGAGAACCACTTTTTTTTAGATTCCACATATGAGTGAGATCATGTGGTATTTGTCTTTTTGTGCCTGACTTACTTCACTTCACATGATGGTTTCCAGTTCCATCCATGTTGCTGCAAATGATAGGATATCATTTTTTTTATATAGCTGAATAGTATTCCATTGTGTATAAATACCACATTTAAAAAATCCATTCATCTATCGATGGACATTTAGGTTGATTCCATCTCTTGGCTATTGTGAATAGTGCTGCAATTAATATAGGAGTGCAGGTATATTTTTGACATATTGATTTCATCTCCTTTGGGTTATACTGAGTTTTTGAGGAATGAGAGGGCGATTGCTGGGGTGGTCTTTGGAGATGAAGGCCAAATATGCAGAAAAACAGAATAATTCACACCATCTATATGGTTTAGCCATCTACACAATATCTAATTCATTCCTTCATTCATTTATTCATTCGGGCAGGCAGGAATTCACTGGACAAACATCATTGTGTGTTAGAGATCACAGTGGATACTACAGGAAATAGGAAAGCAACCAAGACTGACCCTGTCTTCAAGGAGCTGTCATCAATTCCCTTTGAATCAGTTTTAAACTTTTACAAATTGTTTTCCTTTGTTCTACATTCAAGAAGAAACCAATATGGGTGGTTAATTTAACATCAAAGTAAATTGCACATGATTTCATAAACTCCAAGCTTTCTTGAATACATCTTTAAATTTGTAGGAATTCCTTCTACACCTGAGCCCAAAAAAGACAGCCAGCTCCTCTCCTCTCTTGGCAACTAATTGAAGCAATGAGAGAGAAAGAAATGATAAAAATAAGTCATTCCATTTGGCAGAGCATTGCTGTATAGTTCTTAAAGTACTTGTTCATCAGAAATGAAGTTGGTACTGTCTCGGCAACACTGGACCAAATTGGTCCACTTTTGACAATGACAAGAGGACAAATGTTCTTTCTTCTTGTGATTTGTGACAGCACTGCTCACCCTGGAATCAGCAAAGTTTATGTGATCCAGATTTGCTGATGCTTTTGAGGCCTGGAAATTTTTCTTATTTGTGTTCTGACGCCAAAGGTTTCCTGAGAATATTCTAGGAGTAGTCTTTCCTGGTAGCCATCCATTCTGGCTCCTGATTGAAACTGTGGAACTTAAATAACTAAAGATGTCCACTGAGGACATATGAATTAAAATCTGCAATGCACATTTTATTTTTAATTAATGATTGAGCATGAATGTTCAATGATTGGACAGGGATTAAATAAATCATAGTATAATCTATGAGGGAATACTATGCTGCTATTTAAAATTATGATGAGAAATGATTTGTTGATCTGAGAAAATATTCATAAGGCATTGCTAAGTTTAAAAAAAAAAGTGGGGTCCATAAAGAGCATTCAATGTATAGTATGATGCTATTTTTGTTTAATAATCATGCATCATAGAAAAGGCCAGAAGGAATCTCACAAACTGTTGATGGTAGTAGTCTCTGAGAGGTGATTTCTGTTTGTCTTTTCCTTGGTTCTCTTCTGTGTTTTCTCAGTTTTAAGCATCAATCTCATATTGTTTTTGTACTGAGGAAAAATACCCTCAATAAATGTTAATAGTTTCCCCTTCATGATGAGGAGGAGCAAAGAAACTAGACATATGTGGCTGCTTCATTCATTCATTCATTCATTCATAATGATTTTTATTCAGCCTTTAAAAATTTATTCATTAATTTTATTTAGTCTTTCCCCCCCCATTTATTAAGAAAAAGTATTAAGCACTCTCTGTGTGTTCAGCACTGACAGTTACAGGCACTTGGACCGTAGAGGTCAGTTTTCTCAAGTCCAGTGCTGTGCATCTTACACCAACATACAAAAAGGCATTGAGGAGCTTGTTGAAATGCAGATTCCCTCCCTAGAGGCTCTGGTGAAGTACTTCTGGGTAGGGCCTGGGAATTTCCTGTCTTATACAAGCTCCCTAAGTGATTCTAACTAACTGCCTGGCACCGCTCTTTGAGAATCTGTGAGGAGTGGGTACTTGAGGTTAAATTGCTTGAACCCTAAAGTCAATGAAAAATGTGGAATGTGAAGACCTGGTTTGTTGGTTCCATCATGGAATCTCAACCAAGTTTCCCCAGAATATCACTGGACCCAGGCTCTTATTTTAGAATGGGGTGTGTCTAAGTGGGAAGACAATCAAAATATACCCAGCTGGGAAGTTGCCAGCATCCTTGAAGGTTGTTAGGTGTGGCAGACACCTTCCTTTTTTCCTTAGGAACAGTCAGAAAACAACAGCCCAGGAAGTAACAATAAGTCTAAGAGCAGCTACCACTTATTAAACATTAGTCTAAGTGTTTTATATTTATTGACTCATTTAATCCTGTCAAAAACCCACAGGCTACCTATAGATAAAACCATTCCCATTTTACAGATGAGGAAACTGAGGTTTAGAGAAGTTAATTAACATGCCCAGGATTATATGGCCAGTCAGTTGGTTTGTCCCCAAAGACCCTGGGCTCAAGTACTATATTTTCCAGCCCAAAGCTCTACAGTGGCCACAGTGTGACCCTCTGGCTGTGAGGCTGACTCCAGGGCTCAAGAATATTGATCAGTGCCAGGCAGCCTGCTGCTCAGCTGCCTCGGCTGAAGGTTTTCTGGTATGAAATTATTATTTAACTTCAACCTTCTAAAACTGTGCCCTTCATGGTCCCAGCTAGTACAAAGTTAAAAACACTTGATAAAACACATAAAACACAGCCAGCAGCGTATTTCCAAATCACGTTGTAAGCCAGGCAGCGTTCTCTCAAAACACACATCCTTGGGGGAAAAGCAGTTAAGAGAGCTTCTACTCATGGACTGGGGTGTTATTGAACAGGGAAAGCTGGGGTTTTTGGAAAGCCAGGGCCCTGCAGCTGGGAATGGCTGGGGGAGGGCTTCAGCAACTTTGGCTAGTGACAACCGTGTGGGGAAATTTACTTGTTTTGGTCCGTAGCAACTCTCCTTTGAAAGAAAATCTCTCCTCAACTCCACCCCCCAGGCATGTTTTTTTCCACACTTTTAAACATACTGTGACATCATTATTATTTCAATTTTTTATTTTATTGAGATATAATTCACATGCCATAAAATTCATGTACCCTTTTAAGGTGTACATTTGAGTGTTTTCTAGTATATTCACAAGGTTGTACGACCATTGCCACTAATTCCAGAACATTTTCATCAGCCAGAAAGGAGATCCTACACCAATTGGCAGTCACTTCCCGTTCCCTCCATCCCCCAGCCACTGGCAAATTCTGATGATTTTTAATGGTTATATCTTTTCTCTTCAATTACATCACAAGAGAACAAGGAACTCATATCTCTTCCTGGCACATAGTAGGTACTTAGCAAATGTTATTTCTTAGTGGTAAAGCTCTCAACCTCAAGCCCTCTGCTCTTTTTCTGGTCTGTAGGATAATTTTAAAATTATGTTAAATGATTAGATGAAGCCAACATACGGCTGTGTTTTGTTTGTTTGTTTTCCTCCCTTTCCATTGAAGAAGGTCTGAACTCAGAGGTTTCATGTTATCTTATCTGGATAAATGTTTTATTGGCTTTATTTTAAATTCAGTTTGATTCAGGAAAAGGCAAGGGCATCTCTAGTCTGATTGCAACATGAACGATAACAGCATAGTGATTTTTATGTTTTTCTAGCTCATAAAAATACAGTGAGGAAATTAACAGCTTGGACTGTGGGAAAAGGAGAAGTAGAGCTGAAACTCTGATATGCACAGGTCTGAATTCGCTGTTTATAGAATGAAAAGCAGGTTGCACACGTAGGCCGAGACTCAGCCTCTGTCATGCCCAGGAATCTATAAACTCAATTCCCTCTCATTGGCAGAACATGAAAGCTAAAGATTATCCCCTAATCCTGTGGCATTTTTTAATCCATGGAATGGGCTTTGGTGCTCAAAAATTTTCACTTAAAGTCACACACTCTTTTGGAGATACAAATATTTTGGTTTCCCCAGCAGTATCTATGGGGTATTGATGCCAGAATGAATGTGTGTCATGGTTAGTGCAGATGAGAACAGGATTGCTTCTGACCAGGAGTGACCACACCCCTCTCCACCCCAAAGTTCCACTTTTAAATTCAAATAGCGGAAGCTCATATGACAGCTTTTCCCTGAAAAGTAAGAGGTTCAGATTCAATGCACCATGGAAAAGTGAAAAAGACCCACATGTCCATCCATGGATGAATCGATAAACAAAATGTGGCACATCCATACAAAGGAATATTATTTAGCCATAAAAAGGAACAAAGTACTGACACATGCTACTACACGGACAAACCTTGAAAAGATGATGCTGAGTAAAAGAAGCCAGACACACAAGGCCACATGCTATATGATTCCATTTATACGATGTGTCCATCAGTATGCAAATCCACAGAGACAGAAAGTAGATTAGTAGTTTCAGGGGCTGGAGGAAGGGAAATGGGGAGTGACTGCTAGTGGGTAAGATGTTTTTTGGGAGTGATGAAAATATTCTGGAATTAGTGGTGATTGTTGCATTACTTTGTGACTATACTGAAAAACACTAAGTTGTATACTTTCAAAGGGTACATTTTATAGCATGTAAATTATATGTCAATCAAAAAAAGAAAAGAAACAAGAAAATGCTACAAAGCCTCCTGAGGGTTTAAAAATAAGAGTAGGGGGAAAATCTGACTTTATCTTGTTGGAGCCTGTGTGGAAGATGACTGAGCAGCTCTTTTAGTGAGGGATTTGCTGGAGTGAAACCATTCCTGCCCTCACCACTGCCGACATGCTGCTTCTGGCCTTTAGCACTCTTGCCTGGATCATGGAACTAAAGAATGTTTGACGGCTGAAAAGGACCTCAGATATTCAACTCTCTTGCTTGTCAGAGGAGGCAGCTAGTCCCAGGCAGTAAAAGTGACACGTTCAAAGTTGCTTGCCCAGTGACTGAGCAGGACCTGAAGCCCAGTGTTCTTTTCACTGGACCTTTCTTGCAATTGTTTTTCTCCCTAATCCGATACAATTGTACATTCCACAGACGTAATTTTCCTGAAAAACAGATCTCATGTCACTACCCTGCTAAAAAAAAACCCCAGGGGCTTCCCTGTGCCTTCAAGCCCAGACCCCAGGAGCACCCTCCATCTCCTGTCTGACACTTGGCTCCTATGTTCCTTGAACAAAGTGTCCTTGTTGGCCCAACACGCAGTGTGCTTCCCAGTATCACACTCTGTCCAAGTTTTGTTAGTAAACTTTGTATATGTTTGTGCCTTCATTCCTTAGCCAAATAGCAAGTTTCTTGAAAACCAGGATCGTGTCTTATGTGTCTTTGACCTCTTGCACAGGGCACAATGCAGCTCCTTAAACTTGGTAGGGATCTGGAAATATTTGTAGATTCCATTCAAGACTACAGCTAGTCTTTGCCTGGATAAACCCGAGAATCTCTTAGAGGAATTCTGGCAGCAGGTCCCCATTTTGTGCCATATCTCTTCTGAGTTTAACTTTTGGGTGTAATCTGAACAAGAAGATTCTAGAAACCTCTCATGAGATTGGATTTAGTCTCAAAAAGGCAAAACTCAATGACTCTAAAAAAAAGAACCAAATTTTATTTTTAAAATAAACTTTTTGGAAACTGTCAAACATGTTAAATTTATTAATAATAAAATTAATAAAATAATAAAATTAATAAAATTAATTATTAAAAAGAAACATTGAACAAACACATATTTAAAAAAGACTTTTCAGAGAAAAGCAAGTAACAGTTAGTTAGAAATAAAAACTGCTAAAAATGATTAAATTATATGAATTTATATCCAGAGTAACTATTCCGCTTATTTATAATGTTCAAATAACCAATATATAAATTGTTTAACAATTGCTTTACTATACATGTTATTTTTAGCATTAAAGAATTTTATTTTTGAAAATAATTTTTCAGTTGCTGTTTTGATCTTTTAAAATTTAATTAATTAATTAAATTTTTACTTTTGGTGGCTGGTTCGTACAGGGATCAAACTCTGGATGTTATCAGCACCATGCTCTAATCAACTGAGCTAACTGGCCAGCTCTACTTTTTATTTTAACTTACAGGAAAATTTACCCTTTTGGTGTACAGTCCTATAACCAACCCTAGATCAAGATAAATGAGTTCAAACACCCCGCAAGACTCCACTGTGCCCCTAGTACAGCAACCTCGGTCCATCCCCCAGGCCCTGGCAATCATTGTTAAATAAGCTTTTTATTTATTATAGAAGTAATTTGTATTTATTGTAGATTTAGAAAATTCTAAGAAAGTTCCAGGAATATAAAGAAGAAAATCAAAAGTGTCCATAATCCTAGACTCTTAGGAATATCTATTGATAATCTTTGACTTGTCTAGCCATTTTTCTATGCACACATGTACTCCACATATCCATTGTTTACAAAAATGAGTCCCATTCTGCACACTGTTTTGTAACCTGCTTTTAAATTAAATGGGAAATGAAAATTTAATAGCACTCCATTAAGTGGGAATCATCTTGTTGCTGTCAACTCAAGTGATTCATTCTGATGACATGGAGAAAGACAAACTCAATATTTGCTTTGCATCTTTGCTTTCTTGGTGCAGGAAAGAGTAAAACAGACAAGGCAAGAAGAGTCTGGGGTACTAAGGAACGAATGCCTTCCTAGCTACCAACGCAGTGGTGGGCAGTGAGTGTGGAGCTGCTTCTCCTCTTGGGCTCTCGGTCTGTCTCCTCATCAGTTCTATGAAGGAATTGGAGCATGTATTCATTAAGGTCCTTTCCTAGCCTAGAATATTGTGAACTTTGTTTTAAGTTTCTCCTGTCCTTTCTTTGTCCTTGGATATACATACGCATGAGGGCAGGGAATGTGGCTGCTTTGTTCCCTGGTTTTACTGCCAATATAGTTCCTGGCAAAGAATTGACACTCAATAAATATTTGTTAATGAATGAATGGGTGAGACTCTCATGAATATTGTCTTTTGTTATGGAAATCACTACATCACATGGTCTTTTGGGAGGAATCTACATTTAGGTTCTTGGAATTGAATTAATAATAATTCAAGTAAGTAACATCATACATTAATGGATTAATGGAACATATTTGCCCATCCTAACTATCCCATTTGATGCTCAGTGTGGCCCCGTGAGGGAGTTGTTATTAGTTCCATTTCACAGGTGAATGGATGGCTAGGGTCCTCTGCTGGCCTCCCGATCCCACGTCCTGGGTCCCTTTTGCTGTACTTTCAAGCATCCCATTTTCTCTCGGGTTGGGAAAGTCACTCCACAACCATTCAGGCAAACTTAAAGCAGAAGTTCTCAAACTTTAGTGTTCTTAAGAATTGCCCAGGGCTTAGTTATCTACATTTTAAATAATCATTAGGGGTGATTTGGATGCAGGTGGTCTGAAAACCACACCTGGAGGAACACTAGCTTGAAATAGTTCAGATTCAGTATTTTAAGCAGAGCAAAGGCCATAACAAAGCTGTTAGGATCTTCCTCAAGCATCAACTTGCCCAGAGCTTTGGTTTCCAAGGAGAATGGGCAATAACAACACAATAGTTCACGTTCATTATGGGTGTGCTGTGCCAAGAGGTTTTCTAGTGCTTCACACACATTATCTTCTTTAATTCTCTTAAGAGCCCTATGAGGTAGGTCCTATTATTACCTCCATTTTACAAGGAAACTGAGGCTCAGACAAGTATGTTGGGCTTACCTTTGATCAGGTGAAGTTGACAAGGGGATTAAATAATTAAATCTTACTCCTGCCAGGTTAAGAAAACTCAGCTCTTTATCGTAACGGTTGGGGAAAGGTGGTGAGAGTCACTGGCCAATAGGAAGAGTAGTTAATATTTTGACTTTTCCACATCTGTGTCCTTCCTCGTGTGTGGATTGCTCTTGACAGTTGTAAAACTGGAAAACAAACCAAAACAGTGAAACAGGAGACATTCCCACCCCTTCCTCCCCTGTGGGCACTCCCAGGACCAGCCCCTGCCATGTTCTGAATCTAATTACTTTTACCTCAAAACAAAGCTGTTAAAACTCAATAATAGGAAAAGGAACAGTCTAATTAAAAATGGCCAAAAGACCTGAACAGACACCTCACTGAAGAAGATCTACAGATGGCAAGTAAACATGTGCAGAGATGTTTGACATCATGTGTTGTCAGGGAATTGCAAATAAAAGTGATATGAGACACCCCTACACACCTATTAGAATGGCCAACACTCAAAACACTGACAACTCCAAATGCTGGATGTGGAGCAACAGGAACTCTCGTTCTTTGCTTGTGGGAATGTAAAATGGTACAGACAGTTTGCCAGTTTAGCAGTTTCTAATATCAAAATAAACATACTCTTACCAATGATCCAGCAATCATAGTCCTTGGTATTTACCCAAAGGAGTTGAAAATTTACATCCACACAAAAACCTGCACATGAATGTTTATAGCAGCTTTATTCATAATTGCCAAAACTTGCAAACAACCATGATGTCCTCCAGTAGGCGGATGGTGAACTGTGGTACATCCAGACAATGGGATATTATTTGGCGCTAAAAGAAAATGAGATATCAAGCCGTGAAAAAACATGAAGGAAACTTAGATGCATATTACTAAGTGAAAGAAGCCAATCTGAAAAGCCTACACACTGTATGATTCCAACTCTATGATGTTTTGGAAAAGGTGAAATGGTGGAGATCAATGGTTGTCAGGGGTTGTGGGGAGGGATGGATGAACAGAGCACAGAGGACTTTTAGGTTGGTGGAACTACTCTGTATGATACTATAATGGTAGATCCATATCATTACACATTTGTCCAAACCCATAGAATATACAGCACCAAGAATAAACCTCAAGCTATGAATTTTAGGTGATAACGACATGTCATTGCAGCTTGATGGATTGTAACAAATGTGCCACCGTGGTGGGGGACATCCACAGTAGGGGTTGTGCATGTGTGGGGAAAGGGGCTTTATGGGAACTTTGTACTTTCTGCTCAGTTTTGCTGTGAACCTAAAACTGCTCTAATAAGTAAAGTTCATTAATTAAAAAAAAAATCCTCAACTATTTTATCAGGAAAATTTGAACACTGACTACTGACCAGATATTTGATGATATTAAGGAATTATTGTTATGGTTTCCGGTCACGATGGCAGAATAGACGGTTCCCAGTGTCACTCTCTCCCACAAATCAACCAATTTACAACTATAAAAATGTAACATTAGCCAAGCTGAGGCTGCTGGAGCTCAGGGGAAGAGGAGGAGAGACCTATGGAGTTCATGAAGGCGGGAGAAGCCACGATGGGAGAAAGAAAAAGCTGCTCTGAGCGTTTGGGGCTGTGGCTGCTTTAAGGCTCAAGCTAATGAGTGCCTGGAGCAGGAGCCAGCAGCTGTGCCCTTCAGATGGGGTTACTTGGAGGTGGCAGAGGAGAAGAGGGCTTTGGTGGCCCCTAGGACAGCAAGACCACTAAGAGGGTTCCCATGGACACATGCAGGAGCGAGGAGCCAGAACAACAGAAAAAAGGGAGCTGTTCAGAGGCCGGTGAGTCATCACAAGGGACCAGCGCAGGGCCCATTCCATGGGAAGTGTTTGGAGCACGGGTGGCAGGGGAGATAGGCCTACCAGGAGAACACTGGGGCTCAGCAAGGACAGCTGACCTGCCCCCCAATCAGCACAGGACCTCTCAGAGGAGACTGGTTGGGAATGCAGAATTGCAAAGGGTGCAGTTTGATGAAAAAACTCAGGCCCAGATCAGAGTTTCTACACAACCCAGGTACACCAGGCCTCTGGAGAACCAGAAGTACCTATAAGGTAAACCACTAAACCCTGAGCTGCACAAAAAGCCTTCCCTAGGGAAACAGCAGCAAAGCAGCAATTTACCTCAACCACATAGCTCAAGTACTGGTTCCAACAGGAAGTTCCCCCATTTTAAAAGTAAGCAAAAGACAAAAAACTAGTTCCGGACCAGGCATACCACCAGCAACTTGGGGTCTGCCTGGGAACCGGAGGCTTGGAGCTGGGGACCGGACCCAACTCCCACATCCAGGCAAACTGTTCCAGTACCTTGGGGCCTGCCTGGGGACCTGAAGCATGGTGAACGGGACCAGATCCCTCTCCCACAACCAGGCACACCATGCCAGGGCCTTGGGGTCCACCCAGGGACCCAGGGCATGGAGAAGGGGACCGGACCACACTCCCACAACCAGGCACACCACAGCAGCACCTCGGGGCCCACCTGGCAACCTGGGGCATGGAGAAGGGGATTGGACTCCCCTCCTACCTCCCACAACCAGGCACACTGTGCCAGCACCTCAGGGCCCATCCAGTGACCCAGGGCATGGAGCTGGGGACTGGACTCTCCTTCCACAACCAGGCACACCAGGCCAGCACCTTGGGGCCCACCTGGGGACCTGAGACATGGAGAAGGGGACTGGACCGCCCTCCCACAACCAGGCCCACCATGCCAGTGCCTCAGGGCCTCCCCAGGGTCCCAGGGTATGGAGTTGGGGAGCAGACCCCCGTGCCACAACCAGGCACATGGCGCCAGTGCCTCAGGGCCCATCCAGGGACCAGAGGCATGGAGAAGGGGATCAGACACACCCCACAACCAGGCACACTGCCAGCACCAAGGAGCATGCCAAAACATCACCTTCATGTGGGTGGCCCACCACAGCCACCACAATAACCATGGCTGCTGCAAAAGCAGGTAGACACCACAATCACCATGCAGATGGTCCTTCAACCACTGGAGTGCATTCACACAAGGAGAGTCACCAGCAGAGATAAAGAAAAGAAGAGGCTGTCTTTCTCCACGAAGCCCATTTCAGAGTGACAGAAGGAACATCTGCTCTACGATAGTATTGGGGGACCTGATCACACCTCTCAGCATTGGACAGATAATCTAGGCAACAAATTAACAGAGTCATTATTCTTTCAGAAGGAGAGAAGAAATCTAGGATAATCAGTGGTGGGAGGAGGAGGGAGAGGGGGAAGGGGAGAGATTGGACAAGGGGCATAAAGAATAATTACGATTTGTAACAATACGTATGCTAGTAATATTGATTTAATCAACATATCTCAATGTTCAACCCCCAAAATATGTATAATTGATTTTGATTCAATAAATAAAATAAATATAAATAAAACAAAAGAATAAACTGCTGATGTACACAACAACGTGGATACTGTGTTGAACAAAAGAAACCAGACCAAAAGTATCCATTATGTATACACAGTAAGACTGCATTCAAAATGATCAAATCAGCAGCTTATCCAGCACTGTTGTTGATGTCATCAAAAAAAGAAAAATCTCTTGGAGAATCTTGGGCTAGAATCATAATAATAAACCAGTGAACAAGTTACTGTTCAAACCATTAAAAAAAAAAAAAGGAATGATTGTTATTTCTCAGTAGTGATACTGGTATTGTGGTTATGTTTAAAAAAGTCTTTATATTTTAGAGTTATATACCAAAATAAATATGAATGAAATACTATGAGGTTTCAGATTTGTTTCAAAATAATTCAACTTTCGTGGGGGGAAGCGGATGAAACAAGATTGGTCACAGGCTGATAATTGTTGGAGCCGGCTGATGAGCACACAGGGGTGTATTGTACTATTACCTCTAGTTTTGTATGTGTTTGAACATTTTCATAATTAAAAAGTAAAAAAAAAAAGCTACCCATCTTGTTTTTCAATCCCTAGGTCCCTTACCCTCTGAGAGCATGTTTAATACATTCAACTTAACACTTAAGGTTAATAATGGATTAATAAATTGCTGCTGCAAGAGAGCATTTACACTTTTAACACGGATCTTCAATGTCTTAATCCGAAAAAGCAAATATTGTGGAAATTTCAGGCATTACCCTAACCTGCTAGGGTAAGTATTTTATATCATTTCAAACTTTCCCCTTTCCTAATTTACCTATGTATAGAATTGGTCCTTATCTGTGACTTCAGTGACACTTTAGATAATTACTATCTTTTCTAATAATGCTTCATAATGGCATGCATGGTATCATGTAACATTCAAAATGCTTTCAGTTGACAGGGCATACAGAATCCATCCTGTTAAGCATGGGAACAAATAAGGGTTTCAAGAGGTTAATTGGACTGAGTTATTTAATTCTTTTATCTATCTCTCCTCTATACAAGCAGGCAACATGCATTGAGCATCGATTATACATCCGATATGGTGCTGGGCTGATATGATAGAGATGCCTAAAAAAGAGGTGCCTGGCTTTGACGGGCTCACGCTCTAGGGGGGATGCCAGTGTGCTAAGTGAATAAGCCTGAAAGGTTGAGAGCTTCGTGTCGAGGATGAGGACGAGACTCATGCTGTGCCATGCAAATGAGAAGTCATCACCCAGCCAATTAATGTTGGAATCAGAACCCAAACCCAGGGACCTGCCATCTCTCTGGTTCAGCACGATTTCTGTGTGGCAGTTCCCCTTCTCTTTTCTCATCTTAAAATCCCAGTTTTCTTTGTTTCTTATAACTCCTGCAGGATTTTTCTTAAAGCCTTACACCGTACTGTTGTCACGTTGCACAAAATGAGGCAGACCTCTTTGTTGGGGGATGGAGAGAGCGTCAGGCTGCTGGGCTGGAAGAGGGGAGGGCGGGATGCTGGCCAGCGCTTTGCCCCGACCAGGATGTAGCCCAGGGGTGTTCCCACACTCTCCAGAGGTTTCCTCGCAGTGTGCTGGCTTTGCAGGTGCCTGACGGCGTGGAGAACTTCACTCATGTTTACCTGATCCTGCAGCTGTTACTCACCTCTTCCCACACACCCCACACTTGTACACAAAGCCACAGAGTGGCTTGAAAAAAATATATAAAGTACCTTCCCCCAACCCCATTCTAATATGTCAAGTGTTTCAGTTTCAAGAAAGAAGAATGCTGAAGAAACCATGACTCATGACAGGGCCGACAAACAACTCATCTGAAGGTATGCCGGTGAGTCACACCGTGGAGATGTGCCTTTAGGTTGTGGTGACGGCCTGGGATTGAGGAAGCATCATGGGATCAGCCAGTAAAATTCCACTACTCTCTGAAGCCGAATGGGAGGTAATTAAAAAATCCTGGGCTTTTTCCAGCCCCAGTCTAGTGCAGGACTCTGGGTACCCTCAGGTATGTTGATCTATATGGGAAATCAGAATGATTGTTAATAACTGGAAAAAACCATGATTATCTTTCCATGCCCAATGCCATACAAACCAGCTCTGCTTGCTTCTGCAAGCCAGCGAGGCTGCTGGATTTCCTTGAAGGGTACTGAGTTGCTAAGCAACAGCGCTGGCAGCATCCATCATGCCCAGCAATGTCAGCGCCTGAGTGTGGCCTGAAGAGCACACTTGCTCCCCTCCCCCATGCCTCCCTTCCACTCCCCCCTCCTGACCCACCCCAAAACGTTAATTTGCATCTTGGGGACAGGAGCAGTGCCAGGTGATCTGTGTATAAAACACCACAGTGCAGCATACGAAGCACAAATATTGTTTTTGGTTGCAAGGCAAGACATGTGACGTAGTTGAAAATACAGACTCATTGTGTATACTCCTCGTATAAGGAGTGTAGGCATAATTTAAAAGCCTGCATGTCAAATATTCCTTTCTAATACATCCTTGTGTGTTCTGTCTTTAGATCATTTTTTTCTCTGCTCAGACAGCACCTTATTAATGCCCTGTTCTGTCCATCTCTCTCTCTCCCTTTGTGCTGTGGTCTCCTGGGTGATGGAGTTATTGTTTGTGTATAGGAATGTGTGGACAAAAGGGAGCCTATTTCTAGAGGTGAGAGGGCCCTGAGGTTAATGGTTGGAGGCTGCTGTTTACAAGACCTGTCACTGTGGCCGTTTTGCTCCGGAAGTTTCCGTTTTCTGGGTAGGTCTCCACCACCTCACCGTTGGCAGCAGCTGAGCGAGCTGGGGAAGTCCCTGCAGGAGCTTTAGAGTTAGGCAGATCTAGACCCAAAGCCTTTCTCTTCTCCCAACCCACTGTGGTGTCTTGGCAGGTCGCTGTCCCTATTGCTGGAAAGGACATTCATAAGAACAATCCCACTAGGTTGTGAGGATGGCTGAGTGGGATGGAGCCTAAGAGTGGCCGGCCCATGGTGCTCACTAAGTGGCAGATATTACAAGGGTTGAGTGAATCACAGATGAGTCCCAGTTGGAAGGACATTTAAGATGTAATCTGGCTCAGCCCAACCAAGGACTTCTAATTCTCCTGCTTCTCACTGTGGAGAATCAGGGCAGGCTCTGGAGGGCTTGCCAAAGGCTTCACAGAGTTGATAGGGTTGGGTTATGAGTACTGTTCCCAGACTCCAGGCCCAGTGGTCTTTCTTTTGGGTTCATTATGATATATGTTGCCCTCCTTTCTTACAATTATCCCTTGGCTTTGCAGCCTTGTAGTGGACTGATGTCTCTCCTTAAATAACCAAACAGGGCTGGCTGGCAAGAACCGTCAGCTGACTGTAGGATTTTGGTGGTGGTCAAGACCTGGCATTTGATTTGAGGCCTGGCCAAACTGAAGGATGCACCCCAGCGGCCCTGGAGGGCGATTCTGCTAGGTTCCCCTCTGACATCTCTACCACACTCTGTGCTACCGCTGCTCTGAGCAGTTAAGCAAGAACTACATCTTAAAAATCAATAGCAGCCAAATCCTTAAACAGGAAACATGTGGGATGCCTTATTTGAAGGTGAGTTTCTAATTCTGGTTTTTTAACCACAACCACTGAAGAAGGTTGGTGCCAGCAGAGTGCATACCAATTCTTCTCAGAGAAGCCACTCTCCCTAAGGGAAAGCTGGGTGTTCCTAGTCTGATGTTCTCACTGAAGGAAGAACAACATGGATGCACCTCAATTCTAGCCTGAGGCAGCCATGTCCTTGTGGTCCAGGTGGGCATGCCACTCCTTTTTAGGAGCCTGAGAGGAGGAACAAGGGGACTGGTCCAGGTTTGCTCTGCGTCAAAGATGGCTGAGAAGACTGAAGGGCAAAGTGAATTTGAAGGAGACAGAAAGGCCTGTGCACTCAAGTGACCCCAGCTACAGGGGATGGGAGAGGGATGTCCTGGTGGCCAAGAAGAGGTAAATGAGGAGGAGCTCTTGGGACATCCCACCAGGGAGGCTCTCTGTGCACCCCTTTCCCACCCCATCTCCTCCGAAGGGTCCACTGGGGCACCAGACCATGAAGAAGAGGTGGAAAGGATTCCTCCAGGGGTGGAGCATGGCATGTCCTAGAGGTGAGCTGGAGCCTAGGATCAGTGACAGAAGGAACAGAGCACTGTCTAGAGCAGTGGTCAAGGTCACCAGCCAGACTTGCTGGGTTTCAGTCCTGACTTTGTCACTTAGTTGTATCACCTTGATCAAGTTACACAATCTCTTGCAGCCTCAATTGCTCATCAGAAAAGTAGGGATAACAATGTATATACCTTTAGGGTTGTTTTGAGAATTAAATGAGCTAATCTATGTAAAGCACGTTGTGCAGCGCCTGGTACACAGAATGCTCCATAACTGTGAACTCTTTTTGTCTTTATGGCCTGAGCATCTCTCTGGAAGAGAAGCTGTTCATTGCTTGTTCTGTAGCCACATGTTGGAAATGACAGTGGGTCATAAGAAACCCCAATTATATCCCAAAATGTGAAAGCCTTTTTACTCAACCACAGAGAACTGGTCAACAGAAAACTTGCCATTATGGCCTCTGGGGCTGAGTATAGCTCCTGGGAAGAACTAATATTTTCCTAGCCTGCCAACAATTTCCTTCTTTCCTGTGGTCTGGGGCATAGCACTGGGACCTTATGGGCTATGTGAAGATTAGCCCGTGAGAAGTACAAGCTGCAACCAGCGAATAACTGGTTCCTCTACCAGAGTGGTATGACCTTGAAGGGAGCCCACACGGGGGCCAGGCCACTTTCGCAGACCCATCCTCATCACCACATTTCTGATAAGCAACTGAGGCTGCAAGAGGTCATGTGACTTGCTTGAAGTGACATAGCTAAGTGACGAAGCCAGGAGTCTGGCTGGTATCCTTGGCCACTGCTCTAAACAGAAGTATTCCTTCTGTCACTGATCCCAGACTCCAAGTCACCTCTAGGGAATGCCATGCCCTGCCCCTGGAGCAATCCTTTCCACCTCTCCATGATCTGGTGCCCGTGAACCTTTTGGTGGGGATGGGGTGGGAGAGGGGTGCACAGGGAGCCTCCCTGGCAGGATATCAGCACACCTCAGCCAGCCATGCCTGGAAGCCTGGATCCCAGCCCTGCTCAGAGCAACCCTGGGACCTGACAGATGTGAATAGCTGCTCAGTGGGGTGATGGGACGCTCCAGAGATAGCTGCCAACCTCATGGGACCAGAGATGGGCCCTTAGAGCAGTCATGGATTTGGTCTCCGGTCAGGCAGGGGATTGATTCTCCAGTGGAATGTTTACGGACTGTGGTATACCACAGCCTCTGAGCAGACGAACGCAGGCAGAGATACTCCCTGCACCACACTCCCCTCCCCCCTTGGTATTAAGTGAAAGTATTTTCCCTTTACATCTCAGCTCTTTCCTCTTCCTTTACAATCAAACATCATCTTTAGTCTGCAAAAACAGTGCTAGGAGGAATCTTCACTTCTAGGTGAGAACATGGAAAGATGATAGCGCATATTATGAACTACGTAACCTGGTGACACTTCTGCTGCAAAACCTCCTCATGTTCTGGATGAGCTGTCACATTCAGCCTTTTCAGTGCAGAACTGAGCTCATAAGAAAGTAAAATAAATCTCCAGGGGCCAAATGAAAAGGGAACTGAAAGTTAGAGCATCAAGCATACAACTGATGTGGTGGCATCCCTTGGCATGGCGGTGGGGCGTTTACAGGCCAGTTTTGGTACCATGGGCACTTGGGTTTGAAAGTTTATCCAGGACAGTTGTGTGGCTCCCAGTTTGTGAATACTATGAAGAGTGCTGCTTTAAACATTGTAGTACGTACATTTTGGTTGAACATAAGACATTTCTGTTGGACAAATATCTAAAAGAAAAATGATTAGATTGAGGTATGCATAAACTCAGATTTGGAAGATACTGCTACAGAGTTTTTGAAAATGATTGCTCACTTACAATCCCAGTACGTAGGGATTCCAGATCCTCCCCAACAATTGGGATTATCTTTTACTCCAGTCTCATTTTAGTCACTCTGGGTTTGTGTTTTTGTGATGACTAATGAGAGTGAGCAACTTTTCATAAGTAATTTGGCAATTTGATATATACTTTTGTGAAGTGCCTGTTTACGTATTTTACTCATTTTTCTATTGGGTTACCTGTCTTTTTCTTATTGATTTGTTGTTCTTTATATAATTAAAGGAAAAATCTTTGTCAAATATATGTATTGCAAATATCCTCTCCCATTCTGTTACCTTTTAAAGAAATGTTTGCTTACTCCAAAATAATAAAAATATTTTTCTTTGATTTCTTTTAGAAGCTTTATTGTTTTATCTTTTCCAAATTTAGAGCAATAGTCCATCTGGAATTCATCTTTTGTATATACAGATTTGTGGATATACAGAAGTTGATATTAATTTTTTTATATCTAGGTATTCAACTGACCCAACACCATGTATTGAAAAGAGTATTCTTTACTCCATCATACCGCATTGTCACCTTTGCCATAAATCAAGTGACCATATACATATTGGTCAGTTTCTGGATTCTCTATTCCCTTCCATTGCTCTATTTCTTTATCCTTACAACATTATCATACTGCATTCCGTTACTTAGCTTTATAATAAGTCTTGCTATCAAGTAGGAAAAGTCCTCCAGATTTGTTCTTCTTCAAGGTTATATTGGTTCTTCTTGGCCCTTTGCATTACCATATAAAGTTTATAATCAGCTTGTTAATTTCCATACACATTCACACTAAACCTGTTGGGATTTTTATTAGGATTGCACTGAAACTCTAGATATGTTAGATTGCAGAGAGCTTGGGGCTGGTTGGTTAGCTCAGTTGGTTAGAGGATCACTTTGTAACACCAAGGTCAAGGGTTTGGAGCCCCATACTGGCCAGCTGCCAAAAAAGTAATGCAGAATTTATATCTTTACAATACTGAATCTTCGAGTATATTAATGGTAGAGCTCTTACACAACTTCCATTACATTAATGTCTAGGTATCTGATGTTTTTTGATGCTATGTGTATTAGTCTGCTCAAGCTGCAATGAAAAAATACCATAGACTGTGTACCCTAAACAACAGAAATTTATTTATCACAATATGGAAGCTGCAAAGTCCAAAATCAAGGTGCTGACTAATTTAGTTCCTGGTGAGGGCTCTCTTCCTGGCTTGTAGGTGGCTGTCATCTCGTTGTGTGCTCATATGATCTCTTCTTTGTGCATGTATAAGGAGAGAGAGAGAGAGAGAGAGAGAGAGAGAGCGAGCTCTCTGGTGCCTCTTCTTATAAGGGCATTAATCCCATCATGAATGCCCCACTCTTATGACCTCATCTAACCCTGATTACTTCCCAAGGCCCCCATTCTCAAATACCATAATATCAGGAGTAAGGGCTTCAACATATGAATTCTAGAAGGATACAAACATTCAGTTTATAACATACTGTAAATTCCTCATGTAGGTGCAAGGTTCAAATGCATATTATCCATTTGGTCTGTGAATTCCCAAGCTGAGACATTAGCATAAAAGGGATCTCAAGTGGTGGTAATATCCTTGCAGTCTGTCAGAAGCAAATAAAAAACTCCTCTGGAAGGACATGTGCTCAATCCAGCCAGCTCAAGATTGCTACAAATACAGGCCTACTAAGTATGAGTTCACAATCTAAAATTAGAAAACATACAAAGACCCAATCCACCATGAGCAAGAGTCAGCAGGTGAAGCAACTGACAGAGTAGATTTCCCAAATTTGAGGTAATAGAACTATCAAATAGACTAAAAATTAAACATATTTAAAATGATTCAAGACTTACAAGAAGGAATTGGAAGTGTATAAGGAGAATTAGACATTATTAAAAAGAAGGAGGCAGGTTTTAAAAAGAATCTGATAATATTAATAAAAGTGAAAAATATATAGTCATTAAAACTAAAAATTCAGTGGACATATAACAGACAGCTGAAGGAGAATTAGGGAATTGGAAGGTAGAGCAGAGGAAATTTCACAGAAAGCAGCTCAGAGAGATTAAGAGATGAAACATATGAAAGAAATGTGAAGAGACAAGTAAGACAGGGTGAGAAGTTCTCATATACGTATCATGGGATATCTGGAAGGTAAGAAGATAGATATCTGGGAAGAAGCAGTACTCAAAATGATATGAATAAGAAATTTTCAGAATTGATTAAAGACTTAAGTCGTAAAAATCAAGAAACTCAAAAAGTCCTGAGCAGAATTTTAAAAAACACATTGATAGTGTAGGGGAAAAGGGGGGGGGGACCAATAAAACTCAAACAATCCAATAGAAAGAGACAAAGAGAAAAGAAACAAAGAAAAGGCACAGTAAGTAGGAAGTACAAAAGAAGGCAACAGTAATAAACCTAAATATATGAGTATAAATAGAATAAATTATTCAGTTAAAAGACAAAGATTGTTAGAATACGTTAAACACACACACACACATATACTACAGCATATCTCTTGTTTACAAGAGTGAAACAGAAAGGTTGAAACTATACACCAGGATAATGCTAATCAGAAGAAAGCTAATG
Organism: Cynocephalus volans; assembly: GCF_027409185.1. NCBI lineage: Eukaryota > Metazoa > Chordata > Mammalia > Dermoptera > Cynocephalidae > Cynocephalus > Cynocephalus volans. The sequence continues at coordinate 181,089,447 of NC_084460.1, forward strand.
TAGCTACAGTAATCTCAGACAAAACAGACCTGAAGTATAAAATCACTATGAAGGAGTAAAACAATCACTACATATGACAAAATAAACAGTTCACTAGGATACATCCACCTCCATTACACCTAACAAGATCACCTTAAAAAATATATAGCACTTACAGAATTAGAAGGAGAGACTGATGAATCCACACTCATAGTGAGGGGTTTAAAAATTCTTCTCACACTAATTGATAAAGCAAGAAGACAAAACATTGTTAAATTATAGAATATTTAAACAACACAATTAGTAAACTTGTATAAAATATAAAATATGTAATTTTATACTCAGCAATTAGGGAACATACATTCTTTCTAAGCAAATACAGAAAATTAGCAGAATTTGACCACATACTAGATATTTATATCATGAGGCCATCTACGTAAATCTTAAAAACTTATACAACTGCACTGTGCAATATTTGTAAATATTATATACATAAAAGACACAAAACACATTGGAGCAATAAACCCCAAATTCAGGCTATAGGTTTTTCTGGAGATGGAGGGAGGAAAAGGGACTGAGGGAGGACATATTAGGGGCCTCAACAGTATCTATAGTGCTTAAAAAAACTTAAATAAAAGAAAAGATCAGCTTCCTGTCCTGGTCCCGATGGCATATACCCTCTAAGTCTGTCTCTCCCACTGACTACAAACAAAACTTCTGCAAGAAACAACTCCTTGAGGACTCCAAAAGCTCATAGCAGGGAGTTTGAGAAGGGGAGTCAAAACTGGAAGAACGAACCATTTCGGTGTGAGTTTCTCATTTTTCCTCTCTTTTATCTCCCAACTCTGATCTGAGGTTAGCCTCGTTGTGAACATAAAGTCCTGAGAGAAAACCTGTTCTTCTGACCAGAGAACTTAGAAAATAGGTCCCTAGGAACTAGGGAGTAGGAGAAATTCTGGAGAAGAGAGAGAGCTGGAGAAAGAAGATACGCTAGTCCTGTGTATGAACCAACACAAATCTTGGGCTCAGCCTGGAGTTGCAAAGGCTTTGACAACTAACCTGACACTGGAACCCTGCAAACTGAAGCCCAGACAGAACTTGTAATATGAGCCTAACTGAGATGATTGCCTGCTGAACAAAACAAAACAGTCAACATTCGTTATAAGTTTTTTTTTTTTTTTAAAAAATCAGGATCTAGAGTTTCATAGAATAATATTAAAACTGTACAGGAAAGTGTGACCATTTCTCGAAGGAAAAGGCAATCAATGATGTTAATCCTGAAGTGGCCCAGCTGCTCGAATTATCAGACAAATACTTTAAAGTAACTGTTATAACCATGCCCACAGGTGAAGGTAAACACCCTCAAATGGGAAGATAGAAGAGAAATAAAAACTATATTGAAAAAACACAATTAAAATTTCAGAAATGAAAATTATAATATCTGAAATAAAAAATGTATCGATTGCGCTCAATAGGAGAATGGAAATGCAGAGGAGTCAGTGAACTTGAAAACAGATCAGTAAAAATTACACAGTCTAAAGGACAGAGAGGAAAATTATTGAAAAAAATTTAATAGAGTCTCAGTGACCTGTGGGACAAGATCAAAAGGTCTGACATTCTTGTTGTTGGAGCAACAGAAGGAGAGAGGAAAGAGATTAGAGTAGAAAAAAAAAATTGAATAAATAAGAGTTGAAAATGTCCTAAATTTGGTGGAAAACATAAATTTGTAGATTCAAGAAATTTAGCAAATCTCATGAAAAGGAAATCATGTCCAGACACATCATAAACTGTCGCAAACCAAATATAACAAAAAATTCTTGAAAGAAGCCAGAGACAAGAAACACATTTTATAAAGGGGAACAATGATTCACATGATTGAGGATTTCTAACCAGAAACCAGGGAGGCCAGAAGACAGTAGAACAACACCTTTAAAGTGCTTAAAGAAAGGAGCTGCTAAGCCAGAATTTTACATCCAGAAAAAACTATCCTTCAGAAATGATGGTAAAATAAAGACATTCTTAGATTAAGAAAAAAATAAGAGAATTCTTCGACATTAGACCTGCTTTAAAATAAATATTAAAGGATGTCCTTATAGGCTGAATGTAAATGATACCAGAGGGAAACTTGGAACTTCAGGAATGAAGGAAGAGCAACAGGAATGGTAAACATCTGGGTAAATATAATAGACTATTTTTCTCCCCTTAAGTTCTTTAAATATGTACGACTGTTGAAAACAAAAATTATAACATTGGTAGGGTTCTCAATATTTAGAGATATATATACATAACAACTATAACATAATGAGGGGAGGGTAAAGGGATGTATATGGTTGTAAGACTTCTACATTTTACTGTAAAGTGATAAAACAGTAACTTAAAGTAGTCTGTGAAACATTAGGAATGTGTATTGTAATCTCTACAACAACCACTGAAAAAAACTATACAAAGAGATACAGCCAAAAAGCAAACATATAAATTAAAATGAAATCCTAAAATAATTCAAATAATCCAAAGGAAGGCAGAAATGAGTGAAGAACCAAATAACAGAGGGGACACACAGGAAACAAATAAATAATACAGGAAGGCCTGTATTTAGGTAGGCCTAAATCCAACCATTCCAATAATTACATTAAATGTAAATGATCTAAGCACATCACTTAAAAATCACAGATTGTCAGATTAAATAAAAAAGAAGACCCAAATATAAGCTGTCTACAAAAATACGGTTTAAATATAATGACATAGGTTAAAAAAGGAAATGATATAAATCAAATATGATAAGATGATTGAACCAAGTGGTAGATATCTGTGAGTTAATTCTATCACTTGCTATAATAGTCTATATGTTTGAAATATTCATAATAATAATAATAAAGGGAGATTGGATGATTTTTTTACATAAATATCCCCCCAAGCCTCCCATGATTCCCTTTTGCCTCAGAGATAAAATCAGTGCCAAAGAACTTGTTAAACCTCAGAAGGCTTCAACTGTAAAATAGGTATAATACTACTATATTAGTCTGTTTCGTTGCTTATAACAGAATATCTGAAACTGGGTAATTCATAAAGAAATGAAATTTATTTCTTATAGTTTTTGAGGGTGGAAACTGGTGAGGTCCTTCTTTTTGGTGGTGACTCTCCACAGCAATGCAGGGTGTTGTGTGGCAAGAAAAATGGGCTGAGCAAGAGAGAGAGCTAACCTTCTCACTTGCACTCCTTATAAAGCCATTAGAACCATGCCCACAACTCCATGAATGAATCAATCCACAAGGGCAAAGTCCTTACAATCTAATCACCATGCTGTTTTGATTACTGTAGTTTTATACTGCATTTTGAAATCAGGAAGTATGATGCCTCCAACTTTGTTCTTTCTGTTCAAGATTGCTTTAGCTAAAGGTCTTTTGTGGTTTCATACAAATTTTAAGATGATTTTTTCTATTTCTGTGAAGACTGTCCTTGGTATTTTGCTAGGGTTTTCATTGAATGTGTAGATTGCTTTGGGTAATATGGACAATTTGATGATGTTAATACTTCCTTACCCAAGAACATGAGTTATCTTTCTATTTATCTGGGTCCTTTTCAAATTTGTTCACCAATGTTTTATAGTTTTTGTTGGAGAGGTCTTTCACCTCTTTGATTAAATTTATTTCTAGGTATTTCATTTTTTTTTTTTGGTAGCTATTGTGAATAGGATTACTTTCTTGATTTCTTCTTTGGCTATTTCATTATTGGCATATAGAAAGGCTATTGATTTTTGTGTGTGGATTTTTTATCCTGCCACTTTACTGAATTAATTTATTAGTTCTAGTAATTTTGGTGGAGTCTTTAGGGTTTTCTATATATATGATCATGTCACCTGCAAATTGGGATAGTTTGACTTCCTTCTTTCTGATTTGGATGACCATTATTGTTTTCTCTTGTCTTATTGTGCTGGATAGGACTTCCAGTACAATGTTGAATAAGAGTAGGGAAAGTGGGCATCCTTGTCTTGTCCTATGTCTTAGAGGAAAAGCTTCCAATTTTGGTTCATTCAGTATAATATTAGCATTGGGTTTGTTATCTATGGCCTTTATTGTGTTGAGGTACATTCCTCCTATACCTAGTTTGTTGAGTGTTTTTATCATGAAGGGGTGTTGGATTTTATCAAATGCTTTTTCTGTGTCTGTTGAAATGTGAATGATCATATAGTTTTTTTCCTTTATTTGGTTCATATGATGTATCACATTTATTGATTTGTTTATGTTAAACCAACCTTGTATCACTGGGATGAATACCACTTGATTGTGGTGAATGATCTTTTTAATGTGTTGTTGGATTCTGTTTGCTAGAATGTTGTTAAGGATCTTTGCATCTGTGTTCACTAGGGATAGTGGTCTGTAGTTTTCTTTTTTTTGTTGTTGTGTCCTTTTCCAGTTTTGGCATAAGTAGGATAAGTTTGGAAGTATGCCTCTTCTTCAATTTTTTGGAAGAGTTTGAGAAGAATTAGCAGTTTATACTTATTTCTGTAACCTGGCCCCCATCTTGTACTTTGAATTTAGTAACAGGACTTACAGGATGGGTGGAGGTGGGCTCTCATGGTGCTACTATGGCGCTACTATGGCTACTGAAGAGCTAATGCTTAGGCAGTTCCTTCCTGCTCACTCTCATGGTGGCCATATTAAGGGTGGTTCTTGTCTTGCTCCCTAAAATGAGCCAAGGACATCCATTCCTTCCTTTTTTTAATCATTTAGTACATATATCACTTATTCTCATTTTTTGCAAACATGGAATTAGCAAATACTGAACCGTTGCTCCTATGTGAAATACAGGGTTAGGTTCCTGAAAGCCTCTGATCACGACATTTTCATCAACCCATCAATAAATAACCTTGTTTTGTGTGTTTCTGTTTAAAGGCACCTCATTTAATACATATTGTTGATTCATTAACATTGAACTCACAGCCAACAGCACTTTAATGCATGCCTGATGGAAGCTCATCCAACAGACATTTTCTCTCCAAGGCATATCATAGCCTTCTCATGCTTAGGAACACTAGACAGCACTTCAGCATTATGTTTTGGGGCCATTTTAAACAATAAAATCACCAACAAAAAACACAAAATGAGAAAAACATGGCACTAAATAGACCACAAAAATGACTCTTGTTTACAGTATAAGATTTGAAAAGAGAAAACAGAGTGTTGCCTTGTTAGACCTTGGCTGGGAATGTGTGCTTCGGTGACTCAAATTTTTCACCACTCTGATCATGCACATTTGCAAATGACAGCAAATATAACACAAGTATTGATTTGGGGTTATAAATAAATTTTAGCAAGTAGGGGAATTTGCAAACATGGAATCTGAGAAGAATGAGGTTCAAATACCAAGTGTCTACCAAACCCTCATGGAGCTGAGCATAGAACAAGAAAGACAGACATAGCCCTTGCCTCATGGAGCCTACAGACCAGTGCGGAGACTGAAAACAAGTCAACAACTTTGTCACCTACCGTTACAAATTGTGGAAAGTGCCACAAGGGAAGTGGAAGGGCTCAGTGATGAGAGTGACAGGGAAGTGGGTGATGAGGAAAGAACTCTATGAAATGAGAAGGGTGAGAAGGAGTCAGCCACAGGACAAGAGTGGTGGGGAGACCATTCCAGGCTGTGGGAACTGTACGTGCAAAGGCCCCGAGCTGGGAAGATAGATAGCGTCATTCACCATGCTGAGCACTCCATAGACTTGAGATATTATAGGAATCACAACATCCTGTGATGTAAGTATGATTGTCCCCATTACAGATAAGGAAACAGAGAAGGTAAGTCATTGCCTGAGATCATGTGGCTGGGGAAAGCCCTGGCAAGACCATGCCCTGCCACCATCCGGACTGAGTTGTAGGAGGCAGCACCTGTACACAGCTTCCTCTTGCAGAATTGTTCCCCACTTCTGCCCACCTTTTTTCACTTCACCCTTTTACCCTTTCAGACCTGGAAAGAACTGGTTCTCAGCCATCTATTTCTTCTCGTAGATTTATCCATGTGTCACCTTTCCCAGGCGGAGTTGCATTTTTTTTTTTTTTTTCGCAGCTGGCTGGTATGGGGATCTGAACACTTGGCCTCAGTGTTATAACACCATGCCCTAACCGACTGAACTAACCAGCCAGCCCTGGAGTTGCATTTTTAAGTTGATTTAACTGAGGGAATGCTCCACAGAGAAGAATTTTAGATCTCAGGAAGTAGGTGTTGAGGCCCTGGGGTGACACAGGGACCCCAATACCCTGAAGACACCCCATGTAGGTGCCCCCAAATGTACCTACACATCAGGCCAGGCCCAGAGTATAGAAATGGAAAAATAGACTTCTGGTCAAGATGGCAGAATAGACGGTCCCCAGCATCACTCTCTCCCACAATCAAACAATTTACAACTATTAAAAAGCAACGACAGCCAAGCTGAGGCTGCTAGAGCTCAGAGGAAGAGGAGGGGTAGACCTATGGAGTTCATGAAGGCAGGAGAAACCACCATGAGAGAAAGAAAGGATCGCACCCACCATTTCAAGCCCTGGCCACTTTAAGGCTGGAGCTGGTGAGCACTCAGACTAAGAGCTGGCAAAAACTGTAGTTATGCCCTTCATATGAAGTTGCTTGGAGGCTGCAGGGGAGAAGAGGGCCTTGGTGGCCCCTATGCCAGCAAGACCATTAACAGGGTTCCTGTGAACCCACACAGGAGTGAGGAACCACAACAACTGATAAAAGGAGCCACAGTTTGGAGTGTGGTGGTGGGGGAGACGGGCCCACCGGGGGAACACTGGGGCACAGCATAAACAGCTGATCTGCCCTCCAATCAGCACAGGACCACTCAGTGGAGATTGGTCAGAAATATAGAACTGCAGGGGGTACAGTTTGATGAAAAGACTCAGGCCCAGACAAGAGTTTCCACACAAGCCAGGTTTACGGGATCTCATGTGACCCGGAAGTACATACAAGGTCAACACTTAAAACCTGAGCTGCATAAAAAACCTTCCCCAGGGAATCAGCAGCAAAGCTGTAATTTAGCTCAACCACAGAGCTCAGGTGCTGGTCCCCACAGGAAGTTCCCCCATTTTAGAAGTAAGCAAAAGACAAAAAATTAGTTCCAGTGAAGAGTTTAAGTGGTGGGAACAGCAAATAATCCAACACAGAACTGAGGGAAAAACAAAATACCCACAGATCAGAGATGAAATTTGGTATTAACTAGTAAAGGTCTAACACCACCAAAGAACACCTATAAAACCTAGAAGGACTGGAAAACCCTCAGGCTCCCAAGCTGGGGTTGGGGGAGTGTCAAGGGCTTTAGCCACGTCCCCCAATGTCTGCGACCAGCCCAGTGACAACCACCAGGCCACCCTGGAAGCCCCTGGGCTACTGGGATGGGGGTGGGGCTGAGGGCCTCAGGGATGCCCCGCAAAGCCCACGTTCAGCCCAGCCACCACCAAGCCACCCCTGGAAGCCCCCTGGGCTACCTTGCTGGAATGAGGGGGGGGTGCAAGCCTCGACCATGCCCCCCTCCCTCCTTCTTCTCCTCCCACACTATCCCTCACCCCTTACCCCTCCCCCACCACGGCTCCACAACAACATCTTAGAATGTAAAAAGTAATAATAATAAGTAAGTAAGTAAGTAAGTAAGTAAGTAAGTAAGTAAATAAATAAAATTTTAAAAAATGGAATGGAAAAATAGTCTCACTTTTGGCCGAAGATTCTAGAAAGTTGTGATGTGCTGGGGAAATTCATTTTGTGTAATACTGTTTATAACAAAGAAGAGAAAGTGAAAGTAGTTAATCATAGGAGGAGTTTTGTTAGACAAAAGTGGCAATTCAGGTGGAAACACAAATTTAAAAACTCTTAAGCATGCAGAGCTGACATCTCATGGGGTGGGGCTGGTGGTTGAGTCAGAAGTTACTGTCTGTATCCTCTGGAACTTACTAGATAAAAATGGGGACCAGACCTTTGTTACAAAATACACGAAAAACCATTGCTATAAAAGCCACATAAAAAGATGGTGATTCTAAATATTTGACCATGTGTTTGTCTTTGTGGTTTCATTTGAAAATGGGCGTGTGTGTGTGTGCTAGAAATTCTCAGAGCTTACAATACTCTAAGTATAGAAATTATAAATATAACAAATATATAAGAATATAATATATAATAAATATAATAATAATAGATATACAAATAAATATTCTCTAAAATCATATATATCTTATATATAAGTATGCCTTACATATTTATATATAAAAGATTATATAATTAAATTAAATATACTAATTTAAGTGACTTACTGATATGGATTAATACATAATTAAATTAAAATATAATAAGTAATAAATATAATATGTAAGAATATAATATATAATATATAAAAAAAGAAATAAATGTAAGGGATGTAAGTATTGAAATTACATTGTGGGCATGCTTTTTGCACTACTGTATTAGGATACTTTAGTTGGTAAGTAAAGAACAACCCAGCCCTGCCCACCTTAGGACAAGGGGGGATTGACTGATTGATTGGTTGCTCCTGTGATTAGAAAAGGCAGGGGTGGGCTTGGGGATGAACGGGAACATGCCACCTCACTCCAGGCCTCCCTGGCCTGATGACCAGAGGGGCAAAGGGAGCTTCTCTTTCTCCAGTTGCCACAAGTCAAATCCTGGATGAGCTAGGACTGGCCCTGCTTGGTCACACGTCCGTCCCTTGGGCCTTCCAGGTTGGCAGGAGGGACGGGTTACTCTGACTGGCCAGGCCTCAGGGGCAAGGCACCGTGACTCAGCCTCGCAACGGTCAGCACTGGGGAGGAGCATCTACCCCGCAACAGAGAAAGGGACATAGCTGTTGCCTGCAATCTGGCTTCTCTCTTCGTGCTGACGAGAGACATCCTCCTTCTGAGACTGATAGAAAGCTAGTTCTACAAAGAACTAGCCCTTTCTCCTAGCTGGTTCCATATTCCAGGTGTTTTACATTCCAGTCAAAAGGTTTGAAGGAAGAAAAATTCCCCCATCTGAGGACCAACTTCTTTCTTATTTTGGGAGCGGTAGGTAAAATGTGGGCTCTGGAGTCAGACAAACTTTAAACCTGCCTGTGCTCCTCACTGTAGGAACTTGGGAACATTACTTAGGTTCTGTTGGCCACACTTTACCCATTTGTAAAATGAGGATAAATTATACCCCTCTTAGATTTATGGTAAGAATGAGATGAAATAACATGCATTCCCGAATACCACAGGTCTCAGTAGATTTTCTTTCATTTACTTTCCCCTTCAAGTGTTACCTCGAGAAGCCTTAGAACAGCAACCAGCCTGCAGTGAGACCCTAGGCACACCCTTATCACTTGCCACATTCATTATGCTGAAATCATCCATTGAAGTCTTAGTCTTTTCTTTCTCCCATCGGACAGCAGGTTCTTTGAGACCCAGGGCCATGTGTTATCCATTTTTATGTCCACAGTGTCAAACTCGGTGCCTGGAATGCAACAGGAATTTGATCAAGGTGGAGCTGCTGAACTATTGCACCACCAGGCAGAACTTTTGAGGGCGACCGATCAATGCTGCCCATAGAAAAGCAAGATACTGCATGTGGGGTACACCCACACTGAACAAATGTTAGACTATCTTCTGGATTTGTTTGACCCAGGGTACATGTTTACCTGGATCCCAAAGGGGATGACATATCATCTTACTGGGGAGAGGCTGCGCAGGAAATGACAGCATGGAGTCACCCCAGAGAGTTTGAACTCTTAACCCACCACCTCTGTGCCTGTGGGATCTTGGGCAAGTTTCTTCATTGATTTGTGCCTCAGTTTCCTCATCTTTAAAATGGGACAGCAGTAAGGCAAACCACATAAAGCTATTGGGAAAATTCAATGACATAATGTACAATAAACACTCAGTACATAGTATGTGCCCCACATTGTAAATGCTCCCAACAAAAGCCACTGCCCTGGTGCCTCAGCAGAGGAGTTAGGCTGTGGGAGTGGCCCTGACCTGAGGCCACAGGGTCTGCTTGGTAGACACCATACTTGTAGGAGTACAGGCTTCACTGCTATAACAAAGAGACTCCAAAGTTCAAGACTTACCAAGACAGAAGTTGACCTCTTTCCACGTCACAGTCTAGAGGTCATCAGTTGAGGGCTGTCAGGTCAGCTCTGTTTCCTCGATATGTGCTTTCTGTCTCTGTCTCTGAGGTGATGCTTCAGTTCTTGTCACCTCCTTCCAACAGTGGAAAGGGGTAAAGGACTGGGGCAGGGGTCAATTATACCACCAATTCTTTGAAGGCACAATCAAGTGTGACCCTTTTCACTTCTGCTAACCTTTCCTAGTCACATGACCACACCTACTGCAAGGGAGGCTGGGAAATGTAGTCTATAGGCAGACAGCCATGTTGCCAGCTAGAATGTCATACTGCAGAAAAATAGAACAGATATTGGGGGACAACTTGCAGCCTGCCTGCTGTGGATTGAATTGTGTCTCCAAGTTTTATGTATGAGAGGCTTGATCCCCACTGTGACTGTGAAGAGGGTGGGAAATCCTATTATAATTGAAAGGTGGGGCCTTGAAGAGGTGATTAAGTTGCTGGTTCAATGGCGGTCATGGGTGCGGTTTGCAGGTCTTTAAAAGGAGAGTATTTGAGGAATGAACTCTCTCCTCTCTCTGCTTCCACCATCTCACAATGTGATACCCTGTGTCGCTGAAGCCACCACCAAGGAAGGCTTCACCAGATGCATTCCCTGGACTTTGGACGTCCCACCCTTGGAAACTGTAAACAATAAGTTGCGTTTTCTTACAAATTACTCAGTTCCAGGTATTTTGTTACGAGCAATGGAAATGGACTAATACACTGCCCTAGCCACTCAGGTCCTCATAGAAAAGGTAAGAGCGATAGTTACCTCTCAGGAAGGCTCTCTGCTGGATTCCTTCAACAGCAAGTGCATTGTACAAAGCCAAACCCCCCGTGAACCAGAAGGGAACGTAGGAAATGATTCAGGCTCCCTGGCTGACTCACACACTCAGCATCCTGGAGAGAAAAGTAGCCATACAACCATTTGAGTCTTGGGGTTTAGTTTATAATAATAATAATGACTTTGGCACAGAAAACTTCCTGAGGGTTTAATGAATGACTGGCTTGGATTAACAGCCCAAATTGCTGCTGAAGTCTATCAGCTCTTTCCAGCTTCATATTAATCTACAGGAAATTCTTTGCACACCCAGCTTTTATTGCTTCAACCTCACAAAATAAAAATGAATGGGTGTTTCACTGGAACTTGAAAAAAATCTTGATCACCACTGTGTGTGGCCAACATGCTGTTATTATTAATATTTTTTTTTTCAGGCAGATTTTCTGCATTTTCTTTGATTCCTTTTTTGGCATCAATTTTGCTGCAGTGGCGGCAGCAGTAGCAGCAGCAGCAGCAGCTGGCCCCTGGATTTGCTTTAATGCCCTTGCTATTTATAGTGTACTGTGCAATGCTCATCACTACTTAAGTTTGCCTTCCTAGCTAGAATGGGAGCTCCATGAGGTCCAGGACAACCAGCAGACTCCCAGTCCAGCAGAACCTGGATATGCCGTCACTCAGTAACTATTTGTTGAAATGAACCTACTAGAATGGCTGCAGAATTTTAAACTCACCACCAGTCCAGTGGATTCCTTAAAACAAACCTGGGAATCTCAGCATTTAGTTGGATTTAAGGTAGTGCATTTTCAGCTCATTAAGATTTGATCAGAGTTTCCCAAGAGAACAACTTGAAACAGAAAGGCGAGGATGTAGAAATAGTTGTAGAAGATGATGTCTAAGGCTGTCAAATCGTCAACTTGAGGAGAAACCATGGATGTGGTGAAGTAACTGGTGACTCTCCTCGGCCATGGGGACTCCCACTGTTTCCCTGGCCTTGGAGTTCTCTGCCAGTAGATGTCATTGACAAAATGAGCATGTTTTCCTCAGCAAAGTCCCCTGGTTCAGGGAATTGGAGCTTATGGATGGCTCTGGATGTCCTTTGCTATGCTATTTAAACTCCTGCCTTCTTGTCCAGCATGGGGTGGGCATCTGTGAGGACTTGCCAAGTGTAAGGTGCAAGCCCCAAGTGAAGATATCACCAGCACATCTTGTCACTGTGACTAGGAGAGATGACTAGTACAACGGTGTTGGCAGGACTCTGCCTCAGTGGGGGATGGCTACCTGAGCCATAAATAATCTTCCTCCTTGGTTCAACACTGATCTCCCAACATTAGCTTCAGACAGTCCCAACCCCCTAACATCCCTTAATTGAAATAAGCAGACTGGGGTCCCAGGTAGAGAAAATTCCCGGCAACAATAGAGATAGATTTTGGTGGATTTTAAATTAGGGGTGGGGTTTAGTGAAAGGAACAGGAAGCTTGAGCAGACACAGTGAGCGAGGTCAAGTAGGAATAGAATTAAGGGCTTAGAACATGCTTGTTTCCTTCTGTTGTTCTCCTGAGAGCTGATAAGAGGATTTCAGAGTTTTGGGGGAGAGCCCTGGAAAAGAAGGAGGGAGTTTAATCAACCAGAGGGAACTTTCCAACTGACACTTCCCAGTGTTTGTCAGATGGTATGTTTGCCTAAGAAGTTAAAGGTGCCAAAAATAGAAATGAAAGCTCCATATCATTAAATTTGGCAATGCTGTCGTCTTCTGACTAGGGGTCTATGTTAGTCCGTTTCTGTTGCTTATAACAAAGTACATGGAACTGGGTAATTTACAAAGAAAATAAAATGTATTGCTTACAGTTTCAGATGCTGGAAAGTCCATGGTCCAGGGAACACATCTAGTGAGGGTTTTGGTGGAGGTGACAGTGATGGCAGTGTATCACATTGTGAAATGGTGGAGCAGAGAGCAGAGAGAGAAATAGACTCTTCTCTCTTTTCTTTTAAAGCCCTCAGAACCACGCCCCTGACTATCATTTTTAATCCATTCACTACTGCGTGGTCCTACCATCCAATCACCTCTTCAAGGCCCCACCTTTCAATTACCATCACAGGATTTCCCACCCTCTTAACAGTCACAGTGGGGGTTAAGTTTCTGATACATAAAACTTGAGGGGCACAATTCAAGCTTCAGTGAGTTCTGGGGGAACACGATTCAATCCACTACAGGGTCTTTCACTATTATTTTTCTGTTTCCACCCAAGGATATGAAATGTGTTGTGACCTCTCAGATAATAATATTATGGTACTGTGTCCAAGCAGTAACTAACCAGACATGTACAGGTTATTAAAATTAGGTGAGGTCAAAAATTTCTATATCAAAGGAAATAGAGTATGGTGGAGTTTTCATATGTAAAAAAAAGCATTGAATAGCTCAGCAACAGGGAATATAATGACAAATTGCTTTCTCAGAAGGTAATAAAGGAACAGATACTTGTAGTTCTTGCATTGAGAGCTTCTCAGAAATAAGAGAAGCTTCCCTCACCCCTTCCAGTAATGATGACCCATCAGTTTTCATGTGTAACCAATTGCATCTGAGCTTTCCCTAACCTCCCTGGGACTCAGATTTTGGGTTAAGTTAAATGAGGTATCTTCCCAGTCTTCCATTCTAGGGTTTTCAGAGGAGCTAAAGAAAGAGAAAGCTTGTCAGGAGAGCAAGGCCTTAAGGGTGGGCTCTAACACAAAAGTGATCAGCATCTATTAGAAATGTGCCTGCCCAGGTCTCTGTTAGGACATGCATCCCCTGAGCATTGGCCTTCAGGACCTGGGCCCTGGCCTGCATCTGTTCTATTCCCATCAGCTATTTAACAGGGCTCACAAGGGACAGTGCCTTTGTTTTCCTTCAAACCTTTCTGTAAGGCTGCTACATTAGGTGAACATGTGGACAGAACAAGGTCATTATATTGCAGTGTAAAGACTGATGTCTCTATGTCACAATGTCACTAGAGAAAACAGAGGCACAAAACTGAGCTTACTGACATCTTTTTAAAATTACCGGTTCTGGTCAAATTTGTATCTGGTGCTTCTCAATTTTCTGTTGTATAGTTTGAGGAATAAATACAATTCAGTGTCACATCTCTTTCTCACCCTTCTCTGTCTTCCTGCGTCTCTTTCTCACCCTTCTCTGTCTTCCTGCGAAGACACACACACACGCACACACATGCACTCTTGCACACATGCAAACATTTACCTAATTTATCATTGTCCCAATTATTACAACCCGAATTGATTCTGTCTCAGAAGCACTACAGTGTAACAGAAAGAATATAGGGTTAGACTCCAAAGGCCAGAGTGTGAATTTCAGCTCCACGTGCCTGCTGGGTGACTTAAAGTACATCATTAAACCTCTCTATTTACTCATTTTATTAGTTTCTTTTTGCTGCTGGAATATACACTCATTTATTCTCTTAGTGTTCTGGGGGTCAAAAGTTCGAAAGGCCAAGATCCCTGGAGGATCTTGGGAGTATCCATTTCCTTGCCTTTTCCAGCTTCTAGTGCTGCGTTCCCTGGCTGGTGGCCCCTTCCTCCGTCTTCCAGTGTAGGATTTTGCTTCATTGCCTTCTTTCATGTCAAATCTCCTTCTGCCTCCTTCTTATAAGAACATTTGTGGTTACATTTAGGGCCCACTCTGATAACCCAGAATAATATCTCAAGGTCTTTGACTCTACTGCTCCTGCAGTCTTTTTCACCATTGAAGGTAGCATTCACAGGTTCCAGGGATTGGGAAGGGGACAATTTTGGGGAGACATTATTCAGCCAGCCACACATATCTATTAAGTAGAGACAATCATTCCTATCCTAGAGGACACACAAATGAAAAAAGATAACATTTGTGAAATGCACATAGTAGAAGTTAATAAATGTCATTGAGTTTGGAAGAGGGAGGACCTGACCTCCCATTGGCTGGTCTCCCCTGCAATGGACACAGCAAAGATGACAGAGCCAGGACTGATGTGGCTGGGTAAGTTCACGGACTGGGGTGTCTACAGGTGCAGTGGTCAAAAGATGATTCCAGGAGCCAGGTTCAGAGCAAGGCAAGAGATGCTTCAAGAAAAGGCACGTGTTTGCTCATGACAGGGGGGAGACAACCTCACTTTTTGACCTTGCTTTGAGCATGATGTGGGTTGATGTCTCTCTTGTGGGAAAATTATTAGAGATCTGATAGTGCTTGATTACCTCACATTGCTGGGATATGGCAGGCTGAACTCCCCCATCAAGAGTCTTAATGCATTTGGGGCCCTGGTCCTAGCAACAACAGCAAATATCTTTTCTTTTTTCTTGAGCTCAGTATTCATCAGACAGTTATGTTAGATAGGAAGGAAGACACAAAAATGTCCTTCGTTTTCAAGAAGGCAGTGTGGTCACATGCCCAGCAGGTTACTAATCTTTAATCACCCTTTCCCACAAATTTTAATATCCAGGGGAATGAGACTATACTCCCCAGCATCCTTGGGGCAAGGGGGTTGGAATCAGTGTGTTGGGATTTGTTGGGACCAGCAGCCACTTCCCTGGAATTGTCATGGCTCTCTGGCCACTAGGGAAGAACTGCCAGTGCCCAGAGGTGTTGGGAATTACATGGCAGAAGCCAGGTAGAGTGAACTCACAGGCCCACAGTCTTGGGAGGTGGCTCCTGGCCTGGAGAGGGGCTCTCCAAAGGTCCCCAAGATCCAGTCACAACACGAGGAATTGCTGTTGGGCCTCTGCTCAGATGTGCCTGTAAATTCACATGACAGGTGTGTGATGCATTTGTCTTGTGTTTAATTGCTTGAGCCCAACTGAGGCTCTTTGGTCAGGTTGAGAGAGTGGTTTGAGGCAATGACCATACTTGGCGTCTGTATGGCTTTCTTTGCCTATGGTGGTGCTTTACGAGGACTTATCTCTTTTGACTATCCTAGTAACTAGGGGTTGGGAGTGGCTAGGTGAAACCAGAGAATAGACACCCCATTTCCTCTGGCTGTTTTCCTGACCCCTATCAGAACAGGCCTTGGCTAGGGGAAGGCGGAGTAGCAAAAGAAAAACTGCTTGACCGGGAAGGATGGCCTGGATTCCTCAGAGAAGCGATAAAGTACAGGTAACAATAAGATAAGAGCAGAGCTGATTACACATATACTTCTTTAGGTTAAGACTGGATTTGAGGGTCAGGAGGGATGTTTGTTACTTAAATGAATGCCTTATGGTATAAGATAATATGTGTAACATGAATCTTGAGTTGTTTCTGCAGAGCACCTGCAACTATAAGACTGCTTTGAGGCAGGTGCATCCTGGACCCTAGACACCATGGAAAATATCAAGCAGGATGCCAGGCTTAGTTGTGTTGACTTCACCCTGAACCAATTGGTTCCCACAAGATGTCCAGGGCCTCATGATATTGCTTTATGAATGCTTGTGATTTTAAGCTATCTGGGAGTCCGAGGTCTCAAAGCCCCTTTAGCTTCCAGGGGCTCCTTTGACTGGCCATTCAAATACAAGCTGATCTTTATCACTATGGACTTTGGTGTGAGGAACTCTTTAGACATTTCGGTGTGGCAGGCGATAAACCCCCTCTTGGTTTGGTAACACAAGATGTAACATCAGCGGTCTTACTTTCCTCTCCACATGAACTGAGAACAGAAAGCTTGTGTGGCTTCTCGCAGACACACAGCAAACACGGCCAGTGCTCTGAGTCCAGTGCTCTGTCCGTGACACCAAGAACTAGGAATTTGCCTTTTCTGACCCTCTGTTGTGGAACTGTTAGTTCTGAAGATAGTTGGGTGTTTTTGTTTGTTTTTTAATGTTCCTCAGAATCATGTTGAAGTATATGGTGACCAACCATCCTGGTTTACTCGGGACTGAGAGGTTTCCTGAGCAGTGGAATTTTCAGTGCCAGGCTGGGAATGTCCTGGGCAAACTGGGACGAGTTGATCACCCTATGCAGGGCCTCCCGTACGCACCCACTGACCTGTCCAGGGCTGTGTCTGGCCTGCATTCTCCAGTTGCTGCACTGCCCTTGTGTTCTCTCTTGTCTAACGGGGAAAACAAAAACCTCTCTAAGTATTTCAAACAGGGAGAATATAAGGCAAGGAATAATGTAATTAATTTAATTGATTAAATTAATTAATTAAATAGGGGACAAACAACCCAGAGACTAGCAATGACATGACGCTGTGACGATCCCTTGGCTTCAGGGACAAAGAGAGGAGGGAGTGTGCTACTGGAACCCTGGGTTGGGGTCACCAGTAGAAATTGGACCCATGATGGGCATGACCACTGAAAGCTGGAGCCATGGAAAATACCCAGCCACTAGTGGAGGCCATGGCCTGAGATGCCACTGGAGATAGAGGGATGGCGATACACTGGTTTCTCCCTTCTTCTTGACCACTGGCTTCCCACTGGGCATTATTCCTTCTTTTCTGGAAGGCCCAGGGGGTGGGGTCTGTTAGCTAATATATGGCCCATGGCCAGGCAGAACTTTATTGCTTGGGTTTCCTGTCCTGGAGAGATCCATGACTCCTTCACATGTCAGCTGTAGCGCTGACTCACATGTTTAGAATCAATCTCCCATGACAATCAGCTACTCAGATCAGAATCATCAAACATTGAGGCTGAAAGTTATCTTCAAGATCCTCCCATCAGATGGAGGACAGAGGCCTGGAGGGGGTACAAAGGGTGGCGGTGGCAATGTCAGGACCAAAAACTGGGTCACCTGCTGCTTAGGCGGAGGCAGGTTTCACATAAGTGCCTCCACTCTCAGGGCCTCCAAGCAGGAGTCTGCACAGGCGCTGGTGCAGAGGGCCAACCCGCCCAGCATGGGGACAATGGAGATGTCAGCCTAAGATGCCAGCCTCCGGGAGGCTTATGACTGTAACTGCAAGTGATTATTGTTTCAGAGAAAGAAGACTTTGTAAGGAAAACACTTATGACTGGAGTTATGATTCTGCCTTTATCCAGAACAACAACAAGAAGGGAACACAGATTCAATGCTTTAATTTCATGGTGTGGTGGGATTTAAATAAATGTTAAGGAGTTTCTTCTATTTTAGTTAAACTCATAGAAGCAGAGAGAGAGAGGGAGAGAGGGAAACGGGGAGATGTTGGCAAAAGGCACAAAGTGTCAACATGCAGGATGAATAAGTTTTGCAGATATAATGCACAGCACGGTGACTACAGTTAACGGTATTGTATACTCGAAATTTGTTAAGAGGATAGATCTTAAGTGTTCTCACCGTGTGCACGTACACATGCACACACACAAAAGAAAATGGTTAACAGTGAGGAGATGGTTACGTTAATCAGTTTGATTGTGGTGATCATTTAACAATGACGTGTATCAAAACATCAAGTTGTAGACCTTAAATATATACAGTTCCTTTATGTCAATTATACCTCACAAGGCTGAAAAAAGAATTTCTTATTTCCTAATAATATTACGTTTATTCAGTAAACTAATATATATATGAAACAGTATGAGTGTTATTCAGGTACCTACTGTGCTCCTACCATTCAGTCATCCCACGAACATGTATCGGATGCGTCATTTGAGCTGGGCACCCTGCCGGGCTCTGGGCACACAGTGGGAGTGAAGCAGGCATGGTTGGTGTCCTCTCCAAGCTCATGATCTGTCCCAGGTGCTGGGGTGGGCACTTCATCTCCCTGTGTCTTCGCCCCCTCCCCACCTTCCCCGTTTCCTGAGCCCCACCACCCTGCGAGGTACAGTGCTCTGCTCTGAATACTCACAGAGGGCATTTCTTCCACTCTTGCCTGTACCTGCTCTTGCAGAATCTCCAACCTCCCTGCAAAGCCCACCTATAATAGTGTATCTATTTATGTATCACAAGAAGTGTTAACTTCCTTCAGTCTTCTCTAGATGAATTTAATTCATTTTTCAAGTCCCCATTTTCCCATGTCATTTTAGGGGTCCCATGTTTTTTCAGAGGGATTTGAAGTGCCAGGACATGTGTGGGGTCCATTTGGTTCTCTCTGATGTCCACAGTGGCTGGTCCAAGAAGTGATTCTTCTGCTGGAAACTCTGAGCGAAATGTCAGCTCCCATGTTCCTGGTGTCACACTCAGGCCCACAGTATCCTACCTCTGTTTCTGCCCCACAGTGGAGGCCAGGACCCCTTCACCCAGATGTACCTGGCTGTTTTTCCTCCTCTGGGGTCTGGGCCCTCTCCCCGGGTGCTACCTGCGCAAGGACACCAGGGAAATCCCTGCTGTAGGGAATATTCTGCAAGGGGGTCTGCACAGTGATTGGCCTGGGCTGGGGTCTAGGGCCCTTGTCCCTGAGGCCCACCAGCCTCAAAGGGCCCATTACTTCTCTTTGGCCCACTTCCTCCTCCCATTCTAGAGGAGCTTCACCTAAGACTGGGACACTTGTTTACCGGGTGTGCCTCCAAACCCTCATTTAGCGGTGATATTGATCCTTTCCATGCCCCTTGAAACTCAAAAACTAGGATATATTGTTATCACATCCCTTCATTGAGGCAGTGGGCATCAAATGGCTTGGCTCCTCCTTCTAAAGGCTGGAGAGAAGATGACAAGCCAAGGGGGACCAAGCCGTGGTGGGTAAGACCATTGTTTGTTATTTTAGCAATATTATCCTGCCATGCAATACATACGCTTATATATATGGATAATTAAAATTCTAAAAGGCCTAAACACCTGATTATAAATATGATATCTGTTGATAGATTATGGATGATTTTTTTCTTCTTTTTAATATCTATATTTAAAAAATATTTATACACATTCTTGTTAGATGATCTCATCCATATCTGTGGCTTTAAATACCATGTGCTAATAATTCCAATATTTATATCTATAGCTTCCTCTGGGCTCCAGCTGCAGACTTGGTTTCTCCATTTGGAGGTCTCACAAGCACCACCAATTTAAAAGTCTAAAACTAAAATCTTGAATCTGCACACTCCTCACTTCCTGTTCAAATTTTTTTAAGTGCTCTTTTCTGTGTTTCTCATTTCAGTAAAAGACATCTGAGTCTCAAGTTAGACTTTTCAAGTAATCCTTGATCCATCTCCTCCCCACCCCCAGACTTCCTGTTCAAACCATCTGTAGCTGAGCTGTTTCTCTCCAAAGCACACGTATCTACTCTATTCCATGTACCTTGCTCCAAGCCCAACAATGGCTCCTATATTTCCATGACCTAACAGGTTTTTTTTTTTTTTTAATTCTGGCTGTAATTTTCTTCATTGATAACTAGGGAAACTAGGTGATTATTAACCAATGTTAAATAAACAGATGCCCAAGTTTTCTCACCTGGAGCACACTAGGCAATGTCATGAGAGAATCAGATGTGTTGCAAACCAGTGCCTATGATTACAAATGCCCTATGACTTTTCATTTCTGGGTCATTTTTGGAAACTCAGTTTACTTTCTCTGAATCTCACTGGATATGGTGTGCCTTTTTGGTTAGTCACCACGTGGCCTCTCTGGTCACAGCTGCAGCTGTCCTAGAAGATGGCTGTTTGCTTGATCTCTTTGAGGTCTGCTCAAGGTCTCTCAAAGTCAGTTTCTGGAGCCTAAGCTTAGATCGTTCCAAACACACTTCTGATTTGATGAAGTTCCAGTCACTTTTTCACACGGAGATATTTATCATTTCTTTAATTCTCATTCCTTCTTGCACTTTTAGCCATCCATCTGGTTTTTTTCCCCTTTTCCCTTTAGATGCTGATTTGCTGGTGGTGGATGCTCTTGGGGCTTTTGTGTTTTGTTTAGTTTTTTTTTCCTGTCCCAAAGGTCTGTATTTTACTTTCATTCTTTTTTGTTTCTGTGTTTTGTTTTTTTCTGGTGGCTGGCCAGTACAGGGATCCAAACCCCTGAACTTGGTGTTACAACACTACACTCTAACCAACTGAGTTGACTGGACAGCCCCCACCTTCATTCTTGAAGGACATTTTTGATGGGTAAGGGGATCTAGGTTTTCCTTTTGGCAAATCGAAGATGTCATTGTACAGTCTTCTAGCTTCCACTGCAGCTTTTAAGAAGTCAGATGAGTGTTTATCTATGGCTTATTTAATGGCAGTCTGTTTTTTTCTTAGCCTGCTTTAAAAGTTTCTTATCATCAAGATGGCAAAATACATGGTCCGCGGTGTCACTCTCCCCAACGACTGATCAATTTACAGCATTAAAAAGCAAAGACTGCCAACCTGGGACTGCTGGAGCTCAGAGGAAGAGGTGGAGAGACCTGCAGAGTTCTTGAAGGTGGGAGAAGCCATGATCAGAGGGAGAAGGGACCACTCTGACCATTTTGAGTCCCTGCTTCTTCAAAGCTGGCCCAGTGAAGGGTGGGAAGAAGCTGCAGCACATGGAACAGGAGCCGGCAACCCTGCAGCTGAGCCCTTTGCATGAAATTGCTTGGAGTCTGCAGTGGAGAAGAGGGCCATACCAGCTCCTAGACCAGTGAGACCACTGACAGGGTTTCTGTGTACCCATGTAGGAGAGAGGGGCCACAGGCAACCAAAGAAAGGGGCTACCCAGAGGCTGGTGAGACATTGCAAGAGATTTGAGCATGGCCCACTTCATGTGAAGTGTTTAGAATGTGGGGAGGAGGATGGCCTGTGGGGGGAACATGGGGGCACAGTGTGGGCACCTCATCTGCCTTCTGATATGCACATGCCCACTTAGTGCAAACCGGTCAGAGAGATAGAACTGCAGAGGGTGCAGTTTGCTGGAAAGATTCAGTCCAGGGCCAGAATTTCCACACAACCCAGGTGTACCTGACCTCACAAGACCTTGAAGTGATTAGAAGGCCAACAATCAAAATCTGACCAGCACAAAAAGCCTTCACCAGAGAATCAGCAGTAAAGCAGCAATTTAGCTCAATCACAGTGCTCAAATGCTGGTCTCCACAGGAAATTCCCCCAACTTTGGAATTAACCAAAAGAGAACAAATTAGTTCCAGTACAGAGTTTAAGTGGTGGTGGCAGCTAATAATCCATCACAGAACTGAAAACAACAACAACAACACAAAACCCATAGGCTAGAGACAAAGCTCTGATATTAACCAATAAAGGTCTAACACCACCAAGGAACATCTGTAAAACCTAGAAGAGGTAGCAGTCTCCTCAAATGCCCAGACATGAACATAAAGACACAAAGATGGAGAAAGATCACAAAATATGACACTCCCAAAGGAAACAGACAGCACAAGCAATGGACCAAGAGGAACAGTGGATTTATAAAAAGTCTGACAGACAATGAAGAATAATCTTAAGGATGTTCAGGGAGTCACAAGAAAATACAGATAGAAAATTAAATGACATCTGGAAAACAATCCAGGAGAAGAATGAAAACTTGGCAAAGGAATTGAATCAATTTTTAAAAAACAAAGAGAAATTCTAGAAATAAAGTACACATTAATCTGAACTGAAAAGCTTGATAGAAAGCTCTAATAGCAGATAATCAAACAGAAGAAAGAATCAGTGAGCTTGAAGATAAATCATATGAAATTATCAAATCAGAGGAGCAAAAAGAAAAAAGAATAAGAAAAAAATGAAACAAAAATACAGCAAATACGGGGCTCCCTCAAGTGAAATAACCTTTGCATAACTGGTATACCCAAAGGAGAGGAAAAAGGAAGAAAATTAGAAAGCATATTAAAGGAAATAATGGCTGAAAAATTCCCTAATGTGGAGAAAGATGACAGCATCCAAGTACAGGAAGTTCAGATGTTGACTATCAAATTCAACCAAAGGAAGAACACTCCAAGGTGCATCACAATCAAATTATTAAAAACCAAAGACAAAGAAAGAATACTGAAAGCAGCAAGAGCAAAGAAACACATAACATTCAACAGAGCCCCAGTACATCTCTCAATGGGTTTCTCAGCAGAAACCCTACAAACCAGAAGAGAATGGGATGATATATTCAGAGCACTGATGGAAAAAGACCTTTAACCAAGACTTCTGTATCCAGCAAAACTAATCTTCAAATATGAAGAAGAAACAGAGTCTTTTCCATACAAACAAAAGCTAAGAGAATTCACCAACACTAGATCTGTCTTACAAGAAAAGTTAAAGGTAGTTCTTCAGTCTGAAAGAAGATGATGCTAAGGAGCAGCAAGGAAACGTCTGAAGGTACATACATAGCTCATGACTAGAATAAGCACATATATAACCTTAGAGTACTCTGATGTTGTAAGGGTGGTGAATAAACCATTTACATCCTTAGTATGAAGACGGAAGGACAAACCTAACGAGACACTAACATATACAAACACCATATAAGAGACAGTCAATATTAAAAGAGGTAACTTGAAACAACGAAATGTTGAAAAGTGTGTGTGTGTTGCGGGGGTGGAGGGGGGTGATGCCAAAACATAGAGTTGCCTTTCATTTTTCCTCTTTTCTTAGACATCAAAGTTGTTATTAGTGTAAAATAATCTCTTATAATTTTAACATGTGTTTTGTAAGCCTCGTGGTAACCATAACACAAAAACTTATAAGAGACATAATAAAAATAAAAAAGTAACCAAATGGCAGTAGCAAGTCTCTGTATGTCAATAATAACTCTCAATGTAAATGTATTAAATGCCCCCATTAAAATACAGAGAGTGACTCAATGGCTTATAAAACAAGAACTGACAATACACTGCATATAAGAAATTCACTTCACCTATAAAGACACACACTGACTGAAAGTGAAGGGATGGAAAAAGATATTTCATGCAAATGGAAACCAAAAAGGAGCAGGAGTAGCTATGCTTATATCAGATAAAATAGAGTTCAAGCCAAGTAAAATAAAAAAAAGAAAAGTAAGGTCATTACATAATGATAAAGAGATCAATTCAACAAGAGGACATAACAATTTAAAATATACATGCACCCAACTTTGGAGAACCCAGTTATATAAAGCAATTACTATTAGACCTAATGGGTGAAACAGACTTCAACACAATAATAGTCGGGGACTTTAACAGCCCACTTTCAGCAAAGAACAGATCAACCAGACAGAAAAGTAACCAGGAAACATAAAAATTAATTTCTACTATAGGCCAATTTGATCTAACAGATGTTTATAAAACATTTCATCCAGCAGCTATGGAATACACATTCTTCTTAGCAGCACATGGAACATTATCTAGAATAAACCATATATTATATCACAGACAAGTCTCAATAAATTAAAATTTAAATCATATCAACTACCTTGTCTGATCACAGTGCAATAAAACTAGAAATCAACAACAAAAGGACCACTAGAAACTCTATGAATAGATGGAAATTAAACAACAAGCTCCTAAACAATGAACTAGTCAAAGAAGAAATCAGAAAGGAAATTTAAAAAAATTTCTGGAGATAAATGAAAGTGGAAACACAACATACTGGAACTTATGGGATACAGCCAAAGCAGTTCTAAGAGGGAAATTTATAGCAACAGGTGCCTACATCAAAAAAGAAGAAAGACTACAAATGGACAACCTAACATTATACCTCAAGAAACTTGAAAAACAAGAACAAAGCAAACCCCAAATCAGCAGAAGTGGAGAAATAACACAGATTCGAGCAGAAATAAAAAATTTTCTCTTTTTAAAAGAGATTTTAAAAACAATACAAAAGATTGATGAAACAAGGAATTGGTTGATAAACCTTTAGGTAGATTAATGAAGATAAAAGAGGGAAGACTCAAGTAAATAAAATCAGATATGAAAGAGGAGACATTACAACTGAAATCACAGAAATACAAAGGATCATAGAAACTACTATGAACACCTATATGCAAACAATCTGGAAAATCTGGAAGAAATGGATAAATTCCTGGACACACACAACTTAGTAAAGTTGAATCATGAAGAACTAGAAAATCTAAACAGACCAATAACAATGAATGAGATTGAAGCAATAATAAAAGTCTCCCAGCAAAGAAAACCCCAGGACCAGATGGTTTTACTGTCAAATTCTACCAAACATCTAAGGAAGAACTGATACCAATTCTTCTCAAACTCTTCCAGAAAATTGAAGAGGAGTGACTACTCCAAACTCATTATATGAGGCCAACATTAACTTCATTCCAGTACAAGAAAAAGACACAACAAAATAAAGAAAAAGGAAGACCAATATCCCTAATGAACACAGATGCAAAGATACTTGACAAAACACTAGCAAACAGAATCCAACAACACATTAAAAAGATCATCCACCATGATGAAGTGGGATTTATCCCAGGGATGCAAGGATGGTTCAATATATGCAAGTCAGTAAATGTGATGCATCACATCAACAGAATGAAGGTAAAAACCATACAATTATTTCAATAGATGCAGAAAAAGTATTTAATAAAATCCAACATCCCTTCACAATAAAAACACTCAACGGATTAGGTATAGAAGATGTATTAGTCCATTTCTGTTGCTTATAACAAAATACCTGGAATTGGGTAAATTGTAAGGAAACAAAATTTATTGCTTACAGTGTCATCGGCTGGGAAGTCCAAATCCAGGGAACACATCTGGTGAGGGCCTTTGTGATGGTGACAGTGATCTAGGGGTCTCACATGGCAGAAATGGCAGAGCAGAGAGAGAGAGACTCTCACATGCTCTCTTTTTAAAGCCCTCAGAACCATGCCCATGACCACCATTATTAATCCATTCATTAGGGCATGGTCCTCAGAATCTAATTACCTCTTCAAGTCCCCACCTTTGAATTACCATAATGGCATTTCCCATCCTCAACAGTTACAATGGGGATTAAGCTTTAATGACTTCGGGGGGCCATTCAATCCACTGCAGATGGGATGTACCTCAACACAATAAAGACCATATATGACAAATCCACAGCTAATATCATACTGAATTCTCAAAAAAAAATTGGAGGCTTTTCCTCTGAGATCTGGAACAAGACAAGGATGCCCACTTTCCTTACTGTTATTCAACATAGTACTGGAAGTTCTAGCCAGCATAATAAGGCAAAAGAAAGCAATGAAAGGGCATCCAAATCAGAAAGAAGGAAGTCAAATTATCCCTTTTTGCAGATGACATGATTGTATACATAGAAAATCCTAAAGACTCCACCAAAAAATTACTGGAACTAATAAATGAATTCAGTATAGTGATAGGATACAAAACCAACACACAAAAATCAATAGCCTGCTGGCTAGTTAGCTCAGTTGGTTAGAGTGTGGTGTTGATAACAGCAAGGTCAAGGGTTTGGATCCCTGTACCAGCCAGCAATCCCCCCTGCCCCCCAAAAAGCAAAGTTTAAAAAAAATCAGTAGCTTTTCTGTACACCAATAATGAAACAGCCAAAGAAGAAATCATGAAAGTATTCCATTACAATAGCTACCAAAAAATGAAATAACTAGGCATAAATTTAACCAAGGAGGTGAAAGACATTTACAATAAAAACTATAAAACATGGTGAAAAAAACTGAAGAGGACACAAATAAATGGAAAGATATCCCATGTTCATTGTTCAGAAGAATTAACATCATGAAAATGTCCATATTGCCCAAAGCAATCTAGACATTCAACATAGTCCCTATCAAAATACCAATGCCATTCTTCATGGAAATGGAAAAAAATGTTCTTAACATTTGTGTGGAACCACTAAAGACCCTGTATAGCTACAGCAATCTTGAACAAAAAGACCAAAGTTGGAGATATCACTCTTCCTGACTTCAAAATATACTGTAAAGCTATAGTAACCAAAACAGCAGGGTACTAAGTGTTATAAAAATAGGCAAATAGATCAATGGAACAGAATAGAAAGACCAGAAACAAACCCACACACGTACAGCCAACTGATTTTCAACAAAAGTCCCAAGAATACATAGTGGGGAAAGACAGCCCCTTCAGTTAATGGTGCTGAGAACACTGGATATTCCCATGCAGAAGACTGAAACTAGGCCCCCATCTCTCACCATACACAAAAATCAACTCAAAATGGATCAAAGACCTAAATGTAAGACCTGAAACTATGAAGCTTTTAGATGAAAACATAGAAGAAAATGCTACATGACATGGGAGTGGGCAGCATTTTTTTTTAATGAGACTGCAAAGGCACAAGTAACTACAACAAAAATACACAAATTCCGCACAGCAAGTGACATATCAACAAAGTGAAGAGACAACCTGCAGAATGGATGAAAGTGTTTGCAAACTACACACCAGACAAGGGGATAATATCCAGAATATGTAAAGAACTCAAACAACTTGACCGCAAAAAACCAAATAATCCAATTAAAATGGGCAAAGGACCTGAATAGACATTTCTCAAAGGAAGACATACAAATGACCAATAGGCACATGAAAAAAATGCTCAACCTCACTAGTCATCAGTGAAATTCAAACTAAAACCACAGTGAGATATCTTCTCACCCCAGTTAGAACAGCTATTATGAAGACATAAAATAGCAAATGCTGGCAAGGATGCAGAGAAAAAGAAACCGTCCTACATTGTTGGTGGTAATGTAAATTGGTACAGCCATTGTGGAAAACAGTATGAAGTTTCCTCAGAGAACTAAAACTAGATCTATCCTATGATCCAGCTATCCCACTACTGGGTATACACCCAAAGGAAATAAAATCAATGTATCCAAAAGACACCTGCACTCCCATGTTCATTGCAATGCTATTCACAATAGCCAAGAAAAGGAATCAACCTAAATGTCCATTATGAATTAATGGATAAAAATACTGTGGTATATATACACGATGGAATACTATTTGGTGATAAAAAGAAATGATATCCTATCATTTACAGCAACATGGATGGAACTGGAAACCATCATGTTAAGCGAAGTAAGTTAGATATAGAAAGACAAATTCTGCATGATCTCACTCATGTGGAAACTAAGGGGAAAAAAATGTGGTTCTCATAGAAGTAGAGAGTAGAATAATGGTTATTAGAGGGTGGGAAGGGAGGTGAGTTGTGGGGAGGAGAAGGGGCTGACTAATGTGTACAAAACTATACTATCTACCCTAAGTGAATCATTGTGCAGTATATGCACAATGGAACAACACACTGTACCCCCTAAAAATGTACAAGTAAATGCTAAAATAGAAATGTTTTAAAATAAAAATAAGTATCTTATCTTCCTTCCTCTATCATTATAGTTGATTATTTTTTTCTTTACCTTCCCCTCTTTTTACTCCTTCTGATGCTTCAATTAAATGTATATTAGGTCTCCTCACTATATATTCTAAGTCATTTACCCTCTCTTCTGTCTTTTTGATCTTTTTGTCTCCATATACTGTAATCTTGATGGTTTCTTCTGCTTTAATGTTGGTACACAAATTCTCTCTTCAGCTGGGTTCAAAGTGTGGTTAAAACTACCCATCTGATCTTTAATTTAGTTATTGCATTTTTCATGTCTAGAAGTTCTTTTGAGTTATTTTTTATATTCATGGGGTGACACTTTTTATAGTTTCCAGTTCCTTGCTAAAATTTTCAAACTCGATTATTTCTTTGTGTGTAGTAGCCAGAGTTGTTTTAGTCTGTGTCTAGCAATTCAAATATTCAAAATTTTTGTGAGTCTGTTTTTTTGTTGTTTGTTTCTTGGCTCTCACTAATTGTATCATGTTTTCTTGTATGGCTGGTTGTCTTTGAATATGTCCAACATCAGTTATTTCTGGGCATGCCCAGAGGGCAAACTACATGGGTTCATGAACATAACCTGCCCACTATTACCAGCGATCCCTCATGGTCTTCCTCTCCTGCCCTGTTGATCCCAGTCACATTCAAGGAGAGGCTTCTGCTATCTGCAGAGCTGTGTGAATTCACCTCATCTTCACCTTCAGTGAAGATGTCTCTGCCGGTCATTGCCACTTCCTTAGACAACCAATGCCACTGTAGCTCACAGTGCCAAAGAGCTAAGGAGTTCTCAGAGGGCCAGAGTGATTCTGCATCCTTTGAGGTTCTCAGAAAACTGAGGCCACAGGATCATCTGTGCATGAGTGACAGGCAAGGGTGGTGTGAATGGGCAGTGGTGGTGACCACCTAAGCTGCTGGGGCCTCAGTTTCTTATATTTTGGGTAAAAACAATTCCTTCCATTTTCACTTGTAGTTTCTCTGGCTACATCTCATGGGGGCAAATTCTAGTCACAGAGGTCAGAGTAGACTATAACTACAATGGCCTCTCCCCTTTGATGATAGCAGCTTTTTTTTTAGGGGGTGGCCAAGCTTGTTGGCCTAACTTTTCCTACCTTTCAAATGTTCCCGAGGCTGCTTGGTTCATCATGCAAATCAGGTTCATGTCACACTCTGCCAGCCAAACTCAGACATGCAAGGCCATGGGAAGGGAGTATGTGGGTGGGGGTGGGAGGATTGAGCTGGAGAGGACCACAGCCTCGTCTTCATAACTTACTGGAACTGCTACACACACACAGACACAGACACACACACACACACACACACACAGACACACACACACACACAGACAGAGACACAGACACACACACAGACACACACACAGACACACACACAGACACACACACACACACACACACTCACTCACTCACTCACTCACTCACTCACTCACTCACTCATCTATTTTTGGCCAAAGTGCCTTCAGGCCTTCTTCTGAAAAGCACATGAACTCATTCGAGTTCCCAGTTCCACTTGATAAATTTCCTGTAGCCACACACTGAACGTCCCTGCTGCTGTCCTGCCTGCCTCTGAGCTTGGGGTGCGAGGGACTGCCTGCTCCACTTTCTGTTTCACCTCCGTGGACTGTGAGTCAGAGGCCGGCCTATGGGGGAGGGTGGGAGGCACCGCAGCCCCCAGCAGCCCAGCCCTAGTGTCTGTGCCCAGGTCAGTTTCACTCCCTGTATCTTTCTTCCCACTCTTGGCCTCTCTAAAGATGGAGTTCATCATCTTTTTATTGATAGGATGAAACTCCATTGTCGTAATATCATCTGAATGCCTGAGGAATTACATCTTACAGTCTCATGAAAAACACAGCAACTTCGTCACTGTGAATGATGTTACTATGAATAATGCAGTTTTGAGGTCAAACACCTTTTTATTCCAAGAATGAGTAAACTTCTCTACTCTCCTGCATTCCCTCCCCTCCCCCATTACATTTAAGTTTGACATGACATGAATCATTGTGGTTTTACTCCTGGGTAGAATTGTTTTTCCACTGCTACTTCATTGCCAACTGATGGAAGAGGGAAAAAGGAATCTGATCAATTAGCAGTTTGAGATAAATGTAAAATCTCAGAAATCTTGAAGAGAGAATGGAAGTTTTCAAAGTTGCTAGGAAGGGAATCACAGGACACCAGCCTGGTCCTTTTCCAGGACCAGAAAGAAAACTGAGGCCGAGAGAGGGATAGTGGCTTCCTCAAGGTCACATAGTAAGTGAGTGGTGACACTGGCCACCCAGGTATCCTGACCCCACCGGTCCATGTGTTCTGACCATAGACCAGCAGCCAAACATGTGGTTGGAAAAAAATGGAAAAACAGCATATGTTTGAATTTTTAAATCATGGCAGTACTAAAGATCTTCATTCCACAAACACTGGGCTTTGCTGTGTGCCAGGTGTACGCACCACATAACTTTTCTGTAGGAGCTCTCAGTATTTTATACATATGATTCCGTTACTTACCATCTCAGTTTTTAAGGCATCCGAAGGGATCCCATTGTCTAGGGGAGAAGGTGGCTTTGCTGAGAGTAAGAGGATGATCTGAGGCCCCTGGAGACCCTGCCTTTGTCTTCTGATGTGAGACCGTGTTGTGGGACTCTTGCTCATTCTCTCAGCAAGTTGCTCCACAGTTAGGCCCCTACTACGTGCCAGGAGCTACGTGGTGAGCAAAGCAGACACAGTCGCTGCCCTCACGAGACAGAGAAACAATGAGCAAGCTAACAATGGCATTTGCAACGTCAATGATAGGAAGTGCTGTGCAGAGGAAGAAAGGGCGGAAGCTGCCGTTCTAGAAAGGGGGGTTAGGGGGAGGTCTCCTTGAGCCGAGGCCTGCGGACGTGAGAGGGTAAGTCGTGAGAATATCTGAAGGAAGAACGTTCTGAGTGGAAAGAAGCGTGTCACCCAGAAGGCCGGAATGGCTAGAGCTGAGGGTGGAAGGGTAGTGGGGAGAAAGTGAGGTCAGAGAGAAAGGTGGGGCCGGATCAGGCAGGGACGCAGAGAACGTGGAAGGAGTTGGATTTTTTGTGTGTGTAACAAAATACTAATAATATAAAATTTACTATCTTAACCATTTTTAAGCAGTAAAATTCAGTAGTGTTAACAGTCACATTGTTGTGCCGCCAATCTTCAAAGCTCTTTTCATCTATGAAATTAAGATTCTAGGCCAATTATATGACACCCCCCATTTCCTCTCTCCCCCGCCCCCCACAACCACCATTCAATGTCTGTACAAATTTGACTACTCTGGGTATCTCATGTAAATGGAGCCATGGAGTACTCGTCTTTTGTGACTGGCTTATCCCACTTGGCATAATGTCTTCAGGGTTCATTCATGTTGTAGCATGTGTCAGGTTTTCTTTCATCCTTAAGACTGCATTAACACTGCATTGTGTGCATACACCACATTTTGTTTATTCATTTATCTCTGGATGGACAGCTGGGTTGTTTCCACCTTTTGACTGTTGTGAACATGGGTGTTCAAATATCTCTTCGAATCCCTGCTTTCAATTCCTTGGGGTCTACACCCAGAGGTGGAATTGCTGGATCATACGGTAATCCTGTTTTTAATTTTTTGAGAGACTACTACACTGTTTCCCATAGTTTCTGCACCATTTTACATTCCCACCAACAGTGAACAATAGTTTCCCCACATGCTCACCAGCACTTGCTATTTCCTGTTTGTTTGATAGTAGCCATCCTAATGGGTGTGAGATGGTGTCTCATTGCGGGTTTGATTTGCAGGAGCTGGATTTTACTCTAAGGCTGAGGGGTTTGGGGCATTCAAAGGATTGGAAGTAGAACTGGGGGTGGGAGTGGGGTGTGCTCTGATTTGAAAGGATCCCATTGGCCACTTTGTGGAGAAGAGATGGGAGGGGACCCAGGAGACCACCTGTGGGAGGTGCTGGTAGCTTGGGTGAGATGACAGCAGTGGAGGTAGGGAGAGACTATCAGATCCCGGTGCATTTTGAAGGTAGAGTTGACATGTTTTGCTGATGGATTGGATGTGGAGTTTGAGAAAAGGAGGAGGCAAGGATGACTACAGATTTTTGTCCTGAAAAGGAACAGTGACCCCATTAACTGAGATCGGGAGAGGTTTCAGGTGTGGAGGGAAATCAAAAGTGGTATTTAGAACATGTCACATCTGAAAAACCTAATACACATTAGACATCCATGTGGACACGGATTGAGATATATGAAGCTCAGAGAAGCCTGGGCTGCAGATAGGAATCTTTGGATCATATATTTAACATTTACAGCTGTGAGGACCTCAGCGAGATTGCCTAAGGCAGGGGCTAGCCAACTGTAGCCTGTGAGCCAAATCTAGCCCACTGCCTGTTTTTGTAGTGCGCAGCAAGCTAAGAATGGTTTTTACATTTTTGAACATTTGAAAAATTTTTTGAAAGTCTAATATTTTGTTACACTTGAAAATTATATGAAATTCAAATTCCAGTGTCCTTAAATAAAATTTTACAGGGACACAGATACACTTATTTGTTTAGTATTGTGTATGGCTGCTTTCACGCTACAACAGCAAAGCTGAGTAGTCATGACAGACCACGTGGCCCGTGAAGCTGAAGATACTCACCTTTGCAGAAGCTGTTTGCCCAGCTCTTGGCCTAGGGAATGAGTCAGTGAAGGGAGAAAGAGAAGAGGGGCAGAGACTGAGCCCTGGCCAGGGCCTGTCAAAGGCCAGTAACGGTCCAGGGGGCCAAGATGGTGCCTGCTCCCTGAGCAACCAAGTCCAGGGGCCCAGAGAGCCAAGGCAGTGGCCTCTTCCCCCAGGCCAGCTTAGCATCCTGGAGACGGCTAAAAACAGACAGAGCCATGTGAGACAGCTGACGTCCAGCCACATTTTCCTTACTGTATTAAGTTCCTAGGGCTGCCATAACAAATGGCTCCAAACTGAGCAACTTAAAACAATGGAAATGTATTCTTTCACAGTTCTAGAGGGCATAAGTCTGAAATCAAGGTGTCAGAAGGGCCATGCTCCCAACGGAAGCTCTAGGTGAGGATGCTTCCTTGTCTCTTTCTAGTTTCTGGTGGTTGCCCACAATCCTTGGTGTTCCTGGCTTACAGCTCCATCTCCACAATGTCTGCCTCTGTTGTCACATGCCTTTCTCCATTTGTCTCGTCAGCATCTCTGTGTGTAAATGTCCCTCTTTATATAAAGATATCAGACATTGGATTAGGGCCCACCCTAATTCAGTACGACTTCATGTTAACGTGATTACATCTGTAAAGACCCTATTTCCAAATCAGGTCACATTCATAGGTAGCTGGGGCTTAGGACTTGAACATATCTTTTGGGAGGACGAAATTCTACCTACCACACTTACACATGTGATGTCACAAAGTTCAAACTGAGAGTACTTGGGGTCTTGAGATTTTTTGAAAGGACAGGCTCCAGGTGATTCATCTAGGGGAAAACAAAGGCAAAAAAAAAAAAAAAAAAAAAAAAATCCTTAGTGTTGGTTTTAAGACCCTGAGCTGTATTTTGTTCCCTTCCCACTCCTTACTGCCTTGGGTGGGCCAGTGGCCTCCCCATGGACAGAGTTGGAGAAAGAACACAAGTGTCTCTGATGTCATGACCGAGCTCAGGCAATTCACTGCAGAGTTTCATGGTTCTGGGCAGAGGTTTTCTGCCAGGGATTCTGAGGCTTCTAGCCTGAGATAATATGTCAAGAGGCAGGGAGGTGCTCGTGAGGGAAAGAGAATTGGCCCAGAGCCTGGAGTCTCTACTCTGAGGTTGTGTGACCTCAAGTCACTGATGAGGGCAAATTCCTGGCCCTCATCCCCAAGAGTCTCACTTTCTTCTTCTTCAGGAAGGAAATAACCACAGCCCACTCTCTCACAGTGTAGAAGTGAGGATGAGAGGTGGAAAGTGAGGTCTTGTACCTGGCAAGCCCTCCACTAAACTAAGGGATTTCACTGGACAGCAAGTGGACAGGGCTCACAAAGGATTATCCTACTTCCGTCAGCCACTGCAGAGGAGGGCCTCAAAACGTGATGTTATTTCCAGACACCGGAAATCTGACATCCCAGGATGACTAAAAGCTTGAAACTAAGTTTTCAATCTGTTGTTGGATCAAGTTTCATTTCAATACAGCAAACATGGATGAAGAAAATTCTGTTAAGTGAAATGAGCCAGGCACAGAAAGAGAAATACTACATGTCTTCACTAATGAGCGGGAGCTGAAAAAACAAACAAACAAAACAAATAAAATGAAAGAAAGATACAACAATCACAACAATTCATTGAACTTTTAAAAGGAAAGAATGGAACTGAAGCCACCAGAGGTGGGAAATGTGGCGGGGGGGGGGGGGCAGTTAGAGAGAAATTGGTAAAGGCCACGAAAAATGAATACATTGTGTAATGATAAATATACTGATTATCCTGATTTGAGCATCACATATTGCACACAGGTATTGATATTCAATGCTGCACCCCACAGATACGTACTATCAATTATGTTTCAGTAATAAAAAAAAGTGAGCATGAATTTTTTTAAAAAAGGTTCTTTTCAATAAGTCAAAGTTTCTGAACTCAGGAAGGAGGAAAATTGCTTTTGGGGTCTGTCATTACTATTTTAACCATTTCAAAGTGTACAATTCAGTGGCATTAAGTACCTTCTAGTTCCAGAATTTTTCATCGCCCCAAACAGAATATCCATCCCCATCACGTGGTCACTCCCCATCCATCCACACCTGATCCCCTGCCCCCGGCAACCACAAATGTGCATTCCGTCTCTACGGATTTGCCTGTTCTGGACATTTCATATAAATGGATTTATATAACATATGGCCTTTGTGTCTGGCTTCTTTCACTTAGCACAATGTTTCCAGGTTCATCCCTGTTGTAGTTTGTATCAATACTTCATTTCTTTTTATGGCCGAGTAATATTCCGTAGTACAGATATGCCATATTTTGTTTATTTATTTATTGGTTGATGGCCATTTGGGTTCTTTCTATCTCCTGGCTGTTGTGAATAGTGCTGCTGTGAACATTCCCATATACATTTTTGTCTGAACATCTGTTTTCAGTTCTTTTGGGTATATACCTAGGAGAGAATGTTTAACTTGATGAACCACCAAACTTTCACAGTGGCTGCATTATTTGCATTTCACCAGCGGTGTATGAAGTTTCCAATTTCTCCTGGAAAATGTTTTAACAAATGTTTTTACTAAATGCAGTAACACCTCCTGCATCTGGCCTGAGTGTCCTGGGCCAGCCGGCTGCTTGTTCTCTGTCTTTCCTGCTGTGGCCAGAGGCCCTCAGAGCAGCCAGTAGGTCACCTACTCTGATACCCTCAGTGACTTCTCCTGGTGGGTCACCATGGACACTTATGCAGGCAGATATCCCAGAGCCATAGTACTGACCCTGGCAATGAGGATACGGGGGTGCAGCTGGCTGGAATCTCCCAGAGGGTCATGGAGGCAGAGGACAGCACTGGCCCACATGGGGACAGTTCCCATGGTTCCTGGACTTGATCTGAATCAAGCCCCATTTCCTCACCACCTTTTGCCTGACCCTGCTGTGCTGGGCATCTGATGGCTCCTAGCCCATGCTTTTGGCAGCTCCTTGTTCCACTGTAATGGGTCAGCTGGTACCTCTAGATTTTCTCTTGTACCAGGGACCTCCTTTCTACTCCACACTTCTGATTCTCCCAGTGCACATCAGGCTGGCTCTTATAGCTCTTTGATCCTCACAGAACATTCCACTGTCTCTTACGGAGAAGAAAAGGCATTCTCAGACACATGATGGCCGTGAACTCTTAAAATTGACAATGTAACCCACAATAACGCATTCATATACAACTAACTAGACTGACTTATCTAAGTAAATGTATCATTTACTCTCAGTGTTTTACAGTGATGGAAAAAATGTGTGGTCAGAGGATCCTGCTGGTGTGACCTTGGGCGCCCATCCCTGTTTCCTCTCCTCTTACACAGGGAGAGAGGCTGCAGGAGAGCGACGCCTCTGGATCCCTGTGAGGGATTAAATGAGAATCCCTACCTGGGCATCCTCTTTCACAGCATTTTTGTCCCTGAGGTGGAACAGCAAACCCTTGCCTTTTCTGACCACAGTTGCCATAAATGACCAAAGAAGGCTGCTGCCCTTCCTGGGGCATGTCCTTTGAAGGACGCCATCCATCTGCAAGTGCAGGCCTGGCCCGAGCTGGCTTTGGGGATGGACGCCTGCCTCAGGGAGAGCCTGAGGAGACAGGGACGTCTGATGAGAACCATCATCTCTGACTGAGGAATGTCGTGGGAGCATGTTTCTGGCGCCTTGGATGCGTTCCATTTTGGGTTTGTAGTTCTTCACAAGCTATTATAGGAAATGATGTTTTCAAAAACAAAGTTGTCCCTGGCCTGGTGGCACCAGGTCCCTCCATGGGAGCAGCTCCACCAGCAGGGGAAGGCCCAAAATATGCGGGTTCATGAGCGTTGTGCTGGCACGTGAGGCTGCATAACTGTCGCAGCCCTCGCTCTGCTGACAGCCTGGCTATTTACGAATCAGCCTCCGGGCCTGATTGTGGCCTTCTCCCTGACTGTGGAGGTCTGTGTGGGCTCAAGATTCCAAAGGCAAAGGATACATTCCAGGGGCACTCAGATCCTAAAAAGGTGTGCTGTCCATTTTCAGGTAGATTCTACTTTATCTCCGAGCTGTGCTGTAGGCCTGGCAGGGATTCTCCACAGTACAAGTCATCCGTTGGTGTGGGGGGATTGTTTCCAGGACCCCCAAGGATACCAAAATCTGCAGATGCTCAAGTCCCTGATACAAAATGGTGAAGTATTTGCATATAATCGGCACATGTCCTCCCATGATTTATTTTAAATCATCTCTTATAATGCCTACTACAATGTAAATGTTATGCAAATAGTTGTTATACTGTACTGTTTTAAAATGTATATTATTTTTTATTACTGTGCTTTTTTTCTCCCAGTATTTTTGATCTGCTGTTGGTTGAATTCACAGATGTGGGACACGGATACAGAGGG
The DNA here is from genome assembly GCF_027409185.1 of Cynocephalus volans. NCBI lineage: Eukaryota > Metazoa > Chordata > Mammalia > Dermoptera > Cynocephalidae > Cynocephalus > Cynocephalus volans. The sequence goes on from NC_084460.1 coordinate 181,126,437, forward strand.
CTGACTCTATTTTACATGAGGAGACACCAATCTGAGGAAGAGAGGGGCGTAAACATGGAAGGGTCAGCATGATCCTCTGTTTTTACTTTTCTTGTTTATGTAGTCTTGTCTTGCCAACTTTTTTTTTCAGCCAGAGAAGGAGACAGATGTCTATTTTTTGCTGTGTGGCCCAGAACTGACCTGCTTGCTAAGAAAAATTTCAGTTCATCTCAACTCACAAGGTTGACATTTGGCACTGGGTTTTGGGAGCAGGAAGGAGAGGAAAAGGAAGTGGAGAGGAACCCAGGAAAGCTTCACGTTTCTCTTTTCCCTTCTCCTTGGTTCTCTGTTCTAGGCTGATGGGAAGGTGAATGAAAGTTTGGCTCAATGGGGCCCTGGGGTGGAGAAGGGGCTGGAGGCGAAGCTTTTATCTCTGAGCTGCCCTGGCTACGAGGTTCCTCCCCTGCTCATCCCCAAATACACAACTCGCACCACGTACACCACACACTACATACTCCCCACATCTTCCCCCACATCACCCACATACACCACATATTCCCATATCCCATACCCTCCACCTTCCCCCATACCATGCATATATCCAGCAACACACACCACACCCACACACACCATGCACACACACACCACACATGCATACACATGTACAACATTCTGCACACATACACCACATACTGCCCACACACATCCACACCCACACCACACACACACACACACACACACACACAGAGTCCACACTCCCCCCACGCCACACCACATGCACACCACACATACCCCCGTATGATGTATACACACCCCCCCACCCTGCAGGATTGCCTAGGGAGCTCCTCAGGGGAGCTCAACCCCCCGGAGGAACAACCTGGATAAGCGTTTCCCAGGGTTCCCCCCACCAGCTGCCAGTTTCTTCTTTGGCAAACATGGCAAATCATAGGATATGATTTGCCAGATGTATTAGTTTGCTAGGGCCGCAGTAACAAAGTACCAGAAACTGAGCGGCTGCCAACAACAGAAATTGATCCTCTCACAGCTCTGGAGGTCAGGAGTCCAAGACCAAGGTGTCAGCAGGGCTGGTCCCTTCTGAGGGTTCTGAGGGAGACTCTCTTCTGTTCTTCTCTCCCAGCTTCTGCTGGCTTGCTGGCAATCTTTGGTGTTCCTTGGCTCATAGAAGTGTCACCCAGATCTCTGCCTTCATCTTCACCTAACATTCATCTTGTGTGTGTGTCTGTGTCCAAATTTACCCTTTTTATAAGGACATCGGTCATACTGGATTAGGACCCCCCCCCCCTGCTCTGTTTCCACCTGATTCTATTTCCAAATAAGGTCACATTCTGAGGTACTGGGGGTTAGAAATCCAAACTATGAATTTTGGGGAGGGGGACACAATTCACCCCATAGCACCAGGTATACAGGTTCTCCACCCTCTGGGGCTCACTGCCCTCTGTGGCTTTGGACTCTGGGGTCAAGTCTTAGGGCTTCTTGACTGCAGGCCTCAGGGACCAAAAAGATGCCCAGGATTCTGAGCAAGCCAGGTGCTCAGTAGTACGAGGAATGCAAAGGTGAGCAACACCTGCCCTGAGTCCTTGTGAGGCATAAAGCTGGGTCACAACAAAGCTTGACAACTGGCCAGGGCACCATGGCTGCTAAAGCCTTTCCATGTTTATCATCCACCCGAGCCTCACAACTGACAACCGGGAGAGGCAGGTCTGGTGAGAGTTCTTATCCTCATATCCCAACAGAGGAAGTAACTTGTGCAAAAATCATGCCTTTAGCTGGAATCAGAACTCAGGTCCTCAGACTCTGTGCTTGACACTCTCAGGGGACAGAGTCAGATATTATGGGGTTGGAGCTGTTCAAGGTTCATCCTTGGGGGGGATCTGGAAAGGCCTTGTGAAGGTGGTGGCATCTGAGGAGGGCCTTGACTAAAATCTAAGGGAGAGGGAACTTTTGAATTGCAGGTGACAGTTATGTGCCAAGGGCTGCCAACTGCAAGTGTCCCTGAGCCCCAGCTGTACCAAAGCTGCACGACCCTTGTGCAGAGTGGGCTGACATGGTTTTCTCGCCTGATCCATGTCACCCATTGTCACCTTTGTCTCACCTGTTACTCGCAGCCTCATACCATTTATTAAAAAATAGAAAGCTCTTGTAGCTTTCTCCACCTCTCTACATTGGGGCTCAAATCCAGTCCTTGAGGCCAACAGAACTCCTCCCCTAATGTCTCCTCTCTCAACAAACATTCTCCCCTCTCCCCATAGCCTTGGTGTGTGTCAATTAATACAGATAAATTTGGGGGAGCTAGGAGCACGGCAAGGGACTGAGCCAGGCTGTGCTCTGAGTGCTGTCTGTACACTGATGTGCTTCCCATGTCTACAAACTCAATTTTTAAAGTTTATGTAAGTGTTGTGAAGAATAAGATATGATTGAAATGTTTTGTTAATACACGCTTGTTAAACATGCACGCACTTAACATATACTGATATTAAACCATAGACTAACACTTAACATATACTAAAATATAATGGGGACAAATGAAATGAGTTGACCCTGTTATCGGCTGTCTCCCAAAATTCATATGTTGAAACCCTAACCCCTAGTCCCTCAGAATATGACTGTATTGGAGAAAGGGCCTATAAAAAGGTGATTAAGTTAGAATGAGGCTGTCAGCATGGGCCCTAATCCAATCTGACTGGTGTCCATATGAGAAGAGGAGATCAGAACCTACAGAAAGACATCAGGGGTGTTCATATGTGGAGGACAGACCTTGTGAGCACACAGCCACAAGGTGGACACCTGCCAGTCAAGGAGAGAGGCTTCAGGAGAAACCAGCCCTGCTGACACCTTGATCTCAGACTTCTGGCCTCCAGAACCATGAAGAAATAAATTTCTATTGCTTAAGTCACCCAGTCTGAGGTATTTTGTATGGCAGCACAGGCAAACTAAGACAGTCATTAAAAGAGTGTCCTACTTGAAAAGGCTGTCTAGCATTTTGGCCACTTACAGAGTTCAGAAGTCACAGGGTGGAGGCTGGAGAGGCTGGGGGCTGATCAGCTCTGTTCCACCCCCAGGTAACCGTGTAACACGCTTGGTGATTGGTACTCTTGGTGCTGAGGTGCTTGCCGTTGGTTGATGTATCCATTAAGTTTTGGAGAAAGGGAGGCTCACAAAGCTACTCGGAAGTTTGTGGACAAGATGGATGGAAGCCAGGGCTGCTGCCAGGACCGCAGCCAACCACTGCAGGCCCTGCTGGCTCTGCCCTTGGTGTGGATGCCACCCTGTTTCTCACCACCACGTGCTCCTGAGTTAGAATCTGGGATGGCACATCTGAGCCTTGGTCATGTGCTGGAGTCCTAACAGCAAGGGAGGCTGGACAAGGCAGGAGTCCACGTGCTCAGTTTCTATACCAGGGGTTTAATCTCTGTCTCCCACAAGATCCATCTATGACAGGAGGATTCTCCAAATACAGGAAGGGAGATACTGGGCAGCCAAGATAAAAACAAACGTCCTCCATGTGCACACGCAGGCGCAGGTCAGAGCTGGAGATAACCTCAGATGAGCAAATTAATTAAGAGAATGAACTTCAGCACTGCACAGACAGGTCTGAGTATCGGCAATCTTACTAATTAGCTTTCAGTTCTGACAATATACAACCTGTCTGAGCCTCAGTCTTCTCATCTGTAAAACTGGGATACTAATGCCTATCTCACAAAATGGTAGCCATCATTATTATTATAGTTGATATTATTATTCGAAATACTTTGAGAGCCATGTTGTGACACCTCAGTCATGGACTCCAGGCCTAATTATAAGGTCCAGTTAGATGGACCTTCTAATTTTTCACCTCTCTCTCTAGCACAGATGGTTAAATCAGCTTTTTATACCTGTGTCCTGATAAGAGTCCTCAAAATGCACATGCTTTTAAAAGGATCAACCTAAGCTCTAAGCATAAGCCTTTTATTGCTGTTTTATTTTACAGTGCGAAAGCTCTCTAACTTTTTTTTTTTTAAAATTATAAAAGCTATGGCTTGTTGGGTGTACCCAAAGTCCTTTATAGCTCTAAGCTTCAGAAAAATAGATAGTAGAAGATGGGAATTAATGCTAAGATAAAGTAAAACAATTGTGTTTCCCACTGGAATTTGAAGGAGATGGAGATTGGGAGGGAGAGAGTTGGAGCTGGTTTTATTGGCAAACAGGCCAGTTAAGACGGTCACTGGAGTTTACTGACACGAAATCTTACGGGTGGGCCCCACAGCACAGCGCAGCCCACAGCGTGTGCAGTGTGTACCCCAGCCAACGTGCACAGTTCTCTTACACACAGGCTCTCTGACCGCACAACTTCTATTCCTTTCATAAAAAAGATATTGATGCTCATAGTGATCATGGGGCGGTGTAGACCTAGAAACCAACAAAGAAAGATTGGAGTCTGTTCAATTGATTTTTACCGTGAAGCATGTTTCACTGTGTTCTAATTCTTGGAAACTTAGGGATGGATGAGTGATGTAAACAGCAATTCTCTATCAACCGCAGTGTTTAACAGAGCGGAATACCCTGTTCTTCCACTTACCTGAATAGTTAGCTGACTCTGATTGTTAAATAGGCCCATAAAATTTGCATGGCGGGTTCCACTTTTTTTTTTTTCTTTTTTTGCACGTAGGGAAAAAAAAAGTTCACTGTCAATTTCTGGATTGTATCGCATTGAGAAGAATTTAACCTCCAAACCATTATATTTGCACCAAAATTCTCTGTTCAGGATGGTGTAAACAGAGACTTACAGAAAGTAGCTTTTCTTCTGGCTCCAACCTTGGTCTTCATCAACAATCCCACGAATTATCAGATCACATCTGCTTTGGGGAAGGAAGCTCCTGAAATTATTGATTTGCCTGGACCTGGGTTTGTGTGGCCTCTTGCTTCTTCTGTTGTGTTTGAGTTTGTCATATCATGGGGACACAGAAGTAGGAGGAAGGGAGCTGATGGAAGATAGTCATCTGGGAGATGAAGAGAGCTGGGTAGAGAAAGTGGGTTTTGAGCAATAAGTTTGAAGGATTCATTTGTATGGTTAACACATGTCTATTGAGCAGCTACAATGTGCCAGGCACCGTTCTAGGCACTGGGGATACAACAGAAAACAGAACAGACACAACTCCTGCTCTCACAGTAGGTATGTGGTTTTTAGGTTACTCTAGGCCATAAGAATCAAAGTTGGGAAAGATGGAGAAGAGAGTGATGCTATGTAGATAATTGCAAGTGGGCTTGCCCCACTTATACCTTTGATTCATCCAGCATTTACTGGCCACCCACCATGAGAATGTTTTGTGCAAGACACTGAAGATACAGAGATGACCAAGCCCCTTCCCTTGCAGTTGAGGAGGTCAGACTCTGGGGTGTGGAGACACAGACATTTTATGCAGCTTGTATGAGCTCTGGCAGAGGCAGGCTTAGAGGAAGAAGATGCAAACCCTGCTAGAGAGGGTGTGAAAGGCTTCCAAGAAGGGAAGAGAGGGTGTTGATGCCAGGCTCAAAGGAAAAATGAGAGCTTGCCAGATAGCACAAGGAGAGGAAGAGGATTCCAGGAGGAGAGAATGAGAAGACATTCACTGGGGGTGGGGTGCACGGAGGAGGCTGTCAGGCAGGCAAAGGCTGATGACGGAGAGCCGAGGTGGGAACTGTGGTTGTAATGTAACCTGCGGCCTGATGGGGGCCACAGCCAGGTTCAGGGAGGAACTCAATAAAAATTACATTTGCCATTGATGACGTCTGAGTGTTCTTATACAGGGAATGCCCATTAGCAAACCTTAATAGGCAGGACCATAATTTGTCGAGTTTAGAAGACTAGAGGCTAGAGAACAATAATGCAATAAATATATTGATTGAGTTTGAGTTTGCCAGGAAATCCAAGAGTCTGCACTTCACTAAAAAAAGTGAAATGGAAACTCTTTTTTGGAAAACTAACAGTAAGGCAGTGATGACTATAAAAAATCATAAGTCCTTTGTGAAAGGAAAAGCTCCGGCCTGAGCGTGAAATAAGACACACCAGGAGACAGGGACTCAACTCAAGATTATTAGGAAGGCAAAATGAACAAGTGGGCTGCCCTCTCGGAAGTGGGAGCAGCAGCAGGGAGAGTCGGGGTGGGCCTTTTATATCCAGTCAGGCTGAGCTGGACTGTTCCTATTGGCTAAGAAGGAAGGGGAGGGAAGTGAGCAGGGTTTAAGCTGAGTTGGGATTTTTCTATAGGTGGAAAAATTCACATGCGCGAGAAGGAGATGTGGTGGTGAGGAAGAAGCGGGAGGGTTTTTTTTTGTGATTCTTGGAAAATGTGTTGTTCTAGGGACCTGAAACTCTCCGCACCCATTTTGGGTGTTCCTCCTGTCTACCCGCTGCCGTCTTAAACATCGGCTAAAACATAATTGCTTAACACCTTGTCCACAAACCATTCTGGTTGACAATAAGAGATTAAACATTACCCTGATTGGTATGGAAATTGTTCATAGCTGCTGCTTTTTAATAGACATTTACTGCCAGTGTCCGGGGAGGAGGGGAAGCAGAAAGGTGTGGGTGCTGACGGCTCTGAAGGACATCAGCAAAGCTCCTTCTTTTTCATTTTCTCTTCCCACATTCTCTTTTCCAAACTGAAAACCTGGACTCCATGCCCAGGTGGGCTGAGGAAGGAGCAGGGAGGCCTGGGGGAGGGGTATGGAGGGCAAAAACAACAAGCCCCCCCAAATTCTTTCTGTTTCTTGGTATGTTTTTGCTCTTGTTTTCATTTTTTACACCTGGAGATTTGGTGAACTTGGAGTTCCAAAATATCTCTCGGACCTTGCCTTGGAGCCCTGATCTCAGCCTTGGCAAGCATCAGAATTCCTTACACAAAAGGTAGAAAACTGCACATTTCCAGCTTCGCTCACCCCCTTTCCTGGTTATTCTGTTTATCTAGATGTGGATGGAAATACAAACTGTGTTTTCTAAAGTTTCAAAGGTGATCTGGATGCTTTCTCTGGGCTGAGGAATTGACTTGGAGGCTCCCTTGTGTTCTTTGGGGTCGTATTTTAAATTGTAAGTAGCCCTAGGAAGGTGGAGCTGCTCTGGACTTTCCACAGCTCTGGGTAAGCCACGTGGACTAGGCTGTTTCCCAGACATGCAGCAGGACTGGCGTGCCTGTCTGGTGTGAGGAGATGGGGCCCAAGGGAGGGCTCTGGGAGAATGCTCTGGAAGGGTTTGGAGCAGGGCAGCATCGGATGCTCCAGGGGCAAGACAGAAATGGACAAGAGAGAGAAGGTATAGGTGTTAAGAGAGGCTTCCAGAAGAGAAAAGGGAAGGCGCTCAAGATGCCCTCAGCTGCTGGGTCTTTGCTGAGTAGGCCCACACCCTTGGACCTTGGAGAACACTTATCTCCAGCCTCACCCATTCCCTGCAGAGGGTGGGACATACCAGCCTGCTGAGGAAATACCTGGAAAGAAACCATAGTGCAACCGTCTAAGACTGGTACTTTTCCACTCCATATGTTGCTCTTTGCTTCTAGAACTTCTGGCACGTACTCCTGAGTGATCTCGCAGAATGCTAGGCCTCTCTGAAGGAACCTTTAAGAGTTGGCTGCACCCTGCATCGGTGGCCCTGTGACTCTGTAGAGGTGGCCACAAACATTTTCTTCTCTCTGAGTCATTTTCCATTCTCAGTTCTCCTCAGTCTCATGTCGGTTCCTCTTCAGAGATTTGGGACAAGGGGATATGCTTTTTCACTGTGGACTAAGCCTGCCACTGCCTCCTAGTTTTCCTGTTGCCTTCAGAAACTAGTTATTTTTACAAAAGAGCATTCCTCCCTCCAAGCCAATCTTAAAACAAATATGGTTTTGGCACATGAGCCTGCCTCCTCAAGGGTGATGGCCTCTCCTGCAAATCAGTTGCTGTTGCTTTCCTCACATGTGTTTCCTCTCCCCAGTTCCTCTTTATTTCTCTGCTCTTCCTCCTGTGCAGCACAGGGGCGGGCAGGACATTTTCTCGCCAGGGGCTGCATATCGTATCAATGTCCCAGAACCAACTGGCAGGAGATTCTGATTATCTCCAGACCTCTCTTCAAAATCTACACCAGCATTTTACGGTTTTTGCTGCAAGGTGAAGGCTGGTTTCCCATCCATCATCCTTATCAATGTCTTGCCTTTGCCAGGTCAGTCTGGAGTGCAGGTGATTCTATAAATACTGTGTTAGGGGACCTGAGGGAGACAAAGCTAAAAGGGACTCATCCCATTTCAAAAGGAGACAAACAAGATGGAATTTTCTTCTTCTTAAAACAATCTGAGAATAAGTAGTCTAGCAACCCTAGTGTCAGGGACCCAGGTTCCTTCTGCCGTACTGCTTGGCTATCTCCAGGGTGTTGCCCCCCTTTTGCATGACCCAGGATGGCTCACAACCATTTCTTGATCCAGGTGGAGGATGACCTTTAAGGACATGATTCAGAATTTGCGTATTTCGCTTCTGCTCACATCCCATTGGCTAGCTCTTAGTCATATGGTCTTACCTCAGGGCAAGTGCAGCTGGGAAATGTAGTCTTTATCTTGGTGTCTGGGAACCCAACTAAAGTTTCTATTAATTATTAGAAGATTTGAAAAGATAAATGTTTCATGCATGTGTTAGAAGATTGTACATTCTCTAATTGTTGGATGCAGACTTCTGTGTATGGCCATTAGATCAAGTTTGTTACTAGTGGTCGTGTTCTCTCTGCTTTACCTGATAATAATTGAAATCTCCCTCTATCACAGTGAATTTTTCAGTTTCTCCATGTATTTCTACCAATTTTTGTTTTATATATTTATAGACGAGTTCATTAGATGCATTCATATTTAAAATTGTTATGTCTTCTTGGAGAATTAGCTTTTTTGTCAGTATTGAGTGATCCTATTTAGCCCTAATTGTGCTTTTTCTCTTAAAGTGTATTTTTTCTGATATTGACATGTCTTCCATCTTTTTTCGTTCTTTTACTTTCAACCTTTTCACCTTTTTACTTTAGATATATCTTTTATACATAATATGTAGGTGAATTTTGTTTTTTAAAAATCCAATCTGACAATTTGTCTTTTAATTAGCAAGTTTAGAACATTTATATTTATTTGATTTTTAAATGTACTTAAACCTGTCTCTACCTTTTTAATTTTAATTTCAATTAAAAAATTTTAAAAATTTTGTTTCTGTTGTTTACAAAATTTTATATCTATATCTTCTCTTTAGCAAAATAGCTTTGGCATGCCTTTATATTTTCTGAGCTCACCTCATTTCCCGTGTTAGTATCCACAACAAAATTTCCAGGATATGTGATCCCTCTTACTTCACATATTTCTAGCAGTTTCTTCTGGGTTTATTTTTTCTTATTTGAGTATTATTTTTTCAGAAAGTGTTTTTTAAATTTTTTTAATTTAATTTTTAATTTATTTTATTTCTTTTTAAATTTTATTAATATTATTTTCTTACATTCTATGATGTTGTTGCAGAGCAGTTGAGAGGGAGAGGGGAAAGGGGAAGGAAATAGGATGGAAGAAGGAGGAAGGAGGAGGGGTAGGATTGAGGCCTGTGGCATCCCCCCATTCCCACAGGGGAGACTGGTGGGCTTCCAGTGGTGGCTTGGTCATTGCTGGGCTGGGTGCAGATGTCAAGGGGGTGTGGCAATAGCCCTTGCCCCCCAATACCCCAGCTCAGGAACTTGGGGCCCTTCTTGCTGAGGCTTGCTGGTCGTCACTGGGCTGGTTGAGTGTGGGGGGAAGCATGGTCAAGACCCTCAGGCCCCCCCCACCCTGGCTTGGGAGAGCCTGGGGCACCTCCTATGGTGGCTTGGTGGTCACTGCTGGGTTGGTTGCTCTTGCAGGGGGAGGGGTGTGGATGAGGCCCTTGGCACCCTGCCACCTCAGCTTGGGAGAGCCCGGGGCTTTTCCTGTAGCTGCTTGGTGGTTGTCACTGGGGTGGTTGCACTTGAGGGGGTGTGGCTGAGGCCCTTAGCCCCTATCTTTGGGACTGGTTGCAGGTGTCAGGGGGCATGGCTGAGACCCCTGGCCCTTCCCACTTCGTGGCTTGGTAGCCCAGGGGACTTCCTGTACTTATAGGTGTTATAGATGTTCTTTGGTGAAATGAGACCTTATCAAACTTTGTCTCTGGTTGTGGTTACTTTGTTTTTTCTTTCAGTTCTGTGTTGGATTATTTGCTGTTCCCACCACTTAAACTCTGCACTGGAACTAATTTATTATCCTTTGCTTACTTCTGAAATGGGGGAACTTCCTGTGGGGACCAGTACTTGAGCTCTGTGGTTGGGCTAAATTGCTGCTTTGCTGCTGATTCCCTAAGGAAGTCTTTCTGTGCAGCTCAGGTTTTAATAGTTGACTTTATAGGTACTTCCAGATCTGGTGAAATCTGATGCACCTGGGTTGTATAGAAACACTGGTCTGGGCCTCAGCCTTTTCATCAAATTGCACCCCATGCAATTCTGTATTCCTGAGCAGTCTCCTCTGAGTGGTCCTGCACTGATTGGGGAGCAGATCAGCTGTCCTTGCTGTGCTCCAGCATTCCCCTGGTGGGCCCGTCTCCCCCACTGCTCATCCTCCAAACACTTCCCATGGGATAGGCCGTGCTTCAGTCCCTCGTGATGACTCACTGGCTTCTGAGTGGCTCCTTTTTTTCTGTTGTTGTGGCTCCTTGGTCCTATGTGTGTCCATGGAAACACATGGTGGTACTGCTGGCCTGGGGGCAACCAAGGCCCTCTTTTCCCTTGCAGCCTCCAAGCAACTTCATCTGAAGGGCACAGCTGCAGCTTTCTGCCAGCTCCTGCTCTGTGCGCTCAGCAGCTCCAGCCTTAAAGTGGCTGTGGCACAAAACGGTTGGAGGGGTTCTTTCTCTCTGTGGTTGTGTCTCCTCCCACCTTCATGCACTCCATAGGTCTCTCCTTCTCTTCCCCTGAGCTCTAGCAGCCCCAGCTTGGCTGTCGTTGCTTTTTAATAGTTGTAAATTGGTTGATTTGTGGGAGAGACTGACACTGGGCACGATCTATTCTGCCATCTTGACCAGAAGCCCAGAAAGTGTTTTTAATGTGGGTCTTAGGGCAAACTTCCTCAAGTCTTGTATGCCTGAGAATATTTTTATGGTACCCTCACATCTGAATGACAATCTTGCCAGAAATGGAATTCTAGTTTCAAAGTACTTCCTTCAGTGCTTTAAAACTCACACTCCATTATCTTTTTGCATTCAGTGTGGTGGTTAAAAAATGTAATATCTATTTGATTCTTTTTCCTTTGTGGATGATATGTTCTTTCTGAGAGTTTTCAAAATTTTCTCTTGGAGTTTAAAACTTTCCAAAGTTTTATTCTAATGTGTCTAGGTGTGGTATTTTTCTTCTCTTTTCTTTTGGCATTCCATGCATCTTTTAATTTGAAGTTATTCATCTTTAATTTGAGAAATTTATCTCCATTAATTCTTAATATATTTTGATTTCTCCATTTTAATTTTTTTTTCTATTCTGTCACTTCTATTGTCTGGATGCTGGTACTTCTACTTTCATTCTCCAAATCCCTTAATTTTTCTTTTACATCATCTATATCTGAGTCCTTCTCTGCTTACTTTCTGGAGAGTTTCTTAATGTGGTTTTTTAATTCACTAATTCATTCTTCAGCTGTGTTCATTTAACCATGAAGCCCATTTCTTGTGTTCTTTATTCCCATTATATAATTTTCATACTTTATATTTCTCCTTAGTCTTGTTTTATATTGCTATGTTAGGATGAACAAAGAGAGAGAAGAGACAAGCCTGGAGGAGAACCCCAAAGAGGACACCCCCATTTGGTAGCACCCACCAAGCAACTCTTGAGGCCAGAGCTTCCCCTTCAGATTTTCAAGGGGAAGCAGCAATAGGAAGATGTGTGCACAGCTTATCATTAACCAACCCAGGCATTGGGAGGGCAGAGAATGCAAAGACTATTCAGCCTTCACTTGCGTTCTGCAATGTTTCACTGGAACAAGGTTCTGGGCTGCCCCAATTTTACTCTTGCACCAGCAGTCTGGGTCAATACTGCCAACTTCTAGAAAGAGAAAGAAGATATTGATTGTCCCAAGGTGATGGTGGAGGTGAAGAGCATAACCCAATTTGCTTTCCCTACTCTTTCCTCCTAGAGTAGCACCAGCTGGCCCTGTCTCAGGCTGCAAACGCCTGCCACCCCCACCACACACATGCAGCAGGTGCTCTCCCAGGGTTCTCATTGTTCTTTCCTTTAGTTTCTGGATTTTGGGTTTCCTGCCTTGTTGGATTGACTCCAGGAGAGACAAAATAGTGTTTTATGTGAATTCTCCATCTTGGCAGGATTTGGAACCTCAACAGAGCACTTTGCAACCCTGTTGTATTACTCAGGATTCTCCAGAGAAACAGAACAAATAGGTTTTGTGTGTTTGTGTGTGTGTATATGTGTATAAAGAAATTTGTTATAAGAAATTGGCTCATGTGATTATGGAAGCTGACAAGTTTAACATCTTCAGGGTGTGCCAGAAGCCTGGAGACCCAGGAGAGACAATGCTTTAGTTTGAATTCAAAGGCAGTCTGCTATAGAACGAGGAGGAATCAGTGTGGCATATAAAGTCTGAAGGAAGTTTATTGAAGAATTCTCTCTTGCTCAGGAGAAGCCAGTCTTTTGCTTTATATGCCCACCCACCTGCATTATGGAGGGCAATCTGCTTTACTCAAAGTTCACGGATTTCAATATCAATCTGATCCAAAATCATCCTCACAACCAGAGTGTTTTACCAAATGTCTGGGCACCCCATGGCCCAGTCAAGTTGACGTAAAATTATCCATTATACCTAGTATTGTAAGTATGGACTGAGAACCAGCATCAGCCTTATCTGAGAGCTTGTTAGAAATGCAGAATCTTGGACCTGCTTCAAAATCTACTTTTTAACAAGATCTCTGCATCTTAATAAGATATAAATCTTTTCAATTCATTGAGCCAGAGCTTCACATCTATATAATAAGGATTACATCAGAGATTCCCAACCCCTGCATGGTCAGAGAACTTAAACCATAAAACAGTAACATAAACACAGCTTGAATTCACCCCAGACCAATTAAAACTGAATCCCTGGGATCTGTGTAGTGTTTTTAAAAACTAAACTGGTGATTCAGTTGTCCATGGAAAGTGAGAACGTTGAGAGCAGTGTTTCTCAAACTGCAATATACACACATCACCTGGAGATGTAGTGAAATTGCAGGTTCTGATTCATGAAGTCTGGGGCAGGCTGGAGATTGCATTTCCAACACACTCCCAGTGATACTGACACTGCTGTCTCAGGACCACCCCTGGAGTCAGGGGATGCTATACTGTATGATGGGCACAGTCCTTCGCAGTTCTGAACTTCTCCGATCCCTGCAAACCAGGTGGGCTTCACAAGTTTGCAAGGTGGGCTAACCAAATACATGTCTCTTAGTATGTAACCGGGAAATAAGGCTTTTCTTTCTGTGGCTTCCAGCATCTTCTGAATTCCTCAAGTCAAAGAATTCAGATGTGTACCTGCTGCTATTTCCCACATGGAAGCCAATGTATTGATCCTATTGAAAGCTTGGCTCTGTACCCTGCAGCCAGGGTATAATGCTCTAGAAAACATTAATTATGCCTTTCATGGAGATGGGGAGATTGAGAATGCTTACCAGGCATCAGAGTAACTCACACAGTGGCTGAGAAATTCAAGTCAGTTGAGGACTGAATCCATGATGGTTCTGCCTGAAGCCCAGGCTCCGCCCTGAGCAGCAACTCCATCAAGACCTCACTGTCTCCTTAGCTGGAATGACATTTTCTCCAATGGCTGCCATCTTGCCTTTAGTTTAAAGCTCTCTTGTAATATATAACTCACCTTGACCTGAGCTCTATTTCACTCTTTCCCTAGAGTGAAATCTCCTTCAGGGCAGCCACCATGACTCCCTGCTTTCCTGCCAGCCTCTTCCAAGACCCATCCCCAGCGGCAGCCAGGTTGAACTTTAAAAAATCTGTGAGCTCACATCATTCCCTTGCTTGGAACCCTCCAATGGCTTGATGCTTAGAGTAACATCTACACGTCCCCATGGCCTACATGGCCCCTAATGGCCCCAATGTCATCCTTCACCACTTCCCTTTCACTCACCCTGCTCCAGCCACCCTGGTGTCTCCCAGTGCTCCAAGCTCGCTCCTGCCTCTGGACTTGGCAATGGCTATTCCTTCTGCCAGCACACTCTTCCCCAAATCTTCACGTGGCTGGCTGCTTCTTGTCACTCATCTTGCAGCCTCAGTGTTATGTCTTCCGAAAGGAAGACCACCCTTGCTATGGGTTAAATGTGTCCCCCAGAAGTTCATGAATTGGAAACTTGACCCCCCATCATAACAGTGTTACGAGAGTGGGAAATCCAATTATGGTATTTGAAAGGTGGGGCCTTTAAAAGGTGATTAGATTGTGAGGACTGTGCCCTTGTGAGTGGATTGATCTCTTCATGGAGTAATAGGTGTGGTTCTGATGGCTTTATAAGGAGACTGAGTGAGAAAGTTAGCTTGCCCTTGCTCAGCTCATTCTCTCCATGTGACATCCTGGTCACCACAGGACCCTGTAGAGAGTTCCCAGCCAGAAGAAGGCCCTCACCAGATGTGTCCCCTGGACCCTGGGCTTCCCAGCTTCCAAACTGTAAGAAATAAGTTTCATTTCTTTATAAATTACCCAGTTTCTAGTATTCTGTTATAAACAACAGAAACAGACTAATATAACCCTTCTATGTGGTCTTTCCCAGCCCACCATGATTCTGTACCCCATAAACTATTCTAATGTCTTCATAGCATTTATGACCATTAGAATTCTCTTATATATTGATTTATTTTCTTATTTGTTTTCTGTCCCCATCCCCCACCATTAAATTGTTGCCAAGAGACTCTAGCATAATCACCTTAGTATCTCTGGTGCCTAGAACTTTGACATGCAGGAGTAGGAGGCCCTTGATTATTAACTGAATGAATCTTGAATTTTTTACTACACTTAGCTCAGTTTGTTCACTTAACAAATTTTTTTTGTTTTCTCCCCAACCAGAAAGTGGATAGCAATTTTGGGTGTTCTCCAGAAAAACTAATTCATGGAGAAGCCTTACAAAAGCAAGACATGTTTGACAGAAAGAGCACGGGACTCAGTTGGACTCTGGTTTACACTAGGGAGGGTAAATGTGGCATCCCGAGCTGTGGAATGTTTGCCAATCAGATTGGAGGAAATCATAAAAAGTTAAGAATAAGTTTTGCTTATATCTGCTGCTTGAAATTCCTGTTTGGTGCCCAATGGCAAGCTGGCAAGAAGCAGCAGATGAAGGAATGGGGCAGAAAGTACTGGTCCTGGATCTCTGCCTTGCCCTGACATCCTAACACCTCCAAGAAGATAGCAGCTCTCAGCAC
Organism: Cynocephalus volans; assembly: GCF_027409185.1. Lineage (NCBI taxonomy): Eukaryota > Metazoa > Chordata > Mammalia > Dermoptera > Cynocephalidae > Cynocephalus > Cynocephalus volans. The sequence goes on from NC_084460.1 coordinate 181,141,837, forward strand.
CTGGCCCAGGTTTTCCACTAAACCCTGGCAAAATAACCCAGATGTGGGATGCCAGGGCTGCCACACAGGGAGGTGAGAGACCTTTATTGGAGGAGACTGATGCTGTCAGGGTGTAGAAAGAAGTGAGCCTGGGGCCAGCAGGAGATTGTGCTGCTGGCAGCTGGAAACCGGCTGTGTCTCTACCAAGGCTTCAAGCCATCCCCTCACATAACAAGTCAGAGATTTTATGGCTCTCCCAGCTCTGCATGATTCATCCCAACACAGCTGGCAAGGTGGAGGGGCAATATGGTGTTTCTCTTGTACTAGTATTGTAGCTTTGCCAGACTCGTGGGGTGGCCCACGGGCTCCTCCAGGTGGAGGGAGGGGCTGAGGTTGGTGTTCAAATTGTGAATCTACTGAATCTACTTTCAAGGTCCATTTTCCACCAGAGTTGTAAGTTTCCATTAAAAAGTGCAAAGTAAACATTAAAACAGGGTCATGATAAAGGTTATTTGCCTATTGAACGATCTTAGGATAGTTTTGTGTGTGTTGGGGAAGAAGAGAGTGTCAAAGGATAGACAAAGGCCAGACAGGACCTCAGTGTAGGTTGCTTTTGTGATTTTGGCTCTACCAAAAGGTCCCAGAGGTGGAGTGTTTTGGGCTATGATTACAAGGGTGTCTAGTGTGTATTCTTCATTCAATCAAATTTAATTCCTCAAGTAGGAATCCTGTGCCAGGACTGTGTCAACTGCTGGGGAGGCAGCAGTGTCGTTCTTGCCCTTGTAGGCCTTATTATTTGGAGGGGGATGGAAACCAGAGCCACTCCACAGCATCGCCATGACAGTGGGGGGCAGCCACCTCTTTCTTAGCCAGAACCAGGGATTTGGACACTAGGACCCAGTTCAAATTTCTAACCCACTGACTTCCAGCTGTTTAACTTGAGGCCAAGTTTTAAATTTTTTTAAGCCTTAGCTTTCTTAGCTCTGATATGAGGAAATGACATTAGCCCTGTCCACTTCATGGGTTATTAAGAGGATCCAAGAGATAACTCTCTTTTTTCTTTTTTTTTTTTAACCTGAAAGCCTTTTGTGAGCTCATAAGGAGATCTTCGAATTGTTATTGGTATACTACAAAGAACTTGATTTGGAAGTTTTCAACGATGATCTTTCACTGTTCACTGTAACGTTGTGACACTACTTGTTATCAGTGGGATGTGAACATCTGAAAAAAGCTATAGACATGCACTGTCACTGTAGCCACTAGCCACATGCAGCTGAAATTCAGTCAGTCTGAATTGAGATGTGCTGTGAGTATAAATACATACTCGACTGTGAACTTAGTTAAAAAAAAAAAAGAAGAATGTAAAAGATCTCACTAACAATTTCTTATATTGATTATATATATTTTTGACATATTGTGTTAAATAAAATATATTATTAAACTAGTTCTGTTAACTTTTCCTGTGGCTACCAGAGAATTTTAAGTTAAATGTATGGGTCATATTATATATTTATTGAAAAGTACATCCATAGAGGCTCTCTTTGGAAAGACTCTTTTATATACCCAGTACACATAATCATTCATACAGCTTCAGGGGTATCACAGACCTCTTAAAAGTCCCATCTATGAAACCCTAAAATGACTATTGTAAAGGTTGCTTTTCATTTATGTTCAAAGTGCATACCAAGAAAATTCCTGTGAGATTAGATCACTTTAGTGTGGACCATTGCTGTGTTTCTCTACGCAGGAAATGGTTTCATCATGGTCATAAAGAGGTGGAAGGCTCCAGCCTGGAGTATGTGCAGAGCTCTCAGATTGAGAAAGCCAGATATCTGCAGATAGACGACTGAAGCATCCCTACAGGTGTGGGTTAGAATGAGGACACCCTAAAATTTCCCGAATACAGAGATTTTCCAGGTACCGAGTGAACAACCACACTTCCTTCCCGTCCCGAATCTTTCCCTTTCTCAAGGAAAAAAGATAAAACAAAAAGAGAGAACCATCCTTTAGGTCCCTTTTATGTTCCCGATCTCACTGAATTCACCCCAAATCCTATGAAGTATTATCCAGGCCTGTGTTATCAGTTGAGGAAATGAGGCTCAGAATGGCTCAGAAACTCACCTACAGGGTCGAAGGAGAATTGGAATTCAAATGCTTTCCAGTGCTGGTCTATTTCTGCTGCACAACTGCTGCCAGAGGAAGAAAGAGGAAGGTGAGGAAGGGGGAAAACCAATACTTGGGGCTCGTCAGATCTCAGCAGAGGCAGATGCTGACCAAGTCCTACACCCTTGCCTTTATTTTGTGAGAAGCAAGCCATGGGTTTGGCTGTAAGGGAACATCTTACCATGGCCCAGTTGCAGGGTGTATGAGTCAGGTCTCCATAGAACTGACAGGATATATAAGTCACATGATTATGGAGGCAGAGAATTTCCACAATCTGATCTACTATCTGCAAGCTGGAGACCCAGGAAAGCTGGTGGTGTAATTCAGTCTGAGTTCAAAAGCCTGAGAAGGGGCTGGGGTGAGGGTGCCAGTGTAAGTTTCAGAGTCTGAAGGCTCGAGAACCAGGAGCTCCAATGTCCAGGGGCAGGGAAACATGGATGTCTCAGTTCAAGCAGACAGAGCAAATTCACCATTGCTACCCTATTTTGTTCTATTCAGGCCCTCAACAAATTGGATACGTCCACCCACATTGGCAAGGGCATTCTTCTTTACTCAGTCTGCTGATTCAAATGCTAATCTTTCCAGAAGCACCCTCACAGACACACCCAGAAGTCATGTTTGACCAGCTTCCCCGGCATCTCTTAGCTCTGTCACGTTGACACATAAAATTAACTATTACACAGGGATTCTGTGCAGTTCTTGGGGAGCCATCTTTTCATAGGAAAATTGCTACTAGATGCTTGACAGCAAAAACAAAACCCAAAACAAATAAGTAGATCAGTCTATGGAATTTATACAGTTTGGGTTAGATGTGGTTCCCTGCCTAGAGGAGCCAGCGAGATGCATCATTTCCATCCACCAAAGATTTGGTCCACCTCTCAACATGGTGCTACTGAGGGCTTCTGAGCTGACTGTGAGCTGGTGAACCACTGGTGTTGGTCAACTCACAGATGAGTTTGCTAGCTAGCCTGGCCCCAAGCAGCAGCAGTAGATCGCTGCCCAAATTCTACAAGTGGGATGACCAGTGGCAATATAAAGGGCAAACAAACAAGAAAGTCTTTCTTTCTGAGAATGTTTCCACTGCAGTTAGGTTAGAAAATGATCCAGGGAGATATAAACTAGCCCTTTCATTTAGCAAAATAAAATGCCTATCCACTTGGTAATTTGCGCAGTGAAAGTCCAAGCCAGCATCTTGCTTTTAAAGGTTTTGTTTAATTTGCCACCCCCACACCTCCCTCCCACTGCCTAGCATCAGGCTAGATAAGAAGGAAGGGCACAGTGGCCTAGCACATGCTGCCACGTGATATGTCCTTGTAGGATAGCTTCCATAACATTTATAGTAAATAAGCAAAGGAAAAAGGTGAAGTGTTGATGACAGGAGGCATCTGTATTTCCTGGGGCTTTGTTTCAGTTTTAGTGAATATGGATAATGCACGGAGCATCTCATTTTTCAGAGCCGTGTTTTTTCATTAAATACTGCCACTCTGCATGGAGAAGAATCTAGACATTCGTGACATATTATTTGGCAGGTTTCGATCACAAGCGCTTCAATATTGACTTTCAGTGAACCATTCCACAGTTGGCCCAGACCGTCAAATCTTATTCAGGGCACCAGGTGGGAAGGTGCCTCTGGGAGCAGGGCACTGTGCCACTCTCTGAAAAACACTTGCCCAGGAGCTCCCCAGGAACCCTGGCTGAGGAAGGTGGGTGATTTGTTCTTCAAAGAACCTTTCCCTTCTTGGGAAACAACACATGGAATGAAAGTGCAAGAGGTGCATCAGAGGTCCCCCAAAGATTTTCACACAAGCAAAGGCATCGTGGGGCCTCCTTGCATAGATCAAGTGAGGAACGTTTTGTCCCTTACCTGGAATGCCTGTCCTCACGCAGTTAATCAAACTACTGTACAACAGGTGGCACCTATCAAATTAAAAGTGAAATTTCCTTTAAGGTAAAAATATATTACATTGAAGGGTTAGGGCTGTGTCTTCTGAGCAGTGCCTCATTCAGCATTTCTCATAACATGGTCTGAAGACCGTGCCCTTGCCTTCTGAATCAAATCAGGGGACCTGTTTCAATTGTAGATTTCTGGGCTCCTAACCACCTGCCAAATAGAAACTAGAGCCAGGAATTTGCAGTGTATCGAGCTTCCAGGAAATCATGACATACCCCCAGGTTTATGTGCCACTGGATGTAAAAAATCCTTCATATATTTTTTAAGCTATCATAGCACATTGAGATGGAGAATAAGATTGGTTTCTTTTGCTAACGTCCATGTGAGCTTGTTTAATTGTGTCTACTGTAGGGAAAGTTTGAACCGCAAAAGACAGGGACTACTTTAAGCCTTTGCTTTTGCTGATTGATATGTTGATCTTGTCCTTTTGCAGTTATGGGTCATTATCTGCCCAAGGGCAGTATTTCTAAGAAATTGTTTCTGTGTATCTTCTAGGGAAGAATTTGTCCTATGATTATATATGATTGCAACATGTTGACAAAAGTAGAAGAAAAATGATAAAGCCTCTTTGTTCCATTTCTTATTTCTCTGAAGCCGGCTTTTGAGTGATGAAAAAAGAATTTAGTGAAATTTACTGTTAACCATCTTACACTACAGAATATGTACATATTTGTGTATTCATACACTCACTCATGCACACATGATCACCTAAGAGATCTGAGTTTCCCAGTCCTTGAATAACATGTTTTCTGGAATTTATATCTCAAACATATCCAAAATGATGTTTGCTGCCTAAAGACACTGTCATTAATATACATAGCAAGGAGTCAAATAGAGCACTGATCACATTCTGATGATTTTGGGTGGATCTAACTTGGTTACTTTAGGACCAAGTGAACTTTTTAGTTGTAAACTGTATGGTTATCTGGTTAACTTAGGTAAAGACTATTACATTGGAAATCAGTGAAAACAAATGACTGCTCTCTACATCCCCAAGTAGCAAATGGACCTTTAACCAAATAGTCCTTAATTTCTACAAAATAACTGCCTAAAATCCCGCAAAGCATTGCATCCAGGGAGCACATAAAGTCGATAAGACCTAATGAGGCTGCCAGTACTAAACAAAAGTCACAACATCTTCTCATAAACAATGGAAACTTTTAACCATCAAGGAAGCTCTCCTTTTATTTTGTCTAATAAACCTAGAAATACCAGTTCGACCCCACTGAAACATCATAGTGACCAAAGAAGAATGTTGCTTTCTTCATTTTGTGACAATAGGAGAGTTTTGAAAGTGTGTAGCAAAAATTTTTTATTAGTTTTAGAGGAGACACGTTTAATTCTTTTGCTGTGGTTATTGGGACAGGAGGTCATATAAAATCCAGCCATGTTTCTAGATTTTTCTCTCAGGTCTTCTTACAACTTCCTGGCTCCATCACAGTGATAGGGATCTACCTTCTTCAGCTCCCATGTTCCTAAAAAATGCTGTCATGAAATGAAATTAGGAAGATGGATGCAAAGTGCTTTCAAAATATGCATGCACACATGCATGCATGTTTCCTTTGTTTGGTCTAGATGAAAATGAAAAAAATTAGGTCTTAAGACATTACAGAGTTTAATCAAGAAATTAAGATCTATTCTAAGTATTTTAAACAGAGGAATTTAATACAGGGAATTGGTTAAGTAAGTGATGAAAGCTCTGAGAAGCTAAATGAAGAGCAGTGAAGGAACTTAGAAGTCAGCAACAGCAGGAAGCCACTATGCCTCTAGGCTTGGGGGGTTGAAGGGAGCAGAGGTATTACCATAGCCAGAAGATGGGTCACTCAGTTCCCATGGTGAGTGTGTCTAGTGAGAGCTGGAGCCATGTGGGAGATACAGCAGCTGCCGAGCGGCCTGGTGAGGCAGAGAGAGAAGGGGAAAGATACCCTGGCCTATCCCTTCTTCCCACTCCCCAATCTCCTGTCAATGCTCCACTTTGCCAAACTCATGAGGAAGACTGGAAAACAATCTGCCTGGGTCAATTCCACTGTAATCAGCACAGAGGAAGGAGAAACTGGCACATTGCTCCATTGGGAATATGGCAGAATTGACTCCTTGCTGTCAAACATGGCATTCTTGGAACTGTGGGAACCCTGGGCCATCACCTCAGCCACCTGCTTTAGGGCATCTTTTCTTCTGAATCATTTTGTTGCCTGAGGGTGATGATCCATGATCATAAAAACACAGGTAAGTCAAGGGCAGACCTTTATCAGAAACCACTGTGACAACTGGGGCAGAGTTGTTATCCTGCTAGCAGTTAGAAATGCAACTAGAGGGCTCTTGAGAGCCACTAAGAAAGGGACCACACCTTTCAGAAATTCTCTAGGATGGTCTTGTGAAACTGGGGTGGAAACTATTAAGCCATACTGATTCTATTCAAAGAAAACTCTGTGCCTTTGGAGAGTTGTACTAACTTACACTATTTAGCTGATATATTGACCTAGTATGGGCACAGTGGGGGTTAAGTTTCTAATACCTGGAACTTTGGGGGACACAATTCAACCCATAGTATCATTGACCTAAAGGATGAAGGACTTCCCACAACTTTCCACTGGAAACCTATAGGCATTCTGAACTTTATGCATCTTGAGGTTAGAGGCTGACTCTTAAGTAAGTGTGCAGTAAATATTTGTGGAATAAATGAATTTAAAAATATTGAAGTGGCTAGAATCCAAAACACTGACAACACCAAATGCTGTTGAGGATGTGGAGCAGCTGGAACTCTCATTCATTGCTTGTGGGAATGCAAAATGGTACAGTCACTCTGAAAGACAGTTTGGCAGTTTCTCATAAAGCCAATCATACTCTTACCATAGAATCCAACAATTGTACTGTTCGTTACTTACCCAAATGAGTTGAAAACTTACGTCCGCACTAAAACCTACCCATAAACATTCATAGCAGCTTTATTCATAATTGTCAAAACTTGGAAGCAAACATGATGTCCTTCAATAGGTGAATGGATAAACAAACTGTGGTGTTATCTATACAATGGAAATGTATGATTCAGTAATTAAATTCAGTAAATTAAATTTAATTCAGTAATTAAAAAAAAAAAGAGTTATCTAGCCATGAAAAGACATGGAAGAAGTGTAAATGCATATCGCTAAGTGAAAGAAGCCATTCTGAAAGGCTACACACTGCATGACTCCCACTATACAACATTCTGGAAAAGACAAAACAATGGAGACAGGAAAAAGGTCACCAGTTGCCAGGGGCTTAGAGGGAGGGAGTGAGGGAGGAATGATTAGGTGGAGCACAGGGGATTTTTGGAGCCATGAAACTATTCTGTATGATACTGTAATGGTGGATACATGTCATATATTTGTCAAAACCCTTAAAATGCACAACATTAAGAGTGAACCCTAATGAAAACTAGGGGCTTAAGTTAATAATAATGTATCAATATTGGCTCATCAATTGTTAACAAATGTATCACAACAAAGCAAGATGTTAAAGTAGAGAATAATGGCAGGTTAGGGCATGAGAGAGTGTGTGGGAACTCTGTTATTTTTGCTCAATTTTTCTGTAAACATAAAATTACTCTAAAAAATGTCTATTAACAAAATGGAAGTAGGTAATGCTTCTTGATAAAGGATCACCATTTGGGAATTTTAATTAATATCTGAATGAAAAGCAGCTAAACTGTCAGATCTGGTTGCTCTTGACATCCCCACGGTCTTTTCCTACCATTAAGCTTTACTACCAGCACAGTTAGGTTAGCTCCCTGGACACGTGTGTACGATGATTTAAGAGCATCTTGTTTCATTAGAAGTGTAAGTTCTTTCTAGCTCCCAAGTGTAGTGGTGCAATGAAATCTGGATGGAACAGTGCCTGGCCCCCTTCATGAAATTCCAGATCCTGGGGGAATGTCTTGAGACACTGGAGGATAAATTTGAATAATTGGACTATTTAGTGGGTGAAGGCCTTGGATACTGCTCCTCCTTGTGGGCCGAATAGGTTGTTTTGAAGAAGTTTGGTGTTTCCCTTAAGATGATGGGTAGACGTCTCCCTGTGACACAACCACACTTCACACTCACAGAAACATTCCAGTAACATTAACTATGTGACTCTTCTAGTCTTACAGAATACATACTATCTCAGCAATGTCGTCGAAAGGCTGCTAGAAAAACGGTGGGAGGTATGGCAGGACACCAATTTTCTTTAGGGTGGCAGTGACTCCAGCTAAGATTCTACATTTTTCAGCTCCCTTGTAGCCGAGGGTGACCCAATAGCAGTTCAGGTCAATGAGCTAGAAGCAGATGTTGCAGGCTGGGGCTTCCAGGAAAGCCTTTAGAAGAGGACAGAAGGATGGCCATTTAGCTCAGTTGGTTAAAGCATGGTGCTATAATACAAAGGTCAAGGATTTGGATCCGCATACTGGCCACCTGCCAAAAAAAAAAATTAATTAAAATAAATTTTTAAAAATAAAAGAGGACAGAAAAAAAAATTGGGGTGAGTAAATTGCCGTCTTTTGTTGTCTGCCCTTCTGCTTCTGCCTGGAATGCTGACACAGTGCTGGAGGTAGAGCGACCATCCCGTTATCATGAAGTGACTGTGAGCAGGAAGGCCACAAACTAAGGACAGAGAAGCAGGAAGCTGGAAGAGACGTCAGTTCTAGATGGCGTGCTGCAGCTGCTGTACTGGTCTTGAATGGCTTACCATTGGGTTTCTTTACACTAGAAAAACAAAGCCCCTAAGTTTTTACTTTATCTTTTTTTCTTTTTCTTTTTTTATTCTTTTGATGTTGTTGTTGTTGTTGTTTGTTTTATTTTTTATTTCTTAAAAGCACCTAATTTTTAAAAGTCAGTATTTTGGGAGTTTCTGTTACTCGCAGTTAAACCTAGCATCGAACTGAATCAGAGGTATTTTCTATCTACTCTAGTGGTTGAGAGTATGGACGTTGAGGTCCGACAAAGTCTGTATCTAGTGATACGTTCTGCTATGTGACCTTGGACAGACTGCCTCACATTCTCAACTTCAGATGCTTCATTTGTATAATGGAATCAAAAACAGAGGGCCTGCCCTTGGCTCACTTGGGAGAGCGTGGTGCTGACAACGACAGGTCAAGGGTTAAGATTCCCTTACTGGTCATCTTTAAAACAAACAAACAAACAAACAAACAAACAAAAAAACACAACACAACAAAACAAACCAAAAAAAGCCCCCCCCCCAAAAAAAAACCCCACTGGATTGTTTTAAGGATAAGCTGAAATAATACATTTTGTGTGCTTTAAGGACTGAATAGCTGATAGTGCAGAACTAGAGTTGTGTCCAGTGCAGATGCAGGGTGCATAGTCACGTACATGAACTTTTAAAAACAGAGCAGGATTTGGCAGCACTGTGTCTTCAACACTGAATATTGCACAACTTCAGGACTGTGTTGTCATGTGAAACATCAGGGTAACCTGATGCCAAGTGGATCTGCCCAGACCTAACCTCAGACTGTTATTGCCTCCCTCAGCCCCCTTCTAGGGGTTGATGCCTATAGATCATTCTAGAAAAACTGCCCCACTCAACATATAGCCCCTTACTGGCTGAGGGGAACTAGACAGTTACGCAGAGAGGCAAGCCATGATTCTTGTCTCTAAGGCCATCCTCTTGGACTCAGCTGCTTGCATTGGAAGTAGGCATCCAACCTGAACAGACCACTCTGTGGGCTGGCCAGAGGCTGAACAAGGGTTCTAGTGGGAAAGTTTCCTATCCTCTGATATGGCCATTTCTAATGTTCTCATCTCTCTTCAAAACTTCCCCTCCTCATTCCCATCTGATGATATTGCTTCTGATTTTAGAGAGAAAGTAGAAGCACCTGGAAGAGAACTGATTCGTTCTCCCAGAACTGAATCTGTGTCCCTTTGCTCTCTGCTTTCCTTCCTGTTCCCAGGGATGAACCGGGCCTGCTTGTTGCAGAGGAGAGTGCCTCATCTGGGCACTGGGACCTGTGTTCTCTTGCCACTCCGGAATACTCTCTTTCTTCTGTGTATGACATTCAATTATCCCTCTCTTCTGGACCATTCTCTATGCAAACAAACTCTAACCCCCATCTTAAAGCAACAAACACCCCCCCCCTGCCGACTGCTGTGCTTCCTTTAACAGCCCCACCCTGGGGGTCTGTCTTCACTGTTTCCACTTCCTGCCTCCTTGTCCCTCTTGATCTCACTCTCAGCAGGCTCCTGTCCCCACTGTTCTACTGAAACTGCTCAGTGTCAAGATCACCAACGACTTCTTTGTTGCCAAATCCAATGACCGGTCCTCAGTCCTCAGCTTACTCAAACTCTTAGCAGCATTTCACTCAAATGACTACTCCTTTGAGAAACTATCTTCACTTGGTCTCTTCAGTGTGGGAAATAGACATTAACAAATACCTTTATAACATCATGGGAGCTCCATTATGGCAAGGATTCTCTTTAGTTTATGGCTGTGTCCCCAGTACTTAGAATGGTGCCTACTGTGTATGAAATGCACAATATATATTTGTTGAATGGATGAATCTAGATCAAGGATCAGCAAAGTATGGTCCACAGACCAAGTCTGGCCCATGGCCTGTTTTGTAAATAAAGTTTTATTAGAACACAGCCACATTCAGAAGTTTACAAATTGTCTAATGCTGCTTTCACACCACATTAGCAGAGTTGAGTTGCTGTGACAGAGACTGTATGGCCTGCAAAGCCAAAAATATTTACTATCTCATCCTTTACAGAAAGTTTGCTGATCCCCAATTTAGATAATCACTTCCACTTCCTCCATGTTCTCTGTGTGTAAGACCCTGACTGACCCCAGATGATCAAAGAGAGAAACTCCATATGGAGAGAACACAGCTCCTTCTCTCACCCGGGAACATTACCAGGGTTGTCTGTGGCCAAAGGCTGAGAAGGACTCTGTAAGTTGAATAATAAAGGAATGGGGGTGGGGGGTGGGTGGGGGAGGTGGAAGTCAAGAAAAAAGGTCATTAACAGTACTTTTTTTTTTTGTCTATTTCATGACCGGCACTCAGCCAGTGAGCGCACCGGCCATTCCTATATAGGATCCGAACCCGCGGCGGGAGCGTTGCCGCGCTCCCAGCGCCGCACTCTCCCGAGTGCGCCACGGGCTCGGCCCTCATTAACAGTATTAATAAGAAAAACATTCCCTGAGCAACTGTTTTATACCACTCACTTTGCATATTTTATTTCACTCAATCCTACAGTCCTGTGTGGCAGGTGCAGTCATCTCTGTCTTGCAGATGAGAAAACTGAAGCACATGGAAGTTAAGTGTTTTGCTGAAGGTTGTGGAGCTATGAAATATCACAAAGTGGTCATCAATGCCAGTACCTGAGACAGGCTCTGGACCAGGCAGCAGAATTGATAACAACAAGCACACAGGGGGGTGCAGGTACCCTTCTCAGTTCGTCCCATCAATCTTGGGAAACTAAGGCATGTGGAGGATGAACTGACTTGCCCAAGGCCACATGGCCCTGGTAAAGGACACAGCAGAACTTGCTCTGGCAATCTGGCTCTAGACTCAGTTTTTTACTACTTTACCATAATGGATGATAGGTCCTCAATAAATAGTTGTTGAATGAACGAATTTGAACCCAGATCTCCTGAGTCCCAGCTAGTGCCTTTGCCACTGTCCCACAGGAACCACCCTTCAAGGTTCAGAGGGCGTTGTGTTTAGACCAGAGCTGTCAAGGAGGGAGAGCCATTCCTGCAGAAATTGCTAGAATGTTTAAGGATTTACTCACTCTCTGTCTACATTTTTATCTCTCTTGAGACACTGCCCATTTCCCTGGGGAAACTATAATTTCAATAGCTGGTGATAACATCTGTCTTTAGACTAGTGAACCATTTGCAGAAATGTATTTCAGGACAAAGCTAAGCCTTCTGGTTTCGAGGCAGCTTCATAGAGAAGTCATGGAAGTGCCTTTCTTACTTAGTCCTGGCTACAGGTTAGAATTGTGCAATCAAACGACTTCCGTACAAATTACAGCTTTCAATTGGGAGGTGAATTTTTCTTTCCTGGTGAAATTTGCTTAACTTAAAAATGGCATGTGCTGCATTTCTCTTTCAAAATCAGATAAAGCCATTGTCAATTTTATGCACATTTGGCCGTCTCTCAAGAGTAGGGCAGAGCTATTCAAGAAAGGAGGGATTCTCTGCTCATTAATGCATGCTTTCAACTTTCTGGTTGTGGGAAAAGAATTAATGACATCTTTCCCTCTGTATGTCAGCTCAGGCTGCCATAACAAGATACCCTGGACTGGATGGCTTAAACAATAGATTTATTTCTCATAGTTCTGGAGGCTGGGAAGATCAAGGTGCTGGCCAGTTTGGTTCCTGGTGAGGGCTGTCTTCCTGGCATTGAATGATTGCTTAAAAGGTACCAGGGACCTAATTAAGCATTTTGCATTTAATCCTCTCAACAACCCTGTGATGGCCAAGGCAGTGTTATTATTCCCATTTTATGGATGAGGAAACTCAGGTTAGAGAAGCTCAGTAACATGCTCAAGAGGATGCATCTAGAAAATGACTCAGACTCAAATCCATTTGAACCCAATACTGTTTATTTATTTATTTTTTATACCTTATTTTATGAATTTTTTGAGGGTTTTTTGTGGCTGGCTGGTATTTGGATCTGAACCCGTGACCTTGGTGTTTTTTAAGCCTGTGCTCTAACCAACTGAGCTAACCAGCCAGCCCCCTGAACCCAGTACTGTTTAATTCCAAGGCACTCTCCTAACCACATCCCATGTTTCCCAGTTGGTGATGAAACTTATACTTCCATATGCTCGGGATTGTAATCACCAGGATGATAGTTCAGTACAACCCTTTGGATTAACCTCTAGCTGAGAAGAAAGATAAATTCTTGGTTTTACTCACATTTACCTTAATCATTTGTTTTTATTAGTAACAATAGAGGCAAAAGGATACTTTTCTAAAAAGACACTCATAACTTATAAAATATTTAGCTTTAGCTTTTATTAGATGTCACAAAAGTTTCTGGAGAAAGACACTTCTGAAAAGAAACAGCAGAGGATTATAATGATGCCATTTCCCATTCTGTAATTTATTTTAATGGCTGTCTTCTCTCATCTGTGGCAAGTGTGTCCTAAGACAACTTTATGGCTTTTTTTAAAAAATGAAAATGTTCCTCACTTTTCAGAAACCAAAAGGAAAAGCTATCACAGAAATGTTTCTCTTTTCTCTCTGTTCTGTGCTGCAAGTCATATGTTTTTGTCATGATTAAAGTCACTTTTTTCAAAGGAGTCCAGCTGTTGGAATGATCTAAATTGGAAGAGTGGAGAGGAATTGAAGGATTGCTTCTTTCTTCTAAAAAGCTAAGGGCAGCAGAATTTGGGCTGCATAAAGCTAGTATAGGAGCAGCAATGGAGGTGAGAACAGATCATCTAATTGCCTATCTCTGGTTATTAGAATTATGGGGCCTATCTCTTTTTTCCTAAATGTTTACACTTACGGGAGAATTTTCCAGCTTCCTGAGAAAACAGTTTTTTTCCAAGAAAGATAAGAGTGTTTATTCTTTGCAGTCCCTATTCTACCGCAAAGAAGTATTGCAGGGTGGAAATAAGCCCTTCAATTATGAAGCAGCTCATTTTAAAGCAGCCAGGCTTACTTTTGTTGTCTGTTGCCTACTCATCCTACAAACTGTTCTTCATCAAAATAGTTAACTCTCCCCTGGTCTCCTTCTCTCTCCCTCCCAAGAATGGGAGGATGGAAGAAAACCATTAATACATAATCTATGTGGCAATGATAATCATTTGGCCTGTTTAGAGGTGCTTATGCAGAAACACAAGAAAACGAAGGGGAAGAGTATGTGAACTTCTAACCCTCTTCCCCACATGCCATTTGGTTGGTGGGTGGCATGAGCAAGTGTTCAAGTTCCTTGCAGTGGGCGTTTTTATGGGGCCAAATGACAAAGAGCCAAAGAGGGTAAGAACTTGTGAGCGGCAAGTGGAAAACTACCAAGAACTGTCCAGCCACTCCTGCAACACACTTCACCGTGCCTGAGGGAGGGTAGCTTAGGTTTACTTCTCCAAATCCTGCAGGACCTGGCCACTCCAATGGGACTACCCTTTTGCAGTACAGGGAAGCTGTATTGGTCCATTTCTGTCGCTTATAAGAAAATTCACAGAACTGGGTCATTTGTAAGAAAATGAAATTTATTGCTTACAGTTTCAGAGGTTAGGACGTCCAAATTCCGGGGAACACATTTGGTGAGGGTCTTCTTGGTTGTGGCTTTACAGCAATGCAGGAGTCTCACAAGGTAGAAAATGGCGGAGGAGAGAGAGAGAGAGACTTTCACATGCTCTCCTTTTAAAGCCCTCAGAACTACACCCCTGACCACCATTATTAATCTATTCATTAATGCATGGTCCTATGATCTAATCACCACTTTAAGGCTCAACCTTCCAGTCATCACAATAGGACTTCCCACTCTCAACACTGTCACAGTGGTGGCCAAGTTTCCAATATCTGGAACTGTGGGGTCACAATTTAAGCTTCAATGAGTTTGGGTAGGACGTTCAATCCACAGCAGCTTTCCTGCCCCGCCCTCTTCTTAGCTCCTCTGCCCCAGTGAAGTGACACCTTATCAATTGGGCAAGCAATGGATAGAGGATATTAATTATTGCTCACTGACTCCTGCCTGCAGTGCTGCCTGCAGCTTTTATGAACCCCACATTTTAAAACTGAAAAGGCATCTCTCTGGCTCAAAAGTGCCACAGAGGAAAATAATCCAATTGATCCCTGCTCTGTGGCTGTCTGAATGGATCTGCTAAATGTGTACTTGGAGAAGTGCAGTAAGTGTTCTGAAAAATAGTGTGAGAACACAGGCCAGCCGTGCAGTGGCTCCATCAGGAATTCCAGAAGGCTTTACCTTCAGATTTACATGTTGGCTTCGGCGTTTGGTGAAAGCTTTCTGGGGAGATGAGAATATGGGAAGCCAAGCAGTAGCAGTAAAATCAAATACATGTCAGCTGAGGATGGCTAATGCACTTGGGTTAGTGATTCGCATTTTTGTAGAACACCGTTCAGGAAGGCAGTGGGGTTTTGTAGAAAGCACACTGGGTTTGAAGCCGTGAGAGTTTGGATTGGCCTGGGTTTTCCTCTTTTTGTGACAACCCGGGCAAGAAGCTTAACTTTTCTGAGGGTCTGTTAAAAGGACACAATAACACCTGCCTATCTCAAATGAGATAGTGAATGTGAAAGTGCTTTGTAAAACATATTACCATAAATACTATATAAATTCTTTATGTGACTTGTAAATAATGTAAGTTGTCAATTCATTTATACATTCAACAAACATGTAATGAACATCTCCTAGGAGCTGGTGATACACAAGCAGTAACAGACTCAATCCCTCTGCCCACAAAATTTACAGCTGATGCTCACAAGTAAATGGGAAAATACCCTGAAACATGTTAAATGCTAAGATGGGTAAATATAAATTGCATGGAAATTCATAAAAATGGCACTTAACCTGGACTTTGAAAATTTCCAGAAGGCTTCAAGGAGGGAGTGATGTCTAAGCTAATCTTAAATGTCATGTTTGCAGTGAGGACTCTCATGCCCATCTTATTTAAAAACATAACACCCTATCCCCCTCCTGCTTTATTTTTCTTTATAGAGCCTATCTGACACACTTTATGTGTTTATGTCCTTATGTTTCCTGTCTCTCTCAACCAAAATATCAGCTCATAGGATTAGCTATTTTTCTCGTATTGTTTCCTACTACGTCCTCAGTCTCTAAAATTGTTCCTGGAACATAGTAGGTACTCAACAGATATTTGTTGAATGGATGAACAAAATGTAAGTGTGATTTGGGCAGCCATGAGGGCAGGAAAGAATGTTCCAGGAGAGGAAAACCACAAGCAAAGACCAGGAGGCAAAGTGCAGGTGGTCTGGTTTGGCTACAGTGCTAACACGAGGGAGGAATATGGGGAGTTGAGGCTGGGGGGTAGGTTGGGCCAGATTATGCCGGGACTTGTAAGCCACATTAAAGAATTTGGACTTTATCTTGAGGGTTATAAGGACAATTGAAGTCTTTAATGTGGAAGTGATTATAAGATCTGAGTTTCCACACAGCTGGGAACGGGGAGACCATGAGGAAGCTCTTACAAGGGTCTGGGAGCAAGATAAAGATGACCTGAACTGGGCCCATGGCCAAAGGGAGAGGTGTTGGAGTGGCCAGGCTGTGGTGGTTGATTTGGCATGGGGAATGAAGGAGAGGGAAGGCTCAGCAATGAGGGGTGGAGGCAGATTCCCGGTGGCGGTGCCATTCATGCAGATGGGGAAGACAGCAGCAGAAGCAGGTTTGGGGTGAAGAAGATGAGTGTTCGGTGTGAGCCTGTATTAATTAGTCTATATTCCTGTTGCTCATAGCAGAACGCCTGAAACTGAGTAATTTATAAAGAAATAGAATTTATTTCTTACAGTTTTGAAGGCTGGGAAGTCCGTGGTCCAGGGGGCACATCTGGTGAGGGCCTTCTTCTGGATGGGGGCTCTCTAGAGGGTCACGTGGTGATACATGGGGAGAATGGCAAGAGCAAGAGAGCTAACCTTCTCATTTGATCTCCATAGAAAGCCATCAGGACTATGCCCATGACAACCCGTTAAACTATCAACCCATTACTGCATGAATGGATCAACCCATTCACAAGGGCACAGTGCTTGTGATCCAGGCTCCACCTTCCACCACCATATCGGGGGTTGAATTTCAACAGGAGCTTGGGGGAATGTGTTTTGTGAGTGTTTGTATGTGTAGGTCAGTCTAAAAGTGGTCATTGAAGCCATAGGGGTGGTTGGAATATTCCAGGTAAGTGAGAAAAGGAGGAAACCTAGGGAAAGCTCTGAGAGATGCTAATGAGGGAAGGATGGACAGAGGGAGAGAAGACCAAGAAGGAAAGTGAGAAAAGGATTTCAGAGAGGTCCAAGGAAGACCAGGAATAGACAGTGTCTCAAGGATTGAAGCGTTTGCCAGATCAAGTTAGATATGAAAGTGTTGTAGGTTTGAATTGTATCCCCCCAAAAGAAATGTTGAAGTCCTAACCTCTGGTACCTGTGAATGTAACCATATTTGGAAATAGGGTCTTTGCAGATATAGTCAAGTGAAGTTGAGGTCATTCTAGGTTAGGGTGGACCCTAATCCAATCCCTGTTCTTATAAGAAGAGGGAAACTTGGACACAGAGACACAGAGACTAAGGCCATGTGAAGATAGAGGCAGAGGTTGGAGTGATGCATCTACAAGCCAAGGAATGCCAAAGATGGCTGGCAGCCAGCAGTATAACATGTCTGAACAGGATCTAGTCTGAGGCACTATGAAGGATAAGACATCAGTTTAAAAAGAGCCCCTATCAGAGCAACATGAATTCTGCTAAAATTGAAGGAAGAAAAAACATCAAATTTATGGTGAAGCTTGGGTGGAAGAATGGTGAAAATATTGATCCTTTATGAAAAATTTATGGGGACAATGTCCCCAAATAAATCAGCAGTTTACAAATGGATAACTTATTTTAAGAAAGGGCGAGACAGTGTTGAAGATGAAGCCCACAGTGGCAGACCATCCCCATCAATTTGTAAGGAAAAAATTAATCTAATTCATGCCCTGATTGAAGAGGAACACTGATTAACAGCAGAAACAGTAGCCAACACCATAGACATCTCAATGGGTTCAGCTTACACAATTCTGACTGAAAAATTAAAGCTGAGCAAACATTTTGCTTGATAGGTGCCAAAACTCTTATGCCCAGATCTGCTGCAGAAAAGAGCAGAGCTTACAATGGAAATTTTAGACAAGTAGAATCATGGTTCTGAGGCATTTATTCAAGCAATTGTAACAGGAAATGAAACATGGCTTTACCAGTACGATCCCGAAGACAAAGCACAACCAAAGCCATGGCTACCAAGAGGTGGAAGTGGTCCAGTCAACGCAGAAGCAGACTGGACAAAAAAGGTTATGGCAACAGTTTTGGGGGATGTTCAAGGAATTTTGCTTGTTGACTTTCTGGAGGGCCAAGGAACAATAACATCTATGTTTGGAAAAAGTTAGCCAAATCTTTAGCAGAAAAACACCTGGGAAAACTTCACCAGAGTCCTTCTCTACCACAACAAGGCTCCTGCTTATTCCTATATCAAACAAGGGCAATTTTTTGAGAGTTTGAATGGGAAATCATGAGGCATCCACCTTAGAGTCCTGATTTGATGCCTTCTGACTCCCTCCCCGCTGCCCAATCTAAAAAAAATCTTTAAAGGGCACCCAGTTTTCTTCACTTAATGTAAAAAAAGACTGCATTTGTTAAAATCCCAGGATCCTCAGCTCTTTAGGGATGAACTAAATGGTTGGCAACATTGCTTGCAAAAGTGTCTTGAATTTGATGAAGTTTATGTTAGGAAATAAGGTTTATATTTTTAATATTTTAATTCCATTTTTTCCATGAACTAACTTTTCAAAGTCCCTTTGTATGTGTGTGTGTGTGTGTGTGTGTGTGTGTGTGTGTGTGTATTTTTAAAATTTTCTGTATCCATTTATCCATTGATGGACACTTAGGTCAATTTCATATCTTGTGTATTGTGAGTAATGCTGCAATGAAAATGGGAGTGCAGATATATGTTGGAGATATTGATTTCATTTCCTTTGGATATATACCCAGAAATGGGATTTCTGGATCATATGGTAGTTCTAATTTTAATTTTTTTCAGGACCTTCCACACTGTTCTACATAGTAATTGTACCAATTCACATTCCCACAACCAGTGTACAAGGATTCCCTTTTCTCCACAACTTGACAATGCTTGTTATCTTTCGTCTTTTTGATAATAGCTATCCTGTCAGGTGTGAGGCGATATCTCATTGTGATTTTGATTTGCATTTTCATGATGAGATTTTATTTTTGATATGAGGATTTGATCATATTTAAATGCTCATGGGAAAGAGCCATTGGAGAGGAAAACATTTTCTAAAAATATAAGAAAGGAAAGAATTTGTCAGTGAGCAAGTCGTCTGAAAGCCAACTGGTAAGTGTGGGATTCAACGTAGAGCATTGGGATGCACATGTGAAGACACAGGTGGGTCTGGAGGTTTGGCCGCAGGAAGCCAAGCAAGTTCCTGCCTGAAGATCTCTGGGAGCCGGAGCACAAAGGCATCCTGAGCACAGGAAAGGCAGGTCCAGTTGGAGGTTTGAGAGGTGAGAACAAGCTGGTGGTAGCTGCTGGGCAGACAAGACAGGAGGACTAATGAAGGAAAGAGAAGAATGTGAGGCAGCCATAGAAAGCCCAGGCGGAAGTGGTGTTTGGCAGCATTGTGATGGCCTCCTCTCCCACCCACCTCCTTTTCCTTGCTGACTGACCCCCTGTGTCAGGAATCCACCACTTAGGGAAGATGGCCCCTCTCTCCTTCTGCTGGATATTGCCAAGTCTGCAAGGGAGTTAGGGTAACTAATGCCAACTGCTGTAACAAACACCCCCAAGATTTCAGTTGCCTAAACTCATACATTTATTTCTTGTTCAGTGGGTTAGTGGCTCTCCTCAAGGGAAGACTCAGGGATCCAGATTCCTTTTGCCTTGTGATGCTGCCCAATATATTATTTGCAGAAAGGGAAGAGAGAGGATGGGCCATTGTACCTAGGGCTAGACTCATCCCTCTGATCCACGTCCCGTTGGCCAGAATCCAGACATATGTCCTCAACCAACAGCAAGGGAAGCTGGGAAATGTAATCTTCCTGTGTGCCCAGGTAGAAGATTGGAATTGGTCAGCACATGTGATGCCTGGAATGTGATGCCTGGAATTACAGCAGCCTTAGTGCAACCATGAGGGCAACTAATCTGACATGCTAAGGATGGAAGACGGAGAAGATGCAAAGAACCTGGGTCCTTGATGACATCATTAGGCAACCGATTTAATCAACCTGGGGTTTTCCTTTCTCTAGATTTTTTTTTTCCTGTTGCCAAAGTTTTTTGAGTTGGCAAATTGAGTTTTTTGTTACTTACAACCAAAAATAACCTCATTCAGAAACCATGATTCTAATTACAATTATTTAAACAACTTATTCACTTAGATTATTATATTTCATTTTAGGTGAAGAAGTAAAACAGTATCTAGTCTGTGGCCTGGGTTTCAGAAAACTCAACTGGGTTGATCTTTTTTGCAACCGCATTGGGAAACAGGAATCAAAATACTTTTTGTCTCAGGGTTGGACTGAATATTCGCATGAAATTCACATTCCGTAAGAAACAATCAAGAATACAGCTGTGCCAACTGGCATTTTAAACAGTCTGTCATTGACTGACCGTGCAGACGTGACCTGCTATGCAAACCTCTCCCTGCTCCTTCATTCCCTCACTTAGCTAATATTGACATAGGACCTACTACGTGTGATTGCTTCTATCTTCACCTGTTAGGTTGTGCACTACCCAAAAGAGATGTTTTCCTAATTTATATTTATACCCTTGTTACCTAGTATACAAGATTTGACACAAAGATGGGACTTAAGTAAATATTTGTTGAATAAAGTTTGATCTGATCTTCCGGGGAGAATTGAAAATGAATGGTGTTTAGACAGTCTTGGAATGGAATTCTGACTTCGATACTCTAATTGGGTGATCTTGGGAAAGTTACTTAATCTATCTGAGCCTCAGATTCTTACTTATTGAGGATAACAGTCCATGACAGAGCATACATAAAGTGTCTAGTTTATCGCCTGGCACAAAACAGGCACATTGTAAGTGGTGATCCTCCTCCTCTTCCTCCTCCTCCTTCCAGCATGTTATATACATCAAGCCACTTCCTATGTCCCAATTAATGAATATTCTAGAAACCCAAGTTTTATGTTAAATATAACTAAGTAGGTAAATCTACAGCCAGAAAATTGTGTAAAGAATATTGCAAATTAGTTTTGGATTAGTTTCTATTTTGGATGATCTGTGATAGGGTTTCCTGCTATTAGTGAACCAACAATCTTTCATTTTAAAATCATATGTACTCAGAGCATTTCCCAGACACACAAATGCAAAGTAAAGTATTTTCTCCCCATTTTTCAGATGGAGTATTTCTTTTTTTGACTGAGCTAAAAGGGTAGCTTAGAATCTAATCTCATGCTAATACTATAGTTTCTGACCAACCGTTCTTTTTCATTTAAGTTATTTTTCTCACCATTGACCTGGGAGACACAATTTTATGACAAGGAAGGTTAGACGGGAGAAATTTATTCCCGCTGGCGGTTGCTGTGTAGGTGAGGCAGAGAGCTTGGTTTGTACTTCTTTTGTTTGATTTAAAGAGTGCTACACTCAGCCAGAAGCTTCTGGTTTGAGTCTCAGGTCTACAGTTTAGCTGCCCTTTGGCCTTGGACATGTCACTTCAAACATGCGCCGGCCTCAGTTTCTTCTTTTGTAAAATTAGGGCTTTAGACCAGGTAATTCTGGAGGGGCTCTAAATTCTATGCTAAGGGTTTCTTTTCTTCTTTCCTTTCCACCTCTTGATTTCTTATTTCAGTAAGAAATCTTACTGAATAATTCAAAAGAAGGACAGAGGCATGTGTATGAAGATAGTCAGTCCTCCATTTTTTCCCATGAGTAGTGGGGTGGAAAGGAAGAAAGAATTTAAATGTCCAGTATGAAGGAAAAGGCTAAGTAAATTATGGTAAATCAATCAACTCAGTGAAACATTATCCAGTGATTAAAAGAGATGTTTATGAAGCCTCTCTAGCAAAATGGGAAAATGTTTTTGTATGATGTTAAATGAAAAGGCAGAAGATAAATGATCCCTCTGCCGTGATAACAACAATTTAGAAAATATACAGGAATTTGTACAAATTCTAGAAGGGAGTGTGAAAAGTAGAAACAGTTGATATATAAAAAAATATGATTACTTTCTCACTTTTGGTGGAATGAGGGAAGTGTTCAATGCATTGCAGTTTTCTCATTGGGTGGTTTGTTTTGTAAATTTGTCTAAGGTGGGCTAGTTGCTTTTGGTGCCTTAAATGCTAGAAGGCACTGGGGATTAGCTAACCTCAAACAGCTTACAAGCCCTCCCTCCTCTGTGTCTAAACTTGTTCCATGAAGAGGGACAAAAATGTAAAATGTGTTCCCCAAATGGATGGGGCTTTGCTTTTCTTTCTCTTTGCTTTCCTTTGTCTCTCTTTCTCTCTCTCTCTCTGGTTGTTGTTATTTACTTTTTCCCCAAATACTTTTATTCCATTGAGGAAAATTTACATATGTGAAATGCACATATCTGAAATGTACAGTTCCCTGAGTTTTGATAAGTGTATACACTCATGCAATCAACCCTTCAATCAGGATAATCAAGATACAGAACGTTTTCTTTACCCTAGAAAGTTCTTTGCATCCCTTTCTAGTAAATCTCCTGGCCTCAGACAACCACTGTTCTGATTTCTACCAATGTAGATTAATTTTACCTGTTCTAGAATTTCACAGCAATGGAGTCATATAAATGTCATTTTTTTGGCTAGCTTCTTTGGCTCAACATACTGTTTTGGGGATTCATCCAGGTTCTTGTGTGTATCAGCAACTCATTGCTTTGTATTTCTAGGTAGTATATTCTTGTGGCAGGCCAAATAATGGCTCCAAAGATACCCAGATCTTAATGTCTGGAATCTATGAATGTTATGTTGCAAAAGGGATTTTGCATGTGTGATTAAACTAAGGATCTTGAGATGGCAAGATTTGCTCAGATTATTCAGGTGTACCATAAATGTAATCACAAGCAAGAGGGAAGCAGAGGGATTACTGACTACTGAAGAGGAGTAGGCAACGTGACCACAGAGGCAGAGGTTGGAGTGACACACAAGCCTCGGAATATAGGAGGCCACTGGAACTGTAAGGCAAGGAAACGATTCTCTCAGAGCTTCCAGACGGAAGCAGCCCTGCCGACACCTTGACTTTAGCCCAGTGTAATTGAATTCAGACTTCTGACCTCCAGAATTGTAAGATATAAATTTGTGCTGTTTGTTTAAGCCGCTAAGTTTGTAGTAATTTGTTACAGTGACAATAGGAAACTAATATAGTTCCATTCTATGGATATACCACAGTGTGTTTATCCATTCACCTCTTCATGCATTCGGGTTGTTTGCTGTTTGGGGCATTATGAACAAAGCTGATAGAAACACTCTTATACAGGTCCTTGCGTGGACATATGTTTTCATCTCTCTTGGGTAAATATACCTAGGAGTGCAATTGCTGGGGCATATAGTAAGTGTATGTTTAATTTTATGAGAAACTTTTAGTTTTCCCATGTAGTTGTACCATTTTACACTTATAGTATGAGATCTGACCCTCTTTAAAAAAAATAACAGGAAGGCTGGAGTCATTCACCCCAAAGGGAAAGGGTTCAGTGAGAGTCAATTCATGGGTCCTTTCTGGATGATTCCAAATCCTGATTGTACTTCCAGAGTCCTAAGCATAAATGCTAGTACAGATTTATGCCTGGATTATTCTCTTTTCTTGAAAAAGAAATGGTTCACCTGACTAACTGCCCCATCTTCTCTCTCTTCCTCCGTCCCTGTGCTCTCCATTAGCACACACTGTACTTTCTCTGTGGGTGGGAGTCACACCCCCAGAGACCTGGACAACCCAGGGAGCAGGAGCCAGCAAGTCTAGACCTCAGGGTCCTGAGAGCAATACAGTAAACAAGTACGCAGCATGCCGAATGCCTTTCCTGCATGGGGCAGTCAACCATATTATTCTTCAGTTAATGGAATTTTCTTGCTCCTCTAAAGTAGAAAAACACTAGTAGCTTAGAAGCCTCCCACAACAGTAGTTGATAAAACATTCAAAAAACAGGGAGCAGGGAGGGAGAGGGTGGAAATCCCCCTGGATCTGTTTTTTTGGGGGGAAGGGGCACAGAGCTGTTGTTATTTTTGCTTTTTTTTTTTTGCCTCAAGAAAATTTGCTAGGGAGGGCTACTTCCAACTTCGAACACTTCAGATTCCAGAAGCCTTCTGAAGTTAAGCTCAAGAACAATGAAGTGATTGTTTTTCAGGTGCAATTTTCGTGAGCCAAGTTTGGACTCCTGAAAGAGGATCTGGAATTTGGGGGTCAGCTGCTTCATTCTCCCAATGGTTCTCAAACTTGTTTAGGTGCATGGATCTTTAAAAACAAACTGGTTCATCAGCTCGCTAAAATACTTCTCCCATCTCTTGCTTTTATAATACCTTTGTACTAATACCTTGCAAAGCACGTAAACTTCCAAGCACACCTTCTTCCTTACAAATCTGTGTTATATTCTGAAACATCATTTGGAACTGCTGGGTTCATATCTACATAGACCCTGATGTACTCCTATGGTCTGCTGGCCACACTGAAAGCATTGGAAACTCAAGACTCCAGCTGTCATTTGTGACCAGCCAGAAGAATCATCTTGTACAGTATTATTAGGGCTGGATCCAGCCCATTTTTAGTCCTGAAGTTGAGGAGCTCAGTGATTGTCTCTTTGGCAGTAACCTAATGGGCTCTCCTCCCAGGCCTGGCCGGATGTTGGCCTGGAAGCCCTCTTTGCACATGGCGGTGCAAGTCCTCTCCCCGCTGTGTAGTCATAATAGCTCTGGAATGCAAGCGCAGCATGTGGTATAGACACATACCTGGTCCTCCACAGGGTTAGAACGAGTTTGCACAGACATGGAGACCTCATGGGAGGCACAGTACATTGCCTTGCAAAGGAGGTTATTTGGACAAGCCCCCAGGCTTAATGCCAACAAGAGGTGGAATTGTGCATTTAACTCATCTTGGCATAAAAGTGTTGCACCAGGGTATATTGCCTTTTCTCCCAGAGTATCCTTCTTTTTTTTTCCTGACATTTGTACTCCCATGTTTATTGAAGCATTATTCATAATAGCCAAGTTGGGGAAACAACCTAAATATTCATCAGATGAATTCTATATTGGACTCATACCAACACCAGCTATTTGCTGTGCCTGGCGTGATTATACTTGCTGGACCGACATCATCTCTTTATTTTCTCACCATACCTGGAAGGTAGGTAGGGAAACAGCAGGGCCGCTTCTTCTGCGTGCCCACATTTTTCTCTCTCTTTCCAAGCTAGGCACCCAGAGAACCCGCAACTTGTGGTTCTGTAATGTAAGAGCAGTATGGGGTATGAGCATACACATGCCTGTCCTCCTCAGGTTGAGTCTGGCAGCAAAAAAGTGGATATCCTGAGGCAGCCACAGTGCAGCGTGGCATCGTGAAAAGAACAGGGTATTTGGGTCAGAAGATGAGGATGTGAATCAAGTCATTTACCTCTGCTGAGTCCCCACTTCCTCATCTGTAAAACAGAGGTTGTCACTCTCACTTCCCACCAGGGCTGTGGTGAAGATCAAAGGAAACCTTGTGAATGAAAGGGCTTTGTCAACTGTGAGGGCCATATAGGTGAGGGTGGTTATTGCTCTTGGTTGGGAGGTTGAGACTCATTCAGGCAGCATGAGAGAGTACTTCTCTTTAGCAGAAAATGGCACCCAATGAGGAGAGAAGCA
Organism: Cynocephalus volans; assembly: GCF_027409185.1. Classification (NCBI taxonomy): domain Eukaryota; kingdom Metazoa; phylum Chordata; class Mammalia; order Dermoptera; family Cynocephalidae; genus Cynocephalus; species Cynocephalus volans. The sequence goes on from NC_084460.1 coordinate 181,167,446, forward strand.
TCCCTGGGTGATACCCAAAGAGGAGGTTGCGCCCAGAGGAGGTGAGTACCCAGGGAGGGGTTTGTACCTGGGCAGGAGGATGGTAACCAATGAGGAGGTTGTTACTCAGCGAGGATGATGGCACTCAGTGGGGAGGTTGGTACCTGGGGAAGGGGATGGTACCCAGAGGGGAGGTTGGGCCTTGGAGAGGCTTATCACCTGATTTGGGCTGTGGAAGGGTCCTAACGGCAGAGGTCAGATGAGATGGAAAGAGATGGCTTGTGCAGTTCTTCACATTTAAATAAAAAAGCAGCAGCATGTTCCAGACCTTTAGTACCCTGCCCATGGTGAGGTGTTTTAGAGTGTTCATTTGTCCACATTGGTTTTAGATTTCTGCCCAAGGAACACTAGTTAAAATTAAAGTCAACATTATTGTGATCAAACTGATCTCATATTTCTCCTTCCTGGAAATACTTATAATTCCTTAAAACAATGTTTCATTTTACCACAAGTCCGGTGGCATTTTAAAGTGTAATAAAAAACCCACCATCCTTTTCCTGCTTCCTGCTCCTGGTGTTTTACAGAAGACTGCAGAACACACATGGAATTTCCATCAAGGAGAAAGAGCTCTTGCTTTATTTTGTGCATCTTCATCTTTTCTGAAGTGAAGTGCTATGACAGACCCATAGATGCTGGAGACTCAGGTTGGATCAGAGGTGAATGAGTGTGTGGTGTGCTTTTGTATCCAGGTGACATGTTCCAGAGCTACAGTTAGATGGGTTTTTAGGCCACTTTGGATCTGGAGCCATTCATTCACCCTACAAGCTTCACTGACCCACCCTTCACCCACCATGTGCCTGCATTCTCACGTGTGGTCAGGGCCAATATTGGCAGGTGCCTCTCAGCCTGTTAAAATATTTAGCTGCTTTCACACTGGTTGCCAAACAACCACTGTCTGGACGCTTTCCAACCTCCCCAAGGAGGTTCTATTCTAATTGGTATCCATTCTAATAGTTGGTTGCTTGTTATTACACTGATTGTTAAACAGTTGTCACCCCAGCTTATGGAACAATTAAAACTAATCCCCACCCAAGAAGGTGGTGGAAGATATCATGCCTTCCTTTGCCTGGAGAAGTCCCCATGATTCTTTCAGGATGGGAGGAGCTCTGCCTGAACACTATCTTTGTTTAGGTGCTTGAGATTACCCAATTTGGAGAAGACACTCTGTTGACTTGATACAAGGACCAGAATTAATGTCTGCTACTTTTTTGTTGTTGTTACTAAGAAAGCCACTGGAATAATTCAGCTAGATAAAGTAAGCAGACATATGGCTTTTAAAATACCAAGTTTGTTTAGTGAGGCAGTGTTCAGTGTTCCATCTGACACAGTAGGAATTCAATGAAGGTGGCATCATTCTCTTTGATGTCAGAACTGCCTGGGGTTGTGGTCTATGTTAGAGTCTAGGGACATGGCAGAGGCGAAATTCAGAAAGCAATTCTAAGGTTTTTCAGAAGGTTTTTCAACCCTTAACCCACAGTTGATCACCGTGGGACATGCCCATACTAGAAATCTCTTATTAGTTTCCGTATATTTATTTATTTTTCTCCTGGTAATACAAAATTACTTTTTTAAAAATTAGAATACCTGAAAGTACATACTTCCGCCACCTGAGCCACTGCCAACCCTTTCCCTCACCTTCTTCCAAAAAATCTCTGTTAATGATTCGATGTGTGCCTTTTCTAACGCCTGTATGCTTAACACATATAGCTTCTATAATCCTCTTAGTTTCACTTAAAATACGGCCGGCAACTTCGTTGGTGGATGGTGAGGTGCTTCCTCAGATCCTGCTTCACATCTAGCCACTCTTTCCCCAACTGTCAGAAAGTTGTTTGGTGACAGGTCTCAGCTAAGTCCTTCCCCAGAAGTTGCCCTTGGCCAAGGTTACACCTTCTCCCTGGGGGCAGGTCATATCCAAGGGCTGATCAATGTGGAATATAGAGGCTCAGATTCACTCTGAAAAGTCTTTCCAGCTCCAGAATTTCCTGAGACCCCCGTTCCAACTGCGTCTCAGTTTCTAACTTCTTCTGTCCCCTCCTGCTGTCCTCACTCCACCACAGGTGTTTATTGTCCCTGAGCACCTTTCCCCATAAAATTCCAGCCTAGAAATCTCCATCCCAGGTTCTGTTTCCTGGGAACCAGTCTAAGACAGTGCACTCTCTTCTCAATATCTGCAGAGTGAGTAGTCCACTGTATAGCATCTAAGACACGAGTGAGTTTAGTCTCATTCCTATGACCATGTTTTATATTTTCTCATTGTTATTCTTTCTTGCTGTTTTCTTCCAATTTTTAATGGATTTAATTTTGTTTTATTTTACCATATTAATAGTTTCCTTTGTACTATTTTTCTTATAGAGCAACACTGTCCAATAGAAATATATTGAGAGCCACATATTTAATTTAAAATTTTCTAGCAAGCACAAAGGCATGATTCATTGGAGATCATCTTTGAATTCTGCTTTCCACAAACATTAAAAAATGTTTAATGAAGTAAAATTAATTTTAATAATACATGCTATTTCATTAAATATAACCAAAATATTACCATTTCAAAATATATTCAAAGTGAAAATTATTACAGAGATACTTTACACTCCTTTTTTGTGTGGTAAGTCTTTGGAATCCGGTGTGTTTTATACTTAGAGCACATCTTAATTTGCTCTAACCGCATTTTAAGGGTGCAATAGCCACATGTGGCTAGTGGCTACCGTACTGCACACTTCTAGAGGCTTGAAAGTCTCCATCAAATTTATATTCTAGTACATCAGCAAAAATATGAACTAAGAACCTCCAGAAATTCTCTCCTCTATAAAATCAACAAGAAAACTAACAAAAAATGTTAGAGTCAACTTTTTCAGAACACTGGGAATTAACAAAGGCTGGCAGCCATCTAGGGAATATTTATTCAGCTGAATCTTGGTAAGGACAGTGAGCTTCGTGGCATTTAAACTTGCTGTATTCCTATACCTTGCTCCTCAGAACCACAGTAGCCTTGAAATCTAACAGCCTTCAATCATAGTGACCAGAGTGAAAAGCCTAGCAGCCACTGAAAGGGACAGGATGTGCTTAGAGCTACTTCAAAGCCCCATTCTCAGAGTTGTCATTACTTGATCCATCTGGTGGTTCCCTGGAAGACCCCACTTGCAAGGCTGTCTTTAGTTGAGCTCACTCAGAGCTTGTCCAGTGCAAACAAGTCTTTGTTGAAAACAATCAGAGTCAATTATTCAACATCATGGCTGCCTGAAGTGGTGAATAATAGTGGGACAAAGAATAGGCTAACCACACAACTTAAAAAGAAGAATTTTAAAAAAAAATAGGAAAAGCAGGGTAATGAGATGTCCTTGGGGGAGCTTTGAAAACTTTCAACATATTCCTGGGAATCCAGAAGGCCATGCAAATGTGTGGGACTGTGTGAATGCCCAGGACAGTGTGTGTGTTCAGGAAATACCTGATAAAGCTCTACTTCTCATCTTTGACCTTGAAGCTCTGCTCAAGCAGGAAGTGAAGACTGAGATAATGTTGTAAAGTACTTGACTGAATGTTGAAGGTGTCCCCTAAAACACACAGAACTTCTTGGCATAGACTGGGAGCCTTACTGGTTCCAGTTATCTAAGGAAATCTCTGTTGTTTCATTAGCTAACCACTAAGCTAACTCATCAGAGACTTCAATGGCTACACACAACAAAGAATATACACTTTATAGAATTATTTCAAGAGAGTCAGTAAAGAAACAAACAACATCAATAATAAAGTGTGAACCTGGAAAGAAACTGAGGCATGGCTTAAAAAACAAAGAGTTTATTTGAGCCAAATTGAGTGACTGCAGCCCAGAGGCACTTTCAACCTACCTTGAGAAGTGCTCTGGAGAAACAAAGAAGAAATTTGGCTTATAAAAGAAAAAGGACCAATCAGAAGGAAAGGTGGTTACAAATATTGTCTGTAAAACATTATGATTGGTGCTAGCACCTGCAAGTAGTCTTGGCAATAGGGGATTGGTTGTAACAGTTCATGAGATGATCCTCAGCTGGAAATTCTTCATTTTGACAGGAGGTATGTGGAATAACAGTCAACAGATGGTCGGCAGATGTGTTGGTCATTATTCTTCCAGGAGGTTGTGACCCTCCTGATTGATTAGAAAAGTTTAAAAGTTCAGGGAGTCTTTGGATGTGATTGATTGTAGAGTTCAAAAATTCAGGAGTGCCCTTGGATGAGATGGGCCTGAAGCTTAAGCTAAAATGGCCTCCTGACTCCATTTTATGTGCCTTGACCAAACTGATGCCATTTTCTTTCATAAACAGTACCAACAAATCTAGGGTACAATCTGATTTCCAGTATTGCTGCTTTATATTATTTTAAATGTCCAGTTTTCAACAAAAAATTAGGAGACATGCAAAGAAACGAGAAATTATGTCTCATATGCAGGGAAAAAAGCGCTCTATATAAATTGTCCCTGAGGAAGCACAGACTTTGGATTTACTATACAAAGTTTTTATTTATTTTTTAATAAAAGAAATTAAAATTATTAATGTAATATACTATGTATAATATGTAATATTGTGTGTAATACTAAGACTAAGTAAGGAATACAGTTCCAAGACTTACATTAAAAATATATGCTTTTGGGGCTGGCCTGTGGCTCACTTGGGAGAGTGTGGTGCTGATGGGACCAAGGCCACGGGTTTGGATCCTTATATAAGGATGGCTGGTTTGATCACTTGGGACAGTGTGGTGCTGACAACACCAAGTCAAGGGTTAAGATCCCCTTACTGGTCATCTTTAAAAAAAAAAAAAGGAGAAAAAAAATACATGCTTTCATTATTTCACTGCACTGTATTCTTATGAAGGTATACATGTAAATGTATATATAGTAAAAAATAAATGGGTTCACTTTTAGCAGGTGAAGAGCTATGTTGCCAAGAAGCTCATGGCTATTAATTAATGAAGGCTTGAGTTTAATTTTAGTAGTTCTTACAAACTAAGTTTTTCTAATATAATTTCTATCACATACTTTCATTAGTTGATTTTAGTTTATTCATTTTATTGAAATGCATTGATTACACATATTTGTAGGGTACAGAGTTGAATATCAATACGTGTATACAATGTGTGATGATCAAATCACGGAACTTAGTATATTCATCATTACAAAACTTAATCATTTCTTCTTTGTGGTGAGGACATTCAATATCCTCTCTTCTAGCCATTTAATAACATTTAGTAAATTATTGTTGATTATAGATGGCTAGCTTGACTATACACCATTAGAATTTATTTTTCCTATCTAGCAGTCTTGTGTCCATTAACCAACCTCTTGCTATCTCCCCACCCCCTTTCCTTTCCCCACCTCTAGTAATCACAGTTCTGTTTTCTCCTTCTGAAAGTTCAACTTATTATTTTGTTTGTTTGTTTGTTTATTTTTAACACCCACTTATGACTGAGTACCTGAGGTATGTCTCTTTCTGCGCCTGGATTATTTTACTTAACATAGTTTTCTCCAAGCTCATCCATGCTGCTGCGAGTGGCAGAATTTTATTCTTTTTTATGGCTGAGTAGTATTCCATTATGCATATATACCACAATTTTTAAGTCCAGTTGTCCATCAATGGACATTTAGGTTGGTTTCCATATTTGGCTATTGTGAATAGAGCTGCAATAGACATGGGAGTGTAAGTATCCCTTCAACATGATGATTTCTATTCCTTTGGGTGTATACCCAGTAGTAGGATTGCTGGATCATATGGTAATTATATCTGTAGTTGTTTGAGAAACTTCCATACTGTTTTTCATAATGGCTGTACTAATTAACAATCCCATCAACAGTGTATAAATATGGAAGGGTTCCCTTTCCTCTGCATCCTCACCAGCATTTGTTATTCTCTGTCTTTTTGAAAATAGCCAGTCTATCTGGGGTGAGATGGTATATCAATATAGTTTTGATTTGCATTTGTCTGATGATTAGTGATGTTGACCATTTTTTCATACTGCTGCTGGTCATTTGTATTTCTACTTTTGAAAACTGTCTTTTCAGCTCTTTTGTCCATTTTTTAATTGGCTTAATTGTTTTTTAACTATTAAATTGTTTGAGTTCCTCACATATTCTGGATATTAATCCCTTGTTGAATGCATAGTTTACAAATATTTCTCACATCCTGTAGGTTATCTTTTCATTCTGTTGATTGTTTTCCTTGCTGTGCAGATGATTTTAGTTTCATAGTCCCATTTGTTTATTTTTTCTTTTGTTGCCTGTGCTTTTGAGGTCTTGTTCATAAAGTCTTTGCCCAGTCCTACATCCTGAAATGTTTTGCCTGTGTTTTCTTCTAGCAGTTTTATAGTTTCAGGTCTTATATAAGTCTTTAATCCATTTTGAGTTGATTTTGGTATATGGCAAGAGATAGGGGTTTACTTTCATTCTTCTACAAACAGATGTCCAGTTTTCCCAGCACCATTTGTCAAAGAAACTGTCCTTTCCTCAATGCGTGTTTGTGGTGCCTTTGTCAAAGATCAGTTGGCTGTAATATGTGGACTAATTTCTGGGTTCTCTATTCTGTTCCATTTAACTATGTGCCTCTTTTCATGCCAGTACCATACTGTTTTGGTTTCTACAGCTTTATAGTATATTTTGAAGTCTGGTTACTGTAATGATTCCTGCTTTATTTTTTTGCTCAAGATTGCTTTGGCTATTCAGGGTCTTTTGTTGTTCCATATGCATGTTATGATTGCTTTTTCTATTTCTGTGAATAATGTCATTGGTATTTTGATGGGGGATTGCATTGAATCTGTAGATCACTTTGAGTAGTATGGACATTTTCACAAGAATAATTCTTCCAATCCATGAACATGGAATGTCCTTCCATTTTTTGTGTCCTCTTCAATTTCTTTCATCAGTGTTTTGTAGTTTTCATTGTAGTGATCTTTCACCTCCTTGGTTAAATTTATTACTAGGTATTGTATTTTGTTGGTAGTGATTGTAAATGGGCTAGTTTTCTTCATTTCTTTTTCTGCTAGTTTGTTGTTGGTGTATAGATACATTACTGATTTTTGTATAGTGATTTTGTATCCTGCAATATTACTGAATTCATTTATCAGTTCTAAAGTTTTTTGGTGGAGTACTTAGGTTTTTCTATATATAACATCTTGTCATCTGCAAACAGGGACAACTTGACTTCGTATTTTCCAATATGAATACGCTTTATTTTTTTCTCTTGCTCGATTGCTCTGGCTATAGGAGTGGTGAGAGTGGGCATCCTTGTCTTCTTGTCCTGTTCTTAAAGGAAAAGCTTCAGCTTTTCCCCATTCAGGATGATGTTAGCTGTGGGTTTGTCATATATGGCTTTTATTGTGTTGAGATACTTTCCTTCTATTCCTAATTTGTTGAGAGTCTTTATCATGAAGGGATGTTGAATTTTGTCAAAAGCTTTTTTGGTGTCTCTTGAGATGATCACATGGTTTTCGTCCTTGATTTTGTTGATGTGGTATATCACATTTATTGATTTGTGTATGTTGAACCATTCTTGCATTCCTGGAATGAATCCCACTTGATCATGATGTATAATCTTTTTGGTGTGCTGTTGACTTGTGTTTGCTAGTATTTTGTATGTAGATTCATCTAGGTTATTGGCCTGTAGTTTTCTTTTTTTATTGTGCCTTTGCCTGATTTTTGTATCATGGTGGTACTGGTCTCATAGAATGAGTTTAGGAGAATTGCTTCTGCTCTGATATTTTGGAATAGTTTGAAAAGAATTGGTATTAATTATTTTTTTAAAGTTTGGTAGAATTCAGCAGTTAAGCCATTTGGTCCTGGGCTTTTCTTTGCTGGGAGTCTGCTGATTTTTGATTCAATCTCATTGCTTGTTGTTGTTCTGTTCAGGTTTTCTATTTCTTCCTGATTCATTCTTGGTAGTTTGTACGGATCCTGAAATTTATCTACTTCATCCATATTTTCAAATTGGCTGGCATGAAGTTATTCATAATAGTATCTAGTAATTCTTTATGTTTCTGTAGTATCAGTTGTAATGTCTCCTTTTTCATTTCCGGTTTTTGTTATTTGGGTCTTTTCTAAGTTAGTCAAACTAATGGTATGTCAACTTTATTTACCTTCTCAAAAAACCAACTTTTGTTAATCTTTTATTTTTCATTTCTATTTTATTTAGTTCTGCTCTACACCTAATTATTTCTTTCTATTTGCTAATTTGGGATTGGATTATTCATGTTTTTCTAGTTCTTTGAGGTGTAACATTAGATTGTTTATTTGAAGTCTTTCTACTTTTTTGATATAAGCACTTACTGCAATAAATTTCCATGTTTGTCCTGTTTTTGCAGTATCCCATAGGTTTTAATATGATATGCTTTTATTTTCATTTGTTTCAAGAAATTTTTTGACTTCCTAATTTCTTTTTTGACCCATGGGTCATTTAGGAGCATGTTGTTTAATTTCCATGTATTTGTATAATTTCCAATTTTTTTCTTGTTATTGATTTCTAGTTTTATTCTGTTGTGGTCTGAAAAGATATTCGAAATTATTTCAATTTTTAAAAATTTGTTGATACCTGACTTGTGGCCTCAAGGGAGGTCTGTCCTGGAGAATGTTCTATCCTGGAGAATGTTCTATCCTGGAGAATGTGCCATGTGCTTATGAGAAGAATTCTGTAGTTGTTAGGTGAAATGTACTGTAGATATCTGTTAAGTCCAACTGGTCTAAAGTGGAGTTTAAATCCAGTGTTTCTCTGCTGATTTGTTGTCTAGATGATCTGCTCAATGTTGAGTGAGGGGTATTGAAGTCCCCAACTATTATTATATTAGGACCTATCTCTCTCTTTAGATCCAATAACATTTGCTTGATATACTGGCGTGCTCTGATATTGGGCGCATGTATATTTATAATTTTTATGTCCTCTTGCTGAATTAATCCCTTTATCATTATATAATGACCTTCTTTGTCTCTTTTTGTAATTTTTGGTTTAAAGTCAATTTTATACAATATATCTATGGCTACTCCTGCTCATTTTTGGTTCCCATTTGTGTGGTATATCTTTTTCCATCCATCCACTGCTTGTCTGCATGTATCTTTATAGGTGAAGTGAGTTTCTTGCAGTCAGAATATAGTTGGGTTTGGTTTTGTAATCCATTCAGCCAGTCTATATCTTTTAAGTGAGGAATTAAATCCATTTACATTCAAGGTTGGTATTGAAAGGTATTGCCTTACTCCTGGCATTTTATTGATTTTTTTAATGGTTGTTTCATATATATTTTGTTCCTTTGTTTCCCTTTTATTGTTTGTTTTTGGTGTTTTTTTTTTTTGTAGTGATAGGATATATTCTCTTTCTCTTTCTCATTTATGTATCTACTCTGCCAGTGAGTTTTATTCTTTTTCGTGTATTCATGATGGTTATTATCATTCTGTGGATTCCAGATGTAGACTCCCTTGAGGATTTCTTGCAGGGCTGGTCTTAGGGTGGTGAATTCCCACAGTTTTTGTTTGTCTGGGAAAGATACTATTTCTCCTTCATTTCTTAGGGATAGATTTGCTGGGTATAGTATTCTTGGCTAGCAGGTTTTTTTTTCCTTTAGTACTTTGAATGTGTCATCCCATTCTCTCCTGCCTGTAAGTTTTCTGCAGAGAAATCTACTGTTAGTCTGATGGGGATTCTCCTATAGGTGACTTGATGCTTTTCTCTTGCTGTTTTAGAAATCTCTTTGTCTTTGCTTTTGCCTTTTGACAACTTTAACTATAATGTATCTCAGAGAGAACATTTTTGGTTTGATTCTGTTTGGGAATCTTTTGGTTTCTTGGATCTGGAAGTCCATATCTCTCTCAATACTTAGAAAGTTTTCAGCTATTACTTCATTAAATAGGTTTTCAATGCCTTTTCCTTTTCCCTCCCCTTCCAGAACACCCATAATTCAGATGTTTGTATACTTAAGGTTATCCCATAGATCTTGTAGGCATTCTTCATTTTAAAAAATTCCTTTTTCTTTATTTGGTCACCTGGGTTATTCAAAAAAGCCTGTTTTCAAGTTCAGAAATTGCTTCTTCTGCTTTCTCTAACCTGTTGCTTAAGCTGTCAGTTGTATTTTTTTAATCTTATTGAATGAATTTTTCAGTTCCAAGAGTTCTACTTGGTTCTTTTTAAGGATATCTGTCTCTGTTGAATTTCTCCTTCAGATCCTGGATTGTTTTTCTCATTTTGTTATGGTGTCTATCTGAATTTTCTTGCATCTTATTGAGTTTCCTTAAGATTTTTTTTTGGAATTTCTTTTCAGGCATTACATAGGTTTACTGTTTTTTGGAGCCCGGCACTAGAGAGGTATTGTATTGCTTTGGGGGTATCATATTTTCTCATTGTTTCATATTTCTAGTATCCCTACAGGGATGTCTGGGCATTTGGTGGGGCAGTTACTTCTTCTAATACTCTGGAGTAGCTTTTGAGGGGAGAGATGCCTTCCTTCCTGTGCTCTTTAGTGAGAGTTGTATAGGGTGTTTTAGGTTTGCTTCCACTAAACACAGTAGTGTAGTCTCTGCATGATTACTCTGACTATATTCAGTGTTGGAGTTGTCTTTGAGTGCCTCCATGGCCTAGGTACTAGTGCACTCAGCAGTTCCTTCCTCAAGTGAGTAACACTGGGCTGGGTTGTTGGGGTTGTAGATGAGGTCTTGAGCTCTTGGGAGAAGCATTAGTTAAAGTCCTGTCACTACTCAGCTGAAGTGGTGAGCCTGGGTAGGCTTTCTGGGGGTTTAGATTTGGATCCTGATAGATGCACTGGAGTGCTATGAAGCTCCTCAGCTTAAATGGGTAACCCTAGGTGGAATTTCTGGGGGTCAAGATTAGGACCTTGGAATTGGAGGGAGACAATGAAATGCTCAGCAGCTCCTCAGCTAGAGTGGATGACTCAGTGGAGTCACTGGGGCTTTGGGTTGGGTGCTGTATCCCCAAAGGAGGTGTTGGGGTGCTCTGTAGCACTGAAGCTGAAGTGGGCAAAAGTGGGTGAGGTTGCTGGGGCCATGGGCAGGACCCTGTGCCTCTAGAAGAGATGTTGGGGTGCTCAGCAGTTTCACCATTGAAGTGGGCCACTCTGGGTGAGGTTGCTGGGTTTGTGGGTGGGCCCTGCACCCTTAAGAGGGACACTGCATTGCTCTGCAGCACCACTGTTACAGTGGGCCACTCTGGATGAGGTGGTAGCAGTTTTGGGTTGGACTCTTTACCCCCCAGAGGAATGCTAGGACTCCCTGTAGCTGTTCAGCAAAAGAGGGCCACTCTGGGTAAGCTTGCTGTGGTCATGTGTGGGGACTCTGCACCTCCAAGAGAGATGCTAGGGTTCTCTACTGCCACTTCTCTATGGCCTCTCTGAGTGAGGCCGCTATCCTTGTGGACAAGCCCCTGTGACCCAAAGAGAGGCACTGGATCACTCTGAAGCTACTAAGCTGGAATGGGCTGCCCTGTGTGAGGTCACTGGGTCTGTGGGCAGCTGCTGTGCCCCCAAGAGAAATGCTGGGTCCCTCTGCAGCATGCCCTGCTGGGGCAAGCAGCCCTGGGTGGGCTCATTTGGTGTAGCAGTTGGGGATTTGTGCCCCCAAGAGAGGTGTGAGGGGCCTATATAGCTTCCCTGCTGGGGTGCATAGGTCTGTGTGTGTCTGCTTTAACCAAATAGTGACTCAACACAGCTGTGAGACTTGCAAGGGTGCTTCACTAAGAGGGTGAGGCCACCAGCAGTGGCAGTAGGCCCTGATTGGTCAGCTCTTAGGCTCCAGAAAGTCAGTACCCCAGTGCCCTTAAGATAGATTATGGGTTCCTCTGCAGCCCCCTTGCTGAGGTGGGCACCTCTGGGCAGGCTCACTAGTGTTGTGCCCCTGAGAGAGGTGCATGGGGTCTCCACCACCTTCCTGCTCAGGTGCACAGATCTATGCCTATCTGCTGGGGCCACAGAGTGATGCTGTGCAGCTGTGAGAATTGCAAGGTGCTTCATTGAAGAGGGTGGGGCCACCAGCAGTGCTCAAAGGCCCCGATTAGTCAGATTTCTGGCTCCAGAAAATGTGTGCACCTGCCCACTCTGTCCTGAGCATACCCCCTTGCTGCTCTGGACCACCTGTTCCTGGAGCACAGGACACTGTGTGGACTTGGGTGTATGTGACCCAAAGCAATGATGAGACCTCAGGGCTGTGGAACCGCTGGGGCTGTTGGGCCCCAAAACAAAATGCACTCGGGTGTTGGGTATGATCCCAAAATGGCAATTGGTGCAGCAGCCTGGGACCCAGGGATTGGGGGTGGCTCAGTGTGAACTCCCTCCCCAGATCAATTCAGTCACATGCACTCCCAGCAATTCCCCACACTGGGTATGCTGCCCATGAAAGCAGCACAACTCCTCTGTGGTTTGGACCGCCGGCACCATGATGCCATAAAACTCACCTCTCTCTTGCAGGCAAAAATTCCTCCTGGGTCCTTGCTGCTCCCAGCTGGGGGATGGGGTGGTGGAAGCCAGGAATTTTCTTTCATTCTGTATGTGGCACTCACCAGTCTCTGTTACTCCTCTGATGTATTCCTGCTCTCTCTAGTTATTTTTGTCCAGGTATAGTTGCATATTCATTGTATTCTCTTTGTGGGAGAGATAAGTGGTGGATCCTTCTAGTCATCCATCTTGTTCCACCCCTTAGTTTCTATACAATGACTTCAAATCAGATATGGTAAATATGTTTAAAAAAGAGCTGGTCAGTTAGCTCATTTGGTTAGACTATGGTGCTAATAACACAAAGGTCAAGGGCTTGGATCCCCATACTGGCCAGCAACCAAAAAAAAAAAAAAAAAAAAGTTAAAAAAAATCTAAAAAACCATGGCTAAAGAGCTAAAGGGGAAAAAAGGTCTTGTATACAGAAAATTCTAAGGAGTTAACAAAAAATACACAATCAATATACAAAAATCAACTGTATTTCTATACCTAGCAACGAACAATAAAAAAAATGCAATTAAGAAAATAATTCCATTTACAAATAGCATCCAAAAAATAATTATGAATAATTTAACAAAAGAAGTGTAAGACTTTTACTCTGAAAACTATAAAACATTGGTGAAAGGAATTAAAGAAGACCTACGTAAATGGAAAGACAACCTGTATTCATGGATTGAAGATGGCAATACTCTCTAAATTGATTTTCAGGTTCAGTGGGATCTCTATCAAAACCCCAGGTGACATTTTTTGCAGAAATTGACAAGCTGATCCTAAAATTCATATGGAAGTACAAGGGATGCATAATAGTGAAAAAAACCTTGAAAAAGAGGAAAAAAGTTGGAGACTCATATTTCCCAATTTCAAAGCTTAAGCTGTAGTAATTAAGACTGTGTCATACTGACATAAGGATAGACATATAGACAATGGAATAGAATTAAGACACCAGAAATATACCCGTACATATATAGTCAATTGATTTTCAACAAGAGTGCAAAGACAACTCAATGGGGAAAAACAGTTTTCTCAACAAATAGTGTTGGGACAAGTGAATATCCACATGTGCAAAGAAATGAAATTGGACCTCCTACCTCACAGCACATATGAAATTTAACAAGATGTATCAGAAACTTAACGCTAAGAGCTAAAAGTGTAAGATTCTTGGAAGAAAGCATAGGTGTAAATCTTCATGACTTTAGATTAGGCAACAGTTTCTCAGATAAGACACCAAAAGCACAAGCAATCAAAGAAAAAAATAGGTAAATTGGACTGTATAAAAATTTTAGAAATTTGTGCTTCAAAGTACAATATAAAGTTAAAAAACAAGTCAGACAATGGGAGAAAATATTGGCAAATCACATACCTGATAAGAATTTAGTGTCTAGACTATATAAAGAACTATTACAATTCAACAATAAAAGTACAAATAACCCAATTTAAAAATGGGCAAAAAATTGAATAGATATTTTTCCAATAAAGATATACAAGTGGCAAATGAGGACATGAAAAGATGCTCAATATCATTAGTCACTAAGGAAATGCAAATCAAAACCACAGTGGGATTCTGCCTCACACTCACTAGGATGGCTATAATCAAAGACACACAATAACAAGTGTTGTCAAGGACGTGGAAAAACTAAACCCTCCATACATTGCTGGTAGGAACGTAAAATTGTGCAACTGCTATGGAAAAGAGCTGGACAGTTTCTCAAAAGTTAAACATAGAGTTTTCTTATGACCCAGCATTTCCACTCCTAGGTGTGTAAGAGAAATGACACCACACATCCACAAAAAAAATTGTACTTGAATGTTTATAAGCAGCATTAGTCATAATAACCAGAAAATTAAAACAACACAAATGTCCATCAACTGATGAACAAAATGTGGTATAGCCATATAATGGAATATTATTCACCCACAAAAAGGAATGAACTGCTGATTCATGATACAACATTGATGAACACTAAAAACATGCTAAATGTAAAGAAGGCAGACATCAAAGGCTAATGTATGATTCTGTTTATATGAAATGCCCAGAATAAGCAAATAGAGACAGAAGGTAGATTTGTGGCTGCAAGGGACTGGCGATGGGGGAGAGGAAAATAGGAGGTGGCTGTTAATGGATATGGAGGTTCTTTCTGTGGTGATTAAAATAAGATAATGGTGAGGATTGTACAACTTTGTGAATATACTAAAATACACTAAATTTCACACTTTAATGGGATTTGCCAATATTTTCTCCCATTCTGTGACTTGTTTTTCAAGGCAAATTTTATGATATGTAAATATATCTTGATTTAAAAAATAAAGTAATTAAAAAAATAAATAGGAGAAAATATTATATTCTGTTAGATATTCTTACATTTTAACAAACCTGTTTTAACACACATTTCTCTATCAACGTCAAGAATTAAACAGCTTGTATAACCCTCCTTCCCCTCTGTCATCTCTACAACCTGAGAAATTTAACATGATTTTACTCTCCAACTCACCTCTCTACAACCCAGATTTTGTTATTCATGATGATAATGAAAATGATATGTAATTATTACTTGAATGCTAAGTACCAAGTACCATGTTTGTTTTATGCATATTATCTTGTTTTTCCCAAGCTCTTAACTACTACCTTAAGCTACCTCTCAGACTGTTTAGGAATTTTTTTTTAAACATTATGGTTCTATTTTCAGCCTCCCTTAAACAATTTTAAATTAAATGGCATAACTACATCATTAATGATTTTTTTGGTATTAGTTCTCTAAAGCCACTTTCCTTCTGAGGCTTCTACAACACTGCCTAATCTCAGTGTTTGTCTACCTCTCAGAAGTTTCTTTTCATTCTCTTTCATTTGATTTCCCTCCTCTTCCTAACCTCTAGATATTGGGGTGCCCCAAGACTGAGTCTCCAGACCTCTTCTCTCTTCATTTACCTCACACTTCAGTTGACCTCCTCCAGTCTCATTGCTTTAAACATCACCTTTTGCAAATAATTCTCTAACTTATAACTCCAATCCTAACCTCTCTCCTAAAATCTACTTGGATGTCCAGCAGGCATCTCAAACTTAACACGTTCAAAATCAATCTCTTTATTATTTCCCCAGATTTACTTTTCCTCCCGTGTTCTCTATCTCCATGAATGGCACCCTATCCACCCATTTTCTCAAGTCAAAAACTTTAGAGTCAAACTTGAATCTTCTCTTTCTCTCACACTCCCCAAATTCAACACAATAGCAAATCCTCTTGGTTCTACCTTCAAAGAACATCTACAGTTCCTCTACCAATATCGTCCTGGTACAAAGCAACACCTCATTTTTTTCTGGATTATCACAATAGATTCTTTCCCTCTTTCCTCTCTACAATCTTGTCTCCAAGCTGAAGACAGATTCTTCCTATTGTTTTGCATCACACTGGAGTGTAATCCAGAGTTCTTCACATGGTCTACAGGCCTCTTGGGTGATCTGACTCCTGGGCACCTCTCCTGCTCCATCTCCCACTGTTCTTGCATTCACTTGACTGCAGCTACACTGGCTTTCTTATTGTTTCTCATTTTCTGAGACTGCCTCTGCCTTGTTTGTTGACTGTGTGCCCACAAGAATGCAGACATGATGAGGACAGGCATTTTGTTTTATTTACTGCTGTATCCCTAGCACCTAGAATAGTGTTGAATGGATGGTTTTGTCGTTTATCAATAGAGTAAAGAGATGGATCAGAGATGGCTGTGGAATGAACTTCTTGGGCTGAAAGATCAACTCTGCCAGCCTTCTGGCTGTGAACCTTGGACAAGTTATTCTTGTGTCTCAGTCTCTTCATCTCTATAATGGATAATAATAGTACCTACCCCGTGATGATATGAGAAAGATTAAAAGAGATATTATGTGTAAAGTTGTTTAGAATAGTACTTGAATCAGAGTAAGCCCTCAGTAAATGTTGGCTATTATTTTTATTACTATTACATATTAGACTTTTTTTCTTGATGTATTTATTGTTTCTTCTTTTTTTATTTGATTAGATTATACACTTGAGTAATAATCTTGGGAAGGGTAAGGGAGTGATAAATGCTCTACTTTACTGCATTCCAAAAGTCTTTTTTTTTTTTGATTATCATATGTTTGACTCTTAGCAAGTGCTCAATAAATGTTAGCTATTACATTTTGTATATACAAAATCTTCCCCTTCTTGTCATAAATCTTTGTCCAAACTTGTTGCCCTTTTATGATACAGATGAATCACAGTTTGGCTGTGATTCATCAGTGATCATAAAATCAGAAAGTGTTCTAGAATTCCCTCAGAATTCTGTCAATGTTTCACTCTTCTAGCGTTTGATGAGCCTTTCAATGTCTACCTTCAATGCATAGTCCTTTGTTTTCGTTTGAAAGTGTGTAGGATTTTTTCACCTCTGAGATTCAGACATTTCACTGTGACATGTTTTGTTGACTATCTTCTTTAGTATTCCTGCCTAGTGTTTGGTAGGTCCTTTTGATGTACAGATCCAAGTCTTTCTTTAGTGTAGGGAAATATTCTTCTATTATTTATTGGATTGTGGCTTCTTCCCCAAGTGAATTATTGTCTATTGGAACTCATTTAAGTAGCTGACTCTCTTAGATCTCACATCATGTTATATCTTAGTCTTAATATGTGAATTTCTTTGGCTAGCATTTTTGAAGAATTTTTTAGTTAATGCATACATTGAATTTCAGAATGGTTCATGTTGCTATTCAGTGCCCCCATTGAAGTTATTTTGAGGTACTTTAAGTTTTTTTCCAAGATATCCTTTCCATGTTCACAGAAGCTTGCTTCTACGATGTAAAATCTTCACAAGAAAAAATGATGATGAAAACTAGAATTTGTTGAATGTTCCCTCATGTTTTCGGCAGTATTCCTAATGTCTGCATGTTTTCCCATTTCCAATGGCTCTCCAGGTAGGTTTACCTGTCCCATTCACTAGACTTGTGCACTGCAGAATTTTATAGGGACTCCTGGAGTTGTCTTGCAATCGAATCCACATTGCATCATAGCTGGATAGTATTCATCAGCGTTTGTAATAAAAGGTTGGGGCTTTTCCCAGTTCTAGCTAGAATTAATTTTCTTCTCTATTTTCATTTCATTTTGCTTATTTCTTTCCCTTTGTTTTTTCATGAACTGTAACTTTGTAGTTTCACTTTTATTATGTAAACATATTAAATTCACACCTTTATTTTTATGACAACAGAGACTGCAATGGAGGCTGCTGTAAAAGGGTGATACTCTTTTATTACTTGGGGTTGACACATGAAATTTCAGTTGTGCTTTTATTTTTCCTATCTTAGAATGTTATTTTACTGTTCTATCAACAAACCTTTTCTTCGTTCTTTTTGTGACATTTCTTTACCATTGAGTTTATATGTACAATAGGATTAATCTATTATCTCTCAAGCAGCATTTTTGACTAAGCCCTTTTGTATAGTTATCACCTTCCAAGTTCTCTGGGAAACTTGGAAATGTCTGTCTTTGTCCTTACCCTCAGAAAATACGTAGTTTGATGGGTGGAGGGGCAGAACAATAAAACCAAAGAGCATGTAATTAGTAACAAATTGGGATGTAGAAATAAAAATAGATAGGTGTTTGGAGAAGAGGGCAATCAGTGAGGAACAGAAAGCTAACCAGTGGCACACTTGGGAGAGCTGGTGCCAGTAACACCAAGGTCAAGGGTTTGGATCCCAGTACGAATCAGCTGCCAAAAAAAAAAAAAAAATCTACACAGAAATTTGGAGATCATGAAACCTTATACATAGTCTTGATGGATGAGCATGGTTTGAAAGGCAGACAAATGAAATCTGGCTTTCCAGAGGATAGAAACAACAAAGGAAAGGCTTTTGTGTGACAGTAAATATTCAGGCCTTATTACATTTAAAGTAGACCGAACAGTCAGAAATTAAAATATCGACATCACTACAGATCTATAGGCATCAAAAAGACAAGAGAAGATTATGCAACAACTTTATGCCAAGAGTGAAATGGGAATTCCTAGAAAAACTCAACTTATCAAAATAGACTCAAGAAAAAACGATTATCTGAATAACTGGTGGAGAAATTGATTCCATTATTTAAAATCTTCTCCCAAAGAAGACTAGGCTCTGAAGCCTTCAGCAATAATTCTTTTTTTTTTTTTTTTTTTGACCGGTAAGGGGATTGCAACCCTTTGCACGGTGTGGTCCGCACCACGCTCAACCAGTGAGTGCACCAGCCATCCTTATATAGGATCCGAACCCGTGGCCTCGGCACTCCCAGCACCGCACTCTCCCAAGTGAGCCATGGGGCTGGCCCTTCAGCAATAATTCTAACAAATATTTGGAAAAGAAATGACACCAATATTATACAAACAGTCCCAGAAAATAGAAAAAGAAGTAATTCTCCAAAACTTGCCCAATGAGGAAAGCATAACCTTGATGCCAAAACTTGCCAAGGATGTCACAAGAAAAGAAAATTCAAGTCAATCACACTCTAGCACCCACAAGCAAAAATCCCAAACAAACATTGGCCAACTAAATCCAGCCATACAAAAGATAATATTATGACCAATTTAAATTTGTTCCAAGAATAACATTAGGAAGTTAATTAATGCAATTCATCACATTAACAAAATAAAAAAACTATGACTATCCCAGAGATGCAGTAAGAGATTTTGAAAAAATTTGTCATCCATGAAAAAATTCTTAGAAAATTAGTAATAGAAGAAAACTTCCTTAATCTTATAAAGATTATTTAGGCAAAAAACCCTATAGCAAACATCATATTTAATGGTGAAATGTTGAAAGATTTCCCTTTAAAAATGGGAATAAGACACAGATGTCCACTCTCATTCCTATTAAACACTGTACCAAATCTCCTAGCCAATGAAGAAAATCAATAAAAAGAAATGAAAGATACATGAATTGGAAAGGAAAATATAAAACTCTCATTATTCACAGATGATATCATAGTATATGTAAAATATCCAAAAGAACCTACAGGTATAAAAATGCAAAGAGCCAAAAATAGCAAAGCACTCTTTAGAAGACTAACAAGGTGGAAGGATTTGCTCTACTGGATATGAAATTATCATAAAACTGCAGTAATTAAATAATGCGTATTAGTGCATGGATAAACAAATAGATTAAAGTAATAGAACAGAGGAATGAGGAATCTAGAAACAGATACATGTGTATTTGGACATTGGATATCTGACAAAGTTCTCTTCTATAAATAGTGCTGGGACATATGGAAAAAAATTAAACTTGACCTATATTTCACACCATACATAAAATTCAGTTTCAGGTGGATTGTAGATCTAAATGTGAAAGGTAAAATAAAGTTTCTGGTTGATAATGTAGTATTGCAAAATAAAGCTTCTGGTTGATAATGTAGTATTGCAAAATAAAGCTTCTGGTTGATAATGTAGTATAATATTTTCCTACTTTGGTGTAGGGAAAGACTTCTTAAACAGGGCTCAAAATGTATTAACCATTAAAAGGATTGATAAATTGTATTTCATTAAAATTAAGAATTTTTGTTCATTAAAAGACAACATTAAGAGAGTAAAAGGCAAACAACTATTCAGAATTTTTAAAAATCCACACAACTCTTACAGACCAATGAGAATAAGAAAACCCAGTTGAAAAAGAGACAAGACACTTGGATGGGTACTTTACAAAAGAGGTTATCCAAACAACCAGTAAATCTATAAATCAGAGAAATACAAATTATTTTTTTTTGGAAGAAAATCACTTTATTCTAATTAACTCACAACGACGTCACAACAGTTGGTTTTAGGAGGTCACACAAACATGTGCCCAGCTCCTAACTCTATACCATCACAATGAACTTTTATACAGTAAGAACACCATCTTCCATTGCAATTCCAAAAAAAGCAAGCTACTCATAAAAAAGGAGTTTAACTGATGATTTTACACTTTATACTTTCACTATCAATTATATGTTTATGCTAAACTGCTGCTGCTGCACTGGTTGGGTTCCCTGAAGCTCCTGGCAAGTGATGTCAGGCCCTGAGGGCTCTGCCTTACTTCCTCCACCAAAGCCTCCAGTGATGGCATGGCCCAGTGTGTTCTCAACAACAGAGCCCACAGCCACACCAGCTGCAGTGGTTGCCATCTGGGCCATCCAACCTGGCTGGGGGTTGGGCAGCAGCAGGTGAGCCAACTGCAGAGGGTGGGGCCACTGCTGGTGGCTGGGCTGCTGGCGCTGGCCTGGGTGTAGTTCTCTCCTGAGGTGCTCAGCTGGCTGGAGGGGACATGTGGGAGGTGTGGCTTCAACTTCCATGGGGCATTGCGAGTGCTGGAGGCTTGGCATCTAGAGAGCAAAACTCTCCAGAAGTGCATATTAAAACCACGATGAGACTCCACTACACATCCATCAGAATGGTTACAATTAAAAAGACTGATAATACAAATGTTGGTGAGAATGTAAAGCAATGGAATTCTTACACACAGCCAGTAGGAGAATAAATTGCTATAGCCACTTTGAAAAATAGTTTAGCATTACCTACTAAAGTTGAAGATATGCATACAAGATGGCCCTACAATTCCACTCCTACATATGCCTAATATAAATGTGTGCATATGGGCATGCACCAAGAGACATGTACAAAAATGTTCAAAGCAGAGCTGTTCCCAACAGCCTAAACTTTAAACAGCCCAACTGTCCTTTAACAGTAGGATGGATAAAAATTGTGAATTGTGGTGTATTCACCAAATAAAATATGGTAAGCAATAAAAACAAGTGAACTTCAGCTGCATGGAACAACACGCATGAATCTCCAAATATAATTTGGAGTAAAAGAAACCAAATGACAAAGAATGCATACTGCAAGATTCCATTTATATTAAATTCAAAAAGTAGGCAAAACTAAACTACAGTGACTAGTGATAGAAGCTTTGGTGGTAAAACTAATTTTTAAAAAATCAAGGAAGTGACTTCCATAAAAATCAGGATAGTGGCTACCTTTATCAGAGAGGGAAAGTGCGGTGACTGGGATAGGGAGGGAACTTCTGAGGTGCTGGTACTATTTTATTTCTTGAACTGGTTATATGGATGTTCATTTTGAGATAAACCATTGAACTATACATTTTTGTTTTTTCCCTTTTCTGTGTTTGGGTCTTATCACAGACACACATGATTATAAAAAGAAAAAAAAAAGAATGATTAAGTACACTAAGATACATGTAAATTATGGCATTCTGAGTAGCAGTTTTTAACAATACAGAAGATCTATATACAGTGACATGGAGAGTTTTTGAAAATGTACCATTATCATTGAGAAAACAAAACAGTCTGCAGAATGATGCACACAATGTGATGCATTTACAGCAAAACAGAACAATGCTATATATTTTTACATATACAGTACAGTCATACATGTGTAGAAATACATAAAAATAATTTCAGAAGTATTCATACCGATCTAAAAACAGTGGTGACCTCTAGGAAGGGAACTGGGTATTTGTTAAGGAGGCTATATGCATGAATAAATAAAAATAAATAAAAAGAAGAAGGAGGAGGAGGAAGAAGAGGAGGAAAGAAAAGAGGTAGAGATCAAACCCAGAGTTTTGAGCCAAGCCACCTAAGATGCCAATCAGATGGTCTTGAGCAGCTTCCCTTAGAATGTTCCATAGACATCTCTTTCCTATTTCCACTCTTGAGGCTGCCCTTAAGTTTCAAGAATTTGCTCGTACATTTAACAAACATATATATATTTTTATATCATTGTGATCCCCAAGGCAGAGCTGTTGGTAGTTTTCATGTTTCAGTCCAGCCAGCGAGTGGGCAAACATCTGATGATCGCATAAAAACCAGACCGCGATAGCATTCAGAGACTTCACCATAAACAGGAGCCGAATAGATCATGTTTGTAGGAATCGTGTGCATTTCTGAGTGGTTGATTACCTAATCTAAGGATTATACGTGTTCCTATAGGTTTAGTTCATCTAAGGTGTAAAAATCTCAAAAGTATAACAATGGTCAAGGAGCTTGTAGGACTCTGGGAAGCTGCAGGGGAAATGCTGCGAGATGTTAAGGAGGAATTGAATAGACTAAGTGCTGGAAACAAAACCCCAAAGAGACAGTCGAGGAACTGGAGAAAGTGAGACATACAGTTGTACCAGCTGTGAAGCAGATGCAAACATCTGCCCAGGTGTGATGGATGCAGAAGAACTCGATGCAAGACATGTGTGATTCTTGTGTACAGCAGAAAGCAGCATGTTTTCACACTTTCCATCAGGCACACATGTGCTCTTCCTCTCCGAGAGAACATCTTCTAAACGTGGCCTTTCCAGTGGCAAGTGTCAGTAAATCTCTGGGACTCTTGACAGGATCTGCTTCCAGGAATGTGCAGGCAGAACCTCCATCTTTCCATTGCAATGGCCCCCTGAAGGACCCCTCCACCCCTGAATCCATTCTCCACCTGCAGTTGGAAGGCTCCCTTAAGAATGTAAATTAGATCATCTTTCTCCCCTGTGTAAAACCCTGCAATAAGGACAGTTTTTATTGTGTCAGTGCCGCATCCATATTTTTTTCATGTAATCCTCCAAGCATCCCAGTGCTGGAGCTGCTGTTATTATTCCCAACTCATGGAGGAGGAAGCTGAGGTAAAGAGAGGCTTTCCCAAATTACCCCAGCTGATGTAGAGGGCTCCTCTCCCACCTCCAAGAAAGCTCTCTCACATTACTGTTGTGTTTTTTCACAGCATTCATCATTCTCTGAGATTTCTATTTGCTGATGTGTTTATAGTCTGCCTTTCCCACTAGAATACAAGCTCCATGAGCATTTGCTGATGTGTTTATAGTCTGCCTTTCCCACTAGAATACAAGCTCCATGAGCAGAGGGACTTTGTCTAATTTTTTCATTGCTGTAAACCCAGTGACAAAATGATGCCTGGCACATAGCAGGCACTCAATAAAAATTTGTTCAGCAGGCACTGACCCGATGGACTTAATGCTACTCTCTCAAGAGTTTATTAAACATTGCATCCAAGATGAACAAGATAGTTACTTGCATTTGTAATGAATTGTATGAATAAATATATTAAATATGATATTTTATTAACTCAAAACAGGAATGACATACACTATCCTTAAATAGTTCATTTACCAAAAGTGGACTATGTGCCAGGCATTAATGGGCACTAGTAATAAAAATACTCACCTTAAGGGACTTATAAGTGTGTGCGTATGTGTGTGTTACGTATATATAGGGAAATGGGTGGGAAAGGGAATACAGGCAAGTAAACGGTGTCACCACACTGTGTGGTACGCACTATTACAGAGGCAAACACAGGTGCTGGTGGCGTAGAGGAAGGGCAGGTAAATGTAAAGAGGGTTGGCGGGGTGTTAGAGAAGCTTTCAGGAGGAGCTGAGAATGCAGCTGAGTTGGGAAGAACAAATACTAATCCAAAAAAAGAACAGGAAAGCATATACAAGGCCAGGGAACAACTTGTGAAAGGCAGGGAAGTGCAATGCTTTGGGGAACGGCAAGGTGGTGGGTAGTACAAGGCGGGGATGCAATGAGAGGTTAAACGGGATGTGCACAGAAGAGCTCTTCACAGATGACCTCATTGAACATCATTTCCCTGCATCTGCTTTAGCACAGTGCCTGTCAGATGGAAGGCCCTCAGTAAATACTTGCTGAATGAGTGAATGAATGAATGGATTTGGAATGTTGCCCCAGCACCCCTTGCTGCAGAGGCAGTTAAGGTTTTCAACAGGGAAGGGACCCGATCCTTTTGCTGTTTGAGAAGGCGCCACCCCATAGAAGAGGGAAGAACAGGTCAGGGAGGCAGGTAAAGTGGTGACCGTGGGAATGCACCTGAGGGCTCTGGTGTGAGGTGGGTCAGGAGGAAGAGACGGCTACTTGGTGACCTGCTATTGGATGGGAGCTAAGAAGCAAGGTCAAGTCTAGGAGGTTTGCAAATCTCTTGCATAAGGCCTGGGTGTTTGGTGGTGCCACTCACAGGACATAGGACTGGAGGAGGCATGACCTAAGGGGAGATACTGGGTTCAGCTGACTCCTGAGCCCAAGTTGTATTTGGACCACGCAGGTAGAAACATCTAATCATCAGTCAAAATGAGGACCTGGAGCCCAGGAGAGAGGTCTGGGCTGGAAGAAGATAGGGACAGCAACAGCATCTAGGTAGTGCTGGAAACCAGACAGCAAGAAGAGAGCTCAAGGAGGGAGCCCTACAGGGCAGTCCTGGGGGGCACATGGAAGGAATCAGCAGCGGTGACCTAGAGCTAGTTAGCTGGTGGTAGAGGAACCAGAATTGTGGTTTGGGGGAGTCAACATCAGGTGTGAAAGGACCTTGCCATTATTTTTACCTTGAAGGGTAGAAGAATGGCCAAAAAAGCTGAAAGTTGAAAGGATAAAATCCAAGATAGTATGAGGTGAGAGGGATGGGTCTAGGCAGGCAGCTGGGATCCAAGAAGGAAGTGGGTGCTGGAACTCCCTGTTTATATGGTGCCCTGGGTGAGGTGCAGGGTGGGGTAGTTTCCAGCAACCATCAGGATGAGGCAATTTCTGCCTTCGAGTAACTTTCCATGCCACCTCCCAAGAGATTAGAGCTTCTTCTTTAAATATTATGCCTCTAGGGTCCTGGCCTTCCTTCACCTGTACTTTGCCTGTAATTTCCCGCCCTCCTTGTCTCTACTGTATGGCACTTAAGCAATTAGCTGTTTGGGGTGGTGCAGCTGGATATGCTATACCCAGATGCATTACTCACTTCTTTTGGCACAGATTCTCACATCAGTCAGCCATTTCCAGTTCTCCCTAGTTCTTCCTCCTAGGCCTTTTGACTTCTTACCCTATTCTTGGAGGAATTTTATTGCAGCTTTTTAGATACCGAGAATCCTTGCTATTCAGGCCTCAGTTTCCCCTATTTCTGATTCTAACCTGTGGCCTGCTCCACACTGCTGATGCTCCCTTTGGAAAAACAGTGGCAACACATCTGTGGGGCCATTAAAAATTTGAGAAATCCCATCTGGGGAGGACAACCAAAGGAAGCATTCCTGGATGCAGAAAATGCCGGTGCATGAAGATATTTATCTAGGAATTAGTTATAAAAATAACAAGTGAAAAAGCATGAACTGAAATTTCCAAGAGCAGGGAAAAGAGTGAGTGGACAATGGCATTTTTTTGGGTGGAATGTAATGCAGCAGTTTTCTTTTTTTTTTTTAAAAGATGACCAGTAAGGGGATCTTAACTCTTGACTTGGTGTTGTCAGCACCACACTCTTCCAAGTGAGCTAACTGGCCCTCGCTATATATGGATCCGAACCCGTGGCCTTGGTGTTATTAGCACCACACTCTTCCAAGTGAGCCACAGGCCAGCCCTAGCAGTTTTCAATAATAGCTATGAAGGTTAGTTAAGAACACAGACATTCTCATGATTAGATATCGAGGAAAAAATGGAATACGAAACTATATGTACAGTGTGGGTAAAATGATGTAAATAAAAACACATATCCATAAGAAGTGTAGAAAGAAACATCTCAAGCGCCAACAGTGGCTGTGCTTGGTTTGTGGGATTACAGCATCTACTTTTTCCTGTTTCCAAAATTTTCTGTAATGAGGTTATATTGATCTTACAGTAGAAAAATGTATATCATAAAAATGACAACCTTTTAAGACCCTGAAGTCTAATTTGAAAGCTACCTTCCTCTTCATAAGCTTTTAAGCACTGGGCTCTCCAGTCCTGCCCCAGCCCAGCTGCCCCACTCCCTCTGATTTCTTCCCTATTTGGCCTGGGGTTTACCTGTTGATCTTGGGAAGGTCACAAAGCTGGGCCAGAGCCTACTGGGCAAAACCTCCCCTGGGAACCAGACCCCCTCCCTGGGGTGGGGCAGGCAGGCAGGGTTCTACTCCTGGAGTGCTGACTTTTAAAATGTGCAAAAACAATTAAATACAGGGCTTTAAAGCTTGGCATGCGGGATAGCTATCAGGAAGTGCTTGAGACCCATTTCCCACCCTTGCCCCTGACATCCCCAGGGTTGGGCTCATGAGGGTGGGGCACTCAGCCTCCTGTGGGTCACTCAGCTGAGCATGGACCTCCAGGCCACAAGGAGAAAACACAATCAAGCCCAGGAGGTGGCATCATGAGGTCTCCCCTCAGAGAAACTCCAGAATGTCAGGCTGATGTGTGTTGGGCAGAGTAACCTTCTTGACAGAGTTCAGGGACTAGTCTCAGTACCTGGGAGGTCTGCGGACAGGAGCTGAGGGAGGAGAGGAAGGGGGACTGGATGGTGTAGTAAAATAGGGATCCAGGCATAGGATCAGGACAGGCACCGTTGTTACAGCTGGCTCCACGCAGGATGGACATTTTCCACCTGATGAAGGGAGCAAACACCAGCAGTGTTGCAATATTACTGTTTCGCACAGCTATGGACCCAGGAACGGAGAAGGCCACCTTTCCCTGCCCTACTGTAGCATGGACAGGTTTGAGCTGCCTTCTCTTCCCCCTAGAAAGTTTGTTTCAGGCCCTCTGAGGGGGTTAATGCTGCAGGGATTAGCGGGAAAGGATGTGGGGGCAGAAATGGCAGAGACCTGTGTCCCAAATGGGACCTATGGCCTCCAGCTGGAGCCCCTTTTCCTCCCATCTTCCTCCCTAGGAACTAGCCCAGCCCATGGCTTCAGGTACCACCCCACAGGGAACTCACAGGTTGATATCCCCAGCTCAGGAGTACAGCCCCCCCATCTAAAGGAAATCCCTACCTTGCTCAGCCAACAAATCTTTACCTAGCACCCTCTATGTGTCAGGACCCAACAGTGGTGAGACCAAGGCCCAGAGCTTACATTCTGCTAAAGTCTCAAGGGCACCTCGAACCCAGCATGTGCTGGAGGCTGATACTTCTGGATCCGGGCACTGCTTTAGATGCCTTATGTTTATAAGCTCATTTCATCCTCACAACAGCCCTGTGAACCAGGGCTCTTACTTTCCTCATTTTCAGAGAAGAAAACTGATAAAGAGGTAACTTAGTTGACATAACAGAGACAGGGTGGAATGGTGGCAGCTTGATTCCAAATTCCACATACTCAACCAGGATGTTACATTGCTCCAAACAAAAATCACGATTTCTCTCATCATCTCCCCATGTGTCGCCAGGGTCCACCCAATGACATAGAGCAGGAACCCAGAGGCCCCTGTTGTCATCTTCCTCTCCTTCACTCACTCAGTCATCCAGAACAGCTGATTTACCTTTTAAGCTTTTCTCCAAGAGGCAGATACGTGTGTGGTTTTGAGCACCACTGTGTCCAGTCCCAGTCACATATAATGACTGCTCTAGGTAACAGACTCACTAAATGCCACTCTCTTGCTTGGCACAGAGGGATGGACTCCACCACCCTGCCATGCATCACTTTAGTTTGGATAAAGAATGAGCATCTTGGGCAAAGCATGACTGAGATGGAATCACTTGTCAGGTTTGGTAGGTCAGAGCCAAACCAGGAGATCTAATTTAGAAGATAAAATAACGGAATATTATCATTCTAGCATCTGAGGTGGGAAGCAAGTTCATGCGCCCTGTACCTGCTTCCTCGTCTGCGTCTCCAATGAGAACACAAACTCCTTACGGGCAAGGATCATCCCCCCCCACCCCCCGCCTCTGTCTTCTCTAATCCCCTCATAGAGTGGGCAGCACTAGTAGACATTTAACTGTTTCTGGAATAATTCTATGCATGCATGCATACACAAAGAAATGCCCTCATCTGAGGAGTAACATGCGGCAGTCTTTGGGGAGTGGGAGCTTTGAGGTCAGACACATGGGGGTGTGAGATGTCCTCCATCACTGACCAGTTGGGTGGTTTTAGAATAAAATACTGAATATTTTTGAACCTTAGTCCTTATTCTTTTTCATAAGAAAAGTAGGGATAATTCCCACCTCGACCACTGTGTGAGGATGGGAGAGGCAGTGTGCAAAAGTGCCCACGCCTGGGCACAGTAGGCCCTCAGCCCTTCTCCTGCCTACCTTTCCTCTCGGGAAGGAGTCAGAAGTTCATCATCAGACCTGATTCTCAAGGTCCAGACCTGGTCAGCAGCAGGATGACTTGATGTCAAGTCCAAGGAGCCATATCAGAGTTCCTTGTGTCCCTTGTGTTCATTAAGGTCAGCCTTTTCCCAGCTCCTGGAGTGCCACTGAGCCTCCACATGGAGTCAAGTTTTTCCAGCTGTGGGAGGAGAGGACATTTGGGGAACAAGAGTCAGGCAGGGCTTGATCTGAACTAATTTTTCTTTCAAAGCACTGTGCTTTTCATTGTAATAATGATAGCAAACTGTTATCAAACACCATACATCAGGCAGGGTCCCTGTGCTTTCCATGTACTGTGCATGTAATCCTCGCCACAACCCTATGCCTAAGACATGACTATGTTACAGATAAGGAAACTGAGGCACAGAGAAGTTCAGTTACTTGGTCCTGGTAACACAGCCATTGGATCCAGCAGTCTTCCTTTGGCTCTGTGCACTCGTCCCCAAGCTCTACCGCCCCCAAACAGCCACCTTTGGTGAACTCTGCTCTGCCCACAACTCACCAGGACAGCTCTTCCGTGGGAACCAAGCATTTGTATATTACATTACATTACGCACTCTCATGGATTCAGATGGATCCCAAGAAAGTCGAGTGAGAGTCCTCCTTCTGATCAGAGATGGTGGTCAGTGTCTGCTATCACTTGAACTCAGTGTGAATTCATAGTTCTTCTCTGCCAAGAACTTGAATCTGTAACTGCATCATGGTCCTGAATCTCCCTCTAGCAGACTCAGTTGGCTGGAGACAGCAAACCTCCTCCCCTTGGTTGGGTAAGTGATTTGTAACCCCAAGAAAATGTAAAGATCAGTGTAGAATCAATGATGAGCTGAATTAAAATCAGAGTACTGCCATATTTTATCAATTCTAAGGCGCATGGTGTTTTTCATTTTAACGTCATGGAAAATTAAAATGCATTTTACAATCAGTGGCATCATACAATTACAAACGGTGGTTATATTCGTCCATTTTTGTTGCTTATAACAAAATACCTGGAACTGGGTGATTTATAAAGAAAAATGAAATTTATTGCTTATAGTTTCTGAGGTTGGGAAGTCCAAAGTCCATCTGATGGTGGTGACAGTGACCCAGGGGTCTCACATTGCAAGGTGGTGGAAGCAGAGAGAGCAGAGAGAGAGAAAGACAGACTCTTCCTTTTAAAGCCCTCAGAGTCATGCCCATGACCACCATTTTTAATCCATTCACTATGGCATGGTCCTACAATCCAATCCCCTCTTCAAGGCTCCACCTTTCAATCACCATAATAGGATTTCCCACCCTCTTAATAGTCACAGTGGGGGCCAAGTTTCTAATACATAAAACTTGGGGGACACAATTCAAGCTTCATTGAGTTTTGGGGGGACATAATTCAATCCACTACAGTGGTGTTTCTTCTACCTTAGTGATATTAAAGTAATGTTGCATCTTATATCTTAGATGCACTGAATGCAGCACTCCTTTTTGTGGTAAGGTTGGAAATAAGTTTTCAATCATCATTATAATCTGTGTGTTTCTTAGAGAGCTTGAAACATTGAAGAAAATCTAACATACCAGAGACTTGGCATATTAGACTTGCAATTTTAATTTGAAATGTTTAAAAGGATATGACTAATTAAGTTTGTGGATAGTCTTTGAAGGTTTACTACTGGAGTATAGCCTAAACTTGAAGTACAACAGCTCAAAGATGACAGAAGTTTATTTCACTCTTTTGTAACAGTCAAGTAGTGAGTGGTCAAGAACTGGAGGACAAGCAGCTTTGCTATTCAAGGTCTTCTAAGGAAACGGTTCTTCCTTTCCTTTGGTTCTCCCTGGCTTAGTGTATTATCAGCATCAGCATAGTTGATGGTGGCTTACCACCACATCCAAGGGAAGTGGGAAAGAAGAGGAGTCCAGGGCAAGTATCTTTAAGAAGACCTGGTTGTAGTACACATCATATCTGCTCATATTCCACTGGGCCAAACTTAGTCACATGGTCACAGCTGGCTGCAATGGAGCCTGGGAAATGTAATCTGTGGCTGGGTGGACATGTGTCCAGTTAAAACTCAGGGGTTTTAGCTAAGAGGAAAAAGGAAAAAGGAGGAGAATTAACACTAGAGAACAGCTGGCAATTATCCACCGTGAATCTTAAGAAAGCTTCATTCACTAGATTTATTAAATTTCAATAATTGCTTAAATGCTTAGAAAGATCTCACTTGTCAGGTTTACAGATTTGCCATGTCTGGTGTTTTAAGTATTTGATATAAAATCAGATATATTTTAATTTTAAATGCACTCAAAATGTTTTAGGAAGGTAAATAGTAAGTTTATAAATTAGGTTAATTATTTAGAAGGATTTACTATGCCAAACGTAAGAGTCAATCCAACATTAATCAAAGAAAAAATGAAAGTGATTAATTCTATTTTTATATAGAAATTACTAGATATCAACAAGGATAAGACTGTGAGTTAAACATAAAGGCTTATGAAAAACTTCGGTTTTTAAAATATTACAACTTTAACAAGCTGAGTATTAATCAAAACAAGTAACTGTAAGTGGTCCTCTGAATATAAAAGCCTTCCTCAAATATTAAAAATCTCAAGTGACATGCTTAAGAGCCTTTCTGAGTCCGTTGTGTGCTGCTTTAACAGAACACCTGAGACTGGGGTAGTTTATAAAGACCATAAATTTATTTTCTCACATTTCTGGAGGCTGAGAAGTCCAAGACCAAGATGCAGGCAGGTTCAGTTGTCTGGTGAGGGTCTGGTCTCTGCTTTCAAGATGGCAATTTGAATGCTGTGTCACCTGGAGGGGAGGAATGCTATGTCCTCACATGGTGGAATGTGGGAGGTCAAGTGAGCACAAGGCCCTTTGTCAAGTCCTTTTGAAAGGGCACGTAATCCCCCTCCTGAGGGAAGAGCCCTCATTGCCAAATCACCCCTTAAAGGCCCCACCCCTTAATACTATCAGAGTGGCAACATCTGAATTTTGTAGGGCACACATTCAAACCTTTCAGAGCCTTTGGATAGGTTTCTGTTACTTATGATCAGAAAAGCCTCAGGAAGATACAGTTTCTCCTCCAACATCATCATCTCATGTTTCTATCTATCCATCTCAATGTCATAGACCTCACAGCTACATTTCTACATTTATGGCAACCCTCAACATGCATGGGTGGAGGAGATCCCTATTAGTCTGCCTGTCTAGCCTCCCTTTGCTGTAAACTATTTCTCCTTACCCATAACTTTCCAAATTTAAAGAGTTCAGAGGTAGCTACCATGGCAGCCATGGTGACATGATTTGACCTACCCTTTAGGCCTGGCCGATTGGCCCAAGGGTGAATCACTGATCCAAGCCAGGCTAAACAGAGTGCCAATTGGAGGACAGCCTCAGGCCAGAAGGATTATATGTAGACCAAGGAGCTGAGAATGACTATCATCTATTGTACAGACCCGAGAGCAGATAAAAAGGGTCCTTTCAGAGAGAGACAAATTCAGCTAATTGGAAGAGAAATGGAAACATAAGATGATGAACATCTAGTCAGTTCCAGAGACCAGTCAACTACACAGTGCCTTGAGTTCTCAGAGACATCTGGTACACTTATAATAATTCATTCCTTCCTTCTAAACAAGCTAGAGTCAGTTTCCATTATTTGTAAACAAAATAATTCTATGTAATATGCATGAAAATATATTAAACACATTGTGTGAAGCAAACTTGTGGGTTCGATTTTCAAAAGAAATAGCTTCTTGGTTGCCTCAATTAGTGAAAAATTCCAGTGTAGATCTGATCTTTGGGTTACAAAGATTGATCCAAGGTATGTACTCTGGTAAGCCCATGAAATCAAATTTACCTAAAATTCAACTCTTCCAATAACTTTAACCTGATAATCACTTGCAAACTACCCAACATTGACTGAATAAAAGAAAGTTACAGCTGATTAACCACTTGTGTTTGTGTAGCATCTCAGTATACTTGGAGTAATTTATAGGAATATATCCAAATAGCATTATATAGTCTATGGCTGCTGGTTCATCATCGTCTCACAACTAAAGCTCCATTTTCCAGTTCTTCTTGAAGGCAAGGCAAGGTCATAGGAAGAACTAAGCTCTGGCCCATGGAATAAGAGTATAAGCAATGGGTGCAACTTCTGGACTATTTCCTTAAAAGGAATAACCCAGGACCTTTCTTTTCTCTTCCCTTCCTGCTCCTGGAATGTGAACATGGTGCTGGGAGAGGGAACAGCCAGGCTAAACTACAAGATAGAAGCCACGTGTTGTAAAAAGAGAGTAACAAGCCAGAACGAACCTGAGTCCCCAGCCCTACTTACATTCAGACTTTCTAGGAGAGAAATAAACCATCCTGTTTAAGTCACCATTATTTTGACTTTTCCTTCAGTAGCTGAAACCGTCCCCTAACTGTAACATAGTCTTTGCACAAAGAAACAAAAAAAGAATGACTGTTTCTTATGAAAGGTATTGTAGCCAAAAGCAAGGCTTTAAATTGATGAGATTCACTCGTTCAACAAAGGTGAGTGACAAAGATCTGAATATGGACAGCTGAGCACCTTTGGAAATCACGTCCAGGCTGGTGAAGCAGTACAGCCCCGTGTGAGATGAGAAGTGCCCAAAGGAACAGGGGACATCCAGCCTAGGGAAGGGAGGGCTCAGGATTGGACTTCAGAAAGCTGTCTTCAGACACATGAAGAGCTGATGTGAAAGAGGGGACAGATTTGTTCCATATGGCCCCACATGAGGCAGGGAATGAAAGCACTAATATTTGAAGAGTTCTGTCAGTCAGGATTCTTGGCTGCTAGCAAAAGAAACAGACTCTGTCTTAAGCAAAAATGAAATTTATTAGAATGAAATTTGGAGGAATCACAGAACTGAGCAGAGACCAGGGGATTGGCCAGGAACTAACAGTGCTCTGGAGGGCTGGGTACCAGGAAGCAGAGCCACAGCAGTGGAGCAGGAATGGCCTGGTCAGCCTGATGAATGACCTCTACCTATTCTCACATCACTATGCTGTTTTCTCAGGATTCTTCTTCATGGGAAAGAATCTAATTGGCTGCACCTGGATCATTTTTCCTTACCTTGCTGAATGTGAGGTGAAGTACGCAAAAACCTGGTCCTGTTGACTCTGATGTGAGTGATGTACCACTTCCAAGAGGAACAAAGATGCCATCAGATGAATGTCCTGTGCCATCTCCAAAGATGCTTTCCAAGCCCAAGAATTTGTGACCAGTGTCTCAGGATTGGGAAGGACTTATCTATTTAAGGAAAGTATCTCCTTTCCACATTCTTCACATATGCTCACACACTCTCTGCTGAATGATTTCAGTGATGACAGGTTCACCACCTCCCAAGTTCCTCTTCATGATAAGATGAAATCAAGGCTGGGGAGTTTAGACTCTCTGCCTGGCATTCAAGACCCTACAACTCTGGGCCCACTTTTGTAGAGTTAGTCCTGTGATTCTCCTACAGAAACCTTTCCTCCTGTCAAACCTATTCCCTCAATGTCACCATCCTTTGTCCCCAGCAAGATATCTTGTGCTTATTCTCCTTCTCCTATCCATCCAAATGTTATTCATTCTTCATATTCCAACTCAAATCCCACAACACACATGAAACAGTCCCAAACTATCCCAGCCCAGAATAATCTCTCTTTGGAAATGTTTTCCCATAATCTTCATTAGGCAGTTAATCACTCTCTTTTTATATGTTTTCTATTGTATAGGATTGATACTTAAATCTTGTTAGGCAATTTAACTTTAAACATATTTATATCTTACCTTGCTACCTAGATTATAACTTCTTAGGAAATGGACCATTCTTATATATGTTTGCATCTCCTGTAGAATTAATGAAATTCTTTCCATGTGGACTCTTTTTTTGTTTGTTTTGGCTTAATGGACTTGAATGCCATAGGAGGGTGTCATCTATACCCCTTATCCAGGAATCTGGGGAAGTGGAAACAGGGGAAGATGAGTATAAAGGTATATCAGACAATGACCTAAAATGACTTTCCTCAGAGCATAATAATGATATGAACAATGTATATTTTTAACAGCTTTTTTTAAAGGTATAATTGATATGCAATAAACTGTGCATAGTTGAAGTATACAATTTTGTAAGTTTTGACATATGTATACATCTATGAAGCCATTGCCCTAACCAAGAAAATAAATATATCCATCATTCCCCAAAGTTTCCTCATGCCCCTTGTAATTTCTCTGCTTTACTACCACCCCAAGCAACCACTGATTTGTCTTGTGTCACTATAAGCTTGCATTTTCTAGAATTTTATATAAATAGAATCTTTCAGTATGTACACTTTTTTGGTCTGGTTTCTTTCACTCAGCAAAATTATTTTGAGATTTATCCATGTTGTTGAATGCATCAATAATTTGTTCACTTTTATTACTGAGCAGTATTCCATTGTATGGGTATATCACAATTTGCTTATCAATTCACCTGTTGATGGTCATTTGAGTTGTTTCCAGTTTTTGACTACAAATAAAGTGCTATGAACATTTGTGTGTACGTCTTTCTACGGACACACACTTTCATTTATCTTAGGTAGATACTTAGGAGTTAGAACAACTGGGTCGTGTGGTAGGTCCATGTATAACATTTTAAGAAATTGCCAAAATGATCGCACCACTTTACATCCCCATCAACAATGTGTGAATGTTCCAGTTGGTTGCTCCATCTCCTCATCAATACTTGGACATCTGAGTCTTTTTAATTTCAGCTATTCTAATAGGTCCGTAGTGGTATCTCATTACATTTTTAATTTGCATTTTCTGAATAACTAATGATGTTGAACATCTTTTCATGTGCTTATTTGTCATCCCTAGATGGCTTATTTGCCATCTTCTTTGATGAAGTATCTGTTCAGATCTTTTGCCCATATTTTAAGTTGGGTTGTTTTCTTATTGCTGAGTTTTGAATTTCTCTGTATATTCTGGACATACATCCTTTGTCAGAGGGGTCCTGTGATTGATAGAAATGAGCCTAACTTTGTACCTCCACTGTGCTCAGTCATTGACTGGGAGCAGCGTGAGAGACATGTGGCCTCAGCCCTACTGGAGCAATAGCTGCAGAGGGACAGCAGCTGGGGATCTGAGCAGCAACTTCTCACATGTGCATGCAACAAAGTGTGATTAGTGATATGATGCAGTAAGCACAGGTGCAATAGGAATACAGATAAGGGGCACCTGAGCCAGTCTTTCAGGGTTAGAGTAGGCTTTCTGTGAGACAGTGGTCAAAATTGAGACCCAAGCAGAGAATAGGAGTTAACAAAACCATATACACTGCTGATAGAAGTGCAAACAAGTATCACCACATTCGAGAACCGTTTGACATTATCTAGAAAAGGTGAAGTTTTGCATACTATGGGAGGTAGCATTCCATTCCTAGGTACAGGACTTAGAGGAACTCTTGCATGTGTGCATATATACATGTATGTGTCTACATATACAAGAACACTCCCAGCAGTATTATCTGTAATAGCTACCCGCCCTAAAAACAACCCATATCCATCAACAGTAGAATGGATAAATAATGGTTTAGTTGTGTGATGGAATAGTATCAACAATGAAAATAAATGAATTACAGCTATACAAAATAACGTGGATGAATCTCATAATGTTTAGGGCAAAAAGCAAGACAAACAACATTAAAAAAAAAAAAAGGGAGAAATAAGCTGTTGCTTAGGAATGCAAACAAATGGTAAGAAAGAAGGTAGAGGAGGGGATGTGTTTCTAGAGAGGCCCGGACGGAGGTTCTGGGACGTTTATTAAACAATTATTCTTTAAATTCTCTACATGTGTTTCATGCAATTTCTGTCTGTTTGATATATCTCATAAATTTTTTAAAAAGGGAAAAACAGGAGTAGACTAAGTGAAGGGAGAGGCATGTGTTCCAGGCAGAAGGCAAAGGCCAGGAGGGACACATGATGGAATGAAAGTGAGAAGTGGCAAGAGGAACGGAGGCAGTCAGGTGGCCCCTACAGAAGGAAGGGCCATGTAACCCCTCTAGAAGAGTTTGGACTTTACCCTGAGGACAATGGGGAGCCACTGAATTATTTAAGCTTGGAAGAGACTGAATCAGATTTCCATTTTCAGAAAGATCCTTTGGCCACAGCATGGAGGATGTGCCTCAGTGACCAGGTGAGCAGCTGTGAAGTAGGGAAAGACAGGGTTCCTTGTCTGAGGTGTTTGTGCTGCATGTGGCACTTACCTGGGGTTTGGTTTGAATCCAAACAGAGCTGTGGGCCTGCAGCCTAAAATTAATAGCACTGCTTTCAAGGCTGAGGCCAGGCTTCCTCACCTTCAGACTGTGGCCCTCCTATACTGACGGATGGATGATGCTTTGGACTCACTGATGCTGCACCTTGGGATCCATTTCTTCTTCACTGAATCATTAATAACAGAGGAGATTCTCCCATCTGGTTGTTCTCTCCTGTCAACCAGGCAAATATTTGATTGAGAAGAAAGTGTCATCCCTGGTCCAAAGGGCCTTCTCATTTAGATTCCGAATGTTTTGGAGCAAAGGAGGAAATAAAAGAAAAGAGAATTTTCAAATAACTGATGATTGCAGAAACCTAACCTTCCGTAGGTATCATTTAATAATAGAACTATATGTGCTATTGACTTGTCAGATGCAAATGACTTGTTCCATTTGCAAAAATATTACAGAGGAGCACCTGGGTAACATGGTTATTTAAAGTTTTCTTAGCGATTATGTATTTAATATTAAGGTCAGTTGTGAACTTCTTTATTCCAGTTGGGAGCTGAATTCCCGAGATATTTCCTGCATATTGTCCTAAGGTCTCAGTAAACTTAGGCTGAAAGTTTCAATTGCACCTGAAGAATTTTGGGGTTATTTTGTTTGGCGACATAGATGCTGCTGCTATTGTTGCCATTATGTTTGTTTTGAAAAATATGAGCAAGTCGAACACATAGATGCTATCTAATACTGAAGTATTATATTCTGACTTGATAGATTCTAAACTATGAAATCTTCCTCATAGCTACTTTTGAGAGATTTGGCTCACTACCAGTTATCTTCTCCATTACAAATGATCACTTACTTCCTGAATATGTTCTCTGTTGGAACCCCCTCTGCCTCCCACACAATCTTATTTACCTGCCTTCCTCCTTAGTAAAAGGAAAGTCCCAAAGAAGGATCAAGGGCACAATTCTGTTTGTCAAGGCAGACTAGACACTGAGTCAATGTGAGCTGTGTAACTATTGAATGTAATCTAGCACATAACGGGCTTTGCTCCTTTTACTAAATCTCTATTCAATCCTGCCTGATTATAACGAGGGCATTCTCCAGTTTGGATAAACACAAACACAGCCACGTCCAGTCAGTCCCAGCAACAGGAAGTGGGATGGTCCTGACAGAGGGCTGGACTTTGAGATGATACTTGTATGTTGACCGTCTTACCAGGGAGTGTTGACTGGTGGTGTCATGACACCCACCTATCAACGTTCCTTGGGTGGCCAGAGAATACAGGTAGCAAAGTCACTGGAGGCTTTGGGACTCTCCCCCTTCTTGTCTTGGTTAAAGTCCCAAATAGAGACTATCTAGAGCAATAAAAGGTGTCACCTCGGCTCATCAGAAGATTGTAATCTAAGATTCATGAAGGCAAAACAACCTGAGAAGAAAAGCTAATGAATTGTAATATGAGCCTTATGAATTAGGAGCTGAGAAAATACCACATGAGGGTGTGGCCACAAGGAAAGTTGGTCCAGGATATTGCTCAAGAAGACCATAGTTGTTACTTAATCCACGAGCTGCCCCTCAAACATTCAATCAGTGGCCAAATCCTGCTGATTCTGTCCCTAACGCCCCGCCTTCACCCCCTCGGTGGTCGGCCACAATAGTCTCCCAGCTGGGCTCTGCATTCTGCCCGCTTGCCCTGTTTCGATCCACTCCGGCCTGATCACGTTCCATCCTTTCACCTTCACTCTTAAAACTCCCTGGTGCTGAGCAGGCCTGGCCCGGGCTCAGCTCTTCAGCCTCACCCTTAGTGGCTGTCCCCCAGGTTTACTTGGAGGTGTCCTCCCACGGGCCTTTGTTTAGCTCCACGCCCAGGAAGCCCCGCCCTCCGAGACCCCTGCGAGGCCGTTTCACCCGCCTGCAATCCTCTCCCGCTGACGGCCTTTGTTCCTTTTCCTAAATCTACCTCGCTTCTACGTGTGTTCTTCTGGGTTTTGCACTGTGGAGAAAGAACATAAAGCTGTTTAATGCCTCCAACATTAAGTTAAGAACACTTGTGGGCCTGTGATAGGCTGTTGGCAGACACTTCTTTTAGAAGAAAAATGAATTCTTTCAGCAGGTGGAGATGCTGGAAGTATTTTGTCTTTTTAAAGTCATAGAGTTAAAAAAAGTAAGTATTTCTTTTCATATTTGTGGTAAGGAGAATATCTCACACAAACATCCCATAGCTTTTTTTTTTTTTTTTTTTTTGCAGGGGAGGGTGAGGAAGGGGTGAAAATAAAGGAACATTGCATTTAGGCAACTTTTGCTTTACCTTTTTTCTGACAAGTGAAGCCCAAAGTTGACCATCCCCCTCCCCCCAAAAACTTAGTTGAGAAAAATTAGAAAAATAATTAGGAAACTGGTGGATTAAATGAGAAAATGTTTAAAGAGCTCCCACATGGTATTTCATTCTGCAAAGAACACAACTGATTGCACATGCAAGCTGAGTTAGGAAAAATTAGTGTAGGTAGTACCTAGATGCTTACTGAGAAGGAAAAAAAACAAACAAGGAATCAAAGGCAAATAGGCATTGCTGAAAGGGTAAGCAAGGGTATGTGTAAGGGGTTTAGGAAATACCCATGGATTCATTGGTAAAACAGTTAAAAACAAAATAAGTTTGAAATGTTGTGACTTGCCTCTGGGTCACTGACTGAGGAACACAGACACACTCTTAACAGCCAGCCAGAGAAAAATGGGGTTTTACAGGTTCAGGTGCTGGGAGCAGTTAGCTATGGAACAATCACAGGAGATCCAGGAGGTGGACTGCACTTTGCTACAAATAGAGGCTCACTTTCATCAGGGAGCAGATGATAGGATGGTAAGAATGATGATTGACAGCCTAAAATATGACTTGGTTCTATGGTGGGATCGTTTTCTCCATTAACTGAAAACGTTCACATTTCTCCACTTCCTGAGGGGTGTATTTAGAGACACAAAGTTGCCTAAGCAGAATGATTTGTGTTTATCTTACCTTTTCCCAATTACAATTAGAACTCACCTTTTAGAATATAGGAGGATCACACTCACTGTGGATTTATCTGTTAGCAACAGTAAAACTGGCATCTCAGCACATAGCACATGGACAGGAAGAAGAATCTGGTAAACAAAGGTTTGAGTTGTGCCAGAGTAGGGTTGTATGGCTTGGGGTAAATAATTTACCTTGTTTCCTTATCAGATTCCTTATCTACAGACAGGCAGATCACTCATTTTATACATCTTCCACTGCTCACCTGTACTGTTATGGTAGACTGGGGTCCTACTTAAAGTTCTTCAGAGCCAAACTCCAATGCACTTGGATGGCAGGAACTCTGGTTATGTGCTGGTACTGCCTTAAATACCTGCTGCTGGGAATCTTCCTTGCTTTGGAAAACAGCCACATTCAGGGGCAGGAAGAGAAAAAGGAGCCATGAAAGGGGACCAAGAGGCTAAGAAAAATCCCAAGACTGCAGGATCATGGACAGCAAATAAGAGCCCCTTAAGATTGCAGAGGGTTCCGTGACAATGATGCCTGGTAATAGGAGATGGGTGGTGATGGTGTGGATGAACACAGACTGCAAAGGCTGGGAGGAATTGCAGTGTGGGTGCACATGTTGGAGAAACGTAGCTGTAAGAAGAAAGAAGAATGGCAAGTTGAGAGGGCAACAGGGTTAAGATTGGCCTTTTTGTCTAGACAGAAGAGACCCTATGTACGTTTGAGGGGAAAAGGGAGAGGCCTGTGCAAAGGGAAAGTTTGGGTGCTCTAGGGAGGGCTAGTTATATAGGTGCTGGGAGTGGAGACTGAAGTGACATAGGGGTGAGTACACAGGGCCTTGAGAGCAGTTTGTTGATGACTGATCGTTGGTGTTTGCATTGTGTAGTAAACATCGAGATGCTGTGTAGTATTGGAGTTAAGTGTGCAGACTCTAACTTCTGTATAATTTGGGTCATCTATTAAGTCTCATTTTCCTCATGTGTAAAATAGAGGGAGTATAATACCCATTTCTGCGGTGAGAATTGAATATTAATATGTGCAAAGCAATTAGAACAGTTCCTGGCTCATAGTGAATGCTTGAAATGTTAGATTTGGTAATAAAAAATAATAGTTATTTTTGAGAATTAATGATCAAGGTCAAGTCTCATTACACAGCAATATAAAATAATAAGTTAAAGGTGATTAAACTGATCCTGGACATATCTTTAGATGACTTTTTTTGAAATAGCACTGGATTTCAACCTCTGTTCTTCTTTCCTATTCCCCCCTCAAAAAAACTTCCTTGCAAATTAACCAAAACTTCTGGTTAGTCAAACCTTAAACACATAACATATTAAGTATCTGAGAGAACCTAACAGTAATTTTTAAATTAATATATTAAATATTACAGTAATGTTTTATAATTCTATACGCTAAGTATACATAGCATAAAGTTAAAAAGTTGTTTTGCTGAATATGTTTGTAGTTATAATAGGAAGACACAATTTGCAGCAGCATTCCTCATGATTTTAAGAAATCTTTTTTTTTTTTTTTTAAATGAAGTCACCAGCATTCTGCTGCAGTGCTTTTAAAAGAAAGGTTGAAGGAGAAAAATCAGGGCAGCTGTCCTCTCTTTAAGAAATGGAATTAGGCTGTGGGTGGCCACCAGATTGGGAGGGTTTGGGGGTGCTGTGTTGAGGCATTATGCAATCAGGCTAATTTCCTTATACTATTTGTCAAGTTAGAGGGAGCGGTAGAGGACGAAACCATGTCACTTGTCCCTGGGCATTAGACAAAACTGTGGTGCTTCCAAGAGGAAGCATGCTCCAAGATACTGCAGGGTCCATTCTCATTCCCTGACTGGGTCATGTAACTAACAATAGGAGAGTCAGCTGAAGTGGAGACCATTCTAGAAAATCTGGAACTCACTTTTGAAGGTCCAGAAATTCGTTGTTTCCTTCTGTTATTTATTTATAGTAAGCTACTCTTTTAAATCAAAGGCGAAGTTAGCTGACATTAACCAAATAATCTTAATTAATCACCTGTGGAGTTTCTCTTCAGAAGAACATGGGTTGTTGACAAGTCTAAGAGAAAATGTTAAAACCCAGATATCACAGAAAAGCTTATGTTCAAACCATCCTCCTCATCTTTTGTATGGGAGGTAGGAGACGTGAAATGGTAGGGTCTGAGGATAAAGGGACTCTGTTCTTGGCTTACATGAAATACATGATTAATCCACTGTATAATATCTGCACCTTGATTTGTGTGGTGGGAGAACCGGAGGCCAGAAGTGTAGCATGGTGTCTACGAGTATGTCCGGATCCAAATTTGGTCTCTATCACTTACTATGTGTGTGACTTTGGGCTAGTGACATAACTTTGTCATGGCTATACAGTATTTCCTAATTCCTAAAATGGGGTTAATAGTATTCGCCTCTGTTAAAGAAAATATTCAGTGACGCATATTTAAAGCACAGTAAGGCTGACTTTATTCAGGACCACCGCAATAGGTATAGAGGTCTTGCAGTGGGGGAAAGATAGGGCTCAACTCTAAATACAGCATGGGCAAGGGGGAATTTATAGCCAAGGAGTAGTGTGGGGGTCAGTGGATGGAAGATTACTAAGAGGAAACATCAGGAATAAGGAGAGATTCTGGCTAGACTGATTTAACAGGATTCTGAAAGAAGACAGGCCAGGGTAATCGGACATCACCTTGGGGATGGTGTAGGATGAGGAACCTGATCAGATATCCAGGATGCAGGTTCTTGCTAAAAACTGAAATTTACAAGGAGGTGTACAGATGGGTCTAGCAGAAAATTCAGAAGCCTGACTAAAGTTTGGCCAAGCAGAGAATCTTATCACCTCATAGAGTTGTGGGAATTTCAGGAAACACATGCAGTAGCGTCAGCTTAGTGCTTGATACAGAATAAGTGCTCAACAAATTTTACCTATTCACGTCAAAGCACTTTCAAGTCGACGACCAATTTCACTTTCAGACCCTTTTAATGGGGCAAACAGGGGCAGGGGCAGCAGTCTCTAAAGAGTGGAGATGGAGAAAACTGCATTTAACCATCTCCTGCCAGTAAGAGCACAGCTGGCGGCTGGAAGCAGAGGTGAGCACGAGCGTGTGTTGGGGGAGATTCTGGGGAGGGCCGGAGTCCCCTCTCCCCACTCCAGGGCACACTCACGATCTCAGACGGTTGCTAAACGGTCTTCCAAGTACTCAGCATAACCTTTCAACGAACGCCAAGCAAACACTTAAAGAACACCGGGAGCACACCACACATGTCCGTGTCGCACCACCCCGTGCCAGGCCCCGTTCTCCGCGGTTTACGTGCATCAACTCACTCACAGGCATCCCACCCCACATCACACAAAAGCAGCCCGCCCAAGGTCACGCAGCCTCCGAGGGATGGAGCCGCAGCCAGACCGAGCCCGCGCCTTGCGCCCCAGCTCGCTGGGAAGGGGCCCGGATTAGCCGCGCGAGGACTGCGGACAGCGGGCGGGGGGAGCGAGCGGCATCCCACACCGACCCCAAGCGGGAACGTTCCGGAATCCTCGTGCGCAGCCGTGGGGTGGGAGAGCCCCGGGTCCGGCCTCGACACCGCCTTCCGCTGGGAAGGTCCCTAGCGCCGGAGAGTCGCGGGCGGACAAGGGGAGCGCGCACAGACGAGACCGCACCGCAGCGCAGGCGCACTCGCGGCCCGCACTCGCCCGCCGCCCAGGATGAGACCGAAGGCATGGAAAGTTCCAGCCCGTTCGAGAGCCGAAGGTAGCAGGCGCGCCGGCGGGGGCAGGGCAGCGAGGGGGCGTGCGGTCTCCGAGGGCCACTCCAGTCCGAGGCTGTGGCACCGCCCCCGCGCAGCTCCGGGACGACGGGCCGGGTCCCCGGCGGGGGTGGCGCAGCGGGGAGCCGGGATGCGGAGAGAGCGCGCGCTGGGGACACGGTGGGCCACCCGCGGGAGGAGGCGGGGCGGCCGGCCGGGCCGCGCGGGGGCGGGGCGCGCCGAGGGGGCGGGGCGCGCGGTCTGCGCAGCTGCCAGAGCCTTTAAGCCCGGGCTCGCGGGGCCGGAGTGTGCTTTCGCCGTCTGCCTGTTGTCCGGCCCAGCAAACGCCAGGTCCCCGCCGTCCCGCCCCTGTGCGTCCCGGGAGCTAGCTCGGCCGGGAGTCGCGAGCCCAGCGTTCGGGCATGCCCCGCTACGAGCTGGCTTTGATTCTGAAAGCCATGCAGCGGGTAAGTGACCTTCCCTCACAGCCCGTCTTCCCGCGCGGGCGCCCCCGCAGTCCCTAGGCCACCGCCCCCCGCAGGTCGGGGCGGCCGGGACCCCGGACCTCCCTGCGCGGCCCAGGAGGAGGCCGGGGACGCGGGTGGTGGGCGTCTGCGCGGACGGGGTGCGCGGGGGGCCGGCCCGGCCTGGCCGCGTGCGCGCGGGAGGCGGGGGTGTGCCTGCGCGTGTACGCGGCCCGGGAGGGTGTGCCCCGCACGCAGCAGGGCGAGGGGCGGGGCGGCCGCGCTCGGGCCCCTGTGCCGGTCCGCGGGAGTCCAGTGGAAGGGCCGCGGGAGGACACGCGCGAGCGCCCAGCCCCGCTCGTCGTGAAGCTGCCTCGTCGCCGGCCCCGCCGCCGCCCGCTGCGTCCCGCTCCGTCGGCCTCCGCAGCCCGCCTGCACTCTAGCGCCCGCCGGCCGCCCTGGAATGTCCGTGCTCAATAAAACGTTCCTTCCAAGCGTGTCTGTGCAGTTCTCTGTACCCCGGTCGCTTAAAACCGCTTTCACGTTGAAAAAAAAAATCTTTGACTTCTCTTTTTCTGACTTCAGCGAAAATCCTGCTCCAGGTGCCCTTAACCCAGTTTCATTCATCCAAGTTGTGGCCTTTCTTGCGCCTTCAGAAGACATTTTCCTCCCC
The DNA here is from genome assembly GCF_027409185.1 of Cynocephalus volans. Taxonomy (NCBI): domain Eukaryota; kingdom Metazoa; phylum Chordata; class Mammalia; order Dermoptera; family Cynocephalidae; genus Cynocephalus; species Cynocephalus volans. The sequence goes on from NC_084460.1 coordinate 181,212,055, forward strand.
CCGGCTTTTGATTGATCTTGAGGTAGGGGATTTCAAGTTGGAGGGATGATAAGCGAACCAGCAGTCCGCTCACTTCGGGTGATGGCGCGGCCAAGAACAGGGGCCAGCGGCAAGGAGGCAGCGCTTCGTCCTCTGTTCTGGGTCAGGTACTTCTCAAGTCGTCGCCGAAATCCCCGTTCTTCCGTGAATTAGGTAACGTAGAGTGTGGTGTATGCTCCCCCAACCCTAGATATTAAAAAAAAAAAATTTTTTTTTTGGTACCGCGTCTGAAGCATGGTTTCCCACATACAACATTAGAGGGTTGGACGCGTTTTATATTTGAATCAACTCTGGGTCAGTTTCAGGGTATACCAAGTTCGATTGAACTAAATAAAGCATGGGATCGTGGTCCAAGCTCTGCTGAAGAGCTAACAGTCACGGAGCATTAGGAGATTGTTAGGGACAGGACACCAGTGCCTCTTGATCAGGTCCAGAGAGAGTCGGGCCAGACGTGACATTGTGTCCCCAAGCCTGTTATCCCTGAATTTGGGAGAAGTTGAGATTGTATTGTTTAGCCTATTAAATATCCCCCGTTCTTGGTTCTCTTCCCTTCTTACCAGGATATGTAGTTTAATGAGATAGGAGTATTTAAAAAAAAAGACATTATTAAGGATACATTTCAATTCAGTGGAAATTGTGTAAACCCTTTCTTTAAACTATACTTTTTAGGAGTTGTAGAACTTGGAAAATGTGGTTACTGAAATTTCTTTTGTTTACCTTCCTTGTCTTAGGGAGGGAGCAGGTGATCACTAAAGAGGCAGGGTTTAGGCATAATATTTGCTCATTGCCTAAACATTTGAAATGAAGACTGCACTCTTTGTTTTTGGCATAGCTGCCAAGTACCTTGGTTAACATGGCTACAAGTTTATCAGTTAAGTGTATTTTCTTTACACATACTACTTCTATTTTTTTGTGTCCTGTAACAACCAGGATTCACAATCTTTGATTGTGGAGCATACATGTTTTATTCTAGTTCATATAAACCAAGTGCAGTTGGGTTAAAATAATAAATACCTCCCTTGAAATCCTTGCAAGAGGGCAAGGGCAGACAAGATCCTAGAAAGCAGATAATCAAGATAAATTCCCTGGAGGAGGAGGAGGTGGCCCCCCCATAGATAAAAGGTTGTAACAATGATGAAGTAGTGTTGAGATTCTTGAGGCAAAGTAAGATTAAACAACGAAAACTCACTGTGTTGTTCAAAAACTTATCTTTGAGTAGGTTGTAAATGTGTAACAAACAGACTTCGAGATTTGTGACAATTTTGTTTACTTTCAATTTAGGAAAATTGGATTGTGAAATAGGATGGATACTTGGGGAGATAGGAATAAAAAAGTTAACGGTAGGTGGAAAATGCCACTGACTGTGGGCTTGTACACTTTTAGCAGGCCCTGGGGAAACCTGAGGCAGTTTGTCTTCTACATGCAGGCAGACTATAACAATTCTTCAATTCTTAGTTGGAAATTTTTCATGTTTTCTGAAACATATATCTCTCACATTGTGCCCCTTTAATGTGATCGTTTATTTCTCCCCCAAATCATTTATGTGTCTTGGAATTGAGGAAGTACGCAATGTTAGGCAACTTTTATAGCAGATATGGAAGTTGAAAGAGTGCAGTTTTTCCAGCCTTTTCTTGGATTTCCAGAGCTGTTTTCTTGTTTCTTTTCTGTGGTACTCTGTAAGCCTGAAGTACTTCTCCCTCCCCTTCCACCTCCATTTTTTTTTGTCTATGACCCCTAGCTTGACTCCTTAAAATTGAGCTTACAGAGAGATTTTAAATTTAAAATATGGATACTGTGTTGAGCTTCTCACAGCATCTTGCACTGTAGCAAAGTCACTTGTGGGAATTCCCATTGAAAGATTTCAGGGTGTAGTGTGTAGAATAAGAAGTCTGTAGTGAATTATATGTATAATTATATGTTAGTCAGTTCCTCAGAAGTTCCAATGCTATCTTTTTTTCATTTTGCAATTGGGAATTGATTATCCTGAGTTTGCTTTTGTTGCATTTAAGAATGTAGGTACCAGTCTTCCCAAGAAGAAATTTATTTGCAGGTACTGTTTAGCTTGAATTGTAATGTGTATATAAAAATGTTGTCATTTCTATTTTCTCTCTCCTTTTACTTTAGCATGAAAAGTAGGTAAAAGTGTGGTTAAATTCTGAAATATGACACAGTTGTGGATGTTGTGAAACCAGGCTTTAAAGGTGATGACAAGCAATTTGAAAAAGTACTTGCTTAGACCATATTAATAGTAGCATCTCCAGAATAAAGATATTTTGAGAGTCCTGTTATACTTACATAGCATCAAAAGAGTTTTATTCACTTCTGGAAAACACAGTATTCAAAGGCTGTGATGTGGAAAGACATAGCTACAGAGGAAAGACCCAGGCTACAGATTTCTCAGGCAGTCTCATCTCAGAATGAGGAAGACCTTTTCTAACAACTGAAAAAGAAATGGATGGCCTGTGATCTGGTGAGTTCTCTACCTCTACCGCATCTGGGAACATTCAGGTAGACAGGAGAAGTGTGAGTTATTTGGTGGGTGAGCTCTGACGTTGATTTGAGTCCCCTCTCTGGAGAGTCTGGGAAAATGGTTGACGTCCTTTGATTTCACTTAGTAATTAGATTTTGAAAATTGGTACTTAATTTCAGTTAGGTAAAGGACTGAATTGCCAATACATGAATGATAAAGCCACATACTGTGTAGAGGAGCTTAGGAAAAGTTGTGAAAACTTAGTAGAAGATTTTTATGCCTGGGGTGTGTACAGGAAGAGGAATTTTGAGGAGAAAAATCTGCAGTAAATTTAGGAACATTTTATCATGTCTTATTCGATTTACCCAGATGATAATTACAGCTGGCATATTTAGACTTCTGAAAACCCTAGGAGGATATTTTTCCTGAAATTTTCTTATTGCCACTCAGGAATTTTTACATGAATTAAAGGTTAATGATTTAGATAATAACTAGCTTAATTGCTAAGTGAATGCATGTACAGTAAAATTGCACTTATATATATATTCTCTTGTATATGTTTTCCTAATAGAAATAAAATAGATAGCTACCATAGAAATCCTAAGTTCTTTCTCATTAAAACATTTATTTTTATATTCAGTGTTCCCCATTTATTTTTGATTTTATTGAAGAGCAGATTATATTTTATATTTTAAGATAACTCATTGAAATAGTTCTTTGTAGGTAGTTTTCTGATGTAATCTGCGTTTAGTGTATAGCCTGGTTTTATTTAGATATAGAAAAGTGTAGTGATAATCTAGTTCCTAAAAGATAGAAAGCATAGGTTTTCTGGTTGTGCAATGAAGAATCTCTTTTCTGTTTCTCTTCGCTCAATACTTTTTGATTAGAAAACCTGGCAGAAGTTTTCTATTTGTTTTAGATTACTATCTAAGTTAGGATATTCTGAAAGGAATACCTACTAAATGTTTGCATTTTAGGTACTTTTGGAGGCACAGGGTGCTAATGAACTCATGTATGGGTCTGGCCAACCCTAGGTCATTGTAGCTTGGCTTGCTTGGCAACATTTGGTAACTAGGAAATAATGACATTTCTGCTGTTGGTGGGAGACATCAGTTCAAATGGAAACATCAACGTCTAGCTGTCAGATGGCAATGTTAGTCTTTTTCCTCTCATGGGCCCTCCCTGAACAGCTTAGTTTGTATCTTTAGTAATCTCTCTTTGTGTTTTGTCTGCTTGAAACCAGACAACTAAAAATAGTTACCCAGTAATGAAAGACTTGAGCCTTGTGGACAATGTTATACTTTTATGTGGTATTACAGTTTTTTTGGATTACAGCTTATTACTGCAGCAAGTGATTGAAGAAGGAGTCCTGTTCCTGCCCCTTAGCTACAGCTAAGGTACAGGAGTGGCTTGGGGGTAAGGAGTCCTTCCTCACCAGATGTGGTTTGTATGTGTGGAGACTGCTTGTCAGAAGTTGACATTTTGCACTATTTTTTTTTCTTAATTGCTGTTCATGATGCATACATTCAATACTGTTTATAGGTTTTAAAAATTCGGTTATGTCTAGTATTTATATGCAGGATGCTCTTGGATGTTCTCACCTTTTTGATTATAAAATTACTTTAAGAAAATTCAAAGTTTGAGAGCAGTGAGGGACAAATTCTAAAGTAATGTTTTTCATCTAGTGCCTTTGCTGTGTTCGTAGTGCAGGTATAACTCATCTAAGAGACCTGGAATACGGAAGGAAGGGTAGGGAGGGGATGAGGAAATACTGTGGTGTGATTACTTATATTTTACATAAATCTGTTGCAATTTAATTATCAAACTTTTTCTAGTTCACTTAGTTATTGGCTTTGCATTAGAATTCATTTCTAAGATTCTCATGAGTTTATCTGTTTGAGAGAAGGAGTACGTACTTTTAGTGGAAGACAGATATTATCAACACATGTTGTTATCTCCTATTCAGGGGAATCAGATTAGAGAAATTAGTCAAATAAAGGTCTGGTACGTTCCCAATTGATCTAAAGGAAAAACTATGCTCAGGAGTTTGGAAAAGGACAGTTAATCTTGTTGTTCTTAATTTAGAGCAGGGTTGGTAAACTATGGTTCATAGGCCAGATCTGACCTGCCACCTGTGTTTTTATGGCCTCTGAGCTAAGAAAGGATTTTACTGTTAAATATTGGGAAAAAAAAAAAAAAAATCAAAGAAGAACAATATTTTATGACACGTGGAAATTATATGAAATTCAAATTTCGGAATCCATAAATAAAGTTGCATTGGAATATAACCTTGTTCTTTTGTTTATATTTGTTATCTGGTCCTTTATAGAAGAAATTTGCCCATCCCTGGTTTAGAGTATCCAGACACAGTTTTCTAGGTTCAACATTTTTCTTGGCTTCTTAATGATGCTGTTCTCTGACATTTTTCCTTTTATTCCTCCCTTTCTCTTTACGTACTGTACCTTTGACCTTCATGTGGATGATGGATTATTTTTTGTAACAAGCTGAAACTAGTGTTCCTACTGTCTGCTGTGCTGGTTATAGCCTGGATGTTCGTTCCGTTGGCATTGCAAACTCAGCGTGGCTCAAAACTTAATGAGTTGGCGATCCTAAAACTTGTCTCTGTTGTCGCTTAACTTCTCTTTATTGCTTCTCTGTCTTCTGTCATCTGGAGCTGAACAAATCTGATTCTTTATATTCCGCAGCCCTAATCCCATATAGTTTCTTCTGTGCGCTAGTTGAACTGCTCTTGTGTCTTGGACTCTATTGCAGTTTCTTAGGTGGTCTCTTCTGATGTAAATATACTTTTTGGAGTACAGAAATACATGTTTTTGAGATAGTTTAAAAGAATTAAACTGAAATGCATTTTTAATGAGGAAATAATAGAAAGCATTGTTCAAGGGGTCTTCAAAAAGTTCATGTAAAAATGTGTGTTATCAGGGGCTGGCCGGTTAGCTTAGTTGCTTAGAACACAGCCTTGTAATACCAAGGTCAAGAGTTCAGATCTCTATACTGCCTCCCACCCAAAAATTTTTTTGTTTTTTCCACAAACTTCTTGAAGTACCTTTGTATAATGATGGCTTTCTGATTTCCATACTAGTTGATTGTGTTGACACTTGCCAAATTACAGCACACACCTCTCTCTCAAAGACATTCAGAATGAAGTCTGGTATCTAAGGCCACCTCTGATATGACTCCAACCTATTTTTATAACCTCATATCTTAATTTTTTCCATTCTCTATTCCATATACTGAGTAAACAAAGCTACTGCAGATCCCTATAAATACTGTTCCCTTTTGTTTTCTGGGGTGTCTGTGTTGTACTGCTTTTCTGTTTGGAATGCTCTCCCTTTCCGCATTACCCCACCACCTCCGTGAAAAGCTGTCCAGTTCCTCAAATTCATTTGAACTCATTTGGTAATTAAATATCAAGGACATATGCACCATTAGAAATATAGACTATAATCTTTCCTTTGGTCACATGGTGTTTTTCTATCTCTCATCACATGGATCACTTTCTACTTTGTATTTTAGTTAACTGGTGAGTGTGTCTTACCTTCTTTGCTAGATGACAAGTTCTTGAGGGTCAAATCTGTTTCATTTCTGTCCTCTGCTATGCTTTGTACATACAGTAGATGCTCACTTAGCTGCTTTGAGGGGATTACTCCTCATATTTCTAAAACAATTCTTTGATGTGATGTAGCATGTTGACCTCTTGTGCTAGTATGTTGCTTTCAAGTCAGTTGTACTTTGCTTTCACTGGGTGAGTTGTATGCTTACTAGAAGTTGTGTTGATGTTCGAGACTATTTTATGGCAGGTAATTTTGTTTATATAATAATTTAAATATCGTGTGAACTGATAAAACGAATGCAAACTTTTTTTTTTCCTTGAAAACCAAGTTGGATTCTTTGGGAAGACTTGATAAAAGGTGAGTCATAAATAATGGCTGTAGAATTAGATATGGCTGAAATAATTAAAAGCTTGGGAAGAAGAGTAACAGTAGTCTAGGAGAATTCTGTACGTAAACTGCATTACAAGGATCTCTTAGAGCTTCCACTTTAATGAAAGTGAAACTGGAAATTGTAGATGATGCATTTGTAGATGTGATTTAGATCAAGCAGAAGGAACTTCAATCAGCAAGAAACTCCAAATCATCGGTACCATTCTTCAAGTGCTTTGATCCCATATTAAGGTTGGCAGATAAATTTGCATTTATGTGTTAAACTTAAATAAAATATTTAAGGTACGTATGTATGGTTTTTTTTTGATTGGGTATGATTGTCTTGGGGTGAAGGCTTGTGCTTCAGTATATGCTCTGATTTTTTTTGGTTTGTTTTGGTTTCTAAATAAATAAAAGAACTTTAGATCCCAAGTGAAGATACTGGTTGTGTTATGGTGGAATAAAGAACTGACAGGGATACCAGAAGGAACTTTAGAGGTGGATCGACCTGGTTTTGGATCCTTGTACCTACTTCCTAGAGATCTTAACCCTTTGACATCTTCAGTACCTCATCTGTAAAACGGGAGTAATCTGTACGTTGGAGAATCTGAAGATAAAGTGGTAACATGACCTTGGAAGTAGTGGGTGCTCAGTATGTCATTAAAATAGATTTGTGGTCTCAGAGTTACTAAACTTCATTGCCTAGTTTTCCTTTATTCCCATTTTTATTGATGAAGAGACTCCAACAGATAAATTTATTATATGTAAGTTTATTTTGTCAGAACCCCAGACTGAGTCAAAACCTTAAAAATTGTTCTCGCTCAGTACATATTTGAATTAGTGGTGTTGATGCCTACTACTCCGCTCCAGTCCCTTGTTGCCATGGAGAATGTGGGCCTGGTTTTGCCAACTTTTCTATCCTCCTAGCCGGAAATCCAGATTTTATAGGAAATCTGATTTTTAAGATGTTGGCAACTAATTCAAGAATATTTGAGTACTATGGGCCAAATGAAATGTATCCGTAGGTCAGATATGACTACAGTTTTGTAATTTCTGATTTAGACAATTGGCTTTAGACATCCTTTAAATCTTTTTTAGCATTTATGTTGACAAAGCCCACCTTGTTAATTGGCCGTTGGTTTATAGTAGGATTAATAGCTACTCAGTAGATGGTAAGCATGTTCAATTCTTAAAGGTAGTATCAATCTAATTTTGGACTGTTGGGTTATGTGTGTTTATTTAGGCTAAAGTACATACTTCAGAGAGTTGGATATGACTGAAGTACGACTTAACAGTGTAAACTATCAAATTGGTATTCACAGTCCACTTTGTCTTTGAATGTTTGGGTGGTTGCTTGTTTTAAGCATGCATTAGTACAATTTGATTTGTACTCATTGTATTAATCTCTTAGGGGTTTGATATAGGACGTCTAGACAAAGACTGCTTTGTCTTGAAAATCACATTTTTTGCTCGTACTGTATCTATAAAGTTTATAGTAGTTGATATTACCCATGGCCCTTGGAATATAGTATTACTGGTTGAGCATCCCAAATCTGAAATCCAAATTCGAAACTCTTTGAGTGCAGGTGTAATGCTTAAAGGAAATGCTCATTAGAGCATTTTGGATTTTGGATTTTCAGATTAGGGATTCTGAACTGGTATTCTGTAAATATTTCAAAATCTGAAAAAAATTTGAAGTTCGAAACACTTTGGTCCCAAGCATTACAGATAAGGGATATTCAACCTGTACCATGAAGAAAATTGAGGTGCTTGCCTAGATAAGAATATAGAGCAAGGGAGTGCTGATATATTTTTATTTTTGTCTTTTTCCCTTCCCTACTCTAGATATATAACTTCAAATTGCATATTAAAAGACTCAGCTCCAAATTGTTCTTACCTGCCTTTCGTCTCACTGTACAATGGACTTGTGTTTTTCCCCGCTCCCCCTGATCCTTTTTGCTATGATTACAGTCCCCCAGCTAAGAGAATCCTTACCCGTTTTGGGAATACTTCAGTAGAGTTTGGTGCAGAGCTTAGAAATGAAATTGCAGGTGAAGATATAAACTGAAGAAGGCCTTCCCTATTCCCTCAATCATGAACTGTCACTTACCTCTTCTGCCCGAGAATCAATTCCTGGTTTTGTTTGTTTAGACTCCAGTTTTTAAAAGGTTCTCCTTGACACCTACCCTGGCTGTTAAAATGCTTTAATTTTGTCAGGTGAGGAAACCCAAGTGCAGCCATAATAGCCATATTCCTGTGGATGTGTCCAGTTTGAGAAAATTCTTATTGTGGTGATCAAAAATGCAGTGTTGCACTTGCATCTTGGTTGCTGGGAATATGCTCCTGTGGGAACCCTTGTACAGTCTTTGCTTCTGTTAGAAAGGTACAGAATCAGTTAAAGTCCCTGATAATCTGCCCTGTTTTCAGTTTGTGTTCAGATGGAGTATGTGTGAATTATAAGACATCTGTTCAGTACTGGCTTTGATTCAGATTTAAGATGAGTTGTCTGAGTTAAAAGCTAAATTTGAGGGTAGGCTCTTTGCCAGGCATGTTATAAGAAAGGTGTACTTAAGTGTTTTGTTTTTCCAATTGCTTGACCCTGTTAGGTAAATGACCTAGTGATGGGTTGTTTCCATTGTCATTTTTTTTGTTGCTGTACTGCTTGCCTTTTGTTTTGTTAGCAGTCATATAAGAAAGCAATTGTGTAAAGTGTAATATCTTGAAAGCTTAAGACAGAAGGTTTCCATTAGGGACAGTCTAAGTCCGGCAGACTCTGGTAGCACTGTTGGTCTCATAGGAATGTCATTCTCATGTGTAGACTAAGTAGGGGCAGGAGTTCTTGCAAATTCAGTTTGTGTGTGTAAGAAGATTAACAGTGAGGAAAAAAATTTCTCCTGTCATTTTCTTTGTTATTTATTAGGATGAAATCATTGGAAGCTATTTGTAACTTCAACATCTCTTGCTTTCTGACATCCAGGAAAAGCAGTTCTGAACGTATTTCTCCCGATTTTTATACCCGTCTCCTTATCCTGTCTTTGAAATACAAGAGGAAAACCCAGCTGCATTCATAATATAGAATACCATACCCCTGTTTTCCTTTCACATCTTGGGTTCAGTTCAGGGCATAATTTTTACCGGTCCTCCTGAATACTGTTAAAGTTATCCTATTTGTGGTCCTATTTTTTACTTCTTGATAATTTTATATTCTTTGAACCTTGGGGAAAATTAGGTTTTTGAATTTCCCAACCAAAAGTATCATTCTGAGGAAACATCCCAATTTTGGGATCTTCTGTTTATAACTTGGCCTCCTGGGAGAATTAGAATCTGATCTACCAAGAAGAAGCTTGTGTTTACATTTTCTGCCTCAATCACATGGAAAAATGAAGAGAAAGGTATATGTTTGTATTTAGTATCTGTTCTAGGAATGGTTTTTGTCCGAGAGTAAAATCAGACCCAAGTAGGATAAGAACATGAAGGTGAACCACAAAGTGGACCTGGTTGGATATTTTACTTATAGACCTTATGGTGGTCAGCCTTTGAGGGAGGATAAATGAGTGGTGATAATACCTAACCTTAGCAGTTGATCGAAGCGGGGATTATATGTGTATGTATGTACTCAAGATATATATGTGTGTGTGTGTGTGTGTGTTTGTGTACCCCCCCCTCCCAATCCTCAGCTACCATAAGGGTTAGGTAGTGTGATTTCCATTCTGCTAAAGAAAATTTAAAGCAGAAAGGTGCCAAGGGTCACACAGTTCAGTGAATGGCCAAGCCAGGATTCCAAAGGCAGTATCAAATTAGAAGTCATGCTTTTGATAACTGCATCTGTAAAAAGGAGTGTGCACAGAGTATAGTACTATACTTATTTATATAAGTTATATAGTTATAGTACAGTTAAAGTCCTTTTAGATTGAAGGAACTACTTCATATCTGTTTTGAATGCCTACTAGGTGCCAGCACTACCTTGTGTTTGGGGAATGTAGTGCCAGACAATACAAAGTTCCACCTTCCAAGGTGCTTACATTTTAATAAAGGAGATAAACTAGCAATTGCTGTGAAGAAAACCAAAGCAGGGCAAGGGGACAAATGTGTTAAGTTCCATTTTAGTTAGGCTGCTCTGGCAAAGCCGAAGCATAAATGAAGTGAGAGAACAAGCCATGGCTACTTCCCGGGGTAGAAGACCTGATGTGTGTGCAGAGGCCTTGGAGTAGGTCTGTTAACATATATTCCGTTCAGTAGGCTTTTGTTTTTTCAGAGGTCCTCTTCAAGCCTTTCCTGAAAGAATTGACAGTGTATAACAATTGTTTAATGCTTGCTTTTTTCCCCACAGGACTTTTTATCTAGTAATCTTATCTAGATGATGTTGCCTTGAGGGGCGTATTCATTTTATAGAAGTGAGAATTAAGACACAGACTCAGGCAAATGTAAAAGTAAATAAGTTAATAAATAGTTTAGTGAATCTTCATATTGTACCCATCACTCAACTTCAGCAGTTAATCATCATTTTACCAATCTTACTTTGTCTCCACCCCCCCTTTTTTTTGCTAGAGTATTTTATATTTTCTTAACTTTATCTTAAAATTTCAAACTCTTACAAGAACACTTCATTTAATACTTACATGCTTTTCACTTAGATCACTAATTGTTAGAAGTTGTCATATTTGTTTTATCTTTTTTGATCTGAACCATCTTAGAGTTACAGACATCTTGACATGTCTTTCTTAAGAATAAGGGCCTTCCTAACCACAACATATTCATTATACTCAAAATTAACATTGACACAATCCTATTACAAAATATTCAATTATTGAAATTGATGTTTCTTCCAGTAACATTTCTTAGTTTTTTAATTCAGTACTCAATGAAGGAACGTGCATTTAGTTATTGTTCATTCTCCTTGGACAGTTCTAAAGACTTTGTCATAAATGACAGTGGCACTTTGGAGAGTCCAGGCCCACTGTTGTGCAGAACCCCTCACTTTGGATTTGTCTGTAATGCTTTCTCATGATTAGAGATAGGTTAAACATTGTTGGCAGGAATATTCCATAGGGAAGTCAGAGCATCATATTGGGAGGCATGTCAGTTTGTCCTACTCTTTGGGATGTTAAGCAGTCATTTGGTTAGGTGATGTCCACCAGGTTGCTTCACTGTAAAGGTACCTTTTTCCCTTTGGTCATAAGTGATCTATGGAGTAACAAACTTGATCGAACATTTTGTTCAACAATCTTCCATTGGTTTTAGCGTCTCTTGGTGATTCTGAATCATTTATTTCTGGAGTGCATCAAAACAAACACAGATGTGTGATTTCACCTGTAAATATTTAGTATGTATAGAATAGATAAGAACTTTTTAGAAACAACTATAGTGTCTTCACACCTGACTACAGTTCCTTAACATCTACTATCCATCTTCAAATTCCTTGAATTGTCTCACATGTCTCTCTTCAGTTGGTTTGCTGGAATCTGAATCCCAACCAGGCTTATATTTACTTGATGGCCTCAAGTCTGTAATAGTTTCCCTCACTCTTCACCTTTTCTGGATTTGGCTGATTGCTTCCTGGTGTTTTATGTGTTCTTCTATTCCAGGTATTTTCTGTAGACTGATAGGTGAAAATTGGATTAGATTCAGGTTTTGTTTTGTAAAATCTGGGCACATTCTGAAATGGAATTAGTATGATAAAGGGAAGTGAGCCACTCTTGTGGTGGGTAGGTAGGGGAAGGTGGTGGCTCCAGATAATGGTTTTTACTAGTCGTGGCCCACTGAGATTTTTATCTGAACAAAGGGTATGTTTGCTTAGTCTGATTTACCTTGTCATTCCACACACCCTCAGTTAGAGCTTTTTGAGATTGCTGATCACTTTGGTGGTGCTCTAGTCTCTTGTCCGTTTTGGTCTGCCATCTCTTATTGCCTAGAAAAGACACTGTTGATGGCTGTTGAATATTGAAAGGTTAGCAGTCTTGATGAGGTACTTAGTCTTTAATATTTGATTCATTTATTTAATGAACATTTGGCGCATGCAATGTGCAACATGGTGTTCTAGATGCAGACCACATCAATGAACACCACAGACAAGATTCTCTGCCCTCATGGGGTTTACATTCAGTAGTGAGAAGACAGAATAAATGTAAATAAGTTTTATAGTATGTTAGAAGGTGCTGAGAGTTATGGCAAAACAGAAGGGAGGATTGAGATGGTTTGGGGGGTTACTTTTGAGCAAAGACATAAAAGGAGAGGAGAGCAAGTCTTGTGGAAATTTGGGGTGCAGAGTGTTGCCCCAGACGCTTGTTTGGTCCATTGTGATCGGAGGGACAACTGCTTGCTGTATTAATATTAATGCCCTGTAATGGGCCAAGGGCAGAAGCATGGAGACAACCTAAGAGGCCAGGATAGTTATCTGGATGAGATAGGGTGGTGATTTGGGCCAGGGTGCTAGCAGTCGATGTGATAAATAGTCTGATTCTGGATGTACTTTAAAGGTAGAATCAACAAGCTTAGCTAATTGATTGTGCGTGGTTTGAGGGCGAGGGTGAGCAAGCAGTTGAGGATGACTGGTGTGAGTGGCCTGAGCAATAAAAAGGATGGAGTTGCCATTCTCTGAGCTGGGGAAGGTTGAGAATACAACAGGTTATAGGGGGCCAAGCCAAATTATTTATATCCCCAAAAAGGATAGGTGGTCACAAACACTTCATTCAGTAAAAACAGTGGCTTATAGATTTTACTGTGAGAACCCTGGCATGTGTAGATCATATGGCCAAGTTTGTTAATCTAATGTCTTCAAGATATTACAGCAGGTAAAGATTGGCTTAGATGGATTCATATAGCCCATGGTAACTGGGTCAAGTGTAGGATAGACCATGAGACTTCATTTATTTTCCTCCTGGACTCCATGTTCCGCTATTCACAGTGCAGACCAGATGCAAGGCCTGGGCTGAGGTGTACATGGGGTACTTTACTCTGCCTCCTGTTTTTATACAGGCAGTGTAAGAACACAGCCTGTAGTACGCACCAGGAGGCGAGAGACTTGAATTTTTTTATTTCTGGTGGAAGGACTGGTTAACCCTGATAAAGAGAATGCAGGCAAAAAGCTTGGACTTGGATGGTGAGAACCTTGATAACTCTCATAACTGACTCATGAAGGTTTTTCTGGATTGTGTGTTTACTTACCTAAGTGGCCTATGTCTGGGACTTCTTTTAATCTCTTCATTTTCTCCATTTGCATATCCGTTCATATGTGAGGATACTTCAAAAAGTTCATGGAAAAATGGAATTAAAAAATACGAATCTTCCCATAAATTTTTTTGAAGATCCCTAGTATGATCATACATAAATACTTCAACTGGATTTTATCCTGTGTTCTTTTTGCAGTCTGACCTTGTTAACATTTGTTATATATCCATTTTGGATATGTTCTCTGCAAGAACACACATTTTAAAAAATATGCATGATGTTGAATGATCACTTATCAATTAATATTGTTAGTGTTTTATCAGTAAGGGAGTATTACTTAGTATTACATAGTATTACATAGTGGGTAAGGGCAGAAGCTATTCAGATAAATAGGTGTGAATGCAAATCCTGGCTTAAACACAAATAATTGCAACCTGGGACAAGTTATACTGCCTCCTTGGTTTCAGTTTTCCCATCTATAAAATGGTCATAAAAATTGTACTTAACTCATGATTGTTGTGACGATTAAGGTAATACACACAAAACTCTGGACACAGTGGCTACATGGTGTAAGTCAGTGTTAGCTTTTTAAATTTTTATCCCCATGACTTATAACTCACTTATTTTTGATAAACAGTCTTTCACAAGTGGATAGTGCTGAGCTTCTTGAACTCTTCCTACTAAGAATTACCCAAATGTTTAGTCATTGAAATTACATGATGTGGTATCACAGGCACTACTACTACTCTGTTAGGTCATATTTTCATTCCCCTCAAAAAAATAAGTTGTGGAGTTTGCTCCTTTTACATGATCTAGTATTATCCACATAAAAGTTACAACCAGTGGTAGTTTTACAGTTGTTTCTCCATACCCCAAAGGTTTTATTTATTAGCTTCTTTAAAAAAAAAAATTCATGTGAGACAAACTTTTATATTGATGGAAGCAGATTAAATGAGTATATGGGGGGTGTATATGAATTAAGTGGTAAATCTGATGGTTTATGAACTTTTCTAGGTGAATAAAATTTTGTTAGAAGAAATGTTTACTTACATGGAAAACCATCCATCCTTCTCTCCCTTCCCCCCCATGGGAAACGGATAAGAGTAGAACTGTTCTGGTTAGTAGAAGGTTATAACTTTTGTGAAGATCTTAATATGCTTGGCACATAATTGACAGTTTAATTTGAAAGGAGCTGATATCATCACTTCCAGTCCATCACTTGGAGAGTAAACTGACATTTGCTGAGCCACCTGCCTGTCATACTAGGCAATATTATGAGCTTTCTATATGTTACTTATTCTTTATTAAACCATTAGGGGCTAGGTAGTGATTTCATTTTACAAAAGATACAGTTCAAGCTCGTAGAGATTTAGTTGTTTGTCTAAGATTGGCAGTGACAATTAGGAAGTGACAGAGCTTGGAGCCCAGCCTTTCAAAGCTTGGCTGCTTTCTGCTATATCATGTCACCTACACATGTATGGTGGTACCTAAACCCACCTTCTTTCTTACAGAATCATGAAATCTGGTGGTAGTGAGAGCCTTTGTCTCTTGCTGTTTAGGGGTTGAGGTGGGCAGAAAACAAGACTTGGGTATGCTGGTATTTTTTCTTTGTTTTTGGTAAAGGTGATTATAATTCAGGCAATCACATTTTCAGAGGTGTCTGTTTTATAACCCTTAAATTGCTACCTGATAAGGTGAATATTTTTCATTTGGATCAGAGTATGAGCAGGATTCATCAAGCCTTACCATTGACGGAGTGCTAGGCCGGGCCTGTTCAGATGGTCCTACGACCCCAAAATTGATCCGAAAGCTGAAAGGATTGTTGTTCAGTCACTTTTAGGGCACCTGCATGTATCATTGAATTTACTATGACTTGGAGTCCTGACTGAGTTTAGGGATCATTTTCCTTGTTCTCTGTTTGGTTTTTATGACAGGTGAATTTATTTTTTTAAGATAGAGTGACCATACATACTGGATTTTACATATTGTTCCAGAATAATTTCCCAGTTTGGAAGATAAATTATATGTTCACCCTAGATAGTAAAAGAGAGATTTGGTCATTTTAACTAATTGTATTTTGGTTAACATATTTTATGTTATCTGAAAGAGTTTAATAGCTGATTTAAATTTGGTCTTACCTTCTTTTTTCCTCTTTGTAGTTGGTCAACTGTAGCAAATATTTATGTATACTTCTCTGGATTAATTTATAATTTAATTCATCCAAATACATGAAATAGTATGAAAATTGCATTCCAATTCTGTGAAACTATCAATAAAACATTACTTTCTGAGAAGGAAGCCCTTTCTTTTGAGGGGAATCTGCTCCGTTTCAAAACACCTTTGTGTTTGAGGTTTGGATAAATCTGCCCATCACCACTTGGGGACTGTTTTTTGTACAATCCACAAATATTTCTCTCATTATAGAAGTATTTTTTTAAAAATGTACTACCAGTGAACCAACCCACATACTTTTCGTAACTATACCTGTTTTATTACTTGCCCCTCTCACTTAAGAGGTTTGCCTGAACTATGAAAAAAGGCACATAGGTACAGAAATACAAGTTAAAACGCTTCATGTTAGTTGAAGAAAAGATTTTCCTACATATAGTCTTCCTAAAAATAAAGGAACTCTGGATTATGTTCATTGTATTTTTATTGAAGAAATGGTTACTGCTTTAAAAGAAAGAAAAAAAATAACTTATTTTATATTTTATTTGGAACCACTTTTAAGGAATGTATAATTTATCTCCTGAAAGGCTGAAGAAATTCAAGGCTGTAACAGTCTCTTTTTATGACTAGAGTATGAAATTTAGCTGCATTGTATTATAGTATTTTATATCTTTCTACAAACAAAATTGACCTATTTTTAGCTTTGTTTTCCTTTTCCAGTCTTTGCCAGGTGTTGGTTTCTGGATGTATTTTAAGTTGGAAAAATCTTAAAACTTACCCACAGACTGCTGTGGTATCCAGTGAGAAACGGACCATCAGCAATGGCTTTTGAAGGGTCTGAGGAGAAACAAGCAGAAAGACTTGAGAACTCAGCCTTGAGCTAGTGTTTGGCCATGCCCTGCTACCTCTCCTGTGGGCAGAACATCTTTTCTAGTTTATCTGCTCTTCTGGATAAGTTAGAGGTTAGGCCTTGCATGGGAATTTCAACCAGTCTGAGCATTCAACAGGGAGCAGAATGCGGCATAGATACATGCCTTGCATAAATCATATGTGATATTGAATAGTGATGTTATTGATATTCAGTGCTCCCTAGTGATTGAGAAAGGAAAGGCTTGTTTCTGAGCACTGCTGTAACTGCAGCTGCTATGACATACCTCACCCTACCTCCCCGCCAAACAGAAACAAAAATTTCCTAGGAATTTTTGTCTCTCTTCCATCTTGGGAAACATATGGTCATCTACTGCCACTGAGAGAAGAGCAGTACCTGATAAAAAGGTCTAATGACCAGTGAGCTAGGCTTATCTGTATAGGTTATTAGGTTAGATGTTGGGTAATAGGGTGGAGAGCTCTAGTGAAGGTGGTATTTCCTAACTGCCAGCCACAGTTCTCATTGTAATTGAGGAGCTATCCCTTATAATGAAACATATAAAAGTACCCTTTTAAATAATGTTTGTTTGTCACTAGATTGGGTTTTATTAAAAATTTAAGTGATTCTTTCTTTCTATTTTTTTTAAAGATGACCGGTATGGGGATCTTAACCCTTGAGTTGATGTTGTCAGCACCAGGTTCTCTGAAGTGAGCTAACCGGCCATCCCTATATAGGGATTCGAACCCATGGCCTTGGTGTTATCAGCACCACACTCTCCCAAGTGAGCCATGGGCTGGCCCTAGGTGACTCTTTCTAAATAATGTTGAAGTATTTCTTTAGAAACTCGGAAGTTTTGGGGGGTGGAAAAGGTGATCATAGAAATAGGACCAATTCAGGATTTGGCAGGTGTGAAGTGATACAAATCCCAACTTCGTATCTTTTTTGCTTTTGTCTGACAATTTTATTTATGCCAGCCATTGACACTGACTTTTAGGAGGAAGGATGTTAATCAGTTTTCTTAGTATAATTATTATAGTGCTTTATGTTAAAAAACAAAAAAAAAGGCATGAAGGTGGGATTAATACATTTCTATCTAGGCAGCTTTATGAATTAGACCTACCAGCCTTTTTGGTTAGAGTATTGGTCTTTAGGCATTATGCTGGGCTCCTTTTCTTGCCAGTAAGAAGCGTGTTTTTAAATTTTTAGTACTGTGGTCTATTTTGAACAGTTTTGAAAAGAGGTAGCTTTAATATCATTTGTAGGACTTAAATTTACTACTGATTTCAAAAGAAAAAAGCCTAGATTTATCAGAAAGCAACTGCTTTTTCAAGCATGGAAAAACACTTTACTCTGAGGTTGCCTTATTACAAAAGGAGAAATCACTTAGGAGTTAACATGGGGAAGGCATTAGATTGAATAATAGTATTTTTCATTTTGATCTGTCAGCTACAATTATAATTAACTTTGAAGCTTCAGAATTTGTCTCTTTTCCAGGAGAAAAATCATCAAATTCATAAACTTGATTTTAGGTAAATTTGAATGTCTGTTTTGTAGAGTGATTTCTTAATCCAGGACTAAAAAATATCTGATTAACTTATTGAAGATGACTTGTAGATGACTTGTTATCTAATAGTTGACAAATGTCTGTTTTGAGGTTTGGAAGACATAATAATCAAATTATTTTTCAGTCTTCCAGAAAGCTTTTCTCCTCCCTCCCGCCCCCCGCTTTCTATACCCTTCAATGAAAAAGCATTAAAATGAAAAAATATTCAGCAAAATCAAACCTTGAATCAGTGCGTTTATGTTCTCAGAAGTTCTCTTAGAAATATTGCCTGATGAAAAAGAAGGGAAGGAAATTATCTCATTTAAAAATTTTCTTTTTATCTTCTTCCAGTGTTTTCAAACTAGCAGAAAGAATACAATTTTAGGTTTGTTTTGTAAGTCATATGTTCCTAGTTTTTTATGTGGAATGTCTTGCTTCCCATTAGGGCAGGAGGCATCTCACAAATTCTGGGTTACTGTATGATAACTGTATACATCTGTAGATAAATATTTACAGTAGGAATCTAGGAAAGTTTTATAGCAATAATTTTGCACACAATGAGCAATACTTGGTTTTCTGTGCTTAAATTCTTTGGAGGTAGATGATAACATCTAGTAAAAACCACCTGCCTGTTCAATTAAGGACCCTAGCTGGCTGTAAAGTTTAGCCCTGTATACTCTCAGGATTCATAGTATTTGAAGATTCATTTTCACTCTGTTATTATGAATAATTAGTGTTTTTCCTCCCCGTTAGGGTGCTTTAAGATCTTGATGCCTTTTCTAATCCAGGACTACCACAGTATGACAAGAAAGGGCAATGTCATAGTGGGCAAGTTAGTTGCTGGAGAACTTAGGCCTCTTAGTTATGAGGTTGATGAATTTTTCTTAGTGAAAATGTTAAATATTCTTCCTGACTTTAAGTATCAGCTGTGATAGCATAGATTGCTCTTTCTTGTGGAATTGAAGTGTATTTTAAAAGTTTTTTTTTTCTTTTTATAAATAATGTCTTGTTGCGCCGTGTTTTACTAGACTGAAAGTTTCCTCATCACTTGGTGAGACCCTCCTCTAATTCAATCTTTGTCTTTTGTCTTTGCTGCCTTGCAGGGTTGGTACAGTAGGCTTCACTAGACTTAGCTGCAACTCAGAATTTCTCCTCCAGCACCTGAGTAAATGCTGATGGTCTTGTGGAGAGTGGATTAAGAGCTAAATTCTCAATCTCAATTAAGAAGCGGAGGAAAATTTAAACTGTCTCCTTCAAAGTTTATCACAACCACCACCATCAAGACAGCAAACCAAAGGACAAAGACTACCTGCTGTGTTGCTCTGTGTAGTCCAGTTCACGTATGGTTTACAGACTTGGCTGGGGTTATTATAAGTAAATAAAAAGTCGGAGACTTCTGTCATTGGACGCTTTTATTCACAAGTTACCAGAATGAGGGCTGTACTGGAGACAGCAGACATAGCCATAGTGGCCCTATATTTTATCCTGGTCATGTGCATTGGTTTTTTTGCCATGTGGAAATCTAACAGAAGCACCGTGAGTGGATACTTCCTGGCGGGGCGCTCTATGACCTGGGTAGCAATTGGTGCCTCTCTGTTTGTGAGCAATATTGGGAGTGAGCACTTCATTGGGCTGGCAGGATCTGGATCTGCAAGTGGATTTGCAGTAGGCGCATGGGAATTCAATGCCTTACTGCTTTTGCAACTTCTGGGATGGGTTTTCATCCCAATTTACATCCGGTCAGGGGTATACACCATGCCTGAATACTTGTCCAAGCGATTTGGTGGCCATAGGATTCAGGTGTATTTTGCAGCCTTGTCTCTGATTCTCTATATCTTCACCAAGCTCTCAGTGGATCTGTATTCGGGTGCCCTCTTTATCCAGGAGTCTTTGGGTTGGAACCTTTATGTGTCTGTCATCCTGCTCATTGGCATGACTGCTTTGCTGACTGTCACCGGAGGCCTTGTTGCAGTGATCTACACAGACACTCTACAGGCTCTGCTCATGATCGTTGGGGCACTCACGCTTATGATTATTAGTATAATGGAGATTGGCGGGTTTGAGGAAGTTAAGAGAAGGTACATGTTGGCCTCACCCAATGTCACTTCCATCTTGTTGACATACAACCTTTCCAACACAAATTCTTGTAATGTACACCCTAAGAAAGAAGCCCTGAAAATGTTGCGGAATCCAACAGATGAAGATGTTCCTTGGCCTGGATTCATTCTTGGGCAGACCCCAGCCTCAGTTTGGTACTGGTGTGCTGACCAAGTCATCGTGCAGAGGGTCCTAGCAGCTAAAAACATTGCTCATGCCAAAGGCTCTACTCTTATGGCTGGCTTCTTGAAGCTTCTGCCAATGTTTATCATAGTTGTCCCAGGAATGATTTCCAGGATACTGTTTGCTGATGACATAGCTTGCATCAACCCAGAGCACTGCATGCAAGTGTGTGGAAGCAGAGCTGGGTGCTCCAATATTGCTTACCCACGCCTGGTCATGAAGCTGGTTCCTGTTGGCCTTCGGGGCTTAATGATGGCAGTGATGATTGCAGCTCTCATGAGTGACTTGGACTCTATCTTTAACAGTGCCAGTACCATATTCACCCTTGATGTGTACAAACTCATCCGCAAGAATGCAAGCTCCCGGGAACTAATGATTGTGGGGAGGATATTTGTGGCTTTTATGGTTGTGATCAGCATAGCATGGGTGCCAATCATCGTGGAGATGCAAGGAGGCCAGATGTACCTTTACATTCAGGAGGTAGCAGATTACCTGACGCCCCCAGTGGCAGCTCTGTTCCTTCTGGCAATTTTCTGGAAGCGCTGCAATGAACAAGGGGCTTTCTATGGTGGAATGGCTGGCTTTGTTCTTGGAGCAGTCCGTTTGATACTGGCCTTTGCCTACCGTGCCCCAGAGTGTGACCAACCTGATAACAGGCCAGGCTTCATCAAAGATATTCATTATATGTATGTGGCCACGGCATTGTTTTGGGTCACAGGACTCATTACTATAATTGTTAGCCTTCTCACGCCACCTCCTGCAAAGGAACAGATTCGTACCACTACCTTTTGGTCTAAAAAGAGCCTGGTGGTGAAGGAGAGCTGCTCCCCGAAAGATGAGCCATACAAAATGCAAGAAAAGAGCATTCTGAGATGCAATGAGAATAGTGAGGCTATCAACCACATCATTCCCAATGGGAAATCTGAAGATAGTATTAAGGGTCTTCAGCCTGAAGATGTTAATCTGTTGGTGACCTGCAGAGAGGAGGGCAACCCAGTGGCTTCCTTAGGTCATTCAGAGGCAGAAACACCGGTAGACGCTTATTCCAATGGGCAAGCAGCTCTCATGGGTGAGAAAGAGAGAAAAAAAGAAACAGAGGATGGAGGCCAGTACTGGAAGTTCATAGATTGGTTTTGTGGCTTTAAAAGTAAGAGCCTCAGCAAGAGAAGTCTCAGAGACCTGGTGGAGGAGGAGGCTGTTTGTTTACAAATGTTGGAAGAGACTCCACAAGTTAAACTAATACTAAATATTGGACTTTTTGCTGTGTGTTCACTTGGAATTTTCATGTTTGTTTATTTCTCTTTATGAACTTAAGAGTATGGTGAGATACTAACTTAAAATACTGGTCTTTGGAAAAAATTATGTAACTGTTGCATCTCTCAGGCATTGTTTACTTTGTAGGTTTTAGCCAAATTTTACTTAGCAGAAAATCATCTATTTGCAAGACTTATTTTCCCAGAGATGGATGAAAGTAAATCTTCAAATTAAATGAAACAGAACTTGTTTAACAGACTGAAATGTGCAAATGAGGTTTGAAATTTTCCATACCAAAGTAAGGAGAGACCAGTTATTATCATAGAGCAGTTAGAGCAGAATATATGTTAAGATCTCATGAGTAAGATATACTGTGTGTACTGCCAAGTCTTGTTGGGTCTTTTTATCTGAATGAAGTAGAAGATTTGCTCATTTCTAAGTTTTTCCTCTGTCTATGTAATTTCTACCACAGTTAAAAAAAAACCACAACTGAATTCTTAGACATCGTACAATCAATAATGAAAATCTAACTAATGTGCTTGTATGGTACTTGTTTCAGGACAAGTTGGTTAGTTTGCCAGATGCATTTTGTAAACATGAGCCTATGGATTCTGGTTGCCAAAAGAAAGGAAGAATGTTCTTCTGTAGGTATTTTTGTACCACCAGTATATGAAATGTTAAGGAAAGACTATGTTCTAGTTCCTTTTTTTTCCTACTTTGACTGAAGTTGAAGTGAACTATATTCTAATAACCACCAAGTCTTGTGTATAAAGTTTCATGTCATGATTGTATTGTTAAGTGATTATGGGGGAGAAAATGAAGTAAACATTACTGATGATCCCCACATTTATTGACCAAATTAAGGTTGTCCATATAGTTTGGGAATTACCAGCCCCCAAACAGTGTTTGATTAACTAAACATATTATTACTCATCCTCCACTAATTTTTTAGCTTTATTCTTGTCATTTGGCAGCATTTTCTATTAGCCAAAAGCCTTCCCAAGTGGATCCAGTTGGAAGATATGTCCAGAAACTTGAAGAAAAATTGACACTGCCTTTGTATGCTGGGTTGCCCTACTTGATTACATCATGATATATTAAGGTTGAATTTTTAGAGGGAAAATTTAATTCTGAAGTCATATTGCATCCTTGATAAGTTTTTTTTTTTCTGAAAAGACTTGCCGTCTGTACACAGCCTCTATGTTTTTGTTGTTATAATTACTTAGAACATGAGGATGTTTCAACACAAATTGGCCGTCAGTAACAGAAAACTCAGAGTACATGCTTTGCCATTGGTAGATTGTCAGTATAGTCTTTCTATAGGAGGGTTAGCATGTTCAAAAGGTGCCATGAACAGGAACTTCTGGGTTTAGCAGTGTGTCTTGTGGAAGATATTACAGGACTTGTGTAATTTTAGGACCCTCTATCTTGACATGGCTTCATACTTAGTTGCATCATCCATGGGTGAGAATCTGTTTTTCACAGGCTATTTCCCCTTAGAAAAGGTACAAAAGATGTTAGAAAAGCTCTACAGGTTGTGTATTACTTTGTGTGTACTCCACACTGCCCTTTGTCCTCCGTAAGAGATGAAGGAAGCTACTTGTGTGACTGTTTTCTTTGACTTTCTTTAATCTCTGATACTTTTTAAATTGCATGATTTTTTTAAGCTTGTATTCTTTAGGGGAAATTAATTTTATAGATGATTTTGTAGATTTTGAATCAAAACTCAGTCCTAATGTCTTAAAATTTTTTGGAGTCTATAAACTAGTTTCATTATGATGAACTTGATTAGTCCGAAGTTGATTTTAGAAATTATCAGGTAGCATGTCTTCCTATCTTCAGGAGGCTTCCTGATAGACTGAATCTGTAGATGAAAAAATAACTCATTATGGATAGCATGTATTTCTGAAGAGCTTAGAGTGCCATGCAGAATTCTTTTCTCAATTTCATTCTTGAGGTTTATAACCTGGCATCAAATAGATAGGGACCATCCTTTTCTTGTATGGAGGTTGAGACTGTAACATGTCCAAGGTTACCAAGTCTGTTTGGGAAGAACAAAAACTAGGTCCCCAAATCTGAACTCATGGTTTGTTCAGGTGTATTTGGACAGATGGTTTGTCGTATTTTCTCAAAGGAACTATTCTTTCGAGACAACCTTTTGGAGTTTGGAAAACTAATAGGATGTTGGGTTATCCAAATTGGCATGAAATTGTATGATTTGAAATTTTCTTCGACTCTGTAAACACATTGCTGTGTAACTCAGTGGCGAGAATTGACATATTGGCTGGGCAGCCTTCCTATCCCTTCTATTTACAGTATAAAAGAATAGGAAGTATTTATGTAGATTTTTCCCCCCTTTATTTAATGTCGAGTTCTAATAGTTTGGAGTATTAGGGTCCCCCTACCTTCTCTCTGCTGTTGTCTTAGCAAGATAGATAAAATACATCATCTTGTATCTGTGTGTATATAGCAATAGGTCAAGTTTAGAGTACTAATGTCTGTAAATAAGGAATGATTATTAGCATATCCATTAGAATTGTTTATTCTTGTAAGTATAAACATCAGTTTATTTAGGCTGAAGTCCCTGAAGCTTGTCCTTCTCGTTGCTTCCCAGTAATAGATAATGTGCTTGAATAAGTGTGTGAATTGCTGATTGTAACTTCATTTCCGGGGACTAATCTTCAGTCTATATTTTGTTAGAATGATTGTTCCTGGAATGCCACATAGACTGTCTTAAGCTAGTGAAGTCTTCACACTTTACACTGACTACATGGGTCCTAAATGATGATATTGATCTCCAGACATGAACATGTATATATTTTTATATTAGTACAAGCTAAGGTTCACAGTTGACTAAAATAGTATCTATAAGTAAAAATGAGGTGAGGACACTGGTCTTCAGAAGTAGAGAAAAATATCGTCTTATCAGCTGTTAATGGGATCCCCAGTTCTTAGATTTTTGTCTTCTCTGGCAGTCTTAGTCTCAAGATCTGATGAGAAGGGCTTATTGCACTGGTATGCAGAATGGTTATTGGCTCTTTCAAGGGACCTCTGATTTCCTTGTTCATCTCTGAGTACTCTGTCCTGCCATCCCAAGAGAGTATATAGCTGAGCCAATCTCTTCTTGCCTAGCTATTCTTTCCTGGGGAGGTTGACACTTTTGTCAAGCAATAGCAGTGGTGCTGTGTCCTTTGGCCTAAATTTGATAGATCTGATCTCCCAGGGCTTCCTTTTCACTGGGCTCAAAGGATCCATTGTTTTTTCTGCACAACAAGGCTGGCTAGGATATTGTAGCCATAGCTCTTAGGGATGGTACTTTAAGAAATTAGCAGGGACCCATCACTCTGTAAAACCTCACATTTTACGAATTGGATGGAAAGGTTTTTATTCACTTCTTTAACCTAAGGCTAAGCTTAATTCTCATAAATCTTGTCCAGGGCAGAGTCTTTGTTTCTACATTCATAGTCCATGGTATTTTTCTCTATACTGGGTGCGTGGATCTTCCTCTTTCTCTTTGAATATCATTTAGTGTAGCACCTATGGGTTATTCTCATTCTTTACCACTAAATAAACCAGTTATATTATTAGCTCTCAAAGGGTTAGATCCTTCAGTGTTACTCCTTGGTAGTATTAGGCCCACTCGATTCCCTTATACTTTACTTCCATCTCATTTTCATCTGAGGTATGGTGACTGGAAAAGGGACCGTATGGGTATCTAGTACTGACACTTTGCCATGGTCTAGGTTTGGGATGAGATAAGATGTATATAAGACCATTCCTGTTAAATTATGTGACTACAGAGACTTGCCGGGACAGAATTTTCTGGAGAAATAAGATAAACTATGATGCCGATAAGTACCTGGGTGATACATTAACAAACTGGTAAAGGACAGACATTAGCTTCAAATCTGTAGATGTAGAATCTTATTCATTGGAGTCTAGAACTTGAAGCATCTTGGCTATCAGCTAGTTTAAACCCCTCCTCATATAAATTAGGGTACTAATGAATAAGATTCAGCCTGTTAAACCCTGGTTTGATGTTAAGTATGGTAAAGTATGAGTTTATTAATGCATTAGAGATTAAAATGACATACTTCATATAGTGATCATCTTGTAGGGAAAAAAAAAAAAACCCAAACACTTTTAGGCTTCACGACCCATAATATTCTCATTAGCCAGATGCTGAGTTGCTTAAGTCATTTCAGTGTTGATATTAGCCCAAGCAGACTTTACAAACGGGATGTATTGTATGTGTGTATACCCACCTGCTATTCAGAGACTGGTCTTTCTCCTTGTCATCCCTTACATTGCTTCTTCAGTTCTTCACCCATTCTTTCTTTCAACAGTTACCTAGTTCTTATTTTGATCTCTTGTCAGCTTAGTTCACTTTTAGTTATATTGTCATGGTGTGCAAAAGTGCTGCTTTGCACCACTATTAAGGATTAGATCCAGATAATGATTCATTAAATATAGTTATGTTTAAATACACTCAATTTCTATTTGCTTAAAATGTTAATACTCAAGAATAATTTTTCTCAGACTTTGTTGACTAATAAAGTGCTAAAAAATTCATCAGTATTTTATTGTTAAAAATACTTCCTCAAAAATTAGGGAGGAGAGCAACTGAAAATTCATGAGTCCCTTTGAAATGATGGTGTCAGAATGCAGAGAGGCAACAGTTTGTTTTGCTGCCAAAAAGACTTGTTCTTGCAGTAATTAAAATTAAAAATTTGAAACTAGTTGGCATATAGAGAAACCATTTTGTACAAGTAGGCATGAGACTGGATTGCATAAGAAGTAATCTTTTGATTACTAGACTTGGTTAGACTTGATAAACTTAAATCAAGGTTACAAATTCCTTTTCTTCCATTAAGTTCACTTCTCTTTATTTGGTATGTTTTTGTCAAACTCTTCCCTCTGTTGGAATACTGTAGCTCTTTGGCTACTTTGACTCCTAGAGGAGAATTTAGCTAAGGTTTAAAATAATTAATGGACTTTGCCGGTGTCGAGTCCCACACCATTATTCACCTAGTCATATAAATGTTTTTATTTAAACCCCCCTCTCTCTCTAATGCTGGCAATAAGGATTTAAACTTACTGATTCACCTTCAAAGGAATGTTGTGAGAATTGATGTAATTGTTTCTCTTTCCATCACAACTCCTCCATAAAAGGTGTGATTTAGTTTTTGTTTTGGGGTAAGTACCCCATTTATCTGGTAACCAACAACTTTAACCATTGTCATATAGTCTTTTACTCAGAAATAAAAAAGGTTTGTATCTGTATCATTACTACTCTCATGCAGCTTACTTGCCAGGGAGTACTATACATAATCTGAGACTATTGACTTCAATCAATAACCTTTCATTATGTAATGACTCTTAAATTTGATTACCAAATTCACAGCATGTTTGAAGAGAGGGATGCTAAAGTAAGCAACTGAAGAGCAAGTTGAGATAAAGCACAGTGGTCTCACATCCTTCTTCTTGGTGTAGGAGCAGTGGTTTTGCTCTCTATAGAAAGCAGAAAAGCACTATACCATAATGGTTGCCTGTGATAATGAAGCTCCCTTCTCCCCACTTTAAGACAGTTTACATTCAGTTAATGCTGTCAATAAAGGAAATGTATATTTCAGTAATTTCAACAACAGCACTAGTTGTCAGCAGATAGCCACAATTGAGTTGGAGACTTAACATTTATCTTGGTAAAGTCACTGTGTTGCCTAGTGCTGCTGGGTAAAAGGAGTGTTTACTTTTTTTTTTAAATTGCTTTTGGACAAACTAGATAATTTTTCAATTTATAAGTGTAGCCTAGACTTCTGTAAGAGGAATGTTCATTAGTAATTCACTTTTTTGTTGTAATAATTAGAGATTAAAATTAGGTTTATCTCTTATTGAAGCCCCAAATTGGCAAAGTCCAGTATATATGGTATTCCATAATATAGCCAGCTTTTGAAATTTGTGTTTGGATTAGTGCCTTCTGGTTGCCAGTATTGACTCAGCTAGTTTGGACCTTTCCCTTTCTTAATAGTAGATTCTTATTTGTTATTATTTCTTTTCTTAAATTTTGTTACAACTAGTGAAGGAAGTAAAACAAAAACAAAAACAAAAAAACACATTTACATACTTTATATGCAGCCTTTATTTAGGTCCAGGGAAACCAGGTAACTCTGTATTTGTGTTGCAGCTTAAATGTTATTTATTTGTCTGTCTTTGTTTCTTTTAGACCCATAATTAAAAATGTAAAGTTACTTATATTCCGTGAGTGTATTTTAATTTTATCATTTTTCCCATTTTAGATTTGATAGGTATATCTGAGAACAGATATGTGACAACAGTTAATATTCCATCATAGAGAAAAAACTAAAGGTCCATAGAAAGCACAAAATCGTGTTCACACGTATGTCTCCACACGTAGAAAGCACAAGGCCAGTAGTATTCTCACTATCCCACAAGTGCTAGTCATAAAGCCCGCCAGGTGTTTCTCTCAGAGGTGTGATGACAACCACGGTATTGAAAGCCCTAAACAATATGGTTTCTAGGTTATGGGTCCTAAATGGTAAGGGATTCAAAGCAAAAATGTGAGTAAGTTTGTACCACTTTGGAGGGAGAGAGTACAGATGTCAGGAATGCTGCAGTTATATTGGGTTACTAGCTAAAATGGGCTCTTTCCCACAATGTGGAACTAAAGAAATAGGGATAGATTTCTAGGTTTTTGGTGGGTGGAACAGGTGACAAAACTGCTGTAAGCTGTAGAGCCATTGGAGTTGATTTTTAAAAAAATCTTTAGGAAATATTATCTCTCATCAACAATGCTCCCCCAAAACATGGAGGAATTCACATTTTAACAGGGCAGATATTACTTGTTTTTAGTTTTTGTGTAGTTTTGTATGTGAGAGGTGAAATTACCTTTATTGTCTTTGTTTGCTTAACTGTATTTCATTTTAATAGAGAATTTGATTCACGTGTTCTGAACATCAAACTATCTGAGACAGATTTGTGAAATGAGCTACTTTGCTTTTCACAATAGCACTGAGTCTAAAGGATTCTTTTACCTGTCCCATTACCTTCTTCAAGACTAGTAGATTAGATGAAATCTGCAAATGTGCATGTAAAAGAAGAAAATGTTTTCTTCCACTCAGCATTGCCTTTATCCTACCCCTCACTTTCCTAAACTCTGAATAGTCCATGTTTATCAAAAATGAATAAATGTCTTTGTCTTGAATTTTGCCCATATGTCAAATTTGCCCATTTTTTGAATCATATGTCAAAAGATAAAACTCAGATGGGAGAAGAGTGACTACTTCTTTGTTCCTACTCTCCTCTATTTTGTATACTTTTCTTAGGGAAAGACTTGGCCAACTCTATTATGTCCAGAATGAAGACTATAGCTTGTGTAGAGGACATGACATGTTTTAGAAGAGTTAACCTGAACACTTTGAGGGAGAGATTCCTTCCTCCAGCAAAGAGCTGACCAGGTGTGTACCTATGGCATTATTTTAGAATGTCAGACTTTAGGCTTGGGGATGAGAGGGATAAGGAATGCCAGAAATGCAGGTAAAAGAAGTTTGAGGAACACCCTAGGCTTAGCAATATATGTTAATGCAAAGCAGTTATAACCTGTTAGTCCTATAGATTATGTATTCTGTACCTTTAACTCTTGTTTTTTAAATTTAGTTTGTAAGAACTTTAAGAAATGCTTTTGAAGACTCCTTTGGCAGGAATATCTTTCATTTGTAATTCCATGGAAAACTGCTTTAATTAGCCTAAGTGGTAAAAAGTAGTCTTAGCAGTGTAAGTATGTATAATTAGAATTTTCTAATTTCACTGTGAGATCTCCCAACTTTTGAGTGGCAAACAGATTAACAAGTCTTTTGTGCATAGACTTTTCTGTTGGATTGTTAAAATGCAAAAGCTTTATTTTTTTTAGTGATGACATATTACATTAGTGTCAAATAATGGTGTGGAATCGGTTTCCCTGCTTTCCCTTGCTGTTATTGCTTCAGTTTATAGATGGCCAGCAGAGTTCAGAAGTGGAGCAGGGATTTACCCACCATTTGCTTGGAACCTCCCATTTTCTGTTACCCAGACCTATTTGGCAATCACGTATGAACTGTATTATGCTTCTCAGTGCTTTTTTAAAAAAATTTTTTTGATAAGATGGATATCAAAAATAGTTGCTGTGCAAAAGTTAGTAGTCTTCTTCAAGAAGAAAACCAATTCCTTTTCTAATAATATCCTGTGAAATTGCTTCATTCATTCCTTTATTTTTAAGCCAAATATCAGCAGAGTACTGCTGCTTTTATCTTGTAACTTTGATAATATGTAAGTATTAATGCATTTTTAAGAGATTGAAAAAACATTGAGAAATGTTTTTCCCAGTGTCCTGCCTATTATGCTTTGTTTAGATTTTCTGTAGGAGACCAGTCAGTACACTGGGGGAGTGTACATGTGTCATTTTAGTCAGTTAGGCATAGTGGACCAAATGTGATTATAAATGAAGTTGATGAACATTAATTTTGTTATGGGTAAGTTTTTTGAATTGTAAACTGATTTCCAATTTACTCTCCATTGTCCACAGCTTTTTTTTAATTTTAAGGTTTTATTAATTGGTTCATCTCATTGTACAATGTTGTAGTTGCAAGCAGAGAGTAGAATTTGGTATAAAACAGGCTACTTCCATATCGAAAGGAATACCATTGAAATTGTATATTTGATTGTTAACTATTCATGACAGTTCTAATTTGACTATTCTAACCTACTGTATACAATCTGATTTTTAAAATTGTAGACATGTATGATCTTGGTTTAATGTGTTTTAAAAAGTGTTATTGTTGTTTAAAAAAATGAAAAAAATGAAGCAAATCTGCTAAAGAGATGTAGTTTTCATTACTGACTGTAAAATACACTGTTCTTTGTGGACTGTGTGTTATTTTGCCAGCTGCTGCATTAGCCTTCAAAAGTATTTGGAAACTTAATATGAACTACATTTCTTGCAAAGTACATTTCTTTCTGTGGTATTTTGTCGTGTAACTGAAGTATAGTAATTATTTTATGGAAATGTTAGCACTTCTGTACCAACTTTGAATAAAATGAAAAATTTATATTTCTGTGACTGAGTATTTTCAGTATAAACTTGTGTCTACCCCCCAAAATTACACTGTTCTTTGTCTCATTTGAAGTGGTTGTACCTCAGTTTCTTTTTCTCTTGGTTCATGAATGGTTTCCAGTGAGTTTGCCCCTCCAGGTTATTGTCATTTTTTGACCGAGAATAGAATTGTGTGTAAAACATTGAATAAATAAAAATATTCTTAGGTTTTTCACTTCTAATTTTGAAATTCAAATTACAGCAAAGATGTAAGAACAAAATGAAGAATTTAGGAATCATATTCATCCAGATTCACCAGTAGTTAGCATAGTGCCATGTTTGCTTTGTCATTCTCTCGAATCACATACGTTTTTCTGATCTTAAGTGATAACATTTGCAGACATCATTCTTCTTTTTCCCTTAAGTACTTTGGGGTGTATTTCTTAAGACAAGGACAGTCACTTATAAACATAATTCTTAAAATCTGGAAAGTAATAGTGATTTTTAATCCAAAGGCTATTCAGATGTTGCTGGTTCCAGTAATGTCTTACGGCAGATTTTTTTTTTTTTTTAAGCATTCAAAAGCCGGTCCATTGCATTTAGCTTTTGTCTCTTGTGTCCTTTAATCTATAACAGTTCCTTGGCCTTTGTCTTTCACAGTATTGACATTTTGAAGTGTACAGGGCAATAGTTTTTGTGAATATTCCTCCTCACTATGGATTTATCTGTTTCCTTATGATTAGATTCAGACTATGGACTTTTGGCAGGAATACAACATAAGTGATGGTATGTCCTCAAAGATTCACATTAGGAGGCATGTGATGTCGTGTTGTCCCATATGGTTAACGTTAACTTTTGATACTTGGTTAAGGTGGTATCCATCAGGTTTTTCCTCTGTCAAGTTACTCTTTTTCCCTTTGGTGATAAGTAATTTGTGGGGAGATAAAGACTATGTAAATAACTTATTCTTTTTCAAACTTGAACACCTGTTTTTAGCATCCGTTGGTAATTTTTGCCCAAGTTACTACTATAATGGTTTAAAATAGCCATTTTTCTAGTATCTTTTTTGGGGGTAAGGGGGTATATTGCACTTAAGAGCTTCCTCTTTTCCCATTTATTTGTCAGTATGAACTCACGGGTTATTTTATTCAGTGGATCATAGTTTACTCCTGTCATTATATTGCTTAATTGTCTCCAGATTGAGCTAGTGGAACCCCTTTCAGGGTAGTTTGTGTCCTTGTGACATGTTTCCATAATTTTTTGAGTACTTATTTTTTGGCACAACAGGATATTCCAGGCTCATATTATCCTTTTCCTGCCCCAATCTCTGGAGATCAGGCATTTAGTAGGAAGGGTCTGGGTCTGCTCATTGATACAGGGATGCCGTGATTTCTGGGCCTTTTCAGTGTACTGAGCTGGGAAACTCAAATGTACATCTCCTGATGACCACCATTCTAAACCAGCACCAGAGATTTCTTTCTAGCCCTTCCCATTCTATGTTCATGTTTCCCTTCTCCCACTGCAAGAAACTTGCTGATAATGTTGACATGCTCATATTTTTCAATTCCACAACTTCTTAGAATTAAATATAATTTTTGCATGTCTAAAAATGTCTTTATTCTACCTCATATTTGTTTGAAAGTTTGGCTGAATATAGAATTCTGGGTTGGAAAGTACTTTCCTTCAGAAATTTGGAAGCATAAGACCTGTGTTTTCTAGCGTCTAGTCTTAGCATTATGAAATTGCACAATTATGTGCCTTGCTGAGCGGGCTCTTTCAATATGGTAACTCACTCAGTTCTGGGATAATGATTCTCTTTTTTTTTGGAACCCCTTTTGTTTCAGTTCTTGGACTCCTGGACTCTGGTATACTTAGTTTCGTAAGTCTGTTTTAATTTTCATCTCTGTCGTTTTGCTCTTTCTAGGGAAGTTTCTAAACTATCTTCCAATCCTTGTGTGTTGAAAAAGAAATTTAAAAAAATTTCTCTCAGGGTTTTAATTTTAAGAGCTCTTTTGTTTTCTGGATCTTTCTTTTTTATAGCCTCTTATTGGTTTCATGGATACTGTATCTTCTCAACTCTGAATATACTGGAGTTTTCTTCTCCTGTGTTGTTTATTTAGTCCAGGATAGAGTTTTTTCTGTTGTGTTGTGTCTTTTCATGTAAGGCTTATCTCAGATGTGTGCTGATCCTTGGTTGTTTATATTTAATAAGGTGAACTAAAAATGCTCCGAATGTGTGGGTGGAACTTGTTGGCCTCCTTGTTTTGCTTTCATGGCCTGGCTGTTTGTTGGATAAGTCTTGCAGTATCTTTTAGAACAGATCATATTCCCCAAAGAAAATATTTTTGAGTTTTAAACTGAAGGGTAAAAGGCCTCGTGCCATCATTCTGAGAATCACATGGAGGAAGAGCACAGGGGTCTCAGCATTCAGTATGTATTTTTTTCTTAATCCCTTTTTGATATGGTGTCTCCATATCAAACAGTTGTGTCTGTGTCTTCCAGTCCAGAGACTTCCTTCTGTTTTATCCACTCCTGAGAATAAAACTTCAAATGTGGATCTAGGGATCTGACTACTCCTTACCAACCAACTATATTTATTTTAGTCTCACTTTACCCCCACTCTGAGTGCTCGGTGTTGATATGGTTGATTCTTGGTTTTCCCCCTTGTTGCTTTTCTCCATCTACTTTCTTTCTTCCAAAATTTTCTTGCTGTTGTCCCTTTTTTTCTCTCCTCCGACATTCTTGCAGGGATGTCCCCCCCATAAAAAATCCTGTGTAATATATACATATATCAAAACATCATGTTGCACACCTTGAATATGTACAATTTTTATTTGTCAATTATACCCCAGTAAAGCCAAGAAAAACAGTAGTTCTAGTAGGTTTCCAGAAGGGAACATAATTAGATGCTCGTGTTGAATCCTCCAATTTGCCTGTAGTCCTAGTATCCCCTCTTCACTTAGCCTTGAATGTTGAAATTTCAGAGCCTGTTGCCCATTTCTGCCCTTCCCTAAGTTGGCTACCAGAAATGCAGTTGGACTTTTAAAATTCTGCATATCTCTTTACAAAACTATGAAGATTGTTCACCTTTCAAAGGGACATTAGAAACTGTATAGTTGATTCTTTTGTGCAATGCATGAATCCTACCCATTAAAGCATTTTTGTCGTGAAATATAACATGTACCCAGTCCATAAAATGACACAGATGTAGTGAATACAGTTGGTTATCATTTTTCGTGGTAGTGAGGTTTTATAAGTGCACCTTGAACACTGAATTAGAGAATACTGAATCATTGCCCCTTGGGCACATTCAGAGTTAGTTTTCTGCGAGCCTCTGGTCACATTGTTTTTGCCATCTGATCAACGCATAACCTTGTTTTATGTGTGTAACTGTTTAAAGACACACTATTTAATATATGTGGGTGATTTGTTAACATTGGGCTCAAGGCCACCAGCACTACAACTCATGCCTGAATGAAGCTTATCTAACACATTTTCTCCCTAAGGCACATCACAGCCTTGCGCTTAGGAACACTAGACAGCCCTTCAGCACTACACTTGGGGGCCATTTTAAACAGTGAAATCACCAACAAAATGCACACAAATGCTAAAAGTACATGGCACCAAATAGACTGCAAAAAGTCTATTTTTATGATATAAGAGCTGAAACAAGAAGGCAGAGTGTTGCCTTGTTCGTTCTCAGTGGGGAATGTGTGGGACAAGCAAATCAAGTTTCCTGCCACTCCACATGTGTGCACGTTCACAAATGACTGAAAAGTACTGGGAATGTTGATGTTGGGGTTACAAATAAGTCTTAGCAAATAGGCAAATTGGTAAACATGGATTTCACAAGTAATGAGAATCAACTGTAACTGTGAAGCAGATACCTATGTGACCACCACCCACAAGAAAAAGAACATTATCAGCACCCCACCCCCAAGAATGCGTATTCTACCTTCAGAAAGTTCTTATTTTAAGGGGTTTTCTTATTGACCCCAAGTCTCTCTCTGACTTTCACTCCCAGTTGTGCCTCTGAAGTGTTACTTAAAGATAGGTATTAAAGATATAAAAGTACTCCTAAGTCTCAAAGTCAGGCTAATGTTCTCTATTCACTGGGTGTGCTGCACAGGATGTTGATTTCAGACCCTTGACTATCTTGGTCTTTTGTTTTTTTTCTGGATAACTTTGAGGCAGTTGAGGTCCCTTTTCCTATGAGGCCTCCAGGTTGAATTCAGTACTCCTGGGTAGACAGTGCTAATGTTAGACTGTAGTAATGAGAAATAGATAACAATGAAATAAGAACTGGCATTACCCTGGGGTTTCTCCTCTTCCATTCTAATTTGAAATCTCTCTGTTACAGCCTATGGCAGATCCTGTAAAGACCTGTTGTGTCTATGTAGGGCTTGCTGTCTCCATTTCCAGAAGTTTTTTTAGCTTTTCAGATTCTGGGTTTTATTGTTGCTGTAATATTCCTGTACACTCTAGGAGTTGAGCATACATTGGGTTTTTTATTTCTTCCCACGGATTTTTAGAAGTTCAGAGACACTGTTTAACATTGAATGTGCCTTTGTTTTTGTTTTTGTCTTTCACCTTGTTTATTCCTAGTTCTTTACTTGGCATCTCTGTTTTTGACTAACTGGAGGTGCATTAGCTTTGTTATGCCTCTCTGCCTTTCAAATACAAAATGGTGCTGTTTTCCTCTTTGCAGTGAAGATCTTTTTTCTTAAATTTTATGACTCATTCTCATCCTTTCTTTCTGATTGGGTTAAGTACAGTTAGAAACTTCCATCTCTCAGCACTCAAGTTTTCTTTGACTCACATATTCATCAAACATTTAGTGAACACATACTGCCTGCCAAGTTCTTTGCATCTGCAGCATCTGGTGAAGATGTGAGATGCAGCCTTGAAGAGATTTAGGGGAGGGGGCGGACTCCTAGATGATGACACATGGAATTACAGAGGAAAGGCACAATTCTAGGAAGTAGCCAAATCTTTTTTAAAACAACCTTATTGAGATATAATTCACATATACAGTTTACCCATTTGACGTGTACAATCCAATGGTTTTTAGTTTATTCAGAATTATGCAGCAGTCCCCACAATGAATTTTAGAACATGTTCATCATCCGAAAAAGAAGCTCCATAACCACTGTAGTCATTTCTCATCTCTCCCACCCCCTGCCCCAAGTAATCACTTTTTATTTCTATATATTTGCCTATTTTGGACATTTTTAAAGGTATTTTTCCTATCTAATTGTAATTAGATATCTTTTGACCAACATCTCCTCATCCCCTCCCCTCCCCAACCAGCTGGTTGTCTGGTAACCCCCATTCTATTCTCTACTTCTGAGAGATAAACTTCTAGATTTTACATGTGAGTGAGATCATGCAGTATTTTTGTGTCTGGCTTATTTCACTTAACATAATGTAGGGAGTTGCAAATCAAAGGCACATTGAGATAACACCTCACACCTGTCAGGATAGTTGTTATCAAAAAGATGATAGATAACAAGTGTTAGCGAGGACATGGAGAAAAGGGACCCTTGCACATTGTTGATGGGAATGTAAATTAGTACAGCCACTATGGAAGACAATATGGAGATTCCTCAAAATACTGAAAGTAGAACTGCTATATGACAGCAGTCCTACTACTGGGTATTTATCCAAAGGAAAGGACATCAGTATGTTGAAGAGATATGTGCACTCCCATGTTTATTGCAGCAGTGCTAATAATAGCCAAGATATGGAATCAGCCTAAGTGTCCATCAGTGGATAAATGGATAAAGAAAATGTGGTATATATACACTATGGGATACTATTCAGTCATTAAAAGAATGAAATTCTATTATTTGCAACAACATTGATGAGCCTGGAGGACATCATTTTAAGTGAAATAAGCAGGCACAGAAGGACAGACACTGCATGATCTCACTTATATGTGGCATCTAAGAAAGTAGCTGAATCTTGATGGATGTTTTTATGCCTGTAATTACCTTGTGCTCTTACACCCTTTGTTTTTCCTGCTCTTCAGAAGAATCCATTAAGTGCCTTTCTCCCAATTCTTGATTTTAAGCACCACTGCAGTGGCCCATTTGATGGACACACATTTGGCCTATTGTTCAGCAGCGTATGCAAATCTGACTCTCTTGCCAAAACCCATTTTTCTGATTCTATAAAAGCATATTTAAAAAAATTCTTAACCCAGTCAGCTGACGGATATTTCTGCTAAACCTTACACTGGTATTTAGAAAATTCACAGGACCTAAATGGAATTTTCTTATAAACCTTTTGTCTCCATTAGTAAAATCCTTACCTTCCCTGATTTCTCTCTCATTCCAGGCTGTTCCCCGCCCCCCACCCTCCGAAGAAGTTAAAATATAAGGCGA
Organism: Cynocephalus volans; assembly: GCF_027409185.1. Classification (NCBI taxonomy): domain Eukaryota; kingdom Metazoa; phylum Chordata; class Mammalia; order Dermoptera; family Cynocephalidae; genus Cynocephalus; species Cynocephalus volans. The sequence continues at coordinate 181,249,257 of NC_084460.1, forward strand.
AGGCAAGAAACTGGATTGTACATGAAGGAGTGCATTCAGTAAGACAGGTAGCTTAGTAATGTCTACCTGATTCCTGGTCTCGCTATCTGTTTCACAAGCTTTGGCATTTCATTTACTTGCTGCTATAGTAACCAGGACTCCTGCCAGTCTTCCTGTTTCCCATCTTTTATTCATCTCTAAGTGCATCTGGAAAGGGGCTGGGGAGGATAGAAATGGACTTTAGAATGTCCTCAGAATAGCAAAGCATGGGCACCTTAATTCTGGCATTGTTTCCAGCTGATGAAGTAGTATTTTGCCACAAGCAGTCACCCACTGGGATGGTCATTTCCCTATTTCACATTCAGAGAGAACTCCAGTGAGAACTGTGAGAAAGAGTAGAACTTTTATATTCCTTAAATAAGAGTTGGAGAAGGTCGTTGCTTAAAATTCTTTATAGACATGTATCATTCAAGTTATTTAAAAATGGATCCCCGATACAGATTTCTCGGTGTTCTCCCCCTGTAATTATTTCTTTAAAAAATGATTATGTAAATAAAATGTAATATTTATGAGCACTTTTTACTTAATTTAGCAGTTCTTAAGAGTTTTAATAACTTTAACAGTTAAATGACCACTTGTAAAGTCTGAACTATGAATCTATAGTATTTAATCCAACATTATTTTAAAAATTTGGATTATTTTTGCTTTTGCAGAGCACACAACAGTGGCTTATAAAAAGAAATAGTTTTTCACTGCATTACAATATTTATTTTCCTAGTACACTTTATGTATATTGGTTTGTCTATTTTTCCCCACTCCCGCACTTTTTAAAGCCTGTTAAGTCTTTGTGCAGTAGTTACTCCATATTTGTTGTAAATGGTCTATTAAGTATGATTTGTGGGCAAAGTAATAGAGCAGTTTTCAAAAGTGTTTTTTTATCTTCGATCTTTAAAAAGCCTATAAAAGTTACTTTTCTAGTCACTTCAAGTTATGTGGTGTATAATAGCCCATTTAGGTGAGTAACCATGTTTGAACATGTTTTATGTATCTTTAAGTTTCATAGTGCTTTAGACTTGTCCTTTTATTTTAATTTTTAAAATAGCTTCTATGGTTGATAATTTTTAATTCTTAATTACCTAGAAGACTACAACTCTTGATTCAACAGGTTGTGGTACAGAAGGGGTCCTGTCAAGTCAAAAATATTTATCAAACAGTTCCTGTGGAACCAGTTTTGTAGCTGGGCTTTGCAGATGTCATTAGGGCTGGCACTTCATGAGGTAGATGATTGTCCATTTTGTTCTTCCAAGGTCTGCTAGTGACAGAACTGCTCCTTCCCTGGAAGCCTGTTCTACTGTTGAAAGGTTAGAGCTCACAGGTTTTCTTTTTCAAATTGCTGTGAGAATGCAGAATTTCTAAGGGCATTCTCTCTATTTGAAAATTTAAATAATTTTTAAAGGATATAAGCCTTGGATTTAAGATTCAGCAAAAAATGGGAAAGGCTGTTACATTTACATTTTCACAGGTTTTGAGACTTTTCTGTCCTGGTTCTATCTTCCCTAAGTTCTACTGCTCTTGGGGGTTGTACCGCTCTTTGTAATACGAGGAAGGCAAGGTGTAGGCAGATGCTGTGTGCCGTTACATGTGGATTCTGTGTGTTTCTAATGTCCCAGTGGACTGAGGGGGGGTTGTGGTGCTGGCTGGGTGCATCTGAGGGCCACTGGCTCAAAACTCTGCTATAGAGTTTAATTTGTAAGATAATTTTGCTGACAAGTTTCTCTTTGGGGATGAAAATATGTTTAATCAGTTTAAACACTGGACATTGACCAACAATGTTGTTTATGATACTCACATGAATTCTTAGCTGAAATAACCTTTACTGGATGGGGATTTATTTTGGGGGCACGTAGAGATGACCTTCTTTAGTTCTTCCCATCTTTTTGCTCTCATCTTTTGTGATAGAAACTTTGCCAATTAGAACCTCTAGAACAGTGGTTTTCAAAATGTAGTCTGAGGACCATTGGGCTTCCCAGGGATCCTTTCAGGGGATCATTGTAAAAGAAGTAGTGGCTAAAACAGCTAGCTCATTAGCATAAGTCCATGCAGTGGCACTTTTACTAGTACTCAGCATTCTTCACTCCCACACTGTTGCTGTTTTCTAAAAAGCTAGTTTCACTTAAGCATGTCCTTCAGAATGATGAGTGGTACCAGAATAGTATTGGAATTCCGTCTTGGCAGGAGCTTTAGAAGTAGTGGAGTTCAATCTCCCTCCCAGTGCAAATGTTGATACGATGGCCATCCCATGTCTATTTGTATCCTTCAAGTGATGGGAAGGCCACTACTTCACAGGGAGCCCATTTCATTTTCATACCGCTGTAGTTTTTTAGAAATGTATTCCCGTGTATAGATCAAAGCTCTGTTTCTCTTTGATTTTTACTCTTTGATTCCAGTCTACCTTTGGGGTCTAATCAAAATAAATCTATCTCTTGTATAATAGCCCTGAAAATATTTGAAATTAGCTGTTGGGTTTTTCCTTAAGTATTTTGTAGGCTAAACACTAGGAGTTTTAGTAATTATTGATTGTAAGATCAAAAGTTGGTTTTAATTTTTCCAGAATTAGTTCTCTTTTTTAAAGTACTGATCAGTTAATCTTTTTTTGGATAGTATTTTATCTTACCTTATCAGCAAATAATTAGAACAGTATTATTTTAACATTTACATTTGTATGTATATTTGAACTTGATGTTTTTGAAATGTATGAAATATTTAGTATTTAGTTTCACTTCTAGATGAATTCTGTATCTTTTTGATGTACAATATTGGTATTAATAGCATTTTTGTGCTACATGAAAAAGTGGGAAAACACTAGTACATATTGTAATTTTACTTCAGTATTACAGTGACTACCCTGCTATTGAGCTTTGTTGTATGTGAAAAGTATCTTCAAATTGTTTTAGAGATAGGAGGAAACTTAGGGTTCCTTGAGAAAAGATAGGAGTAAGTAAGCAAGAGTCCCACTTAGGGAGGTACATTTGATACATTAACTCATTTAACAACTATTTCTAGCACCTATTCCGTGATGTGGACTGTTTTAGTTAGACTTTGGGAATCCAGTTGTGTACAAGACAGATAAAGGTCCTTGCTCTTCTGAAGCTTACATTCTAGTTGGTGAAAGAATATTTATAGATTGCCACAAATGCTGTTGGAAGTAAATGAGAATGACATCAGGAGTAGAGTACATGTGGTGGGAGGGTCACTTTTGGATGATGAGGATATCAGATTGAGGGCATAGAAAGAGAGAGAGAGAGAGAGACTTTTATTAAACTTTGCCTCCAAGAGATGTTGAGAATTGCAATATGAATGTTATGTAGAGCTCGTAGAAACAAAAAATTGAGAACCAGTAGTTTAGCAGATGAGGAAACTGAGGCATGAGTTTACAGTAGACCAATTTTAGCAATTTATCCAGGGTTGTATAACTCATTAGTGAATGAGCTGAGACTAGAATTCTGTTTTCCTAGTTCCCATTCATGTTCATGAATTGTTTCTTTTCTGTATTTTTTCAAATGAATGTTTTCAGTACCCTTTCTGTGCCTTGTCAAAATTGTGTTCCATCAACATATATGGTAGGTTGGAGGAAAGTCTTGGGATACTGCTTTCAAATGGAGTGGGAAAAACCCTTATGAAGCATGCATGGCTTCTCTTAGATAGTTGGAGTTAAATGATTCAGAGAGACCTTGTAAATGAGAATTATGGCAGCAAGATAATTTGCTTTCTGTAAACCATATGCTTTTACAAATTGAACATTGTGCTGGATTGAGCAGAACTTTTCTTCCACCAAGCCTAAGAATTTTATTTTAATAGATCTGTAGGTTTCACTAAACGAGGAAAGTTGCCATTGGTAACCTGGGTTGATTAGGAGATTAGTAGCTTGATGGATGGAATGGTGAATTTGTAGAATCAGTTCTGAGCCCTGTGGTAAATTGAACAGCCAGGGTGGTGGTATTCATTAGGTGCTGTCCTGTGTGTCCACCTGATAAACTCATCCCATGGGGAATTCAACCTGTGCACCTCAGTCAGTGGCCCAGGCTCATGGTTTTATTTGTGATGCATTTTAGGGGCAGTGGTTTGAGGCCCTGCTGGCTTCCCTCAACCCATCAAATTGTAGAGCAGGGGTTGGCCAGATAGTGAGTAGTTTAGGCTTTGGGGCCGTATCGTCTCTGATGTAATTACAGATCTGTCTTTAGCATGAAAGCAATGGTAGACACTGTGCAAATGCATGAGTGTCGCTATATGTTGCAATAAAACTTTATTTGCAAAAACAGGTAGTGAGCCAGATTTGGCCCATGGGTTTACTGACTCTGTTTAATTGTGAGGTAAAGTATATGGGACATGTTGAGCAAGCTTAATAAACAAGAAGTATTTTTGCTTCTTCCTTTTTTAAATTTCTGGGTAATTTGAAATTACAGTGAAGTGAATGTGGCCATTTAATTTCAGGCAAAATTGAAATTAAAAGGTATGATTTGGGTAGCTTAACAAGAGATGGTAATCAAAGTTTTTTTTTTTTTTTTTAAATCATACCCTTTTAAAAAATTTGGATAGATGGTAACTTATCACAAGTTAATTGATATAATGCCAGCTCAAGAAATGGCATTTTAAATGAAATGAAGTAGTATTCTGCTGGTAATAATTAGGCTTCTGCAGAAATATGGAAATGTCTTTGTGAACTAATGAAATGGGTGAAGAATTTAGTATCCCTGTGATTAGAACTGTATAAGAATATGTCCAACACAATCATAAAGAAAGTTGCCATAGACTTTTTACCTAGTTAGTATTAATGGGAAGAGATTTTGGCTCTTATTTTTATTTTTTTCAGGACATTTCTATTTTATCATAAGGTTGGTTAAATATGTAAATAAACATAACATTCAGTAGGAACTTTTAAAAAATCCCTGGTGTGTTACAGTATGAAATGAAAGTAAAAATTTCTTTCTAAGCCTTAAGCTAGTACTTTGTGCATTCATAACATTTTAGCAGTATTCGTTAGAAAGAAACTTTATAAAATATAGTGGATTTTCTTTTGTTACCAGAATGCACACTTAAACTTCTGCAATTTCTTCTCATTTGACCCAAAATAAGCCATTGGAAGGTAGCCTTTCCTTAAGTTCCTGCACTTCAAAATCCTGCTCGCATCTCTTCACTTCTGCCTCTGTGGGAGAAGTGCCCCTTACCTTGGCCAAGGTGTGCTCTGGCCTCCTCCCAACTGCATTTTGGCAGTTTTTCTTTTCCTTTCAGCAGGCTTTTCCACTTAACTACCTGCCTTGTCAAGGCATCTCTGTGAGGCCCAATTACAAATCTGTAAACCTTCTCTTGGCCCTTTTTTTTTTTTTTTTTTTTTTTTTGGTGAAGATTAAATGTGTAATAGTAAAAAAGCACTAGGCTGATGTCAGGCACATAGAAGTTATGCAGTAAATCATAGCTGCCATTACTGTTGTTGTTTAAATCCTACACTTTATCCTCTCAACTGGTCCATTACTCTTTAACTGCTCACTTGCTCATGTTTCTTCTCTCCTAAAACACTTTGTTCAAACTTGCTTGCCCCTCTAGCTCCACACACCTCTTCCGTGGGAACACTTGTAGTCTGCCTTCTGGCCCTGTCTTGCTAAGTGCCTATGCAGCCACCACACTGTGGCTTTTTCTTTATCTCCACCCGCTGCCGCATCATTCTGGAGACTTCTTCTTTCTTTGGTTTCTGTGAAAAGGCAGGGTCCTGATTTTCCTTGTCCTGTTTGACTATATGTTTTCTATTTGCTTCTCTGACTTGGACTCTTGTCAGCCCCCAAATGTTTGCACTCCCAAGGTTCTGTAGTTGACCTCTCTTCCTCACCTCCATCCTCCCTCCAGCGACCTCTCCTCCTCTTCAGGCTTCAGGAGGCCTTCTATGCAGATGACTGTAAAATATGTATTTCTAACTTGACTATTGTTTTGAGCTTAAGATTGACATCTTGAGAGGACACCCTAGGGGAGCTATGAGTATCTCAGACTCAGCGCGTCCTAAACCAAATTCAACTTTTATTGTTCCCAGCCAGTTTCTCCAGATTTCAGGCCATTCTCCCAGCCACCACATTTTGTTGCCCTCTTTTGCCACATCTTGCCCTTATTTTCCACATTGCACTAGTTACATTTTTCAGATTTGCCCTTGTATTTTTTCTTCCAACATTTTTTTATGTATACGTATGCTTAGAGAGATATCTAGAAAGAAATTCACCAAATTGTTCAAAGTCTTTGTCTCTGGATGGTGGGACTTCATAGTGTTTGAATTTTATTCTTTATAACAGACTTTTATTACTTATGTACTAGTACTCAACCTGTAGTTTGACTTCTCAACCCTCCCTCGCCTTGGCCTTGTGCACTGGACTCCTAGCTACTCCTCAGTGCACGCATACTTTCTTGCCCTTGCTCCTTTGCTCAGTTCCTCGTTCATTTGTTCTTTGTAACTCTGGTTGCCACCGTCTGGGCTCTTCTCAGGTATGCTTTCCCTAATGAAACCCTTCTGCCTGCTAAGTGTGCTGCTTCCTTCCCTGAGCCCTCCGCTCCCTATGCCAACTTCTGGGTTCTGCCTTCTGCTCTTATGTGTGTTTTTATGTTAAGCCCTATGTTAGACTATAAACTCCGTGACGGCAGAGATTGGGTTGTACTCATCTTTCCCCCTTTTGGTTACAATCTCCCAATTTTCCTTTGGGGGATATCCCCTTTTCCCATTGGCTATGGTTTTGGTGGGATGATCTATTAAGGTGTCCTGCCAACAGGATGCTCTTCTCCTGGAATTTGCATTTCGAGGCATGGGATGAAGGACTGACAGTAGTTGGCAGTGACTCAGCCTGGCCGAAGTGCTCTGAAGAAGCCACTCATTAGTTCCTGCCTCCCACATCTCCGGAGCTGCTCTGGTCCCTGAACTCTCTGGACTCTGATTCTTCAAATTTTCCTTGGTATCTGTGAACTGTTTCGTATCCTTACAATAACTGTCTTTTTTTAAGTTAGCCAAAAACAATTTCTGTTGCTTTTACCCAAAGATCCCTACCAGTAGAGCTGTTTTGATTGGAACTGACCAGACCTAATCATTCTAGTTCTTGTATTGATTCTGATGGGTTTTTTCCTTCTCTTTAAAAATGAAAACAAAAAACAGCCAGATACTGCTGCTGCTTTGAAACGTACGATAGAAGCCCTGATGGACAGAGGAGCCATAGTGAGGAATTTGGAAAACCTGGGCGAAAGAGCGCTTCCTTATAAGATCTCCATCCACAGTCAACAGCACACAAGAGGGGGGTAAGTTTCTTCATGAAGTGCTTGAAAAACGTCTTTGATAGGCTCAGTAAGGAATACTGTTTAATTAATCTTTGAAATTATTATAATTTCACAGTCAGATCCCTGTCATGCCAGGTGTCATTCAGGCATACACACTAGCAATGTTGGCTGCAAGTGGGATGCAGTTATGCTGGCCCTTAACGGACTATAATCAGAGAACAGAAACAGGCCATTCTAGGAGCACTGGCCTTATAAGCTCTTGGTTGTGGGAAGCTTTTCTTGTCAGCCTAAGCACTGCTTTTCCCCTGGTGCTTTAACTTTGCCTTTAAAACACCTCAGTGAACAATGCGTTGTCCACATACTCAGTACATCCTTTGTAAATATGTAGCTTACAGATAACAAGCAAAATGGGTCTCTTTCAACTAGTGTGCATAACCAGAGCCTAATCCACAAGAGAAAAGTGGTTTTACCTACTCTGGCTAATGATCAGTTTTCTATCATGGAATTTTTTCTCCCACAGTGTACAGCAGCTTCCTCAAACATATGTCAAGAATTTGATTCTGTAGTATAACTACCTTTGTAGAAATTCTTTGAGAACAATTTATAGTGTCAATTTAAAGCTTCTCTAAGCCTCCGTGGTGTCTTTTTTTATGCCCATGATTTCTGGTTTGGGGAAAGGATCTTCTAATGTTGGTAGGTTTCCTGGAAGTAGATGTTAGAGAAGATGGGAATCAGTTTTTAGCACAGTGGGAAAAGTCCAGGAGTAGAAGACTTGATTCTCTCTCTGGTGCTCACCAGCTCTTGTGGCCTTCAGCAAGTCATTTAGCTTCTCTGATTCTGGCTTCCTTGAGTACTAAATCAGGTAGTCGTTCTCCTATCTATATTGTCATGGGGATCAAGTGAGATCCGCACATGTGTTCTGTGGACAGAGTGCTGCTTTGAATCACGCAGATCTAGTGGTCTTGTGCAGGTGCAGTACATGAGCTGGGACCTGAGTGGAGTCACGTCTCACATCAAGGCTTTCTTAATGGATTTGAACCTTCTGCTGAGATGCGGCACGTACTGCAGATTTCATCTTTTGCTTGCCTCTCTGTGTTTAGTGCTAATGTTCAGCTTCTTGAGAACACCTTTGAAGAGAGTGCCTGAGGCGTTGCTAGGCAACAGAAAATGCACAGTGGCTAGGTTTCTTCCACAATCAACAGTGAGGGATGGAGATAGTGTGTGTGTGTATACAACCTTACTTTCTATCTTCACCACTAATGGGTGTGGTTTTAACAGCAAGGCTATGAATCTTTTTGCCTTTTTGTTTAAAGAGGAATATAAAATCTAGCCAAGAGTTATTAGTCAGGTTTTCAGGTGAAAGGCATTGAACAGGGAGAAAAGTCAGTTTCCACATTCATGTGATGCTTGCAGGGGTGTCCAGTAGGGGTCTTCCTTCTGCCCTTTTTCCAAATAGAGGATCTGACTGTGTTGAGGGCTGGCGTGACCAGCATCCTAGAATATACACTTGTAACAAGTGCTTGGGTAATGCTGATGCTGCTTGTCTGAGGCACACACTTTGAGAATCACATATTAACTCATTTAGTTTTCAGACCTTTGTGTGCAGTGCTAGGGTGTGGGGGGTACTGTTTCTCTTTATGGGTGGAATAAATTCAGGCCCTGAAAGAACCCACCTGGGACTAAGCTAGAATTGCTGACAGTGCTAGCCCTGCATTTTGGATTTCTGACGAGGTGCATGTGCCTCACGAAGAACTGTGTTGCAATTATTTAGTTCATTGACAATTTAAAGATTTTATTTCTGGTTCTTTTACTTTTAGACTCCTCAGCAAAGAAGAAGTGATATTCATAAACCTTATTACATATGTGTATTGTATATAGACACAGAAAGGTGGTGCCCAGCCGCAGTGGGGAAGGTTCATGTTTTTCTAGGATAAATCAGTTTCTGGTATTTATTTGTTCAAGATTTTCCAAAGTGTGGTCTGTGAACACTAGTTCTACAGAGATTCTCCACCAAAAAAACAACAAAAAAAAGGTGTGTGTGTGATCAATTAAATGTGGGAAACCTTGCATGATCTAATCCCTTCTGGAGAGTCACAACATACATTGACATATAAACAGTGAGAAGCCTCCTCTATAAGATCTCTTCATTTATCAATTCTACTTGACTATATTACCTATTATTGTAACATCCATTAATAGTCTCCATAGTGACTTTTGGGGATTGAGGATATGAGAGTCTAGTGCAGTTTGGATTTACCTGGATAAAAATTTGGAATTGGGTGGTGTGCCCAGATGTCTGCAGTGTGGAGCTTAAAGTTAGTCTGATACTAGCTTCAGCCAGTCCCCTCCATAGTCACTAACCCTGACCAGGTTTGCACCAGCATTTTGTTCACTTGGCACGTTGTTTATGTGCATTGCACATAGCCACACAAAGTATTAACAGATATTTATTAAGTGGATTATGTGCCAGGGTGTGCTAGGTGCTGGGAAGGCTCACTTTTTTGAAATGGTTAAGAAGAAACAGACTGGACGTGTTGTTTATGTATTTAGCATTCAAAGCTTTGACTCTTTTTGAACAGCCCTAGGCCAGGACATGTATCTGTAATTTTGGTGAGGGGTTGTCTGAATCGTAATGCTGGTGTGTAGTTGGCTAATGGAGTGAGCCTAGATGCCTCTGAAAATCCACATTCCATTGTGGCGTTGTAGGTATCATGTGTTTATTGCTTTTATATTTTACAGGGAGAAATGGATGTCCTAGTGGTATCCGTAGGTCTCAGGATGATTCTTGTGATTGTCGTGGTTCCTGGTCTCAAGGAATTTTCTGTCTAATCTGGGGCTTGGCTGCGTAGTGCTAACCAATAACAGGAGTGTGAGTGAAGGTGCCCAGCACAGCAGGGAGTAAGTGTCAGGAGGCCCTGTTGCAGTTACTTCCCAACAGGTTGGGTGATTGCCTCTGTCATTCTCCTCTCCCCACCTCCTTCCTCAAAGTCAGTCCCCCTGCTACACATGTGCAAGTAGGCTGAAAGAAAGGAGGAAGTAGAAAAGTGCTTAGGTAGGAGAGATCCTGCTGCTTTAGGGTTATCTGGGAAGTCTTCCCAGAGGAGGAGGGTATACTTTGGAAATGGTACCTGATGTTTATTACTATAACATCTATTACCAGTTTATGCCAAAAATAAAAATATAGTCATTATATTCCAAATATTAATTTGGTCAGTCCCCACTTTCAAAACAGGTTATTTTCCAGAAATTTGTCTGTAAGTCTGTTGTTTATAACTGGGAACTTATTTTCCCATTGGAACAACTTGATGGTTAAGTCTCCAGACTGGTCCACAGAAATTTACTTAATTCATAATCTCGGGGGGTCAGAAGAATTGTGTAAGCCATTTATATACAGCTGAGGACCATTTTAAACCTGTTTTTAAAAATGCAATTCTTTGTTCTACCTGGTAGAATGAGGCCTGGGTCAGGTCACCCTTACTAGGGATGGAGACAATATTTCAGACACCTATAACTGATTAACACTTTTTCCAAGGGAAATCATGTCCCAAGTCAATTGTCTCCCAGGTGATGTGAATTTAGGAACAGGGAGAAGTTGATCAGATGCCCCTGGTGCTGCTTGGTTACGTTGCGGTGGTTGGGAAGTTTGGTTCTCCTCCTAGGCCAGCTTTCCAGATGGAGACTATTGGCCTTAGCACCTATTGTCACCGGGCAGCATCTGGAAACCATTGGAGCACAACCTGGAGTTGGGAGTCTCAGGAGGTCTAGGAATCAGTCTTAGCTCTGGGTTTGCTTTGGTCTCTCTCAGGCCCCCTAGATCATTTCCCCTTTTGCCTTCACATGCTCCCCTTGATATCCTCATCAACCCTGTGTGAAAGGCAAGGTTGTTGTGGAGTGTTCTTACTGTATTCCTCAGCATCTGAAAGGGGAGGAAGTCACATATGTAGGAGGGAGCGTATGCTTATTTACATTCTTGTTAAAAGGGGGCAGGCGTTTTAAGCCACTCTTTGCCAGCACCACTTCAGTGTCTTACTCCAGGGCTCACATCGTTTAAGCTTTTCCTTCCACTAGATGGGCTGGACTGAGACTGAGTGATTTCTGGTGCAGGAGATGGGACTACAGAAGAAACTGGTCCATATTCAGTGTTGGTTGGGCTTGTGCTTATCTGTAAAAGGATGCTTCAGATTGGTTTTGACTCTTGTGTTACTGTAGTGAGATTGGGCTGACTTCCAAATTCCTGTGTGTAAGAATTCTTCAGTAGTGAAAGGGGTTTTTCTTGTCTATTTTGCCCCTTCCTTCCCCGTTTTCATCTGTTTTAAAATTTGCATAGGTGCTTAAAGCAAAGTTCTGCTGGCCTACATATAAGATATCCTTCTATTTATGGGTAAGCAGGATGATAAAAATAACTGGCTCTGTGGTGAATCAGTGGAATTTTACTGACTCGTTCCCCAAATGTGTCTGCAGCTTACTCCAAGAGTGCTGGCACCCACTCTATAGAAGATTGATTCTCCTCTGTAGTTTTCCTGTTAGCTAACATTTCCATGTTCTTGTGCTTTCCTGCCAGCATTAAGTCAAGGCCAACATCCCAACCCCATTCTTGTGTGTAGGTACCTCTGCGGTGGACTTCATGGCAGGGCTGCTATGGCCTTGGAGGTTTTTTTTAGTGGTGGTGCCCCAAGATTTGTGAGGATTCTGCAGCAGGTTTAGCGGTTTTTAAAATGTATGATACCCAACAGATATAAAAAGAAATGAGGCTTTTCCATGCAGATGGTACATTGGTATTAAGGTGAATAATTCACTTCCTCAGTGAACCCTGAATGAATCCAGCAAGGTTTAACTGAGACAGTCTAGGAACTGGCATTCAAACAGATCTGTTTCCTGTCTTCAGAAAGGCTCCTAGATGCTTCAGGGCTGCAAAGCCCTCCCCTTCCCCTCTCCACCCCCCCACCTACTGTGAGCCACTGAGCACTTCATTGGAAATTTCCACTTGTCTGCTAGGGGGAAGGGGAGGGTGTCTGCGAGAGACAGAGACAAAGAATATTACTCAAATTCAAGCAAGCTCTTTTTATGGAACTTGTAAATACAGGGTTAAGACAAACGTGAAATTAAAAAAAAGAATACAATCTTTACATTTAAGAGCACTACAAGCTGGCAGCTCTAGGAGTCCGAATAGCCTTATGTCAGAAGGTGACTGAGTGATAGGGAGGAGCTAGAATGCTGAGAGCTGCTGGTTTCCTTCTGACAAGGCTGCTGTGTATGGAATGTTCTTGGTGGTATCATTTTCCAGTTTGAGCACAGTCTATCCTGGCAGAACCATTTCTCTGTCTTTTCAGATTTCTACGGGGTTTTTGTTATAGTAGTAGAGTTTTTGCAGACAAGGGTAAATTATCACCTTGAAGACCGCATGGGCAATTTCTACTTGCTCCAGCTTTTGAACATTGGCATCTGCAGTGAGAAATGCATTAGTGACTGGACCATGGCATCTCCCCTCTTCTTCTGGACTAATACTTCACCCAGTATCAGTCATCTCCTTAACTTGCACTTCTGCAGAGTTGATGTGCATAAAAGTTAAGTGTTTTTGTATAGAAAAGAGAGATGCTTGGGTAAAGCTGACATTGACCTTGAAGGTCGAAGTGATTCTATAAGTAGAACCACGCATGGGAAAACAGATCTTTAAACATAAACTCTGCTAAGCTTTGTGTTCAAGGCGATGGCAGTGCTTACATCAACCCTGGCAGCCTGGTGTGCAGAACTGTTTCATTTGTGCCCTGTAGCACATGGTTGAAGGTGCTGGGAATGTGTAATATAATGGGATTTTCAATTATTGAGCTGGATTCTTTTAAAATGATCTATCCACTTACTGATTCAATCACTGATTAGAGTAAAAGTGGAAAATGGAAAATTAACTATTTGGAGAACTTTGGTTTTTTGTTGTTGTTTCTTACTGGAATATCAGCTTTGGGGCATGACGAGGCAGTTGCAGTGCAGTCATAATTCTGAACTATTCTACCTTGAGTCTGGAGTTTATTGTGAGGATGGAGATAAGAAAGAGTCTACACATATTAGACTTGTGGTCTTGTGTTTTGATTCTGCCTAGATTGGTTAGGAGAAGAAGCAAATATTGATATCTAATTGTGACTCTTGAGTCCTCCTGATCCTCCCCTCTGTCAGGGCCAGGATGAAGGTGGGACAGCGGGCTCTCAGAGTCCCCTGTGGATATGAAGCTCCTCTCTTTGTCTCCTTCCCTTAAACTGTAGCTCCTCTGACCTTCAGAATTGTTCATCCATGGAAGCCTTCATCAGGATGTAGGAAGTGGGTATGAGGTTCCAAGGTCATTTTTTCATCCTAGCTCCCATTTTTATAGTTCTCTAATGTGCCTGTGCTGTCATCGGAAAGGGGTGCTTGTAGGCATCAGAAACTGCCCAGACCCACAACTCCAAGTAGGATGTTTCTAGGTCTTACTTTCTTCATGTGTAAAAATGGAAATACAGGGCTGTACTCAGTGCTACACCTCTATAAAAAAGTCTCATTCTCATTCCTCTGGTCATCTGTAGTTAGCAAAGCCCAGAAGCCGGGAGTCAAATGTGCATGACCGCTGCACTGTTGTCACATACACAGTCTCCCATGGAGTGGGAGACTTGTTGAAGGAGTGTAAGCCTGGGTTTCTGTTAGCACAGCAGCCCTGTGACTTCTCTTTCCAGCTGGACTACATGTTCCAGGAGGATGAAGCCATCTGGGCCTTATCCTATTAGCCTCCTCCTGAGGTTTGCCTGTAGAGGTACTCATTGACCAGTTAAGTTTGCCCAGATAAGTAGCTAAGAAAAAAGGATATATACTGGAAGCAACTAGAAATTGGTCAAGGTCCTTTCTGTGTGGGAAAGCATAATGGACCATTTACCTCTGTGCCTGGCCCACTAAGGCAGACAAGAGAATGAGTTTGTCCTGGACTTCTGTTTGGTTCCCTCATGGTCGGGGAGGGGCAGCTTGGTTTCCTGGGAGGAGAGGTGGAGAGGTAAGAGATTCAATTTTCAGTTGAGAGTGGTGAATACAGTAAGATCTGCTCATCTGTGAGCCACTTTCCCCCTTCTCTATTTTGGTGGTGTTTTCTTTCTGTGGAAATTTCCACGGTGTTGTAAAGGACCATGGGAATGGAAGCTGTCTGCCCACATCAGCCCCATGCACAGATCAGCAGGGTGATGAGCCTGAGATGATGGTCACAAGGTGTGGTTGTTTGCACAACCCATTTGCATTTTGGACAGCAACCCTGTTTGTTTTTGGTTGCTAAAGGAGTATCATGACTAGTGGAGGGGAGTCAGAAGATGGGTTAAGAGGGTGAAGGCGAGAGGGGTTTTGATAGCAATAGGGAGCCTCTTAAAGCCAAGCTGTAGCACAGTCTTAGGATTTCCAGGCCTTTATATAGGACTTCACTTTATCTTTGAGAAACCTCCAAAATGCTGAGTGCAAGGTAGCAAGAGATGTGGTAGACAGAGGGAGGAACTGTGCAGTCTGGAGTCCAGAGCCTGTCACTCACTTTTTGACCTGAGAGATCAGTTTCCTCTCTGGGCTTCAGTTTCCTCATATAAGGGGGTTGGACTGCATTGTCCTTATGGTCCTTTCCAGCACTTAGATTCTATGAGTCTGTAACTCATTTGGTCTCAAAGCTGCCTGAGGCATCTTGTGTCCTGGAGTCAAAAGACCTGCTCTGTTTGAATCCTGGCTATGGCTACTTGGTAGATGAGTGAGCTTGGGCTAATGACTTAGCTTTTCTGAGTCTGTGTTCTTAACTACAGTAGACTGTAAGACTCAGAGACAGCAGTGTGTAGGAAATCACTTTGAAAACTACTAGAGGAGTAGTTGTTGCTGGGGAGAGGGCTACTGGACCCAAACCAGCACTCAACACCACCTCCTCCTCCTCTTCTTCCCTTTTCTTAATTGCCATGTGCAGTGGAGCTTCAGCTTTCCCTTCATCCTCTTCTAAGGAAAATTAGAGAGTCTTATGTAAGACACTTTAAGTTCTGAAATACGAAGTTTCTGGTATATCCGGCCTCTAGTTTCCATCCTTGGGTATTCTTTTTACCCTTATCACAAAATGGTATCTAAAAGCTTTAAGTGGGGCCGGCCCCGTGGCGCACTCGGGAGAGTGCGGCGCTTGGGAGTGCAGCGGCGCTCCCGCCGCGGGTTCGGATCCTATATAGGAATGGCCGGTGCGCTCACTGGCTGAGCGCGGTGCGGGCGACACCAAGCCAAGGGTTGCGATCTCCTTACCAGTCACAAAAAGACAAAAAAGAAAAAAAAGCTTAAAGTGTATTTCTTAGGATTGTTTGATGAGTACCAGTGTATACAGAATACTGTGCAGGAAGACTATATGAAAATTGATTTGTGGACAGTTGAGTTGGTTGGTGGAAACTCTAAACACACTTTGTTTTAGAACATGTTTAGACTCCTAGGCTCGCCCACAAAACTGCCTCTTGAAGCTGACGTGCAGTTGAATGGAAAATGGAAGAAAGGAATGCTTGCTGTTAACAATATTGTTAAGTAAAACCAGGACAACCCCAGAGATGGTGTTTGAATAAGTTGAATACTTGACTGTAAGGAAGGGCAGGCTTAAACTTAGGAGAGCAGGAGACACCTGGGGACTTTCTTCAGGGAGGGACTTGGAACGCTTCCACGGTTGGCAATGGTGGTGGTTGGATTATTGGGTGCCCAAAGAGTGTCAGGACCTTGCTAAATAAACACTTTCATCCATAGTGCCCCGTGTAGTACATGACATTTTACCAGCACACTACCTTAAGCTACCAGTACAGAACAGGGCTTTAAGTGAAATAATCCGAGAGAGGAAGACTCTTCTCTAGACAATAGGCAAAGAAAGAGGAAGAAGCCCAGAAGAGAATGAATATGTGTTCAGAGGAAAACTACCTGCTATATGAGGGGTCTTCAAAAAGTTCTTGGAAAATGCATATTATGAAAAAACTTATGCATTGATGGCAAAGTTTTTTTGCATCAAAATAAACTCGTACTGCCTTGTTATAACATTTCTGAACAGGATTTAGTTTGAGACATTAAGGAGGAGAAGACATCAGTTTGAAAAGAGCCCCTATTAGAGCAGCATGAATTGTCCTAAAATTGAAGCAAGAACAAACATCAAATTTACAGTGAAGCTTAGATGGAAGAAAGATAAAATCATTGATGCTTAATGAAAACTTTGTGGGGACAGTGTCCCAAAGAAATCAGCAGTTTTCAAATGGGTAACTCTTTTTAAAGAGGGATGAGACAGTGTTGGAGATGAAGCCCACAGCAGCAGACCATCCACATCAAATTGTGAGGAAAAAAAATTAATGTTGTTCGTGCTGTAATTGAAGAGGACTGACAATTAACAGCAGAAATAATAGCCAACACTGTAGACATCTCAGCTGGTTCAGCTTACACAATTCTGACTGAAAAAATATAGTTGAGCAAACTTTCTGCTTGATGGGTAAGGTACCAAAACTGTTGTTCCCAGATGAGCTGCAGACAAGAGCAGAGGTTTCCATGGAAATTTGAAAAGAGTAGGATCAAGACACTGAAGCTTTTTTTTTGAAGAATTGTAACAGGAGATGAAACATGGCTCTTTACCAGTATGATCCTGAAGACAAAGCATAATCAAAGCCATGGCTACCAAGAGGTGGAAGTGGTCCAGTCAAAGCAAAAGCAGATCGGTCAAGGGCAAAGGTCGTGGCAGCAGTTTTTTGGAATGCTCCAGGGATTTTGCTTGTTAACTTTCTGGAGGGCAAAAGAACAATAACATTTGTGTAGTATATGTGTTTGGAGAAAGTTAGCCAAAACTAGCAGGAAAACACCTGGGAAAGCTTCACCAGAGATTCCTTCTCCACCATGACAATGCTTCTGCTCATTCCTTTCATCAAACAAGGGCAATTTTGTGAGAGATTGATCAAGAAATCACGAGGCATTCACCTTACAGTCCTGATTTGATGCCTTCTGACTTCCCCCCTCTCCCCCCATCTTAAAAAATCTTTAAAGGGCACCTATTTTTCTTCAGTTAATATAAAAGAGACTGCATTGATATGGTTAAATTCCCAGGACCCTCAATTCTTTAGGGATGGATTAAATGGCTGGTATTGCTTACAAAAGTGTCTTAACTTGAGGTAGTGTATGTTGAGAAAAAGTTTATATTTTTTATTTTTGTCTTTTAATTACATTTTTCCACAAACTTTTTGAAGTCCTCTCTCAGATTAAAGTGTGGTAAGAGTGTTCGCAGACAGGGTAAGGTCATAACTTCTGCATGGTAGTCTTGGAGGGACTTTTGATGAATACTAAGTGAGAGAACAGATGGATACACGGGAAGAAAGAATTGCTGGAGGCTGTGTAGGGTGATAATTCCCTGTCCCGGCCACCAAGTGGCCAAAATGAAATTACTTGGGGGCAGAGGGAGTGAGTTAGTAAAAGGCTGGGGGTTGGAAAGGAGGAGATAATTTGAGGTTGGTCATACTTATTTTTTAGACTAGATTCCAGAGCCTTGCTCAAGGTAAGTAATAAATAATTAGATGTTAAACAAATGAGCGATTCATAAATTGGGTAATTGCAACCCTGTTACCTGCTATATGGAGTAGAAATAAGCAAGTGCAATGAAACCTTAGAAAATTTGGCCAGGCTGGTATATAGTTTTCCGAGTAAGCCCAAATGGTGTTCTCATCAGTGAGCAAGTGTGCAAGTCACTGCCTCAAGAAATTTACAAGATAGTGGAGGAGTTTATACACCCTTTTATTTCATTTCTCAAGGAACCTTGGGAGTCTACATAAGCTGTAATTGCGCCCTTATCGTCTCCACCCTGTATCAGGTCATTGACAAAGTCCTACCCATCAACTTCCTAAATACCATTTTTAAATCAACAACTTTATAGGGGTATAATTGACATACAATAAACTGCATATATTTAAAGTGTACAATTTAATAAGGTTTGACATATGTATACACCCATGGAATTACAGTCAAGATAATAAACATATTTGTCACTCCCAAAGTTTCCTCCTGCCCTTTGTGATCCTTCCCTCCACTTATTGTCCATCCCAAGCAACCACTAATCTGCTTTCTTTCGCTGTTGCTTTGTTTATATTTTCTAGAATCTGATAGAGATAGTCAGTGTGTGTTCTTTTTATCCTGTTTGTTTTTGCTCAGCACAATTATTTTGAGGTTCATTGATGGTGTGTATCCATAATTTACTACTTTTTATTGCTGGGTAGTAGGCCATTGTATGCTGTCATTTTACATGTTGATGGATATTTTTATTGTTTCCATTTTGGAGTTGTTACAGGTAAAAGCTGCTATGAACGTTTGTGGACAAGTTTTTGTGTGGACACATGCTTTAATTTCTCTTGTGTAAATGTCTAGGAGTGGAATGACTTGATTATAATGGCAGGTGTACATTTATTTAAGAAAATGCCAAACTGTTTTTTTCAAAATGATTGTATCATTTGCATTTCCTTTAACAGTGTATGAGAGTGTCATTTGCTCTAAGTCCTTACCAAAATTTGGTATGGTCAGTCTTTGTATTTTAATCATTCTAGTAGGTATCTCTTTGTGGTTTTAATTTGCATTTCTCTAATGACTAATGATTTTAAGTATCTTTTTATGGATTTCTTTGCTATCATGTATCTTCTGTGAATTGTCTGTTCAAATCTTATACCCATTGTTTAAAACTTGTTTTCTTGTTTGTTTTTTAAGTTTGAAGAAATATTTATATTCTACATACAAGTCCTTTCTCAGACATGTAATTTGAAAATACTAGTCTGTGGCTTGACTTTTTATTCGATGAGCAGTTTTAACTTTTGCTGAAGTCTAATTTATCATTTTTTTCTTCTATGGATTATGCTTTTGATGTCATGTCTAAGGAATCTTTGTTTAACCAAGGTCACAAAGGCTTTTGCCTGTGTTTTCTTCTAGAAGTTTTATAGCTTTAAGTTTTACATTTAAATCTGTGTTCCATTTCAAGTTAACTTTTTTTATATGGCACAAGTGTAGAGCAAAGTTCACTTTTTTGCCTGTAGATACTGAATTGTTCCAGCACCATTTGTTGAGAAGACTATCCTTTCTCCACAGAATTGCCTTTGCAATTTTGTGGAAAATCTTTGCCTGTGTTGTGCACATATGTATGGGTTTGTTTCTAGACTGTATTTTTTGGATCTATTTTGTGTACCTTTACACCAATATCATACTGTCTTGATTACTATAGCTTTATGATGAGTCTTAAGATTAGTGGTGTGAGTCTTTCAACTTTATTCTTCTCTATCAAAGTTGTTTTAGTTCCAAGACTTTTGTATGTCCATATGAACTTTACAATCAGTTTGTTAGATTTTGATTGCGATTCTTCTCAATCTATAGATCAATTTGAGGAGAGAAGACATCTAAGTAATTTTGAGTCTGCTTACCCATGAACAAGGTATTTCTCTCCATTTATGTAACTTTTCTTTCAGCAGAGTTTTGTAGTTTTTAGTTCACAGGTCTTGTATACATCTTTTGTCAGATTTATCCCTAACACTTTCACAGTTACTTTCAAGGTCTGATTATTTGTTACTAGTGTATAGAAATACAGTTGATTTTTGTATATTGATTTTCTATCTTACAATGTTGCTAAACTCATTTATTAGTATCTTTTTTATAAATTTCTGTAGATTTTCTCTCTATGTAATCATGTCATATGTAAGTAAAGACAGTTTTACTTCTTCCTTATCAATCTGGATGCTGTTTACTTCTTTTTCTTGCCTGTTGCACTGGCAAGAACAATCAGCGCAATGTTGAATAGAAATGGTGACAGTGGTCACCCTTGTTTGTCCCCAAACTTGGGGGGGAGCATTCAGACTTTCACCATTTGGTGAAATATTAGTCATAGGTTTCTCAAAGATGCCCTTTAAAAGGTTGAGGAAGTTTCCTTCTAGTCTTAGTTTGCTGAGAATTTTTATCAGGAATGGCTATGGGACATTATTAAATGCTTTTATTTCCATTTACTGAAGTGATCATATGGTTTTTCTTTTTTAGTTTGTTAATATGGAGAATTACATTGATTGATTTTCAAATATTAAACCGGTCTTGCATTCTTGGGATAAACTCTTCTTGTTCATCATACATTGTTCTTTTTATGTATTATAGTAGTCAGTTTCCTAAAATTTTGTTTAGAGTTTTTTCACTTGTGTTCATGGGGGATATCAGTCTGTTTTTTTTTTTTTTTCTTTTCTTGTAATATCTTTGTTTGGTGGTTTTGGTACAGGATAATGCTGGCCTCAGAGAAGTAGTTGAGACATGTTTTCCTATTTTCTGGATGAGTTTATGTCAGAATTGATGTTTTGGTATAATTCACCAGTGAAGCCATCTGGACCTATAATTTTCTTTTTGGGAAAGTTTTTAAATACAAATTTAATGTTTTAAATAGATATGGGGCTATTCAGGTTACTTGTTTCTTCTTAATTGAGCTTTGATAGTTTGCATTTTTCAAGGAATTTGATAATTTTATTTGAGTTATTGTATTAGTCTGTTTCTGTTGCTTATAAGAGAATACTTGAAACTGAGTTATTAATAAAGAACCTGAGATGTTTTGGAGTCTGGGAAGTGCAAGGTCCAAGGGGCACATCTGGTGAGAACCACCTTCTGGGTGGGAAAACTCTGCAGAGTCCCATTGTGGCAAAGGGTGTCACATGGTAGGAATGGCAAGAAGAGCAAGAGAAAACTAACCTTTTCACTCACACTCCTTACAAAGCCATCAGAACCACACCCATGACAACCCATTAAACCATCAACCCATTATTCCATGAATGGATCAGTCCATTCATGAGGGCACAGTCCTTATGATCCAGTCACCTCTCAAAGGCCCTACCTTTCAAATATCATAATCAGATTTCTCACCTTCTTAAAACTATTACAGTGGGGATCAGATTTCTAACACATAAACTTTTGGGAACACATTTGACCCATAGTAATTGTCAAATTCATTACAAAAATTGTTCATAATATTCCCTACTGTCGTTTTAATATTTGTAAAATCTGTAGTCATTTTACCTTTCTCATTCCTGACATTGGTGATTTGTGTCTTACTTTATTGATCAGTCTGGCTAGAGGTGTGTCAATTTTGTTGTTGATCTCAGTGAACTAGTATTTGGTTTCACTGATGTTCTCTATTGTTTTTCCCTCTCACCCATCTTCCTTCTTTCTTTCATCTTACTAGATTTAATTTTTTTCCCCCAGTCTCTTAAGGTGGAAGCTAAAGTCATTGATTTGAGGCCTTTCTTTTTATCTTACATAAGTGTTCAGTGCTAAGTGCTGCTTTAGTGGCATCCCCCAGATTTTGATATGTTTTTACTTTCCTTTAGTTCAAAGTACTTTGTACTTTCCCTTTTGATTTCTTCTTTGACCCATTGGTTCATTGGCTATTTAGATGTCTGCTTAGTTTCCAAGTATTTAGAGATTTCCCTAAGATCATTCTATATAACTTAAATCCCTTTATGTTTATTGAAACTTGTTTTATGGACCAGAATATGGTTGACCTTGATAAATGTTCTATGAGCACTTAGGAAGAACGTATATCTTGCTGTTGTTGGGTGAAGGGTTCTTTAAATGTCAGTTAGTTCCAGTTGGGTTGATTTTGGTGTTCACTCTTTGTCTTTTGCTGATTTTCTGTATACTAGTTCTGTTGATTACTGAAAGAGGAATGTTAAAAGTTTCCAGCTGTGGTCTATTTCTCCTTTCAGTTCTGTTAGGTTTTACTTCCTCTATGTTGAAGCTCTGTTGTCTGGTGCATATACATTTAGAGTTGTTCTGTCTTCTTGGTGAACCCATCATTATGTATTGTCTCTTTTTATCCCTGGTAATTTTCTTTGCTCTGAAGTCTACTTTATCTAATACTACTAGAGCCTCTTGAGCTTTCTTTTGATTAGTATTTTTGCTAGATATATGTTTTTCTGTCCTTGTAATTATTTGCTTACTTGGGTGATTTTTCCACTAGGCTTGGCTAAGAGTGAATGGTCATTTAGGCAGTTTTCTTATAAGTTTTGAACCTTCTTTGTATGGAATTATAAAAAATGCCATCCTTTTTCTCATAACTTTCTTTCTTGCTGAATTTGTCCATTTTCAATTTAGTCTTGACTGTGTTCTATGAGAATTCCACTTTTCATGCTAATACCGTCATTGTCAAAGATTTATTCTGGGCCTGCTTTGTTAGTCTCTGTTGAGGGTGCTGGGGATAGCAACAAAGTTCTTTCTAAGGCAGTTATGTTTTAGTGGAGTGAGATGGACGGTAAATGCATATATACTATGCCAGTGGTGATAAAGGGCTTGGGAGAAAATAAAGCCTTGTTTAAGGGAGATAGAGAGTTAACGGGGCTTGGCGGGTGGGACAAGGGTGGTGCTGCTGCTGTAGAAGTGGTCATAGAAAGCCTCTCTGAGAACAGAGCAGAGACGTGACAGAAGTGAGGGATGACGTATGTGGAACTTGGGCAAAGAACATACAACAGAAGGAACAGCAAGTGTGCAGAGACCTAGGATGGGAGTATGCTTAGCAGTGCTGTATGGGGTGCCTGTTGCATTAGTCTGACCTGAGTAGATGAATATTAAATTCTTTCTCTTACCCAAGGTTTAAGTAATTTTCTTTTTGTTCCTTGTCAGTTCTTGAACAAGTCCCTTGCCTTTCTTAATCCTTTTCCACATTTGTGAAGTGTGGTTGATGGTATTTACTGGATCTCTTAGTTGCATTAAGTCACTTGTAAAATATTTTGCAGAATTGGAAGACTGCCTAATAGATGTTTTTACAAAAACCATCAACTAGATGATTTGA
Source organism: Cynocephalus volans (assembly GCF_027409185.1). Taxonomy (NCBI): domain Eukaryota; kingdom Metazoa; phylum Chordata; class Mammalia; order Dermoptera; family Cynocephalidae; genus Cynocephalus; species Cynocephalus volans. Next base: position 181,272,346 of record NC_084460.1, read on the forward strand.
GAACTTTAGTCTTGTCTATGAGTTAGAGAATTCTGTCCTTGCAACTGTAATTTACCATACTTCTAGTATTTCTTACTGTTTGTAATGTCACAATGTTATTTTGCTGCCATAAAGTTTGTCTGGATTCAAATTGTCATGAGAGTATAATGGGAAAGGCCATAGGGAAAGAGAGATTGGGTATACTACACTTCCGTTTAGCTGGTCACCTAGTAGTTTCTGTTTTGACAAGGATGTCTATGTTTGTGTGTCATTGATGTCTCTCTGGGAAGAGTAAAAATGAAAACATTGATCAAAATAGTAGAATTGTTATATTTCAGAATGCAGGAATTTACATATTTTTATTTTATTGCAGGTATTTCTTGGTGGATTTTTATGCACCAACAGCAACTGTTGAAAACATGATGGAACACTTGTCTCGAGACATTGATGTTATTAGACCAAATATTGTAAAACACCCTCTGGCCCAGGAAGTGAAAGATTGTAAAGGGATTGTCCCCATCCCACTTGAAGAAAAATTATATTCCACGAAGAGGAAGAAGAAGTGAGAAGATTGACGAGATTTTAGCCATGTACTTAATTCTGTAACATTTGAGCAGCATGGATGAATAGTTTACAAGCTTGGCCTTTTTAAGAGTGTGTTGCATGTGCCCGTTTGATTTTTCTAAGGTATTTTTAGCTCTTGGTCACCTTTGCTGTGTGAGGTAGGGGAACTGCCCTCTGAGAGCTGCTTCGTAATCTGTGCTACCAGCAGATCATTCTTGATTTTGGTTTCATTAATATAATTTCTTTGTCAGTGAGAACTTTTACCCTTACAACAGTAACACCACTTTGAAATGCACAACTCATAAAACTGCCTTGGACTGTGAGCTAGTCATTCAGACTGTGTAACCATGCAAAAATGAAAATTGATGGCCACTGTACTATAAGGGCAACTTTTGAACAGAGTAATAAACATGGTTTTTAAAACTCCAGGAGATGTTTTTTTCTCTTTACCTACCCTAGCACAGTGTACTATCTGAGGCCTTGCAGCTCTAGTCTTGCTGTGGGTGCCTAGCGCTGTGTGGGATGTACTGCCCAATTACCTGGTGGAGGTCAGAGAGTGGGAGGAGGGGTGGTAGGGTGGGGATGTGTCTGTTCCTTGACCACTGGGCCTTCTACACAATCAGTAACTTTTCTTCTCACATCTTACTTGTCACTGTCATGGGTGCTCCTTGTAGGGGTACACGTGTTCTAGGGTACTTGGGCTCTGGCACTGCTGTTATTTCTTTGCTGGGCACCTGCTGCCTCTACTGTCCCTCAGCCCTGGGCAGGACTCTTTGAGGAAGTGGCCACCTGGCAGCTGGATGGCTTCTGTGATGGGTGAGGGTGGAGTTTTTTCCTGGAAGTCGCTCACATCTCATCCTCAGTCTCCTCGGGGATGGTGAATTTGGAAAGACTTGAGCAGCCCTTCTACCTTCCCAGAGGGTGCCCTGCACAGGGTGTCTGTCACCAACGCAGACGACAGAGCTTCTGCGTGTAAAATGTTGGAGAAAGTGCTGGTCACTAAGAATCTCTAGTTATATTGATTTATACTATCAGACCATCTTAAAGCAGGAAGGGGCTGAGAGATCTGGCGTCTGCTTCATTTTTAACTGTGGCAGGACTGAAGGAGACAGACGTGTGAGAGATGCTCATGCAGCCAGGAAGGGCCGGGTCTCCTAGCTCCTAGCTCAGGGTTTCCTCCCTCTGTAAAGCTGCTTGTCTATGCCCTGGGTCATCAGTTTTGCCACTTGCTTTTTCCTAAGAGCCCAGACAGCATCCAGCTTCAACTTCCTCCAGGGCATAAAGTTATAAAAAGTCTTTTTGAAGACAGTCGTTCAATAAAGAGGGTCATTAAGAACTGTAGGCTGGAAGTAAAAGAGATAAAGTAGAGGTCACCTGGGAAAATATGCTACTTCCTGTTTTATTAGGAATTTTCTGAAAGCACAGGCCCCACCAGGGCTAGCAAGAGCATGAACCAGACCATTTATGTCTCCATTTGCTCGGGTGTTATATCTGAGGTACGCTTCCCATTTTCCTCAAAGCATGTTAAGCGCACACTGCATGCCATATGCTGTGCTGCACACATTTGGTCTCATTTAGTCCTTTTAGCAGCCCCATGGGGAGCATTGTTATCCCTGTTTTCTGGATAAGGAAACCAACTCAGATTTGACCTCACAGCTACCACAGGACAGCTGGGATCTTGAACGGGAGACCCTGATGCCATCTGGTCTTTTCTATCCAGTAATATTGAGGTTGTCTTTGCCCTCTCAGGTTTAAACAAGGCACCTGGGTGTCTGGGATGAATTGTCACCACTCAGTAGCATTTGTCCTTGTGGCCTAAGTGTGGTATTGGCACTTTCTTTTCCTGCATTTGCTAGTCCTTAAGACAGTTGATGCCACTGAGCATTCCAGGTCATGCAAGTTTCAGAATCCTGTGGCACAGTTTAGAGAACGCTAGGAAGGAGACTAAGTAGGACAGCTGTGCAGTGTGCCAGTTCCCTTCCTTGGAAGCTCCAAAATGAAGCCACTGTTCCTCCCCTCTGATCTGCTGATTCGTAGCTTGGCCCTCGGGAACTAAGGGGCTCTTGCCCTCTTGCCGCCTCTGGCATGTCAGAATGCCTGGGTTGGAGCAGGTTTCATGTGCAGGTGACTTGAAGGCTGCTTGTTTGCTGTCGAGTCCAGGGTCAAGTCTTCCTGCCCAGGCTGGTGGTGGTCCAGGGTGCTGTTTGGTGGTCCACTCCTCAGTGGAAGATCATGAGCAAAGTGCTGGAAGAAGAACAGTGAACAAAGCCTGCTGTTCCTGTCCTCGTGGAGTTGATAGTTATCTGGGAAGGCAGGCTAAGTGGTATGCTACCATATGGGCAAGTGCTGCCAACAGGAAGTGTGGGGCAGGCAGCTGGGTGCGGGAGTGATGACGACGTTCCACATGATGTAGGCGGAGGATGGACAGCATGTGCGGGCACCCTGACGCCCTGAGCTGGAGAACAGAATGGAAGGCAAGAAAAAGGACATGACAAGGAACTGAGGGGCCAGATCTGGGAGGCCAGAGGCCTCTGAGGTATAAACATGAAGGGATAGGGGTTGCTGAGGGGAAATGAGCTACAGAAATGCAAGAGGGCCGGCTTAAGGTGAAGTGACATCCCCAGATGCTCCCTTTGGGCTCATGTCCTCGCAAAAGGGCATCTTCCTTGGATTTGTAACCTTGACTATTTGTGGTCCACTTTGGGCAGGATTAACCTTCCAGAAGTACAGATGGTCTCCTACTCAGTGATGGTTCAATTTAGGATTTTTCTACTTTACAATGATGCAAGATTGATAACTCATTCATTAGATACCGTGCTTCGAGTACTGAGTACTTACACAACAATTCTGTTTTTTACTTTCAGTACAGGATTCAATAAATTACATGAGATGTTCAACACTTTATTATAAAATAAGCTCTGTGTTAGGTGATTTTGCCCAACTGTAGGCTCAAATAAGTGTTGTGAGCGTGTTTAAGTTAGGGTAGGCTAAGCTGTGATGTTCAGTAGGTTAAGTGTATTCAATGCATTTTTAACTTACAATATTTTCATCTTACAATAGGTTTATCAGGACTTAACCCCATCGTAAGTCGAGGAACATCTGTACTTTGACTTGACTGGTGTTGTTGGCTTGACCCAGCTGCACTTTAGGACACCGTACTTGGACTTCTTAGAGCAATTTAAGAGGAGCTTCTCATCAGCATTAAAGATAGTGCTCAGGGCTGACTATGTAAGTGATACCCTCACAGTCCTCTCAGCTTTCTCTGTCCAGGGCTGTAAAGTCACTCCTCCCTCCTTCCAGTATTTCCTGAAAGACTTTTATTTTTGCCAGCCCTGCCACCTGCCTGGAGAAAAGTGTGCTGACTCAAGTCCACCAGAGCAGAGCTCCTGAGAGGACTGTGAGAGTCCCTGTGACAGTAATGCCTCCAGGAGTCAGCAGTGCCTGAGTCCAGAGGTAATGGCTACAGTACAGGCCTGTGACAAACCAGGGGGTTGTTTTTTGAAGGAGTGCTGGTGCATGAGGTGGGCTCAGAGAGGTGGAAAATGAGATGGAGGCTGAGGGCCCGAGAAGCTAGTCTCCGACGTGTGCCTGGGAAGCTGCTCCCCATACATTTCCAAGTCACAGGTGTGGTCATTTGGCAGGCCTAAATGAAGACAAGCCCTGTACCGGGGAATGCCAACAGGAGGGACGATGGAGCCCAAGCAAGTCTTTTAGATTTTTGCTGAAATACCAGTTATTTTGGCTGAGATGAAATATTTGGTTTAAAGATTACTGGAATATTGAAAGCATGAGTTGTGTTTCTGAGCTAGTTCTGGAGGAGTCTAGAAGAGCAGTTGTCTACCCCAGCCCACCTGAGGAATATGAGAGAGTGCCCTCAGCAAGAGCTCAGTGTGCAGGTTACTCCTTTACCCTCCTAACACTCCACTCACATTACAGAGAAGGCACCCATGGCTCAGAGAAAGTAAGTACCTTATCCAAGGCCACAAAGGAGGAATTGGGATTGGGAGCCATGACTGTCTTATTCTGAAGCCCACTTTTGGCCGGCTACACCCTTCCGGAGGTGGACGCCGCCCATCTGTGGAGCCCAGGCCATGATGTGAGGGGCTGGCCCTGAATGACCTAATCCCCTGGGTCCTTCCTATTGCACATGTAGACCCTGGTCCCAGACTTCATCACTGTAGGAGAGGATGAGTAGACCTGAGACTTTGGAAGTGTTTTAATCTCGGGTCTTTAAAAGGAAGACCTGAGAACAACAGAAGAAAATGTTAGTGTTTCCTGGAAACCAGGTGTCCTTTTTGCACCTTTCTCCCTGCTCCATAATTTCCCACAGAGCCTTTTTCTCTCCACATTGCTCCAGAGGTGTATTTATAGAGCATGCACATTGCAGGTGCTGCCCTTGGCAGGACCCAAAAGAAGGAACAGGCAGTGTCCCTGACCTCAAGCTGTCACAGATAAGGGAGGTGGAAATAATTCAGCTATCCACAACACAGGCCATAATTAAAATAATAATTGAGATTCCATCCAAGTGGTATGGAAACTGGGAGACCTGGATTCATTAGTGCTTGGAATGGGGGTGGGGCTGGAAAGTTGTCCAGCAGAGCTGGCATTTCAGCTGGCATGGGAACAATTAGTGTGGAGCATGGGTGGGAGAGACAGGGAGGTGGGTAAACCAGACTGTGTTTTGGGAACCCCCGGGAGCAGGCGAGTTTAGTGTGATGGGAAAGAGCTTGGAGTGTGGGAGCCATAGGGGCTGTAGCTGGAGGTGAGACTGGGAAGTCAGGTAGGGTCCAGTCACTGCCAGTGAAGAGAGACTTTGTGGCTGCTAAGGGTTTCTTGAAGGATCAGGAGTCCTGTGCTATAAGATGTGCCTCCTAATTGAGCAACCCCATGCTGCCTGCATATTTGTGAGAAAAGAAGTGATTCTACAGATTCACTGTGGAGAAGTACAAAGAGGGCCGAGGCAAGGTTTTCAGATGTGCACATGAAGGTGGATGGTGAGGACTAGAGAGTGGATATGTTTGCTCAGTGACCCCTAACTGAACAGGGTGTGCTTTGAAGTGATATGTGTGGGAGCATTTGAAAAGTACAACTCATTCTGTCTCTGCTGTGGTCTGGGCTATTGCCATTTGTAGTAGGAAGGCTCAGCAGAGAGATTACTGCACCTGTAATGGCCTTGTAAAGCTACCTGCCAATCCCTGTCCTGTCTTCTGCACCTGGCAACAGGCAAGGATGGTGTTGGTGGGATGTTTTCCAAGGCAATTTGTGGGATTCTGGTCACCTTGATAAAAATTCAGTAGTGGAAAGAGCATAGAACTTTTGCTCAGAGACCTGCTCAAAGGCCCTGGCTTTGCCACCCACCAGCCACTTGACCATGGACAGTTTTTTTTCTCTTGGCTCTCTGTCCTTATATGGAAAATGTGGGCAGTGAACCAGATGGTCCCAAAGAGCCCTTCCATGCCCTGGACCAAGTTCTACTGCCTAGTTTGCTGAGGATTGATTCCATCACCGATTTAAGAACTTGGTTGTTGTTAGGACAGGGAGATGGGGAAGGGTTAAAAGAATTTCTCAGAGGCTTATTCTTTGCACACTTCTTTTCATCTTCTGATAAGCATAGCTGTTGGTTTCATAACCTGGTAGTGGGTTCTGTGGGGCTGACTGTTACTCTAATTCTAAACAGAATAGGCACTGTACTTAATCACAAGAAAACAGCAAAGGTAGCCCCAGAGGTTAGCACAGTCATTTGCTGGGCTTAAATTGCCAGCATTCTTTTTGCTCTCTGAAAATGAAGTTTTAAGGGACATGGACTTAGGGCCAAATACAGGCAAGAGGTATTCTGTTAGTCCACAGGAGGAAAACAGTGTTGTAATCAAGACGACTGTGAGTGGTGGTGAAGTTTTGGGTTTTGGAGAGCCACACCACAACCATCCTGCACATTCCCAGCTCCCCTGCAACCCAACAAGATTAACAAAAGTCAGACTCTTGAAACCAAACTTCATCTACAATGTATTCAAGTCCTTTGGGTTGCTAAAACGGGGAAGAATTGGTGTTGGTATTGCATCTGAAATCTTGTCCCCAGAACACTGGCATCACCACATTTCCCAAAGAAGGTTTGCCCTGAGACAATTCCATTGTGAGGAAAAGACAAGGATGCATTGTTCAGCAGACAATGCCAGAAGTATTATGCAAAATGGGCTCTTAACCCCTCGGTTCCAAATAAGTAGGAGGCTCCATTGCTTCCATAAAGCTCCTGTTTGAGCTAACTGATTTGACTGGGATGCAGAACCCTTTGTTCAGATGGATCCCAGCATGTAAGCATCTCTTTGTGGAAGACTAGATACTATTCTGATAGAGGTGTCCAGCTCTGTTAATCAGTACAGTCGATCCTCATTATTGGCAGATTCCATATTTGCAGAGTTGTCTACTTGCTAAAATATATTTGTAACACCAAAAATCAATACTGGTGGCATTTTTGTGGTCATTCACAGATATATATAGAGAGTGGCAAAAAACTTGGGTTGCCTGATGAGTCTGTTCCCAGTCAAGGTCGAACAGAACAATGCTGCCTTCTTGTTTCAGCTCTCATAGTGTAAACAAATGTCTTTCATGGTATATTTAGTGCCATGTTTTTTGCATTTGTGTGCTTTTTGTTGGTGATTTCACTGTTTAAGATGGCCCCCAGTGTTGCTGAAGTGCTGTCTAGTTCCTGAGCTCAAGAAAAGTGTGATGTGTCTTAGGGAGAATATAAGTGTTAGATAAGCTTTGTTCAGGCATGAGTTACAGTGCTGTTGGCCTTGAGTTCAGTGTTAATAAATCAATAATATATAGTAAATAAGATGTCTTGAAAAAGAAGCACATACAAAACAAGATCATGTATTGATGCTTCCAGGATCCATTACATGATAACCTACTGGTCAAAGTCATTGGCACAATAAGGATTTGTTTTTCTTTTCCTCGATACATTTATCAACTAAGAAAGAATAAATTTGGGGTGGCCCAGGGGTGAGGTTTGGTTTAAAAGTCAGTCCTGAGGGAAAAAGGTTTGTGATTTGAGATAGACTGAGGCATGGAGTAGAAGTATTGGGATTATGAAAACTGGTCCTGGAAGGTTAACTCTGGGGGGTGGGGGTGGGGGTGTTCTGGGTAAAGGGTAACATTAGGAACATCTGTAAAATTAGTGACATGTATCACTAGTGGCATATATTGGTCAGGAATAAATATAGGAATAATGTGATAGATCCAACAATCAGTCAAATTTCCTCCCTTAGCTACACTCTGAGATAGTTTGACCAATATATTGTCATGCCATGCCAAAGATTGGGAGAAAAGGGTGAGAACAGAAAAGTAAATGAAGGCCATTTTACAGTTTTAGCCAGGTGATGAGTCCTACAGTCTGGCAAAGACCTACGAGTATAGATACTCCCCAAATTAACACCAAAAGTCTGAAAAATACAAGGGCACACATTCATGCGGCATAAAATATCTAGAATACATAAAATTCCTAAAACAAGAAGGATAGCAATTATAAAGTAAGTGTAAGGATTTGTTAAAACTGATGTCTTAGACTTATACAGGCCTGGTCTGGAATCTTGGGGTAAAGCAGTCTACCCAGATTTTGTCTGCTTCTTGTCCTGGTTGGAAGAGGGAAGTTGGTTGTGAGTCAACTTCATCTGAAGATCTCCTGTGATAGAAGAAGTCCATTCATGTGTGTGTGCCTTTTTAAAATGAGAAATATGAATAAATGAGCCAGTGCCTTTAAGTTTAGCTGCACAAGGATTGGTTAACAATACCTGATATGGTCTCTTCCAGCGTGGCTGTGGAGAATATTTGATATCATTTCCAATAAAGTCTCCAGGTTGTAAGTCATGTTTTCAATTTTCATCTCCCAGAAACATGCTGTGAAAGGACTCTCTGACTAACTTAGTATTTTTTTCAAGAAATTTTGTCAGGCTTTGGCAATAATGTAAAATGTCCCCTTTTATTCTACTGCTTCTAAATGCATGGGTCTTCCAGTGATTATTTCAGAAGAAGATAATTGATGTTTCCCAAATGGGGTAGGAAGCAACAAGCAATACCAATGGAAGAGCTTTAGGCCAAGGAAGACCAGTTGAGTTTTTATTGTGCCCCTGGTGTATTCTACCAATCCAGAAGACTGGGGGTGGTATGCACAATGGAAATATTGATTAGATAGGCCAAATATCACAAATGGATTTTATAATTTGTCCAGTGAAGTGAGTTCTGTGATCACTGTGAAGCTCACATGGAATTCCCCAAGTGGAAATAATTTCTCCAAAAGTATTTTCCTTACTCTAAAGGCTGTGGGCCTTCTGCATGGAAAGGCTTCTATCCAATGAGAAAACATGCAAATCAAAACAAGATCATTTTTGTAACTTTGGGTTGGTGGCAGTTGGATAAAGTTCATTTGCCATACCTCGAAAGGCCCTGGGGGGTAGGAAAATGTCCAGGTGGGCCATGTGTCCGTTTCCCTGGGTTGTGTTTAGGACAGGTGGCACAAGAGTAGACCTTCTCAGCTACTGTTAAGGGAATGTTTCCAGTAATACTGTTTTCCCGAGGCTATCATCTTTTCTGGGCTCCAGTGTATTAACTCATGGACATACTGTAAAAATGGAAACCGAAGTTCTGTAGGTAAGACAGGCTTTTCAGTAGGTGCATAGCATAATTCGGTTTTAGGAGAACACATTCCCCCCCTTTTATTTCCCATAAGGCCTGATCACTTTGAGGTGTGTCCATTTGGGCTTCCCTTAAGAGGAAAGGAATTAATTTATAAACTTGTAAAGATATTCTCATATGTTGGATATCTTCTTTAGGGCAACCTTCTTGGCCACAGCCAGCATCTGCGAAATGATTGCCCTTACTTTCTGGGGTGTATAATTTAGAGTGTCTGGGAATTTTCATGATAGCCAGTGATTTAGGCTTTTGATGGCCTCAGGAAGATCAAAAACTTATTGTCCATTTTTGATGGATTATATAGAGGAGGTTAGAAACCCTCTCTGTCTCCATAGCAGGCTGGAATTACGGGCGACCCCAAAAGCATATCTGCTATTAGTATAGACATTGTTCTGATTTTCACCTAACTGACAAGCTCTGGTTAGGGCAATCAATTCTGCTTGCCGAGCAGTAGCTATCCCTGGCAAAAGATTATCTTCAGTCATCTCAGTTAAAGAAACTATTGCAGAGCCAGCAGAATATTTTCCAGATTCATCCCTTAAATATGAGTCATTAGTAAACCAAATTAAATTAGCATTACCCACTGGTGTTTCTTGCAGGTCTTGCCTAGGAGAAAGATCAGGTCGGTTAGGGTAATATAGTCTTGAGGTGTCTCATCAGAAGGGAGAGGCAGAAGGGTGAAAGAGTGGGGGTTGCAGTGAGAGTGATATTAGGGGAAGATAATAAAAGAGCTTCATAACAGGTAAGTCAGCTCAGAATAATATTGAGTGTGATGAGAATTTAAGACAGCTTTTATAGAATGTGAGACATAAATAGTAAGTGGAGAACCCATAACAATTTCAATTGCTTAAAGAGTAGCGCAGCTATGGAGATTGCCCTCATGCAGGGGGGTAAACCTTCAGCTGCTGTGTCTAACTGTTGACTATAATATCGTACAGGTCTATTTTGGTCTCCATGTTTTTGGGATAGGATTCCCAAGGCATTTCCCTTACCTTCATGTACGTAGAGGAAAAAGGACAAATTGTTATCGGGATGTCCTAAGGCTGGTGCCGAGATGAGTCTTTCCTTTATTTTTTGTGAAGTCGATAATCCTTTTCCATCCAACTAAGGGGATCTCGTTGGTCTGTTTTGATAAGAGCATATAAGGGCTGGACCATTAATGAAAAATTAGGTATCCAGTTTCAGCAATGTCCAGACAGTCCCCCAAATCTCATAGTTGTTTTTTAGTAGAGGATCTTGGGAAGGCTAGGATGCCCTTAATCCTATCTGGGTGTATTATCAGTCCCTCCTTAGAAATCAGGTGTCTCAGATATTTCACTTGGTGCTGACAAAATTGAAGCTTTTCCTTGGAAACTTAATGGCCTTTCAAAGCTAACGGACAAAATTATGTTGAGTGAAATAAGCCAGTCACAGAAGGAGAAATACTGAATGTTCTCACTTATGTGGGAGCTAAAAAAGAGAACAAAACAAAACAAATAAGTAATAATAATAATAAATTGTGCTTAATAGAGGTGAGGGGGGAGAGGGAATCTATAATTAACAATGATTTACTGCATGTTCCCAAACGACTAGAAGAGTGGAGATCAAATTGTGCACATCACAAAGAAATGATTGGGTTTTGCAAGCATGAGTATGATGATTGAATGAATGAATCATCACAATTGTATACATGCATTGAGATACAACTCTGTACCCCATAAATATGTACAATCAATATGTTTCAATAAAGAAAAAGAACAATTTGGGGATGTAACAAAGCTGTATTTGGTGATGTCCTGGCACATAGAAAGCCCTCAGTAAATGCTATTATTCTTGTTTGTGTCATTATTAAACAAACACATAATCACACAAACAAACGAACAGTCTTAGGAGATAAAGGTTGTTATCCTTCAGGGTTTGGAGGTTTGGAGAACAAGAGAGGAGGTTATCCACATACTGAATAAGTGTGGATCTTTCTGGGAAATCCAAATCAGCTAAATCAGATTTTAATATCTGAGAAAAACAAGTTGGGCTTTCGATGTAGCCCTAGGACGTGACAGTTGTTATATTGATGGTTGTTCCAGCCAAAAGTGAATAAATATTGGCTACTAGGATCTATTGGAGTGCTAAAGAATGTACTGCATAGATCAACAACAGTAAAGCCTTCATTTTTAGTAGGAATGGCTGATGAGAAAGTGTGAGGATTAGGCACCCACTGGGTGTCATATCACAATATTATTGATAGCTCTTAGGGCTTGTACAAATCACCTATCCTTTCCATTAGGCTTTTAAACTGGGAGGATTGGGGTGTTACATGGGCTAGTGCATGAAACAAAGAAGCCCTTTATGTAGGATTAATACCTTCAATGGCTATAGTGGGATTAATACCTTCAGTGGCTTCTTGTCTCAATGGCTATTGTTTAATATTAGAGGTTTGTGTCAGTCCACCTCGACCTTAATAGGGATAGTGGAGGCAAATAGAGCACTGAGTCCAAAGACAATCAGGCAGAGTTGACAATTGGGTCGATTCTTTATAACCTGAAAAATCTGATGGAGTTATTGTAGCTTGTATTTGTACTTGGACAGTTAACATCTTTATTTGTAGTTGCTTGGTCCTTTGGCTCCATTGCAGATACATTTTCCCGTTTGAAGAAAAGGAGATATGTGTATTATGTAGTTCTAAAAAGTCTCTACCAAGTAAGGAGAAGGGACAAGCAGAAAAATATGTTGGCCATATAGTGGACCAGCCTGAAATTGCAAGGGCAAAGATTTATATACAGTCATGGGCTTATTAGAGACTTCTGCCATTTGGATGGTTTTTTTACTCTGAGGAAAGGATTTATGTAAAGTGGTGGAGTTGAGAACAAAGAGGGTGGCTCCTTGTGTCAATGAAAGCCTGGGTATGTTCTCCATTAATTATTATTTCCATTTCTCCCAGGGTGTTAGTTAGGAGTGGAAAAAACCCCGAATGGTTCCTTCAAGCCCTATTCAAGTCTGAAAGGGCTTGTTTTCTTGCTGCCATTTTAAGTTTCCTACAATACTTCTTTAAATATCCAGGTTTCTTACAATAAAAACAGTCTCCTTTTTGGTTCACTTGTGGCATTCATTTTCTTTTGTCATAGGGCTTGGCCAGACAGCTGTTGAAGCTGGAGGCTCATCATTTTTACTATTTTAGATTTTTTTTTTTTCTTTTGAGAGTTTTTGACAATTTATCAGCAACATTGACAAGATCGTGTGTTTGGGTGGTTGCCCAGTTTACCTGGTGTCTTTTGACTAAGGTCATCAGGTCTTCATCAAACGCATTAAGAAAGTTAGAATTTAAGAGGGAATTATTTCGATGGTCTCAAAAACTATTATCAGAAATACCAGAGTATTGTTTTAAAGTCTTTTCAAATTTAAAGTCTTTTTCAAATTTCATTAGGGCCCTATCTACACTGCTGAATTTTACTCCAACCTACATTTTTTGGAAAAATTTGTGGGATGGCCTCATGAAGGGCCTTGTCATAGTTGTTGAGCTCCAGTTTGACCTGCTTCATCTGCCCTATCAAAGTCTCAAGGGGTTATTCCAACTGACCTTTTTGAGCCATTCAGCAGCTTGTCCTTCAGACACTAACATGTGGACTAGCTGATAAAGATCTGAATATACAAGCTCATAAGTTCAAATATTTAAATCACACTCTCTGGCAAAACCTATGGGGTCTTTAGTTGGGTCTGGAGAATCTTTAACAAGGTTTTTAAGCTTCTTTCTAATTCCCTGGCCTCTTGGCTATCTGATATCTCCATCTTGCTGTCCATCCTACCTTAGTTACCCGCTCCCTGGTTATACCTTAGATCTTATAATTACCAATAGCTACATTATCCGAAGTCTCCGTTTCAAACATCCCACTCCTACCTTTCCAGCTCACTCCCTTTTGTACCCTAGTTCCAACAATCCCTTCTCTGAACCCCTTTGGGACCTACCAATCCTACCATCTTTTCATTGTCTCTCTCCTCATGCCACCACTTCCTTCCCTACCCAGCTTAAATTCCATCAGTTGTTGTTATCACTCCCTCAACTCTCTTGATCCTCTCTTGTTGATTATGTTCAAACTCTACCCACAGCCTTCACCTATGCAGCTGACATGGCTGGAGAAAAACACATCTCTGCTGACTAAGTCCCAGGGCCACTAACCACACTTGGGCCTTTGGTGCTTCCTGGAACAGCAATACTTCCCTACTCCGTCAATTCTCTACCTTCCCAGGTAAATATTTCCTTCTTTCCCTTCTCAGTCTTCCAGTACCTTTTTGCCTATGTTTTACTCTTAGCTGATGACCTTGCTCCCTATTTTACTGAAAAAAATGAAGGCAAAAGTTCCACAAATGCCTGAACATCTACTGTCCCGCTTGCATCTGTAACTACATCCTCCAACTCCCTCCCAGATGAACTCATGATACTACAGAGGGCCCATGTCTTTCTGGCACCCAAGGTTTGGTCCCAGCAAATTTCCTTCTGCCCTCCTGCATAATCAAATTTCCTGTCTTCTGGCCACTCCCACCATCAAAAACATGCTGTTAATTCCTCCTGGAAAAGACTCCTCAAAAGAGTTATCTATGGTCCTTGTCATTTCCTCTCTTCTCAGTCTTTTTAATGAAAATAATGGTGAAAGAAAAGAAAAGAAGCCCATCCTTTTGTATAGGAGTGCATACCCCATGCCCTGAACTCACATCAGGCTTTTGCCTCCACCCCCTCAACTTGCTCATGTCAGGGTCCCTCAATCCACTCTCTTCTGCCCTTGTTTTCCTTTCCGATCAGCAGCACTGAATGCAGCTGCTCATTCCCTCCCCCTCAAACGCCTCCTTCGCTTGTTTCTAGGGAGTCACAGGCTGCACTTGTCCTGACTTGGGCCCCTTCGTGGGCTCCTCTGCCTGTTCCTCCTCCTTTCTTTCTCTCTGTGTTGGAGGGTCCCAGGCTCAGCATGTCTGCTCTCGCTCCTTGGTGATTTCATCCAGCTTTCTGGTTTTAAATACTATATATATACTCCCCAATTTTTGTCTTCAGTTTGGATTTCTCCCCAAGGCTCCACACGGGCATCTACAACAGCCTACATGGCATCCGCCCTTGAAAGCCTAACAGGCATCTCAAACTTCACGCATCCGAAATCTGAGCTCCTGCTTCCCAGCCAAGATGCTCTTCCAAGAGCCTTCCTTGCCTTTCACTGGCTAAGCCAGAAGTCTCAGAGTCATCCTGGACTCCTCACTTTCCTTTACCTCTCCCATCTGGTCCCCTGGGCAAATCCTGTTGTCTCACTTCAAAACATATCCGGAATCCAACCTTTCTCATCACCTCCACTGCCAGTACTGGGTCCAAACCACACCATCTCTCTCCTAGACCACAACAAGAGCCTCTTCTGTTAGTTTCCTGGGGCTGCCATAGCAAAGTACCATAAACTGGGTGACATAAAACAACAGAAATTTATTCTCTCATGATTCTGGAGGTCAGAGGTCAAGGTAAAGATGTCAGCAGGACCGTACTCCCTCCAAAAGCTCTAAGGGAGAATCCTTTTGTTGTTCTTGGCTTTCTGCAACTTGTGGCTGCCTCACTCCAATCTCCACCTCTGTCTCCACGTTGCCTTCTTCCCTGTGTGGGTCTCTCTGTGTCTCCTCTCTTCTTAAAAGGATATGAGATTTGGATCTAGGAGCCTACCCTAAGTCCAGGATGATCTCATCTCCAGATCCTTAACTGATTACATCTGCAAAGATTTTATTTCCAAATAAGGTCACATTCTGAGGCTCCAGGTGGACCTGAGTTTTGGGAGACACTATTCAACCTGCTGCGCTTTCTCTTGGGGCTCCCTGTGCTGCTCCTCACCCTCAGGTCTGACCTCAGCCCAGCAAAGGAGCACACGACTCCTCTGCTCATACTCTCTGAGGGCTTGTTTCACCTGGAGCAAAGGCCAGAGTCCTTCCAATGACCTATAAAACCTGACCTGGTGTATTAGTCCATTTGTGTTGCTATAACAGAAATACCTGAGACTGGGTAATTTATAAAGAACATGTTTATTTGGCTTATGATTCTGGACAGCTGTATCTGGCATGGGACTTAGGCTGCTTCTACTCATGGCGGAAAGTGGCAGGGAGCCAGAGGGTACAAGCAGATCACATAGCGAGAGGAAGCGAGAGAGAGAGAGAGACGAGGTACCAGGGTCTTTTAAGCACCCAGTTCTCGCAGAACTAATAGAGTGAGATCTCATTCAGGAACCCCACCCCCCAGGGAAAGCATTAATGCATTCGTGAGAGATCTGCCCTTATGACTCAACTTCCAACACTGTCACATTGGGGATCAGATTTCTGCATGAGTTTTAGGGGGACAACACGTCCAAACTCTATCACTCTGTCTGGTCACCGCATCACCATCCCTCCTGCAGACTTAGTTATGCTGGCTCCCTGGCACCCCTCTGCCTCTCACCCTTTGACCAGCAGTACCCTCTACTTGAACACTGCCTCACATCTTTGTATTTAACAGACACACACATAACATTTATAATATGCCAGTCCCAGTTTTGAGCATTGTACTAACGTTAACAATTAATTCATTTAGTCCTCTTAATAACCTTATACCCAAGATGCTAATGCTTGTCATTTTACAGTGGATGAAACCAAGGTACAGAGGAGTTAAGCAACCAGCTCAAGGCCAAACTGCTAGTCAGTGGGTCGGATGCAGAGATCTGGCTCCAGTTAAAACTTCCTAGGCTGTGAAATCTCTCGTTTTAAAAGAGCCAGCTCTGACAGCCCTGTCTTCCATCCATTCTGGGATGGACTGGCCCAAAACTGGATAAAGATCAGTAAGGAAAAGTACAGCAAAGTACCTGTAGATGTAAAACACAAACCAAGGGTGAGTTGGCAGTAGGTAGCAAAAGCCATAAAGAAAGCATCCTCGCGACCAAGCAATTCCACTCGAAGGCATTTACCTTGAATCATGATGGTGCACAGAGTTAAGGTACAGGATGTTCACCAAACTGTTCTTTAATAAAATCAAAAAGTTGAAAACCACCTAAATGTTCTACAATAGGAGACTGTAGAAATAAATTATGTATGGATTTACTATGCCATCATTAAAAATCAACATATGATAGTATGAGAAAATAGTTAGGACATATCAATGGGAGTAAAATGAAATTTAAACTATGCGTAATTGTGTTTTAGATAAATAGAATTAATCTGAAAATAAAGCAGATTTGTATCAAAAAGAGAACCAACTTTACAGATGATAAAAAATATAGATGGGTTAGTATAATACAAATGGGGTTTCATAAAATATAATAGGAAGTCAATGTCTGGCTCCTGGCATAATTTTGAGCACAGAAACATCATTAGGTTGGCACCAATTTGGAAGAAAACCAACCAGCCTGAGGGTCATCCACAAGGAAGGAGTGGGTGGGCATTGAGCTCTAGCCTAGGACACCAGATCACTCCTTTAGTTACAAGGACATGCTAATGCTCATCTTAGGACTCTGTCAGAGGCAGCTCAGTCCCCTGTGGGAGCACAGAGTGCCCGGAAGAAGGTCCTTGGTGTAAACCAGGAAGACTCAGTAGAGGGAACAAAGGAAAGGTTTCGATTTGAATAAATAGGTCAACTCTTAAAAAAGAAGAAAATTCAGTCATTCACAATAACATGGATGAACCTGGAGGACATTATGTTAAGAGAAACAAGCCAAGCACAGAAAGACAAATATCACATGATCTCACTTATATGTGGAATCTAAAAATGTCGAACTCATAGAAACAGAGAGTAAAATGGTGGTTACCAGATGCTGGGGGCCTGGGGGCTGGGGAGATGGTCAAAGGACACAAAATTCAGTTAGCAGGAATAAGTTTTGAAGAGATCTGTTGTATATCACGGTGACTGTCGTCAATAACAATATATTGTATTCTTGAAAATTGCTAGGAGTAGATTTTGTTCTCATCACAAAAATATGTGAGGTAATTCAGATGTTGACTAGCTTGATTTAGCCATCCACAATGTGTGTGTATATATCTCTCAAAACATCGTGTGGTACACCATAAATATATAGTTTATAGTTCTCAATTAAAAAAAATTTAAATATACAGCTATCTCAACCCAAGCCTCCCTGTCTAAGCACCGTTGAGTGCTTGCTGTTGTGTAGGTTCCCGCACTTTGCTGAGGGTAAAGAAATCAGTGTTGGTCCATCTGTTTTATTTTGCCCCCTAAACCTATCTGAACTACTGCAAGGACTGGTTCTGAGACTAGGAGCTGCTTTTGTGTTGAAATGGGTTTGTAGTGATGGTGACAGTCATGTGCATGAAGGGTGAGGCCACCCTGAGCAGGGGGAAAGCCTGGGACCCTGATTGTGCACCTATGTTCCATGTTATCATGTAAAAAAAAGCAGTTTACAGAGCATTACAATACAGTCTGATCTCTTCTTAAAAAGAAAAAAAAAATTAGGAAAAAGATCAAAATGCTAAGCACCAACTCCTTATGTCTAAGGAGTGTGATGATGGGTATTTTTCATTTTCTTTCTTTTGTTAACTATAATTTCTAATTTCTAAAAACAATGTCCATGTGGTAAAAAACACATGAGAAAAATTTCCAGTAACAGTGAAGAAAGACTGAGCAAGCAAAATAATATGAGGAACAAACGAAAGGGTCACCACAACAAACTTTCCTGTGATGCAAAAATGTGAGCAACACCAGGCGTTTATTTAGAGAAAGCTAGTGTGATTTGGAAGGTAGTAAACGTGGTTTGTGAAGTCATTATCTCTGGGGCCTCATTAGGCTCTTTCTGGTTTTAAGAGACAAATAGAATTAAGACAGGATCATTTAGCCTAACAGAAACTATGGCTTAATTGTCTATAAGTAAAGAGATTTTAGATTGATGACACTGACCATTTTCACAGAGCAGAGAATAAGTAGATTTGGGCCTAAATTGATTGAGAGAGCTTGAAGAAGAGATCCGTGCCAGGGAGACTGAGACCCTGGCATGGGCGGGAAGTGGGCTCTCTCAGTCCTGGGAAGACTAAATATAAGAAACACCATCTGTCACAGAAGAGTGAGGGGAGACTTTCTTGAGGCAGGCTGCTCAGAAGATTCCTTGAAGTCCAATCCTATGGTGTCTTGATGAAAGCTTAAACTCACCTCATCTATTCGTGAACAACTGTCCTGGAACTCAAGAAGTGTTTGTATTCTTCGCCAGGACTGGTTTGGGGAGAGCTGGTGGCCATCTGTGTGATTGGAAGGTTGCCAGAATACCATTCCTACTGCTGAGCCATGCTGTCTGATATCCTACCAGGTACCAATCATCTTTTGGTCCTCAGGAGCCCAATGGGGTGTGAGTGATACATTTACGATTTTCTTTTTTTCTCTTTTCAAGTTCAAGAAGCAATAAGTTTGGGGATTCTGAGATAACTAGTTTAGAATTTTCTCTGTTGAGAGATTAAGAAAAATTATCCGAAACTCAGAAATAAGGCAAATGGGCATGTTCTTTCAATGTCATACTGGGGCATTGTCTGACAGGCTCACCCCAGGATTATTTCCTTCTTGAGGAGAATATACCTGTGTTTGACTTTACTATTCACTAATTGATAAGCCCAGACATAGTAAAGTTCATGTTAACTTGTCTATTTCTGTCCCTTAGAAAAGATAACCACAAATGTTATGGTCTTACTCCTGTGTAGGGCATTGACCAGTTTTGCATCTAACCTAGCAGTCTTTCTAACCTTGTTTTGTTCTTAAATGCCTAAGTTTCACAAATGCTCTTTGAGCCATCTTTACTATCCTACTGGTTTGCTCATTAATGAGTTAAAAGTTCATTGTATATTTGCATGAAAGTGATGTGTTTAACTTTTGAAACAATGCTTTGACAGGAGGAGAGGAGACATTTTAAGAACATGACATTGATTCTGTATAAGATGATTATATATATGGTCATTCCTAGAAGAGGGGGGATGTGTCCATTCTCAGGTAATCTGTGATTAGCCAGCCCCTTGGTGAGCAAGAGGTAATTGGATTTTTCCCAACTTAACAGCAAGCTGAGAGCAAGGTCTGCATGGGGCTGTGGGTTTGGCCAATGCTTCCAGAATAGAAAGACGGAACTCTGAGATAATGATTAGGATTCTGAAATGAGAATCCTGGTGGATCGCAATGTCAAACTGGGGAGTAAGATCTCAGAAGCAGAGGAATTCAGGGGAAGACAGGTGGTGGTGCTGTTGTGGGAGAAGGTGGCTGAAGTGGGCACGAAGCTCACTGGAGCAGAGGGTTTAAGGCAGGGAGCGGCAGGGAGCTGAAAGAACCACCTGTGGGGTTGAACTCCTCCCTGACAGTGACAGGCCCTGGGCTGGTAACAGGAGCACCTGTCCCTGGGATGCCTGGA
Source organism: Cynocephalus volans (assembly GCF_027409185.1). Taxonomy (NCBI): domain Eukaryota; kingdom Metazoa; phylum Chordata; class Mammalia; order Dermoptera; family Cynocephalidae; genus Cynocephalus; species Cynocephalus volans. Next base: position 181,291,920 of record NC_084460.1, read on the forward strand.
GAGAAGTGGTGTGCTTGGAGGAGAGCCAGGTCTCAGCCGTGGCCAGAAGGTGGAGGGACTCTGGAGGGCAGAGGATGACAGGAACTATCTTGTTTAAAAGGCGATGGGGCCAAGGGGTGAGAGGGGAGATGTGGCAGAACTGTAAGGGGCACTGAGGATCCAGGTGAGAATTGGTGATGGGAGGGCCAATATTTTGGATCACGCCCAGAGATTTCTAGGATGAGAGGCACGAATGGAGGAAGTTGGCCATGAGAGGTCCAACCACCATAAAAATTATTTGGGTGATACAGCCAGAGGGTCTGTGTGTCAATGGGTCACTGCCTACCCTGCCCCAAGGCACAGAGGCACAGGTGCACCTCAGACACCAATTCGTATGGTGTAACAGCTCATTCTAAGGCTTTCCCAGGAAATGGCATCCTGTGTCTCATGGGAGTCCACAGATGGGGAAAGCTGAGGAGGAATCAACCTTCTCAAGCCATAGAAAGCAACACACAGTGCATGAAGCCTGTGGTCCTGTGGGGCGATGTTGTATGGATGGCAATCTGCAGATTGGTCAACTCCACTCCTCTCGCCTACCTGGGTTGCTAACCTGGCCCCTGTCCAAAGCTCAGGGGCCACACAGCGCTGCAGAGTCCTGACTGCTGGTCCCACTGTGGAGTGTTTGGGTCTCTGGCTCAAGGGACCTGAGCTTCTCATAGGCATCTCCTGAGTAAAACGAATCACCACGCTACTCTGCACTCTGTTTGGGGGCTGCTTCAGCCCATGTGTCTTTCGGCCACAGCTGCAAATTCCAGTTTTATCTCATGTTTTTGAGCCTGTTTGCCTTTGATTATGGTTTGGTTTTGGAAGGGAAGAGGCATACACTATCCAGCTCCCTTTTTTTCTTTCTCAGATGAAGTAATAAAAGCTTATTTATAGTGGAATTGTTTTTTTCCATTATGGCACATTTAATTTTATTATTCTTCCACCCTGCATTTTGAATTGCATAGGGGAAGAAACACATAAAAGAATACTTCCCACTCCCCCTTGTAGTTGATTGTGGGAAAAAAAAAATGTAGCATACTATTAGTCATTCTGCACCATGATGATTTTTTTGACTGTGACCAACAGAATTACATTTTGCATTCAAATGAACTTTCTGTATGAACCCTGTCAGCTCAAGTGGACATAAGATTCCAGGTATGGCCAACTGCAGGCATCACACCCAAAGTCCACTTCTTCCATTGTTGATTGTTCTCCCCTGGGCTTCAGAATGCTGCCAAGCGTAATTGTTTGGGTTTCTGAAAAGAATTTTGCTTTTATGCCTTCCTATTCAAACCAGCTGCAAACATTGTTTAACTCCAGGTATTTTGGTCCAGCTTTTGGCTACAGCCATTTTGGCTTCCCAGGTTCCTTCTTCATCACCTTGTATGATGCATAATTGTGTTCATTAAGTCAATCAACATACATCTCCAATGTGTGTCAGGTGCTGAATTAGGGTGCAGAGATATAAAGGTAAACAGAATAGATGAGGTTGCTGTCCAGTTGGAAATTACACATTCTAGACAGTGAGATGGAGCAATAAGTTAAAAGCAAATAAAGCAATAAAGCAACACAGTTTGCAGCACATGCTATGAAGAAAGCAAGCAGGGGCAGTAATGAGATATGGCTAGGGAACCTCCTAGGAATGGGGGGGAGTGCTTTGCTCTCTTAGGCCTGGAAAGAGGACAAGGAAACCCTCTCTCTTTGGAATCAAGGAGGGACCTTAATTGCTCAATCAGGCTTGCAAAAGATCTGGTTGCATTTCATAGGAAGCTTTGTTACATGTTCTAAATCCTTAGGTTTAAATTCACATGCCTTACCATTTTCCACTGTTTATTCTTACAGTGTTTTCTACAGGTTGGGCTTAATAGGTATTTAAATAAATGGTTTATGCCTCTATCTTCATTTCTAGGGGAGAAAATGGACTCACAGGTAGGGCGTTGCCTGAAATCCCTACAAGTTAGGGGAAGGGCTTTGATTAGCCCCCATTGCTTCTGTTTCCATTTGTAGAAATAAAAGGGAAGAAGGTATTTACCAAGCTTTAATGCTCTCCAGGAAAAAGGTGGAGATGCTGAATACCCCATTTTTCTGTAGTTCAATTGCTCACCAGTTGCTTTAAAAAGCATCCTACGAATGTGGAGAAATCAGAACCCTCGTACACTGTTAATGGGAATATAAAATGGTACAGCTGCTCTGGAGAACACTCTGGCATTTCTTCAAAAAAGTTAAATAGTGTTACCATATAACTCAGCAGTTTCACTCCTAGGTTTATATTGCAGGAGAATTGAAAAACATGTCCACACAAAGTTCTGTACACAAATGTCCAACCAGCATTATTCATAATAGCCTAAAGGTAGAAACAACCCAAATGTCTCCCAACTGACAAGTAGGTAAATGATCTGTTCATACAATGGAATATTATTTGGTAATAAATAGGAGTGCAGTACTGATACATGCTACAACATGGATAAACCTTGAAAACATCATGCTAGGTGAAAGAAGACAGTCCCCAAAGCCCACACACATATTGTATGATTCTATTTGTATGAAATCTGTCAAAGAGGCCAATCCATAGACAGAAAGTAGATTAGTGCAGGGAAATTGGGGAAGGAATGAAGAGTGAGAGCTAATGGCTATGGGTTTCCTTTCTGGGGTGATAAAATGTTCTAAAATTGACTGTGGTGATGGTTGCACATGTCTGTAACTATATTAAAGCCATTCAATTATACACTGTAAATGGATGAACTGTATGGCCTGTGAATTATATCTCAATAGAGCTGTTATTAAAAAAGAAAGGGTCCTGAAGCTTATGATGCCAACTTGGGAGGTGACAGAGGAAGTGGATGCTGTCCCAGCTTGTCGTCAGGACTTTGGAATTTAGCTTTACCAGGGGATGCAGCCTATGGGGGCTGAGTCAAGTTGGGGCATCTGTGTGCAGAGGGGATCATGGGAAGAGGACACGGACACGTCAGGTTTCCACGCAGGCTGCACCCTGGCTGTCTCTATGTGTTTATAGACACAGGCGTGGTGGAGTAGGCCTATGTGTTGCCTCATAGAATCCCCCACTCAAGTAGCCACAAGGCTGTAGCATTAAAGGCCACCGGAGACACTTCCCTCATTCAGGCAGGCATCATCAGCTACTTTTTAAATTCCAAGGTACTGATCTTTTGTCTACAAATCATAGATCTTTTCAGGAACTCTAGAAAGATATTTAAACCAAAAATAAAAAATAAACCACTGGGGCATTTTTTTCTTCAAATCAAGGAACCAATTTAAATCTAAACATGTAATAAATAATAATACTCATTTGTTTGTTATAGTTACTTTTCTATAAAGTGCATGATAACCTCCCAAAATAGTTGTTACTCCCATTTTCAGATGAAGAAAATGACATTCATAGAATTGCAGTGCTTTTTGAAAAATCCTCCAGCTCTCCTTTCTCTAAAGCCTGGCCTTCTTACAGTTTTCGAAATGTGCAAGGCCTGTCACATAGCTGGTGCCACAGTGGCATTTTCAGAAGTGTGCCATTGCCCGCAGGATGCACTTGACCTTGGGCCAGCAGAGCAGGGTGGGGAAATGGTGAAAAGAGTCAGCTGCAGTGTAGTTTCGTGAGCAGGGTGTGCAGACACATGCCGTTGTCTGCAGTTCTTACTGATACGGTTCTGCTTGGTAATTATGTAAAAGATTCGGGCAGAAGTGGTTTTGTACCTGCACCTCAGTGATGAATGTGGGGGCAGTTCTGAATTTGTAGTATATTCATAAATTCTGATTGCTCATGGGTAATTCTTTTTCCATCCACAGCTCAGTCTGGGTCTGAGGCAACCTGGGTCCATGGGTAGAGTTCTTCTAGTTCGGTTTCAGGAGCCACGTCGTTCTTGGTAACTCCTGTTTTCATGCTCTTCTCAGTTCCCAGCCTGGGCTGCTCTTCCTGTGTGGACCCAGAACCCCAGCCCAGATGTCTAGACCTATATTTGACCTTGCTGGGCCTTGGATTGTTTCTGAGACATTAGTTGCTCACTGCTTTGTGTTGCCCCTTTGCTTCTGGGCTCTCTGTTTGGTTTTGAACTCAGCTATTTAAGAAAATTCTTATTGTATTTTGTTTTTATTTTCTGGTAGTGAAGTTTGAAGTTCATAATCTGAATTTCATCAGATTATGTCTAAGTGAGATTCTCTTCCTACTTTTCAAAATATTGTTATTAATCTTGTTTGTTAGTTACATTCTGGTCCAAAAATTGGTCTTTCTTCAGTTAAAAAGCATTTTCTTCTATTTGTTTTTCAAGTTTGCTTCCCCCTTTTCCCTTTTTCTCAGGAACTCCTAATATTCAATATTCAATAGCCAGTTTCTCCTAGTATCCGATATTCTTGAATCTGTATTCCCTGGCTCTAATAGTTTTATTCATGATTTTTATTTCACTGAATTTTTGCTCCATGTTCTGAGATAATTTCTTTTTTTGATCATTGGGATCTTGAGAAAGTTCAAGGCTGAGGGATGGATATAAACTGTTGGTGTTAGTTGTTTCGAGATGGTTTACACCCGGAAGGCAACAGACTCCCAAACCTCTTGATGGAGAAACTACCTTGGTACGAGGGCACCTTTAGACTACAAGGCTGACCCCAGATGGCGTTTTCAGTCTGACCAATCCCAAGATGAATCTGGCTTCTAGGGGAAGTAGCAGTGTTGATGGTTTTGAAGTTGATTTTATCCTTTGACCCTCTTGTTTATTTCCCAGAATCACTTCTCTTTTTTCTTTGTGCTCTGCTTATAGGCCCCAAGCTTGCTTATCATCCTGCCACCTGTTCTGGTAATGTTACCATTTGTCCCAAGCCTATGGGCTCTGTCCACCTTTGCACCTATTTTAGTCTGCTCGGGCTGCCATAACAAGATACCACAGACTAGGTGGCTTAAACAATAGAAATTCAGACTTGGCTTCTTTTAAATCAAAGTATTTCTCTTGTGCAGATGAATGCAAATCAAAGACTTGAACAGGCATTCTAAATTTGAGGATTTTTAGTTTCTAATGCTGTCTTTTTTGCTTAATATTAAATATTTGTTGCCTAAATGTCTCCCAGATTGTGTGGCAGAGTCTCTCTACATGTTTCCTCTTTTAAAGTTTCATTATTAAAAAATGGTTAAGCATACAAAGCTATTTTGTTTGCTATCTTGAGTTTTGTGACTGAGTTTAAATGAAATCTGTTAAATGTTTTGGAGTTAACATACTTTTTTTGGTAATTGGAATAAAGTTGTTTTTTAAGCCTTAAAAAAAACAAAACAAAACAAAAAAAAACAATAGAAATTTATTTTCTAACAGTCCTGGGGGCTGGAAGTCCAAGATCGAGGTGTAGTCAGGTTTGTTTTCTTCTGAGGCCTCTCTCCTTGGCTTGCAGAAAGCCACCTTATTGCTGTGTCCTCATGTGGTCTTTCTACCCCTCGTGTCCTTCAGTGTCTCGGTTTCCTCTTCTTTTGATACCAGTCAGATTGGATTAGGGCCCACTCTGATGACCTCGTTTAACCTTAATTACCTCTGTAAAGGCCCTGTCTCTGCATATGGTCACATTCTGAAGTACTGGGAGTTAGGGCTTCAACACTTGAACTTTGGAGGGACACAATTTAGTCTGTAACACACCCCTAGAGCTTAGTGCAGGTGTGGCTTATGGTTGATGCTCAGTAAAGGTTAGTTGAGTGCCTGAATGAAGCTTTTCCCATTTATTCTCTTTCCCCATTTTGATTTTCAAGCAAAATGTGTTGCCTGGGATGGCACCAAGTTCTTTTTTCAGATAAACTGAAGAACTTTTTCTTTATTGTCTGTTTTTATTTCATCCTTAGCCAGTCATATTTTTTGTAAACAACTCTATAGCAGGGTGAATACATGGCCTCCCCCATCCCTCCGGCCAAAATATCCTTTTATTGCATGGTGAGGAAATAAGTTCCATGCCCGAGGTCAGACTCTGCTCATAGTCTCTGTGGCAAAGCCACTGGATTTTCACAACAGGGTTTTGAGTTTTTGTCTATGGGGATTTGAATCATATTATTGCACGCTGGATTTACCTTCCTTGGGAATTTAGTTCCTTTTTTATTTCTAAACACATTTTGTCTGTTTCATCATATTTATTTCTGTGTTTTGCCTCAAGCTCTGAAAAATCTGAATTTCTCAAAAAGCACAAAGAAGTGCATCATACCAATTATATCAGTAATATGCAGTGGTTCTTCTAGTTTATAATAATGAAAAGATGGAATTAAAAATATTTTCCTTTGCCAATTTTTTCTTTTGCATTCTTCATTTTTATATTTTGCTTTTAGTTTCCTCATTGAATTTTTGATCTCTGAAACAGCAATTTAAAATAGCTGTCCAATGTCAAGCACAGAAAATGAATGGATTCCTTATTTAAATGTTAAATGCCTATATAGCAAAGTCTATGTATAGAACTGAGACAGAGATCTGGAGTTGGATTCTACGATGAATCTCATGAAGATGACACTTCCAGTAGATTTAGAATGTTACTGAATTTGAATTCACCAATGCTATTTAATAAAAAATGTGCTTCTCTTCTCTGCATGGTCTGAAGAGCTCATAGAAGTTCACATCCTGGCTATTCTGAACTACTTGCTATGACCCACACTTTCCATGCTCAGGTTCTTTTCCGGCTCATGAGCATGCCTTTCTGTCTGCCAACAACACTTTTCTCCTCTGCTCACTGGGAAGCTTTCCTGAGCCCAGACTAGCCTAGGTGCTCTCCAAGATCCTAACTGCTCTTCTTGAGCATGTACAATACTGGTTTGCAAATGATTGTTGATGTGTCTGTCTTTCCCTTTTGTTTAAGTGTCCTTTCTGTGCCACGGATCTGTGGGCAACTGATGAGGCCTATGGGTCTTATGTCAGAATCTGTTTTTTTAATGAATAGAAATAAAACACAATGGGTTCTGATTGTGGGCAAGATGGAGTAGATACACTCCACCCTTTCTCCAATGAATGCTGCGACAAAACTCATACAGAAAGAATGGACTAGCTACTTGAAGACTCTGAGAAGCAGATGATAATCAGCAGATTGGTAAAGGAAACAGAATCGCAAGTTCTATAGAACTGATGGTGGGCTACCATTTTTCTTCTTCTGGAAATCACCTAGCCTGGATTCAGCACAGCCTGGAAACCAGAAGTGGGCAGTGGTGCAGAAGGCGAGCCCCAGAGGAAGCCCACTAATCTGGCTTGAGGGAGCAGGAAGGAGGTCTCCTAATACTTAGAAGGACTGAAGAAATCCCTGTTTTGTTTTTCTGTCTTCTCCATTCTCTTATGCCCCAGCCACCAAGCAATCCTGTGGTGGCAGGGGCACAAGAGCCTAAATCTCTGAGGCAGGAGAATCTTCCCTGTGATCAGAGGAGCTGTAGTCCCAAGAGAGTGGGGGGATCCCCAATGCTTTGTTTTCTCTCTGTCCTCCCACCACTTGTCCCTGGATACAGATACAGTTGTGGGACGTGCATAGCAGAACAGGCTAAGTAAAGCCCCAGCTTTCTGGCCAGAGGACCAAAAGGTTGAGCTCCTGGGAACTGGAAAGTACCAGAGAGAGGGAACAGCTAAGGAGAGCAACTCTGTAAAGTTGTTTATGAATTTCTGGGCACACCCACGAGATGCACAAGAATAGACCTGACCCTAAATAACATACCATAGACTTTGAGAACCAAACTACAAAATAAACCATTGCTCAGGTCCTAGACTGGCCACTGGATAGTGTACATGTACACAGGAACAGATCTGAAATCTTGGAAAACAGAACTGATATTGGAAGCACAACCTCGTAAACAGAAAATGAGCAAAAGTATAATATAGAAAACTGAACGGCACTATAAACAACTGGTTCTAATTGACATTTATAGAACACTCCACTCAACAACCGCAGATACACATTCTTCTTAAGTCCATATGGAATTTTCATCAAAATAGACCATATCTTGGGTCATAAAACAAATTTTTAACAAATTTAAAGAATTGAAATTAAGGGTCGGTCCATGGCTCACTCGGGAGAGTGTGGTGTTGATAACACCAAGGCCACGGGTTTGGATCCCTATATAGGGATGGCTGGTTAGCTCACTTGGGAGAGCGTGGTGCTGACAACACCAAGTCAAGGGTTAAGATCCCCTTACTGGTCATCTTTAAAAAATAAAATAAAATAAAATAAAGAATTGAAATTATACAAAGTATGTTCTCTGACAATAATGGAATTAGACTAGAAATCAAAACCAAAATGATAAGGGCTGGCTGGTTAGCTCAGTTGGTTAGAGTAGTTTGATAACACCAAGGTCAAGATTCAGATCCCCTTACCAGCCAGCTGCCAAAAAAACCCAAACAAACGAAAAAAACAAAAAATCCAGAATGATAAGAAAATTTTCAAACCCTTGGAAATTAAACAATATACTTTTTAAGTAATCCACAGGTTAAAGAGGAAGTCTTAGGGAAATTAGAAAATATTTTGAACTGAATGAATATGAAAATATATCAAATTAGTAAGATGCAGCTAAAGCAGTGCTTAGAGGGAAATTTATATCATTAAAATTCTCATAAAAGAGAAAGGTATCAAACCAAAAATCTAAGCTACTACATTAAGAAATTAGAAAAAGAAGAGAAAAATAAACCCAAAAGAAGCAAAGGAAAAGGAATAGTAAAAATAAGAGCATAAATCAGTGAAATTGAAAACAATTTCAAAAACAACAGAGAAAAAAGAATGAAACCAAAACTTGGTTCTTTGAGGAGTTCAATAAAATTGATAAAACTCTAGTGAGATAGGTAGAAAGATGGAGAGAATACAAATTACCACTATTAGGAATGAAAGAGGGGTTATTACTACAGATTCTGCTCATAAATTTGTCAGTTTAGAGAAAATGGACAAATTCTGCAGTAAACACAAGTTGCCGAAACTTACCCAAGATTACATGTAGATAACTTGAATAGCCCTATGAAGATTTTAAAAATTAAATTTGTAGTTAAAAACGTGTAAAAGGAATCTCCAGGCCCAGATCCTAGCACAGAGCATATGGCTAAAGCTATGAAATATTTAAAAAATTAGAACAATGAGGGGTAGTGCTGAGGGCCTCAGCCATGCCCCTCTGACCTCTACATCCAGCCCAGCAACAACCCAGCTGCCACCAGACAACTCTGGGGCACCTGAGCCAGGGTGTTGGGTCCAAGGGCCTCAGCCACACCCCACGATATCCATGTCCAGCCGAGTGTGGACCCAGCCACAGCCAGAAGCCCTCCAGGCTCCCAAGCCTGAATGGGGGGGTGGGGTGCCATGGGCCTTGGCCACGCTCCCCTTCCCTCTACATACAGGCCAGCAAAGGAGCCACCCTTGGCCAGCCCCTCCCTGCCTTCCCTCTCTCCTCCCCACTTCTTTCCCCCTCCCTCTCCCCTCAACTGCTCCACGACATCTTAGAATGTAAAATAATAATAATAATAATAAATAAAACAAACAAAAAAATACAATGAACTCACTAGCAGATTCTACCAAATATTTGAAAAAAGAGTACAATGAATTCTACACAATCACTTCCACAAAATAGAGGGACCACTTCTCAGTTCATTTTATAAGGCCAGCATTACCCTGATACTAAATCCAGACAAAGATGGTATCGTAGAAGAAAAGTACGGAACAGTATCTCTTGTGAACACATATGCAAGAATCCTCAATAAAATATTAGCAAAATATTAGCAAATATCCAGCAATACATAAGCTTACAAAGAGATGCTCAACACCATTGACCATTAGGGAAATGCAAATTAAAACCCTGATGAGATAAAACTACACTCCTATTAGGATGGCGAAAATAAAAAATACTGACAATACTAAGGACTCATGATAATGCAAAGCAATTAGAACTCTCATGCACTGTCAATGGGAATGCAAAATTGCACAGCCACTCTGGAAAAACACTTGGCAGGTCTTATAAAGCTAAACACACACTTAACATATGACCTAGCAATCCCAAGTGAACTGAAAACTTATGTTCACACAAAAACCTGTGCATGTATGTTTATAGCAGCTCTCTTCATTATCACTGATATCAGGAAACAACCTAAATGTCCCCCAGTGGGTGAATGGGTAAATAAACTGTGGCACATTCCTGCAATGGAATACTGCTCAATTTAGCAATAAAAAGAAATAAACTATTGGCACATAACAACTTGGGTGGATCTCAAAGGTACTATGTTGAATGAAAGAAGCCAATCTGCAAAGTTTTACATGCTGTATGATTCCGTTTATATGAAATTCTCGAAAAGATAATAGAGGCAGAGAACAAATCAGTGATTTCCAAGGGTGAGAGGTTAGGGAAGACAATGTTGTAAATTTTTTTCCATCCCAATTCGTGGACCCCTGAGTTCTAATTATGAACAGCTTGGGGGGAGGGTCTGTGGGCTCCAGGTTAAAAACCCTGCTGTATGCTTTATGCTATGTAGGAATTGTATCTTTTTTGTTTATCCTTCTCTGCCCCATGTCAAGTAGAGTGGACTGGCATATAGTAGGAGCTCAATTATTTGGCAAATAAAAGAATAAGTGAATGAACAAACTATGAAATGGTTTGAACATATAACAACTCATTGAGAGATTCCAAAGACTTGGAGAAAAATTCAACACATTATATTTAAGTCCACATGTGATTACTGTTGATAATTATGAGCTGGACTCTGTCTAATTACTCTCCTAACTGTACTTTTCTTTGGGGGCCACTGACCAAGCCTTGTCTCTTGTGTGGTACCTGTGCTGTTTCTGGGCATTTCTCCTGCTTCCTTCTTGTAGAGGGAATGCAATTACATGCACAAATCCTTTCTCAGAATTATGCAATTATTGTCACCACAGATGGTAGATTATTGTCAATGAAGTACACAATAGAAAGAGATTTATCAGGCTTTGTATGACAGGACTTGGTATGGGTGGTGCTGAGATAATAATGACATCCTGAAGATGGGCTCATTCAGGCTCAGCAGGGGGTCTGGGGCCAGGGGCAGAATTGGGCGAGCTCAGCAAGGTACTTTGGATGAGAGGGCACCAATGGGAAATGTAGAGGGACCTGATAACTAAAGAAGGCCTTGCTCATCCCCAGCCAGGAATAGGGGCCAGTAGAGAACTCAATCACCAGAAGGTTCTGGAAAAGTTGTACAGACTGAATGAGTTGCTGCCACACGTTACTTAGGTCCTGTCATGGACCAGATCTCTCTCTGATAGTCTCTAGGAAGGCTGTTTCATAGACCTGCATGATTGAAAAAGGATAATACTTTATTTCATCCAGTCAAGTCTAGGATGCCCTTAATGGTAAGACCAGCCATTATTTTATACACCAATAAGAAAGGAAAATCACTGCCAACACACTGTGATGGATTCCTTTAATGATGGCCCTGAATGACATATGAATCAATCACATCAGATTACTTTTAAATTAATCTTCCTCTCTTCTGAGGGATTTGGTAATGAAACAAATATCTCTGCAATAGGAAGTAACACAGCTTGCTCAACTTGTGGGTATCTTCTTTTCTGAAGTTTCCGATGCACTTGGTTGTTCCTTCGCAAGAAGATGTGGACTGATGATCATTCCTTCTGTGACAAATATTGTTCACTAATATCGCAGTTACATCCTATTGCTTGGCTTCCGTTCTTTTCTGAGTACAAAATAACTTGTTATTTCAATGCTGAATCATAGTGAAATCTTTTTGAGGACATTTCTAAATGGCAGTTAAACTCTTACCTTAAACTAACAAATGCAAGTACATCAATGGAAGCGATGACACTGTGAGCAGCCATGACTGAGTGGAAGTACATGCCAAAGCAACGGCAGTGATGTCATGACTGCCACTTGGCTGATGGCTTTTGTAAGGCACATTGATTAAGAAGCATCCGGATTTCAGAGATGCTACACCATGAAAAACTGCATCCTAGGATCAGTGGAATTCAGTAATTCTGTCAGATTCTGTAATTTGGGAGCAAGCTCTGCACTTAAGACATGTTTCTCGAACATTGTTTGCTGGGGAATGTTCTAGGATTACAGTGGGAAACAAGCTAGATGACTCCTCGGCCCACATAGAGCTCAACTTAGTAGGGAGAACAGGCAATAAATGAATAATCAGAAAAACGATCATGTTATTTTAAGTGCAATGAAGGAAATAAACAGGAGGCCGAGATGGCGCCTCACAGTGGGGTGGGTACAGGGTGTATGTGCACATTTGTCTTGAGCCTCTCGAATCTTGCTGATTTCCTACTAAGTCAGCATTTGGATTTTGGTCTCTGAGAGTCATGGACAGCCTACAAGGTGATAACTATCCCAAGGTCCTTGTAGTTTAATAGTTTTACTACTAGTTCCACGTCTAATGAGGTTTGATACTAAGCCTACAACTATGACTTTTCTTTCACTTCGGTCTCTCTTATTTCTATAAAAAGGTTAATTTGATAGATATGACTAAAATTTTATAATTCCTAAATACATTCAATCATTCAACAACACCGATTAAGCTCCTACTTCAAGTCCTTCAGGGGTGACAATGGGAGGTCAAGATCGCTACTACGGGTGCCAAGACCTGTCCACATACAGCTGGAAGATTATGGTGGCAGTGTATGGGAGTGGACACCAACGGCCTATTGAGAGAAGGTGGGCAGCTAACAAAACAGAGACGAGGGCGGAGAAAGCTGCCTTTTTTTTTTTGTAGTTTTATTTTACTGTGGATGAACAATGCAAACCAAAGGCTGCGAAGAAGAGTAATTTTCTTTGCCTTTGAAATGACTTAAGAGCAAAAACAACTCTATCCTTTCATGTTAGGAATCATTTTGGCAAAATAATGTGGCTTTCTGTTTTTTTAACTAAAAAACAAGCTGAACTCTGGATTGCAAATGTTTTTGTCGCTATTAGAAATGTAGGGATTTTTTCTCTTTAAGATAATGAAATGCTTTTTTTTTTTTTTTTTTTGGTGGCTGGTGGGTATGGAGATCTGAACCCTTGACCTTGGAAATGCACAATCTTGACTTCCCTTTCAAGCAAGGAGCCGCCATGTGAAGTCATTTTCGAGAGTGTATGTAAATGTGGTGATTAGTTGCCAGTGATATTACAATACTTATTAGTTTTCACAGGGCCTCAGCAAACTTCATGTTTGACCCCTGCCTTCAGTCTCAGGGTTGTGTGTTACGACTCACACACACACCATATTTTCCACAACTACTGTGATTCCTTTCCTTTCCCTCACCCATTTGCTTTTTGTTTTTCTCTCACGACTCATGAACACAAATTCCTTCTTCAGTGATTAATTGTATTGAATGTCATGGCCAGTCTTAGAAATGCTGTAATCTGAATGAAGTGATCAAACTTTCCACTTGATCACTCCTATTTGTTTTTTTTAAAGATGGAAGTTGTCATTTGGAAATGGGGGCACTAATTCCTTAACCTGTTCCAAAACTTTAGCTCATATGCACCAAGGAAATAGAAAGTGAGCCTATGTGTGTGCTTGGAGCAGTAGAATAGAAGGGGACCAAAACTCTTAAAGTTAAGTAAAATCTGGAATCAACATTTAAATTAGATATGCTTTATGGGCTGATGTTATTTGAAACTGAATAGCTGACGTCAAAAATAGATTTTCCTTTCTTTCCAAGGTGTGGACAGGGTCCAGAAAGCGGCAAAAATAACCACATGCCTTTCTTGGACTCCTGACTCTCACCCCAAAGGGTTTTCTTGTGTAGGAACCAACAATTCCTTGGATGGAAACACTGGATAGGCCAGTCATTATTTTCAGATTTAGGGGACTGCAGATTCTTGGCAGACCTCCGTTGTTTTTCTAGAGTAGTAGGCAAGCAGCTGGACAAAAAGCAAGAAGCTGATCCATGCTGCTGGCTTTGGGTTTTTTGTGCACAAATGGGCACGGTGAGTGGTTGCTCTGCTCACCTCCCTGTTTTGTGGGAAAACGTTCTGGTGACTGCCATCCTGGTGTCAATCTTGGTCTCTTGGAAAACAACAGGCTCTTTTCCCTTTGCCTCTGGGCTTGCCCGTCCCTGTAGGAAGACCTCAGCAATGTCTGCGTGTTGCCAGCACAGCCCATTGAGGGGTTAGAAATGGTAGGATTGCTTGTAGAGAGAGAACAATCACTCGATTGTCCGGTTTTTTTTTTTTTTTTTTTTTCACTTTTCATCCAAACATGCGGTGGCTTTGTCGCACAGCTGGAGATACTGTGTTGAGGAGCCTTTGCTCATGGCAACGATTCCTCCGTTCACTTTCTGCCGATTCTTGCACTGGAAAATTCCATCCTTTAACACCGGGATTATATGTCACCGTCGCTGAAATCATAGACAGAGCCCACTTAATTTGCTGCAAGCATGAGAAACAGCCAGAGAGAATGATAGAAGCATAGCATTCCCTTGTATAAAAAGAGGATTGAACAAGGTCAGTGAACCAAAGAACCAGCAGGTCACACCCTCCGGGGGTCATGAAACTCTTCCTGGGTTTCCTGTCTTTAGGAGCAAAAATGATGCCTGTTTAAAAAGGAAATTAAAAAGTATTTAAGATTGGCCATGATAATTGTTTGAGCTGAGTGAGGTATTTGAGGGCTCATTATCCCAGTTTCTGTACTTTTGCATATTTTTGAAAGTTTCAATAATAAAACATTTTTAGGAAATATTTGAATATATACCTTGCCGTTTCATCTCAGACCAATCCCAGAGCCCCAGAGTGGGTTTCATGCACGCATGCGTGGCAGGGAGGGCTGCTGCACCGAGCATGCTCGTGACTTGGCCTCTGTCAATCGACTGTGAGCAGAGCCCCCCGAAGAGTCTAACCGTTGTACAGTTTCAAATGGCCTTTATTCTTAGCCATATGTTCTTCAGTCCATATCCTGAATGGATTATTTGTTAAACACAAGAAGCATTAGCAACATAGATGTTGAAATTCACATTAATGACTCAGTAAATTGCCTCATGATAATCCTCATTTTATCTGAAGATGGCATTTCTTTCATCAGTCTGTCCCTTTGAAGATGCACCTGGACCTCAGAAACCCAGTGTTACAGAAAGAAAAGATACTGACAATTCTGTCTAATTTTGGTTTTCATTTATAGAGAACAAATGGTTGTACAGAAGTGATTACCAATGGCAGCTAGTTGATTTTTAAGCAACAAAATGTAAGAATTTCAGACATGAGGCCATGAAAGTAATTTTTGGTGCTCCAACTCCTGGTTAACTTCGTCCTATATTTTAATCCAAGCACCAAACATCTGACACAAAATAACATTTTTATTGACTTCTTCCTTGTATCTGGTGGCCTTGAAATGGTTTTCATTTTGTCACTGTTTCCTAGATCTTGTGGACACAGAAATGGTAGAAGTTTCTAGAAATGGGGCATGTAGGTACATTGTAAAGTTTATGGATTTTAGACACACACTTGTGAAACTCAATGTTAATCCTCACATTTGATTACATTTTAAAGTATATTAACTTCTAAAAATTGTAGCTAACATGAAATTTATAGTATATATATGCTGATAAAATGTTTACTCCTGGTTTCTTCTTTTTATAATTCGCCATACTGGATATCTTGTGTGTGTCTCCCATCTTCTGGCCCACCTTTGACACCAGCCATTGCCGGGACAACCCTTTTATGCAGGTGTAACCAGACAGTCCTTATTGCGGCTGCACCATGTGTCTCCCTTTCTGCTCTGGGCTTCTCTGAGTATCCTGGCATTCATGTATGTGCAACCTGGAAGCAAGAGGGAGGAAACAGTCCATGGGGCAACCCTTGACCAAAAGGGGATGAGAGTCTATAGGTTAATGCTCTTCTTTTCCTTTCCTTTGGCTGAGAATTCTGAGGTACATTCCATACAGCTTCTTAGACAGTCCTCACAAGAGAGCACCTTCTCTCCCTCCTTCCCTGCTTCTCTCTCTCCAGTCCCTGACTACCGTCTGCTGAGATCACTCTCCAAGAAAACCTTCCTTTACAAAAGCTCTTGTTGCAGGCTCTGCCTTCTGAGGGGAACCCAGGCTGAGACACTCAAATGATACACTATCATGAAGACATGAATACAAATTGCTGAAAGATTGGTTGGATTGTATACCTCTGTGAATGAGATTCAAAGAGAAGTTTGGGAAATGCTGGACCAGATGACCATTGGAATCACAGTGTTTGGAATTAGAATCATCAGGTCCCCATCCAGCTCTAACTGGCTTATGAGTATATGAGTTTTCCATGAAGAGAAAATCCCCAAGCCTTGTCAAGCCCATGGAACATATTCGAGTGTGTGTGACATCCACAAGAAACAGAAAACAAACAAAACAAAACATTTTCACAAACATTCAGAAATCTCCAAATCTTAGGAGTTATCTGCACTATTTCTAGATCTAATTGTAATACTGCAAGTGATGCCGGTCTACTCCAAGGAGATTGTTAATCTCACTGTAGGGCATGGTCTATGCCTATAGGTAGAGGGAGGCCTGCTTTGCTTCTGTCGTGATACATCCCAGGGAAGGGTGGGCCAGGTCATTAGGCTGGATGCTCAGGATTCTGAAAATCTAGTTGCCTTCTTGTATCTCTTTGTATCAGACGATCTAGGCCAGTGGTTCTCCCCTGGACAGGACTATCTTCTTCTGAAGGCAAATTTTTCACAAGGAGGGAGGTTAGAAATGCTAATTCTTGGGTCCCACCCCAGATATTCAGCAATCTTTTTTGATAGGCCTTCCAGGTGACTCTGATACTGGCCTGAGTTTGATAACCACTGCCTTTGGTCTTTCCTTCTCACCCTGGCTTGCAGGTTTTGGGGCTTGATATGGATTGAATTGTGTCCCCCAAATTTAAAGTCATTGACGCTTAATCCCCATTGTAACTATTGATGGTGGGAAATGCTATTATGGTAATTGAAAGGTGGGGCCTTGAAGAGGTGATTAGATTCTGAGGACCATGCCTAGTGAATGGATTAATAATGATGGTATGGGCGTGATTCTGAGGGCTTTAAAAGGAGAGCACATGAGTCTCTCCCTCTCTGCTTCTGCCATCTCACAAGTGATATCCTGTGTCACTGAAGCCACCACCAAGGAACACCCTCACCAGATGTGTTCCTTGGACTTTGGACTTCCCAGCCTTTGAAACTGTAAGCAGTAAATATTGTTTGTTTGTAAATTACCCAGTTCCAGGTATTTTGTTGTAAGCAACAGAAATGGACTAATACAGGGCCCTTCACTACTGATTCATGCTCCCATCCAGAGAATGGTCCCAGGAAACAAAAGGTTACTTGATTATCTGGGAGGTGAGAAAAAAGAGGCTGGAACTGTGTTGGCTGCCACTAGCTTACAAGCAGATTATGTTCTGGGCTTTGGAAGTCAGCTGTTTGGAATGTGAGCTGTTTTCCTGGGAATGGTAGATAAATTCCCACGCCAGCACACGAGGACATACTTAATTCTGAATCTAGCTGAAATACTGCTGTCACAATGAAAAAGAGCAGATCACAATACTCCTGAAGTATTAGTAGCTAATCAAAGAAGAATAAAACAGTAAGTGAAACACAGATAGTGTTTTACTTATGCTAATGTTGGTGGTCAAAAGAAAGGTGGATTTGGAGGCAGATGAAGAGGTAAATGGGGATTTGTGGAGATATTGAAGGAGTTTCTGGCCTTTCTCTTTAGAATGTCATGATACTAATTCCTTTAGGCAGGCTTTTCTTACCCGTAGTTCTGGACTGTTACCTACCTTTTTTCTGAAGGCAAATTTCCCACTAAGAGGGAAGTAAAGAATTCTGAGACAAGTTGGCAAGAGTTAAAAAGGAGAGCACAAAGAATAAGAGAATCAAAGAGAATGTGAGTGTATTTATTAGCATGAGCATCGACGGAGACAATTAATTTGAGTTATAAGCAGTAGAGACGGATGGGCACAGACAAGGTCAGGATTCTCCACTGACGTTGCCAAAAGAGAAGAAAGAACGCAGACAGATGCTGACCACTGACAGACATGCTGTCCTGGGAACACTTCCTCTCATTGTATGTGCCCATTTATGGTCCTTTGTCCCATTTCATGTCACCTGACTCCATACCCTCTCCCTGGCCTTAGATGGGCAGCTGACCAGAGGACTTGCCAATGACCACTGGTGGGTTGTAAGAAGACGAGCTGGAGCAACCTCCTTTTTCTTCCTGGAGATCTGAACTGAGGAATACCCAGAGCTTTTCCGTGATGGGAAGAGGTACGCGGCTCGCCATGAGCTTCACACGTTCACAAATCAAATGCTTCTAGCCGGGTTTCCTGTGGTGGCTAAAATGCTTTCTTTTTGGTTTTCTTTTTGGTTTCACGATTCTATTTTTGTATCATACAAATTATCAGAGCTGATAGTTGAATGGCTGGATTTGGGAAAGTGAGGTAGCCTTAATGGAATTAATTAATTGAATAAGATTGCCTGGCAAATGGCTGCATTATACCAAAGAAGGCCTGAGACTTAATTACTGATGGCATTTGTCTTTCTTTTCACACCCCAACAATAAGCAACTCATTTCTCATTAATGTTGGGGCATCTTCCAAAGGGAAGAAAAGAGGCCAAAATATCAGGAAGGGAAAAAAAAGCTGATGTCTTTGTTCCCCAACTCATTATTCTGATAAATCATAACTGCCTCTGTTAATTAGATGGGCAGCCTTAACTGGCTGACTCCTGTCTAACAATTACCTCGGAAAGCACCACCATTGGGAACATTTCCTTCCCTTGGGAGCAGATGAAAGGAAGCCTGTAATGAAAAAGGGGATCATTTCCTCAGCCATGCTGGGGAGATCACAGTTGTCAAGACAAATTTCTAGACAGAAAGGCTGGAGCTGTCTCAGGAACACTGCCTGTGCATTGTGGTGATGGACGAGGGTCTAACACAGCCTCCTAATCTAAGGCTGAGGTAATGGTCCTCGGTGCCTCAAGTTCCCTCCAGGGAGATTAGGACCTAATTAAGTAGGGGAACAAGTGTAAAGTGGACCAGATTTGATCTGGCCAATTTAATTGCTGAGATTGGGCTTGCATTTGGCAATGGAAACAGTGAATTAACTACAGCCGGAATACAGCTAATCCCTCAGTCTTGCTGAGACTGTGTATAAAACAGACTGGACTTGCTGGGGAACACAAACAAAGAGGGATTTGCAGTGAAGGTAGAAACATACCCTTGCATGGGAAAGGTTGGGGAATGAAACTGGCCACAGAGGAAGGCCAGATGTTCTGGATTGCCTGCCTTGGGTCCCTGCAACATTATTTTAGTAATCCCTTGCATTCTCGAAAAAGTCGCAGTTTGGACAATAAATTAGATGGTTACTGTATTTCAATGTCAATTTTAAGCTGCCTTTTTTTTTCTTTACCAGAAGAGTAGTATTACAGGTTGAATTGTGCTCCCCAAAAGATGTTGATGTCATAACCCCTAGTACCTGTGAATGTGACCTTAATTGGACATAGGGTCTTTGCAGATGATAAAGTTAAGAGGTCATTAGAGTGAGCTTCTAATCCAATGTGACCGGTAGGTAGCCTTATAAAAAGGGGACATTTGGACACAGAGAAGCACACAGGGAGAATGCCATGTGAAGTTGAAGACAGAGATGGGGATGATGCGTCTACAAGCCAAGGAAGACCAAAGATTGCCAGCAACCACCAGAAGCTGGGGGAGAGGCCTGGAACAGACTCTTCCCTCACAGCCTCAGAAGGAACCAGTCCTGCCAACACCTTGATCTTGGACTTTTGGCCTTCAGAACCGAGACAATAAATTTCTGTTGTTTAAGCCACCCAGTCTGTGGTACAGTCAGCCCTTCCAATCTGCAGTTCCTACAGCCACGGATTCAACTAACTGCAGATTGAAACTATTCAGAAAACAAAACAAAACAACGATAAAAAGATAATACAAATAAAAAACAATATAGTATAACAACTATTTACATAACATTTGCATTGTATTAAGTATTATAAGTAATGTAGAGATGATTTAAAGTATATGGGAGGATATGCATAGGTTATATGCAAATACTACATCATTTTTATATCAGGGACTTGAGCATGCACCAATTTTGGTATCCACAGGGTGCGGGGTGGTGGTGGGGTGTCCTGGAACAATCCCCTCTGGATACCAAGGGATGACTGCACTTTGTTCAGGCAGCGGGCAGCGCTAGGAAACTTACTCAAGTGGGTACTGGTTTCAAAGTGTCTGATAATGCCCTGAGGACTTTCAGTCATACAGTACAGAGAACTGAGCCATGTGGTGGCAAAGGCTGGCTGCAGGGCAAGGGCGAGAAGCTGGACAGTGAACCAATATGAGTTTCTTACCTCTGTGCCAGCCTCTGGGAAGAGGGTGCTGGAGACACCTGGTTCTTGCCCTGAAGGAGTCAGCAGTCAGGTGGGAAAGCAGGCTGTGCAGGTGACCTTGTACTTAATTAGTTAAATGTGAATATGTATTGGTGTACCCTGGAGGAAGGGAAACACACCCGGAGGGGAGCCCAAGCTGGGCTGAAAAGAAACAGCCTCCCCAGGAAGGGACATCCCAACTGAGACCTGATACACAAGGGCCACATGGATTTTAAAAGGCAGGAAGGGGAAGTGGGACAGAGAGACAAATGTGAAGGTTTGAGGGGAGCAGGAGGTGTGCAGCTTATCTGCAGAAATGCAACAGCGAGGGCGGCTGGGGGAAGCCGCTGTGTTCTCCAGTTCTTTTTCTCACTCATCAAACGTCTGAAGCAGACTCACCGTGCTCCAGAGCCCAAGCTGGGCTGGTGGAGACCAACATGTAAACTGCCAGTCACGCAGTGATGGCCTGGAGCTGCGAAAAGAGGAGGGAGCAACCTCTGAGAATAAAGTCACCTCTTCTGTGGGGAGACTGAGAGCAGGAGGAGGGACCTTGAAGTGAGTCACCAGGAAGAGCCATATGCAGAGCCTAAGGTGTGGAGAGGGATGGGAGAAACCAAAAAGGTTAACCCCTAGTTCAGAAAAGAGGGACCCTTTGGTCCCCCATCTCTCTGGCCAATAATTTCATGTGGCTGGGCTTGGAGAGGCCATGTCACTTCCAAAAGTGCTCATGATTTCCAAGTGTATAATGTGATTCTATTTCCCTGAAGCACAATTTGGGTTGCCGCTTGTGTAAATTTCATTCAGAGACATGGCAGGACATTTCAGAACATTCTACAGAAAACCTTTGTGATGGTCTCTTGCCCTTGAGGATCCGGGCCCCATATCCTTGGACCTTGGACCTCATCCAGGACTTAACACTCTCTTGGATTAGGTCCCCCGCACCCCGCTTGGCCAGAGTCTGAGGAAATAATGAAATCTGTAGACCCAATCAATATAGTGTTTCCGTTTTTGAATGCTAGCTTTGGCATCTCTTAGGTGCAGCTCAATCAAAAGGCATTATGAACAGTGCTGTTTTCAAGATGGATTTCTAGGTTGGATGTTAAAGTCAGTGTTTCTCCCCTCTAGTTGACTTCTATGATTTGTCTCTGGTGGGCCCAGGACAAAAAGTCTTGGTAAGGCAAACCTGGCTTCTTGTTTTGTAGGCATGGCATGTATTTTGTAAGTTTACAGGTCTGCATTTCAACGTGAACAATAACAATAATTAAAGTTTCTTTAGGCTCCTCGTGTCCAAACCACTCTTGCAAAACCACCTTTGGATGAGCTTTAAGTGTCAGCAAATCAGAAACATGTGGATTTAATTTCCTTTGAAATGCACCAGGGGGAGAGGGACCAGTGGGATTTGGCAGCCAGCTTCTTAGGGTTTGCCAAGCCCCAAATATCGCACACTCTGTGAGAGCCATTCTGCTGGCCCCCAGCAGTTCATCTGGCCAGTCCACCACTGTGTCTCTTGCTGTGCCATTTAGGATTTTTTCTAGCCATCATGCTGTTTTTAGGGTCCATTTAGCTGCCAGAAGGACACTGTTAACACCACCCATATGCTGTAACAGGACTTTGGAAGAGGGACCAATACTGCAAGGAGGTGTCAGGTTGGCTCACATCTTATCTGGACCAACGGGCCATCTTTTCAGCCATGACTGTGCCTTTAAAACCCAAAACAGCTATGAGAGAAGTTTTTCAATTTGATTTCTAGATGGGAAAATATTTTGCTTTTTTGGCTGATGTTGGTGTCAGGTCCCAAATGTATTAGGTTTTATTATCATCCAACATTCATGCATATAATGTGAAACATACCCATACTCTGCAAAGACCACAGCCACCCACCATTAGGCTCCAAGGTAAATATGGGGCCACAAGTACCCTGGGAAAATAAAGTAATTTCACTCAGAGGGGCTGAGACACTCAGTTTAGTAGTTCTGATGTCTCTCCGAGACCCACAGATCCCAGCCAACTAAATTAAGAGTAAGGTTGTGTTAACAAAGTCTTCATCACTCTCTGGTCCATTATTTTTCTTTGTTCATAGTAATGCCTCTCTTTTTCCTCCTATATTTTCTATATCCAAGAGCCCCTTTGCCTAAAATAATAATGCGCATTAAATGCAAAAGGAAAATCGAACCTTTAAAGTACTTTTTGTATCCAAAACAACTAGCACTTTGGTGCCCAGTATGTGTCATATGCTGCCTCTTTTGCTATCCTCATCTTACAAAAGAGGCAACTGAGACAGCTGCAGAGAGACTGAGTAACCTACAAGTCACACAGCTTGTAAGTAAAAGAGCTAGAACTTGACCTTGGGCTGTCAGGCTCTAGAAATGGTGTTCTTTCCAGTATCACTGCTGCTTCCTACCTCATTGTGATTGTTAAATTTTAATGCATCAACTGGATTGTACCCACGGATGCCCAGATATTTGATCTAACATTATTCTGGGTGTTTCTGTGAGAGTGTTTTAGGATGAGATTAACATTTAAATCAGTAGACTGAGTAAAGCATATTGCCCTCCCTCATGTGGCTGGGCTTCATCCAATCCACCGAAGGCCTGAATAGAACAGAAAAGCTGACCCCCTGCTACCACCACCACTGTCCCCGAGTAGGAAGGAAGTTCTGCTTGCCTGCCTTCAGACTGGGAAATCAGCTTTTTTCTGCCTTTGGACTCAAACTGAAACATCAACTCTTCTTGGGTCCGAGCCTACCGGCCTTCAAACTGAAACTTACACTGTCAACTCGTTTGGTTCTCAGGCTTTCAGACTCAGACTGGAACTAAACTCTGAGCTCTCCTGGGTCTCCAGCTTTCCAGCTCACCCTGCAGATCCTAGGACTTAGCTTCCATTATTGCATGCACCAATTCCTTATAATAAATCTCTTTATATAAATACACAAAGCTTGTTGACTCTGTTTCTCAGAGGAACCCTGATTAATACAGCCATTTCTTATTTGATCTACCAGGCAATCTTGTGAAGTAAATAGGTCAGGTGATATATTGCTATTTGACAGATGAGGGAAAACAAGAACTGGAAAGTGAACATGCATGTGTGCCCATGCACATATACCCACACATGTGCACGCACGCACACACACACACACACACACACACATGTACACACACTTCAGGACTAAGATCAGAATCCAGGTCCACTCATTCCTTTTTCAGTACTCTTCCCCAGGGCACCTGTGGTGCAGCCACAGATGGCAATTCTAGGTCACATTTAAAGTGTCTTTTATGTCCACCCATAACAGCAAGTCCTCATTCATGAAGAATCTGCCTCTGAGTATCCGGGCATACAGAGGAGCCACTACTGTTTGTTTTTCAAATTCCAGACTAAGTTTCAGCTACAGAAAACAGTGCAGCAAGAAAGGAATCAAACCTAGCAAGTTCTCACTTGGAGACGGTGAATACAGGGAAAGGATCATTGAGGGGAAAATTACCCTCCAAACAATTGGATGCTGAGCAGACAAGGATATCTGGCTAGCAGAATTTCTGTGTAAGCAAGGGCAGACATCTCATTATGTTTGTTGGCTGATGTAGAATCCAAGGCCATGCGATGTGCTAAGATTATTGTCACTTATTCTTGTGATTACTCAGTCGTTTAGTTCCAAGGCTTTCTGTTTTGCAAAGCCACCCCCACCTTAGGATTCAGAGAAAATATGGTATTCTTCCCCAGCCCCTCTTGCCTTCGCAGTGTCCACTCTGGCAGGCCAGGGATGAAGTTGAGCTGTTAAACGTTAAAGATGTGTCTTGACTGTATTTAAATAGTTTTGTTCAATCCCAATAATCCGTTGAACTTTCAAAAGGAGAGAACAGAACTGAGGTTACCAGAAGCAGGAAAGGGGAAGGGTCAGGGAGGAATTGGTAAAGGACCATGAAAAACATTACATTCTATAATGTTGAACTTTAAAATAAAAAGTATTTATAAAAAAATAGTTTTTTTCATTGGAAGTGAGTGGAAGATTGGCAGCAATGTTTATACCTCCTCAACTGCTCTTATCGAGCAGCCAGGAGTTCAGGAGGAGGAGCTATGGCCTCTACTGCCATTTATCAGCATGTGGCCTTCTGCTGCTATTTATCAGCAGCAGGGTGGGGCAATACGAGGGTACTTCAGAAAGTTCACGGAAAGATTCATGTTATCTTTTAATTTTATTTTTTCCACGAATTTTTTGAAGTACCCTTGATACTGGGTTTCAGCAGCCGCAATATGCTTGTGTAATCCTCTGATCCTCCCCCATTCTCCAGCCTCTGATTCCAAGCATTTTGGTGTTGAGATGTCTGCGGTAAATGGATGCAGGAATGATGCATTTGCCTTCGGGTAGTTTTCTCCACTTGAGGCACCACCACCTCACTCACACACCTGCCTCTGGTTCTGCAGAAGCCATGAGCTAGTGGTGGAAGAGGACGGGCTGGGCTGATACTGCCAAGATGGGGCAGTGGCTGGAAACCTTGGTTTTAATGGATGAGGTCTATCAAATTTCCATCTGGAGACAGTGAATTCAGGAAGACAATCTTGGATTGGACAAGTGGATGGAAAAAAGTTCTCATCCTTTGAATAGAAACCTCTGTCGCGGCCAACCTCCTAGTCCTAGAACAATGTCGTTTTCAAAAGATCTAGTTTTGTGGCTTCAGACCATGAACTAGCCACTGTGAGCAGCAAAGAAAAGAGCGTTTTCCATTTAAAAAGTGAGACTCAAACTCACTAGATCTGCCTGAAGCCAGAAGCTTCTGACCTCCACCGGCACCTCTCTAATAGATAACGAATGGGTAGTTTTTCATACTTTGAAAAGCACTGGTTTTTGTCTCTGCTGGCTGAGTAAGCTTTTGCAAGCAGGGTTGAACAGGAAATGCCATTTCTCATGGAAATGATTTTATTTCCATTGTATCCACATTCGGGCCTGTTCTCACAGAGTGGCTCAACATGCTGCACAATGTACTCTGAATTAAGGAGGAAAATGGAGATTATGGAAACATTTGCTTTGGGGGAAGAAATCGAGCAAAGAGACCTATTCATTCGCATTGACCTTGGAGCTAGATATCAAGTAATGTGGCAGTTCATGCTTAATTATTTGCTCAGGGGCAAGCAAGGCTCATGTTCGCTGTTCTGTAGCTGTGGTCCTCTCCCTCCCAGGGTCTAAGGATCAGCAGCGTTAGATGCCGTTCCCAAGCAGGCAGGTGCCTTTGATGGGTCCTGATACTGCCTGGTCACATTCCATCTCATCAGAGTTATCCTTTGCAGCCAGCCAGCCCCAGTGTCATTAGTCATCCCACAGAATAACACAGTCCTGACTGTGTAAAACAGGTGGCTTTCTACTCGGTTCCCTGCTGGGATATTTCCATCCTACAAAGGGGTCTGATTGTACATTCAGCAGGCAGTCTTTAAAAATATTGATTCAAATTGAAATCACCGTTAAAATATGAATATCTAATCCCCCAGCCCCTGCCCCCAGATCAAGAAAATAGAATTATCTGGGGATAGGGCCTCGGCATTAGCATTTTAAAATCTTCCCAGGGAGGTGCTTCTAAGGTACAGCCAGGTTGAAAATTACTAAACTGGAGAAATGAAAGCTATTTTCTTGGCTATGTTTGCAGGGATTTCTGAGTCTCTGTCTCTCAATGTAGGTGGTGCTGTGACATTTGTAGGTATGAAGTAAGGGCCACAGGAATGTTCCTGTACCTGGGAGTGGGCTTCATTGTTGTTGGCTCTGCTGTTAGGGAAACAGGCATTTCACAGGCCAAGTCCACCTGGCAGGTGAACACACACATGTGCACACGTGCATTGTTAAACCTTCTTCCTGGGTTGACATCTGGTCATCTGGCTGAGCATGCAGAGTATCCAGTAGCCACAGGAGTTGAGATCCCCATGACCTCAACTTCTAATCTGAAAGAAAGTGAGCTGAAATGCCGGGTACCGGTCAAGCTTTATTAAAGGAAAAGAATCTGCTGGGCTGCACTCAAAATGGAGAGCAGCAACCATTGTTGGGGTTGGAGAGCTTATATGAGCTGTAAGGCGGATGTAATCAGGGAGAGGTTTGGTGCTGGTGTGGAAGATAAGGCTGGCTGATGCAATCAGGTGGAAGGTTGCACCCATGCAGAAATAGAGGAGTTTCTATTTCTCAGAAATCATGAGGTTTCTTGTAAGGGAAAGGCTGGTGGCCATTTTGTGCTCAGTATGTGTAAAATGGTGCCGGTCACATACAAGATCCATCATTCCCACCTTTTAAGCATGGGGAGAAGGGAAAAGGGGCGAAGGTCTCACTCTTCTGAAGCTACTTCCTGCTGGAGATGGGCAAAGATACGAAAAAAAATAAAAGATATATGTTGGCAGGTAAAACAATTAGGTAGCAGGGTATTGGTTTCATGTGGGGAGGCTGTATTCTTCTGGGGAAGGGTTGACAGTTCTCAGGGGTGGGTATCCTCCTCCCAGGAACAATTCAGTGACCTTTTGGTTGGTGAAAGCCTGCATATGTTCCTGTAAGAAATTAGAGAAACACTGAAAGACGCAGGGACCAAGAAGAAGGATAAGTCCCATCACGGTCAGGGGTCTGACATGTTTTGTCCTGAAGTCCTCCCCTGTTACTATAGCCTAGGTGAGCGGTTTGGGTGAAGCAGAAATGTTTTTGTCGGGGGTGGGGGTGGGGGCACTGGACTCCAGCAGAATCCCCTTTGGAAAGAGCTATCCAGTAGTTTTTACCCTCATACAAACATGATGGAGCAATTGTCTGGTCATAGAATGTTGTGGGAACGTATGTCAGGGATGTGAATGTGTCCTGTAAGGTTCCCCTGAAGATTCTAGGTGGCAGACCTGGGGGCTGGAAAGTGTCCTTCCACCCACCAAGACCTTGGTTATACATTGTGAACAGGGTGTGCATATGTCTGTGTTAGGAAAAGAAGCAAGAGGAAGAGAAAAGGCAAGCATTCAGGGGCTGAGAGGTTGAGAGGGTGCATAGTAGGAGAAAGGAGTAGAGGGTAACCTCATCAGGGGTGTAATCACAGAGGGCGCCCTGCCAGGCTAATTCAGTTACCTACTCAAGGATGTCTTCAACACTGGAGGTGGCAGGTCGGGACCAGTCTTGGAGAAGCTCCTTTGTGAAGGACGTGAAGCAGGCCTGCAGGAATGAAAGGATAATCACCAGGGGAAAGATCATTCTTCTTCTGGGATTGGGGGAAGAGTGGAGGTCCTGGAGATTTTCAGTTTTATGAGTCCTAAAATGGACAAAGTGTAAGGTGATGTTGGGTTGGGGGTTGAGCAGAGGGACCCCTCTGGCATGGTGTTAACAGATTCTTTGGGAAGTCTCAGGAGCTAGTTTTACCAAGGATAAGTGATACCAAGGGGCCTTTCCTAGTAACTTTACTGCCGTGGGGGTGGTGAAAAGTACTGTATAAGGCCCTTCTCAATATGGTGAGAGGGGCTTTGGGATTCAGGTTTTAATATACACTTGCTGTCCTGGGCTCAGTTTAAAATTTGAGGGGATGGTGGGGAAAGGATGAGGTAATAGAAGGTTGACCTGTTCCCAAAGAAGATCCCTAATGAGTGAAAGAGTAGGGAGATACTGGCCTAAAGGCAATGAGCTGGAAAGGAGAGGTGTGGGAGTGAAGGATCTACCATACATAAGTCGAAGGGGCTGAGGCCAGTGGGTTTGCGGGGGACAGAGGGAGAATTTGGGTCCAAGGGAGGTGAAGTTCCATGGACAGCTTGGTGAGGTGTATTTTTATGAGGTGATTGGCCTTTTCTACTTTGCCTGATGATTGAGGCCAATATGGTATATGTAAGTCCCATTTGATATGTAATGCCTGTGCTGTGAGTTGTGTAATCTGGGAAATGAATGCCGGGCTGTAATCAGACTGGAGGCTAGTGGGCAAGCCAAAATGAGGGATGATTTCTGATGTGAGGGCATGCATTACTGCTGTAGCATCCTCTGAAGTGCAGGAAAAAGACTCAACCCAACCCAAAAAGGTATCTACTAAGGTTAGAAGATAGTGTGTCCTTTTGTGGGGAGGCATATGAGTAAAGTCAATTTGCCAATCCTGGCCAGGAGTGTATCCTCTGGCCTGGTGGGTGGCAAAGGACCGAACTTGGAGGCCACCTTGATTGGAGCAACGAGTACACAAAAGACAATTTTGAGTGATTTGTTTAAGTAACTTGGCCATGTGGGGAGAGTAATATAAGGGCTGAAGGGGTTCATAGCCTATATGAACTGAATTATGGAAATCTAAAAGGATTTGCTCAGCTTGTGTGGCAGGGAGGACATAGTGACCGGAGAGAGTATATCAGTTGTCCTTCCTCTGTGCTCCCAACAGTTGGAGGTGTTGTATTTCTTGAGGTATGTATTGGGATGAGGGCATGGGGGCCATGAGAAGGACCTGAGCAGGAGAGGAAGAGTGGAGGCCTGGTGATTGAGCAGCCTGTTTTGTGGTTAGATCCGCCAGTTTGTTTCTCTGGGCTGTGGGGTCATTAGAGGTTTGGTGTCCTCTGCAGTGTATAACCCCAACCTCCTTTGGGAGTTGTGCAGCCTCAAGAAGTATCTTGATAAGATGTCCATTTTTTCTGGGCCCTCCCTGAGTGGTCGTGTATCCTCTCTCCTTCCATATGGCTGTGCAGGAGTGTAGGATGTGGTGAGCATACTTAGGGTCAGTGTATATATTGACTCATTTGTTACTTGCCAGAGTGAGAGCGTGGATGAGGGCAATGAGTTCTGCCTGTTGGGAAGTGGTGTTAGGGGGAGGTGGGCAGCCTCAATAGTTTGTGTTAGAATTACTATGGCATAACCCTCCTGGGGGGCAGGCGTGGAGGTGGCACTTCCATCTATGAACCATGTATGTTGGAACTGCATAATGGGATGCAGGGAGATGTGTGGAAAGGAATTGAGAAAGAGGTCTAAAGCCTCGATGCAATTATGTTCTAAGGGTCGTGAGTGTTTTGGGATGAGAGTGGCTGGATTTAAGGGATGGCAAGGTTTAATGGAGAACTGGGAATTTTCAATGAAGGTAAGGTGGATAAGTTGCAGGTGGGAAGGGGAGAGAATTGACATGGCCTTATGGCTGAGAAGGTCTTGAAGATGATGGGGGGAACAAATGCCTGTTTGTTGTCCAAAAGTTAGTTTAGAGCTTTCTTGTGCTAAAAGGGCAGCTGCCACCAAGGCCCATAAACAGGGAGCCCATCCTTGAGCTGTGGTGTCTAGTTGTTCAGAGAGGTATGCAACCAGGGAGCAAATATCTCCTGCCTCTTGTCCCCAAACCCCGACTGCCAATCCTTGGGTTTTGGTGATGTATAGGATAAAAGGATGAGATAGTTTTGGGAGGGGTAGAGCTGGGGCTGTGAGGAGAGCAGCTTTTAATCACTGGAAGGGAGAATGAATGGGCTTTGTGGGATCTAAGGGAATGGCAGGATCCCCTTTGGCGGCCCCATAAAGTGGCTTTGCTAGCACGCCAAAGTTAGGAGTCTATAGGTGAAGATACCCTGCAAGCCCCAAGAAAGAAAGGATTTCACCCATTGTGGTAAGAGTAAGGAGTTCAGAAATTAGACTCTTGTGATCCACCATTATTTCTCTGGTGTTGGGGGTGAGGTGGACTCCCAAATAGGTGACTGAAGGAGAAGAAATTTGGGTCTTGCTGGGGGACATTTGATATCCCCTGGATGCCAGGAAATTAAGGAGAGCAACAGTGTGGGCCTGTGAATTCTCACAGGAGGAGCTACAAAGGAGGAGGTCATCCACATATTGTATTAAAGTGCTAGAGGTTGGGGGAAGTTCAGATAAGTCTTGAGCTAAGGCCTGGCTGAAGAAGAGGGGGTTATCCTGAAACCCCTGAGGTAGTGCTGTCCAGGTGAGTTCTTGGGAATGATGCATATCAGGATCAGTCCAAGTGAAGGTGAACAGATTTTGACAGGAAGGGTGTAAGGGGATAGAAAAAAAGGCATCTTTGAGGTCAAGTACAGAGAAGAAATGGGTTGTTGTTGGGATAGAAGAGTATAGGGGTTAGAAACAATTGGGGTTATGGGTAAAATGGCCACATTAATGACCCTGAGGTCTTGAACTAAATGGTATGAGCCATTAGGCTTTATAACTGGAAGGATGGGTGTATTAAAAGGCGAGTGGGTAGGCCGTGAGAGATGAGAAGAAAGGAGTTTGTGTATGATGGGTTTTAAGCCTATTAGGTGTTTGTTAGCAATGGGGTACTGTCGGACATTAGGGAACAAAGAGGGGTTCCACAACTTAACAAGGATAGGAGAATGGTGCGTAGGAATGGAGGAGAGGAAGTGTCCCATACTATGGGATTAACCTTGTCCAAGGGGAAGGGGAAGGTGGAAGCTTCAGGGGCCAGGTCTGCGGCTGCCTGTAACAGGAGTATTGTAGCTGGAGTTAAAGTGTTTTGGATAAGGGTAGCTTTGAATTTGGAAAGGATGTCCTGTCCCAGTAAGGGGGCTGGGCACTGAGACATTATTAAAAATTTGTGTATGAATTAGGTGTGATGTAGAATGCAGGAAAGGGGTTGAGTGATCCATTGGTGGTATTCTGATCCTGTGACCCCTACTATTGTGATAGAGGATGTGGTTGTTGGTTCTGCATATTCAGGAAGGGTAGAGTAAGTGGCTCCTGTATTGATGACAAAAGAGATCAGCTTACCTGCTACGAGACAGTTACCCTGGGTTCACACGTGGTGATCTCCGTGGGGGCCTTGGGCCCTGGGCATCAGTCCGCCTCTTGGGCAAATCCAAGAAGTTCTGGTAAGGATGGCCATGAAGCCAAAGGCTGTGGGTTGGGGACTGGGCCACTCCCTCTCTGGCAAGTGGAACCCCCCAATGATCTGGCTGTTTGTAGTGAGGACAGGACCCAGGAGGGAGCCTGGGGTTAGGACAGGCCTGTATCCAGTGTCCTGGTTGACCACATTTGAAGCAGTTCCCAGGTGGCTTGCCCCTAGAGGCAGCTGGCTTTGGAGTGTGTGATCCCCAGATAGCATTAGCCAGGAGCTGATATTTGGCCTGATCTCTTTTAAAAAGAGCCTTCTTTTCTCCTCCTCCTCCCTATTGTTAAAAACCTTGAAAGCTGCATTGAAGAGGTCTCGTTGGGTCATATTTGGGCCATCCTTAAGTTTTTTTAGTTTTTTTCAAATGTCAGAGGCTGATTGGGTAATGAAATGAGAGTGTAAGAGAGCCATGCCTGCAGGGTAGTTTGGGTCTATATGTGTGTATTTATGTAAAGTCTCAGAGAGGTGGGTTAGGAACTCACTGGGATTTTGGGTGGATCTTTGTGTGATTTCTCTAAGCTTGTCATAATTGACCAACTTGTGAGTAGCCTTTTGGAGGTCATGAAGTAGGTGTGTGATCATATTATCCCGGAGATCCCAGTCCACATGGCTGGCCTGGTAGTCCCAATTTGGGTCCATGTGAGGGATGGCGATGGCTCTCATGGGCCATCTGTTATTTTGAGCATGTACCTTGTCTGCCTGTTGTTGGGCAGTTACCAGACCTGCTTCCTGTCCTTGGGGGACAAAGTAGTAGTGAGTATTATGAAAATATCATGCCAGGTGAGATCATAAGACTGGATGAGATATCTGAATTCCTTGAGGTATGTATGTGGGTCAGACTAGAAGGACCCTAGTCATTTTTCTATTTGGGAAAAGTCCGAAAGAGAAAAGGGGATATGGACCTGGACAATTCCTTCCATCCCTGCCACTTTATGGAGGGAGATATAAAGGAGCCAAAACTGAGGCAGGGTTGTCACCTGACGAAGGGGAAGAAGGAGAGGGGTTGGGAGGCTGAGGACAAAGAGAGGGAAAAGGTGAAGGGGCTGGTGGAGGATCTGGAGCATAAGAAGTTGGTTGGGGAGCAGAGTGGTCTGACAGATCAAAAGATTGATCTGAGTCCAGAAGGGGAGGTTGGGCATGAGCTAGGAGAATTTGAGACATAGGACAGTTTTGACAGAGAGAAGGATGTGATAGGAGATAGAAGAAGGCTTGAACATAAGGAATCTTTCTGGCTTTGCCACTTCAGTGACAAAAATTGTCTAGTTCTCTGAGAATGCCCAAATCGAAAGTGCAATTTTCTGGTCACTGGGATCCATTTTCTAGTTTGTATTTAGGCCAAATACTCTTCCTGGGTTTCGGCACCAAAATGAAAGATAGTGAGCCAAAATGCCAGTATCGACTAAGCTTTACTAAAGGAAGAGAATCTGCCGGGCTGCACTCAAAATGGAGAGCAGCAGCTAGGGCTGCCCTCAAAGTGGAGAGCAGCAACTGTCATTGGGGTGGGAGAGCTTATATGGGCTGTAAGGAAGACTAACGTAATTAGGGAGGGGTTTGGTGCTGGTGTGGAAGATAAGGCTGGCTGATGCAATCAGGTGGAAGGTTGCACCCATGCAGAAGTAGAGGAGTTTCTGTTTCTCAGAAACCATGAGGTTTCTTGTAAGGGAAAGCCTGGTGGCCATTTTGTGCTCAGTGTGTGTAAAATGGTGCTGTCACATACAAGATCCATCATAATCTGTTCTCTAATCTTTTCTCACCTGTATTCTGGTTTCCCATTGATTAAAAAGGTACTTAATTTATGTCCGTGATGTTAAAAACTCTTTCATCTTATGACCTTTGGTGACCTTCTAAGCACTGTAAATATCACATGTCTCTTCCACCAGACAAAGTCCTAATTTATTTGTAACCCAGTCCAATTATGACAAAAAATGTACAGGAAACACAGACAGGCTAAAAGGAAAAGGATGGAAAAAGATATACTCTGCAAACTCTAAGCATAGAAAAGTGGTGTGGCTATGTTAGAATCAGATAAAGTAGGCTTAAGGTAAGAAATATAAATGCAGGAGATCCCTCAGATGCCCCTTACCGTTCCCCACTCCTGCAGAGCCTCAGCACTCGCTCCTTCAGTCCCTGCGGTTGGGCTGTATCCATGGGGACAGGAAACTCAGGACAGGATACCTGGGTTGGGGTGCCCAGGTCCCCCCTCCGTGGGAGCTCCATAGACCCTCTAAGGTCCCCACAGCTCCTTCTTACACTGCCCTGCTCTGGATCCTCCTTTCCCCCCTCTTTTCCCCTTCTCCTTTTCTCATCTTCCAGGACTTTGGCGTAATCTCATCCAGGGATTTAGATTTTACAAAAGCCAGGAAGAATCTTTTCTTTGTTAAACTTAATTAATTAAAAAAATTTTTTTTGAAGTATAATTGATTGTACATATCTGTGTGGTACAGTACTGAATATCAATACCTGTGTGCAATATATGATGCTCAAATCATGATAATTAGTATATTCAACATTACACAATGGAATCATTTTTTGTAGACCTTTACCAATTCCTCCCTTACCCACTCAAGCCCCCTTTCCCACCTCTTGTGGCCTTAGTTCTCTCCTTTTGAAAGTTCGATAAATTATTGTGATTGTTGTATCTCTCTCTCTCTCACACACACACACACACACACACACACACTTATGAGTGAGGACATGCAGTATTTCTCTTTCTGTGCCTGGCTTATTTCACTTAACATAATCTCTAAGTCCGTCCATGTTGCTGCAAATGGCAGAATTTCTTCCATTGGCCCAAATCCCTGAGGCAAGGAAATGTAAAGCTTGACTACCAGCCAGAAACTGGTCTAGGTGGGGGATAAAGGGAACCAAGCCCAACTTAGTATTTGAACAGTTGATCCCGCCATTGCACCTGGATGCTTTCCCAAGTGCCCACGATGGTGCTCCTTGCACTCCTCCTGTCTCTTGTCTCTGTTTGGATCATGGCTTAGGAGGTGTTTGACTTTCTTAACCTCCACCCCTCCTAACTTTAACCTGTTTAAGGCTGTCCTCACATTTTGCAGGGCCTCCCAGCTCACTCAGAGATCTTGTTGAATAGAGTAGAACTAAGTTACTCCCTCTGTAGCAGCATATGGGTGGAGGTTGGGCTTACAGGACCGCATCACCACCAGGGATGTTTGCTAACCTGACCCTCTGCTAGGTGCAGGTCAGGCCTAGTCAGGAAAGCAAGCAGTTCTCACTCAACAATCCAGGCGTACCCTGTCTTATAGTGAAATTGCTCTGGTGGGGTGCCAAGAATTTACTACCAAAATGTGGTCTGGGGACCAATAGCACCTGCATCATCTAGGAGCTTGTGAGACATGCAGATTCTCAGCCGACCCCAGAGCTGGTGCATCAGAACCTACATTTTAATAAGAACCCAGTTTACTCGTGTACCCTTTAAAATTTAAAAAGCTCTGCTCTAGGGTGTATGCATCCCACTAACATGAATCAAAACAAGGCTAATCTGCATTTAAAAATATTTTTTAAACAAGAAAAAAAATCATGAAAAATTTATTAAATTAGCAAAGCTTAAAAATAAAAAGATTATACCAGTATTTTTGTTAAATAGATACTTTTTTATTAGACACTGCAGGTGCAAATGTAAATTAGTGCAATGTTTCTAAAGGGCAAATTGTTTGAGAATTCTTAGAATAACCCACAGCTGTTTAAAGCAACAATTTTATTTCTATGACTTGATCTTAAGGAAAAGTTTAAGATGTGAAGTCACTTCAAGGATATGGTGAAAAGGATTTTCATGACAATGGTTTAGTTGTTTTTCTAATCCTTTCTTCTTCACAATCAGAACTCTAGTTCTGTAGAGGGGAGGGGGTTAAAAACATGTTCTGGACTCTTTTAAGGTAGCCCATGGGATGTAAGGAGAAGTCATGGGGAGCCGTCTCCAGGACAATGCTTTATGAGGGGAATGGTCTCAGTCACTAGCACCCTCCAACCTATGACTCTGCCCCTTCTCCTTATCCTGCCTGGAACGCTGATGGGCTGTTGGAGATCACCATTACCCACTAAACCAACATCAGTGCAGCCTCCTTCCAGACTTTTGATTATGTGAGTAAAATAAAATCCCAGTTTGTGTAAGTCACTGTCTTTCAGGAGTTTGATATTTGCAGCAGACACAACTCCTAACTTACACACAACCTAAATGGCCAACAATAGGGGCTTGATTAATAAATTATAACATCCCCACAATGAAACTCTATACAGCATTAAAAAATCATGTAGAAGTATGGTTTCAAATTATTTCTAGTGGAGGACACCTCCCCTTTTCTATATTCAGTCTTTCATAGAATCCCAGTGTATAGAACTGTTAAACGTTCTATTTAAAGACTGCTGTTCTAGGGAGGCTGGAGGGTGGGGACTCATAACCTTCTCCTTCCACCCGCAGTATCTACTCTCCCCTCTGTGGGGCTCCTGAAACCTCTTCATAGGTCTCCAGAGTTTGGTAGAAATATAGAACATAGTCTGAACACCACTGTTGTAGTTATCTCTCTGTCTACATGAAGAAAAGCTCATGAAATCTTGTTAAACAAAGAAAACAGCTCACTAATTGAATTATGGTATG
Organism: Cynocephalus volans; assembly: GCF_027409185.1. Taxonomy (NCBI): domain Eukaryota; kingdom Metazoa; phylum Chordata; class Mammalia; order Dermoptera; family Cynocephalidae; genus Cynocephalus; species Cynocephalus volans. Next base: position 181,327,625 of record NC_084460.1, read on the forward strand.
ATCCAATTTTATATTTAAAAAAATGTATAATTACTCATCTTCTCAGGCTTCACCAATCTCTGGAAAAAGTGAAGTCACTTAAATTCCCCTGGCTGGTGGCCTTCATTTGTGGAACACCAGCATCTCCCTCCTCGGTCTCCCTAGTTATCTCTGCAGGACCTAGGGGTGTTTCCCACCTGTCCGGAGCACAAACTATCCCATTCTCTCTCTGGCCTCACAATTTTCATCATTTGCAGAAGTGTCTGAGGACAATCCCAGCCCCTGCTCCTGGTGCCAGTGCCCTTGAATGGGAAACCATCTGTTCAGCATGCCCACCTTGTGCTCACTGGGCTGCAAAGACCTGTCCTGCATGCTGGGTGGAGCCGTGCTGCTCTCCAGAAAGAACCAGGAGGATGAAGAGCCTTCCATGGCGCTGAGCTGTGGCTCACGGCAGGTTGGGGACCAGAGGCCATGCCCACAGTCCTGTTGCCTCTCCACTTTCTAGTCTTACCTGGCCCCATGCATACATGCATCTAGCATCAACCTCCCTGGCTCCCTACACCCCTAAGTGACCTTGGGAGCAGGGAGCAGGGTTTCAAGTTCATCAGTCTCAGTTACTCTCCCCCCATTCTGTGTGTGTGTGTGTGTGTGTATGTGTGTGTTTATTAAAGCCATGTAAATTGGAATTTAATTTCTGAATGGCAAGATTGGGGTGCTTAAAATGTTTTAATTATTTTTCTTGTTTAATTGTATTTTTTAAAGATTTCTACAATAAACATGTATTATTTGTATTAAAAAAAAAAATTAGGATGCACCCGACATCAGTTCTGACCCTGATCACTGAATACACTTAACTTAATTGCTCAGTACATTTAACTGTGAGTTTCCTGCCACCCAAGGTAAAGTATTTTACTTGTGTCAATGTTGGATTGGTGGAGGTGGGACTGGGGAGGGGACAGTCAGTGTAGGGGGCAGGGAAATACCATAGACATAAACAAATCATGTAGAACTGTTTCAAATGATTTCCAGTAGAGGACACCTCTCCTTTCGTATATCCAGTCTTTCATAAAGTCCCAGTATCTATATACTGTTACCAGTTAACAGTATGTGTACAGGGAAGATTGAAGACAGTCTGAAGACAATACATTCCAACAAAGCCCAGCCCTCCTTTCCTCCTGGGACTTGGTGACATGTTCTATCTGGAGTGCTAGTTCACTGTGTTCCTTGCTCTGAGGCTGGTGGCAACTGGACTTTGGGGACACAGGCTGACCATGCAGGGAGCTGTATCACAGACCCTCCCTTTGGGGCACCCCCTCGGTTCTCATACTGGCACATCACAAACAGGCAAAGGTCACTGGGGAGCGGGGTGGGGGCTTCAGTTACGGTGAGGGTAGTGTGATGGTGAGGACAATGGTTGATATGACAAAGGACGAGTATGGTTTTCACCACAGAAAACCATAAAAATGTCCTAATTCCCATTGAATCCCACCCCCTGCAGCCCTGGCTTTTGCTGCTAGAGGCTGTCGACCTCAGGCTGATTTGCAGAAAGGTTCACTTACGTGATGGGACTCTCAACTCAGGTGGGAACTAGACAGCGGCTCGGGGACGACTGTACGGAGGGTCTCTATTGAGTTTCATTCATTAACAATGTTCCTCTGAGGGAGCCATTTGGCCATGTGGATTCTGCTTTCAGAGTGGACTTTCTAGGTGCCCTGTGGTAGGGGACACCATTTCAAAGCCCCCTTCTCACTGTTACAACAAAGGGTGGCCCTTCCTGTGCCTTGTGGGGACTCCCGAATGTCTCTGTCATCCCACATCTGAGCCTCTCCTGATATCTGACAGCTACTGCTTGCTTTATTCTCAGAACATCCCTTTTGACCTTCTCTCTTCCTTCTTGTCATTGACCTCTGACCCAGAATTTTCCTTATCCCCATCCCACCCTGTAGTGCACGACATTGCTTTAAATGACATCAAAGTACCCCCTTTTTTGCTTTAAATGCTCTAAGTGGCCCCCATCTTCCTCACCCCTCCACTCCTCAACAGAGTGCCAGCCACCCAGTGTTTCTTTCCCTTGTCTACCTTTTCCTTAGGAATACCAGCTAACGTTGGTAGAGCACATGCATTAGTTAGCTTAGTCCTGACGGCAGCCCTGTGGCATAGGGACTACAGAACCCCCCTGTTTGGTAGATAAGAAAATGGACTCTTGGCAAGAGCCTTGGCCCGAGGTCCCCCAAGTGGAAGGTGGCAGAACTGGGACAGATTCCAGCCTGGGCAGCCTAGCTCCCGCCTGAGCTGCCCACCACAGCCCTGGTTTAGTGGTTCTTTCCTCTGAGGAGCCTGCATTGAAATTTTTAAACACCCAATTCTGCCATTCAGAGTTTTCAGTGGTTTTCATGGTGCCATAAGGCCCGTCAGCCTGCAGGACAGACCCTTCCAGAGCCTCTGGCCCGGGTGTTTAGATCAGCAGAATGAAGCCTCCTGTTCTCACAGATCCACATGACTGCAGCCTCCTGGCCAAGGAACCTCAGGACTATATGACGGTCCTGCTCCTGGTGCATGTGACAGTTGGCGCTTGCCTGTATTTGAGCTGAAAGTTTTAAAAAGAGATATGTAATTATCCACTCTAGGGAATAAGGTAGGTAGAATCAGAAAATAGGGTTTATAACTTGCTCAAACATCTCTACCTAGATGATCACATTTAATCCTCATACAGGTATTTTTATTATTAGCCCCATTAAACATTTTTTTCAGGGCCGACCCCGTGGCTCACTCGGGCGAGTGCGGCGCTGGGAGCGCAGCGGTGCTGGGAGCGCCGAGGCCGCAGGTTCAGATCCTATATAGGGATGGCCAGTACGCTCACTAGCTGAGCGTGGTGCGGGCAACACCAAGCCAAGGGTTACTATCCCCTTACCGGTCACAAAAAAAACAAAAAACCCCCCATTTTTTTCATTGAAGAGAAATTTATATAACATAAAATTAACGATTTTAAAGGTTACAATCCAGTGGCACTTAATACATTCACAATGTTGTGCACACACCAGCTCTATCTAGTTCCGAAACATTTTCATCCCCGCAAAAGAAAACTCACTCAAGAGCCATTCCCTATTTCTCCCCCTGTACCCCCCTCCCCCCAGCTACTGGCAACCACTGACAGTGTCTGTCTCTAAGGATTTACCTATTCTGGTTATGTCATATAAATAAATCATGCACTATATGACTATGTGGCCTTTTGTGTCTGGCCTTTTCCACTTAACATGTTTTTGAGGTTCATCCCTTTGTAGCATGTGTCACAATTTCCTTTTTATGACTAATATCCCATTGCATAAATAGACCACATTTTGTTTATGCATCCATTTGTTGATGGACACTTGAGTTGTTTCCACTTTTTGATTATTGTGGATAGTGCTGCCTTGAACATTTGTGTACAAGTATCTGTTTGGGGTACTTATTTTCAATTATTTTGGGTATATACCTTAGGAGTGCAATTGCTGGGTTACAGGATAATTCTCCATTTAACTTTTTGAGGAAACTATTAAGCTCATTTAAAAGGAGGGCTTAAAGAAATTATGTGTTGTCCAAAGTCACATGACAAGTAAATGACAGAACCAGCATCAGAAGCCAGAGCTTATACTGCTGTCATTCTGAGGACCCTGATCACAGCGAACATCATTCATTCACTCACCCAACATCTAGTGAGGGCTGGAGCTAGCTAGCCTTTGTGACAGATTTAATGATAACTCTCAGAAAGGAGCTTTCTAATTGCAGAAACTTCAGGAGAATACAAAACAAGGGGTCTATTTTTAATCATAAATCAACATGACTGGTTCACAGATACATTCCATTAATTCAACACTCTGTTTGAACACCCCGTTGGACACCCTGTCTCCTGTCTTACTGCAGATTTTAATGTCAGTGTGGGGATTTCACACTGATTCTCCAAAGGACAAAAAGGTCCACTCTCCCTAGTTCTAATTGTCTTTCACTGTCAGCATTTCTTGATTGACCCTGGGAGATGAGGGGTTGAGGGAACCTATTTGGTTCTGAAGTTGTGATTGGATTCTGTGAAAGTCACTGACTACAGGGAATCTGTCGATGGCAGTGCATGCTTAAAGGGTTAAATGCCACGGCCAGGGAGAAACAGTGTGGGCCTGGATTCAGCTAAGGTCTACTTGGCGGGTGGGGGAGAGTTACAGGAGATGGGGGACGGGCAGCACTGGGAATCCTATTTTTCAGTGGTTTCTGGGGAATTTTACTATGAAGAGGTAAATTCTTAGGTCTGCCTTCTACTTCTCCCTGCTTACTGGAGCATTTTCGGCACCGAGAGGTGACATCAGAGGTTTAGCCAAGGCTAGAAAACAGACGTGGGCTCCACCCGGCTCCCACCCGCCCTCCACTCCCCTGCCTGGCCCCGCTGACCTGCTTAATCAGAACCCCGCGAAGCCCACGGAGGAGGGCGCCCTGGCGAGCGTCATCTACGCAGCCGCGCGGGGACAGACGCCCCGGCTCGGCCAATGAGATGCGATCCTGCGAGCTCGCCCGGGCGCTGGAAAATTCCGTGCGGCGCCCCTGGCGGGACCGTGCGCTCAGAATTCCGCAGCCCCGGTCCGCCAAGCCGGGGCCAGCTCGCTGAAGAGTGGCAGTCAAAACAGCCCTGGGGTCTGGGTGCTTTTCCACGAGTCACCGAGTCACCGTGCGACAAGCTGTTTCCCTTGTTCTCCCCACCTCTCTGTGAGAGAAGCTCTTAGAAGCAGATCAAGGAGAAGCAGGCGATGCCTGTATCATTGCGAGGGTGGGGTGGGGGGACAAATGGTGGCATTATTTTTCCCCCTTGGTGGGGGGAGGGGGTGGGAGAGAGAGAGAGACTGATTGGGAATGAGAATGAAACAGGATCAACGCCGTGATTCAGAGACACGCCGAAAATTCCAGGGCCACCGAGCGGGGACACGTTGCTCAGCCCGCCCGTGCGTGGGAGGAGGGGAGCGGAGATGCAGAAAAGAGGTTAGGCCGCCGTCCTGGGGGAGGGGCGGGAGCCTGCGTGCCAGTCCCCGGAGTGAGGGCCACCGGCAGGTCGCTGCGTTTCCACCTGATCCCTATCTTCCTTAACTCCACGTGAATTATGGTGATAAATCCCTGCTATTTCAGGAGACCCAGGCCTGTTTCTGCTTCTTGCAATGTTTAGGAACTTAGTGAACACCGTGCAAAATTTACAATGCAACCTTGTCCAACAGCGCTTCTGCCCAAAGAGAATTGCAATGGCTTCTTCTGGGATTGGAAGGGGACAAGGGCGGGGACAGCGGACCCAAGCTATCTGGAAGTGGGGAGAGAGAAGGAAAGAGAAAAACAGAGGTGTTTCTTCTTAAAGTAGGAAGCTTCGGGAAGAATCCATGGAGCGGAATGGGAAGGAGGGACCATCAGTAGTCCCAAAGCCCTGAGGTAGGTGATGGAAGCCCGGCCTGGGGCCGGGAAGCCTGGATGCTCCAGTTCTGCTAGTGGCCAGTGGAAGGTCCTGCGAGGATCTCCTCACTCCTGTAAGCCTCAGTTTTCACCTCTGTAAAATCAGCTACACAACAATTCCTGCTCTATTTACCCAATAAGGTCATCTGTGGGACTAAAATAAAATGAAACTATGTCTATGAAACTCTGAAGAAATATATGGAAGGGCATTTTATCCCATCCATTTACAATATATAATCTATGTTGTTTTAGATGCATTGACTTGTGACAAAGATCCACAGCTAAATCAATCAATACATTTATTGATATATTTAGTAAATCTTTATTGAGCACCTACTATGTGCCAGGCAGTGTTCAATGCCTGAGATTCAGCACTGAACAAACCGGGAAAAGCCCTGCTCTTGGGAAGCTCACACTGAGGGAGATGGGATAGAATAAGAAAACTACAGAGTTTTTAGGTAGTAAAAAGTGATGTGGAGAAAAGAGCAGGAAAGAGGGGCTGGAGGGTGGGGGAGCGATTTTGAATCGGGTGATGAGGAGGCCCCATGGAGAAGGTGGACTTGGAGCAGAAGCCTGAACAGGAGGTGCGGGGTGAGCCCCATAGATTTTGCGGAGAACATTTCAGGTGGGGGGTGCTGGCCAGTGGAATGGGTCTGAGGGGACCGTGGCCCCTCCTATTGGAGGAACAGGAAGGCAGCCACTGTTTCTGGAGAGCCGTGAGTGATGGGATCAGGGGTTGTTGGGTTGGAGGTGGGGTACAGGGCTGGGTACAGCATGTAGGGCCTTGAAGGTGACCTTCAGGACTAGCTTTTACGGTCAGTGTTCTTCACAGTTGGAGGGCACACACAGCTGTGGCTCCGCCTTGGGTCTTACCTGACAGAAATGCAATTCATATTTAGCTTGGATACTGGCAAGCACCCAGTAAGCATTTATGCCAAGGCCTGCTATGTGCTCTTTGCTGTGCCGGGGGCTCTGAGAGCATCAGGAGGTATAACACAGATCCATGGCTCCGAGGAGGCGGCAAGCTTTTCAGTATAATGTAGCTGCCCAAATACTAGGCAGTTTCTATCACTTGCTGTGCTGGGTGGAGGGGCCCTAAAGGCAGGAGGAATTTGGAGTTTTGGGAACCAGGGGTACCCGGGGATTGGGCTGGGATCACAGTAGGTGCTCAGTGGTTGTTTGTGGACAGACGAGTGACTCAAGTTGGATAAGCAGGGAGCAGTTTGCAGCTAATGTCCTCCTGCCCGGGCCCAGGGTGGCCGGCATTCCTGGGCAGCAGCCACTCACATGCCGTCAGTGTTGCCAGCACACAGCAGTGCTGCTGTGGCCGCTCCTCCAGCCACAGGGTGGTCAAAGGCCTCATGAGGAAGTAAATGGCCATGCCAGTCGCTGTGTGGAATGTTTCCCCTGGGGAAATTTAAAAATGGAATCTGGCGTCCAGGCCTCAGCCTCACGTCTTTAATAGGCCAGTCACGATCCTGGGGCCAGGGCCTCAGGGCAGCTGCTTCCTGCCCGAGGCCAGTTTCCTTTCCAGGCCTCTGACTCTCCTGTGTTTGGTAATCCTGCGAGACCTCTCCACTCTCACCAGGCGAGGAGGGTGATCTGGGCTAGAGAAATCATATGAGGTCAGTTCAGAAAGTCCCGCACCACCTTGCCATTGTCCTTTGCAGAGCTGACCACTGGGCCGGGCTCCCTATCAGCAGCTCGGGAATGCAGCAGTGGAGGTCCCTGCCCCTGGCACCTGCGTCCTCAGCTGGGGGATCCGAGGCTCCCTCCCAGCCCTGGACTCCCAGCTATAGAATTGCTCTTGACCTCCCTGGACAGGCCTGAGCTAGTCCTATAACCTTCAGGGACTCAGCTACACCCACCCCAGGCTCTGTGAAACCAAGACAACCTCACGTGCTCATTCCTCAGTGCAGTGGCAACCAGGCGGCTCAGGGCAAGAGAGGGAGGGGAGGGGACAGTGTCCTATACTTCCTTCACGTAGCTGAATGTCTTATTTAACTTTTTGAATAAATAATGTACCATATGGTTCAAGAAATCAACAAGTATAAAATGTTACACAGTGAAAAATATCCTTTCGCATCTGCCCAATTCTTATCCCCCACCCCAGAGAATTAGCCACTGTTTTGTTGTGTATCCTGGAGATTTTTTTTTTCTTGGCACATGCAAGCAAATAGAATAATGTATTCTTCCCCCACTCCCATCTCCTTTTCTTCTTGATTGGTATTTGATTGGTCGTACACAATACAGTGTTCTGTACCTTGCTGTTTTCAGTTAACAGCGTATCTTAGAGATCTTTTCATCATGGTACGTAAAGTATTTCCTCATTCTTCTTTACTGATGTTTACTATCCAAAATGTGCCCAAACAATTCCTTATACATGGACATTTCAATTGTTGGCAGTCTTTTGCTTTCAAACAATGCCGTCATGGATCAGTTCTCAGTTTAGCACATGATTATGTTTATGCATAAGGTAAATTCCTAGAAGTGGAACTGCTGAGTCAGAGGATAAATGCATCTCTAATGGGGACAGATGTTGCCAAATTACCCTCTGCAGAGGGTATGCCAGTTTATGCTCGCAGTAGCAGTGTGAGAGGGTGCCTGTTTCAGAGCTTACCAACAAAAGTTGATTTCCATACTTTAAATATTTGCCATTTCTGATAAATTTTTAAAAAATCAGTATGGTTTTAATTTGTATATTTCTTATTATGATGGAGATTGGTTATATTTTCATATGTTTAAGAATCATGTATATTTCCTATAAACTGTCCATATCTTTGCCCATTTTTCTATTGTTTTGTTAGTCCTTAGTCTCATCAATTGGCAGGAGCTCTTTATATATGTATAGTACTTCAGAAAATTTGTGGAAAAATAGAATTAAAAGATAAAATGAATATTTCCATGAACTTTTGAAGTAACTTCATACTAGGAAAATTAACCCTTTGTTTGTGATATGACTTACACATATTTCTCATTTTGTCATTTACTTACTGATTTTTCTTAGAATGCTTTTTTCAAAAAAAATGTTTTTGGCCATGCAGAACTTGTTGATTTTAATGTAGTTGAAATTGTCAACCATTTATTTTGTTGCTTTTAGATTTTGAGAGAACAAATGGGACAAATAAAAAATAAATACCAACATGGTGGAATTTATTACACTTATATTAGTAATTACTTGAAGTGTGAATATAGAATACTCCAATTAAAAGGTTTTCAGACTAAAAAAAAAAAATAATGGTGACCCAAGTGTGTACTGTTTACTGTCAACACATTAAATATAAGGACAAAGTTAAGATGAAAGTAAAAGGATGAAAAAAGTTATGTTGTGCTGTACTAACCAAAAGAAATTTGGTGTGGCTATATTAATGCCAAAGAACTACACTTTAAGGGAGGAAATTACTTGAGAGAAAAGAAGGTGTTTTACTATGAAAAAAGGATTAATTCAATAAGAAAACCCAAGAATCTGAAATCTGACAATATCATTTCAAAACATAAATCATCTTAAGTAAAGGAAGAAAGAAGAAATCATCAATCATGTTTGAGAATTAATCATGTATTTTCTTATATTCTATTTTCTCATTTATTAGCTTTTTAATTATATTTTTTGTGTGATTACCCCAAAGATTTTATTATGTATCCCTGACTTAACTTTTATCTCTTAATTGATTATGCAATAACTTTCTGACAGTTTTAAGTCCATTTCCTTCCACACTTTGGGGTATTGCTATAGTATAATTTTATTTCTATGTGTGTCATAAAGCTCACATTATTATTTTTTCTGCTTCAAACAGAAAATATTCTTTTCTCTTTTCCCACATATTTATTCTTTCCAGTGCTCTTTGTTCCTTCCTGAAGTTCTGTGCTTCTATCTGGAAACATTTTTCTTTAGCTTGAAAAAATGTCCCATAGTATTTCATGTAGTGCTTCTCCATTGGGGATGAATGACCTCAGCTTTTTTTTTTTTTGATTGTTTGAATATATGCTAATTTGCCTTCATATTTAAAGGAAATTTTGCTGGATATAGCATTCTGGTTTGATAGTTTTTGTTTGTTTGTTCGTTCTCTTTCATTGCTTTATATATAACATTTCATTGTCTTCTGGCTTTCATGGTTTCTTTTGAAAAGGTCAACAATCAGTCCTACTATTGCTCCCTTGAAGCTTAAGTGCATTTTTTCCCCCTTGCTGTCTTTAAGATTTTCTCTTTGTCTTTGATCTTCAACAGTTCTACTCAGATGAGCCTTGTTGTGGTTTTTTTTTTTTTTTTTTATTTGCCTTCCTCAGGGTTCACTGAGATTCTGAATCATTGAGTTGATATCTTTCATCAGTGTTAGGAAATTCTTGGCCATTATCTCTTCAAATATTGCTTCTTTCCTTATCTCTCTGTCCTTGCTTTCTTGACTCCAATTATACATAAGTCAGATCTTTTGACTGTGTCCCATATATTACTTATGTTCTGTTCTGTCCTTTCCATTCATATTTCTCTCTGTGCTTTATATTATTTTTCAATTGATCTGTTTTTGAGTTTACTAATCCTTTGATTTTTAAGTTTATGGTTTTCTGCTGTATACAGTCTTCTTTCAAAACCGACAAGTTCTTAATTTCAGCTATTGTATTTTCAGTTGTAGAATGTCCACTTGATGACCTTCGTGGATTCCAATTATTTTCTTTAACACGTTTATGACACTTTTTCAGAATAATAGTCTCCAGATGATATCTTCCACCAGTGAGGGTTGTCCTTTCCTTCTATTAGGTGAAGAGAGAATTGTTTCAATCTAATTAGGAACTGAGTGGAGTTGAGGCTGGATCCTACTTTAGTACAATGCATTCCACTTCTGGTTTGTCCTGAATGTCCTGCCTTGTGGAGGTTTTGAGCTAAGCAACCATTCCAAGCAGGTTAAAATTTGGTAAATGTCTTGAGGGGAAGACTGATCATGTGTTTTGTAGGTTTTCCCACTAATGAGATATTACCTCCTAAGCGCCTACAAGGCTAGAAATTTCTCTCTGTCTTTCTGACCCTGCCCCCTTCTGGGTGACCCAGAACTTAGATTTGCTCTCCTGGGGAAAATTAGCCTTGTGTTTTGAGCTCTTCTAATTTCCAATTCATTGTACTAACCCAAAGCTTCGCTGGTTTCTCTTCCCATGTACAGTCCTTCTGTTTGAGAAAAGCGAGTTATAGCCCACATCCAGCTGGTGATTGTCAGCTCATTTAGGACAAGCTCTTCGCCTCTGGAATTTTTATCTAGTTCTTGTTATTTCCATGGTTCTCCACTGTCTTTAAAATGTGACCTTGTCTCATTTATCTGGTTATAGCTGTTGTTACAGAGAGAGTGTTGATTTTTCTGACCTACCATATTCTACCCGGAAGCCCAAGTACCCTGTTTATCAATCTTTTATTTAGTTTTTGTTGTTGTTGTTTGTTTATTTTCTCAATATGCATAAGTTAAGTTAATTTATGAGATTTTTGTGTACAGTCCTTGCCAGGTTTTGGTATTATGCTTATTTCATGAAGAGGGTTTGAACAGTTTTCTCTTAAAAATGCTCTGGCACAGTTTAAATACCAGTGGAATAACTGCTCTTTAATGGGAAGTAAACTTGGTTTGGAGTTTTTATTGGCAGAGGATGACATGGAGAAACTTTTGGGCAAATTTCTTTGTTTCTCTACAGGTAATAGTTTATTAGATCTTCTCTCTCTTTTGGAGTCAGTTTTAACAAATTATATTTTCATCTACAGTACTGTCCAGTATAAATATAATACAAGTTACATGTATAATTTAAAATTTTTCTAGTAGCTATATTTAAAAAGTAAAAAAAGCAGATAAAATTCTTTTTAATAATATTTTATTTAACCAAATATATTTATCATTTCAACATGCAAACAATTAAAAATTATTAATGAAATATTCTCTTTTTGCTTTATAGGTGTTTAAAATCCAGTGTGCATTTTACAGTTATAACACATTTCAGTTTAGACTAGTTGCATTTTAAGTGCTCAATTCACTGTGCTGGGCAGCTCTGCCCTTATGACTTAATCATCTCTTATTAAGCCTCTACCTCCCAACACTGTTACATTGGGGATTAAGTTTCCAATTCATGAAATTTGGGGGACATATTCAAACCATAGCAAAGATATTCTCTGTTTTTCTTATTTATCATGTAACTTAGTTCTCCTTATCCTTGTTAATTTTTTTCCCACTCACCTTGTAAAGTTTTGAAGATTTATTTTTCTCTTGTCTTTGGTATTCTGCAGTTTCCCTATGATGTATCTAGTTATGCATTTATTTTAATCATCCTTCTTAGGTTTTGGTATACTTCTTTTACTGAGGGTTTACATTTTACTTCAACATTGCAGAATTCTTGCCATTATCTCTTTGAATGTTGTCCAATTCTTTTCTTTTTTTATTGGGACTCCACTTAGATTTATGTTGGTTCTTTTCATTCAACTGTACATGTTTCTTAACTTCTTTCTTATATTTTCCATCTCTTTATTTTTTTAAGGTATGTTGGGTAATTTTCTCAAATCTTCCAGTTCTCTTGTCTAATATTCTCCTTGTCTATGGCAAATGTACTATTCAATACATGAATTGCATTATTCTGTAGAACACTTACATGTTTTCTTTCTCAAAGTTCTGTTTGGCTTTTTGATAATATCCCTATTCTATTTTTATTCAGTTCTTACAATTTATGTTTCTTCCTTTATATTTTTAAAAATATTAAATATCTCTTTTTATATCATCCTGTTATCTTTAGCTCTTGATACGCAGTTTTTCCCATTTACTGCATCTGTGGATTTTTCCTCATGGTGATCCATTTCCTTATGTAGTTTGTTATTTCTGCTTGTCTTTAGTGTGGCTTGTATTTTTATGGTAAGTCCCAATTTCCAGGGTTTGGGGACCACCTCTGCTGAATAGATTTGTGTTTTCCTCTACCATGGCCCTTGTGGATTTCTGGAGTCCTGAACTACTTTTTATGTTGATTTGTGGCTTAAGGCCGCTGGGCTAGGCAGGTAGTGTGAATTCACACTCCCTGATTCTGCTGCCCTGGGTTCTGATTTTTAGTATTTTTTCTCCTTTTCTTCTTTAAAGTTCAAGTGGATGGCATGCTTCCTTGTAATTTCTCAGACTGGTAGGGAGAATTTTTCTAATCCATGTTTCTTATTTCAAGTCAGGAGCAGCATTTCATGACTCCCAACCCTATATTTTATCTTATCTGTTACTGTGAGGGAACTAGATTCTGGCCCAAACTCTTTTTTCCAGAATTTTTATCTAGAATTTTAATCTGTTTGAAGTTGGAGTGAGATAGGGTGACCCCCACTTTCATAACGTATGAAATTCGCTTCTGTGAAACTGCTTGCTGTGTGACAAGGTAGATTAATGAGGTTTAAATAGTGTTTGAATTGCTTAGAAAATGTTGTTGTTTGAAAATCTCCCTCAACTCTTTAGCCCCCTTGGATAGAAGTTAAAAGCTAAATATGAGCCTGCACTTAGAGAAGTTTGGATTATGTTTGCTGTTCCCCACCCAAGCTGCCCCTGAGCGATTAACTGGCTTGTTTCAGCTTCTGTTATCAGCTTGTGCTAGGCCTCCCCAAACCCCCTCCTCACGCCAGGAGGTTGTGTGTGTATGTGTGTGACTATATGATAACTGTAAGTGTGTGACTATTTGATAATTTTAACTGTATAACTAATGTAAAAATGTGCCTTTTTAAAAATTCTCTAAACTTCAAGTCAGAGCTGTTCTCTTCTGAGACTTTTTTGGAGGGACAGTCACTGCCTGGCCAATAAAGACCCCCTTTTAAATTCTCAATTGGGTGTTCTGGTTCCTTTTCCATGTGGCAGTCTCTCAACAGGAGTAAGGGATTTACCAATATAATGACCAAAAGTCCATAAATAAGGTTTGAAGAAAAAATTATTTTTTTATAATAAATTAAATACAACTCTATTATGGAGTAGAATTCAAAATTTGCCTGAATTTTTAAGATAGTCTGGACACTAAAGAAATTTTGATTGAGTTAGAGATTTGGGCCAATTTCCTTCATCCCCTGAGGTTACATGTTTGTTTTGTTTTGTTTTGTCATCGGGGGTACTTCTGTGGAAAAGATTGAGAGGCACTGCCCTGAGGTGACCTTGACTGCTAAGATGGAAATCACTCCGTGGGCAAGTCCCCTGACACATAAATTATCCACTCAAAGCTGGAGAGCACTTGCCTGGCTCAGTGGTCTGTGGCTGTTGTTTTGCCTAGGCCTGGCCTAAAATGTCAGGAATCAGCTCTTTAAAAATTATTGTTACTCATGACTAAAGTTAAAACACTACAAAACGTTGTAAAATGGAAAGAAAAGTATCCCCAACCAGTCACCCCTTCACTTCCCCTCCTACTCCCTTAAGTCCCCACTGCTAACAGCTTCTTGTGGACCTTTCCAGAAGTGTTGTATGTGTAGATAAAGATTTAAAACAAAACAAAATAAACAAATAGGTCATGCTATACGTGTTTCTTAAGATTTTTGTTTTTTTATTTATCAGTCATTTTGGATATCTTTTTTATATCAGCACATGTAGCTTTACCTCATGTTTTTGGCAGCCAGAGTGGATTTCCCATACATTAATTGTTCTTTATTAATAGACATTGGGTTTATTTTTCTTATTTTTGCTATTTACAAGAACACTTTAAGGAATGTACTTGTGCAGACATCTTTTTGTAAATGTGTGAGCAGGGCCAGTGATTTGTGCATTTAAACTTTTGATAGACAGGGTTGAACTTCTCTCCAAAATGCGGCAGCAATTTATACTCTCAGCAACAATGAAGAACCACCCAGTAAGCAGTACTTTAAGAAGCTTCTGAATTTGTCCCTTCTGCCTGCATCACATCCCCAGAGCATCCAAGGAAATTGCTGTCTAACACCCTTCCTCCTGACGTGGCACTAGGTGTCAGGGACTAAAATCTGGTCATTGATATCAAGATCAGATGTTGCTTTGCTTTTGAAAAATGTGGTTGCTTGAGTGGCTTTCGGGATTCCAGATGGAGACCAGGCATGGGTCAGAGGCCGGGGAGGGGGAGAATAAAGGACAGTGGGTGAAAAAAATACCTGTACCATGAAACGCTTTCTTAATTTAGTGTGTATTGTTTTTTTGATAAGTAAGTAATACGTTCTTACTGTAAAAAAAAAGAGGAAAATATGAAACACACCTATCAGTTAATAAGGCTACTAATGTGTGGGTAAGTAAATAATGCTAGCCAAAATAAAACGACTTTGTGTGGGGGCAATTGACACACCAAGTAGTGAATAAAAATAATTTCAATACTGAGACAAGCACTGTATTTGCAGACATGACCTTTCATTCCTCTTGTTCTGGGTGCATGTGCAGGTGTGTATACACTACACACAGGAGTGATATTCAAAGCATTTAATAACTGGTTTGGCATGGACACTGCCCAGTCAGAATGGATAGCAGTCTGGATGGCTGGTTTCTGCTGTACTGGCCTTAACTCTTTAGTTTCTGGATCATGGGAAGGTCTGGGAAGTCGTGGGGAGGGGTTGGGTGGCTGGGGCAGTAGGAGGGCTGGGGAGTGGCTCAGGGGAGTGACTATTTACCATTCAGTATGAAATGTTTTAAATATTTTAAAATCCTCTCTGACCATACTGGTGTATACTGGCTGAAAAATCAGCTTTAAGTATGCATTCCAGTTGTGTATTTTTTTAATAATTAAAACCGTATATTGCACCATTTGCTGCTTCTAAGAGATATTCTTTAAAGATAAGGACACAGAGAGTTTGAAAGTAATGAGAACAAAAATATATGCCATGCAAATAGTTACCAAAATGTGCTCTAACTATAATGATTCGTAAATTTCTCTTTGAACTTAACATTGTCCCTACGAGGAAAAGTTCTTTTGCATTATCTTTTGATGACTGTATATTATGTTATGGATTGGATGTACCATCATCCATTTAGCTAATCAAAATATTGTTAGACATTTTGGTAATTACCAACATTTTAATGTCAAAAGCAATGCTAGGTTGGATATTCTTGAGTATATGGTACTGCTTTGAGCACTTCTCCAGTTCTTTCCTCAGGATACGTTTTTGAATGTAGAAGCACTGCTTTAAAGTTTATGTACATTTTTAAGTCTTTTCACTCTATTTTGCTAAATTGACCTATAGAAAAGTTGCATGAATTTATATTGCCATTAGCAGTGCATAGTCGTCCCAATGCCACATCCCTGTTGCGATGTGGTATTTCTTCACCATTTTTTAAAGAAACAAACAAAATGGAAAAAGAAAAAAGAAGAAAAATGCATCTAGTTTATAAATTTTACTTTTTTATTTTTCCTCTGTGGTAGCATTTTTATGTTTTTATATGTTATATGTTTTAATATGCTTTATATGTATGTTCATCTTTTAAAAATTGATCTGTAAGAGTTCATGATAAAATAAAGATATCAAACCTCTGTCGTATATGTAGCAAATATTTTTCTCAGTTTTCCTGGTAATTTCTTGATATTTTTTTGAAAAGGAGTTTTGTCATGTGGTCTATCTTATTCTTTTCCACATATGAGCCAGCTACTGGTTAGCAGTTGCCTTTCATCTGGGGGAGGGTGCCCTCGAGTCCTAAGCCTAGAGGCTGAGAAATGCTGGTGATGTCTCCTTGATAGAGGCAACCTCAGCTGAGTATGTAAGGACTCCAGCAAGGCTTTCTTCACTGCTGCCTGGTTTGCTTCTAAAGCTTCTTGCTGTAGAATCCCCCTCTGGTGTGGCCAGTTGCCTAGTGATTTGAGATAGAAGCTGTCTTGAAACTCCTTGGGGTGTTTCCAAATCGCAAGGAGGCCACTAAGATATGGGGCCTTCCTCTTTGCTGCTGGTGACTTCTGAGCAAGCAGCCTGTATTTTCATAGTCTATAAAATGTCTCTTCAGAACTTGATGTGACTTTGGGTAGTGGGACCTTGGATTTTGTTCTCATTCGAAGCCCATGCATCCTTTAGTCAGCAGTACTTGAGTGGCACAGAATGCAAAGCCAGCTGTTTTCTTGGTGGGGATCATTATTAAAATACTTAGAATTCCTGCAGCGGTCTTGATACCAGACAGACAACGAAGCCCACACCAGAAGCAGAGATGGAAAAAGCCAGGTCCTTGTTTACATCCTTGAACCATTTAATCAACCATTCCCAAAGCTTCCCTAGGGAATTTGTATTACATAAAATAATACACTCCCTTATTGATTATGCTGGTTCTGTTACTTTTGGCCAAACCTCCCAGTGGATAGAAGAGTTATATTGCCAAAGCCCTATAAAGCCCCATAGCTGCTTAGTAGGCCCAGGTACAACATCTTAAAATGCACAGAACCACTGAGCTTTTGCACCTCTCTGAGTTGAAATTTCCTTTTTGCTCTCTTCTAGAGAGACTGTCCTCCCTCCTCTGCTGAGGTTTTCATTCCTGTTGGCTCCCACTCTTCTGGGAAAGACCAGAAATACCTCCCCCCTGTACATGTCTCCCCTTCAGCCTCCTGTGTGAGGGAAGGACGGCTCACTGCGGGGGGTGGAAGGGAAAGCTCACTAGTTAGGAGGGGGAGCACTAATGGAGAGGGCATCTCAGGAGCAGGGAGGATGGCTCACTAGTCGGGGAAGGGCTCATTACTGGGGAAGCAAAGAAGATTTCCAGCCAGGGAGGATTTGGAGAAGACAGGTCATGCTGAGTATGTTTGGTTTGCAGTATCTTTCTGTCTGGGAACTTTAAGCAGCCTGGTGTACTGCTCTTGGGGGAGACCGAGAAGCTCAGAGATTGTGGGCTTTGGGGTTGGCTGAATGGTTATTTAACCCAGTGGCGTTGTCTCTTTCCTTCTCTTTGCTCTATTATCCTTGGGATTGGCCTCATCCTCTGGCTGGTTTCAAGATGGCAGCATCAACTTGAGTAATGACATCCCAAGGAATGAGGGGGGCTCTTCCTGTGGCTTTCTCTCAGGAGAGAAGACGTTCCTGTCCCTCACTGTACCCCCATCTGCACATTCTATTCACGTCTTATTGGCCATCATTGTGTGTCAAGCTCATTTTGAGGAAACCATTGGCCACCGGGAATGGTGGACTCTTGGACCCTTTCAGTTCCCTCTCCAAGGCCCTGCCTGGGCACACAGCTGCGTGGGAGTAGAGCAGATATCTGAACAAAACGGCATTTCACCATGTTCCAGAACTTGATCTACGATGTTTTCAACAACCTCCTCAACCCCAACAATGAGGTTGTATTATCTCACTTTTACCGAGGAGTAGACTGTGCTTAGAGATTAAGATATTTTGATATTGTAAAATGAACCTTTTAAGAAAAATACCGTGGTAATAGACTTTGCAAGTGGGCAGCTCAGGGATATGATTTCCGGTTGGTGGGTGGAGTTCAGCCAAGTGCAATGTGATACCCTCCCACCTTTGATTGGGGCCAGCAGCTCCTCAGACACAGGCTCTCCTGGGATGCTCCTTTCCTCTCACCATAGAAAAACCACTGTCAGCAAAACCAGCCCTGCTCTTAATAATGGGAAAGCTTGCCGGGCATCAGACAAAGTTACACTGGAGGCCAAGGTCAGGCACAAACCTTTATAGATTCACATGTCTTCCCACCCCCGCCGCAGCCTACTTGGGGCCACCCAACAAATGATGCCCTGGAGCCTTGGCATGCAATTAAAAGTGAAGAAATGCTTAATCAAATCATGCCTCTTGCAGTGAGCTGGGCTGGAATGAGAAAGTTGTGCAGGACTGCCCACAATGGAAATTTACCAGGCCAAAGTGGACACCAAATACTCCCAGGTTGTTTTGAAATAGATACTGTCGTGTTCTGTAAAGTTCTGAGATCCCTTTCCAAATATTTAAAAATGTTTCCTTTAACTAGGATTGCTTTAGAAGCACACACACACACACACACACACACACACACACACACACACACACACACACACACACACACACACACACACTCCCCCTGCCCCAGAGGCTTATACTATGTGCATGGGAGAAACAGAAACCCACAGCAGACCTTCCATGCACACAAGTCTCTCTTCAAACTGGCCCAGACCTGTGTATCCCCTGTGTCATTTGTTGAGACAGTTCTCATTTAAAAAGTTTATTTACATTTTCCCTTCTCAAAAATGCCATGACTAACTTTCCATTCATTATCAAAATATTCTTTTGCCACTAATTTCCTTTCTTGGTTAAAATAAACAAAGCAGAGCAAATGCTGTTGGCATTGCATCTAGGATGCACTCTGCTGTAAACAAGAGAACATTTTCTGAACGGATCTTGAAGAGTCCTCCCCTGAGAATTTCCTGTGCAGCTCCTCTCTGTTTATTAACAACATTTGGCATGGAGGGCAGAGACTGAGAAGCCCAGGGCAAGGGGAAGCTCCTTGAGCATGCCAGGACCAAGGCCAGGCTTGTTTCTCAGGCCAGGCCCCTGCAGGTACAACCTAGACCCTCTGGTGGGCTACTGTGTGGCCTTGGGTGGCCATTTGACCTCTCTGGGCCTCAGTTTCCTCAGGTATAGCATGAAGCCCTTGGATCTTATGATCTCTAAGCCCCCTCCTGCACTGAAATTCTAGAATTCAAATCCAGCAATGTCTAAATGGAAAACAAAAAGGGCGGGAGGAGGATTCTTGAAAAAAAAAATCTTAGATTTTAGGATTCAGGAATATGTAGTGAAGGGCTCTATGTGTGAGCGAAACACTTCATTTTCAAAAGACAGAACACAGGAAAAGTAGGTCAGAAAACCAGTTCATCAAAGGCTTCCATTCTGACAACACAGCTGAGAGCTTGCCTTGATCCCCCAGAATATACCCTGCAAGTGGAGGGGAAGAAAGGGGGTGCATAACACCCCTCCTCCACTGCCCCGAGCCAGGTGAGAGTTCCCAGCCCTTTAGCTTCTCTTCTGGCCCACAGCCTAATTTGTATGACTGCCAGAGGGACTATGGGGCATTGGAGCAGACCAGCAGTCTTTTTTGCATTAGGCCCCCAGGCCTCCTAGAGAAATGGGGTGTGGCTGGGGTGGGGGATGGCTGTTCTGAGCAAAGAGAGGACCAAAGGTGTTAGGAGGGACTCACCTTAAAGTAAACCAGAGACAAAATGCTGCATCCTCCCGTGATCGATGTGGCCATTGATAGGGCACTGCCCATGTTTCTCCAGGCTCCTGAGGACCTGTTCTCCACAGCAGGGCTGAGGGCAGAAAGAGGGACTGCTGTTGACAAAGGTGTGATGAGCTTTCAAGGTTGGCCAAAAGGAGCCATCATCGTCTCTGCTGGGGACACTGCCCTGTCTGGAGCACCCTCAGGATGTGGCTATGTGGCTGAACTTTCTGCAGAGTCCTGATACACGTAAGGGCTTGCAATGCGATGGGATGGCAGCCCCGGCAGTGAGCCTCAGCTGCACAGGACCTAGGTCCTCCTGGGCATCTGGAAATGGGAAGGAAGTTGAGAGGCTGGAGGCTTGGATTTCCATGTTAGTACTAGGTGGAGGCTGGGTATGGAATGACACTGGGAGCCAGTATAGTGGCCACCTAAATCAGAGTGGCTTAGGGAAGTCAAGATGACCCTGACCACACTCTAACAGCCACCCTGCAGTTGTGGCTCCCAATTCAGGTCAGGAGACTTTGCTGCTGTGCCAGTTTCAAGATGAGGCTGATACAGGGCTTTCTTACATAAATTTAAATTGATTTAATTTAGAAGACTGTTCTCTATTTTGAGAGTATGTCCTCTCCAGTTTTGGAATTTAAAATGTCCTTTCTTTTATGAAATGATGGCAACAGGTGATAGGGCTAAAAAAATTTTTAACAAAATAAAAAGTTGACACATCTTACTGATCCCTGTGGCTGACTCTGCTAGTTTTCTCTCCAGTTTGGTTTCCCCTTCTCTCATACTAAGAGAAGTTTAAAGGGGCATGTGACACCCAGAATAAAGCTTCCAGTTCCCAGTCTTTCTTGGAGCTCAATGTGCCCATTTGTCCAAGTTCTGGTCGGTGGGAAGAAGAGAGACACGCAACTTCTGGGTTGTGTCCTCCAAGGAATGGGGCTGTCTGCTCCCTGCCACTTTATATCTTCCCAAAGGCTGGAATATAGACATGGTGGCAAGTTATCTTCGACTGTGCAGATAAAGCAACATCGTAGGGTTGGCAGTGCAGCGAGACAGAGGAGCCTGGGGTCCCAAACCACTGGGTCAGCCTGCGATGCTATGTCATATGAGAGAAATAACCATTGATATTTCACAGCTGGAGATCCAATGAGTCTGCATTTACATGTTATGTACAGAGTGGAAATAGAGGAGATGATCCAGGAACAGAGAGAGGGAGGAAAGAAGAGGGCCTAGGATATCTGTAGAGAACTCCAACATGTAATAGTTATGCAGAGGAGGGAGAGCCCAGGAGGGGCCTGAGGAAGGGAAGCCAGAGAAACAGGAAAGGAAACAGCATGAAGGAGCCACTGGGAGAGAGAATTTGAGGACAGAGGGAGTGTCAGCCGCTTCCACTGATGCCGAGGGTCCAGTAAGAGGAGGCCCCATGTGGCCATTCTCTTTAAAATGCAGGTGAGTGGTGACCTTATCAAGAATTGTTTCATTGATGTGGTGGAGTGAAAGCCAGTGGCGGTGGCGTGAGGAGTGAATGGGAGGAGAGAGAAAGATGGCTTTTTCTAGAAGTACGGCCATGAGGGAAAGAGTTAAGAGAGGGCAGGAGCTGGAGAGAGGTAGGGAGACTTCCTGTCCTGTCCTGTCCTGTCTTGTCCCACTCTGTCCTGTCTTGTCTTGTCCTGTCCCATCCTGTCCTGTCCTGTCTTGTCCTGTCCTGTCTTGTCCCACCCCATCCTGTCCTGTCCCATATTCTCTTCTCTCCCTTTTCCTTTCCTTTTTCTTTTTTCCTTTTCTAACTTTCAAAAAGATTGCAGAGTCTAGGGCACTTAAACACTGATTGGAAGAGTCGGAAGGGACAGGCTAGAGAGAGGCTAACTGATAGCGCCAGGCCCTGAGAAGGTGGGAGGCGTGAGGCGCAGAGGCCGTGTGTGGAGGACCTGGCCCTCGTCAGGAGGGTGGAGGGTTGGTGCAACTCAGGGATGTGTGTTGATAGATGTGGAGGTGGACGGTTGGTTCCCTTTTCTTAGGACAGGAGAAGGCAAGGTCATTCACAGAGCATGAACAAGGAGAGGCTGCAGACACGATGACCTTGGAGAAGGCTTGAAGTATAATCTGTGTGAAGTAGGAGCCTGCACTGACCAGAGGAACCCTCCATGGCTCTGATCGCAGGGCAGTCCTGGGGGCGTAGCCAAGGTGGGTGGCCATGCAGCTGTGTGATGTCCCTCCAGCAATGCCTTGCAGGCTGGTGGCCCACGTGGAGATAGATGCTGACATCCATCCAGGGCTGCAATTTTGCTACATGGGTGGGAGGTAAGGACAGAAGAGGAAGGGAATGTGTAGTATTTGGAAGAAAGTAATTAAAAGAGTGGACCATGGAATCTAAGCAGGATAAGATGGAAGGTGAAGAGCATGTAAGTGCTGGATGAGGAGTATCTGGAGGGGTTGCTGGACAGAAGGCCTCAGTGCGGATGGGACAGGTGCAGTGAGATTACGGGATTGAGAGTGAGGTTAGGACAGGAGGCTGTGGTCAGAGAATGGGGCACTTGGGTTTGAGATTTAGAAGTGGAGGAGCCCTGAGTCTTGGCCAGGTCCAGGCGGTGAGCATGGGAGTGGGGTGCCACAGTGGAGGGAGAGAGATGGCCACCGACGATAGGAGGGCAGGGACTGAGGGGCCAGCATCTTGGCTGGGCTATGCATGAGGATTCTGAGGCAGCAGCATGAGTGCGATGGACAGAGTCATGAGCCATTTGCTATATATTTGTTGGCTGAGCAAAGGTGCCCAAGAAAGTCCAGAAATGTCCTAGATGATGGCAAGGAAAAGACCTGAATGACCTCAGCTCTGTTTGAGTAGGTAATCTGCAGAGAAGTGGTCTGGAAGTGACACTATGGAGCCAAAAGACAGGAGTCCAACTTCTGGCCCCAAGGTCAAGAGCATAATAATGAATGGTTTCCACCTGAGAGGCCAGCAATGGAAGCAGCATCTTTGGGTCAGCCTGGGGGCAGTGTGGTCACTTCAACTTCTCTTGGTGAGCTTTTAAAATGCAGGTTCCACAGCCTAAGTGTCCACTGATGGACGGATGACTGGATAAGGAAAATGTGGTATATGTACACAATGGAATGCTACTTGGCCATAAAGAAGAATGAAATTCTGCCATTTGCAGCAACATGGATGAGCTTGGAGAAAATTATAAGTGAAATAAGCCAGGCACAGAAAGAGAAATACCTCATGTCTTCACTCATAAGTGGGTGCTAAGAAAGAAGGAAAGAAAGAAAGGAAGAAAGAAAGAAATACCACGTTCAATAATACATTGAACTTTCAGAAGGAGAGGACAGACCTATAGTTACTAGAGATGGGAAAGGGAAGGGGAGGGGAGTTAGGGAGAAATTGGGTAAGGGACATAAAGAATAATTACATCTGTAATAATGAATATGCTAATAATATTGATTTGATCATCACATATTGTACACAAATAATGATAGTCAACACTGTACCCCCAAAATATGTAAAATCAATGATGCTTCAATACTAAAAACAATTTTTTTCAGAGGGAAAAACTACTTAAACACTAAAAAAAAAAAAAAAAAAGAGGGTTCCAGGACCCCACCCAGTCTAATTAGATCTGAACAGTTTGGGAAAGTATCTGGGCACAGGACTGGCTCCACGGGCATTGGATCTGGGTGGGTGCACAGGGCCCCTCACTCAGAAGGGCCGCCATCGTGAAATTCTGATTGTTGACTAAGGAGCCCGGCATATCCATTCTGCACTGGGTCTCACAAATTAGGTAGTGGGCCTGTCTGAATAGCAGTATCTTTAAAAAAGAATCTCCTCAGGGGATTCTGATGTGTAGGCAGGGTTGAGAATCACAAAGGTAAGCCAAGACCTTGGAGGGAACGCTCAAAGAAATGGCTGAGGGTGGAGGGAGTTAGCTAGTCATGGAGCAGGAATTGAGAGAGCAGCGTAGGGGCTGACAGAATCAGGAGGACGAAGGCAGAAGGGCATGAGAGGGACGATAGACAGGCACAGAATTTCCACCCTAGGTTTACTCTTGGTTCTTTGGGGAAAGGTGAGTGCTTGAGCCTATCGAAATTCTGCCATGGCCTGAAAGGGAGACCAGAGGTGGGGTGTCAAGCTGGAGATCTTTTGCCTTGAGGTCTTCTGGGGAGTGCATGGATACAAAGGTGGGCTGGGCCGGTGGATAGGAGGGCGGGGCCTGCGTGGGTGGGGACAAGTGTGAACAACCTGAGCACATGGCTTTGGGCTGGTGTGCTGTGTGGCTGTGCTAGGTGCCGGGGCTGGGGTGGTTGGACGGGTCTCCAGGGCTCCTCTGAACTGAGAGACTCATGCTGTTTTGCCTGGAGGGCTAGAACTAGAGCTGCCATCACAAAGATGAAACATGGAGTGATGCCAGTCTCCAGTTTGGAGAGTTTGGAATGCTTGGGGAACCTTAGCAGGGACACGGCTATTCATGAGAATCTTGTCTTCTCCCGGGAGTTCAAGAGGAAAGTGCAGCACAAAGTAAACCGAGACAGGGCTCTGGGAAGTGAAGGCTCCCCAGAGAAATGAGCCACAAACACAGGCGCCACGGGGTCACTTGTCCATGAAATGTTGGTTGTTTTTCTAAACTACAAGAGATAAGAGGTGGTGAAATCTTCCCTCTACTTAAGCCCGTTAGTATAAATATTTCTTTCAAAATCAACCCAGACAAGGCTGGGCCTGAAGGAGAAGTCAGGTACACAGTCCTGTTGCTCCAACTCTGCAAGTGCAAGGCTGGACCAGGTGCCTTCCAGGTTCCCGAGGTGCCTCCAGGAAGGATGACTCCATAAGGGCAGAAGAGAAGGTGCTGGAGGGGAGTGTCATCGCTTGAGTTTGTAGCGATGATCAGGGGAGCAGCAAACACCGTAATCACTCCCTCATACTCAAGCGTGGCTAAGCAGCAGGAGGGATTGGAGAAGGTAGTCTGTCTTAGGACACTGAGCCAAATCGAAGCTCTCGCTATTTTAGGAGCAGAAGGGGCATCAGGGCAGCCACTCATCAGGGTACATTTTCATCCACCTTGACCTTGGAGGAGTCTAACCTGCTTCCTTCTGGCCTCTAGCCTCTCGTGGTCCAGGCTACTCTGTTCCAAAGGCATCTGTGGTTCCACCCCTACATTAAGCCCGAGTTAGCCCTGAATGTCCCTGGCAGGTGGCCACTGTCCACAAGGTGGAAGTTCCTCATCTGGGCTTCCATGTCTGACAGCAAGATTGGGCAGCCTCACAGGGGACACCCAGAGCATGCTGGAGCAGTAGACGTGATTTCCAGGCCACTTTGGATATTCTGCTCTCCACAGAAATGTACTAAAATTTTAGGTTCTTGACATACAAATGGCCACTAAACACATGAAAAGATGCTCAGCAACACTAATCATTAGGGAAATGAAAATAAAAAACACAATGAGATACCACCTCACACCCATCAGGACGGCACTGTCAACAACCCGGAAAATAACGAGTATTGACGAGCATGTGGAGGGAATCCTGTGAATTGTTGGTAGAAGGTAAAATTGTTCAGCCATTGTGGAAAACAGTTAAAAATAGAAAAAACTAAAAGTAGAATTACCATATGATCTAGCAATTCCGCTTCTGGGTATATGCCCCAAAGAATTGGGAACAGGGTCTCAAAGAGCTATTTGTACACCCATGTTCCCAGCAGCATATTCACGATAGCCAAGAGATGGAAGCAACTCAGGTGCTCATTGACAGATGAATGGATAAGCAAAATGTGGTCTGTGCACACAGTGGAGTGCTATTCAGCCTTAAAAGGAAGGATTCTCACATGTGCTACAACATGGATGGACCTTGAGCACATTAGGTGAAATAAGCCGGTCATTAAGACAAATACTGTACGATTCTACTTCTGTGAGGTGCCTGAGTAGTCAAAATCATAGAGACAGACAGTGGAATGGTGTTTGCCAGGGGAGAGGGGCGGGGAGTGGGGAGTTGGAATTTAATGGGTGTAGAGTTTCAGTTTTACAAGAGGAGAAGAGTTCTGCAGATGATGCCATTGATGGTTGCACAATGATGTGGATGTGCTTAACACTGCAAAACCGTACACTTAAAAACGGTTAAGGGTGAATTTTATTTATGTGCATTATAACACACACACAAAAATTGAAGAAAACATTTTTTAGATTCTCCTGGACCGTCAGAGCCTGACTGCTTTGAAGTCTGACTTTGAGTTTTCACTCGGCCAGGGATAAATGATCAGGAAATTCTGTCTTACTAGTTGTTTGGCCGGCAATTGGCAAGTGCGGTTCCCTTTGGTTCCCCATCTTATTACTGAAGTTTCTTTAAACCACCACTGGAGAGGATGGCTCACCCTCCCTGTGCTGGAGAAGCCTACACAGAGCGCCATGAAGGAGGTTCTGTCCACTCTCAACCTTGAGTTTGCAGTGTCACACACCTAAGTGTACGGTGTCAAAATGACTTGGGGGTCATGCTTCTCATCCAGCTGATTCATTCCTGTGCACGTGATTGATGGGTGTGAGGGGGTGGGGCTTACTGCTCACACCTCTGAGCACCCCACGGGGACAGCATTTGTGTCCCGAACTTCTCTATCCTCCCTGAAGTCCTTTCTTCATTCCTTGCCTGAGAACCTTCCCATAACCTCCTTCCTTTGGAACTCTTTGCGATTCTTGCTTTGCTTTCTCTTTCCTATCCGTTTCTGCTTTAGGGTCAGAGGACGATAGGGGGGCTTCAGATTAGGAAGATGGAGAGGGAAAGGGAGATAATCCAAAGGTCTAGACTCTGGAAGACAGTTGACTATTCCACTCCCCTCTCCCTAACCCTGGATTCTTTTATTCTTGCACTTCAAGGTTAATCTGCTAAGATTTGCAGAGCCTATGAGGCTGTACTTGCTAAAAGAATGTCCATCTCCTTGCCAACCTTCAAATACATGAAAAAGTCACCTTTGCTTGCACCTTTCCAGTATCTGAGTTTTTTTCCTTTCACTGCAATAGGTGGAGGAATCCACCCTGCCAAGTCCTTTCCTGGTGGAAATCTTTGTGACCTTGCAAAGTTGAGAGCCGTCTCCTTCCTCCTCCCCCGAGTGCATAGGTCAGTACTGTTGTGTGGTGTGCCTGTTCACGTGGGGAATTCCTCTCCAGCTCTGGGCCACCATAAGTCACCTGGCATGTCGGGCAACCCTTCCCGTTCCCCCTGTAGGCACCAGTGTTGGTCCCTCTGCCTCAGGAGTCCTTCCTCTAACTTGGTGACCTGCCCACTTCATCCCTAGGGCATCTCCTTGTCCAGAATGTCTCTGATGTCTCAACAGCATCTGCCTCTGGCTGAAGATCGTATATAGGGGCTCCGGTGCCTCCTGTTTTGGGGTGGCTGGTGTCCCACATGATCATAATGTTTTCAACATGTTGTGGCAAGTGTCAGTACTTCGTTTCTTGTTATGGCTGAATGATATTCCACTGTATGGATATACCACATTTTGTTTATCCATCCATTGATGGATATGTGGATTGTTTCACCTTTTGGCCATTGTGAATAGTGCTGTTATGAATATTCATGAACAAGCTTGTGTTTGAATATAAACCTTTCTGATTACGTACCCCACTTAGTAAAAGGTTAGAGGGAGCATATTCCCCATATGTTTGTTTATAAACTGTACATTATGTTAAGTATAAAACATATGTAAAATTGAAGCTAAAAGGAGAAACAGGATAAAATAAATAATGATTTGTGTCGTTAATTGTGACAGCTTTGTATCACCATTATTTAATAGTTGAGTTTGAATTTAAGGCTTATTGTTAACAGTAATGTTTCTAAATACACATTCGAAGTAGTCTTTTGGTGAATTTTGATTGCTTTTGGCCAGCTTCTTGTCGGATCTCATCGGCTCCCTGGCGTTTTTAAGGTGTAGTGTGGCTGGGAAGAAGCTCACTTGTCCCTTGTCCTAGTGCTCGGAGACAAGTCAGCTCAGCCTTTTCTTTTCATTCCTGAGCTGGCAGAGTCAGAATAATCTCCAGTCAGGACTTGTAGTGGTAATCCTAAATCTGCCCATTCTTTGTGTGAGAACTGATTAAATTACGGTGAGATGATCTAATCTATAAACCCACTTACCTGCTCCTAGTCACGCTGGCCAGGAGGGGCTTGCTCCTCCCTCTGAGGTGGGAGCTCCAGCACTCCCTCAAGCGGCTTCACATTCTGCATGTGAGGGACTAAGCGAGGGGACCCACCAGCAACTTTATATTAAATATTAGTGTATTAGCTTGCTAGGGCTGCCCTAACAAAGTGCCACAGACTGAGTGACTTAAACAACAGAAATTGTTTATGTCACATTTCTGGAGACCAGAATTCTGAGATCATGGTGTCATCAGGGCGGGCTCCTTCTGTGGGCTGTGAGGGACTTGTTCCAGGCCTCTTGCTAGCTTCCGGTGGTTGCTGGCAGTCTTTCATCTTCCTTGGCTTGTGGATGCATCACCCCAGTCTCTGTCTTCGTCTTCACATGACATTCTCCCTGTGTGTGTGAGTGTGCGTGTATGTGTGGTCCAAATTTTCCCATTTATAAGGATATCAGTCATACTGGATCAAGCCCCCCTAATGACCTCATTTTTAACTTGATCACCTCTGTAAAGACCCTATTTCCAAATAAGGTCACATTCTGAGGTACTGGGGGTTGGGATTCTGACATATCTTTTTTGAGGGGGACACCATTCAACCCATAATAATCAGTAAAGCTCATTTTTCTTACTTTTCAGACAAATAGAAATAGATAAATAAATAGAAATAGAAGTTCTAGTGGCTTCTTCCAGCATCCCAGTGGATAAGGATCTAGCATACGGTGGGGTGAGACCACTGCTTCTGGTTCTGTCCCTCTTTTTTCTGTCATGACCATTCACACCCAGTTCTTGCTGGGGGCAGGGCGGGTGTGGGGTCTGGAGAAGATAGGGCCTCCAGGAGCTCCAGCTGGTGGACTTCTGCTCTCAGGATGGCTGAGTGGGCCACTGGCCAGCCCCTCCCCTTTGTTCCAAACTCAGAAATAATAGTAGATGCATAGTTTTAAGTAAAGACATAACTGTACTCAAAAGCAAGAAGGGGGAAAAGTCTGGAGGTTCTTCAAAAAGTTAAACACAGAAATACCATATGACTCAGCTCTTTCATTCTTAGGTATATCCTCAAATAACTGAAAATGTATTCATACAAAAACTTATACATGGATATTCAAAATAGCACTATTCACAATAACCAAAAAGTGATACAGTCCAAATGTCCATCAATCGATGGGTAAACATAATGTGGTATATCCATACAGTGGAATATCATTCAGCCGTAACAAGAAATGAAGTACTGACACATGCCACAACATAGATGAACCTTGAAAACATTATGCTAAGTGAAAGAAGCCAGACACAAATCATGCATTATATGATTTCATTATATGAAATGTTCAGAACAGGTCAGTCCCGAGACAGAAAGCCAATTGGTGGTTGCCAGGAGCTGGAGGGAGGGAAAATGGGAATTGACTGCTTACTGGGATAGGGTTTTTCTTTTTGGGAGATGAAGATGTTTTGGAACTAGATATAGGTGGGGTTGCACGACATTGTGAGTGTACTAAATGCATGCCACTGAATTGTATACTTTAAAATTATTAATTTTACATTACATGGATTTTACCTCAATTAAAAAATAGAGCAAGAAGGGGAAGTCTTGGGGAATCAGAGAGAGTGAGGACTCGTAACAATTAATGGTTCGATACAGCACTCTGGACACTGCTGTAATGGGGACCCTGGCTCCGAGTTGGTGCCATCCAGTGTAACAAAGGCCCTGCAACCAGCCTGGGCAGCCTCCACCAAGTTGACCACGTGGAAATCCTAGCAACAACATGATTTTTTTTTTTTCAATCAAATGGCTTGGCGCTGTCTATTGTTTAGAACTCTAAGGCAATGTCAATATATTAGTAACCACAGTTTACAAGACCCCTTCACGTCTTCCCTCTCTCACCCCCAAACTTTCAAATCTTGTATTTTACATTCCTCCTGTTTTCTTTGGAATGCAGTCAATTGACTTGGAATGAGTATAATCTCTGGTGGAGAATAACATGCTTACTGGGTAAATAGTTCCTTCTCAAAAGAGCTGCAAAAAGCAGATTATGTGCAAATTCAGAGAATGCTTTTCAGTGCCAAGCTCTGTTGGATTTGAAAGGTCCTGTCAAGTTTCAGATTCACAGCTTGACATTTATATGGTTATTTATGTGACTTATTAACTGTGGTGTGTTTGTGGCAATCTAATTATGTCTGCCCTTCTGGCTTGTCTTGTGAACGGCAAGAAGAGATTGCTTTGTGACAAGAGCTCACCCTGGGATGTTCTTACACACATCTGGGGAAGGATGGGGGTCGCAAGGGCTAATTTGTCATGTATTCATTTTGCTCTGTGATGTTCTTGAAGCTTTCACCCCAAGGACACTGGTTGCTGGGCATTTCTGCTGTTCTGGGTCCAGGAAGAGGAGGAAGATCTTCCCTTGGAAGCCCAGAAAGCTGCTCCAAGTGCAGGCTTGAATAGCCTTTGTTTCTAGGAGATTCTGAGGCACATCCTGGATTACTTTAAGGTGGTTTGGAGAGCTGGCCTGAGTGGAGAATTGTGAAGAGCCAGTCTCCTGTTTTTGGAGAAATTTGCTCTAATTTTTGACTTTCTGACATTAGAAAAAGATCTTGAGCTATGCTTTTGAGCTTTGTGCCTGCAGTGCAAAGGAATGCTCTGTTCTGAGGAGACTGTCTCTCTATGGGACCTGGAATGAAAATGAACTCGCATTCCGAGGCTTCTGGTTACAACGTTCACCTCCCTCCACCTTCCCCATCTTCCCTACCCTGGGGAGCTGTAGAGTAAAATGGGTCATGAATGGTGGGCTTGGTAGGACAGCAGAGAGGCCAGGGCAACAGAAGAGAAGCAAAGAGTTTTGGGTTCCTGGCTCAGAACCAAACCTACTGAGCTCCTCTAGCTCCAGGTGAAGTTCTTACGAGGGGACTGAATCTTGACACATCCTAGGAGAACCAGAAATAATAAGAAAAGCATGTCAGAAAATAAATACTGCACTGAGCTGCAAGTCACTCCACAGAAGATGCCCTTTGCCCTTATTGGTGGTTGGGAATGGCTTGTCTTATACGCATGTGGTCACCCCATGTGACACTACCTCCATCGTGCCCCTCCATGGCCTTCATAACAGCTCAGTGCTTCAGGGATGGGAAATTTACTAATATTTTGGAATTTGGTCACATTTTGCCACCTTCATGGAAAGTGACCGGTCCTGCAAGTTTATAAAATCTAATGAGGGGCTTACTAACACTCTCTCTTCCCCAAACCATCTTCAGTTCTTGCTTTCCTTAAGTTACAGTGCCATTTGCCACAGATCTGTTGCTTTGCAGCTGGATGAGAGTTTTAGCCCAGGCTGCTTGAATCAGTGACTGCCTGTCTATCTGGGGTCTCTGAGACTTCAGACGCTCATGGCCCTTGGCATTCTGTCAGGCAAAGAGTTTCTGAAAAGGACAAAGGTGAAACCAAAGTCAAGCAAATGCCCACACGGATATGTCCAACTGATTTCTTACAAAAGTGCAAAAGCGATTCAGTTGAGGAAAGATGGCCTTTCAACAAATGGTGCTGGAGCAATTGATACCCATCAGCAAATGAATGAATCTCGACCTCAACCTCACACACCGTGCAAAAATTAACCCAAAATGGATCATGAACTTAAATTTAAAATGTAAAAATTGAAATATAAAACTTTCAGAAAAAAATAGGAGAAAATCATAGGGACCAAGGGTTCAATGATGAGTTCCTGGACTTTTTACCAAAGCATGATTTAAAAAAGGAAAAATTAATAAATTTTACCTTCTTAAAATTAAAACTTTTGCTTTGAGAAAGACCCTAGGAAGAAAATTAAAAGACAAGTTACCACCTGGAAGAAACTATTTGTGAATCACATATTCAACAAAGGGTTTGTACCTAGAATATATAAAGAATTCTCAAAATTTAATAGTAAAAAAAAAAATCCCAAACAATCCAATTAGAAAATTGGGCAAAGATATGAACAGCCATTTCACTGAAGAAAATATGCAGAAGGCACATGAAAAGATGTTCAACACCATTAGCCATTAGGGAAATACAAACTAAAACCAGGATGAGATGTCACTAGACACCTATCAGAATGGCTAAAATAAAGACTAGTGATAATAGCAGGTGCGGGCAGTGCTGCGGAGAAGCTGGCTCGCTCACACACTGTGGATGAGAATGGAAAACGGTAGAGCTCCTCTGGAAGACAGTATGACAGTTTCTTCCAAAACTAAGCATGTGCTTATCATACAACCCAGCATTTACACTCCTGAACATTGACCCCAGAGCAGTGAGTAGGCACAGCATAGAGGAGTAAAACTACTCTATGTATTACTATAATAGTGGACATGTGTCATTATACATTTGTGCGAACCCACAGAGTGTGCAACACCAAGCCTGAACCCTGATGTTAACTACGGGCTGCGGGTGATAATGATGTGACACTGTAGGTTCACCGATTGTAGCAAATGCACCACTCCGGTGGGGCTGTTGATAGTGGGGGAAGTTATGCGTGTGCAGGGCCAGTGGGTATATAGGATTTATTGTATTTTCCACTCAATTTTGCTTTGAAACTAAAACTGCCCTAAAAAAGACAGTCTATTTAAAAAATAATGTTAGCACACATTCATTACTATGTTCACACAATTCAAGGTGCTTTTAAGAACATTTTCTCTTTTAAGCCTCACGACCATCCTCTGGGGTGGGTGGAAGGTGGGGTGTAAAATGACAGTAAGTGCTGTGTGCAGAGTACACATTGCAAAGGCCTGGTGGTAAGAAGTGAGCTCCACGTCTTCTCCCACACTTGCCACAGCCTGCGGGAAGCGACCATGTGATCAGGGACACACCCTTCCTCCAAGGGTAGGGATGGGGTGAGGGTAGGGATTGGGCTCACCAGTAGAATGAGTGAAGGTGTTGAGGCTCTTAGACGAGCCAGATGGAAGCAGGGAAGAGAGGTGTGTGGTCCAGGAGAGCGAGGACAAGCGTGGAGAAGTGACCGGGACCGGCTGGCATTCTCTTCTGGTCATTAGATGCCACAGCTTAGCATATCAGCAGGACTCTACTGTGTGGACAGAGGAAAGCAGAAAAGGAGGGCAGAAACGAAGTCCAATAAAGCACATTTTGAATCTCAAAGGAACAGGTAGGAGTCTGAAACCTGAAAGGGATCCAGTAATTAATCCAAAGGGTTGATTTACTTTGGGAGTTTATATATAGACAGAGAACAAGAGAGAACATGGTGAGAAGGATTTTTCTTGGCATCATGACTTCTAGGGACAGAAGCCTGCTGACTTCCTTTATTTATGCCTTCTTGAATTACTTATCTCTTTTCCCAGCACTTGTTTTGGGCACAGCGTTGGGTACACAGGTGTTCCTGCCGCCAGCCTTGCAGAGAAAGCTGTCTCCCTCTTGTGGTCTTCTTCAGGAATCACTTGGCCCCCCTGGCCTAGGAGAGAGAGCCTGGGACCTTCAGGGCCTTTGGCAGGCCAGCTCAGTGCTTCCAGATATGAGGCTGCCTTTGGGAAAGAAGCACATCTTGGGTATTTTAGACCAAAAGGAATTCACAGGACATCTGAAAACTGGAGGAAGTAAAGGAGAAGAAAATGAAACAATTGTACACGGGGCAGAAGATTCCAGAACCTCCCAGGGACTTACTACGTGCCACCACCTTGGTAAAAGGAGGAGCAAAATGTTTGGAAACAACCATGGAAGAAGTGCTTTGTCCTCTGGGACCTCTCTTTGTGAGTAGCCCATGAATCCCGACACCTGAGATGACCAGGGACACATTCTCTTCATGCAGTGCAGCAGCAGATTCCTACTCTTTTGCAGACTGTGATGATGTTTCTTTATGGAGACAATCACAATGATTTGAGAGAAAGCAATGGCATTAAAAATATCTGTGGTTATGTAATTCCTCCTATCAGGACTGAAGTCTTGGAGTTCCGTGACATCCATTGAGGTGGTTTGGTTAGCAGAGGCATTGACTTGGGGCCATGTGGCACAGGCAGCCAAGGGCCCAGCACTCCTGCCTCCTTGGGGAGCCTGGTCTATGGCCGACCTCACTCTTACCAGTGACCAAATCAGAGGTTAAAGAAGGAAAGAAAATGCTGGTGCTTGGCAGGGGGAGAGGAAGGTTGTTTGCCCTAGGAGCAGCCCTGTTTAAAGCTTGAGGAAGTTGTATTAGCTGGCCCTAGGGAGCAAGCCCCCTGACCTCCAGGGCTGAGGGGCTGCCCCTTTTGGTGACCCACTGCTTTTGGGTGGCCTTCAATTTCTGTGATATAATGTCCTGTGGCCTGTCTTTCTTCCCTGCTGATAGTGAACTCCTGGAGAGCAGGTCAGGTCTCCTTCACTGGGTTCTCATCAGTGAAATACAGCTGTGCAAGATCAGCTCAGCTCTGTGGCCCTTGTTGTCATGGTTGAAACCCAAGAGGGTTGGTGAACTTCATTAAAATCAGAGACTCTCATCTGTCTTTGTACCCACTGCCTTTAATCCCAAACTAAGATGTTTTCAAAGTCCTGACACTATTTTTTAAATATCTGATTTCATTTTATTTTGGACATTTTCAAGCCTACAGAAAAGTTGCAAGAATAGTGCAATGGACATCTGGCTGCCCTTGATCTCCATTTACCAGTGGTTAACATTGCCACGTGTGCTTCTAGCTCTCCCTATATGAATACTTATTGTTGTCA
Source organism: Cynocephalus volans (assembly GCF_027409185.1). Lineage (NCBI taxonomy): Eukaryota > Metazoa > Chordata > Mammalia > Dermoptera > Cynocephalidae > Cynocephalus > Cynocephalus volans. Next base: position 181,361,917 of record NC_084460.1, read on the forward strand.
TTATTTACTGAGTTCTTTGAGAATAAGTTGCAGACACGATGACCCTTCATCCCGTAAATCTTAAGAGTAAGGACACTCGCTTTTATAATCACGACTAGTAAATTCACAAAATTTAGCACTGCCACAATACTAATATGTAATATGCGGTCCATATTCAAATTTCACCAATGCCCCCAAAATGTCTTTTATACTGACTTTCTTTTCTGATCCCAAGTAAAAACCTTTTATCCATTGTTAAAAAGGTGAGTCTGGCTACTGGCTACACACACACACACACACACACACACACACACACACACACAGATTTAAGTTTCATTGCCTGGCATGCTTCCTGTTACACACACACACACACACACACACACACACACACACAGATTTAAGTTTCATTGCCTGGCATGCTTCCTGTAAGAGGATTTTTTGTTTTGGGGTGGCAAACTGCCTCCTCTGCTGCTGGGGTCTTCTAACCACTCTCCAGGACTCATTCTTCCACGTACTGGGGAAGTGGCTAGGGGGTCTGCCCAATCTCGTGGGGTGGGGGGAAGGGAGGATGGATTCAAATGGGCTATGAAGCCCGGCCAGTCTTCCTGCAGGGCTCTCCTGCTCTTGGATTCCCAGGGGGCAGCAGGAGCTTTTGCTTTTGACTTACCACCTCCCACTGATAGGATCAGAAAATGCAGAGCTCACAGAGACCACAGAGGTCACTGCTGCTGCACCTGCCTCCTCAGTTGACAGAGGAGAAAGCTGGAGTTCAGGGAGCTGAAGTGACCGTGCCAAGCTCACTTGGCCAGCGCATGGAATGGGGCTCAGACTGCCATTTTTTCAGGCTGTCCAGCTGTTTCACAGACACCCGAGTCTGGGGTGCAGGAAACAAAGGGACGAAAGCAACAATGTATACCCTGGAGACAATGAGAACCAGTGCTAGTGACTGCTTCTCAAAAGATGAAGAAAAGATGAAAAGCAAGGCTTTAGGTGCAACATAGACCCCGTGACGTATGGCTGCTTGGGAGTTGCATCAGGCAAGGAGGTGAGGGCCACGCGAGGTGGTTTCCAAGGTCGTGGTGTCTTCACGGCGGGCCAAGTGCCGAGAGGCTGCCTGTGCTCCTGTCTGCCCAGCTCTTGACTGCGCTGGGTCTGGGTGTTCTATTCTGCTTGGCTTTCTCCCTGGGACTGGAGTCTGCGGGAGAGATTTGCCATAATCTGCTCTTCTTGCTTTCGAAGTCACCAAGGGACGCAGACAGGAGACACATGCTCAGCATGAATGAGAAATAACATTTAAAACCATCCTTTCGTTGTAATCACTGTTACTTCCTACAGTGTGGATTTTACAGGACTAAATAATGGGACAAAAGTCATAAGCTAACCAAATAGGAACTTCCTGCCCAGAATCCCTCTGCAGCAGGTTTTGGGGTTGGAGTCAGTTGCCTGATTTATGAGGATCCCGTCCCCTGGGAATGCAGAGCCATGAGCCAGAGTGAGGGGGCTTCGTTCCTCCTGAAGACGGCCTGGAGTGGAGACCGTCCAAGCTGCAGCTGTTTTGCAGATGAAGAGACATACACACAAAGCAAACTATTGTGTTCCTGCTGCTTCTGTGGCCTAGGATGGCCTGAGCAAAGCTGTGGTGGCTGAGCATTAACATGCTGTGGACGAAACTTGGCCGTCTTTGGAAAAATCGTTTTCTTTCTGAAAAACGCTTGAACACCATATTCAGAAGTCCATGACTACTGAGAAGAAACTGACTCTCCAAGGCTTGTATAACTCATTTTATGGTTTACATGTTCTTTTACAGTTACAGTTTCACCCAAGACATCACGTTTGGGCTCAGAGGGATTGAAAGACCTGCTGGAGCCAGGACCTAAATTCAGGCAAAAAAAAGAATCCCAAGATTACTCCCTTCTGCATCCCATCTTGTTTCTAAGCCTCTGTGTACCTCTGAGCCTCTCCTGTCTCTTGGGTACCACAGAAGGACCACTTCTCAGGAGAGACTGTGTGAAGATGGAGAGCTGAAGAGCATCCCCTCAAGGGGAGTTCTTTAAAGATGTTGAAACGATGTTAGAGAAAAAAATGCAAACAAACAAAGACAAAACCCTCTCAAAACCACATTTTTTCTCTAGCTATAAATTGGGGACAATAATATTATGCTTCATTTTGAGACATAATGAAGACTAATTTTTATGAAGATTAATTACTTAGTTAATTAACTAACAATATATATATGGCAGAATGACTTCCATGTGTCCAGTATTATTCTAGGTACTAATGGTAGAGAGCAACACCCAGAAAATTGCTACCCACATGGGGCTTATCTCTAATTAAAAAGATCTGCTTAAGGTCTATATGCTTATAATTAGTGTGCAGGGGTGGGTTACTTTTTTCACTGAATTTTATGTCATATATACTGTTCCATGGATTTTTGTAATTTAGATATTAAATATTTTCATTGCCATAGTTTGCTTAACATTACCTGACTGTTGGGCATTTTGATTTTTCCAATTTTTGGCCATTATGAATAGGGCTGATGTAAACAATTCTCTATAATTAATTGTCAACAATTCTTTTGAATTATTTCCATAAAACAAATTCCTAGAAGGGAATTGTTGCGTTAAAGGGTGTGAATATTTTTGACTCTTCTTAGGTAATACCAGATCATGCTCCAGAAATGTTGTATCAAATTATACGCAAGTATAGCTATCAAGAATGTGCTTTTTAAATCCCTAGCACTCTTAGAATTGGATTTTTATCATTTGATTCCTTTTTGCTAATTTGATAGGTACAAAATGCTATTTCATAGCTGACTTGAATTTTATAAAGCTGAACATTTTTCTTTCATGTCATATATATAAATCTAGTTAGGCTGGGTTAAGATGTGGAAACAGCATCTCAAAAATCTTAGTGACTTATAGCAACAGAGGTTTATTTCTTTCTCATGCTAGATTTCCACTGTGGGTTGACCTGTTACCTTCCTTCTCCTATCTTCCTTCTAGGAGCCAGGCTGGTGGAATAGCCACCATCTGAAATGCTGTTGGTCTCTGAGACAGTAGACAAGAGAGAACAGCAAATCATGTGCAGGTTATTAAATCCCCTGGCTGGAAGTTACCCATGTTACTTTTCTGCCATTCCACTGGCCAAAGCAAGTCGCATGGCCATACCCTACTACAAGTGCAAGGGACCTGCACTTCTGTCATGGGTCCAAGAGAAGATCCAGGAAAATCCAGAAGGTAGAACTAATGGCTATTACATCATGGCTGATTATTTGTGATTTTTCTTTTATAAATGGACTACTTATTCTTTGATTATCTATTGGTATGCACTGATTCTGAGAGAAGAGAAAAAGGAGTCTCATGTTCTTTACTTGATGGTCCTCTCTGGGAATGTCAAACTCTCATGTCATGACCCCACAGAACTCTGCTGTGGTCTTCCCTCTCCTTCTTCCAACTCAAAATCAGCATCAACTGAGAGTGTTTTTTACTTTGTCTTCACTTTTCTTTTTCACTAAGTCAGAACGACAGCCTTGAAAAGTATCCAGTCATCTTCTCCTGATTCTCAATGGGGCATTGTCCTCTCAGCTTTTGCCTGCAGCTTCCAGACTAATTGGTGTGAAGCCGGAGGAGTCATTTTGAGTCAAAGTGTCAATGAATCCAAGTAGTGATTATAGGATAGTGAGTTACTTGTTCCCTTTCAAAGGCGAGCCAGTTTGGCTTCATTTCTGGTTAACTGGTGCTTCCTTCAGTGCCACCCGTGTAAAGGAGAGTGTTATTAAAAACAGTTGAAACGCACTTGTGCTCCATTTTAACAACCATCTGGTACAATTTTCATTATCTGCCTGAGAGTGTGTATTTGTTTTAGGTAAATGCAGATCTAATTTACCTTTCAATATAAATCTGATAACTCTAATGAGCTGACTCCTCTCTTTCTCATCTGATCTAGCTCTGTATGTATAAACTAATTAGGAAAAAAATAGTTTGATTAGGTAAAGATGTGATTTTCATCTGGAAGAGCACCTTCAGGAAGCTGTCCTTAATAGAGATCACCCATATTGGTTGGAATAGCCCTCACATACAGGAAGGGGGTGAGTCGGTTCTAGAGAACAATGTGTGTGTGTGAGTGCACCTGTGTCTGGGAGACTGCACAGACACTGGCCACAAAGAAGCTGAGAAATCTACTCCACTCCTGCTCTGGAGGGGCAGGTCCCTTGGGCACACCTCTTGCAATCAAATGCTGGAAAATGCCTGCTTGGGCCAGTGGGCTTGAGGGGGGACAAAGCTCTCTTCCACTCGCTCCCAGGGTGAGCTGGGAGATCATAACAAACGAACAAACCAACCCTTTCTGTCTCACCTCACCCAGTGTTTCTTAGTCCTGGCTACACATTGTAATCACGAGGGAAGCTTTGAAAAACACAGACATCGAGGCCCTATCTCCTAGAGATTCTCATTCAATTGGTCTGAGATGAAGCCTGGGCTTCTGCATTTTTTTCGTGTGTGCAAAGTTGAAATCCAATGAGGTGCAAGTGCTTCATGCCCCTGCTTGTGCCCAGTGGATAAAAATACCTGTTCACCATCAAATATCAAACATGCTTAGGCTATTTGTTTTCTCATGCTTAAGGGAGTCAGTTATTTTAAGACTTTCTTCTAAGATCTATGTAGTGGTTTGAATGGTGGTCCCTGAAAAGATATGTCTATGTCCTGGATCCTTTGAATGGGACCATATTTGGAAAAAGGTCTTCGTGAATATAATTAAGTAAAGGCAAGCAACTTGAGATGAGATTACCTGGATGGGACTTAAATCCGATGACAAGTGCTCTTATAAGAGATAGAAAAAGAAGACACAGACACAGGGAAGAGGGAATGGCCCTTTGGAGACTGAGGCAGAGACTGGAGTGATGGGGCCACAAGCCAAGGAATGCCCGCAGCCACCAGAAGCTGGAAGAGGCAGGGAGTTTCCTCTCCTAGAACCCCTGGAGGCAGCATAGCCCTGCTGCCACCTTGATTGCTGACTTCTGCCCTCCAGAATCATGGGAAAATAAATTTCTGTTGTTTTTAAACCACCCAGCTTTCGGTAATTCATTATGACAGCCACAGGAAACTAAATACATCCTATTAAACTCCCTCTCCTTTCTTCACCCTTTCTTTGGCTCTTTTCCAGGTGTCTTGGCTATTTTTCCAGAATAAAGTTTATGTTTTTTTCTGATTTCTGCACACCCTCTCTTGCCTGATGCAAGCTGGCACCAAAATCTGTTCTGTATATACCAGCAGCTGATGCAAACCCATGGCTGTGGGCCCTATTTTAGACCCTATCTAAGACTCTGGCTGTTTTCTTGCTCATTTTGCCATTCTTCTTGGAGCGGTGTACTTTTTTACCTTTTATTTTTATTTTTTTGGCAGCTGGCTGGTACAGGGATCTGAAACCTCAGCCCTGGTGCTTAGTGTTATCAGCAGTGTTAACCAAGTGAACTAACCAGCCAGTCCTGAGTGATTTACTTTCCCCACTTCATACTTTCCCTTCTGCCCATGATCTTGGATAATGTACCCTTTCTCTGTTTTTTCTGGGGTCATTGTAGCACTAAGTTGATTCTTTGGAGTGTAGATAGAGGTGAAAACACTGGAGTTAGGAAAGTGGGGGAGGGAAAACCCTAGGATGTGAGGCTAGGGCCAGGACAAATTTTATGGGACAAACACGTGAATTGCAACTATTTGCAAGTTATTTGCAGGAAAGGATCTTGTGCATTGCCTTAGGGGAAAGGCAGGGACATGTTGGAATTTCAGAGTCTGAGAATACTTTAGGTTTTCTTTCTTGGTAAATCCCTCTCAGTGTCTCATGTGGAAAGATACATCCTACTAAAATGAGCAGAAGCAGAGGGAAGCAGAGGCAGCTGAATTACAACGCAGCATTAACAAGTGTTTACTGGCGTCGTCAAGTGAGGGCTCATGTTAACTGTAAATATCACACCTAAGATACCTGGAGGAAATGATGTGACAGAGAAGGAGACTCTTGGATGGGTCCTGTGCTAAAGAGTGTTGGAAGAAGGGTAACCCAGTGGATTCAAAGAATAGAGCTGGGGACCCAGGGCAGGAAGCAGGAAGTCTGTAGAAACTGTGGAGGCCAAGAAGACTAGGGACTAGATGGATCAGTCATGGCCAGCTGCAGATGACTCAGACCTCTCCTCTGCCTCCCTGAACCAGGAGGAGCTGGAGAGAGAGATGCCTGCTGATGCTGTTTTTTTTTTTTTTTTTTAATAAACATTCTATTTTAGAACAGTTAGAGATTTGTAGAGTTGTTGTGAAGATAGCAGAGTTCCTAAATACCCCAAACCCAGGGTCCTCTCTTATTGACGTCTTACATTAGTACACTTGTCTCAATTAATGAACCTATATTAATGCATTATTTTTAACTAAAGTCCATACTTTATTCAGATTTCCTCAGTTTTCCCCTAATGTCTCTTTTCTATTCCAGGATCCTGTCCTGGACACCACATTACATTTAGTCGTCATGTTTCCTTAGGCTCCTCTTGGTTGTGACAGTTTCTCAGATTTCCCTTATTTTTGATGAGCTTGATGTTTTAAGGAGTACTGGTCAGGTATTTGGTAGACTGTCCCTCAACTGGGATTTGTCTGATGTTTTCTTATGATTACACTAGGGTTATAGGTTGGGGGAGGAAGACCACAGAGGTAAAATACCATTTTCATCACGTCACATCGGAGGGACAGACTATCAACATGACTCTTCACTGTTGATTTTAACCTTCATCACTTGGCTGAGGTAGTGTTTTGCAGGTTTCTGCATTATAAAGTTACTCTTCCCCCACTTTCCATATTGTGCTCTTTGGAAGGAAGTCACTACGCACAGCCCACGCCTGAGAAACAGGGAGTTATGCTCCTGCTCCTGGAGGTGCACCCCCTGCATAAATTACTTGGAATTCTTCTGCACAAGAGATTTGTCTATTGTTTCCCATTTATTTATTTGACCATTTATTTATATGAGTATGGTCTTGTTAATGTTTATTTTATACATTGGGTTATAATCCGATACTACCTTTAAAGGTTTGTTGCTCAAGTTGTTTCAGCTTTGGCCCTTGAGAACTCTTTCAGTTAGGTTCTGTGTCCCTTTGACATGCCCCCATTGATGTGGATTTTTTGTTTTTGTTTTGAGCATTTCCTTACTTTTTGGCACTACGATATGATCCAGGATCATCTTGTATATTTCTTGCCCCAGTCCTAGAATCAGGCCATTTCTCCAAGGAGGGAGCCCTGATTCCTTTCATTGGAGAATGCTACTAGAAATCGAGATCTGGGTGGTAGCTGTGCTTGTTGCTACTGGGTGGTCATTGCTTCTAGACCCTCTCAACTAACAGAGTAAAGATATATATGCGTATACTAACTTGTGTATATACACATATTTATAATTATTTCTATATGTAACCATCTGTATCTATATTCATCTAAATATAAGTTCATATTGATGTCTCTAACTCTAATCCATTACTAGATAGATCATTCTAGCTTCCTCCCCGTTCTTATCTATAACCTCCCACTCCAACAGTCCGAAACCTGGCTCTCACCATCTGCCATCCATTTACTTAGTTGTTTAATTCCAGTGTACATCTCTAATGGCTTCAAAGTTGTTCCCCTGTGCACTCATGGGAAACAACCTTAGCAGCTAGAGTGCAGAGCTGTGCTTATGTGCAGTTCCTTTAGCCTTTAGTCTCACAGGCTCCACTCATTTCCAAAGTTACTTAGGTCAGCACCTTATTCTCTTACATTCTGCATTTCATTCTGGGAACTGCTGACCTCCTAAATGATTTATTCCAGCTTAAATGGAAAAATAGCAGAGAAGGACTCACACTCGGACCAGCCCTTGTTAGAATAATCGAGTACTTTGATCATCAGGGACTATGTCCGCTGTGCTGTTCTGCGCTGAGAGGTGCTGTCAGGTTGCTGGGATTGTCCATCTCTCCATAATCACATAACTGATATGGAAGAAGAGAAGTTCCCCAAAGGCAATAGGGGTGTTGGACAGACAGAAACAACAGATGCCCACAGTATTCCACTCCCTAGTCCCACGGTAAACACACACATCCTTCTTCTCCTATGTACAGCTAAAATTGTACCATCTCCCAACAAACTTTATATATCTTCTCTCCCCAAAGAGAGCCAAGTTAAAGTTCACAGAGTCACTATATGCAGCTACAAGTCCAGGACGTCTGACTGATATGTTTTGCTGCCTTTCAGATTTAAATGTGTCTCCTTATGGCCAGGCAGATTCTTATCCAGCAGTATTTGGATTCTGTAAAAAGAAGAAAATGGTAACATTTAACCAAAGTTATTAATCTTTAATGGAAGAATAGTGAGGGAGATTTTCCTCATCAGGAAACATTTGTACCTTCCTTCCTTCCTTCACGCAGTGCTGTGTAGATACTGAACTACTCTGCTCACGTGTTAGCCTGCTGCTGTGGAGAAGGCAGACAGCGAAGGGTATGAACTCATGTGTTCCAGGGACATCAGTTCCTACCCTCAGCGTTGCTTAATGTGTGTTCTTATTTTGTCTGCATGTAGGGTTCGTTTCTCAGTGCTAGTTGAAATTCAAGTAAGTATCTTTTATATTCTCATGATAATTTCATTAGGTAATAACTTTGTGTCTGTCAAGAATTTTATGTGTTCTTTAACTCCATTAAACTTAGCTGAATTTCAAAGCATTGTAATTAAATTGTATCAAACTGTTTACTTTGAAAACCTTTTAAAAATGTCAATGGACTGGAATTAAATTCTAGTAATTGGTGCAGAATGACTGGAAAGGCAGAATGAGATACAATACGTGACCACTGCTAATACGGTAAGACCAGAGCTGACAGAAGAACTGTGATAAGTTACCATCTGTTTGATCAGCTGATGCGTCTTAGCATATCGTAAAAGTCTGCAGAAAGAAAAAAGCAATTATTACCTTTACTGATTATTATGTCAGTTCATGAAAGGTAATCATGCCGTGCTTCTAAGCAGAGCATCCTGTAGTCTTTATCCCTTCCACTTTTTTAAGGATTGAATCTTTATCACTTCGATTCTTTTAAGGATTCCAGTATAAATATCACACACACAATTTCCAAGTTCCCCAAATGGTAGAATATTTTAAATATTTCCATTTAACAAATCAATGTTTGAAACATAAAAATCCAAATTTAATATAATTGGCTCATTCACAAAGATAATGACAGAATTTATAAAAAGCACAATTTCATAGATACTATAGGTACTCTATAGGATACTATAGATTGTGTGGAACAATATTAGGACATAAGTTTAAAACCAGCTGGATAAACATCATCTTCTCTCAATTTTATCAATGTATTACTATCACTGGATATATAAGTTCATTTGGAGATAATGTCAAAAGTTTCCATTTAAGACTCTCTGTGTATGTGAGACCCTGCCCTCTGCCTTCTGGCTTCCTGGTCTCCCAGTGGTAGATAAACTCTGATGAGTATCTATTTTAAAGCTCAATTTTTTTTATACCTCTGCTAGAAAATCTTCAGTAACTCCTTAGGCTTCTACCTATGGTCTTCCATAATTTGACTGTCACCTGCCCATTTTCCCTTATTTCTCATCAGTTGTTTTCCTCCTACTCCTATTTTTTCATCTGCCTGGAAAACCTCTTCCCAGTTTTGACTAGCAGCTCCTGCAGGCAGTGACCCTTGCTTACTCATTGCACAGCTCAGGTAATAATCTCTTCATAGGTACTCATATTTGCTGATAAATGTCTGTCTACTTATTCAAATTCTACCCATATTTCAAAACCCAGCTCAAATGATACCACTTCAGAGGAGACTTCACTGATTCCTTCATGTGGAACTAACCTCTTACTCCAAATGCTATAATCTATAACTCCTTTTGTTATGGCACCTTCTACACACACATTCAATGCTGATGATCTCTACTTGTTTATCTTTGAGAACATGGGCGACTAGAGAGAAACTCCCTTCTCTTTCCATCAAAAAAATCACCAGCCAATCTTATGTCTACCCCACGTATTTGCTTCACCTCCTTTTGCAAATGACAATATGATCCTTTTTCTCCCAAAGCTTATTCTCTCTGCTTGTGTCCTGGAACCTACCCTCTCTCCTTTTCATAAGGTCTTTGATTTCTCTGTCTCCTTAAACACCAGTCTATCAATCTCTTTCTCTTACAGGATCATTTTCATCAGCACTCCAATATGTTCCAATATTCCCCTTCTTAAAAAATAATCCCTGTTGATGCTACATACTTTTACAATCACTATCACAATCTCTCTTCTCCTTCTTACAGAAAAACTTCTTGAGTTGTCCATTATACCTATCTTTACTTCCTTATCTTTTATTCTTCCCTCATCCCATTTAGATTATATTTATAACCCCACCACTTCACTGAGATTGTTTTATCAAGGTCACCAGATTGGCCTCCACGTTGCTAAATCCTATGGTCATTTCTATATTTATATTTGTCCAAACTCTCAGAGGCATTTAACATAGTTGATAACTTCATTCTTTTTGAAATATTCTCGTATGTTGGCTTCCGTGACAGCACACACACCTGATTTTACTTCTGCCTTTTTAGCTGCTCACCAGTAATGGAAGTAAGATGAATCACAAAAATTCTCAATTAATCCAAAAGAAGGAAGTAAAAGAGAGGAAAAGTGAATAAGGAACAGGAAGGACAAATAAAAAACAAACAACAAGATGGCAAACTGAAATTCTAGCACATGGATCATTCAATTAAATATAAATGGTTTAAACTCTCACATTAAAAGTCTGAGATTGTCAGACTGGATGAAAATGTAAGACCCCATTATATGCTTCCTCCAAAATCTCTCTTTATACATACATAAAGACACAGATAGCCTCAAAGTAAAAGGAGGAAGAATATATACTCTGTTAACACTAATCCAAAAATAGCCGGAAAGGCTATATTAATATCAGACAAAGTAGACTTTCGAACAAAGACTATTATGAGGGATAAAGAGGGAGTGTTTATCATGATAAAATAATCAATTTATAAAGAAGACAAAACAATTCTAAATGTATATTCATCAGTAACAGAACTTCAAAATATATGAAGCAAAAACTAACAGAACTGAAAAACTTTTATAGCTTAATAAACTTTGGTTGAATGGAAAAAAAACCTAACAGAACTGAAAGGAGAATGGACAAATCCACAACTACAGCTGAAGACAGCAATACTCCTTTCTGTAATTGATATGATAGGAGAAGAAAATCATAAGTACATAGAAGACTTGAACAATATTTCAACAATGTGATGTAATTGACATTTATAGAAAAGTCCACATGGCAACAACAAAATACTCCTTTTTTATTTGCATATGGGACATTCGTTAAGATAGATCATATGCTGAGACATAAAACAAGTCTCAATAAACTAAAATAAGTGCAATCATGTGAAATGTGTTCTCAGATGATAATGGAATTAAATTAGAATTAAATGACAGAGATTGCCCATGGGGAGCATGCTGAGGGAGAGATGTGGTCCAAGGCTAAAACCTTGGGGAATACCAGTGTGGGTGGCAAAGAAAAAGCTCCTCATAGAAGGCCAATGAAAAATGATCAAAGAAGAAGAAGGAGAACCAGGAAAGAGGAGTCATGGAGGCCAAGGGAACAGAGAGTTCCTAGGAAGAGCAATGTTACATGCAGGAGTGTCCATAAGATGAGTACTGAAACACATCCATTGGGTTTGGAGACATGGAGATTACTGGTGACCTCAGCAAGAAAGCAATCAATGGGAAAGGAGGAAACAAAGACAGTGAGTATCTATTTCTCTTCCAGGCAAACTTCTTTTCTTCTTGGGAAAGCCAAGAACATGAAAACAAGGCAGTAATTAGAAGGAGAGTCAGGATCAGAGAAGGGGATTTTTTTCTTTTTCTTTTTAGTTAATTAATTTGTTGTTTCAAAGATAAGGGAGATTTGGACATGTTTGTAGGCTAAAGGTTGAAAGCTGGTAGTAGAGGACAGTTGAAGACACAGGAAATGGGTTACTTGTTGGAACAAGCTTCCTAAGAAGATGGGAAGGAATGGAATTATGACTATAGGTGAAGGATTCATCTTGAATAGAGATGGGAGGTAACAATGTAAGAATGAATGTAAATGCAGATACATTTGTAGGTGAGGATGGAAATCCAGACCCACATTCTAAGTGCCCTCTGCTTGTCTCCACTTAGACATACCACCACTTTGCAGTTATCAAGTATAAAAACAAACTTATATTCTTCCCAAGTTCCCTTCCTCACTCCCCTCTCTTCCCTTTGTCCCCTTTTGGCTCAGGCAACTGGAACCTTGAGTCAGCCTGGTCTTATCATGTTCTATCTAGCCTTAGGTCAGATGAAAAGTTGGATTTACAAAAGCTGCAGAGCATTGAGTAGTAGGGGTGGAGGGTGGATCATAGCAATTGGGTTTTGAGATGATGACAAATCAGACAGCAAGGCTACCCCAGAGTGTCACCAATTCAGTGGTGAGACAGGTGGGAGATTCTAGGCAGAAAAACAGCAAAATGAAATTTTGAGAGATTAGAGAATACTGAAAGGTTTGGGGGGTGGGAAGCAGGTCCTGGAGAAAGCTTTGAGCTGGTGAAATCCTGGATACAAACTGTTTCCATGCTGTTCCTTTGCACTTGAACACGAGCGTGGAGGGAGTCATTAAAAGCACCAACCTGGTATAGACTTCCCGAATCCATTGAAGGTTCTAGCATTCTTCCAGACTACAGCCTTGAAACGTGGACTTTCCTCCAATGGTTCCTCCTCCTTTCCTCATTCCCATTCCATTGCAATCCATTTTGAGAGCTAGATAGTCCTCCTCTGCCATGTCTCTCTACTCTGGCCCCCAAAGCTCGCATCTCCATTTTTTTCTTTTCCTCTTGCCAACCACCATCTAGATTCCTTGTACCTTCTGTTTCTAGTCAGTTTAGAGATGTTAAAAAAAAAAAAGCTTTTCCCATAGCTTTTCTGCTCTTGGCAGAGTAGACCTGGCCAAAGGCCAGTAGTAGCAATGTGCATGAAAAGGAAAAAAATATATATATAATAAGGAAGAAAAACACTGATCCAATCTTGGAAAATAACTTCCCTAAAAGTTTAGGTTCATATTCTGGGCCAAGATGTCGATGGCTGTTAGTTTTCTCTGAGCCAGACATAGTGGCTACAAGCCACGTGGCTTTGCAAAATTTCTCCCAAGGTGTTACAGCCGTGCCCCAGTTCCCTTTGGGGTAGATTTAATTAGGGTACATGATACTAATGTTTTGGCCTGGAGACCGTTTGCTGTGGTCCATTTGCCCATCTGTGAGGCTGGGAATCACCCATGCTGGGCCACGACTCCACTCCCGTGCCCCTGTCAGTTAAATGCGGGGTTGTGCCAGCCCTCCAAGAAGTGTCCTTTTTCTTCATTCATCACGACCACCTGGGATCACCTGTGGGTTTGAGATGGTTGTATTTATACCACTGTAAATATAGCTCGCAAGCTGGCCGTCATTTTCCTTTTTGACATCACCTGGTTTTTTCAAGGACAAACTCTCTGTTTTATGGTAGATAGAGCTGCTTTTAACATAGAAGACTCTGGAAACAGGGTCTCGTCAAAATCCAGTTCAGATGTGGGACATCATTTACTGCAGCCTTGGTCCAGAGGCAGCGGCGGGGCTGCTGCGGATATCCAGTCCACCTGGCCTCTCACCCCACAGAATCAGAGTTCATTCACCCTCACCACCTCGCACCCAGTGAACGTAAAACCCACCAGAGCATGTGTTGATAACAGCTTTTCCTGGGTCTCACTAAAAAAGGACAGGTGTCCCCAACCTTTGCATGAGGAGTGGAAGAGCTGCGACGTGGGGGGTGAGTGGCAAGTGCTGTTATGGGCACTCGTGAGAGATGGGGAAGGCGGCAACACATCTGGCCACCTTCAGGCCATGCCAGCCTGCCCTAGGGACAGAGCTGGGTAGGGAGAGCGGCATGGAAGGCAGCTTAAGGCCTGCAGGGGAAAGCCCTGGATTTCACCAAAGACCCAGATGACCCCTGGAGGGACAAATCCTGGATTAATTTGGGGGAATCGCTTCCAGGCTGGTAATGCAGAGGTGCATTGCTCCCTGTTGATTGTCCAGGACCTGGTGTGACTGACATAGAAGGAAAACGTGATCCTGGGCCCCTGGCTCCTTCTGTCCTGGGGTTTCCCCTGACAGTGGCTGTCACCAGATACCACCCCCACTAGGGGAGTGTTTGGAAGTGTGAAGGGGCATGTTAGTTAGTCACCACGCTGTGGGCACTGGCATGAGGGGCTGAGCAGGGTGGTTAAAACTCAGCAAGGTCCAGGACAGCAGGACCAACCAGGAATCATCCTGCCAGGTGTCTCTGAGAAACATGCAGAACTCAAGGTCTCTGAAGGGGGACCTCACCACGTTTGGTCAGACTCAGAGGCAGGTCTTAGTTTAGAGTTAAATGCAGGTGCCCAGCCCCTGCCTTTGCTTGACTGAAGGCCACTGGCTGTCGGAGCACAGAGCTCTCTGCAGCTGAGCAGGAGGCCCAGCCGCTCGGCTCCCAGGGGCTGGCACTGGCCCAGCCTTAGCTAGGAAGACCAAGTGCCTGTGGAAGTTGGAAAAGCACTGTGGGTACAGGAAGGACAAGCCCCACAGGTGACAAGGAGACCCCCCCTTCACTGTCACCACAGCGAAGAACGTTGGTAGTAGAGTTGCCGTCCCTGAGAGCAGCATCAAAACGAGGCTGGTTTTAGAAGGATGAATGGGAAACAATTTTAGTTTGCTCCACCAGCTGTAGCCCCCAGAGAACAAAGGCATCCCCAGAGATATGAGTTCATTCAGATTCTAGAAGGTTCTAGATGTTTGTACAACTAGATTCTTTTTTCCCAGGCCCTAACCCTCTACTCTTGCCTAGCTGTTGGTCTGTCAGTCTCTTTCCTTGAACCAAAGCAACAACATTTTGACAAAGTTTGGAGACAAACTTGGAAATGGAGGTGGACAAGGTTCTGGCTTCACTTTGCGAAGTTTTTTTCTCTTTCCCATTCTAAAGGTAAGAGCATAGCCTGTCAACAGTTTGCTAATTGTCTCCGAGAAAAAAGATTATTTAATTCAGAAGAGATTTTTGACTCCCAGGGGCACGACATCCATCATTTCATAATGGAGAATTATTTTTGTGGTATTTATTTTATGATTCTTGACCCTTGTTCTAAATCTTGCTGGTGTGTTTTCATTTAAAATGTATTAACTGAAACTTGGCATAGTGACTTGGCTCCATTAAGCTCTAGGACAGCTTAATCCAGACTTTATTATACTGGGACTTGAGTATAGGAACTTTAATATGGGAGGAGGCTTGAGGATACAAAGAGATACTTGCCATGCATTTAACTCTTCTGGTTCTCTCCTGGCAATTAACTGGAGTGTTTGTGGTTGGATTTTAATGTTTTCAAAATGCTGTGACAGTGACTGTTAGGGTTTGTTGGGGCCTCTGGCTACACGGCAGACTCAGTTTAGCATTCGGGGCCCACTGATTGTTTTCAGTCCCCAGCCATGTGATAGGCCTGTCTAGCAGATGTAGAGCCCTGCTAGGCCTCATGAAGAAAGCAGCCTCCACACTCCTCGGAGCTCAAGGACACTCATATCTAACCACTTCCTTGCCAGCTCCACTTGGAGCTCTCATAGGCTCCTCAGCACTTCCAGAGTGGATCTCATGACCTTCCCCCTTTTGCAAATGGTGCCCAGTTGCCCCCACAATACTCTCTCCCCTGTCACAACCAGAGTCTTTGGCCCTACCTTCTCAGCATGTCTGCAGTCCATTCTCTTCTCTCCATCTTGGCTGCCCCATCCCAGGCTAGCAGCAACAGTTCTTACCTGGAGCATGCATTAGCCCCCTAGCCATCTCCCCACACCTCTTTTCATTGTGTCCGTCTGCGGCCTCCTCTCCTGCAGCCAGAGAGATCTCATTTAAGTGAAACCAAATCAGCCTACGATGTTGCCCCAAACCCTTCAATGTCTTTCAGCTGCACCCAGCTTAGAACTGAAGTCTTTCGCACCCCAACCTTGTCTCACTCCCCCGTCCCCACCTCTCACTGGGCTCAGTCAGGCCCCATCACATCAGCCCCTGGCCAGCACCCCCTCATCTTTCAGGATACTTCTTCAATGAGGCCTTTCCTGACCTCCCGAATCTAAATGAGCCCCCATTATGCTCTTCCATAGCACTTTGGGCTGCTTTTCCAGCCTCTGTGGTTCTTTCCCAGACGCTAACCCTCTCCCCCTGCCCAGTTGGTGCTCTGTCAGCCTCTTCTACGACACCAACCACGGTGCCTGCTTTTACATTTATTGTTGTGATTGTGAATTTAACAGCTGTCCCTCTCACCAGAGTCTAAGTTCCATGAAGGTTGAGGCCACCACGTCTGTTTTGCTCAGTACTAGAAATTCAGCAACCAAACTAGTGCCTGTTATTCATTCAGTAAATATTGGTTGATCCATAAATTAGAGTACAGTGGTTCCTGCCTTCAAGGAGCTGATGTTCACTTTCAGCAGAAAAACCTACAGAACCTCTGCTGGGTTCACTCTAGACAGGGAGAGACATAAATACTGTACCTGAAAAAACTTAAGAACTGCTCAAAGTATTGTTAGATAAAGTAAAAATCTATGTTTTGGAAAATCTAAAGGATGTATGGAGCAGGATCTGGTGAGTCACCATGTTAAGGTCATAAACTGGGGCAGGTGCCTTCCCCAGCTTGATCTTTGCACCCAAATTCTCAAGTCTCAGAGAGCTGAGCAGAGGGCCAAGTGAAGACGGAATCTGGAGAAATCTGTGTGGTGGCCCCCTGGCTAGGTCCTCTCACTGGGTCCTGTTGGAAGTCCTCTTGTTGATCCATCAAGATCTACGTGTCTGTGGTTCCAGGCGTCCTACTGGGGAACCCCCTACCGCATCCTCCAAGGAGATGCACGTCTTTTCCTATGTCCTGTCTTCTCTGGATTTCTAGAGATCCCAGATTGAGTGTAATGGGTTCTCCCCTGGACCTTCAGCAGCAGTGGCTATGAAGTCCTTCTTTGTCGCCAGCTGACTGTTGGAGCTGAGATTCTTTAGGCTTGGGTCTTTTTCCAGGAGAAACAATAATGTGCTATCATGTGTTCAATTTAGTTGTTTTCAACTTTTCATGTGGGCCTAGAGAGTTTGTATGTGAAGGAATCATTTAGTAATAAGTTTGAAAACAATGATTTATAGAAAATTGGGGAAAAAAGGTCAATATTGGTGAGGACTCTTTGCTCCAATGTTTCTGGCTTATACTAAAGGGAGTCCAGCAGGTCACATTTTAGGGCTATATTCCTCTGTTTTTCACAAGAACAAACATAATGCCATGGATTTAGGATGGTGGGTTTGTGCTGTAGACTGAATGTTTGTGTCCCCCCCAGATTTACATGTAGCAGCCCTAATCACCAATGTGATGGTATGAGGAAGTGGGGCCTTTGGGAATGCCCTTATCAGAGAGACTTTGGAGAGCTCCCTTACCCCTTCCTGCCCAGAAGAGGGCCCTTACCAGAACCTGGCCCGGCTGCCACACCAATCTGATTTCCAGCCCCCAGAACTGAGAGACATAAATATCTGCTGTTTATAAGCCACCCAGTCTATAGCACTTTGTTATAGAAACCTGAAAGGGCTAAGATAGTTTGTAAGCCACTAAGGAGAGAGAAGCAGGTATTCCAAAAAGATGCACAAAATCTTTTCTCATTAACCTTTTTAGTTATGGGCTATTCAGGGCAAAGCCTTGACAAGCTCATGGAGCATCTAGGGAAGCACCTGGAGGTCAGGCCCTGGGATTAATCCCCCCAGGGCCCGCTTAGGATAAGGAAGCAAACTTTTCCCAGTCCTCCCCCCAGCAGGGCAGTGCTGAGCATGTCTTTGTTACATTATGCTACTGAAAATTGAAAGGGAATATTCTTGAGAGCTCTTTCCCTGTGACTCCCTGACTTCAAAAAGGGAGCTAAGAACAATAAACTCCTTGTACAGTTGGATCCAAAGAGGTTAAGTGTGTGACCTTGGGGAAGGTCACAAAGCTAGTAAATAGCAGAGCTGGTGCTAGAACCCAGGCTACTCTGAGGCCAAACCCATGCTCTTAGTTCTACATCGTGCCCTGCCGCCAACCCGCCATCTATGTATATCATGATTCTCAACATTTGGAGTCACGGTAGTCAATGTTTCGTTGCTGGGAAATCCCGTATCATTTTTCTTCTTTTCTAACTACTCCCCACCTCCCACATCCCCCTAACAGTCTAGTATGAAATAAAACTGGAGTAGTTTTATTTTAGACAATGTTCCAACCTGTTGGTCTCCTGTCCCTCCTCCCTTGCCCATCACAACGATGACTGGAGGCCTTCTGGACAGCACATGTGCGTGAGTTGGGAGGTCTTGACACCAAGGTTGAGAAACTAAAGCATTTAGAACTTCACAACGGCTCACCACACAGAAAGTGATTCTCTTTCATTTGTCATGCAAAAATGTGCCTGGAACATGGAACATTATCTTCCCTATTGCCAGAGATACTACTCTGGGCTTCTGTTAGCACCATTATTTTCTTTGGAGCATTAAGCACTTACACATAAGGATTTAATTACGTTTTAGCAAAACTCAGTGAGACAGATCTAATCCAAAAAGTCAACCTCATTTCAACTAAAGGCTACATGCAAAAATTTTATCCCATTTTTAAGTCATACAATCTTGTTATATTTTGAGTGATTCTATAAATTGTGTAAAATCTTTTCAGTAACATGATATTCTGCATAAATAATAAAGTATGTATGTGTGCACACACACAAACCTGAATTAACTGCGGGCAAACGTATAAAAGATAAGGTACTGGCATTATGACCACAGAACTAGGACCTGAAATAATATTTCCTTTTGCACTTCCTCTACTTGTATTAGGGATAAAAGAATATGTGCTATTTCCCTCCCCCAAAAGTAACATTAATTAAGGAGCCACAAATAATGTGAGATGGGACGGGGCCTGTAATCTGATGAAGTTACTACTCTGCTTTCAAGGTGGAAGGATGAAAATTCTCAATGCCTTTCCCTCTCCGTCTGCCGTTTTATTCTGTGGGTGTGTGAGGAAGGCATTTGATTTATCATGATCGGTTGTGTTTCTCCCTTCGGTGTTACTCTGTGCATTTCCCAAAATGGAAGCCTCCTGATTACTGTCTTCTCTAACTGCAGGGTTCAACTGGCTGCCGCCCTTTCCTGAGAATTCAAATGGGTAGATTCATGAATGGCACAGATGGGGGAACAAATTAACTTCAGTACAGATGCTGGCATCGGTATTCCTGGGACTGAACTGCTTTCAAACCAGAAATAATCCTTGAGCTTTCAAAATTGGGGAATCTGATGCAATTTTACTCTCCTTATAAATGTGGTACAATGCTCACTGGAAAATTAGGGGGAAAAGTGTGAGCCACTCACGTCACTTGATACGAGTAGCTCCAAAATTAGGCACACTGTTGCGTCACCAGGGTTTTCTACCAAGCTATCAGATTTTTTTTTTTTTTAATTCTGGGCCCAAAACAAATGATTTACAAAAGCCCATTTTATTTATTTAAAACTTACTGCATATATGCTAGGTGATAAGGGACAGAGAAAGATGAGACATGATCCCTATACTCACTGCACACTGACTAATGGGGAAGATGAATGTGAACACAGATACCCATTCTAGTGCTTGTTATTGGCACCCCCTGGGGAGGGCAAGGAGGTTCCCTGGCTGTGACAAGTTGAATTACGTTGTCCCAAAATCCATATGTTGAAGTCCTAACCTCTAGTACCTCAGAAGGTGACCTTATTTGGTGATAGGACCTTTAAAGTGATAATTAAGGTAGAATGAGGCTCTTAGGGTAGGCCCTAATCCAATATGACTGGTGTCCTTATAAGAAGAGAAAATTTAGTCACATAAAGAGACAGCAGAGATGCCAGCGCACAGAGAAAAAAGACCACGTGAGGGCACCGTGAGAAAGTGGCTGTCTGCAAGCCAAGGAGAGAGTCTTCAGAAGAAACCAAACCTGCTGACACCTTGATCTTGAACTTCCAGCTTCCAGAACTGTGAGACAATGAAATTCTGCTGTTTAAGCCACCCAGTCTGTGTATTTTGTTATGGTAACCTTTGAAAACTAATACATTGACCACATCTGGAGCCCTTCCCCCACCTCATTACCCATTGTTTTATTTTATTATTTATTTCATCTCATTGTTTTATTTTATTTTTGTTCCAGCATGCATTGCTATTTGAAATTACTCAAGTGTTCATGTTCCATTTCTTCCCACTAAAATAGCAACCCCGTGAGGGCAGGGGCTCAGCTTCAGTCATCGCTTACCCCAGTCTCTGGAATAGTGCCAGGGCATAGCAGGTGCTCAACAAAAATGTGTTGTGAGTGAAGGGCTGTGGGAGTGCTGAGAAGGGAAGGCTTTCCTGGGGCCGAAGAGGTGGTGAGAGCAGAGGCAGGAAGCCTTCCCTAAGAGGAGATGTTGGAAGAGAACTGTGGTGTCTCATGTCCCGGGGACAAAGGGGAAGAAGGGTTCAAACATGTGGAAACAACTTTGCATGGAAAGTGGGCAGCGAGGTGGGGTCTCAGTGTGGTTGGGGAGGACAGGAGAGGGAACTTCAATGAGAAGGGTTGAGCCAGACTGTCTAGTTCCCATGCAGAGTGAAAAATAATGCAAATTCATCATGTTGCTGGAAGGATAATGAAATTCTTTCTGTGACTATATGAAATTTAAAAGTAAATAAACGTGTGTGTGTATGTATGTGTGTGTATGTTCACCAAGCATCAAGCATCTCACACATGGTACAAAAATAGCAAAATTAGTTTCCTTGTACAGTGTGCCAAGGAATTTATCTTAAGTTATTAAAGTCCCCCACAAAGTATTTAACAAGGAGAGGGCATGATTTTGGAAAGCTCCAGAGAAAATGTGGAGGAAGGATCAGGCAAGACCCTGTAACAGAAAGCCCAGCTCAGAGGCTGAGCCTTACGTTGGTCAAGAGCATCAGCGACTTTCCCTGTGCTGTCCGTGTGTGGTATAAACACTACACAATGGCAGGCTTCTGTGCATCTTTTCTCTTCTCTGTATTCAGCAGTGTCGTGTTGGTAGCTTGAAATCAGCCCTGGTGGAGTGTTCATACCATGGCAATTGGCATAGGCTATAAATCAGGGCTCTTCTTCCCAGAGACCTGGTTATTAAACACTGACTGACACGCCACTGTCCAAAGGGAAAGGGAAGGATCCATTGTAAACTTCATTTAGACTGGGGCCAATGGAGTAAGAAGCCACTGGAGATGACAGTGGTGGTGCTGGAGACGGATGGAGCCCTAGTGGAGCAGGACTCTGAGGAGGTGGTGGGCTGGGTTCCAGAGCCTGGGGATAGGGAGGTCCTGCTGTACACAGATACGGCAGAAGTGCTGTTTAAATATATAACAAAATAATGAGACTTTTTAGTCACACAATCAAAGAGACTCTTTGGTCTTCCATTTAGTTCACTTTCCTTAACGCAGTTTTTAAATTCCCTTTAAAAACTTGCCTTTAAATGTAGAGTTATACTGCCATCTCAGACAGACCATCAATCTGCTGATCTCATACAAACTGTCTTCGTCGGCAAATTGCTGGACAGACAATTATTTTGTGTGATACTTGCTCCTCAAGATAGTTGTGGGAGACCAGACTGCTTCAATAGGGACGATTTCAATGGAATATCTGGCGATCCAATTTAAGTGCCATTAAATAGGTTAAACAAATTCCTAGGACAAATTAAAAGAGGAAACTCAGTATTTCTCAAACACTAAGCCCTGCTTTTGGTAAACATACAAAGCTCACATTCTTTAAAAATGTTATTCGAGTTTCAAATTAAATTAAACATAATTCCACACATGAAGCAGCAGGGTAAAACACTGCATTGTTATTAAACTATGAGCACCTCCCCCTTTCCTCGTCCATCTTCTGGTGTTGCCCCCTCTTCCCAGGGGAGTGCACTGCCTACCAGCTGAGACAGGATTTAGTAAACTGAACAGTAAAAGTCAAACCGGCTCATCTGAAAGGCACGGTGAAATAAAAACTGAGGCAATGCAGTAACTAAACCACATCACCAGTTGTTCACATCATATACCCTCCTTTAGAAGCATGACATTTTACCTCTTACTCTGTGCATTCTATTCTCTGTCCTTTCCACTCAGAATGCTTTTGCATGATACTTCCCAGATTTCATAATCATCTCTGTACTTGTCATCCTAGGGACCACTCAATACTCCATTATATTAATAGAGCACAGTCTGCTTCAACCATTTCCTCAGAGCTGGATACTTGGGCTGTTTCCAATTATTCATTTTAATACATGGCAGGGCTCAAAACATCTTTTCACAAATATGTTTGTTTCCTTGGAATTATTCCTTGGGACACGTTCTTCCAAGAGGCCCTACTGGGTCAAAGAGTAGAATAATTTTTATGACTTGTCACATATTGCAAAATTGCTCTTAAGAAGATTTTTTCCTTCAGTTTATGATGCCACCAGCAAAGTTTAGTGTGTCTGCTTCCCCAAAGCCCTGCCAACAAACAATTTTGTCATTTTTATTAATTTCTTGTTGTTCTCCTGATTGTGGCACAATCCATGTAGCTAAGGAGATGAAATCAGAAAAAATCTTTTCCTAATGAAAGCCTGGTGCAGTAATACATGGGTGGTTTTAATATATATCATAAAGAGTTAAGAAATATTTTATCATTCAAGCACAAAAATGAAAAAGAATAGAGGGAAATGGGTTGTCTTTCTAAAGGGCTGGAGACAAAAGAAAGAACAAATATGCAAGACTACGTGCAAAGGAAAACGATGAGACGCATTGTGAAATAAGACAAGAATGTAAATACTCTTGCCATTATTTTCAGTACTTTATGAAGCAAAAGAATTTCTGGAATTACTAAATTTTGGAAATAAAGCTGTAGAATAAGCTTTGTTTTTGTTATTTCTATTAAATACATTAAATTAAACACAATAGGTGGGATATTATCTTTCTCCTTACTTGGCTTGAGATCTGTTTTCTTAATAGACATAGTCCAGAATAAGAGCAATGAAAATGCTATTGAATTGGTTTGTGCATTTTAAGAGGACTCATTATTTACATAGTAGTCCTTAAAGACTGCACGTGGGTGTCTCTGGGGTTTGTACCAGACAATGAACATATATACAGCACACGCCTTTAAGAAGACTGCTGTATTTACACCTTATTATTTTTGGACATTTAAAAAAGGTTTCCTCTAAAGAACAAGACTTCTGTTTCTAGGTTTCATGGAGAATCTTCCCAAAGGAAGCAACTGGAATCAGATTATTTCACAAATTGCAATTTCGTATTCTGGGGGTAGAAAAATGTCTCTAAGGCTGCATGTGCTGTGCTCGATTTCTACTTGCTCGTTAGTTTTGACTTTTATCATGTCAGGTTTTGTGATGGCTGTTGGCTATTGAGAAGTTAACCATTGTTTCTGGATCTTGTTTAGCATGGGGAGATTTCCTGATACACATTTATACTGACTGACTGGGCACCTCTCTTGGAAACGAAGAGCCCATGTCTACAAAAGCAAAGTGAGGTTCAATACTGAGGCAAATTCCAGGTAACCCTGGCCAAGAGAACAGCTTCTGCATGAAAGGGGGGAATTTATCTCTCTTCGTGGGGTGGAATTAAATTCCATTACTCTTTCCCTTTCTTTCTGACAAAGGAGAACTTATTTCTGTTTTAGCCTGTTCAACCTCTCTAATGCATTTGATATACTCTTTCCTTTTGGAAACTGCCCCATGTTGATATCTGTGACCTTTTTCTCTTGTTCTGCTACCCTCTGGTGATTCTTATCTCGAGTCTTCAGTGGATCGTCTTCCTCCTCCCACCTTCCAAATGACAGTGTGTGCCAAAGCTTAAGGCTTCTTTTCTATGTGTATTTCTCCTGAGAGCTCGTTTATCTCAAGGCTGCTTCTGCCAGCTCTGGACGGAAATGCCTAAATCGACATTTTCTATCCCATTCCTCTTTCCAGTCCAGTCCTATATCTCCTTACAGTTGTCCACATTTCCACTGTGGTAGGCATTTCCATGGCTACATCTCCCTGGCTGCTGCCTCCGTTCTGGCATCTTGATGAAAACCTTCCTTCCCAGTACACAGTATTTCCTTCCCAGTACACAGTCCTTCCTTCTCAGTGCACAGTCCTTCCTTCCCAGGACACAGTCTTTCCTTCCCAGGACACAGTATTTCTTTCCCAGTGCGCAGTCCTTCCTTCCCAGTACACAGTCTTTCCTTCCCAGTGTGCAGTCCTTCCTTCCCAGTACACAGTATTTCCTTCCCAGTGCGCAGTCCTTCCTTCCCAGTACACAGTCCTTCCTTCCCAGGACACAGTCCTTCCTCCCCAGTACACAATCCTTTCTTCCCAGGACACAGTCTTTCCTTCCCAGGACACAGTCCTTCCTTCCCAGGACACAGTCTTTCCTTCCCAGGACACAGTCCTTCCTTCCCAGGACACAGTATTTCCTTCCCAGGACACAGTCTTTCCTTCCCAGGACACAGTCTTTCCTTCCCAGTGCACAGTCCTTCCTTCCCAGTACACAGTATTTCCTTCCCAGTGCACAGTCCTTCCTTCCCAGTACACAGTCCTTCCTTCCCAGTACACAGTCCTTTCTTCCCAGGACACAGTCTTTCCTTCCCAGTGCACAGTCCTTCCTTCCCAGTACACAGTCTTTCCTTCCCAGTGCACAGTCCTTCCTTCCCAGTACACAGTCCTTCCTTCCTGGTCCACAGTCCTTCTTTTCCGGTACACAGTCCTTCCTTCCCTGTGCACAGTCCATCCTTCCCAGTACACAGTCCTTCACTCCTAGCATGTTTAGGTCAGCTCATTCTCTCAGCTCCAATAATTCTCTCAGGTACCGAGACTCACCTCATGCATCTGTGACTGGCCCTTCTCCTTTTCCCCACATCTGGGCACCCACTTGTGCTGGGTTTGTTTCAGAATGTCTCTCACATTAGTCTCCCATCTCCAGTTGATTTGCCACCCGTACTTCAAGCTCCCTCATCCACAGCCTTTGCACCAACACTTCCTCCTCCCTCACTCAGTCCTGTGCATCCTCTCAGACTTCCCCAAGCATCATGGCAGCTTGAGTAATCTCAGCACCTACCATGTTCTCCTACATTCCATCTAGACCAGGTTCCTTGTCTTTCTCTGTCTTTATACTCTGGCTCCATGAGGTGAATTTATTTTCCTCTGACCTCTAGTGTGAGCCATTCCTGTGGGCCTGGTTTATCCTGTTTTCACGACATGTGATAGTAGTGTGCTGGAGCACTCTCACATGGCTTGCAGGAGCCCCCGCTAAATTTTCAGGAAGTTTGTGAGTCAGTTGTTAAACACAGCCACTATTAAAAAGTGAGTCATATAAACTGACAATTAAATTAATTATATTTAAGAAGTCAATGAACACTTAAAACTCCTAGCTTCCTACTTATTTTACTGTGGTGTGTGCTCCTGAGATTGCCTATGTCTGTTGCATATCTAACAAATGGCAAATGGTGGACCCAGCACGTCAGGGTTTGACCTTAACTGTCCAACACTAAAGAACTAAAGTTCTTTCCTTAAACCTCCTTCTTTTACTTGAAAATAAAATATGTGCATCTGAAAATTCTAAATATGCCAGCTCCATTCAGACCATTCTGCCTTTAGGAAGATAAGGTTTTGAGGTTTTGCTTCCCTGTATCTTACTTCTTTTCAACAAAGTGGAAGAATACCTTTTGGAGAAAGGTCAGTTGGAAAAAAGAATATTAATTTAGGGCTAACAGATGTAAAACTTAAAAGAAGAAAATTAGCCCCATTATAAACTGAGCCCCATTTACAAGTAGCTTATTGGTTCTGGGGTCTCTGCTCTATGGTGGGATGCTAATGCCCATCTCTTCTCATCTCCCTACTCAGTGATGTCCTGCTGGTAGCTTGAAATTGGCCACATTGGGAATATTTATACCATGGAAACTGGAAAATGTTACAAATCAGGGCTGTTTTTCCCCCTGGAGAGAGCGTTGCGAACATCTACCAACATGCCGTTGTTCCGTACACACCTAGCATATTCCTCTTTCTGGGGCTTTGCTCTTTTTCCTTCTTACCAAGCACATCTTCACCTCCTCTGTCGATGTAAATCTTTACTGATCTACTAACTGGTGAATGCTCTCCCTCTCCATGACACTTCCTCTCACAATATTCACTTTCATTGATTTATTTTCCAACCAAATGCCTATATCCTTTGTATCTGGAACTGTATAAACTAGCACTTAATAGCACGCTTTCCACGAGTTAGTTGTAACCAATTGATTCGACCACTCATTATTTTGTCATGTTCCTTTGGAGCCTCGTGTGTGCCATGCCTTGTGCTAGTTTTGGTTCTGGCCTGAATCATTAATTGCTGTTTCCTATATTTGTTTGTTTTTTGCTGATAGACTCACAGACTGTGGAAACCATCAATTGCTTTAATATCCCTTTTGGGTCCTAGAGTGATGCTGAGCCCCTAACAGGAGATCAACTTATATTTGTAAATTGATAGAACACTTCATAAGTACTAGGCTCCCAAGGAATAGTGATGGCAGCTATTGCTGAATTTCAGAAAAATGCCTTTGTTCAAGTCGCTGGAATTTTTTGTTTCAAGTGCTGAAAGTTTCAACCCCAAATCTAGCACAAGGGCATGGAGAAGAGTCTAGGAAATGCTCAGGAGACTTGGGTTCAATACCAAGTGACTATTCCAGTGAGTTCAATGCCATGTAGCTCCATCTTTCAGTCTCTGTGTTTCTGTGGTGCCATTTGTTCTGCTCACCGACTTGGTTGTGGTAAAGATAAAAAGAAAAAGTATGTAACAGTGCCTCGTAAAACGTTCTTCTAATGTACACACCAAGCACAGCAAGAGCCCCCCCCCCCCCCACCACGTTGATGCCATGGTCTTTCCTGCATTCATCTGTAAGCACGAATAAAAGGACTGATTTATATCTTCCTAATCGCATACACGTTTTTCCCGTTCTTTCCTGAGAGGAGGAGGCTGCCAGGACTGATACCTAAAATGAGACTAGAAAAAGCAGGAGCCTGGGCGTGTTGTCATTATTGGTGTTGAGTAGCGTTGCTATTGAGCATCACCTCTGAAGGCTGTGTCCAAAAATTCCTCACCCATAGACGCTTATTAATGATGTTCTCAATCATCCTACAAGGGGAGTAGAGTGGATATTATTATTATTCCTACTTTGTGGGCAAAGAAACTAAGACCGAGAGGTTTGATGACTTCCTCAAACCCACCCGGCCACTCAGTGGTGAGCCAGGACTGAGAACCAGGTTTTCTGTTTCAGTCATGGGGTTCGTTTGAAACAGATCACCTTGCACAGCTCAGACAACCTCTTTGTGCCCTAAAGGCTGATGTGTCTGTCAACAGAGATGAATGCACTTATTATCCACCTCATGAGGATTTGAATGGACAAGGGAGATGGTAGATGTGACAGTCCTTTGAAAATTAAGTTGTCACGTGAATGCAGGGCCTCATCACAAATAACAGTAGTTCTGTCACTGCAGTGGCTCCTAGAGAAGCTGGTGAATGAAACAATCCATGGGCATCACCCTTGTGCTGTTTCTCTTAGGTTTTCCCTGATTTTCCTGACTGCATCCTCCGTACAAAGGGCATCGAGGGGTCCACATGGTTGTTTTCTCTCCTCTACAGGGTCTCTATGACAGTTGTGGCAGTTAGTCTGGAAATCTGTCCATTATGTGGCAAAACAGATCAGCCATAAGTTGGTAACTTTGTAAAACTATTGAGTGGAGCCCCATCTGTCCATCTCCGACAGTGAAGACACCAGCTTGTCCCTCAAGCTCCTGTCACAGTACAAGTACCTGGTTCTCCTCATTGTGGGGTCATATGACTGTTGCGGTGTCTTACTAGACAGTTCCAGGAGTAGGAAAGACAGGGATGAGAAAACGTCCAGCAGAGACATGAGGTCAAACAGGATTTGGGCCTCTGCTGGGCCCGTTCTTACCATGGAAGCGTTTGTGTGACTCTCCTGAGAGCGGGAGCAGCTCGGGCTGAGGCCCAGCATTCGACTGGGGCTCAGTGATAGGTTTAGAAAATGGGGATAGGTTTTTTTGTTGTTTATTTCTGCAAACTGCTAATGTTCTTTCACCCTTGGCCTTCTTGTGGGCAGAACTTCCTCCTAGTTCTTCTTACGCAGTTTGAGCTGTCTGTTACCCTCAGGGGGAGGTTGGGAAAGAATCAAAATTGTTATGTCAGGATGCGAAGAGAAGGAAAGTTTCTGACATCCAAAACAGGATTTTGCAGCAAGACAACAGTCTTGAAATTCAGACTTTGTAGAAAGGAAGAGGACTTTCGAAATCCTTTATTATATTAAAAACCAAGGCTGGAGGACTCATATCCTAAACATTTCCCATAATTATGGAACAGACACCAGTCAGTGACAAGTGGGCCTTGTGGCTTGCTGCTCCAGTGTAGGGGAAAGATGTGATATAGAGGAAGAGCTTGAAGGCCATCTTGCCTGGACCTGGCACTGTGAGTGCAGAGAAGAAATGAGAAAACAAAACAAAAAAATGAAACAAACCCCCCCTGACTAGGCCAGGCATCAGGGATCTTGCTCACACACTTCTGTCCCATGGGCCACCAGAAGCATCCGGATAGGCATATAGACCCCAAAACATCAAGACGTGTGGCATGTTTCCTTGGGTGGGTTAAAGGGAGGCTTCAGGCCTCTGAGGATCTCTGCTCCTGGCCACTTCCAACATGGCATAGAAGGACTGGCAGAGGGTGTCAGTAATAGGGGAAGCAGGAGACCAAATCCCAGTCCTAATATCCCATCCCCTCTCATAATCGCAATCCCCAAGTTGATGGTGGTGGGAGGATCATTGGATAAACTGAGTGAAACACAATTTAGGACTCCAGCGGAGACTGTGTCACAGGCTGTCTCTGCACCAGCCTAGGTAAGACACATCAATTCAGTGGGTCAGGCAGAGAAAAAAAAAGAGATTAGCCCTCCCCAGTTGTCTTCAGCTCCGGTGTGGAGTGGATCAACAGAAGTGCCTGGATGCCCCAGAAGGGGCCCGTGGAAGTTGAACAAAAATCTGGCTGAAAGAGCTTTCCAGCAGGAGGGCTCAGAGATGCCTTTCCATGCCTCTTCACAATCATGAAAATCCCACTTCTCCAAATGTGTGGCTGTCACATTGGGACAAGGTAAGGTAAGCGAGGGAAGAAATCTGAGCTGCCATGAAGAGACTATTAAAATCTCAGCTGTCCTAAAGGGAGCTGGACTTTGAATACACTGACTGGATGTTTAAATTGAAAGGAGATGCCTTAAATTGGAAAAGTCTGAACTATTGTTAATTGGCCGGTTTTAGTTTCTCCTACTGCCCTACAAGCTGGGGTCTCATGAGGAATGTTAGATTAAGTTACAGCGAAAATAAGGAATAATTTTTTGAGCCCCCTGAATTGTAATGTGAGTAAACTTGTGGCCTCAATATATTTGCATTCTCTGTCCTTTCTCTTTCAGCAAACACTTGGGGTGGGGGATGCCCCCCTCCTGCAAGCTTCTCTGAAAACTGGCAACTGCCTGACCTGTGTTGCTATGATGGTTAGTACTGTCCCAGGTTAAGGTGAGGAAATTGATTGGTTACTGGGCTCTGTGAGAGGCTTCCATTTTTCCTTGGCTGGCAGAGTTTAGCCAGGGTGACTGAAAAATCTCACCACTAGAGTTACATATTCCCTCAGGGGTGGAAGAGAGGGGGAACTTTCAATACCCCTTCACCTAGGCTTCTTCTTAGTCTATAGAGGAGGAAATCCCCATGAGTATGCCCTTCTGCCCACCCCTTTTACCAGCTTCTCCCTGATATGTTTGGTCAGAACTCAGGAGATTTGAGAGCCAAGCTTTTACTAGCTAAAGACATTCCTTTGCCTTAAGAATCCATGAGGCATACGGTTCCCTTACTTCCTGTCCTTGCACTTCCTCTTCCCCCAGGCACTTCCTGTTTCCCCTCAGCACTTCCTCTGAGCAGATCCGCCCTTTTCTGTCCCACTACACACAGCTGGGTGGATGGTTGGACTCGGGCCTCTCTTGGGCATGGGCATCTCTTTTCAGGGGTTGGGAGTGGAAGTAATCTTGGTTACGAGCTCTAGCTATCAGAAGCGTATCAGGAGTTTGATGGTGTCTGGGTTTGGGGCAGGGACCTGTACAACCCTGAAATGATATGAGGAAAGTCAGTTATTCTCCATCCCAGCACTGGTTTATCTCCTTCACTGCAGTCATCATAATATGTAATTTTATTTTTTGCTTATTTGTTTACTTGTTTCCAATGTAAACTCCGGGAATGAGGGGACTTGCGTGTCTATTCATTGTTATATCCCTAGTGTCTAGAACAGTGTCAGGAACACAGCTGACACTCAGTATATATTGTTGAGTTAATGTGTTTAGAAACAGAGAGACCAACAGAGGGTACTGATAAGTGGAGATGGGGAGGGTGGTGATGGGAAAGACAAGACCGAGGAAGGGAAAAATGGGAGGCAACACCCTGATTTGTAGTTTGTTCTGTCTTTATATGTTCTCTGATCTAGGGCACATTACCCTCCAAACCCCAGTAAAAAGAGGAGAAAACTTCTATTATAGTATATGTTTTATAACACATAATACTTTTATAACATATGTAATTCACCAGTCAAGGGCAAATGTTAAGGGCATTCATCCCTCCATGGTGATATTTCTTCTACACCCCTGCTGCCTGTGTGTCTCCACCCCCACAAAGTTCCTCATAGGGTACAAGAAAAGGAAAGATCAAGGTTTTTATTGCAGTATTTGCATTAACAAGGTTTAGGCATGTGAGTTTCGAGTCCAGCTGCCTGGTACCACTGTGAGACTCCCTCCTTAAGGGACCTTTGGCGTTTTTCACCAATGGAACAATCATGTTAGAAGGCATGTGACTCCTACCTGCTCCTGATGCTGCCACTTCAGTGACAGCTGGGAGGCAGGCCCTGGGGACAGGTGAAAGTGATGGTAGAGAGGAGATGGCAGTCCAGCTTGGCTCACTACGCCAAGAGGTGTCTGGGGGGGAAGTAGGGGCAAATGGGCCCCTACTCGTCTGCTTTATGTATTGGGTTCCCATGTAAGATTCTGTTTGAAGAAGGTTTCCATAGTAAAAACAACCGATAAGCTTTAAAATCACAGATTTGCATAGCTTCTAAAATTCCTTTCTGTCTTTGACATGGTATGACTTCATAGTCTTACACGTTTCCACTGTACCAGCAGTAGGGGACAGAGTAGACTTTCTGAAAAGCATTCCAATGCCATTTAGAATGTGTGGCAACTATTTTGCCCTCTGATCTCCTAAGGTGTTTTCGGATTAAATTACTTTTCTATTTCCCCCAAAGCTGCATGCTTGGTGCTGGGGAGGTTTTGACCTCAGGGCTGGTTAAACTAGAGTGGAAGCAAAGTGACCTGCCTACCCTCTCTTCCTCCTGGGTCCTGGCTAGGCTTCCAGAAAGGTCCTGGCTAATTTCTTGGCATGGCTGTTCACCAAGGGTTCCACGAGCAGCTGGGAATGCTCTACAATATACAAGGGTACTTCAAAAGGTTAGTGGAAAAATTGAATTAAAAGAGAATACAAATCTTTCCATGAACTTTTTGAAGATTCCTTGTATAGGTGAGGAAAAACTAAGTCCTAAATTAATTGACAACTTGCACAGGCCTCCCAGGGTCACTGGTGGAGAACATTTTGGGTTTAGTCCTTAGACCTGGGATTAAAGGTACAGTGTGTTATCACTCTAGCATTCATGGTGGAGCAATATTACCATGGTGTGCCACCAAGGAGGCTATGTTAAAGAATCACAGGTAGTTTTAATGTAGGACTTTGAAATTTTTTTCTGATGAAATGGAAATCTATCTCAAATTATATACATTAATGCATACAAAACTTTAAGAACAATGCCTGTGCCATAGCTTGCCAAAGTTAATAACACGTTCTCCAGCCTTAAGATATTTTTGCCCAGGGTTGATGAAGTGTAGTTGTGGGCTGGTAAAACTCAGTGTTTATTTGCAAGGCTGGGTTAAAATGATTTCACGGTATAGGCATCAACAAGCCTGAAGCATTTTCTCTGTAGGCAATGTATATGCCCCTTGGCCTAATACGTGAAAATTTGAATAAATATTCACTATATTGATTAATTTATGTGGGGCAGGAGACACTGAACAGTGAAATAAGTTTAAAATATGGTCCTCAAACAAATATTTTAGAAAGGGCCCCTTGCCCTTAATTCATGTCAAAACATACCCAGAAACAATCCTACCCTGTCTCCTGCCAGAATGCAGGGGCTGCCTTGGAGATATTTATGCCCCATTGGGAGTGTCTGCCAACACGTGGTTGTCTTTACTGGGCAGTGAGAATACCACAGCCTCTCTGTGTCGCCAGTTCTGGTTGAGACAGACAGGCCTGTCTTCTGTTTCTGACTCCTGGGTCTCCTCCAGATCCTGGAGTGAGTTGGGGAGTGAGGGTGGGGTGGGGCGAGACTGCTTGGGGCTGGGAGACAAATGGTTTCATCAGCTTGACAGAGGAGGAGGGAGATGGGCTGCGGGGCTTGCAAAATATCACATCTTGGCAAAAATACTTTGAAAAACAGGAGATTCCTGGAAAGCAATAATGCTGACAGCAGAGAGCGAGTTTTTGGGTCAGAAGCAGAAGAGGTGCTGAGGCCGAGAACAGGCCGGCTTCTCCCGCTGTCTACAGGCGCTGTTCTGGCTCCTGCTCTCTCTGGGGGTGTCTTGCTCAGGCAGCACCCCCACATCTGCACTTGGAACAAGGCTCGGGACTCAAGCTCTTAGCCCTGGGCATACCTGGCTCCTACCAGAGTCTGGGTTTTGTCCAGGCTGGGCCCCCCACTTCTGGCCCCCTGCCTCCTGCCCTCAGCCTGACCACCTTCTCCCTCCAGGCTCAGCTCAAGCCCCACCTTCTCCCCAAGCCCTTCTCCTCCAGGCCCCGGCCTGCTCTCCTCTAAACTGGTCCACGTGTTCCCCCCTCCCAGCACTTGCTCACAGGTGGCAATGCTCCTGTTCCAGGTAGGTGGAGGTGTCTTTTTCCCTTTGGAGTAGAGCTCCTGAAATGTTTTGGCTCCTTCATTGTGGGGATCAAACCAATTCACTTCAAACAGCTGCATGGAGCCTCCAGCAGGCTCTGGCTGGCCATGTGAGTCCCTCCACAGGGCCTCCCCTATCTGATGAGATCACAAG
This sequence comes from Cynocephalus volans, assembly GCF_027409185.1. Classification (NCBI taxonomy): domain Eukaryota; kingdom Metazoa; phylum Chordata; class Mammalia; order Dermoptera; family Cynocephalidae; genus Cynocephalus; species Cynocephalus volans. The sequence continues at coordinate 181,395,192 of NC_084460.1, forward strand.
TGCCCAGAGTGGGCCTGGAGGAGTAACCTGAGCACCTGAGCACCGCAGGCACTGAGAGGTGTCTGTCTTTTGCCCAGGTGTGTGACTCTCCTGTGACAGATTCTCCCCCAAAGGCTCCGGGAGGGGGTCAGGGCATGGCTATAAGCCAGAGGAGCTGATATGTGCTCTCAGTGGATGACGCTTAGTGACCTCATGAACAAGGGAGATGGGTGCCCAGTCAGGTGAGGACAGGGGCCCATCAGTTACTAATTTCAAACACTTCCTTCTAATGAACTTTCTACCAGAACTGTGAGCTAGAAACAACTGCCTTTATTAGACCTTCTCTCCAACACGCTCCAGCTTGTGAGGAACCCAGTGTGGGTAGAGGGGTGATGGGCAGGGACTTTGGGTGTGTGCTGTGTGACTGTTAATGGGCTGAACTATGTTCCCCCCCAAGTCAGGTGGTGAAGTCCTGACTTCCTGCCCCTCAGAATGGGAGGGTATTCAGAAGTAGCATCTTTAAAGAGATAATTAAGGTTAAATGAGGCTGTTAGGGTGGGATCTGACTTGTGTCCTTATAAGAAGAGCATATTAGGACACAGACACTCAGAGGGATGACCATGTGAGGACACAGGGAGACAACAGCCATCCACAAGGCAAGTAGAGAGGCCTCAGAATAAAAACAACCCTGTTGACACCTCGATCTTGGATTTTTGGCCTCTAGAATAGTAAAACAAAATAAATGTCTGTTCTTTAAGCCACCTGGTCTGTGGGACTTTGTTCTGACAGCCTATAGACTAAGACAGTGGCGTATGCATGCATCAACATGAACAGTCCTGAGTTGTCTTAAATCATCGCATCCCGAAAAGTCTGCAGGCAATACAAGTGCCAGTCACCTAAACTCTGCGCTCTTCCTCACCCTCTTGGAGGCCATGGAGCTAGGAGAGGAATTCCAAAAAAGGAGACAAACAACCCACAAGTTTCTGGGAATCTCGTTCTGTGTTCCTAGGAGACTGTGCATAGGGACCAAGACCACATGCCAGCTCGGCCTGGACCTGAGAGGTGCTGTTGGAGTCTAGCTTCTTGTCCTTGAGATGAATTGGACCTGGTGGATGATGGAGAAAGGATGTGTGAGATCACCGACCCCTGTGCCAGCTCCAGGAGTTCCCCGAGACACTCAGGAAGACCTCGGGAAGCCCAAGACAAGCAGGCCTGGGAACTGATCACCAGGTGGATTTTCAACAGCTTTTGCGGACAGCTTCCTGGGGCGTAGGAGGACCAGGCATTGCAGCTCCATTCAGAAGGTCACAGCATTAAAGGGATTTCTTTCCTCATCTCTGGCCTCTGAAGGATTCCAGCCCTGAGCTTGCTTGAGAATGAGTAGTTAGTGGCCCTGGTATGATACCAATAGTTCTTGTATAATTTGCAAAGATTGAGGCAATTTATTTTAATGGAAAACCTCTAGATGCGTTTCCGGCAGTGATATTCCCCAGATGAGCCCCCTCAGCAGACTGGAGACTAAACAAGAAAATGTGTGTGTTTTAGAAAATCTGATGATTCCAGTTTCAGTCAAACTCCCCCCGAGTCCTGCATCTGTTAACGTGCAGATGAAAGGCTTGTGCCACTTGGATCTACAGAAACTGTCAATTCTAAAAGGCTGCCTTTTGGGCTTAAAAGGTGTCCTTGAAATTACTCCCAGGTTTTGGCCCCGACTGACTTTCCAGTCGACTCTAATTGGCTGGGTTTACAACACAGCTGTGAGGATTTTGAAGCTGACTCTGAAAGTTAACTGCTGGTGAGCCATCTCGACAACGACAGGCGTAGAGACACCAGCCAGAGCACAGGAGTAGTAAGAATGCGATGCATTCCGGAAAATGCTGTTGTCAGGCAGCCCTGGTGGAATGGCAGCCTGGAGCTGGTTTTCAGGTAGCGAGGCTGGATCCATTTGTCCACCGCTGCCCACGTTTGTGTGACAAATGGCCTAATCTGCAGCTGGCTGTTGGGCAGTGTGTGTCGTCTCTGGCCACAGCAGAGAAAGTTAATAGACTCCCGGAAGACCTAACCCCTGGCCCAAGCCTAATTAGTGTCTGGCGGTTTCCAAATGTGCAAGTCGGCTATAGACATACCACGCCACGTAGAGATCTGCTAATGACATCGTTCCACATGCCCTCTAGGTTGTCCTTCAGCACCTCAGTTTCAAAGAGGCCAAATGCAAACGTATATTATCTTCCCCCAAATTGCTTTTCTTCCTGCCTTCCTTGTTTCTGTCAATGGCCCCACCATCCTTCGGTCACCCTGGTTAGAGACCCTGGCTGCTCTGCCATCCTTTCCTTTATATGTAATCACTTGATCTATTCTTGATCCAACCTCTCTCATCTCTTTCAGCCCTTGAGTTTTCTTTCCTTTTGCTCTAGCTCATTTCCCCACTGCCTCTCTCCTGGAGAATCTCCACAGCCATCTAACTTTAGGTTTCCGTATCTCCAATTTCTCCTCCTTCAGATCTGCTGATTCTCAAATTTCAGTGTTCATTAAAATCTGGGAGGTTGTTAACATGTAGATTCCTGGGTCTCATCCCCAGAGATTCTGATTGTAGGTCAGGGGTGTGGCCTGGGAATCTTTGATTAACATGCTCCTGGGTGATTCTGATCCAGTTGGTAGGAGTCCACATTTTGAAAAGTTCTGCTCTTATCTTTTCTGGCCCCTGTGGTCAAAGAAGCCTTCCTGTGGCATAGCTGTAAACTGAGTTTCTCCTCAGCCCAAAAGCCATAGGGCTCCCCATGGCTTAGAGTACAACTACTGGGTCAGACTTTCGGGGCCTTGTGTGTATCAACCCAAACAACATTTCTAGCTTCATTTGCCACTTTTCTCACTAACTATGTAGTTTGGCCCAGTAGATTTCAAATTTATTTAGGAGACAGAGTCAATTAAAATCACTGTATAATTAGTGCAGTGTCAGTATCTTCTACTAAATTCCAGTTTAGACAAGTGGTTGTAGGGTAGGGGCCAAAGATTTAAAAAAAAAATTATAGAGGGCGTGTATGTAAAATTAAGAAAATTTGATTATTTACTATGGCTTGGGAAAAGAGTAGTACTGACATTTTTCTATCTTATGTGAGCAATATTTTGGCTCAGTTCTTGGAATACTGGGATTCAGGGAGTATATAGTTTGGGGAACATGGTCTAAGGAATCCAGACTATTTGGTTACTTTTATGTGTCAACTTGACTGGCCACACAGCGCCCAGATTAAACATCATTTCTGGGTGAGTATGTGAGAGTATTTCCAAATAAGATTAGCATTTGAATCCATGGATCCAGTGAAGTAGACTGCCCCCCACCCCAGTGTGGGTGGGTATCATCTAATCCTTTGAAGGCTTGAATAGGATGACAGGCAGAGGAAGAAGGAATTCACCCCTTTTTGCTTTCTGATGTCTGCTCATCTCATCTTCTCTGGCCCTTGGACTGGGACTTACACCACTGGTTCCCACTGGTCTCAGGCCTTTGGACTCAGATTGAATTACACCACAGGCTTTCCTGGGTCTTTAGATTGTAGATAGCAGACTGTCGGACTTTTCAGCCTCCATAATCACATAAGTCCATTCTTCCTTATATCTCTATATCTATCTATCTATCTATCTATCTATCTATCTATCTATCTATCTATCTATCTATCTATCTATCACCTATCTATCTATCCCTCCATCCATCTCTCCTACTGGTTTTGTTTCTCTAGAGAGCCTTAATACATTAGTTTAGAGTTGACATGCCTGAATGGAAAGGGTATGGGCTTTGGAGTCAGACAGACCTGAATTCAAAGTGTGATTCCACAATTTACTAGCCCATGACCTTTGGCCTGTGACGTGTGACTTGACCTCTTTGAGGATGTAAAGTAAGGACAATAATGTTTACTTTGGGGTGGAGTGCTGAGCAAAGAGTTGGTGTTAATGATTAAAGAGAGGGAGGCTAGTGGTAGGGAAGAGAGCACTATGGCTTGACCCTGTAGGACATGGGTAGCTCTCTGAGCTGGGGAGAGTAATCAGCTGTGAGTCCCAGGAAACATAACCAGCTGGCACTGTGGAAGAGGGCTGAAAGGGGCAGCCTATAGCCGGAGAGACCAGTGAAGAGGCCATGGCAACAAGCCACACCAAGATGGCAGCAACAAGAGAGGTAGGAGTGGAGGACTTCGGAGAGACAATTCAAGCTATTCCTTCACCCGTGAATACTAAATTATAGTAGGACTCAGGCCTATGGTGGATCATTTAGTAGATGGCAACTGTTAACACAAAGGCCGTTCATGCCTCCTAATTGTTCTCTTAGCTTCCATTCTCTCCCAGGTCAAATCTCTTCATGAAACCTAGAATAAACTTTCTGAAGCACAAATATTATTGTAACACTTCTCTGTGATTGTCTTCCTTTAACTCTGCACTGTCCACAGCATAATATCCTGCCCCTTTATCATGACCCTTATGAAGCCCTTTTGACCTGGCCCTCTAGATTTCTCTCTTACTTCCTTACTGAGCATTTCCCTCGCAAATATCCTTCCCTAAGTGGTACAGCCCCAGAACTGTTTGTTCTGACCCTTTGAGGCCTTCATGACTCTGCACATGGTTTTTTCCCTCTGCTTGGAATGTCTTTCCACCTTTTTCTTCTTTGCAAACTTCTTTTTATCCTTTAGGACTCAACTGAAATGTCACCTACTATGAGTTGCCTTTTTCATTCCCTCTAGAGAAATAAAAGTACTTTTTTGGGCTCCCATGACATCCCCTGTGTACTTCTATTTAAGCCCCCATCACAGAGTTCCGTAAGTATTGCTTTCTTCCATGAGTTCATGCCTACTTAGTATTCAGGATTCAAAACAAGCATCATTTTTCAGGAACACAAGTCTAGGATCCATCCTTTGCTTTGTTCTTTTATACACCCAAATCTTTCCTTTAGAGATCTTATCTCAGTTTTTAATTGCATGTTCATGAGTCAGATTACCTGACTAATGCTCCTTCTCCCCCCACCCCCAAGGCTGTAAGCATCAGGAGGGCACAGACCAGATTAATGATCGAATACTTAATATTTAGTACAGTATGCCTGGAACATAGTCAGAGCTCAATAAATATTCTTTGGATGAATGAATGAATGAATGATTGAAGAGCCCTTCCCTTGAGTACCGAGATCAGCAAATCCCTTCTTCTGGAACTGCCTTCTTAATTAGAGTTGTTTTGGATGCAAATTTTTAAAAAACCTAAAAAGCTTAAGCATAAACAAGAATTTATTGGAAGATTACTTGGCAAATCATGCAATTTAGGGAAGAGTTGAACAAGTCAACTCATAAAAGATAGTGATTGGGCTGCTCTAGTGATGTCAACCCCAGGAGTTAATAACTATTTCCTCTGGAACTTTGCTATTAATGTGGTTAGTTCTGATTTCCTGGTCTCTGCTGCTCTTATTCAAATTCCAAATTTCCAGAAGAGAGGAGGTGATTGGCCCATTTAGGTCAGGGATTTGCCCTCGCTCCAGTCAGCCTGCAGGAATCAAATTCATGTAGTTGCTTATGCATGACTGCCAGTAGCTCGTTCCTGTGGTTCCCAGAGAAAAGGGAATCACCATGAGCAAAAGAGGTAGAGTTACTGAGTCAGGTGTGCATCTCAGTCTCTTGAGTCATGTCTAATATGGTCTCTTCTCTCCTTCCCCTCACTTCTTTATATAATATATAGTGGTAATGGTGGACACCCACAGTGTATCAAGTTGAGAGAAATGACTGATAGAAGGAAGGGGAGGAGGGAACACCAGGAGTTTGGGAACATACTGACAAGTGTGTCTTTAGCATCACCTCTGCATTGGTCAAGGTATCACCAGCTGCTGTAAAACCAAAACCTAGAATGTATTAGGGCCCAAACACCATAGAAGTTTATTTCTTGCTTTCCTGAAATCCCAAATGTGTTCCTGATCTGCTGGTGCCTCTCCTCCAAGAAGTGATTCAAGGACCCAGCCTTCTCCCATGTTGTGGTTTTCCCGTGTTCATTATACAGAACCTACCAAGGTTACCACGCTCATCTGCATCAAGTCTGTGAAGGGGGAAGAGCAAAGGGGATCAGACCTATAAGTGATGCCCAGCACTTCCGCTCACATTCCACTGGTTAGAACTCGATCATATTCCAAGGGTGGCTGGAAAATGGAGTTAATCTGTGAGCCCAGAAAGAACAGGAATCAAGTTTAATGAACTGCTAGTCCATCTATGGACTGTAGCTGACCATTGCTTCTGTTGTTTCTCCTGGGGAGTGAGTGAGTGTGCTAATGCATGTATATTCCGCACCGGGTTGCCCTGGGACACAGTGTTGTGTTGCTCATCACTGTGTTGGGCAGTGAAGGGGTGGATCTTCTGGAGCCTCGTTCAGCTACACGATGACTTTTCTCCTTCTAGAAACTGTCCCCCTAATGCATAAGATCAGGCCCCCACATGTCTTGCTGATACTATATGACCTCACTGCACTGACCACAATTGGTTGGCACAGAATTAGACACCTGACTGACCAATCAGATTCTCTCATCTGAGAATATGGAGTTTGGTCAGGGACTCAGATCTTGGAAGTTGGCTGTGGAGACATCTTCATGGCACCTCGTGGATGAAGACCCTCAACCCCGTTGCAGGGGCAGGCCCTGGAGGGGATGTGGCTCTGGTTTCCCGAGGCCAGCTGCTGTGTGTGTCTTCCTTGGCTGGGGGGTCTGTACCATCAAATTATCTTATGTCTAAGTTACTCACATTGGTGGCTATTTCTTGCAACCAAAGTAATTTTAGTTAATAAAGAAAAATTTAATGTTTATTTGACTTTGGACAGATCACCGTTACAGCCGCAGATTTATCATTTATAAAGAGAGGATAATTTTATCTGCCCTGCCTACTTCTTGGGATTGTTGTAACAGTTAGATGGAACAAAGTACATGAAGTGCTTCAAAAAAACAGTGAAAAGTCACAAAAACATAAGTGGGATTGTTTGTCTACAGCAGGAGGAATTTTAAGAGTTTTCTCCAAGTATGAAATAGGCTCCTTTTTTTTCTTTCTTAACTTTATTCTAATTGCTTTGTGGTCAGTTCCTCTCAAGTTCAGGAAATTTCCATAGTTAGAGGTTTGCTTTTCTTTTCTTTTGCTAGATATTTAATACTTTGATGATTTCTGACACTAAAATTACCCATTAGAGTGTTGCCCTTTGCCAAACCAAGCCTGATTTTTGTATTATTATTGCTGTTTGGGGCATTTTCAGCAGCTGTTTGAGAGTCTGAATAGAACAGCTGTTCCCCACCACATCACACCTAGTGGCCTTTTTTTATGACATACTTCACACTTCCTATTTTTTCTGGAATGAAATCATATTAGTTTGCTAGGGCTGCCATAACAAAATACTGGGCAGCTTAAACAACAGAAATTTATTGTCTTACAGTTCTGGAGTTGGAAGTTCAAAATCAAGGTGTCAGCAGGGATGGTTCCTTCTAAGGACTATGAGGGAGAATCGGTCCCAGACCCCCCTTCTTGGCTTGTAGATGACCATCTTCTCCCTGTGTCTTTTTGTATCATCTTCCCTTTATGTGTGTCTCTGTGCCTACATTTTCCGTTTTAATAAGGACATCTTGCATTGGGGCCTATCGTAATGACTGTGTTTTAACTTGATTATCTGCACAGACTCTATGTCCAAATAAATACATTCTGAGGTACTTGGGGTTAGAACTTCAACATAATTCTTTTAGGAGAGTGCAATTCAGCACATAACAGAAATTAATCATATAATCTCCCTACATACATTATTTTTTTTAAACGTCAACATAGTGCTCTGACTTTAAAATAAATAGAAAGCAATTTATGATAAAATAATGTGTGTTTCCATAGGTAAATGCTCAGGCAGGAGGACAGTAGAAAATATTACCCCGAGTTAGATACTTGGGCCACCGCAGCCTCTCCGTGAAAGCAATAGATAATGAATGCAGCCTGCGGCAGGTGAGATGTATTGGCAGCTCAAACCCTATGGGGCACTGGAGCCGGTGACACATTGTCCCAGATGACGGTTGGCGCTTGGTAAACAAAATGCAATCTTCCCCTCAATTTACATGTTAATCTCATTCCTGGAAAATTCAGTGTATTTTAGAATCTTCTAAGAAAGGCTTTGTGTTTGTATGTGGAGCAGAACAGTTTTAGCCTACGTGAAGCTCTGGTAGAACATTTGGAAATTAGGCAGGATGTAGGACGACTCTTCACTGTGGGGGACTGTTGCAGGCACTGCAAGATGTCAAGCATTCTTCCCCTCCACCAAATAAGTACAGTTTTAGTAGGACACCCCCGGTCATTGTGACAAAAATACCGTACAAATAGTATGGTATAAATAGTTCTGACCCATTGAGAACCGTGGGAGGAGAGAGGGCTTCAAATAGCCCAAGGGAGCAACACAAAGCTGCGATGGGGCGGGGGCCTATGGGCTGTGCCATGTGGAGGGACCATGTCCGCCTTCCAGCTAGACACCCAGCACCTCCCGGGTCAAGAAGGGCAGGAGAGGATACAGCAACTGGTGCTCTTCTGTCTGTCATGTCCTATGCCTGCGTGCGGCTTGGAAATCCCAACTCTTCTCTTCGTAGTGGCATCTCCTGGGCCCAGCACAGTGCTTGGTGCATAGCAGGCACGGGATAAATGTTTGCCGGGTGTTGTGAATGGCAGCCTCAGCTGGGGTTGGCTGAGCGGAAGTGAAGAAGTTTGTTTGTTCGTTCATATATTCATCTGGCCGGCAGACAGTTATTGAACTATGAGTCGGACACTGTGCTAAGCCCTGGAAACACCCACCAGCAAAAGACAATCCCTGATTTCAAAGAGTGTACAGTGTACTGATGGAGAGAGACACGTAAGCAGGTACATGACCACTGAGTGTGAGTTAGGTATTGGGTGCTGTGGGAGCAGAAAAGAGAGCCACTCCACCCAGGCGGGGATGTGGGGTGTGATAAGGGAATTCTGGGCAAATGTCAGGGGGTGGCAGGGACTGCTTTCTCTCTCAAGGGGGACAGAAGATGAAGCCCAGTTTCACAGACAGAAGGTAGGGTTCGGGGCAGGGAGGTGGGTGTCACTTGCTCTCCATTCTTGATCCTGGTGCCACCCTAACTTCAGCCAATACCTGGAGCTCCCAAAGTTCCCTTACCCGAGTTACATATCATTCTCCTTTTCCCTCTTTTGTCACCCTCTGAACTCCATCTTCTAGATGTAAACTGCACCCTGAGAAGCAGAGGACAGACATCCAAGGGTGGCAGATCCCAGGGGTTCAATCTGGCTTAAGCTTTGGAGAAGGTGATCCTCTTGGGAGTCACAGTAGGCCAGTGACTCTCTAGGCAGCCCCCACCCCTTCTCCCCGGAGCCTGCACCTATAAAGATGCTGGTCCTATGTGCAGTACTCATCTGGCATCTCCTCCAAGGCCCTCCTTGGGTGCACCCCGCCTCCGCCTGTCTGTCCTCTCTGCATGTCCCCAGCTGTGTTCACCATCACGGACGTTTCATCCATGTTCAACTTTCTAACAAGGAGCCCTGGATTCCTGCTAGAATATGGGAATGGAGACATGCTTAAATTCACTCCTCATGTCAGCAAGAAGAATCAAATTAAACAAAAAAGCTTCTGAGTGGGGTTCAGGGCCTTAATCAAACATCTTTGTACTAAGGCTTGCAAGAAGACTTTGATGAAGGGAACGAATGGGGAAAATATGGTCCTCGCTTACCCTCTGCAAAGCCAAAGGAAGCATAAACACTTCCAGGCATTATTTGTAACGAGGGAAGGAGGCTAAGCATTTGTCTGGAGCCAAAGACTGCCAGGAGTAATAAGAAAACCCTGTAAGTATGTTTTTTCCATCTGTTTAATTTCTTATGCTGAAAAAGGAGAAAAATATAAATAAATGATTCAGAGAAATGTCACATACAATTACCTCCACCAGGGAAAAATAAATAAGGCCTCACTTCATTAGGAAGTTTCTCATGTGACTGGTGCCTCTTGGTGGGGTGCCTGTCCTGGCTGGAAGTCTTCACCTTAGGAGCTTCCAAGCTGAATTGCTCAAGCTCAACTTTGGCTGAAACTTTGCTCCAGCAGCCAGGCAGGGCCATCTCTTGGGGTATCTATTCCACAAGCATCTCCCTCTCTCCTCAATCACGTTGTCCAAAGATGAAATCAGGATAAAGGGAGCATCTGAAAAGCCTGGAGAGTGATAACCAATAAAGGCTCTGGCCTAAGGGGCATGTTGGTACAGAGAGTGGAGGGTTACTCTATGGGTGTCCATACTAGTCTTCCATATATGTATATATTTTCAGTACCAATTGTGCTAACCAGCATTGAGTGTTAGGAAGGAGAAGAAATAGGTTTGAGGAACACTTACTAGTCTATATTTGTGGAATGAATAATTAATATATTGCTATTTATTTATCAGGGAAGTGGGTTGAGTTAGGAATGGTGGTCTCCAAAGCAGAGTACACACACCTTACGCTGCACAAGATGATCCATTGGTATGAAGAATGGTATACTAAAGGGTAAGAAAGAACTTCAGGGTTGCAGACATTCAGTATGTAGAATGACACTGGTGCCTACCTTTGGTCATCCAGTTGGACTGTCTCATGTCTCATCCAACATGTGAGTTATCTAGAGGCAAGAGTGGGTCCCCAGTGTGCAGGGTTGCTGGCAGCCCCAGCAAGCACTTTAAACATTCAGGGCCTTATGACAAACTGCAAATGATGTGAGCTTAGCTAAGTGGGTTTATGGCCACATTATGAGACAAAACAATGACAATCTAGTCCATTCTGGGAACACGCCACAAAAAAAAAAAAAAAAGAAAAAAAAAAAGAAATTGATGTGAACAAAAAAATTTCTTGAATTGTGAATTTACATTCTCTAGCATTAACAATGAAACTCGAGCTAAATGCATATTGCAGCTTGTGTTATCAACTAAAGCTGGTGTGAAGCCAACCCTATTTGCAAAACATTTGAAAATTTGTTATCTAGAATATGAAGGTAAATTTCTACAATTCCTTGACTGTTTAGAGCCATTCACTAATCATTCTCAATCCAGTGCTTTACAAAAATCACAATGAATTTGATGATAAACGTTTGGAAGCCTCTGCTGAATTTTCTTATTTAATAGTACATGGAAAAAGCTGTATACCATGGAGGAACCACTTGTTATTCCTGTTGTGCTGGCAACAGTTGGAAAATAATGCATAGAACACAAATTGGCGAGTAAACTAAGATGTGCTCCTTTGTCAGCAAATACTGTGGGAAGATGCCTTGAAAATATCACTGAAGAGTTGAAGAAATAAGTAGTAGGAGAAATTAGACAGTGTGGGAGGTTTACTACACAGCTGGACTGAAGTACAGATGTTTGTAACACGTCTCAGCTCGTGGAATTTGCTAATTCCACTCAGTAATGAAATACATCCAGGACTGATTTCTTTGTGAACCTCTACAAGAAAGATGGACTGGAGAAAATATCTGTAATGCTAAATGACTTCTGTAACAAGAACAATGTTTTATGAGAAAATGGTATTAATGTAACCCTTGATGTGGCAGCCAATTTGACCAGAATATAAAAGGAATCTCAGGATATCCCTACAGAGATAGACCCAAAGGTAACTTTCATTTATGACTGCCTTCATAAAGAAGTTGTCACCAGAGAGTACACAGTTTTTCAGGATGACAGTGATGATGCTAACTTGCAAAACAAAACGAAGCATTAAAACAAACACAAACTTTCATATATGCAAAAAAATCTTTAAAGTGTTCTGTAAGAGAAGGGGAAGTAATTGTGAAGGTATTTTGTGTCACTCAGAGGTTTGCTGGTTATCTGTTGTAAAAGACTTAAAAGGGTCATCCAACTTAGAGATCAGGTATCCAGTTTATTCACAGACACCTTCTGTGGCATGTGGCTGTCAGTGGTTTGCTAGCTGGCATATATTTTTGGAGTGATGAATAAACATAACCTGTAAAGGTAAAGGTGATATTTTAATTTGCAGTAAGAAAGTTACTGATTTTCGGGAGTAAATCATGCTATGGAGAAAGCATTTTGAAAACAAAAGCTTGGAAATATTTCCACTGCTATGTAGTATTGTTGAAAATGATGGGTTACCTATAAAAATTCATCAATGGCACTTAAAAAATTGTAAACAATTTTTAAGCTGTTTAAAAAGCTTCTGAAAGAAGTATTTTAGAGAGTTTTTAGTTTATTTGTTAAAAATATTAAAAAGTTGATGTCTGACTTGATTGCAAGAAAATTTTATTGAATCAGGGAAAAAGAAACTCACTAGTCCAATTTCATGAAAAATTTCATCATAATTGGTGTAACAGGTCCAATAAAGAGTGTCCTGACCCAGTAAGTACTGACAGACTCACACGGATCTCTTGTATTTGGACAGTAGCTTTTTAAAGTCATGACAGCCAGTAAAATCACATCTCTAAAGCCAGTATTTTGTTGTTTCACAATGTATAAAACTAAGACTTGCAAATATGGTGAAGTATATTCAATCATCTCACTTTCATTAAGGATTTTTAAAAGTATCTTTTAATTATCAGTGCATATTCTATGGGAGATGAGTGATGATGCTTAATTTACTTTATAATACTCTTCTAAGCATGTGATCATGTGTCTTCTTGGCGTCTCCACACCAGGTGACTGTAGAGTTAAGAACAACCACAAAGTTTTTGAGCTATTTGAGGAATTTGATAGTTGGGCTTCAAAGTGGGGACAAGAAGTTGTCATTTTAAAAAAGCCATCCAAGGAAACAACAGAGTGAAGAGACTACCTATAGAGTTGGAGAAAATATTTGCAAACCATACATCTGATAAAGGGATAATGCCCCCAAAATATAAGGAACTCAAACAACTTAACAGCAAGAAAAAAAAATAGCTCAATTAAAAAATGGGCAAAGAACCTGAACAGACATTTCTCAAAAGAGGACATACAAATGGCCAACGTGTTTTTTAAAAAATGCTCAACACCACTAATCGAAGGGAAATGCCAGTTAAACCACAATGAGATATCACTTTACACCTGTTAGAATGGTATTTATCAAAAAGATAAATGATCCTGGGTTTTTATTTGTTGGGAGACTGCTGATTATTGTTTCAATCTCATTGCTCATTATTGGTCTGTTCAGATTTTCTGTGTCTTCTTGGTTCAGTCTTGGTAGTTTATTTTTTTCCAGAAATTTATCCATTTCCTCCAGGTTGTTAAATTTGTTGCCATATAGTTGTTCATAATAGTCTCTAATGATTCTTTGTATTTTTATGGTATCAGTTGTGATGTCTCCTTTTTCATTTTGGATTATTGATATTTGGGTCTTCTCTCTTCTTTTTTTCATTAGTCTGGCTAATGGTTTGTCTATTTTGTTCACAGATGAACTCTACCAAACCATTAAAGAGGAATTAATATGAATTCTTTTTAAACTATTCAAAAATATTGAAGCAGAGACCATTCTCCCAAACTCATTCTATGAGGCCAGCATCACCCTGATACCAAAATCAGACAAAGATACAGTAAATAAGAAAACCACAGGCCTATATCCTTGATGAACATAGATGCAAAAATCCTCAACAAAATACCAGCAAACAGAATACAGCAGCACATCAAAAAGATAAAACATCATGATCAAGTGGATATATCCCAGGGATGCAATGATGGCTCAACGTATGCAAATCAATAAATGTGATGTATCACATCAACAAAATCACAGACAAAAACCATAGGATCATCTCAATAGATGCAGAAAAATCATTTGACAAAATTCAACATCCCTTCATGATAAAGACTCTCAAACAATACAAATTAGTTATAGAAGGAAAGTATCTCAACACAATAAGAGCCATATACAGCAAACCCACTGCCAATATTATCCTGAATGGGGAAAAGCTGAAAGCTTTTCCTTTAAGAACAGGGACAAGATAAGAATGTCCTCTCTCACCATTCCTATTTAACATAGTGTTGGAAGTACTAGCCAGAGCAATCAGGCAAGAGAAAGAAAAAGAGCATCCAAATTTGAAAAGATGAAATCAAATTGTCCCTGTTTGCAGATGACATGATCCTATATGTCTAAAAACCTAAAGACTCTACCAAAAAACTCTTAGAGCTGATAAACAAATTCAGTAAAGTTTCAGGATGCAAAGTCAATATACAAAAATCAGTAGTGTTTTTATACTCCAACAATAGACTAGCAGAAGAAGACATCAAGAAAGTAAGCCCATTTATAAAAACTACCAAAAAAAAAAAAAAAAAAAGAAACCTAAGAATAAATTTAACCAAGAAGGTAAAAGATCTCTGTAATGAGAACTACAAATCACTGCTGAAAGAAATTAAAGAGGACACCAAAAGAAGGAAAGTCATTCTATGTTCCTAGATTGGAAGAATTAATGTTGTGAAAATGTCCATACTACCCAAAGCAATCTTCAGATACAATGTGATCCCCATCAAAATATCAATGACTTCCTTCACACAAATAGAAAAAAACAATCCTAACATTCATATGGGACAACAAAAGACCTTGAATAGCCAAAGCAATACTAAGCAAATAAAATAAAATAAAGTAAAGCCAGAAGCATTATACTACCTGACTACAAATGATACTACAAAGCTATAGTAACCCAAACAGCATCATACTGGCATAAAAACAGACACATGGACTAATGGAACAGAATAGAGAACCCAGAAATCAACCCATGTACTGTACTTATAGCCAACTGATCTTTGACAAAGGCACCAATAACATACATTGGGGAAAGGACAGCCTCTTCAATAAGTGGTGCTGGGAAAACTGGATATCCATATGCAGAAGAATGAACATAGAACCACACCTCTCACTATATACCAAAATCAACTCAAAATGGATTAGACTGAAATATAAGACCTGAAATTATAAAACTCCTAGAAGAAAACATAGGGGAAACACTTCAGGATGTAGGACTGGGCAAAGACTTTATGAATAAGAACCCAAAGGCACAGGCAACAAAAGAAAATGTAAACAAATGGGATTGTATCAAACTTAAAAGCTTCTGCACAGCAAAGGAAACAATCAACAGAATGGAAAGACAACCTACAGAATGGGAGAAAATATTTGCAAACTATACAGATGACAAGGGATTAATATCCAGGATACATAAGGAATTCAAAGAACTTAACAGTAAAAACAAACAAACAAACAAACAATCTGATTAAAATATGGGCAAAGGAGCTGAACAGAAATTTCTCAAAGGAAGACAAAAGGTCAACAGGTACATGAAAAATATGCTCAACACGACTAATCATCAGGGAAATGAAAATCAAAACCACATTGAGATTATCATCTCACCCCAGCTGTACTGGCTGTTATCAAAAAGACAGAGAATAAAAAATGCTGATGAGCATGTGGAGAAAGGGGAACCCTTCTACACTGTAGGTGGGACTGTAAATTAGCACAACCCACTATAGAAAACAGTATGGAGTTTTCTCAAACAACTACAGATAGATCTACTGTACAATCCAGTAATCCTACTGCTGGGTATATACCCATAGGAATGGAAATCATCATGTCAAAGAGATACCTGTGCTCCCATGTTTATTGAAGCTCTATTTACAATAGCCAAGTTATGGAACCAACCTAAATGTCCATCAATGATGACTGGATAAGAAAAATGTGGTATATATATGCACAATGGAATACTACTCAGCCATAAAAAGAATGAAATTCTGCCATTCACAGCAACGTGGAAAAAGCTTGAAGAAAATTATGTTAAGTGAAATAAGCCAGGCACAGACAGTGAAATACTACATGCCCTTCCTCTTAAGTTGGAGCTAAGAAAGAAAGAAAGAAAAAGAAAGACACAACAATCACACTAATATGTTGAAGTTTACAAGGAGAGAACAGAACTGTGATTACTAGAGGTGGGAAAGGGGGAGGGGGAGGAGGGATAGTGAGAAATTGGTTAAGGACACAAGGAAAGATTACCAATTATAATGATAAATATGCTAATTATCCTGATTTGATCATCACGTCTGGTACACAATTTTGATAGCCAACTCTGTACCCCACAAATATGTATAATCAATTCTGTTTCAATAAAAAATATTAAAAAATAAAATTCAGAGGAAAGACTAGATTGAAGTCGGGAAAAAAAGATGAACGATAGCAAGCATCAGCAAGGATGCAGAGGGAACCCTGTACACTGCTGATGTGGAATGTAAGCTAGTACAGCAGTTATGGGAAACTGGAGATTCTTCAAAAAATAAAAAGAGAACTGCTGTATGGTTCAGCAATCCCATTTGGGGGTATACATCCAAAGGAATTGAAATCAGTGTGCCAAAGAGATGTCTGTATTCCCATATTCATTACAGCATTATTCACAATAGCCAAGATATGGAATCAGTGTCCATCAATGAAAGAATGGATAAAGAAAATGTGGTATATATAAACAGTGAAATACTATTCAGCCTTAAAAAAGGAGGAAATTCTGTCATTTGCAACAGCAGGAATAAACCTGGAGGGCATCATGCTAAGTGAAATAAGCCAGACACAGACCAATACCACATGGTCTCACTTACATGTGGAGTGCAATAAAGTAGAACTCGCAGAAGTAGTGAGTAGAGAGACTAGAGGCTGGGGAAGGGGAATAGGGAAAGAGGGAGTTGGGAGATGTTGTCAAAATTTCAGTTGGACAGGGGGATTAAATTTCTGAGATCCACTGCACAGTAGACAGCTATAGTCAGTAACAGTGTAGTATATATTTCAAAACAGCCAAGAGAGTAAATTTCAAGTGTCTCACCACAAAAATATAAGTAAGATAATGGAAATGTTAATTAGCTTGATTTAATCATTCCACATTGTACACATATATTGAAACATCACATTGTATCCCATAAATATATACAATTATGATTTATCAATGAAATTATACTAATTAATAATCAATTTAAATTAATAACAGTTAAAATTTAAAGTTACTAAAATTATTACTAATTAAATTATTAAATGCTGTTTTAAAATAATATTAATTTTAAAAAATGTTAAAGCCATTCTCTGGCTTACCCATGTTAAATTAAAATTTTAATAATGCCTGAATTGATAAAGTTAAGAAGAAATACCCAGTAATGATTCCTCCACTCATTCAACGTTTATTGGTTCTCTACTACGTGGCATACACTGTGTATGTACAAAGATACTTAAGACACTGTCCCTGCCCTCGAAGAACTTATAGCCCAGATTCAACCGATGACCAAACATGAAAACGTCATACCAAAATGCTGACTTAAAATATTTCCCCCTGTTATTCCCTTATTTTTCTCAGGTGTTAAACTTCTCAGAAAGTGACTTAACTCCATCTCTTCTCCAAATTTCTGTCATTGTGCTCCTGGTTTCCCAGACAGAGACAGCTCTGTCATTCGGAATCTTGATCCTTTCCCCTAATTCAGCAATGTTCTTCTAACAGTTCATGTGCTTTCAACTTGAATCTTCTTATGATCTAGAAATTTGTGTTTCCTGGCTCTTTTGTCATTTTCCTCACAGCTTCATATTAAAATCCTGTCTCGAAGCTGTTGACAGTTTCCTCTTATCTTCCTCTGATAGGGAAATAGGGTGGCATGTTGAACTGACATGAAGAGGCATAATCACAAACAGCTATGATTTGTGAACATTTATTCTGTTCTAGGTTGGGCTGAGCATTTTACATACATTATTTAGTTTCCGCGGTTTTACCAAACAGCTCAGTCCCCAGGGGAACATCCACCTTCCACAGAGGAGTGACATCACCGATGCGGGTGGGACCAGCACGGCACGTTCCCCACGACTGAGGGCAGGTGAGAATGCATGCAGGCCCCTGAGTGGGCTCTGAACATTTCTGCTCCCTGCTCCTGTCATCTCCTGTCATTCTGTGCCTCTCTCCTGGAGAACAGCACTTTGTATATAATAAGTGATTAGTCATTGTTTGATAAGTAAAAGAGTATCTTAAAAAAATAGTGTTTGAAAGTAATTTAGTGGAAAAGTAACAAATAAACCCAAGGGATATTGTTCTTTAAAGAGATCATAGGAATAAAAACTCAAAGACTGTCAACATTGGATCTTCATAGGATGGCCTCGCCATAAAAAGGGCAGGAAAAAGAGGGGTGACAAGTGTAGAAAAGGCCTCCTAGTCTGCCTCCTCATGTTCCTCTAGCCCGGCCTTGGTTGGGCTTAGAATCTTCCAGAGGCTGAAAGTGCCAGGGACCCTCTCCACACCAACTAAGTCAGAATCTCTGGGCTTGGGGCCAGGGCATTGCAATTTTTAAAAAACTCCTCTGAATTTCCTAATGTGCAGCCAAGGTGTGAACACCGAGCCTTGTCATCTTGGATCCCACCTCTCAGGGAAAGAGCTTCTGGAACTGAACTCCACGATGCCACTGGTATGGTCTAACCCACTGAGAGAGACCCCCATATACACCTGTCTGCCTCCCCTTAGGTCTCCATCAAATGGCTCGAGGGCGTAGCAGTGCTTGAGAGATGGTCAAGGGAACTCCAGATCCACGACCATGATGGTCTGGTCTTCTTTAAGTCCAGAAAGAGTGGACTCCTGGTGGAGCTGCCAAGCGAGGAGCCTAGCTCCCAGAACAGGCCATGGGTTATGTGGCAGCTGGCTTCCTGTCATCAGTGACACTGGGGGCCAGTCCCAGCTGCTGCCTGACCAGCCTTCAACTCTCTTCTCATGCTGCTCCCACACTGGTCATTTTTCCAACCCTAACCCTGTGACTCGTCACCTGCATGACCCCTACAACCCCTACAGCTATCTCAAACTCTGCCTTAGACTGAAAGTCTGTTTCAGATCAACTTTTTGGACTCAGCTTCCCTGGTCTTCTGGTCCGCAGTCCCCATGAAAAGACCCCTGGCTTCCCCTAACCCTGTGGTCTTCCTACTTTCCGGTTCTGGTTTTCTTCAGCCCCCTCATTCCCCTGCTGCCCAAGCTTTGCTCATGACAATCATTCTTCTCAGCTGCTTCATCCAAGGTTTCCATGGGGAAACCAAATCTGGTCTTCATAAATGTGTGGTGAGCTTTAAACAAATACTCACAATGGCATTACAATAATGTCTACCAGATACCGCTCCGAGGAACTGGGTGAAAACTCAGAGTAGATGACAGTGTGGTTTCCAGCGTCAGTGTTTAAGTGCATAAGTATCTTGGTGAGTGGCAAAAGAACCCAGCTGTTTATTATACTTTTCCGTCAAGTCAAGCCGAAGACTTCTTGCCCATAAACCATGAAGATGCAAATTACTGTGGCCATTTCGTGGGCTTTCCTATTATAAAAACCATTTGCTTTCATGGTGGTTCAACATTGGGTTATTTTGAAATTCTATGTGAAAAACTTGATGAACTCGCTGCGTTCCTTTTTTCATGCCAGTGGAATTTTACCAAGCTTGGAAACGGCAATCGACTCACACAGTTGAGGAAACTACAGAGAACCCTCCTTGAGCGCATCTTGTCCGCTGCTGCTCGTTCTTGTTGCCAGTAGCTAGAGACTGGGGGACGTGTGTGGAGAGGACTTTCCGGGGGGGGGGGGGTCCTGGCCCTGGGAGCATACATTAGATTCTTGCTACTCAAAGTGTGGTCTGAAGACCAGCAGCATCAGCTTCCCCTGGGAATGTGCTAGAAATGCAGAATCTCAGGCTTCAGCCAGATTTACTGAACCGGAATCAGCAGATTAACAGGATCCCCAGGTAACTCATATACACGTTTGCTGTTTGAGAAGCAGTCTGTTTTCAGTTCTTTCCTGGACTCTTTCTTACTATTCTCTGTCAAGGAAGTACTTGGTCCAGTAGCCCCTTTTACCCAAACCCAAGAGGATTACCCAAGATTTTACCCCAAACTTGTCACCTGCTTTTCAGGTTGGGGTCTTCCCTGCCAGGAGGGCTACTCTTGCGATGATGCTGTAAATGAGGGTGGGTGGGGACAGGGCAGGCCTTCAGTAGACATGGTGCCCAAGAGGTGTGCCCTTCAACAGAGGCCAAGGTCATCAGGGGTGAATATAGAGGAGGATGTCTGCCTTCCTCTTCTAGCCCCCTACACCTCTGAGGACTTTATCATGAATACTCTGTCCTCCACTTGCCTCCATTCCGTGTTCCTACACCGCAGAAGACTCTTTGGGCTGAGGTTTCTTAACCCATCAAATCTCTGCTCCTTCTCAGTTCCTTTATTCCTTGTTAGTGTAGTTGGGCCAAACTTTACCCAAACCCTTCATTATCCCAGAATTGTTTATAACAAAATTGATGGGTGCTTTGCTGTACATTCAAACGGCTTGACATTTGATTTTTTCACTGCTTGATTGTTCCTCTCTGGGTGGGAGAGGAAGGAGATGAAAGGAAAGAAGGGTAAGACTTAACAGTGGTTTATTTAAGTGGTTCAAATAAGTCCTCCCCACTCTCAGATGCCCCTTGTTCATATCTGGTCTGCATAATCAAGAGTACCATGAACAACAAAGGCAAAGCTGTGGAAATTCGTCAGATTTTCTCCATGTCCATTTCACCAGCAATAAAACAAGGGAGGCAGCAACCTGAAGGCACGGGTTCTCACCGAATGAAGACTGGCTTGCTTGGGGAGCTTCTACAAAACACCAGTGTCCATTCCAGATCCACTAGGTGGGAAGTTTGGGGGCTGAGGCCAGGCAGTGGTAGTTTTAAAAGCTCACCGGGTGATTCTAATGGGGACGATGAGAACCCTTAGAAGGCTGGGAATCTCTGGTCTGGTAAATTAGTCAAGAGCAGTGGTTCTCAAACTTTAGCACCCATCTGGATCTTTCAGAAGGCACATGGGGCTCTTGAAGTTGCATTTTTAACAAGTTCCCAGGCAATGCTGGTGCTGCTGATTCTTATTCTGGGAACAACTTTGAGAACCATTGGTGAAGAGATCCGAAATAAAATCCTGGCTGTGCTGCTAATTCACCATATGTTTGAATAATCGCTTAATATCTTCTCTGCTTTGATGTTCTACAACAAGGGGTAGGCAAACATTTTCAGGAAAAGACCATATGATAAATATTTTCAGCTTTGCAGGCGATATGATGTCTGTTGCAACTACTTAACTATGCCATCGCACCCTGAAAGCAATCATAAACAAGGTGTAAACAAATGGTGGGACTGTGTTCCCGTGAAACTTTATTTAGGTAGCAGGCAGGATTTGGCCTATGGACTATAATTTGCTGTTCTACAGTTTCACTACCCATGTATCCAAGTGAGGATTTCTTTTTACTTATCTAATTTGGTCTTTTCGGGCTTTCTGAATCTGAGGATTGGTATCTTTCATCAATTCTGTAAAATTTGTGATTATTATCTATTTAAATATTGCCTTTTCCACATTGTTTCTTGAGACTCTGATTTGGTAGTATGTTAGACTGTCTTTATCCTGTAGGCCTCATAACTGCTTTTATATTTTCTACCTCTATCTCTCCATGCTGCATTCATGTCTGTTTTTCATTTCTGGTAGTACTTTTTGGCTCCTTATCAAATCTGCCTGATGTATTTTGATAATCTCTCATATCTTCATCATATATTCAATTACCTCATTCATTTCTTTAAGTATTTTCACATAAATTCATTTCATATTCTGTGTTGATTTTTCCAATGTCTGTGGTCTTTGCAGGTCTGATTCTGCAGTTTGTCCTTTCTCTTGATTTTCACTCATGGTGAATGAAAACTCATGAATTCTTTGTGAGTTTGGGTCCTGAGCTCTTTTTCCCTGGAATTTTATCTGTGATACTTCTTTGAGGCCTATTTTCACTCCTAACTGGTCATCACTTTATAGAAATTGTTGGCTTTGGAGCTGCCCAAGTAGTGTGAATTTTGGCTTGCCATTAGAAATTCTCAGGGGACAGTTTTCTTTCCTGCTCCCATGGTGGAGACAGGAAAGTCTCCTGGTCCCTCTGAAGGGCAGGTTCTTTTTCTCTGGTTCAGTTCTTTATGGTGTTGCCCTTTAGTGGTTTTGGCTTTATGTGAGGGGTCTCCCAGTCTCTTCCTCATCCTGCCTTTCCCTGGTGCCTGCGTGACCCATTAAAACCTGGGCTGGGCCGCCAAGACATGGCCCATCTCCCTCTTTGGAAGTTGCTGCCCCAGTGTTTGCTCTTCTTTCTGGATTAAAGCTTTCTTAAAGTTTCAGACTTCCTACATATCTCTTGTTCTGATGCCAGGTCAGTTGTGCTTTAAAAAAAGTCATTTTTATTAAATACCATCTCTAGCATTTTTAGTGGTCTGTTTGGGAGTGTTTTTACTGCATTGCCAGGGACATCAGTAGGTAACCACTTCCCATGTCTGCTTACTCATGTCTGAATGTGGAAGCCAACAGAACCAGATTCAATACGTTTAAAAAAAAAATGAATAGATCAGTGATTTTTATTTTGTTCTTAGCATTCTTATTGTTATGCTGTCATTATGTGACTGTGCAGTTTGGGGGACAGACTAATGACATGTTTCTTGGATTAGACCAGGTTAATATTATATGAATGTATTTCATAGGATCTTTTTTTAAAAGGCACTGTATAGAATTTGTGGACCTATCATTTGAAGTTTTGAATTTCCCTGTGTGATTCAGAAGACCCTCATTTTATTGAGGTGCTGATATGAACTAACCATACCATGAACTTGTAGTGAGAACAAATCCTTTGCCTTCCTGAGTGTGCCTAGCCTGCCCCAGTGCAGTGTGTTGACTGCCTTTCCTTGGCCGTTACAAAGTAAGTCTTTTGAAATGATAAAACAAGTAATTTTCATGTGCATGACAAATGATTACCAAGTAAAAGTTGGAAGTTTTGTGAAAGCTAAAGAGGCAGTTAGATTGTGGTAAGGGAGATGCACAGGAAACACTTAACTCCCGATGGAAATGTGATTCGGGAAGATGCCAGGAGCTGGTAAAAATTTTCCACATTCCTGACTTGGGGAATTCTGGAAGAATCAAGAGTGCCATCCCATGAGGATTTTAACAGCCTCCTGCATATTCCTGCATATTAATAAATAGCTTTGTAAAAAAAATAAGCTAGGCAGAAATGCTAAATTTAAAAAGAGTCTGCACAGTTTGGCAGTTTCTTACAAAACTAAACATACTCTTACAATCCAGCAATTGTATTCCTTGGTATTTACCAAATGGAGTTGACAACTTAGGTCCACACAAAAACCTGCACACCGATGTTTATAGCAGCTCTATTTATAATTGCCAAAACTTGGAAGCAACTCAAATGTTCTTCAGTAGGTGAATTAATATATAAACTATGGTACATCCAGACCATGAAATATTATTCAGGGACAAAGAGAAATGAGCTATCAAGCCAGGAAAAGACATGGAGGAAGCTTAAATGCATATTACTAAGTAAAAGAAGCTTATCTGTAAAGGTACTGTATGATTCTAACTATATAGCATCCAGGAAAATGCAAAACTATAGTGACAGTAAAAAGATCAGTGGTCACCAGGAGCTGTGGAGGAGGGAGGGATGCACAGCGGAGCACAGAGGATTTTTAGGGTGGTGGAGCTGCTCTGTATGGTGCTGTAATGGTGGGTACATGTCGCTGTACATTTGTCCAGATCCAGAGGATGCACAACACCAAGAGAAAACCCTGATGTGAACTGTACACTCTGGGTGATCATGACGTGTCCCTGTAGGTTCTTTCACTGTAACAAATGGGCCACTCTGGAGGGGGGTGTTGATCGTGGGGGAGTCTGTGCATGTGTGGGGGCAAAGAGTATATGGGAACTCTCTGTACCTTCTGCTCAATATTGCTGTGAACCTAAAACTGCTCTAAAATATGAAGTTTATTAACTAAAAAAAAAGAGTTTGCGGAATATAATGAGGTTGTACCTAGGCTGCCTCTTTGAAGAAGCTGTAACTGGCTGAGAAAACAAGTCACAAGCATGGCCTAGGCTGAGCACTTGCCCTTCTGTGTCTGCCTGGCTGGGGAAGTGATCTTAGGCCCTCTGAGGTAGAGGCAGTGGCAATGTCATGTAGGGGCTTGGGGAGTGTGGAACGAAGTGAGGAGGACCTTCTCTCTAGAGAGCCTGGACATCCTCCCTGCAGAGGGGTGAGAGGAGAGGGAGAGAAGTGTTCACACCATGTGGCATTTCCTGCATTCCCAAGCATTGTGGGGTTGGCCTGCTGGGAGGCTGGTGTTGGGCAGAAACCTGCACCTCTGGGAGTCATCAAAGAGCGTGGGGAGAGGCGGGAAGGGCAGCTGGAAGATTCCGCCTCTGGCATCTCTTGAATCTTTCCAAAGAGCAGGACCTACCCATAGACACACACTAGCATATACATGAGCGAATGCACAGATGTAGACGGACTGACAGGCGTACACTAGTGCACACGTGGCCAGCACACGTGTGCACAATTACATGTGTGCCCACATTCAGAGTTCATATCTGTTGTAGACACATGCACAGGTGGTCAAGGCAGCTTGCCCTTCTGGAAGCAGAGTACTGGAGTAGTAGCTGCTGATAAACGTACTCTCCAGATAGCCTGAGGGAGTTAACTATTCTAACAATTAACCCCTGGGAATGCAGCCACCTTCCAGAACAATCAGCCCTCCCTCCTCCATCACTCCACTGCACTTGGTGGAGTTGGCTCTGTATCTGAAACTCCCAGTATGGTTTCTGGCAAATGCACACGCCTGTTTGTCTAAGTCTGCCTGCAGGAAGCTTTCCCACTGAGTGTACTCAACGTCCAAGGCAGGTTGCAAGTTAGTGCTGTCAGCTTATGAAACTCACTGCCCCTGCTTGATGCCAGGGGTCTTTGGTGGTGACAATGTGCTGCCCGTGGCTGTCTGAGAGGTCAACACAGAAGCAGTGTAGGAACTGAATCATGCCGGGTGCTAGGAGTGTCCCCAACACTTTGCCCTTCTGACTTGGAGCTTGTCTCTCAGTGTTGCATAAGCTGCTGGAGAAATAGGGGGTAAGAAGGTGTTTTCAGTAGTTTGGGACATTTGTGCCTCGAGGCTGCACTAAGGGGAGGCTCTCCTAAGTGGATACAGGCCTGTTTGCGCATTGGCAGATGGAATCCAACCGAATGTGGAAAAAAACCTCAAACCAAACAAAATTAACCAAAACAACACCTTTTAAGTGTAACAAGAATTTAAAAACTGTTTTGAAAATTTTTTGGCATTAATAGCTTTTTAAAAATTAATTTTAAAGCTCTTCTGTTGAGTTAAAAAGCAAGGAGGCTTTCAATGTTTCCTTTCTTTTCAAATTCTCTGCTTTTGAACCTAATAGAATTATTTTCTTTTAAAATTATTTTACTGAATGGTTTTGCAACTGTGGTAGACAGATTAATGGTTACCCAAACAAGTCCATATCCTAATCTCTGGAACGTCTGAATATGTTATCTAATGTGGCAAAAGGGATTTTGCATCTGGGATTAAGTTAAGGATCTGGAGATGGGGAGATGATCCAGGATTAACCAGGTAAGTCCTTGAAAGAGGGAAGGGGAGGCAGAGGAGTCAGAGAAGGAGACGAGGCCATGGAAACAGGTCAGAGTGATACACTTAGAAGACAGAGGAGCAGGCCACAAGCCAAGGGATCTGGTCATCCTCTAGAAGCTGGAAAAGCAGGGAAACAGATCCTCTTGTGGAACCTCCAGAAGGAACACAGCCCCATCAACACCTGGATTTCAGCATTTCTGACCTCCAGAACTGTAAGATAATACATTTGTATTGTCTTTTTTGTTTTTTCTTGTTCAGAATTTTGTTTAATTTACAAAATGAAGCAGTTGAAAGTGCATCTCTCATCTGCCTTGGTGAAATTCTGATTTTAAAAGAATATATGGAACTCCATTGCAAATAACCAGTAAACAAAAAGTCCAGAAATGTCAGTATAAAACTTGTGTAAAAGACAATGATACATCATTCTTAGTTCTGAATTTAGTTTAATTAGCTGAAATGAGGTAGCTGAAAATGCAACTCTCATCTACCCCGCTGAAGTAAATTCTGACTTTAAATGTACATTTGTATTGTCTTAAGCCACTAAGTTTGTGGTAACGTATTACAATAGCAATAGGAACTTAATACAACCTAATGGTATTGGTCAGATCCTGCCTGCTAGCTTGAAAAAAAAAAAGGCTGACTTATTGAGAAGTAGATTAACTGCCCCATATAGACTGTCATACAGTTTCTCTGGCTGCCTTTCTCTGTTCAGGTGAGCTTAAAGTATGTCTTACCACATATTTTTCACTATGCCAAGTGAATAAACTATGTTGAAAGGCTTAAATCTAACCGAATCTGATTACAACCATCTTTATCTGTCTTTGTTGGGGATTATCCCATTGTATTAGTTTGCTAGGACTGCCATAGACTGGTATCTTGTTATGGCTTAAACGACAGAAACTTATTCCCTCACAGTTCTGGAGGCTAGAAGTCAGAGATCAAGGTGTGGGCAGGATTAGTTTCTTCTGAGGTCTCTCTCCTTGGCTGCCCTCTTGCTGTGTCCTCACATGGTCTTTCCTTTGTGCTCGCATTCCTGGTGACTCTGTGTGTCCAAATTTCCTCTTCTTGTAAGGACACCAGTCAGACTGGATTCGGGCCCACACTAACAGTCTCAGTTTAACTTAATTACCCTCTTAAAGGCCCCATCGGTAGTCCCATCCTGAGGTACTAAGGGTCAGGGCTTCCACATATGAACTTTGGAGGGATGCATTTCAGCCTGTCACACCTACACTGAGTGTGGGAGAGGGTCTGTGCCAGCCAAGCACACAGGACTCTACTACTTAAGGGTGTCAGAACCATTCTTTACAATTCCATATTCACACTCAAGTGTAGTACAATGTGAACCACCTAGAGCCGTAGCACTTGTCACCTTCTGGCCTAAAGGAAATGTCCAGAGACTGTTAACTTAAGATGAGGACAGGTCAGCTCTGGGGTAGCAGAAACTACCTCAGAAAAGTCATATAGGGTTGGAGGTGAAAGAATAGGGAAGAGGAGAGGCAATTAGATCCCTACCTCACACCATATACCTTACACATGCACCAGTAGACCTAAATGTGAGAAATATACTTCAAAAGCTACTGAAGAAAATAAAGAACAATATCCCCATGATCTGAGAGAAAAGCTTTTTTAATAAAAGAGCTTATAAGGCCCAAACAATAAAGAAAAGATATATTCAACTACTTCAAATTCTAAAATTCTGTATGGAAACCGTAAAATTTCTGTGAGCAAAAGATTAAAAAACAGACTGGTAGCACACTAAATAGACTAGCAATTAGTATGCAAAACACATAATAAGAAATGTAAAAGAAAAAAATGAATTCATTGCCAGAAGAGGAAATGTGAATGGCCAATAAACAAACAAAAAGATGCTCAAACTCAGGGGAGGTGAATAAAAAGAGAGATCGTTTCCCATCCACTGCACTGATAAAATTGAGCAGTCAAACTATCTCAGCTGTTGGCATGGTTGTAGCAGAATGGTACCCTTGTAAATTGTTGTCAGAAATGTAAATTGGTAAAGACATCTAAGAGACAATTTGGCAGTGTCTAGGAAAATGGAAAATGCAACTACCCTGTGTCCCAGGAACTGTGCTTTGGGATATATACACACTGGACCATCTCCTGCATGGTTCCATAAGGGTCGTATACACCGTGGTATATGTTACAGCATTGTTTGCAATAGCAGGAAAAAGAAAATAATGGAAACATTCCTCGATATAGGAATAAATACTCGTAAATAAAATGTGTTTTTTCCCTATGATGAAATACCATATGACAAAAAATATAAAGTTGACATATATCAGACCTAATATATCTTATAAACAGAGTGTAAAAAGCAAGATGCAGATTGATAACATATATACAGATAATGTACTTGTATATTTTAAAAACAAAAACATACTATGTGTGCATGTGTGTGTTTGAGTAAGTGCATATGTTTCTAGAAAATATACATATTTTAAGGAATGGAATGATACATGATTTTAGTCTCTGGGAAGATGTGGAGCGGAATCGATGGAAGGTTGATGGGTTAGGGGAGTATCTCTCCTGGCCTCTCCCTTCCCTCCCTGCTTCCTCCCTCCTCCCTTCCTTCCTTCCTTCTTGTTTTCTTCCTAAACATTGACAAGAAGCAGATATAAGGTAAAGTTAACACTTGTTAATTCTATCTACATTGTGAGCATATGGAGGTTTAAGTTATTCATTTTATTCTACTGTAACTTTTAAATGTCAGAAAGCAGAAACCAAACAAAAGAAAAACCTAGTGTTTACACAAATAAAATGATAAGCTTTAAAACTCTACTAAAGGAAGTAAAGGTAGACTTGAACACACAAAGGAAATATTTTGAACACACTGTGGTCCAGAGAGTGGGTCAACTTCCGAAGCATAAACTGACTCTCAGAGTTGGGAGCTCCCATGGGCTGTCAGAAGGAGCCACTGCGGTCATTCAGTATCGATCCCCACTTTTACTCCCCTCGTGAAAGGTCTCCAGTCTCCTGAAATACTCTGATGGGGTATTTTCTTTCAGTGCCAGTAACTGGCCCCACTGTTCTGAAGCAAGTGGTTTCAATTTTTTGTTAACTCAAACTATTCAGGAAAGTTCTTCCTTATTTTTGAGAAGAAGAAATCTGTTCCTATAGACTTCACCCCTTGATTCCATTTCTTCTTTCTGGAGTAACAGAAATTAAATCCAGTGCTCCTTTAAGAGGAATGTCTTTCAGAATGTGAAGACAGCTCTTCGGTATTTGTAAGTTTTTATATCTAAACAGGTAGAGGGCTTTTTACACAAATGCAGACATGTGAACATCACATGGGGACATCACAATAAAATATCAAAACAACTGTGGAATTCAACTTTTAAAATTCTCTTTGATAATATAGAAGAAACTAATCTGGGCACACAGAGAGCCAGGCCTTTCTGGGGTAGTGAATTTTTCTCTGGCATTGGAGGTGAAAGAGTTCTCCCCAGGAGGGAGAAGTACATAATTGATGAGCAATGCATATCAGACTTGCAAAGGCAAAGACACGAAGGGGAACCAGATGCCTGGTTAAAACTGACACCTCAACAGACAGAAGAGGGAGCTACATTATCTCCTTACTAATGGCATTATATATTTTATAAGGGAGTAGCAATACCTTGCCAGTTTCAGTGCCAAGGTAGGCTAATAAACAGAACCAAATGCTGACACAGATAAGTTTGACTTAAAGATAGGCATCATTCCCTATTGGATTGCTGTTTTTTGGTTGGTTTTCTTTTCACTTGCTTGAGAAGTGACCAATGGACAGGAAAGGCTGTTGGCACTCAGTTCTGGAGAAGTTATTGGTTGATGTAGCAGTTTGAGTTATCTGAGATGTTATGGATCAATGTGGATAAAAGGAAACAGGAAGGGAGAAAACTGACACTCAGGTTCCCACTGTTCGTGGTGGGATGAGGATGCGAACTCAGCTTCCTAGGACTCAGATGTCCTTAGTTTCATTTTGTTTTCAACCTCACCACTCTCAGAGACTGTAAGGCATCAGAAGCAATAGTAAAAATATTTAATGACTGGTATTGTATTTGTCTGTTTTTTGTTGCTTATAACAGAATACCTGAAACAGGATAATGTATAAAGAAAAGAGGCTTATTTCTCAGTTTGGGAGGCTGGGAAGTCCAAGGTACAGGGAGTGCATCTGGCGAGGGCCTTCTTCTGGGCGGGAACTCTCTACAGAGTCCCATGGTAATGCAGGGTATTACATGGTGAGAATGGGTTGAGCAAGAGAGCTAACCTTCTCACTTTCTCTCTTTATAAAGCCATCAGAACCATGCCCATGACAACCCCTTAAACCATCAACCCATTATTCCATGAATGGATCAATCTATTCATGAGGGCACAGTCCTTGCGATCCAATCACCTCTTAAAGGATCCACTTTCCCCCACCATATTGGGGGTTAAGTTCCAACACAAGCTTGGGGTGACATTGAAACCACAGCAGGTATCAATCAGTCAAAATGATCTCTAGCTGCTTTATGAATATATTTTGGTGGGATGTCAGTCCCACCCACAGCTGTGGCCAACCAGGCTCCGAGAGATACTTCTGAAGGTGAAACAGAAGGAGTGTTGTTGGAGTGAAGCTAATTGTGTTGTCTTTGTCTTCTTTGATGAGATAGTTTTGTTTTCTAGTAGATCTGTCTGAAATTATATTCTGTGCATTAAACTGCTTCTTTCCAAAGCTCTCGTTGGAGATCACTTCAATCTGACTTTGAATGAAGGAAAAAGGAGAAAGAATATGGGGGAAGGGATGGTTTAATTTTTTATATTTTGAGGTGACCGACAGAGCTTGCCCCTTCTCATAGGCCCTCAGGTACCATGAGTCAAGAGAGAAGGTGTAAGCATCGTTTTATCCTTTCCCCAAAGCCCCCACCCGCATGATTCTATCTTTGGAGAATGTTCTCTTCTTAAAACTCTACTTCCATCTGTACCTGTTGCTGTCTTACTCCAAAACCATTTCTAATATGGCTTCCACCACACAGTCTTTCTTCTTCTTAAGGAGTTAACAGGTTCCATCTGCTCTTCCTTTTGATTGTGAATCCATTTCCTAATCTCGACATCTTTAGTGGGTAAACACATCTTCAGATGGTAGTTCCCAGACAGCATCCCTAAATCAGAGGGTGTCTGACCACCTATGATGGAAAACAATTATTTCACAACCTTTTCCTCACTGCCCACCCTCCAAGTACTGTATGTTTATTTGTTTTTGACTAGAGCGAATTAAAATCAGTCTTGTTTGGGAGGATTTCACAACACTCCTTGACATTTTTGGAGATCTGATGGAGAAAGATTGAAGACAGAATGCAACCTAAGGGCCTCAGCATTGCACATGTTTTTGGGGCTTTTCTGCTTAATTGTGCAAACTTCGTCCAGTGGGATATAGGCATGAGAGCTGCAGGAAAGCATTTTCCTGTTTGCCAATAAGCAGTGGTGTGGAATGGTTTGAGAGACCACAAAATTACATTTCTGTACTCAGCACTGTGAAAAATTGTAATGGGAAAGTATATTACCAACTCTCATCACCTGGATCCCTTACAGCCAGAGAGCAAAAGAGATTTCAACCCAGTCACTAACGAGTAATGGTTTAACTTGCTGCAAGTCCTGTTCTATGTCTTTCTGCTGGCTTTTGAATCAACCACATAATCACCTAAATCAAGCAGTGGAGATTGCCTGGCTCCTTAGTTCCTGGGCTTCTGCCCTTTGAACTTGCATCATTCTGATTAAGGGAAAAATGAAAACAGGCAAGAAGATTCCAAATTGGGATTGCTGAAGATGTAATCTGGAGTGTCAGCCCCAACTCTGTCCCCAGCATTTCAGGTGAACGTGGACTGGCTGGTTTCTCCAGAACTTCCCTGGTCTGGTGTCCACTTGAGAACTTTGCTCTCCAAAACTAAATCCTCAATAATTATAAAAACTTACTGGAAATGTTTTTAATATTTTTGAAGCTGAAAATATGCCCATATATTTTAAACAACCCCAATGGGATCAAAATGGGAAATGGCAAGACTGGATGACAGGCAGCCTAGCACTGAAGGCCCAGGTGGGAGTGTGCCAATGTGAAATTATTGGATGGGATTTCTGAGCAAGAATCAAATATTTTAGGCCTCCAGCATTTGTGAAAATTATTTTAGCAGAGAGTAGTGGTGGCATTAAGACAATGATTTGTTCTCTCAAAGTCCAAATTAAGAAATTGTGTGGCTCAATTTTTACCTTCTGATTAAGAATTTAACCTTTTCTTTAAAACGTTTTACCTGAACTATGGGAGCCCAGAAGACAGAGCTCTGTATCTTCAAATGGTAGGGAGTCTTGAAGACCTCCAAAATTGCTTAGTAATTGATTAGTGATATCCAGCCTCAAATGACTTCCACATATATAAATTGTAAGCCAGAAGGAGACACTAAGGAGAATGAAGGGTTTGTTTGGGGAGTACCACAAATAATTATAAGTTATGGGAACAGAGAAGAAAATAAGACATGTTGATTAGAAACATCAGGATGAATTGGCATCAATTTTGCTGTACAATAGAAAATTTGTTTCAATTTTTCCTCCAACAGATGCATAGCATGGTGTGTGAGGAACTGAATTTTATTCCAGGTTCAAATTTAAGTTTGGAAATGAAATTTGGGAAGGTATGCCTCATTTCACAGAAACTAAATAACTTTCTGAATAATCTTACATAAGGCATCCAACAGAGATGGACCTGACCTGATTATCCAGCATCTGTAGGCTTGGAAAACATTTTTCCTGGATTTGGTTTTTAGTGTACATTTAGCCCTCTTTTGCTCATTTAGTGTCACATCGTAATATTTTTCCCTGTGGATCCTTGCATGTCCCGTTACGGTCTAGTTCTAACTGCTCGTCTCTTTTTTAAAAAAGCATTTTCAATAAAGCCCTTGAGAAAAAAAATTGCTTTTTACATGGCTACGGAATATTAAAGAACACATTCTGCTCAGTTAAGTGGAAGCTGTT
Source organism: Cynocephalus volans (assembly GCF_027409185.1). Classification (NCBI taxonomy): domain Eukaryota; kingdom Metazoa; phylum Chordata; class Mammalia; order Dermoptera; family Cynocephalidae; genus Cynocephalus; species Cynocephalus volans. The sequence goes on from NC_084460.1 coordinate 181,427,585, forward strand.
AATTTCCCTTCAGGTCCTTAGTAATTGGACCAAATATAAAAGTCACATGAATATTTTATTTCTCCTTTTAAATGAAGTGTTGGTTAGCATCATCAGTTTTCTGCCACCTTCCTAAAGTGTGATTTGACTACTTGTGGAGCTAACATTTTTCTTAGGGGTACAGGCCCATGTTATCTCATGACTAGGTTGACCTGTCCCTCGGCTAGCCAGGGGTGCAGGTGCAGTGGGGCTCTTGCTGCAACTGGCAGATGGACATGGCCTCTGGGCTCAGTCACAGCAGTTTCCCCAGGCCTCCTACAAGAAGCCTGTGTCCCAGAGGGTCTATCCCCACCCTGGGTTCCACCGGCCCTCCCCTGGCGCCCTACCATTTAAAGTCCACACACCTCACCCCATTGTCCTTCCTCTGCTCTAACCCTCAACTCAGGAGCATCTTAAACGTTACCATGTCCCTGCTCCCAAGCCTCACTGGAAGCCTGCTCATGGTATCTGTTTGCAAGACCATGTTCTGGAAGTTCTGTAGGGCAGATGATCAGCTTGAGAGCTCCCAGCCTACTGCCCATGGCAGTGACTCCTGCCTTCGGACCTCCCCGGGCCCTCAGTGCCCTCACCACCTCCCATCTCAATCTCAGAAGATACCTGGGCCCCACTAAAAGTAGGCAACCCTCTAGAAGGTAAACACCATGAAGGATCATGATTGGGCTTACAGGACTGGTTGTCCAGTGCCTGGAAGAGTGCTGGGAACAATGCCTGGCTCATATCTGTACTCAACAAAGTGTTATTACACATTGGACAAAACCTCCTCCCTTCTTTCTCTCCAGAAAAGAAGATATGGCCTCTCTCCTAGTCTGGAGTGACTGCCTCCTGCCCTGACCCTTGATCCCTGGTCGTTCCCTGGTTTCTTTCCCATAACCATCAGCTTTACCTTCCTCTCACCCTCAGCACTCTCTCTAAGTGCCATCCTATTTCTCACCTTTTTTTCCCCATTTCATACTAAAAGTTGAAAACTTGTTTTGATCAGAGTAAAGAAAAGTGCCACCACTTAAAGAAGGGACAGGCACTCTAATAAGGAAGCAAGGAGGACCTTTATGGAAGACATCACTTAGGATGATGGCTTTGAAGTGTTCCTAAAATGTTTGGAGTTAGTTGCCAACATTAAAAGAAAAAAAGAGACTTTAGATAAAAATCAAGATTTTTGTAGGCTTCTCCTGAAAAATGAGAAGATCTGGTAATGTCGTGTCGACATAAGCACATCTCAGCAGCCACAAGGAGCTCAGGAGCAGCTGTTGCTGTCCAGAAGGCCTTGTGCCAAAGACATGTGCAAAATGTCTTGCATCCTGCCTCTCTTCTGCAATATGACCTTGTCACTCTGCCATCAAGAGATGGGGTTTAATTCCTCTCCCCTTGAATCTGGACTGGACTTGGTGATTAGCTTATAGCCTGTAGAAAGCAGTAGAAGAGATGTTGCATGACTTCTGAGGCCAGGAAAGGAGAGGCCATGTGGCTTCCACTGGGTCTCAGAGAGCTCACTTTCTGGACACTTCATCTCAGATGCTCCCTCTTGGAACCCAGCTGCCATGCTGTGAGGAAGCCCAAGCCACGTACAGGGCCCAAGCCATGTAGAGAGGTGATGTAGGTGCTCTGGTCGCCAGTCCCAGCTGAGCTGAGGCTTTGAATCAACCCAGGCCAGGTGCAAAGACACTTCTGGGGGATTCCAGCCCCTCTACAGCTCAAGACCATCATGGATCAGGGACAAATCACCACTGCTGAGCCCTGCCTGAATTTTTGATCTACAGAATTCAGAGCATAATAAAATCATTGTTGTTGTAGTCCAGTGAGTTGAGCAATTTTTTGTTACATAGCAAGAGATAACTGGAACATCATGTCTTTATGTTCCCTAGAACATTTGATACCAGGTCACTGTCAGAGCAGTTACTCATTATTCTTAATCCATTGGATCTTAGAGGGTAGAAGGTACTTACTCACCTCTTTTAATTTTCCTTTTTCTAGAACAATCACATTTTAAAATCCTGGGGTGCAAAGAGCTGACAATCCACTAGAGAGGAGAACTATTTTCATGGCTGGCATGTAGAAATAATGCTTTTTTATTTTGTTTGCAAAGACATCACCAGCCACATAATCCTCATGGACAGATATAGACACTGGTCCTTCATGTGACTGAAAGTTTTTATGCTGAACTTGGTTGAAGGCTGTTTGCTTGACAGGTGGAGAGAAGAAGAGAATGAACTACCACTGGACTCTTCATTTTGTGCTTCAGTCAAGTACAACTACCTCCAGCGACTCTCACCGTTCCCCACCAGAAACATCCCAGCCTCTGGACAAAACCCACCCGAATTACCCGACATCCATTAAAACCATACTCCACAAGATTCAGAGCCAGGCAGAGACAAAAGACCTGTCGATGAGGTGTTTACCGACATATTTCTGGGAGATTAACTGGCATCACACTATGAAGAGGGCCGTGTGTATGCCCTCTATTAAAAATACATGTAAAACCCTGATTACACACATGGTTCACACTCATTGCAGAAAACTGAGAAGCACAAAGAAGAAAATTAAAGTGACCTCTAACCTCAACACCTAGAGAATAGCATTGTTAACGTTTAGGCCACATCCTTTTCCTTTATTTTTATTCATATAAATGGAGCAAATGATTTTCCAAACATCAGATTTCATTATAACCCCTGAACTGTATCATCATATTGCACACATTCTCCCATGTCATTAAATTTTCCTCTGCAGTATAATTTGATGCATACTCTTCTGTTGTATGAATGTGTCATAATTTATGTAATCATCTCTTATTGTTTGACATTTAGGCTGTTTCCAGTTTTCTCTTGTTGTCCATAACATAGCAATGAACATCCATTCTTGCCTTATCTTTTTATATGTCCATGATTATTTTCTGGGTAAACATCTAAATTTGGGATTGCTGGGTCAAAGGTGTGATATTTTAAGGCTTTTGATACTTATTGCCAAATTGTCCTCCAGAATCACATTCCCACCAGCAATGGATAGGGGTGCTCATTTCACCAAAGCCACACCACCTGGAAAACATTTCCTTATAACTTGGCAATATATGGTTGTATACTTTAGACTCCACAATAATACACCAGTAGACAACTCCAAGGCACTGATGATGATTGGGAGAGCAGGAGAAATCTCCAAGAACGCAGAACAGCTCCTTTACAAAGGAGGAGACGCAGAGGAGTAAGTGATTTCCCCAGCGTCACACACATAGTCAGTGGGTGTCTGTTTGACCTCGGACCTGAGTGTAGTTATTGGCCTAGTCAACACAATGACCAATTCTGGTCACAGGGAAGGATGTAGCTAATGACTGTCCTAGGCCTACCTGACCTCCCCTTGCACCTTCCCTTTTAAAGTGTTGTGTTCATGGATCATGAGGATTAGACGTGCTCTAGGACCATAAAACTGGGCCAAGTCCTTTTCACATTTGCTTTTAAATATTTATTCTGAGTCTGGTCAAACTTGCTGACAATGAGCCCTGTATCAGGCCCAACAAAGGACTGAATGAGCAAGAGGAGGCCTTCCTAGAAGAATGCAAGGGCCAGCATCACCTCAAGTGTGGGACGCACACGACACGTTGCAAAGGCAGCTAGCCAAATCCAAAGAAGTGTCGGCTGTCCTGGGAAGGCTCACTGCCCCACTTCTCACTGCACACTCATAGACGTGTGGCTCATCCTGGCTCTTCACGTGTTTAGTCCTCACACCACTCCTGTGCTTCCTGGATTTCTTTTCTCCCTTAACTGACATCCATCTTTCTCCTGGCTTTTGTCCTACTTTCTTGTGTTTATGTCAATGTCTTTACTTTTTGCTTGCAGTCTTAAGTATGTGGCACAAATCTCAGGTCATGAATTCAGGGATGTTCATGACTTTAATTTTAAAAATAACTGATTTTCATCCAGTCTCAGGCTCTTATTGGCCCAGTGGTGGAAACGGAAATGTCCGTGACGCAGGATTATCTCGGGTCCCTCCTCACTGGCCTGCTCGCCTGTCCCCCAGGGTTCCTGCACCTTCTGAGGTGGGCAGGAGCTGGCATTTGATTACTGCTCATCATCTTCCCCGCATGCTGCTGCACCCTGAGGCTTCTGTCATTCCCATCAGGTTCCTGTCCTCAGCAGTGTATGTCACTGAGGTCCCTGAGCTCTTGTCAGAGCTGGCATTCTGTGCGACTCTGGGGCACTTGGGAAACATCAGGCTGCTCTCAGCACTGATGTGGGTGCAGGGAAGTTTGACATGTTGATGGACCACCTGCCTGGACATGCCACCAGCTTTTGCATCTCCAAGACTCAAGCCTGGTAAGGAGACACCCTCCGCGGCTCACCCACCTTTCAGGAACCCTCATGAGGAGTGATCCTTCCTAAGGAAGAGCAAGCCACACTGATGGATTCCCCATGTCCTTTTGGCTTTTCTGTCATTCCTACTTCTGTTCCACAACCACCCCCCATGTCACCTATCTCCACAGCCCCCCAACCTTGGCTGTGTCAGATTTTAAAATCCTAACTTTGGAATGTCCCAATTTGTAGAATAGGGAAGTAGCTGGTGAGCAGAAAGGAATGTCTGGAACGGAAAACATTACTTTTGTACAACAATCACAATAATACGTTGAACCTTCCAAAAGACAGAACAGAATGGAGGTTACCAGGGGTGGGAAAGGGGGAAGCAGAGCGGGGTTTAGTGGGAAATTGGTTCAGGGCCACAAAAAGTGATTACATTTTGTAATGTAGAATGTATTAATTATCCTGAGTTGAGCATCACATATTGCACACAAGTATTGATATTCAGTATGGTATCCCACAGATATGTACAATCAATTGTGTTTCAATGAAAAAATAATTTTTAATAAAAATAAATAAAATAAAGCACCCCCCCAGAAAGAAAAACCTGCTACTTTAATACATCACATTATTATTGTGCTACTCACGGATCTATCCTTTATCTGTAACACTGAAATTCTTTCTGAGATCGTCCTTACTCAGCTCCAGTCTACCCACATCACCTCTGCAGAGCTCTGTTCTCAGTAGTTACCCCCTAGAGACACCTAGAGGATGTCTCACATGTCGGGTGGCTGGAACAGAAATCAACGCCTTCCTCTCTTTTTGCATCCCCCGCCTCCACTCCCCCTGACTCTCCAAGATCTACTCTGCCACCTGTTACTTCTTTCATGAAACTGTCCCTGGGCACTTTGTCTCTCAGTGATGGCTTCCTCCTCAAGTCCTAGAGCACAGTTGTCATTTCTCCCATCTCCCTGAGCACGTGCTGGTTGGTATTGGTGTTTTATGAGATATTGATTAGATGACCTTCTGAGGTGCAAGGACTCTGTCTCTTTCACCACTGTGTCCCCAGGACCTGTTACAGTGCAGGGCACACAGTAGATACTCATCGGACATTTTTTAATTGATGAATTCTGTTAACTTAACAAGGTTTGAGTCTCCTCAAAAAATGAGGTTGTGTCTTAAAGCTTTGGAGAACCCCAGAGCCTAAAAAGCCCATGGTGCTGAGAAGTCCATTTGTGCATGCTGGTGAGAGAGAAGTGAGGCAGAAGTTATAGCAGTCCCGATAAAACATTCCTATGACTAAATACTCAAGTGAGCTATACTTGGGACCTCTGTGTTAACTCCTTTCTTGACAAAAACTTTGACTTAACTTACTAGAATATCTATAGTATAGCAGAGTCATTCTACAAGTGTCTAAATCCAACCAACCAAATAATGAGCATGTATTGAGCACTTAATATGTATCTAGCACTGGGTTGGAGAAATGGAAATGGAAAAGAGATGAGGACGACTATTTAAGGAGAATTCACCCAAAGACTTGACAATCTAGTTGACGAACCAAGGCATACATACCCCAAAAAGCAAGAGGATGAGAACTAGGTTATGCATAAGAGACCCCCGCAAAAAAGGGTCTAGCAGCTAAAGAACTGAGAGATGACTAATCTCTGGAGGAGTCGAAATCTTCACCAACATGATGTGGCTTGGGTTGGACCTTATGTTACTAGGTCCACAGTAACATCAGCACACCCTCGTGAAAGCCCAAGGGCTTTGGGCAGAAAGAGCAGGTCAATGCTATGTGCACTTAATTTGATACACAACTTTTAATCTCATTAACCTGATAAATGTTGTTCTTCTAAAAATTCAAACTCAAGGCTTCCAGTCAAATTGGCAGCATAGATGATCCCCAGCATCACTCTCTCCCACAAATCAACCAATTTACAACTATTAAAAAGCAATGACAGCCAAGCTGGGGCTGCTAGAGCTCAGGGGAAGAGGAGACGAGACCTACGGAGTTCGTGAAGGCAGGAGAAACCATGATGAGAGAAAGAAAGGACCACTTCCACCATTTCGAGCCCCAGCTGCTTCAAGGCTGGCCCTGGTGAGCACTTGGAGCAGGAGCTGGCAAAAGCCGCAGCTGTGCCCTTCAGATGAAGTTGCATGGAGGCAGCAGGGGAGAGGAGGGCCTTGGTGGTTCCCAGGCCAGCAAGACCACTAACAGTGTTCCCATGGACCCAGGTAGGAGTGAGGGGCCACAGACAAGTGAAAAAAGGAGGCTACTCAGAGCCTGTTGAGTCATTGCAAGGGACTTGGGCATGGCCTGTCCCATAGGAAGTGTTTGGAGTGCGGGCAGTTGGGGAGACAGGCCACTGGAGGAACACTGGGGCACAGCGTGGACAGCTGGACTGCACCTCAATCAGTGCAGCACCACTCAGTGGAGACTGGAGGTGTAGTTTGCTGAAAAGACTCAGGCCCAGACCAGGGTTTCCACACAACCCAGGTATACTGGACCTCACAAGACCTGGAAGTACATACAAGGTCAACAATTAAAACCTGAGCTGCATAAAAAGCCTTCCCCAGAGAATCAGCAGCAAAGCAGCAATTTAGCTCAACCACAGGGCTCAAGTGCTGGTCCCCACAGGAAATTCCCCCATTTTAGAAGTAAGGAAAGGATAACAATTTAGTTCTAGTGTGTCGGGCCTTAAAAACTAACGCCACTTTAAGTGACATTACAAGCGGCGCCATTATGGGCCCACAAGGGCGTATTAACATGGCAGCCTAAGGTGGCGCCGGGAGGAAGTAGGGTGGGGGTGTCTGCAGGAACCTTGCCTTAGCCCTTATTGGCCAAATACACGCTTCTGCGCTCGAGGTGGCAATCGCTAGGCATTGAGACAGGATGCATGCTCTCTTGACCTTTAGGCTGATAAGATTATGTAAAAAAAACCTCCCTTCCCCATTTGCCTTTAAAAGCAAGTGCTTGTGTGATAATAAACGGAACTGCTCGACAGAACCCCTGCCGCGTCTGAGTGTCCTTTAACCGGGCTGTTTTGGGGCCGACGGTGTGCTCACTTCTCTTCATGGCTCTCTTCCCCTGTCTCCTTCCAAAGGGGACAGGAGCGAAAGAGGAATCCCAGGCCATTCGCTCGCCCACCAAAGGGATGAGGCTAGGGCTGTTCGGGTCGGCCGGCGGCGGACCCGACAGAGTGGTGCCCTGTTTGAGGCATTTTTTAAAACTCATGGGTGAAAGGCGAGCGAGTGAGGACCCTGGCTGCTCCGTCCTGAAAGAAGGTCGACGAAGGGTGATCAACCAGCGGAGTGGCCCCCGCAACCGCAGTAGTCGCCGTGAAGTAATCCGCCTTGCGGTAGCCGTGAAGTAATCTGCCTGCGTGTCAGGGTGAGTACCATAACAGGGGGAAGTCCCTGCACTTCTCTGCCCTGTTGCTCCCTTTGTCCCTTCCCCACGGGGCAACATGGGAGGCATGTGTGGAAAGAGTGACGAGACAGCTTGCAAGGCTCTAAAGTACATGTTAAAAAGCAGAGGCCTAGAAATATCGGATGAGACAGCCTGCAAAGCTCTAAAGTACATGTTAAAAAGCAGAGGCCTAGAAATATCTGACTCCATGGCCACCAATGCCTGGCGTCATGTGGTGCAGGTAGCCCCTTGGGCACCTTCGTCCAACTTGTTCTCGTATGAGACGTGGGACCGGGTTCAGACCCTGGCCAGAAAGAATGAGATTAGTCACGGGCTAGACCCCCCCTTACGGTTCTACCCAATCATCTCTGCCCTAAAGCTTTGCTTCCATCCCGAGCATCAGGAAGGGGCAGAAAGGGATTGGGCGCAGTTCGATGAGGAGAGAAAAAAGGAAACAAAGCTGCCAATGCAAGGCCCTGAGCAAAGTTTAGCGAAAGGAGAGAAAGCCGCACCTGAAGAAGTGGAGGAGGCTAGTCCACCTTTAAAAACATCCCCGGCAGAGCCGCAGGCTTTTCCTGTTATGGCTCCCTGGGAACCCCCAGCCGTCCGCAGCCCGTTGGGGGAAGCGGCCCCTCAGGCCTATCCGGTCAACGTTGCCCCCGGTGGAAATAGGCCGGCTGCTTGGTACCCTTGGGAAGCTCATGACCTTAAAGAGCTGAAAAAGGCTGTCGCAGAGGATGGGCCCAATTCCCCATGGGCAGAAACCATCCTCCAGGGCTTAGCGCACCAACCCTGCACGACCCAAGATTGGAAAATGCTCTGTAAGGCTGTCCTCCCTCCAAATTTGTTTATCAAATTCTGCGCCTTCTTTAAGGAAGAGTGCCATGTGCAGGCAGAGATAAACCAAGCAGCCAACCCACCCATCCCTATCAGCTTCGGCATACTGTCTGGAACAGCAGATCAATTTAGTACTGGAATCCAACAGGCTGCTATCCCAGCCCCCTACCAGGACCAGGTTAGGGCAACAGCGTTAGCCGCATGGAAAAAGTTGGCTGAAGGGCCCAGTGAGCCCGCAATGGCCGGGGTCACCCAGTGACCCTCCGAGGACCTGCCCTCTTTCATAGTTCAGGTGGAACAGAGCATACAGAGAAAGTTTCCCCCAGGTCCTCTCCGGGACCAGTTTGTAAAAATGTTAGTGTGGGACAGCATGACTGCCGACCACAAGCTTGCCTGTGCCGGGCTCAAAGATCGTTCTATGGAAAAGTGGGTCATTGCCAGTAGAGACGTTGGAAGCTACCAACAACAAACCAGGGCCTTAACTTCCTCTCTACAAGCTCAAGCGGAAACCCTTGCAGGTGCTATGACCCAGGCTCTTAGTGTCAGGATCCCTAAGGAGAGCCCCAGCCAACCCTCCCATAGGGATCAATGTTATGGCTGTGGGGAACAAGGTCATTTCAAAAGGGACTGTCCCAACCAGAAAAATAAAAACCTTCCCTCTACGCCTGCCCTAGGTGCAGTAAGGGGCTTCATTGGAAGTGTGAGTGCCGGTCTAAGTTTGACAAGGACGGGACTATAGATATCAAGGACTGCTTTTTCTCCATTCCACTGCACCCGAATGACTGTGAAAAGTTTGCCTTTTCTATCCCCTCCGTAAACTTTCAGTGTCCCGATCGGCGGTTTGAGTGGGTGGTGCTTCCCCAAGGCATGGCTAATAGTCCCTCATTTTGCCAAATGTTTGTCTCTCAGTTGCTTAATCCAGCTGCCACATGTAGTTCTTTATCTTTACATGGATGACATAATTCTTGGGGCACCAACGCCCACGGGCTTATCTCATGCGCTCAGCCTAACTCTCTCCTGCTTGACTAAACGGGGGTTACAGGTGTCAGCCAATAAGGTCCAGACCATACCCCCGTTTGAAATTCTGGGCACACTTTTAACTTTAGGAAAGGCTAGCCCATTAAGGCCTCAGCTAACCATCTCAAACTCGTATACTCTCCCTCAATTACAAAAGCTTCTAGGCGAAATAAATTGGCTATGCTCATGGATCCCCCTTTCCACTGGCCAGCTCGTTCCCCTGTTTGCCCTGTTGCACACCTCTGACCCCAGCACCCCCTTCATGCTCCCGCCTGAGTGCTGTCAGCTTTTAAAGTCAGTCCAAGATCTCCTAAACAGCACCCAGTTGAAACGCTATGACCCTGAGTCCCCTACAGAGTTATGGCTCATAGCCACTAACACCACATACATGGCTGCCCTAACCCAAAGGGGGGAGCCACTCCAATGGGTACACTTATCCCTAGGAGGGGTCCCCCGGGTGTACACCACTCTGAACCAAGCTGCTGACCTAATAATGAAAGGAAGAGAATGCTCACTAAGATGTTTCGCAAAGGAACCACAGAAAATTGTTGTCCCCTTCTGCTTGGCAGATTTTACATGGTTAGCTCAATATCAAAACCGGCTGGCACTGGCTCTAGAAGGGTATCTCGGGGTTGTTGATTGCCACTATGGCAACCATAAATGGGTCTCCACCTTCAAAGAGCTGTCATGGACTAACCCACAGCTTTTTGCCGCCAAACCCCTGGTAGACGCCTACAATGTCTTCACGGACGGTGGCAAATCAGGGACTGCTGTAATTATTTACAACCCCCCATGCACCACATCACAGGTGGCCCCCGCTACTCATTTTCACCCCTGTGATGGGTCAGCACAATACAAAGAGCTGCTCGCTATACTCCTTGCCCTGCAAAAGGTGCCAGACCCCATTAACCTTTTTACAGACAGCTTATATGTGGCCAATCTTCTCCCTGGGCTTCCGGGAGCCCACATTCGCTTAGATTGTAATCCCATCTCCTCCCTTATGATACAAGTAAGGAGTACCTTACAAGGCCGCAATAACCCTATTTTTGTTCAACACCTTCGGGGTCATCAAGGGATGCCAGGATTTCTAGCCACTGGAAATGCCCAGGCAGACACTCTTGCCTCTCAGGGCCCTAAAATATATACAATAGATAGTGCTAGCCAACTGCACACTGTAACTCATGTAAACTGGTGAGGTCTACATGCCAGGTTTCCAAATATACCTATTTCACAGCTAAAAAGGATTGTACACACATGCAAGTCATGCCTTCCTTATCTGCAAGTACCCCCCTTACAACCGCCAGGGGTCAATCCTAGGGGACTCAAGCCTAATGTGCTGTGGCAAACTGATGTAACTCACTTCCCGCCTTTTGGGAAACTCAAATATGTTTTTGTGTCCGTTGACACCTATTCACATGCGTGTTGGGCCACAGCACACGCAGGTGAAGCTGCCAAGCATGCAAAAAATCACCTGCTGCAGTGTTTTGCCACCTTAGGGCTGCCAGCACAAATTAAAACACATAATGGGCCTTGTTTTTCTAGCAAAGCCTTACAAGAATTCTTAATACAATGGAACATTAAACATACTACAGGAATTCTCTATAACCCCCAAGGACAAGCCATTGTTGAACGGCATCACCAATGCCTAAAAAATCAATTATTAAAACAAAAAGGGGGAGTCACCTGCCCTCATCAGCAGTTGGGACAGGCACTCCTAACTTTAAACATCCTAAATTTTTCCAAAAATGAACCCGTCTGCCTTCTAGAAACACTGGTCAGCTCAACCACCACGCCCGGAAGTCCAAGTGCGGTGGAAAGACCCCTTAACAGGCCAGTGGAGGGGCCCTGACCCGTTGCTAACTATGGGTCGAGGGTTTGGTTGTGTCTTCCCCCTCAGTGAGTCAACCCCTATATGGGTCCCAGCCAAAAATATTAAGTTCTTGCCAGACACCCAGGGTACTGAGGACCCTGAGGAGTTATTGTTTGTATGTTTCAGACTGCGTTATGAACCCTTTGTGGATGCTCCAAGTGGCCACCCTCCTCGGGTCAACAAGGACAAGGGCCTCTGCCACCGGGGAAGGTCCCCAGGAGCCAGCCAACCAAACCTGGGAGGTCATACAAGCCGCTTGGAGGTGTCTGTATCACATTAAAAAAAAAAATCGCTAACATCACTTTTTGAAGTTGTTTTACAGAATCGATGTGGACTAGACCTGTTGTTCTTACAGCAAGGAGGATTATGCGCTGCCCTCAAAGAAAAGTGCTGCTTCTATGCCGACCACTCTGGAGTGGTCAAGGATTCCCTAGCTAAGCTTAGAGAAGGATTAGAAAAGAGAAAAAAAAAAAAAAAAAAAGAACACGAAGCTAATAGTAATTGGTTCCAAAGCTGGCTTTTAAGTTCCCCATGGCTCGCTACCCTGCTGTCCTCCCTGCCGGGCTCCCTAGCCATTTTCATCTTGGGGCCTTACGCCATTCACCAGGTTGTGTCCCTTATAAGGCGCAACACTCTCGTAATGCTCACCCAGGTGGTAGAGGAGGTGGCCCACAATGAAAGCCCTGACAGCCCTTGGGTCAATACGGCCCTTTAAAAAATCAACGCCAATCTCTAAGGCTCCGCCCTGTCCCCGCTTGGCTGGATAGTCAATGACGGGTAAGATTTTCAGAGAGAAACAACCTAAGACAGGCACAGCCACCAGAGGGAATGGAGGCGAGGCTGGGAAGGTTAGCCACCTCCAGCTGCCTTATTAAAACAAAAAGGGGGAGATGTCAGGCCTTAAAAGCTGATGCCACCTTAAGTGACATTACAAGCGGCGCCATTATGGGCCCACAAGGGCGTATTAATGTGGCAGCCTAAGACGGCGCCAGGAGGAAGTAGGGTGGGGGTGTCTGCGGGAACCTTGCCTTAGCCCTTATTGGCCAAATACACGCTTCCACGCTCGAGGTTGCAATAGCTAGGCATTGAGACAGGATGCATGCTCTCTTGACCTTTAGGCTGATAAGATTATGTAAAAAAACCTCCCTTCCCCATTTGCCTTTAAAAGCAAGTGCTTGTGTGATAATAAACAGAACTGCTCGACAGAACCCCCGCCGCGTCTGAGTGTCCTTTAACCGGGCTGGTTTGGGGCTGGCGGTGTGCTCACCTCTCTTCACGGCTCTCTTCCCCCGTCTCCTTCCAAAGGGGACAGGAGCAAAAGAGGAATCCCAGGCCATTCGCTCGCCCACCAAAAGGGACGAGGCTAGGGCTGTTCGGGTTGGCCGGCGGCAAACCTGACACTAGTGCAGAATTTAAGTGGTGCGAACAGTGAATAATCCAACACAGAAATGAAAGAAAAAACAAAATACCCACAGATCAGAGACAAAGCTTGATATTAACTAGTGAAGATCTAACACCACCAATGAACACCTATAAAACCTAGAAGGACCAGAAGCCCCCTGGGCCCCCAAGCCAGTGATGGGGGGCCAGGGGCCTTAGCCATGACCCCTTAATGACCACATACAGCCCAGCGACAACCACTAGGCTGCTGCCAGAAGCGCCCCAGGCTCCTAAGCCAGAGCAGTGGGGCGTTGAGGGCCTCAGCAACAACCCCCCCAACATCTGCAACAAGCCCAGTGATGACCACCAGGCTGATGCTGGTAGTGCCCCAGGCTACTACCTGGGGCAGTAGGTGGCTGATGGCCTCAGCCACACCCCCTGACATCCCCAACCAGCCCAGCAATGATCACTGAACTGCTGCTGGAAGTGCCCCAGCCTCCCGAGCTGGGGCAGTTGGGGGCTGAGGGCCTCAGTCATGCCCTGCCCGACATCCACACCAAGCCCAGCGATGACCACTGAGCTGCCACCAGAAACACCCTGGGCTCCTCAGCCAGGGTGGTGGGGGGCTGAGGGCTTTAGCCACACCCCCCTGACATCTGCGTCCAGCTCAGCAGTGACTGAGCCACTTCTGGAAGGCCCCTGGTCTCCCTTGCCAGAATGAGGGGGGCACCATGGGCCTCGACCATACTCTCTCTCCAACCCTATTTCCCTCCCTTCCCCTCTCCCCCCACAACTGCCCCACAACACCTTAGAATGTAATAAAATAATAATATTAATAAATAAATAAATTTAAAAAATAATAAAAATTCAAACACCACTTACCTAACTAATAAAATAAAACCTCTGAATTTACAAGTTGAAAATCTCTGATATTTAAACATTTATTACAAACTTCTTTAATAAAATTTTTCTAATCATTCAGTTGAACTCACAAACTACTATATTAAATTCTTTTACATGCTTCAAACCATTTGAATATTATTACGATGATAATGAAACTTTATTGCAACTGCCCTTAAAATAATTATAAAGGTACTAGTTATCATGGATGTAATTTTTTTCTTTATTATCTTTTTACTTATTTTTATTCTTATCTGTTCCTGAAATTGCATTGACTATATGAAATAGTAATTTCTGTACCTTCCCAGAGTTATGATAATTTATCAGACCCAAGTAAAATTATCATCTCGGCCTAGTCAGAGCAGCAAGTTCTACGCAATAGATCCTTGTTAACATGTAGGTTGTGGTTATGGCATCCAGGAAAATCCATTTCTGGCCTTCCCAGCTGGGTTCCTTTCCGTAGTTGAATTTTGATGGCTGTGTTTGCCGTGTGTCTTCTCTTCACCCTCCTACATCCGCTCTGAATCTCTCTCCACCTGCTCTCTGCCCGGGGAACCTGACCTGCATGGGCAAGATTGTGAAGACGCTGCCTTCTGGTTGGCTTCAGCTAGTGTTAGGTTCAACCTGAGATCACAGGCAGGTGTGAGGTGGCGCCATATCTGACTCACCTGGTCCCTCCCTGTAAAGGGGTCTTGGCTGTCTGTGTCCCTCACTGCTCCTCTCAAGGTGGCCTGCTCTGTGTGACTCTCACATTCCACGTTCTGGGGATTTCTCATTCCTTGTCCCGTCAGGTGGATGGAGGGTCTACAACAGCGCCAAGGCAGCCAGCCCCGGATTCCTGCACCACCCCCGGTGGTTCTGCTACACCTGATCCCGTCTTTGCAACTATTCCCTCCTTGAATGATCCATTTTGTCATGCCACTAGTTTCCTATTGGAATCCTACTTGGGGTGAGGGCTTTGGTACAAACAGAGATATGCTCGGGTGCTCTGGATGCCTAAGGGGGTTAACTCTGCCTGGTCAGCAAAGGTCAGGGATGGGGATGGGGATGGGGATCAGAGCAAGATGGTGCCAGTGTGGTCAATGCAGCCCACATCGGTGACATCAGCATCCGGCCTGCTGTGGACACCCCCAGAAGTGAGGGCACAGGACACCCTGGAAATACATCCAAAGTGACAAGCTTGGTGTGGGGACAAAGATGACTCTCAGGGTGGGAATTACACCTTCCAGGATTATTGTGGACAATTAGCAATAAAAACATGCCTCAAACCCATTGCTAAAGTAGGTCCTTAAACACAAGTCCTGGAACACCAGGCAGTTGCTGCCCCCTGATGCTCAGCAGAGCCTAGTTCTTCCATTATTAAATGGGCATCATCTTTAGTACTGTTGCTGGCTTTAAGTGTGCTTGCTTAGGTGAGCTGGCGATTTGCCAAGGTCACATTTCTGTAGACAAACTGGACAACTAAGGCCGCTATGTAGATAATTTACCCAAGAGCCTTGCTTTGTTCAAGTTCCATAATCACCTGCAAAGCCTGTTTTCCAGGGTGTCTCCAATGGCACATTCAGACAAAAACAATTTTGTTTTCTGGATGATTGCCTCGTTTCTTTGGCCTTGTGACTTTTGCCCTAGTGGAAGAGTGATATTCATCATGTTCTGCTCTGTGAGCCTGTGAAATCAATAAACAAGGTGTTGCGATCGGAATTGGTAACAGCTCCAACCACGCATGGCAAAAACCCTGGAGCCATTAGTCCTCCGTCCATGCAGCTCCCCTGTCCCCCGGTGGCCTAGAACAGGGCTCTGCCTCTTCCTCTTTGCATTTCTGGGTTGATGGTCACCACTGCAGAGGTAAATCTTCCACTGAACTGATTTAAATAGCACACGAACCTCTACTACACACATCTGATGAATTAAACCTTGAGTTCAGTTAGCGTGAGGTGATCGGCCACTTTGTGCAAACCAGCTTGTGTGGCTGTTCCTTGGGCTCATGAGCTTGGTCAGGACATATGGGCAGCTGCCTTGGTGAGGGTGAGAGGAAGGACCCTTGGACTTCCACAATGCCTGAAATTCTACTGTTAGAGATGTAATTCTTTGGCTCTTCAAGTGTTTTCCACCTTTAAGAGCCTGATACTAAAATATTACCTGCAAGATAAAAAATCTTTCCTTGGGACCACAAGTGCAAATAATGACAGCTTTGCTTCTTCGGTGCTTATAAGGTCCCACTGCATCCTCATGACCTCTGCAGGAGGAAGGTACTTTATCATTCCCATTTTAGAGATGCGGAGTCTGAGGCACAGACGAGGTTCCATAACTTGCCCCAAACCACATGACAAATAAGTGGAGAGGCCAGGATGGAACTTGGGCAGTCCACTTTGGAAACCATGATTGACATAACTGCTCCTGTCTTCTGCTTCTTGGAGACAAAGTCAGTTCCTCTCCAAAGGTGACAACTCAGCAGGAGAACTGGGAAGCCCAGTCCGCTTTGGGGTTGGGGAGGAGAGGGGAGGGAGCAGGATCCAAGAGGCAGAGGAAGGGGCTAAGGGCCTCAGCCATGAATGTCCAGGTCTTCTTCAGAGCTGCTCGGGGCTCTCCGGTGCAGGGTTGCTCTGGGCAGGAGGAGCCTCTCATATCTGAGGGCCATGCCATCAGATACAGACACGAGGCAGAATATGCTTGGTGGAGACTCCTTGCAGCCAAGTTCTGACTCTGTTACTTTTTAAAAAGGAGGCCCTGGGCAAGTCGTGTTTACTCTCTCTGCGATTCACCTGTGAAATGGGACTGAGGACAGCGACTGTTCCTATCCTGTTGTGGAAGCAGCACCAAATGATGATCTGGATGCCTTAAGTACACAGCGGTGCTCAGCAGCGGCAGGAGAAGGGTGGGGAAGGCGTCTTGGAGGAGGTGGGAGAAGAGCAGGTCAGGTCAGTGCATTTGGGGTGGCTAATGTGGGGTGGCAGTAGTTGTGGGTCACAGAGAATGAAAGGGGGGTGATTCCTCCAGTGTGCGGGCAATGGATACCTGGGTGCCAGGTGGACTGGCTGGAGACTTGCTGTGTGTGGTCCTTTGACTTGCCCACAGGGCAGGGTGGCTCGTCCAGGCCAGGCTGCTGGTGCCTGACCACAGCCCTGTGCTGCTCTGCCTCCCACCCCGCAGTGAGAATTTGTTCCAGGCTCAGTCTTCTGCCTTTGGATGGAGCATGCAGTTTGGTGGGGTGGTAGGATGGGAGTCAGTCTTCTGAAGTCCAAGAGTGAACAGTGGCTACGAGATGTGGTGGTGGGTGAAGACCCATGATGGAGAATCTCTTCCATGAGCCATGGTCTCCTGGGGAAGAGCAGTGGGCTTGAGCAGAGATGCTTCTGAAATGTCAGAAAGGAGTCTGTGTGTGGGAAGGTAGAGGAAGGTTCTTTGAGGTGAGGACAGACACTGGACAAGGACTCAGGCAGAGAGTTGGCCCTGGGGCCAGGGGCTGCTGCTTTCCTGAGTGGAAGGAAGAGATGCCAGACACAGAGGGACATCTTTATCAATGACCAATGGTGACAGTTGGTGTAAATGAAGATGACTCACTTTTCATACCACAGCCTTCTCTACAATCCTGTGGGTGAAGTTATCAGCCAAGAATGAGAGGATATATTAAAAGCTGAAAAACAATTCTGCTTAATACCATGCATTTATCTCAGGTGTCGCCATGTACTGCGTATTTGTTGTACCCCATCTCATTTAAGCAGAGGGGAGAAACCTGAAATGGCTACTGTGGTGAGCTAGCCTTGCAGGGCCTAAGCATTTACAGAAAATGTTGTCCAAAAGGGGAAACCCAGGCAGAGAATCTGTGACCATCAAAAATGAAAGGCTAAGAGGACTCCTTTCACTTTGTGATGTTAAAGTAGAGAAATACAGCCAGGACCTAAGCCATTGTGGGTTGGGAGAAATTTCAGGGGAGATTCTAATTTATCAAATGGGAGATTTAAATTCAGAAGTGGTCAAGGTCCAGTATTTTCTAAGACAAGCAGACTAAATGTAGATCAATGGCCAGGACTGTTGGTGAAGGGAGTAACCCATCATCAACATGTGGTCACAATGTCCCCGGAAACCCTGCTGCATAAGAGAAGATTCAGTGTGTGAGCCTCACTTCTCTAGTATGTCACATGGTACAGGTATGAGAGAGGACAGAATAGCCAATTCCTAATAAAAATGATTTATTTGGGGAAAGAAAACAGATTATCCAAGGGTGAAATCATGCCTGACCAATTTATTAGAGCTTGACATGATGGCGAGTCGCCTTGTGGATATAATGTATATAGACTTTCAACAAAGCTTTGTCTTGTCAGTGCCTACTGTGAAATACTGACTTTCTGTGAAATTGGTGAGGAGGTAAAGTCGTGCAAAGGGAATTGGTTTAGGGGCAATAAAACCCTAAACATGCCCCCAGAGTTGTGTGATGTGGTGGCCCAGAGAGAGTGAAAGTTCCAGGGTTACCAAAAACACTAAATTCCTTAGCCGTTCATCATCAAATCAATGGAGAGAGATTCTTGGGATGACATTTGGTAAAGATCCGTAAGTGACATAAAAACATTAATTGGTCTCTAACAGCAGTAACAGTGATTTTAACAATCACCTTTACTTAGCCAGTGCCTGCTCTGTGCCAGACCCCACGCCAGCTGATTCTAACCCTTGCAAGAGCTCTGCAAGTTAGACATAAATACTCCTGTTTTGTAGAGGAGGAAACTGAAGTGTGGAGAGAGAATCTCTGATCATCTGACATGTCTCGGTCTGCTTGGGCTGCCATAACAGAGTGACACAGATTGGGTGGCTTCAACAACAGACATTATTGTCCAATAATTCTGGAGGCTGGAAGTCCAAGATCAAGGTGTCGGTTGGGTTAATCTCTCCATGGGCCTTTCTCCTTGGCTGGCAGGTGGTTGTTTTGTCTCTCACATGGACTTTTCTGTTTGTGCGCATCCCTGGTGTCTCTCTGTGTGTCCAGATTTCTTCTTATAAGGACACCAGTTGAATTGCATTAGGACTCACCCTAATGGCCTCACTTTAACTTTCTCACCTCTTTAAAGGCCCTGTCTCTACATACAGCCGCATTCTGGGGCTTAGGGCTTCAACATATGAATTGGTGAGGGGAGGGGTACAATTCAGCCAAGAACAGACAGCAAGTGGGGTGAACTAAGGGGGAAAATGGGACTAACTCATGGTCATTGAGTCTAGTTAGACCCCCTCTCAGAAGCAGAGAAGGAGCATTTTCACAATGCCAGGCTTGGGGTGGTGGGGGAGTTAAGGGTAGGGACATATCCACAATGAGATATGAGGGCAGAGAACTTGCTTCTCTCCCTCCTTCCTATGCTTGCTCCCTTCTATCCCCAAATGAAATCATAAGTCTTTTCTATAGATCAAAATTACTGAGTTGCTCTATTAATTTCTTTCACCCTAGGATCTAAAAAGATCTAAAAGAGTTCTAATGAGAGACCCATTGGCCACCCACCCCTCACCAGGGTCACATCAGAGCCGGCAGTGAGCTGCTCCAGACACCATTGCGCAGCACACAGTTGAGGTATAGAGTGTGCAGCGGGGCTGAGATTACTTGAATTCTTTTTGAGGCTGACATCTGTGCAACCCCAGGGCCCCAAAGGCCTCTCTCTGCATTCAATTTGTAGCAAAGCAAACAATTTGTAGCAAGGAAACAGGGTGTCCATTGAGATGATGTTCTGTGGACTGGGCTTCAAAAAAGGTTTTTTGTTTTAAGTGATGTTTTAAAATTCTTCACTAGCTATAAAAAGTTATTTTAAAAACACTTTCCCAGACACCCAAATACCTCTCTCATATTAAAAAAAAAAAAAAAAAAAAAAAAAAAAGAACACCCACAAAATGTATGAATAGCAAGGAATGGTCTTTTGTGGCCCAGACTTGTAGTCTGATCAAGTCCTGTGCGAGGCCCAGAGAAGGACGTTGTGGACGAGGAAGACAAGCGGCCTGCTGTGCCAGAGCTTGTCAGCTGGTAGAGAAAGGAGTAATGACCATGAGCAAAAGGAAAATGTATGACTGTGGGACTCTGTAGGACTCTGCGGTACACTCACTAGTGCTTGAGAAGGATTTTTTTTTTTTGATTGATTGTGCATACTCATGGGGTACAAAGCTGACCATCACCACCTGTGTACAATATGTGACGATCAGATCAATACTATCAGTATGCCCATTACCGCAAATTGCCATTATTCCCTGAGTCCCTTATCCAACCCCTCTCCGACTCTCTCACTCTCTACCCCTCCAACCCTGGCAAACCTAAGTATGCTCTCTCCCTCTGCAAGTTGAAAGCACCACTGTGGTCTTTCTTTCCTTCCTTCTTTCTCTCTTAGCTCCCACTTATGAGTGAGGACATGCAGTATTTTTTCCTCTGTGCCAGGCTTATTTCACTTAACATAATTTTCTCTGAGCTCATCCATACTGCTGCAAATGGCAGAATTTCATTCTTTTTATGGCTGAGTAGTATTTCATACTGTATGTATACCACATTTTCCTTATCCAGTTGTCCATCAATAGCCATTTAGGTTGGTTCCATATCCTGGCTGTTGCAGATACAGCTGCAATGAACATGGGAGTGCAGGTATTCCATCGACATGATGATTTCTATTCCTTTGAAGAAGGCAGGGCCACTGCCCTGCATAATTCCAGGGAGCATCCTTCACCCTGGTAAAGCGAAGTGCTGATTTAAAGAACAGCGTGGAGGGTGCCTGTGCAAAGGAAGAAAACTGAGGTAAGCTGGGCTAGGCTCACAAGATAGACCTGGGAAAAATGAGGGAGCTGGGCTGGGGGGATTGGAGATGCCTTGTGGAGGACTTAGGAGTTAGGACAGGGCAAACTGTTTTCCCAGGAGCCTCCCTAGAGACACAGGAGAAACCCTAGCATGTGTACTATCAAACCATGGGAGCAATAGCTGTGAGCAACATCCTGACCCCAGGACCCAGCACATTCCCCAGGTCAGCCTCCGTGGAGTGCGAGATGGCTTGGGACCTAAGAAGCAGGCCAGCTCCATAAACACACCCAGTTACTTCTCAGGAGCTCATGAGAACCTCCTGCTGACCTGCTGCCTATGGACTGTCAAGACTTGAGGAACAGTAGAGTCACCTAAGTCATGCCGTTCCTTATACAGATGGGGAAACTGAGACCAAGACAAGGTGGCCAACGCCCAAGGCCCCATGAGAAGATAGATGCAGGGGGCTGGCCAGTTAGCTAAATTTGTTGGAGCCTGGTGCCAAAAACACAAAGGTCCAGAGTTTGATCCCTGCACCAGCCAGAGGACAAAAATAAAATAAAAGAAAGAAAGAAAGAATTTAGGGGCAGAGCTGGGCAGGCTTTCTTCTCCCTCCTCCAAAGCATTGTTGGATACATCATTGTGACTCTGTCCTCCTTCTGCTCCCAGCTAATCCCTCAGTTTCCACAGTAAGAATTGTAACCCTTTGTCAGTTACTCCTACTATAACGTGAATACATTAATATTTGACCTGTGATTGGTACAAGGGTGGTTGTATCAGATCGTTTCCTAGGAACGGGTTTTGGCAGGGGAGAGGGAAAGACCCCCAGCTGCTCTTGCTGGTTTGTGCCTGTGTGTGTGTGTGTGTGTGTGCATGTGTGTGGTAGACCTGCAGGAAGATGGGCAGAGGCAGGGGGAGGGCAGAGAGGAGCCAAAGACAAGTCTGCACACTACACAACATTGCCTCTATCTGGCCTGTCTTGGCTGGTCCAATGACTTTATTATCCAGAAGACTTAGGATGCTGACCACAGACTTCTCCAGATGCTCAGGATTTGTGCTTCCAAGCATAATCCTTGGCTCTCGGAGAACCACAAGTAATTGATGACACCCCCTGCCTTCTCCATATCCTATTCTTTCCAGCTCCTGGACAGACATTTTTGCTTGTCTGTGGACTCATTCATTCCAGGCTTTGCAGGAATCTCGGACTTGACAAACACAGCGTGGTCACATTCATCTGTGGTCGCCTGGTCCTCATTAGGGCCATCAGAGAAGGCCAGTGCCTGGCTTTGTGATTAGCGGTCCTCCTCCATGTGGGCTCGAAAGCTCTCAGCAGCCTTTTGTTGTCTGCACGAAGGCTCTGGTGGACTCTGCCAGGCTCAGCTCAACATTTTCCACATGGCTGATGACATTCAAAGCTTGGCTATCCCAACAGGCACATTTCTTGACTGGCTCTGTTTCTCATTGGTTCAGGTGGAATGATAAGGCTGTTTTTGCCAGGAATGTCAGTGTGTGGTTGGGAAGTTGGCGTTTTCCCATGAGGAAGCAGAGAAACAGATACTTAGGCGCCCGTGTGCCTGGGTGCCCGGCGCCAACAGTCAGAAAGGCTGTTTCGGTATTTCTTTCTTAGTGAGACAGAGATGTTGTGCCATAGGGGTAGGGAGGGCAACAGAAGTGTCTTCCTGGGGGCTTGTGGGTGCCCGATGCTCACCAGCCAGGCTGTTGTTAAGCCCTGCCTCATGCCATCTCCTGAGGCCAAGCCGGGGCTGCGGTTTGGAGGGTGTGGGTGGGGGGTGCTTTGGGACTTGTCTCTCATTTCTGCAGCTGCGAGAATGTCTTGGCCTCTGCCAAAGCCTTTTGTCCCATTTTTCTCTTGCTTCATTGGGACATTTCCGGAACCAAATATATTCAGCTAGTCCTCAGCAACAGGGGGCAATTGAATAGCCAAATGCTGGTCTTTCTATTGTCTGATGACCAGCTGAAACACCCACTTTTACAAAACATTCTGCTCTGGTCATTTCCCTAGTGATCTCTTTTGATTACCGTGTCTTCCCATCCCATTTTTACTTACTGAGGTGTTTGAGGCCCACGTGCATTCTGAGAATTATGATAAATTCCATTCTTTATGCACTAGAGTCATCAGGCAAAATTGTTTTCTTTTAGGGTGTTTTGTTTTACTATACTTTGACATGCATTCCAAAGTCTGCATCTTGCTGTAGACAAGCTATTGTTGTAATTATTATTTTGAAATGGACATATTGCTGAGCTCCTGGAACTGAACCTAAAGATAAACAAGGGGACTCAGGGACCTTGAAATCAATACTTGGGAGCTTGCTGATCCTTGCAAGCCCATTAGGTCAGTGCCAGACTAAACAGAGAGCTGGCACTCTGCTCCTGAGCCGACATGTTGGGGCTTTTGTCAACTGGGCAGGAGTGCAAATTCTTGAAGGTACTCTCTATGGAAAGCCTGTTTCTTTATGTCCTTTTGCTTGGTCCTTGGCCAGTGTTGGCAATGTGGCCTTGAGCTGCCCTGGGGTGCCTTGACATTTCCTCATTTGGGCCTCTGGGGTCTTTATTCCAACTCAGCTGCGTATCTCAGGGGGCAGGAAGGAGGGGTGACCCATGGTCTTGTTTCTTGGCCTCTGGAATTGGAAAGAAGCTTTGGAGTTAGGAACAGCCCCAAGCCCCATGCTGTGGCCAGTTTCTGACCAGACAGGTAGGGGGGAAATCAGGGAGATGGGCTTTGCAATGGCTAGGAAAGGATGGGAGAAGGCAGGCAAGTGGGGAGTGTATTTATTACCTTGTGTTAAAGATGTATCTGGTGTCACTCAGAATCATTGAGTGCCTGGGAAATTGTATACTTATGCCTAGCCAGCTGCCCTTGGACACACAAATGCATTAGCTCTCAGCCACATATGGTGATTGGAAACCCTACTTTAATTCCAGCCTCTACAGAATACCACTCACCACCCTCCCGAGTTGCCCCCTGGCAGATCCTGCCACTGTGGGTCAGTGTCCTGGGTGGCAGCCCTTCAGGGCTCTGCTTGCAGGGGCTGCCTCCCTCTTCCTGCCTGCCACTTCTCTGCTGGCTTCTCTCAAAGCTTTCTATATCCCCATATTTCTCCCCTTACTAGAAAGTCACCAGAGAAGAAGGGGGGAAGATCTCCTATTCAAGGTGTTTCTTCTTTGATTCTCTCTTTGGTTCTTCAAGCAATGTCTTGTCCCAATTGGTGACACTGCTTCAAAGTGGCCTACCTTGGGGCCTGTTTTTCTTTGTCATTGGAAAGCAAACCCAAGAGGTGAGTCAACATTCAAATATAGAACATGATCCTCAGAATAAGGGACTCCCCACTTACAGTGTGGCTGATGGTGATATGCGGGACAGATGTGTGGAGGGCAGGTACAAGGAGATGGGAAGGGACCTGGGCTGGATGGGGAGAGGCCAACTGACCCATTGCATCTGAGAAGAACTTCATCTGCATCACAGGAAATGCCATCCTGGGGTTGTCATGGAAACCATAGTCTATAGTATCAGGCTACATTCCTTTGACATGGGTCCCAGGCAGGCTGAAGGAGAAAATGCACATGATCTTTTCCTATCTTATTACTTCCTCAGAGAATCAGTGATAGAGTTTGGATGTGTTGTCCCCACCAAGACTCATGTGGAAATCTGAGTCCAATGTGGCAGTGTTTGAGTTGGGAGCTGTTTAAGTCACGGGGGCAGATCCCTCATGAATGGGCTAATGCTCTCCCTGGGGGAGGGGGGAGTAATGAGCGAGTTCTCGCTCTGTTAGTTCCTATGAGAGCTGATTGTTTAAAAGACCCTGGCACCTCCCCCCTCTCTCTCTTACTTCCTGTCGCCATGTGATGTGCTTGTACCTGCCAGCTGCCTGCCACTTTCCGCCATGAGTAGAAACAGCCTGAGGCCTGTGCCAGATGCAGCTGTCCCAGAATCATAAGCAAATAAACCTCTGTTCTTTATAAATTACCCAGTTTCAGGTGTTCTGTTATAGCAACACAAAACGGACTCATGCAATCAGCAAAGAACAAAAAGAACAAAGGCCCAGAGGCTTGCCCCAGCGGAGGACTC
Source organism: Cynocephalus volans (assembly GCF_027409185.1). Classification (NCBI taxonomy): domain Eukaryota; kingdom Metazoa; phylum Chordata; class Mammalia; order Dermoptera; family Cynocephalidae; genus Cynocephalus; species Cynocephalus volans. Next base: position 181,452,149 of record NC_084460.1, read on the forward strand.
TGTGCTTCTGGAGGATAGAAACTATACTTTATTCCTCCTTGCCTGTCAATGCCAAGTGCGTTCCAGGCTCAAAGTACAGGTGCAAGAAGTCTTGCTGGGCTCAAGGGAGAGGCAGAGGCAAAAGAACAGGACAGTTAGGTGTTGGGTCCAGGCTCAGGCGTGTCTGTAGATGCTGGGCTCTGAGGGTTCGTAGACAAAAGGGAATCATGAAAAGGCATTAAATATTTTTCTTCATCAACGTTAAAATGAGTACTCATCTTCATAGTTCTCATCAGAGCAATGCAAAGTTATAACGAGGAAATGTTGTATCTCCCTTCGGACCCCTTCACTCTCTCTCACCCTGTAAATGATTTTCTTCATCCCTAGAATTCTGAGATTTCACTAAGTCATGTCTAGGTGTGTGTCTTTAAAAAAATAATCCTGTCTAGGATTGGGGCCTTTCAATCTACAGTCTTGAGTCTTGTGTCAGGCCATGAACATTTTCTTCTGTTATTTGTTTAAATTTCACTTCTCCATCTGTTCTTTTTTTCCCCTCTCTCTCCTTCTGTAACTTTTATTTTTTGAATCTCATGTCTCCACTTTCATCCTTCAAGTCTCCTACTGTTTCCTCCTGGTTTCCATCTCTTTGTGTTATCATATTGTGGGCTATTTCTTTTACTTGATCTTCTAGACCTCTAATTCACTGCTCTTTTCTGTTTATTTCCTGAGTTTTTAAAATTAAAAATGTTTTCTTCTAGTTCCAGGAAGTCCTTTTCTCAGACTGTAATTGCATCCTCTTGAGCATGGTCATGACTTGTTTTTTCAAGCCTCTTTCATCAGTTCTGCTCCAATGGGGGCTTCCTGGGCTGATGGCTTGGTCTTTCTCCCTGTCATCACAGAGACCTTTAAATGCTCATGATTCTGCAGTCTTCTGGCAGGCAGATCAGGATGTAAACAATCATCAAGCAATGGCAAAACCAGCAGGTAGCAGAGGACACAGAAATTTCTGCTCTTTGGAGCCAGCAATAAGCCAACTGGTCAACCACGTCTCTGCAGGTCTGAGCAGCGCATCCTCTATCTTGAGCTCTTCCTGAGTTCAAGGTCTAGGTCTTGAAGAAGACAGAGGTATGGGAATTATGAGCAAAGACAGGAGAATTAGCTTTGGAGAGGAGGGAAATATACCTTCTTCTGAGCCTGCAGAACTGGCAGGGAAGGGTTATAAATACAGACCCTGTACATATGTCAGTTTCTGGGCAGTATGTTGGGGGAGTTCAAGGTCAATAGTAGAGATGGGCTTGGGGTGGCCATTGAACATTTTCTCTCATTCAAAGAGAAATAGCCACTGACGTAATGGCTTCAACTTCTCAAGGCTTTCATTGGACAGTCAACACAAGCAATTGATTGCTTGAGTGTCTCCTCTTTGTCTAACACTGTGTCAGGTGCTGTGAGGGGTGAAGGAGACCCAGAGGCAAAGATCCCACCCTGACATGTTTTCCCTACCTTAAAGGACTGGTTTAGTTACCACCTCCTGAATTCTCCTCTGTCGGAGCCAGAAGAAGCTCTGGCTATACCTGCCCTGGGGGATAGCTCATCCTGAAAAAGTGCTGGTGCAGGGTGGCTCAGCAGTAAGGCCCCAAGGCTTTAGCTTTCCAGAGCTGCCCTTGGTTTACTCATGGTGGATGTGAGACTCAGGAGGGGCCAAGGGTTTGGCTGGAGTCGGGACGGCCTCTCTATGAGTCATTGAGAGCAAGTGGCTTCTGACAGAGCCCGGAAGAGAAGACTGACCACATAGCTATAGCCTTTGGCCACCATATCCAGCATGACGAGGCTCAGCCAGCAGACAAGGACATGGTCCATGAGTCAAGAGGAGGCAGAAGTCACCACACCAAGGATGCTGAGACATCACCTTTGCCTTGAGGTTACAAACCCATCACCACCCCTTAGTTTCTTTCAAAGGCTGTAACCGCCTTTGGGCCAGTGAAGAGAAATCTCAGAGACTTAGAATTTGTGTTTGTTTTGTTTTTCCTAGAAAGACTAAGCATAACTGGGAAGGATGTTTAAATTTTAGGATCTAAATTATAAAGCAGATCGAACTAAATTAATTTTCTCCCTACTAATCAACAGTAAAGACCCAGAAGGAAGATAAGTAAGTTTTAGATAAAATTAAAAAATTTTACTTCATTCCCTGCACATCCAGATTGTACTGTGAGATTGAATTTGTCACTCTCCAACACAAACACGCTTTCATGTATTTTTATTTTTATAGTTTAATGTATTTTAATAGCAAACTTACAGGAACAGCACAGAAGACAGACAACATTAAAAACAAGTACTTGCATGTAGGACAACTCAGAAAAGTATACTGAATGGATGGAATCTACTGTATGATAAAAATGCTACAAACACCATTTAGTTGCCATCAATAAGAAATTTACTTGTTTTAAAAAAAATCCAAATGCTGGCATTGTCCAGAAAAATTTAACAGGTTTATTTATAATTGTTATAAAGTTGAACTGCTGAGGAGAGGCTCCTTCGTTTACAGGCAACAGCTTTGAAGTATGGAGCAGGAAAAGAACTGTTTCTTAGCTGCAGCGGCCATCTGCCCTATTCAGGATTTGAGGTTTCAGGCTGGCATAAAAGAAGATTCCTGGGAGCGCTCGAGCCACGCCACGAGACTGAGTGAGCAGCCCGAGGCGGCGGCGGCCGAGGACGGTGGCAGCGGCTGAGGACGGAGACGGTGATGATGCAGAGGCAGAGAGGGAGCCACCCGACCTGGCCCAGCCCTGTGACCCCCAGCCCGGCCATGCTCGGGGGGCAGACGCCCGCCTGGCTTCCGCCTGCCCCACCGGGCCACTCACCGGCCCCAGGGATGCCTCCATTTTCTCAGGTGGTGGCTGCTCCGGCCCGGCTCGGCCAGTCCTGTCCTCTCACCCGGCTCAGCTCCTCACTAAGCCTTCCCACTTGCTTGCCCCGGTGCGGGGCTTCCTGAGGCCTGCGGGCCGGCCTCCCTCCCACTCCCTCCACGGTTCTCTGGTGGGGCTGGTGGCGTGAGGCATCCCTGGCCAGTGTCGAGAGGGCAAGGAAGTATGGGCTGGGCCGACTGTCACTCCACCGCACCCTGGGCTCCGGCCCCTGGTAAACTTCCTGTTACCGGGAGGCATATACCATCTCTGTGGCCACCAGTTCGGAAAAACGCCTAACTGATTTCTGGTTAGGAATAGTGTGGGCAGAGCATTCCCGAGTTCACTTGAACCTGCCAGAGAGCTGACTGTGGGTGGGCACCGGAGTCGGTCCGTGCCGGGGGGATTCAAAGGTGAACCGTGTACTGCGGGCTCCTCCCCTGAGGAGCTCACACTCTGGTGTGGGAGATAAGACAAGTACACAAATAACCGTGATACCAGGAGGAAGGTGATAAGTCCCAAGAAAGATCTACCCAGTGCTACAAAGGCACCCAGAGCGACCGGTCGTCTGTGCCTAGCAGAAACCTGGTAGACTTCCTGGGCGAGGCGGTGCCGAGCAGGGTCTTGAAGGCCCGGCTGATAGACGAGGATTTCAGAAGACATGTCCCAGCCCAGCCCAGTGTGCACAGAGCGGGGAGACGTCTGGCTAGGGAGGCAGAGACTCGGCAGAAAACACACACCCTTAGGACTACCACTGCAAGATCCAGCAGCCCAGCCTAGTGCACACAGAGTGGGGAGACGTCCGGCTAGGGAGGCAGAGACTTGACAGAAACCACACACCCTGTGGGGCCGCCACTGCATGATCCAGCAGCCCGGGCCAGAGTGCACGGAACAGGGAGAAATCCTGCATGGGAAGTGGAAGCTCAGCAGAGACCAAACACCCCACGGTACTGCCCCATGATCCAGCAGCCCAGCAGAGTCCAAGATGACCAGAGAGGTGGCTCCCCGGAGAGGCCCAAGACCTGAGGCAACCACACACACAAGGTAGTAGAGGCCAACTGAGCAGTCATGGAGGTAGCCATACCAAATTGGCAACCACAGCAATCTTAGTTAGTCAATAGTCTCAAACCAGTGGACTGTGAAACCCCCTGCCACAATGAATAAACATTAAAAAAAAAGATACCAGAAATACAAAAAATCAAGAAAGTACACCACCAAAAGTTAATAAATCTCAAACTCTAGATCCTATAGAACAAAAGGCCTTGAAATGACTGACAAGGAATTTCGAGTGATAATTCTAAGGAAACTGAATGAGATACAAGAAAACTCAGCTAGACATCATGATGAAATGAGGAAAAGTATACAGGACCTGAAAGAGGAAATGTACAAGGAAATCAATGTCCTGAAAAAAAATGTAGCAGAACTCGCCGAACTGAAGAAGTTATTCAGCGAAATAAAAAACACAACGGAGAGTTTAACCAGCAGGCTTGTCGAAGTTGAAGAGAGAACCTCTGAACTTGAAGATGGGCTGTTTGAAATAACACAAGCAGACAAAAAAAAAAAGAAAAAAGAATCAAAGACATTGAAGAAAATCTGAGAGAGATATCAGACAACCTTAAGTGCTCAAATATCCAAGTCATGGGTATTCCAGAAGGGGAAGAAAACATATTCAACAAAATATTGAAAACATATTCAACAAAATAGTGGCAGAAAACTTCCCAGGTATAGGAAAAATCACAGATCTTCAGATCCAGGAAGCTCAACAATCTCCAAACATATTCAACCCAAAAAGGCCTTCTCCAAGATATGTTATAGTCAAATTGGCAAAACTCAGAGACAAAGAGAGAATCTTAAAAGCTGCAAGAGAGAAGTGTCAAATCACCTATAAGGGAGCCCCAATCAGGCTAACATCAGACTTTTCATCACAAACCCTAAAAGCTAGAAAGGAATGGGATGATATATTCAAAATACTAAAAGACAAAGATTGCCAGCCAAGAATACTCTACCCTGCAAGGCTATCCTTCTGAAATGAAGGGCAAATAGTATATTTCTCAGACAAACATAAACTGCGGGAGTTCACTACCACACGACCACCCTTACAAGAAATCCTCAAGGGAGTACTGATTTTGGTTCCTGAAAAATAACTACCACTGCCATAAAAACCCAAGAAAAATCAAAACCCACTAGTACAATAAAAATGGCATTCATGAAGAGAAAACAAGCAAACAAAAATGCTGTCTACAACCTAAGGAACCAACAAACACAGAAACCAAACAGTAAATCAGAAAGCAAGGAACAAAAGACACCTAAGACAACCAAACAACCAATAAAATGCTAGGAATAAATCAACACCTTTCAATAACAACTCTGAATGGAAAAGGCTTAAATTCCCCAATCAAAAGACACAGACTGGCTGACTGGATCAAAAAGGAGGACCCAACTATATGCTGCCTACAAGAGACCCAACTCACCCATAAAGATTCACACAGACTAAGAGTGAAAGGATGGAAAAAGATTTACCATGCAAACAGAAAAGAAAAACGAGCTGGAGTAGCTATTCTTATATCTGACAAAATAGACTTTAAACTAAAAACCATAAAAAGAGACAATGAGGGGCCGACCCCATGGCGCACTTGGGAGAGTGCGGCGCTGGGAGTGCAGCAGTGCTCCCACCGCGGGTTCGGATCCCATATAAGGATGGGCCGGTGCAGTGACGTGTGGCCAGTCACAAAATAAAATAAAATAAAATAAAATAAAATAAAATAAAATAATAAAATAAAATAAAATAAAATAAAATAAAATAAAATAAAATAAAATAAAATAAAATAAAATAAAATAAAATAAAATAAAATAAAATAAAATAAAATAAAATAAATAAAATAAATAAAATAAAATAAAATAAAATAAAATAAAATAAAATAAAATAAAATAAAATAAAATAAAATAAAATAAAATAAAATATAAAAAAATAAATAAAAGAGACAATGAGGGACACTACTTAATGATAAAAGGACTGATGCATCAAGAAGACATAACAATCATAAATATGTATGCACCCAATGTTGGAGCAGCCAGATTTATAAAACAAACTCTGTTAGACCTAAAGAAGGAAATAGACACTAATACCATAATAGCAGGGGACCTGAACACCCCACTGTCAATATTAGACAGATCATCTAGGCAAAGAATCAGTAGAGAAACACAAGATCTAAACAAGACTCTAGACCAATTGGAATTGGCAGATATCTACAGAACATTCTATCCAACAACCTCAGAATATTCATTCTTCTCATCAGCACATGGATCATTCTCCAGGATAGATCACATATTAGGTCACAAATCAAGTCTCAATAAATTCAAAAAAATTGGAATTATCCCATGTATTTTCTCAGACCACAATGGATTAAAACTAGAAATTAATAACAAACAAAACTCTGGAAACTATACAAACACATGGAAATTAAACAGCATTCTACTTAATGACATATGGGTCCAAGAAGAAATCAAGCAGGAAATCAAAAAATTTATTGAAACCAATGAAAATAATGATACATCATACCAAAACCTGTGGGATACTGCAAAAGCAGTATTAAGGGGGAAATTTATTGCACTAAATGCTCACCTCAGAAGAATGGAAAGATGGCAAGTGAACAACCTAACACTTCACCTTAAAGAACTAGAAAAACAAGAACAATCCAAACCTAAAGTTAGCAGACGGAAAGAAATCATTAAGATCAGAGCAGAACTGAATGAAATTGAAACCCAAAAAATAATACAAAAGATCAATGAATCAAAAAGTTGGGTGTTTGAAAAGATAAATAAAATTGACAAACCATTAGCATGGCTAACAAAAAAAAGAAGAGAGAAGATTCAAATAACAAAAATTAGAAATGAAAAAGGCGATATTACAACTGATTCATCTGAAATACAAGGAATCATTCGAGACTACTATAAACAACTATACGCCAACAAATTTGAAAATCTGGAGGAAATGGATAAATTTCTGGACACACACAAGCTCCCAAAACTGAACCGTGAAGACGTAGAAAATTTGAACAGACCAATAACAATAAAGGAGATTGAAGCTGTTATCAGAAGGCGCCCAACAAAGAAAAGCCCAGGACCAGATGGATTCACAGCAGAATTTTACCAAACACTCAAAGAGGAATTGATACTGATTCTTTACAAAGTATTCCAAAAGATTGAAACGGACGCAAATCTCCCAAACTCATTCTATGAAGCAGACATCATCCTGATACCAAAACCAGGTAAAGATATAACCAAAAAAGAAAACTACAGGCCGATATCCTTGATGAATATAGATGCAAAAATCCTCAGTAAAATACTAGCAAACAGAATACAGCAACACATATGTAAAATTATTCACCACGATCAAGTGGGATTCATCCCAGGGATGCAAGGTTGGTTCAACATACGCAAATCAATAAATGTGATACACCATATTAACAAAGTCAAACACAAGGACCATATGATCATCTCTATAGATGCTGAAAAAGCATTTGATAAAATTCAGCACTCATTCATGACAAAGACCCTCTCTAAGTTAGGTATAGAGGGAAAGTATCTCAACATAATTAAAGCCATATATGCCAAACCCACTGCCAATATCATCCTGAATGGGGAAAAGCTGAAAGCTTTCCCTTAAGAACAGGAACTAGACAAGGATGCCCACTCTCACCACTCCTATTCAACAAAGTGTTGGAAGTACTAGCCAGGGCAATCAGAGAAGAGAAGGAAATAAAGGGCATCCAGATTGGAAAAGATAAAGTCAAACTGTCCCTGTTTGCAGATGACATGATCCTATATATCGAACAGCCTAAAACCTCTACAAAAAAACTGCTGGAATTGATAAATGATTTCAGCACAGTAGCAGGATACAAAATCAACACACAAAAATCAGTAGCATTTCTTTTCTCCAATAGTGAACATGCAGAATGAGAAATCAAGAAAGCCTGCCCATTTACAATAGCCACCAAAAAAATAAAATACTTAGGAATAGAGTTAACCAAGGACGTGAAAAATCTCTATAATGAGAACTACAAACCACTGCTGAGAGAAATTAGAGAGGATACAAGAAGATGGAAAGATATCCCATGCTCTTGGATTGGAAGAATCAACATAGTGAAAATGTCCATACTACCCAAAGTGATATACAAATTCAATGCAATCCCCATCAAAATTCCAAAGACATTTTTCTCAGAAATGGAAAGAACTATCCAGACATTTATATGGAACAATAAAAGACCACGCATAGCCAAAGCAATGCTGAGCAAAAAAAAATAAAGCGGGAGGCATAACACTACCCGACTTTAAGCTATACTACAAAGCTATAATAACCAAAACAGTATAGTACTGGCATAAAAACAGACACACTGATCAATGGAATAGAATAGAGAATCCAGAAATGAACCCACACACTTACTGCCATCTGATCTTTGACAAAGGCACCAAGCCTATTCACTGGGGAAGGGACTGCCTCTTCAGTAAATGGTGCTGGGATAACTGGATATCCATATGCAGGAGAATGAAACTAGACCCATACCTCTCACCATATACTAAAATCAACTCAAAATGGATTAAGGATTTAAATATACACCCTGAAACAATAAAACTTCTTAAAGAAAACATAGGAGAAACACTTCAGGAAATAGGACTGGACACAGACTTCATGAATACGACCCCAAAAGCATGGGCAACCAAAGGAAAAATAAACAAATGGGATTATATCAAACTAAAAAGCTTCTGCACAGCAAAAGAAACAATTAACAGAGTTAAAAGACAACCAACAGAGTGGGAGAAAATATACATCTGACAAAGGATTAATATCCAGAATATATAAGGAACTCAAACAACTGTACAAGAAAAAAACAAGCAACCCAATTAAAAAATGGGCAAAAGAGCTAAGTAGGCATTTCTCTAAGGAAGATATACAAATGGCCAACAGACATATGAAAAAATGCTCAACATCACTCAGCATCCGGGAATGCAAATCAAAACCACACTGAGATACCATCTAACCCCAGTTAGGATGGCTAAAATCCAAAAGACTCTGAACGATAAATGCTGGTGAGGTTGCGGAGAAAAAGGAACTCTCATACATTGTTGGTGGGACTGCAAAATGGTGCAGCCTCTATGGAAAATGGTATGGAGGTTCCACAAACAATTGCAGATAGATCTACCATATGACCCAGGTATCCCACTGCTGGGAATATACCCAGAGGAATGGAAATCATCAAGTCGAAAGTATACCTGTTCCCCAATGTTCATTGCAGCACTCTTTACAATAGCCAAGGGTTGGAACCAACCCAAATGTCTATCATCGGATGAGTGGATACGGAAAATGTGGTACATCTACACAATGGAATACTACTCAGCTATAAAAACGAATAGAAATACTGCCATTTGCAACAACATGGATGGACCTTGAGAGAATTATATTAAGTGAAACAAGTCAGGCACAGAAAGAGAAATACCACATGTTCTCACTTATTGGTGGGAGCTAAAAATTAATATTAAATTCACACACACACACACACACACACACACAGACACACACACACACACACACACACACACAAAAACCGGGGGTGGGGAAGAAGATATAACAACCACAATTACTTGAAGTTGATCGGACAAGCAAACAGAAAGGACATTGTTGTGGGGGAGGGAGGAGAGGGAGGAGGGAGGGAGGTTTTGGTAAGGGGCAACAATAATCAACCACAATGTATATCGACAAAATAAAATTAAAAAATAAATAAATAAATAAAGTTGAACTGCTGAAACTTGTTCACTGAAACATTTTGACTTGCATTAATGCTTTATGTCCCCACATTTATATTAAAAATTCACACACAAATGAAAATGGAAAAACTGCCTAAACCTGATTTCTGTCCCGTTTTTCCACTTGCAACCATATACTTAGGTACCTTATGACCCCATGGAAAAAAAATACCTAATATTCAGGAAGAAGAGAAATTTTTATTTTTGAGAATGAAATGTTTCCCATCATAGTGGATTCTTAAGCACATTCTCCACATATGCGGTGTGCTAGCTGGATGTCTTCTGGCATAATTGTTACACGGATAGCACACAGATTGGTGTCTTTGAAAAGGCCAACCAGATAGGCCTCACTTGCCTCCTGCAAAGCACCAGTAGCTGTGCAGTAGTGCAAATCTGTTTTGAAGTCCTGATCAATTCCTCGCACCAGACGCTGGAAGGGGAGTTTGCAAATTAGAAGTTCAGTGGACTTCTGATAACGTCTAATTTCAGGGAGTGCCACAGTACCAGGCCTGTAATGATGAGGTTTCTTCACCCCTCCAGTAGAGGGCTCACTTTTGCGAGAGGCTTTTGTAGCCAGTTGTTTCCTGGGTGCTTTACCACCCGTCGATTTGCAGGCTGTCTGCTTTGTATGAGCCGTGGTAGAAAGACCTCCTTACCGAACCCCCTTTTCCTCGGGCTGGAGCTGGCGAGCTAGAGGCAGCGCTGGCATTAGAGAGCAACGGCGGCAGCTGCGAACTCATGTATTTTTAAATTATTTATTTACTTATTTGTCAGCTGACCATAATGGGATCTGAACCCTTGACCTTGGTATTACAACACTGCGCTGTAACCAAATGAGCTAACTGGCCAGCCCTCAGGTGTTTTTGACTCTTTTGCCTGACTCCATTGGCTAGCAAATGGCCTAAAATCCATAGAAGATACGATAAAAAGATAAATGACCCAATTAAAAAGTGAGCAAAAGAATGGGCATTTCTCCAAAGAAGGTATACAAGTGGCCAACAAGGACATGAAAAGATGCTTAATGTCATTAGTCGTTAGGGAAATGCAAATCAAAACCATAAGGAGATACCGCTTCATACCCACTAGGATGGTTACAATTAAAAAAAAAAAAAAGGAAATACCAGGTGTTGGCAGGGATGTGGGAAAATTAGAACCCTCATCTGTTGCTGGTAGAAATGTAAAATGGTAGCGCCACTATGGAAAAGAGTTTGGTGGTTTCTCAATAAGTTAAAAAGAATTACCATGTGACCCAACAATTACAGTTCTAGGCATATAACCCCCAAATTGAAAACAGGTGTTCAAACAAAAACCTGTTCACGAATGTTCATAGCATCTCTATTCACAACAGCCAAAAGGTGAAAAGAACCCTAAAGTCCTTCATCAGATAAATAGATAAACAAAATGTAGTACATCCTAGTCATATAATGGAACATTATTAGTGATAAAAAAGAATAACGTACTAATACATATTACAACATGGGTGGATCTTGAAAACATTATGCTAAGTGAAAGAAATGAGACACAACAACCCACATATTGTATGATTGTGTTTATATGAGATACTCAGAATAGGCAAATCCATAGACACAGAAAGCAGACTAGAGGTTGTCAGTGGCTGGCAGGAGGGGAAAAATGGGGAGTACTGCTAATGGGTACCCTGTTTGGGGTGATGAAAACTTTCTGGGACTAGATAATGGCTTGGTTGCATAACATTGCGAAGATACTTAATGCTACTGAATTGTACACTTCAAAATAAAATTTTATGTTGTGTGTATTTTACCACAATTTTTAAAAATCCATAGGAGAGGTGGCGTAGTTGAAGCACCTATCTCATGTTAGTGATAACAGCCTGCATTCGCTGGCTGCTTCCTGCACGCAAAGCATTTTATGTGGCCCATCTCTTTTGGTCTTCACAGCAGTCCTAGGAGGCAGTATCATTATTCCCATCTTGCAGGTGAGGAAACAGACTTAGAGAGCTAAAGTGACAGTGAAAATCGCAGGGAGTCTGACTCAAGGACCTAAGCTCTCAGCCCTCACATCAAGGTTATAACGCAAGGAGAGAGGGAGAGAGGCAGCTGCCAAGGTCTCCCTCCTTCTTAGGGCAGTGGGTAAGAGCTCAGGACACAGCACCCAACTTGGGATGACCCAGGATGCTCCCCTCCAGCATTGGGCCGAAAAGCTGGAGATGCTGTTGTCATTGCTTCTGGTTTTTGTCCCTAACGTATGGAAAAATAGCAGTAGGGATGAGAATCTAGAAGGAGACATCCTCCTAAAGCCCATTGGAAGGACACCCAAGGTGGCAAGGACAACTGTCCAGGGAGGGGCAGTTGGTATTAACTGCAGCATGGACGTCGGGCCTTCTCCTCCATGGAGAATGTGGGCCCAACCCCAAGGGAGGCCACTTCCTCAACACTTCCCAGCTCTGGAGGGTGCAGTCCTCCCACGTCAGTGCTCCACATTAGCTCCCAACAATCAAGACCCCACACTCAGCCTGCTGAACAGGAGTGTGGGGAGACATGTGGCAGAGAAGTGCTGTGGAGGGACAGCTGTCTCCTGGAGTTGACTTGGGGGTGGCGGCCAGTTCTGTCCCTGCTGTATCAGACTGGAGGCAAAAACTCCAATGGAAGGACAAGCTTCAAGTGCGTGGTGGGATGAGCAGAAAGGACGTGCCTCTGGCATTGGCTGTCCCAGCCCTGGGCCACCATGCCTGGGTCTCTCTAATGAAATCCAGGGCTCCCCTCCCTGAGGACCTCCAACAGCGGGCCACTCTTTCTCTGGGCAGTAATCAGCTTCCAAGCCACAGTCCTGAAGTAGGACATTACTTCACTCTTCTCGCAGAAACTTTCTGAGGATATTACACCTTTGGTCTCTTCTGAATTACTAAATTGAAGTGACAAATACTTTTCAGCTCACCTGTTAACTCCCATCAATCTGTGATGGCTTCCTGGGGTACACAGTTGAGAAGGATTCTGAGTCCATGTCTAAGGCTCAGTAGGAAAGATAACCACTGTTGATTCATGATGCCCGCGGTGGGCAATAGCAGGAGTACCACAGCAGAAGTGGCTCATTGCCATGGTGCGGGCAGTAGGTACTGTCAAAACGGTGGCTCGGTTGTGGATTGGGCATAAGCATCCCTATTACCACAGGTGTTCATGGGAAGGACTATAAGTGTATTCATGCCCTGGAAGATCTCTGGAAGTGATGATCACGCTCTTCCAACCAGAAAAAAAAAAAAAAAAATGCTGCTGGAAAGACTCCACTCTTCCCCATCATCTTGTGCTGCTGAGAAGGGCCGCAGGTCAAAGGCTATTTCCTCCCCTTTCCCGAAGGAGCAAACTGATGCTGGCCGGAGGGGGGCCTCTGTCTCCGAGGCTGTGCTGGAGCTCTTGTATGCCCAGGGCAGCTGCAGCCACACAGTTCGTTCCTTGTCATGGAAAGCTGAAGCTTCTTGGAGCCCAAACTAAATACCGGCTGCTGTGGAACGTCCAGTGTTTTTCTCATGGGCCCCCAGTGAATTAGACCCAGAAGCCAGTGGCCCACCTGCCAATTATTACAGTTAATTCTGTGCAGCTTGACTCGGGAACGGAGACAGAGCGTTCTGTTTGCTGCGGGGGTGCACCCGGCAGGCGGCGGGAGGGGGCTGCGGCCGCGGGCTGTGAATGGCCATCTGTGTGTGCCCGGGCTGCTCCTGGCAGCCGCGGGGCCCCTCCCTGCTCTGTGAGCTTGGCATCCAAGTGTGACTTCAATGGGACCTCTTGCTCCTCGAGTCTTCATCTGAGATCAGAGATTCTGACTATCCAGAACTTTCCTTCCTCCTGCTTCATGCCACCGCCACTCACAATTCCCTCAGAACTCAGTGACAGACACTTGTTTTTATTCTTTCCAAAGAGAAAATGACACTCAGCTTAAAACTGTGGGGATTTTCTGTTGCCCTTTCTCCTCTGACTCAATTGCCTTGCAAGATCCCATTGATTCGGGTAGAGAACAGTCAGTCCCCTTTTGTCTCCTGGAAGCCCCTTTTGTGGTGGGCCATGGTCGAGTTCAAGCTTGGTCTTGCCTTAAGGTGACATCGATTCTGGTTGCTCAAGGCTCTCTCTCCTACATTCTTCTGGCCGCCTTTGGTCGATTCTTAAATTCATTCATTAGTTTGTTTGTTCCTAGGCTCTGGGAAGACTGTGGAGAAGATGGCATTATTGTCCCCACAAGTCAAGCAGGAAAGTAGACAGAAAACAAACAATTGAGTTATGGGAGGGGATGTGCACGGAGCCAAGGCCAGACTCCCTGGGGTCAAAGCCTAGCTCTGTCATCGGCAGGGAATAAGTGCCCATGAGACTCTGAGAGCAGCACCTTGTGAGGGTGCAGACAGGTAAGAGGGGACTGCATCTAGACTGGGGGGATGCCGTCCAGGAAGTTGTCTCTAAGAGGGTGGCATTTAGGTGGATACCTGGATGGTGAGTAGGATGAGCAGAGTGAGTATGGAGCGTAATCAGTGTGCAAAGGCCCGTAAGGCACATGGCTCCTTCCAGCAGCTGAGAAGTACGAGGTGCCTGGAGTGCAGAGAGCTGGGAGAAGACCCCTGAGATGAGCCTCAGTGGGCCTGAGGCAGTCACAGCCGACCTCCAAAGCCAGGACAAGAATGTCAGCTTCCTTCTTAAGGATGCGGGAGTTGACAGGATCATCTGGGCATCCCCAATTTGGGGCACTTCCGCTCCTGCTCTTAACCTATAGACCAGACACCTGGCCCCTGGATGTTGTCTCGTAGTGACTCAGAAAGGTAAGCCATTCAGCAATGTGGCTGCTCTTGTCAGTTGCCACGCCAGGCCTAACCAAGTCTGGTGTAAAGATGACAAAACACAGTCCCTGACTTCAAGGTCATAGGTGACTATGAGTGCAAGGGATGGATGACCATGATCTGCAGTGAAGGGAGCAACAACTTCTTCCAAATGGGGAAAGGTTGGGGAATGTTCAGAGAGGAAGTGCCATTTGGGCTGCATATGGAAGATGGGTCTCTTGGAGGAAGGCCATCCTGGTCACAAGCATGGGAATCTAGGGGTGTGAAGGGCATGGTGAGTTTGGGACCAGGGTTCCAGAAGGAATTCCAGAAGGAATGTTTCATTGGGCTGTACATCTTCTGACCCTAGAACATTCGAGCCTCCTTACTGACCCAGACAGTGGGTGGCTGATTGGAACCACGTGTTGGAAGTCTTCTCTTGCTGGTTAGGAGCGGGGGGTGCCTCATTCCAAACACCATGCCGAGAAAGGAGCTGGCTGGCTCGGGCCCTTCACTGTCCCCGGCTGGGAGGAGACGGTGCTGTGGCTTGCAGGACGAGTCCCTCTTAGATCAAGAACGCTACGCTTTGTGACAGACAGCAAAGAAAAGATGCAGGTTGTGACTTCTCTCAGCTCTCCTGAGCATCTTAGACATGCCTGTCCTGGGAGATTTCTGGACCAGAAAACTAATCTTTAAAAAAACTTTATACCTGCCCAGGGTCCCAGGGGATCCTGTGCCCTGTGCCCCTTTGGCCTCAGCTGCAGCAAATGTCTCCAAACAGGGGTGCAACCCCTAGCAGCCACCTTAATCACGTGGTCTAAGTGTCTATTTTGGTTACATAAACAGAGTTGTCTACATTTGGATTCCGGGGCTAGCTGCAGGAATTTGTAAACAGCATGGTGTACTCGTTTCACAGAAAGTTGCCAGGACATGCTCTCTTTCCCACTGCCTGTTGTCCAGTTTTCCCTTTTATAGAGAGTCTGGCTGGGAAAGAGAGACAGAACTTATTTGGGAATGGAGGACACCCTCTCAGGCAAATTCCTGTCCTCCCACCCCAGTCACCACGACCTCCTCTTCTTCAATTTTGAGGTTTGATGCAAAATTAAGACTGCTCCTGAGTTATGAATGCCTCCTAAATGCTAGCTTCTCATAAATATAAATATAAACACCATGGAAAACAAATTAGGGAGATTTTATTCCCAGAAGAGTAACAGGGAATTTTGAAGTTGGAGGCAGATTCAAAAATCTGTTGTCACCACCATCCCTACCTGAACAGAGACCCTGTGACATCATGACGTCCCCTGGTATCCCCTTTTCCACCCCCCCCCAGGAGCTTTCTTGATCTTCATGTAGGAGCTTACAAGCTTCTAGGGTGATGAGAGTGGTAGCCCCAAGGAAAAGAGGGGGCATTAATTTTTTTCTTTCATTTAATAGCTATTAATGAAGCATCTATGTGGATTAGATGCTGTGTTCGTCACTGCAGGCCTTAGAAGATGTATAATACAAATTGCTGGCATTAAAAAACTGCAGAGAAGGGTGGAAATGTTAAGATTCACTTAATGGATTTGGGATGGCAGAAGGAGTTGTGTTTTACTTAATATATGTTTGCTGAATGAATGAACGAGTGACAGTCTGTGATTGAGAATGAAGCCTGCTACAATGGCTGAAGCTGAGTCTTAATCTTAAATTCAGTGCAAGTGAACTTGAGCTCAAACTTAAAGCTGGAGTTACAAGCCATCCTGCTTTGCTGTGACTGAGGGGGTTTCTGGGACACGGGATGAAATAGTTTCCAGGAAAACTATCACAAGTTGGTCACCCTACTTAAAATTCAAAGAAAATAGAACTAGGAAGAAGAAGTTTTTGTTTAGAAAACATGAAAATTAGGAAGAACAATCAGGAGAGGTCATCGGAACACGAAGCATCTAGTGTAAAGTAGTTTTTTCCTTTCATGGTTAGTATGGGAGAATGAGGAAGCAGAAAGTAATCTACCCATGTAGAAAGAAATAGGTGGAAGTTGGTAAGTTATGAGGAATTGGGCATTGACAAGTAAAACAAAAGGGTTTCAGTTCTTAAAATGTTCTCAAACTCGATGTTAAACAAAGCTACTGATATGTTTTAACTTCATCTGCACAGAGAACTGCAAGGAAATGTGTGACTTTTAATCACTCAAAATGCTGTAAGGCTCTGGAACTCCTATCTATTTCTCGGGAGCATTCGTAAATAGAAAAGTTGAAGTTAAAACAAGCTGTAGTTTAAAACAATTGATGTTTAGTGAAAGGGGTTCTATATTATACCTAGATGTTGTATTTCTTTACTTTTGCTATAAACGGCATCCCTTTTAGAAAAATGTGCAGATGTTAATAGTTAGTGATTTTTAAGGAATCGGGATTTTTAAGGAATAGGAATGTTTTAATAAAGAATTTAATGTGTTAGAAATGCTGTAAGTGGGTTGGAAGTGTGCATCAGGATATGAGAATCAGCCTAGCTGTCAGCTGGATAAATAAAGGTCTGCTCTGGCACCACCTGGTGGCAGCTATCCAAATTTCAGAAATATAACTCAGTAAGACAGAAGAACATTGCACATTTAAGCTCAGAAAAGGCTACTTTAATCACCAAAAACATTAGTTTAAGCATTTTGTACTGTGAGAGGTTGTGCAAAAGAATGACTTAGACCTGGTTTCTTTATTCTAAAACTTTTGAGTCAGAGATCATGACTTTTTGCAGCCATTTTTTCCTTGTCTGTCAGATGGGGTTCATTGCCTGGCACAGAGTAGGTGCTCAGTAAATGGGAGCAGCTGGGCTAGTAGCAATGGCTGTTGACATTACCAGTGGGCAGGAAGTGGGCAAACCTAAGAGAGCTGGCTGTGGGCTGTAAATTCAGATTGCATTTGAACTTTGGTGCTGTTAGTGATTTCCTGAGAGTAGGTGATGCAGTGTTGCTTTAAGAGGTGCGCAGTGTGACAATCTGAAAGAGCAGCTGGAGCCCAGTCTCTCTAATGGCAGCAAAGCACAAGGTCAAATTTCCTGGGCAAGACTTTTCCCAAAGACTTGAACAAGGCTGTTAGGTCCTGCCCAACCTTTGACAAGTTTCCGGAGATATTATAAAGAAGAGACGGTTCTGCCTGAGACTGGGCAAACAGGGAAAGTAGGAAGAATAATAGAAGATTTAAATAAATGGGGAAATGATGACCAGGCCCCTTCTCAGCATCTGGGTTCCTTCCTCTGTAGAATCAGCTGACTGAATTTTTTTTGTGTGTGTGTGTGCTTTGCTTTTTTAAAAAAAAATTAATTTATTTTAATTGACACATTGTAATTGTCCATATATATGGGGTACAATCTGATGTTTTGATACATATATATAGTATAATGATCTGGTTGGGGGACTTAATGTATCCATCACCTCATACATTTATCATTTCTTTGTGGCGAGAACATTCAAAAGCCTCTCTTCTAGCTGTTATGTAATACACAAAACTTAACTGTTAACCAAAGTCAGACTACTGTGCAATAGAACACCATGGATTAGAGAATCTTTAAGGTCTCATATAGTTCTAACATTCTAAAGTCCCAGGAATTCATAACGAAAGGGTACGAAACAAAGCAACTGTCATTTTCTGTCACTGCTGGTAGGAGTGTCAAATGGCACAGCAACTCTGGAAACCAATTTTGGCAGTTTCTTATAAAGGTGAACATGCACCTGCCATATAACCCAGCAATTGCACTCGTGAGTGTTTAGCTTGGAGAAATAAAAACTTATGTTCACACCAAAACCCATATGTAAATGTTCATAGCAACCCTTTGGTGATAGCAAAACACTGGAGACAACACAAATGTTCTTCAACAGGTGAACAGTTAAACATCGTACATGGAACACTACCCAGCAGTAAGAAGAAACTAGCTATTGATACAACTGGGATGGATCTCAAGGGTGTTATGCTGACTGGAAAAAAAAATCTGGTCTCAGAAGGTTACCTACTGCATGTTCTTATTTCTTAAAATGACAGATTTATAGAGAGGGATACCTGATTAATGATTACCAGGGGCTTGAGATGAGAGAGGGGGTACGAGTATAAAGGGGCAGCACAAGGGAGTCCCTTAAGGGTAATGGAGCTGTTCTGTACCTCGATTGTGGTGGTAGTTTCCCAAATCTATATATCAGATAAAACTGCATCCAACTACAGACACACACACACATACAGACACAAATGAGTGTGTGTACAAACAGTGAAATCTGAATATGGTCTGTGGTCTAGCTAACAGTATTGCATCAATACCAATTTCCTGCTTTTAGTATTAGTCTACAGTTACATTCGATGTCACCATTGGGGAAAGCTGGGTAATTGTGGGATTCACCATTTTTGCAGTTTCCTGTGAGTCTATAATTATTTCAAAAAATTATTTAAAAAAACAGAAACCTATAGGAAGGTGGTATCCATCACTCTGTAAAATAAAAAACCAAAAATTGGAAATGGGAAAAATAAGCCCCAAAGCCTTGCTCTGGGCCTTTGGCAGTTCGAGCAGTAGTGGTGGAGCTCCACCTGCCCAGAGTGTGTCAAGGCTGATTTTTATTGTCTGTGCAAAAGGAGTGGACACCTCTGGATTTTGCTGCTTTACGAGCCATGCACACTTGACAGCACTGTGGGGACACAGTGTGGCCATTTTCAACACCACAGCCTCTGAGCTTAGAGTTTCTTTTCTAGCCCTAGCAAACGGGAACCTATTACAAATACCCTGCCCAGTCAGGAGTGAAAGACAATAAATTAGGATGTGGTTGTCAGGAATTCTTCAGATGTGGACACCAGGTTCCCTTGGCCATCCCCTTTCTAGATATTCGGTAAAGTTGTGCTACCTTCTTGAGGTTGCTAATTGGAAACAAATTCTTAAAGCCACCACACGTCTGAATCCAGGAGAGGCCCAGAGATGAGTCTTCTATAAGGCGAGGCAGGGCACCATGGGTTTGTTCTAAATTTTCCAGGAGACTGAATCCTTTGAAAAGATTTCTTAAGGGAGCAGATGCTTGGCTTAAGTGGATGTCCCCATTGAGGCCTAATCTGAGAACAGCAGGCAAGTGGAGGACAAGACTCCATGGGGGTGGGGAGTGTTCCCAGGGAGCAGCTGGGGTAACTTTCCTGCCCTGGACACTCCATCCTGGGCTTCTGTCTTTGAATCAGAAATAGAAGTCCAGAGAAAACCCACTTGAAAATCTGCCCAAACAGGCTCTGGGAATAAAGGGAGATGTTAAGAATACACATCTGTCCAAAAAAATGATATAACATTGGATGAATACTGAATAAAAACATTAAATATTTTTATTTCTAAACAAATGATATAGTTTAGTCTTTATGTAGAACTAAAATAATTTCTATAACACATATATTTTCATTGTTCCTCAACATTTCTCTTTTAATTAAAAAACATATTTTTTGGTTTTTAAAAAAATTTTATTTATTTTTTTATTTTAACTTTGCAATGTACATTGTAGTGGATTTTTGTGACCCTTTACCTGTTGCTCTTGCCCCTCCCTCTCTCCCCTCCCCCCCACATCATATGTGTTCACTCGTCTTAAAAAGGTCAAGGACCTTAAAAAGGTCAGAAGATTGCTGTGTCTTCTTCCCCGCAACCTTTGTTTGTGTGTTTATTTCTTTCTCTCTTTTTAGCTCCCCAAAATAAGTAAGAACATGTGGTATTTCGCCTTCTGTGCCTGACTTGTTTTACTTAATATAATTTTCTCTAAGTCCATCCAGGTTGTTGCCAATGGTAGTATTTCATTCTTTTTTATAGCAGAGTAGAATTCCATTGTGTAGATGTATCACAGTTTCCTTATCCACTGATTTGAGGATGGACATTTGGGCTGGTTCCAACTCTTAGCTATTGTAAATAGAGCTGTGATAAACATGGGAGTACAGATACCCCTTCAGCATGATGATTTCCATTCATCTGGATATATTCCCAGCAGTGGGATAGCTGGATCATATGGTAGATCTATCTGCAATTGTTTGAGGAACCTCCATACCATTTTCCATAAAGGCTGCACCATTTTGCAGTCCCACCAACCGTGTATAAGAGTTCCTTTTTCTCTGCAACCTCTTCAGCATTTATCATTCTCAGTCTTTTGGATATTAGCTATCCTAACTGGAGTGAGGTGGTATCTCAAAATGCTTTTGATTTGCATTTCCTGAATGCTGAGTGATGTTGAGCATTTTTTCATGTGTCTGTTGGCCATTCATATGTCTTCCTTTGAGAAGTGCCTATTCAGCTCCTTTGCCCATGTTTTAATTGGTTTATTTGTTTTTTTGCTGTAAAGTTGTTTGAGTTTCTTGTATATTCTGGATATTAATCCTTTGTCAGATGTATATTTTGCAAATATTTTCTCCCACTCTGTTAGTTGTTTCTTTTGCTGTGCAGAAACTTTTTAGTTTGATATAATCCCATTTGTTTATTTTTCCTCTAGTTGCCTGTGCTTTTGGGGTCCTATTCATGAAGTCTGTACACTCTCCTACTTCCTGGAGTGTTTCCCCTGTTTTCTTTAAGGAGTTTTATTGTTTCAGGATGCATATTTACTTCTTTAATCCATTTTGAGCTGATTTTGGTATATGGTGAGAGGTATTGGTCTAGTTTCATTTTCCTACGTATGAATATCCAGTTTTCCCTGCACCATTTGTTGAAGAGGCAGTCTCTTCCCCAGTGTGTGGACTTGCTGCCTTTGTCAAAGATCAGATGGCTGTAGGTGTATGGGTTGATTTCTGGGCTCTCTATTCTATTCCATTGATCTGTGTGTCTGTTTTAATGACAATACCATGCTGTTTTGGTTATTATAGCTTTGTAATATAGTTTAAAGTCAGGTACTGTTATGCCTCCAGCTTTATTTTTTTTGCTCAGGATTGCTTTGGCTATGCAGAGTCTTTTGTTATTCCATATAAATGTCTGGATAGTTTTTTCCATTTCTGAGAAAAATGTCATTGGAATTTTGATGGGGATTGCATTGAATCTGTAGATCACTTTGGGTAATATGGACATTTTCACAATGTTAATTCTTCCAATCCAAGAGCATGGGATATCTTTCCATCTTCTTGTGTCCTCTTTAATTTCTCTCAACCGCGTTTTGTAGTTCTCTTCGTAGAGATTTTTCACATCTTTGATTAACTTTATTCCTAAGTATTTTATTTTCTTGGTGGCTATTGTAAATGTGCTAGCTTTCTTGATTTCTTTTTCTGCATGTTCACTGTTGGAATATAGTAATGCTACTGATTTTTGTGTGTTGATTTTGTATCCTGCAACTTTGCTGAAATCATTTATCAACTCTAGGAATTTTTTTGTAGAGGCTTTAGGCTGTTCAATATATAGGATCATATCATCTGCAAACAGAGACAGTTTGACTTTATCTTTTCCAGTCTGGATGCCCTTTATTTCCTTCTCTTCTCTGATTGCTCTGGCTAGTACTTCCAACACTATGTTGAATAGGAGTGGTGAGAGTGGGCATCCTTGTCTAGTTCCTGTTCTTAATGGAAAAGAAAGCTTTTCCCCGTTCAGAATGATATTGGCAGTGGGCTTATCATATATGGCTTTAATTGTGTTGAGATACTTTCCATCTATACCTAACTTGTAGAGAGTCTTTATCATGAAAGAATGTTGAATTTTGTCAAATGCTTTTTCAGCATCTATAGAGATGACCATATGGTTTTTGTCTTTGCTTTTATTGATGTGGTGTATTACATTTATTGATTTTTGTATGTTGAACCAACTTGCATCCCAGGGATGAATCCCACTTGATCATGGTGCATAATTTTGTGTATGTGTTGCTGTATTCTGTTAGCTAGTATTTTGTTGAGGATTTTTGCATCTATATTCATCAAGGACATTGGCCTGTAGTTTTCTATTTTTGATGTATCTTTGACTGGTTTTGGCATGAGGGTGATGTTTGCCTCATAGAATGAGTTTGGGAGAATGGCCTCTGTTTCAGTCTTTTGGAATAGTTTGTAGAGAATTGGTATCAGTTCCTTTTTGAAGGTTTGGTAGAACTCTGCAGTGAACCTGTCCGGACCTGGGCTTTTCTTTGTTGGGAGCCTTCTGCTTTTAATTGTCTATATTTAAGGTATACAACATGATGTTTTTTTTTTTTTTTTTTTTTTTTTGTCATTTCTTTTTCGTGACCAGCACTCAGCCAGTGAGTGCACCGGCCATTCCTATATAGGATCCGAACCCGCGGCGGGAGCGTCGCCGTGCTCCCAGCGCAGCACTCTACCAAGTGCGCCACGGGCTAGGCCCCAACATGATGTTTTGATATAGTATACTTAGTGAAATGATTACTATAGTCAAGCAAATTAACACATCCATTTTACATACCGTTAACATATTTACATGATTCATTAACATATCTATATCCTTTTATATACAATGCTTATGATAAATTTCCTTAATCAGAAAACAAAAGCAAAAACAGAAAACAACCCCCCACACACATCTGGAAAAGGTTTTGCTGGATGCCTTAAGAGGAACCTGGATTCTAAACAGAAACCAAAGAGGCAGGCCTGATCCTTGGCAAAACTGGAAAGCAAAGTTTGCTTATGAGATTCCTTCTTCTACTCTCCTGTTTGTGTTGATCAGCTTTTTCCTGCAGGAGGCCATTGGCCTGTCATAGCTCTGGGGGAAATGAAATCCCCTAGGTTGTTTCCTAGGGGGCTTCATCCTAGTGTTACCCCCCTGCCCCCCACTGTGGTCTACATACTGGGGATTCTTTTCTATTTGCCTTGATTCTCTGTCCATTTGAAAATCATCTTTGTAAAATATCCCTAATATAATGGTAAGATATTATTTCACTCCAGGTTAATGCACCCACCAGGGAAGACAAGCTACTGTAGACCATAGAGTGACATGCAACCATCAAGATCTCTGTGTTATAGTCACTTTCCACTAACGGAAATTAAAGACCATACCCTGCCATTAGGTCCATGACATCTGTCTTTGCTTACTTTGGGCCTTGCTGAAGCTGAAAAATGCCAAGGAAAACAGGGCACAGTGAAGCTGAGGTGTCCTTTGGCTTTATTTGCAAAACAGTCCCACTTTTCTTGGTGGCAAGATTTTCTATCCCAAAAGCATGAAGCCAGCAAAGCTAGGGAGCACGTAGGATGAAAGCTCCATCTGAAGAGAATAAACTTGAACAAAACTTGGTTTGCTCTGTCCCTAAAGCAGCATCTCTAAAGCATCCTACAAAGTTGCTTATTTCGTTGCCAAACAAAAGAAACTCCAAGTGTTTGGCCAGTCCTTGGTGAAGCCATGATTGTTGGAAATGGTCATGCTTGTTCGTGGCTTAGAGAAGAAAATTCCAGTAGTTCTGTGGTCATGTGGTGTCATTTATTCCAGAATTTCTGTGATCTCTTCTAATATTCTGAAGCTGGGCACAGAGAAAGCAGCAGCTCAGTGTGTAGCTGCAGGAAGCTACCAGTGAGTCTTAGTGCAGCCATTTCCAACTTTTCACAAAACCATTGCGCTCATGCTAATATCGTCAAAGAAAACTTCTTACTTCATGAGCCCCATTTGGAAACTTCAAATATTATTGATGTTTCTGAAAAGGGGGCAAGTTTCTTTTTCCAGTATCTTTTTGATTGGAAGAATAATCTTGGTACCTCATAAATAGATGGGGTGGTTGATTTTATAACAGCCAGAATCTGGACTTGTCATCATCAGTTTGGGATACAATGAGAGCTTTTGTTCAATTGGACACAAAATGAACAATACAGATAAGATCTCTATTGTCATGGAGCTCAAGTATTACAGACAGGAAACGGAAAAAAAAAACCCAAAAAACCGAAAAACCAAAACAGGATGACTTCAGAATTCAAAGATGCCATGCACAGACTCCATTCGCACCATAGTTTAAGTGAATGCTGCCCCCTGGGTTGTGCACTGCCCAACCTGTGGAACAGTATGTGGCAGCCCTGCATGATTCAGATAACAAAAAAATGCTATCAGGAAAATAAAACAGAATGACTGGTGATTGGGTGGGAGTCAGTATTACATACTGGGTGGGCAAGAAAAGATGTCTGAGAAGATTCATCTAAAGTGAAGAAGGAACAAGCTATGCAAAGAGCTATGCAGAGATCTGGGGAAGAGCACTGCAGGCAGAAGCAACAACTGATGTGAAGACGCTGTGGCAGACTGAATAATGACCCCTTAAAGAGGCCCCTGTCCTAATCCCTGGAACCGGTGAACATGTTACCTTACCTGGTAAAATAGATTTTGCAGATGTGATTAAGAATCTTGAGATAGGAAGATTAGCACCGATTGTCCAAGTAGTCAAAATGCGAACACAAGGGTCTTTATAAGAGGGAGGCATGAGAGCCAGAGTAAATGGTAGAAGACATGACCATGACAGCAGAGGTTGGAGGGATGCCAGGGAGAGGGCCATGAGGGCCAAGAAATGCTGGCAGCCTCTAGATGCTGCAAAAGGCAAGAAAATGGATTCTCCTCCCAGAGCCTCCAAAAGGAACCAGTTCTGCCAACACCTAGATTTTAGCCCAGTGAGATCCACTTTGGACTTCTGATCTCCAGAACTATGAGATAATAAATTTGTGTTGTTTTAAGCCACTAAGTTTGTGGCAATTTGTTACAGCAGCCACAGGAAACTCACAAAGCTGCTACTGCAGAAACAAGAAAAGTGGGGAAGCAGGATCAGCTCATGTGAGGGGAAGAGGACATCAGAGAGAAGACCAGAGGCCAGGTTCTCTGTGGCCTGGTGGGCTGCTTTAAGGAGTCTGGGTTTTATTTTGAAGGTGATGGAAACCAGTAGAGAGTTTTAATCAGGGGAACAGCATGTTCTGATTTATGTTTCTGAAATATCACCTTGGTCACTCTTGGAAATGTATAATGGGGTCAGAGAGTGGAAGGCTGGGAAGCAGTGAGCTAACCGTCACAGCCATTCAAGTGCACTTGGATGGTGGCTTGAAGAAAAGAGACTGGTTTGGGATGTGTTTTGAAATGTCAAATTAAAACACAAAACCAACAGAGCAGTAAGAAACATAGCTCAATTTTTGTTTGCCAGGCAAGGGATGCAAGCTCAAAGGGGCTTCCTATGCACTAGGTTTAGGGCAATGAGAAAGTACAACCAAAAAGGCAAGACTCTGAGAACAGGTGTCTGGGTGACTCATGACATGGAGTGTAACTGTTCTTTGCAATGGCCACTACACTAGTCTAAGACAAAAAAGGCCAGGCACAGTTTTCAAAGAGATTGGGATAGGCTATTATAGTTCTGGTGGGTTTTAATGTCACCCGCAGGAAAATTCATACACCTATGCTCAAGACATGCAGAGATTTTTCTTTAAAGGGAGGCAGAGTCAACAGTACTTGCTAATAGATTGGATGTTGTGGGTAAAGAAAAGAAAGGAGTCAAAGCTAGTTCTTAGGATTTTGGCTTATGTTACATAAATTTTCAAGTTTTGGAGCATGGATCCACTTCACTGTGACAGGAGTGAGCAAGTTTGGTGGGAGAATTGAGAGTTCTATTTGATAAAATACCATTCTGTTTGCTAATCTGTGAGATATAGCCCTAAGTATTTTATATTTTAATGCTATTGTTTTTTAAATTTCATTTTCAAGTTGTTCATTGTTACCATATGTAAAAACAATTGATTTTGTAAAATTGTTAAATTTACTTGTCAGTTCTAATAGCTCCTTTGTAGATTTCTTAGGACTTTCTATGAACATAAGCATATTGTTTGTAAATAAAAACATTTCACTTCTTTTTTCCAATCTGTATGCCTTTTATTTCTTTTTCTTGCCCTATTATAATGGCTAGGAACTCCAGTAGCAATGTTAACTAGAACTGGATGAATAGAAATCTTTGCCTCGTTCCCTATCTTAGGGGGAAGATACTTACTCTTTTACGATTAAGAACCATGTTAGTCTAGATTTTTCACAGATGTCTGTGAAGGTTAAACCTAGGTGTTAATTTCATTAAAGGATGCTGACAAACATGGTAAAGCTATCTTTTTAGGTGTGTCCATGAGGGTGTTTCCAGAAGAGATTATCATGAGAGGCTGAGTGGACTGGGTAGGAAAGACCTGTCCTCAATGTGGGCAGGAACCTGGCCTGGAGAGAACAAAAACTGGAGAAAAAAGGCAAATATCTCTCCCTATCTGCTGGAGCTGGGATACACTCTTCTCTCCTGTCTGTAGACATCAGAGCCGGACTCTTCAGCTTTTGGGTTCCAGGACTTACACCAAAGACATCATCGGCTTCCCTGGTTTTAAGGCCTTTGGACTTGGACCAGGCCATGCTACTAGCATCCAGTCTGTAAATGGCCTATAGTGGAGCTTCTCTTCCAATCATGTGAGCTAATTCCCCTAATAAATTCCTTTTCATTTATAACATATCCTATGATTCTATCACTCTGGAGAACTCTGACTAATACAATGCCCTTTTTCATTTTGAGAAAGTTCATGCTGAGCATAAATGGATATTGAAGTTGTCAAATATTTTTTCTGCATCAATTGAGATGATCATGATTTGTTTTTCTCCTTTATTGTGTAAATATGGTGAATTACATTGATTGATTTTTTGAACTTTAAACCAGCTTTTCGTTCCTAGGCTAAATCCCACTTAGTTGTGATGTTTTGTTGACAATTCAATTTGCTATAAGTTTGTGAAGAAATTTTGCTCCTTTGAAATATATATATATTTCTTATGTCTTTGTCAGGCTTTGGATGGTTATACTTGCCTCATAAAGTGAGTTGCTCTTTCTGCTATTTCCTGAAAGAATTTATGTAAGATTGGCATTATTTCTGCTTTAAGTATTTGATGGAGTCCATGAAGCCATCTAATCTTGAATTTTCTTTTTAGAAGTGTTTTCAGTTACACATCCAATTGGTTACTAGATAAAAGGCTATTCAAATTTTCTCTTGTTGGGTAACCTTTAATAGTTTGTATCTTCAGAAGAATTTGCTGATACCATCTAAGTTGTTGGATTCATCGGAATAAGGTTGTTCATAATATTCTCTTATTATCTTTTTAATTTCTGTAGAATCTGTAATAATGTCCCTTCTTTAATTCCTAATAATAATTTGTGTCTTCTCTTTTTTCTTGATTATTGTAGATACAGCTTTATCCATTTCACTGGTTATTATAAAGAACTAGCTTCTGGTTTCATTGTCACACATTTTATTATTGTCATTCATTTCACATCCTGATATGTTAATAAGCCCAGAATATATTATTGATATTTTTGCTTTAAATAGTCAACTATTTTTAAAGGAATTTTTAAAAATGACATTAAAATATTTTTTGTTTTCCTACATATCTATCATTTCTAGCACTCCTCATTTCTTTGTGTAGATGCAACTATCATTTCCCTTCAGCCTAAAGAACTTCCTCGAACATTTCTTACACCATATTTCTGCTTTAGTCTGTCTGTAAAAACCTACATTTTGCCTTCACATTTGAAGAATATTTTCTAAAGATATAGAATTCTAGATTGACAGTTATTTTCTTTCAATACTTTGAATATACTTTTACAAATTCTTTTGGATTCTATCATTTCTTTTGAGAAATATCTATCCTATTAATGGTGTTTTGAAGATTATATATATTTGTTTCCTTGGTCTACTTTCAAGATTTCTTCTTGTCTTTGGTTTTCAGCATTTTTATTATCATGTGCTGAAGTGTGACTTTCTTTGGAATAATTTTGTCTGAAATTTTTAATACTTCTTTAACACAGGCTTGTTTTCTTTAAAAGCAGTTTTGGAAAAATCTTAATTACTATTTCTTCAAATATTGCATCTGGTCTTTTCACTTTCTCCTCTCTTTCTGGGACTCATTCATACTTTTATTAGTCCTTTTTCCTATGTTTCTTACAATGCTTTTTGGCATTTTCTATTTTTTTTTCTCTTGTGTTTCACTTGGTATTTTCTACTGACTAAGTTTCTACTTCACTAATTTTCTCTTCAGCTTTGTATACTCTGCTAGTAAATCCATCCACTGAATTAATACATTTAAAAAATATATTCTAGTTTTCTGCAAAAATGCTATTTATTCTTGAGTTGATTTTGGAAATTTATATTTTCTGGAAAACTGTATATTTCAAATGGTGTTTCTTGAGTAACTTTTTATTTAGTTGATTCTCTCAATTTTTCTTTGTTTTCTCTTTTGTTAATTTTTGTTCTTATTTTAAAACTTATTTATTCTGAGAGAAGAGATGAGTTCCAGTCAAGATGGCGGAATAGACAGTCCCCAGCCTCACTCTCTCCCACAAATCAACCAATTTACAACTATAAAAACGTAACATCAGTCAAGCTGGGGCTGCTGGAGTCCAGGGGAAGAGGAGGAGAGACCTATGGAGTTCATGAAGGTGGGAGAAACCATGATGAGAGAAAGAAAAAACTGCTTGGAGCGTTTTGGGCTGCGTCCACATTAAGGCTGCAACTGATGAGCGCATGGAGCAGGAGCCAGCAGAAGCCACAGCTGTGTCCTTCAGATGGAATTACTTGGAGGCAGCAGAGAGAAGAGGGCCTTGGTGGCTCCCAGGATGGTGAGACCACTAATAGTATTCCCGTGGACCCACGCAGGAGTGAGGAGCCAGAACAGCTGAAAAAGGGGACCCATTCAGAGGCTGGTGAGACATTGCAGGGGACCGGTGTGGGGCTCACCCCATGGGAAGTGCTTGGAGCATGGATGGTGAGGGAGACGGGCCCACCAGGAGAACACTGGGACATAGCAAAGACAGCTTATCTGCACCCCAATCAGCTCAGGACCACTCAGAGGAGACTGGTTGGGAATGCAGAATTGCATGGGGCACAGTTTGATGAAAAAACTCAGGCACAGATCAGAGATTCTACAGAACACAGATCCACCAAGTCTCTGGAGAGCTGGAAGTACCTATAAGGTCAACCATTAAATCCTGAGCTGCACAAAAAGCCTTCCCTAGGGAAACAGAAGCAAAGTAGTAATTTAAACAACCACACAACTCAAGTACTGGTTCCCACAGGAAGTTCCCCCATGTTAGAAGCAAAGGACAAAAAATTAGTTCTGGGCCAGGCACACCACCAGCACCTTGGGGCCTGCCTGGGAACTGGAGGCTTGGATCTGGGGACCGGACCTCATTCCCACCTCCAGGCAAACTGCACCAGTGCCTCGGGGCCAGCCTGGGGACCTGAAGCATGGAGAAGGGGAATAAACCCCCTTCCCATAACCAGGCACACCATGCTAGCACCTTGGGACCTGCCCAGGGACGCAAGGCAAGGAGAAGGGGACTGGACTGCTCTCTCACAACCAGGCACACTGAGCCAGCACCTTAGGGCTCACCCAGGGACCCAGGGTATGGAGTTGAACACCAGACCACCCTCCCACAACCAGGCACAACATGCCAGCACCTCGGAGCCCACCCAGGGATCCAGGGTATGGAGAAGGGGACCAGACCTCTCTCCCACAACCAGGCACAACATGCCAGCAACTCAGAGCCCACCCAGGGACCTGGGGCAAGGAGAAGGGGAATGGTCCTCTCTCCCACAACCAGGCACACCGCGCCAGAGCCTCAGGGCCTGCCCAGGGATCTGAGGCATGGAGAAGGGGACTGGACTGCCCTCCCACAACCAGGCACACTGAGCCAGCACTTCAGGGCCTTCCTGGGGAAGCGAGGCATGGAGAAGGGGACTGGACCTCTCTCCCACAACCAGACACACTGTGCCAGCACCTTGGGGCCCGCCCGGGGACCCAGGGCATGGAGAAGGGGACCAGACCTCTCTCCCACAACCAGGCATACTGAGCTAGCGCCTTGGGGCCCACCCAGGGACCCAGGGTATGGAGACAGGGACTGGACCACCCTCCCACAACCAGGCACAACATGCCAGCAACTCAGAGCCCACCCAGGGACCTGGGGCAAGGAGAAGGGGAATGGTCCTCTCTCCCACAACCAGGCATACCATGCCAGTGCTTCAGGGCCCATCCAAGGACCCAAGGCATGGAGAAGGGGACTGGACCTCTCTCCCACAACCAGGCACACCAAGCCAGCACCTTGGGGTCTGCCTGGGGACCTGAGGCAAGGAGCGGGGGAATGGACCTCTCTCCCACAACCAAGCATACTGAGCCAGCACTTCAGGGCCCACGCAGGGAGAAGGGGACTGGACCTCTCTCCCACAACCAGGCACACTATGCCAGTGCCTTGGGGCCACCCAGGGACCCGAGGTATGGAATTGGGGACTGGACCACCCTCCCACAACCAGGCACAACATGCCAGCACCTCAGAATCTACCCAGGGACTCGGGGCATGGAGAAGGGGACTGGCCCTCCCTCCCATAACCAGGCACAACATGCCAGCATCTTGGAGCCCACCCAGGAACCCGGGGCATGCAGAAAGGGACTGGACCTCTCTCCCACAACCGGGCACACCAAACCAGCACCTCAGGGCTCACCCTCAGGCCCAGGGCATGGAGAAGGGGACTGGACCACCCTCCCACAACCAGGCACACCATGCCAGCACCTCAGAGCCCACCCAGGGTCCCAGGGCATGGAGAAGGGGACCAGACCTCTCCCCCACAACCAGGCACACCAAGCCAGTGCCTTGGGTCCCACCCAGTGACCCGACGCATGGAGCACAGAACCATATCTTCCTCCCACAACAAGGCACACCATGCCAGCACCTTGGGGCCCACCCAGGGACCCGAGGCAAAGAGAAGGGGAATGGACCTCTCTTCCACTATCAGGCACAGCGTGACAGCACCTCAGGGCCCGCCCGGCCCAGAGCCATGCAGAAGGGGACTGGACCCTCTTCTCACACCAGGCACAAAACGCCAGCACCTCGGGGCCCACCTGGGTACCTGAGGTATGGAGAAGGGGACCGGACCCTCCTCCCACAACCAGGCACATGGCGCCAGCGCCTTGGGGCCTGCCCAGGGACCAGAGGCATGAAGAAGGGGACCAAACACACCCCACAACCAGGCATACCACCAGTGCCAAGGAGCATGCCAAAAACAGCACCTCCACGTGCGTGGCCCACTACAGCCACCACAATAACCATGGCTGCTGCAAAAGCAGCTAGACACCACAGCCACCATGCAGATGGTCCAACAACCACTGGAGTGCATTCACACAAGAAGAGTCACCAGCAGAGACAAAGAAAAGAAGAGGATGTCTCTCTCCACAAAACCCATTTCAGAGTGGCAGAAGAAGCATCTGCTCTGTGATAATATTGGGGGACCTGATCACATCTCTCAGCATTGGACAGATTATCTAGGCAACAAGTTAACAGAGTAACCATTATTCTTTCAGAACGAGAGAAGAAATCTAGGGCAATTAGAGGGGGGAGGGGGAGGGAAAGGGGGAAGGGGAAAGATTGGACAGGGGACATAAAGAATAATTACGATTTGTAACAATATATATGTTAGTAATATTGATTTAACCAACATATCTCAATGTTCAACCCCCAAAATATGTATAATCGATTTTGATTCAATAAATAAAATAAATTTTAAAAATTGATTATACATATTTTTGGCAGATACCATTTTAATCTCTTGTTGGGGATGATGCAGAGTGAATCTATGGAGAACCTGATGCAGAGATCAAGAGGGCTGAAGCCTGTTAGGTAGAAACATTAAACAACTCTCTTCCCTTCCATTTCCTTCTCCAGTGTGTCACTGATACTTGGGTCATATTTGTACTCTGCATCTGTTTCCTCAGCTCCCCAACTCATTCCAGGTTCTCAGTCTCAGTTTTGTGCATTGTGTAGTGGGGTATGGGTAAGAGCTATCTAAAAATAAATCATTAAGAAGCTACTCTTCACCTGGTGCTAGAACATTCTTTTCCTTGGTGAGGTCTGGTCAAGCTCCACTTTTCATTGGCCTTTCTTCTTGCTTATTTCTCCTAAAAATAATAGCAAAAGCTAATATGTATAGGGCACTTACTATCTTACTACATGCCAAGTTCTGTACTAAGTGCTCTATATCTATTATCTCATTTAATTTTTATTAAATGAGATATTTAATGAGGTAGGAACCCAGTGAGGGTGTTCCAACCCAAATGAGGTAGGAACTCTTATTATCTCTGTTTTACAGATGAAGAATCCAAAGACTAGGGACGCTAAGCAATTTGCTCACCTGGTTTGTCAGCCTCCACAGCCAAGCTCTCAACCTCCGAGATATAACGCCTTCCAGCTCTGCCTTTAGTGGCACACTTTTCATCTCACCTTGGCACTAGGAGAATTCAAGAGAGAAGTTGGACAGGGAGGGCTGCTTCCAGGGTGAGGAAGACTGGCCTCTGTTCCCCATTTCCACCAGCAGGTGGCACAGTCACCAAGTGGAATTCTCATTTGAATGTCTTGCATCCGTTTCTGTGGAAGCACCGTGGGCTCAACTGATCAAACCATTCCTTTCTGGTTGGCTTTGCCTTATCTTGTTCAGTGAAGGCAATCCACCAGACAAGTGGTTTATTTCTTCAGGACACACCTAATCTTTTTACTTTATTACAATTTGTAGATAAGCTTAAATCTTAGCCATCTTCCTCTTGCCACCCCGTGTACTTCAGACCTCACTGTTCAGAGCACCATTGAATGAGAAAATCCAGTAGTAAAACAAAGTTAACCTTCCTTTTACACAGCTGCAACATGTGTTACAGAGTGACAACTAGCTGTATGACCCTCAAGTGATTCTGGTTGAGTGTAACCTCTGCGGCCAACATTGGATTGGATTCAAATCCTGGCTCCACCTCTGTGTTGTCCTGACTGCTTGACCTCTCCGTGTCTGGATTCCTCAGCTGTCAAGTTCATAGTGCCTTCTACACTGGGTGTGGCAATGATCCCATGAGGTTAATACAATAAAAACACTCAGAGAAGAAGCCGGCATGTGGTAAATACTCTTAAGTGATGGCTTTTATGATGTCCCCACCACTCAATTCCAAGGACTCCCACCAAGACAGAAAAGGATCTTTTGGCAAATACGAACTGTTTAGCTCTTTGTAGGTCTTTAAATACTTGGTTGGACTTGCTTCCCTCTCCTCCATATAGTACCTTTGTAGCCAGTTTGTATTTTACAAAACAACGTTGTTATAAATTCATAATTATCCCAGAGAGGGGTGTTTAAACAAAATTAGCTTATGGGGAGGTCTTTAAAACATGGGCACTTGCCTGGAATCATCCTAGCCTTTCAACCCACCCCCACCACCCAGAAGTGGCCACGTTCATCTCATCTCCCTGGGACTTTATCCTTCTGCATGTGCTCTGGCAGGGAATACACTGTCCACTGAGGCTGCCCTGCTGCGAAGGCTTTTCCTGGGGAGAGACGCTCATTGTGCCCAGGCACTGCCGGGCTGGAGCTGGCATCATGGGGCTCAGAGAGAGAACTTGTGCCTCTCTGCCCGAAGCTAGACTCCAGCAAGCACCAGGGTGAATTTCCAACTGCCAGCCAGTATTTAACTTTCCACATAAGATTAGATTAAACATTTGGGTTCATAAAAGCCTAGGCCTGCAGACCACAGTTAGCCAGGGCTTAGTTGGTTGCAAACTGAAGGTGCCCAGCAGGCTGAGATTTATGTACAATCCTGAAGAGCTTGCCAATACCAGCAAGAAGGTTCAGAACAGCCTGGCTTTGTAAAAGAATTTCATACTCTCACACACTGCATAGGTGAGTTTTATTATAAATTCTTTCTTTTTTGAGGAATTAAGTACCAAAATTATCTATTTCCCTTTTCCAGAAAACTACAGAAGGAATGATTTTCCTGGTATATGGCCCGGCTCCCTGGCCCTCTCTCCCACCCTTCCTTCCTCCCTTCTTTCTTTTGTTTCTTGTATTTTCTTTACTCATTTCTTTAGTAATTGCCTTTGGATGGAAATTTTGGAAGTTATTTTTAATGTGGGATTCATGATAAATGTAGATAATCATATCTTTTTCTATTCTTGATATAAAAATGAAAGACTTCACTGCCTTTTATAGGCCCAGGTGACATCAATGATACACCATTTTTCAAGAAAAGAGAACTTTGGATTTTGGGATCAAGTGGGTGTTACTTTTCTTATAGTGTCTAGCTTGCCCTTGACATGAATTATACAAACTGTGACATGGACTGCTGGAATTAGGGGATCATTCTGTAGCCTGGAGACAGGACACAACTAATTGTTGTGTGTAAGATCAAACCATGGTCTTAGTCTTGTATCTTTTACCCAGTTGAGCCAACCAGCCACAGGAGATGGAAACAGAGTTATTGAATGTGTGACTCTGCCAGAACAGAGTGGCTGACTGGGTCACTTGGGTTCTAGTCCAGTCACTGTGGCCAACTTGAGAGCCCTGTGATATTGGACAGGTAATTTAATTTTCTAGTCTATAATTTTTCCACCACCCAACGAGCAGGCCAGCTTGAATAATCTCTAGGGCCCACCCTGTTCCATGACTCAGCAAGAACCAGGTATTGGAAATGTAGGTCCTATTGGATTTAGCCACATAAAATTGCAAATATTTGACCATTTTAAACCTATTATAAATGGCAATTTCATATGGTTCAAAAGAACATAAATAATAGTCGTCTCAGCATTACTAAAGCAAATGCCTGTTATGGTGTTCTACTTTGGGGTAGGATATGTATGAAAACCAAATATGGTTGATGTCTATCAGTTAAGTAGTTATTCTGGAAATCAAAAATTTAAATTGACTCACTTATAATTTGAATATGTAAATTGACTCACTTATAATTAGCATAATGTCCATCAATGAAATGGCTTTCTCACTTTGTGAGTTGTTT
Source organism: Cynocephalus volans (assembly GCF_027409185.1). NCBI lineage: Eukaryota > Metazoa > Chordata > Mammalia > Dermoptera > Cynocephalidae > Cynocephalus > Cynocephalus volans. Next base: position 181,487,312 of record NC_084460.1, read on the forward strand.
TTTCCTGTGGTATGGAACAGGCAACAGACTGCTCAGACACATCCCACTCACTTAGAAAGTGAATCTCCCTCGGACCCCAATTTTTCCGCCTGGCGAGGGGTCAGCACATGGGTATTTAATCCCACAGGCCCTATGTTTAAGTTCTGTGATTAAGTCTTATCAAGAGGCACCTCCTGATCTGCTTAGCGTGGGCCTTTGTAAAAAGAGCTGAGCAAATAATTGGCAGTACTGGCCACTTAGCTCTAAAAGGTTGGGGACCGCTGCTATGCCTACACCTGGAAACAAACACACATGACTCCAGTGGAATTTACCACTGAAGTCCCTCAGCTCAAGGGTATTTTGTTGCAGAGCTTCTTGGATGGGCCACAAGGAGTCCCCTGAAATTGAAAGTAGAGCTTCATATGTGCATATGTACACTTTTCTGGGGAAAAATAAAATCAAATTGTTTTATTTTTCAAGGGATCTGTGATGCCTGCTCTCCCCTTCCCCTCCTCCCCCCCACAAATAAGTTAAGAATCACTGTTCTGGTAGTTTCCAATTGAATTCTGCAAAGGAACAGTCATTCACTCACTCATTCACCGAACATTTAGTAAAGATCTGCTATGTACCAATGGCTCTGTGGGGCCCTAGGGTTCACAGATGAATAGAATGGTCCTGCCTCCAGTAGCTCAAGCTCTTAAAAAAAGAAAAAAAAGTAAGATGGCAGTTTGTAGAAGGAGCTCAGAAAAGGGGTTTCTGTCTAGACCTGGGGAGGTGAAGGGAAGTATGGTGGAGGTGAGAAATGACCTAGGTTTCTAAAACTACAAGAGAAAAAAAACTGTACCACCTCGAGTCTAGAAACACAAATCGTATTTCCTTCCACTTACACAGGAAACACAGGAAAAATCACATAGAAGACCATGGTTACTTCACTGTTCCCTCCTCTTCTCTTCCAGCTCCATCTCCTCCTCAGTACTTAAAGTGACCCACTCCCATTCCAGCATGGAATCTTTTTTTTTTTTTTTTTTTCTAGCAGCCTGTGGATCCCACAATATTCATGCCAACTCTCTCCTGGATAAAGGGGAAATTGGGAGGATGCTTGTCATCCGACCAATCACTCTTTTTTAAAAAAAAATTTTATTGAATCAAAATTGATTATACATATTTTGGGGGTTCAACATTGAGATATGTTGATCAAATCAATATTACTAGCATATATATTGTTACAAATCATAATTATTCTTTATGCCTCTTGTCCAATCTCTCCCCATCCCCCTCTAATTACCCTAGATTTCTTCTCTCCTTCTGAAAGAGTAATGCTTACTCTGTGAATTGGTGCCTAGATGATCTGTCCAATGCTGAGAGGTGTGTTCAGGTCCCCCAATATTATCATGGAGCAGATGCTTATTCTGTCACTCTGGAATGGACTTTGTGGGGAGAGACATCCTCCTCTTTTCTTTGGTCTCTGTTGGTGACTCTCCTTGTGTCAATGCACTCCAGTGGCTGGCAGGCCATCTGCGTGGTGATTGTGGTGTCTAGTTGCTTTCATGACAGCCACGGTTATTGTGGTGGCTGTGGTGGGCCACCCACATGAAGGTGATGTTTTTGGCATGCTCCTTGGCACTGGCGGTGTGCCTGGTTGTGGGACAGGGGTCCGGTCCCCGGCTCCACACCTCAGGTCCCTGGGTGGGCCCTAAGACTCTCGTGGTGTGCTTGGTTGTGGGACGGGGGTCCAGTCCCCCAGCCTGGACTCTTAAGGCTTCTCTTGAGGCACCTGGCCTGGATGGCCTTGCTCAGCATCAAAACATACCTCTCCTATGCCCTGTTCCCTCATATGAGTTGTCTAGATTTTTCACATGTGGTGAAAAGCTAATGAGTTACTTTGATAAAAACATTCACAGAAAGTTGTTAACAACAAATGTGACCTATCCTGTTTCCCTTCCTATATAACATTAGGACCTTTACTTCTTTCACTTAAAGGAGTGGGACCAATGGGACTCTAAGCACAGTGACACAGTCCACAAAGCAGATATATGGGAGGCGGCCTGGGTAGAGGAGCTCTAGTCACTTAGGAGCTTGTGACGCTGCTACCTGTTTGGGGAACCTAGGTACAAGGCAGGTCTTTGTGTGGCCCAGTGCACAGATGGAATCCCTCAAAGAAACACTATCCAATGCCAAAAATACCTATAGAAATTCCAATCTCAACAGCACCTCAGAGAGGGGATCTAACTCTGCCCAGATGAGGTCCCTTTCTTTGCCTACTCAATTTCACCTCCAGTTGCTCAAAACCCTCTCATATACAAAATTTCCCCCAATGCTCATCCCTACAATTTTTCTGTACCCCACCGCCAGCCATTTATTTTGTAAACTTAGCTCTTCTGGGACTTTTTTCATTGTCTGTATGTTCTGCCATTTTTCAAATTTAGCTTCACAGAACGAAACTGAATTCTCTCTAGAGGGTGCAGCAGGAGAAATATATAAGTCGGCAAAATCACAATTTTATTTATTGGATGAAACTGTGCAGAAGGGTTGGCAAAACCAGGTGAAAAGGCTCACTTGGGAAGTAGTCATGCCCCACTGCATTTTCAAGGTTAACCCTGACAAAGCACAGAGGGCAGGGGCTTGCGTCTCAATACACAAAGCAAGTGTGAAGTCACTTGTCTCTTTAAGGGTAAAAGAGCCAGCGGTGAAGTCTGGAGTAGGATTAAAGCCAGCCCTACTATACTCTTTCATAAAGAACTATTAATTTAATGGGGGGGAAAAGCACATCTCTGTTACCTTGCTTGGGAAATGTGCCTGACATGTCCCTTGGAGCAATCTTATTTGTTAAGTTTTGTTACAACCCGCTAGGCTCTGTGAGGAAAGGAGAGGGAAAGATCTTAGAGCGCTTTGAAAAATAGAAATTAAAACATCAGATTGAGAAAGACATCTTAGTCATGGTAATGCTCAATAAGGGAATTGTTGAGAAGGCATGTTCTGTGGGAGAAATCCCTTGAAGTTTATTTGTACCCCTTTCCCAGATGGACGGATGTGAAATTCTCTTCTCATGAAGGAAAGGAAAGACGGATGTTAAAGAGAGGGGACACTGTTAGAAAAGCAGTGGGCAAACCCATTGCTTGGTCACTTGGGCTTTTACTGGGTAGGTGGACTTGCAGGTTCCTGCTAATCATGGGTTTACTTACTTCCTCTGCTCCTTCTGGTTTTGTTTATGACTTGCCTCATCTATGAACCACGTTTAGCTCCGTTTTCTGAGTTTTCTTATCTCCTCATTCATACCTGTCACACTCTGTGCACACTGCACTGTCATTTATTGGCTCTCTCCCATCAAACCGGGCTGCTCACAGACAGAATTCCCATCATCTCTGCATCTCCAAAGCCTCATATAGTGCCTGGCACTTGAATTCATTCATCAAGCATTCATTCAGTGCCTTCTTTGTGACAGGCTCTGTGCCAGACACTGTCTATACCAAGGTAGACAGAGTCGATAGGAGTCCTGTGCCCACAGACATGAGTATCACGTGGGAAAGATGAGATCAGAACCTAATAATTACATAAAAACACACATGAATATTATACACTTAATAACCACACATGTGAAGGGTGATTTGGAAGAAAAAGAATAAGATGCTATCGGAGAAAATTGGTGGTAGCAGTGGGAACTGATTTAGAGTAGGGTCAAGGAAGTCTTCTCAGGAGAAGTGACAATTAGGCTGGGCCCTAAAAAAAGAGGAGGTGGCAGGTGAAGGAGCAGGGCAAAAGTATTCCAGGTCAAGGTAACAGAATGTGCAATGTCTGAGGCATGATTGCTTACTGACTGGGAGGAAGGAAGTCAGGTATGACCAAACTGTGGCACGCAAGGGGTAATTGGGGAGGTGGTCAGGAGCCTGTTCAGGCCAGGCCAGGTAAATCCTGTTTAAGAATTAGGATTTTAAGAACAACAGGAAGCTGTTGCATGATTTTAAAGGCAAGGAAAGGGCACAATAACCTCCCCTCTTAAAAAGAGCACATTCACTACTATGCAGGGCAGAGAGGGGCATATACAAGTATAACCCTAAGGAGATGTTTTTGGGGAGAGCTGCCTTGTATTGCACTGTGTCAGTCAGGTGAGAGATGGGGGTGGCTGGGCAGTGGCAGTGGGAATGAAAAGGAGAGATGGATTTGAAAAATATGAATGATCTCTCAGATTGTTTCTTTGCATCTCTTACCTATAATACTCCTTTCACATATGGATATACAGTCAGCCCTCCATATCCACGGGTTCTGTATCTGCAGATTCAATCAACTGCAGGTCAAAAATACTCAGGGAAAAAAACACAAAACAATAAAAAGTAACACAACAAAAAATAATAGGAATAAAATCAATATAGTACAACAATTATTAAGTAGCATTTACATGTATTAGGTATTATAAGTAACCTAGAGATGATTTAAACTATATGGGAGGATGTATGTAGGTTATGTGCAAATACTACACCATTTTATTTCAGGGACTTTAGCATCAGAAATTTGGGTATCCTTGGGTGGTCCTGGAACCAATTCCCACTCCCCATATTGAGGGATGACTGTACATACTCATCCTTTTAGCATACTTAGGACAATGCACTGCTTAGACATAGGAGGTGGGACAAATTTGGAAGTCTGTCAATGTCCCTTGCAATCTTTTGTCTCAATGTTACATCTAAAGCCCCACAATTCTCTAAAAACAGGGGACATAAATGACTCATTGCTTTATTCAACTGAGGTTTGTTGAGCGCTTGTTATGAAGAAACGTGGAATTATTCTAGCTTTGTGAGCATACCAATCGTTTTAAAAACAAATGTAATGCAAGATTGCTGATGAAAGTTTGGAACATGAGAAAAGCATAAAGAAGAAAATTTATATCTTTAATTATACCATCAACTATTAACATTTTGATTAGTTAGTCCTTTCCCCATTTTTTTTGTGTGTGTATATATATATATATACACACACATTTATTTACATATATGGATATATAATATGTATATATAGTTTTATGTCCTGCATTAAAATTTTACTGTAAAAACAATCATGCATGCAAAAAATTAATAGAATGCACATGATCAATTCAAAGGCTGACAAGATATGTACTCAATCAAACACCAACAAGGTTAAGAAATAATACTACTTTCTCCTTGCATCCCCCTCCCTCCCTTAAGTTAGTCAAATGCAGAAAGGATCTGTTTTCTTAATCTTGTTCACCTATTTTATTACTTAAATTGCAGCAGAAGGGAAACATGCCTACTTTATCCAATTTGACGCAGACACTGGAAGACGCCTTCAAAAGGATTTTTATTACTTATATGGATAATTGGCGCAGGAACACGACAGCTGAGCAAGAGGCACTCCAAGCCAAGGTTGATGCAGAGAACTTCTACTATGTCATCCTGTACCTCATGGTGATGATTGGAATGTTCTCTTTCATCATCGTAGCCATTTTGGTGAGCACAGTGAAATCCAAGAGGCAAGAACACTCCAACGACCCCTACCACCAGTACATTGTGGAGGACTGGCAGGAAAAGTACAAAAGTCAAATTTTGAATCTAGAAGAATCCAAGGCTACCATCCATGAGAATGTTGGTGCAACAGTGTTCAAAATGTCTCCTTGATAAAAGAGAAAGGCAGAAAGCAAACATCCACATCCAGATATGAAGAGATGCCAGGGATGTGAAGCAAATCTGAATGGTCACTGCTCAGGAGAAAGCAGTTCCTCACTCTGTTGAGAATTTTCTTGGGATTATGTAGTTGGCCACCTAAGACAGATGATATTACAGTATCAGTGATTTATGCTTGCTTGTCGAAGCAATATTTTGTGTTGAAGACCTCTTTTACTCTCTGGGTAATGTAAATGTCACGTTAATCAATGTCATGAAAATAAAGCCAAATTTGAAGTGCCTGGGCAGTGGCAGGGGGAGCAGAAAGGAGAGAGATTTACCAATCACTGAGTCTTCTTTCTAATGAAACATCACTTTGTATGTGACAAATTCAAATTATAAATAACCCAGATGTATTATCCAGAAGTGGAGGTTCAAAATCTATCACTTGCTCACTGGATTGACACAGGAGTATTTACTTATTAATTCATGAGTACAGAGTCTGAAGTGATGAACGAATAGAACCATGAGGTTACTTTACATTTATTGTTTTCCTGGCATTTAACTTATTTTATTTTATTTTATTTTTGTCGTTTTTTCGTGACCGGCACTCAGCCAGTGAGTGCACCGGTCAGTCCTATATAGGATCCGAACCCGCGGCGGGAGCGTCGCCGCGCTGCCAGCGCAGCACTCTACCAAGTGCGCCACGGGCTTGGCCCCCTGGCATTTAACTTATTTGAAAGTCTGAAGGCAGAAAAAACATTTCAAAGGGCAAAAAATCCATATCAGAGAAACTGAATATTTGAGAACTACCAAGTGCAACTGAAACATATTTTTAAACTAACATTTAAAGTTTTGCAAAATACTAACCTTTAAAAGTTCTTGTTCGTTAAGAAAAAAATAATAAAAAGTTATAACATAGCTTTATAAACAACTTATTCTTTTTACTCCATTTTATTTTCTTCTATTTATAATTATTTTCATTTATGTTTGAAGAGACTAAAGGTACAGAAAGTCTCTAAATTGCTGATGTCTGTTGACAAGCTAGACAGTGGCTGCTTAATATTTTACACAATTGGGGAGACGTTGGTCAAACAGTACAAGCTTTCAGTTATTTAGGAGAAATGAGTTCAAGAGATCTAGTGTACAACACTGTGACTACAGTAAATAACAACATACTGTACTCTTCAAAAATGCTGAGTGGATATTAAGTGTTCTCACTACAAAAATGATAACTACGTGAGTAACGTGTACGTTACTTAGTTAGGTTTAATTATTCCACAATGTATATATACTTCAAAACACCCTGTTGTACATGATAAATCCATAAAATTTTATCTGTCAATTTAAAAAAATAAAGTAAATTTGCACTGTGGGGTGTGCTATATCATAGACTGTCAGGGCTGGAAGGCACCTTGGAGATCATCCTGTTCCTGTCAGAGCACTTCATTTAGAGATTAGGAAACTGTAGACCCCTGAGATGAGATGATTTCATTCACTAATTCAATTGGGCAATGTTTATGTTCTTGGGTCACTGGACTAGACCCCAGGAGTATGGAGAAAAATGAGATCCCTGAGCTGGAGGAACCCACACAGCAGAGAGGGAGTCAGCTATGTAAATTTACATCATGATGACAGAATGTGACAAGTCCTAACAGATCAACACAAAGTGGACAGAGGCAGAGCATGGACAGGAGGGCAGGCCTAACTTGGTCAAGGTCTCCCCTTTCAGAGTGCTGAGAGTGGGAAGTCAGTGGCAATAGAGAGCTGTGTGGGGCCTCCTAGTTTACCCTTTTTTCCTTCCCCTTCTCAGCCAGGGCACAGCAAGTGTGTGCAGGGCCTCAAGCCTCAGGGTACTAAGACAAAATTCAAAACAGGAGCTCTTCTTAAAGCACACTTGTAGGACTCCTTATACAAACTAAAAGGTTTTTATCTTTAAACTTATAGAGTGGGGTATATACGACAGTCCCGACTTATGATGGTTCAATTTAGGATTTTTCAACTTTCTGATGGTGCAAAAGTGATACACATTCAGTAGAAACTGTACTTCGCATACCCACACAACCATTCTGTTTTTCACTTTCAGTACAGTATCCAATAAGTTACACAATATATTCAACACGTTATTATAAGATAGGCTTTGTGTTAGATGGTTTTGCCTAACTGCAGGCTAATGTAGTTCTGAGCATGTTTAAGAAAGGTGTGGCTGGATGTGAGGGTGATCTGGCTGCGACATCTGTCACCGCACTGATCGCCAGCGTTGGTTCAGCTGATCTGGCTGGCTAGGCAGGTGTCCCCTTCCTCCCTCACTGTTCCATGCATGTCCCTCTTGAAGCTGTGTGCTTGGTTGAAGAGGACGACCTTCCCCGATAGAGGAGAGGACTGTTCTTTGGTCAAGGGTATAGGAATAGCTGCATTCCCCTGCTGGAACCTCCAAACAAGCTCTCAAGAAAGGCGTGGCTAAGCTATGATGTTCAGTAGGTTAGGTGTTTAAATACATTTTTAACTTATGACATTTTCAGCTTATGATGGCTTTATCAGGACATAACTCCATTGTATGTCAAGGAACATCTGTACAAGTTATCTGTTTCCTAATAACAAACTTGCAGTTATGCTAACAGAAACAGTAAATATAGTATTAAGGAAAGCCATTCATATTCCAAGAGAAGATGTGGCAAGAGTGGCCTCCTTCCTCAGATCAGAAACCCAGAAATGCTGTTGCACACAGAAACATCCACCCAGAGAGACCAGAGCAACAATCAGGCTATAAATCCCAGGCCTCAGCTCTGTATCCAGACAGGGATCCAAGGAGGTTTCTACCAGGTGCCAAAAAAATTTCTCCTTGACCAAACTAGTCAGGCTCCTCTGAGCCCTCTTCTTGACTAGACCCCAACTTTGGCCTATAAAAACTGTAGACTCTTGGCACAAATGATATCATCCACCTCTGCACACTAAGAGACTTGAACAAATACCAGCACAGTTTCTAACACCTCAAGACTATATTCCTACGATGACCCCAGACCCCCTTAAAGTGCCTGTCTGAGAAAAATGAATGCTGCCAGGAGAACTTACTGTTTTGGTCCAACTAAAACCTGGTGATAGGCAGATAGGCCCCTGAGTTCCCTCTTAGAGCAGTTACTTTAGAAATCTTGCAATTATAAATCCTTTCTCTCCTTCTTTGGGTAAATCTTCTACCACCCAGAACTGTCTTGTTTCTTTGAAATGCAAACATTCAAACTGTCTCAGCTGGATGGGCTCCTTGTTCTAACTCACATCACTGTCCCCTATCATAGACTGAGGAGTTTGTTTCTCTTCCAGATAAGCACCAATTAACTGGCACAGATAACAATGACCAATCCCCTTCCATTTTTTATACATTTGCACTACCTGACTGCTTAAGCCTGACACCCACGCCCAATCACCTCCACGCAAATGGAAGTTGAGCTCAGTTCATGCTGGACCCTCTTTCCCATTGCAATAGTTACTGAAATTAGTAAATCCCTACTGCTTTAACTAGTGTCAGCTTTGTTTACTTTTGACACAGGAAAACAAATCGAGGGGAAAAAACTAGATTTTCCTAATTAAGAACATTGTATTAGTCTGTTTCTGTTGCTTACAACAAAATACATGGAACTGGGTAATTTGTAAAAAAAACAAAATTTATTGCTTAGTTTCAGAGGCTGGGATGTCCAAAGTCCAGGGAACACATCTGTTGAGGGTCTTGGTGGTGACTTCAGTGATGCAGGGTATCATATTGTGAAATGGAGGAGCAGAGAGGACAAAGACTAACCTCCTCATTCACTCACCTTTCAAAACCCTCAGAACCACACCCCTGACCACCATTACTAATCCATTCACTGCAGCATGGGCCTAGAATCTAATCACCTCTTCAAGACCCCACCTTTCAATTACCATAATAGGATTTCCCACCCTCTTAACACTGTCACAGTGGGGGTCAAGTTTTGCGGGTCACTCAGTCCAAGGCACACATTTATTACCGTCACTGATAGTACAGGTGATCACACAGATGGTTATCAGTCAACTTCACTTTTGGGGAATGGGAGGACTGCTAAGTCTTTACAAGCATGTTGGGTGTGTAGTTGCTGAAACCATTTGCCTCAATTTGCCACTCCAGGATCAACTCCCAGCAAATCTGGGCTTTCCACTTTCAACCCAGCAACTGAAAATGCCATTTCAAACAACCTGCTGTTTTCCTTTCTACCCTGTTTGCTTTTAGAGTTCTTTCTGCTTGGTCTACGGGCTCCACGTGACCAGAATACCACTTACTTTTTAATGCACAGATTCAAAGGCTATTTAAAAAGGAACCCATGGTAGTGGCCAATCTGATAGCCTCTAGATCCAGATAACCTCAGGTTAAGTCACAGCTCTGGCCCTTGCTGGCTTCAAAACCCTGGAAACATTAGTTTAATCTCTTTGTATCTCCATTTCCTCATTTGTGCAATGTCCTTTATAGGCTTGTTATGAGGCTTAAGTTAGATAATGGCCTCAAAGTGCTCAGAACAAAGGTATCTGTGTTACTTTCTCCGGGGAAAACTTTTCCTTGTTAACAGACCTAAGTCCCCTACCCCTCAGCTTGTTCTTCCCTCTGCACTCCTAACATTTCGTACTTCATCACCACAGAGTCATAATGGTATTTGGAGTTGGACCGCCTGGGTTCAAATCTCGATTCTGCCACTGCAATTCGCGCGTTTTCCAGTGCCAGCCGCTTAGTCTCCCCTGGCCTCAGTTTCCTCTTCCACAGAGGAGTGAGCAGAGCACGTAGGAGAACTCCACTAACACTCCCTCTCGCTGTCCTTTTATTCTAGCGCGCAGTGTGTGCCCTCCCCGGGGCAGGGACCGAGTGTGCTCAAACTCTGCACGCGTTTGCGTTTACGAAGCGTTCGCTGAATGAAGGCATCCGAGAACCTAGTACTGGGGCACCCTACTATGAACTCAAAGGAAAATGCACGGACGCTGTCAGAAATGATTTGGACACTTCTTATGGGGACCCATGTGTCCTCAGCTGCAGACAGCTTCGAGGAGGAATCCAGGGAATGCGAGACAGCTGAGAGCGGGGGAGCCTCGCGACGTCCGCCCTCCCGCCGCCGTCCTCCTCCAGCTAGAACTTCCCTCTGGGCCCGGAAGAAAGTGTCCGGTCCACACCCCGCGGTTCCCCCCGGCGGGGTCTATCACCACACCCTTACCCAGCCACAGCCCCACGACCGCTGCCCGGGCCCACTGCGCCGGCGCGCAGAGCGGTGCATTTCGGGAAGTGTAGTTTTCCTGGCAGGACTGTGGGAGCCGTGTTTGTGGGCCGGGCGGGCGCCGGAGGCTCTGCCGCCGGACCTGTAAGTGTGTGACGTCCGGGTCGGCGGAAGCCTGACCCGAACACAGAGAGCTATTTGTGGTGTTGGGTCCGGCAGCCGACCCTTCGTTCGCTCGCGTTTTCTCTACGGGACAAACGCCTGCCGGCCCCGGCCGCGAGGCGCCGGCTCCCCAGGTGGGACCGGGAGGGTGAAGGCCGCCATGGCCCCAGCCACGGAGCGCCTGGGACCGGGGGGTGGGGGGGCGGGGGTGTCCCACGATTGGTTCCGGCCAGAGGGTGTTGGTTTCCGAAGGGTCTTGGGGGACCAAGGGTCTGGACACCCTGTTTTGTGGAAGGGTGGAGGAAGCGACGGCAGGCCCCGGCCCTTATCTTCGGGTCTGAGGGGGACAGGTGTTTGTCCCTGAGTGTTGAGGAGAGGACGTCAGTCCGGCCCCCGATTTACCGAGGGGAAGCTGAGGTCCAGAGAGGTTCAGCGACTCACCCAGGGTTGCACAGGAGGGCACAGGCACCAACGTTGCCCTACTAGGCTCAGGGCATGGCCTGATTAGTGGCTGGAACGAGTTAGACACCAAGAGACAGATTGAACCGCGAGTTTGTTAGGTGTGCCAAGAAGACGTAGTTGTGGACAGCACATTGTCTATGTTGCTTTAATTGGCTTTTCCAAAGTAAGCCAATAGCATTTTTTTGTTTCTAAGAGAAACCTGGCAACGGTAAAATCAGGATATTGTTGCAGTAAAGGAAATAGAAATATTAGAGTTGTATCTAAACCATTTATTTTTGAGTTTTAAGCTAAGATCGTGGGTAGTTCCAGGGGAAGTTTAAAATTCCCTGCACTTCGTAGATTTTATGTTCCTCAAGACTGTGCCCATCTTGTTGGTTTTTGCAGTTCAGCTCTCAAATACCAGCTGCCTCGTGTTTCCAGTATTGCATCAGGTGTACATGGGGCAGCATAGCCGATAGTTTACTGATAGTTTTTAGCTTTCTTAGTTGTTCTCATTTGCAGAAGGTCTGCAGGGTGCTATGAAAATGGCTGATTCAGGACATGTAATTTAAGGGAGGTGGGGAAAAGTTGTATTTCAGAGACAGTGGGTGGGAATGAGCTGAGCTGAGCAGGGTGGTTTGCCCTCGTCTCCCACCCTCACCCTACCCCTTCCACTACCATTGCAGATTGACTTTAAATATGTTTCTTTCCTGAAGAGCTTGAATTTTATCACTCTAGGTATGAAATTGAGGCACCTGCCAGTATATTTTTGTAGTCAGGTTTTGTGATATCAGAGAGGATGGTGAGTTGTGAGTTCCAGAGTTGCAGAATCATCCTTTGGATTCTAATTTTAAAAATGAGAACACTTTGGTTCAGAGGGTTAATGACTTGCCTCAGGTCATATTTCCCACCATTGGTGCTACCAAAAAATAAGAGTCCAGATCTCCAGTTCTCCTGGTCTTTGGATTACTGTTCTTTGTTCCATCCCCTGCTGTCTTGCAATGACTGCATTTTGCCCTTCAGCATGGTATGTCCGTTAGTGGAAGGAGAGATATTTATCATAACAACAGTGGTTGACATTTATTTAGTGCTTTCTATGTGCTGAGCGTGGTTTTTAGTGTTTACAGTCCAATCTCTGAAGGAGAATTTACAGATTAGGGAATTGAAGCTTAGAGAAGCTGAGGGACTTGTCCAAGGTCATACTGCTAGTAAATGTAGCATGTGTTTGCCAAAGGGCCAGATCACTGGATGTTCTTTTTAATTTTTCTTCCTGTAAGCTTTTTTTGACCTATTTGTTGTCCTTGACCTTGGGAATCAATATCCTATATACATCAATTTACTGAGTATGTGATTTGGCCTCATGCGGGAACAGCCAAACTCACCTGCTATATTTGTTCACAACTCAGTTAAAACAGGAATTGTAAAAAATAAAATTTACAAGAAAAACATTTTGTTTTAATATACAACATGGCTGATCCCTAAGATTACTAGAGATTACTCTAATTGAAAATTCTAGCAACAGGTTAGGAACATGTTTCTCTAGTGCAGGTCAGAATCTGCTGCTACATAAAGACAAGTGGGCCATTTATACATGAAAGAAATGAGCACCTTCAGTCACCATCATCACATTTAAACAGATCTGTGGTTTAAATTCCTGTGGTTAGCTTATCTGACTTTGAAAAAGTCATGGGTAAAACTTGGTTATCTTTTGCTACCTGCTAGATTGTTTTCAAGATACTATAACATTGAGTAGATGAGGTATGAACTTTTTATATTTCGATGCTTTCATAATTGAAAGTTTTTATAAAACGTCTTTCTTGAGGTTCATCTTATCTCCATAGTAAAGGCCTGGGAAATTTCCTGCTGCTTTTCTTAATTCTAATTGTAAGTGCATTTAAAGAAAAGTGATCCCATGATTTTTTGAATGCAGAGCTCTTTGCCTGGTCAGACTAGATGGGTTTGAATCTCAGTCCCACCTGTGAGACCCTGCATGTGTTACTTAAACTTTGTTTCCTTGTCTATAAAGTGGAGGCAATAAACTACCTCATAGGGCAGTTGTGAAGACTAAATGAATTAACTCATCTCAGCACTTTAGCGTGGCCTTGCACAATAAAGTTAAGCTATGATTATTATGCCCTAAGTCATCGAGTTTTAGAAAAAGTAGGGACCCTAGAGACCCATCTGTTTGATACCTCTGTTCTTCACTTACAGATGGGACCGAGGCCCTGAGAGAAAGTCACTTACCAGAGTGTGTAAGGTCTTCATCCAGAGCTCAAGTGTTCTGGCTCTTGGGGTATGTGTCATATTCTAAAAATAGTGACATGAGCAAATCCTGTCCTGCCTTGTTATTTCCTGCCTCACCCTCTAGAAGGTCTCCCGCATGCTTTAGAGGGAATTCTACATATGAATTGCTTTCTTAGGAATTTCCTCCTGTCATTTACTCCCTTCCCTTCAGAAAATTTTTTAAAAACCAAGATTAGCTTAATTAACACTCAGAGGACCTGAGAAACAGAAAGACACTCATCACAAACCAGCTCATGTTCAGGGCAGGAGGTGGGTGTAGGGACAGCTTTTGGACTTGGACTGTTAGGTCCGCAGATGAATGGAATGGGAGCACATGTCCCCTCAGGAGCAGCACAGCCGCATCTGCTGGGGGCTACAGGGAGCTGCGAGGAGAGCTTTCCACTCGACAAGGGCCAGACCTGTCACAGTCCTTGCCCAGCCCATCTGCTTCCCACCAGGCCATAGGTCACTGTGTTCAGGTGCAGAGCTTGCTCTCTTTGCTCACTGGCCAATCTCCATCAAAGAGATGGCTTCCTAAGGTGGTCTGCCCTAGAAACCCCAAATTGATTTGTTTCTTTTCTTCCAGCCCAGGTCAGACCTTCTGGTTCCCTTTCCTCATGTACTTGTCTGGGGGGCCTATATTGGTCAAGAGTGAATTCACAGTTGGTCCACCATGAACTGGAAGGTGAGAACATCTGTGGCTTGGATTTTTTCTTTTCTCCTGGTTGTGAACATTCAGAATAACAGTTCTTCAGCAGTACAGTTGGCTCCTGTGTATCCACAGGATCTGCATCCGTAGGTTCTGCATCCGTGGATTCAACCAACTGTGGATTAAAAATATTTGAGGGAAAAAAAAGATAAGAAATAACAATACAACGTTAAAAAATAGCACAGATGGAAAATACAGTATAACAATTATTTATGTACTATTTACTTTGTATTAGGTATTATAAGTAATCTAGAGATGATTTAAAGTATCTAGGAGAGAGTCTGTAGGTTATATGCAATTACTATTCCATTTCTTATCAGGGACTTGAGTACCTGCAGATTTAGTTATGAGAGGGGGGTCCTGGAACCAATCCCTTGTGGATACTGGGGGATAGATTAAAAAGAAAAAGTAGATGAAAGCATAATAATTTTAATGTTTTAAGTTAAAACATGTAAATGTACATTTGCTGACCAGGCTTCTGGAGGAAGGCCAGGTCTTTTCTTTGAGTAGGTGTTCACTAACTTCCCTTCTGCCTCACTTTTTTTTTTTTTTTTTTTTTATAAAAACCATGCCTTTAAAGATTCACCTGCAATTTCACATTTTTGGTTTCCTTAAAGTAGATGCAATGAATTCTTGTGTCCTCCCCCAAATTCATATGTTGCAACCCTAATCCCAATGTGATGGTATTTGGAGGTGGATCCCTCAAGAATGGGATTAGTGCCCTTATGAAAGGGACCCCAGAGAACTCTCTCATGCTCCTTCTGCCATGTGAGGACTCAAGAAGTCGGCAGTCTGCAACCTGGAAGAACACCCTCACTAGAACCCAACCATGCTGCACCCTGATCTTGGACTTCCAGCCTCCAGAACTGTGAGGAATACATGTCTGCTGCTTATAAGTCACCAGGCTATGGTACTTGCTGTAGCAGCTCAAATCGACTAAGACAGCAGATTAAGATCTTATGAAGCAATCTACATACAAAATCTTTCCAATATCTTTATGCTCTTCTTTCCTAATCTTTTGTCTTGCCAACAGCATTTTTTTTTTTCAACTCAAACTTGAGTCTTTCAAAGCATTCAACATAGTTTTTGTGGAAACAATCTTTTCTTTACACAGTCATGTTTCATAAGTGTTGTGTTTAAATAAATGGTCTATTGTAGCATCAAGTATAATTTAAACTGGTTGAAGAATAAACACAACTGGCCCCTGTAAAACATTAAATTTAGCTAGGGTAAGCAGAAGTTCAGGGGCAGCCAGAGGGTAACCTGCTAGCTGCAAGTATTCAGTGGGCTGTGGACAGCAGTCAGCAGGTTTTAGAGGGAAAGGAGAGTATCACTTTATATCCCTGAGGTCAGTAAGGTGAGGTGGAGGTTGATTAAGAGAGAAGCCACTTAAATTTATTTAAAAAATAAACCATTCCCATTTCACAGGTACTGGGGTTTTGTTTTTAAAAATTAATGTAGATCTAGTCTACCCTAACAATATTCATTTTCTTCCTTGAAGATCTGTATGTTTTGAGAGATATAAGGGGTTTGTTAGAAGGAAACGAGGTAGATATTTAACAATGGAAGCTTAGTACTCTAGAGAGGGGCAGGAAAGGGGGCCCCGAAGCTCTTCAATGTAGACCTTTTAGTGTCCTTGACCTCTTCTGTCCTTACTCTGCTTCCTTCTCAGTCCTGAAACTTCTGCCTCTTGCCATCTCTTCTTCACTACCTTTTAAAAGAAAGTAAATGCTGAAACCACATGCCTGTGTCCATTTGGTGTGTTTCCATTTCAATGGGTTTTTCTAGCTTCTGGTTGGGGTAGTACATTTTTGCAACTACTAAAGCTAAGTTTCACGTGTAGATCATGGAGAACCATGGGCTATAATGTGGGCTTGCTCATAATAGGCTCCGGTGGCTCATCCATAGAGATTTAGAAAACAGGAAGAGAGTAGCCTTTCCCAAAATGAGTCAGTGCTTCAGTTAGCCTAGAAAATCCTAATAACCATAAAAATAAGTTTATATAACACATTAAACATTCTTTTCTTAGCTGGTTTGTATACATGGAGTCAAACCTGTACCTCTCTAAAATGTGAACCTTCAAGAAAGTAGATGAATTAGAGGGTAATTGGGGGGAGAGAGGTAGCCATAGGTCTGAGGGAGGAAGAACCTGGAAAGAAAATCAATATTCTAAGCTTCTTGTATTTACCAGGATAAAAAATTAAAAAATTTTATTTTTGTAACTTTTTTAGTCTTCTATACTGTTGCCAAAGCGATCTTTCTGAAACATATATTGTGTCAATTCTGGACTGTTAAATGACTTCCTGGTTGAAAACTATTATCTAGTTACTGAGTATTCTTCTGTTCTTATTGTCTTAGTTAAAACAGTTTAAATATTGAATCCCCCCATTCATTATATTTCCATAGTATCACATTACAACCTTCCTCAAATATCAATTCCTAACCAGTTAAGTAATTCCAGAGGTAGGGAGTCCAGTTGCCTTTGGTAAATTCAATAGCCAAGCCATTGTTTGTTTGTGTAACTTAATTGTAAAATTGATAGGGTTGGTGAGAGCATCATATATGAGGGTACTTCAGAGAGTTTATGGAAATATTTGTATTATATTTCAATTCTACTTTTCCATGAACTTTTTGGAGCATGCTTGTATGTTATAGGATAATGTAATGATGAAGAGTCAGGCTTCAGAGCAGTCAGAGGTGGGTCAGACTCTACCTCGCTGATGACTAACCTTTCCACATTGCTATACAGTCAGGGAATTCTGTCCACCTCATGGGGAAGTGTAAGGAAGAAAGGGAAAAATCCATGTAAGGCACTTAGCACACAGTTAAGTTCCCAGTATATGACAACTGATGCTACAACTTCTAGATGTGGATTTCAATAAAATTTTTGAATAAAATTATAGGAACATATATGTACATAAATTGTGATTTTATTCCATTTCATTGAAAACCAGCAATCAGTAGAAAGGAGTCTGGCCTAGGGGTTAGAATGTTCATTCCAACTCTAGCCTCGTCCTGAATGAGCTGTGTGACATGGGTAGGCCTCTCAGCCTCCATGAGCAGAAAACAAGGGTAGACGAGGTCATCATTAAAATTCTTTATAGTCCTCCAGTTCTATGAGCGTGTTGTTCTCAGCTAGAGTTTTCACTAACTAGTTTCAGATCAGCATTAATTAAATTATTACAAGGAGGTTCAAATGTACTTCCTGTAGTAGAATCTCATTTTATTGGTATTACATATAATAAGTGATGTTCAGTAGTTTAACCTAGTGATTTCATTGGGATAAATCCTACCTAGTCATCTAAAATAATCATTACTTAGCAAAAGCATACCTTTCCACTTTATTTGGGAAGGAATTTTTAACCACTCTTAATTATCATTCAGGTCATACTAAGCATGTTTAAGAAAGTAGTGTGGTATTTACTTTGTGATACCATGGGGATATATAGAATTTTATAATAAAACTTACTAGTGCAGAGTGAGTAATTCAAATCCATAGTTATTCCCCAGACTTCATTTTAGCCAATGGGTTAAAACTTCCCTTTAATAAGAAATTACAAGAGCAGTTAATAAGTAGCTAAGTTTTAATGTTTGAGTTTTATTGTATTTTATCTGACTTCAAATGCCAGTGCTAATGAGTCACTGGAACCAAGAGGAATCATAGTGTACTAAAGCTGGAGAATCCAGAAGGAAGGTCTGGTCCTGCCTTACTCTGCACGTGAACAGAAGCTCAAAAATGTCCAGTGACTGACCTGGGTTGCACAGTCAGTGGCAGAGCAGAGCTATCACCCAGGCCTCCTGGGTCCGGCTCCTTTACTGGACCATGCTGCTGCCTTAGAAGCAGGAGGCTTAGGTGAGTGGCAAATCACATGGTTAAGTTGTGAGAGACCAGAGTTGTTATGTCTGTTTTTGACTGAAAAAAACTCTGTGAAGCTAATAGCAAGGTCAGACCTGTAACTAGACTGAGGTGACATGGGGACAGGACCCTGTCTGTCTTGGTCTCCAGTGTAGCCCCAGCACCTAGCTTTATGCCTGTTACCTAATAGGTACCAAGTAAATATTTGTTGAATGAAGGAACATAAAAAGAAACACTTCATATCAATGATGGAACATTTAAAATGGTTTCTTTCTTCTTCAAGGTTCTTGAACACGTGACAATAAAAGGAAACATTTCATATCAATGATGGAACATTTAGAATGGTTTCTTTCTTCTTCAAGGTTCTTGAACACGTGCCCCTGCTGCTGTATATCTTGGCAGCGAAAACATTAATTCTCTGCCTAGCATTTGCTGGAGTGAAAATATACCAAAGGAAAAGATTGGAAGCAAAACAGCAAAAACTGGAGGCTGAAAAGAAAAAGCAATCAGAGAAGAAGGATAACTAAAGCGAAATCAAAGGTACTGGAACTTTGCAAATGCAAACTATCGAATGGGTTTGCGCAGGCCAATCAGTGACAGTGACAGTTCCCAGAGTTATGTGTCCGTTGGGTCTGAAGGGCTGCAGAGAGCATGTGACCCTACCTGTCCTCTAAGGTAGAACTTCTCCATAGAAGGGCCAGGTGTGCACATCCTGATCCTTGGCCTTGTCTGCCACCAAGCCACAGTGTGTGGAGGATTAGTCCACTGTGCTCTAAACTCTGTTCTTAATGAGTCTTGGGTCACAGGACTCTTGAGAATTTAATGACAGCTGTGGATCTCTCTAGAGAAGGACACATGGTAAAAACACCTGCAGTTGTGCATAAACTTGAAGATGTGGGTGGGGAAGGGGGAGGTGGGAGTCACAGGTCATTTGAAACCCCAAGATTAGGGAACCCTTTTATCTTCGAGATAAAGTCTGACTCCTTGGTATGGCAAATAAATCCCTTCCCAGTCTGCCCTTAACTCAGATCTCATTTGCCACCTCCCCTGCCAACTGTCCAGGATCCTGCAGGCCATTCCTGGATCATGACTGATGTTCACTTCATGCCCCTATGCCTTGCCTGTTAGTCCCCTGGCCCAGAGGACCCTTCCCGAGGACCTCCACACCAGGCATGAGGGCTGACTCATTGCTGTAGGCCAGTGCCTATCACAGTGCACACAGGAGGGCCCAGATTAGTTTGTGGAGTTAAATAGGAAGGTACTTCAAAAAGTTCATGGAAAAAGAATGAAAAGATAATACGAATCTTTCCATGAGCTTTTTGAAGTACTCTCATACATCAAGGCACCAGGAAGTTACTATGAAGCCACTGTTACAGATTTAACATATGACAGTTAGCAATTTCCTTGATTCTGGTGTGTTGATCTGATTTCATTTATCAATTTGAATTCTTTGCTTCTCAAAAAATTAGATTCAACTATGGTAGCTGGGAATTCTAGATCAGTGGTTCCCAAACCTGGCTAACAATCAGAATTGCCTGGGGTGCTTATTAAAAGTTCAGGCTCCTGGGCTCCAGCCTCAGGGTGAGTGTGTTATGTCGATGGTTGGGTATGGGCATCTGTTCTTGCAAAAATCCATGAGGTGATTCTTGCATAGTCCCCTCAACAACAGGTCATTGTATGAACCACTGGATTAGGTGACCTCCAAAACCCCTGCCCACTCTGAGACTTCATGCTTCAGCTAATAGGGATTTCCTTACACTACTTTCTTAGTTGTTGAGGTTAAAGGTATGCTTACGGGTGATAGAAACAACACTTACTGAATGCTTATTCTGTGCTAGGCATTTGCTTAGCATTTCACACATAGCTGTGTTGTTCAGTCCTCTGACAACTCTCTGAGGTACATGCGGATGGAAAGAAGGGCTCATAGTGCACATGGTGAAGCACAGAACCAAAAATTGGACCAGGTCAAACACATCCAATCACTGTGCCCACCCTGAGCAGCCTCACTGTCCTGATTGCCTGACAGTGAGCTTGGAGAAGACGTCACTCTGTCAGTTGCCCCCTCTGCCATCCACCCACCCCTCGCTGGCCCTCAGTGGCTGTAGGCTTTTACCAGGTGGAAGAAGTTACTGTTATGGCACCTTGCCTCTTTATTTATTTAGTTTAGGATCGTTTATTGACTGAAACTCAGGAGTGGGCACTAGGGTGGGGAAAGAGGAAGCACTTAGAAATTAAAAAGGGTGGTGAGAGGCAGTTTTAATTGAACGTTGCTGATTGAATTTATAGTTCCAACAGTCATCATTTTTTGTGTTAAGCTGAGAAAAGGAAGATTAGGTGTGAGATCCTAATCCCGTTTTCCTCCCACAAACCTCACCAGAGACCTGCAGTGAAGTCAGGGCTGGACAGCTCACATAGCTGAGCTGGGAAGTGACTAAGGGAATCCGTCTTCCTCCTAGGCTGGCAGTTTAGCAAAGACTGGAGCATTGCTTTAAACAAAAGGATTTCCAGATGGAAGGAAATTGTGATGCTAAAAATACATTCATTAATAGATAAGCTTCAATGGTTTCTGTTCAAGTCTAAATGGTTGAACATAAGGGTTAATGCTGACATTTCCTACTTATCCCTTTGGCTTCCTTTCTAGATTTGGCAACATAAATGTCAGCTTGAGTGGACTCCAGCTGAGAAGAAAGAGAAGAAAGGCTTAATGATTAATTGTCAGAGGATGGACTCTCAACCTATACTTTTAAGTTAAAATAATGAACTTTTTATGCTTTTAAAAGAACCAATATTTTGTTTACTAAAATTAAATACCTTTGTAAAAATGGTGTCTCTAGTATTTGGAATAAGTCAAAGTGTGTGGGACTCTCTAATAATCTCTCTCTCACACATAAATACACACACAGACACACACACACACCCTGTGTTGTAAAAGAAGGAAGTTTTGCCCACCTGCACTTCCCCAGCACTTCCTGGATCACAGGTGCATGTCACAGAAGGCTGGGCCACAGAAGTACGGTCTGCTGTAGGGATAAGAGTCCCAGGCAGTGGAGGCCTCTGCCAGCTCCCCCTCACCAGCCCGCTGGGCCCTCTCGTGGGCTGCCACCATGCACCTGTTTTCTCCACTTTCCCTTCTATGAGTGCCATCGCCCTGTTTCGTCGTTACTATGGAGGAGGCTGTGTGCTGGTCCAGGAGAGTTGGCTCCTGGGCCGACCTGTGAAGGAGGAAGTGCAGGGTGAGAGCCATCTGTCGTGAGGAACACTGGGTCTAGGAAGAAGTCACTTTGTCCAGTCCTGTCGTGAGAGCACAGAGGAGCCCCGGGATGGGTTTTGTCTTTTCCTTACCGGTGCTTGCTTGTTGGGCTTTGCTGATAAGAGATGAAGGACAGGGCACTCACTGGAGACATTAAAATTGAGAGAAGTGCGGTAAGATTTTCCTTAGAACCTAACCCACTGAGATCCATGTTAAACAGATTTATGTCTCTTACTTCTCTCAAGATATCAGAGTGGGTGGGGAATGAGGAAGCAGTAACCTGAGCCCTAAGTATGGTGGAGCCCTAAGTTTGGTCTCATTTGCATGAGTGTTTTAATAGATGTCTATCCTAGCCTGGCCTGGTTTTGTACAACTTTGCATTTTAAACGTGAGGAGTAAAGGGAGTTATAAATCATAAATTTTACTATGGTTGCTGGATGTTCTTAATAATAATTTAGAAAGCAGGAAAGAATTTACATAGGATCGAAGTTCTAAGTACAGAATAGTCCCTGACCATATAGGCTGCAAATCTCAAAGTAGTCAAAAGGAGACGTTAAGTTAGCTCATCCCTCAGCCCCCTGTAGGATGCTAATCCAGCCTTTGCTTGGGAGCTCTGGAGACCCCATTCTGACTGGCTTCACTGTGGCCTGGAGTCCTGTTTGGGCATGAACACATGACCGGAGCAGAGGTTTAATGCCCTTGATTTCTGAGGCCTGGCCCCCATGCTTCCAAGACCTGCTCAGGTGGAATCCAGAATCCTACCCTCCCACCTTTGTCAGGGAGCCCTCTACAGCCTGGTCAATGCCCACGCTCTAGGGGCTTGGCCTCTGCTTACTTCCCAGGCTGCAAGACTGGTACACCTGCTTGCAGCATGGCTGGCATAAGACCCCCAACCTCTGGCCACCGTTTCCTCCCACGTGCACACACACCATGTGCATCATAATCCAAGGTGGAAAGTCTGTAGGCTTTTCATCTAAGTATGCCTGACCAGTGGATATTCATGCTTATTTTAAACACAGGTGCTTTTCTGGGCTTTGGGGTTTAAAGCTAATCTTTGGAATTTGTGGAACATCTGGCCATCTTCTTGGAAAATCTGGTAGAAGAAGACCTAAGGATTGGACTAAACCACAGATCACGCCCATGGGTTTTCTATAAATAGCATCTTGTTTTTGTTTTGTTTTCAGTTAACTTTCCTAGACACTCTTCTAGCACTAGAGGGAGATGATTAATCAGTAATCGGAGTTATTGATATCGTTCACTCCACATGTACATGAAATCGGTAGATTTGTAGTTTGATTTTTTCTCCTCTGTTCCCAAATTGTATTTTAAATTTTGGTACAATATATATAATGTAAATCTTGCCATTTAAGCCACTTTTCAGTGTACAGTTTAGTGGTATTAACTACATTCACAATGTTGTACAGCCATCATCACTATCTATTTCCAAAATGTTTTTGTTACACCAAACAGGAACTCTGTTGTAGTTTGATTTTAAATAATCGGTTGGATGCGTGGAAGCATGGCTGGGTGTAGATAGGGAGATTGGTGAAGCCTACTACCTGGACCCCATCTGAACCAGCTACCCAGCAGCTCTCTGGACCGTAGTAGAGAGTGAATACATAAAAAGGACATGACTGCCCCTGGGTTGCTGAAAGATGTTGCGAAGAGCATGAACCAAAATCCATGTTCTCCACCAACAGGAGATCACCAGGATCCCTCATGTAGAGCCTACTTGATCTTATTACACACATTCCCAACATGTTTATTTGGTCTTCAAGCATAAAACATACTATAGGCAGAAAGGAAGAAAGGCTGTTGGCAGCAGAAATACCTTTGAGCAAGACAGAGGTCTTTAGGAAACAGACCAGGCCCGAGAAATTGTGCGATCTCCATGCTCCAGACTGCAATGGCCAACAGCCCACACTGGCACACCACGTGATGACGTCAGGTTCATCATGATGACCCCAGTCATTAAGAAAATGTTAAACTTTCATATACTCTATTGAATGAGGCAGAGATGTACATAATGTATTTTAGAAACCAAATAGTTCGAACCAAAGATCTGGGATTCTTTAATAAGGTTACCTCTCCCCAAGCTATCTTCAGATTCTCGTCTATTGGGAAACAGCTGTCTGAATGACTTATTCCTGAAGACTTTCAGATGCCTGGGCCTTGCAGTACTGCGTCCACCCTGACTTGATGACACAAATGTTCCTTGTACTCTGCTTAGCACCCTGCTCTGTGCTGGGCCTCAAGGGCATAGAGGCGAGTGGAACCCAGGCCTGGCCTTGGGGAGGTCAGGCTTCACTCCCAGAAACACGCGTGAATGACCAGGGTGTGAAGAAGTTCCTCGTGGGGCACCAGACACCAGTTCTTCGGTGCAGGTCTCATCTGTGTCAGAGTGAGGTCGGATATCAACAAAGGGAGAGCTTCTAGAGGAAAAGAGGATGGAGAGTGGGTCTTAAACTTGAGCGAGCGTGAGAGGCTGTTTACAGTGCAGGCTCCTGTGCTGGATTCCAGAGCCACCGCATCAGAACCCGTGGTAGAGAGAGCAGGAGTTTGTGAGTTGAGCACCCCAGGTGACTCTCCTGAGGTCATCCTTGCCCCTCCTTTAGAGATAGATGTTTAAACGATGGGCAGAGGGAGATGAGCCAGCAGGTGAGCCTGGGACAGAGCGCTCTGTGAAGCAGGGTGAGAGGCAGCAACCAGGGAGCGCAGTGCGAGTTCCTGCTCAGCCCATGCTCCTCCAGAATCTTCATGCCTGCTACCTCATGACAGCCTCCCATCCCCTTTTCACAAATCAGGGAACTGAGGCACAAGTTAACAGCCTGGTCTAAGGTCCTCAGCTGGTGCGAGGCAGAGACAGGGTTTAGACTTTGCTGTCTAGCTCTGGGCCTGCACTTTTCACTGCTGTGCTATTGGATCTGAGCTGACTAAAGGAGGCCTAGCAAGAGTTACTGTACTTTGAAGTCTGGGTTATAAGAGCTTCAAGGTGGCAGCGTCAGTGACATGATGGTGACAGAGGTAGGCTGTGTTGAGCTGAGGAGCTGATAGGATGTAAGGAAGAGACAGAGCTGCATTTTTGTAAGTTTAAGTTTGTGTGTGTGTTTGTGTGTGTGTGTAGTGTCTGCAAAGTCAAACAAACTTTTAAATATATTGGTTACAAATAAATAACTGGTTAGTATCAAATAGTTGTCTCACTACTTTCTTTGTGTTTCTAGATGTTTTGGACACTCTTTAATGTATTTATTGTACTTTTCTCAGATTCACAATTAGCCCCATTGCTTGAAATTTGGAGGTCACTGGAAAACACAGTGAGCTGATTACTTGAAAATGTTATGAACATATTATTTAAGAAGTTGTATGTTTCCCAACTTCACAGCACCCTGTACATATCAAAGGAGGGGAAAGAAACACTGGCAGCCTTCTAGGAAGGTGGGATTGAGGGGAAGGCTTTTCTGGAAGAAGGGAGGTTAAGCCTGCACTTGTAGGAGGAAGAGAGGAGGGGACCGGGGACCAGGGGCTGGGGACTGAAGGTTCTGGTGAATGTGAGGGGGAAGGGGAAGTTTAGGGACTCCGAGCTGGAGCTGGAACCTTCATTTCCCCTTTAGTGTTGAGGCAGGGTCTTCTGTGGAGGTGTGGGCGGGTGCTGGGTATGGTGGGTGGAGGGCTGAATTCAGACCTGGGTAAGAGCAGGGCCGGCCAGGGGGCCTGAGCCCTTGACTGCAGCTCCCTGCCTCCGGGACTGCCATGTCCTGGCTATGCCCAAGCCTGGCGTGGGGAAGGCAGCTTCCCTGGGAGGCCTGCTAGGTCAAGCCTTGTAATTGCCTATGATCAGGCCTGAAAAATGCACATGCACACACCCGTGCCCGATATCATTGGCTTATATTCTTGATTCATGAATGGGGCAGCCTCCATTCTATAAAATAGAATGAGGGCTCTCACCAGGCAGTGGCAGAACAGTGAGTTTTGTAAGGTAGAAAGCAGGAAACAGAACAATAGGGTAAAAAGCTGATTGGTTGACATCAGGTGACTTTCTTTGTAAGGTTTAAAGCAGAGGGGACTTCCTTGTTATGCCGACACAGGTAAATTGGAATATCCTGTTTTCAGGAAAAACTGGTCTGTTTGGGAATCTACCTGCTTCCTTAAAGTTTCAGTTTGACTGTGTGGCATTTAGCATGAGTGACTCCATTTAGGTTTGTTCTGGTCTGTTGGGGCTGAGTGCAGGAGCTCAGTCCAAAACGATGGTCTCCCATAATTTTTGTTTAACATTGTGTGAAAGGTGGACTCAGTACACTTGTGCATCCTGCTGCCTGGGTGGGCCTTCCTCTTTTCCTCCCTGTGATGAAATCCCCTCTCTTCCTCTGTCATCTGGTCCAGTTTCACCTCTTCCTGTAGCTCTGCCTGTGACTCTGAATCTTTATAACTGACCCTCTAACACCTCACTGACCAGAGGTAGTCCCCGCAGACCCCACAATGCTGTGACCATCTTGAGGCTCCGGGCTTGTTTTCCTTTGTACCCCTGGCACTCACACCAGGCACGTAGAAGGTGCTCAAATGTTTGACAAGTGGATGACTGGTAACACCAAAGGAAGGGGAGCAGGGAGTGTCGTCGAGACTGCTGGTTGCCTACCTCAATATTCCTTCTCCCCTTCTCCCTAGTAACTGAATCCTGATTTTTACCTGGCTGGTCACATTGCCACCCAAAATAAAAGTGCATTTCCCAGCTTCCCTTGTGACCAAGTCTGGGCAATGAGATTTAAGTGAAAGTGTTGCATGGGCCTTCCTAGGAGGCTCCTTGAAAGGGATGGGATGAGCCCTTCCTCCTTCCTTTCTCCTTCTTTGCTGCCTGGAATGCTCATGCAATGGCTTGCTCAGCAGCCATTTTGAGCTATGAGGCGACTTTGAGGCCTGAACCAAGTCTAGGATAATGCAGCACAAAGATAAGACCCTGGGCTCTTGTTGACCAATTCATCATATCACCCTGGAACTGCCACCTTGGTACTTCTTAGTTTTGGCAATGGGGTGAGGTACCTTCTATTTTGTTAAGATCTCTGTGGTTAGGTCTCCGCTGCTCACAGTTGAACTTAATCCTAGCTGATGCATGGAGCCAGCTGGAGACGGGTGCAAGGAAGACTTGGATTCTGGTCCTGGTCCTCCTCTCACCACTATTGTCTATCTGCCTAGGTGAGTCAGTTACTACTGCAGCCTTGTCTACATTTGTAAACTGGGCTTAGAGATCACTGCCCTCCCTGTCGTCAGTCAGCACAGTCATCTGAATTGAATGAGGTCAAGTCTGTAAAAATGGTTTGTATATGGCAAAATAATCACACATGGAAGGAGTGTGTACCACCTGGGTGAGCAGCTAAGCCCTCTGATTGGCCAGGCGGGGCTCCATGCATCCCAACTGGATTGAGCCAGAGGGTAATGGATTCCATGTGCTTATTGATCTCTTGGCTTGTTCTAGGGGCAGCACCGTTTGCTAACACACCACCTCCTTGAGCGTCACCCTGGTATATGGGAAGGGAGTGTCGTTGCAGTTGCTGGAGATGGCAAAGGCCAGAGAGGATGGGATGTTCTACCAACCAACCACTTAGAGGAAGAATAGTGCCTCCAACATCCTGAGCTTTCTTCCAGAGAACTCGTCTACAAGTATGTGGCTCAACCCCGTGTTGCTGTGTGGTGTCAGCCACTGTTTATTTCAATTGGTGCATTAGACATGGCTACTCCCAAAGAGTCTGGGTTGTACTCACCAGCCTCCCTGTCCCACTCCCACCAGAAGAAACCTCTTATTATTATTAGTTCCCTAACCTATTGCAGATGGCCTTAAAAGAAATGCCAGAGAACAAAGTTTCCTTTGATGAAAGTATCTTAAGATGTGTCTACTCTCATTATATCCCAGTGATAAAAAGAGGCAAAAATGTTCTCCAAAGAGTAAAAAGGAAATGAGTTCAGTGGCATTAAGTCTAATTGTGGATGCATTTGCTTTGACCTTGGCCTGAGCTGTAATAATATGAGCTCCAGTGTTTTGAGCACTCAGTAGGTTTCAGAGGTGATGTGAGGGCATAGCACAAGTTACACCGCATTAGAGCCCTCGACCTATTTTACTAATGAGTTCACTGAGCCTCAGGGAAGTAAAGCAACTTGTCCAAAGTCTTATAGATAAAAAGTTGGAAATCTGAGATTCCAACTAGGTCCATCCGGTTCCCAAAGCCCAGTACTTTCTGCCGGAAGTTTCCATGTTTAGTATAAAGCAACATTTCTTAATTATGAATATAATCTTATGTAACTAAATTGCCCATTAAATGTGACCCTTTTGGTCTCTCTTGTTATACTGACATTCTCTTTTCTCTGCGTGCTTTTCTAATGACTAGACAAAGCCTCAGAGGAATAGAGCCCTATCCCATTTTATGAAATTGTTTTGGTTTTCAAACAAAAATAGGTCTGTTGGTTTATCTTGTTTATCTGATAACCTAAAAACATTCATTTTCTTTTTTTCTCACTGCAAAATAATGTGTCTTTAAAAGGTACTCTGGCTCTTCCTTATTTGGGATGAAATGCATTTTATTTTGGTGTCCAGTTGGAGATGGCCATTATGCCAGCTGATGTCTGGTCTGTTGCCATATAAATAAAAAAAAGCTGGGCTTCAAGAACAAAGCTAAGCATGATGGTTAGGAGCATGGACTTTAGAATCTGACGGCCCTAGTGACTTCTCAATGTCTCAGCTTCTTCATCTGTAAAATGGGAAAATGATGGAACCTAACCAATAGGGTTGTTCTGAGGATTAAATGAGCTACTCATTAGTAGAAAGGCAGCATGAATAATGGCTCTAAGTGTAAACTCTGGAATTGATCTTAGCTCCTTTGCACAGGAGCAAGTTACATAATCACACTGTGCCTTAGTTTTCCACATGCATAAAATGGAGCTAACAGTAATTTCTACATCACAGATGGTTGTGAGGATAAAATAAGCTAACAAGCATGTATAGCTGTTAGTGCTTATTATTCCAGAACCCTGGGTAGGCATGTAATAAATATGATGTGGGAGTAAAGTCCATTTATATCCCAAAACTCAGGCTACCTACACTTGGGTCTGCACAGTGACAGCACATTGATGTGACCAAGCTTGAGTACTATCACTTGCTCTCAAGAAACTTAAATCCTAAAACATACATGAAATAGATGGAGGAAAAGACCACACAAATATACTACACAATAAGAGTTGTTTCACCAGGTTAATTGCTGATGGGAAATACAATATTTTAATCGGCAGAACAAAACTTTCCTGTGGATGGCTCAATATGGTCCCCCAAAGTATTCAAGTCCTAATCCCTGGAACAAGGATTCACCTTATTCCCTAGAATAAGGTGAATGTTACCTTATTTGGAAAAAGAGTCTTTGCAGATGTGATCAAGTTAAGGACTTTGAGATGTGAAGATGATTCTGGATTATCCAGGTGGGCCCTAAGTATAATCACAAGTGTCCTTATAAGAGGGAGGCAGAGAAGATTTGACACAGAAGAGGAGAAAGTGATGTGTCCACAAGCCAAGCAATGCTGGCAACCACCAGAATCTGGAAGAGGCAAGGAACAGATTCTCCCCTAGAGCCTCTGGAGAGAGCGTGGCCCTGCTGACACCTTGACTTTGGTTCAGTGGAATTGATTTCTGACTTCTTGCTTCCAGAACTGGGGGAGAATAAATTTCTGTTGTTTTAAACTGCCAAGTTTGTAGCAATTTGCTTGTATTAGTTTTCTGTTGCTTATAACAGAATACCTGAAACTGGGTAATTTACCAAGACACAAATTTCCTTCTTACAGTTTTGGAAGCTGAGAAGTCCATGGTCCAGGTGGTGCATCTGGTGAGGACCTTCTTCTGGGTGGGAATTCTACAGAGTCTTCTGGTAACCAGAATGTCACATGGTGAGAATGGCATGAGCAAGAGAGCTACCCTTTTCACTTGCTCTCCTTATAAAGCCATCAGAACCACACCCCTGACAACCATTAAAGTATCAACCCATTACTCCATGAATGTATCAATCTATTCACTAGGGCACAGTCTTTGTGATCTAATCACGTACTAAAGGCCCCACCTTCCACCGCCTTACTGGGAGTTAAGTTCCAACATGAGTTTGGGGGGATGTTAAAACCACAGCATTGTTACAGAAGCCACAGGAAACTAACACAGCCCTGTCGGTTGTAAAGTGTGATCTACAAAAACTGAAACTTCCTGGTTCTGACTGGTTGGTTGTTTTGGGTCCAATTCATCCCCAAATAAAATGCATAGTAAGATTCCTCTTTTAACAATAACAAAATGATGCAGACGTCTACCACTTAGTTGCTGGAAAGCATTAAATCTCTATTTCCATCTGACAAAATCTTAACAATATAGGGAAGTTTAGGAGGGAACAAAGACAAAGAGTACGTTTTCTGCATTTGGCTGTCAGGAAGCTGGCTTCACAATCTGATGCAAAGTTAAGCCTGCTAGGAGCTGGGTGGACATTTCATAAGTTATTTTTTAATAGGGTTTATTTTTTGCAGCTGTTTTTTGGGTTCACAGAAAAACTGAGTGAAAAGAACAGAGTTTCCATACATCCCGTCTCCACATACACAGCCTCTTCCTCGCTATCAACATCCCATAGGTTTTTACACACCTCAGAATGATTACTTCTATTGTGAAATTACTGCAAGAACATATATAAATAAGAGTGACTTTTATGATACATTAAATAGGGGTCAGGCCTTTTCCTATTAAAGTGAAAAATACAATCACAAATCCTTACCACCCCTGGCAGCAGCAGCCCCAAAGCTGAATAGGATCTTGTTGTGCCAGCTGCGGACAGCCCAGCTACAGGGTCCATGGTGAACCTCCATGGCAAAGTCTCATGACTCTGGCATTCTTGGAGTTGGGATGGGAGATGGGTTGGATAAGTGAGGTTCTGCAGATCCCATTCATGCTACCTACTCACCCAAGTCCCGCTTGAACCAATCACTATTATATTTTTCCAGGTCCCTTTTTGGGACCAACAACTTGCCTTGGAGGGTCTGGAGGAGGTTTGCCTCCTTGGATGCCTTTCACTCACCCTCCACCACCTTGCTGACAAGGAAGGAAGGACAATAGGAAAGCAAGAGTCTTGCTCAGCCACCATCTGGACAATGTCTCTTGCTGACGGCAAGTTGGCTTCCTGTGAATTATTTTGGTGGGCTGAAACAGTTTGACAGACTACTTAATTTTGACTTTTTTCTGTAATCACACACTTGGCTCTTTTTTTCTGACCTAAATTTTAACCACATAACCTTTAATCCTCCTCATCCCTGCTTACCAGCATCCTCCTTTGGGCTGAGTTGGCCCCAGTCCTCCCATTGACAAAGCCCTCTCATCTTAACAGATGAGAGTTGAGATCCCCAATTAACCAAAAAGCTTTAATAAAACCTCCAGTAAACTCAAAGCACTTGGCCAACATCCTTAGGAACCTTTAAGTTCCCACAGCCTCTCTTTGAGGTCACTATTGAAGTATCTTTGGCTGCAGCAGAGTCTCAGTTTGTTTGAGGAATAGCCCTTAAGAAAATTTCCCGAGATAGTAGTTTTCCCATCTCTGTACTTTTTTAGTTAATGTTCTCCATTTGCTTGGGTTTATCCTTTCAATCCCTTTGCTAATTAAATCACTGAAAAGTATATAGTGGTAAGAATAGATACTGTCAATGGACTGCAAACAAAACTCTTTTCTGTTATTGATGATAAACCATTTCAGAGAAGACCAGGCTGAGTCTAAAGGGTTCAGGTAATTGTAAGGGGAAGGCAGAGAGAGTAATTGATGGCCATAAGACTTGGCTACTTCTGGGCAACACACAATGCTTGTTGAGTTAATAACCATTGGGACATAGGACTGGGCCTCAGTCTCTCTGTCTTCCTCTGGCCTCATCTCATCCTGCCTCCTTCTCTCTTTGACCACGATGGCACACTTTCCGTAGGCCTTCTTTACCACATCACAGAACTCAGAGAAGAGGCCATGTTCTTCTTTGATGCACAGCTCATCTCTTAGGAACATCCGATATTTCCAAGGCACCCATCCTTCACTACCACCAGCATGCACAATGTACCAAGTTGGAGTCTGAATGGAATATCCGTCACTAAAATCTTCCCCAGTTACAAGACTTTCTGGGATATCAGTTTCCCCAAAATATACAGTCTTGAATCCATCATATTGCAACATTCTCAGAGTTTTCAGATATTGGAGGCATTGCTTCCTCTTGATGCTATCAAATTGACTTCTGATAATGATGTTTCTTAGAAGAGGGTTTGCGAAATAAAGCATGGTGGCTCCTCAAGTGTTTTTAAAAGCTTGTATGTCTCTATCTGCAGAGATCTGGCAAGTATGGGGTGATGACCTCATAAAGGGCTTTCTTACAGCTGTGCCAGCCCCACAGATACACTTTGGGTTTCAAAGCATCATGTAACACATACTCAGAACAACTCTTTTGTAGCCTAATGAAATGGGATTGGCAAATACTACTCATAGAAAGTGCTACTTTGACATCACTTCTGCAATAGGTCTGGGACAGGGGTTGGCAATCTTTTAACAGTGATGACCTAAGTGATGTCAAAGTAGCATTTTCTGTGGGTAGCATTCATTCATCCATTCCAAAAATATTTACTGAGCACCTACTGTGTACCAGGCATTGTGCAGGCACCAGGGGTATGGTATTGTCATGACACATCCAGTGAGGCCTGGGCTTGTGTGGTGTATCTCTGCATATGCATGGACTTTGTGCCAGCTTCCTGTCCACTTGCACAATCAAGAGTGGTTTTGGCAGGTGGCAGAAGTAGGGTATGGCAAATAGCAAAGGGAACTCAGCCTGCACAGCTACCTTTCACTGGGGCTGCCAATTCTTGAGCTGATTAAATACCCCAGCTGGAAAACTCTAAATTTTATATATTCAGGCAAAATGACAGTTTGCTTTGACTTCTAACAGCCTCTTCACTTTTCCCCTTAGTCAGAGCTAAAGACATTTCATAAGTGGGCATAAGGGATTCCCTCGAAGACACGGATGAAATAATTTATCAGGTCCTTTTCTCTACTGTTGAATCGATGAGGATTCCCCCCCCCAAGTTTTCTTGGGACTCAAGTTTAGGCAACCCCAGACAGTGAGTAAAGTTAGCATCTTAGTAAAGTTATCCATCTTAGTAAAGTTAACATGAAGCATATGTTCCCCAAGCAGCCTCTCCCAGAGGCCAGGATCAGCAGGTTTGGGTTGATAGTTGACTTGTGGTCATTTTCTCCTAGGATTTTTCTTTTAGTAATGGAAGCCATTTTTCAGACCAAATTTGATGTGGATGCCAAATATGTAGGATGGCAGCTCTGGTTGAAGTGGTCCCAGAGTACCCCTGTTCAGTGACCCCCCCCAACCCCAAGGGACCCTATGGCCTGAAATGGCAGTGCGAAACCCTGTATAGTGCAATGAGGTTAACTCTAAGACAACAGTTCTTTGCCTCTGTCATCCAATTTGCAATTATGGATATGAGAACCTTGTTCAGAAGCATAGAAAAGTACATATAATATATTATATTTTATATTATCATATATATGCATATTTGCTAATATTTTCATTTAGAAATAACCGAAGAATAAACCAAACACTAAAAATGCTTACCTACAAGGGGAAGGAGAGAGCAGGAGGGAGGGAAGAAATGAGAACTCTAGACTTCTCTGAATGTATCTTGTTTTGTAGTTTTGACTCTGGAAAACGTAAACATTTCACATTTAAAAAAAAAATCAAAAATAAAAATAAAATGATTTCTAAAAAATAACCTAGCTACTTATCGTGTCAATAACAAAATCACACACACATAAATTTATTTCAGATGACCCCAGAACATAGTATTTTCATTGTTTATTCCTGTGATACTGTGAAAATACGTATTTGGGACTTACAACTCCTAAAATCCTTAGAATCTCTAAAGAGATGAGTCTTTTCGTATGCTAATGATGGCTGGCAGCCCCCTATGTAGCTTCAGGATGGTGGCTGGTTACAGGAAAGACCAAGGCAGGACTTTCAGTCCCATCCCCCAACCTCCTGGGAGAGGAGACGGACTGAAATTTAAGGCAATTACCAGTGACCAATGATTTAATCAATCATGCCTATGTAATGAAGACTCCATAAAAAACCAAGAGGCCTGGGTTCAGAGAGCTTCTGGACAGCTGATCACATGGAGGTTCTTGGAGAATGGTGCTCCTGGGAGGGCGTGGAAGCTCTGCTCTCCCTTCCGCTTACCTTGACCCTCTTCATCTGTATCCTTTTTAATAAACTGGTAAAAATAAGTTCGTGTTTCCCTGAGTTCTGTGAGCTGCTTAAGCAAACTAACTGAACCCAAGGAAGGGGTTGTGGGAGCCCTGATTTACAGCCAGTCGGTCAGAGGTTCCAGAGGCCTGAGTTTCTGACCAGCATCTGAGGTGGAGGCAGTATGAGGACTCAGCCCTCTCATCCTGTGCAATCTGATGCTATCTCCAGGTAGACAGTGTTGGAATTGAATTAGAGGACACCCAGCTGGTGTCCTTTGAAGAACTGCTGTCTTGCTTGTCAGTGGGAGAAATCCCCATGCATTTGGACACAGAAGCTGGTCGGTCACCTGTGTTGATGATTGTTGTGCTGTGAGTATAGAGAAAAGACAGTGAATTTTTCCCACTCACTCACTCACTCTTAGTTTCGTTTTTTCCAACTCACTAATACAATTCCATGATGGAATATACACTGAGGATAAACTGTATTCAGTAGTCTTGTTAATGTTAGCATCCAAGATTTTCAGCCTAAAAAAATACAAATATAAAGGAATTGAAGATATCAGTATGAATTGATTTATTTTTCTCTTTTAAACATCTGTTCCCATCTCTGTCTATTGAAAAGACTCAGAAGCAAAAACAACCTAGTAGCAATGTATACTCCAACCCCCCAGATTATGGTCTCTTAATATCATTTTCTACTTAAGGAATCAGTGATCTTTTGATTCTAGGTCTGGAGTGGGAAATGTATAAGATAAGCATGAGGCCTCTTGTCTAGCCTGAAAGCAAGAAAATCATCAAAGACCACCATGTCCTGTTCAAAGGACCCAAGAGTCAATAAAAATGGACTCCTATTGGCCAAAGATGGAAGAATTTGAACATCAAAAGTAAATAAATAAGTAAACAATAACTGAAATAAATTCAAGCAGAATGAATGTACAAAAGTCTATGAGTTCATAATGGCACAAAAAAGGAAATGAAACAAACAGTAGGAAAAGTAAACAACTCATTAGTCACCTCTAGACATGCCTTTGGAGGGCACTGTTGCATTATCCTGTCAATTAAAGACCAGAATAATCAAACATGTATCTTGCTTTCCTTGTGTGGATTCTATGCCACAGTAGAAAATGCCGGGTGGAGAGTCCAAGCAGATGTCAGGACAAGGTGGTGGTGGTGGGGGGGAACGTGGCCCCACCGGACAGTGAGGTGAAGTAGAGGTGATCTGAGCACCAGAGGTATGAGCAGAGGCGATAAGTCCAGGGTCAAATCTCAGCTGCACTCCTCAGCAGCCTCAACTGCTGCCTGTACCCCAGGGAGGATACCTACATCCAGGTACTGTGGTGACGACCAGTGAGGATGCATACCTAATCCGCCACACAGAGCTTAGTAAACGGCAGCCACATTGTTGAGAGAGGCTGGCTGGGAAGACAGACCCTAAGTTAGTTGGGCAGTAACTCTGAAGAGATAAGAAAAATTGATGAAAGGGAAAGCAAAAACAGAGCAAAGCATAAAAACAAAGCAAAACTCAAAAAACAAAACAAAAAACCAAGACTGAGGACCCACGTAAAAATGAAATAAATTGTCCTTTCACGGCAGAAATGGCAAATGTTGCCTCCCTCCATCCCTTCCTCAGTTTCTCTCTCTTTTTACCTCTTTGCATGTCATCAACAAATCCTGAGCGCCTCCAGGTTTCAGGCTGAGCATAAATCTTGGAGACTGTACACTCCCTACCCTCAAGGAAGGCGCCATCCTGTGGGACAGGAGAAGAGTCAACAAGGAGACGGGCCCTGCCTGGGGTTTGGGGAGGGTAGGAGTCTTTAGAAATAGGGCCCCACAGGAGGGCGATTCTGCTGAGAGCATGCAGGGGAGACTGCAGCTGGCCGATCCTACTGTGAGAATCCGAAGATGGGCGGCAGGTGTATTTCAGCCTGTGAGAATAATCCTCAAGGCTTGGTGTGGGGAATGTAACAGGGCAGCCAGGGCAGGGGTGAGCTACTGACAAAGATTTTTGCTTAACCAAATTTTAATCAAGTACCTGAACCTTCTTCTAGGCCCATCTGTGCACTTCCTTGTAAAATCCAGTTTTAGCAAGAACTCTGCTAAGTGAGTTTAGCAAGAGCCCCCCCTGCCCCCCCGCATCTGATCACTCTTGATATCTGATCGGGTTCCTCATGCCCACACCATCCCCATGTGACATCTGATCACTCTGGTCTGCCTTCAGCAAGAATCCTGCTAGGACTGTATATTAGTCCTTTTTGTGTTGCTATAATAGAAATACCTGAGACTGGGTAATTTATAAAGAACAGAGGTTTATTTGGCTTACGATTCTGGGACAGCTGCATCTGGCACGGGTCTCAGGCTGCTTCTACTCATGGTGGAAAGAGGTAGGCAGCTGGTGGGTACAAGCAGATCACATGGCAAGAGGAAGCAAGAGAGAGAGAAGTTGCCAGGGTCTTTTATACAAACAGTTCTCGCGGGAACTAATAGAGCGAGATCTCACTCAGGACCCCCACCCCCCAGAGAGCATTAATCCATTCATGAGAGTTCCTACCCCATGACTCAAACAGCTTCCAGCACTGTCACATTTGCGATCAATTTCCACATGAGTTCTGGGAGGACAAAACATCCAAACTCCATCAGTCTGTTTAGCTAGAATCCCCCTACTCCTGATGTTTCCTCTTAGTAATTTTCCATCCAGTGACCTCCACCCTGCTTTTTGGCTATAAATTCCCACTTGCCCATGCAGTATTTGGAGTTTAGCCCAACCTTTCTCTCCCACTGCAAAATGCTGTCACAGTGGACCCTATGCCTTTTGCCACAGTCTCACCCTTGAATAAAGTCTTCCTTACTGTGCCTTAACAGTGTCACTGAACAATTTTTCTCTAACACTTCCCTAAACCCCAGTGAATATGCCCCTGATGGTGGTTCCAGAGGGGACTGCAGCCAGCAAATTGGAAGATTTCTCTTTTGAGGGGGGTGGATGAGCAGGAAGGAGACACAAAGATGTGACTGTCACCAGGCAGAAGGAGGAGGGACCATGGCTGGATGCAAGAATGGGCATTTGAGTGAGGTCACCAGGTACACTCTGTTTATATTCGCTCTGTACACTTTCTGTTTGCTAATTCCCTGTTTATTAAACCTCTATATGTGCCTGGGAGGTGAGAGGACTTCCTGGTATTTCAGGTATCCCCAGTGTTCAAAAAAAGAAAAAAAAAAAATTAATTGGGAGGCCATGAGGCTGAGACATTTCTAGTGCCTTGGGTTCCTAAACAAATAAAAGCTCAACTCAATGTAGACAGTAAAATGGAACTTAAGCTTAGCCAATCAAGACTGCCAAACTAACCTCTAACTTGGAAATTTCAGCTTTAAACCATCAAATATTTTCTTTGCTTTGCTTCCTAGAACACCCTATAAAGTTTCTTCTTGCCTCCTTGGTGGAGCACTGAACTGCTTGCAGTCTCCTGCTGCCTGACTCCGGAGTCCTTGAGTGCTCAAATAAACTCCTTAGAATTTCAATGTGCCTAAGTCTCTATCTTTTAACACCAGGAGGGCTGCAGGAGGCGTAGGCAGAGGGGAGGGGGAGGATCTGTTAACCCATCAGAAGTGAAATTAAAAAAAAAAATTCTCATTACCTTTTAAGTTATACACATGAACAATGCACGTGTGTTGTAAATAATGTCCCGTCAGACAGAATTGCTTGTTCCTGCTCCATCCCATCCTCTGCTCCACTTGCCAGAGGGAACCAATGTTAAAACTTGTTCTGCGTTTATCTACTTTTCTGCCTGGATATACAAGTGTAGATATGCATCCATAAATCGATGTTTGATTTTTTTTAAAAAAGACTCATACTCTATATTCTGTTCTGTAACTTGTTTTTGTAAATCTAACCATAACTCATGAACATTTTCCCATGTCATGAATACTGAAAAACCTTCCTTTTAAATAGTTACATTGTATTCCATTGCATGACGGTGGTCAAGAACTATTTGACAA
Organism: Cynocephalus volans; assembly: GCF_027409185.1. Lineage (NCBI taxonomy): Eukaryota > Metazoa > Chordata > Mammalia > Dermoptera > Cynocephalidae > Cynocephalus > Cynocephalus volans. The sequence goes on from NC_084460.1 coordinate 181,525,073, forward strand.
ATCACTCATTTTGCAGATATTTAAATTGTTTCAAGGTCTTTGCTACTTCAAACTGTGCTTTGATGAATATCTCCTTATAGTTACAAGAGTGTATGTATAGATACATACATTTGAGGGGTCTTCAAAAAGTTCATGGGAAGATTCATATTACCTTTTAATTTCATTTTTCCATGAACGTTTTGAAGTTCCCATGTAGATAGATGGCAGCAGAATGAAGAGGCCAGCCACACACAGGTTAAATATTGGTAAATATTTCTCAGGTCTTCACCACCATTTGATATTAACAATCTTTAATCTTTGCCAATCTGATAGGCAAAAAAAGGCATTTCATTTTTTTTACTTCTTTAATTATGAGTAAATCTGGCAGTATATTATGAAAACAAGGACGAGGAATTTGACATAAAATGAACAAATTCAGATGCCCTTGAGAATCATTTTAGAGCAGGCACAGGGGCTCTGGGTTTGGAGGAAACCAGCCAAAGCAGGAATCCTGGGGTCCTGGGAGCTGTAGACTGAGGTTCACTTGGAGTCCAGACTCAGGTGAGAGGCGCAGACCTTGACCTGTCAAGGCAACAAGACGGGACACAGTGACAGGGTTCCCAGTGGAGGGGTCCCAGAGCCTAAGAGGGACCAAGCAAGAAGCCTCTGCAGGGACGCCTTCTGTGGCTCACCTTCACTAGCCAGGGGAGAGGCCAGGCCAGAGTCTGGGCAGGCGCTGCTCTTGCACAAGGATCCGTAAGTGGCCTGCCCTAGCAGCTAAGTGGGCGACTGGGCCCCAGCAAACATCGTACCATGGGCTTCCAGAGAAACTCAGAGAACCTCCCTGTGTTTGCTAACGTCTGCTCTCACTCCCTCTGTGGCCTCTGCCAAGCCACGTGGCCAGCATCTCTGTCTCCCCCCTGTCCACCTGAGGTCCGCCTTTCCCACTTCTTCCCTCCGTGCGGTGCGTGCTTCTCATCAGTGGGGCTTCCTCTCCTTGACTGCTGAGGGCCTGGGAGAGAGAAAAGCTTCATGGGGTCACCTCCCACTTTGGAGATTCCAGAGGGTGATGGAGGGACCAGCAGGGGGCAGTGTGGGCAGGTCTCCACGATGACTTGTGAGGCAAAAACCTTTGCGGCTGCTACCTCCCAGGGCTGAAGGCAGAACCCTGCCAGCCCCAAAAGCCCCCAAGCGCCTCCGCATCAGAGCCTTCTCTCTCAGCCATAAGAGCCACTGCTCTCAGCTTTTCTAGAAAACACTAATTCTTCTCCACTGCCTGGGTAACCTAATTCTAAGGTGGAATATTGTAATATGTTAACTCATTTAAATCAATTCCACATAATTGAGAGATCAAGTTTGTTCTTTTCAAAGATGGAAAGTCTTAACTTGACCTCACCAGGGCAGGGGTGGGGGACCCTAAACTCAGTGTGTGAGGGTCACCGCAGCTCTGTTGGGCTGTCTTCCACCTGGCACGAATCAGGCTTTGCATCAAAGGAAAAGGAATACAGTATTTAGAAACTAGTCGTACCCAAACTAAAACCAAAACAATAAAAAACACCAAAACACCAAAAATCCCAAAGCAGTTGCCACTGTAAATAGATGTGTGTTTACAAGTGGCTGGAGTGAGCCTCTGCCCCACCTTGGGCTCTCGGACAGCACTGCCCCTGCCTCTCTCCCTTTGGGGGCGCTGGCCTCTTCTCTCTCCCTCTCTGGGACAAGTGGCACAACTTCCTCCCAGGAAGAGAGGGTCCGCCCTCAGGTTTCAGCCGGGCTTCTTGACCTCCTCCGAGGCAGCAGGTCCTGGAGGGTGGCACCTCCCATGAAAGGTGGGGCAGGAAGAAAAAGCGCCGAGAACAAATCCCAGCATGTGTGAACACGTGTGTGTCAGATTTCTGTTCTCCCCACGCTGCTTCTCGGGTAATACATCTGGTGATATGGGTCTGTCATGTGAGGTCACAAAGCCCCTGCTCTGTCAGCGACTGGGGGAAGTGATAATGTTTTGAGCACTCAGTGTTGGTAGCCTCCCTGGCCCTCCACCCGCCATGTGTCCTGTCCTAGTAAACCATGGTGGCGACACCCGGGTGGGAACGAATAGCATTGCCCCATTTGTGAAGCAAGTTGTTTAGGAAGAGAGGCCAGGCCCCTTCTCCCCCCCAACAACCACGAGAAGAATCCCCAGATGCCTCTTTTTCTACAAAAGTTATTCTTTAAAAAAAAATTCTTTAAAGAAAAAAAAATATTTTAAATAAAAACCAAAAACCCCCAAAACCAAAAAACTCAACTTTCTAGTACTAAGAAGAGCTGACCAGGACCAACGGGGCTTCTTTACATCCCTCAACCTTTCTCCAGACCTCCCTTTCCTCACATGGAAAATGCAAAAACTGAACCAGGCAAGGGCTCAGGTTCATTCACCCTAAAATTCCATCTTTCTCTTTCTTCTGCAGTAAGAAAGGTGTGTGCATGTGCACGTGAGAGTGTGTGTGCACATGTGTAGGGTACAGAGGTGTGTACAGTGTGAAAGTATGCATGTGTGTATATGTGCAGTTGTATTTACATACGTGTGTGTGCAGGTTCCCACGTGTATATGCATGTGGGATGCGAGTGTATGAGTCTGTGTGTATGTTGATGGGGACTGTGCAAGTGTGTGTGGGAATGTGTGTACGTACACACTTGTCTGTGCACATGGTGGGCACCTGGGGGCCATGGAGCATGCTCCACTCTGGATGCACTTCCTGTTTTCTCAGCAGCTGAGCAGAAAACGCCACACCCCCCCAGGCCTGGCACAGGTGACAGCGTTGCCACTGGGCTGCCCTCCCATGGCCCACTGCCCACAGAGTTCCCAGCTCCCACCCCTGGGAAGGAGCTGGAATCAGTAGTCAGGGTGATTACCACATTCTCTCCCACCGTCCTCAGGTCCTTGTGTGGCTGAGGCAAAGCTCGCCTGTCCGCTTCCCCCTGGGCCCTCAGCCGGGAGAGAAGGAGGCCCCAAAGCTGAGCGCTTCTCCAGGCTCTGCCCGGCACAGCAGGCCTCTCCTGGGCACTCCAAGGCATCGCCCGGGAGCTGTGCAGAACTGCTTGTGACTGATTGGTCTGGGGTGAGCTCGGGATCTTTACAAGCTTCCAGATGCTTCTAAGGGGAAGCAAAGTGAGAAGCCCTGTCTTAGAATGGGGTTTTATCAGGACCTGTGAGGGACCTGTGGGTGCAGAATGTTAGAGCTACCAGGGACCTCAGGGTCAGTTTTAAAAGAACAGAACAATGTTTTCCTCTCACATATAGATGTATATATAGACTTTTTAATACAGAGACGTTTTTTAGTTTTACATAAATAAGAATTCGATTGAGCTTCCCCTTGCTCCCCACGCTGTCCCCAAGGAACCTCCACGCAACGTGGTTTGAGAACCTCGGATCTGGTTTAATGCTGTGGTAGCTAGCTGTTAGTACTGAGTTTTGGCTGTCAGCTTTCCAGTGGGAATGAGGAAGGGATTGGCCCTTCCCTGCCCCTCATGGTTGGGAGGGACCATGGGCTGATTTGAGCCAATGAGTGGTGGGCAGAAGTGACCTGAGTCCCTTCCTTCGGAGCTCTTCTCTGAAGCACTAAGCCTATCAGAGACCAGGCACTTAATAAATGCCTCCTGCAGAGCGAGGGATTCAGGGCAGATCACTTTTAGAAAAGGCTGTGACCTCTCCCAGGTTCTGTGCAGTCCACAGCATATGAACGCCCCCCACGGACTAGACTCCTCCTCCGAGACCTGGTGCAGGTGACATCAGTGTGTGACAAAGCAGACTCTTCTACAGGCTGTGAACTCTTTGCAAGAAAAGCATGCATGAAATGTTGGTGTCTTAGGACAATATGTTACAACAGAACCGAAAAACTGATCAATAAACGTCAGGACAGGACAGAAAAGAGATGTATGTCATCCACCATCAGCATTAGCAATATTAGACACACAGGAAAATGTAATGAAGTAAAACCAAACAGCAGGATTATGTTGCTGAGTCTCCAATAAAAGTCGCAAATGTCAAATTAAGCCAGATCATTTCAATGACATGGACTTTTGTGTGCACACAAATCCTAAAGTTCTTTGGAGAGTATTATCATTGTAACTACTATTTGCCAGGGAGACATTGCACTGTCTGCCCTGCAGCATGTTCTTCCTAGGTTGCTTGAAACCCTGACTCTGAGTCTTCTGCCCTATGCTGCCACCAAGGTCCAGATGGGTCCTGTCATGTATGCATCTCTTTATTAGTATGGAGTGCAGCAGGGAGCTGCCACCTCTCCAAGCCAGGCAGGGCACTGTACCCTACACACCCAGCCTTGCAGATACACTTTGCATAGAGTGTATTAGGAAGTTTAGTTAGCAGAAAACAAAGTGGGGACCCCAGCTTGAGCCCAGTACTGTGTCCTGCACAGGGGTTGGATGGTCTGAACAGTGTTGAGGTTTTTTACATGAAGGATGAAAGACAGATCTCCTCCTAGAGAAAAAGAAATGCAGAGAAGTAAGTTTGGTCCCCTCAGAGCCTGAGTGCCCAGAGGCCAGTCCTGAGATTTATCGGGGGTGGGGGGCTTACTTAGGTCACGAGCACACAGCTGAACGATGGCAATGGCTGGGGAGTGGAATGTGCTGATTGGCTTAAGCCTGGAGCAGAAGTTGGTGTGGCTTCCTCCAAAAGAATCTGAGCTTCATGGAAGATGGATGAGCACCTGAATCAAATTTGAGGTACCATTGGGAAGGAGGGCATGGAAAATGGAAGCTGGGTAGGCAACCATTTATTATAGTTGCGATAGGGATTGAAGAAAACTAACATTTAATTGAACACTACCAAATGCTAGGTGCATTGACACATGCCAGCCCTACTGATCCTCTTATAAACTCTATGAGGGGGGTATTATTAGAGGGTTGAGGCTCAGAAAGGTTAAGAAAATTGTATATCGTCACACAGCTAGCAAGAGGTTCAAAGCTAGATCTATCAGATTACAAAGCCCAAGTGATGTTTCCATTAAGTATTCATCCAAAAAATACTTTCCTTTTCCTTCAAGTTGAGGAGGGGGAAGGCTATTTGTCTGGGAGCATGGGGTGCTGGCAGCCTGCTGCTCAGTGCTGGACTTGGAATCAAAAGACCAATGTCTGTCCCAGCTCTGTCACTTCCTGTGTGGCCTCCAGACCCTCACAGAGAAGGATGGCCAAGCCATCACTCCTGGCCTGCTGTCCTGACTTCTCAAGCAGTTGTCTGGGGTGTGGCAAGCCACACCTCCCCCTTCTAATTCCCTAGGTAGATGGATTTAGCTAGACCACCGCTTTGTTAAAGCACAGGGACCAGGATCCTCCCTTCCTCTTCTATACAACCCAGAACTTTGCATGAGTCAGGGTGGGCTAGGTTAGCAGTGAAAAATAGCCATGCTACATCTCAGCAGTTGCAAACAGCTAGGTTTATTATCCTCATGCCATGTGCACAGCATGTCAGTGGGGACTATGCTCTGACACCCAGGCTGCTGCAGCAGCCTCTCTGAGACATTGCTGGTCTCTGGAAGGGGCAGTCCTTCTCCTGAAGCCCTCCTTTTATATAAAGCGCCATCATTAAGTGTTACTTTAATAAGGCTGCTACAAGAAGAGGTGAAGACTGTGAAGAAGGCTCACTAGGTATTGGTGTCACTCCACTTGCAGGAGTCCGGGGAGACAGAACACTCGTGCAAAGAGTTAAGCAGAGCAACTGTATTGATCTCAGACAGGCAGCAAGAGGCAACAGAAGCCTAGGACCCATGGTGAGCCGGTCCCCCAGGGCTAGGAAAGCTGCCCAGGGTGGATGAAATCACACCTGTGAGTGCCCCCTGTCACACCACAGCTGAAGGTCCCCAAAGCACACTCCACCCTGGGTTTTATACCTGGGGGTGACTAGAATCGCTGCGCTAATGCATGGTAGGACATCCTATTCTAGGAAGGAAGAGAATAGAGCCCAGTCTGTTCTGGCCAGCTCCTCCTTTTCTTGGGATGTTGCATTCCCAGGACATTCTACAGTTATTCTGAGAACTACAAGTGAGAAAGAGGAAAGAGCTGGGTCACCAAGGCCATCCCAGGGACTTACCCTGCAAAGACAGAGCAGAAAAGAAGGGAAGTGTCTTAGTCAGCTCAGGCTACCATAACAAAATACCATAGACTGGGTGGCTTAATTAACAGAAATTTACTTTCTCACAGTTCTGGAGGCTAGATGTCCAAGATCAAGGTGCTGGCCTATTCAGTTCCTGGTGAGGGCTCTCTTTCTGTCTTGCAGATGGCTGCCATGTTGCAGTGTCCTCATGTGGTGGTGGTGGTGGGGTGTGTAGAGAGCTCTCTGATGTCTCTTCTTACAAGGACAAAGGTCCTATTGGATTTGGGAGCCACCCTTATGACCTCAGTTAACCGTAATTACCTCTTTATAGGTCCTGTCTACAAATATGGTGACATTGGGGGTTAGGGCTTCAGCATATGAATTTGGGGGGGACATAAACATTCAGTCCACAGCAGAGGGAAATAGAAAATGGGTGATAATGTAGCTCACGCCCCTGCAGATCTCTGAGCACTCACCATGAACCCATTTTTTAAATTAATTATATACTCTCTTATGGTGTCTCTTACCTAATACTTGTAATTGTATTTAGTATTGTATAATTTATATCCTCCAGATCATAAGCTACTCAGAGGCAGGGAAGTTGTCTTATGCTTTCACTGTCCGTGGTATGTAGCACAAACTAGGTGTTGAGTACATATTAGTTTATTGGTTGACGTGTCTAGAGCTTTACTAAATAAGAAAGAAGTGAAAAGCTTACAGACATGCAGGCTCTGTCTCTTGGTTTCTATGACTAATGTTTTGTCATGGTGGGCATGTGCCAAGCTGAGCACTGACCCCTTGTGATGCCCTGTGAAAAAAAAGTGCCCTGATCTTCCTGGTTTGGGTAATGGTGCAGGTGATATCAAAGACTCCCAGTAACCTTGTGGTCTAGAAGCCTGTTGAATTTCATTTTGCCTACCATTGCCCAAGCTTGCTTGGCCTTGAACTCTTTCTTTCTGCAGGTAACACTGTGGGTCAATCTGGGTGAAATCAGGAGACACAAATTACACAGTGAGCAGCAGAAGTTGAATGTAAAGAATTATTAAACCATGGCAGGGAACACACCATAACGATGCAAAGAGAACTCTAAATGTAGCCTAGGTACCCGGAAGTGGCCCACAGTCAAGGGGCAGCAGGAACGGCCCTCTGGGGCACAAGAGTGCCAAGGATGGTGAGCAGGTGCAGGACAGCTACCTCCACTGTCCATATGGCTCCCATGTGCCCTGGCTGCACACTGCCTTGTCTCCAGCAGGCTCCCAATGCCCCAACATCCTCATGTGCCTGTCTGACACGGACAATGCACTGCCCAGGCCAGGCTCTGCCCTGACAGTGAGACTGCTTGTGAACTGGGAACTCCCACAGGCACAGAGAATGTGCCTGAACACTGCACTGACAGACTTGACTACACTTCAGACCAGCTTCCTCCTGTACTGAGCTGTGTCCCTAAGGGCAACTCCAGCCCTGTGCTGAGTCTTTGCTCAAAACAACACAATACTGCCAAACCACCAAATGTACATGTCCCAACCCCCCTTGCCAAACCATTCCCAGTAATTCTTCTCTTACCCCTTCTGTAACCTTCATTTCCACACAGCCACTAGTCCCTATTAGTTCTCTTTTCCACTTCTTTGGAGTCCCTTTTTGTTCCCTCTCTTCTCCCTTTAAAACCTGTCACCTTTTGCTTAGTTAGAGGTGGGCTTAGTCTGGACTGGAGTCTCCGTCCCCTGTTGCAGGAGTCCGAATAATCTGTCCTGCCACTTTTAACAAGTGTCACATGCTTTTTTTTCTTGTATACTCTATGTTAGCTTGGGCTGCTATAATGAAATACAGCAGACTGGGTGGCTTAAACAACGAACATTTATTTCTCACAGTTCTAGAAGCTGGAAGTCAGAAATCAAGGTGTCAGCAGATTCAGTGTCTAGTGAGGACCTGCTCCCTGGTTATTAGACAGCTGTCTTCTGGCTGTGTCCTCACGTAGTAGAGAAAGCGAGCACTCAAGAGCCTCTCCTTGTAAGGGCATTAATCCCATCAGAGAGGCTCTACCCTCACGACCTCACCTAAACCTAATCACCTTCCAAAAGTATCACCTCCCAGTACATCACATTGGGGATTAGGGCTTCAGCATATGGATTTGCGGGGACACAAACACTCACTCCGTAGCACATGCCCAATGCCCTGACTCCCCTGCACGCTGCCCACTAGCAACATATATATCACATGAGTTACATAGAGTTGTTTTCTGTCATTGCCAACAGGAGAACTCTAAATTTATTTGAAGAGTCAGTTGGCCTACTTCTGCTCCAGTAGAAAGAAGTCTAGACAGTCAGGATCAGTTACGAGCATCGGAGCGCACCTACTGCTCTGGGAAGAGTTGAGTTGTATAAATACTGACATGTTTCATCTCTAAATTTTTTTAAAATCCTTTTTCTAACTGTGATAATTATATCACACCAGAAAATCAAATCATAATGCAACTGAGTTGATTAGAATATTACTTAGAATAGATGTGTTCCAATCCTCTGGGGAAGCTCTAGTAAACTTGATTTGCTTTGGTACAAGCCCTGATACCATTAATCACAAACACCCAGAGGAAGGCATCTTTGGATCCATTCTACATTGATTTTAAATAATTTTCACTTCAGACGAAGGCCTTTATCTGTCCTGATCCCTTCAATATTGAAGGAAACTCACTACAGGGACAAAAAGCAGCAAGGTATCCGGAATGCTGGGAATCAGCGTGCTCTGTTCCCTTCTTCACCACGGCTGGGGGGTGTGCAAATCTCTTCCCACACTCTGCGTTGAGCACTAATGCTGTGTTGCTCACATTCTCCCAAGCATATGGGCTTTGTCAAGACAGTGACCAAAGGCTTTGGCCCTGAGCATTTTAGAATTAAGGGATTCTACACAAAATATCCATTATACTTTGGATTATTTTCCACCAGTATTGCTTAAAATGGAGCCTACACAGATCTAATCCCCATCCAAGAACACATCTCAAGGCCAGCTCCCCAGGAAGTGGATGATTTGCATGAAGCGGCACAGGGTGGCTGGGAAACGTCCTTAGATCTCGTGTAACTGTCTGGGTGCCAACGGGATGATGGCGACTTTAACTCCTCAGGAAGTACCTTTGGAGCCAGTTCTTGACCACCGTCTAACATGACAGGCCCTCCTTGGGGTTTCCATGACAGTTCATTGACAGAGTCAGGGGCTGAGGGTTAAATGGGGACAGAATCTCCTTTGGGACCATCTGTCCCAGCCCCGACACCTTCCAGGTGAGCCACTAGCCTCTCAACATTTCTGACCCCCAGCGGTTGAATTTTAATCCGGGGCGTTTTTCTCCAATTTCAGCCTTCTTTCCGTGACAAGGAGCCGCCTCCTTGTATACACCCAAGAGCCTCCCAGATTCCTCCTGGAGCACTGGGTGCCCTCAGTCTCCCCTGGGGCACGGGCTTTGCCAGAGAAGGGCCAGCGCAGCTGGAAGCCCTGCCCCACGCTCTCTTCCCGCAGCCCAGAGAGAGTCCGAGAAAGAAATGGTCCCCCAGCTTCCGGTCACGCCCCCATCAGCCGGAAGTGCCCCCTCTCAGCCACGCCCCCGCCCACGCAAAGGGCGGGCACCTCTCTCAAGGTTCTAGGTAAACCCAAAGCTGCCGGCTCGGCCATCGGGGAAGCCCGCTTGCCGTGATTTTCAAGGAATCCCTTGGGTTCCGGCCTGGGACCCGCTGTGCCCACACTTTGGCCCTGGGCTGGCCTGGTTGGGCTGCAGGACAGCTCTGTTGCTAATGGTCAGTGTGGTGCATTTGGCTGCCTTGCTCTGGAGCCCTTTCTTTTTGAGTTCGAAGGTCAGATTTGAGTAATACATGTCTTCCAAGGACGAATCATTCTTTCTGAGAATGTTGCTGGCCAGCCGGAAAAGGAAAATCACCCCGTAGATGCCTAAGATGGTGAGGACGTACCAGGCGGCGCTCGTGCCGTCTGGCAGCTTCAGGGCCCTCATGGGGTTGGTGCCGTTCCTCCCCTCCGTGTGGTCACTCAGCAGGTGCCCCAGGAGAGGCCTGGCCTGGGTCTCGTTGGAAGCTTCCTGGAGAGTCCACTCGATCACTGAGAAACAGAGACACGGAGATGAGACCCAGCATCCCGGGCTGAGGACTGCCTGGCCAAGCCAGTGAGAGTGCGGGCATCACATCACTAAGAACATAGGACCCTTTAAAGAGGCTTTCTTTGTGGAATGAGCAGGAGCCTCACAAGGTATATGTGAATACATTTTTTTTTTAAATCAAAAGAATTCAAAACACCAAGTTCTTGAATAGGAAACACAACATTATAATGATGTCAGTTCTCAAAATAATCTATACAACTAACATAATTGCAATAAAAATATCAGTAGGATTTCTTTGTGGAATAAACTACTCATATAGAAAAATCAGTGGTCAAGACTAAGTAGGAAAAATCCGAAGGAAAAAAAGAAAAGAGCGATGAGTGAATTAGCCTAGCTAGAAAAATAAATTTACATAAAAAAAATGGATGAATGCTTCCTATTGCTCAAAGCTCAGCTGGGGCTTTCTAGGCTTTACAAAGGGTGTCAGGGGCTCTTCAGAACCAGGTACAACTCCCCCTGAAAAGTGGCCCTGTAAAACTACAGTAGCTTAAACAGTGTTATACTAATACACAGGCAAGAAGACCAATGGAACAAAGTAAAAACACCACCAGTAGGCTAGGAATTGGAATTTGGTGTATAGTAACGGAGCATTCCTGATCAGTAGGAAAAGATGGATTATTCAGTAACTAGCATTGGTGCAATATAGCATTAGATCCACATTTCTCACTATATGTCCCCAAACAGTCTAGATAAATCAAGGATTTTAACATGAAAATTGAAACAATCTAAAGTACTAGGAAAAAAGCATGGCACTTAAAAAAAAATCTCAAAGTGAAATATCCTTTCTAAGCATAACACAAAAATCTAGAAGAAAAAAAAGAGGAAAAGTTAAATTCAACTACATAAAAATATTTTTTTTGTTATCGCATACCATAAAACCCAAAGACAAATGACAGACTGGAGAAATATTGCACTTCATATCACTAACTTTCTTAATAACCTTTGGTTCTGCAAGAAAAAGTCCAAAGCCCCTTAGAAAAATGTGCAAAGAATGTAGGCAAATAGATCATAGAAAAAAAAAAATGGACCTTCATCATAAGAAAAGCTTCTAATATCACTCATATAAGAAAAGTGCAAATTTAAACTATAACTACATAACATTTTGTTACCTGTTGGGTGTGCAAACTCATGATGTTTCAAAATATACTGTGTGGATCTGTGGGGGAGGGGGGATAATCAGGCCCTTGTATAATTGTTGGTCAGTATGAAAATTCTAGAGACGAAATGGAGGGCACACTGACAAGATCTATGGACATTATAAATGCACTTACCTTTGATTCAGCAATTCTACCCCTAGGAATTTATCCTGAAGACCCTCTAGGATATATCTGAAACAATGTATGCTTAGGAACAGCCTGAATAGCATCAACTGGGGAATGCTTACATATATTTTGGAACCTCCGTACAGTGGAATACTATGCAGCCATAAAAAGTAATGAGTATTTTAGATACTAATGAGCGAAAAAATAAGCTAACAGTGATTTAATATGTGACCATATGTGTAAAAAAGGGGGGTATATGTTACTTGCTTGCAGTTTATGTATGCACAGAATATCTCTGGGAGAATACACAAGAAATTGGTACTGGTGTCTGCCTGTGGGGAAGACAATTAGGAGAAGGAGATGTACATTTCACTCTATGCCTTTTTGCACACATTGTACCACGTGTACTTATTTTCAAAAAGAAATTAATTTTAAAAGGGCAAGAGTATAAGTTGGCACTTTTCTGGTCTCCTTGGTGAAATGCCCCTGGGTAAAGGCGCTGTATGCCCTTGTAAGATCAGAAGATTAAGATCTCAATTGCTGTTTAATTCAAAACTGTTTTCTCTGCATGGACAGAAAGTGAAGAAAATGAAACAATGAATAGAGAGGTTGTACATAATCCTGTGAGACATTTCGCTGTTGAGCTTTTCTGGCTCAAATCCCCATTTCTTGCTCTATATAAACATAGGTATATTCAGACATGTCGTATGATAAATCTCAGTCTGCTAGGTAGACCAGAGATGCTCCATAAATACTTCCTATTTGATATTTGTTTGTTTGTTCATTCATTTTGCTAATGCAAAACTCAAAAAGGCCAGTATTTTCTATTATAGTTACAAGAATGAGTGGATACTCATTACTTTTAGACGGAAGGAGAAACCATTTAGAAATAACTCTACAAACCACATGTGATAAAGCCCAGGATAAATGAACAGATTTAATTACATAAAATTAGCCACTCATAAGAAGTATTGCAACAATCATGAATTTTACGTCACTGTTGGTAGAATGATTTGAGACCTTAAAGTGAGGAAGGGGAAAAAATTTCATAATTATTTTATAAAACAGCAAATCAACCCAATAAGAACACAATGAACCTTAATTAGGGCAAGAGAACTTATCTGAACTCAGCACAAATGTATAAACTCATAGAACTTCCTGGAAGTTATTACAGAATGATGTGATATATTCAAAACATATAAAATATACCTAACTAAGAACTACAGAACATTAAGTTGTTTAAAAACCAGTCCATTTTCCACATAAAAGAAACGCATTATGTTAATTATTGTGGTATATCATACTTTACCTATCTTTTTTAAAAAAGTAAGAGTAAGTTAGATTGTATCTTAATGGATAAACATCTCCTACAGAAGAGAGAAACCTTTTCATACGTGCCATTTTGCACTTACAATTTAATGATGTGAAATATATAAGTCATTCTAGAACTGCCCATCCTTGCATCTTAACAAAATACTCACACTCCATGAGGTGGTCTTTTCCTTGGCTCTTCGGGAGGCAAGTGTAGTGGCTGCTATGGAAGAAGGTGATAAAAGGCAAACTTCTTCTCCTTGCAAATGATCACAGTCTTGCTGCAGTTGGGCTGCGCTGAGTTTCTTGAGCAGGGAGTAACATGATACCCCAAGAATTTTAGGGGAGTAACAAACAGAAACTTAGCAGAGTAAGTGGATGAATTTTCTCTTTCAATTAAGGAGAAGTGCCAAATCGATCTGTCTGCTGTTGGCTCAGAATAAAAAACACTTCCTGGCTTTGGCTTGTTAAGTAGGTCTAAGTCAAAATATTTTTTTAAACCCTCCCAGGTCCATTGAGGCCTGCGATGGCAGGAAGCTCTCCCTGCGGCTGGCTCACCAGCTGAGAGCCTGAATGGTTCCTGAATTCCCCTGTTCTGCACCTGTTGTAGGTGTGGCAGAGGCCCATTGTCGTAGGGCCAGGAAACACCATAGTCAAGAGTCACCAGCTTCCTCTTGGATAGTTTCCTGGAGGAAGAAACCCAGGCAGGAAGGCAGCAAGCCCAGGGGTGTCTGGCTCAGATGCACCTGTGGGGCGCTGGGCTCCCCCTGAGGGGTCAATGGGCAATGGACTGGTGGGCCAGGCCGTGAGGAAAGGCTCTTCTCTTTCCCATACCCCATAGTTGCATGCTACCTTCGAATTGAGGTAGATTTAACTGGAAAGTGGTAGAATAAGAGTCTGGGGGAAAAGCTCCCCCAGGAGTAGGTGAGAAAAAGTTGGAAGACTGGCAGCTTCCATAATGCAGTCTCTGTTTCCAGCCCCTTTTCTCCTGAATCCTCACTATTATGATCATGATCTGCCAAATTTGTGAGGGTTGTTGGATTTTAAGATGTGAACTGATTAACTTTCCATTAATGGTAGATTGGTTAAATAAATTATAAAATAGGCCATATGATCCAGCGATTTCACTGCTAGGTAAATACCTAGGAGAAATGAAAACATAAATCCACATAAAAACTTGAACATGACTGTTCACAGCAGCATTATTTATAATACCCCCAAATGGAAACAACCCAAATATCCATTAACTGATGAATGGTTAAATAAAATGTGGTATATCCATACAGTAGAATATTATTTATCGTAAAGTGGAATGAATATATTCATAATATACACTGCAACATGGATGAACACTGAAAGCATCGTGCTAAGTGAAAGAAGCTAGTCACAAAGGACAACATATTGTATGATTTCATTTATATGAAATATCAAGAATAGTCAAATCTATAAAGACAGAAGTAGATTAGTGATTGCCTAAGTTGAAGGGATTGGGGGTTGATAACTAAGGAAGATAGGGTTTCTCTTGGGGGTAGTGAAACTATTCTAAAATTATTGTAGTGCTGGTTGCACAACTCTGTGAATATACTAAAAGCCATTGAATGTATGCCTTAAAAGGGTAAATTTTATGGCACATGAATTGTATTTCAATAACGCTGTTAAGGCCTGGCTGGTTATCTCAGTTGGTTAGAGCGTAGCCTCATAACACCAAGGACATGGGTTGGGATCCCTGTGTGGGCCAGACACTAAAAAAACAAAAACAAAAACAAAAAAACAACTATAGGTATACAATGGAATACACAGTTATGAAAAAGAAGGAGGAAGCTATTTATGTACTGATGCGTAAGGATCTCCCAGGCATATCTTTAAATATAAAAAGGAAGGGAGAGAGCATGTTACCATTATGTAAAAAAATGAGGAGGAAAGCATATATATCTGATTTTGCTTGTAGATGTATTAAATAGCCAGTGGAAGAATGTCCAAAGATATCAAGAACCTAATATATTAGGTTATCTGAGCTCTCGAAAGAACTGAGTAGATGGAGGGTGAGAGGCAGAATTCTCACTGTATACTTTTATGCTTTGAAGAATTTTCACCACGTGTGTATTACCTATTCAATAATAAATGCACCCATTAATCACATGTAAATCTTTGTTAAAGTTTAATTTAGGCTCCTGCCATCTCTCGCTAAGGAATGGACTGTGGCATTCCCGCTTTGCCACACAGAGATTTCTTACACTGAAGTGTGGGGTGAAAAGGGGCAGAGCACAGTGGCCCTGCTCGCTGTATGGCCCTAGGCAAGGCCCCTCACCTCTGTGAGTCACAGTTTCCCCATCCGTAAGGTGAAGGTGGTGGAGGATCAGCAGGATCTGATATCCTTGGCCCTGAGAAGGCAGGAAGGCAGCCTGGGGCTGCCATGGGGGACAAGCACTCGATGGGAGGTGTCTGAACCTGTGGGTTGCCATGGGAGGGGGAGGGCACGCCCAGCAGCGCATGCAACAGGTGTCGTGTGTCCTGTGTGAAGTCAAAAGATTTCGGCATTCAGCTCAGAAGGACGTTGGCGTGGGATGTGGGGAAGGATAAGCTCCAGAAAAGCAGGGGAGACATGAGGAAAGACGGGCTTTTGTTAAGCAACCATTCTGCCCCAAGAGAGTCCAATCCAGTCCAGGTTGTACAAGGGATGTGACATTTGGGAATAGTTCTGTGCCAGGAACTTTCCACAGTCTGGTTTTTATCCTTTAGAATCCTGCGAGAAGGAATGTTATTCCATTTAAAGAGCGGGCTCAGGGAAGTGACTGGCCCAATGTCGCACAGATCATAGGTGCCAGAGGTGGGCTGTCTGACACCAAAGTCATTTTCCCTCCGTAGCCTGAATGTCACCTGCAGGCTGGATCCAGGGTCTCGTCCAGTGAATTCTCTTGATCACTTTACCCTACAGGTTAAACTGTAGACATTGCTGAAGTACATCCATGATCTTTAAACCCTCCCTGTTGGGCAAAACTAATCTATGATGTCAAGTCAGGATAATGGATGCTCTTCAGGTGAGGGTAAGTGACAAGGGGGGGGGGTTGAGGTGGACTCTGGGTGTTGGTCATGTTGTTTCATGGGTTTGCTCAATGTGGGACAATTCATAGAGCTATATACTGTGCTATACGTACTTTTTTTGTATGCATGTTATACTTCAATATAATCTCTTTCTGTTGTTTCTTTAACATGGAAAGCCCTGATAGGCAGTGGGAAAATAAAGTTTAAGGTTTATATGGAAAAATACTAACACTGTTTTAAAAAAGCATTTACGTATTTGGTCACGGCTCCAGACACATGGTACCATCTAAAGAAGAGTGTCCTGTCCCTGGGGTGGGGTGGTCAATATCATGGTCACCACAGGGCTGTGGGCTGCCCACCTTCTTGTGACACAACTATTTGTCATTCCTGAATGCTTACATAACAGTGAAATGGAACAACCTGTACCACACAAGGGACAAGAATTTTCTTCTGACTTGTCTGTGCCTCCTGAGGTCTCTGGTTCAGTCTGGATGAATATTGAGCTAAACGCAGTCAAGCAGAGCCACTCACCCAGTAAATATTTGTCTGAACTACAGTTCTGGGAGAAAGTGCTGCAGTATCCTTAGGTATCCTTGACATTAGAGACCTACTTCTCCCAGAGGGCCATGGCTTTTTTTGGTCCACTGAAGAGCCAGTCAGCTTAGAAGACGACTAAATTGGGATCAAAGGTGGCAATGATGAGGCCTTGATTTTCCAAAAACATTTTAAGAAGAAAAGAGACAAGTACTTTTGCATTTCAGGGGGCCATAATTGGCATTTTAAAAATGTCAACGACTAAATGCTCATATCCACACTTGGCATTCTTTCTAAAAAGAATTTTCTAGGGGAGGCAGAACTCCCCAGCCAGTTCCGATGCCCTGCAACGCAAAAGAACATTAAAAATGATGGTGAAGGGGCCCTGTAGAGAACAACGGAGCTTCTTCCTTACTCTGATCCTCCAGAAAAAGGACTCCTGCAGTCCCTCCTGGTTGAGAACACAGAATCTAGAAGTTTCTGCCTCCATTAGGGGTACAACCTTCCAGAGGACATTTTTAAAGATGCCTTCCATACTTTTTACATCTCTATATGACACCTTTGCCTTTCCTTTTAACTTCATTATTCTCTTCTCCAGTGTTTAGGGACATTTAATGTCACTCACTGCTCATCTCTAGTGAGGTATGGAGGAAAGCTCATGGCCTTTGGAACTGGAAAGTCCATGTTTCAGTCAGGGCTTTATCACTTACTAATTGTGGGACTGTGGCCAGATCACTTCAGACAGCTTTTGTCAAATTCTGAGCTACAGACTGGTTCGATCACTGGCCCCCATCCCAATGCTTCAATGCTTTACCCACAGTAGGGCCCTGACTCAGGGCAGCCAGAGCCATGGCCTGGGACTTTCCTGGCTGAACAGGAAGGAGAGTCTGGTGGCAGAACTGTTGAGGTTTGAGTCTGAGCACCACATGCCACACCTTGTGTGCCCCTCTGCAGCAGGAGGAAATTCGGCCTACCTGCAGAGAGAGGCAGAGATGGAAGACAGAAATGGAGATGAAGAGCTCAGAGGGACCCTCCTGCCTGGATCTAGCCCCATAGACCAGCCCTACCCTTCCTCTCTCTTGCTTAGTTGAACCAGTAAAGCCTCCCTTTTTGCTAACTCTTATTTAAATGTGGCTCTGCATCTCAGGTCCTGTGAACCCTGACTGGAAAGTAAGGATAACAAATTGTAACAACATTTGTGGAACGACTCAACAAACCCATGTGGGTAAATATGGTCACATCTCATTTCTTCTTTCAATTCATTACTTGCATCTTCGGCTGCCTGGCTAGCAGCAGATGCTATATTTATCTCCCTCTTCAGGCCTTGCGGGTTGACCAGGACTCCCAGAGACTTTGTTCATAGTGGGAAGGTGGGCAGTCTGGCTTCCTCAGCCACTGGAGAGGACTGGTGGCTGGGCAATCCTCTGTTGCTGTTGCTTCCAGCTGCCATGTGGGGTCGCTGTTAAACACCGGCCTGATGCAGACGGGTGATGCTGAGGGGGTCTTCAGACTCCAAGAATGTGCTCACAAGAGAAGGCATTGCCTCTAAACACATGCCTGCTGCTACTTCATACTGCAGAACAGACCAACAAGACTGCTCTGCCCCCTCAGCTCTCTCCTTGTCCCTGGCTTCAGCCCTGGGGATATCAAAAGCCACAGTTAACAAATTGGTGGGGAAGAAGAGGGGTGGGTACAGAGGCAGAAGACGAAAGGAAAATGCCAGCTGAGCTCCTCACTTTCCCAGCTGCAGTTCTCCTGCCCGCTGAGGCCTGAGATGGGAGAGAGAAGAGCCTCAACCTTAAATCGAGCTAAGAATTTTGGTTATGATGTAGGATTGCACATCTTAATTACTGAATTAAGACCATGTTTTCCAAACTTACATGATTGTAGGACAGGGAAATATCAAACCCCACAGTTTGTGGGGCCCACAGAATAGGTTTAAAGAAACAGTGGGAGCAAAAATAAAGTTGGCTTGCTATTACATCCCATGAGTCTTGTCTGTAAGGATAATGGTTACAGATCTGAGATGCAGAGTCACATTTCAACAAGACTTAGCAAAAAGGGAGGCTTTACTGGTTCAACTAAGCAAGGGAGAGGAAGGGTAGGGCTGGTCTATGGGGCTAGATCCAGGCAGGAGGGTCCCTCTGGGCTCTTCATCTCCATTTCTGTCTTCCATCTCTGCCTTTCTCTGCAGGTAGGCCAAATTTCCTCCTGCTGCAGAGGGGCACACAAGGAGTGGCATGTGGTGCTCAGACTCAAACCTCAACAGTTCTGCCACCAGACTCTCCTTCCTGTTCAGCCAGGAAAGTCCCAGGCCATGGCTCTGGCTGCCCTGAGTCAGGGCCCTACTGTGGGTAAAGCATTGAAGCATTGGGATGGGGGCCAGTGATAGAACCAGTCTGTAGCTCAGAATTTTAAGCCATAAAAAGGAATGAAATACTGTTACATGCTAGAACATTGATGAACCTTGAAAACATTATGCTAAGTGAAATAAGCCAGATGCAAAAGGTCATGTATTATAGGACTCCATTTATATGAAATGTCCAGAACAGGTAAATTCATAGAGACAGAAAGCAGATTAGTGGTTTCCAGGGGCTGGGAAGGGGAAATGGGGAGTGACTGCTTAAGGGGTATGGAGTTTCCTTTCTGTGTGATGAAAATGTTTTAGAACTAGATAGAGGTGATGGTTGCATAACATGTAAATGTACTAAATGCCACTGAATTGTATACTTTAAGAGGATTAATTTTATGTTATATAAATTTTACCTCAATAAGAAAGTAATAACCACTTGAATTCCAAATTATCAGAAGCACACACGTAAATCAAAGAAAATACAAACCAAATAAGAAAAAGGAAAAATTATAAAAGCATTAAAAACAAAAAGCATTATCTAAAACCAGATGATGAACCAAGACTAAATATATCTGTCCTATCCATATATTGTAAAAATGGGAAAACCAACCACAAACAAAAGCCAACTATATGTTGTATACAGGAGATATGAAAGGCTTTATTTATTTGTTTGTTTGGGTTTTTCTTAGCAAATATTTTATTAGCACTTGCCATGTACCAGGCATGTTCTAAGTCACTTTCCAATTATTAACTAACTTAAACTTCTTAATTATATTGAAATGAAAAGAAAAGGCATAAATACACAAAGCAAATACAAACATAAAGCAGATATCTCCAAGTTAATATCATTTATGTTGAATTCAATGCAGAAAGCATTAAATAAGATAAAAGGAGGTACTTCATAATTCACCCTAATTATCTAACATTATGAATACCTATGCACCAGATAACCCAGCATCAAAACTTGGAAAGCCAAATTTGTAGGAAATAAGAGAAGATGACAGAAAACAGTTTAGAAGCAGGAAAATTTTGGGCCGACCCCGTGGTGCACTCAGGAGAGTGCGGTGCTGGGAGCGCAGTGATGCTCCCGCCGCGGGTTCAGATCCTATATAGGAATGGCCGGTGTGTTCACTGGCTGAGTACTGGTCATGAAAAAGACAAAAAAAAAAAAAAAAAAGAAGCAGGAAAATTTTAATTTACAAATCAGTGCATAATAGAATAGACAAAAAATTTTAAGTAAAGGTATAGAAATCAAAATGGATAATTAATATATTTAATAATGCAGATCTAATTTGATATATATTGAACTTCATACCCTGAAAATACAAAATATACTTTCTTTTAAAGAACATTAGAATTTTCACACACATGAAATATCATATATTTGCCTCTAAAGGATACCTCAGAACATTTTTAAAAAGAATAAATATTCTTTAACAAATATTAAAAATAGACATCAATTGAAAAAATTGAAACATGTAATACTTGCCACCTAGAAACTAAGGCTTAAAAAATTCTTGGGTCAAAAAGAAAATCTAGGGCCGGCCCGTGGCTCACTCGGGAGAGTGTGGTGCTGATAACACCAAGGCCCCAGGTTCGTATCCCATATAGGGGTGGCCGGTCCACTCACTGGTGAGCATGGTGCTGACAACACTAAGTCAAGGGTTAAGATCCCCTTACCAGTCATCTTTTTTTTTTTTTTTTTGAGTTTTTATTTTATTTTATTTATTATTTTTTTTAAATTTTATTTTGTCGATATACATTGTGGCTGCTTATTGCTCCCCATCACCAAAACCTCCCTCCCTTCTCCCTCCCCCCCTCCCCCCCAACAATGTCCTTTCTGTTTGCTTGTCGTATCAACTTCAAATAATTGTGGTTGTTATATCTTCTCCCCCCCCCCGGTTTGTGTGTGTGTGTGTGTTTGTGTGTGTGTGTGTGAATTTATATATTAATTTTTAGCTCCCACCAATAAGTGAGAACATGTGGTATTTCTCTTTCTGTGCCTGACTTGTTTCACTTAATATAATTCTCTCAAGGTCCATCCATGTTGTTGCAAATGGCAGTATTTCATTCGTTTTTATAGCTGAATAGTATTCCATTGTGTAGATGTACCACATTTTCTGTATCCACTCATCTGATGATGGGCATTTGGGCTGGTTCCAACTCTTGGCTATTGTAAAGAGTGCTGGGATAAACATTGGGAAACAGGTATACCTTCGACTTGATGATTTCCATTCCTCTGGGTATATTCCCAACAGTGGGATAGCTGGGTCGTATGGTAGATCTATCTGCAATTGTTTGAGGAACCTCCAAACCATTTTCCGTAGAGGCTGCACCATTTTGCAGTCCCACCAACAATGTATGAGAGTTCCTTTTTCTCCGCAGCCTCGCCAGCATTTATCGTTCAGAGTCTTTTGGATTTTAGCCATCCTAACTGGGGTTAGATGGTATCTCAATGTGGTTTTGATTTGCATTTCCCGGATGCTGAGTGATGTTGAGCATTTTTTCATATGTCTGTTGGCCATTTGGATATCTTCCTTAGAGAAATGCCTATTTAGCTCTTTTGCCCATTTTTTAATTGGGTTGCTTGTTTTCTTCTTGTACAGTTGTTTGAGTTCCTTATATATTCTGGATATTAATCCTTTGTCAGATATATATTTTGCAAATATTTTCTCCCACTCTGTTGGTTGTCTTTTAACTCTTTTAATTGTTTCTTTTGCTGTGCAGAAGCTTTTTAGTTTGATATAATCCCATTTGTTTATTTTTCCTTTGGTTGCCCGTGCTTTTGGGGTCGTATTCATGAAGTCTGTGCCCAGTCCTATTTCCTGAAGTGTTTCTCCTATGTTTTCTTTAAGAAGTTTTATTGTTTCAGGGTGTATATTTAAATCCTTAATCCATTTTGAGTTGATTTTAGTATACGGCGAGAGGTATGGATCTAGTTTCATTCTCCTGCATATGGATATCCAGTTATCCCAGCACCATTTGCTGAAGAGGCAGTCCCTTCGCCACTGAATAGGCTTGGTGCCTTTGTCAAAGATCAGCTGACAGTAAGTGTGTGGGTTGATTTCTGGATTCTCTATTCTATTCCATTGGTCAGTGTGTCTGTTTTTATGCCAGTACCATACTGTTTTGGTTATTATAGCTTTGTAGTCTAGCTTAAAGTCAGGTAGTGTTATGCCTCCAGCTTTATTTTTTTTGCTCAGCATTGCTTTGGCTATGCGCGGTCTTTTATTGTTCCATATAAATGTCTGGATAGTTTTTTCCATTTCTGAGAAAAGTGTCTTTGGAATTTTGATGGGGATTGCATTGAATTTGTATATCACTTTGGGTAGTATGGATATTTTCACTATGTTGATTCTTCCAATCCAAGAGCATGGGATATCTTTCCATCTTCTTGTATCCTCTCTAATTTCTCTCAGCAGTGGTTTGTAGTTCTCATTATAGAGATTTTTCACATCCTTGGTTAACTCTATTCCTAAGTATTTTATTTTTTTGGTGGCTATTGTAAATGGGCAGGCTTTCTTGATTTCTACTTCTGCATGTTCACTATTGGAGAAAAGAAATGCTACTGATTTTTGTGTGTTGATTTTGTATCCTGCTACTGTGCAGAAATCATTTATCAATTCCAACAGTTTTTTTGTAGAGGTTTTAGGCTGTTCGATATATAGGATCATGTCATCTGCAAACAGGGACAGTTTGACTTCATCTTTTCCCATCTGGATGCCCTTTATTTCCTTCTCTTCTCTGATTGCTCTGGCTAGTACTTCCAACACTATGTTGAATAGGAGTGGTGAGAGTGGGCATCCTTGTCTAGTTCCTGTTCTTAAAGGAAAAGCTTTCAGCTTTTCCCCATTCAGGATGATATTGGCTGTGGGTTTGGCATATATGGCTTTAATTATGTTGAGATACTTTCCCTCTATACCTAACTTATAGAGGGTCTTTGTCATGAATGAGTGCTGAACTTTATCAAATGCTTTTCCAGCATCTATAGAGATGATCATATGGTCCTTGTGTTTGACTTTGTTAATATGGTGTATCACATTTATTGATTTGCGTATGTTGAACCAACCTTGCATCCCTGGGATGAATCCCACTTGATCGTGATGAATAATTTTACGTATGTGTTGCTGTATTCTGTTTGCTAGTATTTTAGTTAGGATTTTTGCATCTATATTCATCAAGGATATTGGCCTGTAGTTTTCTTTTTTGGTTATATCTTTACCTGGTTTTGGTATCAGGATGATGTTTGCTTCATAGAATGAGTTTGGGAGATTTGCGTCCGTTTCAATCTTTTGGAATAGTTTGTAAAGAATCGGTGTCAATTCCTCTTTGAATGTTTGGTAAAATTCTGCTGTGAATCCATCTGGTCCTGGGCTTTTCTTTGTTGGGAGCCTTCTGATAACAGCTTCAATCTCCTTTATTGTTATTGGTCTGTTCAAATTTTCTACGTCTTCACGGTTCAGTTTCGGGAGCTTGTGTGTGTCCAGAAATTTATCCATTTCCTCCAGATTTTCAAATTTGTTGGCGTATAGTTGTTTATAGTAGTCTCGAATGATTCCTTGTATTTCAGATGAATCAGTTGTAATCTCGCCTTTTTCATTTCTAATTTTTGTTATTTGAGTCTTCTCTCTTCTTTTTTTTGTTAGCCATGCTAATGGTTTGTCAATTTTATTTATCTTTTCAAAAAACCAACTTTTTGATTCGTTGATCTTTTGAATTGTTTTTTGGTTTTCAATTTCATTCAGTTCTGCTCTGATCTTAATGATTTCTTTCCGTCTGCTAACTTTAGGTTTGGATTGTTCTTGTTTTTCTAGTTCTTTAAGGTGAAGTGTTAGGTTGTTCACTTGCCATCTTTCTATTCTTCTGAAGTGAGCGTTTAATGCAATAAATTTTCCCCTCAATACTGCTTTTGCAGTATCCCACAGGTTTTGGTATGATGTATCATTGTTTTCATTAGTTTCAATAAATTTTTTGATTTCCTGCTTGATTTCTTCTTGGACCCATATGTCATTAAGTAGAATGCTGTTTAATTTCCATGTGTTTGTATAGTTTCCAGAGTTTCGTTTCTTATTAATTTCTAATTTTAATCCATTGTGGTCTGAGAAGATACATGGGATAATTCCAATTTTTGTGAATTTATTGAGACTTGATTTGTGACCTAATATGTGATCTATCCTGGAGAATGATCCATGTGCTGATGAGAAGAATGAATATTCTGAGGTTGTTGGATAGAATGTTCTGTAGATATCTGCCAATTCCAATTGGTCTAGAGTCTTGTTTAGATCTTGTGTTTCTCTACTGATTCTTTGCCTAGATGATCTGTCTAATATTGACAGTGGGTGTTCAGGTCCCCTGCTATTATGGTATTAGTGTCTATTTCCTTCTTTAGGTCTAATAGAGTTTGTTTTATAAATCTGGCTGCTCCAACATTGGGTGCATACATATTTATGATTGTTATGTCTTCTTGATGCATCAGTCCTTTTATCATTAAGTAGTGTCCCTCATTGTCTCTTTTTATGCTTTTTAGTTTAAAGTCTATTTTGTCAGATATAAGAATAGCTACTCCAGCTCGTTTTTCTTTTCTGTTTGCATGGTAAATCTTTTTCCATCTTTTCACTCTTAGTCTGTGTGAATCTTTATGGGTGAGGTGGGTCTCTTGTAGGCAGCATATAGTTGGGTCCTGCTTTTTGATCCAGTCAGCCAGTCTGTGTCTTTTAATTGGGGAATTTAAGCCTTTTACATTAAGAGTTGTTATTGAAAGGTGTTGATTTATTCCTAGCATTTTATTGGTTGTTTGGTTGTCTTAGGTGTCTTTTGTTCCTTGCTTTCTGATTTACTGTTTGTTTTCTGTGTTTGTTGGTTCCTTAGGTTGTAGATAGTGTTTTTGTTAGCTTGTTTTCTCTTCATGAATGACATTTTTATTATACTAGTGGGTTTAGATTTTTCTTGGGTTTTTATGGCAGTGGTAGTTATTTTTCAAGAACCAAACCCAGTACTCCCTTGAGGATTTCTTGTAAGGGTGGTCTTGTGGTAGTGAACTCCCGCAGTTTTTGTTTGTCTGAGAAATATACTATTTGCCCCTCATTTCGGAAGGATAGCCTTGCAGGGTAGAGTATTCTTGGCTGGCAATCTTTGTCTTTTAGTATTTTGAATATATCATCCCATTCCTTTCTAGCTTTTAGGGTTTGTGATGAAAAGTCTGATGTTAACCTGATTGGGGCTCCCTTATAGGTGATTTGACGCTTCTCTCTTGCAGCTTTTAAGATTCTCTCTTTATCTCTGAGTTTTGCCAATTTGACCATGACATGTCTTGGAGAAGGTCTTTTTGGGTTGAATACATTTGGAGATCGTTGAGCTTCCTGGATCTGAATATCTGTGATTTTTCCTATACCTGGGAAGTTTTCTGCCACTATTTTGTTGAATATGTTTTCAATGGAATCTCCATTTTCCTCCCCTTCTGGAATACCCATGACTCGGATATTTGATCCCTTATGGTTGTCTGATATCTCTCTCAGATTTTCTTCAATGTCCTTGATTCTTTTTTCTTTCTTTTTGTCTGCTTGTGTTATTTCAAACAGCCCATCTTCAAGTTCAGAGGTTCTCTCTTCAACTTCGACAAGCCTGCTGGTTAAACTCTCCGTTGTGTTTTTTATTTCGTTGAATAACTTCTTCAGTTCAGCAAGTTCTGCTACATTTTTTTTCAGGACATTGATTTCCTTGTACATTTCCTCTTTCAGATCCTGTATACTTTTCCTCATTTCATCATGATGTCTAGCTGAGTTTTCTTGTATCTCATTCAGTTTCCTTAGAATTATCACTCGAAATTCCTTGTCAGTCATTTCAAGGGCTTCTTGTTCTATAGGATGTAGAGTTTGAGATTTATTAACTTTTGGTGGTGTACTTTCTTGATTTTTTGTATTTCTGGTATCTTTTTTTTGGTGTTTATTCATTGTGGCAGGGGGTTTCACAGTCCACCGGTTTGAGACTAATGACTAACTAGGATGTTGCTGTGGTTGCCAATTTCGTATGGCTCCCTCCGTGACTGCTCAGTTGGCCTCTGGTGCCTTGTGTGTGTGGTTGCCTCGGGTCTTGGGCTTCTCCGGGGAGCCACCTTTCTGGTCAGCTTGGACTCTGCTGGGCTGGTGGATCACGTACCACAGGGTGTGTGATCTCTGTTAAGCTTTCACTTCCTGTGCAGGACTTCTCCCTGTTCCGTGTGCTCTGGCCCAGGCTGTTAGATCGTGCAGTGGCAACCCCACTGGGTGTGTGGTTTCTGTCGAGTCTCCGCCTCCCTGGCCGCACGTCTTCCCACTCTGTGTGCACTGTGCTGGGCTGGGGCGTGTCTTCTGCACCCCTCGTCTATCAGCTGGGCCTTCAAGACCCTGCTCGGCACCGCCTCACCCAGGAAGTCTACCAGGTTTCTGCTAGGCACAGACGACCGGTCTCTCTGGGTGCCTTTGTAGCACTATGTAGATCTTTCTCGGGTCTTGTTCACCTTTGTATCCCCCCAGTATAAACCGAGTCTAGCGCCCACCTGCAGCCTGGTCTCCGGCAGGTTCAAGCGGACCTGGGAACTCTCCTACCACACTATTCCCAACCAGAAATTCGTTAGGCTTTTTTCAAACTGGTGGCCGCAGAGATGGTATCTGCCTCCCAGTAACAGGGAGTTTACCTGGGGCTGGAGTCCAGGGTATGGTGGAGTGACAGTCGGCCCGCCCGTACTTCCTTGCCCTCCCGACACTGGCCGGGGACGCCCCCCTCCACCAGCCCCGCCAGAGAACCGCGGAGGGAGTGGGAGCGGAGGCCGGTCCGCAGGCTCCGGAAAGCCCGGCTCCAGGCCAAGCAAGTGGGAGGGCTCAGTGATGGCCGAGCAGGGCGGAGCTGCCCGCACCTGGGAAAATGGAGGCAGCACCGGGCGGTGAGTGGCCTGGTGGTGCAGGCGGGAGCCGCGTGGGCATCCACTCCCCGAACAGAGCTGTGCCAGGGGTCACTCACAGTGCTGTGCCAGGTTGGGTGCTCGCTCTCTGTCTCTGGTTTGCTGCCTTTCCCAGTTCTCGGCCGCTGCCTCCTCGGGCTGTTCAGTCGCGGCGCGGCTCGGGCGCTCCCAGGAATCTTCTTTAATGCCGGCCTGAAACCTCGAATCCTGAATAGGGCAGCTGGCTGCCCTCAGCGCGGCCCCGGCCTCCGGGATCCTGGCTGCATCCACAGCAGCCCTGGCGCCGTGTTCCCTGTTTCGAGACTCGCTTTTGCAGCTAAGAAACAGTTCTTTTCCTGCTCCACACTTCAAAGCTGTTGCCTGTAAATGAGGCAGCCTCTCCTGCCGGGGGCAAAGTGGCGGTCACCCCCCACGACCGGTCAGCAGCAGCAGTCCTCCCTTAAGAGATGGCGAGAGGAAGGTCCACAAGTTTCCCAGCTGCCTGAGGCCCAGTGGCCGCCTTTTCCACCTCAGCTACTCCGCGCCAGCCGCCGCAGCCGCCACCATCTTGAAAAACCTTACCAGTCATCTTTTAAAAAAAAAAAAAAGAAAAAGAAAATCCAAACTAAAAGTAAAATGTTATCTAGAAAATAATAATTAAACAGTATAGATCTGAACCTATGTGAAACAGCTAATATTAATAAACAAAAATAATAAAAATAGATTTACAGAAAAATAGAGTTTTTCCAACAAATGTTACTAGAAAAATTGGATATTCATATGCAAAAAAAGAAAAGAACTGAGACCCTTACCTCACATCATTTACAAATATTAACTCAAACTGGATCACCAACCTAAATGTAAGAGCTAAAACTACAAAACTTGTAGATAAACACATAGAAGAAAATCTTTGTGTCCTTGGATTAAGCAAAGATTTCTTACATAAGACAGGCCACACAGACTGGGAGACAATAACTGCAGGTCATGTAGCTGGCAAAAGACTTACATTCAGAATGTATGATATAGCCTTACAATTTAATAAGAGGACAAACTACTCGATAAAAAGGTAGGAAAAAGATATGAACAGACTCTTCACCAAAGAAGATGCACAAATGGCTAATAAGCACATGAGAAGATGCTCAACATTATTAGTCACACCCATTAAAGTGGCTATAATTTTCAAAATGGACATTACTGAGTGGTGGCAAATATATGGAAAAACAGAAACTCATACATTGCTGGTGGAAATGTTAAATGGTACAGCTATTCTTGAAAACAGTTTGGCAATTTCTTAAAAAGTTAAACATATAATTACCATATAACCAACCCAGCAATTCCACCCTTAGGTATCTACCTAATAAAAATAAAGCTATATGTCCACACAAAGATTTGTACATGATATTTATATCAGCACTATTCTTAATAGCCCCAAATTGGAAATTATCCAAATGTCTATTAACTGGTGAATGGAAAACCAAAATGTGGTATATCCTTACAAAGGAGTACTATTCAGCAATAAATGTGCATGAACCTCAAAAATATTATGCTGAGTGAAAGAAATCACATACTGTATGATTGTATTTATATAAAATTTCTATGAAAGGCAGAATTATAGAGACAGAAAGCAGATCTGTGGTTGCCAGGGGCTAAAGCTGGGAACAGAGATTGATACAAACAGGTATGAGGAAACTTTCTGGGCTGGTGGAAATGTTCTAAAATTGGATTGTGGTAATGGTTCACAATTATAAATTTACTAAAAACCATTAAACTATACCCTTACAATGGTATGTAAATAATATCTCAATAAAGCTGCTTTAATATTTTATATTAGGTACCTAATAATATTAGGAAGTGAATAACAAAATAAACCTAAAGAAAGAGGGGGAAAATAATTTGAAAGGATAAGAGCAGAATTTAGAAACCAGAAAAATAATAATGCTAATCATACATCTTAGAGCTGGTTCCTTGAAAGAGAAGAGATAAAATGGATAAACCATTAGCTGCCCTAATAATGAAATAAATGAGAAAGAACAAATATACAAAATAAGAATTATGAATGGAATAACCGTGCACATAGAGGAAATTCAGTAAATGATTCCTCAGTTCCACTGCTCAATTCTGTGCAAAGAGAGTCAAAAACCTTGGCAAAGTGGATGATTTTCTAGGAAAACATAAATTACCAAAACTGACCCAAAAGATATTTTAAAAGTCAGAAAATATCAGTTACCATAGAAGATAGTGGAAAACTTGTTAAAATGTCATCCACCCAGAGAAGCATCTGGTTCCAATGGTTTCAAAAGAGGATCTACTAAACTTTTACTGATTGGAGAACACCAGTGTTTTCAAACTGCTCTAGAGAGCATAAAGAAAAGAGATATTCTTTTTCCAAATTATTCTGATAAAGTTAGCATATCAATGATAACCTAACCTGTAACCATAACAAAAGGAAAACACAGTCCAACTTCACTTGTGGATATAGATGTAAATATTCTAAATACAATATTAGCCAATAGATCCAACAGTGCATTAAAAAAATCATAAAAGAGTTCAACATTAGGAAATCCATTAATGTGGTTTGCCTCAGAAGTAAGTCTCAATAAAATGTCCGCCTTCATGATGATAGATAGGTTTTTTTAAATTTCAATTTTATCCTGATTTTTAAAATGTTGAAAAATAGTAAGATCGATAATTAGCTGATGTGCTAAATTAAATATATCTCAAGTCAGAAACTAGCCTTATGTTCAATGGTGAAACAATGTAGCCAGGAGTAACACACAATTACCCATTACCACCACTGTCATTTCTATTGCACTGAGGAATTCTCCGACTCAATCAGACAAGAGTGGGGGAAGAGGTACTAAAACTTGAAAGGAGGAGGTAAAAATGATCACTGACTGTGTGACTGGAAAGTGAAGAGAAACAATCGCAAAACAATTAGCAAGAGTAGCCTAATTCAGTAAGTGGAGTGAGCACAATATAAATAACTAAAAAATCAATATCCAAGAATCTATTTTAACAACAATAACTTGTAAATATAATTGAAGAAAAGATTCCATTTACAATAGGAACCAAAAAGATAAAACACCCAGGAGTACAGTAAATGGACGAGATTCATACAAGAAAAACCTAAAAAACAGAGGGACAAAAAGGAAGATTTGACTAAATGCTAATATGTTTGCTAACCTTGGATAGAAAGACTGACTTGTATAAAAATAACAATTCTCCCCAAATTAATCTGTATATTTAGTATAATCTCAATGAAAACACCAACAGGTGTTTTGTTTTGTTGTTGTTTAGTTTTCCAGAACTACACTGAATGCCAAATATTCTGTGCTGATATTCCATTTGTTAATGATCTTATTCTTCTAAAATAAATAAAACTAAAAAAAATTATTTTAATGATCTTATTCTCTTTTCCTTTCCAGTGATAATATTTTGCATGTTCAAGCCCACCTTTCTTTCTCTCAGCACCAGTGAATAGAATTTCAGCTTTTAGGCTTGAAAAATAACAGCAAAATTGCAGCAAAATAAGGAGAAAACGTTCTTTCTTTCCCTGCAGCTGCAGAAAAGACCAGATAGAATCCTGCTTTGTAAACACCGTCCTTGCCGATGTTATTCTAACAGAGAAATAGGTAAATCACCTGGACTTCAGAGATTGCTGCTATGCCATGAGAAAAGTAAGCCGTTCCCCAGAGGCTATAATTTGGACTGGTTGGGCCTGGCAGAAACATTTAAATTGATACCTCTGTTTTCTCAAGGTAGCAGCATTTGTGAGCTCTCTTTGCTCAGCTTTCTTCTTCTCTCACAGGAGGCTTGGGGTAAATAAATCTGTTAGATTTCTTATTTAAACAGAGTTTGAGAGCCTTGCCTCATTCAAATTAACACAGACAAGTTGATGTTTTCCAAATTTATATGGAAAACAGGCAAGGATAGTCAAGAAAATGCCAGGAAAAAACAATGAGAGAAAATATCACTACAAGATGTTTAACATATCATAAAGCCACAGAAATTAAAAGTGCTTGATCCTGGCATATAAACAGACAGACAGATCAATAGAACAGAATAAAGTCCAGAAATTAGATTCAAAACATTCAGGGAAAGAGTATAAAATAAAAGGAACCTCTCAAATCAGTGGAGAAAAGATGGGTCATCTCAGAAATGGATGGGACAATTGGGTAGACATCTGGGAAAGAGTAAAATTGAATCTCTAATACTCACACCAAAATAAATTCCAGATGGAGCTAAGTTTTATATATATATGTGTGTGTCTTTAAATAAAGCTATAAAATAACTAGAACAAACATGAAATATTTATTTTAATAATCCCAGATTATGGCAATCTTTCCAAGTATGACACAAAAGTCAGAAATCATTGAAAAGACTAATTCAACTACATAAGAATTAAAAAATTTTTTATGGCAGAAAAGTACTGTCAAAGATTAATGATAAAGTGGAGGGAAGCATTTGCAGACACAATAAACTGACAATTTCTTAAGATTAAAAGGCTTTTAAGAAACAGAACAGCAACCCAGCAGAAAGATGATCAAAGTACATGCACAACTAGTCACAGAAAAGGAAGTACCAATGTCTTTTAAACAGGTAAAAATGTGGTCATCCTCACTCACACTAATATAAATGCAAATTAAATTATAAAGAGATTTCATCTTACTACTAGTAGACGAGTGAAGATCATCTGTGAAATGGATGTATTCACAGTGCCTTCTCCACAGTTTAGTTGATAAATCCAAAGCAGTCTGAACGGTGTCTGGCACTATGTGACAGAAGTCAGTTATTATTATTACCATTATTAAGGATAATTGACATTACTAAAATTTATGATGTACACACCTTCCGACCTGTTATTCATCTTCTTGGAATTTGGGGGACTTAGGTGTGAGCATGTTTACAGGACATAGATACAGATCTTGTCATTGTCCCACTGTTTGTAACAGCAAAAGATTGGAAACCACGTAAATGTCCATAAAGAGAGGCCTGGTTAAAGACAGTATGGAGGGCTGGCAGGTTACTCACTTGGTTAGAGTGCAGTGTTGTAACACCAAGGTCAAGGGTTCGATTCCCTTACCGGCCAGCAACCAAAAATAAAATAAATAAAACAAAAATAAATAAAAAAACAAAGATGGTTTCGGTAATGGGCCACAATAATCAACCACATTGTATATCGACAAAATAAAATAAAATAAAAACCCAGAAAAAAAAAAAAACAAAGATGGTATGGAAATCCATGCAATGGGCTTCTATGCAGGCATTAAAAGACTGAGGCAGATGTCTGTGTACTGATGAAAAACAATCTTCAAGTTATTGCTAAGTGGGGGGGCAGGGATAAGCATTATACAGACTGTGTTTTATACCACTATTTGTATAGAAAAGGATATTCTAGTATATGCATAAAATATCTCTGAAAGGAGACATCATAATTCTTTTATCACCTCTGGGCAGTGTCCTTTGTAATGGTTTAATTGTTTATTTTTACGATGTGTCTATTACCTATTGAAAAGGAAAATCTATTTAAAAATTTTTTTTACTTATTATTGGTATATTCATTCTTACAAATCATGGTATTTCTTTATGCCCTTTGCCTGACCTATCACTTCTAACACCCTCTCCTTCCCTCCCCCAATCTCTAGCATCCTTAGGTAAATCTATTTTTTTTGAGTCAAGAGTTTGCAATGAACATGTTAACTCTTGCAAGAATTCAGCCATTTCTATGCAAGTATATTTGAAATCCTTGCTTTCAAAAGTTTTAAATCTGATTACCTAGACTTCCATCTACGCACCTGATTTGAATCTTCTTGTAGGACTGTTGCCTGGTGTAAAAGTACCTGCCTCACAGGAGAATCAAGAGACAGCAAATTAAACTACTCGTGAAGGTGTCCTTGACTTTATCCAATAAAGGCCTTTTGAAACTCAGTAATTCAGTCTCCCTCCGATTCAGCGCCACTGCCACGGCCGGTGTAGACTGCCCTGATGCTAACACCACTAGGCCCCTGGTCTGTCTAAGTGACCAGCGGGATTCTTGCACCACAGGGCTTCGTGGTACCCAAGGATGCTCTTCCTCCTTGTGGCGAAAGGCTGCTATAACAACCAGATCACCACCACAGAGATGCCCCAGACAGATTCCCTGGGTGTCCAGCTCAAGGACTTCGTCACGTTCGGCCACGTAGTCAAAAAACTCAGAATGGCTTTAGAGAACGGTTTAGCACATTTTTTTTTCTTTTGTAAAAGACCAAACAGTAAATATTTTTGGGTTTGTGGTCCATGTGATCTCTGTCTTAAGGACCCAACTTTGCCTTTGCAGCATGAATGTAGCCTTAAACAGTATGTAACCAATGAGTGTCTGCATCCCAATAACTTTATTTACTAAAACATGTGGCAGACTATGCACTTACTAGAATGTCCAAAATCCAGAACACTGACGACACCAAATGCTGGCAAGAATGTGGAGCAACAGGAACTCTCATTCATCACTGGTGGAAATGCAAAATGGTACAGACACTTTGCAAGATAGTTTGGCAGTTTCTTACAAAACTAAGCATACTCTTGCCATATGGTCCAGCAATTACGCTCCTTTACCCAAAGGAGCTGAAAGCACATCTGTGTGAAAACCTGCCTACAGGTGTTTACAGCAGCTCTATTCATAATTGCTGAAACTTGGAAGCAAACTTCCAAGTTGGCGAATGGATAAATAAGCGGTGGTACATTCAGAAAATGAAATATTATACAGAGCTAAAAAGAAATGAGCTACCAAGCTTTGAAAAGACATGCAGGAAACTTAAATGCATATTATTAAGTAAAAGAAGACAATCAGAAAAGGCTAGATATTATATGATTCTAACTATATGACATTTTGGAAAAGGCAAAAGTTTGGAGACAGTAAAAAGATCAGTGATTGCCAGGGGTTAGAGGGGAGGTTCGGACATATAGGCAGAGCACAGAGGATTTTTAGGGCAGTAAAACAACTCTGTATGATACTAAAATGGTAGATACATGTCATTATACATTTATTCAAATCTATAAAATGTACGACACCAAGAGTGAGCTCTGATGTAAACTACGGACTTTAGGTGATTATGATGTGTCCATGTAGTTCATCAATTGTAACAAATGCACTGCTCTGGTGGGGGGTGTTGATAGTGGGGGAAGCTGTGCACGTGTGGGGCAGGGGGTGTGGAACATCTCTTTACCTTCCTCTCAATTTTGCTGTGAGCCTAGAACTGCTCTAAAAAACAAGTCTTTATTAAAACAAACAAACAAACAAAAATCTGGAAATAAAAAGACATGTGATGGGCCGGATTTGACCTACGGGCTGTACTTTGTCAAACCCTGGTCTAGGACGTTTACTCTCGTCTCCAAAATCCAGTGGAACTGGACCTTGCTGCAGTGTGATGCGTTGTGATCTCTGCCCCCTGGAGCAGAGGGCAGTTCTGCACTGGGCCATGCATAGAGTCAATGGTTACTGTTTGCTCAGTGTCCAGACATCTCGGCCTAAGTAATCTCTATGAGAGAGAGAGAGAGAGAGAGAGAGAGAGAGAGAGTGTGTGTGTGTGTGTGTGTGTGTGTGTGTGTGTGTGTGTGTGTGTGTGAGAGAGAGACATTTAATGCCTCAGTGCTGTGTAAAGACCCAATGAGTGTGTGTGTGTGTGTGTGTGTGTGAGAGAGAGACATTTAATGCCTCAGTGCTGTGTAAAGACCCAAAACCTTTGATCTGTGTGTGTGTGTGTGTGTGTGTGTGTGTGTGTGAGAGAGAGAGACATTTAATGCCTCAGTGCTGTGTAAAGACCCAAAACCTTTGATCTGTGTGTGTGTGTGTGTGTGTGTGAGAGAGAGACATTTAATGCCTCAGTGCTGTGTAAAGACCCAAAACCTTTGATCTGAGAAATCTGCTAAAAAAACACAGTCATCAAATGTTCTCATTCTCATGTGACTGCTTCAAAACACACAAAATGTGCTCAGCCACTTCAGCTTCTCTCAAAGATCCTGTGGGCACTCCTGTGTCCTATGCCTTATTTCCTCCACCGCACCATGTAAGCCTATCTCCTCTCCTCTGAACTATGTGGTGATGATGCCTTTTGCTATAAACTGAATGTGTCCCAAGACTCACATGCTGAAATCCTAATTGCAAAGGTATTAGGAGGGGGGACTTTGGGAGGTGATCAGGTCGTGAGGGTGGAGCCCTCATGAATGGGATTAGCGTCCTTATGCAAGAGACTCTGAAGAGACTCTCATGCTGTAATGCTACATGACTACACCAGCAATTCCTAGTGTGGACCTGCGTGTGAGGAGTCTGGTGACCCAGCCTGGCATGTGAGGAGTCTGATGACTCAGTTTGTACAACGCATTTGAAGGGTCTGTGCCCTAGCCCTGACAATACAAATGGAAACTTAGTATAACTAAAATAACAAAACATTTTGGCTTTAGTTATGGATAGCCCCAACCAGACTATTATTGTAGCTATTGCCTCAACACAACAACTGGTGTAGTCACCGGGAACTGGGAAAGATCCCCGGAGCCAATTGGCAGATGACAGGAGCTCAGTCCTCAGCAGCAGTTTACAGCAGCAGTAGCAGCAGAAGCAGCAGTAGTGGTAACCTCTCGGGGCATCCCGGGGGCACTGGAAGCAACAGCTTCCAGCCGCAGTAGCGGCCTCCCTGTGGCCCCATAGATCACAGCCACTCATCCTTTATACTTAAGTCCATAACCTAGGACACCTGGGTACACATGTGCAATTACATTAGATAATAACCAAGGAACACCTGGGCACATGTGCATATTTACATCAAATGCTCGGCAAGATTCTGAACATCTGAGGGGGCCCTGACCATTTATATTTACTTTCCCTACAATCCACCCCTTCAGGGTCCCTTGCCATACAATCTACTCATTCAGAATCTTCTGTGATGTTCTCTCAGTGAGGATAAATGACCCTTGCATTCACTTAATCTATTCCATCCCAACAGTCCCAAAAGTCTTTTGCTTGTTGCAGCACCAACTCAAAAGTCCAAAGTCTCATCTAAGACTAAAGGCAAAACTCTTTCCAGCTGTGAACCTGTAAAGGATCAAAAACAAATTTATCTACTTCCAGGATACAGTGGGACAGACATTGGGTACGCATTCCCATTCCAAAAAGGAGGAATAGACCAGAAGAAAGAAAAACAGGCCCCAAACAAACCCGAAACCCAAACAGGGCAAACATTAAGCACACTGGGGCATCTGGACCCTGAAAGCACTGGGCAGCCTCACTCCTACAGCTCTGCCAGGTGCAGCCCATTGAGGTGCCCTGGTGCCTGCAGCTTTTCCAGGCTGGTGCTGCCCATTGACAGCAGCCCCACAGTCCTGAGCACCCATCGAGCCATTGGGTGTATGTGGCATCCCGCGAGCCTTCTTGGGTTTATGTGGCACCCAGCGAGCCATCTGCTTTTGGACAACGCGACATGCGTTTACTACATCGTCTCCAGAGCACATTACACCATCCACCCCTAGGTCCCATAGCTGCAGCAGCCAGGGGCTCTCCCTGTTTCTGCTGCTTTACTGTTTCCCCAAGCCAACCAATTTGACCTGGGTAGATGAGACATAGGTAGGGAACTGGGTCACCTGTGGGTTGCCTACCAGCCCGCCTGGTCCCATTGGCTGCTCGTGCTTCACTTTCTGATGAGCAGCAGGTCGTTACAGTAGACACAGTCTCCCCCAACTCACCACTGGGTTCGTCATCATCTGGTGTTGGAAGCAGGAGTGACCTGTTGCTGGACTTCAGCCCCCGGGGTATGTACTCATACTTCCAACCTGTCTGCTTTCTGCTGCAAATCTCGGAACTGTGCCGCTTCATGGGCTTTCTGGTCCATGTTGGCTCATAGTACAGCGAACAACAGCCAGACCCTGGTCAGCAGGAAAGCGGCCACCGAGCACCACATACTCAAAGGTAACTACATTTCCTACCCCTCCCAAGGGGTTAATGGCTCCTTAACCTACTTGGCATCCTGCCCAAATGCCAGTTACCAGGCTCTTTTACCTGCTTGGAATCCTGCTGACCATGCCACTTGTAAAGCTACATGACTATGCCAGTTGTCAGGTTGAGGCAATAGCTACCATAATTGTCTGGTTGGGGCTATTCATAACTAAAGCCAAAAAGTTTCATTATTTTAGTTATACTAAGTTTTCCATTTGTATTGTCAGGGCTAGGGCTCAGGTCTTTCAAACCCATTGTACAGACTTGGTCACCAGAAAGCTCACATGCCAGGCTGGATCACCAGACCTCTCACATGCAGGTCCATGCCAGGTAATTGGGAAAGATCCTGGGAGCCATTGGCAGATAACAGGAACTCAGTCCTCAGCAGCAGCAGTGGCCCCTCAGGGCATCCCGGGGGCACCGGCACCAACAGCTTCCAGCAGCAGTAGTGGCCTCCCCATGGCCCCTCCCAGAGGGGATCCTGGGGGGCAGGGGGCCGTGTGGATCAGAGCCACTCATCCTTTATACTTAAGCACATAACCTAGGACACCTGGGTGCACATGTGCAATTACATTAGATAATAGCCAAGGAACACCTGTGCACACGAGCATATTTACATCAAATGCTCGGCAAGATTCTGAACATCTGAGGGGCCCTGACCATTTATATTTACCTTCCCTACACACGCCTTCCATGAGAGGGCCCGGCAAGAAGATGGAATATGAACCAGAAAGTAGCCCTCATCTCGCACTAAATCAGCCAGTGCCTTGATCATAGACTTTCCGGCCCCAAGAACTATAAGTAATAAATGTCTGTTGTTATAAGCCACCCAGTCTATGCTGATTTTTAATAGCAGCCTGAATGGGCTAAGATGCCCTTCTTCCCCACCTTTCCTGATTCTCTTTTAACACAGGGACGGCCCTTGAGTGTGTGGGCTCAGCTTCTCCATGAATTCACGTTTCCCCACAGGGAGGGGTTCAGTCCTGCCAGGTCTTGGGGACTTGCTTAACAGCTAAAACTGTAGAGTTCTTTTTTCAACAAAAATATCAGAAAGGCCACCCTTTAAGGTAAAACAGGCAGGAAGCTTTGATCTAGTGTGTGTTCAGGGGACAGCCTTGGAAGGCAGCCTTTAACTTCTAAAGAACAGCACACATGGCTTAGTGTACACTGCAGCCCTAAATACACAGCTGCACTCCCCAGTCCCTGCTTTAGGCTCCCTGTGTAAGTATTTATAGGGAAATAAGCTACAAAGAGGTGACAGGGTGACAAGATCCCACCTTCCCTGTGTTCTGTGGCTGGCTGCTCCCTGTCGTCAGCTGTGTTTTCCCAGCGTTCCTTTTTAGGATCTTCAGTTCTTTAACACCTGTTTAACAAATTCATCACATTAATTATTCTGTTAAAAGAAAGAGTGGGGTTTCTGTTTTCCTGAATGGACCCTGACTGATCAACGACAAAATAAGTGATGTGGCACGTTTGTGTCAGGGATGAGAATTTGCCATGAAAACACCACTGGAGAAAAGTCACAATTGGGTTGACAGTAGCAACTTTCGTTTGGTGAGAATAATCCTGGTCATGTGTTAAGTGTTTCTGATGTGCCCCACACTGTTCTAAACCCTTGGGCTATAATCACTGTAGTTATAGTAAGGTTATAGCATCACCCCCCCAAGTCATGTCACTCAGAACCTCAGACTGTGACCTTATTTGCAAACAGAGTCATTTCAGATGTAATTAAGGTAAGGATCGAGATGAGATGATTCTGGATTAGGGTTGGCCCTAAATCCAGGGACAAATATTTTATAAAAGACAGAAAAGGACACACAGACACACAGAGAAAAGGCCACGTGAAGCTGGAGGCAGAGGTGGGAGTGATGCAGCCACAAGCCGAGGAGCACCAGGGGCCACTAGGAGCTGGAAACGGCAGGAAGGATCCTCCCCTAGAGCCTGCAAAGGGAGCATGGCCCTGCCTATACCCAGGTTTTGAATGTTTAGCTTCCAGAAGTGACAGAGAATAAATTTCTGTTGTTTCAAGCCACGCATTTTGTGGTGATCTGTTATGGCAGCTCTAGGAGATGAATATAATCACTCACAATTCTCCTAGAAAAGCTGTGTTTATAAAGCCGTCTGGAAGCGTGGGCCTTTTTCTACAGGTCCCGAAGTTCCCCCAAAGCATGAGCATTCTCCATCCTCATGCGTCTCCAGCAATCTCAGCCCCTTCCTGCCCCAGTGCTAGTGGAGCCTTCCTGCCCCCAGGAGGTGGGCCTGGCCCCGGCCCTGGCTCCTTGCCCTCGCCCCCCATTGCATCTTAGCTTTGGGACTGTTTCTGGCCACTGTCCAGTGTGAGAGGAGAGATGCCCCGTGGAGAGAGGGAAGTGGTGAGCAGGCCGGGTTGGGGCAGTGACGGGACTGGCCTCTGCTCTGTGGGAGCCTGAGACACGCAGCAGCTTCTCCCGTTCCTCTTTCTGTAAGGATGACTGAACCGGGCACTGGAAACGTTTATTCTCACCCAAACTCACTGTGCCTCTGAAGGAAAGCAGCCTGGATTTTTATCTCGCACCAGGTGAAGATCCCACTGCTGCCTCATTCTCTCCCCATTCATGATGCGAAGCCACCAGAGGGCACGGGATTGCCACTGGTCACTGCACACGTCCCTTTCTCCCCACTCCTGGGAGGCCCCCGTGGTGCCCATGCTTGCAGGATGGTCCTGCTTGTTGGCTGGGTTGCTGAGCACCATCCAAGGGAACAGAGGAAATGAGAATCAAAGTGGTTGCCGAGCTCTGCAAGCCCAGGTGGGGGCCTCTGAGCAACCTGGGGGCCAGCACCCCCCACCAGGGCTCAGCCGGGGGAGAGGAGCTGATTTCCTCCCTCCCCACTCCCAAGACCTAGTGGTGGACTCAGGGCATGACTGCCCAGCCATCCCCAGTGGTGGCCCAATATTATGTGCTGCCTTGACATCTGGTGAAACTGTGAGGGCCTCGAGTGGCCTCACACAGTCCCCTTCCCACTCTGCTCTCATGGATGGGGTCCCCAGCCAAGTGGCCCTCCCTATCATGGGACTGGGTGAAGCTCCTGCTGACCCCTGAGTGGCAGGTGTCACCTCCTCCCAGACCGAGGAATTGTTGCAACAAGCCAATCACATCTTCCTGTAGAAACCAGGGTCACTCCACCCTCTTGTTACTACAAAGCTTGTCTCCCACAGCCCCTGCCTGTTCACTCTGCTCCCAAATCCACCCCTCGTGTGGCCCTGTATGGCATGCCATGTCCCCCTCTCCCAAGCCATGAGTTCATGTGACTGATAAATTGCCATGGATGTCATCTGGTCAGTGGCAGGTGTCATATACTTGGCCATCTCCAGAACCCTAAGGCAGGAATCCCTCCCTCACCAGTGGAGTAGATGGGAGGTGATAAAAAAATCAGAGGCCCTCGGAGTTATCCAGATATGGGGTTCTTCTCCACACACAGCCTGAGTGGTCACAGGCCACATTACTTCCCAAGGGCTGGACAGGATGATAAAGAGTTATTCCTGGGATAGGGGTGGGGGCTGAGCAGGTTCCTAACTACTTTCCAGGAATTCTGAGCTGTGACTCCAGGGTCCCTGCTCAGAGGAGGAGCCTCACAAGGCACTTTCAGAACATGTCTCACCTTCTAGGCATTCATCCTCCCATTTTATAGTGGTGCTTACAGTGGGTCCTTTCTCCCTGAACTTGACAACTGAACAGAAGTTTAGCCTCCTAAGGGTGTCTGAAGCCACTCAGGAACCTCCCCCAGCCCCAAGCCAGCACCGCCTGGCTGCCGTCAGGGTTCCCTGCACATTGAGAAATAGCCTCAAGGTGACCACCAGGGGGCAGCCGCATTCCTTCACTGCATACATAGCCTGATAAAGAAATCCAGTTTTTGGAAATATCTACAATACTTGCTTACAGCTTTACTAACCTCAGGTAGACAGATGGACGAATGCACTTGAGGGGCCAATTGCTCTAAATCTCCTGACTCTTTTTTGTATTTAGGTTTGACACTGCTTACCTAAAAAATTTACCAATCCATATCAATCCATTCATAGCTTTCTGTACATTTCTTTGGTCCTCCGGCCCTCATAGCCTTTGGTTATCTCCCTTAGCCTATTTCATACTGACGTCTCATTTGCGCCCATAGAGAAATTGTCTGCCGATGTGGACTTAAGATAGGGCATACTCTCGAGAGAGCCATCTGCATTATTCTGCTCCCACACAGCCCTGCCTGGAGATTAAGAGATTATTAAATCCTTAGTGTTTTCTCACCTGTCACCTAACTTCTAACTCTTGCTGTGGCCAAATTACCATAACGTTCTGAGGGGAACCTAAGTTCAGAGGCAAGGGCGAAGGCAGTATCTCACATCTCATTCTCATTCTTTGCAACTTGGCTTTTCTTTTTTCTTTAATGGCCTGGTTCACATTTGGACTACTTTATGTCTCTCTAAGCAGACACCTCGTTATACAGTGCGGATGATTTTAGGATCATTTTTGAGAATAAATGGTCTGATATTCTAAGTGATATTATAAGAAAATTATCGACTTGAGTCAGTGTATACAGAAAAATAAACTCAGCAAATCCACAGCCCCCCTCCATCACTGTGTACACTGTCTCTGCTCTTGTGGCAACGGCAATAGCCTTTCTGAGCACTGTCTGCCATCCCCTCCCCAGCTCACAGGCCTCCAGGAGCCCTTGGTGGGTTGAGGCTGCAGGAGGAGGGAAAGGACTGAAGTTAGGGATGCAGAATGCCCGCTGGCTCCCTTCTTTAAGCAACCAATGACCTTGGGTGTGTCCCTGAACCCAGCCGAGCCTCAGTTCCCCTGGCAGTTGTCTAGCTAACCTCCATGGAGCTCTTCAAAGCCATCTGTACAGGGATTGCACACCACATATCTTTTCTGGTGAAGTTTAAAGTCATTCACCCAGCCAGGCCGGGGGGCTCCAGGAGAGGTGCGGTGAAGTGACATTCTTCATGTTGGCTAATTCATGCCAGCCCATGTTATCCCTCGGCCCTGTGGGGGGCTCAGGAGCCTAATTCTTCTGTACATAGGGTGGACCAACCCCTCCAGGACAGACTCACAATAACCAGTCTCAAGAATGTGAGAAGCAAAGTCAGAGTTGTAATGTCCTCTCTGGCAGTGACAGGGAGGGGAGAGGGATCCTGATGAGTGGGATGTTCTTGGAGTGTCAGGTGAGGACAGCCTGATACAGCATTTCATAGTGGGGCTGGGAGTGCGGGTCTCTCAGCCCAGGGCCACACCTGGGGAAGTGCCTGTTCCTGCTGCCCGGTGGCTGGGCCGGGTTCCCTCTCAGACTCTGTTTATGCCTGTATCACGTGTGGCCTGGGGCTGGCTGGGATCTATACTTTCTCTCTAAAGCAGAGGTTGTGAACTGGTGACCTTTGGGCAGAATCCAGCCCAAGGTCATATTTTGCTTGGACCACATAATTTAAAAAAATTAAATTAGTAGCCAATGTGTAACAATCAGGAGATTTCACAGCTTCTCTTACAACATCCAGAACTCTATCAAGACTGTGCCCACCTGCCCCATGGCTGCAAATGCCAGGGGCTGAGTGGCAGCCTCTCCTTGACAGCTTGCCACAGTTGCCCTCTGGGGCTTCGCTCCCCTGTGTTCTATCTGCAGGCATTGCAGCGGCTACGTCTCTGTCTGACAGGCTGTGTGTTGATGCCAGAGTGGAACTACCCATGGACAACCTCATTTTTCTTATTCCCAAGCCCCTAGGGCTGCCTCGTCAGAGCCCCATAAGAACTGATTAATACCATCTTCTAAAAGGAGGTATCAAGAGAACACACATCACAGATCATGATAAAAGACTTTAA
Organism: Cynocephalus volans; assembly: GCF_027409185.1. NCBI lineage: Eukaryota > Metazoa > Chordata > Mammalia > Dermoptera > Cynocephalidae > Cynocephalus > Cynocephalus volans. The sequence continues at coordinate 181,567,511 of NC_084460.1, forward strand.
TTTTTTAAAATCTTATTATTTTTAATTAAAACAATTGATTATACATATTTGTGGGGTACAGAGTTGACTATCAATACTTGTGTATAATATGTGATGGTCAAATCAGGATAATTAGCTTATTCATCATTTAAAAAAATCTTATGAATACCACAAAAAGCACCATTGTCCTAGCCAATGAACATAAAATATTGCAAGCAAAATATTAAGATTCTATTTTTAAAGAGCTTAGAAAAGTACCTGGCACATACCAAGCACTCTATGCATGAGAAATCAAAATTTAAACTATGGCAACAAACACGTGAAAATCTGTGGCTCGACCCACCTCCCCCTCCCCTCTCCCCCAGCCCCTTTAAAACCAAGGGGAAACGGAGGGAGAAGTGAAGAGGTTTGTGGGTGCGGGGACGTGAGCTGGATGCCTGATTCTTCAAGGACAGGGAGGACTAAAGCTCCTGGGATCTCCCTCTGCCTTAAAAGGCCGAGGAATCTTAGTGGGGGAGAGAGAACCAGTGATAAAAGGGCCGGTCCTTGGGCCTGGAATGTCAGCGTCAGAAGTGCCACTTGCTGGACTCACACCACGGATCTCACGTGCTCTGGGGCCCTCTCCAAACCCGCTTTTCCTTCAGTCTGGGCAATACATGTCTGTCTGAAGCAGGGTCTGTCTCCCACAGGGGCCATGAGAGCCAGCAGCCATAACCAGGCTTCTGGTGGCACATGAACCCCGAAACAGTAGGCGAAATGTGTCTCTGTGCATTTTTCAGGTGAAGGGAGGATCATGCCTTTTATTGAATTTTCAGAGGACTCTGTGACTCAAAGTACCACTCCTCTTTAGGACTGCAATAATTCAGAGGCTGAGCCACACCAGGGTTCTGCCCCAAAGAACACGCAGGCCTCCAACCACACACAGGAATCACTGTTTATCATGTAAAAGGAGGACTGGGATGAAACTGGGACAAATTTGTCCATTTGAGGATGGCCAGAGATACTTATGCGCTGCTTTTAACTTATATTACGTGCGGGTTTTTAAATGTTTTGTCTTATTGTAATATTCCCTACTCTTTGGGAATGCCCAGCAGGCGAGCTTTCAGGATGCCACGTTGCAGAGGGTCCCGATGCTGCAGAAGGCGGATGGAGAAGAGACCGGCAGCCAAGGGTGCTGGAACTCTGTGACTCTCAGGGCAGGTGGCACCAATAGAGACCTTCTTCTCCCTGCCACGAGCAGCTCCTGCAGGTACCAGCCTCCTCCACCCCAGCCCCTTGTCTGCCTACAAGGGAAGGAGGGCTGAGAGGCGCTGCTGCTGTGTCTCTCGGGTGGGGTGGGAGGTAGCACATTTGTTTGCTAGGGCTGCCATGTCCAAGAATCCCAAACTGGGTGGCTCAAACACCTGATATTTATTGTCCCACAGTTCTGAAAGCCAGAGGTCTGAAATCAAGCAGGGCCACACTTCTTCTGAAACCTGTAGGGGAGAAGCTTTCCTTGGCTCTTCCAGCATCTGCTGGTGGCCATCCACCCATTGCGTCCCTTGCTTGCACCTCATCACTGCAATCTCTGTCTCTGTCATCACCTGGTGTCTCTCCCACATCTCTGTGTCCAAATTTCCCTCTTATAAGGACGCCAGTCATTTCCGATGAGGGCCACCCCAATGACTTCTTCTTAATTTGATCATCTGCAAACACCCTACTTCCAAATAAGGTCACATTCACAGGTACCAAGGGTTAGGGCTTGAACATATCTTTTCAGGGGCAGAATTCAACCCACAAAAACAGGCACAAATAATCAAAAGGCCCTGCCACCTCAGTCCCAGGAGTTGCCAGTGCCCACACCCACTCCTTCCCTGGGGCTCTTGGGGTGGTGGGGGTGCCCCTCCCGCCACCCATAGTAACTGAGCACCTTCTCGGTGTTCATTCTGAAGGGGACGTCTCTTCTCCTCCATCTCAGTCCTGTTGGAAGCATCTAGACTGAGATGTGTGAGTGGTAAGTGTGTGTGTCTGTGAATACAAGTGTGTGTGTGTTTGGGGGGGAGATGTGTGAAGGGCAGGTGCAATGCAGGAGCGGGGGTTGGAAGGACAGGACGAGGACAGAGCCACAGGAGAGAGCGTAGATGAGACAGGATCAGCAGCGCACTGTTAGTGACACACACGGGGAACATCACGCATTTGGGTGCCATCCCGTACATAGGTGTATTAGTAAGGTTATTGATTCCGCTGCTTCAACAGAGATCAAAGTAACAGTGGCTTAAGGAAGAGTGGAGTTAAGTTCTCTCCCCTATAAGTCTGAGCTGGTGGGTGGTCCAGGAAGGCAGGGAGACCCTTTCCGTGACGCTGCTCAGGGACCCCTGTTGTTCTGCCTTCTGTGAGTGCACTGTTCTTTCCTGGAGTCAAAGCTTCTCACCACCTCATCCACGTCCCAGCCACCAGAGAAGCGAACAGGGGAAGTGACCTTGCTAGTTGCAAGGAAGTCTGGGAAATGCAGCTCTCATTCTCAAAGGCTACATTCTCAGGGGTTCTGCTAAATTTAACAAGGCAGGAACTGATATTGGGGAACAAATGACAGTCTGTTATAGAAGGAATATGATGTTAGAAACATAGTGACATTCATCCACCCCCCACCCCTTACAATAGCCAAATGCAAAGGCCGATGGTAGCCATGTGATGAAGAGTGAGAGGCAGGGCATTCGAGAAGTCAGAAGGTCAGGCGTCTGGGTTTAACGGCTGTGGCTTCATGACAAGCGCTGCAGCTCGGGAAGGTGTGAGGTGGGTTGTTCCACAGCCAGCTGGTTTTCAATGACATAGCATGCTCTGTAGCTCTCTAGGACCCGGGCCTGCAAGTACGCCTTGCCCTTCTCCTGCCAGGCGTCCGACTCGATGTAGACGTTGAACGGGTCATGCGAGTGCTCCAGCTTCTTGGAGCGGATATAGCTCAGCATGATGCCCAGAGTGAAGAAACCGAAGAAGCCGAGCACCAGGAGGATGTAAAGCACAGCCAGCTCGCTGTCACCATCGCGGGGGGAACGGCGGGCCAGCTCCGACGCATTGCTGCCCCGCTGTGCCATCTCCTGCCACAGCTGGGTCAGAAAGGGCGTCACGGCTGTGGCATTGGGCAGGACCATCCTGGGTTTCAAGTTTCCACCGCTGGACAGCGAACTTCCCAGGCAAACTTCCTGCAAGAAAAATGTAACCTGAAATCAAAAAGCATGTATCGGCTCAAACCACACATACACCCACACACACGCACACAATTCATACAAATCTCAGGTGAGAGGGGTGGCTGACATACTCTTCAGTCTGTGATATGTGCCACCTGGGGGCTGCACAATGCCCTCTCTTGATTGATCAATTGATGAGTTGATTCCCCTTTATTTCCACTCACCACTCCCACTCCAGGTGACCATCGGAATGAGTTCCTTTGACGTGCATCGTTGCATGTTGTTGTTATGTTGCGTTGCACGTATGCATCTTAGTTTACATAAATGGTATCAGGTCATATGTCTCATTCGGTCTCTTTCCTTTTGTCCTTACCCTTGGGTTTGCCATGTGTGTGCATTTTCTTCCTTCCAGCTGTTGAAAAGACCCCGTAGCAAAGATTCATTTCTTTTCTCAGCCCGCTCCCTAGAGATGGACTCTGCTGTGGCCACTAACTCCATAAACAAAGGGGGGACAGACACCCTCATCCTTGTCCTCCTATGGATCTGATGGCAACACACATTCACACTAGTGCCCGGTAGTCTACACAACTAGTCAGACAGGTGCTGTTAGTGTCCTCACCTTGGAGCACCTCTCTAGGGACAGCCACGTTCATCTGAACAGAGAACTCACCCTATCACATGGCAGACTTCGGCATGACATGGTGCGATTTTACACAGAGCTCTCTTCTAAGGGTTACAGCTGGTGCTGTGTTTGCCCCTCTCTGCCCACCGCCCTGCCCTGAATGGCTAGCCTGGCCGTGTAGAAAGTGACATTTTCCCCCATCGCTTTAATCTTGATTTCACTGTATCTGAATGCCCCTAATAGGCCGTAGAATTGTAAAAGTTGTCTCCAGTCTCCAAGTAGCTGTGGAATTCTGTTGAGGGTTTCATGTGCTCTGAAAACTCCATCTAAGTGGCTTTGAGATCACGGGTAAATTAAAACAGATTTTATTCATTTTTTTGTTTGGGCAAATGCCGGCTTCTACCTCCAGTTCTTGCTGGGAAACAAAAGCCCCAAGGCCAAGTCGTGGAGGCCACACTCCAAACTCAATCCAGAAGGGTCCCCCCGGAGCTTATTAGACATAAGTGGTCCAGCTCGTTTCCTACGAGCTTCCAAGTAGCTGAGTAGCACATACTGTTGAGGCCCCCTTGGGGTGACTGTTGTAACTAGAGGTAAAAGGCGTGTTTGGGAACACAGTTTCTGGACAGAATCACTGTGGAAGGAGAAACTCCACCATATTCTGGGGCAGCTTGGCCTTTCCCAGGTAGATGAGGACTGAGACATTGCATGTCATCTTGCCCAGGACAACTGTCGACCTCAGAAGACTGGCTCCTCTCCAGGTTAGACCTAGAGCCACTTCTTCACAGAACTGTCAAGTTAAATACATGCACCAAACCCAGCACCAGACGAAGACGTTTGGCACCTTTCCAAGGCCCCTCTTCCTCTGCCCATCGCTGGTGTAGATGAAACTTCTCCTCTCTCCCTGGGCGGTTGCTCCTGCACCTTCAGGTTGGCCCACCAGGCCTCCCTTCTAAGCGCCAGAGCCGTGTGTCCAGAGACCTGCCAAGGAGACATTTCCCTTTGGCCATCCCCAGGCTCCTCAACCTCAACACCTCCCTCCCCGCTGGCCAGAGCTGGTCCATGCCTCAGCAAGCTGAGCGCCAGCATCACCCACCATGGAATCTGAGTCACCCTCACTGCAAATCTCACCATGTCATTCCCCCCAGATCCAAAGCCTTGCTTTTCTCCTCCCTGCCTTCTTGGTGAAATGCCCTGAATTCAGCCTGGATGCATGCCCAAGGTTCGAGGGTCTCTGCCTCCCTCTCCTGTTCCACTATTGCCACTGTGCCCAGATCCTGTGCTCCAGCCCTGCTGTCCCCTTGCTAAACCTCGCACACAGTGTTACGTCTTTGCATGTCTCCAGCACAGACGGCACCTCCTTCCTGGTCCAGGAAACTCCTACATGGTGCCTACTCATGCTTTAAAATTCAGCTCAGCTCTCACCTCCTTCTGAAGCCTTCTCTGATGTATGGTGCTGGTTTAGCAGCACCCACACCATGCCCCCAGCCAACTTCATCATAGTCATGGGTCTCCAGCACACGGCCACACAGGAGCTGCCCGTGAACGTTCACTGAATAGATGCCACCAGCACTTAATACCTCTTCATGGTGGGAACCTGATTCTTTCTAACCCACTTACTCTAATGAACGAGCTGGATTCAGAGCTTTAGTTAACTCGTGTCCCATCCTGGACCACAGTCTCAGAGAGCACGAGTGGAGAAGTAGAAAGAGCTCACACTTTTGAATGCCACCTCCATCCGGGCTTGGATTCTGGCCTTGCTACTTCTGGCCACATGATCCTGGACATTAGCCCTGCTTGGTTGTGTCTTTTCCTTGCTAAAATAGGGAGAAATATCAGCGACGTTTGAAGGCTGTTGCTGGATCGCTGGTCAGGTATGTGGAGTAGCCGACGCAGCACGTGGCATGTAGCAGGTGCACACTTTGTGATCCTAAGTATGCGTTCATTGGTTTTTCCACCTCATTAAGAAATTGCAGTACAGGGATTTTGGGCTCCAGGGATTTAGGTTTGGCTTTCCCATGGCTGAACACTCTGGCTCTCTTCTTTATCTTATGGAAAAACCAGTCATGGATGAGAAGCAGATTGTTTGTGGCGTTTCCTGATTTCTGGGCTTTGGAGTCTGTGCACAGAGATCCGTTAGGGGTTAAGCTGTGTGTGCTCAGGAGTTTCCAGGTCCTGACTCTTATATGAGACTGGCACTTAGCCCCATTCTGACCACAGGGGCAGGCAGGAATTGTTTGTAACAGATCCCAACTCAATGCTCAACAATTTCTTTTAAAGTGGCTTGAAACCAGTTATGAATGCATAGAACCCTGCCCCAGAAAACAGACAGGCTTTGACCTGATGATAATATAATTTTATTTTCAAAAACCCAGAGTAACCACAATTAGCAAATAATCCTGCACTCCGTTACTGTCAGAGAGTTCTTAAAGCTTAATGACAATGTGAGACTGGAATTATGGCAGGCAACATTTGGACACCCTAATGTTAATTGGTTTAGAACCAATAACTCCATACAGCAAAATAATTTAAGAGTAACTTCTGCAATTATTTCATACTGGTGGGTTTACTGAGAAACCTGTTACTTAAAACCAGATGGACTTTTCTAAGGCTGGAGGAAGCAACCAGAAACATCTGCTTTGAAAACCTCCCAGGCCCAAACCAGTCTCAGTCTTGTGCTCAAACTTTAGCATGCTTTAGCATGACCCTGTTAAAATGTAGATTGCTGGACTCCACCTCCAGTTTCTGGTTTAGTAGATCTGGTGTGGGGCCTGAGAATCTGCATTTCTAACCTGTTCCTGGATGGTACTGATGCTGTTGGTCTGGAGACCATGCTTGGTATCCTTTTGGAATCACCTGTAGAGCTTTTGAAAATTAGTGATGCCTGGATCCCACCTCTAGAGATTTTGACATCATTGGTCCAGGTCCCTGCCTGGCACTGGGACTTTTTAAAAGTCACCCAAGTGATCCTAATTTGTAGCCAAGATTGAGAACCAGTGGGCTGTGGTGTATGTGTGGGACCTTAGAAAATGGACAAATCCATCTTTCATGCTGCAGAGCATCTGGAAGAATTTTGTAAGAATACAAAACACAATTTCATAACCTAATTTTTAAATCTCATTTGTTTTTCAGATTTTCCTCTTTTGGTCTTGCATGCCTTTGAAGAGGAGTTGCAGAGAGAAATTCTCTTCACTACAACTCAGCTGCCCCAACCTAACCCATGCTGGCACCTGAAATTGTGATTAGCCTGCCAGAGGTTTATGCTGGACCAGGAAAGTCAAGTTAATTAACTGCTTTTCAAATAACAACTCTGCATTTTTAAAGAGAAAGTTTTTCTTACTTTACATTTAATTTATTATATTGCTTTTGTTAACACTCTGTACCCCCAAAGCCTGCAGGCTGGGTCACCACGGTATTTTTGTGTAACCAGTCTCAAAATGATTTTGGCAACGTCCTTTTAATAGTCAGCATGGTATAAATGACACAGAGCCCAGTGTGCATGTCATTTGGGAGTTTATGTCTGATTCTCTAAGTTCACTTGCATTGTAATGCCCAAGCACCCACACACCCAGTGGCCATGGTTTCAGACTGTTGGACTCACATGGTTTTGGAGAAAAACTGATCCAAAAATCATAATTTACAGCAGACTGGCTCCATACAGGTGAGATGACTTGCCAAAGGTCACTTCTCTTATCAAAAACACATCTAAAATGTTATCTTTTAGCTATTGACTCTCATTTTATTAGTATAGAAAAGGGAATCCCTAGGACCTTGTGGAGAGGAGATGGACTCTTTGTTCAGGCTCAAAGGAACTGAGGAGTAAGACACTTTTATCAGGTAAAATTAGATCTGCACAAATGGGGATTGGTTTCTTACCTAAACATACCATCAGAAGTCATCCTTGTGCCCCACTTCTCCATTCCCTCTCTCCTCCCACTTCCCCTCCCCAGCTGGAGAGAACCACAGCTTTTCGTAGCTTAGCCTGTGCTGAACATTCTCACACTATGACCTTGTTGGGCCCCAAAAGAGGGAAATTCTAGAAGTTTCTGTTTTGGCCTGGATTTGAGGCATGGACACTGCCACCAATCAAGATTAGTGCATTTCCACCCCCCACACCCCCCATAAAAGCTCAGACCCAGAGCTGCTGGTTTGCTGGAAATCACTGAGGACACAGCTCTGGGCAGCTGAGCTGAACAAAACAGGTGCAAATGGAGACCCTGGGGTACAAAGCCCAGAGACGGGGCAGTGGGTGGCACCGTGCTGTTCCTGCCACATACCACCCTCTGCATTTCTCCCTCATGCTCCATGGTGTCACCTGGCAGCACTGATAACAGCCTGGAAGCTTTCAGAACTGAAGCTTTCCCAGCACTGGCAGTTTCCCCTCTTTCTTAAGCATTTACTGACTGGGTAAGGCTTTTGTGGCTGACCCCAAGCTTTCTTCTAAGAGGGACAGATTCCTGGTGTGGGGAGAGGATATGAGATGTCAGAATTGGAGCCCAAAAGTCTGAGTTCCAGCCCCGGCTCAATCCTAGACAAATGCTCCCCAGGCCTTAGCTTACTTATTGGGGTAGAACTGAGTGACATTCCTATCATAATTAACTGCATTCCTTAAGCCTTTCCTGAAAAGAGCATCCAGTCTTGAAATCATCATTATTAGTTTTAGGAAGCAGAATTAAGGTAAAAGCAATTATGGACAAGTCTAATTTTGGTGAATATGATCTCATGGAGTCAAGAATTCTATAAGCCAATTTTCCTCAGGAATGATATTCTCTATTATTTCCATCTTTATCTCAACACTATGTCCAAATTCTGGAAACATTTATCTCTGGTCCACCAGACCCTACCAGGCTTCCAGGCTGGCTTTGTCTTGGTCTTCTATCTTTCCCCTCTCCTCGGAGAGGTCACTAAGGTCACCAGGGTCTCTCAAGGACTCAGGATGAAACCATGCAGAGGCACAGAATCAGACTGTCCTCCCAGATCGGAAAAGGCTTTTCTGTCTCCCCCTGGAAGGACGTGGGGAGCGTCTCTTGTGTCTGGTCCTATTACCAGAAGCTTCCCAGACCTCTCCATGAGAAATAGAGAGGGGATCTGGGATGTGAAAAATAGAAATATAAACACAATATGCAGGGTGTTGAGCCAGCAAGCTGGTGAGAGGGCCCCAGTCAGACTCAATATGGGAAGAGGGGCGAGCATTTTGGACTAGAGAATGGATGACAGCTGAAGTCACATGTAAGGAGACCAGAAAGGAATCTTACCTCCCGCAGCTGAAATAAATCCAGGGAGCCTCAATTTGCTCATCTGAAAACTGGGAATAATGGAATCTACCCTGACCCTACACCACAGGGATTTACGTGGCATAAGCCCACCCCTCTCCTAGCTCGTCCTTTACTTATGCTGTCCTCTGTAAGAGGGGCGCCCACCACATCTGCTAGTTAAAATTCTCCTGGGCCTTGGAAGCCAGCTCATATGCCATGTGCGTGAACCCCAACCAGACATCCCGGCTCCTCTTTGTGCCTTGTCTATATCTCCCATACAACTCTCTAACTTGTAATAATTTGTAGACTTGTCTGGGCATTTCCTTCTAGAGGCTCAGGAAGGTCAGAGACTACCTTGTTCACTTTTGTCGCCCTGCTCCAGCACCCTGAATATTTCAACAGGGATCTCCTGAATTAAATGGAAATGCAAAGTATTAGATTCAATACCACTACAATGGAAATATGAGCATGAATAATTGATAAAGTATATACTACACTCCAGAAATAGATTGTTGGACCATCAAATAAAAACCTCTTGCAATGTAGTATGTTTTTATATATTAAAATTTATATTATTTATATAGTTATATATGTATCTGCAATCCATCTCATTCCTAAAAAGATTTAAGATAGTCAGTAATTGTTCAGAGTAGAGCGTAATTTCCATCCCTCTTTCCCCACTCCTGGCAACTCTTCCCCAGCTTTCCTTTGCTAATATAAATATAATACGAATTATGACATTTGTTGTTTAATGTTTGTCTTTCCCACCCAAATGTAAGCTGTTGAGGGCAGGGACCTTTGTGAGTGTTGTTTCTCATTGTATCCCATGACTAGAACGGTGTCTGGAAATGGCAGGAGCGCAATAAACATTCATCAAATGCAGGCATGCATGCATGAATGCATGAATGAGTAAGTGTTCCACTCAGCCACCAGAAAGACCTGAACAACACAGGGACGGTCTCACGCTCAGAGGCTTAACATGACAACCAGGAGGCCCTCTGATGTCTTCCGAGTGTACTTTAGTCTCAAAACAATTCACTTTCCAATAACCTGTCAAAAGCAAAACCTACCTGAACATTCTTAAGACTTCTTGCTCTGGAAACTGAGAATGCCCTCTTCAGGTGGATCCTCAGTTCACCTGATGAGCAGCAAGAAACAGGCCCCCCAAAGTAGACTTTTTGCTGGGTCATTGGAAATCCATCTATCAGACTAACGTTTGTCTCGAGACTCGCTCATCACACACGAGTGCAAGCGATGTGTGAGCTCAGCAATGTCCCACCACCCTGACCATAAATGACAGCCACGGCGCTGACAAGGTCCTTCCTTAATGGAGCTGGGAGCTCGTTGTCCTAAATGCCGACTCAAAGGAACTGTCAGCTCACAGCAATCTGAAAACTCCAGGGGGCGATGTACTATGCAATCAATTCAGCACATACACTTGGCTGCTGCTTGGTCAACTTTCTTCTAAAAGTTCCCCATTTCCCCCATTACCACAATCAAGATCAGATATCAGTAATGTTCTCCATGTCCCCATGCCCTTTCTGCAGGGAGATGTCAAGGCCCAAGAAGCTTCAAGAACTGTCTGAACCGAATATCTTTGCAACAAAGTGGGGACTGGGATCATGGGTGGTTTTAATTTTCTTTTGAGGCTTTTAGGTATTTTCCAAATTTTCTTTTCTTTCTTCTTTTGGCGTCTGGCCGGTACAGGGATCCGAACCTTTGACCGTGGTGTTATAACACTGCGCTCTAACCAACTGAGCTATTGGGCCAGCCCTTTCCAAATTTTCTACAAGAATGTTTCTAACTCAGTAATAATGGGTAAATGTTTTTGTGGTTCTATGACGGTCAAATGTTTTCCTATGCGTTTGTTTCATAAGAAAGTGAAGACGGCCAGAGGGAAAGCAGGAGAGAGGCTGAACTGTCTTAAAGCGTCTCCCACTGCAGGGGTCGCGGCGCAGCCTGGGGCGCACCGGATTGTCCGAGGGGGTACCCGCGCGCCGGGCGAAGCGCCAGAGGCTGAAGTCCCTGACTTACCGGGGTCTGGGGCGCCGAGACAGCCTGGTGTGGAGAGGAGAGTCCGCGCCTGCCTGCCGAGCGCTGGGGCCACCGACAGCCGAGCCCGGAGGCGGCACCCTCCGCGGGCCGGTGCGCGGTGCACAGCTCGGGGCGGGCGGGGCCTCCCGGAGCCGGCGGGCGTCCCGCCCCTCTCCGCCCGCGCGCCGGGTCAAGCCCGGGGTCTCTCGGGGGACCCCCGCCCAGCCCGCGCCGACACAGCCCGTCGGCACCTTGCCCCGCAGGCCAACGCCGCCGCGCGCCCGGGAACGCTTTGAATTAGGCAGGGTAGGCTCTGAGCTGGCAAATAGTCTGCACCAGAATCGAGAGACGACAGACAGACAGATCTAGCTGCGGCCAAGAGACAAGCTGTGTGCGAGACCCTCTACTCTCGGATGTGCGCCAGGACAAACACCTTGTCTAACATCGCCGAACAGAATCACTTCAAAGAAAGCTCAAAACGCCATCAGACTCCTTTTACCTTCATCCCGCACCTCAGTCGTGGCCATGCACCTATTCTGCATTTTACTGAGCACCTATTTACAGCGTGGCGGGCCCTGAGCTGGGGATGCAGGTGTGGACCAGACAGTCGGGGTCCCAGCGCGCAGCAGTCAGTCGCTGGGGGCACCCGAGCCTTGGCACCCACACTCCAAAGTCTTCGGGGCGTTGTGAAGGGCCTTTGTTCTGCGAGGGTTCTTTTCCAGGGGGTAAACCGTGCAGTGGCCCAGGTGAATCCTAGGCAAATTTCATAGCAGTTGTCCACCCGCTTGGCTGCTGAGAGTGACAAGGTGCAGTCGCCAAATGATAGTCCCGTGAAAGCGCTGGGGGACAATGTGCAGGCTCACGCTCTGCACGCGGGGAGTGGAGGCGGGTTCCCAACCTAGAGCTAGAAGACATGGTCTGGGGTCACTGTCCCCATGCGCATCGACCTTGGTGTTGTCGTCGGGGTAAGGGCGATTGGAGTCTCTCGGAGGGGTCCTCTTGCTGTGGCATTCTAGGACTGTACGTCCTGCCAACAAAGGCGGAACTGGCCCTCTCCGCACTGTGGGTGGCATATAAACTCACCCAGACTCTTTCCAAAGTTCAAAAGTGCCCAAAGCCTCTGACGTGCAGTTGTCCCGTGTGGGAGCTATTCTGTGGAAAGCATCTGAACCGTCGAGAAGCCTTATGAGTATAGAGGTTCTTTGTAGTTTTACTTAAAATAACTAGAATCTAAATGTCTAAAAATAGAAAAATGGTTAATTAAATTATGATAATGGTATAAACGATCATTGCATATGATGGAATATTATTCTACATAGTGGAATAATATATGCGGTCCATAAAATAATGTTTACAAATAATTTGTAACAACATGGGGGATCCTCATATTCTAATGTTAAATGAAAAATACAAGGCCCCAAACTGTACATACAAGATGCTAGTATTATTTCTAAGCCTGTAAGGAAGCACACCACCATGTTAACGTTGTGTTAGTGGTGGGCTTACTTGGATTTACTTTGCATATTTTTGCTATTCTTTGTTTTCTGTTTTATTTAACAGAATAAAAATACGTACTTTCATATTTAGGAAAAAAATACAAACTTTATCTGACAATTTCATGAATGCTCTCTCCTCAAGGTCATGCCGTATGTATGTAGCGTCCTTCTGTCCACCTTTCCACCAAGGACTCCACCAGGAGGGGAATGGATAATGGATTGAAGCACAGGGTTTGTCCCACTAAACGTATATGTGTAGCCCTTCCGTTCACAGTCTGGGTAAACACGCACAGAGCTCCCCAGACCAGCTGCGAGGATCACCGCCTGCCACATGGGGTGGAACAGTGCCTGTCCACCTGTCACCAGGATACTGAGAAGACAGGGTGAGTGAGTGGAAGAGTTTCCAGAAAGGCAAGGCATTCCATCATGGTGACGTTGTTTCTCTTCCTGGTTCTCTCCATTCCACAGGTGATGAGTTATTTTATGATTATGGGGCTGTGGTTGTCATTTCCTATTTGTAATGATGAGACAGACTTACAGATGAGAAAGTGTATTTTGTTACCCTTGGTGAACTCGAATGGTTTCCTGTCTTCTCTTCCTTTTCTCTTCCTCTTTTAACTCTTAGTCTCACCTCTTCCCATTTTACGGGTATGATTGATCTTAAGATGATTATTACAGAACCACAGCCTACGGAGTCCTTGGGTCACTTCCGTCCTCTGTCTCTCTCCTCCACCTCCGTCTTTAATCTTGGTCCCTTTCCTAGAGAAGCGGCAACCTGGCCCCTGTGCCGCTCAGTGTGTTTACCTTCATCTTCCACCTCAAAGCCAAAGCTCCAGCCACTTCTCATTCTTTCTTAGAATTTTGCATCTTAACCTGAAACTTGGATGTCCTGCTTATGCTCCTGACACTGCTCACAGGCTACTTGCTGGAGAAAGAGGCTCAGTGCGTCACCAGAAAGGACTGATCTTCAGTGCTACCCACCTAGATGCATATCATGCAGACAGTTCTCTCCTGTTCCCTCTGGCTGTCATTCCAGATGTCCCTGCATTAGCCTGGGGACATTCCCTGCCCTTTGGCCCCCTCTTTTTGCTTTTTCTCCCCTCTACCCCATGGCTCCTGTTGTCCCCATGGACATGTCTCATTGCCCTGGGGCTTCTGGATCTTCAGTGAGATACACCCTTTAGGCAAACAACCTTTCTTTAGTAGCAGCAGAGCACAAGCTAGGTGCAGCAGTATGCTAAAATTATACTTCCTCCCCAAAAGAAACACAAAGGGGAGCAAGGGCACTGATGTCTCGCTCCTGCCCCCCCTGGTGACAGGTGACAGCTGATGTGGTGCAGAATGATGCAAGAGAGCCCCACCCTACCACCTGGGGTGTCATTAGCCCAGTGCTGCCCACGGCTCCATCATCTTCCCACACGGATGGCTTGACATGGCTGTGCCTTCGCTGATGGCCACCTGGGGGTCTCAAGTCTCTTCTACCCCCTTCTTCGACTAACCTCTTTCTGTCTGATTCACTTAGTTGCAGGATGCCTGCCTCGGTTTCCTCCCAGGACTCCTCTTTGGTTGGGAGTCCTACAAATGAGAGATATCGCTGCGGTCTCCTGGCATTCTCCTAAAACCTCCTAGAGGATGGCTCTGGTCCCAAAAGGAAATCACCCTTAATCCACTTGGGGTCCCACAGGCTGCCGCAGCTCACCAACCTCATTTCCTACTACTCTGCTCCTCCAGCAGAGCTCCTAGACCAGCAGAAGTGGTGCCTCTCTTCTCTGTGCATGACCCACCATCCCCTGCAGACCCTTCCTCGTGGGGTCGACCCTCTGTTTCTAGCTTTGCAAACCACAGCCTGAGGAACCTCCTCCAAATAGAGCCCAGGACTTTTCTCAAACCTCAGCTCCACAGCAAAGGCTAAAACTAGGGGCTGTTGGCCCCCTCTGAGCCTGTAGGCATAGGGTGGTTTTCTTTTTTTTTTTTTGGCAGCTGGCCGGTATGGGGATCTGAGGTATGGGGATCTGAACCTGTGACCTTAGTGTTATAAGGCTGCATTTACGTTAATTTTGAATTGGTTTTTAAGATGAAAAAATTGAGAGGCCTCATATTAAACATCTAGACTTCTGGTTTCTGTTACAAAACTCAAGGGGTCTGGAAACATGCCCACCTTTGGCAGAACAACAAATTGTCGGTCTCTCCATACAAAAATGCAAACTAGAGAGTTTACCACAGGCCTCACCACTCCACATTGTCCCCCAAATTGTCACTTACTGCCTGTCCTGCCTGGTTCTGTAGGTATTGGGTTTATCACTCTGTTCCAGGCCCCTCACTTCCAGGATCCTCTTTCTGCAAAGCCCCTTACTTGGCTGTTCATTCACTTTGCGTAGCTGAGAGCTCATTTCTTCACTGAACTGCTCTGGCCTTGCTAATTTTGTTGTGTTGCAAGTGCTTTTTGGCTGTGTTAGATGTGTATGTTTTGCTTATTATTTTAGAGCAATGGTTATTTATTTTTTCAGATTCTTCTTGGGGATCTGGAAAAAAAACCCCAAAAAACAAAAAACACCATGGCTCTCCTTTTCCCCGCCCCCCAAAAGCACACACATGCAATATTTTACCTACAATTTCAATTCAAGAGATTTGTAGATCCCTGATATTGTAGGTGATTCATGGCTGCCACATTAGGAATCATTGATTTAGGGCCAGGACTGTCTTTTCCATAAAACAACCTCGACGTATGGCCTCAATTCTACGGGCCTCTACTATGTATTGTGCTCAAAAAATGCCACTGAATGCCCGACTGGTAGATGGCAGGACTGTCCATTAAAATAGTCATGTGAGCTGCCTCTGCCCAGGTCTTGGGGGCATCTGCACTAATTCACGGCACCCCCAAGTCACCCAGGGAAGACAAGGCAGCTGGCTGTAGAGCCACAATCCAGGCATGACGGTTGTCCTTGCATTCGACAAATAACCGCAGCCTTCATGTTGTTATGAAAAGAGCTCAAATCCAATTAAGAAAGCTTTTCCAAAATAAATAACTGTGTTTTGACCCCCTGTGTTTCTCTCCACCCCCTTTTTGTCCCGGAATAATGCTGTGCTGATAGGAACATGGATAAATTAATTACAGAGTGGAATGCTATTCACGGGTAGGAAAGAACACTAAATCCACCCACACAATGTTTGACATTTGGAGATAAATATTGCCTTTATGTTTTTTAAAAAAACTCAGTCAGGCCGGTTTATGCAGACATAGGTATAATCCTTTTAAATGCCGTGCATTTAAAATCGCAAAGGTGACAATATGCTGAGTGTTTCACCCAGCCAGCGAACAAGCAGCCCCAGGAGTGAGATTAGCATCTCTTCAGTTCCTTGCATGTCTGATGTGATTTTGGTGTGCCTCCAATTCCTGATAACACAGCAGCACTGTTGTGCCTGCCGTCCCTGAAAGGGAAGGACATTGGCAACCTTGAGTTTGAAACTAGCACAGATGGCTTTTATGGGAATGTGTATAAGGTCACTTTTTAGAAATGCGACTGTCCACAGCCATCATTATGGTTTCTGTGTTATTTCAACCAGGACCTTAGGCCTGGAAGTCTGTTGTGGGTTGGTGTGGGCCCTCCTTGGGCACTGAACGAATAAGTGAGTAAAACAGAGGTGGTGTCTGGCGGGACTCAAGGGAAGATGAGAGGAAATGTATTCAAATGAAATCTCCAGGAAAGCCAATTTCAAAAAAACTCTTGCATGTAAAATTTGTAAACAGTGAAAAGATTTCATGACAACCTTGATCTTCAAACTGAATCCCTATTCTAAGTAATGTTCTAATCTGAACTGAGCCCCCTTTCCTTAAGAATTTTTTCAATAAGTAAATCTTCTCCTTTGGTGACTAGTCAGTTCAATTCGGTATTTCCTGTTCCTATGTGGATAGGGTATAGGGCATCGAATCAAACTTGTGTCCAAATCTGCCCGCCTTGCAGGGCAGAGTTAAGACGCCAACCCCCTGCTCTCATTAACCTATCCTCTTCCAACACCCACGAAGGCCTTTCTGGCAGAAGAGACCTTCTCTCCCTGCTGGGAATAGCTGTGCAGGTTCCCACAGCACCAGAGTGGCCCCTTCACCCCTGCTCTCTGCTCCCAATGCTGTCAGGACTAATCTTTCCTTTAATTTCTGAAGCCCCAAGTTATGGTCAACCTGAGTTAGTTTTTTCCAGGAATCTAAGTGTTTCCAGGCTGGACTTCTGGCCCAGCACAACCCTCCCCATCTGCCCTTGGGTGGTCCTTCTTACTACCCTTCATTTCCCACCCATATGTCAGTCACTGGTGACCACATCCACTCTCCTTTTAAGCTGTAAGCTCCCACAGGACAAGTTCTACGAAGCAATTTGCCTTCCAGTCCTCTACTGTGACCAGGAGGGAGCCTGACATGTAGAAAGGTCTTCACAGATAACTGATTATGTCTATCCATGATTTGGGGGACACCCCTTTCTGGACCAGTCATAGACCAGACTATACCACCTGGTGGTGCCTGAGCACAGCAGAGCCTCAGTGAACATTTCTTGAGTCAAGTTAAATTTAATAGAATGTTGCAGCATGAAAATTTGGACTAGAAAGTTAAGTAGGAGAAATAAGTGTGAATGACAGTATCTAAATTAAAATCTGTTGCCAAGACAGCAGATTAGACCTTGTCTCCTGTGATAATGTTCTTCTGGAAATCAAAATGTCCAAGGAAGCATAAGCATTGAGTAACTGGGCAAGGGAATTGTCTTTAACAAATGCTGTGATTGCTCAGTGTTCTATTTCTCTTGGTGGCAAGAGTGACCCAAAGACTAACATGAGATGGAGTCTGGAGCCCCGGGTGTGGGGCCATCTGTCCACTTGACCTGAGCTGATGCTCTCAGGCTCTCTGTTTCTTGTTTTGCTAACTTATCGCTCAGGGTTTTAAGCACACTTACTCTATTTGATTCAGTGTAGGTGTGATGAAGTAAAATGTCTTCTCTAAGACCCTGTGCAGCAAGGCAGTGAATTGAAAATAAGAAGGAAAGGGAAGAGTGTTCTGCACAAGACAGCTCAATGAGTTTCTGTTTTGATCTATCTCTCAGCTCTGAACACAAAGCCATGACAGATAAGGCATAAAAATAGAAAGCTAAAAAAAGATGTCTGGCTCAACAGAAGCAGAAGAGAAACTGCCAGAAGCCTCTGACCCACTGGGCTTTTTGTCTAAAATCAGAAGGGAGTTTGACCCCTATTGGGCAAACCCAAGATGCCCCACCTAAGAGGGCAGATAGGAACCAAGTATATTGCTCAAAGTTAGGAACTGGGTGAAAGAAATAGTGCCTCACCATTGCCTGAAGACCAAGATTTTAGAAGAATGAGGATACAGAAAGGTGGGGCTGATGACCCAACTCCCAGCCCAAAACAGACTTAGTCAGGGAGTGGCCTCATGATGGAAAGGATGCCCTGGGGACCATTATGGAGCAGAAATCCCAAACTGCCATCATAAAACCTGATTCAGGATGCAACCCCAGTGTCCAGGTAGATGCTATCACTAAATGCTGATCAGAGAAGGGCTGGATGGATGAAATGGAGGCCCGTGGGCAGAAAAATGAACAGAAACAAAAACCCACTCAAAATGAGACTAAAAACCAAAATTCTCAAACATGTAAAGAAATCTAATAGTAAGAACAGCTGATAATCTTCATCTTATTTTACAAAATTAGCACAACCTAATACCAAACCATGTGAGGGCAAAACCAAAAAGGAAAATCACAAGCCAACATCATGCCTGAATAGATGCAAAAATGCTAGATAAAATATTAGCAAACTGAATCCAGAAATTCTAAAATGAACACTGTATCATAACCAAGGTAGGTTAATTCCAGGAATGCCAGGTTTGTTTAACATGGTATAACATAAGAAAATCGATGGATGTAATTAGCATATTAGTAGTATTAATATTATGCTGTGATGGTTAATTTCGTGTGTCAACTTGACTGGACCAAGGGGTGTTCAGATATTTGGTCAGACATTATTCTAGATATTCCTTTGAGTGAGTTTTTGAATGAGTTTAACATTTAAATCTGCAAACTGTAAAGCAAATTGCCCTCCCTAATGTGGTCAAACCTCATCCAATCAGTTAAGGCTTAAAGAGAACAACAGTCTGACCCTCCCCAAGTAAGAGAGAATTCTCCTGTCTGACAGTCTGAGACCGGAGACATTGGAGGTTTTTGGTCCTACAGCAGCCTGCTGGCTTTGGACTCACACTGGAACATTGGCTCTGCAGACATTATACTTTCCAGCCTGCATAATTGCATGAGCAAATTACACACACGCACACACACACATATATAAACGCACACACACACACATACATTTTCCTATTGGTTGCATTTCTCTGGCTAATGCAAGAGAAACGCATAGTCCTATTACCAAATTATGTTTAAGTGACATATTAAAGGAGAAAAAGCACATGAGTGTTCATTTCTTTATTCAGTTACCATCTACGTATTGAGCATCTATTATGTACCAGACAGTTTTAGTCACTGGGAAACAAGGATCAACACAACAGACAAAAACCCCTTCTCTGATGAAGCTTATGTTCAGTTTGGTTGGGGAGGGGAGGGCTGGGGTGGGGAGGGAGAAGGACCAATGATAAACAAAAGAAATCAATAAAATTCATAGTATGTTAAAAATTTAGAAGTGCTGTAGAAAAAATAAAGCAGAGAAGGAGTTAGGGAGTGCTGGCTGGGGTTGCAGGGAGATTGTAATTTTAAATAAGGTGGCATGAAAAGGCCTCACTGGAAAAGTGACATTTGAGTAAAGATCTTAAGGAAGAAAAGAAGCAAGTTATTCAGGTACCTTGGAGACCTCAGGCAGAGGGAGTAGCAAATGCAAGGACCCTAAGGTGCAACAGGGTCTGGTTCTAGGAGAAATAAATAGGCCAGTGTGGATGGAGAGAGGGAATGAGGAGGTAGAGGGAGGGAACAGGAGGTCCTAGAGAGAGATGGGGGAGATCTTGAGGGACCTTTATAAACCTTTGTAAGATGAGGAACCACTGGCTGGTTTTGAACAGAGGAATGCTATGCTTTGCCTTATATTTTAATGTGCTCACTCTGGCTACTATGCTGAGAATTGGCTGAAGATGCTGACTAGTTAGGAGGCTAAAGAGAGATGGTGGTGGCCCGGCCCAAGAGGGTAGCAACGGAAATGGCTAGAAGTGGTCAGGCCCAGGATTATATTCATAGTTATTTAAAGTTGTGTCTACTGAAGCATAACTTACATTTAATGAAATTTATCATTTTGAGGTATACTATTTGAAGAATTTTGACAAATGCGTAGTCAAGTCATTGCCATCATCTTGAAGATATAGAATATTTCCCTTACTCCAGAAAGTTCCATTGTGCCTTTTTGGAGCAATCCCTTCTCCTAGCTCTAGCCCTTGGCAACTGCTCATCTGATTTTTACTCCTACAGTTTCACCTTTTCCAGAATGTCATATGAATGGAATCATACAGTCTGTAGCTTTTTGTGTCTATCTTCTCTCACTTAGCACAGTGATTTGAAGATTCATCCGTGTTGTTTCAGGTGTCAGTAGTTTGTTCCTTTATATGGCTGATTAGTATTTCATTGTGATATACGACAATTTATCTATCACTAGTGATAGATATGAAGCTTGTTTCTACTTTAGGAGTCTTATACATAGAATCACTAAAAACATCCACTTATAGGTCTTTGTGTGGATCTATGTCTTCATTTCTCTTCAGTAAATACTTAGGAGGATATTAGAAGGTATATGTTTAACTTTTTAAGAAACTTCCAAACATTTTTTCAGATTGGTTGTACCATTTTGCATTCCCACTAGCAATGCATGAAGGTTCCAGTTGTTCCTGTTCTTGCCAATATTTGATATGGTCAGTTTAAAATTTTTCAGCTTTCTAGGAGGTATGTAGTGGTATCTCACTGGGGTTTTAGTTTGAATTTTCCAAATGACTAATGATGTGCACTTTTTCCATAAGTTGATTGGCCACCCATATCTCTAGGCAAGAAGTCTTTATCGCATAGATGTTTTGTAAATATTTTCTCCCAGTGTGAGGCTTGTCTTTCATTGTATTGACAGTGTCTTTCAAAGAGCATATAATGGCATCCAATTATAACATTTAATTTTTGATTAATGCTTTAAAAAAAATCCTAGATAAGTGTTTGTCTAATCCAAGATCACTAAAATTTTCTTATCTCTTTTCTTTTAGAAGTTTTACAGTTTTAGGTTGTACATTTAATTTATAATCCAATTCAAGTTGAATTTTTTATAAAGGGTGAAGAAAAGGTTTAGGATTATGTTTTTGTGTGGGAATATGCAATTGTTCCAGTACCATTTGTTGAATGACCATTTCTCCAGTGAGTTACTTGGGCTTAAAATATTAAAACCACTTAAACTACTATTTCAGAATAAGGCAAACTAAAGAGATTTTCAGAATTTCAAAGATGAAGAGTATTCATATTTATAAAAGGACTATCAATAATTATACTTCAGGGCTGGCTGATTGGCTTAGTTGGCTAGAGCATTACAACACCAAGATCAAGGGTTTGGATCCCCATACTGGCCAGCCACCCTCAACCTACAAAATGATAATAATTGTATGTCAGCCACAAGAAAAGAGGAGAGGAGGGAATGTGTAAAATCCAAGATAAAATGCTAGTCATTTAGAAAGAAAATAAAGTTAGAAAAGATAAAATGATATTCACTAAAATTGACAAAGCATGTTAATAAATTTAATTACCATTAAATTAATAAGATAATAATTATTATTTTAAGAGCTTTAAAAGGGGTAAGATTAATTAAATGGGTAAAAATCTAATGTATAATTGAAGTTTTCTGGGGTCCTTTGATGTGATCGGGAAGAAAATAGAAATACTGAACAGCTAGAGACTTTGTTGACAAATTATTAAATTCATAGTTCATTAAGTATGCTAAAAATTATAGGTAATTATGAAAAAGAAAAAATCTATGTAAGTTGCAAAACAGCAAAATATATTCCCTTATTTATTTATTTAAAACATTTTTATTCCCTTATTTAAATAAAAGTGAATAAAGAATGTTTTATCACAACAGTGGAAAACAGGAGGAAAAAATACTATAAGAAAAAGAGTTGCTAAACAGAAATAAAAAAATAAGATGGTAGAAATATATTTAAATATACTGATAATCATATCCGTAAATAGAATAAGCAAACGTTAAAAGATTAGAATGATCACATCAAGTAATGAAAGAAAATCTAATTATATGCTGCTCACAAGATATACATCTAAAATAAAACCAAATCAAAAAGTTGAAAGTAATGAAGAAACATACTAAGCAAAGGCTAAACCACAGAAATCTAAATATAAAGGTCACCACAATTTAATCAAATGAAACAATCTGCTAAAGAAGATATTAAAATTATGGGTTTGTATACTTAACTATGCAGACAAAAATATAAAGCAATATTGGCAAATTTACAAGAAACTGAGGTATCTATATTAAGGGACATTAGGTTGTAGGGAGAGGTTTAACACACTTCTCTCAGGAACTAATAGATCTCCTGCCTACCTCCCCCCCCGCCAAATAGTAAGCATGTAGAATATTTGAGTAACAGAATTAACAATACTTATTAGATATATAGAGAGAATTCTACACCCAACCAGTAGAGAACATACATTCTTTTCAAGTGCCCATGAAACAATTTCAAAATTTGGCCATGTACTAAGTCACAAAAAAAGTCTCAACAAATTTTTAAATAGCAGCTATATATAGACTGGGTTCTAAAATCAAAATGCAATATAAGTTATAAATCGACAGTAAATATATAACCAATAAACCTTCATATATCTTAATATATGAAGAACCAAATGTGCGTCTACTTAATTTATTGGCTTAAGGAAAAAAACATTGTAGAAATAATAAGATATTAAATGACATAAAAAACACTGTATGTAAAAACATTGGGATGTAACTAAAGTGTTTCTAGGAGGTAAATTTATAGCATTAAATGAATTTCTAAAAAGAAAAATGATAGAAAATAAATTTAACTCAAAAAGCAAAAGAAAAAATATGAAGTAAACTAAAGAAAGTAGACTAAATAAAACTTTAAACTAAGAACAAAAATTAACAAATAGAGGGGATCAACTAAATGAAAAGCCACTCAAGAAATACAATTTAAAGATTTGGAAGAAACAAATATTTTTATATAGAGTTTTAGCATAAAACTGGAATCTATAAAAAGTATTAATTTGGTAGATGAATTTGCTAGCATATTAGAAAGTGCTGAAAAAGATAATGAATTAGAAAATAAGTCAGTTAAAATATCCATTGAATGACTTTTGCATTTAAGAGAAATAAAGTAAAAAATATCTAGAATGAAATGCAAGAGAAAAAATAATGGAAAATACATACAAAAAAAGAGTTTAAGAGATATAGAGAAAAGGACTAACAGAAGTGCAATTAGGGTCCCCAAAGCAGAAATAAAGTGCACAGAGTAAGAGTCACATTTGAAGATATAAGGATTGAAAATTTTACAAAACTCATTTTAAAAAATTAAACCGCAGGTTAGAGAAGTATTTAAGATCTCAAGGAAAATTACTTCAAAGAAAGTCATACATAGGCACAATATATAAAAATATTGAAAACAAAAGAAAAGAGACCATCTTAAAATCAGTACACAGAGAAAAAAGATACATAACTTTGAAAGATCACCAGTGAGGTGGATATTATTTCTCAAGAGAAATGCCTGAATACAATAGGAAATGGAATGACATCTTCAAGTGCTGAAAGAAAAAAACTGTCAAACAATTTAGAACTTACACCCCATGAAAATACCCTTTAAAAATGAAAGCAAAATAAAGGCTTTAAAAATTCATGGAGCATGTTGTAAATCTCTGGTGTTGTCACCAAAGCAATAACTAAAGACTGTATAGATAAATTTATAACAGGGAAATATGAAATGAAGAAAAATACTTTATTAATCCAAAAAAGAAAAATAAAAAGAACATAGATGTAACCAGTAGAAAACAATTATTTAGTTGGTAGAACTGTGAGGAGAAATAGTTGGACCTACTATTTACCTCCCCTCTATCTGATATGGGCAAACGCACCATATCTGAAAATCAGATATGTAGAAAATCAGTAAGGACATAGCTGAACTTGATAGCACAATCACTCAACTGGATCTAATTGACATCTATCAGCAACTTCATCCAACAACAGCAGAACACACATTCTTCTCAGTCTCACATGGCACATTCACCAAGATAGACCATATCCTGGGCCATAAAACACATCTTAAATTTAAAAGATTATAAATCATGCAATGTCTGCTCTCAGACCACAAAGAAATTAAACTAGAGATAGATAACAGAAAGATAGCTGGAAAATCTCCAAAGACTTGGAGATTAAACAAACACTTCTAAATAACATATGAGTCAAACAAGAAATACCAAGAGAAATTTTAAAATACTTTGAACTAAATGAAAATGAATATATAATTTATCAAAATTTGTAAGATGCAATGAAAGCAGTGCTTAGAGGGAAATTTATAGCAGTAAATGTGTATATTAGAAAAGAAGAAAGCTCTAAAATTAATGATCTAAGCTTCCACTAGAGAAAGAAAAGCAATTTAATCCTAGAGCAAATAGAAGAAAATAAATAAGAAAAATTACAGTAGAAATCAATACATTAAAAACAGGAAATAAATAGTAAAAATCAACAAAACCAAAAGCTGGTTCTTTGAAAAGATAAAGTTGACAAACCTCTAGCCAAGTTAACCAAGAAAAAAAAAAGAGGAGACACAAATTAACAATATTAGCAAGGTGGTGGAAGCAGAGAGAGCAGAGAGAGAGAGAGACAGACTCTCCTCTTCTTTTAAAGCCCTCAGAGCCACGCCCCTGACCACCGTTTTTAATTCATTCATTACTGCATGGTCCTACAAGCCAATCACCTCTTCAAGGTCCCACCTTTCAATTACCATAATAGGATTTCCCACCCTCTTAACAGTCACAATGTGGGCCAAGTTTCTAATACATAAAATTTGGGGGACACAATACAAGCTTCACTGAGTTTTGGGGGGACATAATTCAATCCACTACACAAGCTATAAAAAGACATGGAGGAATCTTAAATGCATATCACTAAGTGAAAGAAGCCAGTATGAAAAGGCTACCTATTGTATGATTCCAAATATGTGACCATCTGGAAAATGCAAAACTATGGAGACTGTGAAGCTGTCAGTGAGTGCCAGGGTTAAGGGACAGGGTGGAAGGATGAATAGGTGAAGCACAAGGGATTTTGGGAGCAGTAAAATTATTTTAACATGAAATTTTAGGGCAATGAAATTACTGTAATGGTGGATACTTGGTATTATGTATTTGTCAAAACCCATGCATCAAAGAGCAAACCTTAATGAATGCAAATCTAAAAAAAAATATTTAAGAGGTTAGGAGATCTCAGGAAGGAATGGAGACCATGACAAGAAAATCTAACTCTGTTACCAATAGATGATAGGCCTCTCTAAGGGGGATGGGTGGGGGAGGAGAGGAGATGCTGACCTGAGTATCCTTGGAAATGAGTGAGGTCTGTAAGATTAAGGGCAAAAGGATCTGCACATGAGCACTGTACTCTAGTTGATAAAATTGTTTCCCATGGGGAGCTGATTAACAATTCTGATACTGCTATATATGTATGCTAAAATGAACAATTATGTAAATAGATGGCAGATGGTGGGAGCTAGGTTTCTCACCATTGGCCTAAGAGTTTATAGATAAGCAGGGGGAGAAAGCTAGAATGATGCATGTAGTGATGGATTTGAGTTCTAGGTATCAGTATGAATTCATGTTTAGCTTAATATAGGTACAGACAGTTACCTATAGAAGCATTTATAGACATGTGTATATACACAATTTAGTATAAACACATGTTTTTTTGCTCTGTGTCTGAGAACTCATTAAAAAAATGACATCCCTGTAAAAACAAGCATACATAGTGCTCAGATTGTGGTTTCTAATACTATTTTCCAATAAAAGAAACCAGGGCTCCTTGGAGAAATGGCTGATTCTAAGACTGGAATCACAGGAAATACATAAGATGAGCCCAGAGCATCTAGCAGTGCCAGAAAGCAAGGAAGCGCTCAGAACAAAACTAAACATTGAGGGAGGTGTGTCAAAAGGACACAGGAGCCAACGGAGAGAGCTCCCAATGGCTGAAGCTGGAACAATGTGAGCCACAAAATGAAGTAAAACTGGATTATAACCCAAAGTATAAAGCAAACATCCATGAGTCTACACTGATACAATAAATGACTGAACACATTAGTAAACGAGGAAGAGACAAATCTCCCATGAAGGAGAATTCCGAATAATTTATATAGATACTCTGTCCTCAAGGAGAGGGAATAAAACTCCCCATCCCTTAAGGGTGGGCTGCACATAATGACGTCCTTCCAAGTGGACAGTACGGAAAGGGGGAGAAAAAGAGTAACTTTACAGAGGAGGAACCTGACAAGCACTACCTCAGGCAGGTGACCAAGGCCACCGTCAACACATAAATCATATTGACAGTCCGTGCGCTTGATTTGATGTGATGGAAAAAGCACTTCTCCTATGTGGTCTTCCTCTCAGTAGCCTATAACCTCAGTCTTATCATGAGAAAAACACCAGGTGAATTCCAATAGTGCAACATCCTACAAAATATCTGTTCAGTCGTCCTCAAAATTCTCAAGGGCATCAAGAAAGGAAAGTCTGAGAAACTGCCACAGACAAAAGGAGCCCAAAGGGACATGACAACAAAATATAATGTGGGATCCTGGACCAGAATAAAAGGATATTAAGTAAAGACTAAGAAAATAGAAATAAATTATGAATTCTTGTTCATCATGTATCATTATTAGTTTCCTTGTAAGAAATGTGCAATATGAATGTAAGATATTAATAATAGGGGAAACCGGATGCAAGGTATATGCAAACTATACTATCTTCTCAATTTTTCTGAAAATTGAAAACCATTGTAAAAAATAGTCTATTAAAAAGAAAAAAAATGAACAAGCTACTTACTGCTGCGTGCGCGCGCACGCACACGCACACGCACACGCACACGCACACGCACACACACCAAAGATGAATCTCTTGAATATAAAGTTGAACAAAAGAAGCCAGACTCTACAGGCTCTATGATTCTTTTCATAGAGTTTTTAAACTGGCAACAGTGGGTGAGGGGTCAGGAAAGTGTTTCCTTTGGGGAAGCAGAGCAGATGGTGATGGGATGACGTCATCTGAGAAGCTTCTGGGTGTAATTAACACTCTACTTCTTGATCCAGTTGCTGGTTATATGTGTATGTTCACTTTATGAAAATTAGTTGGGCTGACTCTTATCATTTGTACACTTTCCTGTACAATTCGATAAACTTCAATGATGGAAAGAAAACAAGAATGAATCAGAACTGTGTGTATCCCACACGAATAACTCTAAGAAGCAATGATGAATGTTAAAAAAGTAATTTGCCAAATAATACCTAAAAGATATCAATTTAACAAATTTACACTCTGTAAAACAAACTGTATCTTGCTTATGGACTTACAAAGTTTAGTGTAAGTATAAAAGCACAGTTGAGATTATAAATACCAAATTCATGATAGCAGTTACCTCAGCAGAGAGAGGAAGGGAAATGGAATTAAGGAGGGGATCTCACTTCTACCTATGAAGTTTTATACGTATTAAAAAATCTAAATCACACATTGCTAAGTGTTAAGTTGTGACACAGTTGGGTTCCTCTATGTAAGTAATCGTGATATTATTCTCTAAACTTCTTTCTAGTTTTGAAATGCATATATACATTTACACACACACAGAAAGAGAGAGAGCATGCCCTATAAAACATCTAACTAATACTGAATCAAACCCTAACAGCTTAGGAGAATTAGCAAGTATTTTGCAATCAATATTTATCCTCCGTGTTGCTGAGCACGTATGGATCCATAGATCCTTTGTGGTAGGGAAACTGTTGGCTACTTTTTCATCAGAAGTAGTTTTGAGACTAATGACCTTTGCATTTCACCAGCTGCTTGTTAACCTCATATCTTTCATGAAATGTAATCCTGACATTTCCTGGATGATAAATTACATTTGCTGACAAGACTCTTTAGAGCCACTGGGAATGGTCAGATGTTGGAGGTCAAGGAGAAACCAATGCAGCTGCTTGATCATTCCCTATGCAGCATGAACCGAGCACCCGCATGGTCCATGTGCGATATGATGGGGCCTGAACTGGGCTGGTTGCAGCAGAGAGAGAGAAACAGACAGAGTTGTCAGAAGTCACCGAATGGCTTTGAATAACATGGCAGAGTCCAAGAGACAAGAGGAGGATTGAGGACAGCTGGGGTTGATCTGAGCAGCTGCGTGGAGGCTGGCACTGTTAACTGAGAAGAAAGCATGGTGGAGAAACATGGCTGATGAGGAAGGGTGTGGGCTAAACCAAGAAGTTTGTCTTTTCAATGTGTGATGTTTGAGATGCCTTTCAAAAGCCCAGTCTAGATGTGGGTGGTTGTATGTTTAATCTGGAGCTCAAAGAGGAGTCAGGGTAGAAACGTGCACTTGAGTGTCATTGGTTCATTGATGATGTTTAATGCCTTGAGATTTGATGAGATCTCCCCACCCCTGGAGAAAGGGTAATTAGAGAAGAGAGGTCTGAGTTTTTCTGTGCAACCCAGGCTGCCTTCCTGATATAAGATCACCCCTGGACCAGAGCCAGCGGTCCCTGTCTAGGCCCTCCTTCAAGAGAACTTCAAATTGCTTGATGAAAACCATGGACAGGAGTGGAGATCTCTGTCACTGGGACCAAGAGAGGCTGTGGAACATGGTAGAAACTGGTTGAAAATCACTAAGGAGGCACATGCAAGACCAGGAGAACTAACAGAGAGAACTAACATGCAACTAACAGAGAGAACAGAGCCTCCTTTGCAATTTCATGCAAGGTCGTCCATGGGATGACCCTCATGGAGGTTTTTAGTTTTGTTCGGTTTTGATGACCCTCTGGAGTTTGGCTCAATTGTCTTGCAGAACATCCCACATTTTAGCTTTGTCAGACAGTTTCTCTGGGGTCTTGCTGACTCATTCTTCTCTCTCCTATATTTCTTTTAACTGGATGTGGGTCTAGAGGCTGGACTGGACTCAGGTTGAGAATCCTTCACAGGTGATGCTGTGAACGTCCTATTGGCTCACGTCGGGGAACACCCAGTGGCAGGCGGCCCCCTGCTGGCACCGCTCACTCTAATCACCCAGCGAAGGTGATAATTACCATATCTGTCACCATAAAGGTGCATTTTCCCCCTTGAAATTAGTCAATACTCTGTCGAATTACATTTTCGCATCCTGTTCTTCAACAGCCTTTCACCCAGTAGTTTCAGCATTCACTGATGGTCCTTGCCTGAGTCTATTTTTCTTTTGGGGGTTGCAATAAAAGTGTATCACTCCTAAATGTATTAGGGGAAGTCTTCCCTGAAGAAGAGTTGCCATCTTTCTCTCTGTGTCTTTGTCTCTCTCTTCTTGCTTTTTTGAGTATCACTGTGGATTCATGGATTTCTTTGTAACTCAATGTCAATTACCACCATTATTTCTGATACTGAAATTGTCTCAGTTTGGCCAAGGGAGCCCCTTCAAACTGCATCTGGCATCCCTCTGACATAATGCCGCTAGTGTGTGAACACTTCCCTGTTTTCTGGTTCAATAAGGTGTCCTAGGCTCAGCTCGTACTTTACCCGACTTTGACTTGGAATCAGCCATTTCAGTGAGGATCCCCAGTTCCTCCTCCTGAGGAACAGTACTTAGACACCAAGTTCGGGTATGAGGTGTGCTCATTGCTATTAAAGTGTGATAACTTCTAGGCTCTTTCACTGAAAAGAGCTATCAATTATACAACACACATATACATGTTCTTATGAATTCCTACGAATATTTCTAATTCAAATTTAACATTGCTGAGTTTACTTTAACCTTACCTTATTTAATAGGTATATCTATTTTCTCCTTCAAATAAAATGAAGGTTTCTAAGAACATCAAATATATATATATATATATATACTTTCTTGATCTAGCCAACAACATTCACATAGCAGTCTCAAAATGATAATAACTATATACTAATAACAAACTCAATACCTAAATGCAATTTACCTGCAACACTTTTTGTTCACAGACAGTTTTCTACTAAGGATCTTCCACACAAGTACCACGTTTGGCAGTTTCTTGAAAAATTCATTTCGCCAAGTAATTGTGTTATCAATTTGCTCTACAGTTGGGTTCATTTCTTTGTGTGTACAATTTTGGTCTGGCCTTTTCTCATCTGTTAAAATTTCTTTTTATTTTTTGCTTGTGTAAAATGTTTACATGGTTCAAAGCTGTTTTTGAAAGTACAGTCAGAGAATTCTTGTTTCCAACTGTTTCCCTCATTCCTACCCATCTGTAAAGTTCAATCATTTTTATTGGGTTCTGGCTCATCTTCTCAGTGTTTCTTTAAAATAAATAAGCAGATATGTGTATGCACACACATACATATACTCTTTTTTATCTTTATTTTTCATATGAATAACATTATATATACCTTGTCTATATCTGGCTTTTTCTACTAAAAATATATCTTGGATATCACAACATAGCAGTTAATGGAAGGCATTCTTTTATTCTTTATATGGCTGCATAGCACTTTTTAAGATGAATATACCATAATTCCTTCAACCCATTGAGGTACACCTGACAAACTCTTATCTCTTGATATTTGGTCAGGTGCTTCAACTGCCTGCCAACTTCTGCTATGGGGTGGATGAAGGATGTGAGACTTTGGAGGACATCACTCAAGATTCCGCCACTCTTGGCCCAAAGCTACAGAACTTGCTCTGGCTGCTAATGCTGTCTTTTGCTTCAGCAAAGGCGGGACTGAGCATGTGTATAATGCCAGGTAAGAAGCTACACTGCTGTGCAGGCTGGATTGCTCAATAAGCATAAAAGAGCTGACCACTGGAACCTTCCCAGATCTCAGGGACAGGGGATCAGAGACAACTTATGTGCCTATTACAGCATAGAGTAGGACCTGGCAAGTCAAGGCTATCCACTATAAGTTACTGCCCAAAGGACAACTGATAGAAAAAGAGTCACCACATTCTTAAACACAGAAGCTGTCTGCTCTAGGCAGAAGATGAGAGAAACTTGGGGAATACTGCTCATAGCTCCATTGGGAATGAGAAAGGGGTTTCTTTCATGGAAGTGGGGATAGGAACTCTTTGGTCTGGGAAGACACTTTCATCCACATGTCTCAACCTTTTCTGTTTTCCTAGAGGTAGTGCTCAATTGCCTGAGAAAGAGGATGAGATCATCCTTATTTGTTTCAGGGCCTACAAATAGGGTTGCAGGACCCAGAGGGCAGATGGAAGTGGATGAAAAGGTTTATAGTGTCTGGATCCAAGAGGTGGTGGTTGGTTATCATATGGGATAATTAAAGAACCAGCAGGGCCTGCAGTTGTAGGGTTGGTAGATAGAAGAAAGCTCTATGTATGTGGGCCCCACACCAGGAACAAGCCCAGACACAAGAACCTACCCCTGACCTATGATCTCACCCCAGCAGGCTCTGCAGTTGGATAGTCCATGACTTCTGCAGGTTAAAGATGGCATCTGCTAATCTCTGGTCCAGGTACACCTCAGCTGCACTCTGGACTCCAGAAACAATGTACTCCATAATAACCCTGAACATCTGTAAGCCCTGGGGATCACTAGACCCCAAAGTGGGCTTTGAACTTGATCTTATCACCAACCAGTGGATGTGGACCTGAAAGTCCCATACCTTAGTAAGAGTAGGACTGTTAATGGCACCGGAACTGGGGTCAGAGGACATGAACACTCCATTTCTACATGCTTTTGCTGTTGTGCCAACTGTCTAAAACACCTATTTTTTGGTCTATGTGACAAAGACCTTCCCATTTGTCAAGAATCAGTGTTAGTATCACCTTGCTAATAGCCTTTCCTGGGCCCCCTGATGTAGAATGGCCCAACCCTCCCTTTCAGTTTTCCTGGCTGGATTACAAAGATTTTAGTATATGTGCTGCTGAAGCGAGCACGGATTACAAAGATTTTGATTCATCTCAATCCCTAGTATTTAGCACTGTGTCAGGTAATCAGCTGGTACCCAGTAACTGTTCATAGAATAAATGAATAAATGAATGAATGAATGGATGGATGGCTGAATTCAACAGATGAGCTGAGGGTGATTTGCCCACTTGTGCAAATCTTTCAGTGTGTTACTTTCTCATCTCTTTGTCCCAACCAGGAATAAAGACCAAACTCTAGATTGGCTTTTTCATTCCAGAACATGTCTTGTCATTTATATGGGTTTGGACTTACCTTGGAGTGCTTGCCATTCTTCAAAATTTCTTCCTGTGCCTACCTGGGTGGAGCTCACCTTGTGCTATGTGTAGGAAAGCCCTTCCCCTTCCCCGTGCACTCACTTAGCTGACTCCACCTTCTTCCACCTGATGACTTGCCCTGTTGGTCTCACCATCAGTCAACAAGAGTGCATTGAGGACCTACTGTCCATTGTTCTCCACTTACACATCCGAAGTGCAAAGAGATGCTCAGAGCATGGCCTGAGCGTGACATTCGGCCGAGGATGGTAATGACACATGATCAGAGGTCACAACACTTCTTATTAAGCCACAGCTGTTTGCTTTCAGAAGCATGGCTCTAAAATTTTCTTAGCTTTTCATACAAACCCCACCATGACTACCATTAGACATGGCTGATTTGCTCATCATCCAAAGGCTCCTTCTTCTTTAGAAAACCACCTGTTTTTCTTTAAGGGAAGTAGATTCTTAAGAAAAGTGGGCTGTTTGGGGTCTAGAATTTTCATATATATCAACAAACCCTTTCCTTCCCTCTGAATTTTGGGAGGATCTCTCCACCTTGTGAATTTGTAGCACCCCAAAGCAGTTAACAGACACATTCAAATGCATGTCAATGTTAACACGTCTCCAACAGTGACCCCTCTCATGCACCAGTCACACAGATGTAAGAAAGTTTCACCTAAACAGCTGGCATGAGAATTCCTGCCTCTGCCAGGTGAGCCTCTTGTGGCAGCCTGAGCCTCTGGGTCACTGCAGACTGATAGGAGGCCTTCAGAGGAAGGGACGGTCTTTCTGTGCAGTGGAGGGAGAAGAGTTTGGGCCTGGGGATGTGTTTGGGGGATTCAGGAGGGTAAAGGATGAGGAAGAGGGGGAGGGAAACTGAGATGGTGGAATGTTCTGCAAGAGGAGACACTTCTCTCATACCAAAACAAATGGCCAATAAGCATAGGAGAAAATACTCAATTTTGCTACTAATCAGGGAAATGCAAATCCAAACCATGGCGAGATACACTTCATGCTTATTAGGATGGCCAGAATAAAAAAGTCAGATAACAAGTGTCGGTGAGGATGTGGAGAAATCGAAACCTTCATACACTGCTGGTGGGCATGTAAAATGGTGCAGTTGCTGTGGAAGATAGTCGGCAGTTCCTCAAATGATTAAACACAGAGTTACCATAGGACCCAGCAATTTCACTCCTAGGTACATACCCCAATAGAAGTGAAAATATATGTTCACACAGATGCTTGTACACGAATGTTCATAGCATTTTTCATAATAGCCACAAAGTGGAAACAACCCAAAAGTCCATTAATGGATGACTGGATAAACAAAATGTGGTCTATTCACACAACAGAATATTATTCAGTAATAAAAAGGAAGAAGTACTGATACACAATACACTGTGGATGAACCTCAGAAATTTTATGCTAAGTGAAAGAAGCCAGTTACAAAAGACCAGATGTTACGTGATTACATTCGTGTAATGGTCCAGAATAGGGAAATATAGAGACAGAAAGTAGATTGGTGGTGGCTGAGGGCTGGGCTGGCAGGGTGGGGGGAGGAGAGTTGGGGAGGTGATAGCTAAAGGGCTTGGAGTTTCTTTTCGAGGTGATGTAAATGTTCTAAAATTGACTGTGGTGGTGGTTGCACGTATCTGCGAATATACCAAAAACTGTTGAATTATACATTAAATGGGTGAATTTTATATAT
Source organism: Cynocephalus volans (assembly GCF_027409185.1). Lineage (NCBI taxonomy): Eukaryota > Metazoa > Chordata > Mammalia > Dermoptera > Cynocephalidae > Cynocephalus > Cynocephalus volans. The sequence continues at coordinate 181,601,158 of NC_084460.1, forward strand.
GTGAATTACTTCTCAGTAAAGCCACTAAAAAGAAAGATCTTCTTTCTGTTTTTTTCCCATAAATTTCTTGTGGAAATCATTGATGGAGCAACACTCTGTGACCTGGGAGGTGTGGGCTAAAAGAGAGGCAGAGGCAGGTAGGGGGCATAAGGCTGGAGTCGTCAGGCATTGCGCCAGGCCAGGGCATCCCCAACGCTGTGGCACTGGGCTTGAAACCATCTGGCCAGTCTTAGAGACCCGAGTGGGACCAGTTGACATTGGGGTTGCAAATGAATGTCCTCGGACCCTCACCACAATCCCTACTAGCTGCTTGGCTCTCTGTGCTGGCTTTGCCTGTGTATCCTGAGTTGTCTAGGCAGATTTCTCTGCCTGCCTCTTCACCTAGAATAAAGTGAGATAAAGAGAAATGCCCTCACTGGTAACTGCAGCTCAAGAGAGGCCAAACTAGATCCCTGCAAAGCACCTGGCTTGGGACTCTTCTACAGTCACTTCTCAGATTCCATCTCCAAGTGGCTGGACTTTTTTAAGTGTGTGGAGCTGCTTAAATGATGCAGCAAGGTGGAGGACTCTAAAATAAAAGTTTTTAACTACAGTATTTTTAAAAATAGAGCATTGCTGGGCCGGCCCTGTGGCTCACTCGGGAGAGTGGGGCGCTGGTAGCGCCAAGGCCGCCAGGTTCGGATCCTATATAGGGATGGCCAATGCGCTCACTGGCTGAACGTGGTGCAGACCACACGGTGCCGAGGGTTATGATCCCCTTACCGGTCAGAAAAAAAAAAAAAAAAGAACATTGTTTAGAAATTATTTTAACATAAACTCTTTGTCAGTAGATTTTTAGAAACACTTGTATGAGGGGTCTTCAAAACGTTCACAGCAAGATTTGTGTTATCTTTTAATTCCATTTTTCTACAAACTTTTTGAAATCCCTCATATATCAAATGCTCTCCATTAGGAGATTGTTTGGTTCTTGGGAATTTCTCAAGAATGAATTGTTATTGTGTACTCTTATGTGGCCACAATGGTTCCATACGGTGGGTCAGTAACTCAGGAATGTCCCCTCTGTCCCAGCTCTCCAAGATGGGCCCTACAGATCCCAAGGGGACAAACTTTCAGGAAATTGCTGCGTTTCTAGACCAGTCATGTCTTTGAAATGTTTTCTCATCACTCAGTAATTTGTTGCTTTAGCTTAACCCTGCTGCCTGACAGATGAGATAGATGACAATATGAACACAGCCAGGGGGCAGGGAGGACGAGACCCAGCCTACCCTGGCAGCACCTGGAGAAGGCCAGGCCTGAGTTTCTATGTTTGAACATATTGTCTCCACTGAGGAAACAACCCCTGTGAAACCTTTATGTGTGCCACCTGCTTTGCCTGGGGTTCCACCACCCACACAGACATGGCACTGCTCAGTAGTGTTTGGGGAGATCTGCATCTATAAAGAGTTAGGGAGAAGAGAATTGAGTTGCCTTGCAAGCAATTCATCCAACAAATATTTACTGGGTGATCAATTCATTCCAAGCATCCTGCCAGGTGCTGAGAAGTCAGAGACAGATAAGTTGAATGCACTGGCAAATGGGTTGGGGAGATGGGCCAGGAAGCCAACTGTCACAGTCTAGTGCAACGTGGACAAGCTGTGCTGGGGAACACGACAGCTTTGCAGGGACACGCAGTTCTGCTTGATGGGACTGGCGGGTGTCAGGCAGGACTTCCTAAGGGACGTGATGCTCAAGAAGGATCCTGGAGGATGATTAGAAAGTCAGAGGAAGGCATTGCAGCTGAAGCCACAGAGAAAGGGGAAGCCTGGTGCACCCAGAGGGGTGCAGACGGCCCTCATGCCTGCAGTCCCAGGAGGTGAGAAAGGATTCCTGTGGCAGATGGATGCGTGTTAGGAAACTGAGTTTGGTCTTTGAAGATGATCAGACGTATGCTCGAAAACTTGACGCTTTAGGAAGCCCACTCTGAGAGGAGTGTGGAGAATGACGGGGAAGGCTTTGCACCTAATCAAATGAGAAGTGATGAGTGGCTGAATTAACTAAGTGGCTCTGGGGGCAGGGCATGGGGGCGTGTCCTAGTGATAGAAGAGAATGACCAAGACCTTAGAAGTGATTGAAGTTGGGGGCAGGGAGACAGAGGACACCATTATGGCCCTAGCATGAGACAATGGGTGGACAGAGGTACCCGTCACCAAGATCAGGAGACATGGAGGGGAAAGTGACATGCTGGGTACACAATTCTGGAGCTCCTGAGAGAGGGCTGGGTGGAAGAGTGTGAGGTACACAGGGGCCTGGGCACATCTGTAATGGTGACAGAGACAGACACACATCTGGCTGTCAGCCTCTGTTTAATCCCTTGGGGGATTAAATGACAGTCTAGTTCAATCCCAGAATTGAACCTAAGTCAAGGAGAACAGAGATGATGACAAGGACACTTTGAGCAGGTCATACTCAGCTTCCTACAATGCCTTTGTCTTAAAACTCCACTCGTCATAAGTAATATGAGGGGTGAGGGGGCCCCAGGGCGTAGCAACTGTGACATCATTCTGAAAAATTTTAAAGACCTCTACTCTGGCTTTTAAGGATGCTTTCTAGAACAAAGACTGCCTAACAACACCACCACTTGGAATTACACACCATCTTTCTTCTGAGGCACACAGAGAGCTTGACACATGACCTCGGGCCTAGGCTAGCTAATCTGTTTAGCTCATGTTGTTGTGTTTCTGGAAGAACGTCGATGAGATAATTCTCCTAAAAGGCTTCAGAATAATCAAGCATTATGATAGAGATGTGTTTCTTAAAACATAGGAAATACGCAGAAAGTGAGGAATCAGTCATATGGCAGCTGGATGAAATATCCACAGAAGTGAATATAAATGATAAAAAATGCAGTATGACTAGAGGCCTTTCTTTCCTTTTTTATTGATATATTCACCCAAGTGTTCTCTTCATGCACAGAGAGAATTAGGCTGTTTTCTTCACTACAGAACTAGTCTGGAGTGCTTATGCTTCACCAATGGTATAAAATTAGCTGAGAGAAGATTTAAATTGGTGTTTTAATTACCTACTGGGATAACAGATCGCTCTAACACGTATTGGCTTAAAACAACCACATTACATTCTCTCACACCATTCTCTCCATGGGTGGACTGGCTTCAGCAGGCAGCTCCTCTGAGTTGTGAGGTCGGCTGGGGCTATAGTCTCTGGGTGGTCCATTTATCTAGAACATTCCAAGATGGCTTCTTTGCTCACGAATCTGGTATCTTGGTGCTCCTGCCTGTGGCCTTTCTCTCCATGGAGGGGTTTTATCCTCCAGGGTCTCTCTGCATGGCCTGTCCTCAGCAGGTAGTCAGACAGATGGCTGCCAAGGGTACAGAAGCAGAAGCTGCATGACCTTTTCAGGCCTAGAATGGGCACAGTGTCACTTCCACCAGGTTTTATTGGTTACATCAAGTCTCAGAGTCCACCCAGACTCAGTGGGAGTGGACTTCGCTGCAGCATGAATGCTGGCAGGTGTGGCTCCTTGGGGACCATCTTTGTGCAGTGGTGGCCCCAACCCTCAGTACTAGAGGGGCTGTGTGGTGTCATGGATAGAGCAGCAACTCTGGAGTCAGACAAATACTGGTTGAAATTCTATCTTGATCACTTTCTGGCTGTGTGACCTTGAGCAAGTTACTTTACATCCTGCACGTCAGTTTCCCCAAATGTAAAATGTGGGAAAAAATACCTCCCTTATAGAGTTGTGGTGCAGATTAAATGGGACGTGAAGGTGTGTGAAGGTTTGGCCAAGAGCCTGGCACAGTGAAGGGAGGCTGCACGTTTGTGGCAGAGTAGTTTCACAGGTGCCTCCTTGTCAGGCACAGGTCCCCATGGAGAGAAGACCCAAGAAGGAACCTTGAGGACAGAGAAGTCTCTTTAGTTTATCTGAGTTGCAAAGACACTTTACCAGTTCACACAGCATTTTTGAAAATGAGGCTGCTAGTTACACAAGCCAGTGTCTCTCCTGGCTGTGAAAGGTTCATGAAATCGCAAACAGTTCCCCGTTCCTCACTGATCACACAAGAAGCAAAATGAGTTGTGTACAACCTTGAGGGGAAGGCGGTGCATTGGGGGAGACCTCCATCTTCAAGCTCCTCCATGCTGCAGGCCATCGGCCCTGCCTTCAGCTCCACGGAGGGACTGAGCAGAAACAGGGACTTGGGGAGCTAGGACTTGGTCTGGAGGGAGCAAGGTTGGCCACTTGGGAGCCGTGGGCCTGGATATTTGGAAAACATTCAAAAATCAAGTTGCATTAACAACACCTTGAAGGCCCCAGATCTGTGTCTCCAGCTCAGTTTGTCTCCTTGGAACTTCACACAAACATATCCATCTACTCTACCTCCCTTAAGTAACTCACCTTGGGTATCTAAGAGGCATGGGCAAACTAGCACGCTGCTGGCATGGACCCAGGGTCCCTGCATCCTGACATTCACACCCTGTTTGGTCCCTCCCCGTGAGTGTGAGTGTGGGCTGGAGCTGTCACCTGCTGGGATCAAATAGAGTGTGTCCTAGAACAAGTGACGGACGTTGCTTCTGTGACTAGGTTACAAAAACTGTGACTTGCATCTTGCTGGTGTTCTCTCTCTGTCTCTTCTCCTGGAGACGGCCATCTGACAAGGAACTGAGGGTGCTCCAGCTAACAGAGGAATCTGTCTTGCTCGAGCCTTGAGATGACTGTGCCCCTGGTCAACACCTCAATGCAGCCTTGTGAGAGTTCTGGGGCCAACATCCTGATTGCAGTCTCGTGACAGACCTGGGGAAACTGTGTCCCAAATCCTGACCTACAGAAACCATGAGATAATAAATGTGTATTATTTCAGCCACTCAATTTGGGGGTAATTTATTACACAGCAATAGATGACTAATATACTCCCCAAGCTTGTTCCTCCTTCAGTATCCTGCATTTTGGTAAATGGCATTATTATTCATCCAGCTGTTTAAGCCCAAAATCTAACATATTGCAGATTTTTTTTTACCAGCCCTACCCTTCTCTCTAAATTCTAATACCCACACACAACCAGCCCTACAGTAAGTTCATCAACATGTCTAGAATCTGCCTTCTCATCTCCACATCCTCCACCCTAGTCCTCCTTACAATCACCTGTTACCTGGACTTCAGCAAGTATCTCCAAACTGCTTTTCTGGGCCCCTGTCTTGGCCCCCTATATCCAGTGCTCCACACAGCAGCAAGTACAGTCCTCTAAAAACATAAATTGGGTCATACTCTTCCCATGCTTAAACCCTCCAGTACCTTCCCATGCAGTCAGAGCAACACCCAGCCTTTCCCATGGCATCTGAGCCTGCGTGTCCAGCCTCCCCCACTCCTCCGACCGCTCTGCCCCCTTGTCCCTGTGCTCTGCCCACATGCTACATTAGCTTTCTTCCTGTTCTGCAAGCATGCCAAGATTTTCTGCCCTCCTCAGGGACGTAAACTAGCTGTCTCCTCTGCATAGGATGCTCCTTGCCTATATTGTCTCACGGCTGGGCTCCACTAGCACTTCCTGAGACCTTCCCTGAGCAAGCAGTCTAAAGCAGCCCTCTGTCCCATTACACTATGTGTCAGGGCGAATAATGGCCCCTCAAGGATATGTACGTCTTAATCCTGGGAACCTGTGCATATGTGACCTTACATAGTGAAAGGAAATTTTTGTTTAAGGATCTTGAGATGGGGAGGTCATCCTGGTTTATCTGTATGGGCCCAGTGTAATCATAAGGGTCCTTATAAGAGGGAGACAGGAGGGTTAATGCCAGTTGAAGAAGATGTGGCCATTTGACTCAATACTGTGTGCTGACCTGATATCTGGCAAAATTGGAAGGGCCTCTAATGACTGAATCCCAAGCTCCTCTCCCCACCTGTTCTCTTGGATAAGGTCGCCCAACCAAACTGCCCTTCTTATCAAACAGACCAGGTGCAATTTCTGCTTATCCCTGAGTAGCGGGTTTTGGTTCCCTCCCACATTGTAGAATTGTTCAAAAAAGCCTACCACATTTTCATCGAAAACAAGGGTCACCACCCACCCTCTTGTTACTACAGAGCCTGCCCGGCACAGCCCCTGCTCGGTTGCTCTGCTCCTGAGTGCTACCTGTATGGTTCTGCGTGGTGTGTGGCGTCCTCTCTGGGCTGTGAGTGCATGTGACCAGTAAACTGCTGTAGATCTCACTTGTCCAGTGTTGGGTTTTGTGAGTCCAGCCATTCCCAGAACTGTAGGGCAGGCATCTCTTCCTCATCAACAGGGTGAATATGAGGTGACTGAAATACATGACAGAAGCAAGGGGCTGGAGTGATGCGGGGAAGAGGCTGTGAGCCAAGGAATGACAGTGTCCTTAGAAGCTGAAAAGGGCAAGGCGAGGGATTCGTCCAGAGCTTCCAGAAGGATCGCAGCTCTGCTGACACCTTGATTTTATACCTCTGACCTCCAGAACTGTAAGATAATACATTTGTGTCCTCTCAAGGCACTAGGTTTTTGGTAATTTGTTACAATAGGAAACGAATGTATCTTGCTTATCTTCTTCATGGAATCTATCTATATCTGAAATTATTTAATTTATTTATATGTTTGCTGTCTAATTCCTTTTACTAAGCTCCATGAGAGTGGGCACCCTGTTGGCTTTTTCTGTCACCTTATCTCCAGCTCTGTGAATAGTACCTGGCACATGTGGATGCTCAACAAACACTTTTTGAATGAGTATTGAATGAAATATTGCAACATGGCAATATCTATGTGTGTGATTATCTGTGCTTCTCCGCTTTCTGCAGTTCAAATAATCATGGGAAGCCTGATTTTTAAATTATAGCAACTTTATTTTGAATATTTTACAAGAATGCATGGAGTATCCTACCCTTCCCAATAAAAAACCCTGAAAAACTTCACTCCCATTCCTAGCTGTCTTTTTGCAAAATTGCTTAGGAAAGAGCTTACTAAAATAACATTCATAAATACATTCATTAAAAGGCAGACAAGAAACCAGCATTTAAACCAACATGGCCCGAAACATGAAGCCCAGGAATCATTAGAGGAGAGCTCGGGGCCACTCAGGCTGAGGGCTCACGGGGGCACACGCTCTGCCCCAGAGCTGCTGGCTCTGGCCTGGCCTTGTGTCCCTGTGAGCCTGGCCCCGGTGAGAGGTCACACCTCCCCTTTGAGACAACACCTCTGTATTAATTTTCTACTGCTGCACAACTAATTGACACATAGAAGTTTAAAATCACACAAATGTGTCATTTCAGTTTCCGTGGGGCAGAAGTCCAGGTATGGGTTGCTGGTCCTCTGCTCAGGGTCTTGCCAGGCTGAAATCAGTCAGCGACCAGAGCTGCTGTCCCATCTGAGACCCAAGGTCCTCTTTCAGACACATGTAGTTGTTAGTAGAATTCATTTCCTTGCAGTGTAGGACTGAGGTCCCTTTTTTTTTGCTGGCTGCTGGCCAGGGATGTTAGCTCCTAGAGGCTGCCCTCACGTCCCTCACCTCGTGGCTGCTCACCTCTTCCCTGCCAGCAGGGGCATCTGTTGCTGCTGCTTCTGGTCTCCTTTAAGGGCTTGCCCGATGAGGTCAGGCCCACCCAGGAAAATCTTCCTTCTGATGCACTCAGAGTCGACTGAGTAGAGGTCTTAATTGAATGTGCAAAATCTCTTTTGCCAGATAATGGAACATAACCACAGGAATGTTATATCATCAGAGTCAGAGGTCCAGCCTACTCTCAAGGGGAGAGGGTTATGCAGGGCCTCTTTGCCCCGGGTGTGGGGGTAGGAATCTTGGGGGACCATGTTGTGCCCACCATCACCCCAGCCCCAACTCACAACTTCATTCCCATGAGTCCTGTCCCTTTTAGCCCAGGGGGCACAGCCTCTTCCAGAACTTCAGCTGAATCCATGGAAGTCTCTGGGGGCTGGTGATAAAGGCGCTGCTCATCAGACCAGGGTACTCACCTGCTAAGCTTCTCACCTTCTCCTGCACAGCCCTGAATGCCCTGGCCAGATGCCTGTCAGTCACATGGGCCTCCTCACCGTGCTCAGACATGCAGGGTGCACGCCTGCCTCATGGCCTTTCTCCCTTGGCCTCTACCTAGAATTCTCTTTTCTGATATCCAAGACATTTACGGCTCTCTCCCTCATTTCCCTCAGGTATTTACTCAAAAATCTCTTTCCAGATGAGACTTCCCCCCACACCATCCTGCATACACCTCCGGCCTCTACCCAGGACACTTGCTGCCCCCACTGCCTGCTTGCTTTCTCCCCTTGATTCCCTCTGAGTAGACACAGCTCAGCACAGGCAGGAGGGGGCGCCACTGCCCTTGGCTCGTGGACAGGCAGGGACGCTGATGCTCAGCCACATGTCAGGCCTCGACCAATTTCCTTGATTTCTGGCCGGCCGTCAGGACCCCGGCACTGGGAGTAGGTAGGCCGTGCTCATGCCTGAGGACTCCTCGCCCTTCCATCCTGCATCTCTGCAGGGGAGTCAGGCCCTGCCCCAGGTGGGGACAGAGGTGTGGATGCCTAGTGGGCTTACGTGGCCAGCATCTGAAGCAGCCAGCCTGGCTCCTGTCAGAGGATGACACGCTTCTGCCTGGGCCGTTGTCTGGGGCAGGGTTAAGGATGGGGTCAGAGCAGAGCGGTGGCTGGCTGAAGAAAGGGCCTGTGCTGACCCTTCTCTTGTCCTTTTCCTGTTTCTAGAGGCCCCTCAAGCACACTGCAGCGTTCACATCATCGGAACTCGGCAGAATGCTTTCTGGTTATGCTTCTCATCCCTTTCTCTTGAGCACAGTTCCCCCGGGGTGAGCTCGGGCCATGCCATTCTATGCCCTTCCGGACCAGGCAAGGGGGCTTGTCTGTTTGGTGGTGTAGTTTGACAAGTTTTTGACAAATGTGTACACCTGTGCTACTTACTTACTACTTCTGTGTTATTACTGCTACTGTTCTGTGTTCTCCATTAAGATACAGAACATTCCCATCACTCTGAAAAGTTCCTTCATGCTCCTTCCCAGTCCCCCTTCCTCTAGCCAGTTATCCTGTTTTGAGAAGAAAACTTGAAAAAACAAGTTTTCTCACTAATTATTCTACAGTTATGTCTTTCTCTTTTTCATTCCTATTGCTGCAGTAGCCTGACAATTCGTTGGATTAAAGCACTGAGCTGGCTACTGGCTCTACTGACTAGGCAGATGGGAACATGCCTCATTTTTTTTTTTCCTATTCTTTCTCATTTTTTCCCTATTCTATTCTCCTCTGCCTTTAAAATTCTCATCCATCCATCCATCCATCCATCCGTCTAATCCATCAGTCATACATCCAATCCATACATCCATCCACGCAATCCACAGGGATGTTGAATGTCTACTATGAGCCACTGTCTACCAGGAACCCCACTTCCACCCAATTTATATTCTATAAGGAGGGCAATTGAACAATTATGCTAAAAAGTCAATACATATTACAATGGGGAAGAATGGGGCACGAAGGGAGATCTAACAGGAGCAAGTGGCCATGATTCTTGGAAGGAAGGGACATTAACAATGGAGACCTGCAGGACAAATATTAGAGTCAGTTAATTATGTCAGTAGTATTTGTTGAGTGCTGTGGGCTGGGCACAGAGGGAACTGCGAGTGATGTGGACAGAGGTGAGCAGAACAGACAGGGACCTGCTCTCATAGTACTTATATCATGGTGGAGTTGGCTGGGCTGGGCTGGGGTAGTGGGATACTTTTCCAGGCAGAGGGAACATTTGCAATGATGCATAGGGATGAGAGAATGTGGTGAGTTAGAGACACTGAAATTTCTGTGTGGCCAGAGTGTGATGTCAGCCAGGAATGGCCCTGATAGTCTTGAAAGAGGGAGCTGTGAGCAGTGTCTACAGCACCCTCTTGGCTGTCATTCGCCCTGCAGAATGGTTCCCAGATTCCCCAAATCCCTAATCAGAATCTTGAAAGGAAAAGAAATGCTGAATGCAGGCACCACATCTCAATCACTTGTGAATAATCTTCTGTCTTTCATAAACACGGCCATGATTAAAATGACCTTTCGCGAACAGCAGGGAAGGATTGCTGAAGAAAATGAGGTATGTGAGAATAAAATGTCTACCTGATTGCTATGTAACTTTTGGTGAGTCACAGAGTGAGAATTTCAGATGTGAATTAAAGATTGCCAAGAGTGGTGGCGTACATGAAAAAAATCCCCCACATATCCTACTTTAGAATCAGAAGTTCAGAGAATCAGGGAAGAGAGAATGTATTTCTTATTCACCACCTACCTTCTTCCCAAATAATTTTATAGTAAATTATTTATGCAATTTCCATCTGAATTGTAGGTCTTTAGGAGAATGTTATTTGGAATGCACTTATTACATTGAGGCAAACATTCTGCGGGGCTCTGCAACTGCTGTAAAGTATGACATACTCCAGCTGGCCCATTCATCTGTGGTCATAACATGCCTACATAGTGCATTTAATCCTCTGCAACTTGATGTTTGATAAAATCTATTTACTTTGTAGTGAGTTCTGCACATTTCACCTAAAATTAAAGCTCTCTGAAAATGCAGATCTCCTGTGGGCACTAATTCACACATTCTGGAAATGCAAAATCCTAAATGCTTGCTGACTGGAAATCAATGTTTATAACCTGAGTGTTAATAGCTGCATGATTTGCTCTACTTCTCCCATGAGTTACCACCCTTCACTTTGATTTAGCATTCATTTTGAGGAGCATTCTTTTCTTGGATGGCGCTACCCTGCTTACCATCAGATAAGTAATACAGAAATACTTTCAATCAGTGGCAGAGTGTGGGCATGATTCTGCCTTTTTTGTGCCTGTTGTTTTGCATTTTACTGAGCCCTTCTCAGACAAAGATAAGCAAGTCCTGGGCATGTGCACGACTTAGTGCCTTTCAACTCCAACAGCCAGGTAACCAGTAACTGTGCGCACTATTGGTTTTGGAATTTCAGCTGAGGCTGCTGCATGCACCTGTCCCAGAATGACTCCAAAGAGACCATCCCTCCTGAGTGAGGATGTTCGTTGACTTGTGCTTTCTGATCTAGGGTCTGTTGGCTTCACCTGCAGTGGGACCACCAACTCATATTTCCCCAGTTATGTAAGGGGAACTGCTGGGAGTCTAAGTGACCTGACAACACTTCCTTCCAGGGTGCTGGGCTAGCACACTTCTCAGTCTAGCTGTGCTCGCCAGTGGGCTCCCAGTTATTCAAAAGAACGATACATGAAAGCCCCACCCCATATTTCTATTTGGGAATATTTCTCTCCTTAAGTGGTCAATTAGTGAATCTTCTCAGTAATCAGATTCGATCAACTTGATTGAGGTGTGGATTTTCCAGCACATTTAAACCTTGAACACATATGGCTTTAGAATATGCACATGCCTTCGGGGAAACGTCAGGCTGGAGCTTCTTATAAAAGGGGAAAAAAGTAGCATGTGAATTTTCATGGAGAAATGCTTAATGTTAATCTTGATCAAGATTAATGTAATTTGCTAGACTTCAGCCGATAAATATTAGGTTATTTAGGCCTTTGTGGGCTGGCCCAGGAAGCTCACCACCATTTGAAATAACGAGTTCCAGGGAAAAGCCTGCCAGAGAGTCAAACATAAGGCTTACAGACAAATCTTCTGAACATAACTGGCCTTAATTACTTAGAAAAGATGTCCACAGGAGATACTAACAGAAAACTCCTCAAATTAACAATCAAAAAAACTTGTTTAGTGGAGGTGCTGGTGAACAGGGTTTTATCACAGTCTCATCAACCTGCTCAAAGGAAATACTCAGGCATCTGCTGATTGCAGTTTTATCCATTTTCCCCTTTTCTAAGTGATGTATTGTTAGTGTGGTGGACCCTTGGTGAACCACAGCACAGAATTAGGAGTTTCTAAGCTCAGACTGACAAAAGAATGTCTCCTCCTGACACTGCAGGATTCAAAGAGTTCACAGGTTTATCCTAGAAATAAAATGACAAACAAATCACTTTTCCATAAAGAGCATATTGTGCTGATTTATTATAGAATGCAGTTAAAAAAAATATTTTGAGGTTAGCCTCTCCAGTTTAAAAGCACTTAACTAGAAACACTTGAACAGCTATGCAATGGTCTCTCCCTTACTGGCTCCCTCCTACCAAGTACTGTAAACAGGGTTTTGAGAACATTCAATCAATTTCTTGGTATGAACAATCAAAGAATTTAATGCAAACATATTTGCTCCTTAAAGAAAGCCATCTTCCAAATTTCCAAAGCATGCATTGTTTCTTGGCATTAGGTATTTCAAAATGATAAACTTTGTAATAGTATTGTAAGGCCAAAATATAATACCTATTTACCAGACATACACATCACAACTAGAAAAAAAATGACAAATGTTGACCAAGTGTAACAATTCCACCAGGAATTAATGGGGAAAGGCACTGCATCCCTCTCATATCACCACGGATCCACTATCCACTTTACATGCTTTGAATTCAAGTCCTGCTGAACATGTGAACATTTTCTACAACATGTAATTCACAAGTAGGTTAATACATCTTACACTATCTTCCACTGTCCTATTTTTCAAACAGGTGTACAACAGGTATGAATATATGCTACCAGCTTTATTTACAAGTGTATCTTGATATTTTAGCGGGGTAAAAAAATCAACTATGTCAACCATCAGTTCTCAAAAAGGTTTTTGGCTATAACTCATGTATATAAACCACCATGTTAGAGAAATACTGGAAACCGATGTCCGGCCCCCAAACACCTAAACTAAAATTTCTCAGCCACTAAAAGTTGGCAGTGAAACTGCTATTCTCTGAATTGTATAAGCTAAATTCTATGTAGGAATTTCAGATCAACTTCTTTTGCAAAAGCACAAGTCACATATTGCACTGGATGGGATGCCGAGTGTGTGTACTCCAGGCAGAACTGCACCTGTGAGTGCTGATGTAGAGAGAGTTGAGGATCTGGAAAGGTGGAAGTTTCTCCAATGCTTTCCTAGCTTCCCAAGAGACGCAAAACAACAATGATGTAACTTCACATACGAACAAAGGTTAGTCTTGAAAATCAGTAATATACATGCACAAACTTTAGAACATGAGGGAAGAAATGAAACACTACAATTTCCACCTTGCATTGCTGTTGTTTGCACAACCTTTCTGCATGAGACACTGGGCAGCTTTGCGTGGTGCCTCTTCCTGCCAGTAGAGAGTCTACCCCATGGGCTGGTTACAGACAGAAAGCTCTCCCCAAACCCACTGATCAACCTGCCCTTGGCTCACACAGAACCTACCAGAAAAGAACAAGTACAAAACACTATCGTGATCGGTTTTCTCAAGACATTCCCAAATGTCCTTGAGCGATCACTACAAACTCAGTGATTGGCCCAAGACATTCCTGGGTACCGTGAGCACTGACTGATGTGCAGCATTAGATCAAGGAGACAAAGCCTTGATTCTCTTCTGAGCAACATGAACTGGAATTTCTGCCACAGCAATCACAGCTGCCGCCTCCAAAATCGTGACTGGCCACTTCCGTAGTAAAAGATTCCTCCCCATGAGAATGATCTGGAATACTTCTTCGTCCACATGCCGGTTCAGCTTAGGTGGACAGGTGTGTACTCTGGCCTTCTGGTCTGGATAATTTTTGGTTTGGGTCTCTTCATTCTTTCCATCTCCTCCTCTTCCTCGTTCTCTTGATCGCTCTCACATACGTGGACCACCACGCTGGGAGTGGTGTCGGTTGCTGCATGCAATTCATACTTTTCCCCTAGGGAAAGAGAATAATTGCAGGGTCACTTGGACAAGTCCTTGAAAGTCAAAAGGCAAGCATCAGTGGAAAAGCAGGAAGGGATCTGCTCGGCCAGGCTCCTGTGTGCATGCATGGCAGTTAGAGACACAGCCAGATGCATTTGGGATTTATTTTTCTTGGTGGCTCATTCAGAAAAAGACATATTTCTACTGTATATGACCCTGCTTTCAGTCAAATGCCCTGAGTAGAGGCATAGGAAAGGCATGGGAGGAAAGCATTTTTTTTTTTTTGGTTATGTTTAGCATGTCCACCAGACACCCAAACTACCCAGGGGACTCCCCCTCCGTCAGCCTTTCCCCAAGTGTGGTGTGAGAAACAGAGGCTCAGGAAAAATAGCGTGGATGAATAAACATGTTTGGAAACAGACATCCTGCCTCCCTTGTGAGGCTCCCACTGAGGGTCACAGTGCACGCCAGGGGATGGGAGACACGAGGAGGCCTGCACGCAGAAGCAGCTGTGGCTGCACTGAACCAGGCCCTCCAAAAACGTTTTGACCATGGCATCCTTTCTCTCATAACCACTGCTAAGCCCCTGGAACCAGGGGTGCTCTGCTGATGTGTGTCACCCTGGGTTTTACCAGGTGTAGTCAAGTTCAGGCCACTGGCCCAGCACAGGAAGGGTGAACTCTCTGAAACTGAAAAGCCCGCAGTGCTGAAGGAAGGAGCGCGGCAGCCCTTTAGGGCACCCGTCCAGCTATAGGAGGAGTCTGTATCTTTGGGCGATGGGAGGCAGTGCGGCAGAGTGGCCGACCTCTCATGGAGCATTATTTGGCCTCCCTGTGCACCTCAGTCTCCTCCTGGTACAATGGGAGTGATAAAGGCATCGACCTCATGCAGCAAACTGCATGCACACAAAGCACTCAGTACCCGGCTCACAACACACATGCCTGGTAAATGTTACCTAGAATGACGTTTAAGAGTAGAGGCCGAATCGTTCCTGGTGAAAAGCTGGGAATTGTACCTATGCTGGGGACTTGAAATGGGGCAGCAGGGTCTGCCTAAGCCCACTCCCCCATCCAGGTGGCCTGAGGTGAGTTTTCCTGCAGGGCTTTGTGCATGGAATATTTCTGCAGTTTGGGTGAACATGGAGGCACCTCACTGACCACTGTGACCTCACCACAGCTGGTTTCTAGGTGGAAGGAGCAGCTACTCCTCTCAACGGGGAAGGCACTTTAACTCACAAAGGTGGTGGCTGCCTTTTCTCTCTCCCACCTGTGAGATGGGAATGCTATTATAATTGCATTTAAAAAACTGAAGGAGCCTCAGCTCTCTGAGAGAGAGAATTAAGGTACAGGAGGTCAGGTAGATCCCTGGAAATACTGGCCAAGAGCCTCTTTAGATATTCTTGTCTATCTACCAATCAGCCAAAATCCAGAAAGCTCAGGGTTTAGGACCATTTTTGCAAAATCTTTGCAATCCTTTTGGCTGAAAAGTACAACCTAAATATGAAATATTATTCAAGCTCATTGTTAAGTAAACCAAGGGCAAATTGATTTTATTATGCCTATTTTCAAAAAAGCCTCCTCCAATAAACCTTCTGTAAAGGAGTGGTAGATTCTGGAGTGTGAAGATTTTTCATCAACAGCACTTCTTGCCTCTGGAACAGTTTGACACCTCTCCCCAGGTAGAGATCCTGTCTGATGAGAAGATCTCTAACCCATGAGAAGACTCTAAACCCCAGCTTTGCACCTTGGCCAGGACCTGCTGTGGAGGAGCACATGCTTCCTCAAACTGGCCATTTTCGATCTTGACCTTCACGCCACGATTAGCAGTAAGTAATGTGATTCTTGCTTTGTGCCACAGAGGGAATTTCCACTTGGGCAATGTTTTCAGAAATATAATCTTTTCAATAAGAAACTGCTGATGGTCCAAGAAAACAAAACCCTCAACCCAAAGGAATATCAGATTGCTGGTCAAGGAGAAACGAGGAGCTGATGGTCTCAGCATTTACTTGATTTGCTCCCCAGACAGCGCAGGAACCACCAACATCTGATTTTCAAAGCACATGTACAGAGCACTGACTATGGGCCAGGCACTGATTGAAGTACTTTCTAGTTGATAATCTCACCTACCACTCACAATTCCATGGGGTAAGACACATTTTATGGACAAGAAGCTGAGGTACCTATTCAAGCGCTCACACCTGTGTCCCTTCAGAGGGCAGGAACCATGTCTCACTTTGGCTGGCTCAGTAGGGGCCACGAGGGCAGTGCATGCATGACTGGGGCTCTTTCTTCACTATGATCTAGGTTTCCCTTTTCCTTGTCCATTAAAAGAGCAGGTGAGAATCAGATCAATGGGCAATTACCTTGAATAAAAATGAAATTTCTGAAAGGGGTCTGTTTTTCCTTTCCAAAGTCCAATTGCTCATCTACACCCACAGCAACAGGACCTGAGTCTGGGGCACGAGCCATCCACATGGGCTGTGCTCAGGGGTGATACCTGCAGGAGGGGCCGCAGAGCATGGTCCCCATGACCAGCTGCAGTCTCTCCTGTGCCACAAGCAGTAACGAGAGGCAGGTGCGCATGCTCCCAGCACTAGTGACCGTGATGCAGGAGCATGCAACAGAGAAGGTTCACAAAACACACTTGCATGGGACCACAGGAGAGCAGTGGGGATACTTTCACTCCCCAGGCAGGTGCGCATCATCTCTGACCTTCTGCACAATCTCTCCATGACTCCCTGCCCCCATTGTTACCTGAGGGTGCTGCTTACCTGGCCCCAGCTTGGAGATAGCATATAAAAGATCATAATTTATGACTGGAGTAGCGTCTTCCACTTGCTTCCAACCAACTGGGGGAGAGGCAGGAGGAGAGATCAGAAACTGCTTGTCTGGATTTGGTGGAGCCAGGTGCGAGCTTCCTATGTGCAAAGTCTAAGGAGCAATGAACACGGGTCACTTGTCACAAAGGAGGAACTGCAGCAAGGCAACAGAACTTAATGACGGCTTAACAGACACAGGTGGATGATGTCCAGGCTGCAGAACAGGTTTGACTCAAGGAGGAATCCTAAACCAGTCTGTACCGGGGAAGGGATGTCTGAACTCTAGTTATGGTGCTAATACAGTAAGAGCCCCCTCCCAAGGCTGTGGGACTCACAGGCACAGGGACTGCAAGTAATTATGCTTGAACATTAACAGAAGTGATTCACTATAAATGGGAAAAATAAAGCCACTGTCATCGAGGTCAAGCTGGGCATGGAGGGGGTCAGAGCCCAATGGGGACTCACTTTACCTGGAAAGCAGCCTTCTTGAAACTCCTCTCCCCTCCCCTGACAATCTGTCAGCCCCTCTTACAACAGATGAAACTTTGGGAGCTGTCACCTAGGGTCCCAGGAGGAGGGTGGGAAGGGTGGTGGGCAGGAGAAAAAGCAAGTCCACGAAAATTCTCTCTCTGCTGTGGGTACCCTGGGGCTGGGACCGCTGCTAGCAGAAAGGGTTCTCGGCATCAGTGACCTGTCTGGTTAGCCCATTTCTTCCTTTCAAGCCAGGCTTGGCAGCCCTGTATGATTGGCAGGTGCATCTACAGACTACTAGATCCCTGCTGAGAGCAGGCTGCTGGGTGCTTGTGAGAACACCTGCAAGCTGGAGCCACTGGCTCTTCAGTCTGCAACTGGTCCTTAGTCCTAACCCTTGAGCAAATTCAAGAAAACTGCTGCACAAATCTTAGGGCACTTGAAGAACCCCTGGCACAACACTGTGCCCTACAAGCTTCCTGAATGAACAGGTGAGGCACTCTTTCTTCCGACATATCAATCCCAGAAGGTGAGCAGCTATTTCTGAGGTTGCTTTCAAATACACCTGGATGTCTTTTTAAAATAGGGGAGACACTGAAAATTCAGAGTATGAATTTTGCCTTTCTCAGGACCAATTCTTGAAGTGTTCAATGTGTAACATAATCAACATATAAGCCACTTTGAAAGAGGGCCAGAGGGAGACAGGAGAAGACTGCAAAGCAACAAATTTGACTCACCTGAGCGAAATACAACTTCATCTCCTTTCCCAAAAACTCCTTCTTATGCAGCTGGAGTCTGGCATCTGCGGCAGATAAGGGGTTGCTGAAGTTTATCCTGACCCGCTTGAAGCTCTTGAAATACTGAAAGGTGATATCCTTGTCATAAGTCCTAAAGAGGGATTCAAATTTGGCCTGGAATATAACAACAGAAATCAAAGGAATTAAAATTTACCTGCATATGACCCTTGACTAGATGACATCATTACATTTCTTATTAAGGAAGTGAATGATCAATCATTTCAACAACTCCTAACTTCTTTCTTAGAGAAAAGCCTTTCCTCTCTGATGAGACCCTGCCCTTTCAGTTCTATATAGGTGATTTTATAAGACGGTAAGAAGATATGATTTACTAAATTCATTTAAACAGCAGAACAATTAATTACCAATACTTAAACACTGCTTATGGTAACAGGAACATTCTTTTTAAAGTAGAATGAGCATTTTCCAAGGAGGCTCAGTTTGGTAACATGTTATACACTCCCCCCATCCCCCCACTCCCCAGCCTGATGTCCCCTTGTCCTATGATCTTCCCCAGTCTAGCCAACTCTAATCCTGCTGCTCAGCTCAGGGTGATGCTATGTATGTCAAATATTTCTTTAGGGCTTAAAAGCACTGCGGCTAATTTGGGGGGGAAAAAAAAAGCACTTTTATTGAATTGAAAAACAATAAAGATAATAAAAAGTCTTGCATTTCTTAAAGGAATAGTTTTTAAAAATTCCCACTATTGTTTTTATCTCAGTCTGTTACTTTTTAACTCTCTAAAATAATAGTGGTTTAAAAATTAATGTACTGCAAATGAACCCTTTTCTCCATGCTGGCTTTGACATATGTACACACCTTGCTCTAGTGCTATAAGGACTAGTGAAAATTATGAAAGATGAGCTGTTAGAATGAAAAGTCCAAGCTGAGGATTACAAACTTAGATTCAGAAAACGGCTCATGAGCCTCCTGAGAAAAGCCCTGGGGAGAGCCCCCCTGGGCCGTGTCCTGAGGTGGGAGTATCTGTGGGGCAGCAGGAGGCCATGTAATTCCTCAGGATTCCAACCAGAGAGGGAGCTGGAGGGAGTTAGTTGGTGGACAGTTGACACTTCAAAGAAGATTGCACGGGCACTTAGTCGCATGTTTTCTGAGTCGTTTTTCCCAACTAAACACTTAGGCCAGGTTGTCGGAATCTATGTGAAAGGCAGAAGGGGGTGACTGAGAAGAGTGTGGCCCAGAGCCTGGACTGTGAACAACCTGCCCTCTAAGCAGGTGACCAATGCAGAAGAGGAAGCAGAGATCAGAGTGACCTGGAAAATCCAGGGAAAGCGCAGTGCTCCTGCAGTGGGGAGCAAGGATTCTGAGTAAGCAAGACTGTCTCCAGGAATACTCACTGCTAGAAAGTGTGTGCCTGCTCCAGGCAGCACTACGGGAGTAGCAAAGGGCAGTCTGTCTCCATCAGGCAGGTTGTGAAGGGAAAGTGGAACAACTCACAACCTTGCTCTCTGCACATTCCCTGGCTTTCTTCAGTTTATGAAAAGTTCAGCAACTTTCCCACGAGGGTGGCTGTAGAGGCCCATGTGAAGGAATGCAGGGCGGATGCCTGACAGCGGGTTTATCTGGCTGCCTAGTCCTTTTTTCCCCACTTCTTTCAAGCATGGTGAAGTTTCTGGCACAACGGTGTCTTTGTAAATTTGGAATTTTGCATGACCTCATCAATAGGCATTGTGACTAACTGTGTAGTTTTGAAGTTATGATTCAGAATTGGGAGAGATGACTGATGAATATTTTTAGACTATAAGTCAGGGTCAGGACCAGAACAAATGAGAACTCACATTATTTGTTAAATCCAGGTTACTACTATGCCATTCTCTTATAAAATAATCTTATTTGTTCTAATAAATAATATTTAGTTACTACAGTTGTTGGATGGCATCTCTATTTAAAATCATTTTACTTACATAAGGTAAATACTAACTACACAGACTTTGTAGTACTTTTACACATAGAACGTGCTCTCTAATCTAGTTCAAAAACTATAGTCCCAGCCCACAAGCATTGAACACAAATATGGAGTTAAATTTGATGTAAAAAAAAAAAAAAAAAAAAAAAAAAAAAAAAAGAAAAGAAACCCTCACGTGTCCCAATATGGCTTTGGGTATAAAGCATATAACACAAAACCACCCCCCAAACAGAACATACAGGATTCATTCATATTCAATATTATTAAAGATCAATTAGATAGTTGGGTAGCTATTGATGAAAAATCTTATGTTTTAATCAATTTAAGAATAAAATATAGTGATTAAAATTACCAATTATGTTAATTACCATCAATGAGAGCTGCTGCTCAGGAGGTACATTTATCCCACACTTAAATTATTTATTCAGTTTTATTATTTGCTATGGCTGCATTTTCCCTAACTAGAGAAATCTGGAAGCTTGAGGTCAGGCCCTTGTAATTACTACAAACATACAAATATCTTTACAAAATTTATTTCCTAAGATGAAATCAAATTATTCTGAACTCTAGCTGTAAAAGTAAAATGTTCTAGTCACTGTCAGAAGAGACCTCTCTCCTGAAAGTTTACTTACAACACACACAGACAGAATGAAAACACACAATGCAAAAACTCTGTCTTATTAATGAGTTGTTCCAGAGTCCTGGATGATTTCAAATATTGAGATCTTTAAAAATTCCTTCCAGTTAATTCCTCAGGCAACAGCTTTTGATTTTCAAGGCTCAAAATACTTTGGATTTGTTTCAAAACTCACAAGAAAGCCACATACCCCCAAGTATTTCAGTTAATAGTCCCAATTAGCATAATGCTTTGAAAACTCAAAAATCAGTCACATTAGAAGCCTTACCCTGGTTTCACTTTCGCTGAAGATATCACTGTTTGCTACACAGGCAATCAGGGAGCTAAAACTGTAGTTAAAGTTTCTAAAATGCATCTTGTTTTCTTACAGTGAAAGTGCTAGAGAGAGATCCATGCAGTCAAGTCCCAAGTGAGGTTTCTTTCCAAGAGGCTGTCGGTTCTTTCTTGAGCCAGCTCTTGCTTATAAAGCACTGAGGGCCAGCCCCCTGGGAAAAAAAAGCACAGCTTCCACAGATCCTGTTTGGACAGCAAATTCCTGAGTCAAGTCCCGCATGCTTGCAGGCAGACAGGGACAAAGTGTAAGTTTCTACTGGAAAGAGGTGACGTCAACACCTTAGTCATTTTCCCTATGCTAATTAACTCTGTTTGGGGAGGATGGAAAAAACAGCTGAGGTTTGCTTTGCAGCTGCTTTATCAGCCCCTCTTGCAGCATAGTTTCCACTGGTAGTAATTCCATTCAGCCACTCAGACAACACGCTCCTTGGCTGAATGGGACGCTCCTTCTTAAGATGGAAAATGTTACAGAAGAAAAAGGACTAAGGTCTACAGCAGTAAACAGCAATTAGCCTTGAGGGAAGTTTCAGGGCTCTGGGAGACCTGGAAACCAAAGTCTTGGTGAATTGCTTGATCCATGTAATTTCCTGCAAACCTCAAAGTTTCACATTGGGGCATCAGAGAAAACATTTTGAAATCTGTCTTGGTCAAATGAATTCTGCTTTTAAAGAAAAAGTGGGATTCATTTTGACATGTAGTTTTTTTCCCCCTCAATTGAACTTTATTTGGATAAATGTCCCAATTCCCACTTGTATTCTTACAGTGGAACAGTGGGAAGAGATCCTAAAGCAATCCTAGGATTTTCACTTGAAAACTTTATTATTGTAATTTGAGAACTAGGGATATACAACACTTTGATCATTTTCTAAGGGCTACCGAATTCAGGCAAAAATAGAAAAACATTTTAGAGAATCTAGCCTCTGAAACTGAGAAAAGAAACATTAAGCAGTCCTGCTTAGAGACTCATAGACTCAATGTGTAAAAACTAACAGGAAAGGAAAAAGAAATGGAAAGAATGTACACTATAATAGAAAGGTAAGATGCAGTTAAGATGCCTGGTTTCGAGAAATACATTGGATGTAAAACTGACTCGAAATCTTTCAAAAGATTGCAACTCTTTAAACTTCTAAGAACTTTACCAGCTTAGATCCTTATGGCAGTCTGGGCCCTAGGTCCTTCCCAGTCTCTTCAATTTCATTATCACCAAAAACACTCAAGTTATTTAAGAAAGCATTCTCTAGTTTAGGGATACACAAGCACAGCTCTTATCCTTCCCAAAGTTAAATTGAACACTACCATTCACATTTAAAAATTAACTTCAAAGAATCATTAAAGTCAGCCAATAATTAAAAAGAATATATGCAACAGGAAGAAACAAAGCAGAGCATTTATCTGTCCAAAGAAGAAAAAGCAGAGTCTTCTTGGATGAGTGAGTGTTGCTTAATTTCAATGCACTGTGTTTTGCTGCCAACTGTAGAGCTATGTAAGAAACCAGTTATGGTGTTTACTTTGCCAAATTACCCATAACTCCCAACCCCAAAAGAACTAAATGCTTATATTCTAAAAAGTTTAGAACACTGTAAACAGTATGGCATTCACCAAACACCAAGGGGAAGTGGTCACGTTGGATGGTGCTTTGTGATGAGAGTATGTTCTTGGAAGTGCTGCATTTTCAGAGCAGGGCATCTGCCACTGTCCTGCAGGCCCATGCAGATTGTGGCAGAGGTGGTGGTGGTGTGGGGGAAGAGGTGGTGGGGGAAGACTAAGGACACACAACTGCATTCCACTCCTGAGAGGTGGCTGACAGCTTCTCTGCAGGTCCCTCCCTCGCCAACCCTTCTTCTCCTTTTAGCTTTCTCCTGGAGTCCACCTCCGCAAATAGCACTGAAAGGTGATCAATGGAAGAACAGGAAACTAATTTTAGTCTCCTTTTTTGAAAAAAAATATCATGACGAAAAGCTCCAGTTCAGTTGTGCAGGCAAATCTGGAACATTTCTGTTAATCTGAGACAACAGCACTGGGATCACCCAAATTTACAATTTTGATTTCATATAGGATTAAAAAAACCCAAAAAACCCAGCAAGGTATTCAAAGATTGTTCAACTATCTTTGCTCATAGAAATGACAGATCTTTCACTAGGCTGCCCCCAAAGTCTAACAAAATGTGTAATTCTGTACCTGCCTTAGAATTGATCAGCTCCATCTGAATCAAATTTGGTAACCATGAGCACTTGCATATTCAGATCAGGAACAAGAGCTGTTCTAAATGGTGGCTGCCATGGTTTATGGAGGCTGGAACGGATGCAAAGAATCTTGGGCCATGAAATGTACAAGCCCTGGACCATGGTAGAGGGCACCTAGGATACACCACCTCAGGCTCAGTTACAACCTGTGAGGTGTGGAGCAGATTCAAGATTTTAAGCATGTCACACTGAGTAGCATGGCTCCTTAGTGGCATTCAGACACGCTGGCTGTCGGGGGGCAGAACACTGGGTTTCCTGGGACATGTGACTCTGTCCCAGAGCTATTTTATGCTCATCTCAATTTTCCCTCATCTGCTAATCTGACAGTCCTTAAGAATGTGTGTTTTCTGACTGTGTATATATGTATGAACTTGGATTTCTAAAGGTCCTATGCAAAAGAATTTACTTTGTAAATAGTGATCTTCTCCACTGAGAATAAAAATTGATCCAAAGCAAGTATTTAAAAAGTTGACTTTCCTATACCTGTCTATTTCTTGTGGTTTGGAAGACAAGTACACTCTTCATTCCGGTTTGCTAGTTGGATGTAAGTGGTTTGAAGAAAGCAGTGCCCACAGCAAAGCCTCATTAGAGCTCTTGAAAAGCTACTAAAAGTTGCACTCAAAACAGTAAAACTGAAACCAGAAGTTAAAAAAGAAATGAGATGCTTCAGTCAACTCAAAGCTTTAGATGTTTTGCATTTCTTCCATTCACATAAAAATCATAAATGAATCTCTTTAACCTGCATTCACCTCCTCTGGCTCCGAGCAGTTTCAGCATATTTTCATTAACAAGTTTCTATTTTCAGTGAGGAAAAATTGAGGTTTATGATGAATTCCATCGTTCCCATTACAGCATTCCTAAAGCATAGTTATGATGACCTCAACACATCCACTGTAAACCCCAAGGAGTTGACAGTGACGTCAGGAATGTGCCACCCATGAAACTTTCTACAAAATGAACTGACCAGAGAGAGAAACTGAGTTTTGACTTTGATATACAAACCAATGTGTAGCTAAGAATAAGGCAATTTACAAAAGATCTCTCATGAAGGAAAATGACAACACACCTGATTGTGCTAAAAGGTGTCCATGCAATTATCTTGATGGCTCATGAAACTTACATTTTATTTGAGCTTTTAGCTTTTGAGATAGAGAAATATTTTTATTGTTATCAAATGTCTGTAGCCCTTCCCTTTATGATGTGAAGCATTATTCCTTGACCTAAGTTACTATACAAAAGGAAAATACACAGGCTCTCTCTCATCTTTACCATTTCCAGTCTAAAAGGCATTATTAGTAAACTGAGAAGGTTCTTGTCCTCAACTTATAAAATGGGTTAATAGCAAATTAGAGTCATGGTGAGGTTTTAACAAGTGATGGAGCCAAAGTGCCTAGCACAGTGCCTGCAACACAGTTGCAGCCGAGAAGTGTCAGCTGCCTTCCTAATTTTCGTTTCACTGATAAAGATACTGAGGTTCAGAGTGGCACTTTGGGTTAGGAGAGCCGGAACTCACCCTGGTCTTTTGATTGCAGATTACATACCTGTCCCATGGAACTATGCCTGCCTAGTACCAGTGCCCTTTGGTGCTATAGCTCATTTCCCCATTTCTCCGGATGGTCCAGGTCATCTTGGATGTCTCCCTCCCTCTGTGCCATGTAGGTCAATGGAAAGTTCTGTAGGTCTCTGTACCATCCTCCACTCTGCTCAGCACTTAAGGCAGCCCTCCAAAACTGCAACACCTAACTGGCCTTACTGTGGTCAACTTCTTCTTGCCCCAACATAGCATGCGGGTCCCACAACATAAAACCCCCTGAAACTGAGCTTGATCACATTCTTCTTCTACTATAAAAATTTCAGTGACTTCCCATTGCACCTTAGGTGGAAGACAATGCTTTGTATTCATTTACTCATTGTGCATTTATTCATTCATTTGCCCAAGCACTCTTCTAGATATCAGGGATTCAAAGGTGAACAAAACACACAAAACTCCTGCCCCTGTGGAGCTTACATTCTAGATGGGGAGAAAAGACAACAAAGTTAAACGGGTACGATATTTAGTATGTGCAGATAGTAATAAGTGCTGGGAACAAAGCAGCGTGGAGGGATAGGAAAAGTTGGGAAAAGAAGATGTTGAAAGCAGGATAGCCAGGGAAGGTGACAAGTGAGTACGTGAAGATGTGCGGAGGGAAGGGAGTGAACCAGAGGGAACTGCAGGTGCAGAGGCTTCATGGCAGGAGAACCCTGGCACGGAAGGCCCAGCAAGCCTTAGGGCGGCTGTAGAGGAGGACGAAGGAGAAAGTGGTTGGGAATGAGGATAAGAGAAATGTTTAGCCACTGGAGGGGGTCTGGCTTGTATTCTACTGAGGTGGGAGTCAACGGGGGGCTTCTGAGTGGAGAGGCATGATCTGTCACAACACAACTTCCATGCAGCAGATCCACTCTGGCGTCTGGGTTCAGAATAGAGCGAAGGGGCAAGGGTGGAAGCCAGGTGCCTAGTGGAGGTGCTCGGAGCAAGCAGGGCAGCAAGACCTTCTTGTCTGGCCACATGTCTTCCGCTCCCCGAGGCACAACCCTGCTGTGCCTGCTTTCTTCATTTCCTTCAGCTGGCCCTCCATGGTCTCGTCTTTGCCTGTCAAACTCCTATTCATCCTTTAAAGCACATCACAAAGGCCACTCCTCCTCAACATTCTCTCCCTCCTATAACCCCGGGGCTCTCACCACATTCCACCTGCATCACAGTTATGTTCTCACCTGGCAATCTCCCTACGACAGGGACAGCGGAAGCTTCTCATCCTGCAGCTCCCTGGAGATGTGGACAAATGCTTATGGAAGTCAATGACACTGCAACTCAGAGAATTGCACCAGGAGGGCCCACCTGATGCGGGCTGAGAGCCAGAATTCACCAGGGTGTCAAAGGGCCATGGCTGCTGGTGTTACTGATTGAAGGGTGTCTTCTATCTTTGGTTTGAGCAAAGGCCATGCCATTCCTTTTTGTCCCAGGAGGTGAAGATGGTGAAGGCACTTGCTTACGGGCCTCATGAAAAGCGTTGTGCTCAAGGGCCATGTCTGCTCAGTGGGTGCCAGTCCCAGTCCCAGATGTGCTTCCTACATCTTTGCTGTGTGGGGCTCACCCTGGACTGCACACTAGACTGATGTGTACTGATACTGATGCATGTACACCAGCTGGAGACACTGAGGCACCACTACATGGGATACTATGGGCGCCTCGTGATTCTTCTCAGGGGTCTTACTGCTATGGTCTCCAAAGCAATCTTTTGACAGGAGGGAGGAACATATTCAACTCAGTGTATGCTCACCTTGTCTTTCTCAATGCCCGTGTTCAGGGTGTTTTATACGGTGTCCAGTGTATAGTGGAATTTGCATGGAATTTACAAATAAAATGCTTTTACTGGCAAATGTAGTAAAAAATCTTTTACCAATGAAGTTCATGATCAAAAATGTTTGGAGACCATTTGTCTAAACAGTATGTGAAGAAAATTCCCAATTTTCTTTAGCCTTCTTCACAATAAGCAAGTGTTAAGAAAGAAAACAGGAAAAATATTCTTCTTTTTTATATCTTTAAAGGAATTTCTGTTTTGTTTATTTTGGGGGATAATCAGAAACTGACTCAGGGAAGGCCACATTTGCGTTCGGGAATTTATTGCTCTTCAGATTGTTTTATTACTGGTAAAATCTGCTTGGCCACAGGGAAGGGCCACTATTTCAAAGAATAGGTAAAGCAAAGCAGATTACATTTCAAAGAAAATTTAAAGCAAAACCCACACTGAAGAGAAGAAAATGTTCAAGCACAGCAGATAACATTTTTTTCCGATAGGCTTCAAAGAGCCTAAGGAAAATCCCCTGCAGAAAAAAGGGAAGTGCTGGTTCTCTGACTACAGAGAATGACAAATAAGAATTCTAAATCTGAAATAAAATCATCTTAAAAGAAAATCACTTTTAAGATGATAAGCAATAATCTTCTGCAGGAAAACATAACTTATGATATTAATAATAAACTTCAGCCTGGCACATTTCTGATACTCTGGAAAAAAAAAATAGAAATGCCTGAAATCTTTTGATATTTTGCATGAATTAGTACAGAGAGCGTACAAATAATTTGAATTTCTGGGATAACACAGAACTTTCAATTCCTTAAATAAAAAATATGGGTGGCTTCTTTATGCCCATGCCAAAAATGATGGATGCAATGGTACTCTAAATTCATATTGTTAAAAGTAAAAATGCTAGATACATATTTTAGCAGAATGGCAATCAGGGTCTGTTAAAGCTTAAGGTGAAAATAAAGAAAAAAATGCAATAATTAAAAACAAAAGAGAGAGAAAGAAAAGGAAAATCACCGATCTATTGGGGAAAAGTAGCGAGGAAGAGCATGTACAAATTTATACTTAAGACAGAGGTCACAGTTCACATCAGATCTCACCTTGTTTGTTAAATTCCATGTACCCTCAGAATCCCATTAAGTCGTGTTTTCTTATTATCTCAATCTTTCCTTAGTACATAAAGGTTAACTACCCCTCTGTAACTTCTTGGAAACGCACTGCTTACAGTGCTTAAGATGAAGAAATAGCCTTAGGCAAATCTAAACTACACTTAATGACTTGGAGACCAGCAGATGAGGATTAAGGGAGGTAACATTTATTTAGAGATTACTGGGGCCAAAGCCACCCTAATTAATCATTCCTTATTTGCTCTTTAGTCTATCCCTTTCCAGACCCACCTTGCTTTAATTACTGACTTTTAACTGCTGCTTTGATGCCACTCAGCCAGGGGCACAGTGACAAAAGCCTGGGTAAGCACTGTGTCCAGGAGGGCCGAGCGATGGTCCACCACTCGGCTCACTGACCACCACATTTTGGCTGTCCCTCATGCCAGTGTGAAACAGCTTTCACACCCCTGGCCTGTTCATTCCCAGCAAATCAATCCCTTTACACTCAAAGTATGAGTCCTACTTGCTAGTGTTAATGCGATTGAAAAGCCTTTACCCTCCTGCTGTCATATTTCATGCTCAGATGAACCCACATGGCGACTGCACCTGGCCAGGACGAGTGCAGAGTGGGTCTTGCTCTGGAAGGTCCCCCAGGGAGCCAGGCACAGTGCTGGGGAGGGCGCAGATGCCATGCCTACCTGGCGAGGGATGGCTAAACTTAAGGGACGACCAGAAGGTGAGAAAGGCATGGAGGGAGAGGGAAAAGAAAGGAACAAGAACAAAATCTGCAAATCTTCAGATATAAAAACACAGTTCTCAATGACTTTGCTAAATAGAGTTTGTATCCACATCCAGTTTTAAAACTCGGGAGGCAGCTCAGAATTTTTTTTTTTTTTTTTTTTTTTTTGCCAAGTGTGGGGAGAAAAGTGTATATGTATTTGTACCTACTATTTTCATCACTGTCTCCACCCTGTTTCCTTGTCTGTAGTTGAGAAGTACCAACAGGGCCATAGCACATGCTTTCTTTTTATTCTTACATTGCGTTCTTTGATTATTTAAAAGTCTGACAAGAAGTTGCATGAGGAAGCGTATCCTGTCATCTTCCTGAGGGAAATGCAATGATTCCAAACATACTTAAGAAACAATAAACTACGAACACAGAGCAAAAGAGACCCCGCCACCACTTGGATATTAGCGCTCGCCATCAGAAAAGAGAACGGTGGTGCCAACTTTGTTCATTAAGAGAATCTGGGTGTCCACGTCACGTGACTGAAGCGTGGGTACACGTCTTTGTGCCGCAGCATCTGAGACCTGAGAGTGGTTCTCTTTCCACCAGGCCTAGAATGGGCCGGTTAGTTCCTTCATCGTGAACTGGTAGCCACACAAAATATTAAAAAAAAAAAAAATTAGTTGTCAATAATCTAAAATTGGGAGGTTTCACACAAAAATAGAATCTCTGACTTTTTTGGGGGTGGAGGAAGATGTGGCAACACTGGTCCCAGAGTCCCGGTGGCGACGGCTGAGCAGCTGCCCGTCAGGGACACTGTGCTCTGCAAGCCCCAGTGATCCCACCGCCCCTGCGGTCTCACATCTGCCCGCCACTGATGACTGACCCCCAAAGGCATTTGAATGCTCGGACTCTGGCTTAATTTAGTAATTCATCCAAAAGAGAAGAGTCAGCTGCTACAGCCAGGCACTGCGATTAGCCCTCCCCATGGCTCAAACTGACCATGTTAAATTATAATCGACACCAAATTATACTCATACACACAGACAGCATGTCCCTCACTCCTCACACAGCAGTCCTTTGCATTGTTTTTGCCTGGCCCATCCCTGGGCACAGCATATTGCCGTGGGTGAAGTTATGCTGTAAATGACAGGGAATGGTGGAGACGTCATTACAGGGATGACACTGATTCTGCTCAAACTATATAAACTGCACTAGGTTTCTTCAGCAATTATTAGTAAGAAATGATTGGGCCATACCTGGGAGGTGGAATGTGACACACTCAGATTTCTATAGAGTCAGCTTATGATTAATGGAGGCAGAGAAGTTTTGTCACGACTGGCATTAGAAGACAAAGAAAGATGTTCTGAAAGCAGCCTGAGAACCAGGTATTTTCAGGGTGAGGTTAAGATAGTTTTTTAAAAGACCACTTTAAGAAGATAGCATTTTTTTTTTTTTTTTTTTTTTTTACATTCCTCCATTCTGCTCTCACAAGTTTCTAGTCTCTAAGGGGTGGCTAAAAGAAAATACTCTTTTGGTGCTGTCTTAAAATTGTTCTGAACTGAATAAGTAGAGCTGTGTGTAGCAAGTTATTTATTTATTTATTTAGTCTTCTCCCTCCCCCATTTTTTTGTGCATTTATTTATTTTTAGCTCCCCAAAATAAGTGAGAACATGTGATATTTCTCTTTCTGCACCTGACTTGTTTCACTTAATATAATTCTCTTGGTCCATCCGTGTCATTGCAAATGTCAGTATTTCATTCTTCTTTACAGCAGAGTAGTATTCCATTGTGTAGATATACCACAGTTTCCGTATCCACTCATCCGATGCCGGACATTTGGGCTGGTTCCAACTCTTAGCTATTGCAAAGAGTGCTGCAATGAACACTGGGGAACAGGTATACCTTCAACTTGATGATTTACATTCCTCTGGGTATATTCCCAGCAGTGGGATAGCTCTTGTAAAAATCTAGGACATGGTTTGATCGATCTCTTTACATTGAAGTAACTGCTGGTAACATGGTGCCTAACTTCAACCATCCCAATTAGACTGAGCCACCCTGGGCCCTTCCATCCTGAGGGAGGCCACAGTGGTATTGCTACCCTCTGTGGAGGTGATATTATGTGGCATATACATGACAACTATGTCAAGCCCCAATTTTCCCACCTGCCTGCCTGCCTGCCTACCACCAGGCTGCTGCGTTCAGACTCTGAGGCCGAGGTTCTCTGCAGGAGACTCACTAGGGTGAAGACAGTGGGGACAGAGGAGGTAAGGTGAGACTGGGCAGAAGGAGAGTGGAGCTGACATGTGGTCCTGATGGAAGCCCTGCTGCCCTGCAGGGAGTTCTGAGGATGGCATGACCCTCGTTGGAGCAGGAGGGCTGGGCTTTGATACTGCCACACTGGTCAGTTCTGGGGTAGAGGCCACCCTGAGTGGGAGCAGAATTTGGGTGAGGTAGCTCTGCTTGGCTGAAGCAATCTCTAAAGGGGGTGACTGCCAAAGCCAGCCAGGGGACAAATTTTATTCCTAAAAGGACCTGAGACATGTCAGTGTCCACTGTACCAACCAACTAACCAACCAACCACCAGACCCAAGTTCAAGGAATTAGAGGGCTCCAAAGATTTTTACCCTAAGTTAATCATCTGAAATTTCTAACAAATATGACAACTTTTAAATTGAACATCATGAAAATCCTGCTGATTCCACTCCGAATCATTAGCTCATCTATCTAAAGCAAGTAGCAAACTCAACAGTTGAAACTGTTATGAGTATAAACATGTCAACTAAAACCTTGAATACTGCCCAACAATTTCACTCCTGGGAATTTATTCTAAGGAAATCCTTAGGGCTGTGGGCAGAGATTTAGATGCAAATATGTTCCTGCTAGGCAAATAAAGTATCCTGCAAATAATATATTTTTATGCAAGTAAAATATCTTGACCAGATAATAAATATACTAAATCCATTCAACAGACTGTACAGCCACTCCCAGTAAGGAGATGAAAACAATTTAATGGCATAAAAAGATGTTCAAGACTTGCTGTTAAGAGAAAAAAGCAGTTTACAAAGCAATGTTTATTTCTGTGATTGCATTTTGTTGAAAAGAGAGAATATGCATGGCAGTATTAAGAAAGATTGCAATATTTTCTTTTTTGCTTATTTAGATTTACTAGAATTTCCATAATAAACATTTATTACTTTTGTAATAACAAAAAGGCTTTTCTTTTTCTCTTCCTCCACATTGTGAGTTAAGATAACCATGGTCAATATAACCAAGGTTAACAGATATACAATATAAGGTTAAAAGTTAGCTGGAGAGGAAATCTTCCCTCTCTTATCTGTACAGTGGTTTGGCATCATGGCCTTTAATTTGTTTGCACTGTATTTGTTATGTACAATCCCTAAACCTGGTGTTTTTAACCCATTAATATTTTGGAGTGACAGCAGTTCAAAGAATCCCATTTCTTAACTAAACACCTTTAAAAACAGGGATTTCACTGAAAAACTTTCAATGTGCTTTTCTTTGATATGCTCTTCTACTAGCCATCTCTATCTGGTGAAATTCCCAAATAACCAGCTGTGTTGGCTGAGCCATTCTCACTAGAGTTGGGGCTGCACAGTGCCAGGGACCAGTCATCTGATTCTGTCCTGCTACCTGCTACCGACGTGCTGAGGATCGCTGGGCTGAGCTCTGCATTAGTGTGAGCAGACCTCACAAAGCACATTCTGTAGGTTCCAGAGTGTGGCCAGCAAGGAGTATTCCACGTTCTTTGGAAAATCTGACATCCAGGCATTGAGAATGAGGCCTTCTCTGAGCAAAACCATCCGATTCTTTCTTGTCACTGCTGTGCCCCCACATCTAATCCTTTTTCCTCTGCATTATTTTCTCCATTCTTCTTCCTGTTCCAGAATCACATCTGGGCCTTTTCCTTTCTCCCTGGATGGCCCCTTCCTCTGAATCTCCCTTGTAACAAGACTGGAACGTTCCCCAGAAAACTTGTTGCCATTATGGCATTAATGATGACAGCTGTTTAAGGCCTTCCAAGAGAATTTGTATTTAATCAGCAAATTCTGGAAATCAAAGTCTCAACCCCAAAGGAATGCACTGTGCTAAAGGGAAAACTCCAGGCAGCAAATCAGTTACAGAAGTTTCCCTGGACAGGTGGGCTCTTCTGGGGCTGGTTGCTGCCTACTTGGAGATGAGACATTTTTTAAGCACCTACCTTGAGCAGATTCTGGTGTGGTCCGTTGGGATTAAAAATAGACTTCTGAATGTAAAGGAAAATCACTCACTTGTCCATTTATTTTTTATTTATTTATTTTTTTTATGTGGCCAGTAAGGGGATCATAACCCTTGGCTTGGTGTCGCCTGCACCGCGCTCAGGCAGTGAGCACACTGGCCATCCATATATAGGATCCGAACCCGCAGCGGGCCCAGCACCGCACTCTCCTGAGTCAGCCACGGGGTTGGCCCAACCAGCATTTATTAAGGATCTGCTCTGTGCCTTTTCAAACCCCATGGCTGAGTCAAAGTACCCCTATTACATATTCTTGTAACACCAGGAACCTCTAGTTCCCAGCATTTATCACATTTTAATAGTCCTCCACTAAACTAAGGGCAGACCAAGCCACAGGCCCTGGAACACTTAAGACCCATCACAAACATCTGTGGGACAAATGCGTGCAGCTAAATACTGGGCTCTTTACTGGAGACACAAAGATGAGGACAGCATGGCCATCCCTTCAAAACACTCATAAAAGTCAATCAAGAAGTACTTACTAAGCCATTGCCAGGTGCTTAGTACAGTGCTTACTACTCTAGCAGAGGCTCCAAAAGCCTAAGACACAGTTCTTGCCCCTACAGGGGCTCAACATCGAAGCTCTGGAGATAAGACTGCAACTCAGGTGATAAGATTATACAAATGATCTCTCCTGTGTTGCAGACACTCAGAGCTCGGGCCATTGGAGGTGGAGGGTGGTGATCAGAATAGGCCAGTGTAGTATGCCATGATCCCATCTCAATATCCCATTAATTCAGCTACAGAAAGTACTATGGATAAAGAACTTGAGAATAGAGCTATATTTTAAATGGATGGGGAAAGAATATATTCCTGCATTTTCTCACTCCTACCTGAAAAAAAAGGTATTAGGAAAGTTAACATTTTCTTCATCCACTGTTATGCAGAATCAAATCAGAAGCTGCTTTTATTAAAGGACATATACATTTTGTTCATTTTGAACAAATTTCTTTCATTGCCTGCATTTTTGCTTGGCATTGGCTAAGTGCTAATATCTGTTAACTGATGTCCTGAATTTCTTAGAAAATCCTACCTTTGCACACTTTATTTTTAAAATATTCTGCAATATATGTGGCTGCATTTTTTATATTTTGGGAAGAATACCAAAATAAATTAATTAATATACTAGACGAAATCTAGCTGTGCGACCTTGGGCTAGGTTCTCAACTGCCATGTGCTTTGGGTTCTTCATCTATAAAAGGATAATCACAGAACATATTCACGTGGTGGTTGTGACACTATCCGGCCTAATGTCGACACAGTGCTTTGCATGTAGGAAGTTCTAGGAAATGTTTGCTGCTATGAGCCACATGAATGTGGCCTCAGACTGTGAAGTTGGCCCCTTAGAGATGACCATGTTCTAATCCCTGGAACCTGTGGATATGTTATCATTCACGGCAAAAGGGACTTTGTAGAAGTGATTAAGACTAGGATCTTGAGATATGGAGATGATGGATTATCAGGGTGGGTTGAATGTAATCATAAGGGTCCTTATATGTAAGAGGGAGACATGATGATGAGGTTGAAGGGATGTGGAGCCATGAGCCTGGGAATGCGGAGCCTCTGGAAGCTAGAAAAAGGCAAGAAAACGGATTCTCCCTAGAAGGAACGCAGCCCAACCGACACCTTGATTTTGGCCCACTGAGACTGATTTTGGACTTCTGACCTCCAGAACTGTAAGATAATAAATCTATGTTGTTTTCAACCACTAAAATTTCTTTGGTAATCTGTTATGGCAGCAACAGAAAATGAATATAGATTTTAACCTTGAGAAAGGAAGCTTTATAAGAAATCGAGCAGGCAGAATATGCAATAGAAGGTGGATTTTGGAATTGATAAAATGCTGTCTCTTTCTTTCCTCTTCTTCTGACTTAGCCTTACAGGGAGACTTCTTCTGAATCTTAGCATGATGCGGTGGCCAAAGCCAGTGCTCAGGCATCAGGTAGACCTGGGTGTGAGCACTGGCTCAGGCCCTACTTGCTGGGGGTCCTCAGTCAGCTAGTTCTGCCAGTATGGCCAAGGTGGGATCCACACCCGGGATCTGTCCTCACTGCCTTGGTATCTATTCTGATTGGTTAGTGCCTATGTAGTACCAGTTGCTGTATATTTTGAATATTACCTATAGACTAAATACTCTGAGCTTCAGTTTCTTCATCTGCAAATTAGGAACAATCTAAGTCAAAGGTTGTCGTAGAATTAGCATAGGTAGTTGCATCTCAGACTGTGGTCCCCAGAGCAGCAGCATCTGGCTGGCATTACCTGGGAACTTGTTAGAAATGCAAATTCTTGCCTCATCTACTATGGTAAGAAGAATTCTAGTGGTCCTCAAGATCTTGACACTGGTGTACATGCCCTGGCTAATCGTGGGGCTCTGAGTATGATGGGTTTTCTCCCATTATTAGGTTATGTTACACAGGGAGATTATGCAGGGTGAGCCCTTAAAAGGGACCAGCTCTTTTTGAAGTCAGAGATCTGACGTGAGAGACATTCTCCATTGCTGACTTTGAAGATGGAAGGGGCCACATGGCAAGGAATGCGAGTGGCCTCCAGGAGGTAGAGGAAATGGGAACTGAATGTGCTTGGAAACAGATTCTCTCCAGTGCCTCCAGACAGGAATGCAGCCCAGCCAAGAACCTGGTTTCAGCCTGTAACACTGTGAGCAGAGAACCTCATCATGTGTGCCCAGACTTCTGACCGATAGACCTGTCAGCTACGACATGGGTGGTAGTGTAAGCCACACCGTTTGTAGTAATTTGTTGCACAGCAACAGAAAACAAATACGAGGGGGTGATTCAAAAAGTTCATAGAAAGACTCATATTATCTTTGATTCTATTTTTCCACAAACTTTGTGAATACCCTTGTATACATTTACTGAATCAAAATGCTGTGAACAGGCCCCCCCAGGTGGTTGTAATATGCACACAAGTCCCAGCACTACTAGTGTGGATGACGGGTGCACCCAGCACAGTGCTCGGCAGGCACAGGTGCTGGGTGAATGGGAGCTGCTGCTGGAGTACAAGTTATACATTCCCAGGACCTCCCAGCTCCTTTGTTGCATTTTTAAAAGTTTTTAAAAATACAAAAGAAAAAAATCTTCCAGATTTGCCTTTTCAGGTGTTAAGATCAGATTGACCACGGGACATTCTACAAGCGGCAGACAAGGGGGCCATGCAAAACTAAAATTCCTTTTTTCCCTTTCAACCCTAAGGGTCAAGGGCAGCTGGAGCTATGATGAACTAGCTGCAGAGGAAAAGTTCTAACTTAAGCAGGGCCGGGAAAAGTGGCAGCATGCCCCACATTCTGAAAGGCTGTGAGCAGTGGGGAGACCGATGCAGGTCTTGGACACTATAATGGCAGGACCTCCCTCACTGGGTGGGTACAAGGACTTAATGCTTGTGCAGGGCCTGGCACACAGCACGAGCTCAGGCAGGGAGAACCGTAATTGCCTCCCTGCCTTCCTTCTCCCACCACTGCATTTTTCTGCAGGCCACTCATTTCTCTAGCTTCTTTTCTGATTCTTTTTATCTCCCCATCCTTCTTTCCATCTCTCTTGTTCATTTCTGAATCATCCCTATTCTTTTTTTAACTCCTCTGAGGACCCCCATGCCCCATGAGGGTGGCTGGGGGTGGGGGGGATGGTGTCCAGTTGATGGCCACGGGGCTTTTCCCTAAGCTTTTAGGAACGGGCTGGAAGCAGTCACCTGGGTCTATGCATGCTGCTCAGCAGTAGTGGGACAAGTCACACAGGAGGAAGCCTGTCTTGGGTCCCACCTGGCCCCATCCAACTCCAGCCACACTGTCCAGGTCCACTGATGCTCCAGGGTCTGTCTTCCTGTCCTGAGCTGTTGTCCAAGCTGTCTTCTCTGCCTGGAGCATCTCCCTTATCTTCTCCTGACTCATTTTCTCTTTAATAGAAATTTAAATATCACCCCTCAGACAACTTGCCCTGGGACCACCAGACGTGCTTTAATCTTCTATTAAGTGTTCTTTTCCTTCTTGGCACAGATGACAATTGTAATAGGTCCTGCTTCCTGACTGTAACTCCCCAAGGGCTGGACAGTGACCACCTGTGTTTTAAAATCTAGCCCCATTCTGGGCACCCATGAGATGGCTCAGAGACTACCTAACTGAATTAATGATCATGCTATGTAAACTCCAAAATACTGACCTAAAAATAATTTAGAAAAAAAACTGACACCATACTACTGAACTGTCCACTTAAAAATGCTTAAGATAGTAATTTTTATATTATGTGTATTTTACCACAACTTTAAAAATTGGGGAAAGAAACTTTTAAATGGTTGGAGGAAAATCTGAGTTTTGAATTTAGGTTACTTAGCATTCCTTTCAACGGGCATTTTCTGAGTCTCTTCCTTGTCTGAGAAGATGAAGCAAAGGAAACACAGCCTTGTTACCTGGACACACCCCCTCCAGGTGGACTACCCTTTAAGTCTTAGCAAATAGCAGCAGGAGTGACACGCCTAGAGGAGGAAGTGGCAGGAGCGCCACCGAGCGCAGGGGATGGGAGTGCCCTGTCCGTTCAGCGTCCAGAGGCAGGAAGCCTCTTAAAGACTGTATAATGTGAATCTCAAGGTCAAGCCTCAAAGGCCAGGAAGCAGTTAGATTGATAGAACCGGTTCACATGTGACTTCAATTTGCAAAGCTGCTCTGCCGTTTTTTCACCAACACTCTCCTCCCTACCATCAGCAGGGTGACAGCCACTAGGACCACCTTTCCTGAGCTTGCAACAGAGTGCGGGCCCCGTTTGCTTTTTGGTGGGATGTGTTCCCATGGGGAAACTCAAATCAACCAAAGGGCAAAAGCAAAGTCACCAAAGCAGCCCAGCCTTCTTGTTTCAAATTCCCCTCAAGTTTGCTTCCTGCTCTGTGGGGAGATTACACCCCTGCACAATGGCACGTGTCACCCACACTTCCAAAACCTGGCTGGGGGACAACCTGAATGTCAGCTTGACATTTTCCAGCAAAAGATCTTGCCAGTGAACTATGTGAGCGCTGGTTCCACAGAAAATGGATAGGAGCCATGACTAAGAAAGCCATTTCAGAAACGAGGAAGTGTATCTTGGGTTCCTTGTGGTTTCTGATGAAAACTGCAGCGATGTGGGGCATGGGTGAAAGGAGCAAGCTGAGATCTGGAGTGCGCACTCACTGTGCTCTCCCAAACCAGGGAGTGGACAGATGCGAAGGGCCTTGGTCTTCTATTACTCTGAGCTGTCTCTCGGTGTTTCTCAATTAGTGACACTCTGGACAAAACCATTTCTCCTCGGGCAGCCCTGTCCCTTACATTCTAGACTGTGTAGCTTCCCTGCCAGTCAATCCCTGCCCTTGCCCCCTGCAAAGTGCCCGCAGCTCTCCCCCAGTTGCTGCTGCAACCCCAAAGCCTCCCAGTGATTTTCAAATGTCCCTGGGAGGGTTAGTGGTACCACCCTTGGAGAATAGTAACTCTGGGATCTAAAACTAAACAGTTTGTTCTAACATCCTAAGAATAGCCTCAGCACACCAAAGGCAGTCATTTAATTTCTCATTCAACAGGAAAGAATGACCTCTTTTAATACAGAGCTCCTTTGAAATGTGTCAGTTCAAACAGGTCCTTAGGACATACTGATATCTCAACTGCTGGGTTGGAAAATACATGTAGAAATGCTGAAACACTTCAGTCAACCTTGAATAAAATAAAATCCCTCAGAGATACAACATACTCTTTTACCATCTGAAGGATGCGAAAAGAAAGTGATTTACTGAAATAAAATGGATAAAAACTAACATTTCAGTGACTTAGAAAATGGCTAAAAATCACAACAGACAAAAGTTTACTTTTTTCCATTAAAGAAAACACGACACCTAATAACAACCCCCCACCCCACCCCATAAACATTTCTTGCCAGCAGGCTAAGAACTTACTAAACTCTGACTCTAGGAGAAATTGACATAAAAATATTGACTTTAGAGTATTTGTTGGCAGTTTCTCCTTTATCATTAGGGTCTTTTCAAAAATGCAGAAACTATTTTCTGTTTCAAACTAACCATGCTCTAACTTAAAATCATTCACTTGAAAAATTCCAATAATGCTGCTAGTATACTGTTAAGAAGTGTATAATTCCTATTTATTTTAGAAGCTAATGCAAACAAGATACCACAAATGTGAATGAGAAAGAAAAATCTTTGTAGCTTAAAAGCAAAACTGTCTTCGAAATTTGAAGATAAACACAGTGTCCTCACACACTAATAGGCAAATAAATTAGCGTAACTCTCCAACTCAGAAAGTAGAAGTCAGAAGCACAAACAAACCCCCACACACTAGCGCTGGCTGAAGAATAGGAGGAAGCAGGTTTAGAATAGCAATGGTTTTTTCCCTGAGATGTACGTTTTACAAGAAATGTTCATTTCCATTTTAGATATGGAAAGATAGCATGTTTTTCCCATTAAAAGGGGAAACAGGAAAGGTATAAGTAGTTAGACCCATTACTATATCCTACCTGGAAAATTTTTTTAAAAAGTGGAGAAAATGATTAATCATGCATGTGTGACTTATTAAAATGGCTTTCTGGATAATGGCGATATACTTGCATAAATAAATATTTCCCAAAACCCTATTTCGGGGTCTATACTTTTGAAAGGTCCACACAGTAAGCAAGACAGTGAATTTTGTGGGCAGCATTTTCTTTGGACACAAAGGGCCACAGCATGAGGCTGTAGCCACTGCCACTGCCCAAACCAAGCTGGAAGAATTAGTGAAGGATGGGGCATTCACC
This sequence comes from Cynocephalus volans, assembly GCF_027409185.1. NCBI lineage: Eukaryota > Metazoa > Chordata > Mammalia > Dermoptera > Cynocephalidae > Cynocephalus > Cynocephalus volans. The sequence goes on from NC_084460.1 coordinate 181,640,373, forward strand.
CCACAGGGGCCCCAGTAGCCCAAGCTGGCACCAGGACTCTACGCATGCCCGAGAGAACAGGCCACCTCCAGTGGAGCCAGGAGAAGAAGACCTCTCCCAGGTGGCCAGGGTCTCACTTAGATCTGCTGCTCTTTCCACACCAGTGTTCTCCTCCCCCTTCCTTCTCCATCACCTGTCCCTTGCCATCTACATGAATACATGCTAGGAGATGCACAATTTGGGAAAAAATACTCCCAACAAAAAAAGGAAAAAGCTGTCATGAAGAGACCAGGAGAACGAGATCAATTAAGTATGTTGCCCACTGCTATGGACTGAATTCTGTCCCCCCAAAATTCATAGGTTGAAGCTCTAACCCCCAATGTGATGGTATTTGGAGAAGGGGCCTTTGGGAGATTAGGGCTGTTGAAGAATGAGGGTGGGGTCTTTGTAATGGGATTAGTGAAGAAGAGAACAGAGAACTTGCGCCCTGCCCTCCCATGTGAAGATATAGCACGAAGGTGACAGTCTGCAGCCAGGAAGAGGGTCCCCACCAGGAACCAAACATGCTGGCATCCTGATCTCAGACTTCCAGCCTCCAGAATGGTGAGAAACAATGTCCGTTGTTTAAGCTGCCCAGTCTATGGTATTTTGTCAGGTCAACCCAAACAGATTAAAACACCCATCATCACTCAGCTTTGGAACCAGGATTTTGAACCGAAATCCACGGATTCTAAGCCCATGTTCTCAACAACTGCAGTTTACCACTTTTTGAGGAGCACTGAATTAAGACGTTCAATGTATTTTCATCACAGTGCACTTTTTGTTTCAGAGGTACGTATGAAATTTGTTTTGCATGGCTAGATATATGCTGAATGATTAAGAATTTTGGAATTAACATATCAATAATCAAATAAGTTCTCCTAAGAAAATGACATGTCTCTGATTTTCACAAAAGCTCTTTAATGTTTTTGTAAACTAGGAAAGCTGGATTTTCAGCTTTAAACTAGGAAAGCATAGAAAGTGTTTTCAAAAGGGTAAATAAAAAATGTGAAGGGAGTACGTGCTTAGGATTTAAATTCTCTGTAATACCGAAATTTTTGAAATGCAAGCATAGTGCTTTTAAAAACAGCTTTACTGAGATATAATTTATATACCATTGTAGTACTTTTAAAATCTTTATCTTTATATTATGATAAACTTGATATGCTGCTTAACGTCATAAGAAATATTGTTTTAATTGAAAAACATTATTCATGATAATTTAAAAGGATGTTATTAATTTCTACATCTACCAGTAAATCTACGAATGTTTAGTGTAAAATATGCTGGCAGAAGAATGTTAAAATCTGTCTTAGGGCCACCTAAATAAAACTTTATTTCTTCTAAGTTTATACTGCAAATTCAAGCAAAGGACTATTCCAGAGCATAAAGCATACAAAGAAATGCATTTTCTCCCTCTCTTGCGCTTATTTCTTATTTTGCGTAGGTTTGATAATTTTTCCAAATTGCATTGCCCAACAAACTGAGTTGCGTTCAAACGCCCAGAAAAGGATGATGAGATTTTGTTCGCTGGGTGCTGGGCTGTGCCCAAATCATCACGTGTGAAGCTCTCCTTCATTTGCCTTCTGTTACTCATGCTCTTACTGTCTCCATTCCCGATGATGGCAGGAGGCCATGTCTCTGGCTGTGACTCAGGGTTGTGCCCATGCAGGCTTTGTTTCAGTGCCAGCGGGTTCTGACTTGTTCTCTGCCACCTTCGAAGACATCAGGTGCAAAACAGGATAGCCAGTAGCCTTGGTTGTGGCTGCCATTTTCAAACATGTGAAGTCTGCCGTGCAGGCACTTCCTAGAGTTTCACCTAGGACTTCAAATAATTTTACAGCAATTTTCACTTTCTAACCTGGTGGTGGTTTACATGATGTTCTGATAGCCTTTGAGTTTGAAAATGTATCTACCAGATGATTCACTGTGGTTGCTCAAAATCAGTATTAGTGGTGAGTACCTGAGATCCTGAAATGACAAATTATGGAGGGATACTTACAAAATTAATACTCTCACAACCAGGGTGGTAATAGCAACCCTCCAGTCCAGGTTAAAACAGGATTGCGTAACACCTGCCTTGTTTCCAAAACACATGAAGCAAAATGAAGTTTAAATCTCCTGGTGGCACCTACAGCAGCTGTCCCTAAGGGGATGCAAAGGTGAAGGAGAATGATGGGGACCAGAAGGAGGTCAAAAGCCTCAATGGCTGACATTCTTCCCAAATACTTCTGAGTGAAGGTAGGTGGGAAGTGGTTTTCCAATCTCATCAGTTCATCCGTCCGTCCATCCATCCATCCATCCATCCATCCATCCATCCATCCATCCATCGGATACCTATCATAGGCCAGGCACTAACTGTGCCAACTGCTGGGGCCCAGAGATGACTATGCCTTTGTTCCTTGAGGAGTTGACAGTCCCAGAGGGCAGACCTGACTACCCAAACTGATGCCAGTAGTTACCGAACACAGATCCAGATGTAATTCTGAGGCCCTCCCAGCCCCCGCCCCAGATGTTCCTGCTGGTGGTGCCAGGTGCGGGCAGCTCATCAACAGTGAGGTGGAGTGAGAACAGAAGCAGCAGGGCCAAGGCTCCTAAGTGGCAAAGGTCCACTCAATTCTCAGCAGAACACCCTGGATGTATTTCTAAAGAGGTCTTCTCACAGAGTACAACCCTTTCCAATGGCCTAAAATATCATTTAGAGAATTATGTTATTGTTCCAATTGTTACTTCTACAATGCAACTTCAGATCTGCCATCTCCCCACTAAGATGAAAACAACCATTCTCTAAAGAAAATGGAAGAACTGCAAAATAACCTGAGTTTGAGAAACAGTTTTGCAATTCCAAAGTGGTCTCCACAAAGTGTGTCATGGGCTGAACTGCATCCTCTTCCCCTCAATTCATACGTTGAAGCCCTAACCCCTAGTACCTCAGAATGTGACTGTAATTGGAGGTAGGACCTTTAAAGAGGTGATTAAGTTAAAATGAGGCCAGTGGGGTGGACCCTAATCCAACTGCCTGGTGGTGTCTTTATAAGAAGAGAAGATCTGGACACACAAAGGGACACCAGACAGAGGAAAGACCATGTGAAGACACAGCAAGGTGTCATCTGCAAGCCAAGGAGAGACACCTCAGGAGAAACCAGCCCTGCCGTCACCTTGATCTTGAACTTCCAGCCTCCAGGACTGTGAGGCAACAGATTTCTATTGTTTAAGCCACCCAGTCTGTGGTATTTGTCATGGCAGCCCTAGCAAAGTAATACAATTTCCAACATTTATGCAACAATATAAAATGTGCCCATCTTGAACTACCACACTTATCCTTATATAAAGGCACTTCAAAAAGTTCATGGAAAAATAGAATTGAAAGATAATATGGATCTTTCCATGAATTTTTTGAAGTACCCTTGTATAAGGTCTCTGCAGGAGCACAATACTTATCTACAGTTTGCTTTGATATTTTCAAGGAAAAGTCTCTGGAATAAAACAATTAGACAGGAATGTAATGATAAGTCTGGTACACCACACTAAGGCACAAGCAGCTACTGTCAGACACATTTAGTGGTGTGCACAGAGCTTTATCATATATCTGATGGAATTCATATCCTGCCATGATCCAGTAACAAGCCATAAGGAACTCACTCATAGATGCTAAACCACATAACTCACTGATGTAGATAAAGTCAGACAAGTAGTTGTATGACAATGATTAAACTCGCCTTTTCAAATGCCACATTCTGGGCAATCATTTGAAATGTTTTTTTTTTAAGTGACTACCCAAGGAAAACAGCAGAAAGGCTTTCAAAGGCACCTATTACATGAAGAGAAAACATGAAGAATGTCCGTATGCTAATACTAACTATTTTTACTCTTATGTCCTGACACTTATCCTTTTCAGATGGTATGCATGAAGGTCTGCTGGCGTGCTTCTAACTGGAAAAATCACAGAAATTTATCCTTGCAGAAAATATCTATAACTGTTCTTCCTTGGAAAAAATAATGACAAACGCTGAATCATATTTCCTAGGATTTTAAAATAATAGTGTCGATTTGCTGGTTTATTTGAAAATTCCATGGTAATAAAATAACCAATTGAAGATTTAACTTATTTCCACTGGGTAATCATGGGAAAACAGGAGGAGAGAGCAGTTCTGTCAGTCTGGTTTAACAACTTCTTCAGCTTCTCTAAAAACCATGTTCAGCATGCAACTGCTGAAGCATCTATGCTGGGACACTCCCCTGGTGAATGTTCATTCTTAATTCTTTAAGTCAGTCTTAAAGAATTCTTAAACTTCTTAAAACTTTGTTCACAGACCGTCTAGTGCTTTCCCCCTTGCCAGTAAAGCTGAAATCCCTTCTTGTCCCTCTGAACTTTCTGAAGCCCTTCCCTACATGTTAGAGGATAAAGGCAAATGGGCTGTGTAAAAACCTTTAAAATGAAGAATTAGAATGTGGCTTGTGGGTCTCATGAGAAGACAGATGAACAATAGTTCTAGAATCTTCCTCACTGAGTAAAGTCAATGGAGAGAGGAAGGAATTTCCAACTCAGGCTTTGGCAGAGTCTGGGACAGACACAAGGTGGGAAAGCCCTCCTGGCCATGCCATGGTGAGGACTCACGTTATGTCCCTTTTGGGGCTCCCCTCCATTCTGGGGTGTTCCTCAGTCCTGCTGGGGCAGGCATGATAATGTAACGTGGAGAGGTTTGAGGTCGTGGACACAGGAGTCTCTGTATCAGTATTAGGCCATGATACCCTTTGCTAATTCTACAGATGTTATCCATTACAAAGCGCCAAGGACCACAGGGTGGTTCCTGAACCAGCTGCACTGGTACCACCTACAAGCTTGCTAGAAATGCAGAATCTTGGGCTCCACTTGAGACCTCCTGAAGTAGAATCTGCATTTTAACAAGATCCCCAAGTGACTCGTATACACAGTAAGGTTTGAGAAGTATCAGTCTACAATAGAGGGGGAGGAAGAATGTGCTGATTATTACCATCTAATTGTTGTCATCATGTGATGAGAACATTCAAACATCCTGGGTTAACTTCTGGACCAATAACTTCATAAGAACTTGACAGATACCACAAATGGCAAACAGGGCAAACCTAGTTTACAGCACTTCTTCCAGAGAAAAAGTTTACCAGGTCACCAAGGGCATCAGAATCAACTGGCATTCCATCATTGTTCAACCACTCACATACGGGCTCCAGTCTTAATTGAATTATTCCACTAGATGTACTGTTTAAAAAAATTATATGGGGCCGGCCCTGTGGCCCACTCGGGAGAATGCGCGCTGGTAGCGTCAAGGCCACGGCTTTGGATCCTATATAAGGATGGCTGGTGTGCTCACTGGCTGAGCGTGGTGCAGACAACACTGTGCCGAGGGTTGCGATCCCCTTACTGGTCAAAATAAATAAATAAAAATAAATAAATAAATAAATAAAAATAAAATAATAAAATAATTATATGCACACATACACGTACCAAGCTGTAATTACTGAATGCCATATGTACCTACCAATCATAAAAGACAGGGAAGAGGCTGACTTGATTATGCTTGAATTGACTTACATTACCAATAAACTAATAAACTTAGTTTCCTCCATGTGCAATGTGAGCGGTTGACTATTTTTAGCATTTTACCTCTAGAGATGTAGTTTTATGGAATTCACATGACTCAAACTTTTAATCCACCCAATTTCGACAAGTTTTTCTTTTCTCTTTGACAGGATGCTACAAAACCAGAACACACTGCCTTATTGTGAATTTCAGTCTAACTTTCTAAAACACACAGCATAACACAGGGAGAAGCGACTCTCTTCCAGATCATAAATCACACAGCTTTACCAGCAGCTGGACCAGGGGTATGAGAAAAAGCATTAGAAACAAAAGAAACACACAGATGGCACTCCTTGGTAGAAGCAGCTCTGCCAAAGCCAACCACTTCTAAAACTTGACCAGGGAGCCACAAGGGCTCCAGATGAATGACCCCTCCCCAGTGGAGCTGAAAGTGGGGTGGAAATCCATTCGAGCTGATGAAAGGGATGAGCAACTACTGAGAGGGCTTTGGTGATTTTGATCCACTGGTGCTTTTCAATTTTATCTTAAAACTTATAATTGGGAAAAGAAAAAAGACTCCAGATGTCTAGAGTATTATGCCACATGATTTACAGCACATAAAATCATGGAAAGTCATGCCACTTCCTGATAGCGCAAGGCTCAAATTGGCCACTGAAACACTCCTTCTGACTAATTCATTCCATGCTGTAGTTTTCCAGCTGACTCATAACCATATCCTACTTTTCTCATTTCCTGAAATGATTCTGATGAAGGTTATGCCACATGAAAAGTGGAATGATATATAAAACCCAGAAACCTAAGTACAATATTAAAATCTTAACTCTAAATCCTAAATAAACTTTTGGCTATAAATTCCTAGATGAACCAGTGTGTCTGGGTTCTAAAGGACATCACATTTTCCAGTGGACGAGGCTGTAGCACAGTGTTGGGCTCAGGAGCAAAACTGACTGACTTCAGTTCCAGAGTCATATTTACCTGTAATGAGACAAGCTATAAAGCTAAAACCTTTTCTGACCCACAGAGATCGGGAATTCAGAAGCAGCACGGTTAGGATGCAAAGAGGATAAGCAGCACACATGCTCCTGTTCTGTAACTTGGCACATCATTATGCTTTATTTAAAGGGACATTTCAATAATCACTGATTTTCTTATATTATTACCAAAAGAAAACTGTAGTATTTTGAGTTGCCTCAATTTGGCTTGTGTTTTAAGGAAGGTAAATGCTTTAAAATTACTTGTGATTTCTTTTTTTAAATTCTCTTAGAAACAATGAACAATTCAGACCTTCAGGTAGAGCTTATGGAAGGAGAGTAAACAAGTTAACTATTTACTAATTATTTCTCATTCTCATCTTCTTTCTTTGAGAGTTGGATTTTTATTTTTCTAGTTAGCATCCTGAAAAGTATGTGTTTCTCTGTAAAAATGTGCAAATATTTTTGAATTATGAAATCGCTTTTACCTAAAAATCATTATTTTAATAGCATCACTCAGATTTCCTAAATATTTTTTAGAATATTTTTTAGAAGTCCTTCTTTCAAATTGTGTTATGTATTGGGTGCTGAAAGTTAGGTTTCGGGTACTGAAACTGTAATGTAGTGATAGATCTGGAGGCAAGAGTTGGCAATGGCTGCTAAAACCATCAGCTGAAAGGCTGGACTGCACTGCACACACACCTGAACCCAGGATGGCTCATCACAAAAGGAGGGACAGCCAGTCATTGGTGCCTCCTGATGAGCAGAGCAGTAGTCAGTACAGGACATCACGTGAAGTAGTCTTGTCCAAAAAAAAAAAAAAAAAACAAACAAACCCAAAACACTGGCTCTGAGCAAGGTGCCAGACCTACCAGTTTACAGTAAATAGAGGGAAATAAGGGATATGCTAAAAGATGTTCACAGCACACAATCGCTGTTTCCAGATGGTGGGACATTCTATCAGACAAATGAAACAGTTTCTTCAAGTACACATAACTACAGATGGAGAATCCAGATATTAAGAGACAAGAGAGAGATCAACCAAATGCAACAGGTGCATCTTATTTGGTTCTATCTGAAACATGCTAATTATAAAAAGATGTTCATGAGCCAATTGGGGAAATTTGAACACAGAATGGATATTTGATAATATTTTAAAAGTACATTTTTTTTTCTTTTTTTTTTTTAAAGAAAAAGAGTAGTTATCTCTTAGAGATGCATACAAATGTAATATGATGCCTGGGTATGTTTAAAATTACCCTGTGGTGTGAGGCGGGGTGGGGATTCCATGTGCTGGTAATTGTTGAGGCTGGGTGATGAGTTGAGTATATGGGGTTCATTAGAATATCCTCTCAGCTTTTGTACACATTTGAAAATCTCCATAATAAAAAGTTATTCTGAAGAACATTAAAAGGTAAAAAAAAGTGAAAACTTGATAAGAAATTTAGAATAAGGTCGGCACTACCCATACTAATTCTAAACAGACATGGTATAAGATGGCATTCATAATAAATATAATTCACACAAGCTGAAAATATGTAATTTGATTTTTAACCACTTTTCAAGAGAGTGAGGTTTCTGATGAAAAATCTCATACTCTGTAAAGCTATACGACTACACCAGTTGTCGAGTAAGGCAAATCATAACTGCAGCCAAAATGTTTCATTATTTTAGTTCTAAGTTTCCATTTATAATGTCAGGGCTAGGGCTCAGACCCTTCAAACCCATTGAACAGACTGGGTCACCAGACCCCTCACATGCAGGTCCACGCTAGGTAATTGGGAAAGATCCCAGAGCCATTGGCAGATGACAAGAGCTTAGTCCTCAGCAATGGCAGCAGCAGCTTACAAGTCTGGCGGTGGTGGCAGCCTCTTGGAGGGTCCTGGGGGCACTGGCAGCAACAGAGTCCAGCAGCAGTAGTGGCCTCCCCATGGCCGCCCCCCCTGGGGGCATCCTGAGGGTGGGGGTGGGGGTGGGGGTGCCGTGGATCAGAGCCACTCATCCTTTATACTTAAGTCCATAACCCAGGACACCTAGGTGCACATGTGCAATTACATTAGACAACAACAAACACCTGGGTGCACGTGCATATTTACATCAAATGCTTGGCAAGATTCTGAACATCTGAGGGGTCTTGACCATTTTCCTGTATTTTCCCAACACTCTGACACTACAAATATACAAAATAACTGTCTTAGAAATAATTTATATTTGCAATTATTGTAATACTGACAGTAGCAAAAATATTTAGATTATTTTTACAGTCCATTGTACTATAGCTAGTTGGGGAAATATTTAGAACAATTTTTAAGAGGCTAGAAAAATATGAGCAGAGAAATGTCTCAGTGCACCTTTCAGGTGAAGACCAAGTATTATCAAAGCTTTTATTTCTTACCATGCAACAGAAAAATACTGAACTCACCTGTATCAAGTCAATCACATTACTCGAAGGGTGTGCTTGCTTCACTGTTGATGGAAACATTTGGACACATTTATGGTACTTTAAAATCTGTGCTGACCATGCCAGGGCCACTGGTAAAGGTAAAATCCATTTGACCAGAGATGCTACTCAGACACATCATGCTTGGAGGGCTTACTCCAGGTACCTGTTTCAGAAACACTAACCCATAACTCCCACAACAGAGGTATGGAGGTGGCAACCTGTATATTTTTATTTCATCTATGAAAGACATGCAGAGCATGTGATTGCTCAAGCCAGGGACTGGGTCAAAGGGAAGGCCAGACAGAGTCTAACACAACAGTTCTTAATCCCAGCAGGCAGTTTCAATTCTCATAGTGTACTTTTTGCCACACCTGGAGAAGATGCTAAACTGAATGACATATGAAGATGCATATTAACAAAGATCATGTGGTGGCTTTTCAAATTTTGAGACAATTTTTGAAAATAGTAAGCATGGAAACAACTTTCACATTTAACGTACTTGAAAGACAAAGGTGGTGTCCATTTTTCACAGAAGAAGATGAAATTGGTAGACATAGCATCGACTAGTGATGATCATGATGAAGATGACACCTGTTACTATCTAAAAGGTACTGAGGTAATTGCTCTACATACAAGGGGACTTCAAAAAGTTCCTGGAAAAATAGAATTAGGAGATAATACAAATCTATCCATAAACTTTTTGAAGATCCCTGATACATTTTCTCATTTAATCCTCAAACCACTCTATGAGAAAGATGAGGAACTAAGACTACAGGTTGTGCTTAATTCTCTTGGATGTTGGACTCAGAATGAGAATTTGAAGCAAAGCAACAATGAAATAGTACCCAGCCTACTGCAAATTCTTAAAATAGTGAACAGTGATCCATCAACCCCCTGACAAACTATGTTGACAAGTTCAAGCTGTCGAGGAGGTGCCTGTGGTTCTACGTATTACTGATGGAAAAAGTATAACACATTTAAGGCTGCTTGACAACCCACAAGACATTTGGCTACTCTGCAGAAGTATTCTGAAAGGTGAGAGGGCTCCCAGGAGAGGCTGCTCCAGACATCCCTCACCACAGCTGTCTTTAGATGGGCCCTGCACTAACAAACTAAAAACGTGCACGAGGAAGACAGCCATGGAAAGATTTGGCAGGCCAGAGACCTCATCTAGGACGGCAGGCCTTAGGCCTGATTTATTAATCTTATACCCCATAATACCTCCAACTGTAGCAAAGCACAGTGAAGGAGACTCGGCATGAAAGAAGAGCTAGAATGATCAAGAAAGGAAACTATCAAGAACAAAACTTTCATCTCTATTTAGGAAAGCAGGATTGGACTGTCCATTTTAAGATGCTAATCCCCAAATGGTTAAACGTTAAATTGTTAACAACCTAAAGGTTATATACCCTTCAGTTCTACAGAGAGCCTGGCTATCTGAAGTGACTTAATACATTTCCAATGGATTTTGAATAGTAGAGATTTTACTCTGGTTTTCCAAGGAACCATGGCATCTTTGAAAGGACACTGGTTTAGGAGTCTGAAGTCCTGGTGTGCAGCCCTGGCTTTGGCAATAACTAGCTGTGCTGCACTGGGCAGATCATTTTGCACCCATGGATCTCAGTCTCGTCTGTCGTGAAATCAATAGCAAAGGTTCCTTCAGTTCTGATGTTTGGAATCCAGGTAATCCAAAAGGATGTGAATGGAAAGAACATAATCGTGTATATTATAATTCAGCTTACATAACTAAACAAAGTGTGAAAAAGCAAGGCAGAGGTAGTAATACTTATGTGCATTAATATCTATACTAATGGAGCACCATGAAAATGTTTCATCTGAATACTAAAAATAGGCTTCCAAGTAATCACAATAAAAAATGACCATAAGTTGCTGTCATTCTAGCTGCATGAAATCCCCATTAGGGTCACTGGAAACTGTGAGAATGCAAAGACAGGTAAATGCAGTCTACTTATTCCAGGAATAGTTGGAAAATTTGGAACAAGGCCAGGATTAGGGAAAAAAGAAACAAAACTTGCCTGACAAATTAAGTAGTGTCAGGAAGTTTAACACAATCTGCGTGTGATTCACAGCACAGGACTCTTTCTGTAAGCGGAGCCCTTATCTGACCCTGTGTGTTCTGGGCAATGGCTTATCTCCTAGGAATCAGTTCAGACAACTGGAGCCTCATGTGGAGTTCCATGAGGAATCCCGTTATGCAGACAGCCACCAAAGTGGTTCCTTAATTTTCACACAAGGAAGAAGATAAAGATTTCATTTCATAGGTACGTAAGTGCCCTGCTGGTCATGGTCTAATAAGCCTAATTTCATGCTTTCAATGCCATGCTCTGAAAAATCCCCTTGTTTCAGTGGAGTGAATCAGTCAAAATATCCAGAACTGGGTCCCACAGAAGGTCCTGACATTCTTCTGAATGTAGCTCACATTTTCCAGTTCATTATGCAGGCTCTGACCGATAACTCTAAGTTACATTCACCAGTGCTTTGCAGTTTATGAGGTCCTTTCACATGTGTTAACTCTGAGTTTCCCTGACCCCCTGAGAGGATGTAGGGAAGGCATTCCCATCCTCTGCTTTACAGAAACCAGGCTTGGTGAGGGCAGATTACTTGCCCAAGGTCATAAAGCTCATATCCGTCAATATCAACATTCACACTCAGGCCCTCTGACTCTGTTTCCCAGATGGCCACACTTGAGTGTTCCTTCCTGAAAATCCTTAAATTAGTCCCTGAAAAAGGCACAGTTTAGGTATACTGACATCCCTCAGATTTTTATGGTGAGTCAGTAAAAGTACTTAAAAGAACATTGGTGAGTGCATGCCATTTTCAGGCTCTGAATTGAGGAAGGGTACGGACTATTAAAAAAACACCTTTCCCCCCCAATTTTACCTTTTAATCCAAGAGGTCAGGTTCTAGGCATTTTTGAGCTCTCTAATTCAAACCCACCATCTGCCTAAGCTAGCAATAGAGGCTGTACTGTTCAGGACTCCAATAGCCTGGTTTGGTCGGAAGGCGTTGCTGACCACAGGCATGCACTGGCACTGACGCAGAGACCCACAAAAGAGCCAGGAAGAAAGAACCCAGGCTGCAGGGGCTAGAAGTTTCTGTGAGAAGGCTACTGCTAAAGCTGCTTCTGTGAGCTGCTCCACATAAGAATGCCAACCTAGACTTCTGCAAGAATTTAAAAGCAGGAACTTCCTTTATCACTCTCCATCTTTTAAAATTAGAACAAAGCAGTAGTAGAGAATAAGAATAAAAACTGAGGAAAAAGAAGAGAAGCAAACAATAAATATCCATATTGATATTCATCTCAAGGTGGTTGATTTTTGTGGGACAGCCATAAAAACATCTTTACAAAAGGAGGACTGTTGTAAAGTTCTACATGATGAAAACAGTGTTTTATACTGGAAACTATTTTGTAATTCTTTAATAAGTTTAATACTTAATGTAATGATTTAGAATGTACCAGAGGAAAATCTGGTTGAACTGACAACAAAAAGAAAATAATGTGTTAAAAGTTGGAAGTATTGACATGATTTCACAAAGACATCAGAAGAATAATACATCTGGCACAATGAGAGCCTGAGGGAAGAAGCTAAATGGAGAATTAGTGGTCAAATACAGAAAAAAAAAGCAATGTTGAGTAAAGCTGTTCTGACTATGCTACTTACAAACTAATGCTGTGTTGGAATCATGATCAGTGTAAATTCAAGAGAAAAGTTCCCAAGCTATGCAATTGTCTCCAGCACCAGGAAACTTTCTTTTGGCAAGTGGTTACTTTGAAACTTTTATTTTTAGTATAAAGAAAAATGACCCCAGAAGTCATTTTGCAAGCCATAGCTTGGACTATTTTTGATTCCAGAAACAGCGATCTGCCTGCATATCCTATTTATTTTAAACGTAGTCTAACGCTCTCTACATAAATAAAAATGTATTTGAAATAGCTACATCATTCTCCAAGAGTTAAAAATACTGTAGCTAGTTTTACTTGGCTGGTTTGAATACTTGAAAGCAGAATTGCAAGAACTAGCACTTTCTGGAAAGTATTTACTTCTTTCTGGATTATTTTACATAAAAGTTAGTTACCTTGGTAATCTGTTTACGAAAAGCAGCAAACCTTGAATCCATACACGGGGTCGACGCCAATAAATCCTGAATTTTAACTCAAAGATATTCTGTCAGTACTGGCCCCAAGTTTGGAACCACAGTCACCCCACTGTTCAGAACAGCTGCAGGACACAGGCTGGCCCTGGCCACTGTGTCCCCCACAGCGTACAGGAGTTAGGAGATCTGAAGGCTCAAGGTCCCATCCCTCCCAACTCAGGACTACCAAAGCTCCAGGTGGTTTATTACTCCAGAACCCTGGTGTCACACTCAATTACATTTCCTTAGAGGTGCACCAGCCTGAGTGGGGCACTCCCAGATCTGCCTCAGAGTTTCTGTGAGGTCATGCTCTGTGAATTCCATTAGGAAGGCACATAAAATCACAATCACCTCGCTCTGCTCCCCCCTGAGGACATCTCTTACGGCCACATTTTGGCTAAAAATCAATGAAGATTTCATGAAGCACTGATTTACTCTGCTGTGACATCGGTTTTTATACATTCTTAAGCTCCTGGAAAATCAAATTACCCTAAATTCCATTATTTCCCCTGAATATGCTGCTTCCTTTAGTCATCACTGACTGGATACCTATTACGTGCCAGGCATGCCCAAGAAAGTGTATTTTCTAGGAGAGCCAGACACATGGTGGCACACGAAAAAAGCCAGGTGACAACCACTTTGGGGGAGACTGTGCAAAGGGCCACAGGTGAACACTGGTGTGGGGACAGGTGGGTGGATGGGGGTGCCACCTTAGTCCGTCCATCTTCCCAAGGTGTTCTTACTCACCTGAAACATCAAGGCACTTTCAGAAGGACATGGGTACATCAAGGCAGGCAAATATGAGAGTGAAACGCTGCACTGTCAGGGGATGGTGTCAGGGCTCTGGGCTCCCCAGGATTAAATCCCAGCTTCACTCTCTACTCACCACTGTGAGCAAGTTATTTAATCTCCATATGCTTTAGTTTTCTCATCCATAAAATGGGATGATGATAGTGTGGTACCTAGTTTGCACGGTCATTGTGAGGATTCCATGAGATAAGTGTAAAATGCTCAGAGTGCCTACGCTATTATAATAAGTGTGCGTGGTAGGATATTCTTACCCCGAATATTCAAAGACCCTGTGGAGGGTGCATTCATGTCAATCTTCTGCCAGCAGCATGCCAGAGGCATATCTTACTTAGTAACGTGGCTATTTTTGTTACTCTTTGTTTCCACCTTTGTTTGACACATAGGAAGGAGAACTGTCCATAAAAAATCTTTCATCTTAACTTCTACTCACCTGCACATCAGACTCAGTGTTATTGGCATTACTGCCATCATGTAATACGTGTCCCTTGCTTTCAGGGTAAAAGAGTGTTCAAAGACAAAGGCCTTGCCTCTGAAGAACCAACACAGAAAGCTGGAAGCCAATTAATTTACATTAGCTACTAGAAACTAAGAACACACTGCATATACTCTAGCGTAAAATTTAGGGCCAATATTGACAGAATATTTTTGAGTCAAATTCAGGATTTATTGACATTGACACTGAAAAGTGCTTCAACCTTTCTGGAAAACCATTTGGCAATATGCAACTTATTTATAAAGGGTCTATAGTCTTGAACTCTATAATTCCATTTGGAGAAATTAATTCCTATATTAAAAAAGATAAATTGTATAAAGATGTTTAAGTTGGAATTGTTTATGATGGAAAAATATCTGGGGAAATGAGGCAAAATGGGGAGCTTGTTCTCTACAAGAACAGCTATCGTTCTCTCAGTACTGAGTGCTGGTTTATCAGCACCAAGGGCAAGGAAGCACAAAAAGGTTTCCAGAACCTTCTAGAACTGCATGGAACTCAGCATAGCTGAAGCACAGGTGGTGGAGGGGGAGGATCAGAGGGCAGCAAATGAACAAGACATTAAGCTGGAGAGGTGAGCAGGGGTCAGATCTGGGGGTGGAGGAAAGTAGACACCATCCTGTAAGAACCAGAGATTTCTGGAAGGAAGAGACTAGGTTATGACTTGGGAAGGCCACTCTGGGTGCCTTGCAGTGTGTGGCTTGAAAGGAGGACAGAGGGGAGAGGAACACAGCCTCCTCAGCTCCTACAATCAGAACTCAACCTTGAAATCCAGACACTTTTTTGTGCTCACATTAGAAAGTTGAATTAAAGGCTCCCTATGTTTGATCTGATTCTTTCCCTCCACATAAATCCATCAAAGGGTCTTGTTATATAATTAGATGGGCTGTTAAAGCTTGACCTCAAATGTGTTTTAACTTTTCAGTTAACTTTTTGAGAATTCAGTTTTCCAATTTTGCAATGCAGTGAAGTTGTAACTTTGAGTGTGTTTGCCGTGAGAGATGGTGTGTGGGCGCCACCATGGTTCCCTGACATTTACAGTAGAACGAGCACCTGAGGTGGGTTTCCTTGCACTGGAGGGAGGAATTATGTTAACCACATGTAAAGCAGGTCTCTAAGAAGAAAGGAGCCTTGTTCCTCTGCATAACTGGGGCTGAACCGCAGGACAGGACATATTCTGGTCTGCCTTTCCAAACCCTCCACCAGGGCCCAGAGCCATTTCAAGTCCAATTTTACTTCATCTCTTTTTACTTTAATGTTCCTCCTTTCTGTTATATCTTTGCTGTATAAGTTTTCAAATAACCTCTAACCAGTCTTATTTAGTTACATTATGGGTTGCACAGGTTTCTGTGCGCTGGCTAGAGAACCAATATGGCATTGTCTCTGTGGGAAAATGCCTTGCAAGCATTAAATAGCAGGCTCACAGAGATTTTTTTTGGAATAAAACTTACTTTTGAAGTTGGAAGAATTGCTGTGTAGGAATCGCCAGAAATCCTGAAAGACTGGGGGCCTCAAGTAAGAGCCTATTTCCTTTAAGTTATTTTAAGATAATAGAATACAAACACTAACACACTAACGTCACCTTTATTTTGTTGTGATTATTTACATATTACCATATCCTAGATTAGAAACCCACTTATGGCCATTTCCCATGGGAAAGAATATCCTGAGCTCCCGACAGGAAGGCAGGGGCTGGTCTTTCCTGGCTTCCTGCTGGTCCTTGCCCTGCAGTCAGGGTTTGAAGTCTGAGGTGGGGAGACAACCATGGCAGAGCAACGTATGGGGCTGGGGCGCAAGGAAGGAAAAAGTGGCTAGCAGTTTAAACACATCCTATGTCTCAGCAACTGTGGTAGCTGTACACAAACATCATCTTCTTAAATTTCTCTTCTTGGCTATGAGGTAGGTATCATTTCCATTTCACAGACGAGGAAAATAATCTCAAAGATGTTAGAGACCTTGCCCAAGGTCATCAATTCATTCCTTTCAGGAGCAAGTCTTTGAATGCAAAGATCCACTCTAAGGGGCCTTGGGTGGAGTTTGGTGTAAGCAAAGGGGCTGGAGGACGTGGTGGTGAAGGTGGTGGGAGGGCAATCCCCTGGCTTCTCCCAAGGGCACTGCCCAATCACAGACTGAAGTTGAGGGGACAGAGGGCACGGAAGGGCAAGTCCTATGGCCATGTCCGCTTGGGCAGCAGAAGTACCTTAAGCCCCCGTATGAGTTGAGTTTTCAGTAAATGTGGTGCCTGTAGACATGTTAAAGAAAACGGGTCAGTCTAGACGATCCTGGATAGTAAAAAAGGCCCTTTCCTTTCTAAAAATGCAGAGTTAAAAAAAATTGTTGTAGGTAAAAAATAATCTGGAGAAATAGTGAGAGAACTAATTAAGTAAGGGAATAATAATTAAGAAAAAAGAAAGTATTTTTGGCACAATAATTCTCTGTAAGACTAGAGTAATTTGCTTCGGCATATAATTTTCATTAGTTTAAGTACCAGTGGCATAAGAGATCTGGTAAATTTGGAGAAAACACCTTAAGAACAGGACTTAAACGACAACCTCTTGGGCAATGTGAGTTAAGGCTATAAAAGCAACTTGCCTGACGCGTCACATTAGCACCCCGCCACTAGAAAATAGAGCAGGCCATCCACACCCTCCACACTGTATGGCTCAAACTCTTTTGTAAGTTACACTCCACACTGCCTTTGTTTGTAACACATTTTTTCTGATGATACATCTCTGTCTCTTGATGATGGTGAACTTTTCTTTTTGAATATGTGAAATCAAAATATAATACATGAAGTGCACAATCAACCTAGTAATACTATTCTAAAGCAAAAATAGAATGTGACCATAGCCCACATCTAATTTTCTCATGTACTTAGTGAACTTGCTTCAAATACTATTTGAAAAGATTACTTTTAGCATAGTGCTAGAATATGCCTTTGTTTACAGACATTATGTGACTTTGAATAAAATGTTTTTTAAAAAATCCTTTCCCCAATCACAGACTCAAGCAAGTTGCAAACTTTAACAAAGGCTCACAAAAATTAGTAACAATGATGAAGGGTAAAAAGGATCTCTTCTCAGAGGGCGGTTGCTTTATAAATGAATGGAACATGTTTAAATATGCCAAAACATGCTTTGGTTTTCTGACATAGCTGCAAAATTATCCTGAAAAAATAATCGATTATATATATTCTATAAAAATTAAACTTATATCTACCTCTTAAAAATAAGTATTATGTTAAAACATGAATGTACTTTTAATTAAAGAAATCAGATTTCCCTAATAGTGCCAATCAATTTGTTTTAAATTAGAAATATATAGGAACACAGATAAAAAAAATTTAATGATTTAAAAATGAATCATTAGACAGTTTAATTTGGAAAATTACGACAAACTGCTTTTACGTGCATGCCTATCAAAGACCTAATTTAATCATCACTAACATAATTGGTGACTAAGAAAAGGCATAGAATGATCAACCTGTTGCAAGAAGAGCCCTCCCTCTTTTATCACTAGGGAAACACAGTGCCCAGCTATTCTGAGGACAGGCTGGAAAATCTGCAGAATTCACCTGCACTTTATCTGAAGGGCACATAGAACAACTGCAGGACTAGAACACGAGCAGTTAACGCCATTATGTCACAGAGATTTTACAGGAACCCAAGTTAGAAAAGAGGAAAAGGAAGGTAGAAACTCACAATTCCAAAATTTGAAGGTATATGCCAAAATCAGTATACCTACATTAAATGAGTTTTCTAACACATCCTTGGGTCACTCTTTACCAAACCTGGCCCTGGGGTCTCTCAGAGTACGTGGTCTGAAGGAGCCTCTCTCTGCAACAGCTACCTGGCCTTTCACTGCCATCCAAGCCTGGGGGACCTCAATGGCCCAGCTATACCCTCGGTGTGCTCAGTGATGCTCCACAAACACAGGTCTTCCCTTGGCCTTGTGTGGAGCTGCTACACTCGACTCACTAGTAATAGCACTTTCTGATTCTCTCCTTTCCTCCTCTTCTCCCACCCTCCCCGTCTCCTCTTCCATTTGTTTTTTGAACTTCTCATACATGCCAAATTGGGATGGTCCTGCTCTCAAGGTGGGCCCACCTAAAAGGAAGTCAAACCTGGAGCCTGCAGAATTCACAGTGGGTGAGAGAGAAGAAAATGTAAGGTGGAAGTGTGTTTTAAGAGGCATTTAACATAGAAAGATCGACGATTAGGACTTCCTAAGCACAATTCCACCAATGGGAAGGACACGTGTGCGGAAAATCTTCTCACTGAAGATTAGAAAAAACTGAAGAAGAGGCGTTGAGACAGCAGGGTGCTGAGAGACAACTCTGTGACCCCACAAGGTGTCAAAGATATCATGTCATTTACCCCTCAGGACAACTCTGCGAGGTAAGCGTTATTTTACCTATGAGCAAACAAACTCAACGAACTTGAGTGGGCCCAGCCCAGGCCTGTCGAACACCATAGTTTGGGTTCTTTCCATAACACTGCGTGGGATCATTAACTCCTGGTTACTCTGACTGAGCGAGTGAGTGAGCAAGAAATGCAACATGCAGGACAGCTTGAGGAAGATTCAGATTCAAGTCCAAGAGCTCAACAATGTAGTTTACCTGAGGGAGCCACTCAGTGATACGGTTCTATGATCCCATAATTGTCCTAGTTCTTCCTTCTGTTTCCCAATACAAGGACAGGGTTTTGCACCATCTTTGTTGGATTAGTGCAATAATTAAGTCCCAGAGCTCCCAGGCTCACACCTGTACCACCCCACCCTAGGAGCCATGCCCTCTACCTGAGCTGTTCTTTCCAGCAAGAAGAATTGGAGCCCTCCCAAGGGCAGGGCTCTGGAGAGCTTCCAGAGGAGACTGTGACAAGGAAAAAAGAGCCCCTGGGACACCATCCAACTCAGACATAAGTCCAACTGTGGGGTGAGTGGCTATTACAGGTTCCAGGCTCGATGGCATTTTCCTTTTCCTTTATTACCAGCACCATGCTCTAACTAACTGAGCTAATTGGCCATGGTTGTCTTACTTTAAATCGGTCTGATTGTCTTGAATGCTCTTAAATTCTAAGAACACACAGGAATAATGATGAATTTTATGAAAAACAAAAGCAAAACTAGCCAGCAAGTAAAGTCTTTAGAAGAAACAAATTACAGCAAGCTGAGAATAATGCACAGCACTGGAGACATCTGCACATTTTGGTAAACATACGTGAATGTTGTAAAGTTTAAACTGGGTGGAATTTCCAGGAAATCTAATTACTGCCCAGCAGGAAATTTACTGCAGCCAAATGAATTTTATAATACAAATGAACATGTGGGAGAAGACCCAAAGACACCTAATGGATTATATTTTCTTCTTTGGTTAAATTATATGATTTGGTTTTTAAATGACTTGATAACTCATTCATTCACTCATCACACACACATATAACATGGCAAACAACTGTGCTAGGAGGTGGCAAAACTAAGATGGTGTCTTCATTCCAGAAGACTAGAGGTTAGCTGGGAAAAGCGTCAACCTCAGCTGAGAAAAGGCCATTTGGAGGCCAGCAGGTATCAGCTTGGTGCAGAATGAGGGGGGTGAGGATCCCAAGTGGAGCCAACAGCAGCTGCCATTGCACAGCACCTGTGTTCTGGGAACCCCGAGCAGTCTGCACCACTGTGCAGATGGGCCAGACCTGTGCGGATGGGCTGTGCTGGGCAGAAACATAAACAGGAGCCAGATGAAAGGCCTTATTTGCAAAGTAAGGATTTTGAACTTTATCTCATAGCCAATGGACAAGTGCTGAAGAGTTTATAAAAGCAGGGTAGGGAGACGATTACATAGATCTCTAGAAAGATCCTTCAGATAGCTAGGGGTGCTGGAGGGTGCCAGGGGGGCATAGGGATGTCAGGTGGGAGGAGGCTGCACGACTCAGGCAAGAAGTGTTCTGAGAAATCAAATTAAGGCAATTGTGGTGAGGACAGGAAAAGTGGAAACAGACTGAAAACATGTTTAGCTGTGAAATCTACAAAACTTCTGGCTGAATAAATGGGGTGAGAGAGGTGTCAACAATATCTCTCCAGTTTCCAGCACAAACAACTGAGTGGATGGGAGAGAACAAAAGGGGAACAGCAGGTTTGGGAACAGACCATGGCTTGATTTGGGGCACACAGAGCTTGAAACGCCTGTGGAATATCCCAGTGGAAGGTCTGCTAGGAAGGCAGACTGGAGCCCCGTGGAGAGGCATGGATGTGCCAGTCAAGCGATTATTAAAAGTCGTTGAACAGGACAAGGAAATAGAGAGAGCTAAGGTCAGAGTCCAGAGGACAACGAACATAAAGGCAATAATTCAAAAACGTGAAAGATCGAGATGCACGTTGTAGAAATATAAGATTTTTTATCTTCCTCCACCCCTGTATCTCTCTGACTGCTGACAACTCATGATGACCTCCCCTCAAACCAAAAATACATAATTTGAGTAAGCAAATGAGGACAAAATGCTGGACTCCATGTTAAATGAATACTAAGGACAGGCAAAATCTGGAAAATAAATCTCCACCTTTTTCAACCTAGAACTAAGGTAGGATATTAGATTGAGAACTTTGGGAAGAGGAGGGATGAAAGGAAGACATCAGAATTGTCCCTCAGGGGGAAGTTAAGAAATGTATCAGACCAGAGGTCAGTGGGTCTCCTGCTGTGAGCAGCAATCAGGAGACCCCCTAGAAATCTGAGATGGAGCAAACCACATATTCCTATCATCTCTCTACTGAGCCTGTTTGTCTGTGCACAGCATTCCCAGGCAGGTGGTTGTCATGGGGCAGCAGGCCACTTCTAGTCTGGGGCAAGTCCTGGCATCTGCTCTGGTCTTGGTGGCCTCACTCTGGGCCCTTGATGTGCCTGCTCAGAGGGGAAGAGAAGGCCCCCCAAATAACCGTAAGAGTTGGGGAAGATCTCCTGAGTCTCATGGGTCCTCTGAGACGTCTGCCCAGGCAGAGCTCCTCAGGCATGTGATAGTGTTAAAGAAGTCATCTGTGCCTTGGAGATTGGTCCCTCCTGGCTGGCAGTGCTCACACTGATGCCGTGGAAAGCACAGAGCTGGGTTTAAAGTCCTAACTCCAGTGCTGGGTTGTGTGATCCCAGGCAAGGCCATTTAGTCTTTGGACTCCTGGTTCCTCACCTGAATAACAAAAACAGCAAACAGATGAAAAGCCACCCAACGAAAAGAGAAGGACTTACATTTGGTGATTCTCAAACGTGGCCTTAGAGATTTTAGTCTGTTTGGGAACCACTTGGGGAGTCTGCTAAAAATGCAGCACTAAAGTCACAGAGCCCAGATCTGTGACCACAGGGGCCTGGAGTAGCACTGAGGCATCCGAATTTTTAATACGCTTTCTAGGTGATTCTGACAAACAGTGAGATTTGGGAACCACTGGATTAAATGACTAAAATCCCTCCCCCCTAACGATGTATGATTCAATGCAGGTATTTAACAAGTGCTCGAGACCAATTCGATAACCATGACCTGGAACCTAACACAGTGCAGCTGCATTACTTAGACATTACCTATGCTTGCTGATGAATAATTCTTTCGCTTTATGAAAAACAGAATAAAATGAATTAGTCAGGGGTCCTAAAATAGACTTCTGTCTCCCACTTCACTTAAGTAAATTTTCTAAAACTGACACAGTGTCAACCACTTCCCCAAGCTCAGAAGAGGGAGGTGGTAGGCTGGCAGGTCTGGGCCATGAGCTCTAATTCCATCTGGGCCACTGGTTTGCAATTATGACCCTGAGCAGAAGAATTTGCTTTTTTCTTTTAAATTGCCTTTCCACTCTGTAACATAGAAAGTCTCCCACGGCTGCTGAGAAGAATGTGTATGGAGTTTGCTACCAATCTGACTTTCCCACTCATGCCAGGTGTCAGGGAACAGAGGGGAGAGTGTCACATTGCATTACTTTCAGACCCAAAGTATCTGCACCACAATTGCTCCACCAGCTCCAAATAAAAGAGAAGCTGACCAAGGGCTCCCAAGGAGAAGGGAAGAGGCGTGTCTGGCTTCCATGGGCAAAGGTGTCTAGCTTCAGGACGTCGAGAGCCACCTTATCTACCTTGAATATGTTGAAAGCGCAGGCTGGTCTGCACAGCCTGAGCAGCAGTTGCAACTCCCTTTGGCTAAACCTGCTGGCACTCGGGCCTGATAACGAGCAGGGTCAGCATGAATGGAAAAAATGACAGTGTGTCCTTCCACTTTCCCGAGGCCCTGGCTGATATGGAAACTGGCTGGCACAGGCAGTGATGGAAAGTATGAATCTTTTCTTGCCTGGGGTTGAATGACTGAAGAATAATCAGATCAGGGCTTGTGTTAAAATATCACTGCAGCTCACTTGACCGGCTATTATCCAGTCACGTCTTGCGGGCTTCAAGAATGACATGCTGCAACCTGAAGCAGCTGTAGAGACAGTGCTTGCAAAAGCAGGAGCAGGCCGGGCTCCTTGGAGCTGAATCTGTGAGGTGAGATGGGTGTGGTGATTGCTGGCATAGGCACCTAACAAGTGCCCGGCCTGACTCCTGGTGCTCGTCTTTCAGCTCCTCACAGTGGTGCAAGGCTCACCACAATCCTAAGAGGTATGGAGTCTTTGCCCTGCTCTATGACTGAGGGGATCCGGCCCCAGAAAGATCAACTGAACGGTTCAAGGTTGCAAGAGCAGGGGCCCAAACCCCAAGCCCTGTGAGTCTAACAGCACCTGCAAACTCTCCATGCTGGCTGAGTTGTGTGCACGGTCTCATGCACACTCATGCTGTAAAACAAGAAAAGTCTCAGACAGGCAAGAAATACAGGGCTGTTTGTGAACAGGGACAGGTGAGAAGGAGAAGAGTTTTAGGCCAAAAGTTCAAAAGTGGCCCCTAGACAAGCACTAGGAGAAGAACCCAGAAAAAAATACAAGCAGTCAGCAGTGAGTCGGGAATTCTAGGCCCTTCCAGAGATGGGCCCAGAGTTGCTCCAAAGATTCCTTGGTCTCTTTTGGAAAGAACCACTCAAAACGCCTTCTTGGCTGGAAAGTTTAAATAACCAAAATATTTGAGCCCCCTTAATAACTGTTTTTCTAAAGTACATTTTAGAATTGAAGGATACCTATTCCAACATCCCAACCAAATCAAGATGCTGCTTCTAAGGTCCAAACTGCTTCCACTTAGACCAGGACTGGGTAGAATAAGAAAGATTAAAAGGAAAGGTTTATTCAAATATGAAGCTAAGTAAAAATGGATACCTCAGAGAGGTGAAACATGAATTGATACTGCCCCCTAAAGATCTTTCCAACCTGAGAAATATTATTCACACCCTCTCTTTCCTCACACTTGAAAGGCTTTCTCAAATCTACCAAGATGGAGGAAGGAAGAAGGAGGAAAAGATGGAAGAGGAAATTCCCGGTCCCTAAGCCCCCAGCTCTCCTCTGTCCATTTGCTAAACTCTGACTGTGACAGTCAAGCAAGGCCAAAGAAAACCAGCAGTCATTCCCAGAAGTCAATGCCATCATATCTGAAGAAAAGAAATAGCTAAACATGAAAAGCCTCTATTGCTTACAGGCCCTAAAAAATATCAGACATAATCAGGAGACACTGCATGAGTTTCAATACAGTATTAATGAAAAAAATCTTTAAAAAAAAGAAAGGAAAGTCAGGACATGGCTCCACACGAACCGAGAGGGAGGGTAAGAAGGGTGTCCCCCACAGGGCTGCTGCACGCTTGCAAAGCAAGTGCCATTCCATGTAAGTCACAGAATCGGACCAGCCTCGTCAGTGACATCCCAGCCCTGAGTTTATTATCAAAATGCCAACAGGGCCAATCTCTTTGAAGCCAGATGAATCATTTACCCTTGGAGGTAGCTTCTCAACCCACTATCCCAGGCAAGGTGCGTCCTGGGGACACGGTAGAAAATAGTGCAGGTTTCTCCCCCGGACTGCTTTGGACCAGAAGAGGGGCCTGTGTTCATTAGCTTCTGCTTCTATCTGGATTCTCGAGGACAGGGCTGCCCAAGACAGCTTGGAAGAGCTGTCTGGAGTGCCCCAACCTGTGACTGTCATCATGCAACAATTGGTTGACTTTAACCTTTTGCTCATATTCTAGAGGCAGAAAAATCTCATGCCTTATTTCAAGTAATCGCTACTAATATCCCTCCCTGTCCCTCAAATGATATCAAGAAACCAAAGGATCCACAGGAGGCCTACACGTCACCACTGCTTCTGCCGCCAGGTCTCTAGTGATCCCTGATAAGTTCCAGCACATTCTGCGAGTACTCAACACCAACATCGATGCGTGGTGGAAAACAGCATCTGCCATTACTTCATTAAGGGTGTGGGATGAAGAAACACTCACGTGATGTTGAGGAAAACAGATACTGACCTCACCAAGAGGGCAGGAGAACTCACAGAGGATGAGGTGTAATGTGTGATCACCATTATGCAAAGTCCACGCCAGTATAAGATCCCAGACTGGGTCTTCAACAGACAGAAGGATATAAAGGACGGAAAATATAGCCAGGTCCCGGCCAATGGGCTGGACAATAAGCTCCATGAAGATCTGCAGTGACTGAAGAAGATTCAGGCCCAGAGAGGGCTGCACAACTTCTGGGGCCTTCGTGTCCAAGGCCAGCACACCAAGATCACAGGGCGTCATGGCCGTACCCTGGATGTGTCCAAGAAGAAATAATCTGTAGGCCTTGTCTGTTAATAAAGAGTTTCTATACCTAAAAAAAAGAAAAGAAAAAAAAAAAAAAAAAAAGGAATCCAAAGGAAAATCAGAAATTCAGTTATGCTAGAAATATCCAAAATGTCTCATTCAGAGTAAAAGTACCAAACAACTTCAAAACAAAATGATGAAGAAAAATAAGAAAGCTTCCTATACCAGAGTATTTCTCTTTCCATGTTTCTACCAAATCTAAGAAAACAGACATTACCTTGGTTAAAAAAAAAAAAAAATTACCTTGTGAAAATAAAACTGCATAATTATAGTTTGTTCCTGTGAATAACTCCTCAAATACATTCTTCTTGCAAAGGTTTTCTCTTACTGACCCCCTCTTTTTCTGTTTCTGACTGCAGTGGAAAATGACACTCCACTGTGAAATATAATCCTGTTGATATTAACACCTATTAAGGTTTTCATCAAATTGCTAGGTGAGATGGTGTAATTAGAGACAGCCAGCAGGGAAATTACAAAGGATGCAGAGGACATCAGCCCGAAGGAGGTAAAGACCAAAAAGATCTTATATTCCTTTTAACTTTGGATCATGTGCTAACAAATTAAAGAGAGCTCACAAGCCAGGCTTATTCAAACCATTGCAGAAGCATGTACCTGCTTGTCTAGTGACACAGTCTTTTTGAAAATAAACCTGTACCCCATACACTTTCCTTTCTAAGTCTGACTTTCACCAGAGGATTCATAAAAACATCCTGAATCCAACTAACAAAATTAAATGCACTCTAACCATTAGTCCTTAACAGCTTCAGGTAAATGTGTGGCATTAAGAACTGAAGACAAGAATTATTTGGGTGTCATGTGATATGCATTCAATGGATACTTCTGTCTGCTGAAAGGGCAATGTTTTAATATTTTATACAAACTGTGCACTTTATTATAACAATAATTTATACACTATTCTTGTTTGAATCAAATTTTCTCTTTTTCTAGGAAAGTTAGTAACAGGATTTCAAAAAAGTTGCATAATTTCTGAAGATTATCTAAGATTTCAACTTCAAAAGAAGAGACAAAAAGGAGAATCTTTCCCACTGGTTTTAAGATTTTAGCATAACCTTCATCCTAAAACCTGACAAGGATATTATAAGAAAGAAAAATTATTGGCTTATGTCTTTCATGAACATAAATATAAAATCCCAAAATGAAAATAATAGTAAACCAAAGCCAGAGTTATAACAAAGTATACTTTACCACAACCAAAGAAATGTGAATGTATGTCAAAAGACCCATAGGAGGATGTTACTGCAGCATTATTATAGTACTCCTAAATGACAAAACATCCACACAACCAACAATAGTGGAATGATAAATAAACTGTGATAGATTCATACCACAGAATAAAAACAATAGTGAAAATGAACCAGCTACTATTACATGTGTGATGGAGGTTATTTTGATCAGTCAACTTAGCTGGGCCACGGTGTACAGATATTTGGTCAAATATTATTCTGGATATTTCGGTAAGGGTGTTTTGGGATTATATGAACATCTACATTGGTGAATTGTAAGTAAAGCAGGTGGCCCTCCATGATGTGCGTGGGCCTCATTCAATCAGTTGAGGGCCTGAACAGAACAAGAAGACTGCCTCCTCCAGCAAGAAGGAATCCTGCAGCAGAAGGCCCCAGACTGGAATCAGCTCATCCCTGGGTCTCCAGCCTCACAGCCTACGCTGCAGATTTTGGACCTGCCAGTCTCTATAATTGCATGAGCCAATTCCTTAAAATAAACCTTTCTCTATAGACACACATATCCTATTAATTCTGTTTCTCTGGAGAGCCCTGACAACAAGCAACAACATGGATGGATTTCATAAAGATAATGCTGAACAAAAGAAACCAGACGCAAATAAGGAAAAACATGTTTCCATTTATAGGAAGTTCCAAACAAGCAAAGCTAACTCATGGTAGTGGAGAAGGGTGGGTACCGTGCTGGGGGTGTGGCATAACTGGTGAGAAACAGCTGGGGATGGACATGAGGATGCTTCCAGCTGTGCTGGCATTGTTCTGTGTCTTGATCTGATATAGTTGTGTTTGTTTTGTAAAAGCTTCATCAGGGTTATGATTTGTTTATGTTTCTGTATGCATGTTATACTTCAGTTTAAAAAGTATGACTTTTGGGGCTTGCTGTTTAGCTCAGTTGGTTAAAGAATGATGTTATAACCCCAATGTTAAAGGTTCAGATCCCCATACCAGCCAGCTGCCAACAAAAAGAAAAAAAGAAAAAAGGTAAAATGTTACAGCCACTGTGGAAAACAGTATGACAGTTCCTCAAAACATTAAAAATAGAATTTTCATATGATCCAGCAATTCTACTTCTAGGTATATGTCCAAAAGAATTGCAAGGGTCCTGAAGAGATATTTGTGCAGCCATGTTCCAGCAACCCACGTGTCCACTGATGGAAAAACATAATTGTGGTATATACACACAATAGAATATTATTCAGCCTTAAAAAGGAAGGAAATTCTAACACATACTACTACATAGCATAATGTCCTCATATTTCACCTAAGTGAAACAAGACAGTCACAGAAAGACAAATACTGTGTGATTCCATTTACATGAAGTATCTAGAGTAGTCAAAATTATAGAGACAGAAAGTAGAGCTCTGGTGGTTGCTGGGGGCTGGGGGAGGAAATATGGGGAGTTGATATTCAATGGGTACAGAGTTTCAGTTTTGCAAGAAGAAAAGAGTTCTGGAGATTGGTTGTACGATGATGTGAATATACTTAAACTACTAAACTGTACACTTAAAAATAGTTAAGACGGTAAATTTTATGTTATGTGTATTTTACCACAATTTTAAAAAAGTTTATTAAGAAAAGAGCAAAGCAGAATGTAGTATTGTGATCACAATCTATAGCCAATATATATTTAAAATATTACCTGTCTCCCCCATAAAAATATACATTCCACGAGGGTAAAGACATTGCTTTGTTTTCCCTTGGGTCAGAATGATCCAATAAATATCTGTTAAATGAACAAATGAATGAATAAATGAATATATAATGAGCAAGTTTCACAGGGTATTAACTTTACTACTGTGATCCAGAAGGGAAAAAGAACTAGAAACCCACCGAAGAAAATGTTCTGAACTCCCTTTCCCTTTCTAAACCACATCTCTTTAAGTGAGTGTTTCCTTCACACTATCCTGAAACACTTTTTTTATGTTAACAAACCTCCTCCCATCCCAGCACCTGACCAGCACCCAGCAGCCTTACTGGATTCTGATATGCCTGGATAAAGCACATAAAGGAATCTGCCTTATCAGGCGATTCCTCCCACCACAGCCAGGTGCTAAGGGCTGATCTGTCACATTCTTGATGTTCCCTGAGTTTAGGGCCTCAGAAGGAAGGTGACAAGAGGACTAGAAGACATCTTTCCTATACTTGAGAAGTTTGGAATCTCACAGGTATGTAAAACTACGTCACTGTTGAAACATAAATTCTATCTCGCCAATTATAGCTGTATATTGGAATGATGAGAATGACTGGATTTGGATGGTCTAGAAATTTGTGGGTACAGTCATATTCTATGTCTTAATCTGGGCGGAAATAGTAAGGGTTTGTTGATTGGATAAAACCCCTGTGATCTGTGCACAATGATGCCCATGTAGTGTTCAAAGAAGAAACCAAAAACAAGACAGAACCTGGATCCAGGCCTCACTTCCTGAACACCACCCAACCTATGCTAAATATATACTTATGCACCTACTGTGTACCAGGCACACTTCTAGGAGCTGGGATGGGTAGCGGTGAAGAAAATGAAACAAAACCCCCGCCCGCATGCAGTTCACATTCGGCAGGAAGGGACGGAAAATAAATACTACATAAAACACACAGTGTGGTGTGGAGGGGAGGGGGAATGACTGAAATAGGATGGCCAGGGACGGTCTCCCTGCAAAGGGGACATTTGAGCCAAGACCTGAAGGAGGCGAGGCCGGAGCCCTGGCTCCCTGGATGGAAGCTATTCCAGGAGGAGGAAGAGCCAGCACAAGGATCCAAGCATGTGCTGTCATGGGAACATGACCCAGAGGCAGGGCGTGAGGGGCCCTGCGAGCTGCTGTAGGGGTGCCCCCTACTCGGCAGGACATGAGCAACTGTGGAGGGTGGTAAGGTGGAGGAAAATCACAGCTGAGTTTCAAGCACAACTATTTTAAGACTAAGTCTTAAAAGCTTAAGACTCTTAAGACCTTAAGTCTTTTAAACTGCTGCTAAATTCCAATTCAGTTAATCAATCTATCTAGATTAAAGGGCTTTGAGATCCTCACACAGAGGATCCTACAGTTGTTGCACAAATACCCAAGTGTACATGATCTTAATGGGTCCACAGAACTTAAATATCACCTAACTCGACTCACTCTCCCTTCCCTGCCCAAACTGCAAAGCCAGGGGTTACAGAGCACACTGTACCATGCCTGGGATTCAAGCTACGACAAGTGCCATCAAGATGTGCTCACAAACTTGACCGTGGTAATCGTTCTGCAATGTGTAAGTACATCACATCACATTGTACACCTTAAATACATACAACTGAATTTGTTAAATATACCTTAATAGAGCTGAGGGAAAAAGCTCCATCAAAAGTAATGAAGAAGTGCTCTCCTCTTGGCATGCTGCCACAATTTCAGGTGTGTCACTGCCAAACCTTTCTCTGTCTGGCTTTAGATAAATGAAAGAAAAATGATGGGGAGCCTGAAAACCTGAGAAAACTACCCCACTTCACCCAAATGTCTGCACTTCCGTTCTGGAGAGAAGTTCTGCTTGAAGGCGGCAACTCCCAGCCTCGCAGCACACCTGGGCACAGGGCGTCAGGACCACCCTCTGCCCTCGTTTGCACGTAGCACACACCTGTCATCGGCACAGCTTTCAGTCGTTCCTGGTGATGGTCCCAGGCATACACCCTCACTCTTCTGGCACTGTTCTCTGACTGGGCTAAAAAAAGTTCTGATAAAACCCAAGGATCACTATTGGGCTGCTGCTCTTTTGAATATAAACACTGGCCAGGAAGTGATCAAAGTTCAAGCAGCGGGGGAATGTCCCATTGTCCCAGCACTAGGATTAGATGGCAAGTTAATACAACGGGACAGTTTGTACCTTCACACACCCACACAAACACTTGACCTCCTCTTTCACCCAGACCCCCTTCCTGAGGCCATCTAAATGCCTGCCATTATTCTATACCAGGACTCCAAGTCTATAAGGAGAGAAGCATTTATGACTGACCCACATTGATTTAAATTGCCTTCAAAAGTGAACAGAACTCAATCATGTTACTTGCGTCTTCCAATTCCAAGAAAAAACATTTCTTGGCTGAAGCTGCTTTGCCCCGTCCAGATTTTCCTACATATGTCTATGTTCTCTAATGATTAATTTGAAGACATCAATCTACAATTATAGGAAAATCTCAATGGCCTGACTAAATTGGAACACCAGGAGGGTGTGGGAAAGGACCGTGGTGCTGTTTCTCAAGTGCACCTGGGAATAGGGGGACAGAGGATGAAAAACTGGGCCCTGGGCACTCCCAAGGGCTTCAGGACGTAGAAGACCTGTGGGCACAGTGGTTGTATGCCAACACTGTGCAGAACTGAAAATAATCATCTTGCCTGCCTTCATTCTGAAATGAGTTACATCTCCCCTCACCTAGAGTATAATACAATTTGACCCCTGTTTACACAGACTAAAATGTCATATGATGCTCTCAATCTTGCTTTAGTCATGGAGAAGCTCGTTATGAGCTTGTCTCATATGAAAAACCTGATCACAGGGAGACATTACAGTGAAGCACCGTTAGCTGTGCTACTGGTCAAAATGCTCAAATATTGGCAATTTCATGTGTTTCAGCACAGTATTAACTAGCCTTGATCCCCCCCCCAACCCCCGATCATGTTCACAGGGTGCCTACAAATGCAGGACAGGCACAACTCTTTTCACCATGTGCAAAGCCCATCCTCGTCCACCCGTCTCAATACACTGTCATAAATCATCAAATATTGAATTTTCATGGACAAGCTTTGGCTTATGACATGGGCCTGAATCACAACCTTCCTTTCGGGGAAGTTATGAGGGATGCTGAACACCTGCTACCTTTCACATTTACTAAGAAGGCCAGGAGCCTGTCTCTGAGGCAGGGGAGGGGGCACGGGCAGCCTGAATTAGACCAATGGGACCTGCTTTGCAGAGGAAGAGACAGCCTGCCAGGGTCTGCGGAACGGGACCAGAATGTGCTATAAGGTGGGCCTGAGGAGCTCCAGCTGCTAAGCCAGCTGACGCCTGGAGAAAGGATCTGCATGGTTTTCAGAATAGGAAATAGGTTTAATAAATAAACAAATGGAAAATGTCTGGAAAACTGAACCAGATACAGGCCCTACCCTCAATGAACGGTGTTCAGTCTAGAGGAATAGTTTATGCTGTGGGTGACCACTGCTCCAGACAGACTCAGAATTCTATAATATGTGCAGGAAAAAAAATTTCTAGTTTACACTTGTTTTTTTATTACAGGGTTGGAGGGATAGGGGATGAATGAAATCGAATTCCCACCCTCTTATTCAGCATTACAGGCAACTGAAGTGATTATTTTCAGAGCTGTTGCAAAACAGAAAGTGGACAAAGATGTCACACATTGATTGATAACACTAGAGGAATTTCTATCTTGATGCTGGAGTTGGAAAGCAGCCCTTTGTGTAAAATAAACAGTCCGATAGCTGAACGGTAAAGGATGTGAACTGTCAGTTTACAAGAGGAAAGAGAACTAGTAAATAAGCACATGGGAAGATATAACAATCCTGCATTCAGAGACACAGCTGAAAAAAAAAATGAGAAAGTTGCATGGAAAAGAAGTGGAGAGGCAGCCCTTTAGGGAAGCCCCAGACCCCCTAAAATCAGTTAGTTGCATTTGATGGGCATAGTGCGAGGAGTACAGGGTAGAACAGGGTTTGGAGTCAGACCTGCAGGTGTAAAATGGCAGGAACAACGAGTGCAGACCTCACGGGGGTCCCAGGTGCCAAACTAAATAAGGGACCGGGTGGAGAAGCAGCAGCAGGTGGGGGTTAAGGATGTAGACTCTGGAACAAGACAGCCTGGGTTCAAATCCTGTCCCCTCCCCCAACTCAGCAAGTTCCTTCACCTCCAGACTTCACCTTAGTCATGCCATCCATAAAATGGGGACAATAATAGTATCTCCTTCACAAGGACTGTGTGAACATGAAACTGTCACATACCGAAGCACTTACCAACGGTGCCTGGCACAGAACAAACACTATGAAAGGGCTTACTTATGCACACACCCAGAAACCATTTGCTATAGTGACCGGCACATAGAAGGTGCTGAATAAATGGCTGGGGAAATTCACTATAGCCATTTCTGTTCTGGGGGTGTGTTGGGGGTCAGCAAAAGAGGGTCATCAGGAGGGAAGAAAAATTACCTTGTTTTTAAACTCTAAGAAAGTGCTTCAAGGCTTTTCCCTGTGGCTTTTCCCACATGGGGCGGGGGGGGGGGGGGGGAGACAAAAACAGCAACACCTGCAAAAGTAATAGAATCCTAGTAATTCTGTGCTCTGATCAAGCTGAGTTTGACCTTTTAGCAAACTGCTGATTCTCTGCTAAGAGTGTACACAACCCATCTATTCATCACAAATTTCAGTGTCTGGGGAATGCACCCCGGAGCCCAGGCTCTGCAGGTGGTTGCTGTTACCTGAGCCAATACAGAAGTCCATACTGAGAAAGGGAAACTGTGGGATTTGCTCGGGTTCCCAGGAGGCAGGGCTCTTGTCCCACCTGAGGAGCTGATTTCTTGACTGGCAAACAGATTCAGACGTGAACACTGCTTTCGCCAGCCACCGGAGTGGTACTGCCCCCCTGTGTCCACTAATGCGCTGTCTGGACAGCTCTGATAAAGGCCACAGGGGCTGGACAGGCTGCCCCAAGGAGCCTGGGACCCCCCTGCATCAGATAAAACAGCCACCCCTCTGCAGAGCCAGGACACACATATGACAGTGGAGTCTCTGGGGACCTCCAGTGCAGCCCATCTACACACACATAGGTGATGTTCCCCAAATATGCCTGCATTGAGGATTCTTGCAGAGGAGCAGAAGGGACCCAGCCTGCATGCCATCTGCCTTCAGAGCAGGGGATCAGTCGTCTGGGTGTGAATCAGAGCTGAGAGCTATGGAGGGTGTACTGGTGAGCCAAGCCTCCTGAGCACTGGCCATCTGTGGACCTGGGCAGTTTCTACCAGAGCCCTGTGAGGTGGCTGTAACGACGATCCCCCATCTCACAGGTGGGCCAACCGAGGCACCCACAGTCACACTGCCAGGGAGCTGCAGAGCTGGGATGAAGCCCTCTAAACTGCGACAGATGACCTTCAGACACGAGTGCAGGACTTCCTATCTGCCAGAAAAAGCAAAGATTTCTCTATAGGGAAGTTTACTCCTGCTTCCTCCGAATGACTGACTGGAAGGGAAAGCCCAGAATAACAGGGTCCCAAGTGACCAACACAGGGGACCCCCTGGGAAAGAGAGCAAGAGCCAGCTGAAGTAGGAGGAACTCAGAGTGACTCCTGAGCAAGGCCATGGCTCCTACACTATTGAGACACCCTACCTCCCAGCTGGAGTCCTGGCTGAGACCTCTCAAAGGCTCTCCTTTCTTTATTCTCCTTTGACTCCCTGACTTGTGGCAGGCCAGATACTTGTAAGGGGTAGAGTCATCACAGGAACAGGAGCAACTCCCTGCTACCATGCTGGAAGCACAGGTGTTTAAAATCTTTTAGAAAAAGGACCAGAAAATACACTTAGGCCAAAAGGGCAAAGTACTAACACTCCCTGAGAATGCTGGACCACAAGTGCAGTGCCTCCAGAGAGGCAAACCCAGGACCTGACAAACACCCGGGGACGTTGCCTCCCTGCCCTTATCTCGAGAGAAGCTTTGTTTGCACTGTGAAGCCAAGTGACTCAGCTGAAAACTCAGTAAGTGCATTGGCACTTGGGTCAACCTGCACTTAGTGAAGATGTCAGGGGGCTCAGGCATGTTTACTGTACTGTTATTGGTCTGCATACACGGGACTGTGGTTATTGCTTGCAGAAGGGAAATGGGATGTGAGGTATAAAGTGGGAGTCAGGTGTAGCAAGGAAAGCTCCAGACTGAGAATAAGGAGCCTGGGCTGCTGGTTTCTGTTTAGTCATGAACTTGCTCTGTGATCTGGGGCCAATCTCAACCTCTCTGGGCATGGTGAGTAGACACTGGGTCCATTCTAGCACTAACTTTCTATCCTTCCATGAAATGAATGAGGGACCTGTGCTGTCCAACTTGGTAGCTACCAGCCACACGTGGCTATTTCAATTAAAATTAAGGAGACTTAAATAAAATTAAAAATTCAGTTCCTCAGTAGCACTAGCTACATTTTAAGTGCTCAACAGCATGTGATGATTTAATTTAAAATGAATTAAAATTAAATAAAGTTTAAAGTTTGGTCCCTCAGTCACATCTGCCACATTTCAAAGGCTCAGTGGCCACTTGTGGCTAGTGGTTATTGCACTGGACAGCACAGATACAGAACATTTCCATCATCCCAGAGAGTCTACTGGGCAGCACTGAGACTGTGCAGAGTTGAGACTGTGCAGATGGAGACATGTGGTTTACATTAATGCTCCCGAAACCACCTCTTTAAAGAATTGTGTGCTAGGTTAGAGCCTATATAAAGTATTGAAAGACAGCAGGATATATTTGGTGTGCAAAAGCAGGTATATAACAGGAAAGTACATATCAAAGATAACTGAGGTGAGTTAAAGTACCATGCAGCCACATCAAGGTTATGGTCAATGGTAAAACACCAGCACGCCTCCATAAGACAAGGATGTCCATCTGGTTCCTCTATTATTTAATGGTGAAGAGTCATTTGGACAAGAGAATAAAGCACATACAAGTATTGTGAAGAAGATGGAATATCATCATTATTTGCAGGTGATATGATTTTACATCTGGGAAATGCAAAAGAATCAACTATTAGAAACAGTAAGAGGCTTTATATAGGAGGTTGGCTACAATGTTAATACAAAGAAACAACAATTTCCTTAATATGAAAGTAGAATTAAGTGTAATGGAATAAAAGATCTCATATTTTGATACATTTCTTAAGTTTACATAAAAACTTATGTTAAAGGATTAAAACATAAATACAAACTAAAGAAATAGTAAGATCTATATAAAGAAAATTTCAAACCTGCACTGAATGGCATAAAAATATTGAAACATAATATGTAAAGGTGTCAATTCTTCCTAAGTAACTCAATAAACCCAAAGGAATATCATTCGCAATACCAATGGGTTAGGTTGTTCCGTTTTGTTTTCATTCTTTTTAGGGGAGTGGAGGATAGTTTGAAAGTGACAGAGTAAATCTAAAGTTCACAACAAAGAATAATCAAAGGACACTGCCCAGGAAATTAAATACTGAAAAAGAAGACCGGAGGAGAATTAGCCCTATTCATTGTTAAATAAGACTAAAATGTAAGGCCACAGTCATGAAAATAGTATGAAACTGGCTCAGAAATGGACAAAAAGGTCAACAGAAGAGTCATGATACAAGCATGTTTGACCATTTAGGTGGTATTTCAAATCTGCAAAGAAAAAAGGACTGCTTAGTAAACAATATTGGAACAACTTGCAGGTAACACGCAAACAAGAAAACCAGAAACCTAACACCTTTTACCAAAATATCCACTGAATGAAAGACAAACATAAAAAATTAAAATGTGAAAAGTACTAAAAGAAAACATACCCCTGTACATCTTGGTTTAGGTATAAGACAAACCCAGAAGACAGGAAGGCAAAATTTTTGCATCTGAACTACAAATAAAAAGAATACAAATTTCTGTGGGGTAAAAGCACCGTAAAATCAAATGTCAAATTGGAGAAATATCTATAATATATGTGATAAGGTACCGATTTCCTTAATTTACAAAAAACTCATAAATTCCTTAGACCAAAAGCTCAGCAGAAAGTAGTAAAAGATATAAACAATTTGTTTACACAGAAAAAAGCAAGAAATGACCAAAAGCACATTAAGATGGTCAACCTTATTCCTAACTGAGGAAAAGCAAATTAAAACAAGGAGATACCATTTTTTCATGTATCAAAGATCGTGGCAATGTTCCAAAATGATTTATAATCCCCAGTATTGGCAAGAATGTGGGGAAAAAGGAACCCTTATGCAATGCTGATGGTAATATAAATCCGGTATAAACATTTTCAAGAGCAAACTGACAGTATCTATCAAAATTTAAGATAACTATCCCCGCGGACTTGGAAATTCCACTTCTAGAAATGTACCTCTCAAACATGTTTATGTAAGTAAACAAAGATATATGTATAAGACTGCTGCTTGCAACATTGTTTATAATAGAAAAACAAAAACAAAACAACAACCCCCCCCCCCACACACAACAACCTGGCAACGACCTAAATGTCCATCAATAGGAACGACTGGTTTAGTTGTATGTTCTTATAATGAAACATCAGGCAGTCAGTCATCAAAAGAAATGCATTGAGTCTATTGGAAAGATGTCGACAATATTTTAAAAAGGCAAATGGCAAAATAAAAGTATAGTACTCAGTATAATGCTATGTAATATTGTACACATACATACATAGTATATATTTAAATGCATAGCTCTTCATATACATCATGTATGTTTATACATGTGTATGAAAGGGTACACATAAAACTTAGAGTCTATCTGTAAGGAACAGGCTGAGAGAAGATGGGAGAATTTTACTAAATGTTTTTATTTTTATTTTTTATGACCAACTATTACTTTTATAATTACTATACAAATCATAAAGCAATCTAAGCAAACGTGATAAGTTGGTGCTTAGCAAATGGTACTATTATGAGTTGTGCTCTGCAGACATTTCTCCCTAATGCCATTAAATAGCCTTAACAGGCACAATGTAGATCTCTACAACTGGTGGGTAACTTTTTGCTGAAGTCAGCTTGTAATGGTTGTGCTCTGGGGAGAAGCTTAAATAACAGATAAGTTATCCTGAACCTAAAGCAGAGAACTGGCTTTCTGAGTCCAGACCACACTATACTAATGCGCCTCTCACTCCAATCCTCAGTTTCCCCAGTATCTCCCTATGAAGCAGTCATCTCGCAGTACCATAACTGGGGACAGACTGTTGGGTGACATGCCGCTGCGAGGGTAAGAACTGAGTTTTTTTAAAGACTGGCTTACTTAATTAAAAACACAGCAGGGTACTGTGCACTAAGCAGACAGCATGCTTTTCATTAAGGAAGGTCATCCTCCCCGGCACAATCTAATGGAAACCAGGGCAGCACTTAGAGATAAGAAAGATCACACGTTGCTTCTGCCCTCTTAGGATGAGATATGGCAAAGAATGACCAGTTACCTCTGTCAGGGTGCTGTAGGCTGGCTGGTGTAGTAGGTGGAGACTTAGCAAATGACATTTTTCACTGCTGTGTTTCTGAAAAGATCTGTTTGTCTCCTAAAATGCATTCTAAAAACAGTGAGAAGGAAGGGGAGGAGGGAAGGGAAATGGGGGAGAAAGGAGAGGAGAGAGGAGGGAGGAGGGAAGAGGGAGGAGGGAGGGAAAACCTTACCACTAGACAGCAGCATTTTTCAATTACAAGGTTGGGTTTTTATCGTGGAGGAAGACTGATTTCTTGTTATCAACAATGGTTTTATGCTTTAGAGGTCATGGAGTTTTTCATATTCATTATGCTATTTGAGATTTATTTTTAAAAACTGTTTAAGCGCTTAAATTGTGCTAAGTTACTCCTGGGAAAATAAGGCTTACTATTTAATGGACTTAAAAGAGCAGTATTTTCATTTTTACAGTGGTGTTTTACTTCCACTGCTCCACAAATATTTAAGTGCCTGCTCTGTGACAAGCACTGTCCTAGGCACAGGCTAGACAGCAGTGAGCAGTATGGACACTGTAATCTTTGCATTTTCATAATAATTTTAATAAAATTGCTAAACTGTACTAAACACTACAAGCCTGGTATTATTCCAAGCCCTTTACTTGTATTATCTCCTTTCATCCTCACAATAGCCCCATAAGGTAGGTACTTTTATTATCTCACTTTGCAAATGAGGAGATCAAAGTTCAGAGAAGTGCAGTTTCTTGCCCAAGATCACACAGCTGGCTGCTGGCAGAACTGGATTCAAGTCCAAGCTGACCTGGCTTTGGGGCTCACTGTTTTAACCGCTGTCTAACAACACGTACAACTTTACACTAAGGTAGGTATTTGTCCATAAAGAAGGGTGGGCACATCTTCACATTTTTTCACTGCCAGCTGAGCCATGAAAATTAAAGTTAATAATTAGCAAGAAAACCTGCAAGTAGGTGATCCTGCCGATGCAATCTCTGTGCTATCCAGTACAGAAAACAAAGGAGGATAAGAAAATAAATGAACAAACAAAAATTAAGCAGTGACCCTATATAAAACCTCTAACAACATATTCATCATAATTAAAATGAGATCCTTGATAAAGACCAAATAAGTATTTTCTGAGTATCTCCTGTCTTCAGATACTATCACAAACATTACCACATTACATTTAATTCTCACAGTATACCTAGTAAGGCACAGGTACCTCCTGGACCTCTTTTTACAGACACAAAGATGAAGCTGCTCAGAACCTCAGGTGCAGCCCTCAAGGAGGCCAGCAGAGATGGCCTCATGTCAAGCCACTAGTGCAGCACATAATGCTTCATGCTGTCCTCTGCAGAGTCCCCTCCACCAAGTGCAGGAAATCATCCCCACAAACATACGAGCTCTCCATCCCCCACCTACCCTGCCCTGTATCTAGTTTGAAAGCTACACCTTGGATTCGCCTATCCTAGAAAGAGACCTATACAAATGAACCCTGAATCACATTCCAAACACCTGCAAGTGTTTCCAGGCCACTTCGTGAACTGTAACCCAGTGAATTTTTCTGACCGGTGGGTGGTCTGCTCTTAGGGACTGGAAAGGAGTTTTACAGACTGCTGGCCCAGACCGAGACCCACAGGTTAGGACATGTGAGTAAGGCCAGCATCTTTATGAATTCCCCAGAATCTCTCAGCTTCAGCCCAAACACTGTCGCTGCACGGCCCGAGCTGTGGTAATTCTGGAATCATCCGAGGGCGGGGGCCCCCACCTGAGAGAACAACTCCCACCACATAGGTCTGGCTGCCTATCTACTAGCACAATCTTTTCCTTTTCAAAGTAATCTACTTAATAACCTCATATCTGAAGCCCCCTCAGAAAATTCCCATTATCTCCAGAAAAAAGGTGTGTTTTCATGAGTGAGTTCTCTCTTTGTATTTCTCTATGTTGATAATTGGAGTCATGTCCCAAATAAGCTGCAACAAATCTGAGAATGTGGCAGAAAATTTACAAACTTGTGCCAAGGTACAGTTGGAGTAGGAGGGTCATTCCTTAAAAAGTCTCCCCTTTATGGGAACAAGGAGCTCTATTTCATTTTCTAACCAAAGAGGGCAGCATCACCAGCGGTAGGGAAAAGATCCACTGGGGAAGTGGCTTTCTCACTACACGGTTTTCTGCTGGGGTCTCTCCACTTTAAAGTTTCAGTTACAAACTTCTCTTTATAATAGTTTCTTTGCAGCACGAGGCATGACTTTTCTGTTCTGAAATGCACTTTTCTGTCTTTGATGCCTGAAATAAAGTCGAAGTCAACCAACAGGATCCACTGCAGAACACACATGAGGTTACTTCCCCCTGGTGGTGGCCTCTGGACTTTTGAACATCAGACTAGCTCTGAGTTCAGTGCTATCTCTGTCCCCTCCACCAGCAGGGAGACTGCTCTTTGGCAGCCCCCTAACAGTGGCATGGGGACAGGCCTTCCCCAGGTGTTGTTCCAGCTGGCTTTCATTCTAGAGGTCCTCCCTGTTATCTGTATGCTCCAGATTCTTTCGGATGGGGGTGAGAAAGGGGAAGACATTATTTTATACGATTAAACGAGTAGTGTAAAAATCAGTGGCTGTGAGAAAGGAGACCTGATTTCAAGTGCAGTTCTGACAATATCCCATAAGTATCCTGAGACTACTTCATCACCCCTCTTAGCCAGAATTTCTCACTGGAGGATGAAAGGTGAGGATCGGAGGGCCCTTCCTGCCATGGAACTTTGAGAACCTGAGTCAGGCGTCCAAAAACCACGGGATTCTATGGTACTTATTATTTTTACAAAGGGATAAGTCTCCATCTAGGAAATGGTCAAATAACTGTATTTAATCTTAGAAGGCTGTAAGAAGGATTAAATGAGATGAAGTACATGAAATATTTGGCACAAATGCTAAGTGCTAAATAAGGTAGTTGTCCTTAATTGTATAATTACTAATAATGTAATTTATCACCCAAACTTGAGTGAAAGGGGGTGCTACTAATAATTTCCCTAGAACACCTGGGATAAACCAGGATTGACAAACTGGGACATGTTGTCACCCTATCAGTAAGTAATAGCTATCACAAAATTTGGAAGAGTCATCAATAATTGACAGACTTTTAAAATAACATTTCATTCAAGTGTTCTGGCATTGTGAGGCTATCTTTGGCAAACTTTCAAGCAGACAGAATTGGTGCTACAGTCATTTAAACCATCTCTGACACAGAGGTCATCTCAGATCAGTCCAATGTAAATGTCCATGACCAATTAAAGACTCAAAGTTTAAGTGACAGAAATTTACCTCCTCTCTAGCCACAAACTAGCAGATAGTCCTCCCCCTGACCAATGTAGGACACGGCAGGGTATGGGTGAAAGGCCAGGGAAGCTGGACGAAACAGAATTAGAATCACACTGGAGAAATTCCCTTTTTGAACAAATTCCTACCTGGAAGTCTGATTTAACCTGCAGGGTGTGGGGGAGCAAGGAATGACATCACAGAGACTGTCTAATACAACCTGCTCAATGTACAGAGGAAGTAACTGAGGTCTTGACAGGTTGAATAACTTGCCCAAGGACATGTGATTTATTATTGATCTATTAAGTTCTTTAGTGCATATTTACATGATGCACACAATACCAAAAAAATTAATTTTGTATCTTCCCTGTTAGCCTGTAAATTCCATGAAGGGAGAGACGGTGTCTATCATTCACCAAGGACTGTCTAGGGCTGTGTCTTCATTACACTGACCTCCCTATGGCTGCCAAGCAGGGATTACTGTCCTCATTTGGCAACTGAGGAGGCCAGGGCTTGGGGAGTTTGACTGACTTGCTTGGGGTCCCACAGCTGGTCTTCCACCAGTGCTGAGAACACAGCTGGCACCCAATAAATATCTGTTGAATGAATGAATGAACGAACGAATGAATGAAGTGATGAAGCCAAGATTCAAATCCGGATCTGCCTGGCTCCCATGTCCAGGCACTGCCTTCCACCTGAAAACCTGCTGACACTGCCTCGTATACCATAAGCACCCAAAATACCCATTAAATATAAATACATGACTGAAAGAATCAAAGTTCTAACTCATGTGAACCTCAGTTTCCTATGGATAAAAATACATTCTTCACAGAGTTGTCCTAGATTTAAATAAGATGTGAAAGGTATATACAAAATTCATGGGTTGGTATACAACCCCCTCACTCCTCCCCTCCCCCTGCTGAATTTGACTGGCTTAAAAAGTTTTTTTTTTAATTTCCAAAGAATTAAAAAATGCATGCGCATTAATGCCACACAGTAAGACAATTAGTAGCACAGGCTTTGGAGTTAGCCCAAACTGGGTTTGAGTGATGGGACCTACACTTACTGGGACGGCTTACTTGGCCAACCTTTGGCCTCAGATTCAACTTGATTGAATAGGGATAATAGTACCTATTTCATAGGATTCTTGTAAAGATGAAATGATACATATAACATAGAGTACTTATAAAATAAAGCACTTCATATTAATGAATGGAAACTATTTTATTATCTTTAACATAAAGCACACAGATTAACAAAAAATATAAAAGTGATTATTATGGACTGAATATTTCCCCCCCAAAATCCATATGCTGAAGCCCTAACTCCCAGTGTGGCTGTATTTGGATACTGGGCCTCTAAAGAAGGTTAATGAGGTCATTAGGGCTGGGGCCCTAATCCAATAGATTAGTGTCCTTATAAGAAGAGACACCTGAGAGCTTGCTTGCTTCCACACACACTGAAGAAAGGCCATATGAGGACACAGTGAGAAGGTGCTGTCTGCAAGCCACAACAGAGCCCTCACCAGAGCCTGATCACGCTAGCACCCTGATCTTAGACTCCCAGCCTCCGGAATTGTGAGACAATAAATTTCTGTTGTGTAAGCCACTTAGTCTGTGTTATTTTGTTATGGCAGCCAGAACAGACCAATACAGTGATAAAGACAAGCTGTTATGTTGAGGGGAAAAAAATAAAAAAATTAGCTCTCCGAATTAAACAACATTTTTGACTTTTAATTCTGAATTCATGCCAACCTCAAATGCCTCTTTCTATGGTGTTAATTATGACTGCACAAGGGAATTTCATACTGCACCTGCTGGAATTAGTATCAAAAGGAAAAAGTATTGGACCTTTCCAAGTTACAAAGAATTTAGTTTCCCAAGCTCTTCTTTCAGAAATGCAGTGGATAACAGCTTTTTGTTATACTTCAGAAACTTAATGACCTAGCTGTAGTCTAAGTTGTGGAGGCTAAAACTGTATTCTTTTATGGAGTGGAAGCTAAAAGGAAAAAAGTTAGTTTAGAAAAATACCTTAATAAACTTTTCTAAACACTAAGTGCTCCACAGAAGGCAAAAAAGTTTATAGAGAAAAAATTGTACTAATAAATAGGTAACTGTGGTAGGCAGCCTGACCCCACCTCCTGATAGCCATACCCTTGTGTAATTCCTTCTCGGAGTGTCACCTGCACTTACTGACTCACTTCTAATGAACAGAACACAGCAGAAGTGACAGGCTAGCACTCTGAGATTAGGTTACAAAAAGCCTGTTGATTGCATTCCATTTTGCATGTCCTCTCTTGCTTCCTGTGAGGGAAGCCAGCGGCCATGCTGTGAGCTGCTCTACGGAAAGGCCCATGTGGCAAAGAGTGGAGGGAAGCCTCTAGTCAGAGGCCACCCAGGACCTGAGGTTTTCAGTCCAACAACCCACAAGAAATCCAGTCCTGCCAACAGCCATGGGGGTGGGAACAGCAGCAGATGCTCCTCAGCTCAGCCTTCAGATGAGACTGCAGCCAATACTTTATTGCAGCCTTAAGACAGATCTGAGGCAGAGGCACCAAATTTAGCCACCTTTGGATTCCTGATCCACAGACACTGTAAAATAACAAACAGTTACTGTTTTAAGCTGCAAAGTGTTGGGTTAGTTGTTACATAGCAGTAGATAACAAATACACTAAACTATATTATAAATTTACTATGTCCCAGTTACGTTCACAAGCATTTTATGTACATGATAAGATGTAAGTACAGTCGGTCCTCCTTATCCATGGGTTCTGTATCCATGGATCCAACCAATCACTGATTGAAAATATTTGGAAAAAAAATTGCATGTATACTGATCATATACAGACTTTGTTTTCTTGCCATTATTTCCTAAACAAAAACAGTCTAACAA
The DNA here is from genome assembly GCF_027409185.1 of Cynocephalus volans. NCBI lineage: Eukaryota > Metazoa > Chordata > Mammalia > Dermoptera > Cynocephalidae > Cynocephalus > Cynocephalus volans. The sequence continues at coordinate 181,684,173 of NC_084460.1, forward strand.
CTATTTACATAGCATTTACAATGTATTTATTATACATAACCTAGAGATGATTTAAAGTATATGGGAGGATATGCATAGGTAATATACAAATACTATGAATACTGTGGGATGACTGTGCTGTTAGCAGCCCCATTTCACAGGCAGAGAAACTAAGGCACAAGTTGGGTAAATAGCTTCTCAGAGTCACACTGCATACGTGGCAAAGGTATGCTGAAAACCCATGCACTTAACCACTGTGACACACAGCCTCCTCATGCACAGACTTCACTGGGGAATGTGAGCGTATTAAACCCAATTAAATCTTTAGAGGTAAAATAAATAAATAAAAACACCCTACCACAACTAAATTAAGTCTAGTAAAGTATTTCTACAATGATCAAAATTTATACAAGAAGCCAACCTTTTCCCCAACGTCAACGTTTGAGTTAAAGTAATTAATACACTCTTGATGTTGTATTTTAGAAATGTTCCCATTTTTCCCAAGAAGGGCAGCGAGTCATTTTTACTTTTAACTGCCATGGAATAACCACCCCCTTCATGGTCAGAGAACATAGCAGAATCATTTACTGTCTCCTTAACTGTCAGCATCACCATGTTTTGACAGTATTTAGTATTTACAAAAGAAAAAATTATCTCTCACAACTACATTGTATTTCAAAAGACTGTCCCTCCCCACAGCCCTTGAAATGAGTCCTAATGATTGTGCATAGAAAATATGCACCAAGGGGTCTCTTCACTGCCCCCCCTGCCTCCCACTGATGTGTGCACAATCACTATTACTCCAGCAGGAGTGATGCAGTCACGGGACTCTGCAAACAGTGAAGTGTGTCAGCTGATTATATTTTTTAAAAGGAAAAAAACAAAGAGACAAAGAATACAGCCTGAAATATAAACACTGGAATCAACGGCCACTGCTCGGGCTATTCTGCTCTATCACAAAGCCTATTTTTTGTTCCCTTATGTAATTGTCCTGAGGCTTGAAAAGTCTGTAGTTGCAGGCAGTAACATCTAAAGCTACTGCTACTAAGGAAAAAATGCTTTGAGCAATGTATGGGGGTGGCAGGTTGAACTGAAAAGGGAATCAAACACTCACTTGGGAGTAGGGTGGTGAGGGGGGATTAAAAGAACCTTTGAATGCAAAAAATATTTGATTTATTTGAGTCAGAAATTGTAAAACTAGGAAAATAATGACCTTTTAAAATAAACTTTGCACATATGCAACAAGTAGATTTTTTTTTTTAACATACAACATTTGAACATTCCCAAATAAATTAAACCAAACCATATTGGAGATGAGATCATTCAAGGGGAAATTTTACCCATAATTTAGATCTGAGAAACCACATGCCTCATCTTCACACTAAGGTGAAAAGTGAAAATGGCCTAAAACTGCCTGGCTTTTCCAGTGTGATAGAACCCAACTGCTACTCTCCCGCTAGGATGCCACATTTTACAGTATGCTACCACAGACTGACTGACTTGGGATAGGAACAGGCAGAAACGCGGCTAAGTCTACACAACCTTGGGAGTGGAAACTATGTACCTCAGCTGTGCCACCTTAGATCTGAAAAACATCATCAAATTACTATTAACTGATGTCTTGTCTGCTAAAAAACAAGTTCTGGAAGGCCAAGTCCAAGAGACCTGCCATTTGGGTGGAGGGTGAGCAGCAGCATATAAAGACCAAGGGAGGCAACCCAGCCTTAAAGAAGGACACTCTTATCTCACGCAGCTGCCTATGTCCCAAGCCTCAGGCTCTCCTGCTATTGGATTGCCAATAATCCCACAAGGTCAAACACTCAGGAGTAGGAAGCCTCCAGACCAACAGCCTGACTCCCATTTTAGACCTGAAAAAATCAAGGCACAGGTAGGTTATGTGGCTAGAAGTGGAAACTAAATATCAGTTATCTTTTCAAGATACAAAGATACCAAGCATGCCTCTGATCAGGCAAAACACCTTCTAGCTGGTACAATGGTTCCAGCCTTGACTAGCAATTAGAATCACCTGGGGAGCCTTCTAGGCACTTCCCAGCCCCTGAGATTGGAATTGTTCTAGAACAGCCTGGGCATGGGAATGTTTCAGAGCTCCCCAGAGATTCTAACTAGCTGCTGAGGTTGCAACCACTGCGCAGGGGTCTCCACTGATAGGAAGGATTTAAGAATGTAGCTTAAACTTCTTTTATGCCGATCAGAATATTTTGTTATTAAGAGAAAATCATGGAAAATATTTATCACAGGCATTTTTTTTTTTGAAGAAAAGTGAATTTATTTACTAGAAAAGAGTACATTTTTCTGTGATTTTCTGACTTAGCCTTCAGGCAAAGTTCTATCAACCAAATATGCATTCATGTTTTGGACAACTGAAAAAAGGGTATTTCCACTACTCTATGAAATTATACCTATTGCTTGGAAACTCACAGTATACTATTTGAGAACCTTAAATTCCTGGTTAGCCTGGTGATGACTGAATTAAACTCTTATTCTAGGGAACCAACTACCCATTGCCAGCAATGCAAAGCACATGTAATTATTGGTTCAAAGCACTGCTTTGGTTTTCTAAGTAGAAAAGAAAAATGGGTACCGTAATGGAAAATGCTAAGTAAATATTGGTACAAACAGAAAATAATCTTATTTTACTAAAAGTTTTCATTCATTTGTATCAGTATAATCTCTCAAGTAATGGTAATGATACACTTTTTAGATAAACATTTAATTAACATATTCATTATACATTATTTACGATATTGATGATGATCCAGCTAACAAAAACAAATCTTGATATGAGACAAAACTGTTAAAGTTACAAAACAACTTCCAATATAAATTCTCAAAAGACTTAGTAGTTCAGGTCAACTTCTTTCCTTTAAGACTAAAGTTATAGAACGACGTAGACATATGTAAGCAAGCTTGACATAATCTTTTTCTTCACACCATCACTCCCAGGCTGGCCTTCCAACAGACTGGTAGAGGGGGTGGCCAGACCACAGGGACTTTTGTCCGCACTTAGTGATTTGTCTACTCAAGGGTAGACACCACCAGCCTAAAGAACTCAAATTTTCATTACACCACCCAAAGATGACACCCTAGCCTTAAGGAAGAATGGCCTTTAAAATAATAAGGCTGTCAGGCTGAAATCTCGGAAGCTACATCTTCCCACCTAAAGGGATGGTTTTAGCTAAGTGAGAAAACTACCAGCTTGCTGAAAGGCTTACCAATGACCTGCCATGATTTTAGCTCCTGGGTTGCATATTTGCCTCACGGACTGGACTTCCTTGGCCCAGTTGATTTTAGTGTTTTCACCTATTGCTGTACACCTTACACGATTCTATGAATGGGCAACCAGTGCACAAAGCTCCCATGCCCCCATTCTGAAGCCCCTGATACTCAGAATGGAGAGAAGGGGAGGTTCAAATGGAGGCTCTGTCCCTTTCTCCATCTCCAACCCACCACTCTAGTCCACCTACCTTCCTATCTCCCCTGGGCAACGACAACAGCCTCCCAACCAGTCTCCTTGCCTCCTCTCTGGCCCACCCACCTTCCCCACAAGCCATCCTCCACCCAGCTCTGCTGTTAGATCACATCCCAATCCTCACCATGGCCCCCAAGGCCCTCCATGGAACTGTTCCCCCAACCATCACTTCCTATTATCCTGTTTATTTTCTCCATTGCAGTCAACACTTCTGAAATTACCTTGTTCACATGCTTTTTTTCCTACTGTCTATCTCAACCACTAGAACTGAAGATCCATGAAAGCAGGGAGCTTGTCATGTTCACTACTCTATTCTCTGGGCCTAAAACAGTACCTGGAACATAGTAAGCGTTCAATCAACAGGAAAGAATAAATGAACGAATGAACAAACGAATGCTGGCCCACTGTCTCTGCTCAAAACATCACCATATCAGTAAGACTTTCCCTGATCATCTTACCTTAACCATCTTATGTTAACATCTTATGTTAACCTCCCTCCCCTCCCAGGCCTCCACTCCCTCCCCAACTCCAAGTCTTTCATTTTCCTATAGCGTCATCACCTTCTGATATATTTGATATTTGTCTTGTTTCCCCCAACAAAAATGTCAGCACTGAAGGCAGGAATGCTATTTGATTCACTGCTGTACCTTCAGAGCCTAGAACAGTGTCTGGCCCATAGCAGGGTTCGAGTAAGCATTTGTTAAAGTGAGTAATAGCTAGCAAAGTGGGCAAATTATCATACAATGCAACTTCAGGAATTCTGGGAAGAATGTACAACTGTGAATTGCTAGACACCCAACCAAATAAATGCAGTCCTACATGACTTGACCTTGCTCCAGTAAAAAGACAGCCTAGGACCCCTAAGAAAGAGGCTTGAAATGCTGGCTAGAGCTTAGGCTACCAAGAGAAGAAAAGGTTTTAGAATAAGATGAGTAAGTCCCCAAGTTCGTGATGATTGTTGCTCTAGAAAGCATGCCTGGAAGCTTACCTAAGCACGCAGCCGTTGTAAATCCTTTCTGAAAGTAAATGGGCATATAAATTATGAATAATGAGACTTAAAGCACACCATGCTATGTTTCACAGTGGCGTTCTTAATGGCAGCAGCCTTCAACTATAGTTCATTGACAGTCTGTGTACACCCAAAGCCAAGCACTGAAAGCACTGCTGTTTTTTTTTGACAGCTGCTCTCCTAATGGGACATCCCTCAAAATCAGGTTTCACTCTGCAATGCCTACAGTGTCCAAATTTTATTCTCCACAATAATTGAAGATTTAAGATAATTTCCTCCTCCCCACCACCATCACTGATTACTCATACCTCCCCCCTCACCTCCAAAATGTCTAAATTGTGTGGATTTTGGAGAAAAAAAAAAAAAAACAACTCCCCATGTACTGAGTGTCCCCGATGGTGGCATGCCACTCCTCTAAGGGGGCAAAATTCCTAGCTAGAAATGGAAAACAGAGAAACATAGAAAATGGTCCCCTTCTCCCCAACACCATTAGACCAAAACTGGCCAACTGCAGATAATGAGCAACCACAGATCCTCACCCAAACACTGCCTTTTCTTCCAATAGTGCAGATTGAGAATGCAGAGACGTCGTCCTATTTATGAACAGTGAGTCACATCGCCGCTCAACGTCTGCTTCCTCCTCCCTATGAATGAGGTGACCCCCTCTAACTAGTAAATGCAGGGCGATGGCTAAAGCTCCGGGGGACGGACAGCTCCCCCGCCGCTTCGGGTGTTAATTCCTCCCCCGATAGTCTATACTTAGTCGTGCCCCGCCCGAGTAAGCCCCCGGGGGCAGGGGCGTCGCCGGCAGCGGGGAGGTGCCTGGCCAAAGGCGAGCCGCTGACAACCCCCTCGCTGAGCTGCGCGCGCCCCGTAGGAGCTCGGGGACACGGGACCCTCGCGGAACCGCCCCCTCCCGCCCCCGCCCGCGAGGAGGGGATCGCGGCAGGGCGGCCCGGGGTCGCCTCCATGCCCCGCCTGCCCGCGGCCCGGACCTCGGCGCTGCGACCCACGCCGCCTCCTTCGGGCAACAAGTGTCCGCCCCGACGGCCCGCCCGGTCCGGCCCTCACCCGGCACAGGCCGTCCACGAACACGCGCGGGTCCAGGTGACAGGCGATGGTGGCGCTGGGCAGGTCCTGCAGGTCCACCTCCTCCATCTCGCAGTCGATGAAGCTCCAGTCGCCGCCGCTCTCGTCCGCCTCGGCGGCCCCGGAGAGGGGCGCGAAGGGCCGCAGCGTCACCCCGGGCCGCGCTCGCGCCTCGGCCGCCTCCGCCGCTGCCCCGAGCCGGGGCCCGGCCACACCGTCTTCCATCCCCGCGCTCGCGCCCGCGCGCCCCTGTGCGCCTCCGCCGACTGCGCTGGGCTCGCGCGCCCAAGCCTGGCGCTCCCCGTCCGCGCCGCTGCTGCCGGCTCCGCGTTTAACCCGCTCCTGCTCGCACGGCTGCCGGCGGCGGACGGTCACCACGGCTCCCGAAGACGCGGCCTCCAGTGCCGGACCCCCGCCTCCGCTCCGCGCGGGAGGGGCACGAACCTCGCGCGGCGCCCTGCCCGCCCAGCCCCGAGGGCGGAGCACTGGCGGATTTACCGGTGGTCCCTTTAAGGCCGGCCCCCACTGGGTTGTTGTACCCCGCCCACTCAGGAAAGAAAACCATTAAAAGAACGGGGCTCTCTTCACGTGACTCTCATTTTGCCGCCCTATGCTCGAAGCTTCAAGGCGGCCATGTTGGTTAAGGGCAAAGGCCTCTTTAGACAGTTCCGCTTTTCTGACAGCTGGTGCCTGCTGAAGAGAGCCAGGCAGTGTTTTGGGCCCTTGGACGATAACGGCTTAGGAGGCAGCTCTTCTGTGGTTCCCATGAGGTGACGTTTTGAGGTACATGGGCCACCTTCTGTGGATTTAAGCGAGATCTAGTCCTGGCTCTGACTCTAACTGTAGCTGTTGACAAGTGATTAGATGCCTACCATATATTATCAAATATAGTCGCAAATGAGGATTGAACTAGACCATGATAACAATATCTTACTTTTATATTGAAGCTCATTAGTCATTATGTCATTTATAATGACATCAAAATTTATATAATTAAAAGTAATTTTTGAATTACAACTATGTATTATGTACAAGAGAAAATAACGAAAGAAGTAAGACATTGTTCCTTGCCTTTGGGGAGTTTTCAGAGGGAAAACAGAGGACTTCAAATGAGCATGTATCTCTTTTTCCCTACAAAACAGAATTTGTTCACCGTGAAGGACAGTATGATACCGTGAAAATCTGGGCTTGAATTTTAGCTTTGCTGTTAATTACTTGGACAAATAACCTCAATCTCAGTTTCCTTGTCTAAAAAATGTGGTAAGAATCCAATAAGTGCTTAATAAATGGTAGCTCTGTTTATGTGCTAGGTTCTTCAGAGGATGTGAAATTAGACTTGTATTTTCTCCTAAAAATAGGCTTACCCTCTAGTTAGGAAATGTAACTGATTATAATAAAAAGTACATCCAACTAACAACTGAGATTTATTCAGAACTTGCCGTGTGCAGATTCTATGGTTGCTATTATGACAGTCTTAGAGCAATTACCCTCAAGGAGCTTAAATCCAAGCAGAGTGGTAATAGCCATGCAGAGAAAACTCATAAAATGGAATGTGATGTGAGAATGTGGAGAAATCGGAACCATTGTACATTGCTGGTGGGAATGTAAAATGGTACAGCCACTCCAGAAAACAATTTGGCAGTCCCTCAAGAAGTTAAATGTAGAGTAACCATGTGACCCAGGAATGCCTTTCCTAGGTATGTACCCAAAAGAAATGAAAACATATGTCCACAAAAACCTGCACATGAAGGTACTTAGCGTTACTATTCATAATAGCCAAAAAGTGGAAACAGCCCAAATGTTAATCAACTGATGAATGAGTAAAGCAGGAGTGTATCCATACAATGGAATATTATTCAGCTATAAAAACAAATGAAGTGCTGACACACACTGCAATATGGATGGATCTTGAAAACATTACGCTAAGTAAAAGAAGCCATTCACAAAAGGAAGGCCATATATTATTCCATTTAGTTGGAATGTCCAGAATAGGCAAATTCACAGAGACAGAAAGTAGATTAATGGTTGCCAGGGTCTGGGAGAGGAGGGAATGGGAAATGACTGCTAAAGAATACAGGGTTTCTTTTGGGGGTGAAGAAAATCTTCTAAAATTGATTGTGGTGATGTTTGCACAACTCTAAATATGCTAAATATCACTGAATTGTACTTTAAAGGGTGAATTTTATGTGATTATATCTCAATAAAGCCAGTATTCTTTTTAGAAAGAGCGTGTGATAAAGACCACAAGAAATTGGAAGAAATACAGCAGAGTGGATAATATTGCAGAGTTGAAAACTCTGTAAACTTGGCAAGACAGTAACAAAGGAGATGAGGCACCAGTTTTGGAAAAACAACACCCAGCCAAGCTGTTGCTGGGTGGGTCCATGTTGTTATCATCCCTAGGACAGAACACTCATTCACCGCCGGCTTACTGTAAGCCGCTCACAGCACGCACAGTGGCCCCCAAAAGCACCAGCAAAACAGAAACCTGCCGTGCATACAGAGCAAATCATCCTAGCTGGCTCTACGCTGTGTTAAGAGAGGACCAAGAGTGGGTACGACCTCAGGGAAGTGGTAAAGACAAAGTCATCTTTAACTGACATCGGAATGCAGCTGGCCATTCATTACTCAGATACACACCAAGTCCCACATTCTCTTGGTGACTTTGGATCCCCACCTCTCTCCTCTTCCTCCTTCCCTCCGGAGGCAGTAAAGTAAAGAAGGTGATATTTCTTAGTTCACTGACCAGATCAATTACTTGTCTGTGTGACTCCAGTGATAATACTGGTCTCTTTTCTGTAGCTCATATTCTCACTAACAAGTGTTATTACTGCAGATCTTAACACTGACACTCCAAGAGATTGAATAACCTTCCCACAAGCAAACAGGCCACAAATGGCAAAGTAGGACCCACCCGGCTTGCATTCCTATGCGGCTTCTGCAGCTTGGGGCTACAGGAACAGAAACTTGGGAAGAAACCAAAAAACATGGTGGTGGAAAGTAAAGAAGGAAAATAAGGTAGAGGAAAGAGAGAGGAGGGGAAAACAAGGTAGGGAGATTGAGAGCAGAAGGTAAGAGATGCGTGAGGTTCACAGTGGGGAACAGGGATGATGATCCTAAAGGAGAGCAGGACCTCCCCCAGCACAGCCTGCCCAGCAGGGCACACCGAGACACCCAGGGCCAGTGCTGTGCCTGACGCTGGGAGAGAGAGAGCTCTCAAAATGTCAGAGCGAAATGATAGACGCTCTTGATAGAGGGGATTAGCGTCATGCCTTCCACATCTGGGTGCCCAGGACTTTTGTCCCATTGCAGGTGACGTAGTCAGCGAAAAATGCCATGTTCCTCTTTCCACTCTAGAAAATAAAATCGTATGGGAACTGCAAACATTCCCTCTAAGGTTAATGAAGGTGGATGGCTGTGCCTTATGCTTTCACCGACACTAACAATCAACACCAACAATCAATGGACTTTCCCAAGGAGATAAGAACAGAGAAAATGTGAGCTGTCAACAGCACAGGCAGAAACTAAGCCAAGTATGCTCCTGGAGTACGATTGCAGACATTTCCAAGGGTGAAATCAACCAAACTCAGGAGTAGTCTTTGAAGAGGCTGTGCCACCATAAAACATGCACAAATTCCCCAAGCGTTCTTTGGGGAGGGTTCACTGCAGCCTCTTTTTCTAGCTGTGGCGATGGAGTCTAAGATCTATGCCTGCTTCCTGCTTCATTATCTAACTGGAGAGCATTCTGTTCTCATTCGCTCCAAGGAGCCAATTTGATCCAGAACTTCAGATAACCAGAAGAGAAAGGAACCAAAATAGGTAAACAACTGCTCTCAGTGATTCTTCTTTTTTTTTAATGGGGGAGGGGCACACGTTTTAATTAGTATATTCTACCACCTCCATTCACTTCCTCCCCTCACACTGCCTTCATGTCAGCCATTGCAATTAGCCAATATAAAAGGAGAGGAGGTGCTCAGAAAGCCATGTTTGGTTATTTTTGTTCTCAGCACCTGTGTCTTACATCTATTGCAGCCCAGTTATGCAAACGTGCGTGGATAAACTAGCCTATTCATTTGCCAGGTGGGAAAGTTTCACTCTAGGATACTTTCAATTGCTTCCTATTTTGTTCTGGAAATTGAAGGGGGCTGTGTGCAGTAGGCACTTGCCAAGTGCTTATTAAATGAACTAAAGGCATTTCTGCACATTCGGAGAGATTACAGACATTCAAAAAATTTATTTAAGGTAGAAGGCAAATTGTTGACTTTCTGAGTGTTTGCTTTATAAAGAATGAACTGTTCCAGAGACTATTCAAATGGATAAACCCCTTTAATAACTAAATAGAAAGTTTCTGTTTTGTTATTGCCTATAAAATGAATTAAAATGTCATGCTGTTTTGTTGCTCTTGTTTTGGTTTGTTTTATTAAAGAGAAAGAAAATTTTCCCCCCAGCTCAAGGTTTATTCTTAAAACCCACTCTTAAAACCCCCCATTATTTTTGATGTTCTTCTGATCCTTTTTAATTCGAAAGCCAGTTATAAATTTGGTTTGGGGAAAATTTTTGGCATTTGGTTACATTTCCTTTTCAAGTTTGGAAAGGAAGTTCACTGACTTTTACATTTCTCTAAGTTCTCTTTCAAGTGTGTTGACACTCATTTGGCTTTTATATGAGTTAGGATTTTCCTGGTTGTAAGTAACCAAAACCTCTGAAGCCAGTTTAAACAAGAAAGAGTTTAAATTAAAGATGTAAGGCATCTCAAGAAAGCCAAAGGCAGGAATACGGCCTGGCCTCGGGAAAGGCCTAGAAGCTGGACCTGACACTGTCTGGAAGCCAGGCTATCTTCTGCAAATGAGTGTCTACTTCTGAAAGTTAGCAGCTCATGCATTTTCAGTGAGCTCTCATTGTTCAAAATGTCTTCCTTTGTTTTAAGCTAAAATTATCACTCCTATACTAGCATTGCATGATCTCTTGTATAACTCTGGAGGCCAGGTAGACCAGGTCTAAATTCCAGTTCTGTCCCTTATTATCTCTGTGGTGTTGTGGAGGACACTTGACCTCTTCTGAGTCTGTGCATAAAAAAGTGATATAAATAGCTTCCTTTCAGAGGTGTTGCAGAGGCTAGAGACAATGTCCAGCCAATGCCTGCCACAAAGGAGGGGCTCACAGTGGAACGGTTGTAATTCTCTTGGTCCCTGGTCTTCCATTTGGAGACCCCCTTCTCTTCTACACAACAATCTCTCAACAAAGTGGTAACTCCTCTGGCCAGCTTCTAGGAAATGAATACCAGGGCAGAGTCTGGGTGTGGGACCAGTTAGCTATTTCATTTGTCAGGAGTTCTTCTCAGGATTGTGAGATGGATAACGGTATCATGATTTAGTAAGCATAGCACACAATACCACAACGAGGTTCACCGTGATTTTCCAAAAGGATGAAGCATGTTTAATCACTTTACTCTCACTAAGACATTGTTAATAAGTAATTGAGAGTAACACAAGATTTTTGAGAAAACAATGTTTTTGATTCTTGATAAATACAATTTTTTAACATGAATTTATTTAATAAACATTATTGAGAGCCCACTCAATGCCCAGAACATTCTAGGCTGGGCAGAACATTGGTCAAGCTAAAGACCTTGCTGTCATCGAGCTTCCATTCTAGAGGTGACAAGGATAAAAACGTAATAACCATTTACATTTTTGTTTATTGCCCTTCTCTCATCCGTTCAAAATCCTACTTCAATGTGTGTTTTATAATATGCATTGAATATATTATTAATAGAGTGGGGAGAGACAGATAATTCATAAATGTGTTTATAATTGCATATCATATAACATACACAATTTAATAATGTTATTACGTATGTTATCTGCATATATTTCTATATCCATAAATGGCGTATGAATATATATTCATATACCATATTATATATAGTATATATTAGATACTATAGATCATAATTATGTGGCATGTTATAATATACATTTATATATGCTTGCTCACAGCTATTAATGTATTTGCATAGATTGTAATTATATGCATATAGTCACATATTACACATGTATACTTACATGTTATATACATCTGTTTACAAGTTATACACATATATTATACTCATACTACGTTCGTGTGCATATATAACCCTCCTATATTTCTCTAGTCCATTCATCCCACTTCTCTAGAAGATTACCTTGCATTTTCCTCCCTTGCCTTAAACGCCCAGTGCCACCATTCTCATCCTCACTCTCGGTTTCCTGTCTCACTGAGAAGATCTAAGCAACCACAGGGAACTATCACCAACCCGCCCCACTACCACATCACCCTGCCCGCTGGCACCTGTGCCCTGAATGGCGCATGCTGTGTTCTTCTGGTGACCACGAATGGTTTCTGTCCTTCCATCGGGGTCCTGCCTCTCCACTCATGCACCAGGTGCCCTCCGCTTCCTTCTGCACAGAGATGGCTCCAGAAATTCCCTCCCACCCTGTAATCAAGCTTTCCTTCTCTACTGGATCATCCCCATCTGCATACAGGCCTGGTGTCCCTTCTCCCATCTGTAAACAAACGAAACCCTTTCCTCACTCCCGCTTCTTCTTGCAGCTACTGTCCCACATCTCTCCTCCCCTCTAGAGCACGACTTCTTGAAAGAGTTGTTTAAACTTATGGTCTCTGATTCTTTTTCTCCTATTTGGCCTTTAACCTCCCACGGTTTCTCCAAAATTTCTCTTGCCAGGGTCAATAATGACTTCTGAATTTGGAAACCCAAAGTCAGTTCTCAGTCCTCCTCAAAGCTGACTCTCAGCAGCACTGGGCGTGGAGGACCCTTCTCTCCTCCAGGAAGCCCTTTCTGGAACTTGCCTTCTAGACACCCCATCTGCCTGGTGGTTTTCCAGCCTTTCTGATCCGCCTTCCCAGGCACCACTGTCTGAGTGTCACTATGCCTCGGACTCAAACCTCAGACCCTTCTCATCTATAGCTACTCTCACTCTGAAAGAGATCTCGAGGGCCTTGTGGCTTCAAATGCCATCTAGAGCTGAGCATCTCAAATGTATGACTCTAGCCTTCCCCCCTAGACTCCAGACTCTCCAGTCAACTGCCTCCTTGACAATTCCACTTTCACATAGAGAGGTGTCCCAAGTCTAAATTGGCCCAAAGTGAGCTCCTGATAACTATCCCCCACCGGCTCTTCTCTAAGTCTACCTTTTCTGGGGTAGAGGTGGCTCCTTTCCCACAGCTGCTCAGGCCAAAAGCTTTGGACTCAATCTTGATGCCTCTCTTTCTCTAGGTATGGTGCATAGAGTAACGGTCCCCCCAAAGATGGCCAAATCCTCATCCCTGGAACCTATGAATAAGTTACCTTTTGTATATGGCAAAAGGGGCTTTGCAGATGTGATGAAATTAAGGATCTTGAGATGGGGAGATGAGCCTGGATTATCCAGGGTGGGCCCCTGATCAGAAAGATCCTTACAAGAGGGACGTGAGAGGATCAGAGTCCAAGAAGGAGACAGATGATGGAAAATAGGGCAGAGGGATGTAAGGCCATAAGCCAAGGAATGCTGAAGCCTCTAGAACCTGGAAAAAGTCTAGGAGAGGGGTTCTCCTTAGGAGCAACACAGCTCTGATGACCCATTTTAGACTTCTGACCTCCAGAAGTGGTAATTAATCCCAACATTCATAGGAAGCTAATATAATAAGAAAATCCTGTTGGCTGAGCCTTCAAAATATAGAGAGAATCTTACCACTTACCACGTCAGGTTCTCCGTCATGATCCAAGCTCCTGTTTCTCATCTGGATTATTGCAATTGTCTCCTGCCTGGTCTCTGGCTTCCATCCTCTCTCCACATAGCGTACTGTGCACACAGCTCTTGAGTGAGGTTTCTTGATTGTCATAAGAAAGTCAGATCATGTTAGTTATTTTCTGCTCAAACCCTCCCCTGGCTGCCTGTTACAATGAGGGTGAAATCCAAAGTCCTCACTGTGCCCTACAAAGCCCTATATGATCTGACTCTATCACCTCTCTGACCTCAACACCACTCACACCCTAGATCACTCACCCCAGCCCCAGAAGGAACCCACCACAGCCTTTGCACTGTTCCTTCAACGGGCTGAGCAGCTGCCGCTGCGGGGCATTTACACTTGCTGCTCTGCCTGGAATGCTCTTTCCCAGAAGTGGGCATGGCACTCTCTCTTTTTCTCATAGTCTGCCCTGGTTGCCCTAGCTGAAATCCTTTCTCCTCCTCTCCCCTCATTTCTAATTCCTCTTCCTTGCATTATTTTTTGCTTGTTAGTACTTATCACCATACATATCAACATCTACATATTGCATTTATTTATTTTATTTATTGTCCATCTCTCCCCTCCTCTCCACTACCACCAATGGAAAGTACACTTCATGAAGGCAGGGAGTTTTGTCTGTTCTGTATACTGTTGTAACTCTAGCATCTAGAACAATGCCCTGCACATAGCATCCCAATGAGAGTGGGAGTCTCCAAAGTCAAAAATCAGGATGAGATCAGGCCTGAATGAGGCTGATTTAGTGGTGTCACTTTAGCCCTTCTCCTGGTGAGTACACAAGCACTAAGTTATCTTTATTCAACACACCAGGCACTGTTCAATGTTACAGGCAAATAAGATTTGGATCCTATACTTTAGGGGTAGACTCAAATAAGGAACCCATCACAGCAGTTAAAAACCATCCCTGAGGAAGAGCACTGGGAGAGGAACCAAGGATGCCCTATCCCAACCCCTTAAAGGAAATCTCTCCTTTTGGGATAATAATGGCAATGACATCAGCTAGATATTGGGATAGACTAGCTAGGAACACAGGTGGCCTCCAAGGACACACTGTCAAGAGGCTGGGGATGTGGTGGGATGAGTCATTAATGTACCTGAGTTCATTCTTCAATTCCTTTCCCCAAATATGCAAAGGATTATTATTATTATTATACTTATTACACGGTAAATTTCCATGCTCATTGATATTGATGAGTTATTCTTAGAAAGTAATTGGAAGTTGTTCATTTTTATAAGCTGCACAAATGGATTTTAAAATACACAGAACCCCTTAGAAGCTTTTTAACAGCTTAGAAAATTGTGTTTCCAAGTTTCAAAGTGCAAGATAGATGTCATACATTATTTTTTGGGGTAACAAAATCCCTTAATGACAGAAACCTTTCTAAATTTCTTTTTTAAAAATGTTCTTACTGTAGCACAATTTTCTTTCTTTCTTTTTTTTTTTTAATAAAGATGACCGGTAAGGGGATCTTAACCCTTGACTTGGTGTTGTCAGCACCACCAAGTGAGCCACGGGCCGACCGTACAATTTTCTGGTAGTAAGAAAGTTACTACCAGGAAGTTAAACTTTCTCACTCATTGTTAAATGTTGCCTTGACACTGAAGGGGCAGTTTGCTTGTTTGTTTATTTATTTTTAACTACTTCCAAGGCTCAGATTTCATAACCTGGCTGGCAGTTGCTCACTCCTAGAGTGGAGAGATGCCAGTTCTGTCTCTTTCTCGTTGTCTATCTCTGCTTGCTTCGTTAAATATCTGCATACCATTTCTTAGCAGGCATCTTTGTAAGGTACTTGACCATGTCTGTGAGATTCAGCTTGGTTAAAAACTAGATGATATAATTCGCAAGTACTCTTCAAGGGAATTTGGGATCTGCAATAACAGCAGAACTCTGGAAGCAGAGAAGGTGTGTGGAACCATGTCAACCCAAGCCACCTGGAGCTCCAGGTGTTCCATCAGGGGGCCTTGTGTAAGTCCCCCCCGCCCCCCACAACACCTGCCTGGGTGGCTCCTGCAGCAAGAGTGGGCCTCGGGGTCAACTCACACAACAAAGCAGCAGCATAATTCCTTCCTTCCTTCCTTCTTTCTGTCCGTCCTTCCTTCCTCCCTCTCTCTCTGTCTCTGTCTCTCTCTCAAGGATGAGATGCCTGCCCTCCAGTTTTTCCCAGAAAGCTCCTGGGGAGCAGATCTGAGGACCTGGGAGCCTTCTCCAGCCTATGCATGAATTAATCACCAGAAACTTTTCCAAGGATCAGTCGCCTGAATAAGGATCATTAAATTCCCTAATAAAGACTGTGGTCCCCTATATGGTACATTCCCCTATACGATGCCCTCTTTATTACTTTTATCATTCTTCATTGTAACCCTTCATCGTCTTTCTTCTCCACTAAACTGCTATCCTCCTGAGGACAAGAAGGGTGGTGGTCACCCTGCACCCGACACAACACCAAGCACACGGCAGGAATTTGATATTTATGTCTGTTGCGATTTGAGGACAGGCACCTACTTGTAATTATACGTGCATCCCCAACCTCGAGCACTTGACAATTGACTGCTGAATGAGTGAATGAAGCAAGAAATAAATGGATGACTGACAACATCCCTCCAATAAACAAAAGAGCAAATTTTATAAGGCTGCTTCTCATGGTTTTCACCAATTCAAGCTGAGGGGACATTAACCGAGTACCAGTTAGTACACTACAGCAATTCCTTGAGGGAACAGGCAGTGCAGTCATCCGTCTGGCTTAATTCAGGAATAGACTTGTATTTATCCTATACAATAAATAAACTATTCTGTAATAACAATTGGACTATATGCATGTTAGACAATCTTCCATGAGTACTGTGATGAGTTTGTCTGGGAGATGTCAACCTCTCCTCTACCTTACAGGGTGACTAAAAAGATCCTAAAGTTGGTCTCTTTGCTTTACATTCTAATCATTTTCCTCAAATTTGCACTTATTTTCCAGTGCCTGTATGGCTTTTTGTGGAGCAAGCATGTTATTTTAAACTGCTTTATTGAGGTACAACTGACATACACTAAAGTAAACATATTTAAACTGTACAATTTGTAAGTTTTGACATAGGGTGGAACCATCACCACAATCAAGAAAGTGAACATATCTGTCCTCCCAAAAGTTTCCTTGTGCATCATTGCAATCCCTCCCACTCCCACCTCCACCTCCAGGACACCACCGATCTGCTTCCTATCCCAATAGAGTGGTTGAGCAAGTATATATTTAATCATTAAGAGCTTCCATACTCTCTTTTCCCTTTTCATAGATTTCCCATTCTTAAGTTATTGCTTTATTATCTTATATCTCTGTGGATTTTTAATTTGATTAAAAATTAGTTTTGGTCTGCTGAGTTATCTCTGTAGCCTCCAAAACAGTTTTAATTATTTGTTTTTCTTGGTCTTCCCCTTTTAGCTTGCATGTTCTCTTCATATGTTGGGAGCCTTGATACACTCAAGAAAGAAGGACCAGGCAGCTGGCAGGCATTTCCATTATTGTTGAATGAGACAGTTTTCTCAAGGCCAATGGCTGCTCTATGTGGGGGTGGGGTATGGAGGGTGGTGAGAGCTAAGTAACTATTGGGCTGCATCCCAGGCAGTGAGCCAGCTGTCAGCCTGTGGACCCCGAAATGCTTGAAGGGGAAGGGCTTTTCCTGAAATGCCAGCATTAACGAGAGCAGTCTTAGCTTCCCTCAGACAGTTTGTTCCATTTATTGGAAGATCCACTTGGGTTTGGGCTGTTTTCTGTGTGCTGTGTGTGTATATATGTATATGTGTGTATATTTGTGTATGTGTAGTACGTATGTGTGTACAGATTGAATATCCCTCAACCAAAACTTTTCGAGTGCTGATATGATGCTCAAAGGAAATGCTCGTTGAAACATTTTGGATTCCAGATTTTCAAATTAGGGCTACTCAACTGGTAAGTATATACTGCAAATATTCCAAAAGCTGAAGAAATCTGAAATCCAAAACACTTCTGGTTCTAAGCATCTCGGATAAGTTTTCGAATGTGTGTGCATGCATGTAATGTGTCTGTGTTTATTTGTGTAGTGTGTGCATATAGATTTGGATAAATGTGTGACTCTGCATACATGTATGTGTGTATGCATATGTGTGTACATGTGAGAATCTGTGTATGTATGCACACATGTGTATGTGTATGCACACGTGTGTGCACATATGTGCACCAACTGGTACACCTGTACAGGTTGTTCCCTATACAGAAGCTTCAAGTAATCCCCATCTCAACTCTAATCCTCTGCTAATCTGCCCTGGGACCTCTTCTGGGTTCTTTCAGCTACATTGTCTCCTTGGAGATACTCTCCCCCCTCCAAGTTGTATTGGTCACTGGGGTTTCTTAACTTTAGTAATTGGACAAGGGGACAAATAGAATTCTCAAGAAGGTATGCCCGAGGGGCTCCTGTTTCTCAGCCACAAATGCTCTTTGGGGCTCATTTGGGTGTATTTGAGTCACCTATGAGAACACTCTACACGCAGTGAAAGCATAAAACTGCCATTTTATTCCATAAACATAAATATTTTTTCTTCTACCAAACCATTTTGCCTGAGTTTTTTATGAGCTTTGGCCAGAAGAGAATTGGAGGTTACTTTCTACTCTGAATGTATTCTTTCTCTCTCTCTCTCTCTTTTTTTTTTAAAGATGACCTGTTTTTTTTTTAAAGATGACCTGTAAGGGGATCTTAACCCTCGACTTGGTGTTGTCAGCACCATGCTCACCCAGTGAGCAAACTGGCCATCCCTATATGGGATCTGAACCCGTGGTCTTGGTATTATCAGCACCACACTCTCCCAAGTGAGTCACGAGCCAGCCCTGGATGTTGACGGTAGGTCCGTTTCCTTGTCAATTCCGTGAGCAGAGTAGGGCGGGCCTCCTTCTCTGTTATGGAAGGCCCCTTTGCAGGACTCCTGCGGCCATCTCACTTCTATGAGGAAAAATTTCACGGAAAGATTCATATTATCTTTTAATTCCATTTTTTTCCCATTAACTTTTTGAAGTACCCTTATATTTCAGGTACAATTAACATTTTCCTTAGAAAACAGCTAAAGCCCCAGTGTTGCAGATGATTTTGTGATGAAAATGTTTAAAGTATTCATTTCCATTAGCCATCTCTCTTGATTAAAAATTGCCTAATTAAGACATAGTCTTACCATACAACCAGCAATAGCACCCAAATGAGTTGAAAACTTATGTCCACACAAAAATGTCTATAGAAACTTTATTCATAATTACTGAAGCTTGGAAGCAATCAAGATGTTCTTTAATAGGTGAATGGGTTAAAAAAAACTGTTACACCTGTACAATGGAATATTATTTGGTGATGAAAAAGAAATGAGCCATCTGGCCATGAAAAGACCAGGAGGAATCTTAAATGCATATTGCTAGGCGAAAAGGCTACATACTGTACAATTTCAAGTATATTACATTCTGGAAAAGGCAAAACTATGGACACAGTAATAAGATCAGCAACCACTGATCGAGGGGTTAGGGCAGGGAGGAAGAGGTGAATAGGTGGGGAAGGGGATTTTAAGGGCAGTGAAAGTATTTTATATGATACTACAATGGTGGATACGTGACATTATACATGCGTCGAAACTCATAGAATGTACAACACAGTGAACCCTAATGTAAACTATGGTCTTTAGTTAATAATAATTTATCGATATTGGGTCATCAATTTAACAAATGTACCACACTAATGCAAGATGTTAATAATAGAAGAAACTAAAGTCTAATAATATGCCCACAAAATACCTGATTTAAAGCAATAATGAAAACTTGCCAGGACAAACTAGTTGCAAATTGTACTTTTTTAGGATATTGAAGAACACCTGTTAAAATAATAATTTTAGTTTCATAGTAGCTCATCATGAGATTTTTCTCTCCTTTAATATTGAGAACGGAACTCCTTTGTCTGTTGGGGCCACTCCCAGCAAATCGCAAGGTAAAGGAGAGCAAGCTGTGGAGACACTCCCATCTAGTGGTGGAAGGCAGACTTTCAAAAATGTAGCTTATTGCCCTGATACTATTACTAACACTGGGGATGTGCCCGCATCCCTTTATAAAAGCTGGAAGAAAGAAAACATGGGGGAAGAGAGAGGGGTAAACAGGAAGGAGAAGAGCCTGGCTGTCCAAGTGGCCAGGTCCCTAACATTTTCCACCAGGCAGACCGAGACAGAGTGATCAGATCTGGAGAGCGCAGAGGACTACCACACAGATAAAAGTGACTAAAAAGGTACTACAGGATCC
Source organism: Cynocephalus volans (assembly GCF_027409185.1). NCBI lineage: Eukaryota > Metazoa > Chordata > Mammalia > Dermoptera > Cynocephalidae > Cynocephalus > Cynocephalus volans. The sequence goes on from NC_084460.1 coordinate 181,703,806, forward strand.
GTTTGCTTCAAAACATCTCTGCCACAAAGTACTGCCCGTACGTACTGCTTGATGTGAATCCCCACAGTATACAATAGACAAAAATACAGAGCGCCCTCACTTACTTGTCTAGCAAGTGCCTGTTCCGGGCCACACTGCCGTGGGCACTGCTGCGGGCACTTGGGGCGGATATATACAGAAGGCAGCCTTCTAGCCCTCCTTCTTGGGTGCAGAGAGAGGTGTCCCCTTGACCATGAAAGATGTGTGGAATGGCAGCTCTGGGGGTGGAGGGGAAGGGGAACCCAGGGCTCCTGGCCAAGAAGGTGTGTTTAAGGGGACATCATTGCCAAGCGGAAGGGAGCCCCACTGCGCAAAAGCAGGGAGGGGATAAAAACAAAAGTCAGCCATGTCTTGGCTTTGCTTTAGGCCTGCCAGGGATGGCAGGTTCATCAGCCTCTGGTGACATATTTTAGCTGATTAATAAGTGGCTGATTCTAGGTCGCTTGGTCTTAACAGAGGGAAATTCCTATTATGAAGGGACTCCACGCAGAGTTTCAGCGTCCGCTCTTTTTCCTCACTGCTGAGGTGTGAACATCCAGATTATCCTGAGGATCAGCTTCCTGGGGCTGCTGTAATAAAGTACCTCCAACTGGGTGGCTTCACACAATGGAAATCTATTCTCTTATAGCTCTGGAGGCCAGAGTCCAAAATCAAGGTGCCAGCAGGACCCCCTCCCTCTGAAGCCTCTAAGGGAGAATCCTCCCTCGCTCCTCCAGCTTCTGGTGGCTCTGTTCCTTGGCTGTGGCTGCATAATTCCAGCCTCCGCCTTGGTTTTCTTCCCATGGCCTTTCCCTCTTCTGAGTGTCTCTGTCTCCAAATCTTCCTCTCCTTATAAGGATACCAAACATTGGATTTAGGGCCCACCCTAATCCAGTAGGACCTCAATTTAAATTGATTACTTCTGCAAAGACTCTATTTCCAAATAAGGTCACCTTCATAGGTATCAGGAGTTAGTACATCAACACACATATATACATTTAATACATATACATATATATATTTTTTGGTGGAGCCCACCATTCAACCCATAACACCTTGCCTGAGTTGCTTTACAGAGCAATCCACCAGGAATTCCCTGGTGTGCCACAGTCACATTTGATTTGACACATTATGTCACACCAGGAGAACACAACAGTACAGTGTTGGTATTTCTGACCCTTTGGCGTGTCTGTGACTTTGGGCTCCTTGGAGTTATGGGGATCTCTGCTGAGCTGTTTCTGCCCAATAAAGGGCCAGCTGTTGGAAGTCCACTTGTTTGCAGCCTGTTTTACAGCTACCCAAATATATCGTCGGTAACTAGAATGGATTCTTACGAGTCAGGAAACAGTAGTTGAATGCATTGATCAGGGGAAGGGGACTGAGGTTCCACCCAAGCAACTCCTCAACTGCTGGTAACAAGTTTGAACATGGCTGCCCCACTGAAAAGTGAACAGTTACTCCATGTTTGAATGGTTGATGGTGGTCATATCACTTCTGTGGGCTCCTACACTAAGAAACGTCCATCCAACCTTGATCTTGAAGCAAATTAAGGAGACATGTCTAAATAAAAGTGGGCTGTATCCATCAATGTTTGTGGGCTCCAAGCAAATGCATACAACACCTCCTTGGACATGAAAACATCTTATGAAATACGGAGGCTATTCAAAGTGTGTGTCTGTATAACCCAGCTATTAATTGGAGAGTTCCGGGGCCGGCCCCGTGGCGCACTCGGGAGAGTGCAGCGCTTGGGGTTCGGATCCTATATAGGAATGGCCGGTGCGCTCACTGGCTGAGCGCGGTGCGGGCGACACCACACCAAGGGTTGCGATCCCCTTACCGGTCACAAAAAGACAAAAAAAAAAAAAAAAAAGGGAGAGTTCCGTGCCTCAGGTGGACTCAACTACCTCATATGGATCTTAACGTGGAGGTGCCCTGGGTGTTGGGGTGTGGGATCAAGGAGAGGGTTGTGACAGGGAAGTTAGAGGAAGAGAGAATGGAGCAAGTCCCAAATTGTGATGCTACAGAGCTACGTGGGTCACTGTGTAGGTGCTGAGCCCTGCACACACGCTGAGCCCCGCACACACGCTGATGGTGGGACTTGGAGTGACGAGCTGCTTTGTGTGCTGCGTCTCCCTCCTCCACCAACCCTGGACCACTTTGCTGCTTCATTTTTCTCCATAACACTTACCACCATTTTATGAAATACATTTTTTGCTTCTGATATTATAAGATATTTTCATTTATTTTGGTTTTTTTTTTTTTTTTTTTTTTGCCTATGACCCTGTATTAGTTGCCTATTGCTACTGTAACCACTGCAAACCTAATGGATCAAAACAACACATTCATTTTTTAAAAAAATTCTATTCTGTAATTCAAAGTCCAAAATGGGTCTTACAGGGTCTCACTAAAATCAAGGTGTTGGTAGGGCTGTGTTCCTTTCTGGAGGCAGAATCCACTTTCTTGCCTTTTCTAGCTTCTAGAAGCTGCCGCACCCTTTGCCTGTGGCCGTCTTCCGTCTTCAAAGCCAGCACATCACTCCCAACTCTGCTTTTATCACCTCCTCTCTTTCTCTGACTCTGGAAACTCTTCTGCCTCCTTTTTTCATTTTTTGAGGGTACTTATGATCCCTCTACATTGGCCCTACCTGGATGATCCAGGATAATCTCTTTTAAAGTCAACTGGTGAACAACCTTATCTTCATCTGCCATGTGAATTCCCCTTTGCCATGTCACATATTCACAGATTCCAGGAATTAGGGCATGAACATCTTCGGCGGGGGAGCATCATTCTGCATCTTACCCCAAATGTAGGTTTCACGAGGCAGGAATTTTTGTTTATATTCTTAATAAAATACAAACATGATGATATGAGTTTCCTACTCATCCTCCTTCACTAGCTCTGCATGGACGCAAACTTCCCTAGCAGCATGCATTTGCCTGGCTTCCCCCAGACCAGCCCTGAAGTTGAGGATTTGAGTGCAAGGGAAGCGATCTCAGGAGATGCTGGGAGGGGAGGGGGAAGTGACACACAGGGAAGCAGCCAGCACAGGATGCACCAATGAGTAGGTGGCCACTGTTGGTGACGGTGGCTCAACATGAGGTGTATGGGACACACAAAGGGTAAGGAAGCAGGGGTGTGCCACCTCCATCCCATTGAGGACTATTGCTGGAGACATCAACTGTGCAGCACTTCCAGCCTTCAGGCTCCAGAGGCAGTCGAAGGTGCTTGCAGCAAGACCTCCATGGCTGGGGGGAGGCACCTCTACACGTGACTCACAGCACCTGTTAGATCTGAACACATTTACGTCTCATGTAAGATAGGGCTGTTTCCACTCTTTCTCAGTTTTTGCACTGAAAGTCCTGTCTTGGGAACACCCCCTCAGTCCCAAGACAGTTGGTCACTCCCTCTGGACAAGACAAAGATGAAATGAGCTAGTTAGTGATTTGTAAGGTACTGTTTAAAGTTTGCAGCTCTCCTAGGGGCACTGGGGGCTAGCTTGTCTACACTGTTCAGGGATGTACAGATTGATGGCACACATCTGCTTTAACCAGTTGTACAGCCTGGTCTGGCTCTAAACGACCCTGCTGTAAACTTTTGTCAGGGCGCCTTGCAATCAAGATAATGTGCACACATCTTGGTGGTTCAGAATTTAACAGCCAAGTGCATCCTGTATGAATGAGAAAGGACAGTGGGAGTCTGTGCTTAGAAGTTTTCCGACCTCTCTGTTTTCTTTTTCCTCTGGTGCTCTATCCCTCACCTTTATTAAAGCTGTATGTGAGTACACCTGCGGTATGCCTGTGAGTACTTCTGGTGATTCCATCCTATAAGGGATGCTTTGTTCTAGCATGATCACTCACCTCTCCCTCCTAAAACTCCTCAAACGCTGTATTTCTGGGCACTCTATTGAACTGCTTGTGGTGTTCAAAACTACCAGGGTCTCTCTTCCCTCTGGACATTGTTCCCTCAAATTCCCAAATGCCTTCATTGCCCCCCCAAAGCTTATAATGGTGCCCCTCTTCTCAAAGCCCTTGGTGCTTGCCCCTGGCACTTACCACACTGTATTAGAATTGCCTGATCTCTTGCCTGAACCCCTCCTGGACTGCCTTAGTCTGCTCAGGCTGCCACAACAAAGTACCACAGACTGGGTGGCTTCAACAACAGAAATTTATTTTCTCATGGTTCTGGGTGCTGGAAGTCTGACATCAAGGTGCCAGCAGGGTCTGGTTTCTGGTGAGGGCTCTCTTCCTGGCTTGCAGGCAGCCACTTTCTTGAGGTATCCTCACAGGGCCTTTCCGTTGTTGTGTGCAGAGACAGAAACAGCCTTGGTGTCTCTTGCTCTTCTTATAGGTTGTTAACTTTAAAAAAAATTAGAGAATGTAACCAGTACTATCTTTTACCAAACCTTTGGAAGGATTTGTGTTTCACAGTTCTTAATAGGAAATAAAGGGTGTTTACTCATTTATTTAACTATTCTTTAAGCTTTTTAAATTATGGCTAAATATACATAACATAAAGCTTACCACTTTAACCATTTAAAAAAAAAATTAGAGAAAATTATCTCCTAATATATTAAGTTTATTTGGGAATAGAAATAAGATTATAATCCAGAATGCACACCATGGCAAGCCACAAATGAATTTGGTGAGGAAAGGGTAAGAGAAATCTTTTATTGACAAAAAGGGTGAGGTTTGGGGCCAGCCTGTGGCTCACTTGGGAGAGTGTGGTGCTGATAACACCAAGTCAAGGGTTAAGATCCCCTTACTGGTCAACATAAAAAAAAAAAAGGGGGGGGGGAGAGGTTCATATAAGCTTCTTGGAAACAGAGTTCATTGGTTTCAGAGGCTCAAATTCAAATTTGTTGTCAGTTCATTGGTTGAGATGCTATTACTGGGCAGTTTCTTGGAGCATTTTATCTGAATTATTGCACTTCTAAAGAATGTCTAGTAATAAACCTTGTCACAGAAACATGTGTGTATCTGCAAAGCAGTAGATGCATGAAGGACATGAAGGAGGTGAAAGGATTCCTGATGGGTTTCAGAAAGTCCTTGGAAACAGTTCTTATCTCAGAGAAGCAAGCACAAGTCTCCCTCCTTCATGCCTTTCCCAGCCCTATGTTTTCTGGGTCTGACAGAAAGTGATTTTATCAACTTCCACAAAGGCCATCAATCCTATCAGATTAGAAGGTTAGGACTTCAATGTCTGAATTTGGGGAAGGGGGACACAATTCAGTCCACAACATATACTGTAAACTCCCTGAGGACAGGAGCTGTGCCTCATTCATTATGGAACTCCTGGTGCAATAAGTGCAATCCTGAAGGCAATAAGCATTTGCTGAGAAAACAAATGAATAAACTAACAAGGATGTAGAGAAGTCTGGCTGTATTGCTCACAAATACCTCCATGAGGTGTAGGCAGGGATAACAGATCTCATCCATTCACTCAAACCTTCTTCTCCTGGGTTTCCCTTTCCTGCAGAGGCATCACTGCAGAACAGACAAAAACTGCATTTTCTAGCCTGCCTTGCCTATAGGGCTCCACATAAGATCTGCTGATTAGATGCAGCCAGCAGAGAGCCAAATTTGGAACTGAATTAAGTGCAAAGGGAGGTAGCAGTCAGGGGTACCTATATTTTTGCTAGTGCAGAGCTAGCAGGTGTGTGTGTGGGGGGGCACAGGGGCATATATTGTGGTGGCAGCCCCCTGATCTCCAGTCACAGTGAAAGTGTTAGTCACTGGAGGTAAAAGTGGATTCGGAGGTTCTAGGGTTGTGCCACTTCCTGATTCTGGAGCTTCCTGCTTGAGTTAGAAGAAGCAGTGACAGTCTGTTTGGTTTGCTATAACAAAATACCTTAGACTGGGTAATTTATAAGCAATTGAAATTTATTGCTCACAGTTCTGGAGGCTGGGAAATACAAGATCAAGGTGCTGGCAGATTTGGTGTCTAGCGAGGGTCCATTCCTTAGAGATGGAGACTTAACACCCATTAAATCTGAACATCCTCACGTGGTGGAAGGGGCAAGTAAGCTTGCTTTTATAAGGACACTAAGCACATTCATGAGGGCAGAGCATTCATGACTTAATCAGTTCCTCAAGGCCCTAACTCTTAATGCTATCACACTGGGTATTAGGTACCAACATATGAACTCTGGGGGGACACAGCCTTCGTAAGCCTGTATTAAACCCAATTTTGTTTGATGCTCTGGTTCCTGTAACTATAAGGGGACCCTGCCTGAAATAGATAGAACTATCAAACCCATCGTATAGGTGCACACCTGAGAAGATGAACAGCTATGCAAGGTTGCAAAGGTCACAGGTGTTTGAACCCAAGTATGACCCTAGTAAGGATGAGTTAGTATGGTTTAGGGGACTTTGTTTACAGAGTGGTGTGAGTCCTGAAGATACAGTGAACCAAAGGCAAGAGTAGAATTAATCAGTGCAGGGAAGACAGACAGTGTGGGGATGAGAATGTTAAGAGAATAAATGAGCACCAGTGCTTGCATGTGAGCAAGCTGTCTCTGTACGAATGGAACGCAAGGCGTGGCTGTGTCACAGTCTTGAGGGTTCAGAATTCAGTTTCAGGTACACGTGTGTCCCTTTGGGCTAGGCAGAAGCCTCAGGTTTCAGTGAGAGGCCCAGTGACATTTGCTTTGGGTTTTAGGTAGAATGTTGATGCAAAGTTGTCTTTGTGTTTCTGCAAATCCCCAGGAGCTGGTGAATAGAGACAGTGTGAACCTGGTAGATTCTGGTGGCTGTCAGCTCTCATTCAGAGAGACATGGTTTGGAAATTCTCTGAAGCGTACAGCACCAAACCTTCCCCAGACTTTGGAAGAATTCCCCATGCTCTGCCTGCAGATTCAAGGACATAGAACGGATTCTGAAGCAGAATGTTCAAAACCCACCAGCACCAACCCAGAGCTGTTGTAATAGGTCCCAACACCTGGGGGTAGATGGACATGATTGCTCCTTTGATGAAGACAGGAGTCTTGTTACCCTCTGATGTTGGCCAGCTACCTCAGCTGTATTTGCCACAGGACTCAAATGACCCTGAATATTAGAAGGAAGAGGACTCTGGTTGTGGTGCATCAATGAGCAGTAAACTTGCACAACATGTTTTTTTACAGGGCCATTTGCCAGAGTTGTTGACCTCACTGTGAGACTTCCACCACTATAGTGACCGCAGTGTCAGTGCTGTTGAAAGTGATGTTATGATACAACTTTGGAAAACTGAATAAATAGCTTTTGACCCAGCAGGGTTTATTTTCTCTGCCCACCAGGAAATTGGTGTCTCCAGCAGTGTATATTACATTGGATCTGATGACTATGTACATCTGATTTACTGGGGACACCTGCTAAACATTCAGATTCTTGGGCCTAACCTAGATTTATTGAATTGAAATTTGGGGGCATGGTGCCAGAAATAAGCACTTATAAAATCTCAGATAATTTCAATTCACACTAAAATCTAAAAGTCACTGGTCTTAGACATTCCTGTCATCAGAATGATCTAATTATCACATCTTCTGATTCCTGTCCTAAGGCGTTCTCCAAGGGGATGTAAGGTCTGATGGGAATGGCCCCAGCAGTCTCTGAAGAGAGTGACAAATGCCTGAGCTGTTGTTCTGTGTACCTGGCACAATAGTGAGGGAGGAGGAGGAGGAGGCATGGCACAGGCTCGACTGACCATTTCCTCAGGGTCTCTGATGGGTCAGCTGCCTGCGGCAAGGGCCACACATCTGCCCACAAGCTTGAAAGAGCAATAGTACATCTTACATTATCATGGACCTTAGAGGAAGTGTATATGTGTGTATTTATAACCCACCTTACTCCAACGAGATTTAAGGTGTTTGGTTTATCAGAGTAGGTTGTATAAACTTCACTAAAAAAACTAAACTCTTTGATCCTCTTTTCTTTTCTTTTTACCCCTAAAGCCTTGATTTTAGACTTCTAACTTACAGAAATGTGAGAGAATAAAATTCCGTTTCTTAAAAAAATTGAGGTAAAATATACATAATGACACTTATCATTTTAACCATTTGTAAGTGTACAATTAAGTGGCATAAAATATGTTTGAAATGTTTCGTGACCATTAGCACTGCCTATACCTAAAACTTGATTTCATCATCCCCAACGTAAACTCTGTACCCATTAAATAATTTCTCTCTTGTTCCCCCATCCCCTAGTAACTTCTATTCTACTTTCTGTCTCTGTGAATTTGATTATTTTAAGTACCTCATATAAGTGGAATCATACAATATTTGTTCTGTGTTTGGCTTATCTCACTTAGCATAATGTTCTCAGCGCCCATGCATATTGTAGCATGTGTCAGAACTTCATTCCTCTTTATGGCTAAATAATATTCCATTGCATGTACATACATTTTGTCTAGCCATTCAGCTGTTAATATGGCATCCTCCTCTTGCATTCTGATCACTGGGAAATACCATTCTTTTTTTTCTTGATTTTTCATGGCTAGCTGGTATGGGGATCTGAACCTGTGACCTTTGCTGTGCTCTAACCAACTGAGCTAACTGGACAGGCCAGTCCATTCAGCTGTTAGCGGACACTTGAGTTGTTTCCACCTTTTGGCTATTGTGAATAATGCTGCTATGAACATTGACGTGCAAATACTGGTTCAAGTCCTGCTTTCAATTCTTTTGGGTATATACCCAGAAATGGAATTGCTGGGTCATTTGATAATTCCATGTTTACTTTTTTCAGGAATCACTAAACTGTTTCTACAGTGGTGGCAGGCACCATTTTAATTTCTCTTAATTTTCTTTTTTAAAGCAGAATGGGGAATATGTTTGGCTCATGTAACAGAGAAGTGTGGGACGGGGCCAATGTGGCTTTCTTTGGGGCTCCCTTGCCACCTCTGCTCCTGGCCCCTCTCCATCTCTCATCCTGCTGCCTCCACCTGCACATCTTCCTCAGGCCCCACATGGTGGGGACATGGTTGCAGCAGTGCATACTGCCATGTTTGAGTTCGTCTCATCAACTCTGAGTTCTTTGGAGAAACTTTTCTGTCTTACCAGAAGAATGACTGGATTCCAGATGGCAAAGGTGACAATTGTCCCGCAGTCTTTCCCCAATCCTGTAAATTTTCCCACCTCAGGACAAAATCAGCCTCTCCACCCCAGCACCATGTTCAGGAGTGGAGATCACCAACATTCCGGTGTGTGGGGACCCAAATTCTCTACCACCCTCAGTGCCTCCTTCTTGCCTGACCTTCATATTCAATCAACTCCTCTGCCTGCCCAATTCTTTCTTTGAAAATAGTTTTTCTTTTCATTAAAAGTGTTCATCGAGAACACTCATTATTTAAGTCTGTATAAGGTGGTTACTGCAAGTTCCCCGGATGCTGGAGGTGATCGTGCATTCAGGGAGGTCTACACTGGTGAAACAGTCACATAGCAGAGGAGATGGGCTGTCAGAGATGGGATCACTTCCTTCTCCAGACCAGTATAACTCAGGGCTTAAGAGGCAGTCTCAGGGGACCCACTGAACTTAAGAGGAGGCTGTGGTTTAGTCAATAATATTTCAAACAGCTGAAGGAAGACAACGTGACCAGCATGGAGTCTAGGAAAAAAAAAAAAATGGAAGTCAGAAAGTGGCAGATCCAAGCATCTTAGCACAGTGGGTGTTGCTGAGGCCAGTGCTGTGTTTTCAGACTTCTCTCGTGATCCATGATAAATGCCTCTCTGTTGTCTGAGTCCATGTTCACTAAGGAACCTGCTGATGACTCATCAGCTTCCCAAATACTCGGATGGCAAAAAAGTGGTGTCTTGGATGATAGCCTGGAGGCCCACAGGATCTGTTACAAAAGTCTGTTGTTGAGATAATTATTATAGATGAAAAAAAAGTGTTCTGGGGGCTCAAGAGCAGTTGTGGGGCTCACAGTAAAACATGATTCCTGTAGTGGATTGAATTACGTCCTCCCAAAATTCACTGAAGCTTGATTGTGTCCCCCAAGTTTTATGTATTAGAAACTTGACCCCCACTGGGACTGTTAAGAGGGTGGGAAATCCTATTATGGTAACCGAAAGGTGGAGCCTTGAAGAGGTGATTGGACTGTAGGACCGTCTAGTAGTGAATGGATTAATAATGGTGGTCAGGGGTGTGGTTCTGAGGGCTTTAAAAGAAGAGAGAGGATAGTCTGTCTTTCTCTCTTGGTTCTTTGTCTGCTCCCACCATCTTGCAATATGAGACCCCTGGGTCACTGTTGCCACCACCAAGACCCTCATCAGATGTGTTCCCTGGACTTTGAACTTCCTAGCCTCTGAAACTGTAAGCAAACAAGTTTTGTTTTCTTATGAACCACCCAGTTCCAAATATTTTGTTATAAGCAACAGAAATGGAATAATATAGCACACTCCCAATAGGTAAGGCTCCTTGATGTGACCCCAAACTCATTGAACATTTGTCAAATCAAAAATCTGTCTCAGTTGCAAGACCTGTGAGTTAGAGGCAGTCACTAGGGTGACAGCATGCTGGCAGGACACTGGCCTTGGATCTTTCTCTGTTCTCAATCCCTAGTACCCCACTCCGGCCATGGCTGGCTGGCTGTGAATGTGAGTTTAGGTCCATAGGCAACCAGAAGGGGTTCTCAAACCTACAGCCTCCAGGTTGGTTCCCAGCAGGGAGAGAGAGACTTAGAAGTGGGGCCTGCCTGGCTTTGGGTGCTGGGTGCTGCCCACCGCATGTGCTGTGGGCAGTGGGTGTGGTTGGCTGTGAATGGAACTGCAGATGTGCAGCGATATCCCATCCATGGCAGAGAACAGGGAAGTAGGCAGGGAGAACATGACCCTCTGCCCTGGCCCATCCTGGGTGGGGTCTGCAATGTGGGGGGCTGATGGCTGGGGTGAGTGGAGGAGTTTCAGAAAAAGCACCAATCATGGAAGATGAAGGTCTAGCAAGGCAGGTGGGTTGGGCAACAGGAGGCCTGAGGCTGAGGACTTTGGATTTTATTCTGCAGGTAGAGGGGAGCCGTATAATGTTTTTGAGTAGGCAGAGCAGTGAGACTCCAACAGACCACAGTGTTTTGCTGTGTTTGTTTTAAGGAGAGCAAGCTACCAATTTTTCCCTGCCTCATCCCGCAGCTGCTCTTGCATTATTTTTTTTTATTGTGAGATACACATCAGTTATAAGAAGGTATAGAATATATAGATATAGGTTAATGAATAGTAAAACTAACATCCATGTACCTACTATCCAAATTAAGAAATAGGACCTTTCCAGTAACTTAGAAGTTCTGGTGTTTCCTCCCTGATTACAACCCCTCTCCCCACATCCCAGAGGTGACCACTATTCTAACAACATAGAGCAGGGGTGGGTAGGAAGCTGGGTAATGTGGTGGGAGTGGAGGCAAATGTAGCTGAAGGACTTCCTAGAAAAAGAACGGTGATAGAGTTTGGATGTGTTGTCCCTGCCAAAACTCATGTGAAAATTTGATCCTGAATGTGGCAGTGTTGGGAACTCATTGAGTCATGGGGGTGGATCCCTCATGAATGGATTAATGCTCTCCCTGGGAGAAGAGGTTTAGTGAGTGAGTTCTCTCTCTATTTGTTCCTGCGAGAGCTGGTTATTTAAAAGACCCCGGCACCTCCTCTCTCCTCACTCTTGCTTCCTCTCGCCATGTGATCTGCTTGTACCTGCTGGCTACCTGCCAGCATGAGTAGAAGCAGCCTGAGGCCTGTGCCAGAGGCAGCTGTCCCAGAATCGTGAGCCAAATAAACATCTGTTCTTTATAAATTACCCAGTCTGAGGTATTTCTGTTATAGCAACACAAAACGGATTAATACAAGTGGTAAGACCTTGCCTTGCGGACATTTGCTGATCACATTGCACTCTACCTGCATGGGTAGGTCCAAGCCTGCAGTCCAGTGAGCTCATGCATTTGATTGGGGTGAAAAGTGCTTGGAGCAGGGTATCTATGCCTGTCCTGCATGGGTCTGTTGAGGATAGCTGCCAATGGTGGGATGTGAATGAGTTCAAGACTTCAGGGGGAACAGGAGTACGAAGCAGAGGTTCCTGCATCAGGATGCTCTTGGCCACACATAACAGAAAGCTCAACTTACACAGCCTCAAATGAGTGGCTTATGTATTGACTTGCCTAACCGTAAGTCTACAGGTGGGTCAGACTTTGGTGTTGACTAAATTCTATGACTCCAGCCCCGTTTCCCATGATTCTCTTGGATTTGCCTCACTGTGAGATGGATACACTGTCCCAAGCCTCACCTCCAGGCACAAAACATCTTGGGGAACAAGAAGCATTTCCTTTTGTGGTTTTCTCTAAAGAGCAGAGCAATCTTCCCAGAGGCCCTCCCAGCAAACCTCCTCTCTTGCCCATCACCCAGTGGGTCCCTCACTGAACTGATGCCACCTGCATTGACTCAGGCTTGAGTTCTTGAATTCAGCCCTGACATGGGGGACATGGGACCACCATGAGCAGTTGAGGCCAGTTGTGATCACCTCCTGGCTGTGGTGTGGCTGAACCATAAGGAGACAACCACAATGAACATAGGAATGAATGTTACCTCTGATTATTTACCGAGATATCAGTGAGAGCATTGGTCTTCTCTCCAGATGCAAGTTAAGGGGTTCAGGTTAATTTTAGATTGTAAATATTATAACAAAAGAATTGTACCTATATTCATTTATCTTACCCTTCAAGTTCCTTTCCTATTACCATTTAAGATCCCATAAAATTCCCCAAGCAAACGAGCTAGTTAATAGTATGTACCCTTCCCGGTGAAGAGCTCTTCTATAGTAGTTTAATAATACTCAATGCAAAACATCATGTTGCCATGAGATAAACAACTAGATCGTTGCCTCAGGGGTCAGAACCTAGAGAAGACAGTCAGAGTAGAAGACTGCTGAGGGACTTGGGTTTCAGGAACTGCCTAGGAAAAGAGGAACGCACCAGGGAGCTCTAGAACTGTGCTCTGGAAGACCAGCCCTGCTGCTTGCACTGGACCACGGAGCCCGGAGCTCAGAGGCCTGTCCTCACCCCTCCTCGCCTGTGTGTCCCACCACCACATGTGCTTGTGGGCTCCCCCACTGCCCCTCTACACTTCCTCTCTCTTGCTTTCTTCCCTCACTGCCGTCTCCTGGAAGTCATTCCACAGCAGCGTGGGAACGATGGCTTCTTCGTTTCTCCTTCCATGCTGGGCACGTGCTCTAGTTTATTCAACCAACTCCCTCGGGTGGACATTTGGGTTGTGTCCTGCCCTTGGCTTGCTCAGAGCAGTGCTTCTGTGAACAGCCTTGTGCATGCATCTCCTTTGCACTTTTGCCAGTAGATCTTTGGGAAAGACTCCTAGAAGTGGGATTGCTGGGTCAAAGGGCAAATGCTTATATAATTTTACTGGTTAATGTCAAATCCCCCTCTATAGTATTATACCATTTGATTCACAGTTTTTACGTCTATCTCTTAGGCTGTTAAACCAGAAACTTTATGTTTAACTTATTGGTACAGTGTTCCACTCAAGAGACATACTATGTTGATGGACGAAGATTTGAGTTCCCCTTACAGGTTTTATTCAATGAGTTCACAAAACGGAGTCTTTATTAGTGCATGAAAATCAGCCAATTTGGCTACTAAATTATCTCACACAGGTGCCCTAATACTGTATGTGCAGTGTTCATGGCTGGCTATTTCTGCATCACTAAACTATTGTGCTTTGAAATTATTTTAATGAAAACAATTTATGTTGTTGCTGGGGGAAAATACTGACACTAAAATGTCCTCTGAAGGCACTGCATGTCCTTCAAGTTCTATGGGAAAGGAAAAGTCCCTCATGCACAGGCTATTGTTGTATCTCCTCCTGCATGAAGTCCCCTCTCTGCTTATTGCCAAGGACTCTGTTTTCCATTTGCCTCACATCACCTCCAGAGACAGCGGGCCAAGGGTCAGCCCCTGCAAACTTGGAAAGGGTTTTGATTCCAGTTATGTGGGCACAGTGGAAGCATGCCAGCCTGCCTGACATAGTTAGATATGCTATAAATTCCAAGGGCTGACCCCCCCAATCAGGGAGTTAGGGCCCCATGATCTAAGGTTTTGGGTAGCAGGTCAAGGCTTCAAATTCCTGGAGGCTGATCACTGACCAAAAACCTCTTCACAGGTGACCATGTCCTGAAAGGGGGTCTTACACACCTAGGATATATGATCCTCTCTCCTAATGAACCAGCCCAGCACTTAAAAAGGCTTGTGAAGGGATGATGGCAGTGGAAGAAAACAGGAACGTTGACCTCCCAGAGCCTATGGATACCCGTGAGGGATCAGGTGATTGATTCATTCAAAAGCTTCCTGGTAGAATAAAAGCATTTCTCAGGTAAGCCCAGGAACAAAACAAGGTTCACTGAAACCGGGCTATTGTTGGCTTCAGGAAAGTTTAAAGGGAAGGTGGAGCCTTTTTAAAGAAATAGGGTGCACATCAGCTGTGTAAATTTCACAGGAAATATGTGAAAAACATATTAAGTATAGGAAGTATATGACACAGCCAGTATGGAGTTTAGTAAAGATGTCACACATTCATTAAGGAAAAAGTCATTAGAAAATTCAGAGCTTACAAATAAAGTTCAGAAGGGATAGAAGTTTGGAAATCTGAATTGCTAACCTCTTTTTAAAAAGAGTTAAATATGATTTTTGAGTTGGTATTAAATATACAGGATTCAAAAGTCCAAACCATACTATAAAGGTATTCACAGAGGTGGCTCACTTCCACTCTCATCCCCTCCCCGATGTAATCATTTAAATTAATTTCTTATTTACTCTTGCAGTGTTTCTTTAGTTAGATATGAGCAATTCTTTATTGTTATTTTCTCCTGCATTGAGTTGCCAGCCAGCCCTGGCAGACAGTCCCTGCAGCCTTTCTGGGAATGTGGGAAAGGAAAAGAGAGAGCCTTAAGAAACAAAACACTCCTTTCCAGCTTTGGCTATGAAACAGCAACTTTATTGCAAGTTCCTGTCTACCCTAGGGCCAGGGGGTCACTGTCACTACAATGCGGGACGGAACCTCCCAGCAAAGTAGAGGGAGGCCTGGGACTGTGCGAGACATGACCTGGGAGGGCAGGTGCTGAAATTTTGAATGACCCGAACAACTCCTTCAAGTTAAAAATTTCCTTAAAGAAAAGAGGGAACCAGCTCTCCATTCCAAGCCAAATTTTGGGAGGGCAGAAATCTTTGATTTAAACATTTTTTTAAAGCATTGGGGTAAATAGAACACCTCCTCCAAATTCATTACAGAGCCAACAGCTGTTAATGGAGCACCTCCAATAGTGAGAAAAAAAAAAAAAAGATTTTTTTGAGCATATCCTCCCTTTATCCCAATATATGTGAATATATTGACACATTTTAGCCACACATTTACGTATATAAATATTATTCGTGCATTTTATATGTTAGTAGAGAATGTTACGTACTTGTTTATCATGTGCACTATAAAACATAAGACATGTATCTAGAGAGGCTGATACCAAAAAGTGGCTCAATATGTGCTTGGATTTACTTTCTTTGCTGAGTGTGTGTCCCTCACACTGGGGTGTGGGCACCCACCCCTTGGAGACCACTGCTGCACACTGCCCCACTCCTGGAAGTGGAGTTCTAGGTTGGTTGGGAGGCTCATTTTCTGAGACATCCCTTCATTTCATGATCCAGACTGCAGGGAGCAGAGGCAGGTGGGGAAGGACTGAGACTGTTGCCTGTCTGTATGGGGGAACCGCTCTCAGCTTATTGTATGCTAGACACTGGGATTAGTTCATGTATCAGACCAGACACCTGCGCTCCCAGGCAAGTGACCTGTTGGGCAGCCCGCACAGGCTGGAGTGGTGTGGACTCCATCTCTGACCCGCTCCAGGAAGTCAGGAGGCTGATGACTGGACTTGGAGACCAGCACCATGGCATGAGATTTTATTTTGCTTATTTTTCTGTTTGGCATTAAAAAAAATTGTTTGACTTTGAATTTAGTGACTTCTGAGGGCCATGTTTCTCCTTTGTCCCATGGGAAGCTTTGTTCTGAATTGTTCACAAATTGCTTTCTTGTGGGCATCTGTTTAGTGCAGGGTTTCTCAGCACGGGTATTACTGGTGTTTTGGAATGGATAATTCTTTGTTGCAGGGGGATGTCCTGTGCCTGGTAGAGTGTTGAGCAATGTCCCTGGCCTCTGTGACAACCAAAATTGTCTCCTGACATTGGCAAATTGCCCCAGTTGAGAACTACTGGTAGAAAATCACAGCCCCACAGTTGGGTGGGCCCTTTTAGATACCTCCCCTCATCACTCTTTGGTGGTGAGACCTGCACAACAGTAAGGGTCCTGAATTTCCAAGTCAGAGCCCTCCACTTTTCAGGAAGCAGCTACTCTGGATCTGTGGAGAGTGGGGCCCGGTGGGCGTTCCAGGTCACCACCATCACCTGGACCGCTGCCATCTCCTCCTGATTCATCTCCTGCAAGTTCTCCATGCACATCAGCTCATACCACCTGGCAGCTGACGACCCTTCAGGGTGCCTCAGTGCCCATTGCACAAAGCCCAAACTTCCTGGAGGGCTCAGGGAGACTTCAAAATCCAGTCCTCTCCAGCCTCTCCAGGGCCCTCTACTCTTCTGTGCCTTTCCACACTTGGCTCCATCCTTGCTGAGATGACTTCTTTTTTCCAGGTATACTTCTTGCTCTGGGTTTCCCCATGCTCTTTCCTCGCCTGGAATGCTGTCCCCTGCTGTTTTTGGCCAACTGAACTTCTGTTCATCCTTCAGGTATACCTTGGACCTGACCTCTCTCCCTGCCTACTTAGCTCCAGGTCATGGCTGGGCGCTCCTTCTATGTGCTTCTATGGCACATTTACTTTCTATAGCACATTTACTTTCCCTGTGTTGTAATTTTCTCTACAGCACATTTACTTTACCTGTGTTGTAATTGCTTTCTAATTGTCTGAAGCCCCCCAGGAATGTGGCTCCATGAGGACATAGGCTAATGGCTTTGTCACCCCTGTGTCCCTGGCCCCAGCAGGTCTCAGTGCATACCTGCTAACCACATGCACACACTGCAACATGCCTGGAACTGGGCACATGCTTCCCAAATATTAGGAAGGATTAAGTTCACAGACTCTGGAGCCAGGCTGTCTAGGAACATTGCTAGGCTCTGCTGCTTTCCAACTGGGTGCCCTTGGGCAAATTACTTACCCGCTCTGTTCCACAATCTCATCATCTTTTGTATGGGATGGTAATAGCAGTATTTACATCAAGGATTTTTTATAAGAATCATAAGAGTTAATGTTTGTTACATACTTAAAACAGTGCCTGGTGTGCAGTCAGCACTACATAAGAGTTTGCTGTTATAGTTTCCAAACACTTAATAGAATTAACCCTCACTAAGAGGATGAGAGTTTTGATTGGAGGAGGCATGTGGGTGATTGGGATGATGAGGGGAGGGAGACAGGGTGGGCTGGGACTCCTCAGGAAACCAACAGCCTGGAATTCTCAAGAATAACAATAGACCCTCGGAGAGAAGTGCAGAACTGGGTGGGAAGGTTCCATTTTACAAGAATTTATGGTAGATTAATGTTGGGTCCAAGAAAGGAGCATGAAATTCTGTTCCTTCCTTCCTGCCCTGTCCAGCCCTCTCTTCCCAGGACTCACGTGAGTAGATGTCTTTGGGCAGCTAACCATCTATCATGTCATTGCCCTGAGAAAGATGCATTTCAGTTCCTCCCCTCCCACTTGTCAACGAACCCATTAGAAAAGAGAGGATTGTTGGTTACATGAAACTGTGGCGGTTTCATCTTATTATCAAGCATGTGGGTGAAATGGAAAATTTACATCTGTTGAGACGCATTTCTAGCTCTTCGTGGTTAGTCACGAGATAGCAGATGAACACCTGAATTCTCCACTGACATCTTCGGAATGCACTCACAGGTCTGGTGTCAGGTAGAAATAGCTTGGTGTGGTGTCAAGCCCAGGTTTTAATGTCCAGAGGGGAAATGACTTTAAACTTCTAACAAGGTTATCATGAGTTGAGGAGAAACCAAGAACATAAACACTTTCCTGTCTCTCGAGCCTGCGTTCATAGGCTCACACTGACCAATGCAATGGAAACAAGTGGTTATTCGGTAGCTGTTGAGTTCATTCAGTTGTTTAAACAACTCAATCAGGCAGGCAGGCAGGCAGGCAGGCAGACAGCAAACACTGGCTGACACCTGTGCTAGGTGCCCCGGACAAGGCAAGGACACTGTTGTTCTGATGTGGGGGTTTGCAGGTCACCTACTATCCCTGACACCTGGGTTGGATGCCTGGTTCTGCTGCTTTCCAGAGTTATTGATACCTCTGAACCTCAGTCTGGTCATCTGTAAAACGGGGATAGTAATTTTAGTTACCTCATAGAAGTCCAAGAGGCTGGAATGGGATACTCCACACACAGAGCTCAGTGTACTAAGTATTCACTACCCCCTAGCAGTTACTCTTAGTGCCTCTCTTTTGGAGCTTATGAGGAGATGGCAGAATCCTATCAGGGGAGAGAACTGATCAGCAAAAGCTGCTTGATGAGCCTTTTTTGTTTTGAAAGGATAGCTCTCAGGACATATGCAGATTGGGCGAAGAATGAAACAGGGAGAGTTGCTAAATTTGCATAATAAAAGCTGAATAGGGATTGGGGGGTTGCATGTGAGCAAGCTAAGGGGTAGAATTCAATTTGGGATGAGGTGGAGAGGGAAAGTGGGAGCCCTGTCACAAGCAGAAGATATCATCAGTGAAAATTCCTGTGGTCAGGAATGGCCTAAAACCCTTAAGAATCTATGTCTAATATTCAACCCAAAGGTGTTGTTTTTCTCCTTTGTGGCTCTGATATAACCAACCCCCAAACCACTGCCCATCACAGCCCTGAACCTTTAGGAAGCAGATCCCATGCCATGGAACATGTGTCATAGCTTTCCAGGACAGTCTTGTGGTTTACACCTGTGGTTCCAGCATAAATACTTTCACTCTCAGAAGCGTCTGGGTTTGGCTATAAATTGTGTCCTAACTATGTCCAACTGCTTTCTGGGAGATGGTATGTTTGAAAAACCATAAAAACAAGGCTGGATTCACCCGGGCTGATGCGAGGATGAAAGAAGATTGCTGCAGGTGGAGATGGGGTTAGTATGGGGCAGACACAGGTAATCAGAGAAGAGGGGACCAGGTGAGACTGAGCTGAGGCCAGGGGAGAGAGGCTGGGCTGCCTGCTGTTCTCAGGATGGGGCTTTCAGCCACCTCCATCTTTAGGGAGAGCTGGAAGGTGGAGGATATTCAGGAAACTAGCATATGGGTTATAAGTATAGTGTTTTAAGGTAAAATTTACACCTATTGAAGTACAAAAATTCCATCAGCCCTGCAAAGTCTTCTTTGCCCCTTTATTAGCAATCTCTGTCCCTCATTTCCTGCCCTCAGCCAACCAGTGGTGGTTTTGACATGGAAATAGCGTCATATAAATGGAATCAAACAGTATGTATGTAGCCTTTTGAGTCTGGCTTCTTCCATTTTTCATAATGCACTTGAGATTCACCCATGTTGCGTGTATCAGTAGCTTATTCCTTTTTATTATGGAGAAGTATTCCATTATTTGGGTGCACCATATTTTTTTTCCCATTCCCCAGTTTTAGGACATTTAAGTTGTTTTTATTGACTGTATTATTCTGACAATATCACTGTGTGACCTGCACCCTTCTTAAGATATGCACAGAGGTTTCATTTAAAATACCACTGAGAACCAAAATCTAGCTTAAGGGTTTTTATGTCTTTGAGCTATGGGCCTTTGGTAGTCTGATGAACTCTTCTCTGAATAATGTTTTAATGCATAAAAGAAAATGCATAAGATCTCAAAGGAAGCTGAATATATTGAAATATAGTTATTAAATATTAAGAAGAAATATGGGATGCAAAAATATATACTTGTATGTTTCTTTGTGATCATATTAAATATAATCAAGAGGCAGGTCTGATAACTACTGAAACTCTTACCAAACCTAAGTCCGGCTGCCTGCCCCGTATAAAAATCCCTGCTTGGCTCACCAAAATCTGTTAAAGAACCCAGAGCATTCAGCTCCAGGCTGAGTTGAATTTGAGGCTCACCAAAATCTTGTTACCTCAGGGCATTCAGCTCCTGGCTTAGGCTTATCAAAATCTTGTTATCAAACCCAAGTCCAGCTGCCTTCACTCAAATGAAAACAAATGACCCAAAAGTTTAATTGGTGGAAAAGGAAGTCAGCTTTTATTCAGAAATCCTGGAGACCTGAGGAGAGGTGTTAGGCTAACCCATCTCTCTGCTAAACCTAAAGGAGAATGCCCTGTCTCCAAGACTCAGATTTACTGAGAGGTTTTTAAAGAGGGGGTTGAGGGAATAGAACGTGAGAAATGAAAAGCAGGGAGAAGGGGGACGTGTAAGGGAAGCAGTGCAACTTCTCACCAAGGCTACTTCTGACTTCTGTTCTCATCTTTGATGTTATCTCAGAGTCCTGCAGGGTTCTGATTGACTTCAGGGTGGAACCAGCATAGCTTTATTGATGTCTTCCTTGGTTTCTCAGGATCTGGATGGTATGTATCTTGTGGCAAGTTTGCAGCCCTAGACCGATTGGAAAACAACTTTATATTTATGTAAATAATGCCACCTTTCCCCATAACCAATGTTCAAAATATCAAATAACCACAGGAAAAGAGGGAACTCAAGGGGCCGGCTCGTGGCTCACTCGGGAGAGTGTGGTGCTGAGAACACCAAGGCCCCGGGTTCGGATCCTATATAGGGATGGCTGGTTGGCTCACTGGTTGAGCGTGGTGCTGACAACACCAAGCCAAGGGTTGAGATCCCCTTACCGGTCATCTTTAAAAAAAAAAAGAAAGAAAAGAAAAGAGGGAACTCAGAGAAATGCATGCTAAGAAAAAAACTATCTTTTTTTTTTCTAAAGTCCATATGGTTTTAGGTCCCAACATGGCTTCCATACTGCTCATTTTGAGATACTCATGTCTGTAATGAGATATAAAAATATCTGTGAGTTTTAAAATGAGAACAAAGTCACGGGTACAATTACTATTATTATCATTTGTTTCCTACATTTATAATGGAAAGAAACTCAAATTTCAGTTTGAGGTTTGTGAATATAAAAACATGATTTTTCTTCATGAACACTCTGAATTCTTTTTTTTTTTGTCGTTTTTTCGTGACCGGCACTCAGCCAGTGAGTGCACCGGTCAGTCCTATATAGGATCCGAACCCGCGGCGGGAGCGTCACCGCGCTGCCAGCGCAGCACTCTACCAAGTGCGCCACGGGCTCGGCCCGAACACTCTGAATTCTATCTGTGCATCCTTTGGGGATTTTGGTTGTGATAACATGCTAGAATTAGATGATTCAGCTCATTTTGTTGCTACAGAGGGAAGGGGAATCAGCTCCTTTTTGCTGAGTTCTTTATACTGCAGGAATAGAACCCAGGTCTTTTTCTCCACTGATTCACGTCTGTTGAATAGTACATAACCCACCTATGTGAAGCAGGAACATAATCCCTAGTCATTTCTGTGACTTTAGAAACTACTCAGCTTACAATAGTCTAACAATTATGCCTTCAAATCCAATGAAAGAAAACTTGAACAACACCCCCAAAGTTCTCTAAGTGAAACATCCAACTTCATCTGTATGGAGACCAGCCACCTGAATTTATAGCAGTATACATACACTTAAAGCAAAAAAGAAAAAACAAAAAGCAAGAAGATTTAGCAGGGGTAGAAAAATGCAGCCAGTATTTCGTGATCTCTTAGTTTCTATTGAAACATAAGCCAATTTGATTCTGGGAAAATTCAACTTCCTGGTTTAAAGACGGACTTATAATATGACTTTCACATTTTACCTATATCAAATGCTTTTGTACTCACCAGACAAGATTTTTTCAGATGTAATACATATAAGTGCATCAGAGATATACAGACTAGCAATGCCTTAAAAGCCACTTAGATTTACGAGGAGAAATAACTATGTTCAAAAAAGTCATATCTTCAAATAGGATTGTTTTGAAGTATATCTCTTAATCTATTTTTTCACTTCTTCAAAAAAATCTAAGACCTTCCCCACTTCCTATCATGTACCTAAATTACTTTTAGACCTACTAAGTTCCTTATTCACTCCTGCACTAAAACAATCTATATGGTCAGATTATACCTTAATTACGTTTTCTCACCAAAGGTCCCACATGGGATAACTTCAGGGAAATACCAAAGGTTCTCTGTAAGAAAAATAGATTTCTCACTTGATTTTAGAGCCCTAGCATTTTTAGTCAGTGCAAAGGTTTTATTTCTCAAGTAGAGATAAGACTTAAAGTGCAGATACTCTTTAGAGTGGTTGCTCACTGACCTAAGTCCACATGAAAATGTAGATGTTTGTTCTTTAGAGCAGTCTTCCCAAACCTAGAGAGCATGGGACATTACTATAGAACCTACAGAACAGACACCAGAGTCTGGCCAACTGGATAAATCATTTCTGGAAGTGAGGCCTAGGGATCTTCCAATCTGAAATACTTTTCTGTCAATTTTGATGTGCAGCGGGGTTTGGGCACCACTGAAATTCTGATGAAGAATGTCTTACCTTGTATGTCCACAGTTTATGGATTTCGTCCACACAGATTCTTGCTTGGTCCCAAAGAAACTTGTGAGGTCTTCAGGGCAAGGATCACTTCCCAATAGTACGGATTGGGAATCAGAGGACTGGAGGTGTTAAGGGACTCATCCAAAGACACCTAGGTGCCTGTGTAAAGAAAAGAAGGAGAAGGAAGGGCTGGATCTGCCCTTGGCTTATTTTAAAAATTTGTGTTAAGGCAATTCCATATGTTAGTGAACACCATGAGTGTCTTCTGTGAAATTCAGGGACTTAAATAAGAAATAGGGTTTTAGAAAAAGCTTTCATTCACAAATGTGATCGAGAGCCTTCCAGAGGGGCACCGTGTTGGATGTTAAGTGTGCATTCCTTTTTGTTTTCCTTTGGTAAGAGAAGCTACCGTCTATGACTAAACAAAAGAAGGGCTGGTCAGTTATCTTGGGCTCACTGAGAGTCGGGTGCAGGTGGCATTGCCCTAGGTTCCTGGGTAAGGGCAGAATAGAAGTGTTTTTGTCCCAGGGTTAAAGAAGAAGCCTCCCACACCTAGGGGAGGAAGGGTGGCATGGTGGTGTTCATCTGTGTCCTAACTTCAGGCTCCGGGGGCCAGCTTGGCCCCTGAAAGAGGCTGGGTATGTAAACTCTTAGAAGAACTTACTGAGAACTGTGATATGGGGAACACTCTCAGGGAAATTCAGAGTTAAGGAATGGGACTGTTTCCCTTCCGAGTTTTGGCCACTGTGGCTCTGCGGGACTGAGATCAGGTCTCTCTGCAGAGGGGAGAAGTGTCCCTGGGCTTGAGCATCAACACTGGGTGGAGGTGGGAAACCAGGGCACTTTCTCCCTAAAGATGAGGAAACTCCTGGGATTCTTGGACAAGTTAAGTGAGGGGGAGACCCAAGAGGAAGAAACTCAGTGAGTCCTAGGAAAGAAAAATGAGGTGGCTGCATTTAAATCTTGACTTTATAGACAGTATACAAGCCAAGTTACCAGTTCACCTCTACCTGGGCATGGACTACAGAGTAATTTTGCCAATCATGACATATTTGATGGCTGGATAGATGAAGGAATAGGACATTTGCTCCCTAAAAAAAAAATTGGCTGTACAGACAATCCTAAAACATCCAATCAATTTAGACAGAAAATCAAGTCAACTCAGTCAAAAGATCATTCACTCATGTAACAAATGATTATCGAGAGCCTCCTATCTGCCTGGCACTGTTCTAGGTGCAGATGAGACAGTGATGAGCAAGGGACAGGCTCACTGCCCTCCTGGGGCTCCCTGTCTACTGGGGAGATGGACGGTCAACACGTGGAACAATAGAGTGGGTAAGCAGATGGAGACTGAGGGTGGCAGGAAAGCTGCTTCATGCAGGACCATCAGGGAAGGTGGCTTCAGCAGGACTTAAATGGAGTCAGACTGTGAGCTACATGCAGGCAGAGGTAGAGAGCAGCAGGCAGGGGCGTGTGGGGAGCAGCGGGGCAGGAGAAGGAGGTCGGAGAGGGAAAGAGAGATGGTGCCAGATTACGTAGAGTTTCAGAGCCCTAGAAGGTTTGCAGATTTGATTCTAAGTGTAAAATAAAGGCATTGGAGGGGTGTGAGTGGGGGAGTGGCTTTATCCAGTTTACACTGTGTTGAGATTGGACCCTAGAGACCAGTGTGGGGGCAGGGGGAAGAATTAAGATGCTATTGCAGTGGTCCTGGCTAGAGATGAAGGTGACTTGGACCATCACATGATAAAGATAAATCCAACTCATTTTTAGCTGGTGTGTAGGCAATGAAGTTCCATGGGTTTTATACAGACAACTTCATCTCTGTTAATCAAAAAACACTGACTATAAGATCTTTTCAGATAACAGTAGCAAGCAGAGATGTTCCAAGGGCATTTACTCTGCTTCAGGCATCCTTCTAAGTACATTCAATTCTTGTTATTTGTGATAGTTTTGTTCTACAAAGTCATCAAAAGCACTGGATTAACAAATACTGAACCTTTGCTCCTAGGAGAAATCAAGGGTTAGGTTCCTGTGAACCTCTGGTCACAATATTTTTTCTTTCTTTTTTTTTTGTTTTTGGTGGGTGGCCAGTACAGGGATAGGAATCCTTGACCTTGGTGTTATAGCACCGCGCTCTGACAGAGTGAGCTAACCAGCCAGTCCTGGTCACAACATTTTTATCAACTAATCAATACATAACCTTGTTTTACATGTGTTTCTGTTTAAAGACACCTTATTAATATATATTGTGGATTCTTTGCATCGAACTCATAGCCAACAGCACTATAATTCATGCTTTTCGATGGAGCTTATGAAACACACATATTTTCTCCCTAAAGCACATCACAACCTTCTTGTGCTTAGGAACATCAGACAGCCCTTCAGCGCTGCAGTTGGGGGCCATTTTAAACAACAAAATCACCAACAAAATGCACAGAAGTGTGAAAAAGGTAGCATTAAATTGACCAGGAAGAGGACATCAGTTTACAGTGTGAGAGTTGAAACAAGAAGGCAGAGACAGCCTTGTTCAACCTCAGCTGGGAATGTGTGTTGGGGATCCAGTTTTCTGCTGTTCTGCATGTGTGCATGTCTGTGAATGATCCTGAAAGCACCTTGAATATTGATTTTGGGGTTAAAACATTTACAAATGTAAATGAGGTTGTTGATATATATAAATGTAAATGTATACAAATATACAAATAAAAAAGTGTTAGCAAGCGGGTGAATCTGTGACTATACTTCATATACATTGACTTATAACGTCGCAGTCAGAAAGGCACTAGCAGGCTCATGCCATGGAAGAGGAGACCAAGGCACAGAGGGCCTAAGGACCTTGCCACAGGTGACACAGCGAGGAGAAGGAAGCCAGGACCTGCACCTCTGGTCTGGGGCTCCATCAGAACCACCTCCTGACGCTCTTCTGACATGTTGAAAGTACCAGGCACCATGGAGATCCCCATGTCACTTAGTGTTTATCAAATTCTTCTGCTGAGAACATGTTTGACATTGAGGTCTTTCCAGAACATCTCTGTAGGGTTTTCAGGGCTGCAGTGCAGAGTCTGAGAACACTGGAGCCTCTTATTGTGATTGTCCCTGTGGAGTCATTGTTAACAAGCTAAAGAACAGGAATGCAGATTCTGGGGCCACCAGCAGGCTCTGTATTCAAGAAGAAATAAATAAAGAAAAGAAATCCTATTCAAGGGAACAAAACTTAGCACAGTGTTTGGAAGGTGGGCAGTTGGCAGGGGTGCGGCTTGGGCAGCAGCCTTCATGGTAATTCTCTGGGTGGAGGCTTCAGCTGAAAGTGAGCCATTGCACAGAGAGGGATGTGGCCTCCCGACACAGCGTTCTTCTTGAAAGTGCAGAGCCAAATCTTGTTATTTTACTCAAGGTCCCAAAGTGATCAAGCTGTCTTCATAGGAAATATTTAGGAGAAAATCATAACAAAGAGTAAGTTTTCCATAATTCATTTGTAATTTAATCCAGTTCAACTCCATGTCATCTCACTCTGTGGCATCTCCCACCTCTACTCCAGGACAATGACCACCTCTTAGGGTTGCTAAGAGTGTTAAATCATTTAAAATAAGACATGATGTGTGTATTAGTCCCTTTTGTGTTGCTATAACAGAATACCTAAGACTGGGTGATTTATAAAGAAAAACGATATTTATTGCTTACAGTTTCTGAGGCTGGGAAGTCTAAAGTCCATCTGGTGGTGGTGACAGTGACCTAGGGGTCTCACATTGCAAAATGGTGAAAGCAGAGAGAACAGAGAGAGACAGAAAGACAGACTCCCCTCTTCTTTTAAAGCCCTCAGTACCACGTCCCTGACCACCATTTTTAAATGCATTCACTACTGCACAGTCCTATAATCCATTCATCTCTTCAAGGCTCCACCTTTCAGTTACCATAATAGGATTTTCCACCCTCTTAACAGTCTCAGTGAGGGCTAAATTTCTAATACATAAAACTTGGGGGACACAATCAAGCTTCAGTGAATTTTGGGGGAACATAATTCAATCCATTACAATGTGTAAAGAACCCTTTTTAAAGCAATAAAATGCAAAACATTTTATTTGCAAGAGGGAGCTAGACAGAACAAGCTTTGAGGTCCTTTCGAGTTTTAATATTCTAAGAGAATGTGAGATATTTGTTGAGGACCTGCTATATGGATGGCACATACTTGCTGGAAGACTATACCTGGTTGGCAGGTGGCAGGTGACAAGAAATATTGGAAGGATCCCAGTCCCTGGACGAGCAGCTGCCCCCTCCAGTTCCCTTCTCCCTCAGCGTTTGGATCTATTCATTACCTTTTCTTCTGTTGGACTCCCTTAACAAGGAGTCTGCACCCTGCCATTCCCCTAGAAACCAACTTTAAATGATCAAGAACTTTGATCTTGTTTTTGTGTCAAACACACTTGCAATAGAGTTGTGGAAAAATAATTAAAAACCTAATTTAGACTGTAATAAAGGAAATATAAAGAGAAGAAATTACTGTGCTATGTAAATTTCTAATTTATACTATAATGCTTTATTTGCAAGATGGATAATTATAACATATAATACACAGTTACATATAATTTATTTAGATTGTTATTCTACCTGAAATATTTGTATTTTGGGGGTTTGTCTCAATAATACTATGCCAATTTATTAATATAATAAAATAAAACCAAATTATCTATGTTTTTCCCCCCCAATATGCACAGTCAACAGTCTGCTTTTCGGATTTTCTTTATCATGTACCAGGCATATAAGGCTCTTTCTTTTTTCTCTCCCTCCCTCCCTTTATGCCTTCTTTCCTTTTTCTTTCTTTCTTTCAATTGATAAGTTATTATTTTTGTTCATTTAAAATGTGGAAATAAACTTTATCAATAACTGAAGTAACTGAAGTATATGACTTTAATGTAAGCATTTAATGTTTTCATGAAGACAACTGTTTCAGCCCTTTTATTTTGCTGTTTCTAATATATTCTGAATTAAGAAATCAGACAGTAGGTTAGAATGAATTTTGAATAAAGTCATGAGCTTTGAATGAGAATCCAAGCTGCTCATCTTTGAGGAAAATGCTCACACTTTGAGGCAAACTCAGTTACGTTTTTTTTGGCTGTAGGAGACTTTTTTGCTCACCTTTTGATTCTGAGCTTTGTTCCACTCTGATTACTGACTTTCAGATGTGTGAGATGTTAGATCATAGAACACAACATTTGAATGATGAGGGAACCTTAAGATCATCTGATCCAAGGTCTGCATCTAAGATAATACCCCATCAAGTGGAAGGGAATTTTCAAGGTCACAGAACTCACATGATGGAACGCACACGCCTCAAGGGGACTGAGCACACAGAGCCACACTGTCACCACTGGTAGACCCCCCTCCTCAGCCTTTCCCTCTTCTTTTCCACCTGTGTTGAACTCAACCAAATCAAGAAGAAAAAGTCAAGTGTTAGTAAGATCCTCTACAACGAACTCATGAGATAGAATATTTCATTCTAAGTGTGCTGAATAAATAAATAATTTTCAAACATTTGATTCCAAGTTTTTAAGAAATGTGTTTCAAATTATGAGCAGCAAAAATAATTTTACAAAGAATGGCCTTGACCTATTTGGGCTTGTAGGGTGTGGTTAATGATCTTCAAAAATAAATTTTTAATTAAAATTATTGATGAAGCATGAAGTCCCAACACCAGCATGAACCTATCAGAAACTCTAAGGTGTTGTCAGCTTTTTCCACTCTGCAGAGTCACACAGCAGGGTGAGAACCTTGGTTTGTTTATGTTTATTTCTTTAACACCAGATGAGTCTGTGTAACAAGAAAGGTCCTCAGAAAAAGTTTGTGGAGTGATGGTTAGATAGGTGGATGATGGATGGATGATGAGTGAATGGATGGAAGGATGGATGGATAGATGGAAGGGTGGATGGATTGATGAGTAGGTCTTCTCCATTCTGTAAGTAGCATAGAAATGGCCTTTCTAGATGACAATTTCTTGACTATATCATATAAAGATGCTGACTTAATTTTGAGATATATTACCCACTTTTCCGTGAACCTGTAGTCACAGGCAGAATGATAAAAACAAAGAATTGGAAAGTATCACAATGGCCAACTTGTGTTTTTCTTGGCCACTCAGAACTTACCTAGTTCCTGGCAGGTGAGAGATGTTCTTGGCCTTGTAGAAACAGGTACGCTCTAGGGCCATTCTTTCCCATTAGCCTCGTCTATCTATTTTTTTAAGTGTTTCCTGTAAGAAATGTAAGTTTAGGAAATTGAATTTTCTAAACTCTTATATGTCAATGGGTGCTCAGGGCCATGGAAGCTGGCCTTTTGACAAGTGTCAAGGGCTTAATATTTTAGATAAATTTCCTGTGTTATAGAAGGGTGAGGTCATTTCTAATATCTGGGCGGTAAAAACGATAGCACCAGCCATTAGCTGCAGGCAAATTAATATTACTTGGCAATTGTGCAAAATTTTCACGGCTTACCAAACACTTTCATACATTATCTCTTTCAGTGCTTTGAAGAACCCAATGCAGTAGGTTTATGACCAAGAAGTGGCTTGCCCAAAATAACACAGCCAGTAAGCAGCAGAGTTAGGATTTGAGTTTAGATTTCTAGATACAAATCTCATAATCTCTCCATTAACCCAAAGAGCTTCTCGTAAGGATTCATTAGTAATCTGTGGGAGGTGTTTTAAGGGGTGATGGGTTCTCCTCATACAAAATATATCCCCTCATCCTGGTGGAGTCCACACATTGGATGAAGCCATTTTGTATAGAAGACTCTGTAATAAGGGAGCTGGAAGGAGATGGGCCTTCCTCCAACACAACTATTGACATTTTTGGCTGGTTGACTCTTTGTTGTGAGGGCTGTCTGTGGATTGCAGGATATTTAGCAGCATGCCTGGCCTCTACCTACTAGATGCCTGTAGCACCCTCAAATCACGACAACCAGCAAATGTGTCCGGACATTGCCAAATGTCCCACGCAGGGCAAAATTCCCCGCAGCTGAGACCCACTCCTCAAACACATGACCACAGATCTGTTTTGTCAGGTCAGCCTCCATTACTGCTGATTTCAGGATTCTGGAGGGGTGGAGGGAGGAGACCAGAAACTGGGGTTTAATAAATGAAACTCAAATTCCTGAAATAGGTAGGGAGCAAATATTGGAGATTGGACAGTTTTAGAAAAATACCACAATAGATATAGATAGAGGTGGAAGATTTAAAATTGAAGTTCTGTCTTAAATTTTAGTATTTTGGTGCTCTTATAATCATGCTGCCGAGATAACAAACATAATTTCTGGGACTGTCGCTGGCTGAGTGCACAAAGGGTCACTCTAGTTCTCTGTTGCTTGCTACATGCTTCTGTCAAGATGTGATAGCTCTGTTCCTCTGGGACAATACTAATAACGAGATCATAATGTCAACAGTAAAAAACGCTGTGCTAAATATGATACATGCATTATCTGATTTGAAACCGGTGATGACAATGGCCCTATTATAAGCCTCAATGTCCAGATGAAAAACTGAATCAAGATCACACAGTTACTACAAGATGGGGCAGGGATTTAAATCAGGCAATCTGACCCAAGAAGCCACCCATTTTGCTATGATAGTCGTTTTCCTCAGTCCCTGTAATGTTCTTATTGACTTGCAAATGCTGTCTATGTGCTTCAGAATCCACTGGTGAGCAGATTTTGCAATTTCTGTCTTCTAGTTTAGGTCTGTTCTGCAGTAATATCTTTCTTTTAACTGAAATATACCTTTAAAAGTAACTGAGAAAAGCCAGGCAGATTAAGAAGTGGGTTTGGAGCCACTTGCAAGTGAGAAAGAGCAGCTGTTTGAAGAGAAATCAGTGCAAGGGGAACTTTTGCCCAGCCATAAGCACATGCTATGATCCAAATATTATAGATACATTATAGTCCTAAGGGCTCTTCTGAAGGAAACATTTGTCCTGGAAAAACAACAAAAACAAGAACCCCCTAACTTGTTTATAAGCCCTTAAGGTTCACTTTGTAATCTCAGAGTTACCCTGCTTCACGATTCCTAATATATGGCAGGAGAATTCTATAACTACTAAAAAGTTATTTAGTTATCAACACATTTGCCTTGTCACCCATTCCTGAATTTGTCACCTCTGTTTAACCCTCCCGGGTATTTAAATAGCTAATCTAGTGCTGGCAGCCAGGTTGTTAGCAATGTGCAGATCTCTAAGTGACTTCATAGCGACCTTCACAACTCTATTTATTTGGTATTTCCTTTTGTGTTCCTTTATACGAACTGATCTGGCCCTTGCTAATAATTAAAAGTATTTGCTAGAGTATTCACCAAAGTCAGTACATAAGAATTTCTGTGAACAGTGTGTCTTATGACATTAGCTTGTCCCCCAAAGTGTAAAACCAACTGAGAAAAGTATTTTTAAAAACTGGCTCAAGTTGATACATATGTATATGAAGGTGTGTGTGTATTCATTCATTCGGTAAATATTTATTGAGCTTCTACGATGTGCCTGGTCCTGTTTTAGGCAGAGACAAACAAAAACCCCTCCCTTCACAGAGCCACCTTCTTGGGGGGGTAAGATGAAGGAGATAGATGAGGAAGTAGAATATATTATATATCACATGGAGATAACTGCTATGGGGAAAAATAAGGCAGAGAAGGAAACCAGAGAGTAGGGGTTGTGTTTTGAAATAGGGTGCTTAGGGAAAATAGGTTAATCAGAGACCTCAATGAGGTAAGGGAGCCAGGAGGTTACAGGGAGCATCCTAGGCAGAGGAGTTCCCAGCAAGTTCTAGAAACAGTCAGGAGACTGGGTTATTAGGAGCCAGGGAAGTGTAGTAGGAAAAGAGGCTGGACAGAGATTAGGGTTGCCTGATTTTATAGGACCTCATACTTCATGCATAAGGAGTTGACTTTTTCTTGGTGTAAGACAGGAAACCTCTGGCAGATTTCGAGCATACAAGTGGCATACTCGGACTCGTGATTTCAAAGGAGGATCAGCTGACTGTGGGGTGGGGAGCAGACTGCAGAAAGCCAAGGGAAAAGCAGAAGCCAGTGAGGAGCTGATGGCAGTAATCTGGGCGACAGGAGGTGCTGGTGGCTGAGGCCAGCGTGGTAGCAATGGAGATAGAGGGCAGAGGGTGGATTCTGGATATATTTTAAAAAGTAGAGACAATCGGATTTACTGGCAGGTTGGATGTGGGGTGTGAGAGAAAGGAGTTCGAGTTTTCATTATGCGTGTGTGTGTGTCTGTGTGTGTACACACTGGCATGTATATCTACAAGCTTAACATTATCCAAAGTTATCTGGTTTCATTGTTTACCTATTTTTGCTCAGCGAAGAAAGGGACCTTCTCAGTCTTGTTCATTACTGTGTACCCGGTGCTAGAATAATCTGTCTTTTTCTCCTTCTCTCTCACAAGGAAGAAAATCTTTAAATGTGATTACAGGAAAATTGTAAAGAGCTGTGTTATTTTCTGTTTTCCATATTTTCAGCATTGAGCCTGTACTCATTTTAAGATAAACTTTATTTAATTACAAAAAATCAAAGAAATTTGAAAAATTACACGATATAAAAATTTTTAAAATGCTTCTTAAGACTAGTGAAGTGAAAGATTCCACATTCTAGGACACAATTGTGTTATTTTTGAGAGCCAATATCTGTGCAAGTAAATTAATGAATCCAAAACCTGTGATATGCAGGATCAGTTGCCAGGACAAAATAAACTTTATTTGTATTGTTTTTCTACAAGGAAACTACCCAGGAACAGTTCTTAACCAGCTTGTCAACAGCCTTGTTTGTGACTGTGCCAAGTCTGCAAACCTTAGTTGATCATCTTTTGGTTCAATTCAAAAGGAGGTTTTTCTAGAAATACTAGCTTTCCTATAATCAGGATAATTCTATCAAATGTGCTTGAGTTAATGTTTATGGAATATTGTTACTTACATAAGAATGTGCCTTTAATTTGATTCTTTGTGAAAGCAGAGAGCATTGGAGACAGTTGGTTTGTTATTAAGAGCAAAGTTATACATATAACTAATCTCACATTTTTCTAAGAAGTGCAAATAAACCTAGAGCCCTTCAATGGTTCACATGTCCACAATCCTTTACATACATGCTGAAATCTGAAAAAGCTACAAATTCTGCAAGCTTTTTTGAGAACTCACCTAGAAGCAACACCACAGTGACATGAACTCATTTGGTGGTGAACCTAAACTGGGTGGCCGTGAAGCTAAGAATGGGTTTTACATATCTCACCTATGGTGATATTCGTCTGTGTCACTGCAAAAATATTAGTGTATTTGATCACATATGCCGTGTTATGTAATATACAGTGTAAGCACTCATTCATCTTTCTAAGAATTTTGTTTTCCAAAACACATTTGGCCTTGTGGGGTTTGCATAAGGGACTGTAAACTGTACTGTGTCTGCTGTTTGGGGCTGAACGTGCTGGCTTTGAGTTACTTTAAAAGATAAGGTTGATGGCTGCTTTCTTGCCCTGGTGAATGCAGCAAGATTCTTTTTCCAGGTGCTCCGAACTTCTACAGAGCAAGGTCTGTGTCTGACATGTCCATCTAGCTCAACTGTGTGGGTGCCGTGCTTTCAGTAGATGCTGATTTGTGGTGACAAAGCTTCTGGCCCATTCCTTCCCAGGTAGGGCATAACCTTGGAGAAAGGTGGCACAAAGCTGATTGTCCCTGGTCTCCTGTCCTATCGTCTATCGGTGATGGGTGATGGGAATCAGAAGGAGATATCCTGGTGATGGCAAAATGTGCAACCCTAAACCACATCAAAGATGTCCCCAGCTCTTTCAATGAAAACAGAACCCTTTGTGCACATGATGGGCTCTTGTGTCTCAGGGTGGGATCCATGCCATTAAGAGCCTGACAAGTCAAATTGGTCTTGAGCTGGGACCCCTGCTCCACCACATTTAGATGGTGCTGTCTCGGGTAACTCAGTTCTTTACTATGACCCACGAGAGCTAGCCTGGCTCATAGTAAGCTTACTATGTAATTTTCATCACAATTTCCTTTTCTTAAAAGGAGAAGGTGTCTGGTCTGTGATCCTGGGAGAGTCCTAGTCCAGTGAATTCCACAGCCCCTCTCTTCCACATCTTGGATTTTCTTCTCCCCATCCCCAGTTCCCCAAGCCCTTACACAACATTGAGGCTGAAGCACTGGTCATGGGTATAGAAAATCTAGGAGACTCCACAAGATAAACAGACTCCTAGAGTCTTCAGGGACCAGGCAGAAGACGGGTTTAACTTTGTCCCAGGGCAGGACTCCCAGTACTTGTCATGCCTGGAGAGGCAGCCCCGCCATGCACAACAGAGCCCATCTCTGGTCATAGCAGCTCACCTGGCTCCTTCAGCTTCTATATTCATGGCCTCTGGAACCTCTCGGGGGGGCCCTGCAGATATTAGGAATCAGCCAGCATGTCATCTCCTGCTCTTTTCTCCGGGATTTATACCCTTGCCCTCGGACACTGATGCACAATGTGGCATCTTCAGTTGCTACCGGAGGAGCTTAAAGCTTCACTCCTGGGGTAAGGTAGGAATTAGGTATTTGGGTGTGTGTTTCGGGGGTGATTTAAATGGCTCTGGAACTTGAAGCTGCTCCAGAACACACGCAAGCGTCCAGTAGAACCAGGAGCTTTTCATTAAAATCCAGCAGGGCCACAAGAAGCCTGTCATTGGCCAGGTTCCCAGGCCACCCGAACCTGGCGTGGGGGAGGAGGAGGGGGGGGATTAAAGACAAACCCCGCCCAAAGCCTAGGGCGATGGAGTTGGCACCAAGGACGTCTGGTCACCCCCAGGACAGCGCACAGCGCGCCGGACACTTCAAAGGGCGCAGGAGCGAAGCAGCCCTCCTCGCGGTGCCTTGCTCCTCCGCGGCCCGCGCGTCGAGATCAGGGTCTGGGTGGGAAGCAGACGCGCAATCAGCGAGAAGCACGAGCGGCGGAGGAAAAATCCAGAGAGCTGAAGCCAGAAAGAAGCGGGGCAGCGTCTCGAGCACAAGCAGATTTTGCCCTGCACGTCCAGCGCACCGCCTCGGTGCCCCGGCGAAAGCTTCGTCACCGGAGCCCGGAGTGGGGCGTCCTCCGGGGGAGGGGGCGCAGCGGCCCCCTGCACCGCACTCTTCGCCGGGCGCCACCAGCCCCCAAGCAACGTCAAGGACAGGGATCCCGACCATGGCCGAGGCCGCGGAGCCGGAGGGGGGCGCCTCGGGTCCCCAGGGGCCGCCCGAGGGCCCAGCGCTTCTGGCAGAGAGACCGGGCGAGCCGGGGGCCGCGGGCGGGGAGGCCGAGGGGCAGCCGGCGAGCGAGGGCGCCGCGGAGGTGCCGGGGGGCGAGGGGCCGGGCGCAGCGGCTGCGGCCGCGGTGAAGGAGGAGGGAGGCGGCGGGCCGGGCGGAGGGAGCCCAGGCGAGCAAGCGCCGGGCGCGGGCAGTGGCTCGGAGACCGGGACGCGGGGAGCCAGGGGAGCGCAGGGCGAAGCCGAGGCCGACGGGGGCGTCCCGGAGGGCGCGGAGGTCCCCCGGGGAGAGGAGGAGGCGAGCGGCGCGGAGCAGGAGGGCGCGCGGGCAGAAGCCCCAGCGGAGGGTCAGGGGGAGTCCGCGGCCCCCGAAGCCCCCGAGACGCCGGTGGAGGCGGAGCGCGGGCCGGAGGCGCCGGGAGGCAGCGCGCCGGGGGCGTCCGGGGACAGTGTAGACGCCGAGGGGCCGGCGGGAGGGGCGCACGGGGCAGAGGGCGAGCCCCAGGATGGAGAGGACCGCAGCCCCCAGCCCCAGGTCGAGGCGATTGAAGTCGCAGCCGCGCAGAGCGGGGCGCTCAGCCCCGGGGAGCTCACGGGGGGCGCGGCCGCGGACGCCGCGGAGGAGGCGGGGAGCCCGGAGAAAGAGGGGTCCCAGGAAGCGGTCCCCGGGGACGCTGGGGCAGACGCTGGCGAGGACGGGGACCGGGGCGGGCCCCAGGAGGAGGCGGAGAAGGAAGAGGAGATAGGAGAGCCGGGCCCGGAGGGGCCGAGCGAGGAAGCCGCAGCCGGGGACAAGGAGGAGCCCCCCGACGGCAGCCCCCGTGCGGAGGCGGCTGTGTCCAGCGGGGCCGCGGAGCCGCAGGCCGGGCTCAGCAACCACCTGGCCGAGGAGTGCAGCGCCGAGGGCGGCGACGAGTCGGCGCGAGTGAACGGCCGCGGGGAGGACGGAGAGGCGTCCGAGGAGGGGGCCCCGGGGCAGGAGCACGACATCACCCTCTTCGTCAAGGTAAACGTCGCCTCCCCCCCGGACTCCTAGGACGCCCCCTCCCATTCCTAACCTTGGTCTTCTCAGATCCGAGAGGGACGCGACAGGGACGCGCCGCGAGGGCGCCCTCGGTGTCTCGAGTGTCACTAGGCGCTTCCATCCGCAGATGGGAGGCGGGACAGGCGGGGTGTAACGCAGAAGAGTTTCGAGAGCAGTTGGGGGAGGACTTGACAGTTTGGAAGCAAAGAGGTTGGGGTCGGGGTGGTGAGTCCAGCATCCCACTGTCAGCTATCCTGAAATCCCTAACCGGCCGTCCTAGTCGGGAAGTTATTAAAGAATTGTGCAACTTATAAAAAGCGACATGCCCTGTTGGTGTTTAAAGGAATTTCTGCCAAAGGAGGCACTAAAACTTAAAGTAAATAAGTGCAAACAGGTAGGTTCCAGGTGAGAAGTACCTCCTGGACTCCAGTCTCAGAGGCCCAGAGCTGCCGATGTTTTCAGCCCCCAAAAGGTATTCCGCTTTGGTAGAATCAATAATATATGTTCGGGAGGAAAGTGGAAACTTACTTACATATTTTGATATTTATTGAACGTTTTGACATTAATTTTGGAAGAATACAAGGTGCTGGTGACTTGAATGTCGTTTGCCTGTATGTCATATCTTCAACCTCACCTCTAACAGTGAGAGGGCAACGTTTTGTGAAGGAATCTATAGAGACACTACTGAGGCAGTTTTAAATGGGCATTTTTTACAAGGCATCAAAAATGCAGGGACAAAGTCCAGCAGCAGCTCACACCAGGATCATTATTTTTTTTAAAAAGTCCTTTCGGAAGACCTTTGGCCAGACCTAGGAAAGCTGGAGATAATAAGGTTAAGAATGTGAATTGCATGTTAAATCTTAATCCTTCAGAAATACTTTCAGGCTTATAGAAGCCAGTTAGGAGACCTCTCAGGCTGAAATGTAAGCACATTCTAAGAAGTAAAAAAGAAATGCTCCCAAAGTGATTAACATAAGAATTTTAAGAATTGTTTGTGTGGCAGGGGACTGGGACACAGTGGGTAGGCGTTTCTTCACTAGTGAGAAGGCGCTGTTCCTAGTATTTTTAAAGACCCTGGGACATTGTAAAATTACATATTGGGACATAACCTGAGGGCACCATCCCCAGCGAGGCCACTGGGAAGAGCTAGAGCACATGCTACCGTGTGGCCACAAGTCTGCTCCTCTTGGCCACCTTGGTTTGAGAAATTTCCCATGGCTCTGGTTGCATGGCTACATGATTCCAGCAAATGGCCTCTTACCACAGTTTTGAAACACAGTAACAGCTTTCTAATTTGACTCCCTGCTTCTATTCTTGGCCCTGTCTAGTCTAGTGCCTT
Source organism: Cynocephalus volans (assembly GCF_027409185.1). Classification (NCBI taxonomy): domain Eukaryota; kingdom Metazoa; phylum Chordata; class Mammalia; order Dermoptera; family Cynocephalidae; genus Cynocephalus; species Cynocephalus volans. The sequence goes on from NC_084460.1 coordinate 181,741,022, forward strand.
TGTAATAGCCAGTGAACTAGGTAAAAGATCTGATCATTTTGCTTCTTGGTGCAAAATTCTTCAGTTGTTTATTGGAGAATTCCAGAAAAATTTACACTCCTTAGGCCATTCTGTCTGGGCTTCCCTTGGCATTGCTGAGTGTCTCCACCCTTTGACACCGATGGTACTGCTATGCCAGCTGTATTAAAGTACTTACCTTTCCTTGCGAAAAAACACTCTTTCCTGCCTTGAAGTTTTGCATGTGCTGTACCCTCTGCCTGAATGGAGTTTCTCCCTCGTTGCTCCTATCCCAGGTTATCTGCTACATGTCCAAGATTTAGCATGGGCATCATCTCCTCTGAGGAGACTTTTCCACCCCCAGTGTGGGTTGGGTGTCCTGCTGAATCTCCATTCACATGGCGCTGTCCTCTGCATGCTTTGTCTCTTCCCTTGACCGTGTGAAACTCATTGTTATAGCTCCAGTGTGGAGCACAGATGTGTTACATGACGAGGGTTTGAATGGGTGGCTGGCTGCCTGCATGAGGTAGTGTAGTGTGATGATCAAGAACATGGACTTCAGAGCCAGCAGGTCTGGGATAAAATCCTGACTCTGCCACTTTCTTGCTGTGTGACCTTGGGTGAGTTACTTAACCTTTCTGTGCCTTTGTTGTCTCATTAATAGAATGGGGACACTAGTAGTACCTACCCTTTGAGGTTATTGTGGGAATTCAAGAATCAGATTATGTAAAGCACTTAGAACAGTGCTTGGCTTGAAATAAGCATAGTAAAGTTTGATTTCTTATTGTTACATCTGCTCTGCTTCCATAAACTTTCATTGAGTTTGCACAGAAACAGTCCCTTCCCATTCTATTCCTGTCATTTTTCTTTCTTTCTTTCTTTCTTTCTTTCTTTCTTTCTTTCTTTCTTTCTTTCTTTCTTTCTTTCTTTCTTTCTTTCTTTCTTTCTTTCTTTCTTTCTTTCTTTCTTTCTTTCTTTCTTTCTTTCTTTTTTAGGGAAAATCCCTCTAGGTCTCCAATTATCTCCGTTCTCTGGGGAAAAAAATGTTATGAAAAGTAAGAAAATCTTGTTTTCTCGGATGCTGCTGGCGAGGAGTTTGTGTAGGCAAAGGCAAGGGGCGTCTGGTGGGCAGCTTTACCCTGATGACTGACTGGGTGCTCAGTTGTTGACCTTTTTTTTCTCCTTTGAGTAAGGAAACAGATCTCCAAACAGTGAGACTGATTAACTTCTCTGGGTCACTTAAGATGTGCCTCCTAGGATTGATAAGGCATATCAGTTTCTTCTTATCCTACTAATCATTCTCTTTAAAAACAAAAAAACAAAGGACCTCAAAGAAAAAAAAAAAAAAAAACAAGAAAAAAACCTTTAGACTCTTATATCTTCAAAGTTTGTAATACTTGACTTGAAATTCTTAACCTTAGTTCAGAACAGGATTTCTCCGCCAGAATTAGCTTTTTCCAGGTTCCTTCTTTGGGCTCCATTTTATCTGGATTCAATACTCCACAGCGGACAGCTGACCTGGGTTTTGTGAACATTTCAAGGCAAGTACTCAGGCTGGGTTTTCTATGGCATGGCTGGAGTGTGGAGTTCACAGAGCTGTTCTTTAAGGATTACACTGCAATATTCTTCCAAAAGCTCCCCTGACCTTCAGATGAGAGCCTGCTAACCCCATTTTAAAATCAATTAGCCCACATTCCATTTGTGCACTTTTAACTTTTACATTTTTTCCTTTTTTTTAAAAAATAAATGTTTTGGTTACAAATATACCTGAAAGTAATGACTTACTACCTAGTAATATCTAATAATAATTGCCTCAAATCTGTTTCTAATTTTAGCTGCCCGATAGATTGATATTCCCCATCTTTAGGAGAATTATCATGTTATTAATTTGTTATTCTGTTTTATTCTATACGTATATAAGGATGTATTCTTGTAAAATATCCAGGAACATATACAACAGGCCAAGGAAGACCTTGAATTGTTTTATGGTAAATTAATTGCTGATTATGTGAACTTTTAGTTTTGTTTTCTCAAAGAAGTGTTAATTATTTGTTATCTAATTATAGGGTTACCCTGCAACGTATTTAGTAAGAAAGATTTTTCTCCTTTATTCACAACAGCAAGGAGTGACAACATAATAACATAAAACATAAGATCATAACAACAAACAAAATGCTAACAACAAGGATAAAGTAAGGACTTCAGCAGCTGTGGAGATTTAGTCACCAGGGGAGTCTTACTTACGGTTTTGTTTCCTCTAATCCAGCACGTATACATTGAGTCTGGGTCTTTGGGTGGGACAGTCTGAGAAATGGATTTCTGGGAAAATTGTACATGGCTTAATTTTATATTCATTCATTGTGAACAGTGAATAATCCTGGGCCAGTGTCTAAGAATTTCTCAAATAGTGTTTAGCATACCATATATTTAACTATTAACAAAACTTTCACTCACCATCACATTTGGGTTCTCCAAAGAGGTGAACTGAGACCTGATGGAACCAAGTAAAACTCAAGAAGGATATGGCCTTTTGAATGAGCATCGTCACCTAGAAATGCCAAAAAAAAAAAAAAAAAAAAAAAAAAAAAGCCATCCAAACATTGTCACACCAGATGGCTGGACAGAAACATGCTAGGACCAGCATCTGATGTTCTCTTGGTAGACTAGTAGGCTGCAGCTCTCTGTGCACATTTTGCTGGGAGAGACATGTTGAGGCCTGTTCTGTGGGGTCTGGTGTCCGAGGAGCTTGAAAGGGAGCTATTTTCATATGTGTGTGCTATGTGTTCTGAAGGGATGTGAGCAAAGATGCACTTCTCTGACTTTAAATCTCCCCTAAAAACATTTTTGTATTGTGCTTTCTGATTGTCTTATGAAACACGCTTACAAATTACCTATTTGAAATCAGTACAGGGTCATTCAGGGTAGAACAGGATGTTTTCCTAACCTCTTACATCCAGACACACGTGTATGCACAGGCACAATGGCAGCAGTGAGACCCCTCCTCACAATGAGATCCACATTATAAACCCCCTCTCTATCCTCACCACCAGGCACCGAATGAGCTCATGGCAGGCCCTCAGTCATTGCTTTTTGGTGACGATAGGTAGGTAGTTGGGTCGATGGCCGATCGGCTAAAGGTGGCTCAGCTAGTGAGAAGCAAAGCCTGAAACATGAGCCCACTTCCCCCTGTGCAGCCAGTGGCCCTTCCTCCATGAAGATGTCCTGGCAGCAGGGCTACAAGATGCTGAGGGCTTTGGGAACTTGTGGCTCTGTCCTGCCATGTGCACCTGCGCCACAGCTCCCATCCCTGTCTGGGCTGATGGGCCATGTGCCTCCTGGGCCCAATTGTGCTTATTTACCTTTGGCACGGGCTGCCCTCCTTGCCTTTATGTCCTTGGTTTCACATGGCCAGAATTTCTCCATTAAACCCCCTCAGATATCCTGTTTCCTTGAGTATCTAAAAACCCACAGGACACATTCAGAAATACTACACTGGGTCCCTTAAGCATGTAAATTTACTCTTTCACTTTAGACACTTAGATAAAATCTAGAATTTGAAGGAATGAGTAAAAGCCAAAGCTCTGACCCATGCTTTAGGTTCAGGTGGATCATCATGCTATATATAGTTTCATATGAGTTTATCATCTACAGTGCGTTGAGCACTGTGCTAGGGTGTGGGGACGCATTGGCAGCCAAGGCTGCCAAGGTCCTTGCCCTCCCAGAGCTTACTATCTAGCATGGAAGACAGACACGGAGCAATGTAATACATCAAGTGTGCATAGCCTCTTCACTAGGCTGGAAGCCTGCAGAGGCAGCGACCATGGAGATTTTGCCCGTCATTGTTCTCTCAGCCCTTAGCACGGGGTCCAGCACAGAAGAGACAGTACTGGTTGGTATGAAGAGATGGAGGGGTGGAGGATGAGCAGGAGGACCTGCAGACGCGATGATAGTCACTACGTAGTTGTTGACTTCATAGTATTTGGGGAGACACAACCATTTTACTTTCTGGTCCACAGAGCTTGGGACCCTCTGCTAAGCCCTGGTACAAATTCTTCAAGATTTTTCTAAAATAGGCTGCCTTTGGTCATCTGCCACTCTCTGAGCTCCTGCCACATTCAGCAAAGAAAAGGTTTTTTGAGAGTTGGGGAGGTGGACGTTCAAATCTCCTAACCTCCTCCTTTTTCAGCATTAATTTTCTTGCTTTTTTTCTGCTTGAGTTTTCATTCATAAACTGGGCCCTGAATCTGGGAGATATTTTCTCCACAATGTAGACAGCTTCTGAAAGACACCTTTCTGCTTTCTGGCAGCCCATTCTCCTCTCTAGAGGGAGACATTTCCAAGTCCATGTTCAGCTGGAGTCCTTGCTTGACTTGAAAACCCCATTTTCTCTTTGTCAAAACAGCATTTTAATTTGGAGGTGTTGCTGCTTATGTACAAAATTTCACTTAATGCTGCTTTGAAATTTTCCCAGTCTTGAATTTAATACAATTTCTTTATTCTTATTTCCTGCTCTTCCATGGGGGACCATCTGCTCTGCTAAACTTCTTAGCTCTCGTGTGAGGTGGTGAGTGGGCTAACAATTAGGTACATTTTAAGCGCTTGTTATAAATAATACTTTTGCCCAGCTGGTGCTGCATTATGGTATTTAATGTTGTAGAGAATGTCATTAGGAGTGTGTTCTGCTGCAAGTAATTATTTAATAACAAGTGGCTTTAAACAGAAGTTTATTTTTCCCGTACAACAAGAAATCCAGAGGTAAGTGGATACAGCAACTTCCCCATGGCATCAAGGGCACAGGCTGGTTCTTTGTGCTCTGTCTCCCATTATCATCACGATGGCTACCTTAGCCTCAAGCACTGAATCGTCACCAGCAATGTAGGAAGATAGGGGGAAAGGTCAAGGGCTTTCTTCTCATGCCTGTTTCTCTTTCATCAGGGAGAAGAAATCCTCCCCAGAACTCTTGCAGCAAACTTTCCTTTATGTCTCATTGGCTAGAATTGGATTCTGTGGCTGCCCCATCCAGGCCTTTCATGAGCACAAGGGAATGGGATTATAAGACTGGTGTAGACCAAAGGTCAGCAAACTATGGCTTGCAAGCCAAATCCAGTCTGCCACCTGCTTCATAAGAATGATTTTTATATATTTTTTCTTTTCCCTGCTGACTGGTACAGGGATTGAACCATGGATCTTGGTATTTTCAGCACCATGCTCCAACCAACTGAGCTACCAGCCAGCCCCACATTTTTAAATGATTGAAAAATATCAAAAGAATATTTCCTGACACATGAAAAATATATGAAATTCAAATTTCAGTGCTCATAAATAAAGTTTTTTGGAATCCAGCCATGCTTATTTCTTTACATATTATTTATGACTGCTTTCATAGTATAACAGCAGGGTTGATAGTTGTGACAGAAACTCTATCACAAAGCCTAAAATATTTGCTATTGGGTTTTTTAAGAAAAAGTTTGCTAACCCCTTAGCTTAGATGTATTTTGATTCATCATCTGGGACTAGATACATTGCCATTCATACAAAATTGAATTTTTATTTAGAAGGAAGATGGGGAATGGCTGTGGAATAAAGAACTAGCAAGTTCTATCACAGTAAGATACATCCGACACTAAACATCATACATATAAAGATAGAAATGCTTTTTACCTATAAAGTTCATAATTTTGATTTAAATAAAGTCAAAATAAAATATAGATTAAATATATTTATATGCAGTTTGTTACAACACATTCATATAGTCCATGGGATTCTTTTGTAAAATGCACTTACTGATATTTTTGAAAAGATAATACATTAGGATAATAAAAATTTATAAATATGAAAAGATATAATAAAATGAAAAGTAAGGTCTTCTTCCATTTCTGAAGACCAGACTCCCAGTTTTTCTCCCTAGAGACATCCACCAAATATCTTTCCAGAGAAAATCAAGCATGTGTCCTCACTGTATTAGTTTTCTATTGCTGTGTAGCAAATTACCCCAAGATTAGAACCTTGAAACAAAAAATATTTATTATTTATGGTTTCTCTGGGTCAGGAGTTTGTGAGCCACTTAGTTGGGTAGCTCTGGCTCATGAGGTTTCAGTGATGATGTCGGCCAGGGCTGTGGGCTCATCTGAAGGGTTGATTGGGGCTGGAGGATCCACTTCCAAGATGGCTGACTCACATGTCTTTTGGCAGGAGTATATGTTGCTCACCACTTAGGACTCTCCATAGGGCTGCTTTAGTGTCTTCACAACATGGCATTGGCTTTTCCCAGAGCAGGGATCCAAGAGAGACCAAGAAAGAAGCCATGATGCCAGAAGTCACACACTGTCACTTTTGCCTTATTTTACTCATTAGAAATGAGTCACTAAGTCCAGCTCTCAAGGGGAGTGGAATTAGGCTCCACCTTTAAAAAAGGAAGTCAAGGCTGGCTGGTTAGCTCAGTTGGTTAAAACATGGTGTTATAACAGCAAGATCAAGGGTTAAGATCCCTGTACCACCAGCTGCCAAAAAAAAGTAATAATAAATAAAAATAAAAGTAAATAAATAAAAAGGAAAGTCAAAGTATTTGTAGACACATTTTAAAACACTAGAAATCCATTGGTTTACATCTTGCTCTCTTCCTTTAACTCTCTGTCTTAGAAATCATTCCCTTTCGGTACCTACAGCTCTCTCACATTCTTGTTAAAAATTTCACAGTATTCTAGTGAACGTTGTACTCTAGAATCAGTCCCGCATGGATGAATGTTTAGGTACTTTCCTCTTTTTGATACATTAAACAATGGTGTAGTGAATATTCTTCCACAGATGTGCAATAATACATGGGAGCTAAATTCTTAGAAATGGCATTGCTGGGGGAAGGGTATGCATATTCAAAATTTTGATCACCTTTACCAAATTTCCTCTTCAAAGTGGTAACAACAAGGAATGCTCCTCGGACACTGTATCAGTGCCACACTTATTTCTTCAACCTTCCCTGCTCAGGTATCAGCACACGTTTTGAATCTGAGAGGTGAAAAAATGATGTCCATTGTCATTTAATTTGCATTTCTTTTATTATGCATGGGGTTGAGTATGCTTTTATGTATTGAAAACCTATTGCTATCTGTTTTTCTGTGAGCTGGCTGGCTATGTCCTTTGCATTTATCAGATGGGCTTTTGACCTATTCTTCCTGATTTTTATATAAAGAAATTAGACCTTTGTCATATGTGTTGCACGTATTTTCATGCGAGTGTGTTTGTACTGGAGCAATTTCTCTTCTTAGTCTTAGAAATTTCTTATACTTGATGCATGGAAAAACAAAGCATAGACTATGATGCACTCTTAGAATCTTCAACGTCCTTTCCCAGAATCTTTAAATGCTCTGTTTATTTTATATTCTATAACTTTTTAAATCCTGAGGGACTAGATATTTCCAGCCTTGAATTTCTCCCTTCCCTTTTAACTAGCAGGTATATTTTATCAAGCACTTGCCTTTTCAGAATTAAACTCTATGTTACATAGTAAGAATTCCTGTTCAGAACAAAGTTTAAACTGTAAATAGCAGGATCATTTCAAGAGTACATTACTCCATCTGAAAATGTGAGCTATATCTCTTCGGTCTTGGTATGCCATCTGTTGAAATGAATTTGGTTTCCACAGATCAAAACCATTCTGAAAATATCATCTGTGACGCAGTGATATCAAAATATTGTCTCTGAGGTTGTTTTTCCTAGCCAGATATTTTATATATGCTCCCATCTGTTGAAAGAATTGACCACAATTTATAGAAAATCAAATCATATTTGCGTAGGTTCACGGGGAATGAGTTGAATTGTGGAGGATTAGAAAGCCTGCCCATCGTTTATGTTTAATGAGTGGGAGGGAGAACTGAAATACTCAAATTTCAATGTTTGTGTGGAAAAATAATTTGAAAGCTTTCAAGGCGGTAGCTCTATTGAGAAACAGAAACCATGTTGATGTATACTTATTTGGTCTGTAAACATTAAGTTTAATCTCATTTGTGTGTAGAAAATCATCAGATTAAAAATATTCTCTAATATCATTATTATTAAAATTACAAAAAATTTTATAGGGTTTACAGGCTCTACTCCCAACTCACTGTTTCTCTTCCCTTTTGTACCTGGTCGTTCATTTCAAAGTTGAGTCTATTGATGGGGGGAGAAGTAAAAGTTGCTTTTCCGTCTTCTAAACTACCAAGTGGCGTTTTGGGGCCAAAGGTATATATTTAAAACAAATATTTACTGGTTTCCTGCCAAGCATCAGACATTGTGCTTGGCGCTTGGGGACACAGCAGTGATTAAGACAAACACAGCCCCTGCCTTTCTGGAGCCATCAGCCTAGAGATTGACCCAGAAAGAAACAATTCCCACACAGTGAGAGGAGGGGACCACGGGGGTGCTGGAATGCAGGAAGAGCAAGATGGCAGCTGGGCAGTGGCACCCATCAAGGGGAGATTAAGACTCCAGATCTCTGAGTGTGAGGCTCTGCCCCTCTGCTGCAGTCCCCTCTATTTGGAAGATTAACAATTTATCCATCCATCGGTCAGTGGTGGACACATGACTGACAGCAATGTAAAAGCATGGCTACTCTATCAGGTGGAAAGATTGGGGTGGTTAGTTTTTAATTAGATATTTTGCAGAATGTAAGTGTTATATCCCGTAGCTTTTTTTCATCTAAACCAGCAATGACCCACAAGTCAGATTATATTTACAGACACTGGCTTTTGTCCGTGCACAGTAATTTAACAACTATTAAAGTACTGTGGCACGTGAAAGATCAGCTTTCTCCTTCTGTCTCAATGGCAGGAGACTACAGTAAAGAATACAGTTGGAGACCAAAAGGTGGGCGCAGAAGAAAAATTGCTGTCGTTACAGAACGTGAGCAAGGGGGCCAGGGTCATCCTGTCTACCCCTTCTGCTGCCATTTCTTTGTCATCCCTAAGTAGCAGCATTTATTTTTAGAAAGGAGAAGCATTACTAGTGCCCATTAGGTGGGTACTAGTCCCAGGGCCCCCTTTTTGTCCCAAGTGCGCGAGTTCAGAGCTGTCCTGAAGAAGCCAGGGAGTCGGGGCCTCTTTCACAAACTTACCCGATTCTGCCTTCTGGCTGGCGGACTCTCTGCTGGAGAGGATGGCCCGCTGCTGAGAGAAGAGGAAACCTGGACCCGTTCTGCCCAAGGCTTTAAGTTTGTATTTTTCTAACCTATCGGGGGCTTAGGCTGCTGCAGGCCAGCAGGAAGAACCTCATTGTGCACACCCCGCAGCCCCCCAGAGGCACCCCTGGCCCTTCTGTAGCCACAGTGGGATGTGGGGACAAGGAATCAGAGCAGGAGGGCCGTTGTTCTCTTCCTAGGTGGGACACACAAAGTCGTTCTGATGAGGCCCTCGGGACAATGGCCACACGGTGTGTCCAAGACACTGGGCACATCACAGCTGTCATGTGCTTTGAAAGCTGCACAGAATAAAGGTGTCATTGGTCTGGAGACCCAGAGATACCCTTCTCCCCAAATGAGAAAATTAACACTTTTTTGGTGCCTTTGGTGTCAGGGCCTTGGAAGTGAGTTCAAAGAACCTTAGAAAAACTTAATCTCTCCCTCAGCTTTGTTCTCTTTGTTTTAACTCCAGGCTGGATGCCTTCACCTCTATTCTTATAGATGGTCAGACTGATGGAGTTTTGAGTTGCACTCAATGGCTTCTTTGGGTCATCGAGCCCTCCACAGGGAGAATTTAATGCTTAAGAAAACTCAGAGATATTAAGACATCAGATATTGAGGGGGAAGTTTTTTGTTAACTGCCATTTTAACCAGAAAATTATGATTCTTTGACTCATAAATAGCAAGAATAAAGCACGATCGCTCTGTTACTTTGCTAAGGAATACTGCAGGTATGCATCTCTATCCATTGCTGAATATAAAAAAGTTTCTCCATTGCTTTTAGACCCTGCTAAAATTTTCATAAACCAGCTCAAGTTCATAAAGAACTGGATCTGTTAATAAATGATTTGAGCACTTTGGCACACCCTGGAATCATGTAGTGTGGTGGATTGAAGGTGGCTGCAAATTCTTTGACCCTTGTCCCATTGAGAAGTGGGGTCTGATTCTCATCCCTCCAAATCTGGCCTGATTTTTGTGCTACTTGGTAATCATTGGAACACAGTGCGAGTAATGTGGCTGATTTTATATCACAAAAGGCTGCGCAGCTTCTGCCTTGCTCACTGACCACCCTGAGGTCACCATGCTGGAGGGACTACATATAGGTATGTCAGGAGGCTCCATTTGACAATCCCAGCTAGACATGAGTGTGAAGCAGCCTTGGCCCCTCCAGACCAGCCTGTCCACCAGCCGAACTCCACTGACTGACCTTTGTCAATGCCATGTGCCACAGAAAGGTCACCCAGGCAAACCTTGGTCACATGTCTGACTCAGAAAATCACGAGATATAATAAAACAGATACTTTAGGCTGCCAACTTTGGGGTAGTTTGTTATGCAGCAGTTGGTGACTGGGACATGTGACTTATGTCTCCTCCAAGCTGGTGAAATCTGGATGGGTGAAAAGACAGGGCCAAGGTGGGAGGTACGAGTTCAAAGGTGGGAGTTATGCAATGGTTTAAAGCGGTTCAGGGGTGGGGGACAGTGCAGAGGACAGGAGGGAGGTGCCATATTGCCATTTGCTGCCCGCATTTTTCCCTTTTGAGTCACTGTAAGGATTGGAATACTCTGTCATTCAAGAACGTGCATCACTGAGGTATATTAAAACAGGCTGCATTATTAAGCAGGATTTCCAGAACAAGACGTTCCTTTGTTGTAATAATTCCGTGTGAGAATTTTACAAGGAAATAGGCTTTTCATCTCCAAGTAAAGCTTCAGTTGGTATCAGGCCATATTATTAAATAAGGATTAAAAATAGCCCTGGAGTTTTTAAAGCATAATTCATGTCTGAGAATAAGTGGCAAGTGCCATTTTGTTTGTTCATGTCTTTCCTGTGACTTGGTTCCACCTGTGGTGACAATGAACACTGATATACCCAAGCGTTCTGCGGGAATGTAAAGCTAAGAGCAATGCGGTGCAGTAATTAAGCTATGTGGGTCATTTAATCCATCTTATAATAAATGAATTGTCACAGCAGTTGAAAGGAATAAATGACTGTACACGCTCGGGAATATGTTTAGGATTAGTAGGTTTTTGAAAAGTTTAGGTCTATGTTTCAAAGTTTTAAGATCTCAAATATACTTCTTAGGATCTAGGTGTAATGATGAATGAAATTACTTCTAAGTTCTAAGGATATGAAGAGTGAGAAGTCTGTTTCAAGACAGGGTGTAACCCCTTTACAGCCTGGAGTGAGGAATCCGAGAACACCTTTTGCTGATAACGTGCACCCAGCGAGCGCAGATTTCACTCCACTGGGGACAGTGGCCTAGAGCACGGGCTGGATGTGCGGACAAAGTCAATCCAGAAAATGTCATCCACTGTGCGGACCTGTACTGATTTAAGAAAAATATACTCTATTTTTCTTTTCTAGAATAGGGCTTGCCACACTTATGGTGCATTTTTCCTTTATAGACTTACAAGAAGACTGAAGCATAATGTTTGTGTCATGGGGTGAGCTAGCATGATGGTAACACACAGTACCAGCCAGTATACGAAAACAAGGGCCCGACGGGCTTCCCTCCCGATCTGCATCGGCGCCGCGAGGGCGCACCTGCCCTGGTTCCGCCCTGCTCTGCGAGAAGCCCTCTTTCTGACTCTGGGCTTTGCTGGTCGTTGCTGTCCTTGTTGGCTATTTTGTCCCCCACTAGAAGACAGGCAAGGGAGGGGAACTCACAAATAGGAATTCCAGAATCCGAGTGAGGGTCTCTAATTCTGAGGGCTGCAAGGTCACCATCTCCCCAAAGAAAGAAGCCTTCCTGTATTCCATGACCCCTGCGAAGGTGTCCTTGCCCTTTACAGAAACTGTGAAATAGTTAAGAACTTGGTACCAACTGGTACTGTCTGTCACGTTTCTATTGGTTTTGCCTCAAGTTATCTTTGTCACCCTGTTAAGTGGTTTATCTATCCTTCAGGACACTTTGTGTTCCATAGGACACTTTGCCCTCAATTTTGTGGTTCATGGGACATTCCTATGAAAGTTGTTCTTTTGGTCACTGGCAAAGAGAATAATCTTTTGTATCATTTCCAAGGGAAAATCAGTCAGTATGTAATAAATGTAACTCACATTATCTTTCTCAGGAGTGTTGGCCTCTTATTGAGAATGTCCTCCCTCTGAAGAGTATCAGTGGGTGATATTATATTTCAATACCAGAATTTTTTATCTGCAATCCAGAGTTTCAGGACTGTTAGCCTACAGCATATCTTACTATGGTGAATTAGGGGAATTAGCTTTTCAAATTTGTAGAGTATTATTTATTAAGTTCTTGCTGCCTGCTGGAATGGTATCTGAGTAAAAATGGAGATTTAAAAGTCCCCTGAAATTGTTCGGTTTATTCAGAGGTAATAATTTGAGAAGTGAATCTGTGGGTCTGTAGTTCTCCAACACTCTCCCCTGTGGGTGGAATGTTCTTAGCACAATGGAGGCCCAAAGCTGGGTCAGGAACAGAGTGAAGCGACCTGATGTCTCAGATGCTCAGCGTTTCTGTTCCCAGTGCACGGGGACGCAGACTGTCTAGTGTTTTGGGGATCATTGAGTGATTGATTTATGTCTTCATTCATTGATTCAGTGAGCATTATTAAGCATTCCAAATTCCATAAAAGAACATCTTTTATTATTTTTGCCCAATTTTGTGTTTCAGAATGAGGTTTTATTTCTTGGTTTAGGGCATACCATATTTTGTGCCATTTTTACTCTGGAGACTTATCTTCTGGAGCAGAACTTTACTGAACAGATTCATAGATGAAATGGTGCAAAACCAAGCTCACCTCTTTTCATGGTGTCAGTTGGACGGTCTCCATGACCAGAGTCCTGCAGATGGTGCAGATAAGTGTGTATTTGCATGGAGTCGCGGTCCAGGGAACCAGGGGGTGACTGGTTTTGATGATGCCCAAAGCTAAGCTGGGCACGCTGAGGCATGTAGCTCACTATAGAGTCAAAAATACCCAAGACCCAGCAAGCCCCCCTCTGCCCTTTCATTCCCTGACCTCTTGTATTTTCTTATCTTTACGGATGCTTTTATATCAATGACAAGTTAACGAGAGGTCTCACAGACTCATGTCAATAGGATCTTTCTGATATCTCAGGGTGCTTGTGTGAAGTTGCCTTCAGTGTGGGGTGGGGATGGGAGTGAGGTGGGACAGCTCTCTCGAGGTTCGGAGGGAAAGCAAAGAGTCCCTTTTCTTATTCCCTTGCCTGAGGAAGAGTCTGCCTATGCCCCATCTTTGAAGACTACGTTCCCCTTCTTTCTTCCACAGGGTCTGCAGTTTGAGGTGCAGGGAGAGGTAGAGCAGAGAGAAGGGTATGGATTTCAGGGCTCTCCACCTTGCCTTTGGTCTCCCATGCCTCCAGAGTTGTGGCCAGACTCACTCTCAGGAAGAAGTTGTCAGCGTTTAACCCAACGTGTGTGTTTCAAGGAGGTGGACCCTTGGAGAAGCCCAGATGAATTGGTGTTAGAAGGTACTTTGCTGAAGAATGATGGTTTTTCTTTGGGGATTGGGAGGTGGGTACAAAGTAATGCCAGAGACCACTTCCAAGGTCCTTATGTTTCAAAGCACATGCCTGGCATCATACTATCCATTCTGAGTACTATTATTATGATTTAAAAAAAAAATTTATCATTTACTGCTCATTCTATTTCCAGTCCATGTTATTCCATGGAAGGTGTTCTAGCAAGTATCTCATTTGGTGTTCTTATTCCTTTTTCTGAGAACTAGGACTGGGTTGATCGTGGTGTCCCTCAGCATTGCTCGGCACAACTGCAGGGGCACCCCCAGCACAGACTGGAACGTGAAAGAGCTGGGGTGTCACGGCAGTCCAGGGCCGCCTCTGGGAACTGCAGCTACTGGAGATTTTTATTTTGAATTCCCTTTCTTAAGTTTGGCAAAAGCCTAGACAACTCCATGTCTTTGTTGGTTCTGACATCTCCTTGAATGCTTTGTCGGTTTTGATTCACCTTCAACACAGCATGAAATGATACTCCATGCTCTATATCAGATCAGCTGAGCAAATACTTCTGTCTCCTTTCACGAGACATGTCATTCTAGTGCTCCAGTCTGTGGGTGAGGCAAGTGTCCACTTCTTTGTTCCTGGAAAAGACTGTTCCATTATTTTCCGAATCAATTTTCTACAGATGGATCATGAGAGCCTGTTTGGAGGTCCCAGCAGGAACGAGTACACTCTTGTACACATATGTTCCCAAACAAAGAACAGAGCTCCTGGGGGTGGGGGTGGGGCTGAGCAGGGGTCCTTGTCTGGTCCGGCTCACAGCTCCTGGTGGGTGAGGTACAACACTGCCTGGATATCCAGGTGTGCAGGAACAGCCTCTGGAGGTTGGTGGCATCGCCCCAAATCACAGCCTGATTATCATCACATTCCATTTTCCTGTTTGGTTGCCTGTTGGCACCCTACTGTAAAACATTTGCAAGTTATTCTACACAGAAAGTAATATGTTGTTGCCTTCTCTTTGAATTCCGGTTTTTCAAGCCTTACTTTGCTTTGCCCCATAACACAAAACTGAAAGATGGGAATTCTTTATGTAATTGGACTTGCTTAGATTGGGTTTAGGAAAATAAATGAACATAGAAAATTCTAGCCCTTCCTTGTGTGGTGTCGGCCTGTCCATTTGCATGTGGCAGATGAAGTGACGCATCACCCTGACACTGGATTGCTGTGGCCATTGGACAATTTGCCACAAATTAGGGACACTGGTTTCACAGTCACTTAGCATCCCTGCCCCCTGGGAAAACACGAACCTTTGAATGTATGGCTCCTCGACTGGTTTGTGGACAATTGTGTGAAGTTGATCTCAGGCTGGGTCAGGTTTAGGGAATCTTGAAACAGTATAAGTCCCCTCCTTTTCTTTTCCCAGGGGTGAAAGTGGGAGGGAGTTACAATATTTGCCAAAAAAAAAGCATGTGGCACAGAAAAGACTTCCTTATAATAAAGCCAGGGTGTTAGCCTTGGCCAGCCAGTTTGGTGTTTCTCCTTGTTTGGAGAACGGCTGATTCCTCTGGCTTCGGACCATTAGCCTTCCCTTTATGTGGGTCAAGCCAGGCCATAGAATATGGTTATAGCACTGACAGCAGGAAATGGGGGAAGGTCAAACCTCCAGATAATTTTGTAATGTGTGAAACATCCTAAAAGCTCACCGTTTAAATTGCTAACATCTACAGGGTGGTCTGGTATGTCTCTGCTCACTGACAAAGAACTTTCAAGTTTAGCAAATTAATTATCCATGACCTAGGAACCCTTGAACTTGTAAGGAAATGCAAAATGAAATCTAATTGTTAAAACTGAAGTAGTCACCCTTTCAAACATAGTTCTAGTAAAATTTTGTCATTTTCCTAAACTCCACACTTTTGGGGTGGGGTGGGGATAGGGGATCTGACTCTGATTTTCCTCCTTTGGAAGCTTAAAGCCAACTTTTCCTGTTTTATACATGATATGATTTTATGCACTCCTGTTTAATTCTTTTTGTCTCCTTTCACCAATGCAAAATGATGGGCTGATCTGAGTCCAAAGCTTGTGAAACCTGAGATTTCAGTTTAGTAATATAGGCTTACCTTTAAATCCTCGTGGCCAGAAGAAAAGGGAGTGTCAGGGAAAATTAGCAGGTTGATACGTCTTAGGTTTCTTAAACATGAAGGTACAGGGCAAAGTTTACTACATTTGCATTTATATTAAAAATACCATCCCACTATACATTGATCTGACATGTGGTCACACTGAGCGTTACACAATCGCCTCTCTCTGTTGCAAGCAATTTTGTTTATGCCGGAAGCTGTTCATTTGGTTGCTATTCTTGTTGAAGTTATTCCATTAAGCAAGACAACTGCAGGAGAAACTGATGAGCTAGTGACTAGAAGTAGCTCTGGTTCTATTTGCCGTTTAAAATGTAACAAAATTTTACATGACATCCGTGAGATCTATTAAGAACTTCCATTTAGAAAACGAAATCTACTTGGCATCCTAGGTTGCTATTTTTCAGTATTCCAGGTGGTTTAACTTTGGATTTTGAATATCCTTCATAGCTACAGTGACCAGCTGTAGTAATTAATACAGCTTCTCAAAACTGCCTCAAACCTTTTGGAAAGAGATCTGACAAGCATATATTTACAAAATCAGGTTTATTAAGATGGAACATGAGTGTTCATCTACCTTTGCCACTTCATCAGACACCTGTGGGAAGACGTCACCTGTAGGAAGGTGTAGAAAGGTCACAAAAATGGACCTGTTCATTTTGTGTATGAGGATATGGATAGTGTTAAAGGTTACTGGGTTAAAGGTCTTCTAGGTTGGGCCTGGGGAAGCCAACCACTTACCCTGACAGACTGTCTTTTTCTTAGGTAATCCTTTGAGATTCAGGCTTTAATGAAAGGCGAGTGGGGGCATTTTTAGACAGGTGGATTCTTCCAGATGTCATAAATCATACCACAAAAGTCATCACCTGCCTTCTACCTAGAAAGTTAACTACAGGCATCTGATTTTTGCCATCCTTTAATATTAAAAGGAAAGCGTTCTAAAACCGACATTGGTTCTAAACCATATCTCATAATAATTCCCTTAAGATATTTCTGATTTACTGACTAGTTTCAGTGTGCACAAAAAGTACTATAGAATTCCCAGCTTTCAGCTGCTTGTGGATTGAATTGTGTCCTCCAAAGTCCATGTGTTAGAAACTTAACCCCCACTGTGACAGTGTTAAGAGAGTGGGAAATCCTATTATGATAACTGAAGGTGGGACCTTGAAGATGTGATGAGATTGTGAGGACCATGCCATAGTGAATGGATTAATAAGTTCATGGTTTAATGGTGGTCATGGGCATAGTTCTGATGGCTTTAAAAGGAAGAGTGAGGGGTTAGCTCTCTCTGCTCTGCCATTCTGGCCATGTGACACCTTGCTTTGCTGTAGAGTCACCTCACCAGATGTGTTGTCTGGACTTTGGACTTCTCAGCCTTTGAAACTTACAGCGATAAATTTTGTTTTCTTTACAAATTGTCCAACTCCAGGTAGTTCTGTTGTAAGCAATAGTAATGGACTAGTACACAGCCACAGAGAACTTCCACCTGAGGGTGTTTGAGGCACTGAACTTTTCCCTTTGTTAATAGATTTCTCCAAACCTCTCACCTCCTTAAAACTTATAAACATTATGAAGAAAAATGAAGAGAAAGTAGGTTCCCTTTTGTGAACTATGTGTTTCTAAAGAACTTTGCAAAAGAGCCAGATAATTCTGAACAAATTGAAAAAACTGAATTTGAACACTTTTAGGGATAATTAGAATTTCTTTTTTATCGTCTTCTGAGCCCAGTGTATGGGGTGACCCTACTCTCCCCCACACACTGGGCTTCCTCCCTGTCCACCTACCCCGAGTTCTTCAATGAGAGTCCAGAAATAATTTATAATTCTTAAATGGCTATTTCCCTAACATAAGCAACATATGCACAATCCAACTGCTGATCTGAAATCAAGATGCAGTTTCAAAGGCACACTGTTCAGGTCCAAGTTGTGTTTGGGAACTGGTGTTTGCAGTGTTTAGGACAGAAAGACACTGCTGTCTTCAGGTAGTTTTTCCATGGGATTTAGGAGGACTGTTAGGGATGGGGGGAGACCAACTCATCCTAGTTTTTCCAGGACTTTCCTGGTTTTAAAACTGAAAATCGTATGGAGCATGAAATCCCTGAGTCCTGGGTAAAACTGGGTGGTTTGGCCTCCTCCAGGGGCTGAAAACTAACGTGTGGCATTTTCTGCCAGAACCTAATGAGGGATAGATATGGTAAAAATGAAGGTGATAAATCTGAAAGTGCACCTCAAGACCACTAGGGGGCACCAATGGCCTCTTGAAGTTGTTTCCACAGCTTGGCATTTGAAAGGTTTTCAAAACAATGGTAAGGAATTAAGATTAAAAAGAGCAAAAAGAGGGTTCACAGGTGGACCCCTCATTCTCTTGAGGTGACGATCTAAGGACTGGCCCTGTAAGATTTTTGGCCAGATGGACCCTCACATCAGTCTTGCCAAATTTTAAAAATTGGCCTCTGGTCCAACTAGAAAGATCCATGTGGGGCTTGTTCACCAGAGGCTGTGTCCCCAGATGCCACACAGAGGAACCAGCAGGCCTCCAACAGTTGTAGTTCACAAGTTGACACAGAGGATTTGTGGTCTTGGCTTGGTTGTTAGTGGGTTCGATACAGGGATTCTTATGGCCACTGTGCCAATAATCCCTGGCCAATGAGCAGAGTAGCTCCATGCAGGAAGTTTCCAGAAACAAGGTAAGTGCTACCTGCTTCAAGGTTTGTCCCTCTGTAGGACTGATTAGTAGTTGACCCTCTGAACTGTCTTGGGAAAAGGTCTTGGATTCCCATATGGGAATGTCCAGCTGCTTTAGTTTTCTGAGGCTGCTGTAACACGTTACCACAGACTTGGTGCCTTCAAACAGCTCAAATTTGTGATCCCACAGTACTATTGGTCAGAAGCTTGACACAGGCTCCCTGGATTCAAATGAAGGCATCCGCAGGGCTGCATTTCTTTCTGCAGGCTCTAGCGGAGAATCCATGCTGGCCTTTTCCAGCTTCCAGAGGCCACCTGCATTCCTCGGCTCATTTCTCCCTTCTTTCATCTTCCCAGGTGGTATCACTTCATCTCTCTGACCACTATTCTCTAGTCAAATCTTTCCTGACCACAGCTGGGAAAGGTTCTCACTTTTAAAGATGGAGCCCATCTAATAATCCCGGATCATCTCCCCATTTCAAAATCCATAACCTGATGTTCTTTGCAAAGTCCTTTTTGGCAGGTAGGGTAACATATTCACAGGTACAGTGTAGTAGGATGTGGACACTGTTGAAGGGCTATCATTCTGCCTCCCGTACCAGTCAATAGTCATAGCATTTGCTCTCTGTCATTGTCACTCTGGGCCATGGTCAGAGATAGTTGTGGTCAAGGGTCACCCTATTTGGAAAATCAGTTTGTGATTATTTTCCTGCTGCTTCTGGGATTGCCCTGCTTGTGTACCCGATACCTTCTCACACTCTGGGATAAAGTCCTTTTCCCCATTAGGAAGTGGCCTTACTTAGTGTTTAATGCTCTCTGGGTGCTTTTATTGAAAGCCCTTCATGGCCGAGGCAGGCACTGGTTTTACCTGCCTTAAAAAAATTCCAGATCCAAGGTCTTTTAGCCAAGAGATATGGAGCATGCTACATATGGGACCATGATAGCCTGGATTAGAGCAGATTAGACAGGATCTTCCAAGGAGACCCTTGGCCTTGCCTGTCCTGTTGGAAAGAAGAAGAGATAGGCCCATCCGCCCAAGTGCACGGCTTTGCAGGACACCCCAGTTTCTGCAGGCGGAAGCCAGCCCTGCCAGGTTGGCCCAGGCATGTGGGGGTAGGGGATGGGAGTTGGGGTCTGTTGTTAATCAGGCAGAAGGACTATTTGCACTCCAGGGGAGGGGAGGATGCAAAGTTAAACTCACTGCCACGTTGAGTTCCAGCAAAAGTTTCCTAGAGAAGGAACAGAATATGTAAGACATGTCTGGGGACTCCCCCAGCCCACCTCGCCACCAAAGGTGTTCACCAGGGCTTTTAAATGTCTCCTCCCCAGTATCCCCCAGCACACAGGATGAGCATTTTTTTATAGCCTCAACCCAGCTCCATTGTTTTTGCCCCAACCACTGTTTGTCCTTTGCACTTTTCACCTTCTTTTGATATGTGTGCTCTTATCAGTATGCATTTCTGCAAGCCACCACCAACTTTTACTGAACAGAGATGGAGTAAAACAAGCAAACAGGCTAACTCCCATTTCCCTGAGGGGCCATCCTGGCTGGAGCTGGAGCCCCTTCATTTGTCCAGGGTGGGATTAACAGGATGGATTCTAGCTGACTACCTGGGTTCAAATCCTGCTGTGTGACCTTGGGTGAGTTTCTCTATCTCTCTGTGTCTCAATTTTTTCACCTGTAAATAGAGATAGTAATAGTGCCTACATCTGATCGGGCTCTCGTTAGGATTAATTGAGTTAATATGAGTAAAGTGCTTAAGAGCAGTGAGTAGCACACAGTAAATGCTGCAGATGAAGCCGTAGACCGTTGCTGTCATTATCGTCAGCGCTATCATCATCATCATCATTATCATCGCCATCATCATTATCATTATTATTATTTCGCAACATAGCCATTCTGTTCATAATCACATTTGTGAAAGACAGGACTGGAATCTGTGATCTTCTTAAGGCCTTGGGTGTATTATTTTGAGAAGTTGAGAAGATGCATGTAATTATGTATCTTCATTTTAGGGTGAGAGGTGGGTGCTAAATTCCAGGGTAACACGATGAATCGATACTGATCTTTCCGCCCCTAAATGCCTGGAAGGAGGCACCATGCAGGTGCACCAGGGTGCTCGCTTCTCACCACCTGCTGACGGCTTCGGGGATGCCCACAAGGCTTTCCTCTCTGACTTGGACAGAGATTCTTGCCTTTTTTCTTTTCTTTTTTTTTTTTTTAATTCAAGGAGTAATATGGAGGATTAAAGACAAGTAGTGGCGTTTGTTGAGAGCAATTTAGAGCTTCAGAAATGAGGCAGTCCTGGTGTCTGGCACGTTTGTATGGTGCCCTTTGGTCTGTAGTGTCTGCCACACCCTGTGATGGACAGTTCTGGGGTCGGCTTGCACCACCAATTTTAACTGTCTCTCCCATCCAGCCGAGCAGCAGACTTACCCGAAGGTGGCCTGAAAGCTGGGAGGGGAAAGGCTGCCCCGGTTAGCTGGCTCTGCAAGACTTGGGGAGTTTGCCAGGCTTGTCCTAAATCCCCGCCTTCTCCTCCCTCCCCACCCCCAGCCCCTGCTTATCTGTCCTCCTGCCCAGGCAGCTGATATTTGCTTATCTCGGGCCTCCCCTCGTCAGCATTCAAGATATCAACTCTTCAATCTGATCGACTCATCTGTGCTGATGTTCTGTTTAGAGAGCAGCAAAGGTCTGCTTCTAAGGAATCTGTAAGGCCTTTCAGGGTGACTGTCTGGGACTTGGTGAGGGGTGTGTGGGATTTTTAATTTTAAAATCAGGACAGTCTGGGCAAAAACCAGGATGAGTTGGTCACCCAGTGACTGTCAATTTGGGTGGGCAGGGAGAAGAGCCCAGGCCCCACAAGGAGATGGCGGCACATGTTCTGCAAAGAAGGCTGACATGGTCCCGCCCTGGAGGAATGTCACCAACAGGAAACAATTAGTAAGCAATTGGGTGCTAAACCAGGCAGAGTCGATTGTATTGTTAGAGGAATTCTGAAAAGGAGAAAGAGATGCTGACTAGAGAGTTCTAGAAAGAGACGAGGAGGAGGAGGAGCTTACCTGCCATGGCTGTGAGAAGACGGCAGGTACTTTAGGTAGGAAGGGGGTGTGGGTCATTAAGGACACAGTACAGTAGCTGGCCTGAGAGAGGACAGCATTGAGGAGAGGAATTGGCTTGACTGGCAGATGTTGGGCAGAGGGAAGAGGAGGGGATGGGGAGGGGGAGGAGAGGGAAGGAAAGGAAGAAAGAGGAGGAAGTATGGAAGGTGGAGGGTGCACCAGATGCTTGACTGGCCCCATGTGCTGGCCACTGTTCTATGAATCTCACGTGTAACATCTCGTTTAATTCTCACCAGCACTAAGAAGCAGGTGCTAGTGTCCCTACATTGTAAATGAGGACAGAGGCACTGGAAGGTTAGGTGATTTGCCCAGGGTCACTCCGCCTGCGAGAGATGTGATTCAGTTTGCATTTGAATAATATTCCAGCAGAATGACCTAGAGAAAATGGCATCTTCTCAGGGTTAACCTTGTCCAGGCTACAGGAAAGATCAGAGGGGCTGGAAATTCCAGGCAGAGAGACCCATCAGGAGCCTGCCACAGACATCAGGGTGTGAGGCTCTGAGAGTGGGCAAGAGTGGCTTAAAAGGCAGATAGGCCATGCCGGGAGAGCGGCTGGTGTCCAGGTAAAGGGTAGAGAAGAGTCTGTTTTCCATTCTGAGCACTTGGAAAGAAGCTGGGACCATTGACTGGATCCAGTTTGGGAGAATAAGAGAGAGCTTTATTTGCCTAATCCTGTTTGCATCTTTGGGCAGGTTACTTAGCTTCTCTGAATCTCAGTTTCCTCATCTGTAAAATGGGAACAATAATAGGACATGTCTTACATGATTTTGAGATGATTAAATCCAATAACATCTGTAAATTATTTAGAACCATACTTGAAATCAGAGTAGGTAGTCAAGGGGGGTTAGCTATTATCAGTTTTTAAAGATCACCTTAGAAATTGCTGATATTTGGAGGATATTCCCTTTAAATACCAAAAAAGGGTGGGCTAGTTTGTTTTTCTCCCATTTTGTTATAATAACCTTTCTTCATGTGGATCTACAATCCCATCTTGTTGAACTTCAAATCCTGACAGTGGACAGTTGCATTCTCCTATCCCATGGAAGTCACTCTGTCCAAGGACATGGCAGGCAAAAGACAGGGGCACTGCCCAGATTCTCTTAGTGCCAACTCCAAAAGTTGGAAGGGAGATCAGCCTTTTCACTTTTATGAACAGAGGTTGCTAGTGTCATTTCTTGAAAAGGAAGCGGCCCCCTGGGCTCATCAGCTTCGCCGTCAGTCAAGGCGTGCACAGCTCTCCAGAGCTCTCCACCCTGGACCCTTTACCCAGAGGTTTATGTAACTTCCAGACATGAATGCCAGGCCAGCGCCCTGCATTTTGCTTCCTGGCTGAAGATCTGTTTACTTTGCAATTACGAGAGTGACTTCAATTCTTAATTTTCACTTGGAGAAGGCATAGGATGTGTTAATTTTTGAGAGAGACAGTGGGAAAAAAAATCAGCAGTTCTTTAAGGACTCTACAGTTTGGCATGAGAACCACACTAATTGAGGCTTGTTAAAAAGTACCCTGAATTCCATAATTGTCTGTTCTGTTGTGCTCAGGGTTGGAAGAGTAATGATGATGATGTTGATGATGATAATGACAATAATAGCTACCTTTATTGGGTGCCCAGGATACTCAAGTATATCACACAAAGGTCCTGAATGATGTAGCTGTCTTTATCCCTATTTTTTAAAGTGGAAAAACTGAGGCTCAGGGAGAACAAGTGAATTTCCCAAGGCCACACTGTTAGTAAGCCGAGGGGCCCAAGTTCACGGCTCGCCCTGGCTCCAACACCTGCACCCATGTCCCTTGACCATGTTGTCTCAGAGAAACCTGATGTTGCTTGAAAATGGAAACTTCAGCTTATCAAGCAATTGGAGAGTACAAGTATTATCATTTTTTAAAATTTACAGAATTATTCAAAGCAGAGTTATTCAAAATCAAGAAGTCTTACATATATTTATTTAGATATTGCATTTTAAGTTATAAGCATTAGACTGGGAACAGGGGGTGGCTTGGGGAGGATTTTGCTGCCAATGGCTCAGGCCTCTTGCCGTCTTCTCTCTTCCTTTTCCTCCTTCTGTTCTCTCCCCTTCCGTCAGATGTGCCTCTGCGTAAGTGATCTCTTAGTAGTGAGGATTTGTGAGCTTCTGTAAGGGAAAAAGTCCATGGATGTTGTACCAGAAAAGAAAGAGCTTGGAGGTGCTACAAGGCACCTTCTGGGGTGGACCAGGCTCCAGGTGCATTGGAGCAATTGGATTCAGGCCCTCAGTCATTTTTCGAATGTTTCCTATGTACCAGGAACTGCCAGAGCCTGCGGGAGCCCTGCGGGTGAATGAAGACAGTCTCTGACTCCAGACACCCATGTTAGTGAGGGTTAGTAGGTCCCAGCTGTCCCAGTAGTATAAAAGACCCAGTAGGACTGTCCCCCACCCATCCTTGTCAGCCTTCTCTCAGGGATGGGGCATTCTCCTGGTGCTGACTGTTCCAAGTGTCAGTTCTCAATGGAGCATGGCTGGTGGTGCCCCACATTTCTCTGTGACAAATACCAGCCATTCCATGCCCCATGTGCTCTTGGGCCCAGTTTATAGCTCACACGTTTCACAAGGGGTGCTCATAAAATTCTGGAGTCAGTTGTGTGTGCAATCAGATTTCATGCGCCGAGGGAAGGGAGGGCCAGCCTCACGGGCAAATCCAGGGTAGATGCAGTGGAACCTGGGGAGGCCTTGTGGACCTTTGTGCTTGGCCACAAAGGGTATGTTCCACTGCCAGTTTCCAAAGGGTGCAAGGCCACTGTGCTTGCAGCAAAGGACACAATAAGGAATTCAGGGAAATCATAGGTGGGACTCAGAGGGTGGGAAGCATCTCCATGTGAAGGGCGTTAACTCTTAATCTCTTGGGTCAGCTGCCAAAGGAGGAGAGTCCCAGCTGGTTCTTTTTGCCACGTGGTCCCTCTCTAAGGAGAACTGACTCTGGCCTCTCATGTCAGACTCTGTCTTCTGACTCTTGCCTCCCTCCTCTGGTCAGCTACTGTTTCTATCCAGCCTAAAGTCCCCCTGGGACAAACGGACCAGCCCGTCACTACTTACTGTCTTTCTCCACAGCCCTGTGATGGAGCCAGATTAGATGTTTGCTCCCAGATCCCTCCACCAGACTCCAGGTCTTTCTCCTGGTTTTCTGCAGGGACTGGAATCGTCCCCTGCACACAGGATGCGTATCCTACCTCCTTGGTTGAAAGCCAGTTATCAGGAGCAATTAGAATATTACCAATTTATTGTCTCTTCCTTTACCTTTTCTCCACCCCCAAATTGTTTCTTACAATATTTGGGTAGAGAAAATTGCTTACTTTATAGAATCTGTTTACCATTTAGGCCCACCCAGAATTTTCTAGAAAGCAGGTAGAGCCAAGAAGGTGGAGAGTCAAAGTAGTGGGTGTGTGTGGCTTGTCCTGGTGGGAAGGGGCGCGAGGGGTAGTTGGAGTTGCCAAGAGCATCTGGAGGGGCCACACCCTGTCAGGTCTGCGCTGGGATGACAGGGGTCCATGTGGTCCCTTGGAGGCAGGCATGGGGCAGGGAGTCATTTTAATAGAAGGCGGGGATGTGGGTGATGCCCCTTTCATATAGCTCCAGGCCATCAGAGAGGTCATTTGCCTGAACAAAAAAGCACTTCCAGGAAATTGAAAAAAAATATTTTCCACAAATTCTGAATAGAGTAACTCTTGATGGAGTAGGTGGGAGGGCTGTAATTTAAAGGGGAGCTGCTGACCTTGGAATTGCCACCTGGACCCTTACCGCTAGGGACTGGGGTGCCCCTGTCAGGGGAGGCAGGTGCAGGCCAGGACGGCAGAATTACCAGTGTCCTCAACTATCACAGCCATGGTTGTCAACAGAGTTTCTCGGAACATATCAGAGGCGTTCATGTTTTGCTTTTGAGAATTACCATCGTAGGTGCTCGAAAAAGTTGAATTTGCAAGGCAAACATATAATTCTGGGTTCTCCAAACACCTAGGTCTTCACTGGAAACAAAAGACACTCTGATCTCTCAAACTGCTTAATCTGATTTTATCAGAAATGTATATAGACAAAAATTTCCCCTGTAGGCTGAGAACCCTGCTGAGAAAGTTTAGCCCAGAGTACAATTAGCCTGAAAGAATTATCAGCACTGGAAAATAAAACTTCGTGTGATAAAACGTCCCAATTATGGTGACAGTGTCAGTTACTCGCCCCTACCATATACGCATGTATCCCATCGTCCTGTCTGCTTAACGAACGCGACCAAGATGATCTTTCCTATTATTGCTCAATAATGAGCTATGGAGATGGTGTTTCTTCACCTTTAGTTTTGCTGGCACATTCTAGCGCCAATGCACATTAAGGTAATAAAATTAGACAGCGAGGCGTCCTCGTCACTCCCACCATGTTCCCGTAACCTCCTCACTTAAAACAGACTGAGACAGAAAAAGTTTTTTTAGAGCAATTTAGGATGAGGCAACACTGGATCTGTAAACCCTGTTTTATTGGCAGCTGCAGCAGCTGGCTAATTCTTCTAAAATGCCTTATAGCCTTCAGGTCACTAGCCATGCTGGGTTGGAACAATCCAGCTTTAAGGCCATTTGGGGGAAATGGACAATCGCCGCTTTCCTGCTGTCTTGTCAGCTGTGGGTGCTGTGGCCCTGCAGACCATCGTCCCACCCTCTGGCCAGGTGTTTTGTCCCAGTTGCAGATCCAACAAGGAGCCCGTTAAGAAGTTTAAAGTTTTTACACAGTTGGACGACAAGGCAGTTTTTATTTTTGAAAACATTTGCTACTCCTATCCCCTTTATTTCTTCGAAAGAAGTAGCTGTGAGGATTTGGGAAACGGTAAGAACAATTTCCAGGGAAAACCCTGACTTGAGTTTGAAGCCATTAAAGAGACAGAGCAAGGGGAAGCTGCTGCTGCAGGAGAGAGGCCGTCCCAGACCCAGAGCTCTTTGTCCAGGGAGCTTCATCCACACACCTAGAGAACAGCAGGATGCACGGAGCTCAGCAGGGACTTTGCCACATCCAGAGTGAGTTATAACAGGATTCTAAAAGTCAGAGAGATGAGGGAAGAAGGGAAAAAGTTTGCCACACTCCACAGAACTTATTTTAGATGTTACTGTGCTTGGCATAACTACTATAAAAATAAGAGGTTTAAGAGCTGCAGAGCAAGTCAGGACTGGCCAAAATATGTGGCTTTGTGTCCCTGCACTTTCCTCTCTCCTCCCCCCTTTGCTTGGCTCGACTGTGCCCGAAACTGCAGAGGTTAAGAAAGTACCATGGTGTAAGATGTTCCCAAGTAGTGAGCCCTGGGAGTTTTATAGACCCCAGCTCCCGGAACAGGGACTGAGGAGGAGGTGGGGACAGCCCAGGGTGGTGGGACCCCGAGGCAGGGAATGGCTGCCGGTGGGCGAGGGGGGCGCTGTTTCAGGGCCCGTCTGCAGGAGGTGGTTGTGACTGCCTGGATGCATGTGTCACTACTGTCCTCCTTTCCAGCCCTTAGGCTCTTAACAGCTTCACAGACTCCACCTGGGATGCTTAGACCCTTACCTCTATCAGACAGGGGCAAATGAATGCTGGCTTGAGGAAGGGGTAGTTGGAGGGGCTGGAGAAGGTGTGACACACAGGCCCAGAGCTTAGGGGACTCTGAATTCAGTGATCTTGGTCTCCTGGGACCCTTTTTTGTGTGCTAAGGCCACCTATCATGTCCATGTTTATGCGTCTGTATTTATCAACTGCAAAGCCTTGCATGTCCTCTTGTCAACGGATTGTCCAACTGCAAAATGCAGATAGTCATGTCCCACGCACCATCTCGAGCCCTACCTCTCACCCAGGATGGGTCTGAGGCCATGATCTCCACTGTGCGGCTTCTCACCACTGGCCTTACATCAACTTGGGGAGCTTGTTAAAAATTCCCATTCCTGGGCCCCCCACAAGACCCCCTGAATCTGACTCTGTTTTTGAATGAGTGCTTTTGCTTTCTTTTCTTTTGTATTGAGGTAAAACTTATATGCAGTAATGTACCTGAACCTTAAGACTTTGTCAGTTAAAAAAACCATGGAACCACCACCCAGGTCAAGATACAGAACATTTCCACCACCCGGAGGGCTCCCTCCTGTGCTTCTCAGACAATACCCATCTTCCAGGGGCAACTGTGTTCTGACTTCCCGCATCTTAGAGAAGTTTGTCTGTGCTTGACTTTCACCTACATTGAATTAAGCAGGACTCTTTTGCTGGCTTCTTTCTCTCAACCCGATGTATGTGAGATGCATCTACATTGTTGCTTATAGTAATAGATAATTCTTTTCCATTGTGGCATAGTATTCTATCGTATGAATATAATACAACTGATTTATTTATTTTACTCTTGGTAGTACCTGGTTTTTTTCTAAGTCTTGGCTATTATACTAAAGCTTTGAAGAATATTTTGTATATGTGTCTTGTGGTGCTCCCAAGCTCTCATTTCTTTTGGTAGTGGAATTGCTGTGTCATAGGGAAATGTATGTTTAGCTTTGGTAGATGACTGGCAAACAGTTTTCCAAAGTAGTTGTATCAATTTACACTCTTGCTAGCAATGAATGGGAATGTCAGTTGCTCTGCATTCCTGTCCACACTTGGTTTTATCAGACCTTTTAATTTTACCCATCCTGGCAGGTGCATGGTAGCATTGGCTAGTGGTTTTAATTTTCATTGCCCTGTTGGCTAATGATGTTAAGAAACTTTTCATGTGGTTATTAGCTACTTAGATTTCCTCTTTTGTGAAGGGGCTGATCAAGTCTTTTAAAAACTAGGTTGACTGTCTTTTATCCTCTTAATTTATAGGAACATCCATTAATGGCCTTTCATCCATTAATTTATTATTGATTACCTCTTGCTGTGACTTAAGAACACTAAAGGCAGAGAATCACCTCTGGGGTACTGTTTAGGTTGTCTGATCTTCTGGAGCTCTCTCTTTTCTTTTCTTCTTCAATTCCCAAACAAGCAGCTCACTTTCTGCCTCGCGTCCTTCTGTTGTTCAGGTTACAGAGACAGTGCTTTCCTCTCAACTTTCTTTAACTATACGTGGTGGAAATGGATTTCACATATTAAATGTGGCTGTGTTTTTGTCCTTGAAAGCTGGCTGAGTGTGGGATTGAAGGCTGGAGATGTGGGGAGTGTATCCAAGCCACCTCCTTGCCTTTTTGGCAGCGTTTTATTAGCACCATGACTTTCCATGGAGTGGGGAAAGATGGCAAGAGAAAGAAGGGTCCCACAATGTCCTTTGTTAGCCTTGGTTCTATCAGTCCACTTACTGGGAGTTGCGACGCCCCCCCGAGTATTTCCTTTTTCACCTCCAACACCTGCCTTTCTCCTCTGCCAGGAGCCCAGGGAAGGAGGGCGTATGCTCAGTAGGTCTCTATGTCTGTGTTTCGGGGTGTGCATGGATGTGACCTGCTTTGGTGCACTAGGAAGGAACTGTTTCATATCCTTCCACCTCAACGCTGACTGTGTTGTTACCTACCTTCTAGGTGCAAGTGCTGCCATCTCGTCTCTCTGCCACCCTCATGAATCAGGAGAGGGACATACAAGTTTTGGAATGTCTAGGCATCTTTGAACTCGGATAATCCAATGCTTTCATTCTGTGGAGGAGCATAGCGGACAGCATCTTGGTGGGAGAGTCAGCTGGTCAGTTATTAAGCGAGGGCACCTGCCTCTCTTGCAGAGGATAAGAGACAGAGGCAGAAAAAGAGGATGTCTTTCTTTTCTGCCTGTGTGACCAAGGGAGTTCCCTCTGGCCGCTCTTTCCCTCTGTGACTTGCTACTCAGAGG
Organism: Cynocephalus volans; assembly: GCF_027409185.1. Classification (NCBI taxonomy): domain Eukaryota; kingdom Metazoa; phylum Chordata; class Mammalia; order Dermoptera; family Cynocephalidae; genus Cynocephalus; species Cynocephalus volans. Next base: position 181,770,360 of record NC_084460.1, read on the forward strand.
CCCAGCGTGGCAGGAAGTGGTGAGGTGGTGGGGAAAGAAGAGAGACGATGCTCCGTGCAGCGTGTGTGTTCTCTCCCCTGCCCACAGCCACCTCCCACTTGGCAGAGAGACCGAGTAAAATGGCCTCAGGAGGATATTTACAGTGTCATGACCATTCATACAAATTTATGATTTTGTGTGTGCATATTGTAGTATCTGGCATTTATATTTGTGAGACTGGCTCAGATAAAGATCTCTTTTTTCCACTCGTAGGCTGGTTATGATGGTGAGAGTATTGGAAATTGCCCATTTTCTCAGCGTCTCTTTATGATTCTCTGGCTAAAGGGCGTTATATTTAATGTAACAACAGTGGACCTGAAAAGGTAAGACAAGTTTTCTGCATTGTTGAAATAACAGTACCTGATTCCCTACACCGCCCCCCGACACACACATGCAACACACACCCCGGGACCCCTGGGCGATATCATGGGCATGTCCATCTTTGGTCAGTAGCCAGAATTGGAGCCTGAATGTGGACCGAGGGGAAGGATTACAGGATCTCACGTGCTGTAATGAGGATGGAGTTGGGGTGTGGGGGGCCACCAGAAGGAACCTGCTGTCCCAGCTGCTGGTCTGCTGTGCACCTCTCCAAGCCCACGTGAGCACCATCCCTGCTGGTATACTGGGGAGAGCTAACTTTTTCATCTCTGTTTCCAGGAAGGGGGCAACAGAGGGGAACATCAAACCCATAATTTGTTAATGAATGCCTTTACTTTTATCACCAGTAAGGCAGTCTGTAAACCCACAATATGCTTTGAAATCCTCAAGGGTAGTTTCTCTTAAAATGGGGAGACACTGCTAAGCCTTGCAAATGAATCCGAACACTCACAGCTGCCCCCAAACACTGCTCTTTACTCCCACCTAGGAAGCCCGCAGACCTGCAGAACCTGGCTCCCGGAACCAACCCACCTTTCATGACTTTTGATGGTGAAGTCAAGACGGATGTGAATAAGATTGAAGAGTTCTTAGAGGAGAAATTAGTTCCCCCGAGGTAGGCCTCATAAAACCAGTGTTCACCACTCGGTTCCGCTCTCTCCCGCAGCCCGTGGCACATACTTCCTCAGTCACACCCGGGCTGTGCTGCAGAAGACATGGAGCCAGATTAGAGACCTCATGCTGGGGGCCTGGACTTCCTTGCTTTGCACTTGCAGTTTGGCAATTGCGGGGTGGGCAGGAAGAATGGGCAGGAGGTGGGTGGGTGGGGTGCGGGGCAGCAATTTCTTCTATATGCTGCTCCAGTGTTAGGACAGAGTGTCATGGAGTGTTGGAAATGGAAGGAAACCTAGTTCATCCCCTGCATTTTACTAGGGAGGGAACTAAGGCCAGCAAGGCCAGGGAGGGCCTTGTTTCCCAGGACTGGTCACTGCCAAGACAAAAACTCTCCATCCAGTTCTGTTCTCCCAGATTAAGTTGCTTCCCAACCTTGACTGTAAAAAGATTAAAAAAACACGGAAGGGGAAGTTTTCCTTTCTACATACACCCAGAGAAAGATATTTTTCCCCACTGAATTATCCTAATTCAATTTTGAATTTTTCAAGGTACCCTAAGCTGGGGACCCAACATCCTGAATCTAACTCTGCAGGAAATGATGTGTTTGCCAAATTCTCAGCATTTATAAAAAACACCAAGAAGGATGCCAACGAGAGTGAGTACCTCTCATCTTCCTGTTCTCTGTTTCTCCCTGGACCTCTGCTTACCCCCAGTGGAGCTGCTTAGGAGACCCTGGGAATTCTGACTCATTTCACTGAGGGTAGACGCATGAGTCTGTGAATAAGGAAAAAGTTCTCCCAACTTTGAATCTGCACATGGGTTTCCAGAGGCTGAGTGCTTCTTCTAGAGATTGGGAACCCAGAAAATGACACTTTTAGAGAAAAATATTTGCACCCAGGTGTTCCCCTCTGCAGCATGGGAGTCGTTTTAAGTGAGTGTTTTAAGCACTTAACCCATCATGGGATTTCTGTAAGTACTTTTGAATAAATAAATGAGTTCTAGAAGTAGCAACCTTGTATAGACAGCAGGGTAATTTTCCAGGGAGGAGTGGGTCCTTTATTTAGATTCTAAATCCACATCGCCCGTCGTTGGCTGGCCATGTCTCAGGCAGGAAGGGAGTCAAACTCCATCCTTCTCACCTAGAGAAGACTGACGCTCACCTGCATGTTCTAGCTCAGTGATTTCTTGCTTTTCTGTTTTAGTTTATGAAAAGAACCTGCTAAGGGCCCTGAAGAAGCTGGACAACTATTTAAATAGCCCTCTGCCTGATGAAGTAGACAACTACAGCACCGAGGATGTCACCGTTTCTGGAAGGAAGTTCCTGGATGGGAATGAGCTGACGCTGGCTGACTGTAACCTCTTACCCAAGCTCCATATTATTAAGGTTTGTCTTTCCTCTTGACTCATGTGCTGGATACATGAATGAGGCTTTGTTTTCTTTTGTTTTGACTTGTGTTTGGGCCAGACATTTCGACAATCTGAAAAGCGGACTCTTGAATTAAAAACTCTAACTCATCTCTGTTCAAGGCAACCAAGCCTCAAATTTCAGATATAAAGGTACTTCAAAAAGCTCAGGATAAAATGGAATTAAAAGCTAATAAGAATCTTGCCACGAATCTTTTGAAGTACCTCGTACGTGGAATGATGGGCTTCTGCTGTTCTTCAGAAGTGCCTGGGAATGTGGCCCCTGTCCCTCTGGCCTCACTGTCTGTCTTTCTCAGCTGATCCCCTGAAGACAGCCTAAAGAAAAGTTATGTGAAAGCAACTTGAGGGAATTCATAGGTTACACCTGGCATTTGACACTTAAGGCTTGGAGATGAGGCATGGACTCTGGGACTATTAAAATGTGAACTCAGTGGTTGTTGATTGTGGGGTAAACATGGCCCTTGCTAGGGATGACACAGGAGTGTCCTGTCAGCTCTTAACACTGACCCTTGGCAGCTAGAGAGCAGCTGACAGCTCCTTGGAGGGACCTCTGCCATATTTGGAGCCGTGTCTTTCCAGATAGTTGAACATGATACAAGAGTAATGGGTCATATGATTAGCCGTGATGTTAGCAGACATAAGAATTGGTTAGGGAGTTTTGTAGAAATGTTAAGTCCCCTATCTATTACCTGACCTAATAAATCAGGAATTCTAGGGGTGGCCCCCAGGATTCCAAGGCAGATGCCCACACTTGGACTTCTCAGTTGCTGCTGTCTTTCAGCAGTGCTCTTAGTCTCTCCATCTCTTACATATGCTCATTATTATTAACCCTATTGCTGTGTCCTCAGTCTTCAGTAGCTACAGGTATGTCAGGAAGAAGCTCATGCCTTGCTCTGAACCACTGTGATGATTAAAATGCCACCAGACTCAGAGCTAGGTCCTTGGTACAAGGGTGAAAGAGATGGGAGAGACATAGAGTAATACAAGTAAAGGGCCATGTGTTCTAATAGCACACTGAATCAGCATTTAGAAATCACACATCAGGTTCACAGTCACTGGGGCTGATGCTCCTGTGGGCTACCTGCCAGCCCTGAGTACTCCCTTGCCACGTCTTCCTGCATTTCTTCTTTCCACCTCTTCCCCTCTCAATGCTTGTTGTGTTTACCTTCTTTCTTCTCTCCTTCTTGTTGTGCTTGAGGGTATGAACCTGAAATGCAAGCTTACAAGGTGTGCTGATCCCTTGAGAATGCTTTCTAATAGCTTTGCCAGTGCCCTGACATACAAAATTTAATGAAAGCATCTTAACTCCTGAAAATCTGCTAAATTTGGAGCCATTTTCCAACAGGATATTTACATAGTTGTGTTTCGGCTTAGCCCATTTTGTGAATGCCTTTTAGTCATTGCTACGACTAGTGTAGCATCGCAGAAGTACGTGGAGGCTGAGGAAGAGCGAGACTGTTATCTCAGCCACACATCGTTAATTTCCACTTGTTTAGCTCCTATAAAAAAAAACTACTTTAAATTTCAGTATAAGTGGTAAGCTTCCGGGTGAGATAAAGCAGTCCATGGCTCCAGTAGAAGACCTAGCAGCAAAATCTTTAAAGCCATTTAGCACTCAAAATACCAAATAGTTTAATGATCTTCCAGGATGGAGTATTTCTGAAAGGAAATGAGAATCAATCTAAGGGAATTATGGTAAAAGACAAGAGAGTGAAGGGATTTATAATTTATTCCCCTTGCTGAAACCTAGCAAAAATAATAAAAAAAAATAGAGTATTAGCTTCACATTTTATAAAAGTACAAAGAAATGACAGATCACCAACTTGAAGGCTAAGAAACTTTATCCTATGTGAGGTGTCACAGAGCCAACACATGTTTCTGCATAGCTGTAGCAAGGTTCAGATTTCTCAAAAAGTCAATAGTACAATCCTGAAATGCCCAACCCAAACTTCTTTGTTTGAGGGCTGTGGAATGCAGTGAGCCTTGAGGGACACAGCGGACTTCCCTATAGGGACCACTTTTGAGCTGAGATCTCTAGGGAGGCAGAGCTGGAGGAGGTGATGTCGATGGAGTCTGAGACACAGCCCCTAATACAAAGGAGCAGTCTGGAGAGGAGGTGGGGTTGGAGGAGTGAAGGCAAGTAAGGTTTTCCTTTGTGTCTGCTGGGCAGAGAAAAGAAACAAGCCCCAACCAGTCAGAGAGAGACCATAAGTTGCCCAAGCTTCATCTATAGCCATGGTGAACTTCTGCATAATGTGTGAGGCTCAGAGTGGAGGATGCCCTAACCCTAACCCAAACCCAACCCTAACCCTAACCCTAACTTCATCCCCAACCCAAACCAAACCCTAACCCCAACCCTAACTCTAACCCCTACCGCAACCCCAACCCTAACCCCAGCCCTAACCCAAAACCCAACCCTAACCCTAACCCTAACACTAATGTGTCCCTGGGGCAGCGTTCATTGAGAGGATACTTGAGAGTAAATATCCAAATTAATCTGCCTCCAGCCCCATCTCACTCCCTTTGTTCGTTACATTAATTTTAAGCAAATGGTGGGTTCAATAAATCAGCTTCATTAAAAGATGACTAAATAACCAGAAAGAATCCAAGGGAGACCTCTGTGTAGGTAGAGATGATCAAAAGGGGGAGTGGGAAAAAAAAGATTAAAAAAAAAAAAAAAAAGCAGATGAGAAATATGCGTGTGATGAAGAACTGCTCCGGTAAACTGAAGAACATTCCACTCAGGAACATTTCTATGGCCTCAAAGGAATGAAAGAGAACACGGACCTTTTGAGAAAAATCTCAAAGACAAGCACACAAGATATCAAAAAGTAAGAACATCACAAAGAGGATGGAAATCAGGGTGGCAGAGCTCAAGGAACAAGTGAAGATAAGTGAAATAATTGCAGAAATGAAAGTTCTGTTAGAAGTAGCAAGAAGCAGAAAAAGGCATTGCAGAAATCGGTCAGGGGTTTGGAGGCTAGGCCTGAGAAAATCAGCCAAAATCAAATGGGAAAGAGCAAAGAAATGACCACAGAGATTGTAGATGTTCATAATCAGGAACATGAGGACAGGAAAGGAAAAGGAAGAAAAGAGGGAGTTCCAAGGGGAGAGTTATGTTGAACTAAATAGTGACTTGAACCTTCAGTGTAAACGACGTGCCACGTTTGAGAGGACATTGCCCCAGAACGCTCAACACACCGGGACACATTTATACTTTTCACGTGCTGAGCTTTGAGAATAAAAAAGAACCCTTTGGGCATCCGAACAATAATAATAACAACAGCGGTAGTAATAATAACAATTATAAATAAATAGTAAAGCCACCTACATAGGGAAGAAATTCAGAGTAGCCTCCAGTGTCTTTATGATCACATTAAAAATCAGAAGAGAGTGGTTTAGCATCTACAGAAAATTAAGGGAAAGGATGTGCGATGTAAGATTTTATATCTGGGAAAATTGTTGTTTTTACTTAGACTTCTGGTCACAGTAAAATAAGAACTCCTGAGCCATTTTTTAGAGATAAGATTTGTATATGATAAAATGATAATAAAAATAAAAATCTGGAAACAGAGAAGGTGTGTGATATAAAAGGACGGGTGATAAACAGAGAACCGATTTAAATAGAAAACTAGTACTAAGACAAAATAACAGTGGGATTTATAAGGACAGAACAGAGAATACAGTCAGCCTGGATGTTGCTACAACCATCGGAAGGCGGGTAAGGGAGGAGAAATGGAGACAAGTGGAGATATGTGACTTTCCTCATTTAATATCATCGGAGTCGATAGACTGCACCTGAAGTTGATAAATCACGAAACTGAGAATTCCTAGTATTTAAAATTTTCTCAGAAACCACTAGAAAAGTTAAAACAGACCACAAATCTTCTAAGTTACCTGAAAGGGGAACACACACATGTACACACACATACACACAGAAAGACAGAAAACAAGACAAGTATTAAATCCAGAAAATATAATATGAACAAGATTCTGTCAATAAGAGACATACGCTTAACAGATGTACTCAGAGAAGTTCAAATTAAAAAGTGGGAAAGAAAAATCAGGAAAATGTGAACAAAAGAAAAGCAGAATTCTTAACACCAACATCAGTAGGTTTGAATTCAAGTCAAAGGTGAACAGTTTAGGAAGCTTTCTGGAAGTTACATGGTCCCGTTCTGCTGCCACACTGCATCAATGGCTGCTGGATTCCAAAATCTGAGAAATAAGTCCCAACAGTCTTCCAGTCTGTGTTAAACCATGCTCATTTCAGTCAGACATCCCAGGAATCAGTGGGATGGGGGCAACAAGGCAGAACTGGCCTTTGCAACCCTAGGTTCCTACTGCAGATTGAACTGTGTCCACCGCCTCCCCCACTCGTATGTTGAGGTACAGAATATAACCAAATTTGGAAGCAGTGTCATTGCAGATGTAATTAGTTAAGATGGAGTCATATTGGCATAAGGTGGACCTAATCCAATATGACTGGTATCCTTGCAAGAAAGGGGAAATTTGGATACAGAGACAGAGATGCAGGGAGAACACACACCATGTAAGGATTGGAGCCACTAACCAAGGAACTACCAGAAGCTAGGAGAGAAGCCTGGAGCAGATCCTCCCCTAGAGCCTTCAGAGGGAGCATGGCCCTGATGACACCTTGATTTTGGATTTTTGGCTTCTGGGACAGTGAGAGAATAAATTTCTGTTCTTCTAAGCCACCCAATTTGTGGTACTTTGGCAAACTGACACAGTCCCCAGTGTTATGCACCCTGCTTTGTGACTAATTTTCCAGCTGTACCTCTGCAGCCAGAGGAGATATCTCATGCCATCGTGTTTTGTTTGTTTGTTTTTGTTCGTTTGTTTGTTTTCTAAAAGATGACCGGTAAGTGGATCTTAACACTTGACTTGGTGTTGTCAGCACCACACTCTCCCAAGTGAGCTAACTGGCCATCCCTATATAGGGATCCAAACCCATGGCCTTGGTGCTATCAGCACCACACTCTCCCAAGTGAGCCACAGGCCGACCCTACACCACTGTGTTTTTCATGATGCTCTCTCTCAGTTGCCCTTTCCTTCCATCTGCTATGCCCATGAAGATAAGAATTTGTGTCTGCCCTTTCCTGTTCCTGAGTTACCCCTATACAAAGTTAAAATGCCACCATGGGGAGTCTGAATGACTGTAGGATGACATCAGGAGTTGAGAACGAGAATATAGTACATGCCTCAAAGAATGGGTTGTCTGACGTGATTGCCTACGTTAGTGGGTTTTCCCTTTACTGATCATCTCCTCTTCATTTTCAGATCGTGGCCAAGAAATACAGAGATTTTGAATTTCCTTCTGAAATGACTGGCATCTGGAGATACCTGAACAACGCCTATGCTAGGGATGAGTTCACAAACACATGTCCAGCTGACCAGGAGATTGAACACGCATATTCAGATGTTGCAAAAAGAATGAAGTGAATCTGGGGTGTTTTCTGTCTTATTTCTCAGTTGAATGAGCTAGGCTACAAAAAGAGTATGTTCTATGAATTTCCCTCCAAAGACCATCCTTTGCAAAATAATGCCCATGGCTTTTCATTCAAAGCCATGGTCTTGTAATTTGTCAAATCTCTTGCGTATGGAATATTCCAGTATCTGTTATACACACCAATTATCCAGTTTATGTTATGTTAATTTATATCGTTGACATTCATTGACATTGTAATCAATGATATTTAGGGCATGTATTTTGCAGTCTCAGTTACAAAGCAAATTAAGTTTGGGTTCAATTCCTTCCATTTTAAATAAATTGGTCTGTCTGATAGTTTTCATAATCACATATAGCTTATTTTTCTCCTCTAAAATATTAGTTTAAATTTTTTCAAAATGAAAGTACTATTTTTATAATTACAAAATAATACATGCCTGTTTTAATATTTAAAAATGTATCAGAAAGCATAAAGAAGGAAATAAAAAAATCACCTTAAATTTCACTCCACTTTGGTAGCTTATTGGCGAACATTTTCCAACTCTTCGGTCTCTCACACACACACATTCACAACACACACTTTTTCATTCATATATGGTATCATGTTTATTTCAAAGGACTGGTAAGGGGACCTCTTGGTAGTGCCTTGATGATTATCTATAGAGGTGCTAGAACAAACAAAAAGATTTGGTGCTGCAGAGCTAAAAAGGATGCTCACAATCAGGTTTTAAAGAGGTGGGAGATTGTACAGTTCGTAGGCCTGCAGGGACCAGCAGAAACCTCTGATTCCAGAAAAGGCAAAGGAGGAAAGTGCTTCTCTGTGTCTTTGGTTCCAGCTTCCTTTCCTTCTCTTGCCCCCTCCCCTCTCACAGACTCTTAATATCAGCCCCAACTTGGAGAATCACCCTGCCTGGTGCTGAAATGCGAGGCATGCACACTTTGAGTCCTTCTAAGACCCAGCACTGCACTGCAGTGACGGTGGTATAGTGTGGAGCCCACCTGGCTGCTCTTGTGTCTCTGCCCTTCATAGCTTCATGTAGAGATCAGGCAGGGAAAATCTGGGGAGATTAAATTCATGGTGACTACTCTTGGACAGTTCTGGTAAATGACCAAGTTAGGGAGGAAGTGGAAAGTATTGACGCAAAAGAGTTTCTGGTTTATCTGTGGCTTTTTCTGCACCACCCCTGTACCCAGCCTCCCCTCACAGCTTTGTCTGTGGGCTGGGTTGCTGGGCTCCAAGCCCAGGCGCAGAAGAGAAAATGTGTGGCTGCTTAGATATCCATCAGGACCTCACAGGACTGGAGCGTAGCCTTTCAGACTGTGGTGCTCTGACATTCACACACATCTTACAGAAAAGCCTTCTTGTAGAATTGAGTGTGGCGTGTGGTTGATGTTAAAATGCTCATTTTTCATGTGCACATCTCTATGGGCGATTCATTTGAAGAAGAGTAAAATGCATTAACAGTAACCATTCTGGGATTTGGTGAAAAGTGTCTAGTAAGGGAAACAAAGGCTTTGATATGGTGGCCACTTTCCTTTCCCGCTCGCTGGATGCAATGGTTTTACCCTGGCAGTCTTCCTTTTTCCACAATCACACATTTTTAGAGATTGTGTCTAGTGTCCCAGTGTCCACATTGTTTCATATCTGTTTAGAAGTCAGAATTTTAGTCTAGTTTTATAATGTCACATTTAAACTTGGTAAATAAGTCAGACGTTACTTGTATTAACTTTGTATTTTTAGATGTTAGAATGATCTACATAAACTGTGTGCCTTAAAAATTAAACAAATTATAAAAATGTTAAATGGAACCAATCTCCTTATTTTTTACTTTTAAAAATTTTGCATTTCCCATTTAGATTTAAAGAAATAAAATGAACAGTATGGGCTTCCTTTAAGACGGTGAGAGCAAATGCGAGCCAGGTATTTGAATTAGAGATCTTCCATATTTGAATTGTGAACCGCAAAACATTTAATGGAGCCTTAAAGAGGTACGAAAAGACAGCTGTAAGCTGTCCTTGTCCAGGTGACTGAAAGAGAAGCCCTGCAGGCCGTTCCACTTTTACTCGTGGTTGTCGAAAAGTGAACGGGGGCTGGTTGCAGGCAGCCTTCCCCAGCCCTGTCCCTTGCTCCCAGCCCCGTCCCACACCCCCTCTGTAGTCTCCAAAAAACTACATGTGTGTGGGCAGGTGAGAAATATTCCAGGGCTGTTCTGCTGGTTTAAGATCTTTATTACCTTGTGGTTTTTAAAGCAAAATACATTTGTTCTTCAAAACATACCATACAAAATGCAAATATGGGCAAATACGGAATAAATCCCTCTTTTGAGGCTGATTGTGGGAAGGCGTCTCTGGATGGAGAGGACCCCATTCTCACTTCTAGTCGCCCAAAAGGCCCAACAATTTGAACAAAAAATAGCTTTACTTCTGAACACAGAATCTCCAAAAGCAGGCTGGAAGAGAACACACGAGCATCACAAGCTTGTCTTTCGGGGATGCTGCCCAGCAAGCGGGGATGGGATGATGGAATTTAGCCCAGGAAAGGACTTTTAGAGATGACTGGTGTCAATTAGATAATTTCCAGTCTACAAGTCTGCCTCGAGGAATTGAATGTATGCCTGAGCCCTTCGCTCCTCAGATAGACAGACACGACACACACACATGCACGCACACATACCAACACTGTTACAAACACACACTCTCGCATACACAGAAGCGTTTTTACACAGATGCACATTCACGAACACACACGCACACACGTGCCCCACGCTACAGGGTGAGCTTGGGGCTCCTTTCATCATCTCCCATAGTGACCAGTAACTCACTCTTAGCAAAATTCCACCTACCCCTCAATCCCCACTTTCAGTAGTTCATAATTAGACTTTAGAAGAATGGCTTTTTTTCTTTTTAACGTTAACCCTTCACTCTTCTTTTATTTTACAGTTAAGAGTACCCAGGTATGCATCATTCTAAGAACATATAATTCACAAACCCCTGGGTACATAAAATGGGTAAATTAGGGGATGTTTGTTCATATTACAAAATGACTTCTTTTTCCATATGTTGTTTTAATTCTGAACTCTTCTAAAGGGCTGGTTTCCCTTCAGACGTTTGAATTTTGGTTTAACATGTTACCGCATTTCAGGACATGGCCACTTTATAAGGCCAGATGGATGTGTGGGACCCCTGGTCACAGAGGGACTGACCATACTATTCACCGGGGCCTTTGCATGTCCAGGGCCATCAGGGAGCCCCTCCCGCTACTGACTATGTGCTCAGGCACCTGGCAGGGGTGGGCACCCGCCACTGTAGTCAGTGGTTAACAAAGTCATTGTTCCCATTGCAGAGAGTTCTAGCTGAGTCTTTGACGCTACTTGCCTTGAAGGGAACCACTTAGGGAGAGCCCAAAGCTGCCATCTTCTCCCCCCAAACCTGTGGAGGTGGCCAGGTCAAGTCATGGTTCGGGGGAAATTGCGTTCAGCATTCTTGCTCGTGGGGCCCCTGGCTGATTCAGCCTGTCCTAACCCACCTCTTGGAGAGAAGCCATTTTTCTTGGTGACACCTCCCACCCTCATCTCTTCCTTGACCGCCTTCTGTAGTGGGTCCTGTGACATACTCCTGGTGAGTGACGAGGACAGTGGCCGTTAATGGCTGGCCTAGAATTACCCACAGCTCAGCTGATCTGTTGGGCTCTGTGTCCCTGTAAAGCCATCTTTCCAGGTGGCCAGTGCTTGTGAATCTGAGTTAGGTCCCATCCGGAGGTGTTGACCTTCTACGTGCATAACCAACCCCTGCTGGAGCCCTGTGAGGCCCTTCAAATCTTTCAGATCTCCTCGGGGTCCAGAATAACTCTGTGACCCAGAAGGAGGGGAACTACCCTTGCCTAGAGTGTTCCTTGGCTTTGTAAAATGGAAATGGTTTTGAAATAGCATCAAGGTTTCCATTTGCTCCTTTGCCTCCCCTTTCTGGCATTAAGTACTCTATTAGTCTGTTTTGCATTGCTATAACAGAAATACCTGAAATGGATAATTTAGAAGAAAATGAAATTTATTGCTTACAGTTTCTGAGGCTGGGAAGTCCAAAGTCCATCTGGTGGTGGCAACAGTAACCCAGGGGTCTCACATTGCAAGATGGTGGAAGCAGAGAGAGGAGAGGGAGAGGGAGAGGGAGGGTAGGGTAGGGTAGGGGAGGGGAGGGGACGGGAGGGGGTGAGGGGAGGGTAGGGTAGGGGAGGGGGAGGGAGATTCTCCTCTTTTAAAGCCCTCGGACCCACACCCCTGACCACCATTTTTAATCTATTCACTACTGCACAGTCCTACAATACAATCACCTCTTCAAGGCCCAACCCTTCAATTACCATAATAGGATTTCCCATCCTCTTAACAGTCATAGTGGGGGCTAAGTTTCTAATACATAAAACTTGGGGAGAACAGTTCAAGCTCCAATGAGTTCTGGGGGGACATAATTCAATCCACTACAAGTATTAACAAGTTAAACACGTTACTGGCCTTTTCTCTAGAGGGATTTTTGAGGCAGTACTGATATTTAAAACAACAAGAAAATCCCCAGCAGACATAGGGTCCTTAATCGGCCCCCATACCTCTGACGTGTCTGAATGATTATTTAACTTCCCAGCCTCACCATTCTCATCTGGCAAAAGGGAAGAATATTTCATAATCAGGTAGAGGTTGGTATATTTAGGAGTTCTTTGTAATAGCTGCCTGCGTACAAGTTAATTTTTCTGGTATTTGCTCTTCTTATTGTGTAACAGTCCCAAAAATAAGTGTCAAAATTCACAGGGCATGAGTTTATAGTGCCTTGACCCTTTCTCACAGAGTTAGAAGGCAGTTATGCTCTGAAACCCTGGTTCCCTGCAGCAAAGTACCACATGTGGGGTGGTGGTCACTAACCGCTCAGCAGTCCCCTTTCATCAGTCACTGTGGGCTGTCCAGGGCTGGTCCAGCTGTCTGTCAGGCACGCTGTGAACTGGATGGGCTCCACAGTGGACTGACAGCTCTATCACGGACTCCCCTCGTTTGGCTTGGAGACACTCATTTTAGTTGTACGATATTTACTTGCAGCCCTGAGAAATTAAAAAGCAGATAAATTTTCCTAAAGCCAGAGCCCAAGGCCCACCCAGGCTAGTCCCACCTTCTCACCACTAAGTGGTGCCTCCTCTCTCTCCCTGATGCCAGGTGGGCCTTGCTGCACCTTCCACTGAAATTGAACTTGAGACAGGTACTAGTTGAGTTGACCCCTCTGGCCTGATATAGACTGATATGGTCTGAATGTTTGTCCCCTCCAAAGTTCATTTGAAACTTAATCCCCATTGTAACAGTAGCGAGAGGGTGGAAAATGTGATTATGGTATTTGAAAGATGGGGCCTTTAAGAGCTGATTGGATCATGAGGACTATGGCCTCATGAATAGATTAATCCATTCACAGATTAATGGGTTAATGGATTAATGGGTTATCATGGGAGTAGACTGGTGGCTTTATAAGGAGAGGAAGAAATTTGTTAGCTCAGACTCCCTTGCTATGTAATTCTCTGTGTTACTGCAGGACTCTGTAGAGAGTCCCCATCACAAAGAAGACTCTCACCAGATGGACCTCCTGGAACTTGGACTTCACATTCTCCATAATTGTAAGAAATAGATTTTTCTTTATAAATTACCCAGTTTCAGGTATTGTTATAAGTGACAGAAAACAGACTAATAAACAGACACAGCTTTGGGACTTAATCCAAACCTGTCCCAGCCCTCTGGGTGTCATCTCAGGGTGGCCCACATGTCAATGAGTAGCCTTTCAGGACCAAGAAGCAAAGTGTGAAATGACCCTGCTGGTCTCAGCCCTGGCTTCCAGGAAGGTCACACCCAATGGCAGGTTGTATTTTTTGATGTGGTAAAGAACATCTGCGAGAGGAGGGTTCCACTCTGTCCTGTGGCTTTCTGTCTTGTCATGGAAATACCCTCAAGGACAAGAAGCTCCTTGTCACGTCCAACTCTAACACGACTTCCTCTTGATATCCCCTTACCCACTTTCTGTTTGCAAAAGCAGATGGGATAGGGCAGGGGAGTGGGTGGGCACTTCCCCAAAGACTTTAGGAGTTGAAAAGAACTCTTGGGGCCACCTCTCGATGTTTTCTCCAAGCCCAATGAGCCCAGTGCTCCCTCCTGGAGTCCAAATGCAGAGATGTGTGAGGATTTTATGGAAGGTGCAAGTTTTTGGATCCTGAGATTTCCACTTCTTTTCCTCTCCAGGCTTGTCTCCTGGGGCCAGCACACTTCCCTGAGCCGACTTGTCCTCTCAGCCTTCTGGCCCAAAAGGAAGCCTGATGGCAGCCTGTGCAGGAGGTCAGTGGGAGGAGGCACCTCTCATCTCCACCCTATGGCTGTGCCCTGCAAACCTCCTCTGAGGGTCCTTGCCTGCCCCTGAGGGGAGGAAGGGCTTCACATTGTAGGGCCAGAGAGTGGGGGGATGAGGTTCCTGCTGCTGGTGGGAGCAGTAAGATCACTGCCGGACAGCCGTGGGTCTGGAGCCAAGTCCCCATGACTGACTTAATTGTTCCTGAATCAATTGCCAAATAATCAATAAATCCATCTATTTGATTTTGTTATGTAACTATATTATAAGCAGTTGGGCAGTCTAGATGTCTGGTCAGAAATTGAAAAGGATGTTGTGACAGCAGTGAGGTGGCTGCCATCTTGCTATGGCAAGATGTGTGGACCACCACAGGGACTTTGTTTTGCCAACTACAGGGACCTTACCCCATTTAGGGGGAGCAGGACTTTCTAGTCAGTTAGAGAATTGGCAGCTTAAGGGCTCGGAGGTGGCAATAAATAGAAGAGAGAGTAACAGTGAAACGCTTGTCTGCCTTAAGTCTTTCATCTGGAAACTGAGGGGTTGGATTAGATTGGTGGGATTTCATCCCTGGCTACATATTAGAACCATCTAGGTAGCTTTACAAACTACCAGTGCTCAGGCCACACCTCAGACCAACTGAATCAGAATCTCGGGGTGGGCTTGCACATTGGTGGGTTCAAACTCTTCCCAGGATATTCTCACATACAGCCTGGATTAACAGCCATGGATAGATGCTCTCTAAAGTCATGTCTAGCTCTACCTAGCTGGTTGAGATTCGCTCTGGGCATGCACATAAAACCCAGTGTACTGGGTGGTACAGTGTCCCCTCGAAATTCACGTCCACTTAGGACCTCAGAGCATGACCGTCTTTGGAAATAGAGTCTTTGCAGATATAATCAGTTAAATTCTGATGAAGTCACACTGGATTAAGGTGGACCCTAATCCAACATGACTGGTGTCCTCATAAGAAGAGGAGAAGACACACAGACACACACATAAAGGAAGAGACTGGAGCAATGCTTTTACATGCTAAGGAATCCCAAGTGTTGCTGGAGACCACCGGAGGCTGGAAGAGGCAAGGAGAGGTTCTTCCCCTAGAGCCTTCAGAGGGAGCACAGCCCTCCTGACGTCTTGATTGGAGACCTCCAGCCTCCAGAACTGTGACAGGATAATGCATTTCTGTTGTCTTAAGCCACCCAGTTTGTGGTATTCTGTTACTGCAACCACAGGAAACTAAGACAGCTAGCGAGGTTTGGATCTCAGAATGGCTGAGTCACTCACCATTCCTGAGCAGTAAGAGACACTGCAGCTGATAGCACAGCTCAAATGAGAAGAAAGTTGGGTTGTTAGGAGAGTTTGTGTCATTTCTCTAGACAGAGCAAGGGCAGCTGGGTTCAGACTCAAGCAGGATTTGAACCTGCAGCCTATTTGAGAAAGTTGGTGATTTAGCCACTAGGCCTGCTTGGCTCATCTTGCAGGGGTGGAAAGGTGACTAGATGGGAGATAGTTGGAAGACATGAGTTTTGGTTTTGCTTCTGTCACTTCTGGCTGGGTGGCTTGGGATAGACAGCTAGTGTCCTGAACCTCAGTTTTTTCAATTGTCAAATGAAGGGATCGAATGACATGATTTTCTATGTAGTTTCCAGCTATTAAATCCTAAGTGCTGAGAAAGGGGAGACAGGTCTACCATCAGTAACAAAGTTTGGGAATAGCCTTCCAGGCACAGAAATGCATCATGCTCTTTGCAGCTCTTGCCCCAGGTCTGATTCTGCATTCAGACCCTTTAGCCACTTGCTGTAGGGATTTTTGTTGAACATTATGCTTTCTGGTGGAGCTACTCCCCAAATTTAGGGGGATAGTCTGTAATCATGTAGTCTGTAGCTAAATTAGCCTTGTCTAATCATCTGATCATCTAATAGAAAGGAAAGATTGATCACCCACAATGAGGCTAATGAGTTTTCTTTTCTAGAACATTCTATACAATCAATGAGACCTTCAATGACCCAAACAGCCAGGTGTAGAGATCTTAGGAGACTTTTCCAATATTCTGACCACCCACTCCTGGTCTATGGAGCAGTCTGCTAGGTTTAGGTGTAAAACAAACCTTGACTTTGAGCATTCACCTCAAGGGGTAAAAGTGGGTCCAGAGAACACGGATTCAGTGAAGAAAATGCGGGCAAGTTTTCTCTCTGCAATTCCTAGGATGGTATATTAGTTTTCTATGCCATATAACAAATCACCACAAACTTAGTGGCTTAATACAAAATACATTTATCATCTCACAGATTCCGTGGGTCACGAGTCCAGGCATGTAGCTGGGTTCTTTGCTCAGGGTCTCACAGGCTAAAATCAAGGTGTTGGCTAGGGCTGTGATTCCCACACTTCCAAACTCCCTGGTTGTTAGCAGAATTCAGTTCCTTGCAATTGCGGGACTGAGGCTCTCAGTTCCAAGAGACCACCCACCATTACCTGTCACATGGCTCTCTCCATAACATGGCAGTTTGCTTCTTCAGGGCCAGCAGGAGAATGTCCCTGGTGATTCAAACCTCTCTCCCTTCCCCAATCTCTGACCCCTAGACCTCCTTTTAAAGGGCTTATCTGATTAGGTTGGGCCCACCCAGGATATTATTCTTTTTGATCTACTTAAAGTCAACTGATGAAGTCAGGCCCACACAGGATAATGACCCTAACCTAAAGTCAACTGATGAGGGACTTTAATTACTAATGCAAAAATCCCTTTACCTTTGCCACATAATGTAACCTCATCACAATAGTGATGTGCCATCATACTCACAGGTCCTGCCCACCCTCAAGGGCGGGGGAATTACTCAGCTTGTGTACACCAGGGCCTTGGAATCTTAGGGGCCATCCTGGATGATTTGGAGCGTTGGTGATGACCATTCCAAGGGAAGTCAGCCTCATCAATACCCCACCCCTGGGTCGAGGTCAGCTGAGATGGCATCACCAAACCTCTCAGGTGGCCCTAAGCCACACCACAGTATCAGGTGTCTGCCCAAAGCCTCCCTGAGACTTTCACTCCTCATTCTTAGGCTTGAACACCTGTCGAGCAGGAGGTACGATGTCTCCGTGAAATCCACTTGACTTGTTTCCAGGCTCCTCTGACAGAGCAGGAGTTTGTTGACCTGCAAGTCCTGGCACCAAATTTACCTGTTTACTCAGGCTTTTGCCAAAGGGTGGGGAGAGAGGGTGGAGCAGAAGGGAGATTCTGTCACAGTGGGCCAGTGAAGCACCATGTTATGATTTTGCTGCTTGCTGTACAGGCGGCCAAGGGTCTCAGGCACGAGGTGGACAGATTTCTCCCCCATGGCCTTTCCTGCACTCAGCCCCAAAGCCACTTGTACAAGTTCAGAATAATAATAGTAATAGTAGAGGTTGTGTTTTCTCCTGTGGTAGAAAAGGTTGTCTTTAGAAAGAATCAAAGAGTCTGAGAGAAGTTACCTAGAGTTTAAAAAACCAAAGACACCAATTCTTCCCTACTCTCTTGAGCTTCATCTGATACCTCTTTGCTGATTGCATGTCTCAGGCAGTTTTTATTGTCTATCTTTTGGCTGCGGATCCCATTGGATTATTCCTCTGATCCAAGCATAGTCTTTTAAGTGACAAGGGTTTGGGAGGTAATGGATATGATTTCTCTCACTTGTGTTGCAGGACACTCGGGAGTAATAGGCCCATGTATTTTAAACTATGGGGAAGCAAAATCTGTCAAAATAGGAATGCTGAGTTGGACAGTGGAGATAAAAATGTAACTCTGGGTTTGTATGGACACAGGAACCAAGTGAGGCTTCTTCATGCAATGGAAGGTCACCAGAGCAGGTGTCACATGGCCAGAAACCTAGTCCCCAGGCCTCAGACTTCTTAGTGCCAAGTGAGGAATTTGGCCTATGTAATCTCCAAGGTTTTTTTCAGCAGTAAAATGGGCTGATTCTCTACAACACACAATTCTCCACAAAGCCTGTGTAGTTATGTCATGACTTTCCAACTTTCATAAGAGGCCACTTCCAAATAAATTATAAACATCTCACACCAGGAAGAACTGGAAGGCAACCAGCTCTCAAGATTGGGTTGGTTTGTTCGTTTTTTCCCAGGAAATCCCCTCCTGCTGAGAGGTGTTAATTAGTGTAATGTCATTATTATTATTTTTTAAAATTTTAATTTAAACTTAAAAAGTATAATTTAATATTCTAATTATTGGGTTTTTATGTTCTGGGAACAAAACAATATTTTTGTTTTGTTTTGAGAAAGAAATACAGTCAGTCGTGCTGATTTTGTTCTCAGTAGCTATCTCAGTTGGTGGTGTTCAGTGAGAGGAAAGCAGTTTCCTTGGTGAGAAATGAATACAGTATATAGTTTCAACCACAATGTATCTTCACAGATGAAATGATTTCTATCTGTATTAATAAGAACATTTTCTGAGGGCTCTGGACTTCCCTGTTAATGGGATCTTCAGGGAGGAATGTGTTCCTACCTTATCCTGAGGACCAGACTCAGGAGATGTTCTTTATGAGAAAAGGAGAGATTTGACTTGGCTCTAAGACATTTCCAGGGAGTAACAGGCACTAGACACTGAAATGGCTGAAATAGAGGAGGTGTGACATCTCCTCCCCAGGAGATTTTGTAAAAGGAAGCATCTCATCTCTCGGAGACATAGGGTGGACCCGTCTGGCAGCCAGAGAATTGGTTAGATCACCAATCAAAGTGACATTAATGATATTCTCTTTCTGTGAAAGAGGTTCTACTTGGTATTTCAGAGAAGTCTGACGATCCATTTCCATTTTTAAAGAGGAGAAGTCTTTGAAAGACAGTGACACTCACAGGTGAAATCTGAAATGCTACCTTCTGAGGGCCACCGCTTTAACACCACCGACGTGGGGGCCTTTAGCTCCTGGAAAATGGGGCCTCCCTGTTATGGTGAGACCCTTGTGTTTGCCTAATAGTTTGGAGTTGGGTAGCATAATAGTGATTTGCCACCCCAGGAAGTCCAGTCCTTACTTTCTGGGATCACAAGAAGCCTTCCCAGTTTGCTGGGTGGAAACAGGCTAGTCTTAGCTCTCTCCTGCCCTGTGTAACATCTAATCAGGGAAGTCTGGTTCTAGAACTCAGAGCCTGGTTAACGGTGCATGCCTGAAGCAACTTTCTGTGGAACCATGTAATATCAGGAGAATAGCATTTCCCACTCACCCACCTCTTCACTTTCCCTCTCCCCATCCCGAGGTCTTCCAGGGCACTGCTTGTACGTGTACGGGTGTATGGCAAGATGGAACAGATGTGGATTTCTAGTCCGCTTGTCACATGGGGAGTGGAGAGGGAGGTGGTGAGAATCAAGCAACAGGGGAGGGTGTAGGAAGGGTGGGAACAGCAGGATTACTCAACACTTGGATTTTTAATCAAGGGATCTTAGTGAGGAACAGTACATCCATTGTTGAGCAGAAAACAAAAATGCAAAACAGAAGCCAGCAGAGATTTAATAAACAGAGCAATCCATAGGGCACTTTAGGAGAACGTGTGCATAAGGACGGTGTTAACCCTGTAGAGGTCAGCTTCAGTGCCATGGGGGTGTTGATGCCCTTTGACACCGTCTCGAGTCAACCCAAGAGTCGATGCAGGACATTTGCGATTAAGCTGGATGATTAATGATCACAAGCAGCGTGAAGAGCCCACTGTGTTCACTGTTTTTGAGGAAATTTTAAGACAATAAAAAGGGTTATTCAGGGATAAAGCATTTCCCTTTTTCAAATGCTTTCAGAGATGGCTCAGTTCACTTGGGCGAAGTGCATAAAGGTGGTCACTGTGGGTGCTGTGGCTACCAAACAGCTGTGGATGTTTCTTTAAGACCCATCTCACATCTAGAATTTTCATTCCCCATCTTCTTTCTGCCTGGGCTCCTCCCCTCTTTAATTGGGACTCCAGATGACTGGGAAAAGAGCTGTACGGCCGGGCAAGCCATTTAATTTTACTGAATCTCAATTTGCTCATCTGTAAAAGACTTTTTCTACCTGGCTCTTGGAACCATTGTGAGAATGTAGAGGAAAGTACAAAAATATGAAAAACTAGGTAAAAGCAAAGATTTTTATACTTTCTCCCTGGTTTTTGGGCTAGGTTTTTGTCCCCAGTAATATTTTCCATCAGAAGCAATTGACACCAAATACAGATCCACCAAAGGGAGGAGGATTTGTATTTGGACAAGCCCTTGAAGGTTAGGGGATGAGGCCTCCGGAGGCAGAGCAGCCTGATGGGCAGGCAGCCAGGGGGAAGGCACGTCACTCTGTTGGTTGGGGGGTTTGGACAAGCCACTTTTTCTCCTCAAGGCCAGCAAGAATCACATGTGTTGTTTTTTTTTTTTTGAGACTGGAGGGGGAAATGGAAGTGAAATCATTTTGACTTTGTATAAAAAACAGTGTTAAAGGGAGTTGTCCCACCCCAAGTATTTTTAATGTTTACTACCTAGCTCTGTCCCAGATCCCCGTTGAGCTGGGTGCCTTGTCCCCTCTGGGTCCATGTTGCTTCTGAAGCCATAACCAAGCACAGGGCACCCATATCCAATCTAATTCACTTCCTCTAGTGGAGAATGGATGTGAAGGGCCTTGCAAGGTATAAACAATATTTCTGTCTTCCCCGCTTTTGGCTAGTCCCCATTTTATTATCTAGATTGTCAGTCACTGTTAAAAATGACCACAAATCTTTACAAAAACCAATCATCACAAAGCAGCTGGGATCCCACGAGAGAACTTGCAGAAGAGCAAGGCGCACCACAGATGTTCATCACGCTGATGGTTATCTGGTTAGCTCCTAACTTTCTAAGTTACTTGAATTGAGAACCTTTTAAAAGTGTCAGAAGAGACAGGCAGTGCCTAAGAGAAAATGTTTAAGACCAAAGAACAACAACCCTACTTTTAACTTGCTCCATTATGGTTGAGAGCTACGCCACCTTCCAGAAATGGTTTTCGCAAGAATGTGCTTTTCAGAAAGAGGTTTCAGGAGTGCCAGTCCCTGAAGGAGGTTACTGTGAAGCAAGAGCGGCAGGTTCCTCGATGACCAATGACCCAAGGACGGCTGCAGCTGGAACCCTGGAACCTGGCTCCACACAGAAGTGAGGGACAGGCCCTGCATGAGATGCATTGAGTGTTGGTGTCAGCGATGCCAAAGTCCCAATTTTTCCATTGTCATCTCCTAAAGGTAGACACAGGGAACATGGCTTTTTGTCCCCATCTGTTTCCTGAGTCCCCATGCTGCCTGGCCTTAGTTTCCTCCTCTTTTACCTTGGTCTTTCCTGGGGTCAGCGTCACTAGGGGCTGAACTCTGTGAGCCCAATATTCAAAAAGTTGTCGTTGTTCCAACAAGACCCTTCATTGCCTAGGAGTTCATGAAGATTATAGCACTGTAGATGACAAAAGGAAGGGTATGTTAGACCTTTCATTCTCAGATAACTTTAGAGCTCAAAATGGCATGAGCAGTCACACAGGGCAAATTTTAGCTTAAGAAGCCCAGGGAGCTTAAATGACTTTCCCCAGCCCCCCCAGCCACCTATGGTAGAGCTGGAACTAGTATCCAAGCCTCTTGGTTCATGGCTGATGACCATGGATCCAAGGCAGGAGTTCTCAAATTGTGGTCCCTGGACCAACAGCATCAGCATCACCTGGGAATTTGTTAGAAATAAAACTTATCTGGTCCTACCACAGACCTGCTGAGTCAGAAGCTCTGCAGTATGTGTTTTATCAAGCTCTATGGGATATTCAGATGCTTGCTAAAGTTTAAGAAGCCCTGTTGCATGTTGTGCCAAATCAAATCTTCTGGAGGACAAGTCAGCATTTTTCATCATTTATAGAAGAGTGGAGTGCTAATAGTGATTTCTATCACACTTAATTCTTTTATCCATTTGTACACTTATTCTTGAGTGCCCATTCCCATATTAGGCACTGTATGGATCAGAAAGACATCTTGGACATATATGCCTCTTTCAATGAGTTGATAGGTAGTCACGGCATAGACAAAGCAAGTCTTTGCCTTGAAATATAAGGCAGAATATGGTTGAATCTTTGAATGATACAGACACCGAGGGCAATGTGAGTTTGGGAATGCTTTGGGCTGCAGAAATGAGATTGGGAATGTCAATGGGGGGAGAGAATTATCAGTCAGCTGGTGGAAAAGGGCCTAGTGAGTTCTAGAAACAGTAAGGAGATTGGTCAGGTTAGAGGAGAGATCTTGTGCTCTCTTATGAGACTTATGAGACGTTATGACAATGAATTTCTGCATTCAATTGAGGTACTGGTCTCGGTGACAGAAGGGAATGCATGGTTGGCCTTAGATTGATCCATTCCTCAGTGATTGACTCTTAAAGCTTCTATTTGGCAGGGAGGGTAAGAAGAAATATTTTCAGACTTCATGACAGTACAAGCCTCAAGCGATTTGTCATGTCTCAGGTGGTCGGGAAACAACTGCTCCCAGGACACCGTGGCATGTCACTCGAGCAGCCTTCTTGGACCAAGCTGTTCTTTTAAAGGAAGAGCTCTAGGCTGAATCTGAATTTGGAAGAGAGTCCAACAAACAGAAAGTGACAACAGAAGGTTGAGTCACGATTGCATACCTCATCAAGACCAGTCCCTGCTTCCAAGCATGAAGTAGATAGACCATGGGATTGGATTGGCATTTTTACATTGTAACAGCAAATTCTGTGATCATTTCTGCCACCTGCATCATTTTATAGACCTGTATAGCTGCATAACTGCATGAAAATTAAATTGGTATTCACAATAAGGTGCCACTAGATCCCCAAAGGCCTACTGGATTGTCCAAGAAAAATATCTGTCTAGTATCCAGCTTTAGGATATTTTATTATGTTTTGATTTCCGAAACATAATAATTCACTTGTGTTATATGTGGTAAATATAATTATTAGAATTTTTTTATTAATCAGAAAACTTTGTTTTCAACCATGATGGATAATAGAGAATTCATTGCAGTTACAACAATTGGTATTTTTGAAAATAATGCTAGCTAATATTGATTTAGTACAGTCTCAGGCACTGAACTGCTGCTTCAAATTCATTATCTGTGTCATACTCAAAACTATTCTGTGAAATAAGTATTATTATTGTCTCTATCTTCCATGTAAACAAACTGAATGACAGAGAGGATAAATAATATCTTCAAAGCCATGCAGCGGGTAAGTGCTGAAACCATAATTACACGCCCCACTCCTAATCCTGATGGGTGGTAGACCCATATCTTAAAAAGAGGAAAGGATTTCAAGCTAATAACTGGTAATTGAGTTCTGACAGGTTGAGCAATATGGGAAAGCCCCTTTTAAACTCTTAGAATATTGGTTGCTTAATCAATAACAGGAAGAATTCCTTCCTCACAGATCGGTTGTGAGAAATAAATGAGATAATATATTGAAAAGTTTTGCTCTGTGAACTAACTTCCACACCAACCACATCCAGAAATTAGGTTTTACTGGTAGATCATGGATATAGGTCCAGCCTCAGAATCTTCTGATCCAACTCTCTTTTCCCAACTCAAACAGGCTAACTCTGTTTTTAACCCATCATTCAGCTTAGTTGATAATAATCATCTGTCAGGTGACCTGGTAACTAGTCAATTAACCACCAGTTTCACACAGAGCTTTTTGGAGAGCCAACCATGCTGACATAGACTTGGATCTGCTTGGCACTCTGGCAGTTGCCTGCCAGCATCTCTAAAACTAAAGATGTCTTGTCTTCGGGTCTGTGTCTTTGGTTGCCTGGGCTCTCTTCCACGTGGTGGGAGTCACATTTTTCTCTGCTTCTCCCAGCAGCCCCTGCAGTCGGTGGTGTAAGGCTCTGGTTGGCACACAGGGTTCCATAGCCTTACTTTCTCCAGCATCTGGTATCTCATCTGGAACCCCCTGACCTCCCGTCCCACCCACTGCTGCCCTTACTCACTGCTGGCTTATAGCTGGTGATGAAGGAGATGAAATAGGGGTCCTGTGATCTTGTGCCTTTCAGAGTTCATGAAAAAGCTTTATGCCTGGAGCAGAAACAAGTATTTGCCCTCCAGCTTTCCAGAGTGAGCGAGGCTTTGGAAGTACTCTTCAGTGGCTCCTGTCTGACTTCAGAATTTCTCCCTGAGTTTGTTTTAAGGACAAAGGAGAGGATTCTTGAATTAACAATGATCCCCAGATGAAGGCCTGTGAAATTTGAAATGTAGCAACTATGACAGACAAGTTTTTAAAATTTTATTGTGGTAAAATACACATAACATAAAATTTACCATTACTGGTGTTTAGTGCATTCACAATGTTGTGTAGCCATCACTGCTCCCTAGTTCCAGAACATTTTCATAACCCCAAAAGGAGACTCTGTATCCATTAATCAGTCATTCTCCATTTCTCCCTCCTCCCAGACCCTGGCAACCACCAGCCTACTCTCTGTCTCTACAGATTTACCTATTCTGGATATTTTCCTATAAGACAGACCAGTTTGTTAATATAAAATTTTCAACATGCATACCTTCACATTGCTTTAAAATATAAAAGTCTATAAAAGATTTTCTTTTCTTCTATCTCACCCCTCATTATCCCAGGTCCCTCCTTTTCCACAGATATCATCTTTGTTTGTAGGTTCCTATGCATTCTTCTAGAACATGTGTAACCCAATACAAGCAAATATGACACACACTCACAGCTCCCCCCTTTATTACACAGAAGGTGACATCCTATACACAATATTCTGTACCTTTTTTTGGTCACTTAAAATGTCTTGGAACTTTGTCCATATCAGTGCACAGAGAGCTTCCTTGTTCCTTTTGGCAGCTGCATACTAGTTTGTTGTCTGCATGTACCATGCTTTATTTAACTAATCCTTTCTCTATGGCCATCTGGGTTTGTTTCCAATTGTTTGCCATCACCAGTGAAGCTGTGATGAGTCATCTCACACACGTGTCATCTTGCAAGCGTCTCGGCAGCACAAATTCCCAGAAGATGAATGACTGGGTCAGAGGGCATGTAGATTTGTCACTTTGTTCACTGTCATCCAGTTGCCCTCCTCGTGCTGACTTACCAATGACTCATGACGGTCCCACAGCCTCCATTGCAGAGTGTTACCCAACTTCTGAATTTCTTCTCAGTCTTGGTGTAATTTAGTTTGGATATCTATCCATGTTTAAAAATTGGATTTAAAGAACTAGTATTCTGGTTTTGTTTCCTAAAAGGAAAGAAATGCACCCAGCACCTCCACGTTACCTATTTGTCTTATCCAGCAGTATCCACCAAAGCAGCGCTTCGCCTGAGTCTGAGCACCCCTTCCTACCTGCAAAGATCTCTCCGTGGAAGGCCGCTGCGTCCCTGGGCATCTTTGTTCCAAAAGAGATTTGGTGTTTTTAGAATAGGTGTCTTCCCTCTCAGGTAAAGGGGGTGAGGTCTAGCCCCTCAGTGCTGCCCACTGTTGACTGTACACACAGTTCAGTCAGCGGCCCTCTGAGAGCCAAGCACAGGCTCCAGGAGTTTATTCAAAAGCGTGATGAGAACTCCAGTTATGGAGATGCCCTACGTGAGATGTAGAGCAGGGATTGGGTTGAAAGATCCCTTTCCTGTCTCATTAGAACTGGTGGCAGGGGTGGGTGGGGGTGGGTGGGTGGCTGTGTGCCCCAAGGTTTAATCCTTGTAGACAAGGGATAGTGAATCACAGCACACATGCCCTCTGATTGTCGCTTTAGAAACTTTTCAAAGTATTTGGGAAAAGTGCCTTTCCAGTTGCTTCAGTCTCTGTAGAATCTTATTTCTTCTTAATTGGGAATCGAGTAATCAACTAAAACTCACGACTTTCACAATTTGATATCACTGCCTCTGTGTGGACATTTCTCTCTGCTTGGGTGGAGCAAGTGCGTGGTTTTATTTCCTACTGCATTTCCCATTTTTCCCTAAATGCAAGGAGCTATTTTTCTGCCTTCTCAGGCAAGGCTGGCAAGAGCTGGAGAGCAAGCGCACACCGCTCAGCAGCCACATTTAGCATCTGATGACCTTGGAGGGACAGCTGGAGGGGCAATGTGCTTCTGTCCATCAATTCAAATACAGTCAGCCCTCAGGCGGGCTGGAACCCAAGAAAAAGGCGAGTCCTCGGAAGGCCGCCTTCTCTGGTTTGGAGCACATTCCTTCCCACCACAGGAACCACATTTGGGCAACGCTCCCTGCCACTTTTCTCACAACGCCTCCATGCTCCTTATTTAAGTATTGAGTCAGGAGCAGCAGGTGGTTGCACACAAGAGGGCTGTGAGATGTGGGTACCACAGCTTCCTGCATCTGCTGTCACCTACGTCCTCTAACCCAGAGAGCATTTCCTATCAGTTCCTCTGACCCTTCTCCCCTAAATCCAGTCCTCTGAACTCACTCTGTATCCCCCTCCCCAAGCAAACCCCAGTGCCCTGTTCTCAGAAGAGGGCTCTGGCAACCAGGGAGAGTGGGGAGAGCAGGGCCTTGGGAACCAATCACAGGGGTCAAGTCTCAGCTCAGTCATTTACAGTCCCGGAGTACCTTAACCTTTCTGAAACTCAGTTTCTTTATCTGTGAAATGGGCTAATGATTACAATCTCCAACAGCAATAGGAGAGGGCTGAGGGAGACATTTAGGAGGTGACTGGCCCCGTGGAAAGCACTTGTGGCAGCTGTAAAAATGTGCCACTCATGACGATGACGACCCCATCTACTAGCCCTTTGGTTTCCCCAGTGGGTTTGTACAAAGGCCATGCTTGTCATGGCTGTTCCCAGGCCGTGAGCAAGCTCCATAGGGGACCTGAGACAGGCCCATTATGGAGAGATATGGGATTCCTCTGACCAACAGCTTGGGGCAAGGACCCTGTCTGTCCAAGACTCCTTCCTCCCTCCCTCCTCCACAGGGCCACACCTGTGTCATGGTCCGATGGCTGTTCTGCATCCCCTGGCTCCTTCCAGTGTGTGGCCCCTAGAAATCTCTTCTGTGTCTAATCCTGTCTCAGTGTCTGTTTCTGGAAGACCCAAACTTCACAGCACTAAACATTTTTTAGTTCTCTCTCCTTTTTTTGCTAAATATACAGTTTGAAGGCCATGTTTAAGCAATTCTTATCTAGAAATCATTTAAGGATATAATGACATATGCTATTTACTTATTTTTAAATTATTTTCTGTGAATTTGGTGAAAATTCCTGTATGTACCTCTGAGATCATGGATCCTGGGACTTCATCGAGCATGAATGTTTTCGGAGAGCTGCTTCTGATGCAGATAAGAGCCTCAGGATCTCTCCTTGTTGATTGGGATCAGGCATTTCCAAAATGTCTTTTTCCTACGTGAAAGGAAGAGAACAGTGTTACCATCTCTGCAAGTGCTGTTCAAAGTCCATGTCTTTCTCGACAAGGAGGGTTAGAGAGGGCAAAGGACCGCCTCAGCCCTGGGAACCTCTGGGCACACGAATAGAAGTGCCTCCAGTCTCCAGGTCTCAGAAGGTGTTATTCCTCGAGTCTATGCGATTTTTTCAGGAATCTTAGATCCTTCATGCTTACAGTGGTGAGAGATCTCCTAACACCCTTTCACCCACAGATCATTCTTGGGGGATCTTCAGCATCTCAAAGTCATGAGACCATAAGAACATGACATGACAGAGCATGAAGAGGTCTGAGAGATCATTAAATTGACCACCTCTTTTGATAGGCAAGGAAAGAGGCCTAGAGTACGTCTGGGTGAATCCACCCTCGACTTCCTTCTGTTCATCCATCCATCCATCTATCCATCTATTCACCCATCCACTGATCCACCTGCTGGTCCATCCTTCCAGCCATGTATCCATCCATCCCTTCACTTATTCATCCATCCACCCATCTATTCATCTGTCCATCCATCCACTCACTCAACCGTCCATACATCCATTCATCTACACCCATCCACCAAATAATCCATCCATTCATCCATATACCAGAGCCAGGCTCTGAGAATACAAAGACAAATGAGGTGTGGTCTTTACCTACCAGGACTTTCCCAGTTCAGCACTCCCTAGATTCCACTCCTTTAAAGGGCCCAGTCCAATCTTGTCCCTGAAATAGCCTAACTGTGTCACCTTCACCAAGCCTTTCAGATTCTGTCAGCAACACGTTGGCTGTGGGAACGCAGGTCATGAAGAGCAAGGTCAGCAACATGCACCTGCCTGTTGCTTCTCAGTGAAAGGCACTCCTGTGTCCAGGGCCTGGGACAGCAAGTGGTCCCAGCAGAGCACACTCACTTTTAAACTTCTGCTTCTCTCCACTCTCCTCCCTTCTATCTTCTCTCCTACCCACTGTCCTGATAACCCCCTTTCCCTGTCCTGTTCCCTCAAGCACATTAGCTTTGGGGCCATCCAGAGATGACTTCCTTTTATGGATCCCACTTTTCCCATTGCCCTTCATGTCAGAGACCCTTTCTGTCTTTGAGCACACTCATTACTTCTATTGTTACTGCTTGGATACAAAGGGCTATGACATGTGACATGGGGGCTCAGGCATAGAGGGAAGATGGCAGACTCTGAGCCATTACCCAGATGGCACCACTTGCCTTCTGGCCAAGGGCCCAGAAGTTCTACTCAATGGAACAATTTTTAAATAGACCACTGATGCCAGTATCTGGTCTAAGAGAAAGGCAAGAGACAGATGCTTCCCCAGTCAGGGTGGTGGAGGGAGGCTGGAGGATCCTCTCAAGGACTTCCCTCTGCCACCTCCACCAGCTGGGTAAGTGGTGGGACTGTAGGGTCCTCACTGTGCCCATGGGACCCAGTGTCATCTGGAGGCTGGGGTTCTGAGTCACGGGTCACCAGGCTACCAGCCAAACAATCTTGTACTCGATGCAAAATCTCTGAATGTCAGGGCCTTCACCCGAGTAACAGGAATTAATAAAAATATCTATGCTGTCCCAGTGTTGATACTGTAGTACATGGGGAGACAACACAGTGAAAGCACCTGCTACCTTGAGCTGATGTGTATCACTAGGAAAGGTGGTTTACAGTCACCTGTGTGTTTTCATGCCGCCACATACCCTCGGGTACTGCCACACGGTGACCACTCTCAGAATACAGTTGGCACACACTGGATTGTGGTAGTCTTTGAGGGAAGAGGTGCTTTCAGAGTAGTGGCTCTTAGTCCTTTAAAATGCTCTTCCCCAAACACACACACACACACTTGAGCACACATAGACCCCTGCAAGGGCTGGCAGAGGCCCAGGTTAAGAAGCTCTGGCTTAGAGGGTAGGGAAGGGGCAGCCCATAGAAGCTTCCTGGGGTGGTTTGTGTGGAATTCGGCCCCTAAATGAGCTGGTTGTCCTGGGTTCTGCTTGCCCTAAGCTATAAGGCCAGGACATTTCAAGACTTGGAGGCCACCTCTCATTTCAAGACTGTAGAGGTTTCAATCTGTGGCTGAAAGATGGAAAAAGCCCTCGGGCTTGTGAGCTGGGGACAGCTGCATATTTTGCTGGTGTTTTTTTGGAATGGGGGAGAGAGGTCAAGGTGGGCACCTTTGCAGATTACGACCCAGCTGCAGCTGTGTTTGTGAGGACAGTAAACAGAGAAAGCATGGTCAGTGGACCATTTCAGCCTCGCTCTTTCTTTCTCACTCTTGCTTGCATGCAGCTTCTCCTGTCCACAGCTGTGAGACAGAAACGTCTGGCTCTTTCCCCAGAATCCATGAATCAGATTATGATAAGAGGGCAAGGGTCCCAGACTCTGGGTGGCAGAGGAGGAGCATGCAGCCAGCCTGCTTCTCCCGACAGCTTCCCTCACTCTCCCTTACCATTCGGACTGGGCAGGAGCGTCTGGAGGGTGATGGGCTGGGCGCTGTGCCCCAACCTGCTGCACAACCTAGGGCAAGTGCCTTCTCCCTCTGGGGCTCAGCTTTCCTGTCTTGCAAACCTGCTGGTTGTCAGATAATATCATCATGTGCTCTGAGGATGACTCTTGCAGCATCTGAGCTTTCAAAGTTTCCTCTGCAGCTGCAAAGCACGGAGACCTGGATGATCAGATCCAAGATGGAGTTGTCCCCACTGCATCTCCCCACCCCCGCCACCCAGCACCTCTGAATGAAGAGATGTGGCATCCGCTGGTACATTAGCAGCAGGCATGTGTCAAGCAAGATCCTGCTAATGTCTTGAGCCAGCGGCCCCTTTCCAGCAGTGGGCATGTCCCAGCGTGTGCCCACAGAGCTTGGGGAGGTGCACTAACTTGGGGATGTGGGTGGGAGTCAGGCAGAGCAGCAGGCTGTGGTCCCTGGGCCTGGCCTAGAGCCCTGAGCCCTGTCACGGGAGCCCAGGGATAGGCACAGCTGTGCTGCTCCCCCACACCTGCTTTTCCTGCCAGTCCTCTCTCCCCACTCTCCAAAAAGATGGTGGTTGCTGTTGGCATTTGATTATGAGATTGTGCTGTGAGATGCTGGCATGTCGCTTTATCTCCAGGAGTCTCAGTTTTCTAATTTGGAAAGTGAAGGTCATAATAACACTGACTTCACAGGGTAGTATAATGACTACATGAGGCCGTTTTGGGGAAAGTGATTCATTAACAGCTTTACCCACATTCAGCACATTTATGATGATGCGTTATCATTAGAGTGGATCCTGAGGGAAGGGGTGAGGTGTGAGACCTGATTCCAGGGTCCCAGAGGGGCTGCGGCTCCCACTCTTAGGAAGGAATGGCCAGCACTTCCCTGGAGGGTCACACCTAGAAGGCAGACTCAGTCCACTGTCCCCGCGTCTCCTCCCTGGAGGAGCCCTGGGAACTGACACACAGAAACACGTGGCCACTTCTGTGTCGAGCGTCCCATTGAAAAGTTACACGCACTTTCTCATCTAGCCTCTTCCACACCTGCAGGAGTTGGCGTGATGCGAATCCTGTCTTATAGAAGGAGAGACCAGAGAGGAACTTTCCCAGTGATACATCTAGCAGCTGGTACAGTCAGTGTTTGAATCTGGGCTCTGTGGGGCCTTGCCCAGCTCTTGACCACAGCTCAGTCCACAGCTGTAGGACACAGGAAAGTGCTCAGGGAGAAGCCCATAGAGCCTGTCCCACAGCTGTGCCCTGGAGAGAATACACTGGTCCTTCTGCCACCTGCTACCCCCCTGAGGCTCCTGCACCCAACCTACTGCACACTCTGCCACAGGCAGCATGCACACCACACCCTTGGGATATCCGGGCATGTGATCCAAGAGGACCAGGGCATCCCCTCCAGCTCTGGGGTCTGTGACAAATCAGTCTAGTTGTATTAGTTTGCTTGGACCATAGTAACAAATTACCACAAACTGGGTGCCTTAAAACAACAGGAATTTATTGTCCCACAGTGCTGCAGGCCAGAAGTCGGAGACAAGGTGCCGGCAGGGTTGCTTCCGTCTGAGGCTGCGAGGGAAAATCTGTCCCAGGCTTTCACCACAGAGGGAAAAGCCAGGACAGACGGATGGACGGCAGGGGTGGAGACTTGAGGAGTGTCCCATTGAGCATCCCATTAACTGCTGGGCACTTAAACATGCTCTTGTGTGTTCCTTACCCAGGTCTTTGAGCAGCATGTTCATAACCTTGTCCCCACTTGGCAGATGGGAAGTCGGGAGATTTGTCTGAAGGTTCATGGCTGGTAAGCAGCAAGGCGAAGATTCACACTCAGGGCTGTGCGACACTCCGTTCTCCGCTGCCCCATTACTCCTGCTCCTCCCTTGGTGCCTGATGGGGACAGGTTCTGAGCGGGAGGCTCGGCAAACCCCCACAAACACCAGCTACCCCAGGAGACGGGAGCCATCCCCACTGTCACCTGCTTGGCACCTTACAAACCTCCAGACCTGCTGCTCCACCCTTTGGAACAGTCGGCTCTGCCTGCTGCCATCTTCTGATGCCCAACAAGCATCACGTTCCCCAAAGCTCGTCCTCTCCCTGAACACCCTGAGCCAAGCCGAAAGAGCAGCCCCAACTCAGAGCCACAGGCAAGCCCCCCTGCCCCCCATCCTGTCCTTCAGTAGACATGAGTTCTGTCTGCTCAGTACTCGGAGTGTGCCTAGAGATGGCAGTGGGGGCCAGACAGCCCCATATTCACTCTGCACGTTTGTTCAGAAATGCTCCAGACCTGGCCTCAGCATCCTGTGTGGGGTGGGGACTGTGGGTCACACGGGGGCCGCTGCCTTGGGATCCGCGTTGGGCCACACAACAGGATTTACAGCGCCTTGGCTCTGGTCCTCAGGCTGGCACCCTCCATACTCCGTTTATGGGCTGTGATTGTTCTGCAGAGTACAGTGTCAACCTCAGTTGTGTCTGCCCCTCAAGTTTCTCTTCTCTGGGAGCCAAATCTGCTTTTCTCTGGGCCTTATCTCCCTTCAGGAAAACTAAAAATTAGCCCAGCAGGGCAGGCCAGGGCTCTCCCTGAAAGGCACTATTTAACAAGCTTTCGGGGGCCGGCCTGGACCCGTGGCACACTCGGGAGAGTGCAGCGCTTGGGAGCGCAGCAGCGCTCCTGCCATGGGTTCGGATCGGCCGACACCAAGCCAAGGGTTGCGATCCCCTTACCGGTCACAAGAAGACAAAAAAATTAAAAAAATAAAAATTAAAAATAAAAAGCTTTCAGGACCACGTTGCTTTCTCTTTCCATAGCACAATGAAGTCAGGACCCTGCTACAGCCCAAAGCAGCTTCTCTCCCATTTATTAAATACTAGTGAGGTCCAGGCTGTCAGACAAATCTTTCCCATGGGTTTCCTATGTAGTTTTTGTAACTATCCAGTTAGATAAGTTCTCTTATAGTTCGTTTCACAGATGGAAGAAACAGACAAACAAAAAATAAAATAAAAAAGAGGTACAGAGATGCCAAGTAACTCATCCAAGGTCACTTAGCTAATAAATTTCAGAAATAGGACTCTAACCCAGGTGCCAAGAGCTCATAATCAAAATTACACACAGCGGTTTGTATGTCTGAGATATGTATGGATGTATGTATGTAGGTAAGTAGTTAGGTACTTATAGACGACTTATAGATAGATAATTGATAGGTAGATATAACAGATAGACAAGTAGGTAGGTGGATAGATAAGAGATAAAAGATAGATGATAGGTAAGTAGATGACAGTTTTTTTTTTCAGCAAAGCCAAATTTTATTCTTTAAAGAGATTAATAAAACAGAAAACCCTCTGGTGAGATAAATTAAGAAAAAAGGACACAAATAGATATTAATTAATAAAAAAGAGATCATGATAGATCCAGCAGAGATTAAAATATAATATGGTAATAAGTAGATGACAGATATTGGTAGATAGGTTGGTAGATGACAGGTAAATGATTGGAAGATATATGATGGATAAAAGATAATAGGTAGGTCAGTAGCTAGATGCTAGAAATAGATAATAGATAAAAGACAGATGATTGATTGATAGATGACAGATCGGTAGATAGATACTCTGCACATAAGAGGTCGGTAACTCCCACAAGAAACAGGCATTATGTGTATATAATTGTATACCTTATTCTAAATCAGTCTTTAAATATTCCACCCAGTATAGGTGCCCAGCCTCATGGTGGTCATCTTCCAGAAGAAGAAATAAACGCTCAGAGCAGTCAAGACCTTATGCCTAGGGGACCAGCAGGTGACACAGCAGAGAGGCCTCTGAGCCCTGCCCCCGTGTCCATGCTTCATGTTGACTTGCCCACCCGAGTCTCCTGTGTCAGGGGCTGGTGTGAGCAGTGGGGGCAAGGGCCTCTCCCCTACAGGTGAACATGAGGCAGGGTGACAAGAGCAGCCCTAAGTGTCTATGGGACGCTGGACACCGGAAATGAGGACTCACCCGGGGGAGTGTGTCACCTACAGCCAAACACCATCAGCATCTGAAAGGGGCGTAGGAACCTGGTGCCATCTGTGGGGCCTGCAGCTGAAAAGGGTGCCCCGGGGTGGGTGAGGGGTGGGAGCAGGGAGTTCCCTGCCATGGGAGAATGGTCTCCCAACTCCTCCCAGTGGCAATTCCTCCCTTTCTGGTCTGAAATCTAGCTGTCTTTAAAGAGGGGCATCTTCTTTCTCATGGCATGGCCATATCCGCTGGACATAGCTTCTGCAAGCCAAAGTCCACTTCCACAATACCTTCCCCTTTGAGCCCTGCCAGATCCATCAGTGCAAATGTCTCCACATCCCCTGCCCTCAGGGAAGGGGCCCTCAGCAGGGCTGAGTGCAGCCTGAATGTTCCACTGGCCGTCAACAGCTGCCTGAAGGTGCTCATAGACGTCTGCATCCGGACTCTGGCATAGAGGAGCTGACTCCGTGGTGTGTGCGACACGCTGCCTCACCCCTGGTGTGGGGACACGGCAGCCTGGCAGAGAACCTGAGGATTCTCAGCAAGACAGGCACCGCGGCCCAGGGACTGTTGTGGTCACTTGCTTGCAGCTGTCCTCCTGGCCACATCTCCAAATAACATTTCTAGTCATTCTGGCTTTCACTGCATGTGGCAGCAAAGAGCCAGACACATGGGTTCAAACCTGCCACCATTTATGGCAAAAGCATAGGCAAGCCATCTAACCTCTTGTGCTTCAGTTTCCTCACCTGTCAAAGGAGGAAGGGGACAGTCACTGTGCCATCGAGTGAATGAGCTTCTATATGAAATGAGCTTCTATATGAAATGTGCTTGAGTAGCATCTGTATGTGCTTGAGTCAATGTCCTGCTGGGGTAGAGGGGACCAACTTGTGGCCCCCTTATGACAGTGTCTTTGCCATGACAGTTGCTGCTGCTAAATCAGGCCCTGGGTTTGTCTTGGCTTGACTTGTTTCCATTTTCAATTGAAAATTAAATTTGGATAGACTTCAGCCTGACTCGGGCTGCTCCCTGGACCTTCGCCAGTGAGCTCTGAGTAACTGCAGACAGGGTGGGGTCACTGGGATTTGGTTATTGGATTTTTTTCCTCCTGCGGTTTTGGGCAGCCTGCTCTGTGACGGGCAGCTGCATCGTCTTGAGACTGGACTTTCCGGGAGAACATTCAGGTCACTTTGGGCGTCAGCTGGAAAGGGCAAGGTCATTGGCTTGAATCAGGAGCTGTCTTCTTGACTGGTAGCCCCTCAGGCCGATGAAAGCCTGGGCCACACCCAGCTCCAGTGACTGTCGCTTCATCGCCTTGGCAGTCGGCTTCGTTGTCTCCATTTGTTAGGTCTTGGCTGCTCCTTTGCTATCACCCTGGGCTTCCCTGGCATAAACCCCTTCTCCAGCCACCCATCAGTTACCCACCTGAGCTCTGGAGAGACAGAGGTGGGAGTCCCAGCCAGCCATGTCCCTGCTCCAGTCCATGTTTCCTGATGACCACCACCTTGAAGTCTCTCCCATGTACTAAGGTTTAGTTAGCTGGGTGGGTGTGCCTGGTCCTTGGCTCTTCCCCAACTCTCCTAGAGTATGCCAACCCAACTCTTCAAGGTGGAGGATTTTTTTAAAACATGTCCTTGGGAACCACTGAAGACCCACTCCCAGCCCATTCTCCATGACTCCAGGAAATTTCTTTAAATTTAAAACTCAAATGAAGACAATATAGTTTGGGAATATACTTTGTGCATGCTTGTGTGTGTGTGTGCATGTGTCTGTCAGGGGCTTCTTATTTATTTGTTTATTTAAAAAATTTTGTCTAGGGCCAGAAGTTCCTAGACATGCCAGCCCAGAGCACTAAATCATGAGAATAAAGAGATCAGACAGTTGTTAAAGCAGACAGAGACCAGACTCCTTGTGGGTGGATCCAACTTACTGATCCTTTCGTGGACTGAGGCGCTGGTGGCCCCCCCAACACGAGTGGGTTAT
Organism: Cynocephalus volans; assembly: GCF_027409185.1. Taxonomy (NCBI): domain Eukaryota; kingdom Metazoa; phylum Chordata; class Mammalia; order Dermoptera; family Cynocephalidae; genus Cynocephalus; species Cynocephalus volans. The sequence goes on from NC_084460.1 coordinate 181,806,405, forward strand.
GACCAGTGGGGGGCACTCTGAATATTATTGCCGATGTAGGAGTGACACCCGTTTCTGAGTGCTTTCCGATGCTTTGTACCATGCTGGGCCATTGGCATCAGAAGAAAACGGAGTCATAACTGCAAAAAGTTGCCAGACAATTTATCCCATTGGCACCAAGCCTAGAATTATAATCAGATCTTCACTTCTTCAAAGCCTTCTTGCTTTGGATTTTCCAAATTGAAAATAAATATTGAAGGCAATTACCCTTCCTTAGTTCTCTGATGTATGAAGGGGAGTTTTCGTCCATTAGTTCAGGAACTCTCTCATTTCATTCAGAAGGTATTAGCCCATGGAACCTGTTAACGCAATATCAACACAGTCCGTCTAGGTTTTGACTAAAAAGAGAGAGGAGTTATTATGCTCTGGGTTAATATTTTCCTCTCTTTAAGAAGTCTTGAGCATGCCAGACAAACTCTTTCTCAGACAAAAATGGCTGTTTTCTTCCCGTTAAAGGACACATTATTTGTGGGGGTCCATGTACTTGCTATACTCAGAACATCCTCTGGGAGGCAGCAAATCACCACCTCTGGACTGTTTCTGGGGCCGCCCGGCCCACTGCCAGGCTGATCAGGACTCGGGTCTGGGAGAGGGAGTGATTATTGGATTACCGGCTGCCTTCTCAGGGTCTTCTCTGGGCTTGACACAAAAGTGCTTCTCCTGGAGGAAAAGCAGAGCTCCATCAGTCTCATTTTTCGAGACCTGCTAACATGACCAGACCTATTAATCACTTAATTGAGGTGCTGGACTTTGAAGACGAAAAGTGCTGTGTAAATGGGGAATGCTGTCGTTTCCAGTCTGGGGAGCTCTTTATCAGGGCTCTTGAGTGTCTCTCTCAAGTCATTACACAGGTGACCTTCTTCTGTTAGCATAGATAGCCCACCTCACCCCTGCAGGCCAAGGAGTGTCTCATAGGCAAATCCATTTGCAAACACGTCCCTGATCTCAAGCCACACTAAGCTGCCCCAGAGTCCCAGCAAGTGGCTCAGTCATGGGTCTCATCATGCAAACAGGCTCCGACCATGTCACAACCCTTTGGTGCTAGAGAATACACAGAGGGTGCTGGTTCCTTCCAGGCTCTGTGCTGGGCTGAGCCCAACTGATGTGGGTGCCCTCTGGCTCTGTGGCCCTGGCCAGGGCACAGGGTGTGGGTCCCATAAATATCAGCACCTCAAAGCACAGTGCCAACTCTACCTGGTGGGCACAGGTGGAACAGAGACACAGGTGATATGAAAACAGATCGAATGCAGAGTTGATGCTTCAGTTTACAAAGACCGTTCACATCCTGCATGATCTCACTTGAGCCCCTTGAAGGGCCTGTGAAGTGGCTAAGGGTGTGCAGGGAGTGGGTATGAGAGATATAGCAGAAGGGGAGAGAGGACCGGGGCCAGGGGGTGCATAGCTGCCCTCGTGAAAGCCTGGCTGCCTCCCTCCCTCCCTCCTTCTGATAAGATGGGGATACCAAAGTGGTGAAAAGGGCAAAATCCTAAAGACTAAAATCCGAATACTGCGCCCTCGACTATGATCTTAGCCTCCATGTTAATAGAACTAAAAATGAGCCCCTGTAAAGCAGGGCGTTTGACACACTCTGCTGCTCCTAGTGCGGCGATTCTTGGAAGTGTTGTAAATAGTTGTCCTCGCATCCAGACTGAAGAGCAGAAGGGACCATTTAAGAAACTAAAAAGTCTAGACTCACTGTGAAAGGCTTTGAGGGAAAAGGGGAAGCCCCCGAGTCCACCCCACAAAACACAGTGTGTTTTCCTCTCCCAGGCTTGGGGTGTGTTTGTTCCCCTCCACAGTGGCCTCGGCCTCATTTGTAGCTGGTGGTCTAACATGGCTCTGATGAGCTCTTTCATTTAGGTTTTTTGAGAACCTTTACAGCTTCCTTTGCTGGAGTGTTACAACCTCAAGAGCAGGACCTTGACTTACTCTACTTGAAAGTCCAAAAACCACAAGGCTCAGCCAGAGGCATGTCTTCCACCCACGCTTGCTGAGAGACGCTGTGCAGGCGCAGGAGCAGGAGGAGCAGGAGGGGGTGGGGGACGAGGAGCTCACGTCCACCCAAACAGCTGGCCAGCGTGAGGTTCTCTTCCTCACAAACCACAGACGTGGATTCTGGCTTAGTTTAATCACAGTGTAGTTAAAGATGGGAAAGTACTGCAAGGAGCCTGGGGTCTCACGGGCTCAGAGGTGGCGTTGGGGCACCAGGTTGCCCCTTCCGTGCCCAGCTGTCTCTCTCGCAGGACCTCCTTCACATGCCCCAGCCTGAAGTCCTGGTGTCTGTCTGATCTCAAACTTCCAGGAGCCCTAATTTGGTTTGATAGATGGGGTGTAGCAAGAGGAGCAGCGTGTGGTGGGCATGTGTGCATGTGTGTTCTTGGGGAGATCTTAGAGACCTGGTACACTCTCCAAGTGCTTTGTCTCATGCCACTTTCACACATGATCTTGTCCAATCCTACCATAACCCTGCCAGGAGCCTATATATATATATCACGATTTATTTACCCATTCTTCTGTGGAAGGATATTTCGGCTGTTTTCGGTTGGGGGCTATTGTGAACGCTGTTGTAATGTCCTTTGGTGGACACTGCTACTCACACCCATGGGTTACGTGCCCAGCAGGGGAAGTGTTGGGTCAGACAGGATTTTTAGTTTTAGTGGGTCCACCCACAAGTTGTTCGTAAGTGGTTGTTTCAATTCACGCTCCCACCAGAAGTGCTCGAGAGTGCAGTTGCTCCACATACTTGCCAGCACAGAGTATTCTTAGTCCTTTAACTTTCGGATATGCTGGGGGGAGTGGGGGTTGTTTGTATTTGTATTTTGTAGTTTTATTATTACAGGTGAGATTGATCTTTTTTTCCCTAGGTGTATTGACTATTTGGGTTTCTCCTTTTTTGAATTGCTTTTTCAATAAACCTTCTACCCATCTTTTGTACTGAGATGACTGTATTTCTCATTGATTTTAAGAGCTCTTTGTATGTTCTTAATAATTCTTGGTTATATATGTTGCCAATACATACGTGCTTTTGTTTAAATAAAACAATGCTGAGTGCTATCAAGTATTGAAGCCTCCTCCTGGGCAGGTACGACACTGGGGATTTTACATATAATCTCATCACTCTCACACTTCACAGAGGAAGCTAAGACATGCAGAGGTTAGAGAACCCGCTTGAAGTCACACCGTCAGTAATTGTCAGGTGGGATTCACACCTAGGCAGTTGGATGCCAGAGCTCAAACCTTCAGCCACTATGGTCTGTCATCTTGTGAATTTGTGACTGGGCCAGTTATTTTCAAGTCTGCTGTCATGGAGTGTTCTCTTACAATTATTTTTGGAATGATGATTTCATTCTATTACGTGGTTGGTTTCTGTTTAAAGGAGGTCCGTGTATGCATCAGGAATCTCACTGGATGAGGACATGGTATGACCAAGATTTCTGGAGCTACTGGGCAATGAGCAGTAGAACCTGCCCGCTCCCCCGCCCCTCTTGCTGGTCATCCACTGGTCCTCAGCTGGATTCACGGCTCTGCACCACTAGCCTTGAGCTGTGTCTCCAGCCCTTCACTCCCTCCCTGCAGGAACCCTTGGCTCCTGCCAGACAGTGCTGCGTGCTGGCACGGCTCAGGCTTGGGGGGTTCACTAGCTCAGTCATGTTAGTGCAGAGCTAAATTTGCATTGGAGACAGGGGGTTAGCTAATCCTTTCAGTATTGTCCTTCTCTTATGCCCAAGACACCTATATTCTCACTTTTGAAAAGTGATCCCTGAAATAATAGTAGTAGCTGACACTGCTCTGGTCATTCTAAATACATCACATATAATGCATGTAAGTAAGTACAATTAAGTAACAACCTTGGGAGCGAGGTATTACTGTTATTCCCATTTCACAGATGAGAACATTGAGGCACAGAGCCCAGGGTTCCATAGCTGTGGGTGGAGCCAGGCTTCCAGCCCAGGCAGGCTGGATCCCAACTCTACCCTTTCCTTCCTTCCTTTCTTTCTGTTGGGGTGAGGGAGGGGATGTGGTCAGCCTCTTTGACCTTTCTCCCCATCGGCATCTCACATTTCCTTACCCATAAACTATTCTCATTGGATGAGTCCACCAGGGCTGCCATAACAAATTGCCACAAACTGGGTGGCTTACAACAACGTAAATTTATTGTCTCACAGTTCTGGAGGCCAGAAATCCAAAATCAAGGTGTCAGCAGAGTTGGCCCCTTTGGAAGGCCATGAGGGAGAACTCATTCCAGGCCTCTTTCCCAGCATTTGGTGGAGCCTGGCAGCCCTTAGTGTTCCCTGGGTTAGGTCTGCCTCACGCTGAATCTCTGCCTCAGTGTTCATGTCACCTTTTCTCTATAGGTCTCAAATCTCCCTCTCCTTTCACTTATAAGGACATCGGTCATTGGATTTAGGATCCACCCTAAATGCAGGATGATCTCATCCTGAGATCCTTAACTTAATTATAGCAGCAAAGACCCTGTGTTCAAATAAGTTCACCTTCACATGCACTGGGGGATAGGATCTGAACATAACTTTTGGGGGGACATTAATCATCTCTACAGCCATCTTCACCGGCGTTACTTCCCAGGAGCAGTGCACACACCTGCCAAAGTGCAGGCCGGCCCGGGGACCCTCCTGCACAGCACCAGGTATATACGTTTTAATTTCATACCCTTGGGCACCGAGACGTGGGAAGCACTTCTTTTTCCCCTCCATTTTCGTTTTCCCTATGATATCTCTCTGCCCACATTTGTTACTGGATTCTTGTGTGTGCATTAGTGGTGGTACTTAAACTTCTCAATAAACTGTGATCAGTTACTCCTGCCAGGTGGGTCCTGGAAGGAAAGAGCATGACTCTGAGCGTGTCTGGTTTTTTGACATCATTTAGCTAGATGACATATAGAGGTATGTTTATGAATGTGAGTTTCAAGCTATTAAACATGAAATAAAGATCTCTAGATGGTTGTGAATAAGTTACCACATTAAAAAACAAAAACCAAAAAACAGAATTTGCGTGCTTTCTTTTTGCCTCCCATGAATGAATAAGGAGGCTAGAATAATGGACAGATGTGGCATTGTTCATCAAATCCTAATCTGGGTTTTCATTCATTGCAGTTATTCAAAATTCAGAATAAAAATGGCTTCTAGAGGTTCAGTGATCTTTAACAAGTATTATACTTACCACAGGTGTTTTGCTTACCTGTGCATGGTGATACAAAATGAAAATATCAATCATTACAATGTAGCATTTAAAATGTAAGTAGTTTTTAAATTAAAAGTTCAAAAATCAAAAAGGGAACTGGGAGAAAACACAGAACAGTGAGAATTTAGGAAAAATAAAGTTTGTTGGTAAAACACACACACACACACCCAGCCATCCAGAAGTTCCTTTTAAGGAGAAGATTTTCAGAAATGCCACCTAAGCCATGTCTTCATATCTTATATGTTCCAAGGCACAAAGTATTAAAATATTGTTTTACTTAAATGGCAGCACTTTGGCACAAATCAGTGGTTGATCATAATCTTCTGCACATCATAGGTAGCTTGTTATATATATGCATGAGCACACACACACACGTGTCCCCCTTGTCCTTGGAATTGCAGGGGCTGGCACCTGGGACTGGGAGCTGGGCAGCCATGGCTCTGTGCTGGGCCCGGGCTGCTGAATGCCCTCGCAGAGGCAGAATCCTTGTCTCTGATCCTACAGAGTCCTCGTGGTGGACTTTCCTCCTGGCAGTAGGGCTGGCGGCCTCATCCCATCCCTGCCCGAATTTGAGGTTTCCACCACTGGGCCCTTCAGAAAGTTCATGGGGGGATTCATACTATCTTTTCATTCGTTTTTTCCCACAAACTTTTTGAAGTACCCTCGTATTCTAATTGTCTTCCCTCAGACCTCTCCTTGTCAGACCCTCTTCCCTGACACCAATCCCCCAGATCACTTCCAGATTCATTGTAAAACATCCATGTCAACATGTTATGCCTCAAAAGCCCACGGTACAGAAATTTAGTTTATGATGTGAACCCATTCCATACTATTTTGTCCGATTCCTCTTCATTAAAATTAATGCTACAGGTTTCCCACTGCCTTCACTTCATGACCCCTTGAAGGGCTGTGCACACATTTTGACTCAGGGGAAGCTTGAAACCCTTAGCATGGTTCTCAATATTCTCACCAACCTGCCCCCCAACTCCTGCCTCTTGCCTCCACACCCCTCCAGCATCAATTCTGGGGTGCACTGCCCAACTCTTAGTGGCTCCTGTCTGTGCCCTTCCCTACCTCATCCCGCCTGTCCTCACAGGCCAGCCCAATGCCTGCCTCCTTCCTGAAGTGTGGAGGAAGCTCCCCTCTCCTGTCCTGTGCCCCCCACACCCGTGTCTAGGTTAGGAGAGCAGGCTGTGTCCTTATGGGCAGCCCCCACACTGGGTTGGTTTCCTGCTTCAAACCATCAGGGACATTCATCCTAGAGAAGAGCTCTCATGTACCCTCAACCCTTCAGTGATCCCACCTCCCTGGTAGTCCCCACACTCCATGGCTGCCAGCAATGGAGAAATGGAATGTTTTTGTAGCAAGTTGGAACCAGAAAACAATTTTCCTGCTGAGGTAAACAGTGATATATAGGAAGGTGTACCTGAAAAGGTGCTTTCAGTGCTGTGCTTTAAACATTATGGTGACATTGGCTTTTATGAGCTAGCCGACCAACCAGCCCTCTACTCAGGACAGTGTTTTTATGGGAAAATACATCCCATTACATACAAGTTCTAAACTACTGACCTTCAAGCCACTTTGGGGATGTTGCCTGTCCTTGGTTGGGGTGCTCCTTTCCACATGGGTGTGTCTTATCTCCCCAATTCAATCAGATCCCCACTTGCTACAGGGCTCGGATGGTGCCCTGTGTATGGCACAGTCCTCAAAACAGTGCTGGTGACATCTGGTCCCCACCGCCTCTTCTGGCTGCCCAGAATCCCCAGCTCCATCATCTTCATCTTGGTTTGTTTTAGAGTAAGTGGGTCACTGTCTGCTGCTAGGAAAGCCTTAAGGGAAACTAACATGAAAGAGAGAAAAAGGAAGAGGGATGGGGAAAGAGGAAGAGAAAAAGGGAAATAGATGAGAATAAAGGAAGAGAAATGAAGAGAGAGAAGAAAGGAGGAAAGCAGAGAAGGGGGAAGAAAGACGACTGCAGGAAAAACAGGAAGAGGGGAAAACGGAGAGAGAAAAGGAAAATAAAAGAAAAAGAAAAAAAAAATGCTATTAGCCTGACCAGAAGCTGTTTCCCAGCAGGAAAAAGCAGAGAAGCCGGGTTGGTGCAGGCAAGGTGGTAAGGAGCGCGGCTCGGGCTTGTGTCCCGGACGCAGAGACCGAGGAGAGAGGCCGGGCAGGTGCCTGCGACGGTGAGAAGCTGCAGTGAAGTCACAGCGTCCACAGCTGCCAGCGGCACCGGCCGGGGGCCAAGGCTGTTTACAGGCCCCAGCAGAGCCCCTCTAGAAAGCCCTGGGAAGTTGGTGGTGGTCTGGATGGCTGCAAATGGAACCCTTTAACCATATTTGCTGCCTTCCGAGATCGATAGAAGCCTTAGTCTCTTCCCTTTCTTAGGGCTGGAGCCTCCAGAACCACAAGTCTTTGGCTCAAAGAAGCTAAGAGCAGAAGTTTCTGACATTAGCTTCATGTTAGCACCACCCGGAAGCTTCTAGAATTCCTGATGGCCAGGGCACAGCACAGACCATGTTCACGGGAATCTTTGGGGCTGCCTCCAGGTGTTAGTATTTTTTGAAGCTCTCCAGGTTATCCTTGTGTGTAGCCAAGGTCCACAGCTGATGCCTCAGTGGCACGTAGGAGCAGCTCCCGGGACCCTACTGGGGCATCAGGTGGGCCTGTCTTTTACACACTGGTTGCATGGGTGGAGGCAGAGACAGGGCAAAAGAGCAGGGTAGGGGTGATTTGAAGCCTACATGACAAAGGAATACAGATTTGGGTCTTATGTGGTGTACTAAGTATAAAGGAAGGCTGTTAAATGTTTGGGATACAATCGAGATGCCTTGGGAAGCATTTCCAGTAACAGCCTTACCCACCTCAACCTTGTAGACCCACGATGGTCTTCAATCTTTGTCCCCACTGCCTCTGACAAGCGGGTGGGCAATTCTCAGCTCTCTACACAAGGATTTGGAGTTGGAGCAAAAGATCACAATCCTTCTGTCAACAGCAGCACCCACAGAGGCAGAAGACTCAGAAAGCTGGATTGACAACTGCCAAGCGTCTCAATGTCACCATGCCTCCACGGCCTTCGTCCCCTCCTGGATCACTCTCATCTCCTGGCTTCTCTGTTTCATATGGTTATTGGGAGATAAGATGATGAAAGTCATCTCCAGAGAATGATGTTCCGAGCACTCAGATGTCTGTTGAATGAGTGAGTAAGCAAGTGTGTGAATGGAGTTCCTGTGAATGTTGTCAGCCCGCACTGTCCTCTCTGCCCAGAGGTGATGAAGGGAAATACTTGAGTCCAGGGACTGTTCTTCCTTTATCATAATTATCAAAAGAAGTCAGCTGAACCTTCTACTTTGCTTGTGTAAATAAGCAGGAACCTCACAACCCTGAGCTAAGTGGAATGTTTCTCAGTAAAAATTTGTAGGGAAAGGGAAGTTTTAAAGAACTGTAATTTCTCCAAAATTGCTGAGACTAAATTTCAAATGTCTCACCACAAAAAATGATGGGTAAGTGAGGTGACAGATATGTTAATTAGCTTGATTTAATCATTTGACATTGTAGACATATATCAAAACATCACAGGGTACCCTATAAATACATGCAATTATGATTTGTCAATTAAAAATAATAGTAATAAAAAAGAACTATAAAAAAAAGAACCAGAATTTCTCACGTACCAGTCATTGATACAACTTAACGTCATTAATTTGGATTCTATTAATTTGGAATTTTCAGTAATTTATACTGTCTAACCAATTCTTCTTGAAAAAATGTTCAAAATAATTCTTTCTTTGATGGAAAACACTAAGTCCAAAGTGTGGAAGTCCCAGATTGGCAAATAATTTCCTTCTGAAATTCAAGTGCTCCCTCCCCCAACCACCCCGGCCTCTGGAGCCACCATTCTGTTCTCTAGACTCTAACATTTCAGGACCAAAATGGCAATGGGAAGGCAATGCAAGCTTTTAGGCAAGGGAATGACAATCAAATAGACTCTTTACCAAGGTCTGTCTGGTGCCAAGCACAGGATGGACTGCCAGGGAACAAGAATGGTGGCTGTTTCAATATTCTGACAATATCCTGTTTTGATATCCTCGGTCAAGGGCAAGGGTCTGCCAACTACAACCGGTGGGCCAAATTTGGCCTGCTGCCAGCTATTGTGTGGCCCATGGAGTAAGAGTAGTGAACGTTCTCAACTGATTTGATGAGATGAGCGAGAACACTAACTCTGAACCCCAATTAAGTGAAGTATTATCCCCCCAAAAGAAGAATTCTATTCTTCTCATTAGTTGGCCTGTATTTAAAAATGTACTCAATTATTAATATTATTCTTATATTTTAAATTTCATAATGAAAAATGTGTGGAAATGTGTTTTGTCTCTTGTTATAGATGTATCTGCATAATATCCTTGACTTTGCCTCTCAGCCTATAGCACCTAATATATTTACTCTCTGGCTCTTTACAGAAAAGTTTTGCTGACCTCTGGTCTAGGTGTTGGCACTGTGGTGGGGAAAATGGATGGATTCAGATGTATTTTGGAGGGAGACCCAATAGGTTGGTAGTGTTTAATGCTGGAAGAACATAGACCAGGAGGCAAGGAGTTGGTGGGACATGGGACCTGATCTTTAAGACCCTTGTTAAGACTGTGAGGGGTCAATGGTCCATCAGCCTCTGAGTCCACTAGGCCACCATCATGGCCACAACTTGGCCCCCCTCACAGGTCCCTCTGGGCTGAGTCTCTTGGGCTCCTGCCATGCCCTGGCTGGGCCTGGGGGTCTCCCGGGGGCCAGCAGCCTGTTGACCCCAATAAGCAGTGTCTGGTGCAGATACTGGATGCTTCATGGTGCAGCCCATAGACAACACCATATTTATTGTCAATTCCTATCATTGTCAGGTTTCCAGCCACTTCCCCACCTTCCACAGGACAAGCGGCTGGCTCATGGCTGGCACTGAGAGTGAGCGGCTTGAAAATTTAATCAGGTTCAGGTAACAGGTAAGGACTGGTTTCCCAGCTAGGGGAAAAACACGGCAAATATTTTGGATTAAGCCATGTGTGCTGTATCTTGCTGGAGCTTGCAGGCGCTTTGGAGGCTCTCAGACAGCTCTTAATTAATTGCTGGAGCCAAGTGGGGCAATCTTGTGAATGCTATTGCTTTTGCTAATCTGATCCAGCCATGCTCAAGGAGGGTGAGGAACTGGCTTTGGATTTGGGGGAAGAATGGGGCAGCTGGAGCATGGGAGGAGCTTTGTGGACCAGCCCAGGTAGTTGGGACTAGGCTTGGGATGCCCAATCTGTTGGCCAAGCAAATAAATAGACCCTTTCTTCTAGGTAAAGACCTTTTCTTAGCTCCCAGGCTTGGAAAGGAGGGACCTGGAATTGAATAATAGCTTGGCCACTAACTAGCCCTTGGGCCAATTCACCTCTTTGAGCTTCACTGTCTCAGCTTTAAAATGGATACAGCAACACTACGTGGCAGGATTGTTGTGGGAATCCAATGAGATGGAGATGATGCTGTAACATGGCTGGGTCCTGCCCTGCAAGGCCACCGATCATCTGGGCATGCTGGCAGCTGGAAGCAGCACAGGCCCTGGGGGGGTGGGGAGTGCAGAGAAGATCCAGGTGGGCACATTTCCTTAAGGGCAGAACAAGCCCTGGGTACCAGGGAAATCACAGAGTGGAGATGCTGGGGGTGGGGGTGGTGCTGCCAGTGCCAGGGACCACAGCCCTAATTGCAGCTCCTACAGAGCTTGGCAGATGGGGACCTGGAGAGGGAGAGTTCCTGCTTGCCCAGCCACAGGCCCTCAGTGGATGCAAGGGGACCTTTCACCTGGCCCTGGTCCTCTGTGGAGCCCCATTTTGTTTTCAGTGCCCCTGACTTGGCCGGTGATTTGGTTACACCCCTCCATGGAGGTCTGCAGTCAGAACACAGGCACCTAGAGAAGCAGAGCTGTCTGGATTTCTGGAAGGATGTATGTGCAGCTGCACCTGCCACTCCTTCCTGTCCCAGTCTAGATGCTTCAGGATCCTTGCAGCCTGGGCTTCCCTTGTGTGCTCTGGGTCACGGCTTGGCTCTGCTATTCTCTTTGCTAGGACACTTTCTCCCCCAACCCCTCTCCTGTAGAAAGGCTTCCAGGAGCTCATGGGATGGTAGTGGCCCTCTTCTAGGCCTGAAAGCTCCATGGAGAAACCTCTGACACAGGCCCTGCCACATTCCGTGGAGGTTGTCCTTGCCGTGGCTGCTTCCACCACCAGTCCTCGAGGCCCCGAGGACAGGCATGGGGTCTTAACACAGCATCGAGTCTCCAGGACAGCAGCCACCTCTCAGTAAGTATTTGCTGAACTGAGTTGATTCTCTTACTTTGTAATGTAAGAACTGAAGTCACAAAAGGGACAGTGACCTGCCTAAAGTCATATGCTACTTAAGCAGATCTTGGCTGACTCTCCAATCCATATTGTCTGCTTTGACTACAGGGCTATCTGCCTTAAACTATACAGCTTCTCAGGCTGGGTCGGGCACAGCCTGGATCTCATCACATTCTTGTTGAATTGAAGAATGTCATGTTAGTGATGCAGTAGGATCGGAGTCAGTCAATCAGCAAACACTCCTTGAATGCCTTAACACGGAGGATACAGGTAGCGAAGGTAGTAATTTTTTACAAATCTCAAACTCAGGTATGCAGAAATGCCAATTCGCTTTTTTCCCCTTACTTTTCAATAGATCATACAATCATATTACATGACAACAAAACATTATAAGCTGTAACTTAAGACATTTTGCTCTAATTTTATTAGTTTCTTGCAAATCCTTTTAAAATATGACCAAATGTGAATATATAATCTTATTTCTCCTTTTGCTATGGTCTGAATGTGTGTCCCCTCCAAAGCTCATGCAGAAGCTTGATTCTCATGAGGTAGAGTTGAAAAGCGGGGCCTTTAGAAGGTGATTGGATCATGAGGGCCCTGGCCTCATGAATGGATTAATAGGTTATCATGGGTGTGGAATAGTGTCTTTATAAGGAGAGCACATGCTCGTGCCCTTACACAACCTCTTGCCATGGGATACCCCGCGCCTCCTCAGGACTCCACACCAAGAAGGCCCTCACCACATGTGCAATTTTGTACCATTTTGGAGTCTGGACTTTGGGCTTGCCAGACTCCAAAATTGTACAAAATAAATTGTGTATCTTTATAAATTAACCAGTTTCAGGTATTCTCTTATAGGCAACAGAAAATGGACTAATAAACCCTTTTCACACAAAATGTAGCATATCGTATGCACTATCTTGCACTTTGCTTTCTTAATTTCCTTTTTACATCATTATGTGGAGAGCTTCTTCATTATTTTATAGCTGTAGAATGTTCCATTATTGATTTAAGCTGTATCCTATTGATGGACACTTGGCTGTCCCCAATCTTTTTTTATTGTAAACAAAACTGCAGTAAATGACCATGTGCATATGGGGGAAAGGAGGTCAATAGGAAAATTCCCAGAAATGGAATCACTGAGATAAAGGCGTGAGTGCTTTTGTAAGCTTTCTAGATGTTTCAAATTTCCCTTCGCAAGCTTCTGACAACTTAGATTCTCGCTCTGGTGAGAGTGCTTGCTGGGTACAGCCTCGCCAACAGAGTGTCAGCTCAATCCCTCTTCAGGGTCCCCTTTCCACCTGGTGGTGGAAACAATCTTAATTAATTCAGAGTAAACATACTCATTCACCCTGGTGTTTTCTTGGATGCTTTAGGATGGAACTTAGTGAGTTCAGAGGAGTTTCTGCCTTCCCTTCCTTCCAGGGCAATATCTGCCTTAAAATCATGGCACCTCACATCTAACCTCCTGCAGTCTCCATGGCTTCAGCCAAGAGGCCAGTGGTCCCAACACGTCTATGTCTTTCTCCTCCTTCTCTTCCTTACTTTTTATTCATCTTTTAGATCTCAGGAGCACAGGATTGGCTCAATCATAATCTTTGGATCATGCCATACTCTCCCCATGGCCTTCTTTTATTTATTTAGCTATTTCTAATAATAATTAAAATAATTAGTTATTTTATGGGATGCCTCCTGCCTAAATGGGTGAGGATAGATTATAATCACTAACAACTATTGCAACAGGGAAAAAACAAGTTCAGTGTGAACCGTAGTTAACTTCAGTTGCACAGAGGTGACTGTATGTTACAGGGAGAAGGAGGGAGTGGGAAGGGGGACAAGACGGGGCTCAGTAGAATCAGGGAAGTGAGAAACTACAGAGAATCAGTGTGAAGGTGATTAGGCCACCCGTGTCTACTAGCTGGAACTTATCAAAGTTAGACTCCTACCCTCCCACAGAGACCGGGAGACAGAGCCCTATCCTCAGGTGTTGGCTGGAACAAACAGTAAATTTTTTGGGCAGCTTCAGTTTTCTCAGGCAGGCACTTTGAGGGGGGCTAGAGTCATCCTACGGATGTGGCCTTGAGCTGTTAGAAACCATGTGTTTGTTCATGTCTTCATAGATCAAGGTTGAGCCCTGGTCAAGAAGAGGGCTCTGAGGAGCCTGGCTGGAGTTAGGTCAGGGAGAAAGTCTTTGCCACTGTGGTCCCACTGAGGTCTCCGGTCAGCCCCTGCCTCTGTTTCCTTCTTGTCCTGACTGCGAGGTGCCAGGAGCATCCTCCCAGGGAGTGAGGACGAGTTCTGATGCTCTCCAAAGCTCTCTGGTGCTAACTCAGGCCGTCCCGTCTCAGCCCTGCTGCCTTTTCTAGTCAACTGCATTTAAGAGTGGGAGGTGGGGGAGAGGGCAGCTCTGTGGGCTCCAGGCTCAGCTGGGGGAGGGGAGTAGGCATTGGTGTGCTGGCAAATGTCTAACAACGGGCTTTGGTGACAAGAAGAGAGGTGTGCAGAGAAGCCCAAATCTGCAGCATATGCCAATTTCAGGGATGTGAAAACTCCCACCATGGCCAATTTCAAGCTAGTAACTAACCTCAAGCAGTTCACAAAATTCCTGAAAATTGAACCTTGGCTGCCAACATGAGCTGGCTCCAGACTCAATGCTGGGATAGGGTACAGGCCCCTCCTTAGACACCCACGACTTTCTCCCTTTCAGTTTTCATCCCTGGTTTGGACAGACTTTATCCAGTCTCTAGGAAAAGGGTTGTGTAGCTCTTGTGTGTGCTCTTTTCTACCCAATGTACCTGACCTGGGCTTGACAGTCTTTGGGAATTACCTTTGAAAGTTCAAACACTGCCCTCTTGCAAATTGGAAACCTTGGCCTCTGAGAGCCCTGAAGTGAGACTCAGAGGCTTGGCTTAGAGCTGGAAAGCCATGAATATGACTCTGATCTTTGTGTTCTATGTATCCCCTCTCATTAGATAGTGGATGTCACTACAGGAACAAGGGAAGAGAGTTAAGGGGAGAAGAAGGCAGAGTGGGGTGAGAGTGCCTTGACCAGAGAAAGAATTTCAACCTCCTATGTGTTTGTGGTATTCCTGGGTGCCATATCATTGATGCTTAATAAATATTTGTGCAGTTAATGTGTATCTCAAAATCTCATCTTGCTACTGAAAGAGGTAGAAGACATAGTCTTGGCACTCATGGAGTTGGTTTGAGATATACAATAAATAATGTGTTAAAAGGTCAAGTGCCAAATTACGGCCCAGACAATGAATTTTGGTGGTCATCTGGAGGACGGAGAGATTGCCAAGGGCCACATGATCAGAAAATGCTCCATGAAGAAGATGGTATTTGTACTGAGCCCGGGAGGTTGCTGCTTCTGGAATAAGTCCAATAACAACTAGCTGAAAACATGTAATTCAGCTGTAACAGCACATCATGTGTGTCTCACAGAAAGCCAGCAGAATTTTTTTTGCTTGGTCAAGAGACACACATACAATGTCACCAGGAAGCAGGTTTGATGGGTGGACTGCTGAGACTTTAGCTCCCCCAAGTGATCTATGGCTCAAATTTGGGAATAGCCACGTTGAATCATCAATCAATGAGTAGTGATTTGGGACCTGCAAGATGTGGGAGGCAACTTTCCTATTCTCTAGGAGCTATCAGTTTGGTTAGGAAGATCCTGACATGCTCAATAGATAGACACATGAGCAACACTGGAGAAATGCAAGTTGCTTGCTGTTCCTGTCAGCATGGATTGAAGACTTAGGGAGGGGAAGAATATAGGGAGATTATTATGCAGAGCCTTCAGTGGTGATGTCCAGTAGACATCCTAGCTCCATACAGCCAGAACTCAGACCACCACCTTTCTCTTCACAGATGTTTACTCTTTTGTGTTCCTTATCTCAGGCCTGATGGCACCTACCTGGCACCATCTACCTGGCTGTGTAAGCTAGAAGAGCTGGCAGTAGCCCTAGCTTGCTGTACGGTGTGTAGTAAGCACTCAGTCTATATTTCTTTTTATTCACTTCTTCATTTTCTCATTCATTAATTCATTCAGTAAGCAAGAGCCCACTCTTTAGGGAGGTGGTATTGTATACGGACCAAGAACATGGGCTCTGGAGAGAGGTTACTTGAGTTGGAACCAAGGCTCTGCCACTTACTAGCTTTGTGAACATAAACAAGCTGCTTAACCTCTCCAAGTCTTGGGTGGTTTATCTGTAATTTGAAACAAATAATATACCTGTCATATGGCTATTGTAGAGATGAAATTAGATAATTCATGTAGAGTGCTTCATAAAGGGCCAGGCACAGAGTTACCTTTGAAAGTCCAAACACTCTCCTCTCACAAACTGGAAACCTTGGCCTCTGAGAGCCCTGATGTGAGACTCAGAGGCCCACCTGCGAACTAGAAAACCATGAATTTGACTCTGGTCTCTGGGTTCTATGTACCCCCTTTCATTAGATAGAGTATGTCACTTTCTTCTACAGTCTGAAGAAGATTGTGTAAAATTAGTGTTATTAATTTCTTAAGTAAGTGTTTGGAAGATTTCACCAATGAAAATTATTGGCTTGGAGTTTTCTTTATGGGGAGGTTTTAAATCATGGAACCAATTATTTTAGTAGGGCCGGCCCGTGGCTCACTCGGGAGAGTGCGGTGCTGATAACACCAGGGC
Source organism: Cynocephalus volans (assembly GCF_027409185.1). Lineage (NCBI taxonomy): Eukaryota > Metazoa > Chordata > Mammalia > Dermoptera > Cynocephalidae > Cynocephalus > Cynocephalus volans. The sequence goes on from NC_084460.1 coordinate 181,822,672, forward strand.
CATGGGTTCGGATCCCATATAGGGATGGCCGGTTAGCTCACTTGGGAGAGCGTGGTGCCAATTATTTTAGTAGACATGGGAATCTATGTAGAGTTTCTATTTCTTCTTGTGTCAGTTTTGGTAGGTTGTGTTTTTCTATGATTTTGTCCATTTTATCTATATTTTCAATTAATTGGCATAGAGCTGCTTATAATATTTTTTATCTAACATGCAGTGAAGTCTCCCTTTTTTCAGTCATGATATTGTTTTTTTTCCCTTCTATTTTTTTTCTTGATCGATTTTGCCTGGGGTTTATAAACTTGATAAGTTTGCAAAGAGCCAGTCTTGGGCAATTAAAATTATCTTCATTACATATTTATTTTCCATTTCATTATTTCTGCTCTTATCAGTATTATCTCCTTTTATCTATTTTCTTTGGACTACAAATTCCCCTCTAAGCCCTGCTTTAGCTACATTCCACAGTTTTGATGTATTTGCTAATTTATGTATTTAAAAATATATATAATATATATTTATTTATACATCTCTATATAAATCTATATCTAATTTATTTATAGATATATTTATATATAATGTATATTTCTATAAAGATTTCTCATAGACTCATGGTTTATTTATAAGTTCATTGCCTAATTTCCAAACATTTGGAAGTTTTCTAATCACCTTTTGATTATTGATTTCAAACCTAATCCCACTGAGGTTAGACAACAGACTCAGTATGATTTCAGTCCTTTGAAATCTGTTGAGACTTGCTTTGTAAACATGTAAATGATCAATTTGTGGTAGATGCTCCATGCCACTTGAAAATAATCATATTCTACAGTTTTTGGATGCAGTGCTGTATAAGCATCAAGTTGTTTGTCATTCGTGTCATTCAAATATTCCATATTCTTTCTATGGTTGTGAATAGATTGTCTATTTTCCTTTATTGTTCAGCCAAATTTGGTTTTTCTATTTTGGGTCTGTGTTATTAACAGCATATCAATTTAGATTTATCACATTTTCTTGGTAAATTAATCCTTTTGTAACAAAATATCATTATTGTTATGAAATGTCCCTCTTTATGTAGTAATGCTTCTTGCTTTCAATACTACTTTGATATTAATATGGCTACACACATTTTCTTTTGGTAAGTGTTTGCATGGGGTATATCTATTTCCATCTTTTTATTTTAAATTTTTCTGTATATTTGGTCTTTTGTTTTCCATTTGTCTCACCTTCTATGATCTATGATTCTTTTCCTCTTATTTTATCATAGTATTTAACTATGTCCACATATTTTTTTGATACTTCGTCCTTCAAGAGATGGAGCTTAATTTCACTTCCCTTGAGTTGTGACCTGCACTTAGTGACTTGCTTCTATTAAACAGAATAGCTCAGAAATGACAGTGAGTGATTTTTAAAGATTAGATCATAAAAGGCATGTATCTGCCATATCCTGAGCATACTCAAGCAACCTTATTGAGAGACATATGTGGTGAGGAACTGAGGCCTCCTGCCCACAGCCTTATGAGCGAATCATCTTGAAAATAGATACTTCATCCCCAGTCAAGCCTTCAGATGACTGCAGTCCTGCCTGACACCCTGATGGACATCTCATGAGAGACTCTGCATCAGAGCCACCTAGCTAAGCTGCTTCTGAATTCCTGACCCCCAGAAACTTTACAACATTAAATGTTTTGTTGTTTTAATTTGCTATTTATTTATGTAAATATATTTTATTTTTTATTTCTTATTAGCATATTCATTTTTACAAATCATGATATTAAATGCCATTTGCCTGACCCATTATTTTCCAACCCTCCCCCACTCCCGTATCCTCAGTTTGTTCTCTCCTGAATGTTCAGTGTATTGTTGTGGTCTTTTCTTTTTTTCTTTCATTCTTTCCTTCTTCCCTCCTCCCCTCCCCACCTCTGTCCCTCCCTCCCTCCCTCCCTTTCTAGCAGCCAGCTATGAGTGAGAACATGAAGTGTTTCTCTTTCTGTGCCTGGCTTATTTCACTTAACATAACTTTCTCCAAGCTCATCTACGTTGCTGCAAATGGCAGAATTTCATTCTTCTTTATGACTGAGTAGTATTCCATTGTGTATATATGCCACATTTTCTTTATCCAGTCATCTGTCGATGGACACTTAGGTTGGTTCTGTATTTTGGCTACTGTAAATAGAGCTGCAATGAACATGGAAGAGCAGGCATCCCTTTGACATGATGATTTAATTTGCTAAGTTTTGGGGTAACTTGTTATAAATCAATAGGTAGCTAATACACATTTATTGCCTTATTTAGAGTAATAATTTTTTATTGTTTCTTTTCTCTGTCAAATGGTTGTTGGTTATATATTCTTTTACTCTTCTTTTAGTGGTTACTCTAGACTACAACATGCATCTTTAACATTAAATCTAATATAAATTAGTATTTTTTAAAAAATCATGGATAATGAAAGAACCATAGGACACTTTAACTTTATTATTTCTTCTTGCCTTTAGAGTTATTTTATCACATATTTTAATTTTTTCTATATTTTTAAGACCTTACAAGACACTGTTAATGTTTCATGTCCATATGTTTTACCATTTCTGTTGCTCTTTATTCCTCCCTGCACGGTATGTTTCCATATGGAATCATTTTCCTTTTGCCCAAAGAACTCTCTTTATAGTAGTTCTGTATTGCAGTTCTATTGGTGACAAATTCTCTGTTTTTGTTTGCCTGAAACTGTCTTTATTCTTTCTTCATTTAAAAATATATTTTCACTGAGTAAAAGTTTGCATTTATTTATTTATTTATTTGTTTGTTTGTTTGTTTGTTTATTTATTTATTTATTTATTCAGCCCTTTGACGATGTCACTCCATTATTTTCTGGCTTCTACTATTTCTGCTAGAAGTCATTATTCAGTCTAATGGCTGTTCCTTTGAGTTTAATATGATTTTTTCCCTCTCTCTGCCTGATTTTAAGAGTTTTTTCTTTGTTTTCAGTTTTCAGCACTGTTTTACTATGTTGTGCTTAGGTGTAATTTTCTTAGTATTTACCCTGCTTGGTGTTTTTAGCACTTCTTAAATCTGTGGCTTATTGCCTTTAATTAGTTGTGGGAATGTTTTGGCTATCATCTCTTTGAATATTGTTTCTATTTTCTTTTTCGTCTCCTAGAATTATGATTACATATATATTAGACCTTTTATTATGTACCTTGCATCTCTTATGTTTCTTTCTGTATGTATTATTTTTAAAAAGCAAAAATAAAACTGTGTTTCAGCCTGATTATTTCTTCTGACCTATCCTCCTGTTTACTAATCCTCTTTTCAGCTATCTCTTCTTTACTATTAAATTTGTTTGCTAAATTCTTAATTTCAGTTCAAGTATTTTTCAATTGTACAATATCTACTTTTTTCTTTTTATAGCTTTAAGTTCTCTGCTGAGAATTTTCATATAGCCATCTAAATTCATGAATTTATTAATCACATATATTTTGAAGTCTTTGATAACTCTGGTGAGACTGTTTCTTGTATCTGTGATTTCTCTTAGTTTTCTATTATTTACTCATGTCTCTGGGAGTGCTCACTAATTTTTGATTGAACAACCAGCATTGTATATAAAAATAGTTGATGATTTGAGGCCCTGTACATTTCGGAAGGCAGTTGGGTTTAAAATCACTCACTTTAACCCATGCAAATGTTGAATTGATTAGAGTCTGGGTTTCACATTTGTGAGGCTGTATTTCCAAGTACAGTTCTTTGAGCATCCCAACAGGAAGCCTGGGCTCTTCTCCTGCACTCTTCTTTCTCAAAGAGTCCTTAACTCCTATTTTTGTTCCTGTGCCCTGTAAGACTAATAGAAGTTTCTTAGCTTTTCAGTATCTTTAACAAACAGAAAATGCCTCTTGAGGATTAAAATAAAATCAGGGCCATATGTCAGATTCACCTTCCCGTCTCTTTCTCACTTTTCTTTCTTTTCAGGATATTGGCTCCTCAAGTTCCTGCCACCTTGATTTGCTGTCTTCAAACACAGACACAGACACACACAGACACACAGACACACACACACACAGACACACACACACACACACAGACTGAAACTTTAAAAAATTGTTCTCTGTGGGAGCAGACCTGCAATATACCATTTCACCATTTCTAGAGGCAGAAATCTTTCAAAATGTACTTTTTTACATACCAAATGCATAATTCTACCTAACTTCAGGCAGCCTGATATAATTCTGAGGACCAGGTCTGTGAAAACATAAGTCATGCTTATGCATCAACTTAAACGGGAAGTTTCAGGCATTTGATTTCTTTAGTCTCTGGTTTTACTCTTCCTCTTATTTGTTCCACACTCATTTTAGTTTGTTTAAGAGCTATTTAAGCTGTCCAGAAGTTCAGATTTGAACCCAATGCTGAATTTGAAGGTGTTGCCCCCAAAACCATAAGGTAAACATGTAGGCACTATGACTCTTTAGCTGCCAAGCACCGGGACCTGGTCCCCAGGCTGTGCATAATCTCAAAGCCACATCAACTCCTGGCAGCACCTAGAGAACTGGTGTTCTGTGAGCTCTTGCTTTTTTCTCTCACCTGTGATGTTATCTTTTGTCAATGTGACAACTGATTTTGAATCAGATTTATAGCATCTTCAGAATGGTGCGTATAGTGGCTCAGACCACCAGATGTGTCCACTAAAGGGAAGCTCTGAGCATTTTAATATGTTGGAAACTGAGTTGAATCCTCCACTAAAGGCATTTTTTTTACACAAACTGTAGAACTTAGTGTTAAGATAGAGATGGAGAGAACCTAGTGGGCTGTTCTGAAAGAACTATCCGTTAAATGGTAAAGTACAGCATGTTTTAAAGTGACATACCCAAGAGCTGAAAATGACTCTTTGATCTTTAAAAGGCTCATAAACAGGGGCAGTGTACTTGCAGACCTGTATTTATGTATTCAAATATCGGGAGGAAATCCAAGCAGAGTCTCAGGACTGCGGGAATTAGCAGTTTAGACAAAAAGAGGCCAGGGAGGAGGGCAATTACATCAAACTTTTTACAGCACGAAGCCAAGCTTTCTTCCCTTCTTGTTAACCAATGAAGGAGAATCTTGGTAAGGGCTTGTTTTTTTAAGTGGAGCTTGAGCCAATCATTACACAGACATAAGGTATTTGAGAAAAAAGACAATTGAAACCAAAAGAAAGAATGTTTTGTTTCTGAATTAAATTAGTGGTTGATGCCAGCCTCTTTTACTTTGATGAAGTGTCTACAACTGTCTCCTGCCCCTCAGTGCTACCCACACAGACATATCCCCCTTCTTCGATATTGAAATTATTAACCACATCTGGAGAGTGAATCTATGGACAGCAAGTCTATATCCTCTCTTTTGTGAAACAACCAGAGAAGACTCATAAATAACTTCAGGAACATTATGAGGGCTTTGAGGGTGGTTGTTGTTAAGATACAGTCAATGGAAATCAGATAACAATGTGACTTACCCTCTTGAATATTTTGTCTCAACAGCACATTGGCGTTTTTTCTTCCTCTGACTCAAATGATCCAGTCCTTAAGAAGAAATAATTCTGCCCTGCATATAAGAACAGACACTGGAATTTGGGATCTGAGTTGTGGTACCAACAGCAGCATTTACAATGTTACCTGGTTCCTGTGGTGACCACAAGTATGTACTGGTCACATGATAGGTTGGTTTATGGAATTCCAAGGAGACCAGGAACCAGAGCAAACTCAACTGATCCAAAATTGAGTTTTGATTTCATTAGCAGTCTACTTAAATCAAGTTTTATGAATAATGATAAAATGAGTATATATATAATATACTCACCACTTAACCTAATAATAGAACAACTGTATCCCAGAATTCTCCAGGTAGGCCTAGGAAAATTTTCTCTCTATCCTTGGGTGCTAGACCATGTGGGGAGAACTTGAAGCCAACACTCAGGCCACTGCTGTGCTTCTGCCTGTCTAGGGGAAGTAAGGCCAAAGGAAGAAGAAACCCTCACCTATCTACGTAGACAGCAAGGAGAACTTGGTGAGGGGAGTTCAAAGGTCCTCCTGGCTTTGCAAAGGATCAGATCTACATCACTGAGTACTTGTCCAAAGATACAATACTGCTTTCCTATTAAACCATGTGTGTGGCTCTCAAGCAGCTTTCCTAACAAGAGTAGACCAATTTTTTTCAGCTACCATAGTTTTCACCTGGGTGGATTTTTCATAGCAGGATCTGGAAGAAATCCTGAAGAGCATTTTATTCAGTCTCCCCTTCCCCTGTGCCACCAACAGACTGGGGTCCCTCAACAAACTTGCCTCTCACCAAATATCCTTCTCAGGAAATGGCTAATTCATTCTTCTAGTTCTCAGGCCCAAAACCTTTCTTATTGCCATATCCAATTCATCAGCACATTCTGTTGGCTCTACTTTCAAAATAGATTCAGAATCTAACTTTTATTACCTCTTCTACTGCAGTAATCTCCTACACAGGGTGCCCAGATGAGCAGCTGAATGGAAACGGAAATGTAGCCCTGTTCCACTCAGGAAAGAGAGAGCTGTGTACTGTGTTTCAAGGCTGCACTTACCCGGAAGAGGAGGCATCCTTTCCAATTTGCACCACGGTGCACTGTAGACTAGCAACTGCTCAATAGGTTAGCTCATGTCATTCCTTTGCTCAGAACTTGCTCACTCAGAAGGAAAGCCAAAATGCCACAATGGCAGCTCTCTGTGACTTGGCCCTGCTACTTCTGTGGTGACATTTCCTTGTTACTTCAGCCATACTGGACTTCAAGCAAGCTCCTGCCTTGGGGACTTTGCACTCATTGTTTTGCTTTGCCTTCAATGGCTCACTCTCCCATACCCTTTACGTTTCTTCACAGGGAACCCTTCCCTGAATCCTAGTGCCTCATCCCTGGGGCGTCCCATCTCCCTTTCTCTCCATCGCCATATTCCTATACCTGTGTGGATTGAATTGTGTTTCCCAAAAGATATGTTCAAGTCCTAACCCCTGATACCTGTGAATATAACCTTATTTGGAAATAGGGTCTTTGTAGATATAATCAAGTTAAGATAAGATCATACTGGATTAGGGTGTCCTTGTAAGAACAGAGAAATTTGGACGTAGAGACACACGGAGAAGAGTGCTTTAATAAATGCTTCCAATAAAGGGGGAGATTGGAATGATACATCAAGGCAAGTGTCTTAGTTTGTTTGTGCTGCTATAACAAAATACCTAAGACTGGGTAATTTATAAACAATGTAAATGAGTTTTCTCACAGTTCTGGAGGCTGGAAAGTCCAAGATCAAGGTACTAGCAGATTTGGCATCTCGTGAGATCCCAGTCTCTTCTTCTAAGATAGTGCTTTGGTGCTGTACCCTCTCTGGAGAGGAGGACACTGTGTTCTCACATGGCAGAAGGGAGAAGAGGGCAAAAAAGGGTCTAGCTAATTCCCTCCAGCCCGTTAAAAAGGACACTGGTCCCCTTCATGATGGCTCTGCCCTCATGACTTAATCATCTCCTAAAGGCCCCACCTCTTAATGACATCATATTGGCTATTAAGTTTCAACATATGAATTTTTGGGGACACATTCAGACCATAGCAGCAAGGAACCCAAAGGATTGTAGCAATTACCAGAAATGGAGAAGGAGAGGGGCCTAGAAACAAATTCCCCCTCAGAGCCTCCAGAAGGAATCAACCTTGCTGACACCTTGATTTTAGACTTCTAGCTTCCATGACTATGAGACAATAAATTTCTTTTATTTTAAGCCAAGTTTGTGGTAGTTTGTTACAGCAGTCCTAGGAAACTAATGCACCATCTGATATGTAATACATTACTTATTAATTTGTTTAGGGCCTGTCTCCCCATTAGGAGGGAAAGGATTCTGAGTTGGTCACTGACATGTTTCCCATGTCTGGCATGGTGCCTGGCACAGATCAGACACCACAAATATGTCTTGGAAAAATGAGTAAAAGTTCACTCAGCTAAGCCTGGTATGTGGGACTCTCGCACCGAATGTAGCCTTTTGTATTGCATCATCTGCCTCTCCCACCTATAATGGATGACAAGGAGCTGCACTCATTTGGCACGGGCATATCTCCTTTAGATGTCTGAATCTGGTATCTTTCCAGGCTGCTGACAGGCTAGAGCCTTGAAGATTTCTTTAAGTCCTTCCCACCAGAGAGGTGGTTCTTTGCTCTGGAAGTATGACTTAGGAAGAGTGTGAGTTATTCTAGGTTGTGGTCTGGGTCTTATTCACTTTGAAATCCCCAATAATGGGCAGATAGAAAGCACTCAACAAATGGTTGTTGAGTGAATTAATGAATAATAATAACTTACATTTTTAGTGCAGTCAATGTAACAGGTGATGTTCAAAGAACCTCACATGCTTCAATGCATGTCAACCTCACAATAAACCTATTATTCCAATTTTACAGATTGGGAAAGTGAGACACAAAGATGTTTTGTTACACACCCAAAGAACTTCAGCAACCCCATCGTGGAGTCACAACTCGATCTCAGGCCATTTTTTTAAAGCTTTACGATCTCCACAGATAATAAGTTTCATTGCAATGACTTAATAGCAACTCAGAGGAAACAGACTCAGTGACTGGCCCATTATATTTGTACTAACTGAGAAAATTTGGCACAATTCTGGAAAAATTCCCTTTATTCTTTCCAATGGGTTTTATGTTTTTTTTTTCTTTTTGCTCAGCAGATTTACGCTACTAACTACATTTTGCTTAGTTAACATGCTATTTCATTTGCATTCCCTGAGTGCACACTGACTGACAGGGAGAGAGGAGCTAGGTGACAAAGGCAAGCCAAACAGGATTCAACTCCAATGAATCACCAGGTGGATAATCCACCTTGAACGCTTGAGAGGGGAGTGTTGAGATCACACCCCTTCCCAGGGGATCTTTCCGTGGGAAATAAAATTGGTGACAGATGTGATGCTTGAACACAACCATTAACTCTACGGCTCATGCCGTACCCACTTCATGAAGGGGAACGATGCAAACGTGAGCCATGGCTCAGCACCAGAACCAGGGAGGGGTGCAGAGCTCTCACGTGGCAGTCTAGAACCACTTAGGAGAAACTCCAAACCCTCACAAGTCTGTAACTGTATTCGTTTGCTACGGCTGGTCTAACAAAGTACCACAAACTGGGTGGCTTATTTAATCGGTATTTATTGTCTCACAGTTGTGGAGGCAAGAAGTCTGAGATCCAGGTGTTGGCAGGGTTGGTTCCTTCTGATGCTATGAGGGAAAATCTGTTCCAGGCCTCTCCCTGAACTTCTGGTCATTGCTGGCAGTCTTTGACGTTCCTTGGCTTATAGAAGCATCACCCCAATCTCTGCCTTCATTGTCACAGGGCGTTCTCCCTGTGTGCATGCTTATGTGTTCAAATTTTTCCTTTTTAAAGACACAAGTCATGTTGGATGAGGGGTTCACCCTACTCTGGTATGACTTTATCTTAACTAATTATATCTGTAATTGACCCTATTTCTAAATTAGGTCACATTCTGAGGTACTGGGGATTAGGACAGCAACACATAAATTTTGGGGGTACACAATTTAACCCATAGCAGTAATTTTGCCCCTCTCTCCCTCTTGACACATGATGACTCTATACAGGAGTATTTCTAAGTGTCTAATGTCTGGATTGGGGCACACTTCTATTGCTGTTTTGGATTATGGTTGAGAGACAGCAGCCTGAGGCTGGGAAGCAATTTGGGGACATGATTTAGAACAAAGCTAATGAAATTTCTCAGGAATTAGAACCCAGAATTTCATCCTCATGACATTTTAATCCAGTGTGTTCAATGGCTCAGATGACCTTGGCCTCATCAGCTTGGTACTCTGAGCAGCTAACTTTATGGTGTGTATATGTGTGCATGCACATGTGTATGTTGTGTGTGTGTGTGTAAGTGTGCACACATAATGTTGGAGACAGAAATAGCTCTGAGAATTGTCCCTCTATTACCCTCCTGATAAATTATCCTCAGCTTGATTGGGGCTAGTCGTTCTTAATTTGCATCTCCTCACATTTTCATACATTTCTCCCCAAGTGCATATGCAAAATGCTTCAACCTCCGTGTCAACCTTGTCTTCTTACTGTGACTCTGAGGAAACAATGTGTGTTAATGGCTCAGTCCTCCTTCAGTCTAGATCATACTTCTCCCTTCTAAGCATGACAATTCCTGTCTGTTTCCTGAAAGAAATTTTAAGTATGTATTAAAGTCTTCCCTAACTTTTTCAGGTTGTTTCATTAGTAGCTTTTTTGAGTTTTTTATACCTATGTTATGGCCCCACATGCTGTACTTTGGTGGTTTTTTACCTGTTTGTAAGACTGCCTATTTAATTTGGGTACCTCATCCAAAATGAAAATGCAGGGCCCCCTATTAAAAAAAATATTAAGAACTCAAGATGGAGACAGCAGAGCAACAAACTAAATGTGGGAAGTTCTGAGAGCACGGTGCATAAAGTTGGCCTTGTGTGTCTACGTGGTTCACAAATTGTGAGCATTTTCAGTTCCCCAATGCCCACCACTCAACAAATGCTGGATGAAAAAATGAATCAATAAATGAATTGATATAAAAGTAAATTTTGATGAAAATACATTTTTAAAGAGAGACAGTGCAATTTTTAATTGTCTGCAGAAACCCTCACTTAGGTGATAGAAAAAAGTGGGCTGTATACAATTATTTGTAGTAACGAATAATCAAACTTTGCATGCATGTAAGACTTTTCATCTGCAAAACACTTTCAAAACATTAATTAATCCTTACAACAGCATCAATGAAATTGAAACTAGAAGGAGAATTTGAGGTATGCAAAATTTAATTAGCAATATTAAAATTTGGCACACAACAAACACTCCTCCTTACTGGGGCAGTAAACACATTTCACGCCATCTCCTCTCCCTCTGAAAAAAATGAACATGGGAACTTTTCTGTTATATCAGTCAGGACAGAGACAAAGCTGTTGGATGAGAAAGCCCGATAGGTGGGGAGAGGTGTTTATGCATCTGAGACAGGGTCGCATTTACTCATTTCTGAGTTCCCTTGAGATTCTGGGGTTTAGGATTCTGAGAGCCCAGCTAAGCATGGTCATGAACACAAGGTGGGCTCATTTTGAACAAAAATGTGGGGAATTCTGTGAGATAATAAGAAGATAAAGCTCAGTCAACTATCCCAAACCTAAAAAAAAAAAAAGAAAATGGTGGCAACTTCTTGGAATCCTGAGCCACATGTGGATACTGTGGTGAGGACTTTATCTGCATCATCTGGAGAGTGAAGGCGAGCTCGGCCTTGTACAAAGACAGCTGGTGGGTCCAAAGTGACTGGGCCACATGGAACTGCTTCTAGATCCCTGAGCAATCTGAGCGTTTGGATGCTCTAGGCTGGAGGGGTGGGGATCAGGTGCTGGTATACCTTGGCAGGGGGAGCAGCTGCCTGACCCCTCTGGAGCAGAGAGAGCTCTTCTCACCAGGGGCATCTGGTCCCTGTATCCCATAAGGCAGGCCTGCTTGTGAGGGCTGGCCGAGTGTTCTCAGCCAAAGACTCCTGCCTCTGAAGGGAGGGAGAGCATAATTCCCCATTTCTCAAGTATGGGTTATGCATAGTGACTTCCTTCCAAAGAAAACAATAGGGAAAGGGGGGTAATAAAACAATCTTACAGTGGAGAAACTGGACAAACACTACTTCAGCCAGGTGATCAAGTTCAACATCAAAGTGAAAACGTTTGATATTTTCTTCAGGCCTGGATTCCTTCTCTGGAATACTTTGAGCTCTTCAGAAGGTACAAAATCTCTCTGATGCTATTGGTTTAAAAAACTGCTACAGACAGTGGTGCTCAAACATCTACCTGGCAAGTTTGTCTTCTACCTCCCAGCGCATAGCCACGATCACGTATAACCTGATCCTGCCACCATTTCCTACCTCTGCCCATTAGCCATGACTTGCTTTGGTTCCTGACATTTTTTTTTGTGGTCTCCTTTCAGACTGTTTAAGATCAGTGAGGAGGTCCCGTGGGATGGCGGTGACAAACTGAAAGAAGCTTTAGACAGTGGTTCTTGGCAGAAAGGTGACTTGGGTCACACAGTCTGTGACTGAAATACTAATAATAATTTGCACAGGGGTGGTAGTGAGGGAATAATTTCATTTAAAAACCAACCAGCCGTACTCCCGAGATTTATAGGAATGAAGGCAGATGAGTGTGACTGGCCTCAGGCTGGACATATACCCTTTCCCTTGTAAATCGCATGCAATTCTTTTTGTTCTCTTTTTCTTTTTAGGCAATCATTAAAACATGCTTCAGTGCTCCTTCATATCCAAAGAAGCAACTGCAGGAGCCAGGCCTTCCCTAGAAGCCAGGGCATGTGAAAGCACTGGGAGTTAGGGCACGGACTTCAGCTTGAAGCTGTTGGTTGAAGGGATTTTCATAGAAAGTGCGTTGCAGTGGGCATCACTTGGCTTCCCAGCCTTCCATCTCAGAGAAACACAAAACCAATTTGATATGGTGTATGTACTTGTCAAAGTGTTTATTTGCCATCCACACTAGTTATAACATTGGATTTACAGAAGAAACTGTGGTACAAAGAAAGTCAGGCTCCAGTGGCTCCCGGGCAGCAGCAGTCCAGCTGCCCTGTGCAGGCCGGGCATGATGCCTGCTCCCAGGAGGGGGAAGCGGCCCACCCTACCACGTACAGTGGACTGTGTGCCATGGAGTGCCTGCTCTCCTGTGCTATCTACAAACACCGGGAGAGGGGGATCTGGGGGATTCTCTTGTATCTTATCTGGTTTAAAACTTGAGCTTGACAGTTCTCCTTCAGGAAGTGTTCAATATGTCAGTACCAGGAAGAAGGAATCCCACACATGAATTCTCAAGATGCTTTGTGACCAGATCCAATAATTGCCACACAAGTAGACACTAGGTGGGACTACATTTAAGTAGGACTACATTTCTCATTTTTTTTTTCAATAGATGTGTTATAGTATCATTTCAACTTGGAAGTTTATTTTTTCCATTGATTTTTATACATCCAGAATAACACAAATAGCCAACAGTTCTTTTTGGTTTTTTGCACATTCATTTTCCCTAGAACAAAAAGTGAACTTTAAAAAAAAAATTGGAACCATGCTATTAGCTGCTTACAAAAGTGAATAAGTAGATCGTTTTTAAGTCTAAAATAAAGTAGAAAGAAGCATTTTTTTCTACAGTATTTAACAAACATAAGAAAAAGTCCTTAGAAACACACACAAAAAAATTGAAAAAAATTATTACAAGCATTAACAATATTTTATAATGAAGCTTAAAATCTATTTACATACATAAATACAATTAACTTTGTTGATGCAACTCTTCCGGAAGGAAAAAAAAAAAAAAGCCAAATGATCAGTCTCATCAATACTGACCTGGCTAAAAGGAGGGAAAAAATTCCCAACAAACAAAGAACCGAAAACAAATGCATACTCTAGGGTAAACAAAAAGGCATTTTGTTCAGATGTAAAAAACGTTTTATGAGATTGTCAAACCAGTTTTT